>NW_027362761.1:19941092-22582342 GCF_046119375.1 Phyllobates terribilis | reverse complement strand
AACTTACTGTTTAAAAACTGTAAAGAAACATTATTTCTACCAACCTGAGAGCAGCTATAGCTTCTTCTACAGAACGTGCTTCTACCTCTCCTTCGTCTAGCACACGACGGTTCAGGTTTTCTTCCAACGGCATCTCTAGATGTGTCTTCGGGTTTTCAACAGCAGCTAGGAAGACAACATCTTATAGTTAAATGCAATTTTGCATGATTAAGTAGTACACATGGCCTGTCCTGTTACCCTTCTGAACATCTTCCTTCTGCAGAGTTTCTTCTATCTGTGCTCGTGTCACTTTTGTGGGTACAGGTTTTGCTTGTTTGCTCTTCATCTTGGCATCTTCCTCATCTAGCAAGCGTTGGCTTTCCTTCTTTCTCTCTAACAGCTCCAGGCGACGTTTTTCCTTTTCTTCCTAACAAAATGGATGACATTTGGCATGAAGCAAAGTTTTCAAAAACTACAGGTGGTTAGAGGTGCATCATGACAATTTTAATAAACCGAACAATGAGGCCCCAATTCAATAAGAATGGCGTTTTGTAGGCTAGTCTTTATGAAGGCC
Source organism: Phyllobates terribilis (assembly GCF_046119375.1). NCBI lineage: Eukaryota > Metazoa > Chordata > Amphibia > Anura > Dendrobatidae > Phyllobates > Phyllobates terribilis. The sequence continues at coordinate 22,581,789 of NW_027362761.1, read as the reverse complement.
GTGCCGGAGTAAGATGCACCAAATTGCACATACCACTTAATAAATTTGGTGCATCTTACAACTGATGTGCGCCTCCAAAAAAAGGAGATCTTTTGCCAGCACTGCCAGTGCTTGGGGTGGCGCATGTGCAGCTCAATGCATTGAGTCTTGCGACGTCATGACTTACTAAATATGCTCCACAACCGGCACTGACAGCGCTGGTTATAGTGATCTCAGTAGGGAAAATAGATCACTGAAACAAGAGTGACCTATCAGCCAGACACAGGAGGCAGGCAGTGAGTGGGGAAAATGGGAAGGGAGGGCAGGAGAGCCGCAAGTGCAATGTCCCACCCTGAAGCACTTGCAGCTCATTTGCATATGATTTGAATGCTGGATTTCTGAGAAACTGCTGAACGGATTTCTGCAATCTGCAAGGAAGCCCCTGTACATGCACGCCATTGGTTTGAGGTATAAAATTTTCAAGTTCCCTTTAGTCAACCTTTTTAGAGTTCTTGTAAGACAAGTGGTTTTGGACTGTTATTACTAATGGTTATACTGAAAAATACTCAAAAATGAAGTTAACTTTAACAGTATGGAAGATAGTTACTGAGCAGCTAAATGCACCTTGCACCACATTTATTTTTATCTTTTTGTGTGCCTTGAATGACAAGCTGATGTAACCCTGTGGGTAATAAGGGTAGCGTCACAAAGAGGGGTATGGCTTGGGATGTGACACTATCTGGCAAAATGTAGGCTTATATTTTGACAAAGTGGTGGAAAATTAAAGGTTAAATTTATTGAGTCATAAATTGGGCTTTTTTTTGTCTACTCTAAATTTGTGCTTGACAGAATTAGTAACTGATAAATCTCCCCACCTCCCCTCCACATTTTTTACTTGGCTACATACAGTTATCATTAGGGGAAGCTTAGCAGCTTAATCTAGACAGTAAGATCAAGTCATATATCATTGACCACCATTGAGATGTATTAAGAAATGAGTAAGCACAATACATGGGACCTATATACAATAAAAGATGAGAACGTATCGGTCATCTAGTTTTACTTCATGAAATCATGTGATATGTAATAATACATTTTGTTGAGTTACATATTAAAATGGAACCAGATATATTATATAAGGAAAATGTAAATAACAACAACCTTGAGTAATATATATTTATACTGGCATTAAACATCCTTTAGCAAAATGCAGAAGAGGAAAAGAAGTGCAGGCAAAGCAGTTTTAGCAAGACCAGATGTTTATTCTCAGGATATCATGGAGGCCAAGGACGACTCAAGGAGGAGATACAGCTGGAAGCAAGTTGTGAGATTTGCCACATCAGAGCGATAAGATATTCAATGTAACAACTGCTTTTAATTATCATACTATGAAAAAGAAAAGCAGAAACAAATACAGCAGCAAACATGACAGCATGAACAAGGTAAATCGTCCCCATCACTTTCATTATCTATGCATGTAGGTTTCTTTACTACCAAGTAGACGGGAATATCTTACAATCCACTTTTATTTCATAATTTCAAGGTGTAGGGTAGACAAGTATTCAGCTATTTTTAAGAACTAGCCTGGAATTAAGCAATATAATTTCACCCACCCAGGTCAGGAGCATTTATGGAAAATGGCAGCCTATAGTGGGAAAGATTACTTTCTGGTAATTAGATTTTCCCGAACCATGACAGCACTGTACGGAGAGAGTATTCGCCCTCAGGAACAGAAAACCCACAGAATAAAAAGGCGGAACCTCTCCATAAGCCTCAGTGAGGTTACAGCGCATAAGTGGTAACCACGCTGTTAGGCTGTGTGCCCACGATGCGTTTTTCAATCGTTTTTGATGTGGAATTTCCGCAGCAGAAACGCTTTTAAAACGCTTGGTAATCCGTGCCCCATGGTCCCCAATGAGAATCCGCATGTTCTGTGCCCATGCTGCAGAATTTTCTGCAGCGGATTTTCTGTGCGGAAAAATCTGCAGCATGTCCATTATTTGTGCGTTTCCGCATGCGGATTTGACTACTCAATGCATTTGAAAAACGCATGCAAAAATGCTTAAAAAACGGGTGTAAAATCCGCAAGCGTTTTTACTGCCAAAGACATGCAGAAACTATCCTATGTCGAACCTGAAGTGTTTAAAGAAAGTAGAAGACCAGACTGCAGCTTTGTAGATCTGATCCATGGAAACATTAGTCCTGTCTGCCCAAGAGGTAGCCATGGCTCTTGTAGAATGAGCCTTAATCTCCAGAGGAAGATTCTGACCAGATGCTAAGTATTCTAAGGTTATGGCTGTTCTAACCCACCCACCTATGGTGGATTTAGTAGCCCCCTTACCTTTATTGGGACCATGAAATAATACAAACATTGAAGAGGACTTAAGCCAGGGGCTTGTAACATCAAGGTATTTAAGAAGGCACCTCCTGACATCCAAAGAATGAAAAACTAACTCACCCTGAGAGTTTGGATTCTCACAGAAAGATGGCAGAAACTATTTCCTGGGATCTATGAAAACTGGAAACTATTAGTATGAAAGCTGTATCTGATTTTATAATCACCCTGTCTTCCAGGAAGGTTGGATTAAATGAGATGCCGTGTAACTCACCCACCCGTCTAGCTGAGGTTAGGGCCACCAAAAGGACTGTTTTCAGGGTTAGTACCCTAATAGTGGCAGATGAAATTGGCTCAAAGGGATTCAGCATAAGGCCATATAATACTAGATTCAGGTCTGAAGGAGCTACTGTAGGGCCCCTCACTGGTCTGGAAGCAAAAGGAAGCTTTGATAAATCTACATACCCATGGGTGGTCAGAGATTTTTGATCAAACAGAGCTCCTAAGGCAGGGACATTAACCTTTAGTGACAGGTAGACAGGCTCTTCTCTAGACCTTTTTGAAGAAACTAATACCTCTCTAAGGGGAACCTACTGTTGCATTGTTAGGTTTATCCCATACTTTAGCATATTTTAAAGGAGGCGACTTTATTCCTTCTTAAAAGGAGACTGGAAACTAACTACCATGAGAACCCATTGGTTGATAATAATCCCCACTCAAATTCCAAGCAATGAGATGTAGATCGCAAACCTGAGGGTGGAGGACTGGCCCCTGGGACAGAAGACTGGGACTGTCAGGCAATATCCAGGGGTCAGAGGCAGACATGATTCTCAGCCAAGTGAACCAAGCCTTTCTGGGCCATAAGGGGGCAATCAGTATGACCCTGGCTCCCTCTTACCGTATCTTCTTCAAAACCATTGGAATTAGAGGAAAGGGTGGAATCGTGTAGGCCAGAAAAAAAGTCCCACTTCTGTGGAAGAGCAACCACCCCTCTTAGGGATTCCCCTGGACTCAGGGAAAAAAAATTCCACTTGTCGATTCTCCCTTGTAGCGAATAAGTCTATTTCTGGGAGACCTCACAAGGCACAGATCTGGCTGAAGATTTCCCGATTCAAAGACCATTCCCCTTGGCTGAGTGCACGACAGCTTAGGTAGCCGGCTATGACATTTTCTGTCCCTTTTAGGTGGCGAGCAATATATACATACACACACACAGTGGTGTGAAGAAGTATTTGCCCCCTTTCTGATTTCTTATTCTTTTGCATGTTTGTCACACTAAAATAAATTCTTGATTGAGAACAGGTGTGGCAGTAATCAGACTTGTGTGTGGCTAGGGAAATTGAACTCCTTTTCCCAAAGATGCGATAAAGCACAGTTAATTTATGTTTTAAGGGGAGGGAGGGATCACCATTTCACAGGGCCCTGTAGGTTTCGATTTCTTTTCCCCTTAATAATAAATATCTTCATTTAAAAACTGCATTTTGTGTTTACTTGTGTTATCTTTGTCTTGTATTTAAATTTGTTTTGTGATCTGAAACATTTAAAGTGTGACAAACATGGAAAAGAATAAGAAATCAGGAAAGGGGCAAACACTTTCACACCACTGTATATATACGTGATTCTATAGCTACCATTTTCTATGCAGAACACTCACCATCTTCTGACATATTTGTGAGAACAGTGAAGCATAAACAGCTCTTTATACTAGCAGGACATGGTCACTGTGCATGAAATTCCGGGAAAGGGTCCAGTTTTTGAGACAGGCAGCAGCTCAGGTGATCACAGAAATTCTGCACTCTCCAGCAACAGTTTTTTTTAATCCGTGTATTTGACTTGTTTGTATGGCTTTATGCTTACCATTTCACTCAGTTTTATATACACAATTACAATACAATTTGTACAATAATCCTTCATTTATACAGGGTACTTAATATCAGTGGTTCATGACATCTACCATTTGTTTACATCAAAAATACTTTGTCAAAGTAATACATATTTTTTAAACTCCTGAATCAAAATATTAAACTTCGGGAGGGGGGGGGTCGGGTATATGGGAGACTGAAAATAAGAAATTTGTAACTATGGACGGATGATAAATTTAGTACATTTTTAGACACATCAACTTTTCACTAACTATTGGCTAATTTCATGCCAAAATGTTGAGGAGATGGTGCATCTCAAATTATGCCCCCTTTTGCACAAAGCTGTACCACTTTCCCAGTAAGTCACACCAATGTGTCAAACAAGCTGAATGAAAGGCATGTGGGACAGGTTTTTGGCACGAACTATTACAAAATTCTGACATTTATCTTTACAAATCTCCCCCCACTTTCCTACTTTGTTTACTAGGCAGCAACTGAATAGCAGCTCTCTATAGCTCCAGTGGTGCCTCCAGCAGGTCACACTGCTCAGGAAGTCTCACTGACTACTACAACAGAAGAGATGGTAAGACATATTGGATGAGCATCAACACTTCTACATCCTGATCAGAGGTCTATTAAATGATTTGCCTAAAACTAAAACCATAAAAATAATATCTGCTTTTTGCAACTGCCTTTATATGAAATAAACTAAACAATCACAATGTGGTCTTAAAATATTGTACATATATTTTATTCATATTCAATATAACCTTGTTATAAATCTGCCCCCTTTTTGCACATATTACATATAAGGACCCTAAGGATCGATACTGCTGTAGATGACATAAGAATCAGTTTGGCAAGATACTGTACAGGAGGAGAGAGTGCACAGAAGCAAAAGGTGAATTATACGCTTAGATTACGGTAGCTTGATGATAACTCAAAGAGGTGGTGTAAGTCTACAGCACAGAGAAGGAAATGCTCCTGGGAAATGCAGTTTTAGCAGATAGGAATACGACCACCTATTCTGCTGCTATGTGAAGTTGGATGCACAGAGGGGCAGCTAGAGATGAAAATAAGACACAAAGGGTACAAGAAAATGATAATTACTTACCAGTAATTTGATTTTCCTGAAACCCATGACAGCACCATGGAGAGTGAGCTCTGCCTCTATTACTGGTCAGGATGCCAAGAGCACAAAATAAAAAAGGCAACTCCCACTTCTTCCTGCAATGTGGTTTCCAGGAAGTTAAGTAGGAGTCACCCAAATTATAATCATTATTCTTGTTATTATTTATACATTCACTCAGGCCCTTTCTTCATTGTGAGAAGAGAAGATTGAGAACCACCACCAGCTATAAGCCAGAGGGAGGGAAAATTAGGGTGCTGTCATGGATTTCATGAAAATCGAATTACCATTAAGTAATTAGCATTTTCCCCTCATCCATGACAGCAGAGGAATCCCTATTAGAGGAATTCTCTAATAGGGAGAGAGCTCCCAAGTAGGATCTAACACCTGAAGAAAGATCCCAAGAATATCTTAGTACAACGGATAGTGCTTCAGGAAGGAAGATTGTGTAGGTTTTAGATATCATTCAATCAAGATCATGACCGTCAATTTGGAGCTCCAGCAAAAAACAAACAAACCAAAAAATAAATTATTTTACTGTTTACAACTTTTCCCTGTTTTTTTTTTTTTTTTTTTAATAGAGAGGGTCTATATTTACAGACTCCACTTATATGTATGGTTGGATATCTCCCCCGGATTTTGATTAGATACTCTATACTCATTAAAACACCTAACCAACAACTGAAGTATATAGAACCTGGTACTAAGACTTAGCATGTTAATGGAAGCCCAAGTTTATGTAATTCCAGGACCCTGGTAATCTTAACTGGGGTTATTACCCCAATATTGTTTTCCTTTTCAATTGAAGCCCCCCCCCCTCCAAGGCCAGATCTGGACCTTAAGACACCCTTCTAGTATCGCTGATGGCTTAATATCGACCTAACTCTATGCTATCAAGTATAGGTTAAACATCCCAGAATGCCAGAGGGGTTCCAGAAACCAGCAAGAATATTTGGTACTTTATTATAATCTGACGTTAACACTTTTTTTTTCCTCCCCTGTTTTTTCGGATGCAAGGTTAAGTTTTCCTAAGAAATGTATTTAATCCAATATGGACCCCTATAGTTCGAGATTCCCATCTTGGGGAATTTCTGGTTACCGTATCCTAGTCACATACTAAGAGCTGATACCACCAGAATAGGCAAAAAAAATATCTGCGCGATTCCATATAAAAAAAGCCAGTATCTTATTCTTATAGGAATGATAGGATTTATCCTATTCTCTATAATGGAATCAATTCTACATTTTAAATGGATGCTAATACAATTGAACCGTGAAGATCGTTAGCTGAAAACAGTTCAAATGCAAAATAGGTTAGTTTTCTTGAGCAAAAAACCTAAGAAAGCCAAGTGATAACCATCACCTTTGATACTCTTTTTTTATTTTTTTAATTCTTCCCTGAGGAAGCGACTCAGTCAGAATGATATAGACCTTCTATGGTATTGGTCAAATCTAAGATGGTCTTAAACCAAGGTATTATAACCCTGTCCCGTCAATCATGTACCTTATAGATGTATCATCCTGTGCTTGAATAATAATCAGAACGGTCTTACCTCTGTGTGAAGTAATTAGTCTCAACTAGTGAGGATGTTCCTCCTTCGCCACAGGAGTCTCACAGGTAAGGGGAGATATTAACTCATACATTGATTCTTCCCTTTATAGATTTATTACAGAGTTGCTGTTTTGTCACTCCAAAGAGCATAATGACTGGATATTTCTCCAACTCAGTGTATAGTTGAATCTACCAGTTTTAGGATTTCAATCTCAAAATACTTGTTGGGTATAAAAGGCTCCATCAATCAACTTAATTTGCAATGAGTACATTTTCCGAGTTTAGCTAGGAGGATACACTGGTTTTGAGATATTTTACCAGATCTGGCATAATGTCAGTCATACAATGGCATTTCTTAGAAGGATAGACTGGGATATTGATGGTTTATCAGACCTATACCGGTGGGTCCAATTCACACCTCCATTAGGAGGGAAGACCAGTATAGTGCAGCTCCAATTGGCACAATCAAGTTCATTTTACCACTCCATACCAGAAGGGTAGATTTGGAGCAATTGGTGGTTTATCCGTTTCTATCTTCCTGTAACGGGATACACCGCGTCATACCAGACTGTTTTCCCCATCCCATATGTCCTTAGGGATATTTCTACCCCGGGGATAAACTGCACCATAGTTGGCCGTGCCCCCTGTCTGGAGATGCTGTACAGGCTTTGGTCCCCGGGGATACATCACTCCATACCAGGTCGTGTTCCCCTCGCTGGAAGTGACGCCTGCTGTTCAGTCGCTCCTAATCCCATTTTAGCACAGCCATGTCCATCTTGTACCTCCAACCAGGAGGGTGGACTGAACTATCTTAGTAGTCTATCTTATGACCTCAGACTGAGAAGATCGACTGGACTTCTACTGGTCTTGTTCAGCTTAGCCATGCCCAAGCTACAAATCCCTAAGAAGGATAACCTAGAACCAACTTAGATGCCAACCAGTCCAAGTTATGACTCCAGTCCCGAAACCAGGGCTGTGGAGTTGGAGTCGGTGCCCATTTTGGTGGAGTCAGTGCCGGTACTTTCAGGCAGGTCACCAGATATGAGGTGGCACATAAAGGATGGTCAAACTCCAAGCAACCAGCCCCACACATGACATGAGGCCCTGGCCGAGGCGGCAGGTTCGCTGCACAAGCCCTGCAGCCAGACCAGAGGCGGCAGGTTCGCTGCACAAGCCCTGCAGCCAGACCAGAGGCGGCAGGTTCGCTGCACAAGCCCTGCAGCCAGACCAGAGGCGGCAGGTTCGCTACACAAGCCCTGTAGCCAGACCAGAGGTGGCAGGCTCAATGCACAAGCCATGGCTCAATGCACAAGCAGGCTCAATACACACGCCCAGGCCAAGACATGTGAAAATCACTAGGCCCCAGGGCTACTGAAACACAAGGCCCTAGGCCAGACACCAACCATAGGTAGGTCATGAAGCATTAAATGTAGATCCTCCCGGTCTGATAGAGATTGCTATAGAACACACCATGATGTTCCATGATTCACGGCTGCTCCAGCTGTGTGCTCAAGGCTCCTACATCCAGAGGACAGGAAACCACATTGAAGGAGGAAGTGGGAGTTGCCTTTTTATATTGTGCTCTTGGCATCCTGACCAGTAATGGGGGCGGAGCCCACTCTCTCAATGGTGCGGTCATGGGTGAGGGGAAAAGAAACATTATATTGTGCTTAGTGTATATAACTATATGTATGCATTTACTGTGCTTTGTGAAAATTAATGTGATTCTGGGAATAACCATTTAACTAAGTAGAGTTTGTTATAATTAAGGCTACAGCACATCCACATGTACTAGACTTATTCAGCTGCAAAATCCTAGCAACATCAACATGTGTAAGAGTATGCGCACAGAGGGTCATTTAGAAGATGGCTTATCTGCTGAGTTTTCTAAGGTGAAGAAACTTCAAGAAAAAGGTAACAGTGTTTTTGCTAAAGAGTCTTCGTTGGCAGCTTTTTTGTAGTTTACACTTTAAATAAAGAGAAGATATCCAGCGGAAACCGCCCAAAGAATGTACATGCTGACAGTCAGTATAGTGTTAAACTGGCTTATCGCTGTATTACAACAGAATGCTTTATGTCATACAGAAATATTTCAGTATTATAAACTACATCTTTTATGTGCCATTCGTTATATGGAAAAGAAATATGTGGGCAGTTGCTTCTTCTAGACTAAGCCTGCCTCAGATCCTATAAACCATGCCCAAGGGGGTGTTAACGACATCCTTTACTCCAAGGATGGACAGTGACAAGCCATTGGAATGGTCTACTGCCTGAAGCTCATGGGCTGCTGTCTATGCTCTACTGTATTGCTCACAGCACCTCCTTGGAGAACACAGGAAAGCAGTGTACACTGACTGAAGTTTCCCTTGGCCGCAGGTCTCTGTGTAATAACGGGAACGCTGTTCCAATCAAATGTCCGTTTATCACCCCTCTTTCCCGAGTTGAGTTGGAAACGTGGTGTTAAAAACAGCACAGCTGCACTGGCTGCATTACCACTGTCTTAATTATTACGTTGCTGGCTGGGTTATTGGTAGCGTTCATGATCTGCACAATAGATCCTGGATAGTGACTTACCTCCTTTTTCAATAGGAGTAGGATGGCTCTTATGCAAGTAAATAGGATGGCTCCTGGGAATCACTGCCGAAACTATACAGCCATTATCAGGGCTTCACACACACACATATAAAAGGTGTTTTTCATTTAAAGGGAGTCTTTGAGTAAGGTTATGTTCACATGCCCAGTAATCATCCATTAGAACAGATCCAGAAGCAGTCCGTATGGCAAAAAAATTTGTGCAGACAACTTCTGTTAGTTTTAAAAATAAAAACGGATTTCAGCTGGATCCGTTTATTTTAACATTACAGTCTATGGAAAATGGATCAGTTCAATAGCCATCCGTTGTTCTCCCATTTGAAACAGATCCATGTTTTGCTTACTGGATAAGTTTTAAATAGATGATTACTTGAAAGTTCACATGTAGAGTAGTATTTGTTAAATATTTATTTTTCTACTTCCAGTAAGCAAAAAAAGGATCGATTTCAAATGGGAGAACAAGAGATGGCTAATTAATGGATGTGTTTTTCCATAGACTTCAATGTTAAAAAAACGGATCCAGCTGAAATCCATTTAAAAAAAAAAAAAAAAAAAAAAAAAAAAAAAATGGACAAGGGGCCAGCTCCTGGAATCCTTCATATACATCATTTTAGAATGCACAATATATGTCCCCAATCAATGCGCTCTGCATAACATAAAAATAGCTTTTATTATAATCACCGACCGTGCGGTCTGGTCCAATGGGCGTCGCTGGTCTTGGTCCGACGCCTCCCTCTTCTTGTAATCACCGTCCTCCTTGGTTTGTGTGTATGACGCGTCCTACGTCATCATCACGGTGTCCTCCCATTACTCTCCTGCGCAGGTGTACTTCTCTCTGCCCTGCCGAGGGCAGAGCAAAATATTGTAGTGCGCATGTGCTCTTGCCCCACGCATGTGTATTACAGTACTCAGTACTTCGCTCTGCCCTCGGCAGGGCACAGAGAAGTACACCTGCGCAGGAGAGTAATGGGAGGACACCGTGATGATGACGTAGGACGCATCATCCACACGAAGCAGAGAAGGGGGACGGCAATCGTAAGAAGAGAGAAGGCACCAGACCAAGACCAGAGGCGCCCATCAGACCGCGCCATAAGAGAGTATAAAAAAATGTATTTTTTTGTATTATGCTCAGCGCATTGGGAACTTATATACAGCATTCTAAAATGAAGTATATGAGGGCTTACAGGTGCTGGACCTACATTATATGGGAAAAACCTGGCGACAGGTTCTCTTTAATGTGTTTGTCCCGGATACACTTGATACTGAATAGAGGGATGAGGACACAGTGTCATTAGTTACCTGATGAATGGGCTTTATTCTGGCCACTTAAGCCTAGAAGCAGAGGCCAAGAATTGAGTTGAACGACCATGATGTCAAACAGTAGTGACATGGGGATAAAGAAAAAAAAAGTGTGGAGGACCATACTACGTATATTTTAAATAGAATATCTTATTTTTGGGGGTTACAAAAATGAAAAAGACAGATGGACTACCCTTTTCATATCTCTAGACATTATCAAGAAATCCCTACAGATTACTTACTACCTGTAAAGCATGTTGTGCTTGGAAGACCAAAAGTGATTTAACTTCCCTCTGTATCCTGGTGTCACATTGCTATGCACACTTAATGATGTGTCCTTTGAATTATTAATGCCAGTTCTATAGCTGTCTGATCAAGTGTTTAATAAAAGCTCTACTCCTAAAGAAGACAAAGGAAGCGATGACATGACTAATTTGGTAAGCAATGTTCAATGCTGGAAAAAAATCTGCCCAAGCAGAAGAGAACATACGACGCAAAAAAATGACAAATGGCAGGAACAAGTGTCTAGACAAACAGGATACCAAGAGTTTGCCTAAAACACCAGTCGATATGGCAGAACACCACATCCTTTACTCGTCCAGACTGGAAGTGCTTCTTCTTGCCAAGTCATGTGGCAGTTCTGATTTGTCTTTTAGGAGCTCGGCTGGAGTTCATCCTCCAGCCATTTTATTAATTGCCCTGTATAATGAGATCGTGGAAAGAAGAGACCCCAGTGAGTGCACAATTTCCATGTCTCAAGTATCACCTGGAGTGAAACATTACAATGAGAGCAGGTATAAGTTTTCCCTCTTTACCATCCAGCAGAGGGCATCAATAAAAGCAGTGACTGACATCCGTATAATAAATGTATTTTATCATCTGTATAGTTTACTAAAAGTCCACAGCCAATGTTCAAATCTAAAAAGAGGAAAAGCAATGGAAGTGCTGTTATGTCGCACATACAGGAAACACCAAGCGATATGCAGTTTAGATTATGAAAACTTGCCATTTCATTTCCGTATGTTTTAGTTACATAGCTATATGAACGATCGGAGTCAGAGTCATACGTTTAGTGCCAGGAGTGTGAAGTCTAAAACTAAGAAGAGTAGATCTTTCCAGTCAGCAGGAAAAGAAGGGTACATCCACAGTAAATTCTAGACCGTACGATCTAAATGCACTTTGCCCCTATGCTTGATGTGCTGTGGGCTCTGGGCCAACCCGATGTTTCTTAAAGGGAACCTTCCAGTAGCATCAACCATCATGAGCTGTCTATTTGGGCATGCAGGTCATAGGAAGCTGAATATAATGAAACTTTGATCTCTTTAACAAACGATTGGATTGCAGAGTAATGCACATTTTCACATTATGTAAATGAGCTGTTAAGATCTATGGGTCGGACATGGATCTCACTAGGTATCTGCCTGCAGAACTCATTTTTAATGAAAGGGGACGTTAATAATGTGAGACATGGAATGACGGACAGTCTGCTCTCCTGATCTACATGTCTCACACTGGTAACGCCTCCTTTGATTTAAACCAAGGGTGGGGAACCTCAGGCCCACAGCCTCAATCACCTTTTATCCGGCCCCCGGGCAGATTCACGGGGATCGCAGTGCTTGGGCCGGCAGCTGTGTTTTGACAGCTGCTGGCCCATTAATTTCTTCTTGCTCTGTGAGCCGGCACACACAGTGTTCACTACTGAATGCTGAGGCGTGTGAAATGAAAGATTACGCCCTGACACCAGTGGCAGTGTTGGGACGTACTTTGTGGGCTGAGTTAGCGCGCAATTTATACGGCCTCCAAAGGATGGTAGTAATATCCAAATGGCCCTAGGCAGAAAAAAAGATTTCCCACCCCTGATTTAAAACAAGCTCTGGAGAGAGGTCTGTGTGCAGCCCATAGATCTTAACATCTCTACAAAATAAAAAAAGTGGATTCCTCTGAAATAAGAAATCAGATTGCAGGTATAATGTTATTCAGCTTCCTCTGACCTGCATGCCCATATAGAAGGCTTAGGAGGTTTGATCCTACTGAGAGATATCCTTAAACCCTCTTTCTACTCTCTCCGACACAACTGAAGAGAGATTACAGGTGCACAACTCCTTACTTTATTGAATGTTTTACCATAATAACTATATTAATAATAATAATTTTTGGAAGAGTTGCTTGCTTAGATCTGCTGTCACATGTTTTAGAGAAGTTCTTACACAAAGACTACCTTATTAAAAAAAACAATGTGTGTCATATTGCAGTGTGCAGCTAAAATAAAAAAAATGAAGCAAATTTGTAGTGGATTACAACCAAGCGATGCGTAATCTCATCCTACAGTCATGTTGGCCAGTATAAGTCCTTCTTTACGAGTACCAAATGTGTGTTGGTAAGATGTAGGGAACAGATGTAGTGGAACAAACTAAATTTGTTACAGAAGTAGACATTGCTTTAAAAGGGTTGTCTAGGATTTATTAAAAGAAAACAAAAAAACCCCAACAAAATACAAGATCAACAACAAAACAAAACCTGATAGGATAACAAATAAAAACAATAAAACAATACTCACTGGTGCTCCTTTAGCTGGTCTCGGTTTACTTCTCTGCATCGATGATATGCAATATATCCTCTGCACTGCAAGTACATGAGGTGACCACTGCAGCCAGTCTGTGCAAAATCATCACCACTGTGGCTACAGACTGGCTAATGAAGGTTCTTGAACGCAACTGATGCAATTTCTACAGGAAGTAAGCAAAGACCTTTTTACATCCTAGACAACTCCTTTAAAGTATATTACACTATTTTGCTATTATTATAAGGGTATGTGCACACAATGACTTTCATTAGTCAAAGTGATTACACTAAAATGTTTGCGTAAATCGCTCCTGAAGTCGCAAAATTTTTGTGAAATGCAGAGTTGCGCAAAAATGTCTCAACTTCTGTTGCTTTCACACCAGTTTCTACTAACTTTGTCAAAATGGAAGAAGCTGGGGCGGGACAGCGGTGAGATGGCACAGTTCGTCTAATCCACGACAAGATGTGGCGTTCCTTACGCCAGAAATCGTTTGTATTTCAGTCTCTAACTGGAGTAAGATTTGTGGTGAGGCCCACGTCATTTCACGCCTTGCCTGATTCATTAAGATAAGTGCACACCCCACATAGCCCCCCATATCTTTTCAAGGTGAATTCTGTCTGGAACCCGCATTAAAAACCACTAAAAATACACCAAAAAAATGCACATATGCAAAGCAAGGTAAAAAGAACTTGCTCTGCATATGTTCCGCAAAGCAGCTAAAACAGTTACCTGACCATTCTTCTCTCGGCTTTGCCTTGGAAGCCACTCACTATTAATACATACAACTTGAATCAAAAACGCAAAGCAGTCAGAAAAGATGTAGAAGAAGACGCTTCAGGAAATATACCATCAGCGTTTTCCTGAGGCGCTCTTTTTGCAGGAAAAAACTCAGCAGATACGCCGGCATCTGAGACGCTGTGTGCACATGCCCTAAAAGTGAATGATAAAAAAGAGTGCACATTCTTTGCTATGAACAATATTTTAATACATTAGAGGTTTGTACATCACGTACGGAAACTGAAAAAATGCCAACTTGTTTAAAAATGGTGGGGGAGAAACTCTATTTAGCTATAGGCAATGTCCTTTCTTTAAGGGTCTTAAGCATTTGCAACATCTAAAAACTACAAGGTAATGGAGAAATCCTGAAAGCTTTCTCCATGCAGAAAATTAAGCTGTATGGATTAAAACTGAACACCCTGAGGGGTTAGAGATAAAACATCTCCTAAGTTGTGTCCCCTTGAATGGCCAGCATATATGCTTATTCATTAGCCTCTAGTCCAGAAAGTCTTAGAACACAAGTCTGACAAAACAATATACCAATTTGTCTGCTATAATGGTGCCCTGCAGCAGATGACTGTGTCCCAGTTAAACCTTCAATTTTTTGAGCTGTGAGATGTCCTAAATTCTATTAACTCTTACATGCTAGGAAGAAAGCTATGGAATAATCAATCTTGGTTCCACAATTCAGCCTCAGCAACAGCACAACTTGAAACCAACGATGTACCCTGTGACTCTTAAAGCCTCACTCACACACCTGTTTTTCACATACGTGATCTACAGATGGAACACGTACCCATTATTGGCTAGCACATCCATTAGTACAAGTGTAATATGTAGGTGTGGCCATTAACAGACAAATATAACCTGGAATAAAAGCAATGCATAGAAACCCTACTGTAAGTAAATAGTAACATGTTAAAAATGTTAACCAAGTACCCTATGTTTTTTACATGTGTTACTATTTACTCAATGTAGTGTCATTATGCATGGTTTTTACTCTAGGTTACAGCTGTCTACTAATAGCCACAGCGTACATGTGTACCTACATATTACACTTATACTAACATGTGTGCTGGCCATGGCTTTGGTTTTGGTTCAGTTTCTTGTACTCCGCACAGTTGGCGATGTGGCTGGCGCCGCGCCAGGGCTGTGGAGTCGGTAAGCCAAACCTCCGACTCCTTAATTTCCCTGACTGACTCCACAGCCCGGCCTCACTACTGAGCATATACAGTGCTCAAAAAAATAAAGGGAGCACTTAAACAGCAGAATATAACTCCAAGGAAATCAAACTTCTATGAAATCAAACTGTCCACTTAGGAAGCAACACTGATTGACAATCAATTTCACAAGCGGTTGTGCAAATGGAATAGACAATAGATGGAAATTATTGGCAATTACCAAGACACCCTCCATAAAGGAGTGGTTCTGCAGGTGGGGACCACAGACCACATCTCAGTACCAATGCTTTCTGGCTGATGTTTTGGTCACTTTTGAATGTTGGTTGTGCTTTCACACTCGTGGTAGCATGAGACGGACTCTACAACCCACAGAAGTTGCTCAGGTAGTGCAGCTCATCCAGGATGGCACATCAAGGTGAGCTGTGGCAAGAAGGTTTGCTGTGTCTGTCAGCGTAGTGTCCAGAGGCTGGAGGCGCTACCAGGAGACAGGCCAGTACACCAGGAGACGTGGAGGGGGCCGTAGGAGGGCAACAACCCAGCAGCAGGACCGCTACCTCTGCCTTTGTGCAAGGAGGAACAGAAGGAGCACTGCCAGAGCCCTGCATAATGACCTCCAGCAGGCCACAAATGAGCATGTGTCTGCACAAACGGTTACAAACCAACTCCATGAGGGTGATATGAGGGCCCGACGTCCACAGATGGGGGTTGTGCTCACAGCCCAACAAAGTGCAGGAAGCTTGGCATTTGCCACAGAACACCAGGATTGGCAAAGTCGCCACTGGCGCCCTGTGCTCTTCACAGATGAAAGCAGGTTCACACTGAGCACATGTGACAGACGTGACAGACTCTGGAGATGCCGTGGAGAGCGATCTGCTGCCTGCAACATCCTTCAGCATAACCGGTTTGGCAGTGGGTCAGTAATGGTGTGGGGTGGCATTTCTTTGGAGGGCTGCACAGCCCTCCATGTGCTCGCCAGAGGTAGCCTGACTGCCATTAGGTACCGAGATGAGATCCTCAGACCCCTTGTGAGACCATATGCTGGTGCGGTTGGCCCTGGGTTCCTCCTAATGCAGGACAATGCCGGACCTCATGTGGCTGGAGTGTGTCAGCAGTTCCTGCAAGATGAAGTCATTGAAGCTATGGACTGGCCTGCCCGTTCCCCAGACCTGAATCCGATTGAGCACATCTGGCACATCATGTCTCGCTCCATCCACCAATGTCACGTTGCACCACAGACTGTCCAGGAGTTGGCGGATGCTTTAGTCCAGGTCTGGGAGGAGATCCCACAGGAGACCATCCGCAACCTCATCAGGAGCATGCCCAGGCATTGTAGGGAGGTCATACAGGCACGTGGAGGCCACACACAATAATGAGCCTCATTTTGACTTGTTTTAAGGACATTACATCAAAGTTGGATCAGCCTGTAGTGTGTTTTTCCATTTTAATTTTAGGGGTGACTCCAAATCCAGGCCTCCTTTGGTTAATAAATTTGATTTCCATTGATGATTTTTGTGTGATTTTGTTGTCAGCACATTCAACTTTCTACAGAACAAAGTATTCAATGAGAATATTTCATTCATTCAGATCTAGGATGTGTTGAGTGTTCTCATTATTTTTTGGAGCAGTGTACATAAAGTGCAGCACAGATTCATCTCAACTAAAAGACGAGATGAGGAACAGACATTTATAGGACATTTCATAACTTTCCCAAATTCTTATGAAAACATTTACAGCACATCCTGCATTGTACTACTATACCCAATTTATTATATATTTTAGGAGTTGGGTCCATTTAATACCGATGATGCACCAAATTCATTAGGTGATGCACGCAGCTTAATGACTTAGGCGCATCTGTTAACTGGCGTGCGTCACCGCCAGAAATGTGTGCCAGTCAGGGAATGGAGTACATTTCTAAAGTTACACCACTAATATGGCATAATTGTTCAAAAAATTTGACAGATGAGCGTTGCCACACCCCACCCAAATTGGTGTAGCTAGCCAAGACTGGCATGTAAACACCAAACATCGCGATATTTTTATACTTCAGAATTGCGCAAAAATATTGCTACTTTTTAAGGTGTTTTATGCTACAATTCAGGCATAAACACCTTAGTGAATCGGGCCCCAGGCGTCTGCAAATAATGGAGACAAGTCCGTTTTTGATCCGACTCATGGAAAAAAATACACCAATGGTACCATTATTTACTATTTACCGTATTTTTCGGACTATAAGACGCACTTTTTTCCTCCAAAATTTTGGAGGAAAGTGGGGGGTGCGTCTTATAGTCCAAATATATATGGACTATATGGATATGTATGTGGACTACATAAGGTGGCTGTGGCTGGTGTGGGGGAGCGGCAGTGGCGGAGCAGCGGGCACAGGAGGCAGCAGCCGCCTGCAACAGCCTACACTGAGCCCTCTACTAAAGAAAACGAATATTCAGTGCGTGGGGAGTACTGAATATTCGTTTTCCTTAATAGCGCTGACACTGTACCGCAGCGCAGCTCCTGCAGCACCCGTCGATCAGTGTGCCCGCTATTAAAGTCCATGAATATTCACTACAACCCATGAGAGGTGGGGGGTGCCAAGCATACAAGGAAGACAGATTAGGGGACCATACATACAAGGAAGAAGGACGATGGGTGCCACGCATACCTGGGCGAGGGGTGCCACGCATACCTGGGTGAGGGGTGCCACGCATACCAAGAAGGGGATGAGGGGTACCGGTGTCAGCAGCAGACCCCCTCCCCCATAACAGTGCATCATGACCACATTGTTTGCTTACATTTTTTTTTTCTATTTTCTTCCTCTAAAACCTAGGTGTGTCTTATGGTCCGGTGCGCCTAATAGTCCGAAAAATCCGGTAATAGGTATAAGATAAGAGAAGTATATGAGATGCTACACTGATTTTTTACAAACAAACCAAAATGGATGAAAATATGATCCAGCACACTGATGAAAATGGTAGTTTTTTTTTTTTATGTATGAGAAAAAAAATGGAAGTTTGAGTCAGGCCTTAGATTCAGTAGAGTTTTTTTTAACTCCAATTATCAGACTCACCAAACATGTCATCCATCATTCAGGATTTCACTACCATCGGGCAGGTAATATACAGTTAGGTCCAGAAATATTTGGATAGTGATACAAGTTTTGACATTTTATGTTTACCAAAACATATTCAAGCTAGAGTTATATAATTAATATGGGTTTAAAGTGCAGACTATCAGCTATCATTTGAGGACATTCACATCCTAATTTGATTAAGGGTTTAGGAACTACAGCTATTTAATATGTAGCTACCTCTAATTCTTCATCAATTAAGCATGTCTGGAGCTGAATCCAATTGTTGCATTTGCATTTTGAAGCTGAGCTGCTGTTGTGAACCCATAACATGTGGTCAAAGGAGCTCTCGCTGAAGAGAAACAGATTATTATTAGGCTGGAGAAAAAAAATTCATCAGAGAGATAGCAGAAATGTTAGGAGTGGCCAAATCAACAGTTTGGTACATTCTGCATAAAAAAAAAAAAAAGCACACTGGTGAGCTTAGAAATTCATAGAAACTCAAAAGGGCCTGGACATCCACGGAGGACAGAGTTGGATGGTCGCAGAATCTTCCATGGTGAAGAAAAACCCCTTGAGAACAGCCACCCAAAGTGAAGAACACTTTCCGGGAACAAGGTGTTTCAGTATCTAAGTCTACCATAAAGAGAAGACTTCATGAGAGCAAACTCAGAGGGTTCAGCACAAGGTGCAATCCATCAGGCTATGTGCCCACGATGCAGAAATGCTCCGGATTTTTTCCTGAGCGTTTCTGCATCACCCTGGCAGAAAAAAAAGCATGTGGATTGTACATGCGGATTGTACATGTGGATTGTACATGCGTTTTTCCTGCCAGGGACATGTGGATGTGAAGCGTTCTTCACATGCATTTCCACATGCGGATTGACAAGCGCTTTCCAAGCGATTTTAGCATCACTTGGAAAGTGCTTGTCAACTTGGTCACACTATATAAATCCATGCAACCGCCATGGATTTATATAGTGTGACCGAAAAAATGGTAAAAAATAAAAAAAATGAATCTATACTTACCTTCTGATGGCCCCCGCAGTCTTGCTTCGCTCCGTCCTGGCTTGCCGGCAGCTCGCGGTACACTACACTGAAGGATCTGCCGTCACATGACTATGATGTCAGTGCAGGTCCTTCAGTCCACCGCGATCTGCCGGCAAGCGAAGACAAGGAGACCGGGGGCCATGAGAAGGTAAGTATAATATTTATTTTTTATTCTTTTTTTTACAGTTTTCTATGGTACACGGGTCCGGAGGAGAGTCTCCTCTTCTCCAGACCCGGGTACCATCTGCACACTGAAACGTTTGGATTTCGCATGTACAGATCCAGTGATGCGGAATCCAAGCGTTCTAATGCAAGTCAATGGCGCCGAAAACGCAGCGCTTCCGCAAAATAATTGGTAGTGCTGCGTTTTTTTCCACAATGATAATCCGCAGCGGAAATTTCCGCAGCATGTGCACAACACATGCGGATTATCATTGGGGAACATGGCAGGCCTTCTACCATGCGTTTTTTAAGCGTTTCTGCCGCTGCGGAAATGCTTAAAAAACCCATCGTGGGCACACAGCCTTAATCAGTCTTAAAAATAGAGAAGCCAGATTAGAACATCTAAGAAGCCAGCCCAGTTCTGTTAAAGCATTCTTTGGACAGATGAAACTAAGATCAACCTGTACCAGAATGATGGGAAGAAGAAAGTATGGAGAAGGCTTTGAACGGCTCATGATCCAAAGCATACCACATCCTCTGTAAAACATGGTGTAGGCAGTGAGATGGCACGGGCATACATGGCTTCCAATGGCACTGAGTCACAAGTGTTTATTGATGATGTGACTGAAGACAGAAGCAGCCGGATGAATTCTGGAGTGTACAGGGCTATACTTTCGGCTCAAATACAACCAAACGTAGCAAGGTTGATTGGACGGCGCTTCACAGTACAGATGGGCAATGCCCAAATACAAACTGCGAAAGCAACCCAGGAGTTTTTAAGACAAAGAAGAGGAATATTCTGCAATGGCCGAGTCAATCACCAGATCTCAATCCCATCGAACAGCATTTAACATGCTCAAGACCAAACTTAATGCAGAAAGACCCACAAACAAGCAACAACTGAAGTCAGCTCCAGTAAAGGCCGGCAAAGCATCACAAAAGATGAAACCCAGCGTTTGGTGATGTCCATGGCTTCCAGATGTCAGGCAGTCATTGCCTACAAAGTATTAACAATGGACATTTTATTTATGGTAAATTTAATTTGTCCAATTTATTTTGAGCCCCTGAAATGAGGAGACTTTATAGAAAAATGGTTGCAATTCCTAAACATTTCTCAGGATATTTTTGTTCAACCTCTTTAACCCCTTCATGACGTTTTATTAGTTATCCTTCCCTTATTCCAAGAGCCATAACTTTTTTTTATTTTTCCGTTCCCATAATCCTATGAGGGCTTGTTGTTTTTGCAGGTCAAGTTGCACTTTTGAATGACACCATTCATTTTATCATGTGATGCACCGGATAGCTGGAAAAAAATCCAAGTGCGTTGAAATTGCAAAAAAAAGTGCAATTCTACAATTTTTTTTTTTTTTTTTCATTTATTTACTATGTTCACTATATGGCAAGACTGAACTGGCAAAATGATCCTCCAGATCAGTACAAGTACTAAGATAAAAAAAATATATAAGTGTTTGGTATTTAAGTGAAAAAAATAAATAAAAAAAGGAAATTTGAAAGAAAAAAAATATTTTGCTTTTGTCGCCATTTTCCGAGACCAGTAGCGTTTTCATTTTTCAGGATATGGAGCTGGGTGAGGGCCTATATTTTGCGCCCTGAGCCGATGCTTTCATTGATACCCTTTTGGGGTAGATACGATGTTTTGATCACCTCTTATTGCAATGTTGCGGAGGCCAAAAGAAAACCAAAAACATGATTCTGGAGTTTTGATTTTTTTTCTTTCTTGTTATGTCATTTACCAATCGGTAATATTTTGACAGACTGGACATTTCAGAAAGCAGTGATACCAAATGTGTGTTTTTTTATGGTTTGATTTTTAATAGAGCATAAGTGGGTGATTCGAACTTCTTCAGATTTTTAAAAACTTTTTTTCCCCCTCACTTTTTACAGACTTCAATAGTCTCCTTAGGAGACTTGAAGCTGCGGTCGTCCAATCACCTGTGCTATACATAGTAGGGCTTTAGCACTGCTATGTATAGCAGAAATCACAATCTCCTATATCACAGGAGGATCGTAATGACAGGCATAGGGGTCATCAGTAGACCCCTGGCTGTTATGACAAACCATTGTTACCATGGGTTGGATGAATTATGCGCTTCTGGAAGGTGCATGTTAAATCCTGCTGTCAGTGATTGACAGTGGGATTTAACTGGTTAACAGCCGCAGTCATCATGTGCAGGGAAAGATGTGGGCCCGGAGAGCCAGCCCACATCAAAAGCAGGGACACAACCTTTGACGTAAATATATGTCAAGGGTTGTGAAGAGGTTCATTAAACCTGACAGTCTACACTTCAATTGCATCTCAGTTGTATCATTTTAAATAAAAAAATACTATAGTGGTTGCAGAGCCCAAATCACGAAGAATCGGTCACTGTCCATAACAGTGGACCTAACTGTAAATACGATCAATGCCTCAAAAAGTGCCAAAATTTATTTTTCTTGGTCTTCACGTATTCAAGATCATCAGGGTCAGAATAAGGGCAAAAAGGAAAGTCAATAGGGCTGTGCTCACAGATCAAGTAGAATCATTGGTGGATAAAATTCATTTTTTTACTTAATCACAGCATTTTGGGGGAGTGTAACCCTTCAGATTAATAATTTAAATTGATCAGTTGGTCTGAAAAAGGGGTACATACCCCAAAACGCTTTTATGTATGATGAAATAAAAGAATTAATCTTGTCCTCTTCATCCAGTCGACCCTGTTCAGAGTATTTAGCACTGGATGTTCACTTGCTTGGTAGGCAACTATCATGTCAGGCACAGGGCAGTACTTGTTCATTAGCCCTCAATTCATTCCATGCCTGACAGCAATTAGATGATTGGGTGGGGAGACCAAGCAGCTGGTTCACCTGTTATTGCTGGGGAATCTGCTTTCCGAGTGATTATTTTCCATGCAGCGACACTGCAGCAAAACTAACCCATCACTTGGCACCCTCTCACAAAAGTAGGTGTCTTTGTATTTCATCACTGGCAACAGTATTCAAGGGCAAAAGCTGCTCTTTGCAAAGACAATTTGTGTGTTGTCAGTTCAACTGCATACATGGAATATGGTTATGGATTACAAGCTATAAAATGTTAACACGCAGTACCCTCTAGAGGACAACTACCGTACTACAAGCCTGTCGCTATATAAATTAGCTAATGTCTACAAGCAGGGATCCTGAACCTTTCTTTATCACATTAACCACATTTTATTCCAAGAGATGGTCACGAGCCACATTCTATACATAGGAATAGTAGTAGCTGTCTGTGGTTCTCTGTGTGCTCTCTTATAAAGTAATAATAGCCATGTTGCCTCTTTATAAAGTAGTAATGCCCAAAGTGCTATCCCATGAAGTAAACATACCACAAGTGCCCCACTGAAAAGTAATAATGCCCCAAGTGCTCCCTTATAAATTAATAATATCCATTCTGTGCCCCCTTAAAAAGTATTATTGTACCAAGTTTCACTCATGTAATATTATCCCTGAGTGCCCCTAGTAAAGTAATATTGCCCCATATGAACAATGAAGCAGTTGATCATGGCATTCACCTGGGGGATACAGCTGTGAGCCACACAATAAGTACCCACAAGCTACAAATGGTTCAGGAGCCACAGGTGCGGACCCATGGTCTACAGCATTTTCCACCTTGCCCAAAGGGAAAATGTAGCCTGAAATTTTAAGTTGTTTGAATTTGGGGTCTGCTCCAATAATGGGACTACAAACCTCTTTTGGGGGAACGAAAAGCATATGACACAATGAAGTTTTTAAAATGTCAGTGGAGATCTCTTTCCAAAATGGCTGCTGCAGAGGCACAAGGAGCGCTGTGGTATGTCAGAACCAAGCCTCCCATTGCCTTTCCATTGGTTTAGGATCAGTTCAACAAACACCAATAATAACAGTCCAGTGTCCATCCGGTGAGCGAGAAAGGCAGGTAAGGCATAGTTCAGAGTGTGCACAGCGCTCTGTATGCCTCTGCAGAGGCTATTTTGGACATGAAGAAAAAGGGACTCCGATCTATGAAAGGGAAGGAGCAGCAGCAGAGAGGAGGACATGCTGTACAGTGACAACACACTACAAATGTATAGTCCCATTTACAATAGGTGGTGGAGGGCACTATAACACTCCTATGATGTTGTGCATAAGGACTACCTGGATCTCATGGCCTTTGAGTTTGTGATAACCAGGGCTGTGACTGCGTGACTCCGACTCCCTCATACATGGCTCATGTTTAAGTGATAAATTTACTGTACAGATTCATCTCAGCTAAAAGTCTAGACCCTTAGATCAGGAATAGGACAGACATTTATAGGACATTTCATAACTTTCCCAAATTCTTATGAATAAATATTCCCCACAAACTGCATTGAACTACTGTACCAATTTATTACATATTTTAGGAGTCTGAGTCGGTCCATTTTATACCGACTCCACCAAAATGGGCTCCGACTCCACAGCCCTCGTGTTAACACAAACTATAGCGATCAGGGATCTAGAACATCACAATACTGTCAGACCAATCTATAGAGGGGAGAGGTTATTTAGGTCCCCACTAAAGTGTTTCCTCCACAGACCCGCAATTCCCGATGCCATGAAATTACACTTGGTACAATCAAATTAGTAATATGGTTTTAATTAACTTTTTTGTTAGTTCAGGATAAATCAGTCTTTTCCCAATTTGTAATAAAAGTGGAGATCATGGAATATAATGTTGTGAGGAAAACAGATATTTTTCCATTACGGCAATTGAAATTGGTAACTTTTTTACTGGACCGTAGACATAGGGCATGCCAAGAGTTCTGCATATACTCTGCTCCCATCAGGTGAGTTATGTGGCCACTGTCCATTCTCCCACTCAGCCACAGATCAGTGACAGGGCAAGTTACTGTTAGTTACAGCATTCAGGACCATGCATTTAGCAGCAGTTATAAGCACCCACATGCATGAAGTAGAAGGACATAAATCATGTCACATCCGCTGATTATTATTTTTTTGTCCCTTTGACTAGGATTGGTCCCTCACTGCCTTAGACATGTGTTTTTTGTGTGTAATATGTGGCAGTGACAGCTATTCAATTTCATAGTAATAACTACTCTCATAAAAATATATGACTGGGTGTCACACATCCATTCCAGTTTCTAAAACCAATAAATAATAAGTCCTGACCTGTAAGGTGTTTGTAATGAAAGTATAATTGAACCCAATGCAATTTTTGGAACACATTTCAAGTTCACTTCCAAAGAGATGTATCAGAGCAGAGGGAAGTAAGTAAAAGAGGTGAGTAATATTTAGGTGTAGTCGTTCGACTACACCCAGATCTAGTTTGATTCATGGATGGAGACAGCTTTTATTTTAGCTGTGAATGCAGTTCTGTACCTATCTTACAGGAATAGTAAAGAAAATAAACGTGCAATGACAAAATAGGAATGGAATGGGTCCGTGGGAGCCGGCATGTTGGCAGGAAGGGAACAAATAACACACCCTAATGTGACAGCCACTTGATTTGTATCTATTCCATCATTACATAGAAACCAAATGTGTATCTTTGTGGGAGACCACCGGAGGCACCTTCTATGTTATTATCTGTGAAGGCTAGGGAGGCAATAAGTATATTTAACCCTTATCAGCATTAGCCTATAAATAAATGTCCTGGGCTCAGGGGCTGAGCTTCCTCCACACGCAGTAGACGCAGTGTACGTTTGTATAGCCGACATCTGTGTCTAACAGATGCGGCCAGAGCAGCGGCATTTAAATGGGTCGCTGGGTAGCAATGGGCTACATCATGACAGTACCTATATACTGCAATATATAATGTAAAAAGTAGAGTTTTTTTTTTTTTTTTTTTAAATAAACTTAAAAATTCATATCACCTACCTTTACCCCCATTAAAAATAAAGAATAAAAAAACATTTGGTATTGACGTATCCATAAAAGTCTCATCTATCACAATATAAAATTAATCAACCTGTATAGTTAACACAGTGTACAGAAAAATATAAACCGTATGATTGCAAGTTTTTTGGTTCACCTCAAATCTCTTTTAAAAAAAAATGCAATAAAGTGATCAAAATGTCAGATGTACCCCATATTGGTATCAATAAAAACGCCAGCTCACCATGGTAAAAAACAAGCCCTCACTCAGCTCCATCAATGGAAAAAAAAAATGTTATATATGGTATGGAAATAAAAAAAAAATTCATCTGACTGGGTTGGCGGGAAACTGTTAAACTGTTATTTTTTTAGCCTACAAGTAAACTGGAAGGATTCCACAGATGTGTCTTCTCTTACCTTTCTACTCGATGAACAGTGCACTGCTCTAGGATGTGTCAAATTTATTGACGAGTCGTGTGGTTCCTAATCAATTTAGCGCTTCTCTCAGCTGATGTGTGCTGCCGCAAAAAGGTGACCCAGTCATGGACTGGAGTACATTTCTGCTATAGTTTACGCAGAACTGACCAAGACTGGCATATTGTTGCCAAAAGTTTGCAAGACTACAAGCTGCAGAAAAATGTAGCAATATTTCAAACAGTTTTACACTTGAATTTGGACAAAAACAGTTTGATGAATATAGGACAAAGTTTGATTTTTGTTAGACCTGATTTAACCCCTTAGAGCCCCAAGAAAAATATATTCGTCATGGAGCACGTCAGGGACTTTGGAGCGGGCTCAGAAGCACAACTTGCTCCACACAGGGATGAAGTCGGCTATGTTATTTAGCATCTGCCTTTAACAGCCCGCCAATCGATGCTGTTAAACTCTTAAATTCCACTTTAATTGCTGACAACAACATTTAAGCACCACGATCCAGCCCGGATGTTAGTTTGACTTCCCTGCGACACAATCGCACTGAGCCAATGGGTTGCTATGACAGCCAGGGGTCTGCTGGCGTGCCAGTCATGTGATCTTTTATGTGACGTCCAGCCTGCAGTATTGCTGTATATGGCACAAGCAATCAGATGATAACCGGTACAAGTTCCCTAAGGGGACTAAAATAAAAATCAAGAGTAAAACAAAAAAGTTTAAAAAAAAAAAGTTAAAAAATAGTATAAGAAGACCCCCACCCCACCTTTTCCCCAATTGCAGAAAAGAAATGTAAAAAACAGAAAGATAAAACACACACACATTTGGTATCAATGTGTCCAGAAAAGTACCAACAACCTAAAATTAAATTAACCTGATCTGTAAAAACTGTAAAGAGAAAAAAATTGAAATGCGAATTGCTTGCTGATTTTTGGTTGCCGCAACACCACAAAAAATGCAATAAGAAGTGATCAAAGAGTGGTATCTAATCACAAAACAGTATCATTAAAAACATCGGGGCACCGTGCATGAAAGAAAATAAGCCCTCATACAGCTCCACTGATCAAAAAATAAAAATGTTCCCAACTTTGGAAAATAGCAGCTTAAGCTAAATTTTTTTTGTTTGTTTATACAATTCCCCCCCCCCCACCCAATTAAAAAAACATGCAAGATTGGTATCGTCGTAACCGTACTGACCCAAAGAATCATTTTTCCATATACAGTTGTGCTCAAAAGTTTACATACCCCGGCAGAATTTTTCCTTTCTCGGCCTTGTTTCAGAGAATATGAATGATAACATTCAGAGTCATTTGGATGTTTTTGGTCGTCATTTAGATTTAAAAAGAGAAACCACAGTAGTTTGACAATAAATGGCTTCACCCAACCAATAATCATGAGTGGAGAAAACGTTTTTTTGTTATCATTCATATTTTCTGAAACAAGGCCAAGAAAGGAAAAACTCTGCCGGGGTATGTAAACTTTTGAGCACAACTGTACTTTTTACTGCAGAATGAAAAAAGAAAACCTATAAAAACAAATGTGGAATTGCGTAGTTTCACAATTTCACTTCACTTGGAATTTTTCTGTCCATTTTCCAGTACAACATATGATAAAATGGATGATGCTATTCAAAAGTACAACTAGTCCTACAAAAGATAAGCCCTATATGCCTTTGTTAGCGGGGAAAAAAAAATAAGGCTCTTGGAAGAAGGGGATGGAAATATACAAGATGACTGGTAAATGAAACAAATTTTTGTCAAAATAAATAAAAAAAAAAACAATACTCCCTAATTTAGCGGAAAAAGTTTTGGTCCTTTAAGAGTGAGACTGAAGTTTGGCTGTTATTGTTCTTGAAGCCGGATTTCCTTATACGCTATGCCTACATAAGAATCATCCATTTGTTCCATCAGACTTCTGTTGCCCATGATGGCAATAGAGACCTAATAGAATCCTTGGAGCCCAAAAGATCAGTGTTAAGGGACTCACAGAAAGGAAGTAATAGGGGGCAATAACTCTGCTCATACAAACGTTTCAACTAATTGCCGACTACTTTAGATGAATGACTATAGGAGAAACATAACCTGTTACGTCCTTATTACCACTCACTTTCCTTTGCTCTTTCCGCTGGACATGTTTGTCGTCATCCTGCCAATACGCATCTTCCAGTGCCTGCTGACGCTTTGCATCGGCTACAGCCTTTGCCTCAGCCTTTCTGGCACGGGCAGCCGCAGACTTGGTGTTTTCACTCTGGAACTTTTTGGGCATCCCTTAGCTGAAATAAAAGTTATTGTAGTGATTAATATGAGGAGTAGTTAAAGGGAGCTTATGGACATTAACTTTCACATTGCTAGTAATAATATTGATCATTCAGTCTATGGGCTCTGATTTCATAGGCTATGGAGATATACATTGGTATTTTTCAGGATATGTTTACAGAGTTAACCATTTCCATGCATCCATATAATACAGAATCATTAATATGGATTTGTGTATGTCCAGCTTTGTTCACATCTGTTGTTGTTGTTTGCAGCAGGCCACATTTTATAATTCATATATGAACTGCGATGCTGGACTGACCATGGGTCTCAATCTGATATCCCATCATCATATATGCATGCATATGAAGTCTTAAAGCGCACCTGTCAGCAGGATTGTGCTCAGTAAACTACATACACTGTCAGGTGGGCAACATTACGCTGATTAAAATGATACCTAGGTTGGTGAAATCCGTCCTGTGGTTCTTGTGTAATCTTTACTTTCAGTTTGGAGATGATGATATGCTCGGGCGCCGGGGCGGCCTGTGGGGGAGGGGGGGGCTCTATCTGGTGCTCTGCTGACATATTCAACTGTATGCTCTTATGACAGCTCACTGCCTTCACTGACCTGCCTCCTATTTTACATAATGCATCTAGTAGTGCGGGACTAGGTAAAATAGGAGGCAGGTCAGTGAACAAGCACTAAGCTGTCATAAGAGCATACAGATGAATATGTAAGCAGAGCACCAGATAAAGCCCCCCCTCCCCCACCACACACACACACACCCCAAAGCACGAGCATATCATTATCTCCAAACTGAAAGTAAAGATTACACAAAAGGACAGGATGGATTTCATCAACCAAGGTATTATTTTGCTCAGCTTAACAGCACCCACCTGACAGTGTATGTAGTTTACTGAGCACAATCCTGCTGACAGGTGTGCTTTAAATTTGGGTTAGGAGACCCTCAGACAGTCTGGGAATTGCTCTCTGCACATGGATCCTAGAATACTGCCATCTGAACCTGGCCTGCTGCAAGCCACAACACAGATGTGAACAGAGCCGAAATAAGCATCATGCCCACTCCTCCCCCCCGAGGACTGCAGGGACCTATTATGGGACAGAAACAGCATTTCATACACACTCAGAACTAAAGGGGAATTAGACACTTGGCGCCACACATGGTGACATCTTATCTATAGCTTCCCATAGGACTACACCTATTACTATAGAAACCACACATCCAGCCTCTCCTAGGTCGCTCCTGTACAGTCTTGCACACGCTGTGTGCTGCCATCCCATTGCTATGACACACAGTGCCTCGTAGCTGACCGCCGCACAGGAGGGAGCGGCCACAACCCACAGGGCTCACACTACATGTCCTACCCCGCAGCATGCCACCATTATCACTCCACTGCCAAGCTCCCTGCGCACCCATTCCCTGCAAGACACAGTTACACACCCGGGACTCCAACTTCCGCCCGCACCTCAGGTCGCGCTGTGACGTCACTGCCCCGCGACCAGATGTACGCCACTTCCGGTGTTCCTAGAGTGCTGCGCGCTCCCGCAGCCAGTGTCGCGCATTGATGTCTGGTGCACAGCGGCTTCTGTAGTACTGCCGCTCCCAGGCTGAGAGGAAGGTCGGGTCCGCGTGCATAGTAGTCAGTGACACTCTGGAGCTAGTTGTAGCCGTCTTCATCATAGTGCTCGCCTAACGGCGCCCCGACCTGTGCAGCTATTCCAAGTGGCAGCTTTCTTTCAGGGTATCCTGGGAGTGGCCGTTTTGCAACATCTCGAGTGCTTCAACTTGGAAACAACTTAAATAAGTGTAATAACAATGCCCCCTGACCCATAATAGATCATTGTTGGTGTGGCAAACAATAGGTGTGCCAAATTTTTCACATTTTTGTACACTTAATATTAGTGTTTTAAAGGGATTTTCCATTACTATGAACCATAAACTGCATGGACTGAAGGACCAGCCAGTGTCATGACCTCAATAGCTGTGGTTAGAGAACAAAATGTGACCGCTGCGGCCACTGACTGGCTGCAGCTTTCGCATTACTTCAGAACAGTTTCTACAGAATGAGATGGCTGCAGCCGATAAGTGTCCGCTGATTGACAACAGTAATGCCAAAGATGATGGCCTCTGTTGTATGTTTTTGCATTTATTGTGGGGTTTGCCGAAGGGTGTGATATCTATTATTTGTGAGCTCTGTATAACCCCACCAACACCACTGATTGACAGCTTTATATACACTCTGCATAGGCAGAAAGATGCCAATCAGTAGTGGGGGGTTGGACTCAGGGGTGGATTAAGAGTAGCAAGGGCCCCGGGCAGTTTAGAAGGTGCGCCCCCCCACACACACACCCCCCCCCACACACACACACCTGATGTATCACATGTCACATGATCCCCTGTGATAGATCATGTGATAGTTCACGTGAAATTAATTTGGCACAATATTAATATATTAATTCTAATAATTTTTTTTAGGCTGTGTGCCCACTATGCGTTTTTTAAGCGTTTCCGCAGCGGCAATTCCGCTGCAGAAACGCTTAAAAAAACGCATGGTAGAAGGTCTGCCATGTTCCCCAATGATAATCCGCATGTGCTGTGCACATGCTGCGGAAATTTCCGCTGCGGGTTATCATTGCGGAAAAATCCGCAGCACTACCAATTATTTTGCGGAAGCGCAGCGTTTTTGCCGCCATTGACTTGCATTGGAACGCATGGAATCCGCATCACTGCATCTGTACATGCTTATTCCATGCGTTTCAATGTGCGGATGGTACCCGGGTCTGGAGAAGAGGAGACTCTCCTCCAGACCCGGGTACCATAGAACCTGTAAAAAAAAGAATA
This sequence comes from Phyllobates terribilis, assembly GCF_046119375.1. Taxonomy (NCBI): domain Eukaryota; kingdom Metazoa; phylum Chordata; class Amphibia; order Anura; family Dendrobatidae; genus Phyllobates; species Phyllobates terribilis. The sequence continues at coordinate 22,550,828 of NW_027362761.1, read as the reverse complement.
AAATAAAAAATAAATATTATACTTACCTTCTGATGGCCCCCGGTGTCTTTATCCGATGCTTCCTGGCTTGCCGGTAGCTCACGGTAGACTAAAGGACCTGTGGTGACGTCATTTAGTCATGTGACGGGTCACGCAACCGCTGACGTCGGCAGGCCATCAGAAGGTAAGTATAATATTTATTTTTTACCATTCTTTATGGTCACACTATATAAATCCATGCCGTTTGCATGGATTTATATAGTGTGACCAAGTTGTCAAGCACTTTCCAAGTGATGCTAAAATCGCATGGAAAGCGCTTGTCAACCCGCATGCGGAAATGCATGTGAAGAACACTTCACATCCGCTTGTCCCTGGCAGGAAAAACGCATGTAAAATCCGCATGCGTTTTTTCAGCCATGGAGAGCAGAAACGCTCAAAAAAAATCCGGAGCATTAATTACATTAATTGTATGGCTTAATATTGAGCACACGTAGCCATCTATAGACAGCAGGAGGCCGCATGTAGCCATCTATACACAGCGGAAGGCCGCACGTAGCCATCTATACACAGCGTGAGGCCGCATGTAGCCATCTATACACAGCAGGAAGCCGTACGGTGCCATCAATACACAGCAGGAGGCCACACGTAGTGTTCTATACACAGCGGGAGGCCACACGTAGCCATCTATACACAGTGGGAGGCTGCACGTAGCCATCTATACACAGCAGGAGGCCGCACGTAGCCATCTATAAACCGGGAGGCCGCACGTAGCCATCTATAAACAGCAGGAGGCCGCACGTAGCCATCTATAAACAGCAGGAGGCCGCACGTAGCCATCTATACACAGCAGGAGGCCGCATGTAGCCATCTATACACAGCGGGAGGCCGCACGGCGCCATCTATACACAGCGGGAGGCCGCACGTAGCCATCTATACACAGAGGGAGGCCGCACGTAGCCATCTATACACAGCAGGAGGCCGCACGTAGCCATCTATACACAGCAGGAGGCCGCAAGTAGACATCTATACACAGCAGGAGGCCGCACGTAGCCATCTATACACAGCAGGAGGCCGCACGTAGCCATCTATACACAGCAGGAGGCTGCACGTAGCCATCTATACACAGCAGGAGGCCGCACGGTGCCATCTATACACAGCAGGAGGCCGCACTGCGCCATCTATACACAGAGGGAGGCCGCACGGTGCCATCTATACACAGCGGGAGGCCGCACGTAGCCATCTATACACAGCGGGAGACCGCATGTAGCCATCTATACACAGTGGGAGGCCGCACGTAGCCATCTATACACAGCGGGAGGCCGCACGTAACCATCTATACACAGCGGGTGGCAGCACTTAGCCATCTATACACAGCAGGAGGCCGCACGTAGCCATCTATACACGGCAGGAGGCCGCACGTAGTCATCTATACACAGCAGGAGGCCGCACGTAGCCATCTATACACAGCAGGAGGCCGCACGTAGCCATCTATACACAGCAGGAGGCCGCACGTAGCCATTTATACACAGCAGGAGCCTGCACGGCGCCATCTATACACAGCAGGAGACCGCACGGCGCCATCTATACACAGCGGGAGGCTGCACGCAGTCACACACACACACACAAACATATACAGACATATACATACACGCATAAACACATTTGAAACACAAAAATACATATAAACAGACATCACACAATGATATCTGCCTGCACACACACACACTCACTCAATCACTCACACACACACTGTCACACACACTCACCATCCCACGGCTCGGCTCCAGTCCACCAGCTCCTCTGCGATGTCACACTAGCAGACACGGCCGTGCACAGGGCCTTATCTCCTAGCTGTGACGCAGCCGGGCCAGCACACAGGGAAGTTAACAGGTGCAGTGCTGGTCCGGCCGAAGAAGTAGCGGCCGTGCGCCGCTGCTGGGGGAGCGGTCCGGGGCCCCCGCCGCCTCTGACTGCCGGTATGTGCCGTGGCACTGCACATATTATAATGAGGGCAATCTGGCCATGGACCCCCTGGAGCCCCGGGCGGTAGCCCAGATTGCCCTCATTATAATCCGCCTATGGTTGGACTACATGGCAGCAGTAGGTGTACATTAATCCGTGGTTAGGCAAATTGTCCACAAATGGATTAAACATAGGTCTGTTGACACTCTCCCTAGCAGTGGGCACACTGGTATGATCACCCCATAAATGGTCAGTCCTTAAATAGGTGAGAAAGAACATTGATTGAAAAATCTACAAACTACAAAAACCTCTGCTCTTGACGATACAGCACAAAATAATCTTCTACTGTCCAAAAAAGCTATGCGGCCTGTCTCAAGTTTACCTGAGGCCATCTGAATGTTTCACAATACTCCGGGAAATGGTTCATGTTCTATGAGACAGAAGTGGAATTTTTTTTTAGCTCAAATGCACTATGCTATTTTTAAAGGAAAAGAATACTTCACATTAACACTAAAACCTTATTCTAACTTTCAAGCTTGGTACAGACAGCGGATTATGATTTGGGGCTTCTTAACTGCCACTGGGCCTGAATAACTTGTGTTCATTGAGGTAATGTTGGATGTCAAGATGTATTGATAGACTTTACAGGAAGATATATGAGCAGCAACCCATGATATCAAACGGAAGAGACGCATGTTTATGCAGCTAGACACCCAAAGTGCACAAGTAAATTAATTAAAGAATGGTTGAAAAAAGTTTGTATTTTTGAATGGCCAAGTCAGAGTTCTGCATTAACTCTGTCAAGAAGCTGTGGAATGACTTGAAAAGGGCTGTGAATGCAAGGCATCCCAGAAATACTGAAAAAGATTTGCTCTGAAGAATATTCAAAAAATCCTCTTTAATGGTATGTAAATCTTTTCCACTTTAATACAAGTGGTCCCCAAATAACTTTTTTAAATAACAAGCATTCACCCTCCCCTGGTCCCTTACCGGTTCTCCGCTGCTGCCCCAAACTCTGTGTTTTGGCTGCAGCAGTGATGTCATGTCAACAGCGCCCATCCACCACTGTTGCCAATTACTGAGCTCAGCAGCTCTTCCAATGTAGATGGGCCCAGCCATTGAGGTCAGTGATTGGCTGCAATGGTGACATGCTCTGTGGAAAGGGGTTGTCAGGTCTAAAATAAAAAGTCTGCAGTCTCCCTGTGTGACTGCGGACTTGTGAATCCTCCCAGCGCACGCACTGTGTGCTGCAAAGATTTGCCATTGTCTGCCTCGGAAACGGCAGTCAGGTATTCAATATGCATACTCCCGGGTAGAACCTGTCTAGTGGGCGCATCCTAGTTCAAAACAAGTCTATTGAGTGAAGCCGCACCTACTAGATGGGTTCTGCCCGGAAGTATGCATATTGTATACTTAACCCCCGTTCCCGGGGCAGACAACGGCAAATCCTCGCAGAGCAAAGTGCATGCCCTGGGAGGATTCACAAGTCTGCAGTCAGGCAAAGTGAGTCCAGACTTTTCATTTTAGGCCGGACAACCCCTTTAACTATAAGACCACATTTACATTTTTTCAGAAATATTGCTTTTTCTTTTTATTTATGTGATACTATAAAACTAAACCATCCGATTTTGCTCCACACTATAACATTTGTGTTATGATCTGCAACAAGTACTAAGGAAAAAAAGGGGAAAGCTGTCCCTACAGTAAGACTAAGCTGAATCCCTATGATGTAGCGGGCTGCCTGTTCCTAGCGAACAGACCCGCCTAAGTCTTCGGCTAGTCTGAACGAAGACCTATAGCATAAAGGGAAGTGGTCCCTAAAGAACTAAGGACTGGAACAAAAATGGGACACCTCCTGAACAGAGAAAGTTGTTCACAAAACACAAAAAGATAAACTGACAAAAAGGTACTAGAGGTCCCAGAAGGACCAAGCGAACTGACAGAGATAGGCACAGAAGCACCTGGCTAGCAAAACAGTCAAACAACACTGAAGTCCAGCACAGTCAAAAAGGCGGAGCCGGAATATAAAGGCAGATGGTCACGTGACCGCAAAACACAAGATGGAAAAAACAAACAGGAGGGTTCTAACAATTAGAGCATGGTTCTGATTTTCAAGTATAGTAGCAAGAATACATGTATACAAATGCTCAGCACTCAGGAAGGTTATGGTAAAAGGATTCCAAAACATAATAAAATATGACCTTCATAGTTGCTATATACAGACTGTGATCCCTGAATTTGAGTGCACAACATGGTTTACACTGTCGATGATTTTATATCTTGTGTAGACAATTAGTTTTGCTAATAATGCCACTCGTTGGCACCCTCAACTTAATATTTGGTTGCACACTGGAATAAATAACTGTAATCAATCTCTTCTTATCCCATCAACAAGCTTCTTACACCTCTCAACTGGAATTTTGGACCACTCTTCCTTTGTTAACTGCTTCAGGTCTCTCATATGTGAAGGGTGCCTTCTCCCAACAACAATTTTAAGATCTCCCCACAGGTGTTCAATGGAATTTAGATACAGATTCCTTGCTGGCCACTTCAGAGCTCTCCAGCGTTTTGTGTCCATCCATTTCTGGATGCTTCTTGAAGTATGTTTGAGGTCATTGACCTGCTGGAAGACCCATGACCTAGGACGCAAACCCAGCTCTCTGACATTGGGCATTACATTGTGACACAAAATCCTTTAGTAATCTTCAGATTTGATGATGCCAGTCATCATTTGATACGAACATTTTGGCAAACTGCAGTCTAGCTTTTTTATGTCTCTGTGTCAGCAGTGAGGTCCTTCTGGGTTTCCTGACATAGCTTTTCATTCAAATGTCCACAGATAGCTCGCGCTGACACTGATGCACCCTGAGCCTGCAGGACAGCTTGAATTTCTTTGGAACTTGATTGGGGCTACTTATCCACCATTCGGACTATCCTGCATTGCAACCTTTCATCAATTTTTCTCTGCCGTCCACGTCCAGGGAGATTAACTACAGTGCCATGGGTTGTAAATTTATTATGTTGCGCACAGTGGACAAAGGGACATCAAGACCATTGGAGATGAAGTTGTAACCTTGAGATTGTTGATATTTTTCAACAATTTTGGTTCTCAAGTCTTCAGACGGTTCTCCTTTTCTCTTTCTGTTCTCCATGCTTATTGTTACACACAGACACACAAAACAAAGATTATGTCAACTTCTCCCCTTTTTATCTAGTTTCAGGTGTAATTTTCATATTTCCCACACCTGTTACTTGCCAGAGGTGAGTTTGAGCGAGCATCACATGCTTGAAACAAAGTTGTTTACCCACAATTTATTCATCAATATCAACTTATATACAGAAAAAAGGCACTTCCTATCAAATGCAAAACAAAAAACTCAGACTAGAATAAAGTCAAAGTATAGAAGAGTGTAGAAGCGATCCATGATAAAAAAAACATATTTATTGAGAGGAATTAAAATACAAGATTAAAAAAGCAGAAGAAACAGGTGGACGCAGTCTGTGACCATCCACACCTTTTGGAGAACCTACCTTATTGATAGAGACAGGTACTATTACCCTTTTGAATGTTTAATGGGGCTGACATCATTATTTGATGTGATACCAATACAAACACAATGATTTATATGACCTGATATTTATATATTCCTGAATAGATGGATTTTTTTAAACTTCCAGACTAACCCTATAGCCATTTAATGCACTTGCAATTGACATTACTTACTTTGGCAGTAATTTAGGGATTTCACTGTGATCTATATACTTTGTGGCTTCTTAATATATATTTCTGGGTGTGCTGTATACATACCTTGTTCCTGATGTAGAATATTATAGTACCTGATTGATTGAATTTATATCTCCTTTGTGGTTGTTTATACACCTGTTTAATGTAAATCACAAAATTACTGATCCATTAGTCACACTAGCGTCCCCTATTGGATATCCTGCTTTTTTAATCTTGTATTTTAATTATTTTCAATAAATATGTTTTTTTTTTATCACGGATCTCTTCTACACTTTGACTTTATTCTAGTCCGAGTTTGTTGTTTTTTAATTTTGGAAAGGTGTCAACAATTTTGTCCAGCCCATTTTTGGGATTTAGTGTGAAATTATATCCCATTTGCCTTTTTTACGCTGTTGTTTTTTGTGTTCCAATACACGCAAAGGAAATAAACGTGTATAACAAAATGTGTGATTGCAATAATTTTCTGGGAGAAATACTTCATTTTCTGGAACAATTTCAAGGGCGCCAACACTTTTGTCCATGACTGTATATACAGTGGGGAAAATAAGTATTTGATACACTGCTTATATTACAAGTTTTCCCACCTACAAAGAATGGAGAGGTCTTTTTATTGTAGGTACACTTCAACTGTGAGAGACAGAATCTAAAAAGAAAAAAACAGAAAATCACATTGTATGATTTTGAAATAATAAAATTGCATTTTAGTTCATGAAATAATTATTTGATCACCTACCAACCAGGAAGAATTCTGGCTCTCACTGTCACAGGTGTGTCAGAAGTGACAGAGAGATGCAGGAGATCTCTACGTTTGGCATTACATACATCTTCTTAGAGGCTGTCTCTAGGACCCAGCAGCTACCTCCCTCTGGCTAATTAACTCCCTGGCCTGGGTGTATAAATACCTGGTGTGTTCTATGTGTTCTAGAAGGAGATGCCGGCGATATTCATTACTACCTGTGAAGGCTTTAGCAAGAGCATTACTTTGTCCTCTGGAACTTAAGGACGCGTGCGCATTTGTCTGGAGTCATCTAAAGCTAAGCTATTTCCCCCTGTTTGTCCTTCCTTGTTGTCTATAGTGTTTAGTGGAGATCGACTAGTGCTCATCTCCCTTCCCTAGCCTGAGCCAAACGCCAGGGAAAGACAGGACGAGGTACACATGCAGCGATTGATGAAGAGCCAATAAAGGGACTTTAGGGGAGACATGGTGACACTAGATCAACCTAGCAGTTCTCCACTTTCTCTCCTTTCCCTAGAGTCTGGGCTGCCTTTCCTTCTTCCCTTTGTGTTGCACTAAGTCTTTCCCACACCTTGCGTGACATTATCGCCAGCCGAGCACATTTTCAAAAGGAAAAAAAAAAAGACTGACACTTTGTTTGTTTTTTTCTCTGTGTGCTTTTGGGTGTGGACATTTTTTTTCCTTTCTCCCTTGGTATGGGTTCAGTTGCAGAGCTCGCAGAGCAGTTTCGCCGTCTGTCTCCGGAGGTGAATGACCTCCACTGTGAGGTTCAGCATCAGCAGTTACAGGTCGCCAATGTGGGGGTCTCTGCAGGTAGGCCTGTCCAGCCTGAACCCAGGGTTGCCCTCCCGGACAGGTTATCAGGAGGTAGGGACAAGTTTTTTGTATTTAAGGAGGCATGCAAATTGTATCTTAAACTTCGTCCTTACTCCTCTGGAAATGAGGATCCAAGGGTTGGTATTGTGATTTCTCTATTGCAGGAAGATCCTCAGTCGTGGGCGTTTACCTTACCGCAGGACTCGGTTTGTCTCCAGTCTGTGGAGGTTTTTTTGGGGCTCTGGCCCTCATCTATGATGACCCTGACCGAGTCGCCTTGGCTGAGTCTGTTAGAACTCTCCTGTTAGGTTTTTTCTAGTTTGCTGGTCACATGACCTTTTTTGCCTATTTAGTCCGGCTCCGCCCTCCTGGCCTTGCTGGACTTCATTGTAATTTCTACTCTTGAGCTAGCTTGGTGCTCTGTTACCTTTCTCAGTCAGTTTTGCTAGGTCTTCGGACCTCTATGTTCTATGTTGTTTGTTTGTCTTATTTCTGCTACAATTTCTGCTAGGAGGTGTCCATCTTTCTCCCAGTCCCTAGTTCTTGTAGGGATCCCTTCCTCACATCTATAGGTCTTCGTTCAGACTAGCCGAGGACTTTAGCGGGTCTGATCGCAGGATCAGGTTCCCCGTTACATCGTAGGGATCCAGCTTAGTTCTATTGTAGGGACATATCTCCTGTCTTTCCTTGGTGCTTGTAGCAGATCATAACAGAGTCTAGGCTACGTCGCCTTCAGCAAGAGAATCGGTCAGTGGAGACGTACAGTTCAGAATTCCGTAGATGGGCAACGGATTCCAAATGGAATGACTCAGCCCTTAGAAGTCAATTTTGTGAGGGGCTTACTGAAAGGTTGAAAGATGCCTTGGCAGTATATGAAACCCCTCCTTCCTTGGAAGCTGCCATGTCGTTGGCCACACGTCTTGATAGATGCCTATGGGATTGACGGGTGAGACCACCTTCTCCAGGGCCTGCTTGTCGGGGTTGTGTACCTCTGCCGGGGGAGTGGGTTGGAGGTGAACCAGTACTGGGGGAGGTGCAGGAATCCATGCAATTAGGGGGTGTCTCTACATCATACATTTCCCCGGAGATTCACAGGAAAAAAGGCGTATGTTTTTTTTGTGGGGAAAAAAGGTCATTTTGTTGGGACCTGTCCTTCAATTCCTAAACAAAAGGAGACTTGATTAACTCTTGGTAGTCTGGAGTTGGATAAACAAGGGGTTCATTTGTTACCAACCTGCAGTTCCCGCTTTGTCCTGTCAGTAGAGGTGGTGCTAGAGAGCAAAACTGAGAAAATTTCTGTGTTTGTTGACAGTGGAGCCGGAGTCAGCATGGTGGATGCTGAGTTTGTGAAGACTCAAGGTCTTGCTTGCTGTGCTTTAGCTGAACCTATTTCCATCTTTGCCATCGACTCGGCGCCACTTGCACAGAAAGCATTTACTCAGATTGTACATAATGTAAAACTGAGGGTGGGTTCAGTTCACTATGAAATAATCCCTTGCTATGTCCTGAACAATCTTCCCACACCTATTGTTTTGGGTATTCCTTGGCTTGTTAAACATAGTCCATAGGTGGATTGGCAAGCCGGGGAGATTATTGAATGGGGAGATTACTGCCATGAGAACTGTTTAAATATTTCCCTTGCTACTGTCTCTACGGAAATATTACCTGCTTTTCTGTCTTTTTTTAAGGATGTTTTTTCTGAGAGAGGGTGTCAGGATTTGCGTCCTCATCGTGCTTAACACTGTCCTATTAACCTGACCCCTGGAGCTTAACTACCGAAGTCCAGACTGTATAACCTTTCTGGCCCTAAGAGACAAGCCATGAAGGATTTCATTGCGGAAAGTCTGGAGAAGGGACATATCAGACCCTCATCTTCACCCGTGGTGGCAGAGTTCTTATTTATGAAGAAAAAAGATGGTGGTCTAAGTCCCTGCTTAGATTTGAGTTGAATCAAATTACCATGCATGATCCATACCCTCTTCCTCTGATTCCTGATTTGTTCAGCCAGGTTGTAGGGGCTAAGGTATTCTCCAAGTTGGGTTTAAGGGGAGCCTACAATCTGGTTAGAATCAGAGAGGGGGACGAATGGAAAACAGCGTTCAATACCCCGGAAGGACATTTCAAGAGTTTGGTTATGCCTTTTGGTTTGACCAATGCACCTGCCGTATTCCAGCATTTCATAAATGATATTTTCCATCAATTGGTGGGGAGGTTTGTGGTGGTCTATCTTTACGATATTTTGGTTTACTCAACTGATTTTAAGACACATTGGGGGCATGTTAAGCAGGTGCTCCAGATATTAAGGGATAACAAACTTTATGCCAAACTGGAAAAATGTGTTTTTGCTGTTCAGGAGATGCAGTTTTTGGCATACTTGTCATCTTCAGGTTTTTGGATGGATCCGGAGAAGATCCGTGCAGTCCTTGATTGGTAACGTCCCGAGAACCTGAAGGGTCTACAACATTTTCTGGGCTTTACTAATTTTTCCCCGAAATTCATCCAAAATTACTCTGTTATTGTGAAACCCCTTACTGACATGACTAAGAAGGGGTCTGATTTTTTCAAATGGTCGGATGCTTCCCTCCAGGCTTTTTCTTCCTTAAAGAATCATTTTGCCATTGCACCTATACTCAGTCAACTCGATGTTTACCAACCCTTCTGTAGCGCTGGCGTCCCTGCCCTCTGCTAGGCAGGGACGCTGTTCCCCTCACCTCCCTGCTCCGTGCCCGGCGTCCTCCTCCCGCTCTGCTGGCAGCGCGCGCTCCTTCCCGGCCACTGTGCTTAGGGCGCGCGCGCTCTCCCTCCCTCTTAAAGGGGCCGCGCGCGCCGTCCTAAGGAGTCCCCGGCCAATGGCCGGAGGACTTCACCATATATAAGGCACCTCCTCCAAAATGGAGGTGCCCAAGCAATGTTGTTGCACTGTTCTACTCTGCTTCAGCCCTCAGGTCCCGTTGCCAGTTACCTGCCAGTTACCTGCCTGATTCCTGCCAGAGTCCTGCCAGTTTGCTGTCTGTTTCCTGCCAGTTATTCCTGCTACCTGCTTGCTAGCCTGAGGTCCGACGGTCTGCCTTACAACTCCTGTCAGTCTGTCTAAGGACCAGCTTGCCCGCTCACCTGGGAGCGCACATCAGCTACCTGCCTGCTTGCTAGCCTGAGGTCCGACGGTCTGCCTTTCTACTCCTGTCAGTCTGTCTATGGACCAGCTTGCCCGCTCACCTGGGAGCGCTCCTCCGTTACCTGCCTGCTTGCCTGCCCGGAGGCTCTGCCGTCACGTGCTGTGACCACCAGCTATTCCAGAGACTCTTGCCCGCTCACCTGGGAGCGCTTCTCCGCTACCTGCCTGCTTGCCTGCCCGGAGGCTCCGCCGTCACGTGCTGTGACCACCAGCTATTCCAGAGACTCTTGCCCGCTCACCTGGGAGTGCTTCTCCGCTACCTGCCTGCTTGCCTACCTGGAGGCTTCGCCGTCACGTGCTGTGACCACCTGCTATTCCAGAGACTCTCGCTTGCTCACCTGGGAGCACACATCCTCCATCTGCCTTGCTAGCCTACCTGGAGGTTCAGCCATCACAGGTCGTACCTACCCTTTTCCTAGAGACTGCCCCAGTTACTTGCCGTGACCTCCAGCCCGTTCACCCAGAGACTGCCCCGGTCACTTGCCGTGACCTCCAGCCCGTTCACCCAGAGACTGCCCCGGTCACTTGCCGTGACCTCCAGCCCGTTCACCCAGAGACTGCCCCGGTCACTTGCCGTGACCTCCAGCCCGTTCTTCCAGAGACTGTCCCGGTCACTTGCCGTGACCTCCTGCCCGTACACCCAGAGACTGTCCCGGTCACCTGCTGTGACTGCCTGCCTGGTCGCCACCCGCTCCCTTACAAGGACCGCCCCCTTGTATAGTAGCTCAGAGGTTCCGCCTCCCAGACCCGTTACAGTTTGCTCGGGCCATGGAACCCGGTGGCACCCAAGCTCCCTCGCTCTCGGACCTCTGTCATGAACTGTCCCGTCAGAGGTCCCAACAGGAGTCCATCCTGGGTCACCTGCGGAATGTCAATTCTCGCCTGGATACTCTGACTGCTCCACCAGCAACCACCGCCAGTGCCATGACTCGCAACCCGGCAGCTCCGCTGCCCACCAATACCATGGTATCCTACCCCGGACCCCGGCTTTCTGCACCTCCTCGCTTCGGAGGCGACTCCGCCCAGGCTCGGGGCTTCATAAATCAGTGCACCCTGCACTTTGAACTATTGTCCCACCAGTTTAACTCCGACCGGGCCAAAATTGCCTTCATCATGTCCCATCTCACCGGGGAGGCCCTGGCCTGGCTAAATCCTCTATGGGAGAGAGGAGACCCCCTGGTGTCCGACTTGCCTGCCTTCCTCACGGCTTTCCGGAAAGTCTTCGACGAACCCAGACGGAAGACCTCATCCGCATCATCTCTGCTACGCCTCCGTCAGGGAAGTCTCACCGTGGGCCAATATGCCATACGGTTCCGTACCCTTGCCTCAGAGCTGGCCTGGGATAACGACGCTCTGGTATCCGTCTTCTGGGAGGGTCTGTCCGGCCGTATTAAAGATGAACTTGCCGGTCGGGACATTCCTACCACTCTCGATGACCTAATAACTCTTGCCACCCGGATTGACCTACGGTTCCAGGAGCGTGCCAAAGAGGTCACCCGTGAGAGGAGGTTTCCACGTCTAGCTCCTACCTTTCAGAAACCCGTCACTCCCTCCATCTCTCCCCAGGTACACTCTCCTGAGTCTATGCAGGTCGACCAGACCAAGATGGTCAAAACCCGTCAGGACTTACGCCGTGCCGAGGGGAGCTGCTTCTACTGTGGCAGTAAGGAGCACCGGATCCGTGCCTGCCCAGAGAGGTCGGGAAACGCCTGTGTCTAGGTTCGCTCAGAGAGGTCGACCTAGACAAGAATAAATCCTCTCCATCTCTGCTGCTGTCAGTTTCAATCGTCTGCGGGGAGCACCGTTATTTCGAACTAGCCCAACTGGACTCTGGAGCAGCCGGGAATCTTATTTCACAGTCCCTGGTAGAGAAATACCGCATCCCCACCAAACCTCTGGCTGTACCCTTGTCTGTTGCTGCCGTGGATGGGGGTCTCTTACCACGCCCCATCCAACTCATCACCGAATCCATTACTCTACAGGTGGGAATGCTGCATTCTGAGAGTATCTCCTTTCATGTTCTGCCTGGACTCTCTCACGCCCTCTTGCTAGGTCTACCTTGGCTCCAGAGACATGCACCCGTGCTTGACTGGCAGACCGGAGAAGTCCTTCGCTGGGGACAGGACTGCCATAAGACCTGTCTGGTTCCCGTCCATCCCGTCCGTCCTTCTCCTACCCCAGCTAATCTACCTGGACTTCCGATTCCTTATTGGTCTTATGCTGATGTCTTTAATAAAAAGGAAGCAGAGACACTACCCCCTCATAGACCATACGACTGCCCTATCGACCTGTTACCCGGTACTACTCCTCCCCGTGGGCGTATTTATCCATTATCCGCTGCTGAGACCCGGTCGATGTCCGAATATATTGAGGAGAATCTGGCCAGGGGATTCATCCGGAAATCTACCTCCCCGGCGGGAGCAGGCTTCTTCTTCGTAAAAAAGAAGGACGGCTCTCTCCGTCCCTGTATAGACTATAGAGGCCTTAACCAAATCACGGTGAAGAATAAGTACCCCCTTCCGCTCATTCCGGAGTTATTTGATCGTCTGAGAGGGGCTAGAATCTTCACCAAACTGGACCTCCGTGGGGCGTACAACCTGGTTCGTATCCGTCAGGGGGATGAATGGAAGACGGCATTCAACACCCGGGACGGCCACTATGAATATCTGGTAATGCCCTTTGGTCTCTGTAACGCTCCTGCCGTCTTTCAAGAGTTGGTCAATGACATCTTCCGGGACCTTCTCTACTCCTGCGTAGTGGTGTACCTGGACGACATCTTGGTCTTCTCTCCGGATCTCCAGACTCACCGGAGGGACGTTCGTCAGGTCCTGCTCAGGCTCAGGCAGAATCACCTCTTCGCTAAATACGAGAAGTGCCTCTTTGAGCAGACCTCGCTTCCGTTTTTGGGCTACATTATTTCTCAGACCGGCCTACGAATGGATCCAGAGAAACTGCCATCGAGAAATGGCCTCGACCGGAGGGGTTGAAGGCCATTCAGCGGTTCCTGGGCTTCGCCAACTATTACCGCCTCTTCATACCACACTTCTCTTCCCGGACTGCCCCAATTTCCGCGCTCACCCGTAAGGGTACTAATCCCAAAGAGTGGCCGCCCGAAGCAGAGGAGGCCTTTCTTTCCTTAAAACAGGCCTTCTCTTCCGCCCCGGTGCTGCATCACCCGGACGGCAACAAGCAGTTCTTCCTGGAAGTTGACGCCTCCTCCTCTGGAGCCGGAGCGGTACTTACTCAAAAATCATCTTCCGGGAGGATGGTAACTTGCGGCTTCTTCTCTAAACTCTTCTCCTCCTCAGAGCGCAATTATTCCATAGGAGACCGAGAGTTATTGGCCATCAAACTGGCATTGGAGGAGTGGCGTTACCTGCTCGAGGGGGCTCTTCACCTGGTAATAATTTACACGGACCACAAGAACTTGGCTTACCTCCAGCATGCCCAGAGACTTAACCCGCGCCAAGCCCGGTGGTCCTTGTTTTTTGCTCGCTTTGATTTTGTTCTTCATTTTCGCCCGGCTGACAAAAACGTCAAGGCGGACGCCTTGTCTCAATCCTTTCTGGTGTCTGATCTCGAGGAAGATCCGAAACACATCATCGATCCCGCCAGAGTAATGCAGGTGGCTCCCGTGAGTCTAAATCGTCTCCCTCCCGGAAAGACGTTCGTATCAGTACCTGATCGGGAGAAGATCCTTCACTGGGGTCACTCGTCTAAACTGGCTGGCCATGCCGGTCAAAAAAAGACCCTCCAGCTTATTACCCGGCACTACTGGTGGCCTACCCTGCACAAGGACGTAATAGACTTTGTTTCTGCCTGTGTGTCCTGCGCCCGCAACAAGGTTCCGAGACATCTGCCAGCCGGTCGCCTCCTTCCGCTCCCAGTACCTGCTGCCCCCTGGCAGCATACAGCAATGGACTTTATAACAGACCTCCCAGTCTCTGCCGGTTGTACGGTCATTTGGGTGGTCGCTGACCGCTTCTCCAAGATGGCTCATTTCGTTCCCCTGCCAGGCCTCCCGTCTGCACCCGAGCTAGCTAAATACTTTATTCGTCACATCTTCCGTCTTCATGGCCTGCCCCTCCACATCGTGTCGGATCGTGGGGTACAGTTCACCTCACGCTTCTGGAGAGCCACTTGTAAACTGCTAGACGTCACCCTGGACTTCTCTTCCGCTTACCACCCACAGTCCAATGGTCAAGTGGAGCGGATCAATCAGAACCTGACCAGTTACCTCCGGCACTTCGTTAATGCCCATCATTCAGACTGGGTGGATCTCCTACCATGGGCCGAGTTCTCTTATAACAATCACGAGAGCGAATCCTCCTCCAAATCCCCGTTTTTTGTAGTCTTCGGTCAGCATCCTCGGATTCCTTTTCCTGTCTCCACCTCTGTGGACAACCCGGCTGCGGAATCTCTCGTTGGCAAATTTTCCTCCATTTGGGAGAGTACCCGATCCGCACTCCTTCAGTCGTCCGAACGGATGAAAAGACACGCTGACAAAAAACGCCTGGATCCTCCACAATTTCGTCCCGGAGATAAAGTCTGGCTCTCATCTAAATATGTCCGACTCAAGATACCTTCTTACAAGTTAGGGCCTCGGTTCATCGGCCCCCTGGAGGTCATCAGTCAGATCAACCCGGTGGCCTATAAATTGAAACTCCCGGCCAACTTACGGATCCCTAACTCCTTCCATGTATCTCTCCTCAAACCTGTGGTACTTAACTCTTTTTCCAAGTCTACAGGTACGCCTCCTGCTCCGGTTTCTGCTGAGGACGAGTTTGAGGTAGAGAACATTCTTGCCACCAAAAGGGTAAGAGGAAAGACCTTTTTTCTAGTAGATTGGAAGGGGTTTGGTCCTGAGGAGAGAACGTGGGAGCCCCGGGAGAACATCCATGCCCCTCTTATCCTTGCTAAATTTCTGTCTGGCCTAAAAAAGGGGGGGCCTAAAGGGGGGGGTACTGTAGCGCCGGCGTCCCTGCCCTCTGCTAGGCAGGGACGCTGTTCCCCTCACCTCCCTGCTCCGTGCCCGGCGTCCTCCTCCCGCTCTGCTGGCAGCGCGCGCTCCTTCCCGGCCACTGTGCTTAGGGCGCGCGCGCGCTCCCTCCCTCTTAAAGGGGCCGCGCGCGCCGTCCTAAGGAGTCCCCGGCCAATGGCCGGAGGACTTCACCATATATAAGGCACCTCCTCCAAAATGGAGGTGCCCGAGCAATGTTATTGCACTGTTCTACTCTGCTTCAGCCCTCAGGTCCCGTTGCCAGTTACCTGCCAGTTACCTGCCTGATTCCTGCCAGAGTCCTGCCAGTTTGCTGTCTGTTTCCTGCCAGTTATTCCTGCTACCTGCTTGCTAGCCTGAGGTCCGACGGTCTGCCTTACAACTCCTGTCAGTCTGTCTAAGGACCAGCTTGCCCGCTCACCTGGGAGCGCACATCAGCTACCTGCCTGCTTGCTAGCCTGAGGTCCGACGGTCTGCCTTTCTACTCCTGTCAGTCTGTCTATGGACCAGCTTGCCCGCTCACCTGAGAGCGCTCCTCCACTACCTGCCTGCTTGCCTGCCCGGAGGCTCCGCCGTCACGTGCTGTGACCACCAGCTATTCCAGAGACTCTTGCCCGCTCACCTGGGAGCGCTTCTCCGCTACCTGCCTGCTTGCCTGCCCGGAGGCTCCGCCGTCACGTGCTGTGACCACCAGCTATTCCAGAGACTCTTGCCCGCTCACCTGGGAGTGCTTCTCCGCTACCTGCCTGCTTGCCTACCTGGAGGCTTCGCCGTCACGTGCTGTGACCACCTGCTATTCCAGAGACTCTCGCTTGCTCACCTGGGAGCACACATCCTCCATCTGCCTTGCTAGCCTACCTGGAGGTTCAGCCACCACAGGTCGTACCTACCCTTTTCCTAGAGACTGCCCCAGTTACTTGCCGTGACCTCCAGCCTGTTCACCCAGAGACAGCCCCGGTCACTTGCCGTGACCTCCAGCCCGTTCACCCAGAGACTGCCCCGGTCACTTGCCGTGACCTCCAGCCCGTTCACCCAGAGACTGCCCCGGTCACTTGCCGTGACCTCCAGCCCGTTCTTCCAGAGACTGTCCCGGTCACTTGCCGTGACCTCCTGCCCGTACACCCAGAGACTGTCCCGGTCACCAGCTGTGACTGCCTGCCTGGTCGCCACCCGCTCCCTTACAAGGACCGCCCCCTTGTATAGTAGCTCAGAGGTTCCGCCTCCCAGACCCGTTACACCTTCATTGTGGAGGTTGATGCGTCGGATGTCGGGCTTGGGACTGTATGTCCACTGGTAAATGGTGTCCGTGCGCCTTCTTTTTTAAAAAATTGTCTTCGGCTGAGAGAAATTATGACGTTGGTAATAGGGAACTTTTGGCTATCAAATTGGCATTCGAAGAATGGCGACATTGGTTGGAGGGGGCTGTCCATCCAATTACTGTTATTACTGACCATAAAAAACCTGTCATATCTCCAGTCAGCTAAACGTCTCAACCCTAGGCAAGCCAGATGGTCCCTGTTTTTTACTAGGTTCAATTTTGTTGTCACTTTTCGTCCAGGGGTCAAAAATGTCAAGGCTGATGCTTTGTCCCGGAGCTTCCCTGGTGGTGGTGACCATGAGAACCCTGCCCCGATATTACAGAAAGGGGTAGTCATTTCGGCACTGTTTCCTGAACTGGAGGGTGAGTTGTTGGAGGCTCAGGGGGACGCCCCTGCCTCCTGCCCTTCAAGACGTTTATATGTACCACCTGATCTGCACTGCAAAATAATTAAGGAACATCATAACTCTGTGCTTGCTGGGCATCCAGGTGGTAAGGCAACCGTGGACATCCTCTCTCTTCGTTTTTGGTTGCTGGGGTTGCATCGGGATGTGATTGAACACGTATCTGCTTGTAGTATTTGCGCTCTTTCTAAGGTTTCACATACCCGTCTGTCTGGTACTCTTCTTCCGCTACCTATCCCTTATAGGCCATGGACACACTTGTCCTGCACTTCCAAATGCCAAGACACTTGCTCAGGTGTTCATAAATGAAATCGTGAAGCTTCACGGGGTTCCCTCTGATGTGGTGTCAGTTTGAAGGACCCAGTTTGTTTCCAAATTCTGGAAGGCATTCTGTTCTCGACTGGGGGTGCAGCTGTCCTTTTCCTCTAGCTTCCACCCTCAGTCGAATGGACAGACCGAGCGTGTCAATCAGAATTTAGAGACCTACCTCAGGTGTTTCTTTTCCGAAAATGAGGAGGATTGGGCATGCTACCTACCACTGGCAGAATTTGCCATTAATAATCATCGACAAGAATCCACTGGCAGGTCACCGTTCTTCGATGCATACAGTAATCACCCACAGTTTGGTACCTTTAGTTGGGGAGGAGCTACATGAGTTCCTGAGGAGGAACGGTTTGCTTTGTCGCTCTCCTCGGTATGGCAGGGTGTTCTGAGTAATTTAAAGATTATAGGAGACAGGTATAAACGTATGGCTAACAAAAAACGCTTGCCCGGTCTGGACCTTAATGTGAATGACTTTGTGTGGTTTTTTACCAGAAATATAAGATTGAAAGTTCCTTCTTGGAAGCTGGGACCTAGGTTTAGTGGTCCCTATAAAATAACCGCCGTCATTAACCCAGCAGCGTTTTGTCTTGAACTTCCTCAGACCCTTAAGGTCCACAACGTGTTCCATAGGTCCTTGCTCAAAAAGTATGTGGAACCTCTTGAGCTCTCGCCTCTACCACCGCCCCCATTAATGGTTGATGGTAATCTGGAGTTCCAGATTTCGAGGATTGTAGATTCTCGTCTCCAACATCGTTCTCTACAATGTTTGGTGCACTGGAAAGGCTATGGTCCAGAGGAGAGAATGTGGGTTTCGGCGTCAGAGGTGAACGCTCTCAGATTGGTTCGCTCATTCCACACCTCTTATCCTGAGAAACCCAGTCCTGAGTGTCTGGAGGCCATTCGTAGAGGGGGGGATACTGTCACGGGTGTGTCAGAAGTGACAAACAGTCGCCCTACAGTTGGTTGCAGGAGATCTCTACGTTTGACATTACAGACATCTTCTTAGAGGCTGTCTCTAGGACCCAGCGGCTACCTCCCTCTGGCTAATTAATTACCTGGCCTTGGCGTATAAACACCTGGTTTGTTCTAGAGGGAGGTGCCAGGATCAGCGATATTCATTACTACCTGTGAAGGCTTTAGCAAGAGCAGTGCTTTGTCCTCTCTGGAGCTTGAGGACTCGTGCGCATTTGTCTGGAGTCGTCTAAAGCTAAGCTATTTCCCCCTGTTTGTCCTTCCTTGTTGTCTATAGTGTTTAGTGGAGATCGACTAGTGCTCATCTCCTCCCTTCCCTAGTCTGAGCCAAACGCCAGGGAAAGACAGGGCGAGGTACGCGTGTGGCGATTGGTGAAGAGCCAATACAGGGACATTAGGGGAGACAGGGTGACGCTAAATGAACCTAGGAGGTCTCCACTTTCCCCCCTTTCCCTAGAGTCTGGGCTCCCTTTGCTTCTTCCCTTTGTGTTGCATTGTCTTTCCCACACCTTGCGTGACACAGACCTGTTAGTTTTTCTTTAAGAAGTCCTCCTAATCTGCATTCATTACTTGTATTAATTGCACCTGTCTGAACTTGTTACCTGTATAAAAGACACCTGTCCACACAATCAATCACACACCAACCTTTCCACCATGGCCAAGACCAAAGAACTGTCTAAGGACACCAGGGACAAAATTGTAGACCTGCACAAGGCTGGGATGGGCTACAGAACAATAGGCAAACAGTTTGTTGAGAAGGCAACAACTGTTGGTGCAATTATTAGAAAATGGAAGAAATACAAGTTGACTGTCAATCTTCCTCGGTCTGGGGCTCCATGCAAGATCTCCCTTGTGGGGTAATGATGATTCTGAGAAATGTCAGGAAGCAGCCCAGAACTACATGGGAGGACCTGGTCAATGACCTGAAGAGAGCTGGGACCACAGTCTCAAACATTACCAATAGTAACACACTGCGCCATCACGAATGAAAATCCTGTAGGGCACACAAGGCCCCTCTGCTCATGCCAGCACATATCCAGGCCCATTTAAAGTTCACCAATGACCAAATGGATGATCTAGAGGAGGAATGGGAGAAGGTCATGTGGTCAGATGAGACCAAAATAGAACTTTTTGGTATCAACTCCACTCGCTGTGTTTGGAGGAAGAGGAAGGGTGAGTACAACCCCAAGAACACTGTCCCAACTGTGATGCATGGTGGGGGAAACATCATACTTTGGGGGTGCTTTTCTGCAAAGGGGACAGGACAAATGCACTGTATTGAAGGGAGGATGGATGGGGTCATGTATTGCGAGATTTTGGCCAACAACCTCTTTCCCTCAGTAAGAGCATTGAAGATGGGTCGTGGCTAGGTGTTCCAGCATGACAGTGGCCAAAAACACACAGCCAGGGCAACTACGGAGTGGCTCTTTAAGAAGTATTTCAAAGTCCTGGAGTGGCCTATCCAAATCTTTGGAGGGAGCTGAAACTCAGTGTTGACCAGTGACAGCCCCGAAAACTGAAAGATCTGGAGAAGATCTGTATGGAGGAATGGGCCAAAATCCCTGCTGCAGTGTGTGCAAACTTGGTCAAGACTACAGGAAACGTCTGACCTCTGTAATTGCAAACAAAGGTTTCTGTACCAAATATTAAGTTTTGTTTTTTATTATATCAAATACTTATTTCATGTACAAAAATGCAAATTAATTATGTAAAAATCATACAATGTGACTTTTTGGATTTTTTTTATATGCTGTTTCTCACAGTTGAAGTGTACCTTAAATAAAAATTACAGACTTTTCCATTCATTGTAGGTGGGAAAACTTGCAAAATCGGCAGTGTATCAAATACTTATTTTCCCCACTGTATATGTCTTGTATAGAAATAAAGTTCCCTAAATTTGGCATACTTTTACTTTGCGAACTGAGCCCACGCTATTGGAAATGTCAGTTGGCAGTTACATGCAACAAGGAACCATGTGAAACTGCCAAGTCTGATAGTGGCTTCGATCCTGGTCGTTTAACCCCTTATCTGCAGTGGTCAATATCAACCACGGCATTTAAAGGGGTTGAAAGAAAGAGATGGCCCCCTTTGTACCTCCATCACTTCTTGGCACCACATTGCCTCTGCCAGCTGACATGGTGTTTGAAAATTCAGCCTAAGGCTAGGTGCAGACTACTGTGGTACTATCTCATCCAAAAGAATTGGGTCGATTATGCAATTCACACTCTGATCAAACTCTAATCACAGTTTGATCGTACTTGGACCGAAAATATGCTTATCTGCACCTGTCCTAATACTGAAAAGTAAGAACTCTCTGTGCCACCATATAAGGTCCAAATGTTGCAAGCAAACAGTGATTTATAAATAGAATCTTAGGAGCTAATGATGGAGGAGTTTAGGTTAAATTACAGAAGCTATCAGACAATCCATTTTGTGATCGATGTATGGAACAAATGTTAAGAGATATATGTAGGTCACATTCAGAAACTGATAAGTTTTTATTAAGAGTTGAATAGAGACCTGAACAGGGGGTTAGCTGTGAATATAGTGCTTTTGGACTTTGCAAATGTGTTTAACACTGTTCCACACAGATGAGTAATGAGCAAATCAAGGTCTATATGCTCAGAAAGCAAGGTTTTCAATTGGATTGAAAACTGGCTCAAAAATTGCAGCCCGAGAGTTGTGAATGACTACTACTTTGAATGGTCCCCGATTATAAGTGGTGTTCCCCAAGGATCAGTGCTGGGTCCGCTATTATTCATCTTATTTAATAATTATATAGAAGATAGGATTAATAGTGTTTCTATTTTGCAGATGACATCAAGCAATATAGTATAGTGCAGTCTATGAAAGATGTTCATAACTTACAAGCGGAGTTGGACAAACTGAGTGTTTGGACATCCATTTGGAAGTTGAGGTTCATTGTGGATTAAGGTAAAGTTATGCATTTGGGCACTAAAATGTTATAAGGGGAGTAAAACTAGGAGAGTCAGTTGCAGTGACTGCAGCATTTTAGAGAAAAACATACTTTAAAAGCCACTGGGTACCGAGCTGCGCTGGGGACTAGTTAGACAGGTGGGTCCCCAGAGGCTTTTCTCCGAGAAACCTGTCACTCCATAGCAGTGGGCAGGGAGAAGCCACCAAGGAGCCGCCTGTCTAACCAGTCCCCAGCACAGCTCAGTCCCTAGTGGCTTTTAAAGTATATTTTTCTCTGAAATGCCACAGCTTTTCAGAGTCAAACATACCTGGCTAAAATTATACAGCCAGCACCTGATACATACTGTAGCGCTGGCGTCCCTGCCCTCTGCTAGGCAGGGACGCTGCTCCCCTCACCGCTCTGCTCCGTGCCCGGCGTCCTCTTCCCGCTCTGCTGTCAGCGCGCGCTCCTTCCCGGCGTCCTCCTCCCGCTCTGCTCTCAGCGCGCGCCCCTTCCCGGCCCCTGTGCTTAGGGCGCGCGCGCGCGCGCTCCCCTCCTCTTAAAGGGGCCGCGCGCGCCGCCCTAAGGAGTCCCCGGCCAATGGCCGGAGGACTTCATCATATATAAGGCACCTCCTCCAAAATGGAGGTGCCCGAGCAATGTTGTTTGCACCTGTGTCTCACCTGTGCTTCAGCCCTCAGGTCCCGTTGCCAGTTACCTGCCAGTTACCTGCCAGTTACCTGCCTGATTCCTGCCAGTTACCTGCCTGATTCCTGCCTGAATACTTGTTACCTGTCTGCCAGTCTGAGGTCCGACGGTCTGCCTTACTACTCCTGTCAGTCTGTCTAAGGACCAGCCTGCCCGCTCACCTGGGAGCGCATATCAGCTACCTGCCTGCTTGCCTGAGGTCCGACGGTCTGCCTTACTACTCCGGTCAGTCTGTCTATGGACCAGCTTGCCCGCTCACCTGGGAGCGCTTCTCCGTTACCTGCCTGCTTGCCAGCCCGGAGGCTCCGTTGTCACGTGCTGTGACCACCAGCTATCTCAGAGACTCTTGCCCGCTCACCGGGGAGCGCATCTCCGTT
This sequence comes from Phyllobates terribilis, assembly GCF_046119375.1. Lineage (NCBI taxonomy): Eukaryota > Metazoa > Chordata > Amphibia > Anura > Dendrobatidae > Phyllobates > Phyllobates terribilis. Next base: position 22,528,396 of record NW_027362761.1, on the reverse strand, counting down.
ACCTGCCTGCTTGCCAGCCCGGAGGTCCCGTTGTCACGTGCGGTGACCACCAGCTATTCCAGAGACTCTTGCCCGCTCACCTGGGAGCGCTTCTCCGTTACCTGCCTGCCTGCCAGCCCGGAGGTTCCGCCGTCACGTGCCGTGACCACCTGCTATTCCAGAGACTCTCGCTTGCTCACCTGGGAGCACCAATCTACCATCTGCCTGCTAGCCTACCCGGAGGCTCTGCCATCACAGGTCGTACCTACCCCTTACCCAGAGACTGCCCTGATCACTTGCCGTATCTCCCTGTCCGTTCATCCAGAGACTGCCACCCGCTCCCTTACAAGGGCCGCCCCCTTGTATAGTAGCTCAGAGGTTCCGCCTCCCGTACCCGTTACAGTTTGCTCGGGCCATGGAACCCGGTGGCACCCAAGCTCCCTCGCTCTCGGACCTCTGTCTAGAACTGTCCCGTCAGAGGTCCCAACAGGAGGCCATCCTGGGTCACCTGCGGAATGTTAATACTCGCCTGAACACTCTGTCTGATCCACCAACAACCTCCGCCAGTGCCATATCTTGCAATCCGGCAGCTCCGCTGCCCACTAATACTATGGTATCCTACCCCGGACCCCGGCTTTCTGCACCTCCTCGCTTCGGAGGCGACCCCGTCCAGGCTCGGGGCTTCTTAAATCAGTGCACCCTGCATTTTGAACTTTTGTCCTACCAGTTTAACTCCGACCGGGCCAAAATTGCCTTCATCATGTCCCATCTCACCGGGGAGGCCCTGGCCTGGCTGAATCCTCTATGGGAGAGAGGAGACCCCCTGGTGTCCAACTTGCCTGCTTTTCTCACGGCTTTCCGGAAAGTCTTCGACGAACCCGGACGGAAGACCTCATCTGCATCATCGTTGCTACGCCTCCGTCAGGGGAGTCTCACCGTGGGCCAATATGCCATACGGTTCCGTACCCTTGCCTCGGAGCTGGCCTGGGATAACGACGCTCTGGTTTCCGTCTTCTGGGAGGGTCTGTCCGGCCGTATTAAAGATGAACTTGCCGGTCGGGACATTCCTACCACTCTCGATGACTTAATAACTCTTGCCACCCGGATTGACCTACGGTTCCAGGAGCGTGCCAAAGAGGTCACCCGTGAGAGAAGGATTCCACGTTTAGCTCCTACTTTCCAGAAACCCGTCATCCCCTCCATTTCTCCCCAGGTACACTCTCCTGAGCCTATGCAGGTCGACCAGACCAAGATGGTCAAAACCCGTCAGGACTCACGCCGTGCCGAGGGGAGCTGCTTCTACTGTGGCAGTAAGGAGCACCGGATCCGTGCCTGTCCGGAGAGGTCGGGAAACGCCTGTGTCTAGGTTCGCTCAGAGAGGTCAACCTAGACAAGAATAAATCCTCTCCATCCCTGCTGTTGTCAGTTTCGATCATCTACGGGGAGAACCGTTATTTCGAACTAGCCCAACTTGACTCTGGAGCAGCCGGGAACCTTATTTCACAGTCCCTGGTTGAGAAATACCGCATCCCCACCAAACCTCTGGCTGTACCCTTGTCTGTCGCTGCCGTGGATGGGGGCCTCTTACCTCGCCCCATTCAACTCATCACCGAATCCATTACCCTGCAGGTGGGAATGCTGCATTCTGAAAGTATCTCCTTTCATGTTCTACCTGGACTCTCTCACGCCCTCTTGCTAGGTCTGCCCTGGCTCCAGAGACATGCACCCGTGCTAGACTGGCAAACCGGAGAGGTCCTTCGCTGGGGACAAGACTGTCATAAAACCTGCCTGGTTCCCGTCCATCCCGTCCGTCCCTCTCCTACCCCAGCTAATCTACCTGGACTTCCGATTCCTTATTGGTCTTATGCAGATGTCTTTAATAAAAAGGAGGCAGAGACATTACCACCACATAGACCATACGACTGTCCCATCGATCTGCTACCCGGTACTACTCCTCCCCGTGGGCGTATCTATCCTTTATCCGCTGCTGAGACCCGGTCAATGTCCGAATATATTGAGGAGAATCTGGCCAGAGGATTCATCCGGAAATCTACCTCCCCGGCGGGAGCAGGCTTCTTTTTCGTCAAAAAGAAGGACGGCTCTCTCCGTCCCTGTATAGACTATAGAGGCCTAAACCTGATCACGGTGAAGAATAAGTACCCCCTTCCGCTCATTCCAGAATTATTTGATCGTCTGAGGGGGGCTAGGATCTTCACCAAACTGGATCTTCGTGGGGCGTACAACCTGGTTCGTATTCGTCAGGGGGATGAATGGAAGACGGCATTCAACACCCGGGACGGCCACTATGAATACCTGGTAATGCCCTTTGGTCTCTGTAACGCTCCTGCCGTCTTTCAAGAGTTGGTCAATGACATCTTCCGGGACCTTCTCTACTCCTGCGTAGTGGTGTACCTGGACGACATCTTGGTCTTCTCTCCGGATCTCCAGACTCACCGGAGGGACGTTCGTCAGGTCCTGCTCAGGCTAAGGCAGAACCATCTCTACGCTAAATTTGAGAAGTGCCTCTTTGAGCAGACCTCGCTTCCGTTTCTGGGCTACATTATCTCTCAGACCGGCCTACAAATGGATCCTGAAAAACTGTCTGCCATCGAGAAATGGCCCCGACCGGAGGGGTTGAAGGCCATTCAGCGATTCCTGGGCTTCGCCAACTACTACCGCCTCTTCATACCACACTTCTCTTCCCGGACGGCCCCAATTTCTGCGCTCACCCGTAAAGGTACTAATCCCAAAGAGTGGCCACCCGAAGCAGAGGAGGCCTTTCTTTCCCTTAAACAGGCCTTCTCTTCCGCCCCGGTGCTGCATCGCCCAGATGGCAACAAGCAGTTCTTCCTGGAAGTTGACGCCTCCTCCTCTGGAGCCGGAGCGGTACTTACTCAAAAATCATCTTCCGGGAGGATGGTAACTTGTGGCTTCTTCTCTAAACTCTTCTCCTCCTCTGAGCGCAACTATTCCATAGGAGACCGAGAGTTATTGGCCATCAAACTGGCATTGGAGGAGTGGCGTTACCTGCTCGAGGGGGCTCTTCACCCGGTAATAATTTACACTGACCACAAGAACTTGGCTTACCTCCAGCATGCCCAGAGACTTAACCCGCGCCAAGCCCGGTGGTCCTTGTTTTTTGCTCGTTTTGATTTTGTCCTTCATTTTCGCCCGGCTGACAAAAACGTCAAGGCGGACGCCTTGTCTCGATCCTTTCTGGTGTCTGATCTCGAGGAGGATCCGAAACATATCATCGATCCCGCCAGAGTAATGCAGGTGGCTCCCGTGAGTCTAAATCGTCTTCCTCCTGGTAAGACGTTCGTACCAGTACCTGATCGGGAGAAGATCCTACACTGGGGTCATTCGTCTAAACTAGCTGGCCACGCCGGTCAGAAAAAGACCCTCCAGCTTATTACCCGGCACTACTGGTGGCCTAACCTGCACAAGGATGTAATAGACTTTGTTTCTGCCTGTGTGTCCTGCGCCCGCAACAAAGTTCCGAGACACCTGCCGGCCGGCCGCCTCCTACCTCTGCCAGTACCTGCTGCCCCCTGGCAGCATATAGCGATGGACTTCATTACTGATCTGCCCGTCTCTGCCGGTTGTACGGTCATTTGGGTGGTCGCTGACCGCTTCTCCAAGATGGCTCACTTCATTCCACTGCCAGGTCTTCCGTCTGCACCCGAGCTGGCTAAAGACTTTATCCGCCATATCTTCCGTCTTCATGGCCTGCCCCGTCACATCGTGTCGGATCGTGGGGTACAGTTCACTTCCCGTTTCTGGAGAGCCACTTGTAAATTGCTGGACGTCACCCTGGACTTCTCCTCCGCTTACCACCCACAGTCTAATGGTCAAGTGGAGCGGATCAATCAGAACCTGACCGGTTACCTTCGGCACTTCGTTAATGCCCACCATTCTGACTGGGTGGATCTCCTGCCATGGGCCGAATTCTCGTACAACAATCACGAGAGCGAGTCTTCCTCCAAATCCCCGTTTTTTGTAGTCTACGGTCAGCATCCTCGGATCCCGTTTCCCGTCTCCACCTCGGCGGACAATCCGGCTGCGGAATCTCTTGTTAACAAATTTTCCTCCATATGGGAGAGTACCCGGTCCGCACTCCTTCTGTCATCCGAGCGTATGAAAAGACACGCTGACAAAAAACGTCTGGACCCTCCTCAATTCCGCCCTGGGGATAAAGTCTGGCTCTCGTCCAAATATGTCCGGCTCAAGATCCCTTCCTATAAGTTAGGGCCTCGGTTCATCGGCCCACTGGAGGTCATCAGTCAGATCAACCCGGTGGCCTATAAATTGAAACTCCCGGCCAACTTACGGATCCCTAACTCCTTCCATGTATCTCTCCTCAAACCTGTGGTACTTAACTCTTTTTCCAAGTCTACAGGTACGCCTCCTGCTCCGGTTTCTGCTGAGGACGAGTTTGAGGTAGAGAACATTCTTGCCATCAAAAGGGTAAGAGGAAAGACCTTTTTTCTGGTAGATTGGAAGGGGTTTGGTCCTGAGGAGAGAACGTGGGAGCCCCGGGAGAACATCCATGCCCCTCTCATCCTAGCTAAATTTCTGTCTGGCCTAAAAAAGGGGGGGCCTAAAGGGGGGGGTACTGTAGCGCTGGCGTCCCTGCCCTCTGCTAGGCAGGGACGCTGCTCCCCTCACCGCTCTGCTCCGTGCCCGGCGTCCTCTTCCCGCTCTGCTGTCAGCGCGCGCTCCTTCCCGGCGTCCTCCTCCCGCTCTGCTCTCAGCGCGCGCCCCTTCCCGGCCCCTGTGCTTAGGGCGCGCGCGCGCGCGCTCCCCTCCTCTTAAAGGGGCCGCGCGCGCCGCCCTAAGGAGTCCCCGGCCAATGGCCGGAGGACTTCATCATATATAAGGCACCTCCTCCAAAATGGAGGTGCCCGAGCAATGTTGTTTGCACCTGTGTCTCACCTGTGCTTCAGCCCTCAGGTCCCGTTGCCAGTTACCTGCCAGTTACCTGCCAGTTACCTGCCTGATTCCTGCCAGTTACCTGCCTGATTCCTGCCTGAATACTTGTTACCTGTCTGCCAGTCTGAGGTCCGACGGTCTGCCTTACTACTCCTGTCAGTCTGTCTAAGGACCAGCCTGCCCGCTCACCTGGGAGCGCATATCAGCTACCTGCCTGCTTGCCTGAGGTCCGACGGTCTGCCTTACTACTCCGGTCAGTCTGTCTATGGACCAGCTTGCCCGCTCACCTGGGAGCGCTTCTCCGTTACCTGCCTGCTTGCCAGCCCGGAGGCTCCGTTGTCACGTGCTGTGACCACCAGCTATCTCAGAGACTCTTGCCCGCTCACCTGGGAGCGCATCTCCGTTACCTGCCTGCTTGCCAGCCCGGAGGTCCCGTTGTCACGTGCGGTGACCACCAGCTATTCCAGAGACTCTTGCCCGCTCACCTGGGAGCGCTTCTCCGTTACCTGCCTGCCTGCCAGCCCGGAGGTTCCGCCGTCACGTGCCGTGACCACCTGCTATTCCAGAGACTCTCGCTTGCTCACCTGGGAGCACCAATCTACCATCTGCCTGCTAGCCTACCCGGAGGCTCTGCCATCACAGGTCGTACCTACCCCTTACCCAGAGACTGCCCTGATCACTTGCCGTATCTCCCTGTCCGTTCATCCAGAGACTGCCACCCGCTCCCTTACAAGGGCCGCCCCCTTGTATAGTAGCTCAGAGGTTCCGCCTCCCGTACCCGTTACACATACTGCCCAGGGATTGGACAGCATGTATCAGGTGTCAGGTTCCCTTTAAAGCCTCTGTGGACGCAATATGGATAATAATTAGCTGATTTAATAATAATAATTTAATAATCTTTTTAAGGCTGTTTGTAAACTTATTATTTTAACTATTTATTACTACCCATTGCACAATCTTCCCTCACAGGTAGCTTCTTATAATTATGTATATGTTTGTGTCTCAATTTATAAACTTTTATGTTGTTTAGATTACATTGATAAAAATTAAATAGATTTTCCCAAAATTGTAAGTTATCCCCATAGGATAGGGGATAAAGTATTGATACCAAGACACATTTTTATCTCCTGGGAGTAAACAATAAGTTTCTTATTGAATGTTGAATGAAAGCTAGTAAAGACATTAACAACTATTAAACATTGACGTAAAAAGTGTATTGTAACATTGGATTTTTTTTTTTCATTATGTAAAAATAACATTAGTTTGCTAAAACTAAATGCCCCTTGAAACAGAGTTAAGCTGGGAACCCATACAATAAGTTATTTTTTTGTTTTTCTCATTCGCACCATAATCTAACCACACTTTAGAAAAGAAGGCATTTTGTGACATTCATTGAAATTTATGGGCAACTATTGCAATCATTGCTCAGCAAGAGCTCTACTGGACATTGCTCCTGGGTATAAACATGATGGTGTGGAGAAACCCTGTCTCAGTCAAAGTGCTCTAGTATAACACATAAATAGGGATTGTCTAGAGCAGAGAATACATTTCAATTATCAGGATTTCCCTTTTATATCTTTCAGTGATTTGAGGCAATTTTCTCAAATATTGAAAAAAATCATAGTGTAAATCAACAATATAAATTCTGACTGCAGAAAAGTCAGTTCCTATGTACATTTGATGACTTGTTAGGATAAACTGTAAGAATTCCTTTTAAATGTTTAGGTGAAAATCATAAATAGGATTCTCTGTCAACTGCATTTCTAGACCAAAGAGTAAAGCAACTGTTTTCTGTAGATTTCTTTTGTTTTTCCTTATGGGAAGATCCGGGATCTGTGTTCAACATGAAGTCGTTATTGTCAATATTTAAGAATTTGGCATTCGGCTGAAATGTAGAGTAGTGAATGTCCATCTTCTCTGTAGCTTCAGAACTCTGGGAATATAATATCTCAGTCATTTTAAAACTTAACACACAACATCCAAATATCTATTAACATTCAGCCTTATCAAATTGACATAGAACATACAATTTCTAACAAAACCTCAAGAATAACATTTATAGCTATAACTTGTAAAACATTTGTTACAGTAGGAAAATGTTCACTATCAAGATAGCTTAAATATTGCCAAAACAATTTAAGGCAATGGTAAACTATAAAATGATGTCAGATATAAAATCAGCTGCCATAGATCATACTTCAAAACAATGAAATAGAAATTATGGCCTTCCTATCAAGTTATCCTTTCATTTAACATTTGTTTAAAAATGGGTCACCCTAAAAAGAAACTTTACATGGTGAAGGCTACTCTCTGAGCTAAAATTTATTTTATTCCTAAATGTCTGTTTATTTAATGTCATAATCTACCGTAAATCTCTTTTATAATATACTGTGCTTTATTTATAAATTCCCTATCGCTCCTGGTCTTCTGTGTCTGCTTTATTTTATTTGTTTTCTTTATTATTTTCTCTTTGATGAGACTTAGAGAGTCCGAGTGCATTCTGGGATAATCAAACTAGTCGTCATCAGGGGGCAGACGAAGCGGTCACTGCCCCCTCCCTGAACCAAAGCGTCATCAATAACATCCATTTGGGGGGTTGGGCTAGCCACTGCTCTACTGATGTTGTCAAATTTCTGATGTGTGCTCAGTAGGATCTTGTCCCTGTGCAATATTCTTTCTAATGCTCAGTGACAGTGCACTAATTTGCAGGCTATGATGGGTTAGCAAGAGAGTGCACTGTCAATGTGTGTCTTAAGAAGAATACCAGGTGTTCAGAGTCCAGCGCCGTCCCCGCAAGTGACATCACTTGCAGAGGTGGCAGTGGTCTCTGCTTTTCCTTCATGCCAGGTATTCTTCTTACAATATACACTGATAGTGCGCTCTTTTGCTAGCTCATTACTTGTGATCACATATGGCTATTGAGCGTCATTGTGGATATTGCACAGTGACAAGAATCTACTGAGCATACATGGAAATTGACATACATGGAAATTGACAAATTGCCGAAGTGACTGTAACCTTTTCCCCCTGATGACAACTCGTTTGATTATCCCAGCATACACTGGGATTCTCTATAGAAGCATCATCAAAGAGGAAGTAGTAAAAAAATAAAGCAGATAGAGAAGAGAGGGAATGGTAGGGAATTTTTAATTAAAATATATTAGATAAGAGATGAGATTATGACATTAAATAGATAGACATTTAGGGGTAAAATAAGTTTTAGTTCAGGACCACTGCTGTAATGAGCCTACTGATTTATTCACTGGTCCCATGGTAGATGACTTTTTCAGCTACCACGGGACCACTAACAACCCATGTCACTGTGATTGCTTATTGTAGCTGTTAATCTATGTCTAGCTACCTATCAGTGAGTTATATTTCCAACATATATCAGGAAAAAAAAGATGTTGCTATGTTTTCACATCTATAAAGTTGTGTACTTTTTATGTTTTAATCAACTTTTAACAAGATTTGATTCTCCCCCCACAGACTCTGATGGATTTCATATACTTTAATTGGACCTTGGGGTTTTCCAGTGTTTTCGATGACTAGAATAGCTCTGCAGACTGTTACTCTTTCCATCAGAAATACCAGAAAGCTTGATTTAATACTCTGGTGTCAATAAAATCTTAATTTACCTTCTCTGTTTCGGGTCCCAGCTCTGTTGACTTTGAGGTCGGTAGTCTTACTAGGTCCCACCAAAGCAATCCATGAGCTATTGTCTCTCTCTTGGTTGGTCCTAAATTACATTCAATACATTATTGTTGATGTGACCTAAATATATAACTAAAATTACCAATGTAACACTCATTGACTTCACACCTAAAGAGAACCTGTCAGCAAGATTTTGTATGTAAACTACAGACACGGCCATATTAGTGCTGTAATATTGATTAAAATGATACCTGCGGTGAAGAAATCCATTTTGTGGTTCTTGCATAATTAGTGTTTAAAATTTTGCTGTAATCATGTCGTCATGCATCGGGGCGGAACTATGGGCAGTCTCTTCTTGCTGTTCTGGCTTCTCCGTCTGCTTCCTGCTTGAATGACAGGTCACTGACCTGCCTCTTATTTTAAAGATCGTGCCATTATTGTGTCTGCAAAAAAATTAGGTCTCCATCAAAATGGCGGTGGCGCATGAGCAGTCGCATCTAAAAGTCTATACTAATTCTCAATCTGCGCATGTGCCACCCACCATGCCCAGAGGACCAGTGTGATGTTTATGGTCTCCTTTTCTGCGCGGTCTCCTCTTCTGTGTCCTCCAGCACCATTTTGATGGAGACCTAATGTTTTTTTACAGCCAAAATAAAGTACAGTGCATGCGCCGGTGCCATTTTGATGAAGACATAATGTTTTTTACAGACACAATAAAGTACTGTGCAGGCATGATATTTAAAATAGGAGACAGGTCATTGATGGATCAAGCAGGAAGCAGATGGAGGGGTCAGAACAGCAAGAAGAGATTGCTCATAGTCCTGCCCCATAATCCCACCCCAATGCACGAAGACATGATTACAGCAAAACTTTAAACGCAAATTACACAAGAACTACAAAACGGATTTCTTCACGGCCTGTATCATTTTAATCAGTATTATAGCACTAATATAGCACTGTCTGTACTTTACATACAAAATATTGCTGACAGGTTTTCTTTAACATCTTATATCATGATATATAAAACCACTGCGCTGATGTACTGAGAGGAGTAAGTGAGGATTACTAGAGGTAGTAATGGAAGAATATACAAATGTTGATGAATATTAATATTTTTATTTTTATTGTGAACCAATATTAAAAATGTTATGGATACATATTAGTATTAAAACAAGGGTTAAAAATAGTGCATTGGGTAATTCCTCCAGGGATCCAGAGCTGTTTGGGACCTGTAGTGGGACAAATAAGGACTATGATTACTGACCTGTATAGGTTAGTTGATTCTCTGTAGAACTACTGGGCATGTGTTTACCTGGAAGCGCTCGCTGCATGCCGCACGCTGCATTGTGGTGTTGGAGTCTCCGGCCGGGACCCCGACACCTCTTTTCTCCTGCATCTCGTTTTCTTTCTCTGCTCACCCAGCAAGATTCAAGCGGAAGATAAGTATGCTCCCCGCAACTGAGTGACCAGAACCACTGGATATTACAAGGCAACCATCAGACGCCCTGGCTATACATTAAGGTACTGAACTGTATCACCAACGGGCGTTGAACTTTGAACACTAAAGACACATAGAGGTTTTTCCTCTTATATACTTCCCCATTATACATGTTTTCTACTCATGTTTATTGAATAACCCCCCCTTTTTTTCTCATTAGCTACCCACACCAGCCATCAGCTGGCAGCTCAACCTACAGCTACTCCCCCTGGTTTTAGGGTTCATCTGACGGGGATTACTACCTACCACACAGGTTGTTGCTCTACCTCTACAGATCCAAATAAACACCCCGATCAGGTTTCTATGCATCCACCAGCTTACCTGAACTATACCAGGTAAACCCCTATTCATTCATTAAAAGCCCCATATAGTTCATAATTATAATTATAATCCTAATTTCTATTTATCGTTCTAAAACCACAGGCTCTACCAGCTTTTTTAACCCAAATTAGGCTTCCATAACCCCACAGAAGCATATACTCATCAACTGAAGACACACCCCTGGGTATTTAACTAATATCTAGGATTACGCTCTTTTATGTAAACCATCACTATAGAGTTATCTATAGGAAGATTTAACTGGTGTTTAAATATAAAATTCTTTTTATTACAGCAATCACTCCAAAATTTCATCTAATAAGAAGATCTATTATTCCGTTCGTATTCTCCTCCTCATCTTCTAATAAGATCTTCCTGACATCCCAGGTAAACCCATGCCCAGTAGTTCTACAGAGAATCAACTAACCTATACAGGTCAGTAATCATAGTCCTTATTTGTCCCACTACAGGTCCCAAACAGCTCTGGATCCCTGGAGGAATTACCCAATGCACTATTTTTAACCCTTGTTTTAATACTAATATGTATCCATAACATTTTTAATATTGGTTCACAATAAAAATAAAAATATTAATATTCATCAACATTTGTATATTCTTCCATTACTACCCCCAGTAATCCTCACTTACTCCTCTCAGTACATCAGCGCAGTGGTTTTATATATTTTTGGTTTTACTTTCTATAGTGGTCTATGGTGACTAGTGTTGAGCGATACCTTCCGATATCAGGAAATATCGTATCGGATTGGATCGGACCGATACCCAAAAAGTATCGGATATCGCCGATTCCGATACCGGAAACCAATGCAAGTCAATGGGACACAAATATCGGAATGAAAATAAACCCTTTCTTTCCTTGTAGGTTAATTCTACATGAAGTAAAACAACTAAGAATAATGTAGAATGTATTACGCGAAAAGCCGGCAATTCATCAGCGGCATACACCGGTACCCGACAGTTTACAACAGAAAGAATAGAGCTTCACACATAGATTAGATAGATAGAAACATGTCAGTCACATATATATGAAGTACAGTGACAGTGTTGCTTACTGTACTTGTCATTTAGTGTAAAGGATTTATTTAAAAAAATAATTGTGTTTTCATGCACCGTCTCTTTAAAAAAGCCGGCCGGCAATTCAGCAGCGGTACCCGACAATTTATAACAGACAGAATAGAGCTTCACACATAGATTAGATAGATAGAAACATGTCAGTCACATATATATGAAGTACAGTGACAGTGTTGCTTACTGTACTTGTCATTTAGTGTAAAGGATTTATTTAAAAATATAATAGTGTTTTCATGCACCGTCTCTTTAAAAAAGCCGGCCGGCAATTCAGCAGCAGTACCCGACAATTTAGAATAGAAGGAATAGAGAATCATACATAGATTAGATAGATAGAAACATGTCAGTCATATATATATGAAGTACAGTGACAGTGTTGATTACTGTACTTGTCATTTAGTGTTAAAATAAAGGATTTATTTTAAAAAAAATTGGCGTGGGGTTCCCCTTAATTTTAGTCTCTAGCGGAGGTTAAGCAGACGGCTGGGGCAGATGTTTGAAGCCTGGGAAGGGGGTAATACCCACGGAGCTTCCCAGGCTACTAATATGAGCCCCCAGCTGAATACCTAGCCTTTACTAGCTATTAAAATGGGGGACCCCCTCAAAAAAATGACGTGGGGTCCCCCCTAATTTAATAGCTAGCAAAGGCTAGGCAGACAGCTGGGGGCTGATATTAATAGCCCAGGAAGGGTGCCATGAATATTGGCCCCCTCCCAGGCTAGAAACACCAGCCGTCAGCCGCCCCAGAAATGGCGCATCCATAGGATGCGCCAATTCTGGCACTTAGCCTCGCTCTTCCACGCTGCCCTGGTGCGGTGGCAGTGGGGTAATAGGGTTGGGGTTGATGTCAGCTTATAATGCCAGCTGACATCAAGCCCAGGTTAGTAATGGAGAGGCGTCTATAAGACACCCCCATTACTAACCCCATAGTCAAAGTTAAAAAAAAAAACACAAACACCCAGAATAAAGTCCTTTAATTGAAATAAACACACATTCCTTTATTGTTCTAAATTAAACCATACTTACCGTCACGCCCATTCCAGCTGAAGCCAACGATCTCCTGCAATAAAAGAAAAATAATAAAGCAACCTCATCCTTACCTTTCCATGGTTCCCAGGACAGCTCCAGCTCTGCTACATCGAGATGACAGGCTGGACCGCAGCAGAACGCTGCCATCCAGCCTGTCATCCCGCAGACACTGAGAAGCGCAGGCATGCTTGCGCTCCTCAGTGTCTCTCTGTGACGGCATCCAGATGAGCCGAGATCATGTCCAATGAACTCAGCTCACCTCATGCACGTCACTGACAGCGTGGCAGCGTTCTGCTGCGGTCCAGCCTGTCATCTCGATGTAGCAGAGCTGAAGCTGTCGTGGGAGCCATGGAAAGGTAAGGATGAGGTTGCTTTATTATTTTTCTTTTATTGCAGGAGATCGTTGGCTTCAGCTGGAATGGGTGTGATGGTAAGTATAGTTTAATTTAGAACAATAAAGAATTGTGTGTTTATTTCAATTAAAGGACTTTTTTCTGGGTGTTGTGTTTTTTTTAAATACTTTACTAGAAATTCATGGTGGTCATGTCTAATATTGGTGTGACCCCATGAATTTCGGGCTTAGGGCCAGCTGATAATGCCAAGCTGGCCTTAACCCCTTTATTACCCAGTGAGCCACCGCACCAGGGCCCTGGATGAGTTGGGTACAGCGCAGGGAGGCCCAAGCTTTCTGGGCCACCCCCGCTGCAAATTGCAGTCCGCAGCCACCCTGGAAAATGGCGCGTTCATAGAAGCTGGATGCTGTACCTGGCTGGCATGCAAACATATGGCAAAGCCCACGTCAAAATTTTGGAGAAAAATTAATTAAAAAATAAATAATAATTTAGGGACTGCATTTTTATTAACTCCTCAAATGTCATTTAGTGTTAAAATAAAGGATTTATTTAAAAAAAAATTGGCGTGGGATCCCCCATAATTTTAGGCTCTAGCGGAGGTTAAGCAGACGGCTGGGGCAGATGTTTGAAGCCTGGGAAGTGGGTAATACCCACGGAGCTTCCCAGACTACTAATATCAGCCCCCAGCTGAATACCTAGCCTTTACTAGCTATTAAAATGGGGGACCCCCCCCAAAAAATGATGTGGGGTACCCCCTATTTAATAGCTAGCAAAGGCTAGGCAGACAGCTGGGGCCTGATATTAATAGCCCAGGAAGGGTGCCATGAATATTGGCCCCCTCCCAGGCTAGAAACACCAGCCGTCAGCCACCCCAGAAATGCCGCATCTATAGGATGCGCCAACTCTGGCACTTAGCCTCGCTCTTCCACGCTGCCCTGGTGCGGTGGCAGGGGGTAATAGGGTTGGGGTTCTTGTCAGCGCCAGCTGCCATGAAGCCCAGGTTAGTAATGATGGGCGTCTATAAGACACCCCCATTACTAACCTACAAAGTGTTAAAAAGAAAAAACACTACACCCAGAAAAAAATAATTTATTTGAAATAAAACACACAATTTTATTTAATTCTTAGTTTACTAAAAAAAAATAGTTACCTGTCCACGTTCCTGCGCTGATCTCCCATGCACAGCTGTTACATCTGGAGATGGTGACAGCTGTGCATGGCTGCTGTAAGCTCACACTGCCGGGAACACGTCCGCTCCCGGCAGCGGGAGCCACTGACTGAGGTCACCGGAGTGCATTCAGGCAGCGCAGCTCCGGAGACCTCCTTTACGGCACTGCTGTACCGTGGGAATTTCTCATGATACAGCAGGGCCGTAAAGGAGCTAACCGGAGCAGCGCTGCCTGAACTCCGGCGAACCCGCTTATGCAATGACGGGGCTGCTTTACGGCCCCATCATTCTAGCGGCGGCGGCTGTTCAGAGCGATCACATTCTATGTGGCTGCTCTAAACTGGAGATCATCGTGGGACACTCGTGGACTACTACGGAGGGGTAAGGATAAGGTTGTGGTTTATTATTTTATATTTTATTACAGGAGATCGATGGCTTCGGGGAATTAGGTGTGTAGGTGAGTATAGGTGTAGTTTTTTATTTTTTACTTTATTTTAGGTGGCGATCGACGGGGACAGGTAATGTATAAACTAATTTATTGTAGGCAACCACTGGCCACCAATGACATGTATTTAAAATTTATTGGGGACACAGTAGGGCAATTTATATAGCAGGATCAGGCTGATGGGAACTACTGCTCCCATCGAGCTGATCCTGCTGGCACGAGTGGACGGGGGACAGACATAGGCCGATGGGAGTAGTAGTGTCACATCGGCCTATGTCTGCCTGCACGCACACACCCGCAGATATCGCACAGACACCGCACACACTCGCAGACATCGCACAGACACCGCAGACATCGCACAGACACCGTGCACACATCGCACAGACACCGCACACACTCGCAGACACACGCACAGACACCGCACACACCCACACACACTCGCAGACATCGCACAGACACCGCGCACACACCCGCACACACTCGCAGACATCGCACAGACGCCGCGCACACACTAATCATGACGGGCTGATCGTCTGGGAGGTGAGGCTGACCTGTGCGGCCGTGGGAAAGTTCATGTGAGTTCATGCAATGCAGTCAAGCATGAACTCACATGAACCCTCTGAGGGCACCGCGGCTACTTCAAATGAACAGCTGATCAGCATCACCTGATACCTCAGCTGTTCATTTGAAATAACCGGCGGGAAAGCGCAGCACAGAACGGGAAAGCCGGCGGTGAAGTCTTTTCACTGCCGGCTTCCCCGCCCGGGTCCTTCGCTCCCTGCTCCTTGGTGCTGCGCTCCCCGCCCGGTCCTAACTTACGATCGGGATGGGAGGTGGCGAGGGGAGCGGAGGAACGGGATGGGAGGCTGCGGGGAAGCAGTATGGGGCTGTGTGATTGTTTAAAAGCCAGCGGCTTTTTACCGTCCGCTGGCTTTTAAACGATCAGGAGAATTCTCCCACGCTGGGATGGCATTCTGATGACAGGCTGGATCTCAGCTGAGCGCTGCCATCCAGCTTGTCATCCTTCAGAGACACTGCAGAGTGCAGGCATTATGGGAACTTCCGATTCCGGTATTCGATGTTCTAAAAGTATCGGAATTAAGTATCGGAATTCCGATACCGCGAATATCGGCCGATACCCGATATTTCAGTATCGGAATGCTCAACACTAATGGTGACACATACCATCTGCAGCAGATATACTGAGCTTACCTACCAGCGCCCCTGATTTTATATATCTTATATCATGATGTAGAAAGCATTTTCAATGGCTTGTGCTGTCTTTAGTGCAAGTAAGGTTTGCTGTATTATGGTATTTTTCTGCATGCAGTGCATGATTTGTTAAGTTAAAAGGGTTTTCCAGCTGTAACTTTTTCATTCTAAAGAGGCCTGGTTAATGTAAAAGTAAGATAGTTAAAGAGGTTGTCTGGTCCAAATTGACTGCCCGCAGTGCACAGTGAATCCCCACAGTGTGCATTGCACAGTGCGTGCGCTGGGGGGATTCATAAGCTTGCAGTCACGCAGACTGCAGACTTATCGATTTGGACCGAACAACCCCTTTAATGTTACTTATCCACTGCTGCACCTACACTACCACCCCGCTTCTGCCTCTTTTCATTAATAAATCAGCTGCTATGGCAACGGCACGACTGTAGCATTTGACCCAGTGGTTATGCTGCGATAGATCACATACAGTTAGGTCCATATATATTTGGACAGAGACAACATTTTTCTAATTTTGGTTCTAGACATTACCACTGAACGAATTTTAAGCAAAACAATTCAGATGCAGTTGAAGTTCAGACTTTCAGCTTTCATTTGAGGGTATCCACATTAAAATTGGATGAAGGGTTTAGGAGTTTCAGCTCCTTAACATGTGCCACCCTGTTTTTAAAGGGACCAAAAGTAATTGGACAATTGACTCCAAGGCTATTTCATGGACAGGTGTGGGAATTCCTTCGTTATGTCATTCTCAATTAAGCAGATAAAAGGCCTGGAGTTGATTTGAGGCGTAGTGCTTGCATTTGGAAGGTTTTGCTGTGAAGTAAACATGCGGTCAAAGGAGCTTTCCATGCAGGTGAAACAAGCCACCCTTAAGCTGCAAAAACAGAAAAAACCCATCCGAGAAATTGCTACAATATTAGGAGTGGCAAAATCTACAGTTTGGTACATCCTGAGAAAGAAATAAAGCACTGGTGAACTCATCAATGCAAAAAGACCTGGGCGCCCACGGAAGACAACAGTGGTGGATGATCGCAGAATAATCTCCATGGTAAAGAGAAACCCCTTCACAACAGCCAACCAAGTGAACAACACTCTCCAGGAGGTAGGCGTATCAATATCCAAATCTACCATAAAGAGAAGACTGCATGAAAGTAAATACAGAGGGTTCACTGCACAGTGCAAGCCACTCATAAGCATCAAGAATAAAAAGGCTAGACTGGACTTTGCTAAAAAAAACATCTAAGCACAGTTCTGGAAGAACATTCTTTGGACAGATGAAACCTAGATCAACCTCTACCAAAATGATGGAAAGAGAAAAGTATGGCGAAGACTTGGTACAGCGCATGATCCAAAGCATACCACATCATCTGTAAAACACGGCGGAGGCAGTGTGATGGCTTGGGCATGCATAGCTGCCAGGGGCACTGGGTCACTAGTGTTTATTGATGATGTGACACAGGACAGAAGCAGCCGAATGAATTCTGATGTATTCAGAGCCATACTGTGTGCTCAGATCCAGCCAAATGCAGCCAAACTGATTGGTCGTCGTTTCATACTACAGATGGACAATGACACAAAACATAAAGCCAAAGCAACCCAGGAGTTTATTAAAGCAAAGAAGTGGAATATTCTTGAATGGCCAAGTCAGTCACCTGATCTCAACCCAATTGAGCATGCATTTCACTTGTTAAAGACTAAACTTCAGACAGAAAGGCCCACAAACAAACAGCAACTGAAAACCACCACAGTGAAGGCCTGGCGGAGCATCAAAAAGGAGGAAACACAGCGTCTGGTGATGTCCATGAGTTCAAGACTTCAGGCAGTCATTGCCAACAAAGGGTTTTCAACCAAGTACTAGAAATGAACATTTTATTTACAATTATTTAATCTGTCCAATTACTTTTGGTCCCTTTAAAAACAGGGTGGCACATGTTAAGGAGCTGTAACTCCTAAACCCTTCATCCAAATTTAATGTGGATACCCTCAAATGAAAGCTGAAAGTCTGAACTTCAACTGCCTCTGAATTGTTTTATTTAAAAATCATTGTGGTTATGTTTAGAACCAAAATTAGAAAAATGTTGTCTCTGTCCAAATATTTATGGACCTAACTGTAAGACTGCTGAGTCCTGTGATTGGCTGCAGTGGTCACGTGCATCACCACTGCAGCCACGTCAGTGAGACGAATCGATGGAATGGCAGGGGATAAGCAACGATTTTCTTGATTACCTTATTTTTATACAGACTAAACTGGAGAAACCCTTTAAGGTTTGCTATATACGTATGTGTCACCTTACCTGTTATATAGCTGACAATAACTCCACTTATAATTGTGCTGAAGGTGCCCAAGGCAGCATAATACAGATAAGACAAAGAGTAGAATTCATCTGCAATGGTTGTCCTATGCAAAAAAAATAAAAAATTTAACATTAAGACTTCAGTTCTGTAAACATAACAAGAAGCAATATCACAGCTGATGACGAAGATTACAGATAGTGTTACACACAACCTAATTAGCCTGATCAGTTAATGCTGTAAAAAGGGAAAAAATTGAAATGGAAGAATTCCATTTTTTTTGTTGCTGCAACACCTAAAAATGCAATGAGAAGAAATGAAAATGTTGTGTCTACCAAAAAATGGTAAAGATAAAAACACCAGCCCACCACCCAAAAATAACAAGCCTTTCACACACCTCTATTAATGGAAAAATAAAAAAAAAGTTTTAATTTTTTTTATTTTTTTTTGTATAAAGTTCAGAGATTTTTTAAGCCACTAAAATAGTAAATATAGTAAATAATATAGTAAATATGTACATGTTTGGTATTACTGTACTGACCTGGAGAATTATGTTGTCACGTCATTTTAACGATACAATTAAGGCCATAAAAATAAAACTTGAAAAACAATTGTGGTATTGCATTTTTTAACCACCTCACTGCACTTGTAATTTTTTTTGCCATTTTTCTCTGCATGGTATTCAAAACTACAACTTGTCCCTCAATAAACAAGTTTTCAGACGTGTATATTGACGGAACAAATTAAAAAAGTTATGTCTATTTAAAAATGGGGAGGAAAAAAATGAGGCTGCAAAAAAAATAATTGGCTGCATCCTTAAATGGTTAAAGGTGTTCTCCAGGAATAGAAATAAAAAAAAAAACATAAAGGAAATGTCATTATTAATAAAATACATTTAATTAGCAAATCACAATCGTTTTGTCTGTGGAGGTAATCTCTGTGTAATTAGAATGGCAACCATCTTGTTACACTGACAGGAACCTCTCCTGGATTGTTAACAGGACAGTTGCCTGTGATCATGAGCAATATGAAGCTCCTCTGCTGTGAACTTGAGATAACCTACAGTATACCATGCATCGTCATTCAGAAAGATGCAGGATTAAATCTGAAAGACATGATGGACATCAGTGTGAGCAGCCTCTTCTTGCCTCAGCAATCCTGGTATCTCCAATATTAGATTAGAAACACAGGGTGGCCAGCAGTGTGAGCAGCCTCTTTTTACATCATCAACCCTTGTATCTCCAATATTAATTAGAAAGACAGGGTGGACAGCAGTGTGAGCAGCCTCTTTTTACATCAGCAACCCTGGTATTTCCAATATTAATTAGAAAGGGAGGGTGGACAGCAGTATAAGCATACTATTTTTAGCTTCAGAACTCTTGGTATCTCCAGTATTGGATCAGAAAGACATGGTGGACAGCCATGTTAGCAGCCTCTTCTTATTTCATCACTCCTGATATCTCCAGTATTAGATCATATGGACAGGGTAGACAACAGTGTGAGCAGCCTCTTGTTTCAGCACTCCTGGTATCTCCAATATTAGATCATATAAACAGGGTAGACAGCAGTGTGAGCAGCCTCTTCTTGCCTCAGCAATCCTGGTATCTCCAATATTAGATTAGAAACACAGGGTGGCCAGCAGTGTGAGCAGCCTCTTTTTACATCATCAACCCTTGTATCTCTAATATTAATTAGAAAGACAGGGTGGACAGCAGTGTGAGCAGCCTCTTTTTACATCAGCAACCCTGGTATCTCCAATATTAATTAGAAAGGGAGGGTGGACAGCAGTATAAGCATACTATTTTTAGCTTCAGAACTCTTGGTATCTCCAGTATTGGATCAGAAAGACATGGTGGACAGCCATGTTAGCAGCCTCTTCTTATTTCATCACTCCTGATATCTCCAGTATTAGATCATATGGACAGGGTAGACAGCAGTGTGAGCAGCCTCTTGTTTCAGCACTCCTGGTATCTCCAATATTAGATCATATAAACAGGGTAGACAGCAGTGTGAGCAGCCTCCTATTTCAGCACTCCTGGTATCTCCAATATTAGATCAGATAGACAAGGTAGACAGCAGTGTGAGCAGCCTCCTATTTCAGCACTCCTGGTATCTCCAATATTAGATCGCATAGACAGGGTGGACAGCAGTGTGAGCAGCCTCCTATTTCATCACTCCTGATATCTCCAGTATTAGATCAGAAACACAGGGTGGGCAGCAGTGTGAGCAATCTCTTCTTACCTCAGTACCTCTAGTATATCCAGCATTAGATCAGAATATCAATGAGTACATCTTTCTACACATGCAGGTAAGGAGGAGAAGCTTCTACTGCACATGCTCTCAGTAACCTGTCCTATTAACAGGTTTATGTCAGTGTAACAAGATGGCGGCCGTCTTAATTCTGTAGGGATTACTTCCCTAGGCAAAACTATTGTGATGTCCTAATTAAAGGTATTTATTAATTAATTTATAGAGACATTTCCTTTAGTTTTTATTTTATTATATTTCTGGAAAACACTTTAATCCCTTAATGACCAGACAATTTTTCACTTTTCATCTTTCCTTTTTGTCCTTTCCATCTTTGAAGGGGTATAACTTTTTTATTTTTCTGTTGACATAGCTGTATGAGAGCTTGTTTTTTGTGGAATGAGTTGTGTTTTTTTTACTGAAAAACAGTAAAAAAATTCTAAATGGAATGAAAGGGAAAAAAAAAAATTTCTGCCATATTTTTTCTAACTTTATTTTTACTATGTTCATTCTCTGTTAAAAATTGCCAGAAAACATGTTTCTCCAAATCAGTACGATTACCTATCTATACCAATCTTGCATGGATTTTCGGTTTGTGTCAGAATTTTCTGAGACCCATAACGTTTTTGTTTTTCCCTCATTGGATATGCGACAGTGCTCACTTTTATTGATACCGATTTGGAGTAAATACACACATGGTCAAAATTGTTGGCACCCCCTCATTTAATGAAAGAAAAATCCACAATGGTCACAGAGATAACTTGAATCTGACAGAAGTAATAATAAATTAAAAATCTATGAAAATTAACAAATGAAAGTCAGACATTGCTTTTCAACCCTGCTTCCACAGAATTTTAAAAAAAATTAAACTCATGAAATAGGCCTGGACAGAAATGATGGTACCCCTGAAAATAATGTGACAAAAGGGACATGTTAAATCTATTTGTGTCCACTAATTAGCATCACAGGTGTCTACAATCTTGTAATCAGTCAGTGGGCCTGTATATAGGGCTACAGATACACACTGTGCTGTTTGGTGACATGGTGTGTACCACACTCAACATGGACCAGAGGAAGCAAAGGAAAGAGTTGTCTCAGGAGATTAGAAAGAAAATTATAGACATAGACAAGCATGTTAAAGGTAAAGGTTATAAGACCATCTCCAAGCAGCTTGATGTTCCTGTGACTACAGTTGCACATATTATTCAATTTAAGATCCATGGGACTGTAGCCAACCTCCCTGGACGTGGCCGCAGAAGGAAAATTGATGACAAATCAAAGAGACGGATAATACCAATGGTAACAAAAGAGCCCAGGATAACTTCTAAAGAGATTAAAAGTGAACTTCAAGCTCAAGGAACATCAGTGTCAGATCGCACCATCTGTTGTTGTTTGATCCAAAGTGGACGACCAAGGAGAACACCATTGTCGAAAAAAAAGTCATAAAAAAGTCAGACTGGAATTTGCCAAACTACATGTTGACAAGCCACAAAGCTTCTGGGAGAATGTCCTATGTACAGATGAGACAAAAATGGAAGTTTTTGGCAAGGCACATCAGCTCTATGTTCAGAGACGGAAAAATGGAGCATATCAAGAAAAGAACACTGTCCCTACTGTGAAACATGGAGGAGGCTCTGTTATGTTCTGGGTCTGCATCTGGCACAGGGTGTCTTGAATCTGTGCAGGGTACAATGAAATCTCAAGACTAACAAAGGATTCTAGAGAGAAATGTGCTGCCCAGTGTCAGAAAGCTTGGTCTCAGTCGCAGGTCATGGGTCTTGCAACAGGATAATGACCCAAAACACACAGCTAAAAACACTCAAGAATGGCTAAGAGGAAAACATTGGACTATTCCTGAAGTGGCCTTCTATGAGCCCTGACCTAAATCCTATTGAGCATCTTTGGAAAGTACTGAAACATGCCGTCTGCAAAAGGCAACCTTCAAACACGAGACAACTGGAGCAGTTTGCTCATGAGGAGTGGGCCAAAATACCTGTTGAGAGGTGCAGAAGTCTCATTGACCGTTACAGGAATCGTTTGATTGCAGTGATTGCCTCAAAAGATTGTTCAACAAAATATTAAATTAAGAGTACCATCATTTCTGTCCAGGCCTATTTCATGAGTTTAATTTTTTTTAAATTCTGTGGAAGCAGAAAAGCAATGTCTGACTTTCATTTGTTCATTATAAAAGATTTTTCATTTATTATTACTTTTGTCAGATTCAAGTTATTTCTGTGACCATCGTGGGTTTTTCTTTCATTAAACGAGGGATACCAACAATTTTGACCACGTGTGTATTAATCAAAGTAAGCACAAAATGCAGTTTTTAAATGAAAGTCTTTATTATTAAGGAAAAAAGAAACTAACCTCCAGGGCCCTGTGTGAAAAAGTGATTGCACCCTAAACCTAATAACTGGTTGGGCCACCCTTAGCAGCAGTAACTGCAATCAAGCGTTTGCAATAACTGGCAATGAGTCTTTTACAATGCTCTGGAGGAATTTTGGGCCCACTCATCTTTGCAAATTTGTTGTAATTCAGCCACATTGGAGGGTTTCCGAGCATGAACCGCCTTTTTAAGGTCATGCCACAGCATCTCAATCGGATTAAGGTCAGGACTTTGACTAGGCCACTCCAAAGTATTAATTTTGTTTTTCTTAAGCCATTCAGAAGTGGACTTGCTGGTGTGTTTTGGATCATTGCCCTGCTGCATAGCCCAACTGCACTTCAGTTTGATGTCTCGATGGCTGGACATTCTCCTTCAGGGTTTTTTGGTAGACAGCAGAATTCATGGTTCCTTTTCCCACAGCAAGTCTTCCAGGTCCTGAAGCAGCAAAACAGCCCCAGACCATCACACTACCACCATCATATTTTACTGTTGGTGTGATGTTTCTTTTCTGAAATGCTGTGTTACTTCTACGCCGGATGTAATAGGATATACATCTTCCAAAAAGTTCAACTTTTCTCGTCAGTCCACAGAGTATTCTCCCAAAAGTTTTTGCAATCATGAAGATGTTTTCTGGCGAAACTGAGACAAGTCTTTATGTTCTTTTTTCTCAGCCGTGGTTTTTGTCTTGGAACTCTGCCATGCATGCCATTTTTGCCCGGTCTCTTTCTTATGGTGAAGTCATGAACACTGACCTTAACTGAGGTAAGTGAGGCCTGCAGTTCTTTGTATGTTGTTGTGGGGTCTTTTGTGACCTCTTGGATAAGTCGTCGCTGCACTCTTGGGGTAATTTTGGTCAGCCGGCCACTCCTGGGAAGGTTCACCACTGTTTCCTGTTTTCGCCATTTGTGGATAATAGCTCTCACTGTGGTTCGCTGCAGTCCCAAAGCTTTAGAGATGGCTTTATAACCTTTTCCAGACTGATAGATCTTCATTACTTTGTTTCTCATTTGTTTCTGAATTTCTTTGGATTGCAGCATAATGTATAGCTTTTGAGGATCTTTTGGTTTACGTCACTTTGTCAGGCGGGTCCTATTTAAGTGATTTCTTGATTAAGAATAGGTGTGGCAGTAATCAGGCCTGTGTGTGGTTAGGGAAATTGAACTCAGTTTCCCAAAGATGTGATAAACCACATTTAATTTATGTTTTAAGAGGGGCAATCACTTTTTTACACAGGGCCCTGTAGGTTTGGATTTTGTTGTCCTTTAATAATAAAGACCTCCATTCAAAAACTGCATTTTGTGTTTACTTGTGTTATCTTTGTCTAATATTTAAATTTGTTTTGTGATCTGAAACATTTAAGTGTGACAAACATGCAAAAGAACAAGAAATCTTATTCACTTTCAAACACTTTCACACCGCTGTATATCATTTTGATGGCTATTTATTGCATTTTTTTTATGGCATAGCGAAGTGTTGACAAAAAAATTTGCAATTTTGACGTTTTGATTTTATTTCATTACAGTTTTTACCATTTTATACGTGTCTGATTAGCAAGGAAACAAACAACGTGACCCACACCATTCCATGGCTATACTGTACGTTACTTCTTCCATGCAGTTATTTGAATAGGAGTTGATCTGCAGAATCAGGGAACAGCCACTGAACAGTATATAAAACTGAGTGGTTACGGTCTGTACACTGTTTACATTTGATCACGGCCAGAGCTGGTAGCAGCTTATTGGAGGGGTGCCGTGTGTCAGCCTCCCATTTAATATTGATGATCTATCCAAAGAATAGGTTATCAATATCATATTAATGGAATATCCCTTTAAGTTTGCAAATATACTGTTAATACATCTCTCACCTTGGTAGAGGAGCAGTAATGTTTCCTGATGTAGGTGACCCATATATGATACCTTCGCTGGAGTTATAAATGGGACATTGTCCTGCATAAGTGGGCAGTACATCCATAACCTCTGGAGATGGTGGATAAATAGTAGCACCAACTGCTACCCAAAAGGATAGAGAAAGGCCCACAATAAGGCCAGAGAACACTCCCTGAACAGAGGAAATGAGTGCAGACATCAGTTAAAAAGAAATACAATAAAAAAAGAATATATGCATGAATCAAAAATATACTGTTATATTGGCACTGTAAATAATTGTTAGTAAAATCAAACACAGACTTGATCTCTGTTGTTAAAACGTCCTTTTCTAGTGAAACCTCTTATCTCTAGATAAAAGAATTCTAATAAAACGGCCCTGAAGTTAACCACTTCATGCCAGAGCCTGTTTTTGCCTTTGTGACCAGGCCAATTTTTTCAATTCTGACCACTGTCACTTTATGA
This sequence comes from Phyllobates terribilis, assembly GCF_046119375.1. Lineage (NCBI taxonomy): Eukaryota > Metazoa > Chordata > Amphibia > Anura > Dendrobatidae > Phyllobates > Phyllobates terribilis. The sequence goes on along the minus strand of NW_027362761.1, from coordinate 22,503,437 downwards.
AGTAATTACTCTGGAACGCTTCAACGGATTCCCCTGATTCTGAGACTGTTTTTTTGTGACATATTGTACTTCATGACAGTGGTAAAATTTCTTTGATATCACTTGCATTTATTTGTGAAAAAATCTGAAATTTGGCGAAAATTCTGAAAATTTTGCAATTTTCAAACTTTGAATTTTCATGCCCTTAAATCAGAGAGATATGTCACACAAAATAGTCAATAAATAACATTTCCCACATGTCTACTTTACATCAGCACAATTTTGGAACCAAAATTTTTTTTTGTTAGGAAGCTATAAGGGTTAAAAGTTGACCAGCGATTTCTCATTTTTCCAACAAAATTTACAAAAACATTTTTTTAGGGACCACATCTTATTTGAAGTGACTTTGAGGGGCCTTTATGACAGAAAATACCCCAAAGTGACACTATTCTAAAAACTGCACCCCTCAAGGTACTCAAAACCACATTCAAGAAGTTTATTAACCCTTCAGGTGTTTCACGGGAATTTTTGGAATGTGGAAGAAAACAATGAACATTTAACTTTTTTTTCACAAAAATGTTACTTTAGACCCAATTTTTTTATTTTCACAAGGGTAACAGGAAAAAATGGACTACACAATTTGTAGTGCAATTTCTCATGAGCGCGCTGATACCCCATATGTGAGGGAAAACCACTGTTTGGGTGCACTGCAGGGTTCGGAAGGGAAGGAGCGCCATTAGACTTTTTGAATGTAAAATTTGTTTGACTAATTAGCGGACACTATGTTGCGTTTGGAGAGCTCCTGATGTGCCTAAACAGTGGAAACCCCCCACAAGTGACAACATTTTGGAAACTAGACCCCTTAGGGAACTTATCTAGATGTGTGGTGAGCACCTTGAACCCCAAGGTGCTTCACAGAAGTTTATAATATTGAGCTGTAAAAATAACATTTTCACATTTTTCCCACAAAAACGTTTTTCATCCCTTAATTTTGCATTATCATAAGGGTAACAGGAGAAATTGCACCATGAAATTTGTTGTGCAATTTCTCCTGAGTACGCCGATACCCCATATGTGGGGGAAAACCACTATTTGGGTACACTGCAGGGTTCGGAAGGGAAGGAGCGCCATTTGACTTTTTGAATGTAAAATTTGTTTGAATAATTAGCGGACGCAATGTCGCATTTGGGGAGCCCCTAATGTGCCTAAACAGTGGAAACCCCCCACAAGTGACACCATTTTGGGAACTAGACCCCTTAGGGAACTTATCTAGATGTGTGTTGAGCACCTTGCACCCCCAGGTGCTTCACAGAAGTTTATAATATTGAGCCGTAAAAATAAAATTTTCACATTTTTCCCACAAAAAATGTTTTTCATCCCCTAATTTTGCATTATCATAAGGATAACAGGAGAAATTGCACCATGAAATTTGTTGTGCAATTTCTCCTGAGTATGCCGATACCCCATATGTGGGGGAAAACCACTGCTTTGGTGTACGGCAGGGTTCGGAAGAGAAAGGAGCGCTATGTTGGCTGGGATAGGTTGCAGACACCATGTCACATTTGAAGAGTCGCTGACATGCCGAAACAGCAGAAACTCCCACAAGTGACCCCATTTTGTAAACTACACCTCTCAAGGAATTCATCTAGGGAAGTAGTGAGTATTTTTTAATTTTTAAATTTATACCAGTGGGCTGTGAAGAAAACATAATTATATTTTTACCACAAAAAAATGTTTTACCCTCAGATTTTACATTTTCACACAGGGCAATGGGTAAAAATGGTGTCGAAATGTGTCACACAATTTCTTCTAAAACTGGCAATACCCTATATGTGGCTGTATCGTACCGCTTAGCCATACGGCGAGATCTGGGAGGGACGGAGCGCTATTTGACAATTGGAGAACAAATTATTGTAGAATAGGCATTTGGATTTGGGAGCACAAAATTTTCTGAATTTCTTTTGGGGGGCAAGGGCCATTTCGCTTTTCCAGAGCCTTTCTGCTACCAGTAACTTGGAAGTCCCTTATATTTTTTAACAGATAACGGACCTGAGTGGGGACTAGCTTTTTTTGAGGACTGAGTTGAAGCTTTTATTGGGAACATTTTACGAAACATTTATCCGGCGCTCTAGGCTGAGCACTTACATAGGGGTTTCCATCTAAATTTCCAAGTGATGTAATTCAGATGAAACCCCTGTGGGATCCATTCAATGTAATGAGGCAGCAGAGTTACTCTGGACTCCATCTGGCCTCTGTTTAGCGGTGTCCTTTTTTTCAGAAGTGCACAAAACTGTGGCCAACCGCACTTTTATGCACGCCTAAAAAAAACTGACACCGTGGAATCACAGGCCAGACATCATCCACAGTGGCCTATATCTGCCTCACTACAGGGAATCTTCCGTCATGGGTTCCGTCTGAATCACGTATTTCAGTGATTTACACGGAAACTCTGTTGTAAGTGCTCAGCGCAGAGCGCAGGATAAATGTGAGCAGAGCCTTACTGCGATCTTTGAGAGACATAATAAACAAATTAGTAGCAGGTGAAGAATTGGTTTTATTTATTTTTTACGCCGTTCCTCGTGCGGTATAAGTGATGAGATTACTTTATTCTTCGGGTCGATGCGATTACAGAGATACCAGATTTATATCGGGTTTTTATGACTGACAGCTGTCACACACTAAAAGATGCTTTTTTTGCAAAATCTAGTTTTTGCATCGCCATATTTTGAGAGCTATAAGTTTTCCATATTTCAGCCGACAGTCACGTGACGGCTTGTTTTTTGCGGGACGAGTTGACATTTTTATTGGTACCATTTTTGGGTACATGACATTTTTTGATCGCTTTCTATTCCGTTTTTTGAGAGGTAAAATTAACAAAAATCAACAATTCAGGAATTGTTTTTTGAGGGTTTTTTATGCCGTTCTGCGTGTGGTAAAAGTGATAAGGCAGCATTATTCTTCAGGTCAGTACGTTTACAGCGATACTACACTTACTGTATATTTTTTTATGTTTTGGCGCTTTTACACAATAAAGCAATTTTATAGAAAAAATATTTTTTTTGCATCGCTTTATTCTGAGAGCTATAACTTTTTTATTTTTCGGCTGATGGAGCTGTATGGCAGCTTTTTTTTTGCGGAACAAGATGACGTTTTCAGCGGTACCATTTTTATTTCCATTTTGCTTTTTGATCGCATTTTTTTCCACTTTTTGTTTGGCGATATGATGAAAAAGCATAGTTTTTTGCTCCGTTTTTTATTTATTTTTATTACTTTGTGCACAGAAGGAGTTAATTAGTGTGACAGTTTTATAGATCGGGTTGTTTCGGACGCGGCAATACTTTTGTACTTTTTTTGTTTTTGCATAAATATACAGATTTATTGGTTTAATATTTTATTTATTTATTTTTATTTATTTTGTGATTTTTTTTAACAGTTTGAAAACATTTTTTAGACTTTTTTTTTTACATTTTTACTTAGTCCTGTATGGGACATTAATTTTTTTTTTTCTAATCACTGTTCTCATGCAATGCAATAGACTTTTCTGACAGTTTCACAGTCAGTGTCTCCTGCTAGACTTCAGCTGCAGGCTGAGTCTAGCAGGACACCATACATGGCAGATCCGAAGGCTGCCATAAGAACGGCAGGTCCTGTCAGACATCAGGGGGCCATTGGAGAGGTAAGTGGACGACCCCCTCTCCTCTCACTATCTTCTAAATGCCGCGATCACTATAGATCGCGGCATATAGATGATAGCAAAGGGTTAATATCCAATCAGGTCCCGATGATGTCCTCTGTCAGAGCTGTCGCTCTGCACCGCACCCGCAGCGCTTGCAGGACCCTGGGGGTCCTGAGGGCTGCGGGACCACCGACCGTTCATAAACGTCGACCCTGCACAGAGCCCAGGCAGCGCCGACGTTTATGTACAGTGGGCGGTCGGGAAGCGGTTAAAAAATGTGTTTTCATAGAAAGAAGAACATATGCTCATATTTTTGTTTTCTATTTAATTCGAGAAGCATTCATGATCTCCTATCATTGGAGAAATGTGACAAATAAATTATGTTGAGATATATTTGTGAATACTGTTTAGTACTTTTTTTTGTTATTTCAAATTATTTCTGTTCATTTGCACTTAGATATATATTATAGCCATGCGCTTACTACATAACATGGTAAAATAATAGTTATATAGATTATACCGTATTTTTCGGACTATAAGACGCGCTTTCCCCCCCCCCAAAATTTGGAAGGAAAATAGGGGGTGCGTTTTATAGTCCAAATGCAGACTTATTGGGGGGTTGCAGTGGTGGTGGAGCAGGGTCCCTTCCTCAGGAAGCCTGCGGCAGAAGTGTGGTGATGCTGCGGGCCTGTTGTCAGCAGTGAGCAGAGCGGAGTGCATCATTGCTTTCCCGGCGGCCATTTTCCTGAAGCCGTGGGCCCCCGGAGCCCAGCCATGATCTCAATCTACACATGCGCTGTCTCTGGCGTCCTCCAGGAAAGCAATAATGCACTCCGTTCTGCTCACCGCCGACACCGGGCCCGCAGCATCACCACACTGTAATCCAGTTACTTGTCTGTTCATTTATCGTATACAAGCTTTATAATTTAGTATACAGTATGTCATCACCATGTGCATACTTTAAATGTAGAGCACTGCAGGAAGTTTGCTACTTCCTGTTAAGATTATAGAGAGTATTATAATCACAGCTCACACCCAAACATATTTAAATGGGTTTTCTGGATTTTTTTTATATATGACAATTTAAATAATGTAGAACATAGCCATACCGGAGTGTTGCATGATGAGGTGAACATTCCTAGTATAAAGGCCCCGAGCAATGGGCCACTGATCACACCCATCACTGTAAATGAGCCCTGTATAAGAGAAAAAGAAACAGTCACAATCATAAGTCATTGGTTAGAGAATAATACTATTCTTTTTCCCCTAGTTAAATATACTGATACCTGCAGAACTCCATCTCCTAGCAGTGATGATAAAGCAGCTACTATAATACACGAGCACCCATAGAACATAGCTGAGAAAGAAAAGACAGAAAAATTCATTTACAGTATATGCACATGCAATATAAGCTTGTTATAAGTGGATTTCTCAGTGGAAACTTCAGTAAGCCAAATAAGCCCTTCACAATCACACTCATTTTGGTGTTGCTCGCTCATGTCTGTTGTTCCCAATCTTGGCTTGTAAATATTTTTTGCTAAAGTTTATTAGGGACAAAATGTTCCCAGTGTTAAGAGGATTATACTTCTATGCCACAGGCAGAGCTTTTTAGGTGATCGGTGAAATTTTAATAGACTTCAATATTGAACTTTTAAGATGTCAAATTTTTCCTTCTGCATTACAAATGCTGTAAAAATAAAAAGCCAAATTGCTGTTTTTTCATTACTTTTTTCATTACTGAGATAATGACTTTAGTGTTTTCATTGGCTGTAAGCCATAATCATCAACATTACAGAAATAACCACTTGAAATAGATCACTGTTTGTAATGACTCTATCTAATATAGGAGTTTCTCTTTTTGTATTGAAGAACTGAAATAATAATTTAGTGAGATGCACCTGTATAGAAAAACATGCAAATATGTCACCGGTACTTAAAGGGTTTTCCCACGAACACAAGTTCATTTTAATCAGTAGATCCTGGAATAATAATAACTTCCACAATTGGATGTGTTTAAATCAAATGTTCCTGTGCTGAGATAATCTTATAAATGTGCCCCTGCTGTGTACTGTGTAATGGCTGTGTCTGACCGTACTGGGACATGGTCTTATGTTTATCTATCAAAATTGGACAAATGCCAAATCTGAATTTTTGGCACCAGTAACAAAAGGTTCAGTTGTCTTTTGGCTTTTCCAATACAAATATGATTTATGAAACAGTTTATCTAAAAAGTTACCTCTACCCGGAAGGTAAGTAATACCACAAGATGGTCCAAAAAACTCAGACAAGCAGTCATAAAATATTTAGACCACACAACGCACATATAATACTGCCATTACCCAAATATTATCTGCAAATAATACTGTCACACAGGGAAAATACTGCAGACATAAAATGCTTTGAATTTAATTATGACATACTGTAAGCACATACTGTAGATATTTTACAGTGGTAAATACATGAACTGTCTCATTCACAGTCTTATAGTCACGCACACGGTAAATGCAGCTTATTCCACACACCCATACAGGCGTGATGCTTGTGAAATGGCTCCGTAGTATGTAGGGGAGAGGGAGGAGCAAGCAGAAGTCTGCACCAAAAGTCTGCTGGAGGGAGAGGGCTGAGAGCTGCCAACAGGCTGTAAGGAACAAGGAGGGAGACTACTGCTGGCAAACAGTGGGGTAAGGGTTGTTATTGTATGAAAACGGGAACAGGAAGAGACAGTGAGCTTATGAAGCTATGTGCTGGCCCCAGGGGCCCCGGGCATCCTTAGTTGCAAGACCTAATAAAGCCCGTAATAGTTACCATATGTATGTGGTACTTTAGCTCACATGCTATTTATTTATTATGCTTGCTTATACAGCACCATCATATTCTACAGCGCTTTACAGACATTATCATCACTGCCCCCATTGGGGCTCACAATCTACATTCCCTATCAGTATGTCTTTGGAGTGTGGGAGGAAACCCACGTAAACACGGGGAGAACATACAATCTCCTTGCAGATGTTGTCCTTGGTGGGATTTGAGCCCAGGACCCCAGCGCTACAAATCATTGTGCCCAACTCATTCGGAGTCTCTTACCTCCGGTTTGACTTTTCTAGTAGGAATTCTCTGTACTGGTTATAGATATCTGTGGAAGCCATTTCACAACATTTTTGTAGGTTTGTTGAAAAGTGGACTTTCTTAAAACCGTTTCTGTATGCCGATATACGTACTTATATGTGTTGCACTGAAGTAACAATAACACCTATCAAACATCAATGCAACACTCCAACTAAACACATAAACTTCTGGATAATGTAATAGGTAATACTATGACTCCAGCACAAGTCTGTGCTTATACACAGTATAACTCACATTGAAAATCAGCATGATAATATCTCATCTATATTGGCAGTATACCATACTCACACAGTCCCTTTGAAATGATTATTAACTTTGCCATAGAAATATGTGGCACTCTTGGCTTAATGAGGTCTTCAAGTGTCACTGCAGCCATAGCATTAATGCTTGTAGATGCTGTGCTGTAGCAATATAAAATATAATTAAGATGAAATAGAAGATTGCGTCTGCACACTGCAGAAACTGCTATTGATTGTTCATATTTAGGAATCGCTGTACCTGAGTGTCCCACTGTATGCACAGGCAAGGAAAAGACCCGGGATACCTGGATACTGTTCAAATATCTCCAACACAAAGTATGGAATGTACTAAAAGAAAACAAAAAAAATGATCAGGCTGAGTTTTTCTACATCTAAATCCTTGTAATTACCAACACGCCATCTTAGAAATCTTATCTATGAGGATAATATGGATGTGCCCCTTTTAGTGAATCGCCACTACTAGTCAGTGTTAAGTGTCATTCATAGTTCTCGTTTGGGGCATATGTGAAACATCTATTAAGATGTGCTATTTTAGAAGGCAAAAGTTATTCTAATTGTTTATTTTAATTTTACATTTATTCTTACTTTTATTCAGCCAACTACATAAATTGGAAGCACATAATATAAAGGTGGCAGTCATAACTATTTAGTCATAATCACAATGGTATATGGTGTTCATAATTTGTAGATCTAAATATTTAAAGCTATTTTAAGAGGACCTTGTAAAAATTCCCAAGCTCTCCTGATTCTGACGCTCTTCTCTGCAGAGATATTCACATTTAATGATTCTGGAGCGCTGTATGTGAAATTTCTGCTTGCAGTCCAACAGGGCGGGTCTTCTCTAGGAGTGTGCAGTTTCACCTCTCCCTCCCAGACACTGCCAGTCTCAATGTACTAGCAGTCTGAGATGATGCTGAGCTGTGATTGGCAGGATCTGGGAGTGAGGGGTGACAGCTCACACTCCTAGAGAACGCTCTGAAGAAAAGCTAAGTTGGACTTCAAGCAGAAATTTCACATATTGCGCTCCAAAAGCAACAACTGTGAATATCTTTGCAGTGGAATTACATGACACAAGCCAGAGAAAAAGTGGTAGAATCAGGAGTTTGAGGATGTTTACAAGGTAGTTGGCTCAATGGTGCACCCTTGGCATGGAAAACAGTTCAGCGTTCTTTCTCCTGTAGAGCCAGTTATAAATCAAGGAAGAGGAGGATGGAGATCTAAGGAAAACAAATAGATGGTAAGGTGCTCGGCCACCCCAAGGGGTCACCAAGTGCCTGTACTTGGTTTGAGCAGTCATTTTATGTTATGTAGGGTTTTTTACTCACTTAGCCGTGTTAGAGATAGGCACAGGACACTGTCTCTTTAAAATGTCCAAGGCAGGTTTATTAAGGCTTCATAAACCGCACTTCCAAAGTAAACAACACACAGCCTTGTCCGGCACAAAGTAACAGAACAGGAAAATAAAAAGTCCATAAAGTACTGTGGTTCGCCCGCTCACAGTCAGTGTCTTTTAGCACAGACACGCTGGAGGTCTCCACACCTCCAGCCACAGACACTGAATGAGACACGCGGTCTCCATTTTATACACATGCCCTGGGGTGGAGATATGTGAGCAGCCAATCCCTCCCGTCTCTTATGACTTCTCGTAAAAACCGGCCCTGATGCGCCCTATTAAACCTCTCAGCACTATGTGCTGGAGCATGCTTTCCCGGTTTTACATCACTGAAGCTACCAACCTTAGCAATACATATCTCCCTTCAAGGACATGTCTGGCGGCCATCTTACATACTCCCCTTCTGCCCAAAGTCACCTTCCGCTAACATAAAGTGAACCCTTGACAATGCGTCATTGCCATGCAGTTTCCCAGGCCTATGCTCTACCTGGAAGCTGAACTCCTTAAGAGCTAGGAACCATCTGGTCACTCGAGCATTATTCACCTTCTTCTCGCTCATCCACTTAGTGGGGCATGGTCTGACACCAGCCTGCACTTCCTGCCTAAGAGGTAGTATCTTAGGGTGTCCAGCGCCCATTTGATGGCCAAACATTCCTTCTCCACCATGGAGTAATTTCTCTCACAAGATGTCAGCTTCCGGCTTAAATACATTATGGGGTGCTCTTCGCCTTTCATTTCTCGTAAAAGGATAGCACCCAGCCCGACATCTGACACGTCCAGCAAGCTTCAGGAATCCGATATGGCTTCATATTCACTCGGACATGAGGCTCCGTAAGCACCTCATGCTCTATGACCTGAGTACAACCCGGTAGATCCGAGAACAGGTCTCTGTTCCGCTGCAGCAACTCTCAGCATTGTTGCTTCTGGGCACGTGACAGCGACTGTGCCACCTTGACTTCCTCCCCATTGGTTTCAGTCTTTGCCACAAAACACGGAGCTTCCATAGGCTCCTTGTCTTGCCATGGCTTAATGAGGTTGACGTGGTACACCTGGTAGGGCTTCCTTCTTCCTGGTTGGTGGACCCTATAGTTGACGTTGCCAACCTTTTCAACCACTTCATAGGGGCCCTGCCACTTGGCCAGGAATTTGCTCTCCACCATAGGTACCAGCACTAGTACCCGATCCCCAGGCTTGAAGTGTCTCATCCTCGCTGATCTATTGTACACCCTCGTCTGTGCCTCTTGTGCTTCGAGGAAGTGTTCTTTCTCAATTGGCATCACCTCTGCAGTCATCTCTTGCATCTGGGCCACATGTTCGATTACACTCCTGTAGGGTGTAGACTCCGCCTCCCAGGTCTCCTTTGCTACGTCCAGGAGTCCGCGGGGGTGGCGGCCATATAACAGCTCAAAAGGGGAGAATCCAGTAGAGGCCTGTTGGACTTCTCTAATGGAGAACAGAAGGTACGGCAGTAGACAGTCCCAGTCCCGGCCGTCTTTCTCTACGACCTTCTTTAACATGGCCTTCAAGGTTTTATTAAACCTCTCCACTAAGCCATCTGTCTGAAGGTAGTAGACTGAGGTCCTGAGTTGTGTGATTTGCAGGGTTTTGCACCACTCCCTCATCACCATTGACATAAATGGGGTCCTTTGGTCTGTTAGGATCTCCTTAGGCAACCCCATTCTAGAGAAGAAGTGGACCAACTCCCAGGCTATACATTTGGCAGTGGAGTTACGTAGTGGCTCGGCCTCTGGATACTGTGTAGCATAGTCCAGTACCACCAGGCTATACTGATGTCCTCTGGCGGATTGGATCGGGGGTCCCACTAGATCCATGGCTATGCGATCAAATGGCACCTCAATGATTGGCAACAGCACTAAGAGTTTCCGGAAGTGGGCCATCAGGGAGGTCAGTTGGCAGGTGGGACATGATCTATAAAAATTTACAATTTCTCGGTGACAACCGGGCCAATAGAACCTCTGGAGGATACTTTCCTGGGTTTTCTTTATTCCCAGATGACCACCCAACACATGTGTATGGGTCATATCTAACACCCTGGGTCTGTATGGCCCTGGCACTAGTAACTGCTCGATTACCTCCCCTCTGAGCTTGGTGACCCGATATAGTAACTCCCCAATAACAGCAAAGTGCAGATATCGGGTGTCATCCCCCGGCTCTTGAGCAACACTATTCAGGACAGAAACATTATCAAACGCCCCTTTTAGAGTCAAGTCTCTGAGCTGGGCAGTTTCAAAGTTTCCCCGGATACCTCCAGCTCAGGGATGCTGACCTCCGGGGATTCTGCCTCACCCTCATCCTCATCTCCAACAAGTACACAAAAAGGAAACCTGGCGGCAGCCTGCGATTCGGTTTCTTCAGGAGCGACCTGCTTGTTGTCCGGACAACCTGGATCCTCCCTTTCTCCCATAAGTCCCAAAACAAGGCAAAGTCCCGCCCTATTATAACAGGGTGCAACAGGTCCTTGGCTATTCCCACCTCATGGTACTTGGCGCCACAGTTTGTGTCTATGACCGTTTGGGACACAGGGTAGTCCTTAGCGTCCCCATGGATACAACGGATGCCAACCTTTTTTCCCAGAACCAACCGATGAGGAATTGTGGCTCTCACTAGAGTTACCAAACTCCCCAAGTCTAACAAAGCAGTCAGTTGCACTCCATTCACTGACAAAATACGAGCAGCGCCGTCCTGCGCTGCAGTCTATTGGCTTGTTGGTCTTGGGGCATCGGGCGGCTATGTGACCTGGGGTATGACATCTCCAACATACTATGTTATTGGGCGGGACCTTTGGCAGCAACTCAGACCCCTCATGGGCTCTAGGACGCCCCCCAGATGCGGCTCTAGTTTCCCTCTTTTGGGTGTCCGCCCCCTTTTGGGAACATCAGTATGGAGATGCTATGACCCCTGGCTTCCCCAGGGAACTCTCTACTGCCTGGTACCTTTCCACCAACCCCACCAGGTCATCGGCATTACGGGGATCCACCTGGACAACCCAAGATTGCAGTGACCTCGGAAGGGAGTGTATGAACCTGTCTATGACGACCCTCTCCACCATCTGTGCTGGGGAGGAAGATTCAAGTTGCAACCACTTTTGGACCAGGTGTAAGACGTTGAACATTTGGAACTGGGGAGGTCTGTCACTGCAATAGGCCCAGTGGTGCACCCATTGCGCCCTGACAGTCAGAGTCACTCCCAAGCGCCCCAAGATCTCCGTTTTTAATTTGGCGTACTCTTTTGCATCCTGCGAGGCCAAATCATAATAGGATTTCTGCGGCTCGCCTGTTAAATATGGCGCCAAAACCTACGCCCACTGCTCTGGAGGCAATTTCTTCCGCTCTGCCACCCTCTCAAAGTCAGGGGAGCATGGGGGCTGCACCATAAGTTTGTCCCCTTTTATGCCCACGGCAGCCAGAGATGCAGATGTGTTATGTGCAGCATGAGACTGGGCATTATCATGCATGAAAATGATCTTGCTGCGGAATGCACGGTTCTTCTTCTTGAACCATGGAAGGAAGTGCTGTTTGAGAAACTCAACATACATTATGAAGTTCATCTTTACCCCTTCAGGGATCCTAAAAGGGCCGACAATCTCTCTCCCCATGATTCCAGCCCAAAACATTACTCCACCTCCTCCTTGTTGGCGCCGTAGCCGTGTTTGCATGGGGTGTCCATCAACCAGCCATCCTCCACTCCATCCATCTGGACTCTCGAGATCATTTCATGCATGATAATGCCCTGTCTCATGCTGCACATAACACATCTGCATCTCTGGCTGCTGTGGGCATAAAAGGGGACAAACTTATGGTGTGGCCCCCATGCTCCCCTGACCTCAACCCCATTGAAAACCTCTGGAGCATCATCAAAAGGAGTGTCTATGATGGCGGGAGGCAGTTCACATCTAAGCAACAGCTCTGGGATGGTATTCTGTCCTCATGCAAAACAATTGAAGCAGAAACCATCCAAAACCTGACAAATTCAATGAATGAGAGAGTTCAGAAGCTCCTTTCGAACAAGGGGTCCTATGTGCAAATGTTACATCACCTAGAATAAAGTTTTGAGTTGAAAACTGTTTGATTTCAGTTTGTAATAACCTGCTAACGCTTATAATTTCAAAAATGACCATTTTTTTGTTCTTTATTAAAATGAAAAGGTTGAAAACTCTGCTGTGTATAATAATTTGGAACATGCATTTTGAGTGCAGTTTGAGTGTTTTATTTTTTTAAAAATATACTGTTATCATAGGCAGTTTGTACAAAAACCTTTCAATTGTACTCTAATAGTTATTTGACTGGAAAATTACAATGACTGCAATTCATATAGGTAATTTGGGAAAATCTGAGAAAATATTATTTGCATAATAATTTGGAGCACAGTGTATAGTGGAAAAATTTCCACCATCCATGATCTGGAACCAATCCTAATTTTGACTTCTCGATACTGATACAAAATACAGACCAGAACACTGCCATGTAGAAGCAACCTAGGTTTGCAATTTCTTTTCTAAAGTGTACCTCTTCTAAAGATTTTAAAAACTTTTTTTATGTTCTTCTAAAATCAAGCTCTTTTTGTGTTTATTTATTGTAGATATTTCTACATAACCAAAACAATAGTACCAAAGAAAAAAAGTACATATAAGTATCTAACAATTTAACTAATTCCACTGGTGTAATGCCCCAAAGCTGTTAGTTCTGCTACATCTTAAAGGTACATACAGTACAGACGAAAAGTTTGGACACACCTTTTCATTTAAAGATTTTTCTGTATTTTCATGACTTTGAAAATTGTACATTCACACTGAAGGCATCAAAACTATGAATTAACACATGTGGAATTATATACTTAACAAAAAAGTGTGAAACAACTGAAAATATGTCTTATATCCTAGGTTCTTCAAAGTAGCCACCTTTCTCTTTGATGACTGCTTTGCACACTCTTGGCATTCTCTTGATGAGCTTCAAGAGGTAGTCACCGGAAATAGTTTTCACTTCACAGGTGTGCCCTGTCAGGTTTAATAAGTGGGATTTCTTGCCTTATAAATGGGGTTGGGACCATCAGTTGTGTTGTGCAGAAGTCAGGTGGATACACAGCTACCTCATTATGTGTGCACAAGGTTTACATTCCCTTTTGCAGATAATGTACAGGATGGTTTAGTACATAGAAGTGGTTTAAATATGCAGAAAGTGATGTACTTATTATGTTCTGCTCTCAGTAGCTTACTAAAGAGTTAAAAGGAACTTTTCACGCCCTAGTAGCTATGTACACTGCCCACATAGGGTGACATACTAGGACATGACAGGTTCCCTTTAACTATTCAGCCCTGCTTTCCATATATGGCAATAAGGTCACATGGTTAGACCACATGACCAGGTCCTGGGCTTAGCACCCAGAGAGAAGGAGACATTTTTGTGTGTTGTCCTTGCCTGGAAGCTGAAGGAGTGTAGCATCGGCGTCTCTGCCCCGTACTAGCCAGAGACGCCGTCCCTCTCACCTCCCCGCTCCTGGCGCGGCGTCCTCCAGCGCTTCTCTCCCCGCTGCTTCCGGCACGCGCTCCTTCCCCGGCAGTGTGCTTAGGGCACACGTGCGCGCGCTCCCCCTCTCTTAAAGGGACCGCGCGCGCCGTCCTAAGGAGTCCCCGGCCAATTGCTGGAGGACCTCCCATATTTAAGGCACCTCCTCCAAAATGGAGGTGCCCGAGCAATGTTGTTGCAAAGCCTTCACTCTGCTTCAGCCCTCAGGTCCCGTTACCAGTTACCAGCCAGTCACCTGCCAGATTCCTGCTTGTTACCTGCCAGTTACCTGCCAGATTCCTGCTTGATACCTGCCTGATATCCGTTTACCTGCTTGCAAGCCTGCGGTCCGACGGTCTGCTTTCCGACACCTGTCAGTCTGTCTATGGACCAGTCTGCCCGCTCACCTGGGAGCGCTCATCTGCTACCTGCCTGCTCACCTGGGAGCGCTCACCTGCTACCTGTCTGCTAGCCTACCTGGAGGCTCTGCCGTCACTTGCCGTGACCACCTGCCTGTCCAGAGACTCTTGCCTGCTCACCTGGGAGCGCTCACCTGCTACCTGTCTGCTAGCCTACCTGGAGGCTCTGCCGTCACTTGCCGTGACCACCTGCCCGTCCAGAGACTCTCGTCCGCTCACCTGGGAGCGCTCACCAGCCACCTGCCTGCTGTCCTTCAACCCAGAGACTGTCCCTGTCACTTGCCGTGAGTACCCGTCCTTTTACCCAGAGACTGTCCCTGTCACTTGCCGTGACTACCTGCCCCTCTACCCAGAGACTGTCCCTGTCACTTGCCGTGACTACCTGCCCGTCTTCCCTGGGAGTCACCCGCTTCCTTACAAGGACTGCCCCCTTGTATAGTTGCACAGAGGTTCCACCTCCCAGACCCGTTACAGTTTGCTCGGGCCATGGAACCCGGTGGCCCCCAGATCTCCGATCTGCACCAGGAAGTCTTAAGTCAGAAAACTCAGCAGGAGGTGGTACTGTCCTATCTACGGTCCGTTAACTCTCGTCTAGGCGCATTGTGTGACTTGTCTATGTCTACCTCTGGTCCAGCCGTGCCCATTCCTGCGGTACCGCAATCCAGTCCCTTCATGGTACCCGACTATGGACCTCGGCTTCTGGCACCTCCACGCTTTGCCGGCGAACCTACTTTAGCTCGGGGTTTAATAAACCAGTGCACCCTGCACTTTGAGCTATTGGCATACCAGTTCATCTCCGACCGGGCCAAGGTGGCCTTCATCATGTCCCATCTTACTGGGGAGGCACTGGCATGGCTAAATCCTCTGTGGGAGAGAGGGGATCCCCTGGTGTCCGACCTGCCGTCTTTCCTCGCTGCTTTCCGGAAAGTCTTCGATGAACCTGGACAGAAAACCTCTTCTGCCTCCTCACTGCTACGTCTCCGCCAAGGGAGTCTCACCGTGGGCCAATATGCCATACGGTTCCGCACCCTCGCTTCTGAGCTTGCCTGGGAAAATGAGGCTCTGGTGTCCGTCTTCTGGGAGGGTCTTTCCGGTCGGATTAAGGACGAGTTAGCTGGTCGGGACATTCCTACCACTCTGGATGACCTGGTGTCACTAGCTACCCGGATTGGCATCCGGTTCCAAGAACGTGCCAAAGAGACTACCTGGGAGAAAGACTTTTCTTGCTCTGCTCCTACTTCCCTGAGACCTGCCTCTCAATCAGTCACTCCGCGGGCGCCCTCGCCTGAACCTATGCAGGTCGACCAGACCAAGATGGTCAAATCTCGCGAAGAATCTCGCCGAGCCGAGGGAAGCTGTTTCTATTGTGGCAGTCTGGAGCACTTCATCCGTTCCTGCCCGGAAACGCCAGTGTCTAGGACCGCTCGGAGAGGTCGTCCTAGACAAAAGTAAGCCCTCTCCGTCTCTGACTTTACCGGTCTCTATTGCTTGGGGAGAAAACCGTCACTTTGAAATTGCCCACCTGGATTCTGGAGCTGCTGGAAACCTCATCTCCCAGTCTCTGGTAGAGAGATACCGTATTCCCACCAAGTCCCTGGCTGAACCATTATCAGTCGCCTCCGTGGATGGAAGACTTCTCTCGGAGACCATCCTGCTCGTCACTGAACCCATAACCCTGCAGGTGGGAATGCTGCACTCTGAGGAAATCTCATTCCATGTGTTGTCCGGACTTTCTCACTCCCTGTTGCTAGGTCTACCTTGGCTCCAGACACACGAACCCGTATTGAACTGGCGATCCGGTGAAGTACTCCGATGGGGTCCAGACTGCCATAGGACCTGCCTGGTTCCGGTCCGCCCAGTTCGCCCTCCGCCTACTCCAGCTAATTTACCAGGTCTCCCGGCTCCTTACTGGCCCTATGCGGACGTCTTCGGTAAGAAGGAAGCAGAGACGTTGCCACCCCATAGGCCATATGACTGCCCGATTGACCTGGTACCTGGCACCACTCCTCCCCGTGGGCGTATCTACCCATTGTCTGCAGCCGAGACCCGGGCCATGTCTGAGTACATTGAAGAGAATCTGGCTAGGGGATTTATCCGGAAATCTACCTCCCCGGCTGGAGCCGGATTCTTCTTTGTCAAAAAGAAAGACGGCTCGCTACGCCCCTGTATTGACTATAGAGGACTCAATCAGATCATGGTTAAAAATAAATACCCCCTTCCGCTCATCTCTGAGTTATTTGATCGTCTTAAAGGCACCAGGATCTTCTCCAAGCTGGATCTTCGTGGAGCTTATAACCTGGTCCGTATCCGTCAGGGAGACGAGTGGAAAACAGCATTTAATACCCGGGACGGACACTATGAGTACCGTGTGATGCCCTTCGGTCTCTGCAATGCTCCCGCCGTCTTCCAAGAACTGGTCAACGACATCTTCCGTGACCTTCTTTACTCCTGCGTGGTGGTATACCTGGACGACATCTTGGTCTTCTCTCCGGATCTTCCCACACACTGGAGGGATGTTCGTCAGGTCCTGCTTAGGCTCAGGCAGAACCACCTCTATGCTAAATACGAGAAGTGCCTTTTTGAGCAGACCTCTCTTCCTTTCCTGGGCTATGTTATCTCCCAGACAGGCTTGCGAATGGATCCCGAGAAGCTCTCTGCTGTCCTAAAGTGGCCCCGTCCGGAGGGCTTGAAGGCGATACAGCGATTCCTGGGCTTCGCTAATTACTATCGTCTCTTCATTCCTCACTTCTCGTCACGGACTGCGCCCATATCTGCGCTCACCCGTAAGGGAGCAAATCCCAAGGTATGGTCATCCGAAGCTGAGGAGGCCTTCCTTTCCCTGAAACAAGCCTTCTCCTCTGCCCCTGTGCTGCACCGTCCGGACTTCAACAAACAGTTCTACCTGGAGGTTGATGCCTCCTCTTCTGGAGCCGGAGCGGTGCTCACCCAGAAGTCTTCCTCCGGGAGAATGGAAACCTGCGGCTTTTTCTCTAAAATCTTCTCCTCCTCTGAGCGCAATTACTCCATAGGAGACCGAGAACTGCTTGCCTTTAAATTGGCGCTGGAGGAGTGGCGTTACCTGCTTGAAGGGGCCCTATACCCGGTGATCATCTATACGGATCACAAGAACCTGGCATATCTCCAAAATGCCCAGAGACTTAATCCACGTCAAGCCCGGTGGTCTTTGTTCTTTGCCCGCTTCGATTTCATCCTTCATTTCCGCCCGGCGGACAAAAATGTCAAAGCTGATGCCTTGTCCCGATCCTTCCTGTCCTCCGACCAAGAGGAGGAGCCTATGCACATTATTGACCCCTCCAAGGTGATGAATGTGGCCCCCTTGGATTTGACTCGTCTTCCACCCGGCAAGACGTTCGTGGCGCCTCCAGACCGTGAGAGGATTCTTCGCTGGGGTCCTTCTTCTAAACTAGCTGGCCATGCCGGCCAAAAGAAGACCTTCCTACTCATTTCCCGGCATTACTGGTGGTCTACCCTGCGTAAGGATGTGGTAGACTTCGTCTCTGCCTGTTCATCTTGTGGCCGCAACAAAATTCCCAGACACTTACCAGCTGGTCATCTCCTGCCGCTTCCCATACCTGTTGCCCCGTGGCAACACATCGCTATGGACTTCATTACCGATCTTCCTGTCTCTGCCGGGTGTACTGTCATTTGGGTGGTCGCGGACCGATTCTCTAAAATGGCCCACTTCATTCCCCTGCCTGGTCTTCCGTCTGCACCTGAGCTGGCTAAGGACTTTATTCGCCATATCTTCCGTCTCCATGGCCTACGCTTCCACATCGTGTCGGATCGAGGGGTTCAGTTTACCTCACGCTTCTGGAGAGCCACATGTAAACTGCTGCACGTCACCCTGGACTTCTCCTCCGCTTACCTCCCACAGTCCAATGGTCAAGTGGAGCGGATCAATCATATCCTTACCAGCTATCTCCGGCACTTTGTTAATGTCCACCATTCTGATTGGGTGGACCTCCTTCCTTGGGCCGAGTTCTCTTATAATAACCTCGAGAGCGAATCCTCTTCCAAGTCCCCGTTCTTTATTGTCTATGGCCAGCACCTCCGGATTCCGCTCCCTGTCTCCGTTTCTGTGGACAACCCTGCTGCGGAGTCTCTTGTCAGCGAATTTTCTACTATTTGGGAGAGTACCAGGTCCGCTCTTCTTCTGTCCTCTGAGCGGATGAAGAGATATGCTGATAAGAGACGTCTGGATCCGCCTCAATTCCGTCCGGGAGACAAGATTTGGCTCTCGTCCAAACATGTGCGGCTCAAAGTACCCTCCTTCAAGTTGGGCCCTCGATTCATCGGTCCCTTCGAAGTCCTCAGGCAAATTAACCTTGTGGCCTACAAATTAAAACTCCCGGCCACCCTACGGATTCCCAACTCCTTCCACGTATCTCTCCTCAAACCCGTTGTCTTTAACTCTTTTTCCAATAATCTAGGTGCCCCTCCTGCTCCGGTTTCCGCTGATGACGTCTTTGAGGTAGAGAGTATTCTGGCCTCCAAGAGGGTAAGAGGAAAGACCTTTTTTCTGGTAGATTGGAAGGGGTTTGGTCCTGAGGAGAGAACTTGGGAACCCAGGGAGAACATCAACGCCCCGCTTCTCCTTGAAAAATTTCTTTCTGGCCAAAAAAAGAGGGGGCCTAAAGGGGGGGGTACTGTAGCATCGGCGTCTCTGCCCCGTACTAGGCAGAGACGCCGTCCCTCTCACCTTCCCGCTCCTGGCGCGGCGTCCTCCAGCGCTTCTCTCCCCGCTGCTTCCGGCACGCGCTCCTTCCCCGGCAGTGTGCTTAGGGAGCGCGCGCTCCCCCTCTCTTAAAGGGACCGCGCGCGCCGTCCTAAGGAGTCCCCGGCCAATTGCCGGAGGACCTCTCATATTTAAGGCACCTCCTCCAAAATGGAGGTGCCCGAGCAATGTTGTTGCAAAGCCTTCACTCTGCTTCAGCCCTCAGGTCCCGTTACCAGTTACCAGCCAGTCACCTGCCAGATTCCTGCTTGTTACCTGCCAGTTACCTGCCAGATTCCTGCTTGATACCTGCCTGATATCCGTTTACCTGCTTGCAAGCCTGCGGTCCGACGGTCTGCTTTCCGACACCTGTCAGTCTGTCTATGGACCAGCCTGCCCGCTCACCTGGGAGCGCTCACCTGCTACCTGCCTGCTCACCTGGGAGCGCTCACCTGCTACCTGTCTGCTAGCCTACCTGGAGGCTCTGCCGTCACTTGCCGTGACCACCTGCCTGTCCAGAGACTCTTGCCTGCTCACCTGGGAGCGCTCACCTGCTACCTGTCTGCTAGCCTACCTGGAGGCTCTGCCGTCACTTGCCGTGACCACCTGCCCGTCCAGAGACTCTCGCCCGCTCACCTGGGAGCGCTCACCAGCCACCTGCCTGCTGTCCTTCAACCCAGAGACTGTCCCTGTCACTTGCCGTGAGTACCCGTCCTTTTACCCAGAGACTGTCCCTGTCACTTGCCGTGACTACCTGCCCCTCTACCCAGAGACTGTCCCTGTCACTTGCCATGACTACCTGCCCGTCTTCCCTGGGAGTCACCCGCTTCCTTACAAGGACTGCCCCCTTGTATAGTTGCACAGAGGATTCACCTCCCAGACCCGTTACAAGGAGCAGGTAGGAAGTTCAGAGCTCCTATGTATGAGAAGACACAGCCTCAGCTGCAATCAGTTGTGTGATAGACTGTGCATATAAGCAGAAGCTAGTACTCAGGAATCACTGCACCATATATGTATCTGCATTATTGTGGCACCCCTGAGGGTTCGACCACCACAGGGATGCTGCACTTCTCTAATGGAGTGTAGTGTTCCTCCTCTGAGGTAAGAACAGTGTGATAGTCATGACCCAACCTTTGCATCCAACACCACATTTCTCCACCAGAGGGGGCTAGTATGCACTAGGTGCTGCTCCCCTGGTTACAGGGAGACTGGGGAACCAAGAGTTAGGGGAACCAGTTAGTGGGTGAGGGTGGAGGACTTACAAGTTAGTTACACTTTAGATTTCATATTTAATAAAAAGCCATCTTTGGTCTTGGTCTTTTCGCTGGTCCTTGATAGTCAAGGTCGTTCGGCTGTTCTCTGTGCTGTCATAGACTGTGCGTAAATGTGACCTCTCTCCTGGAGCGCAGATCCTGTGTGGGCCTGCACCGGCAAGGGACACAGCCCTCATACCTTAGCCTTGGGACGAGGGGCAGGTTGTAGACGAGGGATGTCTCAACCCGGCCAATGACCAGGACCAAGAAGGCCTGGAACTCAAGAGTGTGGCTCCACAGCAAATGGATGCAGACGAAGCGGAGTACGCCACCTGTCCTCGCCATGCTGATATATTCAGAGGGAGTCCGGCTGCAAGAGGGGTACCGGCCCCCGACACTGCTACTCCATGTCCTGGTCGGGAAAGCCCGGTAGGCCCTGAGGATCCCACCGGGTATCGGACGGAGCGGAGCTGCCACCCGTTCCCTTGTTCTGAGAGGAGCTCAGAGGGAGGCCCGGCCTATTCGCACACACACGGACAGGAAAGGATCCGGTCTGTAGTTCAGGAACACTCTGGTGTAGGGTCCCGACTGAATGCTGGACTTACTCGGAGGTTGTCGGACCCCCGTCGCTGGTGACCGCAGGACTCCGTGGGGAGCAGGGAGTCGCCTTCCTTCTGCCATCTCTAAAGTGAGTAAAGCCTTGGAAGTTCACCCCTATGACCTCCGGACTGTTTATTCTGCGCTACACCGCACGACGCGGCGCCCGTCTTCCTCTACTACTACCCCCTCCATCTTGTCCCTCTGCCCTGAGGCCCTGCTCCACCTGTGGGGAGTAGTAAGAACTATGGCCGCCATAACACCATGCCTCAGTGGACTGCGGCGGCGCTGGTGGCCTTCACCAGGTGCTACAGGTGGCATAGTCGTAAATCAGCCACTCAACCCGGATGAGCCCACACCATCTCTTTTAATGTGACGGCCCTGAGCACGGGTCGGGTCCGGGCCACGGCTGCACCCCCATCTCTACATCACAGGACCCGACTCCGAGTCCCCCATCACCCAGGGTAAACTAAAGGGCTTTTTCGAGCATGAGGCGTCACATTATCATACTGGAAAGTAACTGTATTTGCAACATTGAAATTGAAACTGCTGAATCATCGTTTGTCTGGATCTACCTGTGTTTGTATGCAACAAGTAAAGCTTATGAATAGCCTATTGGCCTCTCTGTTTTCTGGACAATCGGGTGCACTACATATCATCACACTACGAGGAAACAGAAGGTAATACAGTGCACCCTGGCGTCACAAGCTACATTTTCTTTTACTTTTGTTCCTGCCATAGTAAGGTGGTAACATCAGCACACTACATGGTGCGTGACCTATGGCAGGGTAGTGCCTCACTGGCATTACACTGGCAATAAAGACATAATACTTATAACAGGTCAAGATAGTTTTAACTTCTAAAATAAGTGACTATATAACTACCTGGTCGGGAGCAGAGACATATCCGGCAAGAAGAGGGTCACAGTTCACGTAGAATGTGAACATTATAATTCCACAGATGACCGCGCTTGACACGATGACGTAAAGAGCCACTTGATTCACCAAGATTGCTCTGCAAGAAAATAGACTCTCAAGCTGTAATCCAAGCAAAACCAACAGGGGCTGGAAAGAAACATTTAAACCAGTCGGAGCCTAAAACTGTATTCTGTTCTATGAAAATGGCACCGTATGACACCATAATATTTTATGTTGTTTCCAATATTTCTTCTTTTTTATATTTGATTTGAGCCAGAATGAAGTCCACCTCTAGACCCAGATACTGTTTGTTGTATCATGCCTTTCTGCATAATTTTGTGTACATTTACAGAATACATACATAGCAGAATTCCTTCTAACCATGCATTAAATATTGAGGCAGCATGTGGGAATCAGCTGATTACTGTGGTTCTGGCTCTGGCAACCCAAGTTCAGCTGTTTTCCAGAAGGCTTCTCTGTCAGAATGGGAGTCTACCAGAAAGGCTAAAGAACAATTGTAGATCTGAAGCCCATGTCACTATTGCTCTATTACCCACACAGCGCTCCCTCCTCCTACTTAATTGACAGGTCCTTTGCCTGAAATCACACAGCATAGGGATTGTCAGTCAAGCAGGAGAAGGCGATGCTGGTTAGGGAATTGAGTTGGAGTGACGGAGTCTTCAGATTTACAAATAGTTCTTCAACCTCATTTGCATTATATATTTAAACGCTGCTTTCTCAGTAACAGAGGAATGGACTGACCATGTAAAGGTATTGCTGTACTTGTCTTTGAAAGACCTACATGTGCATATAACTAGTTTGTGGGGTAAAATCATGCTGACAGATTCCCTTCAAGTAACAATTATCCCCATTACAAACATTCAGAATTCACCATTTTAAACAAGATCACCATGTGGTGCAGCTGATAATTGATTGCATTACATATAACAATAATTTTTGCAGAGACTGGGCTAAGATTTGTATGCTTGGGAAAGAAATGTTCTGAAAAATTGATGACAACAGTTTTCAAAATATATTAGGATTAGTGATGAGCGAGTATGTTTTGTTAACCCTTTCGCCGAGTATACTCGGGCGAGCACCGTGTATTTATAGCGTGCTCGGGCTTTAAGTTTTCGTCGTTCCGTGAACATGATTTGCAACTGTTTGACAGATTTAATACATGTGAGGAATGCTTAAGAAACAGGCATTCCTCACATGTATTAAATCTGTCAAACAGCTGCAAATCATGTTCACGGAGCGACGAAAACTTAAAGCCCGAGCATGCTATAAATACACGGTGCTTGCCCGAGTATACTCAGCGAAAGGGTTAACAAAACATACTCGCTCATCACTAATTAGGATTGAACACTTTTAAACAATGCGTTATGTCTAGAAGAATAGAGGGATCAATTTCTTACATTAAAAAAAGCCCATTTACACTGGATTATGGCTTTTGGGGATTTGTTTTTATTCCTTTACAGACTTTGTTCTTACACATTGATGCATTTGACTGAGGGGTTATAGATCCTGCTTTAATGCCCCAATGGTCAGTCCTGCTCTACTGTATTATCTTACTAATAAAGTTAAATAATTGAATAAAATCATCTGTATTACGTGACATAGTTATCGTTTCTATAATGCTGAGGAGTTTAACCCCTTCACGACATCCGCCGTACATATATAACGCAAGTCGGAGGCGGGTGTATGGAGCAGGCTGTGTGTTACGGCCAGGACCTGCCTCTAACAATCGCGGGTGGAGCGGATTGTCAACCTGGTAAATGCCGCTATCAAACTCTGGCAGCAGTTTAAGACCTGCTGAAGGCCACCATGCTTGTCATTATGGAGCTCCTTTTGAAATTTGGAGTCGAGTTTAATTCCAGCGGCAGAGAACAAAACAATATGGACAAAATAATTCCAGTAAGCAGGAGCCGGAAAGACGTGTGCTGGTACATGCCCAGTTAGGTTTTAGCCTCTGCCTGCAGTAGGGCAGAGCAAAGTGCGCCTCCGCGAGCCGGCAATGTCCCTGCGCAGACACAAGATTTAGTTCAGCTATGTGGATGACGTAGGACATGTCATCCACATCAATCAGAGCAGGAGGACGGCATTATCAGGGAGAGGAGGGACAGGCACCGCTGCAATGACACCCATCGGACTGGACCCTCCAGATTTGCATACCTCGCTGGAGCACTTCAAAAGTCTTTTAGGGATATGCAGGGGAGTCAGGACATAATATATAACTTTCTGGAATACAGCACAGGCACTGAGGAAGGTGGTGGTATTGGTTTATACATGAAATAACTGGTGACAGGTTCCCTTTAATACATGTGTGTTTTGTGTCCTATTTGCAGATCAAACTTTTCCATTCAGGTGAAGGGTTCCATGAACAAAAAAATCAGCACTCGGTTGCCATCTATATGGCAACTTTGTACTGTCCATTTTTCACTGAGTAATCCTTGGGAAACCACCATCAGTTTTCCCTAATTCAACAAGAACAAATGACACACGCGTGGTAAAACCTGATGCACAGACTGAGAATGTATGAAAATTCAACACACTGATGAAAGCAGTCCTCTTTTGTTAATGTGAATTCTCTTAGCAGCAGAGAATTAATTCATACGAATAAACATTTTTTACAATTAATGAGAATAGATCACTCACAGTTTAGCTTGATTTTCTGATTTACAGGATATGTAGCGCTGTACCTGGGCCTGATGGACCCCATACATGGATAACCACAGGAAGGTGCTGCCACAAGCAAATGTCCAGAAGGTGTATCGCCTGCGTGGGTCTAGGTCAAAGCTGGTACAAATAAGAAATATCACTCTCATATACATTACATATCTTATACATATCTATGTGAAGTCATCATTAGTACTTATCATTAATTATTGTGCTAGTATGCTTGCATCTGTTCCATTGTTTTAGTTTTAAAATACCAATGAATGCATTTATTAGAGAATTACATAATGTTCTTTATGCAGATAATACATCATTTGTGAGAATTCTTTGCACGTTCTCTAAAATAGTATCTCAGAACAATAAATTGTCATATCAGTGGTGGGACCGGACCCCCAGCAATAATACAATTATGAAATGATAAATGTTCATGGGAAAACCCCTTTAGGGTTATCTGATTTTAGTTTTATACTATTGTAATTCTTTCAAAGTATTGAAATAAATAAAACAAGTATACAAAGACTAATCAGTTTTGTTTAACCCAGACATGGAGGCAGCCTGCTGAACCAGGTATCTTCTCCTTATTTTTTGTGATCAGTGTAGGAGCAGGTACTGTAAGTGTTGTACCTCTATTTTATCTGCCAAGATTCCTGGGTGCTTTTATACATTGATGTGGTGCTTAAGATTGGTGATGGTTGGGTGATTTACATCAAACCAATGTTATAAGTGTCTCAGATGGGACAACGCTCTTGATCAAACATAGTTGTTAAGTCTTTAAAAGCATCCAGCATATTATCTGTTTATGTAGTCTCCTTATTCTATGAACTATAGACGAACCTAACTGGCACTATTGTATAAAAAATCAAAGATCAATTATACTTACTCGCCAAAGTTAATTCTGGAGTAATTTCTTGCAATATCCACTACAATAGAGGGTCCACCAACCAGCATAGCACCACGAATAGCAATTGCAAAGAAACCAGAGATCATTACCAGTACTTGGAATACATCCGTCCAGATGACCGCTTTCATACCACCCTATGGGAGACAAGCACAAGGTGATAGCCTGTAATATTAAAATATTCTTACACTTTTCATTGGATGAAGTTTGCACTTTTTATGGTGTGTATTACTGCAGTACATATTATTTATTGCATATCAGAATAGTGACAATATAATATTGAGGACCATATAGCTAGTATTTAATTATACTGTTTCACCAAATAATTATTACCAAAAATTATTATAGTCCTATGGCTCTTTAAATTGGTTTTGTACAACAGTTATATTCATGGCCTCTCCTTAGAATAGATCATTATTATCAGATCAGTGGGGTCCAACACCCGGCACGCCCACTAATTAGCTGTTAACAGTGTATGGAAAGGAACACGACTGCTGCGGATACTGCAGATCAGCTCCTATTCAAATAACAAGAACTGATCTGCAGTTGACGGCAGCAGCCACTAAATGGTGAGACAAAGTGCTGGTGTTCCATTCTGAACACTGTTTACATCTGGCTGCTGACATTCCCCCGTGATCAAGTGAGGCGAAACGTGCGTCGGGGTGTTTCACTGCCACGGGGTCTGTATGGATATACTACTACTATGATACATTTCTGATTCTTTTGCTATCATCACTCTGACCATCTTATGTGCTGGGTTGATTTTGTATAATGTTTATATTATGTTCTTTTTTTTTATTCAAAAATAAAGATGAGATTAATGTGTATGTATATTTGTTTTCCATATTGTTTTTTGGTTTCATGCTGCCTTAGCTGGTATCAGCTGATTGGTGGGGTTGCCAATTGTCTGATCACCACTGATCCAATATTAATGACCTATCCTAATGCCAGTTCATCAATATCATTGTAGTAAAAATCTCCTTTAACTGAATTTAGATTTATAGGCTTTTACAGTATATATATACTGCTAGTTGATATAAATAAATTTTGAATCAATCAAGTGGTCCCGTTGTCGCAAACTTAGTCTCTTGGTCTGGGTAAAGAGCAGTTAGAAAGAGTCTTAAACATTGATTTCACTGGGTACTATATAAAAATGACAATATATTTTTTTGTGCCTAAAATGCAAAGGAAATGTGTCATCTTTAACTTTAGGCCTGTTAGAGATAATTTCATCTTCAACTTGCTTAACTGTTCACAATAACAGAAATCTTGACCAGGGGTGCCCAAACTTTTACATGCCGCTGTAATTTACCCAGTGATAGGTTTGAGGAGAAATTGCACACTTCTTGTTAGATTCACCTACATATTAAAGCTGATCCTTGGAATTACCAGAACATTTTGTGATCTGCTTATTGCTAAGTTAACTTTACTAGTAGGGATTGTCCAAAACAGACAACTCATTTAAAGGGGATTTATTATCCTAACTGAGGGCAGGGAGTTGTCTCTTTATGCATGTACATAAAGTTCAGTGAAAAAAAAAATCTCATTCTATTTCATCAGGTTTTTGCACAAAAACGCTGAAAAAATTGACACCTGCGTTTTTGGTGTGGTTTTTTTCAGAGTTTTTTTCACCACACATTATTTCCAATGGGTGAAAAACGCTGAAAAAAACGCTCAAAGAAGTGACATGTTCTATTCTGCAAAAAAACACGCAAAGCACAAAATACTGATCAAACAAAAACCAAAGTGTGTGCATGAGATTTCTGGAATCTCATAGACTTTGCTGATACTGTAAAAGGCAGCAGAAAATTTGCATAAAAAAGCATCAAAAAACGCAATGTGTGAACATAGCCTTCAAGCAGGTAACTGTGTGGACACACGCTGAATAACTCAAGCTGGAATTACACCAGCATTCTAGATTACATTATTCTGTTCTGTATTTGGAACAAAATAGCAGAATTCATGGAATGGATGTATCCATTAAATCAGGGGTAGGGAACCTCCAGCCTGCGGGCAGTAAATCACATTTCCTCTTGCCCGGGCAGACTCAGTTTTCTTCCTTGAAGGGGTTTTCCCACGAACAAAAGTTAATTTTAATCAATGGCTGTGTCTGACTGTGCAGAAACATGGTCTGATCATACCACAGCTCCTGGGCAGGGGAGGAAGCAAAAGAGTATACAGACATTTCTTTCTTTGAAGTAAAACATTGTTTAAAAACGGGCAGGGAAATGTTTTACCTCACAAAAAAAATCAGCTGTGATCCCAATGCTGTAATGTCTGTATACTCTCTTTCTTCCTCCCCTGCCCAGGAGATGTGGTATGATCAGACAGTGTTCCTGCACAGTCAGACACGCCATTACACAGTACATACAGTGGGTGTGGAAAGTTTTCAGACCCCTTTAAATTTTTCACTCTTTGTTTCATTGCAGCCATTTGGTAAATTCTAAAAAGTTAATTTTTTTTTTCTCATTAACCCCTTCATGACCAGAGCATTTTCTGTTTTTGAGTTTTCAATTTTTACTCCCCTTCTTCCCAAAGCCATAGCCTTTTTATTTTTCAGTCAATATGGCCATGTGAGGGCTTATTTTTTGCGGGACGAGTTGTACTTTTAAACGCCATTACTAGTTTTACCATATCGTGTACTAGAAAACGGGAAAAAAATTCCAAGTGCGGTGAAATTTTCCAAGACCTGTAGCGTCTCCATTTTTCGGGATCTGGGGCCGGGTGAGGGCTTATTTTTTGCTCGCCGGGCTGACGTTTTTATTGATACCATTTTGGGGTAGATCCGATGTTTTAATCGCCCGTTATTGCATTTTATTGCAATGTTGAGGCGACCAAAAAAAACGCAATTCTGGCGTTTGGAATTAGGATTAGTTCTTTTTTTATATTGATATATGGGGTGATTCTGAACTCGGCAATACCAAACATGTATAGGTGGCGTTTCTTTTTTATTATTTTATTTTGAATGGTGCAAAAGGGGGGTGATTTAAACTTTTATATTTTTTTATTTTTTTTAGATTTTTTAAAACTTTTTTTTTACACTTTTTGCTTGCTTCTATAGTCACCATAGGAGACTAGAAGCAGCAACTGTCCGATCTCCTCTGCTACATAGAGGTGATGAGCAGATCACCTCTATGTAGCAGAAATGCTCCTGTGCTATGAGCGCCGACCACTAGGTGGCACTCATAGCAATCTATACATGACAACCACTGGGGTCTGCTGCAGACCCACGGTTGTCATGCCCACCCATCAGTGACCCGCGATCACGTGACGGGGTCACCGATGGGCGGGGTAAGTGATGCGCTTCCGGCGCAGCACTGTTAAATGCCGCTGTCATAGATTGACAACGGCATTAAACTAGTTAACAGCCACGGGTGGATCGCGATTCCACCTGCAGCTGTTGCGGGCACATGTCAGCTGTAATAATCAGCTGACATGTGCTCGGTTCAGTGCGGGCTTAGCGCCGGAGCCTCCGTTTAACCGGCCTTTCCGACGTTGTGCGTACTATTACTGACCACGTCGGAAAGGGGTTAAAGTACACTCTGCACCCCATCTTGACTGAAAAAAACAGAAATGTAGAAATTTTTGTACTTATTAAAAAAGAAAAATTGAAATATCACATGGTCATAAGTATTCAGACCCTTTGTTCAGACACTCATATTTAAGTCACATGCTGTCCATTTCCTTGTGATCCTCCTTGAGATGGTTCTACTCCTTAATTGGAGTCCAGCTGTGTTTAATTAAACTGATAGGACTTGATTTGGAAAGGCACACACCTGTCTATATAAGACCTCACAGCTCACAGTGTATGTCAGACCAAATGAGAATCATGAGCTCAAACGAACTGCCCAAGGAGCTCAGAGACAGAATTGTGGCAAGGCACGGATCTGGCCAAGGTTACAAAAGAATTTCTGCATTACTCTAGGTTCCTAAGAGGACAGTGGTCTCCATAATCCTTAAATGGAAGAAGTTTGGGACCACCAGAAGTCTTCCTAGACCTGGCCATTCAGCCAAACTGAGCAATCGTGGGAGAAGAGCTTTGGTGAGAGAGGTAAAGAAGAACCCCAAGATCACTGTGGCTGAGCTCCAGAGATGCAGTAGGAAGATGGGAGAAAGTTCTACAAAGTCAACTATCACTGCAGCCCTCCACCAGTCGGGTTTTTGGCAGAGTGGCCCGACGGAAGCCTCTCCTCAGTGCAAGACATATGAAAGCCCGCATAGAGTTTGCTCAAAACACATGAAGGCCTCCAGACTAATGAGACTATGAGAAATAAGATTCTCTGGTCTGATGAGAACAAGACAGATTGTTTTGGTGTTAATTCTAAGTGGTATGTGTGGAGAAAACCAGGCACTGCTCATCACCTGCCCAATACAATCCCAACAGTGAAACATGGTGGTGGCAGCATCATGCCATGGGGGTGTTTTTCAGCTGCAGGGACAGGACAGGACGACTGGTTGCAATTGAAGGAAACATGAATGCGGCCAAGTACAGAGATATCCTGGATGAAAACCTCTTCCAGAGCGCTCTGGACCTCAGACTTGGCCGAAGGTTCACCTTCCAACAAGACAATGACCCTAAACACACAGCTAAAATAACAAAGGAGTGGCTTCAGAACAACTCTATGACCATTCTTGACTGGCCCAGCCAGAGCCCTGACCTAAACCCAATTGAACATCTCTGGAGAGACCTGAAAATGGCTGTCTACCAACGTTCACCATCCAACCTGACGGAAACAGAGAGGATCTGCAAGCAAGAATGGCAGATGATCCCCAAATCCAGGTGTGAAAACTTGTTGCATCATTCCCAAGAAGACTCATGGCGGTACTAGCTCAAAAGGGTGCTTATACTCAATACTGAGCAAAGGGTCTGAATACTTATGACCATGTGATATTTCAGTTTTTCTTTTTTAATAAATTTGAAAAAATTTCTACATTTCTGGTTTTTGTCAGTCAAGATGGGGTGCAGAGTGTACTTTAATGAGAAAAAAAATGAACTTTTTAGTATTTACCAAATGGCTGCAATGAAACAAAGAGTGAAAAATTTAAAGGGGTCTGAATACTTTCCATACCCACTGTAGCAGGGGCACATTTATAAGATTATTTCGGCACAGGAACATTTTATTTAAGCACATCCAATCGTGGAAGTTATTATTATTCTAAGATCTATTAATTCAAATCAACTTTTGTTTCGTTCGTGGGAAAACCACTTTAAATTCCTACATTCACTACTGAACGCTGCAGCGCATTCAGCGAAGGATTATATCCTGATGTTGGCCAGTGCTCTGCACTCAAATCCCATTCTTACAATGAAGTCAGCAGTTTCAGTTTTCTCCTCTGTTATGTACGCAGCAGCATATGTATCCTATGTGATATGTGATATATATACTACAGTCCCAGTGTTTCCTATGTTGTGTATATATAAACCAGCCCAAGGGTCTCCTATGTGATGTATATTCACCATTCCCAGTGTATCATATGTCATGTATAAACATCAGTCCATGTGTCTCCTATGTAATGTATATTCACCAGTCCCAGTGTCTCCTATGTGATGTATATATATTATTCCCAGTGTATTTTATGTGATGTACAGTACAGACCAAAAGTTTGGACATACCTTCTCATTTAAAGATTTTTCTGTATTTTCATGACTATGAAAATTGTACATTCACACTGAAGGCATCAAAACTATGAATTAACACATGTGGAATTATATACTTAACAAAAAAGTGTGAAACAACTGAAAATATGTCTTATATTCTAGGTTCTTCAATGTAGCCACCTTTTGCTTTGATGACTGCTTTGCACACTCTTGGCATTCTCTTGATGAGCTTCAAGAGGTAGTCACCGGAAATGGTCTTCCAACAATCTTGAAGGAGTTCTCAGAGATGCTTAGCACTTGTTGGCCCTTTTGCCTTCACTCTGCGGTCCAGCTCACCCCAAACCATCTCGATTGAGTTCAGGTCTGGTGACTGTGGAGGCCAGGTCATCTGGCGTAGCACCCCATCACTCTCCTACTTGGTCAAATAGCCCTTACACAACCTGGAGGTGTGTTTGGGGTCATTGTCCTGTTGAAAAATAAATGATGGTCCAACTAAACGCAAACCGGATGGAATAGCATGCCGCTGCAAGATGCTGTGGTAGCCATGCTGGTTCAGTATGCCTTCAATTCTAAATAAATCCCCAACAGTGTCACCAGCAAAGCACCCCCACACCATCACACCTCCTCCTCCATGCTTCACGGTGGGAACCAGGCATGTAGAGTCCATCGGTTCACCTTTTCTGCGTCGCACAAAGATACAGTGGTTGGAACCAAAGATCTCAAATTTGGACTCATCAGACCAAAGCACAGATTTCCACTGGTCTAATGTCCATTGCTTGTGTTCTTTAGCCCAAACAAGTCTCTTCTGCTTGTTGCCTGTCCTTAGCAGTGGTTTCCTAGCAGCTATTTTACCATGAAGGCCTGCTGCACAAAGTCTCCTCTTAACAGTTGTTGTAGAGACGTGTCTGCTGCTAGAACTGTGTTGCATTAACCTGGTCTCTAATCTGAGCTGCTGTTAACCTGCGATTTCTGAGGCTGGTGACTCGGATAAACTTATCCTCAGAAGCAGAGGTGACTCTTGGTCTTCCTTTCCTGGGGCGGTCCTCATGTAAGCCAGTTTCTTTGTAGCGCTTGATGGTTTTTGCAACTGCACTTGGGGACACTTTCAAAGTTTGCCCAATTTTTCGGACTGACTGACCTTCATTTCTTAAAGTAATGATGGCCACTCATTTTTCTTTACTTAGAATTTGTATTATGGCAAGAAAAAAGCAGCTAACAGTCTATTCAGTAGGACTATCAGCTGTGTATCCACCTGACTTCTGCACAACACAACTGATTGTCCCAACCCCATGTATAAGGCAAGAAATCCCACTTATTAAACCTGACAGGGCACACCTGTGAAGTGAAAACCATTTCCAGTGACTACCTCTTGAAGCTCATCAAGAGAATGCCAAGAGTGTGCAAAGCAGTTATCAAAGCAAAAGGTGGCTACTTTGAAGAACCTAGAATATAAGACATATTTTCAGTTGTTTCACACTTTTTTTGTTAAGTATATAATTCCACATGTGTTAATTCATAGTTTTGATGCCTTCAGTGTGAATGTACGATTTTCAAAGTCATGAAAATACAGGAAAATCTTTAAATGAGAAGGTGTGTCCAAACTTTTGGTCTGTACTGTATATACACAAGTCTGTGTCTCCTATGTGATGTATATACACCAGTGTCTGATATGGGATGTATATACATTAGCCCCATTGCATCATATGTGATGTATAAACATCAGTCCCAGTGTCTCCTATGTGATGTATATATACTATTCCCATTGTATCCTATGTGATGTATATACACAAGTCCATGTCTCCTATGGGATGTATATACACCAGTTTTTGTCTGCTATGTGATCTATACACACCAGTCCCAGTGTCTTCTATGTGATGTATATACACCAGCCCCAAAGTTTCCTATGTAATGTATATACACCAGTCCCATTGTTCCTATGTGATGTATATACTGTAGTCCCAGAATATCCTATCTGATGCATATGCACCAGTCAGTGTATCCTCTGTGACGTATATACAACAGATTCTCAGTGTCTTCTATGTAATGTGTACAGCAGTGACTCCTATGTGATGTATATAGCAGTGTTTCAGTGTCTCCAATGTGATATATATATACAGTAGTCTTGCTGTCTTCTATGTGATGAATACTGCACTCGCAATGTATCTTAAGTGATGTATACAACAGGCTCAGTGTATCCTATGTGATGTATATACAGCAGTCTTAGTGTCTCCTATGTGAAGTATATATTGCAGTCTCAGTGTCTCCGATGTGATGTATACTGCAGACCTCCTACTGCTTGAGTTCTATAAATGTAAAATGAGCAATGATGAATTTCCCACTGTGAGGAGACCTGTAGTGTAATATACATCTGTGTTTGGAACAACTTACTCCTGCCAATTCTTTGCAAAACTTATCGCAAAGAGTCGACTATGCTCCAGACCGTCACAAATCTGGAAATGCAGTTTTGGTTAGCAACATCATCAATACCACCTAACATCATACACCTCACCAAAGAGAAGCATCACATTAAGGGTGAGTTAATTAAATGTTTGACCAAATATAGTAGGATAATGATGGTGTAAATATCCAAATGGCCCTTGGCAGAAAAAAGGTTCCCCACTCTTGCATTACATGATCGACAACACTGGCACAGACTGACCCCATTGACCTATATTGGGGTCTTTTGGATTTCCATGAAGTTGTCTGTTATGCTGGAATAAACAGCACAGCATGAAGAGCTATTGGTATTGTAAAAATGATAACGTTTCTGACTTAGAACTGCCAACTCATTCCCATCAAAAGTGATGAAGCTATGTTTTTTCTACTTACCAGTGATGTATAAAACGTGCATATTATTCCAGTAGAAAACAGAGATGCCCAGAGGTCCAACCCCGTGACTAAAAAAAAAAAGAAAGAAAGGTTTTGAATTAAGGATCTGTAATTGGTGCAAATGTATAGACATTGAAAATAGCAATATAGTTTGTACCTTGATTGAGTATTAGTGCAGGAGCATAGATGACAATGCCCGTGTATAACATCTGCAGAAGAAAAGAAGAAAAAGAACAGTTTAATATCAGCGCATTTGCCTTGTAATTTGTGTTCTTTTATTACAAATATATACTTACAGTTGCCACAAGGAACTGAATAGTGCCATAGAGACGAACACTTTTCGCAAATCTCATTTCCAAATACTGTTTTGAAGATAGAGAAACATTTCAGGAGTTTTTATCGTGCAAGAAATGTTTAGTCAGTAGATAAAAAAGTGAAAAATAAGGAAAGCAAATTCAGATACTGTGCATAATGTTTCATGCATGAAAGATTAAATCAGTAAATATAGGTAAATGGAGAATGAGCCTGCACCACCTTCTAAATCCATAATGACCGCACCTGAATTTTAACGTCAAAGACACATCGTATAAAGTTGCGGTGCCAGCTTTAAAATGCAGAAACACTAGCCCAATAGAGAGGAGATGATGAAAAGCTGCACTCACCCATTATGTAAAAATAAGAGTCCTTTATTTCATATTCGGATAAAATGAATGGAAAGCAGGGAGTGCTGGGAGGAGGTGGACGACAGCGGTTTGACGCTCTAACTAGCACTTCCAAATAATCGGTGAGTGCCGATTTTCATCATCTCCTCTCTATTAAATCAGTAAATATGTTTGCACAACTGAAATAGATAATATAAATTCCTTACTTGGTATGTACTGGTGATACCTAGTCGGTAGAACATTGGCATAAAGATGTAGGCTGTCAGGGCACTGTTTAATGACTGACCCAGACACATCAGAAGGAACTTGGCACCATATCGATAAGATTCAGCTGGAACTCCAAGCACTTGTACTGCAGACATAAAGCTAGCAGATAAGGACAATCCTACGGGTAATGCTGACATGCTTCTACCCCCTGTAAAAAAGTCATCTGATGTCTTCTGTCCCCCACGTGCCAAAGCATAAAACAGTCCAATGCCTGTGGATCCCAGAAGCATTGCAGCAAATACCCCATAGTCCCATAGTGAAAAAGTCAATTTATCCTTTACATAAGGTACATAATCTGCCATCGGACCTAGGAGAAGTGAACAAATAGAAGATAAAGATGCATAGAATTAGTGGCAGTTTAATTTTTCCAATTCCCTATATCCCAAAATCTAGTTTACATATCCATGTGAGTTGTGACTGCCACCAATAGTTAATAGTATGCATAATACGTACAGTATATTATTGTGCAGAATCATCAGTGGATCACAAAAAGCTGAGTGGCTGATGATCGCAGGACTGGTTAATGAAAATGAAAAACTAAATGCACTGTCAAAACTCACCTGACTGTATCCACAGATGTCCAGATTTGGCTCGTTCAAGGACTTAACAGGAGAGTAGACAGGGAAAAGGTGCTTTTAAATAGGAGGCAGGATGAAAAGGAGGAGTTCTCAACATCTTACAGGAGACCAAGGTGATGTAACTTTCTGTCCATGCAGCAGCAGCTAAAACCATGCACAACTGTACAGTAGTCTCATTTGTTCCTCATCGTGTCCTACACAGTAATCGTTAACTGGAATTACAGTATCTGCCTATGTGACTCCCACAATAGGTGAGGCTGTAATGTTAATGATCTATTGTGAGGAGTGTTAAAGTATCTCAACACATTTGTGTGCAAAGCAATTTCGTACTAAAATTAAGACTTAATTATTTCTAATGGCAAAACACATGCATGTGACTAGGTGCTTTTACATTTAGATACTGTAACCTAAAGCAGTTTGGCAATATTACAAGCGTACTAGCTACAATTACGTTATTCTTTTTCACATTTTTTGGGGGGTATTCCCTTGTTAGCCATTTATCTGTAAGAGTGACCAGCTTTAATGAATGTAAGCAGAACACCTAAATGGCACTTTCCAGAGAATATTTTCCAAATTATTGCTCTTTTTTTTACTTGATTGAAATGTAAAAATAAATGAAGAATAGATTTACTATAAACTTAATCAAATTAATTCAGTATCAATGCTTCATTCATCTCAAAATGGGATCCCTACGAGTAATATTTGTTTTGCATTGATTTGTCTCAGCCCAATGATGAAATTAGAAAATATAAGTATTTTTATTGAATCAAGTTAAAAAACATGTAAGGGGGTGGGAAAAGGAAAAACAACCGGGAAGAAGGTGCTGAGGATAACATGTGTTCCCCATATATATATAATAACATCACGCACAAATAGATATATTCAGAAAGAGTAAGTAAATATATAGAGTCAATATGTGACAAATTGAACAATGCGGGATGTCAAATATAAAATAATATAATTTCCCACATCAAGGCATAAATAAAGTGCTGAAGTGCAAAAGAAGCCTCAAGATGTGAGGTAAAGTGCTATATATAGTAGATACAGCTCCTGGCAGGTATACTGCCATGGATCAACTTCATGAATGTCAAGCAGAGATGCGATAATGGTAGCTATCAATCAATGTGCTGGTATGAGAACAGACTCCAGTATAGGTAAATTGTTTGATCACTGTCAGTGTAATTCAGTATATATACCTGGATATGGGTCTGGATCCTGGGGGGTCATCATAGTCCAGTTTACACATGTACCCTGAATAGGAATCACTCACACTTAGGGTGATATATGTACTATATATTCCTTCCTTCAGGACTGATTGTTTCTTCATATCTTCATGTGTACCATAATTTTAGTTTTTTTAGTTTTTTGTTCAATGATGAAATTAGAAGAGTATAGCCAAGGTTATAAATCCAGACTTCAACTGTGACTTTGATCATCCCTATCGTAATAGGGTCATTACATTTACAATGCACATCAAATGTCCACTTAAGAATTTTGTTTTATGTTCGAAAGATCCAATAATGATAAGCTGGTAACACGGTTTACAGCAATCATCTGTAATCTGCAGAGGAGCTGTGCAGCAAGTACTCAGAAACCCACGCAGTGCCACTAGGTATGATGCACAAACAAGTAGGATCCTCCGGAGCCGTCAGTACAAGCTAATTCTGCATAGATGATGAGCACCTGATCTTCAGGGCACATGGCAATCTGGGTAAACATGCTGTATGCTTAAGGCCCATTGGAAGAAGCTGATAATCAAGAGTGACCACTCTGTGTCACGCACAGTGTTGGAAAGACTAAGTGCAACGCGAAGGGATGAGGGGAAAGAAGCCTAGACACTAGGGAAAGGGGGAGTGGAGATCCCTAGGCATATCTAATAACACCCTGCCTACCCTACAGTTCCTATATTGGTTCCACACCAATCGCCAAGCAGGAAACCTAAGCCCTGTATATCCCTAGAGCTAGGCCCTAGATACTGAGGGGGGATTGAGCACTGGTCAGTCCCCACTATAAACTAAAGACAACAAGGGAGACAAACAAAGGGGGGAAAACTTAGCTTAAGCAGACACCTGTCATGGGTGTGTCAGAGGTGACAGACAGTCGGCCTGCAGTTGGTTGCAGGAGATCTCTACGTTTGGCATTACAGACATCTTCTTAGAGGCTGGCTGTCTCTAGGACCCAGCGGCTACCTCCCTCTGGCTGATTAGCTTCCTGGCCTGAGTGTATAAATACCTGGTGTGTCTTCAACCTGCTCTTCCATTTTTGCATTAATCGCAGCTAACAGTTGCCTGCTGTTGTGTGCTTTGGAAATCTATTCTACTGACATCTTTATATGTTCTGCTACTGTTCTCAATTCTTCACAGGTTAACTGAAGAAGCAGCTCACTAATTCTGTCCATTTGTATTTCCACATCCATTGCTGCTAGTGAGTTTTTCTTTAGGGCTGGTCCCCTTTAACTGGTGTAGCAGAGTTGAGTTGAGGTGCTGTGCTGCTGTGTTTTTCCAGGCACTTTTCCTCTTCTCCCTCTACATGATAATTCCCGCTTAGGATTCCCTGCACGGGCCACCAATGTTACACGCACGCCGCTAGATTCAGATAGGGTAGGAGCGAGACAGGTTACATGAATTCTTTGGAATCCTGGGGGAACAGTTAGTCAGGGCGACCATAGACCATGTGCTGCAGCTCCTCTTAGGCACACAGGGGTATTGACCTTCAGGCACAGACACGTAGGTTGTTTCACTTGCTGACCAGACACACTTCACAAGATTCCTCATAAACGGTAGAACAGTAGCATTTAATATGAAGCCGCACAGCCAGTGCAAGTTAAGTCTTATGATCAACAGGCTCCAGTGACAAACAGTACAGTTTCCTTAGCAGCACAGCAGTTCACAGTCTTCCCAGTAGTACAGGACAGCACAGTTCTAATGCAAAGGCACTTTAATGAACACAGCATTCTTTACAGCACAGTGAGATGGAGGAGGGGGGGAGGGTTTGCTGAGGGAGATGATCCCTGTGACACCATTTATTCCAGTCCTTATCTTTCTGCTGGACAATACTCTTCACTGTTAGTTCAGGAACTCTACCTGACCTGTGCTTAGCTTCACTCCTGATTTGAATCCTTTTCACTTGCAGGGGCGCTACTGTGAGATACAAAAGACACGCACCACCTTTCTCTTTGGCTCCAGACAGACAGTAAACAACTTCCCCACAATCCCCCTTGGGCTCTGCTAAAACACTCCCCTCCTCCTGTGACTGTATTAACCCCTCTAGTTGCTGGATGCTTCTGGAGTACAACATTCCCTGTCTCCTGTGCTTGTGTTACTTCTAATAGTTGCTGAATGCTTTTAAAGCAACAGCACTACTTCTGCATGTCACACTTTGCAACAGCACTACTTCTGCATCTCACAGTAGTCATTTGGCACTTTATCCTAAACTGGAGGGTGAGGTGTTGGAGGCACAGGGGGACGCCACTGCCTCCTGCCCTTCAGGAAAGTTATTTGTATCGATTTAATCTGTGCCGCAAAGTAATTAAACAACATCATAACTCTGTGCTTGCTGGGCATCCAGGTGGTAAGGCAACCGCGGACCTCCTCTCTCGTCGTTTTTGGTGGCCGGGGTTGCATCAGGATGTAATTGAACACGTAGCTGCTTGTAGTATTTGCGCACGTTCTAAGGTTTCGCATACCCGTCCGTCTGGTACTCTTCTTCCGCTACCTATCCCTAGTAGGCCATGGACACACTTGTCCATGGATTTTATTACTGACCTGCCGGTTTCTGCAGGCAAAACTGTGGTTTTAGTGATAGTAGATAGGTTCAGTAAAATGGTTCATTTCGTTGTATTGCCTGCACTTCCAAATGCCAAGACACTTGCTCAGGTGTTCAGAAATGAGATTGTGAAGCTTCACGGGATTCCCTCCGATGTAGTGTCAGATCGGGGGACCCAGTTTGTTTCCAAATTCTGGAAGGCATTCTGTTCTTGACTGGGGGTGCAGCTGTCTTTTTTCTCTGCCTTCCACCTTCAGTCGAATTGACAGTCCGAGCGTGTCACTCAGAATTTGGAGACCTACCTCAAGTGTTTTGTTTCTGAAAATCAGGAGGATTGGGAATCCTACCTACCGCTGGCAGAGTTTGCCATTAATAATCATCATCAAGAATCCACTGGCAGGTCACCGTTCTTCGGTGCATACGGTTAACACCCACAGTTTGGTACCTTTAGTGTGGGAGGAGCCTCAGGAGTTCTTGAGGAGGAATGGTTTGCTTCGTCACTCTCCTCAGTATGGCAGGGTTTGCTGAGTAATTTAAAGATCATGGGAGACAGGTATAAACGTATGGCTGACAGAAAACGCTTGTCAGGTCCGGACCCGAATGTGAATGACTGTGTGGTTGTCTACCAGGAATATAAGATTGAAAGTTCCTTCTTGGAAGCTGAGACCTAGGTTTATTGGTCCCTATAAAATAACCTCCGTCATTAACCCAGCAATGTTTCGTCTTGAACTTCCTCGGGCCCTTAAAGTTCACTACGTGTTCCATAGGTCCTTATTTAAAAAATATATGTGGAACCTCTTGAGCCCTCGCCTTTACCACTGACCCCAATAATCGTTGATGATAATCTGCAGTTCCAGATTTCGAGGATTGTAGATTCTCATCTCCAACGTCTTTCTCTACAATACTTGGTGCACTGGAAAGGCTATGGTCCAGAGGAGAGGATCTGAATTTCTGCATCAGAGGTGAACACTCCCAGATTGGTTCGCTCATTTCACAGCTCTTTTCCTGAGAAACCCGGTCCTGAGTGTCCGGAGGCCACTCGTAGGGAGGTGGGTACTGTCACGGGTGTGTCAGAGGTGACAGACAGTCGTTTTACAGTTGGTTGTAGGAGATCTCTACGTTTGGCATTACAGACATCTTAGAGGCTGGATGTCTCTAGGACTCAGCGGTTACCTCCCTCTGGCTAATTAGCTCCCTGGTCTGAGTGTATAAATACCTGGTGTGTCTGAGAGGCTGGTGCCGGCGATATTCATTACTACTTGTGAGGCTTTAGCAAGAGCAGTACTTTGTCCTCTCTGGAGCTTGAGGCCATGTGCGAATTTGGCTGGAATCATCTAAATCTAAGCAATCCTCCCCTGTTTGTCTACCCTTGTTGTCTATAGAGTTTAGTGGAGATCGACTAGTGCTCATCTCCTCCCTTCCCTAGTGTCATGAAAGTTAGCCGCCATCTTAGGTATGATGCGTCATACCTGAAGATATTCCCTATTGTCACACAGCTTCTACCATGTCACATTTCTGCAGCCCTTGGCAAACAGAGCAATTCGCCTCCACCTCTGGATATCAGTCTCCAGAAACTGCTTTGATATGGTAAATAGATGGGCCAGTTTTTGTTGCGTCCAAGCAGGACAGAGTCAGCTAGGCCCCAGGGGGGTAATTAAAACCTTGTTGTCACTGCAAACCTTTCCATTGTCTGAAGAAACCATGTGCTTTCCTTGTGGAAAATGCAGATACTATCCATTCATAACCACAGGATACAAGTTAGGGAACCCAAATAAAATGTATCATGTCAGGAAGGTGCCCGCGGACACAATCATGGGACTTATAAATCCATGAGTGGCCTGGAAAGCTGGATATTTAGAAGAACCATATACACGGTCCCAGGGGAGGCATGTTTAAAGTCTATGGCTTCCCCACAAGAGGAGGATCACGACGAGACCTCTGGTGATACGATGAGATCACCCCAGGGAAAGTTATGGGTACTTTTTTAAAATGAAGCTAAAATGTGCATTGGTAGGGGGGGCGGGTCTTAGTAAACTGACATCACCAAGAGTGGGTGTGACAGGACTTTAGTATAGCCGACAGCCAGAAACCCCCTCAGTT
Organism: Phyllobates terribilis; assembly: GCF_046119375.1. Classification (NCBI taxonomy): domain Eukaryota; kingdom Metazoa; phylum Chordata; class Amphibia; order Anura; family Dendrobatidae; genus Phyllobates; species Phyllobates terribilis. The sequence goes on along the minus strand of NW_027362761.1, from coordinate 22,462,183 downwards.
TGACCCAGGAGATGATGTGAACAACTCCTAACATTGGGACCAGGTCTCTGAGTGGGAGGAGCACCTTTGCCATGTGCTACTGAGGCCTGGACGACAGCAACTAAGCTTGAACCTGTGGGATCGCAAATCCTCCCTTGCACCACAAGAACGGTAACTGATTTATCATTGTTATTCCTGTGTTTTGTATTTCTAATTGTTATATTTCTTATTCTGGCCAAATACCGTTGTATAGTTAATTGTATAGCCTTGTAATCTAGTGTATTCTTATAATCGATTAAATCATAAATTAATCGTGGGCTGTATCCTTTACTCTGCATATACGAATCCATTGGTCCGGAAACGCTTGGCTGAAACGCTACTGGGTTGGTTCCTGACCCGATACAAGTCTATTAACGGACCGGGCTTGTATCAAACGAGAACTGGTGGCAGCATACCATCTGGGGGATTTGAGGAAGGCTGGCAGTGATGGTCGGAGGTGTGGATATATATTACTGGCGCAGCCAGGGGAATATATATACTGCCCTCACTGCAGAGGGCCTCAAATACCCAGAGGGCTACAGGACGGCCTCTCCGGCGACTACTCACTCTAGGTGCAGTACCTTGACTGACCTGAGAGGCAAGGGGGTGCCAGAGAGTTGTGCCTGTATCGTGGCGTCACGGATTGGTGACATGTAAGGGACAACACACCACCGTGTTTTCCCCCGCTGGTAGCAGCTTCCTGGCACCACTTACTCCAGGCGCAGTACCTTGACTCACCTGAGAGGTAAGGGGGCGCCAGAGAGCTGCAGCCACCGGCCGGCTTTCATCGCACCTAGCCTTAGCCATACGCCAGGGGAAGTCAGAACGAGGCACGAGTTGAGACAGGGTGACACTAGACCAGACTAGGAGGTCTCCACTCCCCCCTTTCCCTAGTGTCTGGGCTCCCTTTCCCTCTTCCCTCTGTGTTGCACTAAGTCTTTCCCATACCCTGTGTGACAACACCAGAGGGATAACACCAAACGTCCTCCTAGGGCACCAGAGAGGAAGCTAGTCAAATGCTATAGCTCCAAGCCTTCACAAGGAAAAATGAGAATATCAGCGGCAACTCCCTGAAGCAGACTGAGAGTTGATAAACACTCAGATCAGGGTGGTTCAATCAGAGCAGGAGGGAGGTTGACGCTGGGTCGAAAAGTCAGAAGGATTAAAAAGGCGTCTGCAATGCCAAACGCAGTGACCTTCTGCAGCCAGATGCAGAGTGACTGTCTGTTACATCTGACACACACATGAGAGTACCCCCCCTTCAACGAGTGGCTCCAGACACTCAGGACCAGGTTAGTCAGGATAAGAGGTGTGGAATGAACTAACCAGCCTGGGAGCATTCACCTCTGATGCTGAAACCTACATCCTTTCCTCTGGATCATAACCCTTCCAGCGCACCAAGTATTGTGCGGAGCGACGTTGGAGATGAAAATCTACAATCCTCGAAATCTGAAACTCCAGATTACCATCAACCATTTTTGGGGGCAACGGTAGGGGTGCGGACTCAAGAGGTTCCACATATTTCTTGAGCAGAGACCTGTGAAAGACATTGTGGATCTTAAGGGCCTGAGGTAGCTCAAGACGAAACGCTGCTGGGTTTATGATGGCGGTTATTTTATAGGGATCAATAAATCTAGGTCCCAGCTTCCAAGAAGGAACCTTCAACTTGATATTCCTGTTAGATAACCACACAAAGTCATTTACATTCAGGTCCGGACCTGGCAAGCATTTCCTGTCAGCCATACGTTTGTACCTGTCTCCCATGATCTTCAAATTACTCAGAACCCCCGCTACACCGAGTAGAGCGACGAAGAAAAACGTTCCTCCTCAAGAACTCCCGAAGCCCATCCCCCACTAAAAGTACCAAACTGTGGATGGTAACCGTATGCACCAAAGAAAAATGAACTGCCAGTAGATTCTTGACGATGATTATTAATAGCAAATTCTGCCAGCGGTAAGTAGGATTCCCAACCCTCCTGATTTTCGGAGACAAAACACCTGAGGTAAGTCTCCAAAATCTGATTAACGCGCTCGGTCTGTCAATTCGACTGAGAATGGAAGGCAAAGGAAAAGGACAGCTGAACCCCCAGTCAAGAACAGAACGCTTTCCAGAACTTGGAAACAAACTGGGTCCCCAGATTTGACACCACAAAGGAAAGAACCCCGTGAAGCTACACGATATCATTTATAAACACCTGAGCAAGAGTCTTGGCATTCGGAAGTGCAGGTAATGCGACGAAGTGAACCATTTTACTGAACCTATCTATCACCACCAAAACCACAGTTTTGCCTGCAGATACCGGTAGGTCAGTAATAAAATCCATGGACAAGTGTGTCCATGGCCTGCTAGGAATAGGTAGCAGAAGAAGAGTACCAAACGGACGGGTATGCGATACTTTAGAAAGCGCACAAATACTACAAGCAGATATGTGTTCAACCACGTCCCGATGCAACCCCAACCAACAAAAACAACGAGAAAGGAGGTCCGCAGTTGCCTTACCACCTGGATGACCAGTAAGTAGAGATGAGCGGTGTTCGACTAGAACTGTTCGCCAATCTCAAATTCGAGCTGTTTTGGGTGGTGTTCGAGTTGTTCGACGAACCCGAACGATTTGCAAAAAATTCGGCTGTTCGAGGTTATGTTCGATAACTGTTCGTGCACCAAAAGCGTGTCCTGCATGTCTGGCGCTATTTAGAGCACCAATCATGCAGGGATTGTCTGCCACTCACTGTAATGCCACAGCCATGGTGGTTGTGGCATTACAGTGATTGCCCAAATCGATGGGAACAGTGCTCACAGTGAAACATGAAAAGCCGGCAATTCAGCAGCGGCATACACCGGTACCCGACAATTTAGAACCGAAAGAATAGAGCTTCACACATAGATTAGATAGATAGAAACATGTCAGTCACACATATAAGAAGCACAGTGACAGTGTTGCTTACTGTACTTGTCATTTAGTGTAAAGGATTTATCAAAAAAAAATAATAGTGTTTTCGTGCACCGTCTCTTTAAAAAAGCCGGCCGGCAATTCAGCAGCGGTACCCGACAATTTATAACAGACAGAATAGAGCTTCACACATAGATTAGATAGATAGAAACATGTCAGTCACATATATATGAAGTACTGTGACAGTGTTGCTTACTGTACTTGTCATTTACTGCAAAGGATTTATTAAAAAAAATAATAGTGTTTTCATGCACCGTCTCTTTAAAAAAGCCGGCCGGCAATTCAGCATCTGTACCCGACAATTTATAACAGAAAGAATAGAGAATCACACATAGATTAGGTAGATAGAAACATGTCAGTCACATATATATGAAGTACTGTGACAGTGTTGCTTACTGTACTTGTCATTTACTGCAAAGGATTTATTAAAAAAAATAATAGTGTTTTCATGCACCGTCTCTTTAAAAAAGCCGGCCGGCAATTCAGCATCTGTACCCGACAATTTATAACAGACAGAATAGAGCTTCACACATAGATTAGATAGATAGGAACATGTCAGTCACATATATAATAAGTACAGTGACAGTGTTGGTTACTGTACTTGTCATTTAGTATTAAAATAAAGGATTTATTATTAAAAAAAATTGGCGTGGGGTTCCCCGTAATTTTAGTCTCTAGCGGAGGTTAAGCAGACAGCTGGGGCAGATGTTTGAAGCCTGGGAAGGGGGTAATACCCACGGAGCTTCCCAGGCTACTAATATCAGCCCCCAGCTGAATACCTAGCCTTTACTAGCTATTAAAATGGAGGACCCCCCCAAAAAAAATGACGTGGGGTCCCCCCTAATTTAATAGCTAGCAAAGGCTAGGCAGACAGCTGGGGGCTGATATTAATAGCCCAGGAAGGGAGCCATGAATATTGGCCCCCTCCCAGGCTAGAAACACCAGCCGTCAGCCGCCCCAGAAATGGCGCATCCATAGGATGCGCCAATTCTGGCACTTAGCCTCGCTCTTCCACGCTGCCCTGGTGCGGTGGCAGGGGGTAATAGGGTTGGGGTTGATGTCAGCTTATAATGCCAGCTGACATCAAGCCCAGGTTAGTAATGGAGAGGCGTCTATAAGACACCCCCATTACTAACCCCATAGTCAAAGTTAAAAGAAAACACAAACACCCAGAATAAAGTCCTTTAATTGAAATAAAGACACATTCCTATTGTTCTAAATTAAACCATACTTACCGTCACGCCCATTCCAGCTGAAGCCAACGATCTCCTGCAATAAAAGAAAAATAATAAAGCAACCTCATCCTTACCTTTCCATGGTTCCCAGGACAGCTTCAGCTCTGCTACATCGAGATGACAGGCTGGACCGCAGCAGAACGCTGCCATCCAGCCTGTCATCCCGCAGACACTGAGAAGCGCAGGCATGCTTGCGCTCCTCAGTGTCTGACTGTGACGGCATCCAGATGAGCCGAGGTCATGTCCAATGAACTCGGCGCACCTCATGCACATCACTGACAGCGTGGGAGAATTCTCCTGCACTCAGCACTTCAGCGTGAGAATTCTCCCACGCTGTCAGTGACGTGCATGAGGTCAGCTGAGTTCATTGGACATGAATGAGCTCACCTCATGCACGTCACTGACAGCGTGGGAGAATTCTCACGCTGTAGCGCTGAGTGCAGGAGAATTTTCCCACGCTGTCAGTGACGTGCATGAGGTGAGCTGAGATCATTGGACATGAATGAGCTCACCTCATGCACGTCACTGACAGCATGGGAAAATTCTCCTGCACTCAGCGCTTCAGCGTGAGAATTTTCCCACGCTGTCAGTGACGTGCATGAGGTGAGCTCATTCATGTCCAATGAACTCAGCTGACCTCATGTACGTCACTGACAGCGTGGGAGAATTTTCACGCTGAAGTGCTGAGTGCAGGAGAATTCTCCCACGCTGTCAGTGACGTGCATGAGGTGCGCCGAGTTCATTGGACATGAGCTTGTCTCATCTTTATGCCGTCACAGCGAGACACTGAGGAGCGCAAGCATGCCTGCGCTTCTGAGTGTCCGCGGGATGACAGGCTGGATGGCAGCGTTCTGCTGCGGTCCAGCCTGTCATCTCGATGTAGCAGAGCTGAAGCTGTCGTGGGAACCATGGAAAGGTAAGGATGAGGTTGCTTAATTATTTAACTTTTATTGCAGAAGACATTGGCTTCAGCTGGAATGGGCGTGACGGTAAGTATGGTTTAATTTAGAACAATAAAGAATTGTGTGTTTATTTCAATTAAAGGACTTTATTCTGGGTGTTGTGTTTTTTTAAATACTTTACTAGAAATTCATGGTGGTCATGTCTAATATTGGCGTGACCCCATGAATTTCGGGCTTAGGGCCAGCTGATAATGCCAAGCTGGCCTTAACCCCTTTATTACCCAGTGAGCCACCGCACCAGGGCCCTGGATGAGTTGGGTACAGCGCCAGAAGATGGCGCTTCTATGAACGCGCCATTTTCTGGGGCGGCTGCGGACTGCAATTTGCAGCGGGTGGGGCCCAGAAAGCTTGGGCCTCCCTGCGCTGCGGATTCCAGCTCCCAGCTGCCTAGTTGTACCTGGCTGGGCACAAAAATAGGGCGAAGCCCCACGCATTTTTTTTTTAAATTATTTCATGAAATTCATGGAATAATTAAGAAAAAAAGGGCTTCCCTATATTGTTGTGTCCAACCAGGTACAAATAGGCAGCTGGTGGTTGGGGGCAGCCCGTCCCTGCCTGCTGTACCTGGCTGGACACAAATATAGTGCGAAGCCCCACGTCAATTTTTTTTTAATTATTTCATGAAATAATTTTTTTAAAAAAGGGCTTCCCTATATTGTTGTGTCTGGCCAGGTACAAATAGGCAGCTGGTGGTTGGGGGCAGCCCGTTCCTGCCTGCTCTACCTGGCTGGACACAAATATAGTGCGAAGCCCCACGTCAATTTTTTTTAAATTATTTCAGGAAATTCATGAAATAATGAAAAAAAAATTGATGTGGGGCTTCGCCCTATATTTGTGTCCAGTCAGGTACAGCAGGCAGGAACGGGCTGCTCCCAACCACCAGCTGCCTATTTGTACCTGGTTGGACACAACAATATAGGGAAGCCCTTTTTTTCTTAATTATTCCATGAATTTCATGAATTAAAAAAAAAAATACGTGGAGCTTCGCCCTATTTTTGTGTCCAGCCAGGTACAACTAGGCAGCTGGGGGCTGGAATCTGCAGCGCAGGGAGGCCCAAGCTTTCTGGGCCCCACCCGCTGCAAATTGCAGTCCGCAGCCGCCCCGGAAAATGGCGCGTTCATAGAAGCGCCATCTTCTGGCGCTGTACCCAACTCATCCAGGGCCCTGGTGCGGTGGCTCACTGGGTAATAAAGGGGTTAAGGCCAGCTTGGCATTATCAGCTGGCCCTAAGCCCGAAATTCATGGGGTCACGCCAATATTAGACATGACCACCATGAATTTCTAGTAAAGTATTTAAAAAAAACACAAACACCCAGAAAAAAGTCCTTTAATTGAAATAAACACACAATTCTTTATTGTTCTAAATTAAACCATACTTACCGCCACGCCCATTCCAGCTGAAGCCAATGATCTCCTGCAATAAAAGTAAAATAATAAAGCAACATCATCCTTACCTTTCCATGGCTCCCACGACAGCTTCAGCTCTGCTACATCGAGATGACAGGCTGGACCGCAGCAGAACGCTGCCATCCAGCCTGTCATCCCGCAGACACTGAGAAGCGCAGGCTTGCTTGCGCTACTCAGTGTCTGGCTGTGACGGCATCCAGATGAGCCGAGGTCATGTCCAATGAACTCGGCTCACCTCATGCACGTCACTGACAGCGTGGGAAAATTCTCACGCTGAAGCGCTGAGTGCAGGAGAATTTTCCCACGCTGTCAGTGACGTACATGAGGTGAGCCGAGTTCATTGTCGGCTCATCTGGTAAGTATGGTTTAATTTAGAACAATAAAGAATTGTGTCTTTATTTCAATTAAAGGACTTTATTCTGGGTGTTTGTGTTTTTTTTTTAACTTTGACTATGGGGTTAGTAATGGGGGTGTCTTATAGACGCCTCTCCATTACTAACCTGGGCTTGATGTCAGCTGGCATTATAAGCTGACATCAACCCCAACCCTATTACCCCCTGCCACCGCACCAGGGCAGCGTGGAAGAGCGAGGCTAAGTGCCAGAATTGGCGCATCCTATGGATGCGCCATTTCTGGGGCGGCTGACGGCTGGTGTTTCTAGCCTGGGAGGGGGCCAATATTCATGGCTCCCTTCCTGGGCTATTAATATCAGCCCCCAGCTGTCTGCCTAGCCTTTGCTAGCTATTAAATTAGGGGGGACCCCACGTCATTTTTTTTGGGGGGGTCCTCCATTTTAATAGCTAGTAAAGGCTACGTATTCAGCTGGGGGCTGATATTAGTAGCCTGGGAAGCTCCGTGGGTATTACCCCCTTCCCAGGCTTCAAACATCTGCCCCAGCCGTCTGCTTAACCTCCGCTAGAGACTAAAATTACGGGGAACCCCACGCCAATTTTTTTTAATAATAAATCCTTTATTTTAATACTAAATGACAAGTACAGTAACCAACACTGTCACTGTACTTCATATATATGTGACTGACATGTTTCTATCTATCTAATCTATGTGTGAAGCTCTATTCTGTCTGTTATAAATTGTCGGGTACAGATGCTGAATTGCCGGCCGGCTTTTTTAAAGAGACGGTGCATGAAAACACTATTATTTTTTTTAATAAATCCTTTGCAGTAAATGACAAGTACAGTAAGCAACACTGTCACAGTACTTCATATACATGTGACTGACATGTTTCTATCTATCTAATCTATGTGTGAAGCTCTATTCTGTCTGTTATAAATTGTCGGGTACCGCAGCTGAATTGCCGGCCGGCTTTTTTAAAGAGACGGTGCACGAAAACACTATTATATTTTTTAATAAATCCTTTACACTAAATGACAAGTACAGTAAGCAACACTGTCACTGTACTTCGTATATATGTGGCTGACATGTTTCTATCTATCTAATCTATGTGTGATTCTCTATTCCTTCTATTCTAAATTGTCGGGTACAGATGCTGAATTGCCGGCCGGCTTTTTTAAAGAGACGGTGCATGAAAACACTATTATTTTTTTTTAATAAATCCTTTGCAGTAAATGACAAGTACAGTAAGCAACACTGTCACAGTACTCCATATATATGTGACTGACATGTTTCTATCTATCTAATCTATGTGTGAAGCTCTATTCTGTCTGTTATAAATTGTCGGGTACCGCAGCTGAATTGCCGGCCGGCTTTTTTAAAGAGACGGTGCACGAAAACACTATTATATTTTTTAATAAATCCTTTACACTAAATGACAAGTACAGTAAGCAACACTGTCACTGTACTTCGTATATATGTGGCTGACATGTTTCTATCTATCTAATCTATGTGTGATTCTCTATTCCTTCTATTCTAAATTGTCGGGTACAGATGCTGAATTGCCGGCCGGCTTTTTTAAAGAGACGGTGCATGAAAACACTATTATTTTTTTTTTAATAAATCCTTTGCAGTAAATGACAAGTACAGTAAGCAACACTGTCACAGTACTCCATATATATGTGACTGACATGTTTCTATCTATCTAATCTATGTGTGAAGCTCTATTCTGTCTGTTATAAATTGTCGGGTACCGCAGCTGAATTGCCGGCCGGCTTTTTTAAAGAGACGGTGCACGAAAACACTATTATATTTTTTAATAAATCCTTTACACTAAATGACAAGTACAGTAAGCAACACTGTCACTGTACTTCATATATATGTGACTGACATGTTTCTATCTATCTAATCTATGTGTGATGCTCTATTCCTTCATGTCTAAATTGTCGGGTACCGGTGTATGCCGCTGCTGAATTGCCGGCCGGCTTTTTTTTAAAGAAAGCGTCTTCTGAGCAGTTTGTCAGCTTTTGGACACCTTTGAAGGTGTTTTCTATGTGTTCCTATGTGTTTTTGTTTGCCTGCCATTGGTTTTAACGGTGTTCGACAGTGTTCTAAGGTGTTCGACGAACAGTTCGACGAACAGTTCCTCGAACATCCCGGTGTTCGACGAACCGAACCAAACCCGAACACTATGGGGGTGGCTCAACACTACCAGTAAGCACAGAGTTGTGAGACTGTTGATATGAACACTTGTAGCCCATAAACATAAACTCCCCCTTTATAGCAAAAACCACTGACACAATGAAACTCTTTTGTGAACGGAGTCGACCACAGCTTTTATTCATATGAATGTTAACCAATACTGTAACTCTTTTACTTTAATCAAACACTCAAGCTGAAACGGTATGCACCAGCGGACTTAATATAACAATATAACCATAATTTTTATTTTTAATTTTTTTTAATTCATACACATTATAATTATCATTATAATTAAGGGAGGGAGGGAAGTTCCTGCACAGCAGGTGCCGGAGAAGAGGGGGAGAGAACAGGGAGAGGAGGTTTTATTATAGTCATCCGTATTTACCACTACAAAAAGGAGGGGTGGGGGGAAGCAGGAGGAGTGAAGGAAGCATAAGTACATATAGGTAGAGCAGTAGCCTATGCAAATCAGGAATTAACTTCTGCCCTATAAAAAACCCTCACCCCTGTGGATAAACTGAAAGGTACAGATTAACCCCTCAAATTGCTGACCTACTGAATATAGTGCAAGGGATGGGAATAAAAGGGAGGAAAACATCCCACGCTAAAATCACTGACAAATATCCCCAGTCCAGAACCACTGCCCTATACTGTCTTTGGCCAATTAGACTGTTGATATGAACACTTGTAGCCCATAAACATAAACTCCCCCTTTATAGCAAAAACCACTGACACAATGAAACTTTTGTAGACGGAGTAGGCCACAGCTTTTATTCATATGAATGTTAACCAATACTGTAACTCTTTTACTTTAATCAAACACTCAAGCTGAAACGGTATGCACCAGCGGACTCCCGGTGGGCAAGTCCATCTTCAGATCGTTCAAAACTCCAACCATGTATTCTTTACCGCCACTGAGGGACTTGTGTAAACCTACACCGAGCCCTGAAATATATCCAGGCCTATGTCGTTAAGGTGTACCCCATCTTGGGACATCAAATGACGATTATCCCCCTCTAATTGCTGTGCCGAATTACTACTCCTGCTCTGGACCTAACAAATCGAGAAACCCGACAATTAACAGTTCTACATGCCCTTTCCACCGCCAAAGCATCTCTAGCACCTTGCCAAGTGACCCTTGAAATGATTTCCGACCACCCTAAAATTATCTCTGGAAAAAAACCAACAATACACTCTAAGTCCACACGCATAAGGGTCATGAGTTTAGCAATTTTGAGAAAACAAAGGTCATTGCCCTTGGCATGAATAATTAAAATTACTGGAGGACTTGCTATTTTGCTAATCTCAAGAGCTTCAGGTAAAACCTGAGACCAGGTCAAGCCCCGTATTCCTCTCCATATTATGTCAATATTCCGGAATCCCAAATTTTTTCCACCGGGTCTGCATTCGGCCCTCTGCGCCACCCAAAAGACATATGAATGCCCCAGAAAGCATACCAATGGCCTCCGAGGACCTAAAAGAAAAAAATATGTTAGTTTAACAACTCAGGGCGGATGTAACTTGCAAAGCATTCAGATTTCCACCGACCAATTCACTTAACATTAGTGTTGAGCCACCCCCGTAGTGTTCGAGTTCGGTTCGGTTCGTCGAACACCCGTGTGTTCGCCGAACTGTTCGTCGAACTGTTCGTCGAACACCTTCGAACACCGTTAAAACCAATGGCAGGCAAACAAAAACACATAGAAACACATAGAAAACACCTTCAAAGGTGTCCAAAAGCTGACAAACTGCTCAGAAGACACAACTAACACATGGAAAAGTGACAAGTACATATAGTCATGCGAAAAGAAAAGAGGTGGAGGAGTAAAAGGAGGGGGAGACACAGATATAGGCATGTGATGCCCTTCTAAAATCCAAAAAGTGAGAAGCCGACACGTTCAGTCCGCTCCTGCCCGTGCCACCTCCGTGTCGCCGGGTTTGTGCCAGAGCCGCGGTGAACCCTGACGGCCAGCCCCCCTCTCCCAATACTGGTGCCTGTCCGCTGGTGGGTCGAGCGAGCCCCCCTGTGGTGGAGGCAGCTCTAAGCTTTTTAATTTAAATTGTCTCTCTAATTTGAATGAATACACTTTAAATCTATTTACAAGGATTTATTGGAGGGCAAGTCTCATGCCAGCAGCCGCGTAATTCCAGCTCCAGTAGCGTCCACTAAAGCTGCTGCAGTTAAAAAGCTTTTATAAGGATCGAGCTCGGCTGTCCACCGCAAGGCGTCCTACTGCCAGTCCCAGCCCCTATGCCTTGGGGTGCCTCCTGATGCTCTTCACTGAGTATCCCGTGGTCCCGAAGCATTTCCTTTGAAAAAATTAAGTGTCCAAACTACAGGTGGTGTAGCTTGCTTAACAGCCGGGATAATCCGCTGACTAGCAGACACTGCTACTAGGCACAAAGTATTTCCTGGGCTAGATGCAGTTAAAAATTTGTAATTAGATACTCTCGTTGGATGCTGAGAAAGCATTCCATAGAGTCTCCTGGCACGCCATATATGATTCTCTTAAAAAGCTTGGGGTAGGGGTCTAGGGGACCCTTTTATAGCCAAAATCACGGCCCTGTATCACAATACGTCACCTAGGCTGAAGATAAATGGAACTGTAGCACCCTGAGGGCTCGGTTGCTACAGAGGTATTGCACCTCACCCAGAGGTGTGATATCTCACTCTCAGGTAAGGATGGAGTGTGGATCAGGATCCGACACCTGCATGCATTACACCACATTGCCGTGGGGCAGGGCGACCAATATGCCTCTGAGATGGGCACGACAGTCCCTGTCCCTGGCTGGAGTGGGGGGAGGGAACACTGAGGAAGGGGAACCCTGTAGTGCAGGAGCAGGGAGGAAGCAGTTCCTGGGTGCATTGAGAAGGGAGTATAAAAGGTGGGCACCATCTTAGTTCAGTGCAGAGAAGTCTGAGCAGAAGTGGCAGGGAGCAGGGGCTCTGCATGAGCTCTGCTCCGGAGGCGGGCCTAGTAACAGAGGCCCAGGCCTGGAAGAGGGAGAAGGAAGGAAGAGGAGCGGAGAAGGCTCCAGGAACGAGGAATGAAGGGATCCCAGGGGTGCGGACGGGCGAGTCGCCACCGCACGCCCGAATCCACCTGCGTGGAGGGGTCAGGCCAAAGGGGGAGACCGGTCCCCGAAACTAGTGGAGGCAGGAAACGACCCTCAGCTAGAAACCGGAGGCTGTGACATTTTATGTGGCGCAGCCCCTCGCTACACCCGCTAGGAAGGCACCACATAGGGTCAGGGAAACTGGCACCAAGTTTACCAAGAGGAGGCCCGAGGCAGCCGGACAGAAGGGTTGGTAAGAAAGGCCAGACAAAGGACACACAAAGGGGGTCCTGTGAAGCACTCCAAAGTTATCTGGGAGTTGTCTGAGCCCCTCACCTGGTGAGCACAGTACGACGTGGGCAGCCGTTACCTGCAGACGTGGTCTGGATAATAAGAACTGTGAGTAAAGGCCCTGGACTGCATCACTGACTCCGTGTCGTTACAGCTGCTGCCCTGCACCATCACCCCCATCCTCCGCATACACTGCCCTGAGGCTATACTCCTCCCGTGGGGAGTTATGCTACGCTCTGCTGCACCCACAACACCAGCCTCAGCGGTCTGCCCTGCAGCGGCGGTTCACTCTGACCGCAATCCACGGGTGGCGTAGTCGGACATTTAAACATCAAAACCACATAAATAGTTCCGCCACTGGTTTGACCACCCTGAGCCACGGAACCGGGTCGCCGCCACGAAGACTACAACCACCAGCATCCACCAAAAAGGGTCCGGCTCCGGGTGTCCCAAGGCCCAGGGGGTGCATCAGAACATTTTCATCACCTTTCACAATCACCAATGGGACAAGGCAGGGATGTCCTCTGTCCCCTCTCTTATACATCCTAGTGACGGAGCACCTGCTCTCATCAATTCGCCATAACCCCAATATTAGGTGGATTGAGGTGGGAGGCACCGAGTACAAGTGCTCTCTATTTGCTGATGATGTCCTAGTATATATCACTCAATCACATATATCCATCCATGCTGTTATGGCTGAAATAGATCACTTTGTTACATGGTCAAATTTTAAAATCAATGCAGCGAAGTCTGAGGCCCTCGATGTCTCCCTCCCCAAATCCATATAGGATTCCATCCAGTCCAACTTTCCCTTTGCCTGGCCCTCACAGGGTATCAAATACTTAGGAATTCCTATTCATAGAGACCTCTCCCATCTATGTTATCTTAATTTTGGGCCCTTTATTGAACAACTCCATACAGACCACGGTTGGCAAGTTAGAACTGTAAGATTCACTACGTGAACCACTGGTGTTTTGTGGAAAAGCACATGTACACTGTGTTCCAAATTATTATGCAAAAAGTGTTTAGGAGTGATAAGGGAAGAATTTGTTTGTTTGTCAGTTAAACTCATTGATGGTGATGTGTGTCAGGGCTCTTTATATCACTGTAAGCAATTGCAGACACCTGTGCTAATTAGTTTGGCAGGTGTGTCCAATGAAAGGCAAGACTACTTAAGAAGGCTGTCTCACATTATTAAGCAGCCTACATTTTCTGCCAAAATGGGAAAGAAAAAGGATGTGTCGGCTGCTGAGAAGCAACAAATTGTGGAGTGTTTAGGTCAAGGCATGACTACAATCAACATTGTGCGATGATCAGGATGAAGTGTCTTGGCAATCAAGAAGTATGTAGCTGATTCACAGTACACACGTGTGCGTGCTGATAAGGGCAAATTGAGGACTCTTTCCTACAGGCAATTACGTCAGGTTAAAAGAGCAGCGGCAAAAAAGCCTTGTCATAGCAGCAGACAAGTTTTTGAAGCTGCTGGTGCCTCCAACGTCCCCCGAACAACAAGTTGCAGGGTCCTTCAGAGGTTTGCAGCTGTGCATACGCCATCCTGTCGACCTCCTCTATCCACTTCACACAAGCAGAAACGGCTCCAGTGGGCCAAACATTACATGAAGACTGATTTCAAAACTGTTTTGTTCACGGATGAGTGCCGTGCAGCGCTCGATGGTCCAGATGGATGGAGTGGAGGATGGCTGGTTGATGGACACCCCACGCAAACACGGCTACAGCGCCAACAAGGAGGAGGTGGAGTAATGTTTTGGGCTGGAATCATGGGGAGAGAGATTGTCGGCCCCTTTAGGATCCCTGAAGGCGCTAAAGATGAACTCCATAATGTATGTGGATTTTCTCAAACAGCACTTCCTGCCATGGTTCAAGAAGAAGAACCGTGTATTTCACAGCAAGATCATTTTTTTGCATGATAATGCACCATCTCATGCTGCACATAAAACATCTGCATCTCTGGCTGATATGGGCATAAAAGGGGACAAACTTATGGTGTGACCCCCATGCTCCCCTGACCTCTACCCCATTCAGAACCTCTGGAGCATCATCAAAAGGAGTGTCTATGATGGTGGGAGGCAGTTCACATCTAAGCAACAGCTCTGGGAGGGTATTCTGTCCTCATGCAAAACAATTGAAGCAGAAACCATCCAAAACCTGACAAATTCAATGGACGAGAGAGTTCAGAAGCTCCTTTCGAACAAGGGGTCCTATGTGAAAATGTAACATCACCTAGAATAAAGTTTTGAGTTGAAAACTGTTTGATTTCAGTTTCTAATAACCTGCTAATGCTTATAATTTCAAAAATGACCATTTTTTTGGTCTTTATTAAAATGAAAAGGTTGATCGAAAAGTTTGGGGGATCTAAGAGTGTGGCAACCCAGTAGTCATGATTACTTCGAATTCTGACAATATGAGGGTCATGTTGCAGGTAGTGCAGCAAGAAGGCACTTATGTGTCTTGCGCATCTCGGAGCCCCAAAATTATTTTACGGGCTAGATGCAGCTAAAAATTATTATTAATTTTAAATCTGGTGGAGCTTAGTATAGATGGCCTAATAGGATCAGTGCTGCATACTGCTACAAAGCCCAAATTATTTTCCAGTCAAGATACAGATAAACATGATTAGTAATTTTAAATCTGGTGGAGCTTATTATAGATGGCCTAATAGAATCAGTGCTGCACACTGCTACAAAGCCCAAATTATTTTCCAGCCAAGATACAGATAAACATGATTAGTAATTTGAAAGCTTAAAACGGTTGGTAGGGTGATTTTAACCAATCATCAAGCTTTTACTTTCCCCAGGATGACACAGGGGTAGAAAAGTCGTTTCGGATCCATGATTTGTTCATCTTTATGAACGTGAGTCTGTCTACATTATCAGTGGAGAGCCGCGTGCGCTTATCTGTCAGCACACCACCAGCAGCGCTGAACACACGTTCAGACAGAACGCTGGCTGCGGGGCATGACAAGATCTCCAAGGCGTAAGTGGCTAGCTCCGGCCATTTATCCAGATTGGAAGCCCAAAAAGAGCAAGGGTCCAGTGACACAGTCATGGCTTCAATGTTTACTTGGAGATACTCCCGTACCATCTTCTCTAGGCGTTGACTATGTGTCAGACTTCTTGTCTCCTGTGGCCTTGCAAAGGATGGGCTAAAAAAGTGGTGAAATGATTCCGCAAAATTGATGTTACCAGCAGATACTGTGGTTCTGTTACGGTTTGAGTGCTGAACACTTGACGGTCCCACGGTTGGCAAGTTGGAACTGTGAGATTCACTACGTGCACCACTGGTGTTTTGTGGAAAAGCACATGTAAGATTCTGCAACAGTCTCTGCTGATACTCCTGCATGCGTGCATCCCTTTCTATGGCAGGAATAATTTCTGCAAATTTACTTTTGTACCGGGGATCTAACAGTGTGGCAACCCAGTAGTCAGGATTATTTCTAATTCTCACAATTCGAGGGTCATGTTGCAGGTAGTGCAGCAAGAAGGCACTCATGTGTGTTGCGCATCCAGGAGCACCAAGTACCTGTTGTGTTGGTGGCGAGGTAACAATCATGCTTCCTTCCTCTGTCCTCTCCACCCAACCTCGTACAACAGAAATGTGATCAAGGTCTCCCTCATCTGATGAGTCTTCCATCAGTTCGTCCTCCACTTCTTCCTGGGCTCCTGCACCTTCCTCACTAGTTTGGCTGCTACCATGCGCCCTGGTAAAACCATCTCCCCCACCCTCACATGCCTGCCGCCTTGGTGCTGCTGACCGTCTGGACCTTGCAGATGTTAGCCCTTCCGCATACAACTCCTCCTCCTCTACTTCCTCCACCTCCTCTTGTGCCACCACCTGACTCCGAATTCTGTTTAACATGTGCTCCAGCATGTAAATCACCGGAATAGTCATGCTGATAATGGCATCGTCAGCACTAAACATCTTCGTCGCCATTTCAAAACTGTGCAGAAGGGTGCATAGGTCCCTGATCTGAGACCACTCCTCCAGCGTGATTTGCCCCACCTCTGGATCTCGTTGGCCCAGGCTATACGTCAGAACGTATTGCACCAGGGCTTGTCGGTGCTGCCACAGTCGCTGCAACATGTGCAGAGTTGAATTCCACCGGGTAGGCACATCGCATTTTAGCCGGTGAAGTGGCAGGCCCAACGACTTCTGTAGAGATGTAAGTCGCTGAGCTGCGGGATGCGAACGGCGGAAGTGAGCACACAGCGACCGTGCCCTCTGCAGAAGGCCATCTAGTCTGGGATAGTGGGCTAAAAATTGCTGGACAACCAGGTTCAACACGTGAGCCATACAAGGCACGTGTGTGACATTGCCCCGGCGAAGGGCCGCACCCAGGTTTGCAGCATTGTCGCACACGGCCTTCGCTGGTTTCAGGTCCAGTGGAGACAACCATTCATGAAATTGGTTCTCCAGAGCTGACCACAACTCCTCAGCTGTGTGACTCACAGTTCCCAGACATTTCAAAGTAAAAACCGCCTGATGACGTTGAGCCCTACTGCCAGCATAGTAAGGAGGTGTGCAGGATCCCTTCTGCGCAGTTAGAAAGCTTGTGGCATGACCAGACAGGCTTTGGGTGCAGGTGGAAGACCGAGAGGAGGTTGAGGAGGCAGAAGCAGTGGAGGAACTTTGACATAAAGAGGATTGACGCACAACTCGTGGGGACGGCAAGACTTGGACAGCAGCCCCTTGTCCTGCTGTCACCATAGTTACCCAGTGCCCAGTCAGCGACATGTAACGCCCCTGTCCATGCCTACTCGTCCAAGTGTCTGTGGTGAAATGCACCCTGTCACACACAGAGTTTCTCAAAGAAGCGGTGATGTTGTGTGCGACATGCTGGTGGAGCGCAGGCACACTTTTCTTTGAGAAGTAGTGCCGACTGGGCATCTGGTACTGGGGCACTGCGACGGACATAAGGTCTCGAAAATCCTCTGTGTCCACCAGGCGGAAAGGCAGCATTTCTGTAGCCAAGAGCTTGCAGATGGTGAAATTCAACCTCTTAGCTTTCTCATGGCTAGGAGGAAATGGTCTTTTACTTGTCCACATCTGAGGGACCGAGGGCTGGCTATTGTGCTTAGACGGGGTTGATAAGGGTGTCCCCGGCAAACTGCCGGTCTGTGAGGAAGATGCAGGCGGACATGTTAGGTTGCCTTGATCCAAAGGTGGTGCTATCGATGTCGGACAGCGCTCAACACCAGCTGGTGTTACCACCTCCAAAGAAAATGATGACCTGCCAATCACGCTGGCTGTTGCGGGTAAAGAGGTGGCAGGTCTGCGCCCCAAAACAGGTGTGACTACTGTCCCCCCAGTCACAGAGGATGAAGAGGCCGCGGATGCACAAGATATGGCAGACGGTGGTTGGCCCGGCCGGCTAGGCCGCATTGTAGCACACTGAGCTTCCCACTGCAACTTATGCTTCATGTCCATGTGCCGGTTCATGCATGAAGTACTCAAACTATGTATTTTTTGGCCTCTACTTAGCTTTTGCTGACAAATGTTACAGATAACACGAGTTGGGTCATCTTTATCGATCTGAAAAAATGCCCAGGCTATGCAAGGCTTAGCACCCATGCGACCTGAAGAGCCACCACGACTTGTGGTGAGAGGCAGAGTTGTGTTTGAGGATGCAGTTGTTGACGTGCTTCCAGTACTACGTCTCTGTCCAGGAAGGCGCAACCTGACCTCGTCGTCACTAGCGTCTTCCTCCACCTCCTCTGCTGACCTCATCTCTTGGCTGACTGTGGGTTGACAGTAAGTGTGATCTCCAACCTCATCGTCATCACCCTGTGCGTTATCACACCCGTCGTCCTCAGAGCCAACCTGTTCCTGCCCTGACAAAAAACTAAAGTTGTCGCTCCAATCAGGTATTTGAGTCTCATCATCGTCTTCCTCATTGTCTCCACCAACAGGAGTTACAGTTTGGGAATGAGGGTCTACATTATGGTCAGAACCTTCTGCGTCTGGTCCTGGATCCGACTCATAAAGATTCTGGGCATCAGTGCAGATCATTTCCTCGTCTGGATTCACAGAAGCGCTGGAGTCGACCTCTGATTCCCAGGCTATAGTATGAGTAAACAGCTCTGCAGACTCAACCATCTGTTCTACCTCATACTCAGATGGGCAGCTGGAGATTTGGGAGCTGTGAGGAAGCAAGTGCGATTGGGGTGACACCTTTGAGGACTGGAGCATTTGTGATGTTGAAGTTGATGTGGAGGAGAGCCCACTTAAAGGAGCACTTGATATCCGTTGAAGCACCTGCTGTTTTTGTGCCTCATCTGGAATTTGTAGCGATTGGCGTGGCCGTAAGAAAGGGATCTTATCACATTGTCCGCTAAAAGAAGTAGACATTTTAGTTTGGCTGGAAGATGGTCTTTCTTCTGCAGATGTTACTGTTGCTTTAACACCTACCCCACGGACACAACCTTTTTTCCCCTTCCCAACACGCCTATTCCCCTTTCCACCAGCAGCAGGCCTTTTTCCACTCATTTTGGTGGTTAACTAATTCACAACTCTGGAGTTGTTTGCACAAAAAAACAATGGATGGGAACCAAGCAGAGCTGAGTGGCCAAACTGTGGTATTAGGCCAAAACTATTGGCTGGGTTAGATGCAGAAAAAAATTATATTCAATTTGCAACCTGATGGAGGTCAGTATAGATGGACTAACAGAACAAGTCCCACACACAGCTAGAAGCCCAAATATTTTTTCAGAGGTAGATGCAGAAAAAAATTGTATTCAGTTTGCAACCTGATGGAGGTCAGTATAGATGGACTAATAGAACAAGTCCTACACACAGCTAGAAGCCCAAATATTTTTTCAGAGGTAGATGCAGAAAAAAAATATATTCAGTTTGCAACCTGATGGAGGTCAGTATAGATGGACTAATAGAGAAAGTCCCACACACTGCTAGAAGGCCAAATATTTTTTCAGAGCTAGATGCAGACAAAAAATTATTTTTAATTTGCAACCTGATGGAGGTGGGTATAGATGGACTAATAGAGAAAGTCCCACACACTGCTAGAAGGCCAAATATTTTTTCAGAGCTAGATGCAGATATAAATTATTTGTAATTTGCAACCTGATGGAGGTCAGTATAGATGGACTAATAGAGAAAGTCCCACACACTGCTAGAAGGCCAAATATTTTTTCAGAGCTAGATGCAGAAAAAAATTATATTCAGTTTGCAACCTGATGGAGGTCAGTATAGATGGACTAATAGAACAAGTCCCACACACAGCTAGAAGGCCAAATATTTTTTTCAGAGGTAGATGCAGATAAAAATTATTTTTAATTTGCAGCCTGATGGAGGTCAGTATAGATGGACTAATAGAGAAAGTCCCACACACTGCTTTAAGGCCAAATATTTTTTCAGAGCTAGATGCAGACAAAAAATTATTTTGAATTTGCAACCTGATGGAGGTCAGTATAGATGGACTAATAGAGAAAGTCCCACACACTGCTAGAAGGCCAAATATTTTTTCAGAGCTAGATGCAGACAAAAAATTATTTTTAATTTGCAACCTGATGGAGGTCAGTATAGATGGACTAATAGAGAAAGTCCCACACACTGCTAGAAGGCCAAATATTTTTTCAGAGCTAGATGGAGATAAAAATTATTTTTAATTTGCAACCTGATGGAGGTCAGTATAGATGGACTAATAGAGAAAGTCCCACACACTGCTAGAAGGCCAAATATTTTTTCAGAGCTAGATGCAGAAAAAAATTATATTCAGTTTGCAACCTGATGGAGGTCAGTATAGATGGACTAATAGAACAAGTCCCACACACTGCTAGAAGCCCAAATATTTTTTCAGAGGTAGATGCAGATAAAAATTATTTTTAATTTGCAACCTGATGGAGGTCAGTATAGATGGACTAATAGAGAAAGTCCCACACACTGCTAGAAGGCCAAATATTTTTTCAGAGCTAGATGCAGAAAAAAATTATATTCAGTTTGCAACCTGATGGAGGTCAGTATAGATGGACTAATAGAATGATGCTATGCCCAAAAGATTTTACTTCACTAGGTGCAGTAAAAAAATTGGTATTCTATACACAGGTGGTATATCTTGCAACACAGATAGGCTACTCCACTGACTAACACACTCTGCAATAGGCCAAAAAGGATTAGCTTTGCTAGATTCAGCCAAATGCTGTGAAAAAAACTTGCACAGCACTGGCACAGACCTGCCTGGCAAAAACTGATAGGAACTGATGTAACCTAGTCCTGAAAAGGACTGCAATTACAATTAGTCTTTACTCCCACAATCTATCTATTTAAGAGCGCAGACCTGCCTGATAAAAGTCGTAGGAAATGCTGTAACCTAGTCCTTAAAAGGACTGCAATCACAACTATTCCCCACTCCCAAGCTATCTGTAGATTTGTGCGAAAATTGGCTTGAAATTAACAAGGTATTGTTACAACTCTCCTGTTAGTTTTTTTTTTAGTTTGCTGGTCACATGACCATTTTGCCTATTTAATCCAGCTCCGCCCTCCTGGCTTTGCTGGACTTCATTTGTATTTACTACTGTTGAGCTAGCTTGTTGCTCTATTGCCGTTCTCTGTTAGTTTTGCTAGGTCTTCGGACCTCTATGCTTTTTGTTGTGTGTTTGTCTTTGACTGCTACTATTTCTGCTAGGAGGTGTCCAACTTGTCCCAGTCCCTAGATCTTGTAGGGATCCCTCCCCCACATCTATAGGTCTGCGTTCAGACTAGCCGAGGACTTTAGCGGGTCTGATCGCAGGATCAGGTTCCCCGTTACATCGTAGGGATCTAGTTTAGTTCTATTGTAGGGACAGATCTCCTGCCTTTCCTTAGTCTCTGTAGCAGATCATAACAGGTATAGTGCACACAGCAACAGCGGTGCCGTCTAACACGCAGCTGCAGCAGTGAGAAAATGGTGGCGACGGGGAAAATGGCTTGGTCTTATAGGGCAAGGACATGTGACATACACTGCCAATGACACATGCCCTTGCTTGTGTGAAAAAAAGCACTTCGCTCCGTGTGTGCGCTGCTGATAGGCTGACAGATTGCACCTCCCCACTGTAAATGCGGGAAAGAGAAAAAAAAATGGAGATCTTCATTATTCCTGCAGAGATCCATCCCCTGCCCCTCCCCCCACCCCGCTGTACACTCAAACTGCGTATTAACATTAATTTTCATCATTACTGAGAAAAAATCCAGTTATGATTTTGGTGCACGAACAGTTATCGAACATAACCTCGAACAGCTGAATTTTTCTCAAATCGTTCGTGTTCGCCGAACGGCTCGAACACCGCCCAAAACAGCTCGAATTTGAGATTGGCGAACAGTTCGAGTCGAACAACGCTCATCTCTACTTAACATCCTCATTAGATAGACCCGCTCTAGATTCTTCTGTAGCCGTGCCAATTCTGAACGAGTGCGTGCCAAATTCGTTGGGGGGTACACCTCTTGAGGATAGACTGGAATTGAAAACAAGTAAGGGGACTTCGGTCAGAATGAATTAAAAAAATTTTACCCACCGGACCAAAAGTCAAATAATCAAGAACCTTGCGGATAGTGCATGCTAAACCCTCAACCCGTTTTAACGGGATCCAGCAACCGTGCCCAAATTGATCATTTTTTGATCGACAAATACGTAAGCGGATGGACTCATTACTGACGAAAACGTCGTCTCTTAGTAAACCTCCTGGCTTTTCTCTTGACGGTGCGATGAGCTCACCAACCCAAAGGGCCCCGAAAAAGGCTAAGGAAAAGGCTGCATTGTATAGGGCCGCCTCGTATTTGTCATTACATATGGTATGGGTCACGGCGATCAGGCGGCAAAGCATTGAAAATGAAATGGGACGCTGGCATTCTTTTCTGACTATCTTTTTCCAGCCCTTCAATGCTTGACGAATAAGAAAAAACTTGGTAAAATCAAAAATATCCCTTAGGCGGAAATAAAAACTTGAACCTGCCAATTATCTCTTTGCTCCAGTTGCAGAAACGCCCAAATCCTTCAAGTGTAAAAAATACTGAAACATTAAGCCTGTAAGAGAGGAAGCATCTTTTCAAAAAATTTTGGTCCCACAAAAAGGCACCACTCATTTCATGCCTTACCATAAGCATTCCATGTACAGTACAGACCAAAAGGTTGGACACACCTTCTCATTTAAAGATTTTTCTGTATTTTCATGACTATGAAAATTGTACATTCACACTGAAGGCATCAAAACTATGAAGTAACATATGTGGAATTATATACTTAACAAAAAAGTGTGAAACAACTGAAAATATGTCTTATATTCTAGGTTCTTCAAAGTAGCCACCTTTTGCTTTGATGACTGCTTTGCACACTCTTGGCATTCTCTTGATGAGCTTCAAGAGGAAATGGTCTTCCAACAATCTTGAAGGAGTTCCCAGAGATGCTTAGCACTTGTTGGCCCTTTTGCCTTCAGCTCACCCCAAACCATCTCGATATGGTTCAGGTCTGGTGACTGTGGAGGCCAGGTCATCTGGCGTAGCACCCCATCACTCTTCCTCTTGGTCAAATAGCCCTTACACAGCCTGGAGGTGTGTTTGAGGTCATTGTCCTGTTGAAAAATAAATGATGGTCCAACTAAACGCAAACCGGATGGAATAGCATGCCGCTGCAAGATGCTGTGGTAGCCATGCTGGTTCAGTATGCCTTCAATTTTGAATAAATCCCCAACAGAGTCACCAGCAAAGCACCCCCACACCATCACACCTCCTCTTCCATGCTTCATGGTGGGAACCAGGCATGTAGAGTCCATCCGTTCACCTTTTCTGCGTCTCACAAAGACACCATGGTTGGAACCAAAGATCTCAAATTTGGACTCATCAGACCAAACTTTTGGTCTGTACTGTAGCTGGAGCCAAAAAAGACCGGATCAAAGATAGTATCCGCTCATTGGTACCTCCCATAGCTTCGGGGGACATGGCGTGCCTTCCTTGGAAGCCTCCGGCATGAGATCCCAAAATTCCTGCCAACGAAAACATGACAATGCATCAGCACATACATTCTTAACTCCTGGAACATGCCGAGACCTAAACCAGATGTTAAATTGAAGGCATCGAAGAACCAAATACCTGAGTAGTGCTAGAATCGGCAAACAGGAAGATGTGAGGTTATTTATGCAGCTTACCACTCCAGAGTTGTCTGAGCAGAAACAAACCCTTCTGTTCGCGAGCCTGGGGCCCCAGAGCTCGACAGCTACCACAATAGGGAATAGTTCAAGGAAGGAAATGTTACCACACAGACCGGAGCTGATCCACACCGCAAGCCATGAATCTGCACATCATTCATTGCTGAAAATAGCACCAAAACCGGCGGACCCCGCAGAGTCAGTGAACAGCTCCAATTCCGAGCTGGAGACTTCAGCTGACTGACAGCAAGTGCGACAGTTAAAACTGAGGAGAAAGTGTTTCCAAACGTTCAAATCCTTTTTCATTGAACTAGTAACCCTGATACGGTGCTCAGGCCTGGAAATTCCCATGGGCAGTACTCGGCAGGCGAAAACTAAAAGCCCGAGCAAAGATTGCATTTTTGTTTCAGCGATACCTTTTTTACAGCACAGAAACCTAAAATGATATTTAAAAGCTTTTCTAATTTTTCTTTGGGTAATCTAAAAACCATCTCATCAGAATCTAATTCAATACCTAAAAAGGATAACTTAGTAGTGAGACCTACGGTTTCTTTCAGAAGAAAGGGGAACCCCAGAAGCCTGCATCCTGTAACAAAAGGAGTCGAGAAGAAAGCGGCAGTAGTTTTTTTCTTGAGATGAAACAAATAAAAAATCGTCTAAGTAATGGATGATGTCGGTAGAGCCTGTCTCACAACGAACTACCCATTCTAAAAAGCTGCTGAACATTTCAGATTAGTGACAGGAGATAGAGCACCCCATAGGTAGGCATGTATCATAATAAAAAAGCCCGTCCAAAGAGCAAACTAACAGGTGATGACAATCAGAGTGCACTGGGAGCAGACGAAAGGCTGACTCAATGTCAGATTTTGCCATAAGGGTTCCTTTGCCTGCTTTTCTCAGCAAATCAATGGCTCTATCAAAGGAGACATATGAAATGGAAGCATCATCCTTAGATATGCCATCGTTAACAGACGTTCCTTTGGGATAGGAGAGGTGGTGGAATAAGCAAAATTTATTAGACTCCTTTTTTTGGCACAATCCCCAGGGGGAAATCCTTAAATTTGAAAAAGGGGGAGGGGCCTGAAAAGGGCCTGTGATCCTGCCCAATGCGACTTCTTTTGAAATTTTTTCCCTGGCAACTATTACATTTTCCTTTACAGATTTCAAATTACCTGCTGAACCTGGTTGACTGGAAAAGAAAAAGGGTATGAAAAAAACGAAAGAAAAACCACAGCAAAGCTGAGCAGCCGTATCTTTATTGGGATACTGGTCTAGCCATGGAGACATTGCGGCCACGCTCACTGGTGTCCTTACCTTCACTTGCACCTGCTGGCTTGTTGGGAAGCTTACTTGCTCTTGAGCAACGGACCGCTGGATGCTGAGCTCCACAGGCTGAACACTGTCTATACTTGCAGAGGCTGTAGAACCTGCAGTGGCCTTCGTTAAAAAGTCAGCATGCGTCGGGATGGCGTACCCCCTGAGAGGTAGAAGGGGAGGCGGTGGCCGGGGATTGAAAGGGGGGATCCTTTGTGACATCATCAATCTTAACCACACATCTGTGGCCTTAGTTCCCCACCCAATTTCAGGTTGCAGTGACAGGCGCCTCCTGAATTCCTCATCATACCTGTGCCATGCACAGCCACCATGGGCTTTGAAAGCGTTGTAAATAGAGTCCATGTATATGAACAATTCTGAACAGCATTCGGAGTGCTGCTGGCCCATAACGCAACCGAGCACTGCAAAGGCTTGAAGCCAGTTGCTCATAGTTTTTGTAACCTTTGTACGTCTGTCAAAAGACCTTTCGGCCATAAACCTGCGTTCCTTATCGACCGTGTGCTGATCTGCAGAAATTAAGGACCAGATATCAACGTATTGGTTTTCCCAGATTTTCTTCTTGGTATCCTCATCAAGGTGAGACCCTAAAGGGCTGATACCACAGAAGAAAGCCTCTTTGTGAAAACCAGCACACGGTTTTTCGGGTTGTCTATTTTTCTCTGTCACAGGGAGGAGGGGGGGTGTCTTTTGTTCCATCCAATTGATTTACTAAGGCCTTTATGGCCCCCATCAAATCTGTACCTGCTAACTTGTCCCCCCATGCCCCTGCAAAGTTAAATTCACCATTCACCGATGGAACAGGTGTGGAAACTGATGCAGTTTCTTGGACCACGCAGGGGTGATCCTCCCCTTGGCACGGGCGACTGACCGACTTCGAGTGCTCCTGTCTCTTGTAGCGGTGATCCGACCTGCTCGAACCAGACGAACTGCTCGAGCTCGCCGAGGGAGAGTGCCACCGCGAGGATCTGGAGCGGCGAGATCGCCTGCTGCAGCTAGATGCTCTTGAAGAGTTGAAGAGTATCCCGAGCGACGTCGTTTATGTCTGCAGGCTCTGTCCCTTTCCTGCCTTGCAGAACCTCGGGAACAAGACCGGGACCGCGCTCTGGGACTGATCCTATTGCCACTTGGTGGTAAATTAGTGGCTGCTTGTGAGCTAGTGTCTGTTTGAGGCAAGTGTGCAGGGGAAGGGAGAGTGGGATGTTCTGGAGCATCAAAAAAGGAAGCCTCAGCAATGCTGGCCATGGGCTGAACAGGGACATTCAAACCCTCCTGTGTAGCTGGAGGGATTAATGGTTTCTCTGCAGAAGATGTGCTATCTTTATTGTCCATCACAGCAGTGTGTCTGGAGTTAATGACCCTGCTGCTGCTTATCTCTAAGCCGGCTGCGTGCCCACTATGCGTTTTTCAAGCGTTTTTGCTGCGGAATTTCCACAGCGAAAACGCTTGGTAATGCGTGCCCCATGGTCCCCAATGATAATCCGCATGTGCTGTGCACATGCTGCGGAAAACTTCCGCTTCGGATTATCATTGCAGAACAATACGCAGCATGTCCGTTAATTTTGCCGCCATTGACTTGCATTGGACCGCGTGACATCTGCATCACTACATCTGTACATGCGGATATCACACGGTTCAATGTGCGGATGGTACCCAGGTCTGGAGGAGAGGAGACTCTCATCCAGACCTGGGTACCATAGAAAACTGTAAAAAAAAGAATTTAAAATAAAAAAAGAAAGATTATACTTACCTTAGTAGACTAATTAACTCCTCTGTGGCCATTCTCTTCACCGCTGGTTGGACACTCTGCAAGTTCCTGCACAGCAGGTGCCAGAGAAGAGAGTGAGAGAACAGTGAGAGGAGGTTTTATTACAGTCATGGCATTTACCACTACAAAAAGGAGGGGTGGGGGGAAGCAGGAGGAGTGAAGGAAGCATAAGTACATATAGGTAGAGCAGCTGCCTATGCAAATCAGGAATTAACTTCTACCCTATAAAAAACCCTCACCCCTGTGGATAAACTGAAAGCTACAGCCGGGATTAACCCCTCAAGTTGCTGACCTACTGAATATAGTGCAAGGGATGGGAATAAAGGGGGAGGAAAACATCCCATGCCAAAATCACTGACAAATATCCCCAGTCCAGAACCACTGCCCTATACTGTCTGTGGTCCATTATGTTTCTTAATTACTTTGCGGCGCAGATTATTTGGTACAAATAACCTTCCTGAAGGGCAGGAGGCAGGGGCATCCCCCTGAGCCTCCAACACCTCACCCTCCAGTTCAGGGTACAATGCCGAAATGACTATCCCCCTCTGTAAAATCGGAGCAGGGTTCTCATGGTCACCACCACCAGGGAAGCTCCGGGACAAAGCATCAGCCTTGATGTTTGTTACCCCTGGACGAAAAGTGACAACAAAATTGAACCTAGTAAAAAACAGCGACCATCTAGCTTGCCTAGGGTTGAGACGTTTAGCCGATTGAAGATATGACAGGTTCTTGTGGTCAGTGATAACAGTAATAGGATGGACAGCCCCCTCCAACCAATGTCGCCATTCTTCGAACGCCATTTTAATCGCCAAAAGCTCCCTATTACCCACGTCATAATTTCTCTCAGCCGGAGATAATTCTCTTAGAAAAGAAAGCGACAAAATACCCCAACCTCCACCTCCAATGCATCAACTTCCACGATAAAGGATTGGGAAACATCGGATTGCTGAGTATAGGTGCCGTGGCAAAACAGCTCTTTAGGGAGGAAAAAGCCTGCAGGATGGCATCCGACCATTTGAAAAAATCAGACCCCTTCCTTGTCAGGTCAGTGAGGGGTTTCACAATTACTGAATAATGTTGGATGAATTTCCAGTAAAAATTAGTAAAGCCCAGAAAACATTGTAGAGCCTTCAGGTTCTCGGGACAGTCCCAATCAAGGACAGCACGGATCTTCTCCGGATCCATCCAAAAACCCGAAGATGACAACATGTGCACCTCCTGAATGGAGAAAACACACTTTTCTAGTTTGCCATATACTTTGTTATCCCTTAATATCTGAAGCACCTGTCTAACATGCCCCCGATGTGTCTCAAAATCAGGTGAGTAAACAAAAATATCATCCAGATAGAACACCACAAACCTGCCCACCAAATGATGGAAAATATCATTAATGAAATGCTGGAACACCGCAGGTGCATTGGTCAGACCGAAAGGCATAACCGTACTCTCGAAATGTCCTTCAGGGGTATTGAACGCTGTTTTCTATTCATCTCCCTCTCTGATTCTAACCATATTGTAGGCTCTCCTTAAATCCAACTTGGAGAACACCTTAGCTCCCATAACCTGGCTGAACAAATCTGGAATCTGAGGAAGAGGGTATGGATCCCGGATGGTAATTTGATTTAATTTCTGGAAATCTAAACAGGGACGTAGATTGCCATCTTTTTTCTTCATGAAGAAGAACCCTGCTGCCACGGGTGAAAATGAGGGTCTGATATGTCCCTTCTCCAGACTTTCCACAATGAAATTCTTCATGGCTTTTCTCTCAGGGCCAGAAAGATTATACAGTCTGGATTTTGATAGTTTAGCTCCAGGGATCAAGTTAATAGGATAGTCATATGCACGATCAACAGGCAAATCCTGACACCCCCTCTCTGAAAAAAACATCATCAAAAGCAGACAAAAATGCAGGTAAGGTCTCTCTAGAGACTGTAGAAAGGGAAATATTTAAATAGTTGTCATGGCAGTAATCTCCCCACTCAATGATCTCCCTGGATTGCCAATCCACCAAAGGATCATGTTTCACCAACCAGGGTAGACCCAAAACAATTGGGATGTGAAGACCGTCCAGAACATAGCAAGGAATTATCTCTCAATGGACCGACCCCACCCTCAGTTTTACACCATGTACAATCAGAGTCAGAGCTCTGTGTGCAAGTGGCGATGACGAAGATGGGAATGGGCTTAGCTAAAGTACAGCAAGCAAGACCATGAGTTCTCACAAACTCAACATCAACCATGCTGACTCCAGCTCCACTGTCAACAAACACAGAAATGTTCTCAGATTTGCTCTCTAACACCACCTCTGCTGTTAGGACAAACCGGGAACTGCAGGTTGACGATAAATGCACCCCTTGCTTATCCAACTACAGACTACCAAAGGTTAGCCAAGTTTCCTTTTGCATAGGAATGGAAGGACAGGCCCCAATTAAATGTCCCTTTTTTCCATAAAAAAATCACACGCACTTCTTTTTTTTCTCCGAGGAAATGTACGATGCACAGTGACCCCCTCACTGCATGGGTTCTTCCACCTCCCCCCCCATACTGGTTCATCGCCAGACCTCCCCGAAAAGAAGGCGCTGGAGAAGGTGGTCTCACCCACCTATCCCTAAGGCGTCTATCAACACGTATAGCCAACGACATGGCAGCCTCCAAGGACTCTGGGGTTTCATATACTGCCAAAACATCTTTCAACTTTTCAGAAAGGCCCTGAAAAAATTTGCTTCTAAGAGCTTGGTCATTCCATTTTGTATCAGTTGCCCATGTGCGAAATTCGGAGCTGTATGTCTAGACTGACTGATTCCCCTGATGAAGGCGATGCAAACTGGACTCAGCCAAGGAGATTTGGTCAGGGTCATCATAAATGAGGGCTAGAGCCCCGAAAAACCCCTCCACAGACTGGAGACAAACCAAACCCTGCGGCAAAGAGAAAGTCCAGGATTGAGGATCTCCTTGCAGCAGTAAGATCACAATTCCCACTTACTCTTTGCTGCTCATCTCTGGAGGAGTAAGGACGAAGTTTAAAATACAGTTGCAAGCTTCCTTGAACACAAAAAACTTGTCCCTACCTCCTGACAACCTGCCTGGAGGGCAACCTTTGTTTCAAGCTGGACCGGCCTAACCGCAGAGACCCCAACATTAGGGACCTGCAGCTGCTGTTGCTGATGCTGAACTTCATAGTGGAGGTCAGTCACTTCCAGAGACAGCCTGTGCACCTGCTCTGACAGATCAGCAATGGGATCCATGAGTCAAGAAAAAAAAACACACCCGAAAAACAAACATGTGTCAGTTTTTTTTTTGATATATATATATATGCACAGCCGATAATAATATCACACACTGTGTGGGAAAGACTCAGTATGTCTTCAGAGTGTGGCACACAAATTTCACTTGTTGGGATTAGAAACCAGGACCCAAGCGCTGGAAAGCAACAGTTGCTAACCACTGAGCCATCATGCTGAACAATCTTTGAGGAGAATGTCTAAAAGGGCATTTACACTGCAATATTATCGTGACCAAGCTTTGTTAAAAACGCCCATTTCAAAATGATCTTGCCTTATAAGCAGGCTGCCTATCACCCTAAGAATGAGCAAAATGCTTGTTTAGCAGGTGAAATGATCTTTTGTGCAGCATAAAAGATCGTTGGTGCATTGTCCTGTGTAAACAGGACCAGCACTGCCAAAACTCATGGCAGCCTATGCCTACTGAGCGATCTAGTATAGATCCCTCAGTGTGCATCGTTTGCTTTGTTCTGTCTGTTTGCTCTTCAGCGATTGTATCGTGCTGTTGGTCAATCCATGTAAATGGTCCACACTGAGAATTTGACTATATAGTCCAAATGTATTGTCAACACACCTGGTGCACTCCTTTTGAATGATCCTGCCACTATTTCTATGTTCTAATCCCTCATTTTCATTTTTACAAAATGGCTGTGACGCGCCCCTGGGCCTGTGCTGAGTAGCGTTGCGCACGCGGGGGCCTACGCGGAGCCGGATCAGATGGGGGTAGTAGTCTCGTGGCGGTGACCCGGTCCGTGCCCAGGGAGTCAAACTGAGCGGCAGTATTTAGCAGTAGATGTTAGAATGTTCGACTACGCCACCCGTTGAATGCGGTCATGAGACCGCCGCTGCAGGGCAGACCGCTGAGGCCGGTGATACGGTTATGCAGCGGGGATGGTATAACCCCCAACGGGAGGGGTATGGCCTCAGGGCAGCGGACGTGGATGATGAAACACTCAGAGACGGTGCGGTGTGGTTCAGGGTCTTTACTGGTGGCAAAGGTAGACCCTCCCGGAGTACTGGCTAGCGATCGGGGCCTGGTCAGTCCGTGAGCAGATGGAATCTCCCCTGGCCAGGTGGAGTTGTAGGCCTCCCCAACTAATCGTACTCTTCTGGCTACCTTGCTAGAGGCTGATAAAAGTAGCCCACGTCCCTGAGTGTACCGTGTGGTGCTCACCCGTATGGCCGGTGACTCGGGGCCTTCTGGTAGCTTCCGCTCCACGACGGCGGTGCTGGTCCCTTGCGTGTGACCGTGCCTTCGGGTTTCTTGGCCAGAGGACCTGAAATCCCCTGCCGGGCGGTTTCTGCTGCTGGGTGAGGATTAGTCCCCACAGCCTCGGACTCCGGGTCCGGTAAGAACTCTTCAATCAGGGAGAGCTCTACAGCTTCCAGCCCCTGATTCCTTTTAGCACTGCTCCCACTGAGCTCCTGATCTTTCTTTCCTATAGCCGCTCCTCTCCAGACCAGACTATGTCTCTGTCTGGGACTCCTCTTCTTCTCCCTAACCCTGCCTCAGCCCTAGTTTTATATAGGGGAAGTTCTTCCCGTCCCAGGACTGGGCAGGAGGTGTGGCATGCATAGGATTCCTGACCAGGAGACCTCCCACCTGCTCTCAGACGTAATATTGCTATTACTGTGGAAACCAGACCCCTGGGGTGCCACAGCTGCAGTCTATGACTTATAGGAAGAGAGCTTTTAAAAATGTTAAAGCAAGTAAAAGTGCTAATATCTTCAGATTTGTCAAATGCTATAGCAAATGGTGTGATGCTTTGGGGGATGCAGCGAAGGGGTTAAACATAATTTCACTTTCTGATTTTACACTATTTGCACTTATACATATACTAGCTATTGAACCCTTTCTACGTACAGGTGGCGAGCATTTTTATTGGTATATGGTCTCCCATGCTGGTATGTGCTGCCCCCCTCCTGGTATTTGTGCTGCCCCCATCCTGTCCCCACCATCCAATCCTGGTACGCATGGCACCCCTCACCCCCATCCTGGTATGCATGGCACCCCTCACCCCCATCCTGGTATGCATGGCACCCCTCATCCCCAATCCTGGTATGCGTGGCACCCCTCACCCCCAATCCTGGTGTGTGTGGCACCCCTCATCCCCAATCCTGGTATGTGTGGTACTCCTCATCCCTATCCCGGTATGCATGGTACCCCATCCCTCATCCCTATCCTGGTATGTATGGTATCTCTCATCATGGTATGATTGGGCCCCTCACCCACATCCTGGTATGCATGGTACTCCTCACCCCCATCCTGGTATGCATGGCACTCCTCATCCCTATCCTGGTATGCATGGCACCCCTCATCCCCATTTCCGGTATGCATGGCACCCCTCATCCCTCATCCTGGTATGCATGGCACCCCTCATCCCCAATCCTGGTATGCATGGCACCCCTCATCCCCAATGCTGGTATGCATGGCTCCCTCATCCCCAATCCTGGTATGCATGGCACCCCTCATCCCCAATCCTGGTATGCATGGCACCCCTCATCCCCAATCCTGGTATGCATGGCACCCCTCATCCCCAATCCTGGCATGCATGGCACCCCTCATCCCCAATACTGGTATGCATGGCTCCCTCATCCCCAATCCTGGTATACATGGTACCCCTCATCCCCAATCCTAGTATGCATGGCACACCTCATCCCCAATCCTGGTATGCATGGCTCCCTCATCCCCAATCCTGGTATGCATGGCTCCCTCACCCCCATCCTGGTATGCATGGCACTCCTCATCCCTATCCTGGTATGCATGGCACTCCTCATCCCTTTCCTGGTATGCATGGGCCCCTCATCCCCAATCCTGGTATGTATGGTACCCCTCATCCTGGTATGCATGGTACCCCTCATCCCTATTCTGATATGTATGGTACCCCTCATCCTGGTATGCATGGCACCCCTCATCCCTATTCTGATATGTATGGTACCCCTCATCCTGGCATGCATGGCACCCCTCATTCCAATTCTGGTATGTATGGCCTCATCATCCCAGAAACCTGGTATGCATGGCACCCAATCCCTCATCCTAGTATGCATGGCACCCCTCATCCTTATCCTGGTATGCATGGTACCCCTCATCCCTATTCTGCTATGCATGGTACCCCTCATCCTGGTATGCATATCACCCCATCCTTCATCCTGGTATGTATGGTACCCCTCATTCCTATCCTGGTATGCATGACACCCATCACCCTCCAATCCTGGTATGCATGGTCCCCTCACCCCCCCCAATCCTGGTATGCAAGGTCCCCTCATTCCCCAATCCTCGTATGCATGGTCCCCTCACGCCCCAATCCTGGTATGCATGGTCCCCTCACCCGCCAATCCTGGTATGCATGGTCCCCTCACCCCCCAATAATGGTATGCATGGTCCCCTCATTCCCCAATAATGGTATGTGTGGTACCTCTCATCCTGGTATGCATGGTCCCCTCACCCCCCAATCCTGGTATGTGTGGTACCCCTCACCCTCCAATCCTGGTATGCATGGTCCCCTCACCCCCCAATCCTGGTATGCATGGCACCCCTCACCCCCCAATCCTGGTATGCATGGACCCCTCACCCCCCCAATCCTGGTATGCATGGTCCCCTCATTCCCCAATCCTGGTATGCATGGTCCCCTCACCCCCCAATCCTGGTATGCATGGTCCCCTCACCCCCCAATCCTGGTATGCATGGTCCCCTCACCCCCCAATCCTGGTATGCATGGTCCCCTCACCCCCCAATAATGGTATGCATGGTCCCCTTATTCCCCAATAATGGTATGTGTGGTACCCCTCATCCTGGTATGCATGGTCCCCTCACCCCCCCAATCCTGGTATGTGTGGTACCCCTCACCCTCCAATCCTGGTATGCATGGTCCCCTCACCCCCAATCCTGGTATGCATGGCACCCCTCACCCCCCAATCCTGGTATGCATGGTCCCCTCACCCCCCCAATCCTGGTATGCATGGTCCCCTCACCCCCCCAATCCTCGTATGCATGGTCCCCTCACCCCCCAATCCTGGTATGCATGGTCCCCTCACCCCCCAATCCTGGTATGCATGGTCCCCTCACCCCCAATCCTGGTATGCATGGTCCCCTCACGCCCCAATAATGGTATGCATGGTCCCCTCATTCCCCAATAATGGTATGTGTGGTACCCCTCATCCTGGTATGCATGGTCCCCTCACGCCCCAATCCTGGTACGTGTGGTACCCGTCACCCTCCAATCCTGGTATGCATGGTCCCCTCACCCCCCAATCCTGGTATGCATGGTCCCCTCACCCCCCAATCCTGGTATGTGTGGTACCCCTCATCCTGGTATGCATGATCCCCTCACCCCACAATCCTGGTATGCATGGCCCCTCACCCCCCAATCCTGGTATGCATGGTCCCCTCACCCCCCAATCCTGGTATGTGTGGTACCCCTTATCCCCCAATCCTGGTATGTGTGGCCCCCTCACCCCCAATTCTGGTATGTGTGGCCCCCTCACCCCCAATCCTGGTATGTATGGCCTCCTCATCCCTATAACGCTGTACACATACAAAAAAAATAAATACTTATCCTCACCTTTCTTCCCTGTGCTCCAGCGCTGATGCTCCCTGTTCTGCCAGAGGCCGGGGGAGGAGTGTGGCGCCGGAGTACACGCATGCCCATGCCACGCTGTCCGGCGCCATTTTGCTGAAGATACACTGCAAATGTGTCTTCAGTAAAATGGCGCCGGATAGCGATATGCGCATGCGCCGATCCGATGGCTCACTCCTGTCCCAGTCTCCGGCGATGAGAGGCACTGCGGCACCGCTCCTCCCGGTCAGGTAAGTATGTAAGTATGGCACCGGAGATCGCGGTATGCGTTCAGTGTCTACGCATACCGTGATCTCCGGTGCCATACACTCCTCTTACCTGTAAAGGCTCCATGCCCGCTTCTGTCTGGAGCCAGCCAGCGCATCGCGCATGCGCAGTCTATAAAGGCTTCAGACAGAGAAACGCATCCCCGGTTATATTATAGATATTTTTTAATTTCTTTAAGGGAGAATGTTCTTAAATAACAAGCCCGGGAGTGTGCTGTGGAATACAATTTCACATACAGTACAGACCAAAAGTTTGGACACACATTCTCATTTAAAGATTTTTCTGTATTTTTATGACTATGAAAATTGTACATTCACACTGAAGGCATCAAAACTATGAATTAACACATGTGGAATTATATACTTAACAAAAAAAGTGTGAAACAACTGAAAATATGTGTTATATTCTAGGTTCTTCAAAGTAGCCACCTTTTGCTCTGATGACTGCTTTGCACACTCTTAGCATTCTCTTGATGAGCTTCAAGAGGTAGTCACCAGAAATGGTTTTCACTTCACAGGTGTGCCCTGTCAGGTTTAATAAGTGGGATTTCTTTCCTTATAAATGGGGTTGGGACCATCAGTTGTGTTGTGCAGAAGTCTGGTGGATACACAGCTGATAGTCCTACTGAATAGACTGTTAGAATTTGTATTATGGCAAGAAAAAAGCAGCTAAGTAAAGAAAAACGAGTGGCCATCATTACTTTAAGAAATGAAGGTCAGTCAGTGCGAAAAATTGGGCAAACTTTGAAAGTGTCCCCAAGTGCAGTTGCAAAAACCATCAAGCGCTACAAAGAAACTGGCTCACATGAGGACCGCCCCAGGAAAGGCAGACCAAGAGTCACCTCTGCTTCTGAGGATAAGTTTATCCGAGTCACCAGCCTCAGAAATCGCAGGTTTACAGCATCTCAGATTAGAGACCAGGTCAATGCCACACAGAGTTCTAGCAGCAGACACATCTCTTCAACAACTGTTAAGAGGAGACTTTGTGCAGCAGGCCTTCATGGTAAAATAGCTGCTAGGAAACCACTGCTAAGGACAGGCAACAAGCAGAAGAGACTTGTTTGGGCTAAAGAACACAAGGATGGACATTAGACCAGTGGAAATTTGTGCTTTGGTCTGATGAGTCCAAATTTAAGATCTTTGGTTCCAACCACCGTGTCTTTGTGCGACGCAGAAAAGGTGAACGGATGGACTCTACATGCCTGGTTCCCACCGTGAAGCATGGAGGAGGTGGTGTGATGGTGTGGGGGTGCTTTGCTGGTGACACTGTTGGGGATTTATTCAAAATTGAAGGCATACTGAACCAGCATGGCTACCACAGCATCTTGCAGCGGCATGCTATTCCATCCGGTTTAGTTGGACCATCATTTATTTTTCAACAGGACAATGACCCCAAACAAACCTCCAGGCTGTGTAAGGGCTATTTGACCAAGAAGGAGAGTGATGGGGTGCTATGCCAGATGACCTGGCCTCCACAGTGACCAGACCTGAACCCAATCGAGATGGTTTGGGGTGAGCTGGACCGCAGAGTGAAGGCAAAAGGGCCAACAAGTGCTAATCTCTGGGAACTCCTTCAAGATTGTTGGAAGACCATTTCTGGTGACTACCTCTTGAAGCTCATCAAGAGAATGCCAAGAGTGTGCAAAGCAGTCATCAAAGCAAAAGTTGGCTACTTTGAAGAACCTAGAATATAAGACATATTTTCAGTTGTTTCACACTTTTTTGTTAAGTATATAATTCCACATGTGTTAATTCATCCTTAAAATGAGAAGGTGTGTCCAAACTTTTGGTCTGTACTGTAGTTTTGAGGCTAATTGTCTTCCATCTTCGCCATGTACAAATCACCAAACCTAAAATGATGGACAACTGTATGAAAAATAGAGGGCATCTTACGATAACCTTTACTGTATGATTTGACAATGATTTTTTATGTCATATTTCTATGCTTGGATATACTTATGTAAATTCCTGTAGATGCTTTTTAGGGATAAAATAAACCACCATAGCCAGTGGATCCTTGAGTTTGCTGAAATAACATTACTGCGTATTCCTTTTGAATTTTCCCAATGCTGCTGCTTAAATCTCAGAAACTTCTAACTTGGAATGAATCTTACTTCAACAGTCCATAATCCTCCAAACCTGAATTTGACTCCAATTGACGTATCTGGGACTGAGTAGTTGTGTGTTATCCCCTGTATGCGCTAAGAAAGAGGGAGGGCCTAAAGATAGTCTGAGTATGTAAAAATATGATCTGAGTATGTGAAAAGAAGTGGATTAATGGGTATCTAGAGAGTGGATGATCACTTTAACTCCGGACAAGAGTCAATGTATTGTACATGTAGAATAATGCTGGAATGTGATTAGTGATTAGTCAGATGGAAAGGTATGTGTTAATTGAACAGTACGGTGATATTCTCTGTGACTTGACGGGAAAAGGGAAGTGTTGTAAATTATATGTAAATTTTAAATGTTTTTGTCTTTCCAAAATAATGGGAGACAATCTGAGAGAGATTTATGACATATACAATATATCTCCTTGCTTGTGACTGTTGATGATAGGTAAGAATTTCAAAGCCTGTTTATGTGAGATGAAGATTCATAAACATATATGATAACAAAATGCATCAGCACACTGCAAATAATGAATACAAGGTACTTATTTAAAAGCTTTTGATCAAAAATGTATAAGGCACCGAACCACAACAAAGTGTACCTCATGGATGAACCCACCCTCACCTTTTTCTGTGCCCAAAAGCCACATACAGTGGTTTGCGAAAGTATTCACCCCCTTGGCTTTTTACCTATTTTGTTACATTACAACCTGGGTTTAAATATTATTGTAATCATATTTGTGTGTGATGCATCAGCACTAAATAGTCTAAGTTGGTGAAGTAAAGGGGGAAAAATATAGGCATAAATTAATTTTATGGGATCAAATAACTAAAAATTGGCATGTGCATATGTGTTCACCCCTTTTGCTATGAAGCCCCTAAGAATAAATTTCAGGTGCAAGCAAGAGACACCACTAACCAAATAACACCATGAATACCAAGGAGATCTCCAAACAAGTCATGGACAAACTTGTTGAAAAGTACAAGTCAAGGTTGGGTTATAAAAAAACATCCCAATCTCTGATAATTCCACGGAGCACCATCAAATCCATTATCATCAAATGGAAAGAACATGGTAACACAACAAACCTGCCAAGAGAGGTCCGCCCACCAAAACTCTCAGCCTTGGCAAGGAGCACATTAACTAGAGAGGCAGCACAGAGACCAAAAGACCAAAGACTCTGAAGGAGCTGCAGAGTTCCCAAGCAGAGCCTGGGGTATCTGTCCATATGACAACAATAAGCCGTACAATCCATAGTGGTGGCCATTATGGAAGAGTGGGCAGAAAAAGCGTTTACTTACACACAAAAATTGTAAAGCTCGTTTTGAGTTTGACAAAAGACATGTAGGGGACTCCCCAAATGTATGGAGGAAGGTGCTGTGGTTAGATGAGACCAAAATTGAACGTTTTGGCCACAAGGGTAAATGCTATGTCTGGTGCCAAACCAACACAGCTCATCACCCCAAGAACATCACATTTTCGGCAGCAGGGGCAGGGAAAGTTGTCCAAGTCGAGGGTAAGATGGATGGTGTGAAATACAGGGATATTCTTGAGAAATACCTCTTTCAGTCTGTCAGTGATTTGAGACTGGGACGGAGGCTCACCTTCCAACAAGATGATGACTCAATACATACTGCTAAACAGGGATGTCAAACTCAAATACACAAAGGGCCAAAATTAAAAGCTTGGACAAAGTCGTAGGCCAACCTTGATATTTATTAAAAAAAATGTCTATAATGGAGGAAGTTTTTCCTTATCATCAAATACAGTATAAAGATGAACATTTTCATATGGAAAAAAACTTAAACGGGTTGTCCCACGAAAAAAGTACATTTTAATTAACAGTTCATAGAATAAAATATTGGCATAATATAATATGTTCATTGGGCCATAAAAGCATATGGCCCAATGAACTAATTTAAATATGTAATAACAAAACGATAAAAAACTTGAATAATACAAATAATAAAACAAAAGTACCTCCAAACACAGTATGATACCCCCACAGTGAATTCCTCCACAGTACCCTGGACACGCATGGTATGATGACCCTACTGTACACCTCCTCCCTCAATCCCCCCCTGACAAAGAATGGTGACCCCATCACAGTATGATTTTCCAACTGTAATCCCCATACAGCCTTCCATACAGTATAATGGCCACAAAAAGTTCTCCATACTGTATAATGGGCCCCACATAGTCCTCCATACACTATAACTGGGCCATGCATTGCCTTGCATGCAGTATAATGGACTCACATAGTGCTTCATACATTATAATGGCCACATAAAGTGCTCCATACAGTATAATGGCTTCACCTAGTGCTTCAAACAGTATAATGGCCACAAAAAGTGATCCATACAGTATAATGGCCCCACATAGTGCTCCATACAGTATAATGGGCACCACAAAGTACTCCTTACAGTATAATGGGCACCACATAGTTTTCCATGCACATAAGGGACGGTCAGGACTTGTATCGAGAAAGACGCTGAAGCCGGGATGCCAGGCCATGATAGGAAGCTTGAACCAGCAGGTTGTGGCGTGCCTGAAAGCAGAACCTAGACAGCGCCAGGCAAGTTCCGGAATTCAGATGCCACCGGTCAAGGCACAAAGATCAGACCTGCGCCGGTCAAGATCCGGAGCCCAGACGACGCCAGTCAAGAGTCGAGGCCCAACCCTCTTCCCACCCGGTACAGGATATAACTGTCATCGGTCAAGAACCTAAGATCCGTGAGGAAACTCCGCTCGAGGGTGGATGCTTGCGGTGGTGAACGGGAGTCGCAAGTGAGCCGGGCAACGTGAAGGAGACCCAGCGAGCCTTGCTAGATTTTGTTAGAAGGACTGGGACAAACCGGAGACCCCAGCTAGGGCCTGTGTTAGTGGAAGAAGCAGTACAGTGACTCTCATAGTATTAGGATTATTACATCTGTTAGAAAGTTATAAGATTGTATACCTTATATTGTATATTTTATGCTGTAATTACTCTGCTTTGCACTATTCACTGTTGCTATAGTTACCGCAATTTCCCGCCATGCTAGAGAAATAAACAGTTTAATTTGTTACTTCCACCTTGTCTCTGTCTGCATGTTGCATCCGGTCACCTGCTTACACAGGCATAGTTTCAGACTGGAGAGGTGGAGGAGGAATGCAAGCAGTGTGTAAATAGACTGACTGCTTCTTGGCAGGAGCAAGCCATGCCCCGTCACACCCCAAGATCTTAGACTGCAGGGAGGATGTTATCAGGATGCTGGCTGTTACTAGCAGCCTGGAGCAGGCCATGCTCCTTGATCTGAGATGTAACGATCCAGAAGGGAGTGGGGGAGCACCGAGTAGCAGCTCCAGCATCACACTGAATTGCAAGTACTGTGAGGGTTATAAACAGTATTATTCAAGCTATCTTTATAGTTTATGAAGGCATGACTATTAGAATAATTTTTTATCTCCCCCACTTCCTGATAGTTGGTTAGATAGGGAATCTGTTACCTGCTAACACTCTTGCACCACTCCAGACCATCCTCAACTCAGCTGCACGACTTGTTCATCTCTCGCCTCGCTACTCCTCTGCCTCCCCCCTTTGCAAATCCCTTCATTGGCTCCCATTCCCCCAGTGTATCCAGTTCAAACTACTAACACTGACCTACAAAGCCATCCATAACCTCTCTCCTCCGTACATCTCTGAACTAATCTCCCGATATATTCTCTCACGTAACCTCCGGTCCTCCCAAGACCTCCTTCTCTTCTCCACACTTATTCGTTCCTCACGCAATCGCCTCCAAGATTTCTCCCGAATATCCCCCGTCCTATGGAAATCTGTGCCTCAACATGTCCGATTATCCACCACACCTGGATCCTTCACACGGAACCTGAAAACCCATCTCTTCAAACAAGCTTACAGCCTGCCATGACCTTGCTTGCTGCCACCTCAACCAACAATACCGGAGCAACTGAAACCCCTCAACCTACTGTCTCCACCCCATTCCTGTAGAATGTAAGCCCGCAAGGGCAGGGTCCTCTTCCCTCCGTACCGTTCCATCATTGTTAGTTTGTTTACTGTAAGTGATATCTGTATTTGGTATGTAACCCCTCCTTATATACAGCGCCATGGAATCAATGGCACTATATAAATTAATAATAATAATAATAATCTGTTAACTAACACGACAGGGTCAAGTTCAAGGTGCAATGGGTTGATAGCAAAA
The DNA here is from genome assembly GCF_046119375.1 of Phyllobates terribilis. Taxonomy (NCBI): domain Eukaryota; kingdom Metazoa; phylum Chordata; class Amphibia; order Anura; family Dendrobatidae; genus Phyllobates; species Phyllobates terribilis. The sequence continues at coordinate 22,421,023 of NW_027362761.1, read as the reverse complement.
GCGAGAACCTAATGTTCTTGGCAGCACGAGGCCTTATAAAATCCCCTGCAGACATTCCTGCAATGTCCGTAGCTCAAGGCTGGATATAGGTGCTACAAACAGTACCTCATTACCTGGCGTACAAAGGTAGATAGATGTGGAACCGCATGTGGGGAAGGTAACGGACCTTGAGTGTACATGGAACTGGTCTGGGAATCCCTGGAGCTGACAGAATCAGTGGGCATAGGGATAGTCCAGGAAGAACAGATAGAAATGCAGAAAATGTACTGTATTAAGGAAACAAGAATTGAAAAGTGTTGTGCCCGATACTGCGTGTTACAATTTGATGAACTTGAACTGTCCATTAAACTTCTGTGTGTTGAAACTAACTGTGTGTCCCTTGAGTTATGTGTGGCGGCTCATGAAGATGTAGGCCTGGAGACAGCGGAGGCCTGCGGCCCACTGACAGTGAGTGGGACTGAGACATAATTTTTTTGTAAAGTGCCAGGGCATCATGGAGCAGCAGCTCGCCCATGGCTATCGCCCACCAGCATTTTACATTTGGCGTAGTTGTCAGGATTCAATAATACATCAAGAAAACTTGATGGATGCGGGGAAGGTTCTTGTAAAAATAGATGGACCAAGATGGTGGACAGTGGCGCAGGAGGATCCCCCCTTTGTGGGCATTGGCAGATTAAAAGGGCACTAAAATCCATCCAGCCTGGGAAGGGACCTGTGTGGAGAGATCGGCCTGTAGTAAGCGTTGCCCATTCCCCAATGGGCGCAGCGGAAGAAAAAATTCCGCTTCCATTGCGAGGCAAGGGAGAACGGACGGAGACTCCCAAGAAAGAGGCAAGTGAGCCTGGAAATGACTCCACACCGGAAGAGGTGGAGCAACGGAGAAGTACACTCATGGGAGAGCAGGCCGGTGCCATTGTTAGTGAGAGAGGAAGAGTGAACAGCAAAGAATGGAGCGATACGGATTTCATTTGGAGAGCGATGGCCAGTGGTATGGCATAGCACTCTGAGGGGGCCAGGACGGTCGGAGTGTAAGCAGAGGATAGCTCAGCAGTTGAAGGAGGTGCAGCCAGGTGGACTGATGGAACTGAAGGTCCCACCAGAGGTCCCAAGTCAGGAGCCGGACGCCAAAGCAGTGTTGGTGTGACCAAGGCCCTGTGGCAGGGTGGAAAAGCTGAAGTCCCTAATGGCGACATGGCTGGTGAGTACTTCACAGCCTCCCAAAGAGGTACTGGTCCAGTAAATGGTCCCAATGCCCCGCCTGCAGATGTATGTGGAGGACGAGTCCCTGGTCCTGGACCCCGTCAAGGCCAAGTGGGTCATTGAGGGGAAGAGGAGGCGAGAGAAATGGGTGTGGGCTCAGCTAGATCTCCCATGGGGTTGAGCGATTGGATGGCGCATGGCTCCGTGAGGTACTTAGACCCCAAGAAGGGCTTTGGGTTTATTCAGGAGGCAGTAGCTGATGACTGGGGGTACGTTAATGCCGACTCCCTGCGCTATGGGTTCATCTTACAAGAGGGGGACTGTGTCCGCTTTGTAAGGGAATACAGGCTGCGAAGATGGTATGTGTAGCGTCGGCGTCCCTGCCTCCTGCTAGGCAGGGACGCCGTTCCCCTCACCTCTCCTCTCCGTGCCCGGCGTCCTACTCCCGCTCTGCTGGCAGCGCGCGCTGCTTCCCGGTCACTGTGCTTAGGGCGCGCGAGCGCGCGCTCCCTCTCTCTTAAAGGGGCCGCGCGCGCCGTCCTAAGGAGTCCCCGGCCAATGGCCGGAGGATCTCACCATATATAAGGCACCTCCTCCAAAATGGAGGTGCCCGAGCAATGTTGTTGCAAAGCCTTTCAACTCTGCTTCAGCCCTCAGGTCCCGTTGCCAGCTTGTTTTCCAGTGCTGTCTACCTGCTTGCAATCCTGCGGTCCGACAGTCTGCCTACCAGCATCTGCCAGTCTGTCTATGGATCAGTCCGCCTGCGGACCAGGAAGCAACTGCCAGATACCTGCCTGATACCTGCCTGATACCTGTCTATCTGCTTGCAATCCTGCGGTCCGACAGTCTGCCTACCAGCACCTGCCAGTCTGTCTATGGATCAGTCCGCCCGCAGACCAGGAAGCACCTGCCAGATACCTGCCTGATACCTGCCTGCCTGCCAGCCTGTCCAGAGACTCTTACCCGCTCACCTGGGAGCGCTCACCTGCTACCCGCCTGCTAGCCTACCTGGAGGCTTAGCCGTCACTTGCTGTGACCACCTGCCTGTCCAGAGACTCTTACCCTGCTGTCACTTGCCGTGACCACCTGCCTGTCGAGAGACTCTTACCCTGCTGTCACTTGCCGTGACCACCCGCCTGTCAAGAGACTGTCCCCGTCACTCGCCGTGACCTCCTGCCCTTCTACCCAGAGACTATCCCTGTCACTTGACGTGACTGCCTGCCCGCTTTCCCTGAGAGCCACCCGCTTCCTTACAAGGACTGCCCCTTTGTATAGTAGCTCAGAGGTTCCACCTCCCAGACCCGTTACAGTATGTGATAGCAGTGTTGATGATGCGGCCGGAAAATGTTAACCTCCAGGTGGCCACCATACCTCAGCGGAGATGCCTGCAGCCAGGGCTCCTACACCTCCAAGCCCTACATCTCCTAGCCCCAAGGAGCGCACCCTGAAAAGCAGTGTGGGTAGAGCTTCCAGCACTGCATCCTCCATGGCAAATATGAAGGCCTCAGGCCTATAAGAAGTGTCAAGTGTTCCATCCGCGGTATACAAGTCCCAGGGTCCCTGCTCAGTCCTGTACATAGGAAAATCTGGCACCAAAGAAACCTGGATCGCAATCTACAATACAGTGGCCATAAATAAAGGGGCTGCTGTGCAAAAGCTCAAAGAATAGGTATTGTTCTGTGTTCCTGTGAGCAGAAGACCCGGCATCATCCGGGATCCCCGGTGTTGGCCAGGATGGCTGAAAAGTTTTTGTTTTCCCCTCTATGTTTTGCCTTGTGCATGTCTGCGAATCCCATTGCTGGATTAAGGGACTGTGAACTGCTAAAGGATCCCAAAACCTTTTTTGTTCCTAAGGACTGTGCACCTTGTCCCTTGGACTCTGTCCCATTTTCCCCCCTTGACTCTACCCCTTTTTTCCATGAACTTTGGAACTGTGATCCTGGCACATGGACGGCATTGTGCAATTTAAGGGATTGTTGTTCATAAAAGGGGGAGGGGAGGAAACGGGCAACCCGATGTTCCAGCCGGGTCGAGACTTTATTGACTGTGTCCTTCATTGACTGTGTCCTTGCCACAAGGACGAATGTTTGGGGAAGGGAGATGGACGACTGGGTTGAAGATAATGAGCCGTGCCCATGGACTGACAGGCCATAGTTGTGTGGGCCTAGGGGCTGTTATTTTGAAAAGACTTGAACTCTATATTCCGGGGTCAGTGCCGACCAGTAAAGGACACTATATACCTTTGGAAGAAGAGACCATTATTTTATGTATTTTTATGTGCATTGGTGCCTTACAGGTTCCTGAATGATCGAGGACGACTATACGTATATACACTGCTCAAAAAAATAAAGGGAACACTCAAATAACACATCCTAGCTCTGAATGAATGAAATATTCCCATTGAATACTTTGTTCTGTACAAAGTTGAATGTGCTGACAATAAAATCACACAAAAATCATCAATGGAAATCAAATTTATTAACCAATGGATGCCTGGATTTGGAGTCACCCCCAAAATTTAAGTGAAAAAACACACTACAGGCTGATCCAACTTTGATGTAATGTCCTTAAAACAAGTCAAAATGAGGCTCAGCATTGTGTGTGGCCTCCACATGCCTGTATGACCTCCCTACAACGCCTGGGCATGCTCCTGATGAGGTTGCGGATAGTCTCCTGTGGGATCTCCTCCCTGACCTGGACTAAAGCATCTGCCAAATCCTGGACAGTCTGTGGTGCAACGTGACGTTGGTGGATGGAGCGAGACATGATGTCCCAGATGTGCTCAATCGGATTCAGGTCTGGGAAACGGACGGGCCAGTCCATAGCTTCAATGCCTTCATCTTGCAGGAACTGCTGACACACTCCAGCCACATGAGGTCTGGCATTGTCCTGCATTAGGAGGAACCCAGGGCCAACCGCACCAGCATATGGTCTCACAAGGGGTCTGAGGATCTCATCTCGGTACCTAATGGCAGTCAAGCTACCTCTGGCGAGCACATGGAGGGCTGTGCGGCCCTCCAAAGAAATGCCACCCCACACCATTACTGACCCACTGCCAAAACGGTCATGCTGAAGGATGTTTCAGGCAGCAGATCGCTCTCCACGGCGTCTCCAGACTTTGTCACGTCTGTCACATGTGCTCGGTGTGAACCTGCTTTCATCTGTGAAGTGCACAGGGCGCCAGTTTCGACTTTACCAATCCTGGTGTTCTGTGGCAAATGCCAAGTGTCCCGCACGGTGTTGGGCTGTGAGCACAATCCCCATCTGTGGACTTGGGGCCCTCATACCACCCTCATGGAGTTGGTTTCTAACCGTTTGTGCAGACACCTGCACATTTGTGGCCTGCTGGAGGTCACTTTGCAGGGCTCTGGCAGTGCTCCTCCTGTTCCTCCTTGCACAAAGGCGGAGGTAGCAGTCCTGCTGCTGAGTTGTTGCCCTCCTACGGCCCCCTCCACGTCTCATGTGTACTGACCTGTCTCCTGGTAGCGCCTCCAGCCTCTGGACACTACGCTGACAGACACAGCAAACCTTCTTGCCACAGCTCGCATTGATGTGCCATCCTGGATGAGCTGCACTACCTGAGCAACTTCTGTGGGTTGTAGAGTCTGTCTTATGCTACCGCGAGTGTGAAAGCACAACCAACATTCAAAAGTGACCAAAACATCAGCCAGAAAGCATTGGTACTGAGATGTGGTCTGTGGGCCCCACCTGCAGAACCATTCCTTTATTGAGTGTGTCTTGATAATTGCCAATAATTTCCATCTATTGTCTATTCCATTTGCACAACAGCATGTGAAATTGATTGTCAATCAGTGTTGCTTCCTAAGTGGACAGTTTTATTTCACATAAGTTTGATTTACTTGGAGTTATATTCTGTTTAAGTGTTCCCTTTATTTTTTTGAGCAGTGTATATACATACACATATGTATATATGTATAACACATATGTATATACAGTACAGACCAAAAGTTTGGACACACCTTCTCATTTAAAGATTTTTATGTATTTTCATGATTATGAAAATTGTACATTCACACTGAAGACATCAAAACTATGAATTAACACATGTGGAATTATATACTTAACAAAAAAGTGTGAAACAACTGAAAATATGTCTTATATTCTAGGTTATTCAAAGTAGCCACCTTTTGCTTTGATGACTGCTTTGCACACTCTTGGCATTCTCTTGATGAGCTTCAAGAGGTAGTCACCGGAAATGGTCTTCCAACAATCTTGAAGGAGTTCCCAGAGATGCTTAGCACTTGTTGGCCCTTTTGCCTTCACTCTGCGGTCCAGCTCACCCGAGACCATCTCGATTGGGTTCAGGTCTGGTGACTGTGGAGGCTAGGTCATCTGGCGTAGCACCCCATCACTCTTCTTCTTGGTCAAATAGCCCTTACACAACCTGGAGGTGTGTTTGGGGTCATTGTCCTGTTGAAAAATAAATGATGGTCCAACTAAACGCAAACCGGATGGAATAGCATGCAGCTGCAAGATGCTGTGGTAGCCATGCTGGTTCAGTATGCCTTCAATTTTGAATAAATCCCCAACAGTGTCACCAGCAAAGCACCCCCACACCATCACACCACCTCCTCCATGCTTCACGGTGGCAACCAGGCATGTAGAGTCCATCCGTTCACCTTTTCTGCGTCGCTCAAAGACACGGTGGTTGGAACCAAAGATCTCAAATTTGGACTCATCAGACCAAAGCACAGATTTCCACTGGTCTAATGTCCATTCCTTGTGTTCTTTAGCCCAAACAAGTCTGTTCAGCTTGTTGCCTGTCCTTAGCAGTGGTTTCCTAGCAGCTATTTTACCATGAAGACCTGCTGCACAAAGTCTTCTCTTAACAGTTGTTGAAGTGATGTGTCTGCTTCTAGAACTCTGTGTGGCATTGACCTGGTCTCTAATCTAAGCTGCTGTTAACCTGCGATTTCTAAGGCTGGTGACTCGGATAAACTTATCCTCAGAAGCAGAGGTGACTCTTTCCTGGGGCGGTCCTCATGTGAGCCAGTTTCTTTGTAGCGCTTGATGGTTTTTGCAACTGCACTTGGGGACACTTTCAAAGTTTTCCCAATTTTTCGCACTGACTGACCTTCATTTCTTAAAGTAATGATGGCCACTCTTTTTTCTTTACTTAGCTGCTTTTTTCTTGCCATAATACAAATTCTAACAGTCTATTAAGTAGGACTATCAGCTGTGTGTCCACCAGACTTCTGCACAACACAACTGATGGTCCCAACCCCATTTATAAGGCAAGTAATCACACTGACAGGGCACAACTGTGAAGTGAAGACCATTTCCGGTGACTACCTCTTGAAGCTCATCAAGAGAATGCCAAGAGTGTGCAAAGCAGTCATCAAAGCAAAAGGTGGCTACTTTGAAGAACCTAGAATATAAGACATATTTTCAGTTGTTTCACACTTTTTTGTTAAGTATATAATTCCACGTGTTAATTCATAGTTTTGATGCCTTCAGTGTGAATGTACAATTTTCATAGTCATGAAAATACATAAAAATCTTTAAATGAGAAGGTGTGTCCAAACTTTTGGTCTGTACTGTATGTGCAACGTTATGTGGAGTGTAAACTATGTAATGTGGTTTTGAATTGTATTAGGTAGTCATTAGTGATGGTCGAGCACTAAAATGCTCGAGTGCTCGATTCTCGGGTCGAGCACATTGGAATACTCGGGTGCTCGACCGGAGCAACGAGCCCAATGTAAGTCTATGGGAAACTCGAGCATTTTTCAGGCGGCTCCCCCCCGGCGGTCTACAGAGGGCCTAAAAATTGGCCAAAACGATGGGAACAGTTCTCAAATGACATGGGAACAGTATGGGGAAGACCCCTGGAAGCATTTTTGACTCCCAAGTCACTACTGCCAACAACGTGCAGGGCAGGAGGCATCTTCGTATGCACCATGGACAGGGGATTGGCTTGCATGCACAACAGTGGAAGAAGCAGTGGTGCCACCCGCAGACACTGTTCCTGGACCCTGGGGTTCGGCCCACAAAGTCGGGTGCTTTGCTGCCTTGTGCCTGATCATGCTGGTGATGGTCAGGCTGCTAGTTTTGCCACCCCTGCTGATCCTTGCCTGGCAGATGGTGCAAATGGCCTTTTTGGGGTTATCGGCAGAATCTTTAAAAAACAACCAGACTCGGGAAGACCTAACAGTTGTACTGGCAACTTCCTTCGTGTTGGTGTTACGGGGAATGGTTGCCTGCCTTCTGTCTGCGGCCACTACACTGCTTCTTTCTGCCTGTTGGGGTGCTCTGCCTCCCTCCCCCTGTGTGCTGCTGTCCTCGCTCTGCATGTCCTCTTGCCAGGTTGGGTCAGTTAATATATAATCCAGCACCGTGTCTTCCACTTCCACACCCTGGTCCTCCTCCTGACTTTCTGGCAATTGTGTCTCATCATCATCCATCTCTTGTGACACTTTCCCACCATCGCCTTCGTGTGACTGTGGCTGCTCAAATATTTGGGCATCGCTGCATGCGATCTCCTCTTGCCCGCTTCAAGTGGACCGGGCGAGAGGCCCAAATCTATAAATGGAAAAGTTAACAGCTCTTCGGAGTGTCCAAGTGTGGGATCAGTTGTCTCTGGGCACTCGGCATGGTGGGAGGAAGGAGGATCAGTGTGAGGAATATGCAGTCCAGACTGACGGCTACTGAGACTTGACCATGTGGAAGACAGGGTGGTGGTGGTGGCAAAGTGACTGGAAGCATTATCCGCTATCAAACCAACAACCTTTTGACACTGCTCTGGGTTCAATAGTGGTGTGCTGCTGTCCCCTAGGAATTGGGACAGGAAGATCGGGCGAGAAGATGTGGGTGTTTGTTGTGGCAAAATTTCAGCTTGCCCACGGCCTCGGCCTCTGCATGCACCATCACCATCACGTCCAGTTCTCCGTCCCTTGCCACGCGCCTTGCCCATTTTAAATGGAGGACAATATCTTCCACGCTCACTACAAATGGCTGAATTTGGAGCGAATTTATATGTAATCCATGTGACGGAGAAACCACAGTTTTAAATACCTGGCCTGTAGGTAACTATTTTGAACAGCAAACTGGTGTCAAAAACTTTGCTGACACACTGAAAACATTTTTTAATGGAAGCCAGAAATGGCCGAATTTTCTGAAAACGTATATGTGATCAGTGTGACCGAGGAAACATAGTTTTAAATACCTGGCCTGTAGGTAACTATTTTGAACAGCAAACTGGTGTCAATTGCTTCACTGACACACTGAAACAAATTTTTAATGGAGCCAGAAATGGCAGTATTTTCAGCGCAATTATATGTGATCCGTGTGATGGACAAACCATAGCTGGATAGCTGGATTTTTTGCGCTGTAATATGGAAAGGACCTGGCTGTATTCTGCAGTGCCAACAAGCAAATGGCGCAGAACAACGGTATTCTCTGGATTGCTTTTTAAGCAAATAATGAGGATTAAGAGCCAAAAAAAAATTATTCCTGGCCCCTGAAACCTGATCCTATTTCTAGAAATATCTAACAGCAGCAGCCGACAGAACTGGAATGGAGCCTCTTGTGCTATGTGTACTGCAGTCTGCTATATACCCTGCGTGCCTGCCTATATACACTTCCTGCCTGATATCTCTGCAGATGGATTAGTCCTCAGAAGGACTGTTTGTTGAGATGGATATGTGTCTCTAATATAGTTTGGTACACCTTCACTAACTAGAAACAAGCAAATCTCTCCCTAGCTCAGCAGCACCTCTCCCTACACTGTCTGATTCCAGCGTGACTGTGACGAGCATGGCGGTGCCAGGTCTGATATAGACCTGATAACGCTGTGCGGCCAGCCAATCACTGTAATGCCACAACCAACATGGCTACGGCATTACAGTGAGTGGCTGGCAATCCCTGCATGTTCATTGGCTCTGTAAAGAGCACCAAACATGCTGGGAGGAGACCCGAGCTCCCGCCGAGCAACCCCAGAAATACTCGGCGAGCGCTGAACATCTCGAGCAGTGAGATGCTCGGGTGAGCAACGAGCAGTAGCGAGCATGCTCGCTCATCACTAGTAGTCATGTGATATAATGTGAAGGTAATGTAAAAGTTATGCATAATATGAATAGTGTGCAGTATGGAATAAGTATAGGGTAAGATAGAGTGTGATAAGCATTCTAAGAAGTGTATAGAAATGTAATGCATTGTGTTTGTGAGGGAGATCTGCCCAGCTACAGATTATAGGGTCAGATATAGTTAAAGTTCGGGACTAGCCCATAGAGGGACGGGAAAGTCTCAGTAAAAAGGGACTGCTTCAGGATAGTTAGATAGTGAATCTGTTAACTAAGGTGACAGGGTCAAGTTCAAGGTGCAGTGGTCTGATATCAAAAGAGAGAACCTAGTGTTCTGGGCAGCATGAAGCCTAATAAAATCCCCTGTGGACATTCCTGAAATGTCCGGAGCTCAAGGATCGATATAGATAACAGTCCTCTGGTGTGCTGTGGAACTGGACTGGGAATCCCTGGAGCTCACAGGATCAGTGGGCGTAGGGATAGTCTGGGAAGAACGGATAGAAATGCCGAAAATGTACTGTATTAAGGAAACAAGAATTGAGAAGTGTTGTGTCCAGTACTGCGTATTACAATTTGATGAACTTGAATTGTCCAGTAAATGTGTGTTGAAACTAACTGAGTATCCCCTGAGTTACATGTGGTGGCTCCTGAAGATGGAGGTCTAGAGACTGCGGAGGCCTGCGACCTACAGACAGTGCGAGTAACGCACACCACACATGCCAGAACTTTGAGACTGAGACATGATTTTTCTGAAAAGTGCCAGGGCATCATGGAGCAGCTGTTCGCCCACGGCTACCACCCTCTGGTAGTTTACATAAAGTATATCACTCGAATTAGATAGACAGGTGTCAGCACTCCATATCCTGCTAATTTTGACAGAGCTGGCCAAATTTGGCTTGAAAATGAAAAATTTTTGTTCATCCTTTTGTTGCAAAAAAAATGTTAGACTTTTCAAAGTGTTTTAGTACAGATTTCTGGCATAAACATTTTTATGAATCTAAACCAGGGGTCCTCAAACTTTTTAAACAGGGGGCCAGTTCACTGTCCCTCAGACCATTGGAGGGCCGGAATATAGTTTTTTTTTAAAAAAAACTATGAACAAATTCCTATGCACACTGCACATATCTTATTTTGAAGTAAAAAAACAATACAGGAACAAATACAATATTTAAAATGAAGAAAAAGTAAAGTTAAATCAACCGGTATTTCAATAGGCACGTAAATGTCCCCAATAGGCAGCATAGGTCCCCAATAGGCAGGTAAATGGCCCCAATAGGCAGCATAGGTCCTCAATAGGCAGGTAAATGCCCCAATAGGCAGCATAGGTCCCCAATAGGCAGGTAAATGTCCCCAAGAGGCAGCATAGGTCCTCAATGGGCAGGTAAATGTCCCCAATAGGCAGCATAGGTCCTCAATGGGCTGGTAAATGTCCCCAATAGGCAGCATAGGTCCCCAATAGGCAGGTAAATGTCCCCAACAGGCAGGTAAATGTCCCCAATAGGCAGGTAAATGTCCTCAATGGGGAGGTAAATGTCCCCAATAGGCAGCATAGGTCCTCAATAGGCAGGCTGTTCCCCCCTTATAATGCCCCATGCAGGCTGTTCCCCCCTTATAATGCCCCATGCAGGTTGTCACCCCCCATATAATGCCCCATGTAGGATATCACTCCCCTGTCTTTATAATGCCCCATTCAGGATGTCACCCCCCCATATAATGCCCCATGCTGGATTTAACCCCCCATATAATGCCTCATGCTGCATGTCACCCCCCCCATATAATGCCCCATTCAGGATGTCACCCCCCCATATAATGCCCCATGCAGGATATCACTCCCCTGTCGTTATAATGCCCCATTCAGGATGTCACCCCCCATATAATGCCCCATGCAGCATGTCACTCCCCCATATAATGCCCCATGCAGCATGTCACTCCCCCATATAATGCCCCATGCAGGATGTCACCCCTAATATTATGTCCCATGCCTCCATACATTAAAAAATAAAAAATCCAATACTCACCTCACTCCTCCTCACCTGCTGCCGCTGCTCAGGTCCGGACTCCAGCGTCGCCTGCCTCATCCCGCTCTGCGCTGCCTGTGATGGCTCAGGGGAGGGCACGGTGTAAAGATGTCACCGCACCCTCTGACCTGAGACGTCACAGGGAGCGCAGAGCAGGAAGACAGCGGATCTGCAGAGGCACGGGGAGAGGTAAGTATCCGGCTGCCGGGGCCCTGAGCAAGCGGGGGGGGGGCGGGCGCTGACACTGCTCTCCTCCGCCCACAGCCCCGCGGGCCGTAGTTTGAGGACCCCTGATCTAAACCATTGTGTTTTTGGACTTTGCAAAGCACGGTGGCTCCATGTTTAGCACTGTAGCCTTACAGCACTGGGGTTCTGGATTCAAATCCTCCCCAGGACAACATCTGCAAGTAGTCTGTATGTTCTCCCTGTGTTTGCTTGGGTTTCCTCCGGGTTCTCTGGCTACCTCCCATACTCCAAAGACATTTTGATAGGGAATTTAGATTGTTAGTCCCAATGGGACAGTGATGATAATTTCTGTAAACCGCTGTGGGACTAGTAGGTCAAAATTAGTGTTATTGTGAACAGTTAAGCAAGTTGAAGATAACATGATCTCTAAAAGGCCTAAAGTTAAAGATGAAAAATTTCCTTTGTATTTTAGGGAGAAAAAAAAATAGTCATTTTTTTACATTTTAATAATTACCAAAAGGAAAATGGGCCGATGCAAAAGCTTGGGCACCCTTGGAGATTTGTGTGCTCAGATAACTTTGACTAAGGTTTCAGACCTTAATTAGCCTATTAGGGTTATGGCTTGTTCACTATCATCATTAATAAAGGCCAGGTGATGCAAATTTCCCAGCTTTATAAAAATCCAGCCTTCTATAACCTTGTTCCAAAAAAAAAGCAGCCATGGGTTCTTCAGCTGCCTAGCACTCTGAAAATGAAAATGGTGGAGGTCCACAAAGCAGGAGAAGGGAAAGGATTGCTAGAGAGGCAAAGCAGAACCCCCCGCTTGACTGTAAAAAACCTTCAGAAAGATTTTTCAAACTTGTGCTCAGTGTGAACCTGCTTTCATCTGTGAAGAGCACAGGGTGCCAGTGGCGTCTTTGCCAATTCTGGTGTTCTGTGGCAAATGCCAAGCATCCTGCACGGTGTTGAGATGTGAGCACAACCCCCATCTGTGGACGTTGGGCCCTCATACCACCCTCATGGAGTCGGTTTCTAACCGTTTGTGCAGACACATGCACATTTGTGGCCTGCTGGAGGTCATTTTGCAAGGCTCTGGCAGTGCTCCTCCAGTTCCTCCTTGCACAATGGCAGAGGTAGCTGTCCTGCTGCTGGGTTGTTGCCCTCCTACGGCCCCCTCCACGTCTCCTGGTGTACTGGCCTGTCTCCTGGTAGCGCCTCCAGCCTCTGGACACTACGCTGACAGACACAGCAAACCTTCTTGCCACAGCTCGCATTGATGTGCCATCCTGGATGAGCTGCACTACCTGAGCAAGTTCTGTTGGTTGTAGAGTCCGCCTCATGCTACCACGAGGGTGAAAGCACAACCAACATTCAAAAGTGACCAAAACATCAGCCAGAAAGCATTGGTACTGGGATGTGGTCTGTGGTCCCCACCTGCAGAACCACTCCTTTATTGAGGGTGTCTTGATAATTGCCAATAATTTCCATCTATTGTCTATTCCATTTGCACAAAAGCATGTGAAATTGATTGTCAATCAGTGTTGCTTCCTAAGTGGACAGTTTGATTTCACAGAAGTTTGATTTACTTGGAGTTATATTCTGTTGTTTAAGTGTTCCTTTTATTTTTTTGAGCAGTGTATATACAGGTATCTTATACATGATATCAAACCAATAAATGAGATATAACCATCAAGAGAGATATATAAAAAATTCAAGATATTTCAGGACAGGAGAGTCCAAAAGATGAAAAGAAAACCGCATAACCAAAGACCATCAATCCTCCTCCAATAAATGTAGAACCTCCTTCTGGGAAATTAGGGTGCCGAGGAAGTCCAGTGGATACATGAATCACAGATAACCATCCATTAAAGATGAAAGTTCCAAACCGCCAGAGTCACTGTAACAGCAAAGGACCATATCACTGCCATCCTGTATGATACTGCCAGGAAGCTAAAAAGGGGGACAAAAACACAGAGGTTTAAGAAAACAATACCCAATAATATAGTAAAACCTATGTAAAACCACGACAAATAATTAAAACAGTATGGCACTACAGAAAAGGGGTGAAACTCAGGATCTCATTTAATCCTTTAGGTCGGATGCAATCAATCCTCATGATCAATTGAGATTCCAGTTGGGTCAGAGTTTTCCTCCAGTTTCCGCCACAACCATCAATGTGGACTCGGTCTATCCCGGAGATCTTCAGAAGTTTCGCGTTACATCCATGATAAATTTTAAAGTGCTTATAGATAGGTTTAAGGATGTAGACATCCTGAATTTCAGCAGCATTATTTATGTCTCTTACATGTTCACAAACTCTGATTCTTAGTTGGCGGGAAGTCAGACCCACATAGATCAGCCCGCAAGGACAGGTAGCATAATACACAACACCTTCAGTACCACAGGTGATATGTTGTGTTATCTTGAATTCTTTCAATCCATCACAGGAGGTGAAGTTAAAACATTGTCTCAAATTAGCACAGGCAGCACAACTGCCACAAGGAAAAAAGGCCCATTTCGGGCCTCTGGAACCAAAGGCACGTTCCGGTCCAGGGTCCCTGTGGTAACTGTGTACCAACAGGTCCCTCAAGTTCTTGGCCCGTCTGTATGTAACAGATGGTGACCCCGTAGTATATTTTGACAGTACCAGGTCGTTGTTAATAATTGGCCAAAATTTTTCCAACGCTTTTCTTCACTAGGTCGTATTTATCGTTAAATGTAGTTATGAACCTCACCTGCTTGTCCTCCACGGATTGCGTCCTTGTCTGCAGAAGTTCCTCTCTCTTGCTCTTTATTGCTCTTCTCCAACCTTTCTTGATAACATGTTTGGAGTATTCCCTTTGTCGAAATCTTTCAGCCAGATCATCAGCCTGTTGGGAGAAGGAGGTATCATCAGAACAAATACGTCTGGTGCGAAGAAATTGTCCCACAGGGATACTGTTCTTTAGGCTTTGTGGATGTGAGGACGAGGCATGCAGAAGAACATTCACCGCAGTTTCTTTTCTGTAAACTTCAGTGTGTAGTAGACCCTCTGGTCCCTTGTAGATGGGAGTATCCAAAAAAGTAATTTCAGCTTGACTATATTGATAGGTCAGTTTGACATTGATAACATTCCTATTCAGCTGTTGAACAAAGAGATGCAATTAATTTTAAGTCCCTTGCCAGATAACCAGAACGTCATCATTATAACAATGCCAAAAAACGACCTTGGCTATCAAGGGGGTGCAATCACCAAGAAAAATGTTCCTCTCCCACAGCCCCATCATTATGTCTAATTGACGTATAAAGAGATTCAACGTCTAGAGCAGGGGTCTCAAACTCGGCTGGGTATATGGGCCGCACATGGAAAAAATTTGAATTTGGGGGGCCGCATTCTTTGTTCAATGTGACATTTTTAGTGATACCATTTTTTTTGTATACACCTTTTGAACATTTTTGCCATGTTTATTTTTTTATGGCTTGGGTCGTTATGGATGTGGCGATAATAAACGTGCACTTTTTTGTGTTTACTTTAGTTTACATATAAAACAGCATTTTTAGTGCCCAATATTTTTTCATGCTTTATTTTATTTTTTGTTTTTTTTACAATTTTATTTCCCCCAATTGGCCACATACAGTAATATTGTCTTACAATTAGCATCATATAGTAATAATGGAAAACATCTTGTAGTAATGTTCCCCATCCAAGTCCCCATCTTGTACTAATGTGCCCCATCCAGGTCCCTATCCTGTGGCTATGTGCCCCATCCAGGTCCCCATCCTGTGGCAACGTTCCCCATCCTGGCGCCCATCTTGTACTAATGTGCCTCATCCAGGTCCCCATCTTGGGGCTATGTGCCCCATCCAGGTCCCCATCCTGTGGCAATGTGCCCCATCCAGGTCCCCATCCTGTGGCAATGTTCCCCATCCAGGTCCCCATCTTGTGGCTCTGGTCCCCATCTTGTGGCTCTGTGCCCCATCCAGGTCCCCATCTTGTGGCTCTGTGCCCCATCCAGGTCCCCATCTTGTGGCTATGTGCCCCATCCAGGTCCCCATCTTGTGGCTATGTGCCCCATCCAGGTCCCCATCCTGTGGCAACGTTCCCCATCCTGGCGCCCATCTTGTACTAATGTGCCTCATCCAGGTCCCCATCTTGGGGCTATGTGCCCCATCCAGGTCCCCATCCTGTGGCAATGTTCCCCATCCAGGTCCCCATCTTGTGGCTCTGGTCCCCATCTTGTGGCTCTGTGCCCCATCCAGGTCCCCATCTTGTGGCTCTGTGCCTCATCCAGGTCCCCATCTTGTGGCTATGTGCCCCATCCAGGTCCCCATCCTGTGGCAATGTTCCCCATCCAGGTCCCCATCTTGTGGCTATGTGCCCCATCCAGGTCCCCATCTTGTGGCTATGTGCCCCATCCAGGTCCCCATCTTGTGGCTATGTGCCCCATCCAGGTCCCCATCTTGTGGCTATGTGCCCCATCCAGGTCCCCATCTTGTGGCTCTGGTCCCCATCTTGTGGCTCTGTGCCCCATCCAGGTCCCCATCTTGTGGCTATGTGCCCCATCCAGGTCCACATCTTGAGGCTCTGTGCCCCATCCAGGTCCACATCTTGAGGCTCTGTGCCCCATCCAGGTCCCCATCCTGTGGCTATGTGCCCCATCCAGGTCCCCTCTTGTGGCTATGTGCCCCATCCAGGTCCCCTCTTGTGGCTATGTGCCCCATCCAGGTCCACATCTTGAGGCTATGTGCCCCATCCAGGTCCCCTCTTGTGGCTATGTGCCCCATCCAGGTCCCCTCTTGTGGCTATGTGCCCCATCCAGGTCCCCTCTTGTGGCTATGTGCCCCATCCAGGTCCCCTCTTGTGGCTATGTGCCCCATCCAGGTCCCCTCTTGTGGCTATGTGCCCCATCCAGGTCCCCTCTTGTGGCTATGTGCCCCATCCAGGTCCACATCTTGAGGCTATGTGCCCCATCCAGGTCCCCTCTTGTGGCTATGTGCCCCATCCAGGTCCCCTCTTGTGGCTATGTACCCCATCCAGGTCCCCTCTTGTGGCTATGTGCCCCATCCAGGTCCCCATCCTGTGGCTCTGTGCCCCCTGTGCTGTTCTTCACACACATAAAATAGAAAAAAAAAAAGATGATTCTCACCTGTCCTCCGTTCCCTCGGCGGCCTTCCTGCAGATGTGGCCCGCAGACACCACAGAGTCCGACCCCTTGACGATCCCGACCTGGTCCAGGAGGAGCCGCCGACAGCAGCGCTGCATTGCCGCACAGAGACCGTCTCCCAGCACAGCATTTTCAATGTCAGCCGCCGGCCAATCAGAGGCCAGCAGCTGACATCTGCATATGGCAATGACGTCATACTCGCTGCGCCGCACGCAGATATCAGCTGCTGGCCTCTGATTGGCCAGCGGCTGGCATTGGAAATGCAGTGCTGGGAAACAGTCTCTGTGTGGCAATTCAGCGCTGCTGTCGGCAGCTCCTCCTGGACCAGGTCGGGATCGTCAAGGGGTCAGTGCCTGTGGGCCGCATATAGCAGCCTCAGGGGCCGCATGCGGCCCGCGTGTTTGAGACCCCTGGTCTAGAGAGACCAACCACATGTCAGATTCCAAGAATATATTGTCCACTTTTCTCAGAAGATCGCCAGTGTCCTTTACATATGATGGCATTGTTTCAACAAGTGGTTTTAGGTGATGATCAAGGTACCTACCAATAGTCTCACAGAGGCCACCATTTCCGGAAACTATCGGGCAGCCAGGGGTACATGCAGAGTTCTTGTGAATCTTTGGAAGAAGATAAAAGCAAGGGGTCTTTGGATATTCAGGTATCAGGCCGTCCCTAAGGTCCTTGGATATCGTGCCAGCCTGGAAGGCCTCCTCAAGGATCGTCCTGAGTTGACTCTGAAAGCTAAAGGTGGGATTAAATGTCAATCTCTTATAACAAGTAACATCTCTTAATTGCCGGAAGGCTTCTCTCTCGTACATCGTAACTGGCCAAATAACTTCATTCCCACCCTTATCTGCAGGTTTGATGATCATTTCTTTAAGTCGTTTCAATTCTCGCAGGGCCTGGCGTTGCACCCTAGTCAGATTGTCATTGCAAATCCCAGTTGGAATCTTCTTGAACTCATCAGAAACCATTTTAACAAAGATATCTATGTTGGGGAATAGGTTCAAAGGTGGAAATTTCTTAGACTTTGTTACCTGAAAGCGATCTTTCAAAGAAGTGGGTTTGCTCTCTTCTCTCAATTCCTCAAGAATGGCAATAGATTCCCTTTCTCTAGGAGTCCAAAGGTCCTCGACAGTAGTCTTTTCGTGAAGTTTTTTTAAAACCAGCTTTCGTGCGAATAAATGGAGGTCCTTTACAGCTGTGAAAACGTCAAATGGAGAAACCGGAGAAAAGATTAAACCAAGGCTCAGTACATGATTCTGAGCCTTGGTAAGGGTAATTTTTGACAAATTTCCTACCTGAAGTTTTTGGGTTTCTTTTAGAGGGGTTGGAGTCCTCTTGATAGAGGCGTAGTTTTTGCCCTGTCCAAAGCTTTTTCTCTTGCCCCTAGTAAATGGATAGGGGTGTGGTTGACTCGAAAAAGACTCTTCCATGGATGACATAGAAGAGACTGAAGATGTCCGTTAGCGGGATTGGGCTGTATGCCATCTATAAACAGTATTGTTCTGATAATCCTGAAGATCTCGTGAGAACTTTTTAGCTTTGTTGTCTTGTACCTCCTTTTCCCAGTTGATAAATAATTTATCTAGATTTTTTTTTAAATAACTCCATCTGTTCAGGGGTAATGGATTCAACTAATTTCTTCCGTGTGGTATCAATATCAGTCTCAAGAGATTTCAAGGTCTTTTTGTTTATACCTATTAGTATTTCTATCAAGGAATGTGAACATCCATTACATGCTTCCTCCCATCTATTTTTGAGGAAGGTATCTTCTACTGGGAAGGAGGGGAGTATGCAAACTCTCAAACCCCTGGGAATCATGTTCTTAGCCAAATAGTTTTCTAAGGATACCTTGTTCCACCACGTACGCATCCTTTTTTTAAAAAGAAATTTCAATGAATTCTTGAGGTCAATAGTAGTGCCATTCACTATGTCTGCCTTCAAAGATACTTCTCCTTTAAAAATATTATCAACATGAGTGTGCCGAGTTTGGTCTCTTGCACGAATATCCATGGCCATATAGCTGTATAGGAGACAGCAAAAATTACAAAATATTCCAAATAAAGTTGGGGGCCTACTGAATGCAATACTTCATTCAAAGCAATCCAATCATGAAAAAAGAAGTATATATGCAAATAAAAATACTGTTTATTGAAATTATTTTAAAAAACAATCAATAAAAATACATTTCTAAAAAGGGGAAGTAAATAGAAGGATACCACAGTAAGTAGGTTGGAGGTATAGTCCAACAAGATAGTAGACAGATATAGACTCTTGAGGTCAATAGTAGTGCCATTCACTATGTCTGCCTTCAAAGATACTTCTCCTTTAAAAATATTATCAACATGAGTGAGCTTAGTTTGGTCTCTTGCACGAATATCCATGGCCATATAGCTGTATAGGAGACAGCAAAAATTACAAAGTATTCCAAATAAAGTTGGGGGCCTATTGAATGCAATACTTCATTCAAAGCAATCCAATCATGAAAAAAAGAAGTATAGATGCAAATAAAAATACTGTTTATTCAAATTATTTTAAAAAACAATCAATAAAAATACATTTCTAAAAAGGAGAAGTAAATAGAAGGATACCACAGTAAGTAGGTTGGAGGTATAGTCCAACAAGATAGTAGACAGATATAGACACACCCAAGGTTATGTCAAGGCAGGAGAGGCCTGTCCAAACAAACAGACTTAATAAAGTGTCACATGCAAAAAATAGTAATAGTACTATAACAGTTCATAATGAAGAGGACCCAAATTATTAGGTTGCTCAAAGAGGTTCAACGGTATAAAAAACCTGTAAGAAGAAATTATCATAGAACTGTAAAGTGTAATGTGCAATAATAACAAAAGTCCATGGATGATGCTATATCAGGTCTTAAAAATGTGGAAGGAGCCTCAAAATTACCACTGCCACAAAAAGCCCTGAAAAAACTAACAGTTATGATAAAGTGACATAAGGCTAAGTGCCAGTTTGGAATATGATGTAGACACGAGTCAAAGAAAATCCATCATAAAATAAACAAAAAATATCATAACATAGTAAATGTATAGGGAGTGGAGGGAAGAGGCAATACAACCTGGTCACTGTGGAAGGAGGGAATACCCCAACGCCCGTTTCGCGTTCCGATTCTTCGGGGGGAAGGGTACATAGAGGGTAGGAGAGCTCCGTTATATTGAGCTATGTTCAGTGTACTCACGTGTGACTGCATCGGTGCTTCCGGAAGCTGAGGCGGAGTTTATCTTTTGTGTTTTGCAACAACTTTCTCTGTTCAGGAGTTGTCCCATTTTTGTTCCAGTCCTTAGTTCTTTTAGGGAACCCTTCCCTTTATTCTATAGGTCTTCGTTCAGACTAGCCTAGGACTAAGGCAGGTCTGTTCGCTAGGAACAGGCAGCCCGCTACATCGTAGGTATTCAGCTTAGTCTTATTGTAGGGAAAGCTTTCCTCTTCTTTCCTTAGTACTTGTTTACAGATCATAACAGTAAGTCCAGCCCAAAAAATTAAGGAAATATTCATACGGGGATCAGTATGGCTTCCATCCAGGATTTGGCTCAACGCTTGCAGGGGTTGACTCTGGAGGTGGCCGAGCTCCAGCAACACGTGAGTAGCTGTTCCGGAGCGCCTTTTGTGGAACCCAATGTAGGACTGCCGGATGTTTTTTATGGTAGACAGCAAGATTTTTTTTCCTTTAAAAATGCTTGTTTGTTATATTTTTGTTTGAGACCAAGGTCCTCTGGGACTGAATCACAGCGCATTGGTTTTATTATGTCACTTTTGCGCAATGAAACACAAGGGTGGGCCTTTTCTCTTCAACCTAATGATCCATGTTTGAGGTCGGTAGAAGAGTTTTTTTCTGCTATGGGTCTATTATATGACTATCCTGATCGAATCTCATCTGCTGAGGCAGAACTCAGGTGTTTGAATCAGGGGTCAGATGATGCTGAGATTTATTGCACACACTTTAGAAGGTGGGCTTCTGAAGTCAGATGGAATGATCCTGCTCTGAAATGTCTATTTCTTGCTGATCTGAGTGAAAGGGTTAAGGATTTGCTAATTGCATTCCCTGCACCTGAGACTCTGCAGGATGCCATGCAATTAGCTGTTCGTATGGATAGGAGGCTGAGATGTAGGCAGAATGAGGTAAAGACTCCTGTAATGCCAGGTCCTAGTCTCCAGAAAATCTGCTCAGACGGCGGAGAACCGATGGAGGTTGGGGCGATGTCGCTCCGCTCTCAGGAAAGAGACCGGAGGTTCACTGAGCGATTGTGTCTTTATTGTGGTAAAGTTGACCATTTGATTAAGTATTGTGAGCTTTGTTTAAGTAAAGAAAAAGAAAAAGGTCAGGTATGCCCGTATAGCTTGTTTACGCTCTGCAGGAGTATTTCTTTCAGGGAGTACTACTTTGCAGGAAAATTTGATTGAATTTCAAGTATTTGTGGATTGTGGTTCAACACTTAATGTGATAGATAAAGGCTTTTTGGAAAAACTTAAATTGAAATCCAAACCTTTGTCATCACCTATTTCTGTTATTGCAATTAATAATACTCCCTTGAAATGTATTACTCACAAGGTTGTTGCATTTCCCCTCACTATCAATGGTTTTCACCAAGAAATCTTGGACTTGGCTGTATTAGATAATTTACCCTCTCCGGTCGTTCTAGGATTGCCTTGGTTAAAACTGCACAATCCTTTGCTGGACTGGTTTACTAATATGATAAAGTCTTGGAGTCCGAAATGTTATGATAAATGTTGTAATGGTTGCATTGCGGCTGTGGGAAAAGGGGAATTACCTGTACCTATTCAAGATTTTTGGAGGGTTTTTTTCGGAGGAGGAGTCGGAAGTTTCACCTCCTCATAGGGATTATGATTGCGCCATTGAGTTTATTCCGGGAGCTACTCTTCCCAAGAGTCGCTTGTTTAATCTAACTATCCCTGAAAGAAAGGCCTTGGAGGAGTACATATAGACTAGTCTGGCTGCTGGTCACATTAAATCTTCTAAGTCGCCTGTGGCAGTTGGATTTTTCTTTGTTAAAAAAAATGACGGGGGTTTGTGTCCGTTTCTGGATTTTCGTGAAATTAATAAGATTACCGTACGCAATTCCTACCCATTGCCATTAATTCCTGACTTGTTTAACCAGTTAGTGGGGGCCAAGTGGTTCTCTAAGATTGATCTCCAGGGGGCATACAATTTGTTATGAGTGAAGGAGGGTGATGAATGGAAAACTGCTCTTAACACTCCGGTAGGTCATTTTGAGAATCTGGTGATGCCTTTTGGTCTTACCAATGCACCTGCATTTTTTCAGAACCTTAATAATGACATCTTGAGACCTTTGATTGGTAAGAATGTGGTTGTGTACTTGGATGACATTTTGATTTATTCGCCAGATCTGGAGTCCCATTGGCAGAGTGTACGTGAAGTTTTGTAGTTATTGAGTGATCATTCACTCTTTGCTAAGCTGGAGAAATGTGAGTTCGCTGTGCAGAAAATTAGTTTTTTGGGCTACATTGTCTCCAGTGAGGGCTTTGAGATGGACCCTGTGAAGGTTCAGGCTGTGCAGGAATGGCCTAGGCCTATTGGTTTGAGATCTATACAGAGATTTTTGGGTTTTGCCAATTATTACTGGAAATTCATTAAGAAATTTTCTGTAATTGTTAAGCCTCTAACCGATCTCACCAGGAAAGGTGCGAATATGGTCCAATGGAGTACTGAGGCCATTGAAGCATTTAAGTATCTCAAAAAGAGGTTCAGTTCAGCTCCTATCCTTATGCAGCCTGATGAGACCAAGCCTTTTTTGGTTGAGGTCGATGCTTCATCGGTGGGAGTCGGAGCAGTTTGGTCTCAGGAGAACAGGGATGGAGTACATCCTTATGCCTTCTTTTTGAAAAAATTTTCGGAAACCGAATTGAATTATGATGTTGGAAATCGGGAGTTGCTGGCTATTAAACTCACGTTTGAACATTGGCGTCATTTTTTGGAAGGCGCTAGATTTCCTATTCAGGTTTTCACAGATCATAAGAATTTGATCTATCTGGATGCTGCCAAGCGCTTGAATGCCCGTCAAGCTAGGTGGGCACTTTTTTTTTCTCGTTTCATTTTTCTGTTACCTATATCCCTGGTACTAAGAATGTTAAAGCCGATGCTTTATCTCGCAGCTGCTCTCCTGCGGTCGGTGCCGAGGTGGAGGAGAACATTTTACAGAAAGGAGTTGTGGTGGCGGCATTGGACTCCGTTTTGGAGAATGGGATTCTAAAAGCTCAAGATGATGCTCCATCTAACACTCCCCATGGGAGGTTGTTCGTGCCTAGAACCTTTAGGAGAGACTTGTTTGTGGAGTGTCATGAGTCTCGCTTGGCAGGTCATCCTGTAATTTCTGAGACTAAGAGACTTATCAGTCGCAGTTTTTGGTGGCCTGGATGGCAGAAAGAAGTAATAAAGTGGGTGCGTCAATGTATGGTGTGTGCTAGGTCAAAGGCTTCACATACTCCTGCTGTGGGGTTGCTTTGCCCTCTGGAGGTTCCTAGTGCGCCTTGGACGCATCTCACAATGGATTGTATTACTGATCTGCCCGTGTCCGAGGGTTTTACTGTCATCTGGGTGGTCGTGGACCGTTTTAGTAAGATTTGTCATTTGTCATTCATTAAGTTGCCCTGCGCCAAGACACTCACTAAGGCTTTTGTTAAGGAGATTGTCAAACTTCATGGCGTTCCCACGGATATTGTTTCTGATAGAGGACCTCAGTTTGTGGCTCGCTTTTGGCGTGCTTTTTGTGACTGGTTGGGAGTCCATTTGTCATTTTCGTCTGGGTATCATCCTGAGTCTAATGGACAGACTGAAAGAAAGAACCAGGATGTTGAACAGTTTTTGCGTTGTTTTGCGGCGGACAATCAAGAGGTGTGGTCTGAGTTTCTGCCTCTCACAGAAATTGCTCTTAACAATCATACATCCTCCTCAGCTGGGTGGTCTCCTTTTTTTGTTGTACTGGGAGACATCCGTCTTTTGGTTCGTTCTCCAAATTGGGGTCGGCGGTGCCGGAGGAGGAGAATTTTTCCGGTGATTTGGAGAGAGTTTGGACTAATGTACATTGCAACCTTCAAGAGGCTAACAAGAAGTCCAAGAAGTATGTTGACAGGAAACGAAAGGAGGTTTTGTTTACTGTGGGTGACATGGTTTGGTTGTCCTCAAGGAACCTGCGGTTGAGGATTCCCTCTAAAAAACTGGGTCCTAATTTTGTGGGTCCATTTAAAGTGCTTCAGGTTGTTAACCCCTCTGCGGTTAGGTTGGATGTTCCTACTTCCTGGAAGATTAATCCAGTGTTTCATGTTTCCTTGTTGAAAAAGTCTTATGTATCTGATAGGGATGCCACTGTCTCAGTTTTTCCTGTGGTGGAAGATTGCGAATATGAAATTTCACGTATCTTGAATTCTAGATGGCATAGAGGGAGAGTACAGTATCTCGTCTCCTGGAAGGGTTTCAGTCCCGAAGATAACTCCTGGGTAAGGGCGGATGATGTCTCTGCTCCTAGGCTTGTTAGAGCTTTCCACAAGCGGTATCCGAATAGGCCTGGGCCTGGAGGATCCGGAGGATCCTCTTAAAAGAGGGGTACTGTTAGAACCCTCCTGTTTGTTTTTTCCATCTTGTGTTTTGCGGTCATGTGACCATCTGCCTTTATATTCCAGCTCCGCCTTTTTGGCTGTGCTGGACTTCAGTGTTGTTTGACTGTTTTGCTAGCCAGGTGCTTCTGTGCCTATCTCTCAGTTCGCTTGGTCCTTTAGGGACCTCTAGTACCTTTTTGTCAGTTTATCTTTTGTGTTTTGCAACAACTTTCTCTGTTTAGGAGGTGTCCCATTTTTGTTCCAGTCCTTAGTTCTTTTAGGGACCCCTTCCCTTTAGTCTATAGGTCTTCGTGCAGACTAGCCTAGGACTAAAGCGGATCTGTTCGCTAGGAACAGGCAGCACGCTACATCGTAGGGATTCAGCTTAGTCTTACTGTAGGGAAAGCTTTCCCCTTCTTTCCTTAGTACTTGTTTGCGGATCTTAACAATTACAATTCCTTTTCTCATATTCATGTTTTTCAATTTTATATGGCCATTTGGGAAGAAGTTCATATTGGGATCTTCCTGGGCACATTGTCACATGCACTCGGTGTCTTTTTATTTTCCATTTTTGTTTCAATTATGTAATTAGGATTCCACTTTGGAATTGATTATTCTCAATGTGTCTAGGAGGTTCTGACGTCTTCTAGTAATTTATGGACACAGCTAGTTTTATGCACTTGCACTTTTATTCTAATCACTTGAATATATCTGTATTTTTCGGACTATAAGACGCACCGGACCATAAGATGCACCTAGGTTTTAGAGGAGGAAAATAAAAAAATAAAAATTTAAGCAAAAAACGTGGTCATGATGCAATTTTAAGGGGGAGGGGGTCTTCTGCTGACACTGGAATAGGGGTAATGTCCCCCAATTCTGACAATATCCCCCATCCTGGTATATATGCCCCCCCTTTCCTTTTATACGTGGTCCCCATCCCCATCCTGGTATGCCTGGCATCCCTCCATCCTGGTATGCATGGCACCCCTCATCCTTATCCTGGTATGCATGGCACCCCTAATCCCTGTCCTGGTATGCATGGCACCCCTAATCCCTGTCCTGGTATGCATGGCACCCCTCATCCCTGTCCTGGTATGCATGGCACCCCTAATCCCTGTCCTGGTATGCATGGCACCCCTAATCCCTGTCCTGGTATGCATGGCACCTCTAATCCCTGTCCTGGTATGCATTTTCCCCCTAATCCCCATCATGCTGCACATTAAAAAAAAATAAACACTCCTACTCACCTTTTTTCTTTCCTCCAGCGCTGCGTCCAGTCTGCCTGCACTGATCTCTCCATGTGAGCCGCGCATGACGTCACTGCCATGCGCGGCTCACAAGGAGAGATCAGCTGCCGGAAGTCACTGCTCCCCACGCCGGGACTGTGTGCGCGGGGAGCAGTGACATCACTCTCCTTCATAGCCGGCACACAGACGAGCCGCGCTGCGGCTGCTGCTGCTGCCGGCTATCTCCTGTGCCCGCTCATCAAAGGGCATGAATATTCACCCCCTCCCCATGCCCATGGGCGTGGAGAGAGGTTGAATATTCATGCCCTTTAACAGCGGGCACAGGAGATAGCCGGCAGCAGCGGCAGCAGCCGCAGCGCGGCTACACTGTATACCGCTATTAAGGAGCATGAATATTCAGTGCTCCCCACGCCCAGTGGGCATGGGGAGCAGTGAATATTCATTTTCTTTAGCCTCGGGGACAGTGTAGGCTGCAGTAGGCAGCTGCTGCCTCCTGTGCCCCGCTCCTCCATCGATACCGCTCCCCCCACACCACACATAAATATACACCCCCCCCAACATTCGGACTATAAGACGCACCCCCCATTTTCCTCCAAAATTTTGGAGGAAAAAAGTGCGTCTTATAGTCCGAAAAATACGGTATATATTTATGTATTCACATAACATTATTTTGAATTTATTATACTTCCATTTGATATACTGTCACTTTTATCACCTTTGCACTCAATAAATTGGCGTCCCTATAACTTAGTTTCACCCTAGTATCGTTTTGTTTATTTATATTTATTCCAAATTTTATTATTTTTTTCACTCACTCGGGAGTCTTAAAATTAATATGGTGGCATAATATATTTCTGTGAGCATATTTCTTTTTATCTGTCCATCACATTTTTGAGGTTCTGTTTACACAATATTTTTATTTCATTTATTTTTATTTTCGTTATTATTAATATATTTTTATTATTTTTTCATTTATTATTTTTTATATTATTTTTTATCTTTATTTTTCTTATTTTTCTTCCCAAATACTCATGGTTTATTGTTTCTATTCTATATACTTCGTATAACCATACCATTATGACATCTCCTTTATGATTGGAACTTTGATAATGGCTCTGTGCTGAGGTGAATTTATGATACACTTATCCTCACCTGGACCTCATGTGCCTTTTCCCATACTGTGGGTAGCTGTCCTGTGGTGTGGTGTGCGCTTCCGTTTGCGGGCTGAAAAAGTTGCCGTGGCGACGCGTCCTGCAGCATCACCTCTCCCCTCCTTCTGGGCTGACGGGTCGGCCGGCGGGCAGGGTCTGGTGACGTGGTACGCTGCTGCCGCGGCTTCCGCTCCGCCGCGGCTTCCGGAAGCGCCAATGCAGCCACACGTGAGTACACTGAACATAGCTCAATATAAGGGAGCTCTCCTGCCCCCTATGTACCCTTCCCCCCGAAGAAGCGGAACGCGAAACGCGCGTTGGGGTTGTCCCTCCTTCCACAGTGACCAGGTTGTATTGCCTTTTCCCTCCACTCCCTATACATTTACTATGTTATGATATTTTTTGATTATTTTATGATGGATTTTCTTTGACTCGTGTCTACATCATATTCCAAACTGGCACTTAGCCTTATGTCACTTTATCATAACTCTTAGTTTTTTCAGGGCTTTTTGTGGCAGTGGTAATTTTGAGGCTCCTTCCACATTTTTAAGACCTGATATAGCATCATCCATGGACTTTTGTTATTATTGCACGCTACACTTTACAGTTCTATGATAATTTCTTCTTACAGGATTTTTATACCGTTGAACCTCTTTGAGCAACCTAATAATTTGGGTCCTCTTCATTATGAACTGTTATAGTACTATTACTATTTTTTGCATGTGACACTTTATTAAGTCTGTTTGTTGGGACAGGCCTCTCCTGCCTTGACATAACCTTGGGTGTGTCTATATCTGTCTACTATCTTGTTGGACTATACCTCCAACCTACTTACTGTGGTATCCTTCTATTTACTTCTCCTTTTTTTTTTATGTATTTTTATTGATTGTTTTTTAAAATAATTTGAATAAACAGTATTTTTATTTGCATCTATACTTCTTTTTTCATGATTGGATTGCTTTGAATGAAGTATTGCATTCAATAGGCCCCCAACTTTATTTGGAATATTTTGTAATTTTTGCTGTCTCCTATACAGCTATATGGCCATGGATATTCGTGCAAGAGACCAAACTTGGCTCACTCATGTTGATAATGTTTTTAAAGGAGAAGTATCTTTGAAAGCAGACATAGAGAATGGCACTACTATTGACCTCAAGAATTCATTGAAATTTCTTTTTAAAAAAATGATGCGTACGTGGTGGAACAAGGCATCCTTAGAAAACTATTTGGCTAAGAACATGATTCCCAGGGGTTTGAGAGTTCGCATACTCCCCTCCTTCCCAGTAGAAGATACCTTCCTCAAAAATAGATGGAAGGAAGCATGTAATGGATGTTCACGTTCCTTGATAGAGATACTAATAGGTATAAACAAAAAGACCTTGGAATCTCTTGAGACTGATATTGATACCACACAGAAGAAATTAGTTGAATCCATTACCCCTGAACACATGGAGTTATTTAAAAAAAAAATCTAGATAAATTATTTATCAACTGGGAAAAGGAGGTACAAGACATCAAAACTAAAAAGTTCTCACGAGATCTTCAGGATTATCAGAACAATACTGTTTATAGATGGCATACAGCCCAATCCCGCCAACGGACATCTTCAGTCTCTTCTATGTCATCCATGGAAGAGTCTTTTTCGAGTCAACCACGCCCCTATCCATTTACTAGGGGCAAGAGAAAAAGCTTTGGACAGGGCAAAAACTGCGCCTCTATCAAGAGGACTCCAAACCCACTAAAAGAAACCCAAAAACTTCAGGTAGGAAATTTGTCAAAAATTACCCTTACCAAGGCTCAGAATGATGTACTGAGCCTTGGTTTAATCTTTTCTCCGGTTTCTCCATTTGATGTTTTCACAGATGTAAAGGACCTCCATTTATTCGCACGAAAGCTGGTTTTAAAAAAACTTCACGAAAAGACCTTTGGACTCCTAGAGAAAGGGAATCTATTGCCATTCTTGAGGAATTGATTGACAGAAGAGAGCAAACCCACTTCTTTGAAAGATCGCTTTCAGGTAACAAAGTCTAAGAAATTTCCACCTTTGAACCTATTCCCCAACATAGATATCTTTGTTAAAATGGTTTCTGATGAGTTCAAGAAGATTCCAACTGGGATTTGCAATGACAATCTGACTAGGGTGCAACACCAGGCCCTGCGAGAATTGAAACGACTTAAAGAAGTGATCATCAAACCTGCTGATAAGGGTGGGAATGTAGTTATTTGGCCAGTTACGATGTACGAGAGAGAAGCCTTCCGGCAATTAAGAGATGTTACTTGTTATAAGAGATTGACATTTAATCCCACCTTTAGCTTTCAGAGTCAACTCAGGATGATGCTTGAGGAGGCCTTCCAGGCTGGCACGATATCCAAGGACCTTAGGGACGGCCTGATACCTGAATATCCAAAGACCCCTTGCTTTTATCTTCTTCTGAAGATTCACAAGAACTCTGCATGTCCCCCTGGCCGCCCGATAGTTTCCGGAAATGGTGGCCTCTGTGAGACTATTGGTAGGTACCTTGATCATCACCTACAACCACTTGTTGAAACAATGCCATCATATGTAAAGGACACTGGCGATCTTCTGTGAAAAGTGGACAATATATTGGTGGAATCTGACATGGGGTTGGTCTCTCTAGACGTTGAATCTCTTTATACATCAATTAGACATAGTGATGGATTGGAGGCTACCAGAACTTTTCTATGTATGACCAGTATGGATCACGAGATGATAACCTTTTTTGATGACACTTTTGGAATTCGCTCTTACTCACAATTTCTTTATCTTCAAGGAGTTCCTCTACCTGCAGCTCCAAGGGACAGCTATGGGGGCGGTCTTCGCCCCCTCGTATGCCAATATTTTTCTGGGGCTGTGGGAGAGGAACATTTTTCTTGGTGATTGCACCCCCTTGTTAGCCAAGGTCGTTTTTTGGCATTGTTATATTGATGACGTTCTCGTTATCTGGCAAGGGACTGAAAATGAATTGCATCTCTTTGTTCAAGAGCTGAATAGGAATGTTATCAATGTCAAACTGACCTATCAATATAGTCAAACTGAAATTACTTTTTTGGATACTCCCATCTACAAGGGACCAGAGGGTCTACTACACACTGACGTTTACAGAAAAGAAACTGCGGTGAATGCTCTTCTGCATGCCTCGTCCTCACATCCACAAAGCCTAAAGAACAGTATCCCTGTGGGACAGTTTCTTCGCACTAGACGTATTTGTTCTGATGATACCTCCTTCTCCCAACAGGCTGATGATCTGGCTGAAAGATTTCGACAAAGGGAATACTCCAAACGTGTTATCAAGAAAGGTTGGAGAAGAGCAATAAAGAGCAAGAGAGAGGAACTTCTGCAGACAAGGACACAGTCCGTGGAGGACAAGCAGGTGAGGTTCATAACTGCATTTAACAATAAAGATGACCTAGTGAAGAAAGCGTTGGAAAAATTTGGACCAATTATTAACAACGACCTGGTACTGTCTAAATATAATACGGGGTCACCATCTGTTACATACAGATGGGCCAAGAACTTGAGGGACCTGTTGGTACACAGTTACCACAGGGACCCTGGACCGGAACGTGCCTTTGGTTCCAGTGGCCCGAAATGGGCGTTTTTTTCTTGTGGCAGTTGTGCTGCCTGTGCTAATTTGAGACGATGTTTTAACTTCACCTCCAGTGATGGATTAAAAGAATTCAAGATAACACAACATATCACCTGTGGTACTGAAGGTGTTGTGTATTATGCTACCTGTCCTTGCGGGCTGATCTATGTGGGTCTGACTTCCCGCCAACTAAGAATCAGAGTTCGTGAACATGTAAGAAACATAAATAATGCTGCTGAAATTCAGGATGTCTCCATCCTTAAACCTATCCCTAAGCACTTTAAAATTTATCATGGATGTAGCGCGAAACTTCTGAAGATCTCCGGGATAGACCAAGTCCACATTGATGGTCGTGACGGAAACTGGAGGAAAACTCTGGCCCAACTGGAATCTCAATGGATCATGAGGATTGATTGCATCCGACCTAAAGGATTAAATGACATGTTGAGTTACATCCCTTTTCTGTAGTGCCATACTGTTTTAATAATTCGTCGTGGTCTTACATAGGTTTTACTATATTATTGGGTATTGTTTTCTTAAACCTCTGTGTTTTTGTCCCCCTTTTTAGCTTCCTGGCAGTATCATACAGGACGGCAGTGATATGGTCCTTTGCTGTTACAGTGACTCTGGCGGTTTGGAACTTTCATCTTTAATGGATGGTTATCTGTAATTCATGTATCCACTGGACTTCCTCGGCACCCTAATTTCCCAGAAGGAGTTTCTACATTTATTAGAAGAGGATTGATGGTCTTTGGTTATGCTGTTTTCTTTTCATCTTTTGGACTCTCCTGTCCTGAAATATCTTGAATTTTTTATATATCTCTCTTGATGGTTACATCTCATTTATTGGTTTGATATCATGTATATATATGGTCAATAGATACCAGTATATATATATATGTTTTGATTTTTGTTATAATTACAATTCCTTTTCTCACATTCATGTTTTTCAATTTTATATGGCCATTTGGGAAGAAGTTCATATTGGGATCTTCCTGGGCACATTGTCACATGCACTCGGTGTCTTTTTATTCTCCATTTTTATTCCAATTATGTAATTAGGATTCCACTTTGGAATTTATTATTCTCAATGTGTCTAGGAGGTTCGGACGTCTTCTATTAATTTATGGACACAGCTAGTTTTATGCACTTGCACTTTTATTCTAATCACTTGAATATATTTATATATTTATGTATTCACATATAACATTATTTTGAATTTATTATACTTCCATTTGATATACTGTCACTTTTATCACCTTTGCACTCAATAAATTGGCGTCCCTATAACTTAGTTTCACCCTAGTATCGTTTTGTTTATTTATATTTATTCCGAATTTTTGTTTTGTTTTTTCACTTTCACACGGGAGTCTTAAAATTAATATGGTGGCATAATATATTTCTGTGAGAATATTTATTTTTATCTGTCCATCACATTTTTTAGGTTCTGTTTACACAATATTTTTATTTCATTTATTTTTATTTTTGCTATTATTAATATTTTTTTATTATTTTTTTATTTTTTATATTATTTTTTATCTTTATTTTTCTTATTTTTCTTCCCAAATACTCATGGTTTATTGTTTCTATTCTATATACTTCGTATAACCATACCATTATGACATCTCCTTTATGATTGGAACTTTGATAATGGCTCTGTGCTGAGGTGAATTTATGATACATTTATCCTCACCTGGACCTCATGTGCCTTTTCCCATACTGTGGGTAGCTGTCCTGTGGTGTGGTGTGCACTTCCGTTTGTGGGCTGAATAGGTTGCCGTGGCGACGCGTCCTGCAGCATCACCTCTCCCCTCCTTCTGGGCTGACGTGTCGGCCGGTGGGCGGGGTGTGGCGACGTGGTATGCTGCTGCCTCGGCTTCTGCTCCGCCGCGGCTTCCGGAAGCACCGATGCAGCCACACGTGAATACATTGAACATAGCTCAATATAAGAGAGCTCTCCTACCCCCTATGTACCCTTCCTCCCGAAGAAGCGGAACGCGAAACGCGCGTTGGGGTTGTCCCTCCTTCCACAGTGACCAGATTGTATTGCCTCTTCCCTCCACTCCCTATACATTTACTATGTTATGATATTTTTTGATTATTTTATGATGGATTTTCTTTGACACGTGTCTACATCATATTCCAAACTGGCACTTAGCCTTATGTCACTTTATCATAACTCTTAGTTTTTTCAGGGCTTTTTGTGCCAGTGGTAATTTTGAGGCTCCTTCCCCATTTTTAAGACCTGATATAGCATCATCCATGGACTTTTGTTATTATTGCACACTACACTTTACAGTTTTAAGATAATTTCTTCTGACAGGTTTTTTTATACCGTTGAACCTCTTTGAGCAACCTAATAATTTGGGTCCTCTTCATTATGAACTGTTATAGTACTATTACTATTTTTTTCATATGACACTTTATTAAGTCTGTTTGTTTGGACAGGCCTCTCCTGCCTTGACATAACCTTGGGTGTGTCTATATCTGTCTACTATCTTGTTGGACTATACCTCCAACCTACTTACTGTGGTATCCTTCTATTTACTTCTCCTTTTTAGAAATGTATTTTTATTGATTGTTTTTTAAAATAATTTCAATAAACAGTATTTTTATTTGCATATATACTTCTTTTTTCATGATTGGATTGCAGATACTAACCATGCTGGGTGCTCAAACTTTTGTATCGGCCCATTTTCCTTTTTATAATTTTTAAAATGTAAAAGATGAGAATATATATTTTGGGCTAAAATACAAATGAAATGTGTAATTTTTAACTTTAGGCCTTTTAGATATCATTTCATCTTCAACTTGCTTAACTGTTCACAATAACAGTAATTTTGACCAGGAGTGCCCAAAGTTTTACATGCCTCCTTATCCTCCTACTTCTGTGGGTCACATGCTCCCATTTCTCTTGTTTTGTAAGTACATTGAAAGGTGCTTCTCTTTGAATATTCTGAATAGTTTTTTCTACTCTGTCATTAGCTTCTGCTGGAATGCTGAAAAGTTCTTCTCTTGCGACATTCTGAAGAGATTCTTCTGCTCTGTCAAGTAAATCCACATCTTCTTTGATGAGCTTCAGTGTAGCTATTCTCTCCTGAAGACTTTACACCTTTTCCTCTAACAGAGTCACAAGCTTGCATTTCTGGCACGTTGAGTTTTCCGATGGCAAGTCTGTAAACATATAGCACACATTGCAGCACACCATATGGGTAATCTCCTTCTCCATGTTGAACAAAACAAATTTTTGTTGAATCGCCGTAAAGATTCTCGCGGTTTGATGATTCCCTTCAAGCAGCTCGATCCAGCTACACCCAAAAATCTTAAGACTTGCAGAAAATCTTCCCAGAATGCACCAGGACTATGCAAATTATCTCCCTCCAGCTTCAATTCCTGGTTTGACAATTCCCTTCGAGCACCTCGATCCAGTTACACCCAAAGAACTTCAGACTCTTCACTCTTCCCAGAATGTATCAGGAATATGCAAATGATCTTGAGCTTCAATTCCTGATTTTCCTATGTTTTTGGAGGAGAGACACAAAAACCTTGGTAGGTATGCCTTTGACTGAGGCTATGTGCCCACGTTGCATTTATGAAGCAGAAAATTTCTGCTTCATTTCTGCAAGTCCTCTCCCGGAAAAACGCATGCGGAATTCCGCACGCGTTTATCGCGCATTTTTCGCACGTTTATCACGCGTTTTCCACATGCGGAATTGCCTTGCGTTTTTTATGCATTGGACAAAGGCAATTCCGCTTGCGGAAACGCAAAATTAAATGACATGCTGCGGATTTTTGAACGCAGCATAAACGCTGCGGAAAAATCCGCAGCATGTGCATAGAACTTGCGGAATCCCATTGGGGACCATGGGGTGCGGGTTACCAAGCGTTTTAAAAGCGTTTCCGCTGCGGAAATTCCGCATCAAAAACGCTTGAAAAACGCTACGTGGGCACACAGCCTGACACACTATCTTCTCCAGACAACTTTCCCCAGTGAGATTTGGGATGTTAGTATGGGAATTTCCAGGAACTTGCTATGCAAATTGCCTCTTCAGAGAAAAAGAGGTCTTGTACTCTAGCACCACCTATTGGAAGCAGCAATCCTACAAGTCACAATCAACCCTTTAACGAGTCGTGCAATATGACTTAGGATAAAAGCCAAATCAGAATCTCAATTTGCAGACATGGTGTTTCAGGCTATTGGCCCTCATCAGTGCAAAGTATAAGGTCTGATTTGGCTAGGTGAGAGGCTCTGGACTGAGGTCTAAGGGGTAGCGTTTCTCCTTATGGAGAGTGACACACCAACTCTGGCACGTCAAGGTAAGGAGGCTTATTCGCCATGCAATGCTCCTCTGGGAAATTTAATATGCAAATTGCCTCTTCAGAGAAAAAGAGGACTTGTACTCTAGCGCCACCTATTGGAAGCAGCAATCCTACAAGTCACAATCAACCCTTTAATGAGTCGTGCATTATGACTTAGGATAAAAGCCAAATCAGAATCTCAATTTGCAGACACAGTGTTTCGGGCTGTTGGCTCTCGTCAGTGCAAAGTATGAGGTCTGATTTGGCTGGATGAGAGGCTCTGGACTGAGGTCTAAGGGGTAGCGTTTCTCCTTGTGGAGAGTGACATACCGGCCCTGGCACGTCAAGGTAAGGAGTAGTGTTGAGCCACCCCCGTAGTGTTCGAGTTCGGTTCGGTTCGTCGAACACCCGTGTGTTCGCCGAACTGTTCGTCGAACTGTTCGTCGAACACCTTCGAACACCGTTAAAACCAATGGCAGGCAAACAAAAACACATAGAAACACATAGAAAACACCTTCAAAGGTGTCCAAAAGCTGACAAACTGCTCAGAAGACACAACTAACACATGGAAAAGTGACAAGTACATATAGTCATGAGAAAAGAAAAGAGGTGGAGGAGTAAAAGGAGGGGGAGACACAGATATAGGCATGTCATGCCCTTCTAAAATCCAAAAAGTGAGAAGCCGACACGTTCAGTCCGCTCCTGCCCGTGCCACCTCCGTGTCGCCGGGTTTGTGCCAGAGCCGCGGTGAACCCTGACGGCCAGCCCCCCTCTCCCAATACTGGTGCTTGTCCGCTGGTGGGTCGAGCGAGCCCCCCTGTGGTGGAGGCAGCTCTAAGTTTTTTAATTTAAATTGTCTCTCTAATTTGAATGAATACACTTTAAATCCATTTACAAGGATCTATTGGAGGGCAAGTCTCATGCCAGCAGCCGCGTAATTCCAGCTCCAGTAGCGTCCACTAAAGCTGCTGCAGTTAAAAAGCTTTTATAAGGATCGAGCTCGGCTGTCCACCGCAAGGCATCCTACTGCCAGTCCCAGCCCCTATGCCTTGGGGTGCCTCCTGATGCTCTTCACTGAGTATCCCGTGGTCCCGAAGCATTTCATTTGAAAAAATTAAGTGTCCAAACTACAGGTGGTGTAGCTTGCTTAACAGCCGGGATAATCCGCTGACTAGCAGACACTGCTACTAGGCACAAAGTATTTCCTGGGCTAGATGCAGTTAAAAATTTGTAAGTAGATACTCTCGTTGGATGCTGAGAAAGCATTCCATAGAGTCTCCTGGCACGCCATATATGATTCTCTTAAAAAGCTTGGGGTAGGGGTCTAGGGGACCCTTTTATAGCCAAAATCACGGCCCTGTATCACAATACGTCACCTAGGCTGAAGATAAATGGAACTGTAGCACCCTGAGGGCTCGGTTGCTACAGACGTATTGCACCTCACCCAGAGGTGTGATATCTCACTCTCAGGTAAGGATGGAGTGTGGATCAGGACCCGACACCTGCATACATTACACCACATTGCCGTGGGGCAGGGCGACCAATATGCCCCTGAGATGGGCACGACAGTCCCTGTCCCTGGCTGGAGTGGGGGGAGGGAACACTGAGGAAGGGGAACCCTGTAGTGCAGGAGCAGGGAGGAAGCAGTTCCTCGGTGCATTGAGAAGGGAGTATAAAAGGTAGGCACCATCTTAGTTCAGTGCAGAGAAGTCTGAGCAGAAGTGGCAGGGAGCAGGGGCTCTGCATGAGCTCTGCTCCGGAGGCGGGCCTAGTAACAGAGGCCCAGGCCTGCAAGAGGGAGAAGGAAGGAAGAGGAGCGGTGAAGGCTCCAGGAACGAGGAATGAAGGGATCCCCGGGGTGCGGACGGGCGAGTCGCCACCGCACGCCCGAATTCACCTGCGTGGAGGGGTCAGGCCAAAGGGGGAGACCGGTCCCCGAACTAGTGGAGGCAGGAAACGACCCTCAGCTAGAAACCGGAGGCTCTGACATTTTACGTGGCGCAGCCCCTCGCTACACCCGCTAGGAAGGCACCACATAGGGTCAGGGAAACTG
The DNA here is from genome assembly GCF_046119375.1 of Phyllobates terribilis. Lineage (NCBI taxonomy): Eukaryota > Metazoa > Chordata > Amphibia > Anura > Dendrobatidae > Phyllobates > Phyllobates terribilis. The sequence continues at coordinate 22,384,479 of NW_027362761.1, read as the reverse complement.
GCGCCAAGTTTACCAAGAGGAGGCCCGAGGCAGCCGGACAGAAGTGTTGGTAAGAAAGGCCAGACAAAGGACACACAAAGGGGGTCCTGAGAAGCGCTCCAAAGTTATCTGGGAGTTGTCTGAGCCCCTCACCTGGTGAGCACAGTACGACGTGGGCAGCCGTTACCTGCAGACGTGGTCTGGATAATAAGAACTGTGAGTAAAGGCCCTGAACTGCATCACTGACTCCGTGTCGTTACTGCGGCTGCCCTGCACCATCACCCCCATCCTCCGCATACACTGCCCTGAGGCTATACTCCTCCCGTGGGGAGTTATGCTACGCTCTGCTGCACCCACAACACCAGCCTCAGCGGTCTGCCCTGTAGCGGCGGTTCACTCTGACCGCAATCCACGGGTGGCGTAGTCGGACATTTAAACATCAAAACCACATAAATAGTTCCGCCACTGGTTTGACCACCCTGAGCCACGGAACCGGGTCGCCGCCACGAAGACTACAACCACCAGCATCCACCAAAAAGGGTCCGGCTCCGGGTGTCCCAAGGCCCAGGGGGTGCGTCAGAACATTTTCATCACCTTTCACAATCACCAATGGGACAAGGCAGGGATGTCCTCTGTCCCCTCTCTTATACATCCTAGTGACGGAGCACCTGCTCTCATCAATTCGCCATAACCCCAATATTAGGTGGATTGAGGTGGGAGGCACCGAGTACAAGTGCTCTCTATTTGCTGATGATGTCCTAGTATATATCACTCAATCACATATATCCATCCATGCTGTTATGGCTGAAATAGATCTCTTTGTTACATGGTCAAATTTTAAAATCAATGCAGCGAAGTCTGAGGCCCTCGATGTCTCCCTCCCCAAATCCATATAGGATTCCATCCAGTCCAACTTTCCCTTTGCCTGGCCCTCACAGGGTATCAAATACTTAGGAATTCCTATTTATAGAGACCTCTCCCATCTATGTTATCTTAATTTTGGGCCCTTTATTGAACAACTCCATACAGACCACGGTTGGCAAGTTAGAACTGTAAGATTCACTACGTGAACCACTGGTGTTTTGTGGAAAAGCACATGTACACTGCGTTCCAAATTATTATGCAAAAAGTGTTTAGGAGTGATAAGGGAAGAATTTGTTTGTTTGTCAGTTAAACTCATTGATGGTGATGTGTGTCAGGGCTCTTTATATCACTGTAAGCAATTGCAGACACCTGTGCTAATTAGTTTGGCAGCTGTGTCCAATGAAAGGCAAGACTACTTAAGAAGGCTGTCTCACATTATTAAGCAGCCTACATTTTCTGCCAAAATGGGAAAGAAAAAGGATGTGTCGGCTGCTGAGAAGCAACAAATTGTGGAGTGTTTAGGTCAAGGCATGACTACAATCAACATTGTGCGATGATCAGGATGAAGTGTCTTGGCAATCAAGAAGTATGTAGCTGATTCACAGTACACACGTGTGCGTGCTGATAAGGGCAAATTGAGGACTCTTTCCTACAGGCAATTACGTCAGGTTGAAAGAGCAGCGGCAAAAAAGCCTTGTCATAGCAGCAGACAAGTTTTTGAAGCTGCTTGTGCCTCCAACGTCCCCCGAACAACAAGATGCAGGGTCCTTCAGAGGTTTGCAGCTGTGCATACGCCATCCTGTCGACCTCCTCTATCCACTTCACACAAGCAGAAACGGCTCCAGTGGGCCAAACATTACATGAAGACTGATTTCAAAACTGTTTTGTTCACGGATGAGTGCCGTGCAGCGCTCGATGGTCCAGATGGATGGAGTGGAGGATGGCTGGTTGATGGACACCCCACGCAAACACGGCTACAGCGCCAACAAGGAGGAGGTGGAGTAATGTTTTGGGCTGGAATCATGGGGAGAGAGATTGTCGGCCCCTTTAGGATCCCTGAAGGCGCTAAAGATGAACTCCATAATGTATGTGGATTTTCTCAAACAGCACTTCCTGCCATGGTTCAAGAAGAAGAACCGTGTATTTCACAGCAAGATCATTTTTCTGCATGATAATGCACCATCTCATGCTGCACATAAAACATCTGCATCTCTGGCTGATATGGGCATAAAAGGGGACAAACTTATGGTGTGACCCCCATGCTCCCCTGACCTCTACCCCATTCAGAACCTTTGGAGCATCATTAAAAGGAGTGTCTATGATGGCGGGAGGCAGTTCACATCTAAGCAACAGCTCTGGGAGGGTATTCTGTCCTCATGCAAAACAATTGAAGCAGAAACCATCCAAAACCTGACAAATTCAATGGACGAGAGAGTTCAGAAGCTCCTTTCGAACAAGGGGTCCTATGTGAAAATGTAACATCACCTAGAATAAAGTTTTGAGTTGAAAACTGTTTGATTTCAGTTTCTAACAACCTGCTAATGCTTATAATTTCAAAAATGACCATTTTTTTGGTCTTTATTAAAATGAAAAGGTTGATCGAAAAGTTTGGGGGATCTAAGAGTGTGGCAACCCAGTAGTCATGATTACTTCGAATTCTGACAATATGAGGGTCATGCTGCAGGTAGTGCAGCAAGAAGGCACTTATGTGTCTTGCGCATCTCGGAGCCCCAAAATTATTTTCCGGGCTAGATGCAGCTAAAAATTATTATTAATTTTAAATCTGGTGAAGCTTTAGTATAGATGGCCTAATAGGATCAGTGCTGCACACTGCTACAAAGCCCAAATTATTTTCCAGTCAAGATACAGATAAACATGATTAGTAATTTTAAATCTGGTGGAGCTTATTATAGATGGCCTAATAGAATCAGTGCTGCACACTGCTACAAAGCCCAAATTATTTTCCAGCCAAGATACAGATAAACATGATTAGTAATTTGAAAGCTTAAAACGGTTGGTAGGGTGATTTTAACCAATCATCAAGCTTTTACTCTCCCCAGGATGACACAGGGGTAGAAAAGTCGTTTCGGATCCATGATTTGTTCATCTTTATGAACGTGAGTCTGTCTACATTATCAGTGGAGAGCCGCGTGCGCTTATCTGTCAGCACACCACCAGCAGCGCTGAACACACGTTCAGACAGAACGCTGGCTGCGGGGCATGACAAGATCTCTAAGGCGTAAGTGGCTAGCTCCGGCCATTTATCCAGATTGGAAGCCCAAAAAGAGCAAGGGTCCAGTGACACAGTCGTGGCTTCAATGTTTACTTGGAGATACTCCTGTACCATCGTCTCTAGGCGTTGACTATGTGTCAGACTTCTTGTCTCCTGTGGCCTTGCAAAGGATGGGCTAAAAAAGTGGTGAAATGATTCCGCAAAATTGATGTTACCAGCAGATACTGTGGTTCTGTTACGGTTTGAGTGCTGAACACTTGACGGTCCCACGGTTGGCAAGTTGGAACTGTGAGATTCACTACGTGCACCACTGGTATTTTGTGGAAAAGCACATGTAAGATTCTGCAACAGTCTCTGCTGATACTCCTGCATGCGTGCATCCCTTTCTATGGCAGGAATAATTTCTGCAAATTTACTTTTGTACTGGGGATCTAACAGTGTGGCAACCCAGTAGTCAGGATTATTTCTAATTCTCACAATTCGAGGGTCATGTTGCAGGTAGTGCAGCAAGAAGGCACTCATGTGTGTTGCGCATCCAGGAGCACCAAGTCCCTGTTGTGTTGGTGGCGAGGTAACAATCATGCTTCCTTCCTCTGTCCTCTCCCCCCAACCTCGCACAACAGAAATGTGATCAAGGTCTCCCTCATCTGATGAGTCTTCCATCAGTTCGTCCTCCACTTCTTCCTGGGCTCCTGCACCTTCCTCACTAGTTTGGCTGCTACCATGCGCCCTGGTAAAACCATCTCCCCCACCCTCACATGCCTGCCGCCTTGGTGCTGCCGACCGTCTGGACCTTGCAGATGTTAGCCCTTCCGCATACAACTCCTCCTCCTCTACTTCCTCCACCTCCTCTTGTGCCACCACCTGACTCCGAATTCTGTTTAACATGTGCTCCAGCATGTAAATCACCGGAATAGTCATGCTGATAATGGCATCATCAGCACTAAACATCTTCGTCGCCATTTCAAAACTGTGCAGAAGGGTGCATAGGTCCCTGATCTGAGACCACTCCTCCAGCGTGATTTGCCCCACCTCTGAATCTCGTTGGCCCAGGCTATACGTCAGAACGTATTGCACCAGGGCTTGTCGATGCTGCCACAGTCGCTGCAACATGTGCAGAGTTGAATTCCACCGGGTAGGCACATCGCATTTTAGCCGGTGAAGTGGCAGGCCCAACGACTTCTGTAGAGATGTAAGTCGCTGAGCTGCGGGATGCGAACGGCGGAAGTGAGCACACAGCGACCGTGCCCTCTGCAGAAGGCCATCTAGTCTGGGATAGTGGGCTAAAAATTGCTGGACAACCAGGTTCAACACGTGAGCCATACAAGGCACGTGTGTGACATTGCCCCGGCGAAGGGCCGCACCCAGGTTTGCAGCATTGTCGCACACGGCCTTCCCTGGTTTCAGGTCCAGTGGAGACAACCATTCATGAAATTGATTCTCCAGAGCTGACCACAACTCCTCAGCTGTGTGACTCACATTTCCCAGACATTTCAATGTAAAAACCGCCTGATGACGTTGAGCCCTACTGCCAGCATAGAAAGGAAGCGTGCAGGATCCCTTCTGCGCAGTTAGAAAGCTTGTGGCATGACCAGACAGGCTTTGGGTGCAGGTGGAAGACCGAGAGGAGGTTGAGGAGGCAGAAGCAGTGGAGGAACTTTGACATAAAGAGGATTGACGCACAACTCGGGATGGCAAGACTTGGACAGCAGCCCCTTGTCCTGCTGTCACCATAGTTACCCAGTGCCCAGTCAGCAACATGTAACGCCCCTGTCCATGCCTACTCGTCCAAGTGTCTGTGGTGAAATGCACCCTGTCACACACAGAGTTTCTCAAAGAAGCGGTGATGTTGTGTGCGACATGCTGGTGGAGCGCAGGCACACCTTTCTTTGAGAAGTAGTGCCGACTGGGCATCTGGTACTGGGGCACTGCGACGGACATAAGGTCTTGAAAATCCTCTGTGTCCACCAGGCGGAAAGGCAGCATTTCTGTAGCCAAGAGCTTGCAGATGGTGAAATTCAACCTCTTAGCTTTCTCATGGCTAGGAGGAAATGGTCTTTTACTTGTCCACATCTGAGGGACCGAGGGCTGGCTATTGTGCTTAGACGGGGTTGATAAGGGTGTCCCCGGCAAACTGCCGGTCTGTGAGGAAGATGCAGGCGGACATGTTAGGTTGCCTTGATCCAAAGGTGGTGCTATCGATGTCGGACAGCACTCAACACCAGCTGGTGTTACCACCTCCAAAGAAAATGATGACCTGCCAATCACGCTGGCTGTTGCGGGTAAAGAGGTGGCAGGTCTGCGCCCCAAAACAGGTGTGACTGCTGTCCCCCCAGTCACAGAGGATGAAGAGGCCGTGGATGCACAAGATATGGCAGACGGTGGTTGGCCCGGCCGGCTAGGCCGCATTGTAGCACACTGAGCTTCCCACTGCAACTTATGCTTCATGTCCATGTGCCGGTTCATGCATGAAGTACTCAAACTATGTATTTTTTGGCCTCTACTTAGCTTTTGCTGACAAATGTTACAGATAACACGAGTTGGGTCATCTTTATCGATCTGAAAAAATGCCCAGGCTATGCAAGGCTTAGCACCCATGCGACCTGAAGAGCCACCACGACTTGTGGTGAGAGGCAGAGTTGTGTTTGAGGATGCAGTTGTTGACGTGCTTCCAGTACTACGTCTCTGTCCAGGAAGGCGCAACCTGACCTCGTCGTCACTAGCATCTTCCTCCACCTCCTCTGCTGACCTCATCTCTTGGCTGACTGTGGGTTGACAGTAAGTGGGATCTCCGACCTCATCATCATCACCCTGTGCGTTATCACACCCGTCGTCCTCAGAGCCAACCTGTTCCTGCCCTGACAAAAAACTAAAGTTGTCGCTCCAATCAGGTATTTGAGTCTTATCATCGTCTTCCTCATTGTCTCCACCAACAGGAGTTACAGTTTGGGAATGAGGGTCTACATTATGGTCAGAATCTTCTGCGTCTGGTCCTGGATCCGACTCATAAAGATTCTGGGCATCAGTGCAGATCATTTCCTCGTCTGGATTCACAGAAGCGCTGGAGTCGACCTCTGATTCCCAGGCTATAGTATGAGTAAACAGCTCTGCAGACTCAACCATCTGTTCTACCTCATACTCAGACGGGCAGCTGGAGATTTGGGAGCTGTGAGGAAGCAAGTGCGATTGGGGTGACACCTTTGAGGACTGGAGTATTTGTGATGTTGAAGTTGATGTGGAGGAGAGCCCACTTAAAGGAGCACCTGATATCCGTTGAAGCACCTGCTGTTTTTGTGCCTCATCTGGAATTTGTAGCGATTGGCGTGGCCGTAAGAAAGGGATCTTATCACATTGTCCACTAAAAGAAGTAGACATTTTAGTTTGGCTGGAAGATGGTCTTTCTTCTGCAGATGTTACTGTTGCTTTAACACCTACCCCACGGACACAACCTTTTTTCCCCTTCCCAACATGCCTATTCCCCTTTCCACCAGCAGCAGGCCTTTTTCCACTCATTTTGGTGGTTAACTAATTCACAACTCTGGAGTTGTTTGCACAAAAAAACAATGGATGGGAACCGAGCAGAGCTGAGTGGCCAAACTGTGGTATTAGGCCAAAACTATTGGCTGGGTTAGATGCAGAAAAAAATTATATTCAATTTGCAACCTGATGGAGGTCTGTATAGATGGACTAATACAACAAGTCCCACACACAGCTAGAAGCCCAATATTTTTTCAGAGGTAGATGCAGAAAAAAATATATTCAGTTTGCAACCTGATGGAGGTCTGTATAGATGGATTAATAGAACAAGTCCCACACACAGCTAGAAGCCCAATATTTTTTCAGAGGTAGATGCAGAAAAAAATTATATTCAGTTTGCAACCTGATGGAGGTCTGTATAGATGGATTAATAGAACAAGTCCCACACACAGCTAGAAGCCCAATATTTTTTCAGAGGTAGATGCAGAAAAAAATTATATTCAGTTTGCAACCTTATGGAGGTCAGTATAGATGGACTAATAGAACAAGTCCCACACACAGCTAGAAGGCCAAATATTTTTTCAGAGGTAGATGCAGAAAAAAATTATATTCAGTTTGCAACCTTATGGAGGTCAGTATAGATGGACTAATAGAACAAGTCCCACATACAGCTAGAAGGCCAAATATTTTTTCAGAGGTAGATGCAGAAAAAAATTATATTCAGTTTGCAACCTTATGGAGGTCAGTATAGATGGACTAATAGAACAAGTCCCACACACAGCTAGAAGGCCCAATATTTTTTCAGAGGTAGATGAAGAAAAAAATTATATTCAGTTTGCAACCTTATGGAGGTCAGTATAGATGGACTAATAGAACAAGTCCCACACACAGCTAGAAGGCCAAATATTTTTTCAGAGGTAGATGCAGAAAAAAATTATATTCAGTTTGCAACCTTATGGAGGTCAGTATAGATGGACTAATAGAACAAGTCCCACACACAGCTAGAAGGCCAAATATTTTATCAGAGGTAGATGCAGAAAAAATTATATTCAGTTTGCAACCTTATGGAGGTCAGTATAGATGGACTAATACAACAAGTCCCACACACAGCTAGAAGCCCAATATTTTTTCAGAGGTAGATGCAGAAAAAAATTATATTCAGTTTGCAACCTGATGGAGGTCTGTATAGATGGATTAATAGAACAAGTCCCACACACAGCTAGAAGCCCAATATTTTTTCAGAGGTAGATGAAGAAAAAAATATATGCAGTTTGCAACCTGATGGAGGTCAGTATAGATGGACTAGTACAACAAGTCCCACACACAGCTAGAAGGCCCAATATTTTTTCAGAGCTAGATGCAGAAAAAAATTATATTCAATTTGCAACCTGATGGAGGTCAGTATAGATGGACTAATAGAACAAGTCCCACACACAGCTAGAAGGCCAAATATTTTTTCAGAGGTAGATGCAGAAAAAAATTATATTCAGTTTGCAGCCTTATGGAGGTCAGTATAGATGGACTAATAGAACAAGTCCCACACACAGCTAGAAGGCCAAATATTTTTTCAGAGATAGATGCAGAAAAAAATTATATTCAGTTTGCAACCTTATGGAGGTCAGTATAGATGGACTAATAGAACAAGTCTCACACACAGCTAGAAGGCCAAATATTTTTTCAGAGGTAGATGCAGAAAAAAATTATATTCAATTTGCAGCCTTATGGAGGTCAGTATAGATGGACTAATAGAACAAGTCCCACACACAGCTAGAAAGCCAAATATTTTTTCAGAGGTAGATGCAGAAAAAAATTATATTCAGTTTGCAACCTTATGGAGGTCAGTATAGATGGACTAATACAACAAGTCCCACACACAGCTAGAAGCCCAATATTTTTTCAGAGGTAGATGCAGAAAAAAATATATTCAGTTTGCAACCTGATGGAGGTCAGTATAGATGGACTAATACAACAAGTCCCACACACAGCTAGAAGCCCAATATTTTTTCAGAGGTAGATGCAGAAAAAAATATATTCAGTTTGCAACCTGATGGAGGTCTGTATAGATGGATTAATAGAACAAGTCCCACACACAGCTAGAAGCCCAATATTTTTTCAGAGGTAGATGAAGAAAAAAATATATGCAGTTTGCAACCTGATGGAGGTCAGTATAGATGGACTAGTACAACAAGTGCCACACACAGCTAGAAGCCCAATATTTTTTCAGAGCTAGATGCAGAAAAAAATTATATTCAATTTGCAACCTGATGGAGGTCAGTATAGATGGACTAATAGAACAAGTCCCACACACAGCTAGAAGGCCAAATATTTTTTCAGAGGTAGATGCAGAAAAAAATTATATTCAGTTTGCAACCTTATGGAGGTCAGTATAGATGGACTAATAGAACAAGTCCCACACACAGCTAGAAGGCCAAATATTTTTTCAGAGGTAGATGCAGAAAAAAATTATATTCAGTTTGCAGCCTTATGGAGGTCAGTATAGATGGACTAATAGAACAAGTCCCACACACAGCTAGAAGGCCAAATATTTTTTCAGAGGTAGATGCAGAAAAAAATTATATTCAGTTTGCAACCTTATGGAGGTCAGTATAGATGGACTAATACAACAAGTCCCACACACAGCTAGAAGCCCAATATTTTTTCAGAGGTAGATGCAGAAAAAAATATATTCAGTTTGCAACCTGATGGAGGTCTGTATAGATGGATTAATAGAACAAGTCCCACACACAGCTAGAAGCCCAATATTTTTTCAGAGGTAGATGAAGAAAAAAATATATGCAGTTTGCAACCTGATGGAGGTCAGTATAGATGGACTAGTACAACAAGTCCCACAGACAGCTAGAAGCCCAATATTTTTTCAGAGCTAGATGCAGAAAAAAATTATATTCAATTTGCAACCTGATGGAGGTCAGTATAGATGGACTAATAGAACAAGTCCCACACACAGCTAGAAGGCCAAATATTTTTTCAGAGGTAGATGCAGAAAAAAATTATTTTCAGTTTGCAACCTTATGGAGGTCAGTATAGATGGACTAATAGAACAAGTCCCACACACAGCTAGAAGGCCAAATATTTTTTCAGAGGTAGATGCAGAAAAAAATTATATTCAGTTTGCAACCTTATGGAGGTCAGTATAGATGGACTAATAGAACAAGTCCCACACACAGCTAGAAGGCCAAATATTTTTTCAGAGGTAGATGCAGAAAAAAATTATATTCAGTTTGCAACCTTATGGAGGTCAGTATAGATGGACTAATAGAACAAGTCCCACACACAGCTAGAAGGCCAAATATTTTTTCAGAGGTAGATGCAGAAAAAAATTCTATTCAGTTTGCAACCTTATGGAGGTCAGTATAGATGGACTAATAGAATAAGTCCCACACACGGCTAGAAGGCCAAATATTTTGTCAGAGGTAGATGCAGAAAAAAATTATATTCAGTTTGCAACCTTATGGAGGTCAGTATAGATGGACTAATACAACAAGTCCCACACACAGCTAGAAGCCCAATATTTTTTCAGAGCTAGATGCAGAAAAAAATTATATTCAATTTGCAACCTGATGGAGGTCAGTATAGATGGACTAATAGAATGATGCTATGCCCAAAAGATTTTACTTCACTAGGTGCAGTAAAAAAATTGGTATTCTATACACAGGTGGTATATCTTGCAACACAGATAGGCTACTCCACTGACTAACACACTCTGCAATAGGCCAAAAAGGATTAGCTCTGCTAGATTCAGCCAAATGCTGTGAAAAAAACTTGCACAGCACTGGCACAGACCTGCCTGGCAAAAACTGATAGGAACTGATGTAACCTAGTCCTGAAAAGGACTCCAATTACAATTAGTCTTTACTCCCACAATCTATCTATTTAAGAGCACAGACCTGCCTGATAAAAGTCGTAGGAAATGCTGTAACCTAGTCCTTAAAAGGACTGCAATCACAACTATTCCCTACTCCCAAGCTATCTGTAGATTTGTGCGAAAATTGGCTTGAAATTAACAAGGTATTGCGCACACAGCAACAGCGGTGCCGTCTAACACGCAGCTGCAGCAGTGAGAAAATGGTGGCGACGGGGAAAATGGCTTGGTCTTATAGGGCAAGGACATGTGACATACACTGCCAATGACACATGCCCTTGCTTGTGTGAAAAAAAGCACTTCGCTCCGTGTGTGCGCTGCTGATAGGCTGACAGATTGCACCTCCCCACTGCAAATGCGGGAAAGAGAAAAAAAAATGGAGATCTTCATTGTTCCTGCAGAGATCCATCCCCTGCCCCTCCCCCCACCCCGCTGTACACTCAAACTGCGTATTAACATTAATTTTCATCATTACTGAGAAAAAATCCAGTTATGATTTTGGTGCACGAACAGTTATCGAACATAACCTCGAACAGCCAAATTTTTCTCAAATTGTTCGTGTTCGCCGAACGGCTCGAACACCGCCCAAAACAGCTCGAATTTGAGATTGGCGAACAGTTCGAGTAGAACAACGCTCATCTCTAGTAAGGAGGCTTATTCGCCATGCAATGCTCCTCTCACCTAGCCAAATCAGACCTCATACTTTGCACTGACGAGAGCCAACAGCCCGAAACGCTGTGTCTGCAAATTGAGATTCTGATTTGGCTTTTATCCTAAATCATATTGCACGACTCGTTAAAGGGTTGATTGTAACTTGTAGGATTGCTGCTTCCAATAGGTGGCGCTAGAGTACAAGTCCTATTTTTCTCTGAAGAGGCAATTTGCATATTAAATTTCCCAGAGGAGCATTGCATGGCGAATAAGCCTCCTTACCTTGATGTGCCAGAGTTGGTGTGTCTCTCTCCATAAGGAGAAACGCTACCCCTTAGATCTCAGTCCAGGAACTTGCTGGAATCTAACACTACATCTTGCTGCTATTCATGTGCTTTATGTGTTTCCCAGGCAGTACAGTATGAGTGCTTATGTTAACATCCACCTGGAGTTGTGAGGTTATCAATGTGAAGCAGGAGATCCTATAAGGATAAGTTGGGAGTACAACCCTGAGTTATCCTGCCCTCCTAGGGATTTGCCCTATCATCTTCACCCAGGGAATGAATTATAGTGATGTGTATGTGGTGTGTATCCCCTCCCGCTCTATAAGTCTAGAAAGGGACCCCTGCAGTTTTTTTTTTGTAGTCATTAGCATTGCCGGGAGTAGGGTATATTTTATGTAGTATCTGTCCCTTACCATATGAATGAAGAGTCCATCAGGGTGTCTTTTTTAGTGGATATCCATATTCTTCCTAACTATAGATCTCCAATTAATGAAGATACAACTTATAAAGTAATGTACTGGCACACACTACCCCAATACAGCCAGATTGGGTGACGGTGGTTGGACAAACGGACAGAAAGTCATCATATGCAATATTGGGGGAAGATGGAACATTCCAGAATAAATGAAGACCACATGATCTGGGATATTAAAGAGGTTGTCCACTACTTTTCCATTTATGCCCTATCCGTAGGGTAGGGCATCAATGTTTGATCAGCCGGGGTCCTGCACCTGGCACCCCCGCCGATCAGCTGCTATCGGTGTCGGCAGCCGGAAGTGCTTACTTGCGGTGCTTGGCCATCTAGCTGTAGTGGCCACCGCGGGGTACTGCACATCCACGTCTTATTCAATTCAACGGGAGGTGGATGTGCAGTACCCCGTGGCGGCCACTACAGCCAGACGGCCAAGCACCGCAAGTAAGCACTTCTGGCCGGCGCAGCCACCACTGATAACAGCTGATCGGCGGGGGTGCCGGGTGCGGGACCCCGGCCGATTAAACACTGATGCCATACCCTACGGATAGGGCATCAATGGAAAAGTAGTGGACAACCTCTTTCATAGGATAACAGCTGCCCATTGGACTGGTTACTGATTTTACTAGTAGAAGCTGCCAAACTGCACATTGAAACATTTTGACACTCTTTTCCTCAACAGGGAACAACCCTCAATAGTAAATGTCAGGCAACTGGCTGGTTACTTGATGCCTTTATAAGTGCATTGCTAGTCCTCCTTGTTTCCTCCTTTTTATGTTATATCTTTGTCTCAAAGCCAGGACAGGAATAATCATACCTCCCAACTTTTGAAGAACAGAAAGAGGAACACATCATGAGGCAAATTTTGGCCACGCCCCTGGCCACACCCCAACCCACGCTCATTTACCATTCCCTGGCAGGAGGAGTTGTCGGAGGGGCGCTGGTAATGAGGGGCATTCAGCAAACGCCCGAGACTGTTAGGGCGTAGACCCAAATCCAGGACAGTCTGCTGTATCCAGGACAGTTGGGACTAGAGATGAGGGGATGGACTTCCGGGTCTCTGGTCCAGCGTCCAGGTCAGTGGTACCTGGCGGCTGGACAGGAGGCCGCGAATCTCTAACCATCCAGTGTCCCCGGCGGCTTTTGATCACCCAGGGCAGCGCAACGTCTTCTGTGTGTTCTGCTCATCTCCTGTTGGGACCTGTGGATTATTTTTTGTTCCTTCATTCACAGTTGGAGCCGCCAGAACTTTCTTATCTTTATGTAGCTTCGCTATACGACATCTTGAATTTTTGTGTCTGTAAGGCCGTGTTCACACGTTGTTGAAATATTGTGTTTTTTGTTTTCTGCAGGATCCGCACCAAACTTCACAATAAGAATCAAAGCTTTTCTGTACTGTTAAAAAGCGTTAAAAACTCTGCTTCATATCTTCCCCAAAATCACATCAAATAAAGAGGAAAACGCGTAAAACAAACGCAACAAACACCAATAATCAGAGAAGATTGTTGCTGTGTCATGTAGTGTGGACACCTGCCGAAAAAAAGCAGCAGAAAGAACGCAGCATTTACTCTAAGTGTGAACACAGTCTCAGCATTACCGTTTTATTACATTCATACGGGTTTAACAGAGAAAAATGTAAATTACGCAATATTTTTTTTATGTCCTTTACCGATCCCAGTAAATAATCTAATCGCTGTGTTGTGCGGGTCGTTACGATTACAGGAACACCAAATATGTCCGTGTTATTTGGTGATTTGTGATGCTTATTATTTAAAAATAAACGCATTAAAAATAAAAAAAATTTCATTATCAAGTGTTTTTCACTATTATTTTTTTAGTAATATTATAAGATGAAAAAATCTCTTAGTGTATGTGCACACGATCCGGAGCCGCTGCGGGTTTATGCTGCGTCAAACCGCATTGGCCAGATGTTACAGCATAGTGGATGGATTTCTAGAAATCCCATGTCCACTATGCGTCACTGTACAGCTGTGGATCACCCGCGGAAACTGACATGCAGCGCGTCTTTTCAGACCCCAGCATGTCAATTTCTCTTGCGGGTTTCTCTATAGACCTAACCTCTATGAGGAAAGTCCGCAGGTGAAAAAATAATAAAAATGGCTCCACTCATTTGCATATTAAGCGGAAGCTGCCGAAGGCTTTTCCGCAGCGTTCTGGCCGCAGGATGGTACACATTGTGGGCACATACCCTGATTCTCCCTGTAGAATAAAAATACATATATTGTATACAGCAGTGTATTTCAGCCTAGTCATATTCTGCAGTACAGATCAAGTACATGAAATTCTCTTCACTACACCACTAGAGCTTGTGGCTCAGCACAATAAAGCTCCCATTGATCTGTAATATGAAGGTTGTGAGTTCAAGATCTGAGCAGAAACACTAAAAAAAATATATATATATTGTTTATTATTTTTAATACTTTTAGGCTACATTACCATGATCAGGAACAGCAGCGCTTTGGACGCTGCGTCCAAAATGCTACGTTATAATCACGCAGGTAAATCCGGATGTGTCCACTGAACTATGTGGACTTACAGCATCTAATGACATTCTAGTGTGGAAATTTCATAGTGGAGACCAGCATCTCCTGAACAGAAACGGACGTGCTGTGGCTTGTAAATCCGCACCGCTGGCGAATTTATGCAGCGTCAAATAGAAGCACAGTGGGCGTGGGATTTCTATAAATCCATCCACTGTGCTAGGAATTTAGAACGCAGAGTTTTGGACGCAGCGCAGGTGAGCTGCGTTCAAAATGCTGCTATTCCTGATCGTGGGATCATAGCCTTATAGGTACAAGATAAATATTTTTCTTCACCTCAGTATACAGCCACCATAAAAATACATTGTTATATATACAATGTATTTATATGGAGCTTTGCTCGGACTGGCCTGGAGGGGTGCCGGGGAAATCCCCGGGGAGCCCCTGCAGAGAAGACAGAGTCGAAGTCAGCGGAAAAAAAAAGGGAAAAAATCAAAGTCCCAGAGTCTGGAAGAATGGTGGAGAGGCACACAATCCAAGCTGCTTGAGGTCTAGTGTGAAGTTTCCACAATCAATGATGGTTTGGGGAGCCATATCATCTGCTGGTGTAGGTCCACTGTGTTTTATCAAGACCAAAATCAGCGCAGCCGTCTACCAGGAAATTTTAGAGCACTTCATGCTTCCCTCTGCCGACAAGCTTTTTGGAGATGGAAATTTCATTCTCCAGCAGGACTTGGCACCTGTCCACACTGCCAAAAGTACCAATACCTGGTTTACAAACAACAGTATCACTGTGCTTGATTGGCCAGCGAACTCGCCTGACCGTAACCCCATAGAGAATCTAGGGGGTATTGTCAAGAGGAAGATGAGACACCAGACCCAACAATGCAGAGGAGCTGAAGGCTGCTATCAAAGCAACCTGGGCTTCCATAACACCTCAACAATGCCACAGGCTGATCGCCTCCATGCCACACCACATTGATGCAGTAATTGTTCATTTACTGAACATACATTTCAGTAGGCCAACATTTCGGATTTTAAAAACATTTTTCAAGCTGTTGTTATAAAGTATTCTAATTTACTGAGATAATGACTTTTGTGTTTTCATTGGCTGTAAGCCATAATCATCAACATTAACAGAAATAAACACTTGAAATAGATCACTCTGTTTGTAATGACTCTATACAATATATGAGTTTCACTTTTTGTATTGAAGAACTGAAATAAATACATTTTTTGATGGTATTCTAATTTAGTGAGATGCACCTGTATATGCCTGCATTTGTGTGTGTGTGTATATGCCTGCATGTGTGTGTCAATGTGTGTGTCTGCCTATGCATTTCCGTGCGTGTCTGCATGCACATGTCTGTGTTTACGCGTGCATTTCTGTGTGTATGTTTTTGAGTGCCTGCATGTGTGTGCGTGTCTACGTGTGTATATGTGTCTTCACATGTGTGGGCGCTTCCCTGCTTGTCTGCATTTTTGTGTGTGTGTGATTGTCTGAGTGTCTGTGCATGACTGCGTATATAGTTACATAGTTAGTAAAGCCGAATAAAGACTTGCGTCCATCAAGTTCGACCTGTTAGTTCTGTAATTGCTAAAGTTGATCCAGAGGAGGGCAAAAACCCCAAATGATTTAGCCAATCTTCACCTGAGGAAAAATTCCCTCCCGACTCTGAAACCAGCAGTCAGAATAAATCCCTGTATCAACCTACTATTTTATTCTATTTTTAAGTATATGCAGAAATCTGCCTGGTATCTAGAAAAGCATCCAGTCCCCCCCCCTGCCTGCGTGTATACGTGTCCCCATTTCTGTGTGTGTGTGTATCTGCGTGTGTATATTAGGGCTCTTTCACACGTCCTGATATTTAGGGACTGGAGAAACCAGTTCCGGAGATATCCGTGTGCCACACCAGGATCACACGTACCGGTGCCTGGGAATCAGTGTACAGTTAGCGCTGTTCCCAACCACCAGGTGCTGAACGCTGCCCTCATCATGGTTCCCTGCCGGCGCTGCGATCAGCACCAGCAGGGTCAATAATGAGAGTAGTACTCTTCTCCTGCAGTGTACAACTGTAAAAATAAGAATAAAATAAAAAAATCCTTATACTCACCTGTCCTAAGTGTCCCTCACTGAAATCCATATGACCACTCACGCCAAAGAGAATGATGCGCTGCAGCGAGTGGGCCCTGGAGCTGCACTCAACAAGCGGTGTCCTGTCATTCACTGAGTGCAGCGGAGGTCCAGGGCTCACTCGCTGCAGGAGTCATTCTCCCCAGCTCCTCGGCGTGAGCGCTTGCATGGATTACAGTGGGGGACACTTAGGACAGGTGAGTATAAGGATTTTTTTTTATGTTATTCTTATTTTTACAGTTGGACACTGCAGGAGAAGACTACTACTCTCATCATTGACCCTGCTGGTGCTGATTGCAGCGCCGGCAGGAAACTATGATGAGGGCAGCGTTCAGCACCCGGCGCTTGGGAACAGCGCTAACTGTCATTCATGTGTCATCAGTGTGGGATGTTTTGTGGCCCGTGCAGCAGGTAAAAAACGGAAAGTGTCAGTGTGTTTTGCCAACGGACACATGGTCTGTGGAAAGTGAAAACACACTGACATGTGCACAGACCCATTCTTTTAAATGGGTCTGCGTGTATCAGTGTCTCTGGTACCTGTGGAAACTGTCACCACAAGTACCGGAAACACTGACGTATGAAAGAGACCTTAGTGTGTGTCTGTGTGTGCGCTTGTTATCGTGTGTGTAAGCGCTCTTCTGCATGTCTGTGTGTGACTTTGTTCATGTCTGTGTGCTTTTCCAAAGATTTATTATATTTGGGGAGAGATGGGAGAGAAAATTTTAGGAGGCAGTATGGGGAGATGAAAGAGTATGGTGAACTAGGGAAGGGGTGGGAATGGGTGCGGGAACAGAATGGGGAAGGGGGATGTATGAGGAGACAGTATGAAGAGAGGGGAAATGTGTGAGGAGACAGTATGGAGGAAGAAAAGTGTGAGGTGACACAGAACAGAGACTAGGTAGTGTGGGGGAAGGTAGAGAGAGGCGGTAGTATGGGGGGGGACAGTGAGGGCACAGCAAGGAGGCAACAGTATGCTGGGGAGGGGTAGTGTGATGAAGGGGCACAGTATAGAGACTGGGCAGTATAGGGGGGGACACTGTGTGAGAGGACAGTGTGAAGAGGTGGCCCAGTATGAAAAGGAGGGGGCAGTGTGGAGAGCAGGTACCATAAGAGGGGTAGAGTGTGAGTCATATTTTGTGCAGGGAGCATTGTGAGAATTAAGTTTATTCAGGGGCTCAGCATAGGACAGATATTTTTATACTGGAGCATTATAATGACACTGCTATCTTTAAGGGCATCGTGTGGGGATGTGCTGCAGAAGACCGGAGAAGATGGAAGTCTGCAGAGACGGGCGGTGAGAAAAGTCCTCAAGGGGTCTGGACAAGATGGAGATGAAAAGAGAGGGAACGACTCTAATCAGAGAAGACGTCTCAGGTAAGATACCTGGATGGAAATGTTCATTTGTGATCCTGCCTGCGCCTCATCAGTACCGTGGTTCCTGTATGGTCCACAGTCTGATGATGACTAGTAACAACAACTCCCAGCATTTCTATTGTTAATTACATACTGGGAATTGTAGGTTCATGCGATACAAAGATATATGGGGCTGACCTGACATTACAATTGATGGTGGTTCAGATGATGTATTCATGTACTGGTGTGTTTGTGCGCGTCTGCGTATCTGGAATTATATGTATTTTTGTAAGATGCGTGTATGTAAGAGTGCATTGTGGTGTGTAATAACATTCATATGCTTGGCGCACCTTTACTAAATCTATTAGGACTTGCTCACATCTGTTAGGGAATTCTATTTGTCTTTCCACATTTAGGAACAGACAAGTTAAATTTGCTAACCTTGTCACAACTGTCACCATAGGGATGTGCTTGTATGGAGCGGGTTCAGGAGCTGAGCCTGCTCCATACCAGGCAGATGTCAGCTGTGATACATAGCCGGCGTCTGCCTGTAACAGCAGTGATCAGAGCTCGCCTTGATTGCTGCTGTTTTGAGTATTTAAGTGCCCTTGTCAATCACTGACAGCGGCATTTAGATAGCACAATGGCCGGTGCATGCAGTCACCTGCTCCCTTCAGGCCTCTGTGACGTAGTTGCAGGTTGCTGATGGGTTGACAGGAGTGCTGAGCGAGTGTGGTCAGATAAGGTGTTATCCAAGCATGCTCGGGTGTTATCTGAGTATCTTGTAGTGCTCTGCTAATATGATCGAGTCCCTGCGGTAGCATGTTTTGCGGTGGTAGACAGAAGCAACACGTGCAGGGATTACCTAACAAACAGGCAATTCCTGAATGTGTTGTGTCTGTCTACTGCCGCAAAACATGCTACCGCAGGGACTCGAGCATATTAGCAGAACACTACAACATACCTGGATAACACCCGAGCATGCTTGGATAACCCTTATCCGACCACGCTCGCTCAGCACTAGTTGCCAGGTGTTGCTGCCATGTTAGTCATTCAATGAAGCGCAGCCTGAGGTTGGGCTCCATGGAAGTGTCACAATCAAGGTGCAGGACGTTATTGCAGCACGCTCACTTTGTAGTTAGCGTTGACTGTAACATCTCCCTCCTTGCACCGGCCCTATGACAGGAAGAGAGTGGCGGCAGGGAGAATAAAACATAATTTTCTCCCTGTAGCCAATGCTGTTCCATTAAGCCGTCTAACCAGGCTTTAATCCCTATTTACCTTCCGATTACCCCATATCTGCAGATAAATAGTGTTTCTCAACGGGGCTGTGGAGTCGGTAAGCCAAACCTCCGACTTCTCAATTTCCATGATACCGACTCCACGACTCCGACTCCCTCATACATGGCTCATGTTTAAGTGATAAATTTACTGTAGCACAGATTCATTTCAGCTAAAAGTCTAGACCCTTAGATCAGGAATAGGACAGACATTTATAGGACATTTCATAACTTTCCCAAATTCTTATGAAAAAATATTCCCCACAAACTGCATTGAACTACTGTACTCAATTAATTATGTATTTTAGGAGTTGGAGTCAGTCCATTTTATATCTTCTCCGACTCCACCAAAATGGACTCCGAATCCACAGTCCTGTTTCTCAAGGTGACAAGTTACCAATTAATGGACTCTGGCAGTACGGAATGACTATTCAAACTAAGTCCTGCCGCTTGGTGCTCCACAGCGCGGCCAATCATGTAATTATAGTACATCATAGAAAAACATAACAAGTAATAAAACCGTTTATGGTGGCTATAGTGTGGGCCCTTAGAGTCAGTTCCCCTGGTGGGCCCTAGGCACCCAGTCCAACCCTGTAAGGAGCTGTATACTCTGCTACTGGATTCATTGCAATGTAGAGTCAAAATAACCAAAATCTCCTATGTTTCTCATTATGGGCTGTAGCTCAGCGGTTAGAGCATGCAGCCTGTGAGCATTGGGAAGCATGTTGTGACACTGTGATTGATAACAGGAGCGAGAGGAGGTGAATATATTATTTAATTTATGCACTAAGAAGAGATGATCGGCCCTGCCCCCAAGGAGGGTTGGGAGGTATGGGAATAATTTAGACAGCATAATACATACTTTCATTACAGAGATTAAAATATAACTGTTATTATATATAAGCTTTTATACTTGAGAAGCGCTCTATAGTGCTGTTGCTTGGTGGGAATTCGGATCCTGAGACCCCCATTGATTAGTCAAAAGTCAAAATAATGCTCTGAAGTACGCAGCTTCTGTTTGAGCTGCATGCATAGAGTGGTGTATGGACTCAGTAGTAAGTCTATGAGTCTGTACATTCACTCTCATAAAGTCCAAAGACAGCTTCACAGGACTTCATAGGGGAATTTTGATAAATTGGTAGGGGCACCACCTGTCAGCCCCTGTCATATATAAAAACTTTTATATAATGACAGTTACACTTTAAGGTCAGATTCTTTACTTAGAGACCTTCACTATCAAGATTGGGATCTTTGATTTTGAGACAAGAATCATTTCAAGGCACTTGAAATTAGTCTCATAGATAAAGCTAATGGGGACTCGAAATAGCAATAGAGTTGGAAGCTGTTTTGGTTGGTAGGATAACCATGGATGTAGTGAGTAGTGCAATGGGCACTAGTGCCCTAGAGAATACACAAAAAGTCCTTATAAGGCTATGTTCACACTGTGCGTTTTTGATGCGTTTTTTTCCGTGCGGAAATGCACCAAAAACGCTATGTAATCCGTCTGCCAGCTAATGCAATGACAATCCTGATGTGCTGTGCACATGATGCAGAATTTTCCGCTCAGGATTGTCATTGCGTTTAAATACGCAGCATGTCCATTCTTTCTAGCGTTTCTGCAGTGTTTCCTGCCCATTGACTTCCATTGAACCACAGCAAACCCGCAGGTATAAATATGTTTGCGTATTTGCTGCGTATTTGACTAGTCAATGGGTCAAATACGCTGCAAAAACACACAAACAATGGCACCTGGGCTGGCTGGGGAAGACTACTTCTCCCATCAATCTGACTGCCGCTCCCGCTGATAACAGCGGCTGAGGGGAGAAGTAGTCTCCTCAGCCGAGCCGGCGTCCGTGCGCGTTGTGTAAAAAATAAAAAAAAAGTTAAAATCTCTATTAAAATAAAACAACACCTATTCTCACCTGTCCGGCGTCCTCCCGGTGTCCCCCGGCGACCCAATCACCCTACGGTAAACTGACGGGAGCGCGCTCGCTCCCGGCAGTGTACATCGCAGCTGCCGGGACTGAGTTCATGTGAGTTCATCAGCTGGAGATCTGACGAGCTCCCGGACATCCCTTTACGGCATCGGTGCTGCGTGGGAATATTCTCACAAATTTTCCCACCAGTACTGATGCAGTGAAATTAGTTAACCGTAGCTTATCAACTGATCTCCAGCTGATGAACTCAGATGACCTCAGCCTGCAGCAGCGCAGTGATGTACACTGACAGGAGTGATAACACTCCTGTCAGTGTACCGTGCTGTCTACTACAGCAGTCCTATCAGTGATTGATGTGGCTGCTGTAGAAGTGACCCAGATCGTGGGACACTCGGATTACATCATGACGGCGGACAGGTGAGGGATATGGTTGTTTTTTATTTTTATTTTTTTTACAGGAGACGAGGGATTCAGGGATTAGGAGAATAATAAAAAAAATTTTATTGAAAAAGCGTCGAAAACCTTTACTACGCGGTTAGTAATGGGGGTGTCTAATAGACGCCTCTCCATTACTAACCTGGGCTTCATGTCAGCCGCCAATACAAAGCTGACATGAACCCCAACCTTATTACCCCACTCGCCACCGCTGCACGGCAGTGGGAAGAGCGAGGCTAAGTGCCAGATTTGGCGCATCTTATGGATGTACCATTTCTGGGACTGCTGCGAGCTGATATTATTAGCCACGGAGGGGGGTAGTATCCATGACCCCTTCCCTGGCTATTAATATCAGCATGCAGCTGTCTGTTAAGCCTTTTCTGGTTAGATTTTATAGAGGGACCCTATGTAAAAAATTTTCTAGGGTCCCCCTGTAATCTAGCCAGTAAAGACTAAGCAACCAGCTGTGGGCTGATATTAATAGGCAGGGAACATTTTTGGCTAATGGCCCCTTCCCCGGCTACTAATATGAGCTCCCAGCGATCTGTTTTCCCTCTGCTGGTTATGAAAATGACACGGGAGCCCATGCCATTTTTTTTAATATTAGGCTATGTGCCCACGATTCGGACGTAGCAGCACTTTGGACAGCATATTTTTGCGGTGTCCAAAACGCTGCGTTCTATTGATAGCAGGTAAGTCCACGTGTTCACTGAATTGTGCGGATTTACTGCATTCAATACATTCTAGTGGTCAAATTTCTGTTACGGAGACTAGCGACTCTGCAAAAGAATTTTACATGCTGCGGTCCTGAAAGACGCGCTGCATGTCAGTGTCCACAGGTGATAAGCAGCCTCAGATGCATGCACAGTGGACATGGGATTTCTAGAAATCCCCATCCACTTTGCTGTAACATCTGGACACGGCAGGTTTGACGCAGATTCTAACCTGCAGCGGCTCCTGATAATGGTCACGTACCCAAACTCACCCGCAGAATGTCAATTTCTGTAACAGAGGCACTAGTCTCCACTGCAAATTTTGACCGATTGAAATGTCATTATATGCTGTGTATCCACATGTACAACCCCTGGCAAAAATTATGGGATCACCGGGCTCGGAGGATGTTCATTCAGTTGTTTAATGTTGTTGAAAAAAAGCAGATCACAGACATGGCACAAAACTAAAGTCATTTCAAATGGCAACTTTAGTGCTTTAAGGGGTTTAAGAAACACAAAAAGAAATCAAGATTAAAAATGTGGTACTCAGTAAGGGTAATTTTTTTCAGACCAAGCAGGGGAAAAAATTATGGAATCATTAAATTCTGAGGAAAAAATTATGGAATCATGAAAAACAAACAGAAAAGAACACTCCAATACATCACTAGTATTTTGTTGCACCACCTCTGGCTTTAATAACAGCTTGCAGTCTCTGAGGCATGGACTTAATGAGTGACAAACAGTACTCTTCATCAATCTGGCTCCAACATTCTCTGATTGCTCTTGCCAGATCAGCTTTGCAGGTTGGAGCCTTGTCATGGACCATTTTCTTCAACTTCCACCAAAGATTTTCAATTGGATTGAGATCCAGACTATTTGCAGGCCATGACATTGACCTTATGTTTCTTCTTTCAAGGAATGTTTTCACAGTTTTTGCTCTATGGCATGATGCATTATCATCTAGAAAATTGATGTCATCATCCCCAAACATCCTTTCAATTGATGGGATAAGAAAACTGTCCAAAATATCAATGTAAACTTGGGCATTTATTGAAGATGTAATGACAGCCATCTCCCCAGTGCCTTTACCTCACATGCAGCCCCATATCATCAATGACTGTGGAAATTTGCATGTTCTCTTCATGCAGTCATCTTTATAAATCTCATTGGAACGGCA
Organism: Phyllobates terribilis; assembly: GCF_046119375.1. NCBI lineage: Eukaryota > Metazoa > Chordata > Amphibia > Anura > Dendrobatidae > Phyllobates > Phyllobates terribilis. The sequence goes on along the minus strand of NW_027362761.1, from coordinate 22,361,109 downwards.
CCAAACAAAAGTTCCAGCATCATCATCTTGCCCAATGCAGATTTGCGAATCATCACTGAATATGACTTTCATCCAGTCATCCACAGTCAACGATTGCTTTTCCTTAGCCCACTGTAACCTTGTTTTTTTCTGTTTAGGTGTTAATGATGGCTTATGTTTAGCTCTTCTGTATGTAAATCCCATTTCCTTGAGGCGGTTTCTTACAGTTCGGTTACAGACATTGCCCCAAGTTTCCTCCCATTCGTTCCTCATTTGTTTTGTTGTGCATTTCCTGGTTTGGAGACATATTGCTTTAAATTTCCGGTCTTGACGCTTTGATGTCTTCCTTGGTCTACCAGTATGTTTGCCTTTAACAACCTTCCCATGTTCTTTGTATTTGGTCCAGATTTTAGACACAGCTGACTGTGAACAACGAACATCTTTTGCAACATTGCGTGATGATTTACCTTCTTTTAAGAGTTTGATAATCCTCTCCTTTGTTTCAATTGACATCTCTCGTGTTGGAGCCATGATTCATGTCAGTCCACTTGGAGCAGCAGCTCTCCAAGGTGTGATCATTCCTTTTTAGATGCAGATCTAATTTGATGTAGGTGTTAGTTTTGGAAATGAAAATTTACAGGGTGATTCCATAATATTTTCCTCAGAATTGAGTGATTCCATAATTTTTTCCTTCTGCTTGGTCTGAAAAAAATTACCCTTACTGAGTACCACAGTTTTAATCTTGATTTCTTTTAGTGTTTCTTAAAGCCCTAAAGTTGCCATTTGAAATGACTTTAGTTTTGTACCATGTCTGTGATCTGCTTTTTTCCAACAACATTAAACAACTGAATGAACATCCTCTGAGCCCGGTGATTCCATCATTTTTGCCAGGGGTTGTATTGACAACAAAAGTGCCGCATTAGAACACAGTGTTTTGGATGCAGCAAAAATACGCTGCGTCCAAAGCGCTGCTGGTTGCTGATCTCGGGGACATAGCAGCTAACGAAACAGCTGTGAGCTGTTATTAATAGCCAGGGAACATGTTTGCCTAATGGCACCTTCCTAGGCTAAAAATAGCAGCTCTCAGCTGCCCCAGAAATTACATGAATGGAAATGCTAATGAGATTGGGTATATGGGATTAGCTGACACCTAGTCCTTTTGTTTGGTGATGAAAAGGTGTCAATCAGACCCTTTCATTACTTCACATAAGTAAACTAAAGTAAAGAGTTAAATAAATACACACACACAGAGTAAATTAATTAAGTAAGTTAATTAAGTAAGTAATTAACCAATATACTCACCCCAGGTCTGACGGTAATCCAACGGTTAAAGCAATGTCCCACATTTCTTTTTTCAAATATCTTTATTTAGCTCCAAAAAGCATTCATTGACGTACAAAAACGCAATAAAAAACGCACCATATCGCGGCAAAACACGCATTTTTTTCTGCAATCAAATCCTGAACGTGCGCACATAGTTACAGGCCCCTTGAATAAATAAGAGAAAAATAGCTTTGGGGCCAATTGATCAAAGTGTTTATGTAGCGCCCCGAGGGCTCGGCCGCTACAGGGGTATTGCACCTCTGCCAGAGGTGTGATATTCCACTCTCGGGTAAGGATGGAGTATGGACCAGGGCTCAGGTAGCTGCATACAGCACACACACCCCATTTGTGGGGGACAGTTCAACGGTGCTCCCATTAGACAGTAATGCAGGCACGACAGACCATGTCCCTGGCTGGAGGGGGGAGGAAAACCCAGTGATGTAGGAGCAGAAGGGGACGGTTTCTGAGCATAGATAGGAGCTCATTGGTTGCTGGTCACCTGAGCTCACACACTAGGGGAAGGTATATAAGGTGGGCACCATCTTAGTTCTGGGAGAAGAAGGTCAGTTCAGTCAGAGAAGAAGCAGAGTGTAGATGTGACAGGGAGCTGTGGCTCAGCCTCGGCCCAGCTCCATGAGACAGGCCTAGAGTGAAGGCCGGAGTAGAAGAAAGGAACAGAAAGGAACAGAAACAGAAGTATCCAAAGTGTAGAAGGGCTCAGAAACAAGAAGGTGGAAGGGACCCTAAGAACCCATGAGAATACCGGGTGAAGGGTCAGGCAGATTAAGGGTACCGGATCCCAAGTTGGTGGAGGAGAAACTACCCTCAGCCAAAGACCGGAGGTCGTGATCATTTATTGGTGCGACACCTCATCAAACCTGCTAGGAAGGCACCATAAAGGACAGCGGGGAACGGGGCCCACGTTTACCCGCACAGATCCAGCTGGACAAAAGTGGGTCACTGGTGAGGCAGGCCAGAGAAAGGAAAGAAGGGGGTCCTGTGCCATATTCCTGACCTGCCTGGGGGTTGACCGAGCCCCTCACCTAGTGGACGCCGCACGGCTCGGGCGGTCATTGCTGACAGAAGTGACTGGGAATATACGAACTGTGAGTAAAAGACCCTGGACTGCAACATGTTGTCTGTGTGTTCCTTGCTCCTCCAGCACTATCTGTACCGGGACTCTCGTCACCATCACCCCCACCATCCACTGCACTGCCCTGGGGTTACACTCCTCCCGTGGGGAGTTATACAGTCTCAGTTGCACACACCATCAGCCCCAGCGGTCTGCACTGCAGCGGCGGTTAACCCTGACCGCAATCCACGGGTGGCGTAGTCGGACATCACTTAAAACTTATAAAGGGACTACCACTGGTCTGACCACCCTGAGCCACGGAACCGGGTTGCCACTACTACCCCCATCGTTCCCCTATTGCCCGGATCCGAGTGCCCCACGGCCCAGGGGGCGAGTCATTTACACCAGAAAACTGAAGTAAAAACACTTTGAACAGTTGCAATTTGTTTGTGCAATTTTGCAACTTTTGGCATTTTCTGCCAGTTTTAAGCAGCTCCGCCAAAATGGATGGAGCTAGGGAGGAGCTGGAGTGGACAGGATGTGACCACATCTGGCCATCAAATTCTGCAAAATTGCTGGCTTTCCTTTTGCCAGAAATGTTGCTTAGAAATGTTACTCCAATCCCTGATTGGCTTAACATTTCTGGCTGGGCACACACCACTGATGAGATGTGCCAAATTCAATAAGTGTTGTGTGCCTCTTAATGACTTCTGTGTATCTTATTCGTGCACATCTCTTATTAAAAATGGCGTACAAAACTCCAGTCTTAATGAATTGGGGCCTTTTAGTCAGTGGTAAAAGTGTGGAAGAGGAGGAATAGTGATATGAAGAAAACCACAAAATGTGAAACTGAGCAATGACTAAATGTTATGAGTTGACTGAATGTTTAGATCCTAATGTATAGCAAATGTTTGAGAAGAAAGGTATGATGTGGTGAAAAGAATGAGTTCATGGAGAGATAAGGAAAGTAGTGTTACTGATGCAATTGGACTAAATGGAAGGACAAAGGGAAATTGCAGGAGTTGGCAAAGTAATCCCTTTGTTTCTTACCATGACTGTTCCTCTCCTGCTCCTGCTTTAACTTCTTCTCAAGAACTTCACTTAAATTGATATGTTTGTGACTGAGTAAATGTGTCTTATTCTCTTTAAGAGCTGACAAAGGATTGAATTAAAGGATGAGGATGTGGATTAAGGGATATATGGAGAGTGGATGATCACTTGTGTTGGAATGTGACTAGTGATTACTCTGATGGAAAGGTATGTGTTAATTGGGCTGTACAGTGATTTTCTCTGTGACTTGATGGGAAAAAGGAAGTGTTAGAAATTTTATGTAAATTTAAATGTTTTTGTCTTTCCAAAATAATGACAGATATTCTGAGAGAAATGTATGACATATATGATATATCTGCTTACTAGTGATGAGCGAGCATGCTCGCTACTGCTCGGTGCTCGCTGAGTATTTCCGGGGTTGCTTGGCGGGAGCTCGGGTCTCCTCCCTACATGTTTGGTGCTCTTTACAGAGACAATGAACATGCAGGGATTGCCTGCCACTCACTGTAATGCCGCAGCCATATTGGTTGTGGCATTACAGTGATTGACTGGCTGCACAGCATCATCAGGTCTATATCAGACCTGGTGCCGCCGTGCTCGTCACAGTCTACCCCTGAATCAGACAGTGTAGGGAGAGGTGCTGCTGGATTTGCTTGTTTCTAGTTAGTGTAAGTATGTCACCATATATTCTACACATATCCATCTCAACAAACTGTCCTTCTGAGGACTAATCCATCTGCAGAGATATTAGGCAGGCAGTGTATATAGGCAGGCAGGCAGTGTATATAGGCAGGCAGGCAGGGTATATAGCAGACTGCAGTGCATATAGAACAAGAGGCTCCATTCCAGTTTTGTCTGCTGCTGCTGTTAGATATTTCTAGAAATAGGCCCAGGTCTCAGGGGCCTAATTTTTTTTGGATCTTAATCCTCATTATTTGCTTAAAAAGCAATCCAGAGAACACCGTTGTTCTGCGCCATTTACTTGTTGGCACTGCAGAGTACAGCCAGGTCCTTTCCATATTACAGCGCTAAAAATCCAGCTATTTAAAACTGTGGTTTGTCCGTCACACAGATCACATATGCTGAAAATACTGCCATTTCTGGCCTCCATTAAAAATTTGTTTCAGTGTGTCAGTGAAGCTATTGACACCAGTTTGATGTTCAAAATAGTTACCTACAGGCCAGGTATTTAAAACTGTGGTTTGTCCGTCACATGGATCACATATAAGTTTTCAGAAAATACTGCCATTTCTGACCTCCATTAAAAATTTGTTTCAGTGTGTCAGTGAAGCAATTCACACAAATTTGCTTTTCAAAATAGTTACCTACAGGCCAGGTATTTAAAACTGTGTTTTTTCTCCGTCATACGGATCACATATACGTTTTCAGAAAATACTGCCATTTCTGACCTCCATTAAAAATTTGTTTCAGTGTGTCAGTGAAGCAATTGACACCAGTTTGCTGTTCAAAATAGTTACCTACAGGCCAGGTATTTAAAACTGTGGTTTGTCCGTCACACGGATCACATATAAGTTCGCTCCAAATTCAGTAATTTGTAGTGAGCGTGGAAGATATTGTCCTCCATTTAAAATGGGCAAGGCACGTGACAAGGGACGGGGAACTGGACGTGATGATGTGGTGCAGTCAGAGCCCGAGGCTGTGGGAAAGCTGAAATTGTGCCACAACAAACACCTACATCTTTTCGCTCAACCTTCCTGACTCAATTAATACGGGACCGCAGAACACCACTATTGAACACAGAGCAGTGTGAAAAAGTTATTGGTTGGATAGCAGATAATGCTTCCAGTCACTTAGCCACCACCACCACCTTGTCTTCCACATGGTCAAGTCTCAGTAGCTGTGAGTCTGGACCGCATATTCCTCACCCTGAACCTCCTTCCTCCCACCATGCCGAGTGCCCAGAGACAACAGATCCCACACTTGGACTCTCCGAAGAGCTGTTCACTTTTCCATTTATAGATTCGGGCCTCTCGCCCGGTCCACTTGAAGCGGGGCAAGAGGAGATCGCATATAGCGATGACCAAATATTTGAGCAGCCACGATCACACGAAGGCGATGGTGGGAAAGTGTCACAAGAGGTGGACGATGATGAGACACAATTGGCAGAAAGTCAGGAGGAGGACCAGAGTGCGGAAGTGGAAGACGAGGTGGTGGATGATATAGTAACTGACCCAACCTGGCAAGAGGACATGGAGAGCAAGGAGAGCAGCACACAGGTGGGGGAGGCAGAGCACCCCAACAGGCAGGAAGAAGCAGTGTGGTGGCCGCAGAAAGAAGGCCGGCAACTGCTCCCCGTAACATCAACACGAAGGAAGTTGCCAGTACAACTGTTAGGTCTTGTTGTTTTTTTAAAGATTCTGCCGATAACCTCAAAAAGGCCATTTGCACCACCTGCCAGGCCAGTATCAGCAGGGGTGGCAAAACGACCATGCTGACCACCACCAGCATGATCAGGCACATGGCAGCAAAGCACCTGACTTTGTGGGCCAAACCCCAGGGTCCAGGAACAGTGTCTGCGGGTGGCACCACTGCTTCTTCCGCTGTTGTGCATGCAAGCCAATCCCCTGTCCATGGTGCATGCGAAGATGCCTCCTGCCCTGCACCTGTCATTGCACACTCTCAAGTAGCATCATCCGGAAGCACGTCCACGTCCTTGTCCCAGCGCAGCGTTCAGTTATCAATACCCCAGTCCTTGGAACGCAAATACGCAGCTAACGCCCCACAGGCCACACTACTAAATTCCCACATTTCGCAACTGCTTGTGCTAGAAAAGTTGCCGTTTAGGCTTGTGGAGACAGAAGCATTCCGCAACCCGATGGCGGCGGCCGTTCTGCGGCACTCGGTCCCCAGCGGCCACTATTTCTCCCGGTGTGCTGTGCCCGCATTACACAAGCACGTGTCCCAAAAAATTAGCCGTGCCCTCAACAACGCAGTTACCGGGAAAGTCCACCTAGCCACGGACACGTGGACAAGTGCTTATGGGCAGGGACGGTACATCTCGCTGATGGCACACTGGGTTAACATAGTGGAAGCCGGGACCCAGTCGGACCTTGTGACGGAACACATCCTCCCGACGCCAAGGATCGCAGGCCCTAGGTCAATCAGGGTTGCCCCCAAAGTGTTAGAACCTTGCTGTTAGGTTTTTTTTCCTTTGCTGGTCACATGACCTTGTTGGCCTATTTAATCCTGCTCCGCCCTTCTGGCTTTGCTGGACTTCATTGTATATCTACTTTCTAGCTAGCCTGTGCTCTGTATCTAGCTCTGTTAGTTTGCTTGGTCTACGGACCTCTATGTTCTATCTATTTTGTTTGTTCGTCTGTCTGCTACTATTTCTGTTAGGAGGTGTCCCATATTCCTCCCAGTCCTTAGTACTTGTAGGGATTCCCTCCCCACATCTATAGGTCTCCGTACAGACTAGATTAGGACTTTAGCAGGTCTGATCGCAGGATCAGGTTCCCTGTTACATCGTAGGGATTCAGCTGAGTCCTATAGTAGGGACAGATCTCCTCTCTTTCCTTAGCTTTGGTAGCAGAACATAACAGTAAGTCCAGCCTGCTCTAAGGAAAGATTTTTTTTTTTTTTTTTGTTCCATCATGGTGTCGGTTCAGGATTTGGCTAAACACCTGCAGGGACTCTCTCTGGAAGTGGCCGAGCTCCGTCAGCACGTGAGTAACTGTCCTGGAGCATATTTCTTGGAGCCTAAGGTATGTTTGCCGGATTTATTTTTTGGTGAACATCGAGAATTTTTTTCATTTAAAAATGCTTGCTTATTGTATTTTCGTTTGAGACCCAAGTCCTCTGGGGATGAATCCCAGCGCGTAGGGTTCATAATGTCACTTTTGCGCAAAGAGCCTCAGGAGTGGGCCTTTTCTTTGCAACCTAGTGATACATGCTTCAGATCAGTGGATAGTTTTTTTTCTGCTTTAGGATTATTATATGATGATCCTGACCGTGTGGCATCAGCTGAGACTGAGTTGAGACGTTTAAAACAAGGATCAGGTAATGTTGAAAATTCCACTCAAACAGGGTGGAACGATTCTGCTCTGAAAAGTCTATTTCTTGCTGGGCTCAGTGAAAGGGTTAAAGACCTGCTAATTGCTTATCCTACACCTGAGGATTTGCAACAGGCTATGCAATTAGCTATACGGGTGGATAGAAGACTGCGTGCTAGGGTTAATGAGAGCAAATCCTCTGCTATGTCAGTTTCTGGTTATGATAATGTGTGTACTAACAGTGGTGAACCGATGGAGATTGGATCGGTGGCACCTCGCTCTCAAGAAAAAGACCGTCGTTTTTCGGAAGGCTTGTGTTTCTATTGCAGAAAATCTGGTCATTTGATTAAAGGCTGTGAGCTTCGTATGAAGAAAGAAAAAAAAATGGTCAGTCACGCCCGTATTGCCTGTTTAAATTCCAAGGGTATATTTTTAGCTGCTTCCACGATTGCTCAGGAAAAATTAATGGAATTTCGGGTGTTTGTTGATTGCGGGTCTACACTGAATGTAATTGATGGGGGATTCGTGGAAAAACTCAATTTAAAACCTGAACCTTTATCATCCCCCATTGCTGTGGTTTCTGTGGATGGCTCCCCTTTGAAGAATATTACTCTCAAGGTCAGTGAATTTCCTCTCACTATTAATGGTGTTCACCATGAGAAATTGGATTTGGTAGTGTTGAATAACTTGCCTTCTCCAGTAATATTGGGTTTGCCCTGGTTAAAATTTCACAATCCTGTACTGGATTGGTCTACCAGTGAAATTAAATCCTGGAGCCATAAATGTTATGACAAGTGTTGTAACGGGCGTATTGCAGCTTTGGATAGGGGAGAATTGCCTGTTCCTATTCAGGATTTTTGGAGAGTTTTTTCTGAGAAAGAATCGCAGGTTTTGCCTCCCCATAGAGACTATGATTGTTCTATTGAATTTGTCCCTGGAGCGACTCTTCCTAAAAGTCGTTTATTTAACCTTACTATTCCTGAGAGGAAGGCTTTGGAGGAATACATACAGACAAGTTTGGCCGCCGGTCACATTAGGCCCTCTAAGTCTCCTGTGGCGGTTGGATTTTTTTTTGTAAAAAAAAAGGACGGCGGTTTACGTCCTTGTCTGGATTTTCGTGAGATTAACAAAATTACGGTACGCAATCCTTACCCACTGCCATTGATTCCTGATCTGTTTAACCAGTTATTGGGGGCCAAGTGGTTCTCTAAAATTGACCTTAAGGGGGCATACAATCTGTTGCGCATGAAGGAGGGTGACGAATGGAAGACTGCTTTTAACACTCCTGTGGGTCATTTTGAGAATCTGGTTATGCCTTTTGGTCTTACTAATGCTCCTGCATTTTTTCAGAATCTGATTAATGACATCCTTAGACCTTTGATCGGTAAAAATGTGGTTGTGTATTTGGATGACATTTTGATTTATTCGCCAGATCTGGAGTCTCATTGGCGGAGCGTGCGTGAGGTATTACAGTTATTAATGGACAATTCGCTTTTTGCTAAGCTGGAGAAATGTGAGTTCGCTGTACAGAGAATTAGTTTTTTGGGCTACATTATCTCCAGCAAAGGTTTTGAGATGGATCCGGTTAAGGTTCAGGCTGTGCAGGAATGGCCTAGGCCTATTGGTTTGAAATCGATACAGAGGTTTTTGGGTTTCGCCAATTACTATAGAAAATTCATAAAAATTTTTTCTAGTATTGTCAAACCTCTGACTGATCTCACCAGGAAAGGTGCTGATGCGGTTCAGTGGTCTTCTGAGGCCATTGAAGCTTTTGTGTATCTCAAGGAGAGGTTCACCTCTGCTCCCATCCTTATGCAGCCTGATGTTACTAGGCCGTTTTTGGTTGAGGTTGATGCTTCCTCTGTGGGGGTTGGCGCAGTATTGTCTCAGGATAACGGGGATGGATTACATCCCTGTGCCTTTTTTTCAAAAAAATTTTCGGAGACTGAATTGAATTACGATATTGGTAATCGGGAATTATTGGCTATTAAACTCGCATTTGAACACTGGCGCCACTTCTTGGAAGGTGCGGAATTTCCCGTTCAGGTTCTTACGGATCATAAAAATCTGATATATCTTGATGCTGCCAAGCGCCTGAATGCCCGTCAGGCTAGGTGGGCACTGTTTTTCTCGCGGTTTAATTTCTCCGTTACTTACATCCCTGGTACTAAGAATGTTAAGGCGGATGCCTTGTCTCGCAGTTTTTCTCCCATAGTCGGTGCTGAGAAAGAGGAAAACATTTTACAAGAAGGTGTTGTGATAGCTGCTTTAGACTCCGTTTTGGAAGATGAGATTCTTAAAGCTCAGGAGAATGCCCCATCTAACACTCCTCATGGGAGGTTGTTTGTGCCTGGGACCTTTAGGAGAGATTTGTATGTTGAGTGTCACGAATCTCGGTTGGCAGGTCATCCCGGAATCTCTGAGACCAAGAGACTGGTGGGTCGCAGTTTTTGGTGGCCTGGATGGCAGAAGGAAGTCATTAAGTGGGTGCGCCAATGTACTATATGTGCTAGATCTAAGTCCTCACATACTCCTGCTGCGGGGTTACTTTGTCCTTTGGAGGTCCCCAGTGCTCCTTGGACACATTTGGCTATGGACTTTATAACTGACCTTCCCCCCTCTGAGGGTTTTACTGTCATCTGGGTGGTCGTGGACCGTTTTAGCAAGATGTGTCACTTGGTTCCCTTCGTCAAACTGCCCTGCGCTAAAACTCTCGCTAAGGCCTTTGTCAAGGAAATTGTCAGACTTCATGGCGTTCCTACTGACATTGTTTCTGATAGGGGTCCTCAGTTCGTGGCTCGTTTTTGGCGTGCCTTTTGTGACAGGTTGGGAATTCATTTGTCGTTTTCGTCCGGATATCATCCTGAATCTAATGGCCAGACAGAAAGGAAAAACCAGGATGTTGAGCAGTTCTTGCGTTGTTTTGTGGCAGACAATCAAGAGGGGTGGTCTGAGTTTCTGCCACTTGCCGAATTTGCTCTGAACAATCATACATCTTCTTCTGCTGGTTGTTCGCCTTTTTTTTGTTGTTCTGGGAGACATCCGTCGTTTGGGTCGTTCTCCAAGTTGGGATCTGTCGTGCCTGAGGAGGAGAATTTTTCCGGTGATTTGGAAAGAGTTTGGACGGATGTGCGTGGTAATCTTCAGGAGGCCAACAGAAAATCTAAAGACTACTTTGATAGGAAACGACAGGAGGTTTTGTTCGCTGTTGGTGACATGGTTTGGTTGTCCTCTAGGAATCTGCGGTTGAGGATTCCTTCTAAGAAATTGGGTCCCAAGTTTGTAGGGCCCTTTAAGGTGCTTCAGGTTGTCAACCAATCTGCTGTTAGGTTGGAGGTTCCTACCTCCTGGAGAATTAATCCGGTCTTTCATGTCTCTCTGTTAAAAAAAGCTGTTGTGTCGAATGGTGACGCCTCTGCCTCTGTTCCTCCGGTGGTGGAGGACGGGGAATATGAAATTTCTCGCATCCTTGACTCTAGACGGTATAGAGGTAGTTTGCAGTATCTTGTGGCCTGGAAAGGTTTCGGACCCGAGGATAACTCTTGGGTGAGGTCAGATGATGTTTCCGCGTCCAGACTTATCAGAGTGTTTCACAGGAGATTTCCTGATAAGCCTGGTCCTAGGGGATCCGGAGGATCCTCTTAGAAGGGGGGGTACTGTTAGAACCTTGCTGTTAGGTTTTTTTTCCTTTGCTGGTCACATGACCTTGTTGGCCTATTTAATCCTGCTCCGCCCTTCTGGCTTTGCTGGACTTCATTGTATATCTACTTTCTAGCTAGCCTGTGCTCTGTATCTAGCTCTGTTAGTTTGCTTGGTCTACGGACCTCTATGTTCTATCTATTTTGTTTGTTCGTCTGTCTGCTACTATTTCTGTTAGGAGGTGTCCCATATTCCTCCCAGTCCTTAGTACTTGTAGGGATTCCCTCCCCACATCTATAGGTCTCCGTACAGACTAGATTAGGACTTTAGCAGGTCTGATCGCAGGATCAGGTTCCCTGTTACATCGTAGGGATTCAGCTGAGTCCTATAGTAGGGACAGATCTCCTCTCTTTCCTTAGCTTTGGTAGCAGAACATAACACAAAGTCTACAGCTCCTGCACCTCATCCTCCTCTGCCTCCTCCTCTTCAGCCTCCATCTCCGAAATGACCACATCAGTCACAAGCTGGAAGCACTGCAGCACTGCCTCGGCCAAGCGGCAACAGGCTGTGCTGAAGCTTATATGCTTAGGTGAAAAACCGCACAATGCTGAAGAGTTGTGGACAGCTCGGAAAGAGCAGGCAGATTTGTGGCTCACACCACTGAACCTACAGCCAGGCATGGTCGTGTGTGACTGTAACATCACTGGCGGCGTGCTTGCATAGTGCACCACCTCCCACCATGCAAGAAAGCAATCTTACCCATCAGTCCAGCCTGCAAACCTTGCTACAGTTCATGCTGTGTGCATGTCTCTTGTCTGACTGCTTAGGGCGGCGGCCCGGTTACTTCCTGATTCTTATAGCTGCTGAGGGCGCACTCTTAATCCGTCTCCAGCCTATTGCTGTGAGTCACTGGATAGTTAAACCCCCTCCACCCAGAAGGAGGTGCCTGAGCAACACTAACTATCAGTGTGCTCCTTGCCTCTGAGTTGCCAGGTCTTGTCCTGTATCTTGTCTGTTTCTGCCACCCTGGGGGCTGCTACCCAGGCCTGTTATCTCTGACTTCTAGTCTGTTTCTGCCACTTTGGGGGCTGCATACCCAGGCCTGTCATCTCTGACTTCTAGTGTGTTTCTGTCACCCTGGGGGGCTGTATACCCAGGCCTGTTATCTGTGACTTCTAGTACATTCCCGCCACCCTGGGGGCTGTATACCCAGGCTCGTTCCTGTATCTCGTTGCAGTGTCAGTTCCTGTCTGAACTGTCTCCTAGCCTGTTACCTGTTTGTCTCTACAGTCATGGGCAAAAGTTTTGAGAATGACACCAAAATTATATTTTCACATGATCTGCTGGCCTCTGGTTTTTATTAGTGTTTGTCTGATGTTTATATCACATACAGAAATATAATTGTAATCATATTATGAGTACCAATAGGTTATATTGACAGTTAGAATGAGTTAATGCAGCAAGTCAATATTTGCAGTGTTGCCCCTTCTTCTTCAAGACCTCTGTAATTCTCCCTGGCATGCTCTCAATCAACTTTTGGACCAAATCCTGACTGATAGCAGTCCATTCTTGCATAATCAATGCTTGCATTTTGCCAGAATTTGTTGGTTTTTGTTTGTCCACCCGTCTCTTGATGATTGACCACAAGTTCTCAATGGGATTAAGATCTGGGGAGTTTCCAGGCCATGGACCCAAAATCTCTATGTTTTGTTCCATGAGCCATTTAGTTATCACCTTTGCTTTATGCCAAGGTGCTCCATCATGCTGGAAAAGGCATTGTTGGGCGCCAAACTGCTCTTGGACGGTTGGGAGAAGTTGCTCTTGGAGGACATTCTGGTACCATTCTTTATTCATGGCTGTGTTTTTAGGCAAGACAGTGAGTGAGCCGATTCCCTTGGCTGAGAAGCAACCCCACACATGAATGGTTTCAGGATGCTTTACAGTTGGCATGAGACAAGACTGGTGGTAGCGCTCACCTCTTCTTCTCCGAATAAGCTGTTTTCCAGATGTCCCAAACAATCGAAAAGGGGATTCATCAGAGAAAATGACTTTGCCCCAGTCCTCAGCAGTCCACTCCCTGTACCTTTTGCAGAATATCAGTCGGTCCCTGATGTTTTTTCTGGAGAGAAGTGGCTTCTTTGCTGCCCTCCTTGAAACCAGCCCTTGCTCAAAGAGTCTCCGCCTCACAGTGCGTGCTGAAGCACTCACACCAGCCTGCTGCCATTCCTGAGCAAGCTCTGCACTGCTGGTAGTCCGATCCCGCAGCTGAAACAGTTTTAAGATACGGTCCTGGCGCTTGCTGGTCTTTCTTGGGCGCCCTGGAGCCTTTTTGACAACATGGAAGCTCTCTCCTTGAAGTTCTTGATGATGCGATAGATTGTTGACTGAGGTGCAATCTTTGTAGCTGCGATACTCTTCCCTGTTAGGCCATTTTTGTGCAGTCCAATGATGGCTGCACGTGTTTCTTTAGAGATAACCATGGTTAACTGAAGAGAAACAATGATACCAAGAACCAGCCTCCTTTTAAAGTGTCCAGTGATGTCATTCTTACTTAATCATGACTGATTGATCGCCAGCCCTGTCCTCATCAACACCCACACCTGTGTCAATGGATCAATCACTAAAACGATGTTAGCTGCTCCTTTTAAGGCAGGACTGCAATGATGTTGAAATGTGTTTTGGGGGTTAAAGTTCATTTTCTGGGCAAATATTGACTTTGCAAGTACAGTAATTGCTGTTAAGCTGATCACTCTTTGACATTCAGGAGTATATGCAAATTGCCATTACAAAAAATGAAGCAGTAAACTTTGGAAAAATTACTATTTGTCTCATTCTCAATACTTTTGGCCATGACTGTATGTCCGTACCCTCCCTTTTCCTGCAGTGTCTGAACCTGCACCTAACTCCAACTTGTTGTCTCTGTACTTCTGTTTGTGAGTTTTGTGTCCACTCACTACTTCATTGTAAGTACCTTGTGTGTATCTGGTTCTGCTTGTCCCTTTTCCCTTCCTCCGTATCTACCTCCTGTGTTCTAGCCATCTTCCTGTATTTTCCTATCTGTTCCATGTGAACAGAGTCCTGTCCTCTCTGCCTGCACCGTCAGCCCTGTTCTGCTCTGCTTGCTCACCGGTCCAGCGGTTTCGCTCTGCTCTGCCTTGCCCACCGCTCCGGCGGTTCCTCTCTGCTCTGCCTAGCCCACTGCTCCGGCGGTTCCTCTCCTCTCTGCCTTGTCCACCGCACCTGCGGTTTCGCTCTGCTCTGCCTTGTCCACCGATCCTGCGGTTCCTCTCTGCTCTGCCTTGTCCACCGATCCTGCGGTTCCTCTCTGCTCTGCCTTGTCCACCGTACCTGCGGTTTTGTTCTGTTCTGCTTTCTCACCGCGCCAGCGGTTTCTCTCTGCTCTGCCTTGCCCACCGCTCCGCCGGTTCCTCTCTGCTCTGCCTTGTCCACCGCACCTGTGGTTTCGCTCTGCTCTGCCTTGTCCACTACTCTGGCGGTTCCTCTCTGCTCTGCCTTGTCCACCGCACCTGCGGTTTCGCTCCGCTCTGCTTGCTCACCGCTCCGGCGGTTTCGCTCTGGTCTGCCTTGTCCACCGCTCCGGCAATTTCGCTCTGCTCTGCCTTGTCCTCCGCTCCGGCGGTTTTCGCTTTACTCTGCTTGTCTACCTCATCTGCGGCTCTGTTCCTGTCCCCCAGTCTGTATTGGACCCTATCCAGCCTGCGCTCCAACCTGCTAGTACCTACCTATCTGCACTCCAGCCATGCTTGCCAGTATCTCCCTGTCTGCACTCCAGCCGTGCTTGCCAGTACCCACCTGTCTGCATACCAGCCGTGCTTGTCAGTACACACCTGTCTGCATACCAGCCGTGCTTACCAGCCGTGCTTACAAGTACCCACCTGTCTGCATACCAGCCGTGCCTGCCAATACCCACCTGTCTGTATGCCAGTCTAACCTGCCTGTTCCTGCATTCCCCGGTGTGGGTCAACAGCTGTGACAGGGGTCTGACCTGGAGTAGCACCGGGTCCCTCTGCTCGGTTCCTCCTTGGTTCACGGAGTCGACTGAGCCTTGGTCGGATCGGGTTGATACTTAGTTACGCTCCTCCAGGCACTCCTTGGTTCATGGTACAGTAGGATCACTAATCACGCTCACGCCAGTCAGTCCGGACGCGAGCGTAACAGTAACAATGGCCGGAACATGGTGGCAGCTCTCAGGCGAGGCGAGCTCACACACTTACCATGCCTGGCCCATGTGCTTAACCTCGTGGTTCAGCGGTTTCTCAAATCCTACCCGGAGCTGCCGGATCTGCTTGTTAAAGTACGCCACCTGTGTGCCCATTTTAGAAAGTCACCTACAGCTTCCGCCGCCCATGCCGTGTTTCAGCAGCATTTGCAGCTTCCGGCTCACAGACTGGTGTGTGATGTCCCCATGCGTTGGAACTCTACACTGCAGATGCTGGTAAGGATTTGTGAGCAGAAGAGGGCAGTTGTTGAGTACCAGCATCAACAAGGCCGTCGGTATTCAGTTCAGACTCCACACATAAGACCTCAGGAGTATACATGGCTGTCAGACATATGTATCATCCTCCAAAACTTTGAGGACTCCACCAAGATGGTGAACGGCGATGACGCCATAATCAGCGTCACCATCCTGCTTCTCTATCTTCTGAAATGCTCTCTGCTCACAATCAAAGAGGATGCATTGCAGGTGGAGCATGATGAGATGGAGCAAGGAACCATACAGGGTGATTACATACAGCGCAGCATCATCTCATCCCAACGTGGATTGGGTGACAATGAGGAAGAGAAGGAGGAGGAGGAAGAACAGGAGCTAGTTTCATGCGCTATAGATGGTACTACCTGCACAACTATCATATCGTCTGTTTAGCGTGGATGGCCTGAGGACAGAGAGAAGGAGGAGGAGGAGACCATGGTCAGTTATCTTCTTGGTGAGGACACGGAAGTCTTGCCTGTTAGCAGTATGGTACGCCGCATGGCTGAGTTTATGTTTCGCTGCCTTTCCCATGACCCTCGCGTTCTCAGATTTTTGGGTGACAGTCATTACTGGTTGGTGACACTTCTAGACCCACGATACAAGGAGAACTTTCTATCTCTTATTCCTGAGGCGGACAGGTATACAAAAATGAGGCAGTACCAGAAGGCCCTTGTTGCGGAACTATTAAAAAAATTCCCATCTGAAAACGCTGGCAGATGTCATAGTTCGTTGGACAGGCTAGGACTACAGGCGAGAGAGACACAACTCCTGTTCAGCAGAGGCAGGGGAACACTGTCAAAGTTCTGGGAAAATTTTCCCAGCCCTTCCCATTGCACAAGCCCTGAGGCGCGGGGTACTCTCACAAGGAGTGCAAAGTTTGAGAAGATGCTGAGGGAGTACCTTGCCGACCGTACCAACGTCCTCCGTGATCCCTCTGTGCCTTATAATTATTGGGTATCCAAGGTGGATACGTGGAATGAACTGGCTCTCTAAGCCTTGGAGGTCCTGGCCTGCCCTGCCACTAGCGTTTTATCAGAGCGGGTTTTTAGTGCCGCTGGTGGAATTATAAACTGATAAGCGCATCCGCCTGTCAACTGAAAATGCTGATAGGCTGACTCTTATAAAAATAAACAAGGGCTGGATTGGGCCAGACTTCTCAACACCACCGAATGATAGCAGCGTAACATAAACTCAAATCCAGTGGTTTTTTTGGGAGGTGTATTCCCATGCACCTTTTCACACCCACACATGCGTATACGCTTCCTCTTTTGGCTATTTACTCTTGTCCTTCCCCTTCTCCTCATCCTCATCCTCCACCACCATATCACCAGGGTGACCGCGGTCCGTGATACAACACCCACATCATTTTTTAAAGGGTGTTTGTGATGCCCGTAAAAAATTTTTTTTATATAGTATGTTCATGTATACCCCCCAGGGGTAAATGTTTGTCAGCCCATACACTTAGTGCATGGGCATTACAAGTATAGGAGACCCGCTGTTTTCTAATGGGGACATTTTTTCATGAGGCCCTCTACGTCTCTTCCAAGTGGCATTGGAGAGCCTCCCAAATTTTGGCAGCCCTTGCATTCACTGCATAGGCCAACACTATGGGAGACCCTCTCCTTTCTAATGGGAATTTGTCGTTAGTGTGGCCCTGCTCTATGTGTCTTTAAATTCTTAGTGGGGTTTTTCCTAAATTTGGACAGCCGTTAGACTCACTGCATTCCCTATAACTGTATAGCACACCCGCTCCTTTCTAATGGAAACATGTTGTACTTGTTACTGTGGCCCTGCTCTATGTGTCTTTAAATTGTTAGTAGGGTTTTTCCCAAATTTTGGCAGCCCTTGCTGTCACAGGATGGGCATTACCACTATAGGAGACCTTCTCCTTTATAATGGAAACATTTTTTTTACTGAGAACCTCCTCTATGTCTCTTCAAAGGGGTATTGGGTTGCGTCCGAATTTTTGGCAGCCCTTGCAGTCACTGCATATGCAATAACTTGTTAATAATGGGAACAACAAAGCATAGCCGGCTGATGGCTCTCCAACAATAGCGAGGGCCGAATGCTGGCGTTTTAAGAATAGTAAGGGCCGCCTGATGGCCCTATAAAAATAGGCTTTGTGACTTTCAGAGTCCCTCCATCATAAATGAAACAGGATGTGTCTTATGATGTGTCACACACCACATTGCCAGATAAGGTTGTAAAATGTTAAAATAACATTTCCCGGTGAATGCATTTGTCTTAAAAAATAACGTAAAAAAAACAAAACAGTAGGATCTTTGTTTAGTATAAAAAACAGTCGCCAATGTAACCTCAATGTAAGCACATTGTTCAGCTCCTGCACCTCCTCCTCCATCTCCGAAATGACCACATCAATCACAAGCTGAAAGCACTGCAGCACTACCTTGGCCAAGCGGCAATAGGCTGTGCTGAAGATAACATGCTTAATGCTTGGGTGACAAACCGCCCAGCTCTGCAGAGTTGTTGAAAGCTGTAACACAGCCGCCTGATCTGTGGCTCTCACCACTGAACATACAGCCAGACATGGTCGTGTGTGACAATGGGTGGAACCTGGTGACGGAGAAATGACATCCGGAGTAGATACGGTTTCCCTCTATGCCAGTCCTTTCACCGAGCTAAAGAATATGGCTGTGGTGAAATACAACTCCCACTGAGAAGCTGTTTCAGATTGAAAAACATTGTGCCAACCGGAGGATTTGATTCTGAGGGCTAACCTTTCTCCCCCGCTCAAGAGCCCCATAGCAGCTGCAAAGTTATCGCTATCATGAACTCTCCTGATGTAGAAGCTAGGGCACACCAGAGGATTCTCTGGTGGGACTGTCCAACCCTGCTGAGAAGCAGTCCTGGCTAAGAAAAGTGTGTGGGAAGGTTCCCCGACACTCTATGGCTGCTTTTTTACTGAGGTGAAAACCCATGCAAACACGAGGAGAACATACGAAATCCTTGCAGATGTTGTCCTTGCTGGGATTTGAACCCAGGATCCCAGCCCTGCAAGGCTTCAGTGCTAACCACTGATCCAATGTGCTGCCATTCACCCTCTGATATCTAACAGGCTGTAGAAACTTGCATCTACTGCCACTCTATCTTCAACTCCTTTGTGAGAAACTAATGTATTTGGGCAGCCACTTAGTCTACCAAATAAAATTCCAGGCTGGTAGGAGGCAAGCAGATTCCCACAGAAAAGTACCTGCAGTAATGTTCAAGGACCCGCGTGGCTGGGGTCCGAGTATGGACACCCGGCCGCCGCCGGCATGAGGTTGTGAAGAGCTTCCACCTTCACAAGCCTAAAAGACCACATTTCAAGTGCAAGCAGCTGCCCAGAAATCTGGCAGTTTAGTATTGCGGCCTGTTGGTGGGTGGGTGGCTGGCTGCATACTTGCGCTTGCATTCCAAATAACAGAAAACTAAGCAGACGGTGGCCTCTATCATCATCATGGCCTCACCGCAGCACTATGAACTCTCCTGAAGGAGAAGCCAGGGCCCACCGGAGGAGTCTCCGGTTCTCTGGTGGGCCCGTCTAACCCTGCCGAGAAGCAGCCCTGGCTAAGAAAAGTGTGTGGGAAGGTTCCCGGACACTCTATGGCTGCTTTTTTAATGTGGATTAGACGAGCTTATGCATATTATTTCTCAAACCGCATTGCAGATCAAGCCATTGCCCAACTCTGTAGTCATGAAATTAAAAGAGCAAAGAAAGATGTTTGTGTGTCGAAGCACCACCGACAAGTGCGAGCTGAGGTTGGATGGGCTGCCATTGCTTCTGCAACAAGCTGCATTAGAGGACTTCCTGGGAGAAATGACAGAGTAGATACGGTTTCCCTTTATGCCAGTCCTTTCACAGAGCTAAAGAAATATGGCTGTGGTGAAATACAACTCAGCAAAAAAAGCTGTGGACTGGCTCCGTACCGTCCCTGGCCATATTCACCTGTCAACGTGTTTGTAGTTAGGCGGTCCTTCCCAGTAAGTGCACTGGGGAGGGCATGGGTAACGTTGTGGGACCCGTGCTTGTGGAAGGCGGAGATGATACCGTGAGAAATAGTGGCGGCTGGGGACCGAGTATGGACGCTCGGCCGCCGCCGGCATGAGGATGTGAAAATCTTCCGCCTCCATGAGCCTAAATGACCACATTTCAAGTGAAAGCAGCTGTCAAAAATTTGGCAGTATAGCATTGCAGCTTGAGGATGGGTGGCTGGTTGGCTGCATACTTGCGTTTGCATTCCAAGGAATGGGGTAGGGACAACTGAACGCTGCATTAGGACAAGGACGTGGATGGTGATTTTTGCAAATCTGCAATGACAGGTGCATGGCGGGAAGCATCTTCGCATGCGCGAAGGATCACTTATGATGGGCACACTTTTAGGCAGTGATCGGGGAGTCAGATGCTTCCAGGGGTCTTTCTCATGATGTTCTCATGTCTTTTCAGCACTGTATGTGTGACGCCCAGCTGCGCTTGGTATCACAGATCCTGGAAGAGTGCATTGATGGATTCCTCCACAAGAGGCCCCCATAACCATTCACACATCTCCACCTTCCACCTCAGACCAGCAGAGGGAGCCCATTAGGGATAGATAAATAGGGAAGGTGGAGCCAGGCAGTTCAGTTCCTGCAGAGTGAGACACAGAAACAGGTCAGTCTTCAGTGCAGCTCAGCAGTTCCTCTGGAGAAGTCAGTTAGTATACAACTGAATACAGAGTCGAGCTCAGTTGAGTTGTAGCTCAGAGTAGTGAGCTTTAGGTGTGCTGGCGCCATAAGATCGGTGAAGCGCGGCAAGCTGCCGTTAGTGTGTATAGCCTAGTGAGGGCCCGAGCAGGCCAAAGGCGAGTGGAGAGTTAGTAAATAGGGGGCAGAGGAGCTTAACTAGCTCACCCCGAAGAATTTACAGGACACCGGGTCCAAAGCTTACCGGGATCTCTATGACCCAGTAAGATATAACCGGAATCCCTGGAGAACTACAAGTCCCAGGATCGCTAAAGAGCTGATACGTAACAGAGCCGGGAGACGCTTAGGCCCCGCATACCGGGAGAGTGTACTCCAAGAGAAGGCCCTACCACAAGGTCAGCCAGCGCAGGACAGAGACAAAGTTAGGCCTAGCTCCAGGCAGGTCAGAAACTTACTACGCAGAGGCAAGAAACAGGAGGCCCTACACCCGCTCATTGGGGAGGATCCTGATATGCACCCTTCACCCTACAGTGCTCCGGGACGTGCCTGACTTTCCATCAGTAAAACGTACTGAAGTGACTATCGTGTATGTCCCTGTTCTTGCTCTGACCCGACTGGGTCTCGCCTGTCCTGCATTCCCCTTTCCATACGCTGCCATGAGGCCTAGCTCCACCTGTGGGGAGCTATACCATCGTGCTGCTTTATCATCGGCCTCAGTGGACTGTGCAGCCCTGGTGATCCTCACCAGAAGCCACAGGTGGCGTCAAAAACTCTTATAAAACGTAGTAAATATCAACGCTTTTAAAGAGAGACCCCAGGGTACGGGCCCGGGAGCCGACCACCGCGACATCCCCAAGGCAAAGGCCCGGGTACCGAGTCTTCCCCATCCCCTGGGCTAGTCATCTTCTTCTGGCGTCACGAACAGGATAGCGTGCCCGCTGCAATGCCAAAGTGTTATGCCCGTTGCCACCGGGTACTCTGCGCCTTTATTCTGAACTGTGTGTTTTGACTGTGGTGAAGATTGCCGCCATTGTTGGGCCGCTGAGCGAGAAGAAGGGCATAACCGCGGGAAAATTAGGGGCGTACCTGCAAAAGAGCGCGAAGCCCTGGACACGCCCCACGCCTCGATGTCAAACCAGGAAGCGCCAGGTCCTGTAAGAAGCGTCGCTGAACCCTCTGACGTAGGACGCAAGCGGCGCAAGGTCCTGAAGACGACCGTCACCTGCGGAGCTGCGGCCTACCGGAAGAAAAACTAGGAGGTAGGCCACGGTTAACTGGGGGGGCGCCAGAATGTCCGACGAACAGCAGAACGCCGACATGCCGGTCAACGTCCCTGAAGTTCAGCCCGCGCCCGATGATGAGCAGGCCGAAGCCGCCGCTCCACCAGCAGCGCCTGTAACACCTGTCATTCCTATGACTTTACCGTACATTCCTGGAGCAAACTGGCTCCCCCAGTACAACGGCAAAACAGATACCCTGTCTGGATTCAAACGGAAGATATGTGGTATCTTGGATATGTACTCCATGACAGGTAAACAAAGAGGCGCTGTTGTATTAGGACAACTGACCGGTGCTGCGGAACGGGAAGTGGAAACATGGTCGGCCGCAGACCAAGAGTCAGTGTCCACAATATTTCAAAAACTACAGACTGTCTTTGAGGATTTTACTGAGGCGGACCTCCGGATGAGGTTCTACAACTGTTCTCAACAGCAGGAGGACAATGTTCGGGACTACGCCTGGCATCTACAGGGGGCCCTGCGGGCTCTTAAACAGGTCAGTCCAACCAGAATTGAAAATGAGAACAAAATGCTGAAAGACCAGTTTGTCCGGGGACTGAGGTCTCCAGAGGAGAGCAGGACTGTGCGTTGGTGGTCCCTGGATCATCCAGATGCCACCTTTGACAATCTTAAGGACATGGCTATAAAAGGACTGCAGCCCCTGGAAACAAATGCCATCCAACGTTACCAGGGTGGGGCTACCCCAGTGCCTGCTACACCTACCTTGTCCCCAGTGGCTGCTGAAGCTAAGGTTCCAGCAACGTCCCCTAGAGAGCTGGACAGTCTGTGCTCTGAAGTGCGTCAGTTGAGCAAAACCCTGACCACTGTGCTGAGTGCTCTGCAGCTGCGGACGGAGCCCGAGGAAGGAGGGAAAATCCTGTTAGCCGACAGCCCTGAGGATGTCCCCTGGATGCGAAGGAGGAGGAGGACAACATCACCCTCTTCGAGGAGCAGTGACCAGCGCCTTCCACTGAAGGACCCTACCTGCTACCGCTGCCGCAAGATCAGACACATCGCCCAGAATTGTCCTATAAACGAGAAAACCCTGGGTCCGAGGGCCGACACCCAGGAGTAAACTCACCAGGCCCATCAGACAGGTACAACAGGTTCGTCGGAGGAAGACCTTTCCTGTCTATTGTGCTGGACGGGATCCCGACGCATGCCTTGCTGGACACAGGATCTCAGGTAACCATCATGCCTGACGTCCTCTACAAGAGGTTCTGGTCCATGGACGACCTGCGTCCGCCAGCTCCAAATCTTTCTGTATATGCCTCAAACGGACTCCCCCTTAACCTACTCGGGGTTAAGAATGTGACTGTAAAGGTGGGGAGAGTGGAGCTGAAGGACCAGGGGCTAATTGTAGTAGAGACTAATCCTGATGACACCAATCCGTATATGGTATTAGGCACTAACATTGTTGGTAACTGTTTGGGAGAAGTTGTGTTCTTGCTCCAACAGATAGCCGACACTGCTAGACCAAGACAGAGGAGGGCGCTGCAGAGGGAGATCCGAGTCCTGATGTATCAACAGCAAATAAGGTTAACAGACGGTGAAATCGGTAACGTGCGGGTAACGGACCCAATACCCATTGTCATCCCCCCAATGAGTGAAATGCTCATCTGGTGTAGAGCTGCTATAGGTCTTAGAGGACAGAACTACCAGGCGGTAGTAGAACCCCTTTGCTCCTAGCATAGACCCACGGTCTTAACCGCCAGGGGAGTGGTAGATATACGCAATGGGAGGGTGCCCGTCCGTCTTCTCAACTTAGGGGGAGATGAGTCAGACTGCCACGTTATGCCACTATTGCCAAATTACATGCTGTAAATAACAATTGCATTCACAAGGCGGAGTCCTTAGCCTCACCAGATGAAGTGGAGGATAATGACCCTGCAACCCAGGTGGAGGATTGGTGTCAACAGCTCCATGTTGAGACAGACACCACTCCTGCCCATCAAAAACAGGGTGTACACCGGGTGGTTCAAGAATACTTGCAGGTGTTCAGTAAACATCCACTTGACTTCGGGAGGGTTAAGGGGGTTCAACATCATATCCCCACAGGCGACCATCCCCCAATCAAAGAACGTTACAGGCCTATACCTCCAGCTCACTACCAGAAGGCAAAAGAAATGCTGCATGACATGAGGAAGGCGGGAGTAATAAGGGATAGTTGTAGTCCCTGGGCAGCTCCCCTAGTGCTAGTTAGGAAAAAGGACGGGAGCATGAGAATGTGTGTAGATTACCGTCAATTAAATCGCATTACACATAAAGATGCATACCCTTTACCACGCATAGAGGAGTCCCTAGCTGTCTTAAAGTCTGGAAATTACTTTTCCACCCTTGACCTCACTAGTGGGTACTGGCAAGTAGCTGTGGCTGAGGAGGATCGGGAGAAAACGGCCTTCACCACCCCGATGGGACTCTGCGAGTTCAACAGTATGCCGTTTGGACTCTGCAATGCCCCCGGAACGTTCCAGAGGTTGATGGAGTGCTGCCTGGGACACCGCAACTTCGAGACTGTGTTACTTTACCTGGACGATGTAATAGTGTACTCCAGAACGTACGAGGACCACTTGAAACATCTGGCAGAGGTATTTGAGTCACTGTCCCGGTACGGGATGAAGTTGAAACCCTCAAAGTGCCACATGCTCAAGAAGAAGGTACAGTACCTGGGGCACATTGTCAGTCCGGAAGGGGTAGCACCAGACCCGGAGAAGGTCACAGCCATCCAGAAGTGGCCGGAGCCGAAGAACCTCAAGGAGGTGCGTCAGTTCTTGGGACTAGTAGGATACTACCGGAGGTTTGTAAAAGACTACACCAAAAAGCAGCTCCTCTGCAAGACCTCCTGGTAGGGCAGTCCCCCAAAGGCAGATATCCCCCATTCCACTGGGGTAAGGAGCAAGCCGAGTCATTTCAGGAGATGAAGGAGATCCTGACAGGCGATGAGATCCTAGCCTACCCTGACTACAGCCAACCGTTCCTGCTGTATACATATGCCAGCAACGAAGGACTGGGCGCTGTCTTAAGTCAGAAGCAGAATGGCCAAGAGAAAGTGATCGCATACGCAAGCAGGAAGCTCCGCCCGACTGAGAGGAACCCAGAGAACTATAGCAGCTTTAAGTTGGAGTTCCTGTCTTTGTTTTGGGCCATCACTGAAAGGTTTAAGCACTACCTAGCCTCCAGTAAGTTCACTGCCTTCACTGATAACAACCTCTTGACCCACCTTGAAACAGCTAAGCTCGGGGCACTGGAACAACGATGGATGGCTCGGCTGTCAAACTACTAATTTGCAATTAAATACCGGGCGGGCCACAAGAACGCCAACACCGATGCACTGTCCAGGATGCCTCACCAGTCAGACACAGAAGAAGAAGTGGATGACCTGGAAGAGATAGAGCTACCTGCCTTTCACCGGAATGGGATGATCCATGAGCAACGAGCCTCCAGGAGACCGCGTGGAAAGACGTTAAACCCCCTGCCTCACCACAGCTGGAAAGAGACCCAGGACAGTGACCCGGTTGTCAGCCGCATCAAGGAGCTGATAACCCAAGAAGGTGCCTTCCTGGAGAAGGAAGCGTCTCTCCAAGGAAAGCAGCTGTGGAACGAGAGAAGCCGGCTCTTTATCTACCGTGAGAAGCTATGCCGGAGGTACGTCAACCCAAAAACCCATGAGATGGTATGGCAGATAGTGGTCCCCAAGACAGACATCCAGATGGTATTAGAAGCTTACCACGATCAGGCGGGGCACTTTGGCTGGAAAAAGCTAGAGACCCTGCTGAAGTGTCGATTCTACTGGGTAGGAATGCGCAGCTCCATTGAGTGGTGGTGCCGAGACTGTGGACCCTGTGGCCTTAGAAGAAAAGACTACAGCAGCCAGAAGGCACCCCTGCAACCCATCAAGACGACTCGGCCCCTGGAGATCATGGCCCTGGACCATGTCAAGTTGTCCCCCAGCAGGTCAGGATACTCTTATGCTTTGACCATGGTGGATCACTACTCACGTTTCCTGGTGGTCGCCCCCGTCAAAGACCTGACGGCAGAGACAGCAGCAAAGATGTTCCAGGCGTATTTCTGTAGACCCCATGGTTATCCTGAGCAGGTGCTGATGGACCAAGGCCCGGCCTTTGAGGCTGAGTTGTTCAAGGAGTTCTGCCATTTGTACGGGTGTAAGAAGATAAGAACTACACCGTACCACCCACAGACAAACGGTCTCTGCGAAAAGATGAACAGCATCATCATCAACCTGCTAAAGACCATACCACTTGAGGAGAGAAACCAGTGGCCAGACCTACTACCTGACCTAGTAGATCTGTATAATCATATACCAGTAAGTTCCATCAATTGCACTCCGGCATACCTCATGCGGGCAAGGCCAGGAAAGCTGCCCATGGATCTGGAGCTTGGTATTGTGGAGCCTGAAGCTGATATGACCACTGAGGACTGGGACACGACCAGACAAGAGCAGTACAGAAGAGTACAAGCCTGTGTCGAGGACAGTCTCACTGGGGTGAGAGAAAAGCAGGAGACTCACTACAACAAAAACGCACCCGCAGAACCCTTCACACCTGGTGAAACAGAATTGAAAAGGAAAAGACGAAATCACAAGCTTGATGACCAGTGGGAGAAAGAACCCTACACTGTGCTGCCGTCAAGATTTGACAACAAGAAGACCTGCATAATTAGTCGAGATGGAGGAAAAACGTCTACAACAGTGTCCAAGGACCACCTAAAGTTGTGTCCAGACTTACTGAAACCTAAGGAAGAAGTGCCTCTCACAATCCCCGAAGAACCTGAAGAAGCAGTGATACACACAGACCTAGGAGATTTCCCGGCAGATTGGCCTCAAGTAGGAGGAGCAATAATCATTCCAACACTCCAATTCTACGAACAGCCAGAAAACCCTCCACAGCAAGTTAAACCTGTAAGTGCTGCAGCAGAGCCAGCTCAAGAAGTATCCCCGGATGAAGGATCCCCGGTAGGAGCAGAGCAAGAGGGCCCAGCCAATGGTGAACTTGCCAGCCCAAGAGAGAGGTTAAGGCAGTTTTACAACTTGGTCACACGTTGAACTGGTAGAGTAACTGAAAATACAGACTCTGATACCCCACAGACCACCGCACTACGCAGATCAACACGTAGCACGAGAGGCAAACCCCCTGTTAGGTACACTCAGTAAATAGTCAAATTTCTGAGAATGTAGACAGTTACCCTTGGGGTATTAAATTGTAATGTACTGTATTACTGTGTGTTTTCATGCATATGTATATTAATTTGTGCTTTACCTCATTAATTTCTTTATTGTTTACCTAAGAACTTCGTGGCTGAGTACTGTGTGCAGCCCAAAAACTGCTTTTGTATATAATTGCGCTCCTTAGAGTGCCCTTCTAGGTGACCTCAGAAGGAAAACCTGTCTGGAGTGGCTCTATTGGAGGTCCAACTCGGGATCTTCATGCCCTGCAGCCACCCCAGGGCCTGCGTTGAGGGTTTGGGACAGGTCCCTCAAAACCACCAAGTACTCTACCCTGTAAGATGGACATCCTGTCTGGGAACCTCACCACAAGAGACTTGAGTTCTGAGGACACTTTGTATTTGTTATTGTTACGTAACGTTTAAGCTTGGTGCCTCCCATAAAGGGAAGATTGTTATTGCATTGTTCATGTCTCCTATTGTTATTGTTTTATAAAAATGTACTTCAGCCCGGGAGTGCTGAGCTTAACTAGGGGGGAATGTGACGCCCAGCTGCGCTTGGTATCACAGATCCTTGAAGAGTGCATTGATGGATTCCTCCACAAGAGGCCCCCATAACCATTCACACATCTCCACCTTCCACCTCAGACCAGCAGAGGGAGCCCATTAGGGATAGATAAATAGGGAAGGTGGAGCCAGGCAGTTCAGTTCCTGCAGAGTGAGACACAGAAACAGGTCAGTCTGCAGTGGAGCTCAGTGATTCAGCAGTTCCTCTGGAGAAGTCAGTTAGTATACATCTGAATACAGAGTCGAGCTCAGTTGAGTTGTAGCTCAGAGTAGTGAGCTTTAGGTGTGCCGGCGCCATAAGATCGGTGAAGCGCGGCAAGCTGCCGTTAGTGTGTATAGCCTAGTGAGGGCCCGAGGAGGTCGAAGGCGAGTGGAGAGTTAGTACATAGGGGGCAGAGGAGCTTAACTAGCTCACCCTGAAGAATTTACCGGACACCGGGTCTGAAGCTTACCGGGATCTCTATGACCCAGTAAGATATAACCGGAATCCCTGGAGAACTACAAGTCCCAGGATCGCTAAAAAGCTGATACATAACAGAGCCGGGAGACGCTTAGGCCCCGCATACTGGGAGTGTGTACTCCAAGAGAAGGCCCTACCACAAGGTCAGCCAGCGCAGGACAGAGACAAAGTTAGGCCTAGCTCCAGGCAGGTCAGAAACTTACTATGCAGAGGCAAGAAACAGGAGGCCCTACACCCGCTCATTGGGGAGGATCCTGATATGCACCCTTCACCCTACAGTGCTCCGGACGTGCCTGACTTTCCATCAGTAAAAGGTACTGAAGTGACTATCGTGTCTGTCCCTGTTCTTGCTCTGACCCGACTGGGTCTCGCCTGTCCTGCATTCCCCTTTCCATACGCTGCCCTGAGGCCTAGCTCCACCTGTGGGGAGCTATACCATCGAGCTGCCTTATCATCGGCCTCAGTGGACTGTGCAGCGCTGGTGATCCTCACCAGAAGCCACAGGTGGAGTCACGAACTCTTATAAAACTTAGTAAATATCAACGCTTTTAAAGACAGACCCCAGTGTACGGGCCCGGGAGCCGACCACCGCGACATCCCCAAGGCAAAGGCCCGGGTACCGAGTCTTCCCCATCCCCTGGGCTAGTCATATGCATGCGTCTGATGTGTCACACACCACATGGCCAAATAAGGTTGTAAATTGTTAAAATTACATTTCCCTTTTGTCTTTGTTGAAAGCAATGCAAAAGTGCAAAAACGCATCAAAAACGCTACTTGTGAACATAGCCCAAGGTGTGGAGAGGTTTTTTTTTGTTTTGGTTATTTATTTTGCCTTATATACAAGTCATTACCCTGGAAAGGATGTTCCTTAACATATTTCCCAGGAAAATCCATTTTGGTTTCATTTTTGTATGTTTTATTGTGAGTCCGTAAAAGTAGCATAATACCTCTGACAATGTTGTTGACAGCAGTGACCTGGGAGTCAGAAATGCTTCCAGGGGTCTTCCCCATGCTGTTCCCATGTCATTTGAGCACTGTTCCCATCGATTTGGGCAATTTTTAGGCCCTCTGCAGACCGCCGGGGGGGGGGGGCCACCTGAAAAATGCTCGAGTTTCCCATAGACTTACATTGGGCTCGTTGCTTGGGTCGAGCACCCGAGTATTCCAATTTGCTCGACCCGAGCATTGAGCACCCGAGCATTTTAGTGCTCGCCCATCACTACTGCTTACTTGTGACTGTTGATGGCTGATAAGAATTTCAAAGTTTGTGTGTGAAATGAAGAATCATAAACATCTATAATAACAAAATGCATCAGCACACTGCAATTAATAAGCACATTAATTTGACATAAAATTGTGAGGCACTTAGTTAACAGTTTTTGATCAAAAAATGTTTAAAAAATCCAACCACAACAAAGTGTACCTCATGGATGGACCGTAGCTCTCCTGACTCACCTCTCTCTGTGCTCAAAGGCAACATATGTAAGAGACAAGATCCGTCGTAGCTTTGATTAAAACACAGCCGGGGATGAGAGACAATGCTCTATGCAATAAATGTATTTTTACTTTCGTCTGCACTGCTGCTGAAATGCTAGAGGCTTCTGACTTCTGAATCCTACTTCATCAGTCATTGGGAGTTCAGTCCGGGATCCCAAAACACCTTCTGGGACCTGAAAGAGGGATATTTTCAGAGAACTGAGAGACACAAAAGCCATGGTAAGTAAACCTTTGATATACACAGTCAGTTTTGGGAGATTAGTTCAGGGTTTCCCAGGAACTTTCTGGGATTCGACACTTTCTTTTGCTGCTATTCATGTGATTTAGGTGTCACCTATGAATAAGATTGTTCTGAGCACCTCTTCTTGGAATAAGGTAACCCAACTTGATCCCAGAGAATGAAATGTTCATTTAATAATAAAAGTCAATGGAATTCAAGGTAGTGCCAGGAGGATTTTCTTCCTTTTTGGGACCTTCACCCCTGTATATACTGCTCACTCCTACCGTATTTCACACAATTTAGAACATTTATACACTGTTTTCCCTTGCAATATATAACTCATTTTATTCCCTGTGTATCTGCAGTCTATCATACAATTTTATCCTTTGTACACAGCTCTGTCCTGCAGTATTTCATACATTTTGGCTCCTGTATGCACAGCTCCATCTTGCAGCTTGTTGCTCTTCTTAGTTACCAGCAGGCACACACTAGTGCTTCCTGGTAGGACCTCATGATGATGACTTCACCCTCTTTTGTGATATCATCCCTCACAGGAGCAGCTTAGTTGCAGACATTCAGCCTTGTGTATGTTCTTGAGGCTTGCAATCAGTAAGAGAAACCCAGAGCGCGTGATCGACCAGAGAGAGTTCCTTGCCCACAGGTCATATCCTATAGAAAAAGAAAAAAAAACAGCATCTGGAGGTAGAAAAAGGCACAATATTAGGAGACAGAGGCAACAAATTATTAAGACTAGATTAATACTAGTGTTTTCACATGAGAGGCATGCAGGAATAATTTGGTGCATCTCATTACTGACTTGCGTCTTCATGCGTTTTGCCAAAAATGTTACTCCATTAAAGGACTGGCGTAAATACCGTAATCACTTTTGATGAATTTATTGTTCTGGCGTTGCCATACCCCATCCTGCCCCAGCTGTACCCACTTTAGCGGAGTTGACTGAAACTGGTATGAAAACATCTACTGCAATACTGTTTTATGAAATCAGTCTAAAGGGTAATAGTGCAACTGAATTAAAGTGCAACAGAAAAAAACACAATAACAAGTATAAATAACAAAACTCTGAGGTAATGCACCAAAAGAGTAACTACTTACAGTATGGAAAATAAGTATTTGATACACTGCCGATTTTGCATGTTTTCCACCTACAAAGAATGGAGAGGTCTTTAATTTTTATAGCATGTACACTTCAACTGTGAGAGACAGAATCTAAAAATAAAAAACAGAAAATCACATTGTATGATTTTTAAATAATTCAATTGCATTTTATTGCATGAAATAAGTATTTGATCACCTACCAACCAGCAAGAATTCTGTCTCTCACAGACCTATTTGTTTTTCTTTAAGAAACCCTCCTACTCTGCACTCATTATCTGTATTAATTGCACCTGATTGAACTCATTATCTATATAAAAGACACCTGTCCGCACACTCATTCAATCACACACCAACCTCTCCACCATGGCCAAGACCAAAGAGCTGTTTAAAGACATCAAGGACAAAATTGTAGACCTGCACAAGGCTGGATGGGCTACATGACAATAGGCAAGCAGCTTGGTGAGAAGGCTACAACTGTTGGGACAATTATTAGAAAGTGGAAGAAACACAAGATGACTGTCAATTTTCCTCGGTCTGGGGCTCGTGGGGTAAGGATAATTCTGAAAAAGGTCAGGAATCAGCCCAGAATTACACGGGAGGACCTGGTCAATGACCTGAAGAGAGCTGGGACAACAGTATCAAACATTACTGTAACACACTACTCCGTCATGGATTAAAATCCTGCAGGGCACGCAAGGTCCTCTGCTCACGCCAGCACATGTGCAGGCCCATTTTAAATTTGCCAATGACCATCTGGATGATACAGAGGAGGCATGGGAGAAGGTCATGTGGTCAGATGAGACCAAACTAGAACTTTTTGGTATCAACTCCACTCGCTGTGTTTGGAGGAAGAAGAAGGATGAGTACAACCCCAAGAACACCATCCCAACCATGAAGCATGGTGGGGGACACATCATACTTTGGGGGAGCTTTTCTGCAAAGGGGACAGGACGACTGCACCTTATTGAAGTGAGGATGGATGGGGTCATGTATGATGAAATTTGGCCAACAACCTCCTTCCCTTACAGTATGACAATGACCCGAAACATACAGCCAGGACAACTAAGAAGTGGCTCCGTAAGAAGCATTTTAAGGTCCTCGTGTGGCCTAGCCAGTCTCCGTCTTTGAAGGGAGCTGAAACTGAATGTTGTCCAGCGATAGCCCCGAAACCTGAAAGATCTGGAGAAGATCTGTACCGAGGAGTGTGCCAAAATCCCTGCTGCAGTGTGTGCAAACTTGGTCAAGAACTACAGGAAATGTCTGACTTCTATAATTACAAACAAATGTTTCATTACCAAATATTAAGTTCTGTTTTTCTATAGTATCAAATACTTATTTCATGTAATAAAATGCAAATTAATTATGTAAAAATCATACAATGTTTTTTTTTTCTGGATTTTTTAAGGTTCTGTCTCTCACAGTTGAAGTGTACCTACGATAAAAATTACAGACCTCTCCACTCTTTGTATGTGGGAAAACTTGCAAAATCGTCAGTGTATCAAATACTTATTTCCCCACTGTATATGCAACCAACTCTGCAGAACACTTCAGAACAAACTTAATTTACCCGTATGGCTTAATTGTAAACATAGGGTAACAGCATATCTTCCAGTAAAGGACATTCCAAAATGTAAAGTCAATATTAACTGAACAAAAGAGAACCTCTTACTACAGTCATGGCCAAAAGTTTTGAGAATGACACCAAAATTATATTTTCACATGATCTGCTGGCCTCTGGTTTTTATTAGTGTTTGTCTGATGTTTATATCACATACAGAAATATAATTGCAATCATATTATGAGTACCAATAGGTTATATTGACAGTTATAATGAGTTAATGCAGCAAGTCAATATTTGCAGTGTTGCCCCTTCTTCTTCAAGACCTCTGTAATTCTCCCTGGCATGCTCTCAATCAACTTTTGGACCAAATCCTGACTGATAGCAGTCCATTCTTGCATAATCAATGCTTGCATTTTGCCAGAATTTGTTGGTTTTTGTTTGTCCACCCGTCTCTTGATGATTGACCACAAGTTCTCAATGGGATTGAGATCTGGGGAGTTTCCAGGCCATGGACCCAAAATCTCTATGTTTTGTTCCATGAGCCATTTAGTTATCACCTTTACTTTATGGCAAGGTGCTCCATCATGCTGGAAAAGGCATTTTTGGGCGCCAAACTGCTCTTGGACGGTTGGGAAAAGTTGCTCTTGGAGGACATTCTGGTACCATTCTTTATTCATGGCTGTGTTTTTAGGCAAGACTGTGAGTGAGCCGATTCCCTTGGCTGAGAAGCAACCCCACACATGAATGGTTTCAGGATACTTTACAGTTGGCATGAGACAAGACTGGTGGTAGCGCTCACCTCTTCTTCTCCGAATAAGCTGTTTTCCAGATGTCTCAAACAATCGAAAAGGGGATTCATCAGAGAAAATGACTTTGCCCCAGTCCTCAGCAGTCCACTCCCTGTACCTTTTGCAGAATATCAGTCGGTCCCTGATGTTTTTTCTGGAGAGAAGTGGCTTCTTTGCTGCCCTCCTTGAAACCAGCCCTTGCTCAAAGAGTCTCCACCTCACAGTGCGTGCTGAAGCACTCACACCAGCCTGCTGCCATTCCTGAGCAAGCTCGGCACTGCTGGTAGTCCGATCCCGCAGCTGAAACAGTTTTAAGATACGGTCCTGGCGCTTGCTGGTCTTTCTTGGGCGCCCTGGAGCCTTTTTGACAACAATGGAAGCTCTCTCCTTGAAGTTCTTGATGATGCGATAGATTGTTGACTGAGGTAACATAGTAACATAGTTTGTAAAGCCGAATAAAGACTTGCGTCCATCAAGTTCGACCTGTTAGTTCTGTAATTGCTAAAGTTGATCCAGAGGAGGGCAAAAACCCCAAATGATTTGGCCAATCTTCACCTGAGGAAAAATTCCTTCCCGACTCTGAAACCAGCAGTCAGAATAAATCCCTGTATCAACCTACTATTTTATTTTATTTTTAAGTATATGCTGAAATCTGCCTGGTATCTAGAAATGCATCCAGTCCCTGCTTGAACTGGTGTAGTGAATCCGACATTACCGTCTCCTCACTCAGTGAATTCCATATTCTCACTGCTCTTACCGTAAAGAACCCCTTCCTATGCTGGTGCTGAAACCTTTTCTCTTCCAGTCTTAGTGAGTGCCCTCTTGTTACCGTAATATCCCTCCTTTTGAACAAATCTCGGGCAAGATCTCTATACTGTCCCCTAACATATTTGTACACATTTATTATGTCCCCCCTCAACCTTCTCTTTTCCAAGCTGAATAGTCCTAGTTTTGCCAACCTCTCTGGGTATTGCAGTCCCTCCATTCCCTTTATTAATTTTGTTGCCCTCCTTTGTACCTTTTCAAGCTCATTTATATCCTTTCTATATATTGGAGCCCATAACTGAGCACAGTATTCCAAGTGTGGTCTGACCAGTGCTTTGTACAGTGGAAGAACAATGTTCTCATCCTTTGCAGCTATACCTCTTCTGATACATCCCATTACCCTGTTTGCCCTTACAGCAGCGGCCTGACTTTGGGCACTCCAATTTAGTTTGCTATCAATCAAGATGCCCAAGTCCTTCTCCATCTCTGAATTCCCCAATGATTTCCCATTCAGTGAGTAATGGTGACTTCCATTTTTCCTTCCCATATGTATGACTTTACATTTCTCCTCGTTAAACCTCATTTGCCATTTAATGCTTCACCTACCCAGCTTATCCAAATCCCTCTGTAGGTCTGCACTGTCCTCTTTTGTATTAATTGTTTTACATAACTTTGTGTCATCTGCAAATATTGATATTTTACTATTTATCCCGTTGACTATGTCGTTAATAAAGATATTAAATAACATTGAGCCTAGTACAGACCCCTGTGGTACCCCACTAGTGACGCTTACCCAATCTGAGTATATTCCATTTATAACCACCCTCTGCCTTCTATCCTTTAGCCAGTTAGCTACCCACTTGCAGACATTTTCCCCCAGCCCCATCATTCTCATTTTGTATACCAACCTATTATGTGGCACGCTATCGAACGCTTTTGAGAAGTCGAGATACACGACATCCACTGGTTCCCCCTGATCTACTCGAGAGCTAACCTCCTCGTAGAAGTCAATCAGGTTTGTTTGGCAGGAGCGATTCCTCATGAATCCATGTTGGTTCGGGATTAAAAGATTATTAGCATCAAGATGCTCCGTAATTGCCTCTTTAATGAAGCTTTCAAAAATTTTGCCCACAACGGACGTCAGACTCACCGGCCGATAGTTTCCGGCGTCACTTTTCGCTCCCTTTTTGAATATTGGCACTACATTCGCCTGTCGCCAATCAAGTGGCACAGACCCAGTCTCAACAGAGTCCTTAAATATAAGATATAACGGTCTGTCTATCACATTACTTAGTTCCCTTAGTATCCGTGGGTGTATGCCATCAGGTCCTGGTGATTTGTTTATTTTAATGTTACTGAGGCGTTTCTGTACCCCAGCTTGGGTTAGATTTGTCATACTTAGTGGAGGATTAAGTTTGTCACTTCTCATTTCTCCTGTTAGTTCTATTTCCTTTGTGAAAGTTGTCGAAAAAAAATTATTTAATAGATTAGCTTTATCCTCATCTTTCTCTATGATTTTGCCTTCCTCACTTTTTATCGGTCCAATATTATCCGATTTAATCCTTTTACTATTTATATACGTAAAGAACAGTTTGGGATTTGATCCACTTTCCCTAGCAATACGTCTCTCTGTTTCCTCCTTCGCTATTTTTATTTGTTTTTTACAGGTTCTCGTTTTTTCCTTGTAACACATTAGTGCTTCCTTACTGTTTTCCTGTTTTAATCTCTTGAATGCCTCTTTTTTGCTATTTAACGCCCCTTTTACATTCTTGTTCAACCATATTGGTTTCCTCATATTTCTGGCCCTTTTATTCCCATACGGTATGTACCTCTCGCACTGAGTATTCAGAATTCTTTTGAAGGTTTCCCATTTACTATTCATATTCCTTTGATTAAGAACTTTGTCCCAGTCAATAAGTTGAAGGCTTTCTTTCAGCTGATCAAACTTCGCCCTCCTAAAGTTTAATGTTTTTGTTGTTCCCTTATTGATAACCCTACTGAAGGGCATTTTGAAGTCGATAATATTATGGTCGCTATTACCTAGGTGCCCCCCTATCTGTACCTCAGTTATTCTATCAGGCCTATTAGTCAATATTAAGTCCAACACGGCCTTCCCTCTCGTTGGTTCCTGCACTAGTTGGGAGAGATAATTATCCTTAATATTTGTCAAGAACCTTTTTCCTTTCTGAGATCTACAGGTTTCTGTTTCCCAGTCAATATCCGGGTAGTTGAAATCCCCCATTACAATCACTTCATTATGTTTTGCTACTTTGTCTATTTGTCCTAATAGCAGATTCTCATTCTCCTCTGTTATATTTGGTGGCTTATAGCAGACCCCCAGTAATATTTTATTATTATTTTTAGTTCCCTCTATCTCTACCCACATGGACTCGACCCCCTCTTCTCCCTCTCCTATATCTTC
Organism: Phyllobates terribilis; assembly: GCF_046119375.1. Classification (NCBI taxonomy): domain Eukaryota; kingdom Metazoa; phylum Chordata; class Amphibia; order Anura; family Dendrobatidae; genus Phyllobates; species Phyllobates terribilis. The sequence goes on along the minus strand of NW_027362761.1, from coordinate 22,325,007 downwards.
CCTTAGTCTGGGTTTTAGACATGACTTTACATATAAGCAGACTCCTCCGCCTTTCCCCTGTTTCCGGTCCCTTCTAAATAAACTATAATCTAATAAATTTACCGCCCAGTCGTAGCTATCGTCTAGCCAAGTCTCTGTTATACCTACGATGTCATACCTCTCCTCCGATATAAGCGCCTGCAGCTCATCCGCCTTATTGGTCAGGCTTCTTGCGTTGGTCAGCATGCAAGATAAAACTTTGGGGTTATTTAGCATCCTATTCTTCTCTAACGATCTAACTGTACTATCCCCACCCCCCTCTCCACCCTCATTATATTCACTTCTCCCCTTCCCCCTTGCTTGCCTCACATCCCACCTATTTCCTTGGATTCCCCCCCCCGTCTCTAGTTTAAAAACTCCTCCAACCTATTAGCCATCTTCTTCCCCAGCACCGCTGCACCCTCCCCATTGAGGTGCACCCGTCCCTACGGTAGAGCCTGTAGCCGACCGCGAAGTCGGCCCAGTTCTCCATGAACCCAAACCCTTCTGCCTTGCACCAACTCTTTAGCCACTTATTCACCTCCCTAACTTCCCGTTGGCGCTCCTGCGTGGCTCGCGGGATTGGTAGTATTTCTGAGAAAACTACCTTGGAGGTCCTTGCCCTAAGCTTCCTACCTAGGACCCTGAAATCATTTTTAAGGACCCTCCATCTACCACTCACTTTGTCATTGGTGCCGATGTGGACCATGACCGCTGGGTCTTCGCCAGCCCCACCCAGTAACCTGTCAACCCGATCCGCGATGTGCCGGACTCGAGCGCCAGGGAGGCAGCACACTGTTCGGCGATCCCGGTCTTTGTGACAGATTGCCCTGTCTGTCCCCCTAATAATAGAGTCACCCACTACCAGAACCTGTCTTACCTGCCCTACACTTCCCCCCTCCCCCTCATTACTGGAGCATACACTCCCCCGGCGGTCAGAGAATCTGTCGTGCTCCAATAATGCCGGTTCTGAACCAGCCTTCCTATACTTCTTCCCTCTATCCCTCCTAACTGTTATCCAGCTCCCTGCCTGTTCAGCCTGCACTTCCCCTCTATGCTCCACCCCTAGTATTGACCCATTGAGTGTCTGCTCGGTGAGCAGCAAACTCCGTTCCATGTTGTCGATGCTCCTCAGTACCGCTATCTGAGCACTTAGATCCAGAATTTGGGCTTCCAAGTGCACGATATGCTCACATCTCTCGCAGCAGTATGGATCCTCGAGCGGTTGCTCACGGAATGCATACATTGCGCAAGATGTACACTGCACGGCTCCGGCCAACATGGACGTCATTCTAAATATGGGGATACAGTCAGTATATATATACAAGTACAAAACACAATTATTTATATCTTTGCAATCTTATTATATTAATATATATCTTAATATATTATGCAATCTTTGTAGCTGCGATACTCTTCTCTGTTAGGCCATTTTTGTGCAGTGCAATGATGGCTGCACGTGTTTCTTTAGAGATAACCATGGTTAACTGAAGAGAAACAATGATACCAAGAACCAGCCTCCTTTTAAAGTGTCCAGTGATGTCATTCTTACTTAATCATGACTGATTGATCGCCAGCCCTGTCCTCATCAACACCCACACCTGTGTTAATGGATCAATCACTAAAACGATGTTAGCTGCTCCTTTTAAGGCAGGACTGCAATGATGTTGAAATGTGTTTTGGGGGTTAAAGTTCATTTTCTGGGCAAATATTGACTTTGCAAGTACAGTAATTGCTGTTAAGCTGATCACTCTTTGACATTCAGGAGTATATGCAAATTGCCATTACAAAAAATGAAGCAGTAAACTTTGGAAAAATTACTATTTGTCTCATTCTCAATACTTTTGGCCATGACTGTACTATTGAACTTAATTTTTCTAATGTAACAAAAAAAGAAATGGGATTATATTGATTCTTAAATTAAGGCATTAAGACTAGGGATGAGCGAACCCGAACTGTAAAGTTTGGGGTCCGTACTGGACATCTAATGTCTTCTTACTGTACCTCCGGTTTACTGTTCAGGTTCGACAGACTAATAAAGTATTGGCATGGCTGTTATTGGTCGGCACCCCATGTTACAAAAAAAAATAATAAAAAAAAGACATGAGGCCCCCCTATTTTTGATAACATGCACAGGTAAGCAGACAGCTGCTGGCTGCAGCACTCGTTTGTCTGCTTTCTTGACTGGTTATCAAAAATAGAGGGCCCTCATGCCGTTTTTTAAATTATTTAAATAAATAATTTAAAAAAATGGCATGGGGTCCCCCCCATTTTTGATTCCCAGGCAAGGTAAATCAGATAGCTGGTGGCTGGTATTCTCAGGCTGGGAAGGTCCATGGATATTTGGCCTTCCCCACCCTAAAAATAGCAGCCTGCAATCGCACCAGAAAAGGCACATCTATTAGATGCGCCAGTTCTGGCGCTTTGCCCATCTCTACTCTCTTGACCTGGTGCGTTGGCAAGAGGGGTAATATTTGGGGTTGATGTCAGCTGTGTAATGTCCGCTGACACAAAACCCAGAGGTTAGTAATGGGGCGGCATCTATCAGACAGCACCATTACTAACCCAGTAAGTGAATAGTTAAAAAACACAGACAAACAGGAAAAAAATACTTTATTTGAATAAAGATTCCCCCACACTCCCTCGTTTACTCATTTATTAAAAAAATAATAATAATCCACAGGGTCCGCCATAATCCATAATATGGAGGTTCCACGACCATCCCAGTCTTCTTCATCCAGTCTATGGAGCTCAGTTCAGACTGGAGCAGCAGCCACTACCAGGTCTCACGCTGCGCTCCACGAGCCCCGGCTGCTGTGAATTGAGTTGACGTCAGTAAGGTCACCGCTCAGCAGTCTGGCACTGGTGCTGCACATCATGACAACCGGTCGCTATGAACTAAGGTGACCTCAGTCCACAGCGGCTGATTATTACGCTGCACAGCACAAAATGAGTCAAGCACATCTTGCATCTGGCGTGCACCTCCGTGCTCCTTATTACAAATCTACTTCTTTAGAAATCTTAAGATTTCTGGCATAAACTGATCATAAATCAGACGGGTGGATATTGCAATGTGGCACCCCAGGAGTCCGGTTGCCACAGTGGCATTGCCTCCCTCACAAGGGGGTGATGCCATGCCTGGAAGCAAGGGGGGGTCCCCTAATCAGGTTTTGCTAGCATGCAACACTTTCCTGGCTCCAGACCAGCAAGGGGAGCTCCTCCCCTTAAAAACTAGGATCTGGAGGCGGGGTTAGTTTGTGTGAGGAGAGCAGAGAGGAGTTGAAGTCAGGACGTCGACGAGGAAAGACCTAGGGAGTGGAGTTGCACGGCAGTTCACCCCAGAGGGAAGCGCAGAAGAACCGGACACCGGAGTCCGAAGTTGTGGGGCACCGAAGGCCCAGCAGCAGAAACCGGAAGGCAGGAGACTGCAGGTCTCCTGGCCCCATCAGACGCCCGGAGGCTCAGCAGCACGATAGGGCCCAGCACCTCCACGTGGGAGCGACACTCCAGGAAGGTCCGAGCTGCCTGCCGTACGGGTGAGCACAAAGACGTTTTACTCAGGGAAGAGGGCCGCAGCATAGCTATACGCAGCAGGGCCAAAGAGGTAGCACAAAGGGAAGGCCTACAACTCCACCTGGCTAGGGGCTAGGTGGATCCCCCAACTTGCTTCCAGGCCGCCCGGACCTCTACTACCAGCTAGTACCCGTGCCCCGGTCTGCCTAACCACCGCAAGTAAAGATAAGAGGAAACCGCCATTAAGTTGTGGACTGATAATTAACTGCTTAATTATTATTATTATTAACTGCGCCCTCCTCTGCACTCCACCATAACAGCAATGTCTCAACGTCTACACTGCCCTGGAGCTAAGCTCTACCTGTGGAGAGCTAAACCAACTCTGCTGCATTCACACCAGCTCCAGAGGACCTGCTCCGCAGCGGCGGCTCCACATAGTCGCATATCGCAGGTGGCGTCACGAACTGTATATAAGAACTTTAATTCCCCTGTAAATATTCCCCTTTTATTGACCGCCCTGGGTCACGGACCGGGTCACCGCCACTGTGACAGCTCCCCTAGCAACGACCGGCCCGGCCCCGAGTACCCCATGTACCAGGGGGCGCGTCAGCCACACTTCTCTTGCATGCACACCTCTTCTCCTCTGTTCATTTTGGCAGAACTGGGCAAAATTGCCAAAAGTCGCAAAATTGTTGTGCAACACCATGTGGTGCTAAAATTTGGTGACTTTTTAAGGTGTTTTACATCAGAGTTATGGCATAAAGACCTTAATGAATCAGGGCCTTTGTCTTCAATATCATCTCTATCAAGGTCCATCAGTTTGTCCTTTTCAGTAGCCATTAATATGAAAGATTCTAGCATACCTCCCAACTTTTGATGAATAGAAAGAGGGACAAATGATGCGGCGCCAGGGCCAGACTGGGACAAAAAAGCAGCCCTGCCACACAAACCCCACCAGCCCACATAATATAACACTCATTACCCCCGATCAGTGAATTTTGTTATACTTTGTCGTGCCCCTCATCACTCTCTTAAAGGAGTTATTTGAAGAGCCACATGTGAATGGCGACCACAGCTCCATTTACATGGTGCTCTTCAGAGCTCTGGTTCTCCAATTTAAACAGGTTTTTCAAGATTTTTATTTGCCCATAGAAATGTAGAAAATAATAAACCAATAATGACAACCAGAAGTCCAATGCCGCCAAGGGCTCGTACAAACAAGCTGTGATAGAGTCACTGGTGAAGTATGTGGCTACGAGATACAGTGAACTGAACTTAGAAATTTCTTTAGCATGTTAGGTGCTGAAGAGGTTAAACACCAATCTTGGGTCTGATTCTTTGTGAGTAGGTGAGAGACAGACAGGACGCTTACTCACTATATCTCCACCTCAAGGGTATGGCTGGGAGAAGTTAAATACTCAGTCAATGTTTTTTTTTCTCTGGTCTGGGCTGGAGGAGGAAGTCTCCAGACTGAGTGGAAGCCAGAGAGCTCCACAGAAGGACTTTGTTGGACTGTTTGTCCAACCTGCTCACCTATGAACTGTGCTATACTTTATCTTTTTGTTTTCTCGTTATCCCAGAGAGGACTTGTTTATTTTTGTGTTCCCTGTGTCTTCCTATGTGAGAGCCGAGCAGGTCGCTTTACCACAGTTGATGCGAGAGTGCTGGCAAGATTCCAGGAACATGTGTCACGCAAGGTGTGGGAAAGACTTCATGCAACACAGAGGGAAGAGGGAAAGGGAGCCCAGATACTAGGGAAAGGGGGAGTGGAGACCTCCTAGTCTGTTCTAGTGTCACCCTGTCTCAACTACTGTTCCTATGTTGGCTCTTCACCAATCGCCGCACGCGTGCTTCATCATGACTTTCCCTGGCGTATGGCTAAGGCTAGGGAAGGAAGGAGATGAGCACTAGTCGATCTCCACTAAACTCTATAGACAGCAAGGGTAGACAAATTGGGGGGAATTGCTTAGCTCTAGATGACTCCAGACAAATGCGCACACGGCCTCAAGCTCCAGAAAGGACGAAGTACTGCTCTTGCTAAAGCCTCAGTAGTAATGAATATCGCCGCCACCTCCCTCTCAGACACACCAGGTATTTATACACCCAAGCCAGGGAGCTAATTAGCCAGAGAGAGATAGCCGCTGGGTCCTAGAGACAGCTAGCGTCTAAGAAGATGTCTGTAATGCCAAATGTAGAGATCTCCTGCAACCAACTGCAGGGCGATTGTCTGTCATCTCTGACACACCCGTGACAACAGGTCTACCTGCCATAGAGAATAGTGGATGTCCTGGGTGAAGGCTGTCAGCCAGCCAGAGATGTCTGGCAGCATGGAGGAGCTTATCAAGCATTTAATCCAGAGCCAAAAGCAGCAACACCAGCAGCACCTGCAGCAATTACAGCAGCACTGGGAGCTACAGCAGCAGCAGATCCGGCAGCAGCAGCAAGGTCAGCAGGAAACAACCAAGCTGTTGCTACAACAGATTCAGTTGCAGCAGAAAGCGCAGCAGGAGCAGCAGCAGATACAGCTTCTGGCGGACACCATCCATGGCAGACAGACCGCCCCACCCCAAGGGCCGACTCATGACTCACAATGGCCGACTGATGACTCAGAAAGGCGGTAAGACTGGCCATGCAGAAGATGACCCCAGGGGATGATAAGGAAGCCTTTCTGACAGTCTTTGAGAGGGTGGCTGTTCTGGATAGACTTCCACCAGAACAGTGGGCAGAGGTTCTGGCACCATATTTGTCGGGCGAACTCCAAAAGACATATGCCAAACTAAAGACAGAGATCTTAGCATGTCTAGGAGTGAATATGGCGGTGAAAGCCCAACGAGTCCACCACTGGGCTTATGCCGGTGACAAACCCCCTCGCTCACAGATGTTTGACTTACTGCATCTGGTTCAGAAGTGGTTGCAGCCACAGTCTTCCACTCCTGCCCAGATGGTCGAGTGGGTGGTGATTGACAGTTTCGTACACTCCCTTCACAGGTCGGTACAGACTTGGGTTGCCCAGGGCGACCCTCAGAACGCGGACGACCTCTTTGGTCTAGTAAAAAGGTACCAGGTGGTTGAGAAATTCCCCGGGAAACCAGATATAGTCACTTCCCCATACTGGGATACCCAAAAGGGGGCGAGTTCACCACGGAAGGGGTTCAGAGCCACAACTGGGGGGCATCCCAACTCCACTGAGGGTGCCGCAAAGACTGTTGTTAAGGATGTGGTCTGTGTCACAATCCTGGACACGTAGCCACCCGGTGTAATATGTCCCCTGAGCCAATGGACTGCAGCCTAGGCAGATGTGGTTCCTATTACACTTATCCGTCCTGCAGTGTGGACTGTCAACCCGGCGAGGGGCCTCAGGCGTGTGCCGTGTCCATTAATAGAGTAAAGGTGCTTGGACTGTTAGACTCTGGGAGTCTAGTGACCCTAATCGGAGCTACCCTTCCCCACCAGTTGGTCCCTGCCAAAACCGGGTCATTCGGTGCATACATGGGGATGCCAAGAACTATCCTGTGGTCAGAGTGACAGTGGGAACAGACTGTGGTGCCCAGTCTCACGAGGTCGGGGTGGTCAAGTTCGGGACCTGACCTTAAAGGGGGCGTTTGACCAGGTTAGTGTGTGTAAGGGGGTTGCTCAAGAGCTGGGGGCCGACACTAGATTCCCCCACTTTGCAGTTCAGAGGGAGTTATTGTACTCAGAGGTGATGAGATAGTGGAACAGCTGTTAGTTCTTGGGCCATACCAACGGAGCGTATTAGATATGGCCCATTCACATGTCCTGGGGGGGGGCACCTGGGTGTTGAGAAATCTCAGGACAGGATATTGAGGAGGTTTTATTTGCCAGGAGGTTACAAGGAGATCCTAAACTATTGTAGGTCCTGCCCCACCTGCCAGATAACCGCTCCCTCTTCCCACTTCCGTAATCCTCTAATTCAACCACCAGTTATAGAAATCCCCTTTGAGAGGATTGCCATGGACCCAGTGGGGCCCTTAGTCAAATCGACACTGGGACACCAATACATTCTGGTGGTCATGGACTATGCAACCCGGTACCCAGAAGCGGTACCACTAAGGAGCTCATCGAGTAGGAGCATAGCCCGAGAACTTGTCCATATATTTGCCAGGACCGGTCTGCCGAAGAAGATACTAACCGATCAAGGAACCCCATTCATGCGCTAGGTAATGAAGGAGCAGTGTAAGGTCCTCCAGACTGCCCAGCTGCGAACCTCCGTTTACCATCCGCAGATAGATGGCATAGTGGAGCGCTTTAATAAATCCTTAAAAGCGATGCCCAAAAAAGTCATAGAGAAGGATGGTCGTGACTGGGACTACCCGCTACCGTTCCTGCTCTTCTCAGTAAGGGAGGTTCCCCAAGCCTCTACTGGTTTCTCCCCATTTGAGCTACTGTATGGACAACATCCGCAAGGGCTCCTGAATATTGCCAAGGAAACCTAGGAAGCCAAGGTTACGCCCCACCGGAGCATCATAGAACATGTCGTCCAGATGCAGGAGAGAATGGCAGAAGTGATGCCTATCGTGAAGGCGCATCTCCTCCAGGCAAAGGAGACCCAGGTAAGAGTCTACTGTATAACCGATCAGTGAGGCTGAGGCAGTTCCAGCCTGGGGACTGTGTTCTGGTGCTAATCATCACAGTCAAGAGCAAGTTTCTGGACAAGTGGCAAGGCCCGTATGAGGGGGTGGAGAAACTCAGTGAAGTTAATTATAAAGTCCACCAGCCAGGCCGAAGAAAGCCAAACCAGATATATCATGTAAACTTACACAAGCCGTGGTGAGATCGGAAACCCGTGGGAGCTCCTTGCCTGGGAGCAGGTCCCGAAGACAAGGTAGAAGGTGTAATGATAGCGGAGACTCTATCGCTTGCCCAGAAGCAACAGTGTCCAGAACTGCTGCAATGAAATCATGACCTGTTCTCAGAGTTGCCGGGGCACACGCAGGTGGTAAAGCATGATGTGCTAACAGAGCCGCATATAAGAGTGAGCCTGAAGCCTTACAGGATTCCTAAAGCACGCCGAGAGCTGATCTCAACCGAGGTGAAAAGGATGTCAGACCTCGGTGTGATAGAGTCAAAGAGTGGATTGTCGAGTCCCATCGTCCTCGTGCCAAAACCCAATGGGGAGTGGAGATTTTGCAATGACTACCGCCGGCTGAATGAGGTGTCCAAGTGTGACGCATACCCAATGCCCCGATTCATGATGAGGCTTGGACCTGCGAGGTATATTACCACCCTCGACCTGACAAAGGGCTACTGCCAGATCCTCATGTCCCAGAGGACCAAGGAGAAGACGGCTTTCTCGACACCTGATGGGTGTTTCCAATACACTCGGATGCCTTTCGGACTGCAGGGAGCCCCAACCACCTTCCAGAGAGCTATGGATCGGATCCTAGCCCCACATAAAAAGTATGCTGCAGCCTACCTTGACGACATAGTAGTCTTTAGCCCAGACTGGGCTTGTCATCTTCCAAAGGTACAGGCGATTCTGGATGCTCTGAGGAAGGCGGGATTTACTATAAATCCAAAAAAATGTGCCATTGCGAAGGAGGAAGCGAAGTACTTAGGCTATGTCATTGGAAAGGGCGAAATTAAGCTGCAAGTCAACAAAGTCGAGGTAATCCAGAAATGGCCACAACCGCTCTCCAAGAAGCAGGTGAGGACATTTCTTGGAATTGTGGGATACTACAGATGGTTAATCCCAAATTTTGCCACGAAGGCCATGCCACTTACGGATCTTCTCAAAGGCACCAGATCAACGATGGTGAAATGGACGGATGAAACGGAGACGGCATTCCAATAGCTGAAGCTGGCACTGCGTAAGCAGCCGTTCCTGGTCACACCACACTTTAATAAAGAATTTGTGGTCCATACACACGCTTCAGAAGTTGGCCTAGGAGCCGTGCTCTCTCAGGAGATAAATGGGGAGGAACATCCCATTCTGTATCTGAGCCGGAAGCTCTCATTCTGCGAGAAAAACTATGCGATAGTAGAAAAAGAATGCTTAGCCATAAAATGATACACTGAGATATTACCTACTAGGCCAAAAGTTTAAACTAGTGTCGGACCATGCCCCTTTGAGATGGTTGAGGGAAAAGAAGGGTAAGAATACCTGGGTGACTAGGTGGTTCTTAGGTCTCCAGGACTTTTGTTTTCACATGGAGCATAGGCCCGGTAAGTTACACGGTAACACTGATGCCCTCTCTAGAATTCCCTGTTTGGTGTCTGAAGGTGCTCAAACCCCCAGCTTTGGGCAGAGGGAGAGAATATGTGACAGAGTCACTGGTAAAGTATGTGAGGGGAGATATTTTTCACAGCGGCTGCGAGCCTAGTGAACTGAACCTAGAAGTTTCTTAGCATGTGAGGTGCTGAAGAGGTTAAATAGCCATCTTGGGTCTGGTTCTTTGTGAGTAGGTGAGAGATGGGAAGGATGCCTACTCACCATATCTCCACCTCGAGGGTGTGGCTGGGAAAAGTTAAATACTCAGTCAATGTTTTTTCTTCTCTGGTCTGGTCTGGAGGAGGAAGTCTCCAGACTATGAGTGGAAGCCAGAGAGCTCCACAGAAGGACTTTGCTGAACTGTTTGTGATACCGAGAACGGGCGAAACACGCTCATCTATGAACTGTGCTATACTTTATCTTTTTGTTTTCCTGTTATGCCAGAGAGGACTTCTTTATTTTTGTGGAACCCTGATGTCGTTTATGCCGTATAATAAACCCGCAGGAAGTTAACCTGAGACATGTTTCCTGTGTCTTCCTCTGTGAGAGCCAAGCAAGTCGCTTTACCACAAAGCGTAGAAATCAGGTGTTTGCTATCCGATTTTTTAGCAGATAGCACACTGACCGATGTTCTGTAATGCAGAGAAACAATTTTTTTCTCATACCGTTTTGGTGTGAGAAAAAAAATGGTATCATGCTGTGAATTGACTCCAATATTTACGCTGAGGGGAAAAAATGGCTGCACATGGATGACAAGTGAGAAGAAATACAGTCCACTTTTCTGGATGAAAATGACAGATACTTATATACAGGTGCTTCTCGCAAAATTAGAATATCATCAAAAAGTTAACTTTTTGATGATATTCTAATTTTGTGAGAAACACCTGTATGATGCACAGATACGGTAGAGAAATATAGAGCTCTGGCAAAAATTAAGAGACCACTGCACAGTTTTCTAAAAATCACCATCTCTACATGTCTGACAGCCATTCCATTCCAGTGTCAGTTGAATTCCAACCAAAGTACACCTCATTCTACTTAATGTGTTTCTGATTAGGTGATCACCTGAACCAAATCTTATGTAATGAGGGAAAAAAAAACATTGCTGTGGTCTTCACAATCCTCTTGCAATAGGACAAGCTGGATGGCAAAACAAGTGCTAGGAATAGCCCAAAAGTAATTTTAATGAAAAAATAACTTTTAACCATGCCAAAGGAGTTGAAAAGAAGTCTTGAGTGAGGAAAAGAAGGGCTCAATTCTGGCTCTACTAGCAGAGGGATACAGTGAGCGTCATGTTACTTCCATCCTTAAAATTTCGAAGACTGCAGTCCATTACAACAAGGTCAAGCAGCAGACATTGGGGGCAACAAAGCTACAGACCGGCAGAGGGCGAAAGCGACTCTCCACTGACGGGATGACCGTCATCTTATTCGAATGTCACTCAGCAACTGCAGGATGACATCAAGTGACCTACAAACGGAATGGCAAATGGCAGCTGGGGTGAAGTGCACTGCAAGAACAGTTCGTAACAGGCTCCTAGAGGCAGGCCTCAAGCCATGTAAAGTTAGAAAAAAGCCTTTCATCAATAAGACGCAACGGAGAGCCAGGCTAAAGTTTGCCAAAGACCATAAGGATTGGACCATAGAGGACTGGAGTAAGGTGATCTTCTCTGATGAGTCTAATTTTCAGCTTTGCCCAACACAACTGGTCGTCTAATGGTTAGACGGAGACCTGGAGAGGCATACAAGCCACAGTGTCTTGCACCCACTGTGAAATTTGGTGGAGGATCAGTGATGATCTGGGGATGCTTCAGCAAGGCTGGGATTGTGCATGTTAATCTTTGCGAAGGACATATGAATCAAGCCGCATACAAGGTTATCCTTGAAAAACACTTGCTTCCTTCTGCTCAGGCAATGTTCCCCAACTCTGAGGATTGGTTTTTCCAGCAGGACAATGCCCCATACCACACAGCTATGTCAATCAATGTGTGGATGAAGGTGCACCACATCAAGACCCTGTCATGGCCAGCCCAATCTCCAGACTTGAACCCCATTGAAAACCTCTGGAATGTAATCAAGAGGAAGATGGATAGTCACAAGCCATCAAACAAAGAAGGGCTGCTTAAAGTTTTGTGCCAGGAGTGGCATAAGGTCACCCAAAAGCAGTGTGAAAGACTGGTGGAAAGCATGCCAAGACGCAGGAAAGCTGTGGTTAAAAATCATGGTTATTCCACCAAATATTGATTTCTGAACTCTTCCTGAGTTAAAACATGAGTATTGTTGTTTCTAAATGAATAAGAACTTGTTTTCTTTGCATTATTTGAGGTCTGAAAGCACTGTTTCCTTTTTTATTATTTTGACGATTTATCATTTGCTGCAAATAAATACAACATTTTTAGCTTTGAATTTCAGAGACATGTTGTCAGTATTTTATAGAATAAAACAACAATGTACATTTTACTCAAAAATATACATATAAAGAGAAAAATCTGAGAAAAAGAAAATTTTGCAGTGGTCTCTTAATTTTTGCCAGAGCTGTAGGTATACCATAGTACAATGTCAAAGATTTCACTGACTTCTTCCATTACATGAGTGATATTTATTGTAAATGCTACAATAGCTCAGAAACCAGCAAATCCTCGCAGCGCACAGTGCGTGACCTGGGGGGATTCAAAAGTCAGCAGCCACAGAGTGACTTTAGACTTATCATTTTACATCAGACCGCATAGTGCTCCATACAGTATAATGGTCCCCACATAGTCTTCTATACAGTATTATGGGCACCACATAGTCCTCCTTACAGTATAATTGGCCCCACATAGTCCTCCATACTGTATAACGGGCATCACATAGTCCTCTATACAGTATTATGGGCACCATATAGTGCAACATACAGTATAATGTGCCCCACATATTCCCCCATAAATACAGTGGGCCCACATAATGCTTCATACAGTATAATGGATCCCACATAGTCCTCAATACAGTATAATAAGCCCCCATATATTATTCTATACAATATAATGGGTCACCTATATTACTCCATACAGTATAATGGGGCCCCTATATTACTCCATACAGTATAATTGGCCCCCTATACTACTCCATACAGTGTAATGGGCCCCCTATATTACTCCATGCAGTATAATGGGGCCCCAATATTACGCCATACTGTATAATGGGGGCCCCTATATTACTCCATACAGTATAACGGGCCCCCTGTATTACGCCATACAGTATAATGGGCCCCCTATATTACTCCATATAGTATAATGGGCCCCATATATTACTCCATAAAATATAATGGGCCCCATATAATGCTCCATACATAAAAAATAATCAAATACTCACCTCTCCCCGTTCCGCTGCTCCGGTCTCCTCAGCATCTTCTGACTGCACTGCTCGGCACAGAGGGCGCTCTGTAGTGACATCATCGCGTCCTCTGCCTGAGAGGTTACAGAGCTCTAACGCAGAGGGAAAATGATGGGAAAGGGAGCAACAGTGGACCGCTCCCTCACCCATCATTGTCTTCAACTGTATCGGCATCCACTGAAACAGTTGAAAGTACGATGCGGGGGGGCCCCCATGACTCACAAACCCCATAGCGTGCCATGTCCCTGATGGCTAGTGGATCCCACAGTTTGTCCAGGGCCCCGGAACTTGCCCAGATGGTGACATCGGCCCTGATATATGTGTCTTAACTGAGGACCATCAAATATTAAGCAGTGCATGAAGATACTTTTAGGACACATACTCTTAAATCAAAGGGATTTATAATTGGAGTACTGTTTATTTTCATATATATATATATATATATATATATATATACAGTACAGACCAAAAGTTTGGACACACCTTCTCATTTAAAGATTTTTCTTTATTTTCATGACTATGAAAATTGTACATTCACACTGAAGACATCAAAACTATGAATTAACACGTGTGGAATTATATACTTAACAAAAAAGTATGAAACAGCTGAAAATATGTCTTATATTCTAGGTTCTTCAAAGTAGCCACCTTTTGCTTTGATGACTGATTTGCACACTCTTGGCATTCTCTTGATGAGCTTCAAGAGGTAGTCACCGGAAATGGTTTTCACTTCACAGGTGTGCCCTGTCAGGTTTAATAAGTGGGATTTCTTGCCTTATAAATGGGGTTGGGACCATCAGTTGTGTTGTGCAGAAGTCTGGTGGATACACAGCTGATAGTCCTACTGAATAGACTGTTAGAATTTGTATTATGGCTAGAAAAAAGCAGCTAAGTAAAGAAAAACGAGTGGCCATCATTACTTTAAGAAATGAAGGTCAGTCAGTGCGAAAAATTGGGAAAACTTTGAAAGTTTCCCCAAGTGCAGTTGCAAAAACCATCAAGCGCTACAAAGAAACTGGCTCACATGAGGACCGCCCCAGGAAAGGAAGACCAAGAGTCACCTCTGCTTCTGAGGATAAGTTTATCCGAGTCACCAGCCTCAAAAATCGCAGGTTAACAGCAGCTCAGATTAGAGACCAGGTCAATGCCACACAGAGTTCTAGCAGCAGACACATCTCTTCAACAACTGTTAAGAGGAGACTTTGTGCAGCAGGCCTTCATGGTAAAATAGCTGCTTGGAAACCACTGCTAAGGACAGGCAACAAGCATAAGAGACTTGTTTGGGCTAAAGAACACAAGGAATGGACATTAGACCAGTGGAAATCTGTGCTTTGGTCTGTTGAGTCCAAATTTGAGATCTTTGGTTCCAACCACCGTGTCTTTGTGTGACGCAGAAAAGGTGAACGGATGGACTCTACATGCCTGGTTCCCACTGTGAAGCATGGAGGAGGAGGTGGGATGGTGTGGGGGTGCTTTGCTGGTGACACTGTTGGGGATTTATTCAAAATTGAAGGCATATTGAACCAGCATGGCTACCACAGCATCTTGCAGTGGCATGCTATTCCATCCGGTTTCTGTTTAGTGAGACCGTCATTTATTTTTCAACAGGACAATGACCCCAAACACACCTCCAGGCTGTGTAAGGGCTATTTGACCAAGAAGGAGAGTGATGGGGTGCTACGCCAGATGACCTGGCCTCCGCAGTCACCAGACCTGAACCCAATCGAGATTTGGGGTGAGCTGGACCGCAGAGTGAAGGCAAATGGGCCAACAAGTGCTAAGCATCTCTGGGAACCCCTTCAAGATTGTTGGAAGACCATTTCCAGTGACTACCTCTTGAAGCTCATCAAGAGAATGCCAAGAGTGTGCAAAGCAGTCATCAAAGCAAAAGGTGACTACTTTGAAGAACCTAGAATATAAGAGATATTTTCAGTTGTTTCACACTTTTTTGTTAAGTTTATAATTCCACACGTGTTAATTCATAGTTTTGATGCCTTCAGTGTGAATGTACAATTTTCATAGTCATGAAAATACAGAAAAATCTTTAAATGAGAAGGTGTGTCCAAACTTTTGGTCTGTACTGTATATATATATTTTTTATTACTCTTTATAACTTATATGGAATATGTTTTAAGTCTACTTCAATTTTATACAACTCTCATTACTTTTTTATGAGTGTCCTTCTAATGACACTATTGTGACGCTCTCAGCCCTCCCTGGGAGATGGGGTTACTCAGAGCCGGGTCAGTGTAGGTGTCTCGGGGTTGCAGTCCTAGCCCCGACCCGGTCCGTGCCCAGGGCGGTCACATAAAAGATTTAATGGGCTTTTAGGGTTGAGTGGTAATTTTCCGACTACGCCACCTACGGTTCCCGGTGATGGGCACCAGCACCGCTTCAGTCCACTGAGGCCGGTGTTACAGGCAGCTAAGATGGGACGGCTCCCCGCAGGCGGAGCGGGCCTCAGGGCAGTGTGAGAAAGGATGGTGGGTGCAGTGCCTCGCAGGAAATAAGAGGCTGAAGCGGGGTGTGAAGTCATCCAGGGTTTTTACTCACATTCAGATGTACTTTAGCCGCAAAGCTTCCCTCTGCTCCTCGCGGCGTGCTGCGGCCACGAGGAAGGGGGTCCAGCACTTTCCAGATTGATCAGGAGCACCAGTCGAGACTCCTCTGGTGTGTGTTCCTCTCCTTGGTGAGTTCTCCCACTAAGTCTTCACTTGACTGTTTGTGTGGTTAGAACTAGGTGTAAGGCCGGGTCCCACTGGATGAACGCAGGTAGAGAGGTACAGGTGGAGTATGCCTCTCCGTCCGTATCCCTCCTGGGATCCACTAAGCCTCCGGGCTTTTCTGACTGAGACGTGAAGTAACAGAGTCAGATATCGGGGGCCGGTCATCCCTCTTGCAGCAGGAGTCCCTCTGACTAGGCCAGAGTAAGAAATACAGGTGGCGTGTGCCGCTCCGTGTGCATCCCCCTGGGATCCTTTTGCCTGTGGAGCTTGTCTCCTCTGCTCCCCTCCAGGCCTTCTTAGGTAGGGACCTTGACTGGGTAGAGGCAGTGGTTAACTCTGACCCGCTCCTCGTCTCAAGGCCAGAGAACGAGGACCGTGTATCTTCAATAAGCTGCAGGTTCTTAGCAGAAAGCCACATTCAGCGATGAAGATCACAATCAAAGACCTTGAACCTAAGATGGCTCTAGATTAAATATGAATGAATAAGTGTAACCTAAAAGTGTGTTCTCCACCCTCACCCACTACATGGTTCCCCCTAACTTTGGTTCCCCCCATCTCCTATATCCCAGGCCGGGGCAGCACCCTGGTGCATTTAGGCCCCCTACAGGACAGGAGTGGTATAGTGTTGAATGGTGAAGTAGGGTCCTGAGAAGTGCTCCATCCTTACCTGGAAGAGGAGATACCACACCTCTACTGAGGTGCAGTACCCCTGTGGTGACTGAATCCTCAGGGGCGCCACATCCCCCCTGGTGAAACGCGGGCTGCAATAGAGTAAAAAGTGGTACAGACATTCAAGTTTTTGTATAACAATAACAATCTTCCCTTTATGGGAGGTAAGGACACTTTAACGTTGCATAGTATATATATAAATATAATACAGTATAAATGTAGAAAAACAGTAAAGAGACATTATGCATGTAGACAGATCATTAGGAAACATGTTATAAAAGCGTCAGTTTAGCAGCATGAGGGACCTGTCCCAAACCCTCAACATAGGCCCTGGGGTGGCTGCAGGGCATGGAGATCCCGAGTTGGACCTCCAGGAGAGCCACTCCAGACAGGTTTTGCTTCTGAGGTCTGAGGTAGAAGTAGAAGCGGTTTTGCATAAAACCAATAGGGAGCACCTAAATAGATGCGGAACTATTTACAGTAAAGAGTCTGTCTACTGCCAGTGTCCGCAGGGACAAATGTCTCTTCCAACTCAAATCCGGGTTTATCATAAAGGAAAACCAAAAACAGTTCACTCAACTGTTCTCACAACAGGGAGTCGCATCTCCCAGGCTGCTCAGAAGCAGTATCCCCACTTGGGAAAAGGCTCGTCTTTGCCAACTGAACCTGACCGGTCCTCTGTGGGCAGGTGAGTGGGGGAATCCCCTTTGAACACCCTATGGACGTCCAGGGTGTACCACCCCCGCTCCCCGTGGTGGCGGGTGTAGGACACCAAGTCGCCCGGGTAGAGGTTCCGGTCAGGGTGGCCTTGCTCCAGCCGCGGCTCGACGTCCCGCCGATTCACAAAGACATCTCGGTGGAACTGGGGGCTGCGAATAAAGCCCCTTCCGGCCTCCTGGTGGAATCGGACAATCAGGCCTTCCTCCCGGGGGCTTGGACGGGTGGCCTCTGCCTGGCGGGACCGCGACTTTGCGGCCTTGGTTCGCACCTCCAGGCGCTCGCAGCGGACCTCCTTCTGGTGTCGCTCCTTGTCAAATTGGAGGAGCTGCTCTCGGCACGTCTCCTCCCTCCTCCGCGCTTCAGTCCGTGTCTCCCGGGGGAAGCCCATCAGGTCGCCCCCCTGGTTGTCCCAGACATACTCGTCTGCCGGCGGGCAGGTGACTGGAGGTGCAGGGAGTGGCAAGAGTGGAGGCTGCTGCGGACCCTCTGCTAATATGGACCAGTCCGGGTTGGGGCAGGTGGATTCCCCATAAAACTCAGGACTCCCTGGGCTAGGAGCCGGGAGGCATAGCAGGTCTCCGGTGACGGCGGTGGCTTGGGCCTCAGCCTCCAGAGCCAATAGCTGCTCCCAGATAATGGCGCCCGGGGACAGAGGTGCCGGCATGATGTTTAGGAGCGGTACAGTGCGTCCCACGCCCGGGATAAGGGTTTCCGCCTTACCCGCTCCTGGGTTGCGCAAGGCCTCCTGGGCTTCCTCCGCCTGGGCTGCGGGGGCTGCGGCCTCCATGGACCAACATGAGGAGCTCTGGCGGCGAGCCCGGATCCTCTGCAGCACCGTCTCTCTCCACTCCGCGGCGACCAATCGCTGGGCCTCTTCGACCCTCCGGGTCAGGTCCTGGGTTTCTCCTCGGAGGAACTCGGCCTCCTCTGGGGTCAGGCATATACCCTTCATGCCGAGGAAGGTGGCAGCTTGTGGAACAGCATCGGAGGCCTCGGAGGACTTCTCTACTGCTGCGTCCATCTTGGCTGCAAGGTGCGTTCTCTCTCTCCTCCTTCTTTTTGGGCGGTTCCAAGGCGGCTGGCTGACGGGCACTCCCAGGGACGTCCCATCCATTTTGACGGACACCACTGCGCGGACTGTCTCTGTTGGAGGGGGCGGCCTGCACTTTTGGCGGCATTGGGGAGCCAGGCCCACGATGGGAGGACTTTGGTAGCTGTCATTTTGGCACATATTGGCGTCCGTTCATCTTGGGCGGCGCCACCATAAGTGTAAACGACAGTCTTTTAGTGTAAAGGCGCACAGTACCCGGCGGCAATGGGGATTTTTCTTCGTTGCTGCGGGCACGCAATCCTGCCGACTACGCCAAGTTGTGATGCTCTCAGCCCTCCCTGGGAGATGGGGTTACTTAGAGCCGGGTCAGTGTAGGTGTCTCGGGGTTGCAGTCGTGGCCCGGACCCGGTCCGTGCCCAGGGCGGTCACATAAAAGATTTAATGGGCTTTTAGGGTTGAGTGGTAATTTTCCGACTACGCCACCTACGGTTCCCGGTGATGGACACCAGCACCGCTTCAGTCCACTGAGGCCGGTGTTACAGGCAGCTAAGATGGGACGGCTCCCCGCAGGCGGAGCGGGCCTCAGGGCAGTGTGAGAAAGGATGGTGGGTGCAGTGCCGCGCAGGAAATAACAGGCTGAAGCGGGGTGTGAAGTCATCCAGGGTTTTTACTCACATTCAGATGTACTTTCGCCGCAAAGCTTCCCTCTGCTCCTCGCGGCGTGCTGCGGCCACCAGGAAGGGGTCCAGCACTTTCCAGATAGATCAGCAGCACCTGTCGAGACTCCTCTGGTGTGTGTGTTCCTCTACTTGGTGAGTTCTCCCACTAAGTCTTCACTTGACTGTTTGTGTGGTTAGAACTAGGTGTAAGGCCAGGTCCCACTGGATGAACGCAGGTAGAGAGGTACAGGTGGCGTATGCCGCTCCGTCCGTATCCCTCCTGGGATCCACTAAGCCTCCGGCCTTTTCTGACTGAGATGTGAAGTAACAGTCAGATATCGGGGGCCGGTCACCCCTCTTGCAGCAGGAGTCCCTCTGACTAGGCCAGAGTAAGAAATACAGGTGGCGTGTGCCACTCCGTCTGCATCCCCCTGGGATCCTTTTGCCGGTGGAGCTTGTCTCCTCTGCTCCCCTCCAGGCCTTCTTAGGTAGGGACCTTGACCAGGCCAGAGAACGAGGACTGTGTATCTTCAATAGGCTGCAGGTTCTTAGCAGAAAGCCACATTCAGCGATGAAGATCACAATCAAAGACCTTGAATCTAAGATGGCTCTAGATTAAATATGAATGAATAAGTGTAACCTAAAAGTGTGGCTCGCAACACGCTCTCATAGCTGAATGTGGCTCTCAAGATAAAAAATCACTGGGATAGAGGATGAGTATAAAGATCAAAAAATATACCTGTAAATGATGTGAATTATCAGTATATTGTTCCACAAGTTTAAATGTGATTTATTCTTATGAAAGTGTGTTTTATATATTTAATTAACATTGGATTATAGTTTGATTAAGCATTATTACGTTGGAAAGGAATAATTTGCTGCACACTGAAAGGGAATGTGTGTTTATTTAATATTGGTGTTTCTCATCAAAAGTGTATTATATTAAAAACTATAAATCTGGTACCCAATCCTTGGGAAATCCTGCTTTTGGAAATGTACTGAAAACTACTATCAAGGATAATGCAAGAATTATTTACTGGTTAGAAATTTTCATTGTTTAGATATAAATACTTTTATGCCCAAAATGACAAAAGGGAATACTTTTGTCATTTGAGGGCATAAAAGTATTTACATCGATTTTTCTGGCTAACACGAAACAACAATATCATTTTTTATTGTATATCATGACATTGTTTAGATAAAAATATACGGTTTTGAAGTGCCAAGTTAGAGGCAAAAGGAACATGAAGCCATCATTAAAGCAGAGATATCAAAACATCTGGCCCCTGAGGTTGCATTCTGTGGCCCGTGGGGCACTGGAAACCAGAGACATAACCAGGGGGGACTGAGTTGTCTGGGGCCCATAGGTGGAACTGACTCTAAGGTCCACGCTACAGCTATATGTAAATATCTGTTAGCCATTGTCTCTGCTATAGTGGAGTGTCGACTATAAAATATGAGGTGGATCCGTCACATCTACTGTACGCACACCATAACTGGGATGTACGATTATGGTAGTTTGTATCCAAGGGGTTCTTTGGTGAAAACAAGTTATTACCGATCTATAGGATTCATATGATAGGTGATTACTTTATTGATCGGTTGGGTCCTACCACCGAGAACAGCAACAATCGATAGATTGAAGAAAGTTTATCCCTGACAGGGCACTTTCATCCCCGTTTTAAAATTAAATAATTGGAAGTTTAACTCCAAGCTGGAGTGGCAGGCCAGATGTCTGACCGCCGCTCCATTGATCCTATTTGAGGCTGTCAAACAAAGGCAAGCGCAGCACTCAAAGCCACTTGGGGAATAAATGGAGTCGAACATGCTGCTCCCTTCTAATGGGGATAACGCTTTCACATTTTGCCGATTTGCCGGGATCCAGCAGTCGGACCCTCACCAATTAAGTTATCACTAGTGTTGAGCGAGTATGTCTCATTAACCCTTTTGGCGAGCATGCTCAGGTGCCCGCTGCCAAAATACTCGGCGAGCACCCAAGCATGCTCGCCAAAAGAGTTAATGAGACATACTCGCTCAACACTAGTTATCACTTATCCTGTGAAGAGTTGATAATCTGTTTTTACCAGAAAACCCCTCTAAATTCAACTTTACCACATGTGTAAAAGTATGTTACAGTAAAGGGAGGGGTTAAATTTATAATTATTTAATCTTTAATGGAACTAAAGAATCTTCTTCTTACTGCTATGTAACACTGCTACTTACTTGGGAGCAATATGAGGTATCACAGGAACCGTTTCTATTGAAAAGTTGGAGCTGCTGCCGTGCCACAAACCGCCTCTATAAGTAATTTAATCTGCTGCTGCTGTTGTTGGTGCTGTTGCTGCTGCTGGAGCTGTTGCTGCTGCTGGAAATGTTTTATAAGCAGCTTACTTGTGTCCTGTTGTGCCAGCTATTGCTGCTGTAGCTGTTGCTGTGCTGCTGTAGCTGTTGCTGGTGCTGCTGTAGCTGTTGCTGGTGCTGGTGCTGGACTTGCACCAGGTGTTTAATCAGGTCCTCCATGCTGTCTGACGTTGTTCTCTGGCTTATAGCTTCCTTCACCCACGACATGCAGCACTTCTGTAGCAGTCACACATGTTCCCTGGGAACGATGCCCACACTTCTAACACCAAATTTAACAATGTTACTCACTTGGGAGCGGTATGAGGTATCACAGGAACCGTTTCTATTTAAAAGTCCAGCTGGTTTATTACAGTCCTCATAAACCACATGACAGGAAATTCAAATACAATCCTTGTCTGGCTCAAAGTACAGCATAAAACAAAAAGTTCATACAATAGTGCTGGTTAGCCTGCCTGGCTTAGAGTCCAGCAACGTAGTGTTCTAGCAAAGGAACTCAATCCGGGAGATCTGCACACCTCCATACACACAGCCATGTGTGTGACAAACAGGTCTCAATTTCCAAAGTGAACCACACCCAGGGGTGGAGATATGGTGAGCAGCTGTCTCTCCCAACTCTTCAGCTGTTCACAATCAAACTGCCATGGCCGATTAACCCCTATTAATCCTATACGTGCTAAAGAATTTCTCCAGGATTATCTCCCATCCACTAGGTGTCCAACAGCCACCTTACAGCTATCAGAGAGAACAAGTGATCTCCATACTCAACACAATTCACTATACCAACACCAATATACCAATAATAACCCATATAAGAGACAAATAGTTACAGAATAATGCTACATACAATACAAGAGAGAAATATGACCACACCATGACCAGATCACATATTACTTCCACATAATGACTGAAAAATACTACATACAAGGGACAAGTACTGCCACACCATAACCAGAACAATTATTACCACCACTTAATGACCAAATACTACAATACTGATCAGTAATAAAAAACACAATAATAATAACACTAATATCATCGCCAGTGACAATATACACAGGAGCTCTGTATATAGTATAGTGTAGTGTACAGGTAATACAGTGATCACCAGTTACATACACAGGAGCTCTGTATATAATGTATAGTGTAAGTGTAAAGGCAATACAGTGATCTCCGGTGACATTATACACAGGAGCTTTGTATATAGTATATAGTGCATAGTTGAAGTGTACAGGTAATACTGTGACTTACTAATGACGTCTCTAGTTGAAATCATTCACCTTCACTTTTCTTCTTCATCTGGCACAAAACGCTATCACTTTTTCCAGCCAGGACTTGTCTCTGCAGAAAACAACACACAGACATCTATAGCTGATTGCTTCTGGAGCAATATTCTCCAATTCCAGTCCTCAAAGCAAACAAACAGATCATGTTTTCAGGATTTCTTTAGTGTTGCACAGGTGATGTAGATGTCACCTGTGCAATACTAAGGAAATACTGAAAACATGACCTGTTGGTGGGCCTTGCGGACTGGAGTTGGGGAACCCTGTTCTAGAGCACATTCACCACATATTCCCCGACTTCTTCATTGCGCCAGATGAAGAAAAAAAGTGACATAGTGCTGCCCTGAACAGTAACAGGACCTCCCTTTTGTTCCCCCCATGGAAAACAGTATCCTCAAAAGTAAAATATATTACAGTTGTAATAATGTTCTCCATCCTGTAATAATGTCCCAGTTATGGGCCCCTTGTTGCAAAAATGTCCCCCTTGCTGTAATAATATCCTTCATACTGGCCCCTTGTTGTAATAATGTCCTTCATCCTGGGCGCTTTACTGTAATAATATGCACCATCCTTGCACTTTCCTGTAATAATATCTCTCCGTTCTTGGCCCCTTCCTGTAATAATGTCCCCCATCCTGAGATCCTTTATTTAATAATGTCCCCCATCCTGGCTCATTCCTGTAACAATGTCCCCCATCATTGACCCCTTTATTTAATAATTTCCTGAATATTGGGCCATTCTTGTAATTATGTCCCCATCCTTGCCCCTTTATTTTATAATGTCCTCCATCCTGGGCCTCTTTATTTAATAATGTCAGCCACCCTGGGCCTCTTCCTGTAATAATGTCCCTCATCCTGGCCCCTTCTTGTAATAATGAGAACATTCTGGGCCTGTTTATTTAATAATGTCCCTCATCCTGGCCCCTTCCTGTAATAATGAGTCCATCCTGGGCCCCTTTATTTAATAATGTTCCCCATCCTGGCACATTTATTTAATAATGTCCTCCATCCTGGGCCCCTTTATTTAATAATGTCAGCCATCCTGGGTCCTTTCCTGTAATAATGTCCCTCATCCTAGCCCCTTCTTGTAATAATGTCCCCATCTTTGGCCCCATTATTTAATAATGTCCCACATCCTGGCCCTTTCCTGTAATAATGAGCCTATCCTGGGCCCCTTTATTTAATAATGTCCCCCATCCTGGCACATTTATTTAATAATGTCCCCCATCCTGGCTCTTACCTGTAATAATGTCCCCCATCCTGGTACCATTTATTTAAGAATGTCCCCGATCCTGGTGTGGCGCCCCTGCTGCTCATTGGTGCCACAGAACCTAGAAGGGTGCATAGATGGATTTCTCCACAAGAGGCCCTCACTACATGCAAACACCTCCACCTTCCACCTCATACCAGCAGAGGGAGCCCTGATAGGGATATATAAAGGGAAGGTGGAGCCAGGCAGCTCAGTCAGTGTTCAGTCTGCAGAGAGACAGGATGCAGCTGCACGCAGGCTGCTGTGTGAGGCAAGCTAGGCCTCCAGCAGCCATGAAGCCTAGTAAGGGCCCCGAGCGGCCAAAGGCAAGTGGAACTAAGGGGGCAGAGGAGCATAGTAAGCTCACCCCAATTTCTATACCGGACACCGGGTCCGCGCCTACAGGGATCTTTATGACCCGTAGGAACAACCAAAATCCCTGGAGAACTACAAGTCTCAGGTTAACCAACCGCTGACCACAGCAACAGGGTTAGGTACCACTAAGGCTCCAGCGACCAGGAATAGTGGGAACCAGGAGAAAACCCTACCGCCAGGTCAGTAGGTACAAGAAGGAAGCAGTAAGCAAGCCAGGCCTAGCTCCAGGCAGGCCCGAAGCTTAGAGAGTAAAAGACACAGATCAGGAGGCCTTACACCCACTCACTGGGGAGAGTCCAGAAGTGTACCCTTCGCCCTGAGTGCCCTGGACCGTACCTGCATCACCACCAGTAAAGGTATTGAAGTTTGCCCTTGTGTGTGTGATGGTACTTCCTCTGGGACCGTCCTGCCGTCTTTCTCCTGCTTCCACCATCTTTCTACACCTCTACACTGCCCTGAGGCCTGCTCCACCTGTGGGGAGCCGTCCCATCATAGCTGCCCCTAACATCAGCCTCAGTGGACTGCTGCAGTGCTGGTAACCTCTTACCAGAATCCACAGGTGGCGTCATGAATTATTCTAAAACCCCTATAAATATAATCATTCCCCATTTTGTTGACCGCCTTGGTCCACGGACCGGGCCAGCCACCGTGATTTCCCCCAAGCATCTGATGGCCCGGCTGCCGAGTACCCCACGGCCCTGGGGGCGCGTCAACTTCTGGCGTCACGAACAGGATTTCGTTCCCGTCGCAATGAACAGGTTTCCGTGCCCGTTGCCACCTGGTACTGTGCGCCTTTAATAAGAACTGTGTGTTTAACTGTGGCGAAGATCGCCGCCATTACTGTGTTGCAGCGCGGGAAGAAGGGCGGGAAACTGAGAGGCGTACCTGCTGAAGCGCGCGAAGCACAGGACACGTCCCACGCCGCGATGACGAACCAGGAAGCGCAAGGTCCTGAAAGGAGTCCAGTGAGCGCCCTGACGTCAGACGCAAGCGACGCAAGGTCCTGAAAGAAGACCGTCGCCTGCGGAGCTGCGGCCTACCGGAAGAAAAGTAAAGAAGGTAGGCCACGGTTCACTAGGGGGGCGCAGCGATGTCCGAAGCCCAGCAGAACGCCGCGGCCCTCGACAATGCCCCCGCAGGAGTCTCTTCGTCTTGTGCTGCTCAGGCAGGAGCAGTCACCGCACCAGCAGGAGCTGTGGCACGGATGGTGCCCATAGCTCTACAGCATGCCCTAAATGTTCAGAGGGTGAGGGAACTGTTGGAACAGGACACCCTGACTGAACGGGAGGATGACCAGGGCGGATCACCCACCTCCCATAACCAGGCACAGCCCAAGAGGGGGCGCCCTTGAGCTACTAGTTCCACGGTAGCTCTCATGTAACCTGAACTTGGAGTCCGTGAACTATGAGCGGTTCCACCATTGTACATAGTTTGCACCTCCTAAGGTGCCCCCTGGCGGTTTTCACAAGACCACCACCACTAAAACCTGCTTGGCGTGCCCAAACCAGTGGTCCTACACCAGTCCTCCAGCCTGCCCAGGACCTTCGTTGGGGGTTTGGAGCAGGTCCCCCACAAGCCAGTTTACCCGGATGAGAGGGACGCACCCGAGGAGGGATCTCATCAAAACTGGTCATTGCAGAACGTAACGTTGTGTTGCTGCTAATGTGCGTGTGCAGCCCACAAACTGTTTCCATGTACATAATTGCACTCCCTGGAGTGCCTCTAAAGCTACCTATGCAGTGAAATGGACACCCTCTTAGGGGACTCGCTAACATTTGCTCAAAAACTTTAACTATTGTATATCTGTGTATTATTGATTATGTTTTTGCAACGTTCAAGAAAAGTGTCTCCCATAAAGGGAAGAAATGTTATTGTTAACCTGTTATGAAAATTGCTTCAGTCCAGGAGTACTGAGTTTTACTAGGGGGGAATGTGGCGCCCCTCCTGCGCATTGGTGCCACAGAACCTAGAAAGGTGCATAGATGGATTTCTCCACAAGAGGCCCTCACTACATGCAAACACCACCTTCCACCTCATACCAGCAGAGGGAGCCCTGATAGGGATATATAAAGGGAAGGTGGAGCCAGGCAGCTCAGTCAGTGTTCAGTCTGCAGAGAGACATGATGTAGCTGCACGCAGGCTGCTGTGTGAGGCAAGCTAGGCCTCCAGCAGCCCTGAAGCCTAGTGAGGGCCCCGAGCGGCTGAAGGCAAGTGGAACTAAGGGGGCAGAGGAGCATAGTAAGCTCACCCCGATTCCTATACCGGACACCGGGTCCGCGCCTACAGGGATCTTTATGACCCGTAGGAACAACCGAAATCCCTGGAGAACTACAAGTCCTCGGTTAACCAACCGCTGACCACAGCAACAGGGTACCACTAAGGCTCCAGCGACCAGGAATAGTGGGAACCAGGAGAAAACCCTACCGCCAGGTCAGTAGGTACAAGAAGGAAGCAGTAAGCAAGCCAGGCCTAGCTCCAGGCAGGCCCGAAACTTAGAGAGTAAAAGACACAGATCAGGAGGCCTTACACCCGCTCACTGGGGAGAGTCCAGAAGTGTACCCTTCGCCCTGAGTGCCCTGGACCGTACCTGCATCATCACCAGTAAAGGTATTGAAGTTTGCCCTTGTGTGTGTGCCTGTACTTCCTCTGGGACCGTCCTGCCGTCTCTCTCCTGCTTCCACCATCTTTCTACACCTCTACACTGCCCTGAGGCCTGCTCCACCTGTGGGGAGCCATCCCATCATAGCTGCCCCTAACATCAGCCTCAGTGGACTGCCGCAGCGCTGGTAACTTCTTACCAGAATCCACAGGTGGCGTCACGAGTTATTATAAAACCCCTATAAATATAATCATTCCCCATTTTGTTGACCGCCCCGGGCCACGGACCGGGCCAGCCACCGTGATTTCCCCCAAGCATCTGAAGGCCCGGCTGCCGAGTACCCCACGGCCCTGGGGGCGCGTCACTGGCACATTTATTTAATAATGTCCCCCATCCTGGTACCCTTTATTTAATACTGTCCCCCATCGTGACAACTTCCTGTAATTATGTCCCCATCCTTGCCCGTTTAGTTAATAATGTCCCCCCATCTTGGGTGTCATTGTATTCTGAACCTGTGCTGCCTGAACCAACCTCGGACTGTCTGACTACATCTCTACTTGTGCCCTCTGTACTACGTATCCCTGCCTTGACCCATTGGTCAGCTGCTGCAGCTCTAGGCACTGCCTTTGAGTAGCACCTCTTGGCTACCCTATGACCCAAGCTTATCCTCACCACAGGAGGCTCTAGTGAAGACCAGATAGCCACTTAGTCATGCCCCTCCAGGGTAAGCCTGGCCAGTGGCACACTGGGTTCAAACCAGGGCCAGACTGTCAAAAAATCAGCACTGCCACACAAATCACACATACCCTTATAGTATGTGCACACGGTCGGTATTGGCAGCGCTTTGAATGCAGCATACTTTATGCTGCGTCCAAAGCGTTGCACGCAGGTGAATTCGAATGTGTTTATTGAACCATGCAGATTCACCGCATCCTACATTACAGTGATAGAATTTCTCTTGCTAGCATCTCCGCAAGAGAAATTTACATGCTGCGGTCTGGAAAGACGCGCCACATATCCATGTCCGCAGGTGATCCGCAGATGCACAGAGATGCATAGTGGACATGGGATTTCTACAAATCCCATCCACGATGCTGTAACATCTGGCTGCTGCGGATTGCACGCAGCGCAAGTGCGCAAGTGCAATCTGCAGCAATTATTGATCGTGTGCACATACCCTAACACTCATTACCCCCGATCAGTGAATTTTGCTTTACTTTGTCATGCCCCTCACTCTCCTAAAAGGAGTTATTTGAAGAGCCGAATGTGAATGGCGCCACAGTGCATATGATCAGCCACAGCTCCATTTACATGGTGCTCTACAGAGCTCTGATTCTTGGGATCATGGGGGTCCCAACAGTCGGATCTCCAGCGATTGGACAGTTATCCCCTACCCAGAAGAGAGGTGATTACTTGGGATAATCAATTTAAACAGGTTTTCCAATATTTATTTTTATTTGGCCATAGTAATATTGAAAATACTAAACCAATATTGATGTCGCTCCGACAACAGGACTGGAGAAGTGGTACTGTGTAGTGTATATACAGGACAGGAGGACTGGTACTGTGCAGTGCATATATACAGGACAGGAGGAGTGGTACTGTGCAGAGACTCAAGGAGAAGTCATTATTATGGGAGACTTTAACTACCCTGAAATACATTGGGGAACAGAAACCTGTAGTTCAAGCAAAGGTAATAGGTTTTTGACAACTATGAGAGACAATTACCTTTCACAGCTGGTTCAGGACCCAACAAGAAGGGGGGCACTGCTAGATCTAATATTAACCATTAAATTCTAAATAGTTCATTTTTTTCTCATTAATGTACACTGTGCACCCCATCTTGACTGAAAAAAAAACAGAAATGTAGAAATTTTTGCAAATTTATTAAAAAAGAAAAACTGAAATATCACATGGTCATAAGTATTCAGACCCTTTGCTCAGACACTCATATTTAAGTCACATGCTGTCCATTTCCTTGTGATCCTCCTTGAGATGGTTCTACTCCTTCATTGGAGTCCAGCTGTGTTTAATTTAACTGATAGGACTTGATTTGGAAAGGCACACACCTGTCTATATAAGACCTCACAGCTCACAGCGCATGTCAGACCAAATGAGAATCATGAGCTCAAAGGAACTGCCCAAGGAGCTCAGAGACAGAATTGTGGCAAGGCACAGATCTGGCCAAGGTTACAAAAGAATTTCTGCATTACTCAAGGTTCCTAAAAGCACAGTGGCCTCCATAATCCTTAAATGGAAGAAGTTTGGGACCACCAGAAGTCTTCCTAGACCTGGCCGTCCAGCCAAACTGAGCAATCCTGGGAGAAGGGCCTTGGTGAGAGAGGTAAAGGAGAACCCCAAGATCACTGTGGCTGAGCTCCAGAGATGCAGTAGGGAGATGGGAGAAAGTTCCACAAAGTCAACTATCACTGCAGCCCTCCACCAGTCGGGCCTTTATGGCAGAGTGGCCTGACGGAAGCCTCTCCTCAGTGCAAGACATATGAAAGCCCGCGTAAAGTTTGCTCAAAAACACATGAAGGACTCCCAGACTATGAGAAATATGATTCTCTGGTCTGATGAGACGAAGATAGAACTTTTTGGTGTTAATTCTAAGTGGTATGTGTGGAGAAAACCAGGCACTGCTCATCACCTGCCCAATACAATCCCAACAGTGAAACATGGTGGTGGCAGCATCATGCTATGGGGGTGTTTTTAAGCTGCAGGGACAGGACCACTGATTGCAATTGAAGGAAACATGAACGCGGGCAAGTACAGAGATATCCTGGATGAAAACCTCTCCCAGAGTGCTCTGGACCTCAGACTTGGCCAAAGGTTCACCTTCCAACAAGACAATGACCCTAAGCACACAGCTAAAATAACAAAGGAGTGGCTTCAGAACAACTCTGTGACCATTTTTGACTGGCCCAGCCAAAGCCCTGACCTAAACCCAATTGAGCATCTCTGAAGAGACCTGAAAATGGCTGACCACCAACGTTCACCATCCAACCTGACGGAACTAGAGAGGATCTGCAAGGGAGAATGGCAGAGGATCCCCAAATCCAGGTGTGAAAAACTTGTTGCATCATTCCCAAGAAGACTCATGGCTGTACTAGCTCAAAAGGGTGCTTCTACTCAATACTGAGCAAAGGGTCTGAATACTTATGACCATGTGATATTTCCATTTTTCTTTTTTAATAAATTTGCAAAAATTTCTTCATTTCTGTTTTTTTCAGTCAAGATGGGGTGCAGAGTGCACTTTAATGACAAAAAAAAATGAACTTTTTAGAATTTACCAAATGGTTGCAATGAAACAAAGAGTGAAAAATTTAAAGGGATCTGAATACTTTCTGTACCCACTGTATATACCCTATGGGAATAAACATGCTAGAAATAGGAGGAAACCACTATGGCTAAATAGAGCTGTAAGGGGTGCAATAAATGACAAAAAGAAAGCATTTAGAGAACTAAAGCAAGTAGGTAGTGATGATGAGGCATTAAATAAATACAGAAAATTAAATAAATTCTGTATAAAACAAATCAAGGCAGCAAAGATTGAGACAGAGAGACTCATTGCCAGAGAAAGTAAAAATAATCCCAAAATATTCTTTAACTACATAAATAGTAAAAAACTAAAAAATGATAATGTTGGCCCCCTTAAAAATAGTCTGGGTGAAATGGTGGATGAGGATGAGGAAAAAGCCAATATGCTAAATGTTTTTTTTTCAACAGTATTTACACAAGAAAATTGCATGACAGAAAACATGATCAGTGATAACAAAAATTCTCCAGTAAATGTCACTTGCTTAACCCAGCAGGAAGTACGGCGCCGTCTAAAAATCACTAAAGTTGACAAATCCACGGGCCCGGATGGGATACACCCGCGAGTACTGCAGGAATTAAGTAACGTCATAGATAGACCATTATTTTTGATCTTTAAAGATTCCATAATAACAGGGTCTGTACCACAGGACTGGCGTATAGCAAATGTGGTGCCAATATTCAAAAAGGGGACAAAAATTGAACTTGGTCATTATAGGCCAGTAAGCTTAACCTCTACTGTGGGTAAAATCCTGGAGGGTTTCCTAAGAGATGCTATACTAGAGTATCTGAAGAAGAATAACCTCATGACCCAATATCAACATGGGTTTACGAGGGACCGTTCCTGTCAAACTAATCTGATCAGTTTTTATGAGGAGGCAAGTTCCGGACTGGACCAAGGAAATGCAGTAGATGTTGTGTATATGGACTTTTCAAAAGCTTTTGATACGGTTCCACACAAAAGGTTGATACATAAAATGAGAACAATGGGGATAGGTGAAAATATATGTATGTGGGTTAAGAACTGGCTCCGTGATAGGAAACAAAGGGTGGTTATTAATGGAACGCACTCATGCAGGGTCACAGTTAACAGTGGGGTACCACAGGGGTCAGTATTGGGCACGCTTCTTTTTAACATATTTATTAATGACCTTGTACCAAGGTCAGGTTATTACACTTGGGGTTATTTAGTTTGGAAAAATGAAGGCTTAGGGGTGATCTTATTACTATGTACAAGTATATGAGGGGACAGTACAAAGACCTGTCTACTGATCTTTTTACTCTGAGGCCTGAGACGGGGACAAGCGGGCATCTTCTTTGTCTGGAGGAAAGAAGGTTTAATCATAATCACAGACGCGGATTCTTTACTGTAAGAGCAGTGAGACTATGGAACTCTCTGCCACATTGTAATGAGTGATTCACTACTAAAATTTAAGAAGGGCATGGATGCCTTTCTTGAAAAGTATAATATTACAGGTTATATATACTAGATTCCTTGATAGGGCGATGATCCAGGGAACTAGTCTGATTGCCATATGGAGTCAGGAAGGAATTTTTTTCCCCAATGTGGAGCTTAGTGTTTGCCACATGTTTTTTTTTGCCTTCCTCTGGATCAACATGTTAGGCTATGGGTTGAACTAGATGGACTTAGTCTTCCTTCAACCTTAAAAACTATGTTACTATGTTACTATGTATACAGGACAGGAGGAGTGGTACTGTGCAGTGTATATATACAGGACAGGAGGAGTGGTACTGTGCAGTGCATATATACAGGACAGGAGGAGTGGTACTGTGCAGTGCATATATACAGGACAGGAGGAGTGGTACTTTGCAGTGTATATATACAGGACAGGAGGAGTGGTACTGTGCAGTGCATATACAGGACAGGAGAAGTGGTACTGTGCAGTGTATATATACAGGACAATAGGAGTGGTACTGTGCAGTGTATATATACAGGACAAGAGAAGTGGTACTGTGCAGTGCATATATACAGGACAGGAGGAGTGGTACTGTGCAGTGCATATATACAGGACAGGAGAAGTGGTACTGTGCAGTGCATATATACAGGACAGGAGGAGTGGTACTGTGCAGTGTATATATACAGGACAGGAGGAGTGGTACTGTGCAGTGTATATATACAGGCAAGGAGAAGTGGTACTGTGCAGTGTATATACAGGACAGGAGTATATGCAGGACAGGAGAAGTGGTACTGTGCAGTGTATATATACAGGCAAGGAGAAGTGGTACTGTGCAGTGTATATACAGGACAGGAGTATATACAGGACAGGAGAAGTGGTACTGTGCAGTGTATATATACAGGACAGGAGGAGTGGTACTGTGCAGTGTATATATACAGGACAGGAGAAGTGGTACTGCGCAGTGTATGTACACAGGACCGGAGAAGTGGTGACAAACTCTTCAGAGCAAACTCTGCAGTTAGAGGCATTAGAAGCTATTAATTAGTGCACAATATACAAGACCAGCTTTTCAAAGTCAAATCTGTGTCTGGATTGCCCATCCTAAACTCTTAGAACTCTGAGTTGTCCAGTCATTTGCTTATTTACCTACCATAAAGATAAGTAAATAAGCAGATGACTTCAGACTCCACACAGAATGCATGACTCACTGATACACAATGGTACACTGACAACAGTAGCCAGGCAGCCCATTTTATGACCTAACAGACGAGCCCACCGGGCATCTGCCCGATAAGGCAGATTAGCAGTCCTGGCCTGGTTCACACCCACTGTCATCACAGTAAGTTCAGGCCATGGACTCCGCTGGCAAATCAGGACCTAGAGACACCAAGTGTAATATACAAGTCCTGTACGAGGAAGTCCATGCTCAACGTGAATGTCAAGACCAGCTGATGCAGGCAATCAATGTGGTGGCCATTCAGATGCAGGGTTTGTCCTCCTCAGTCTCCACTCTGTCCCACACCTCTACCGTGTCACGCCATCCTTCCTCTTGGACTGGCAGCCTCTCCAGGGGAATCGCGCAAGGCTCCAGTTTCAGGTGGAGCAGCTAAGCTCCAGCTTCCACTCCCATCCCGCTACAATGGAGATCCCAAGAAGAGCCGCGGCTTCAT
Source organism: Phyllobates terribilis (assembly GCF_046119375.1). Classification (NCBI taxonomy): domain Eukaryota; kingdom Metazoa; phylum Chordata; class Amphibia; order Anura; family Dendrobatidae; genus Phyllobates; species Phyllobates terribilis. Next base: position 22,291,782 of record NW_027362761.1, on the reverse strand, counting down.
AAACCAGTGTCAAATCCATTTTATGTTCCACGCCCATCTTTCTCCATCAAACCGATTGGGTTTATGGTCTCTCTGCTATCCGAACAAGCCCTGGCTTGTCCAGATAGTTTCTGGTGATGTTCCGTGCCGTGTTCGAGGAACCAGGCCACACCTCCTCATCCACCGCATCCCTTTTGACCTTAAGACAAGGTGCAGACACTGTGACTCAGTATGCTTTATGCTTCTGTACCCAGGCTGCAGAGCTGGCGTGGAATGAAGAAGCTCTTCTAGCAATGTCTGTTCGGCCGTATAGGATGAATTGGCAGGCATAGATCTACCATCTTCCCTGGTTACCCTTATACATCTGGCTACTAGGATCAATCTCCGTTTTCATGAGCGAGCTGTAGAACAAGCTCAAGTATCTTCTTGTGTCAGAAGACCACACAGGCTGGCTCTAACCTTCCAGTACCCCTTGCTCTCGCAAGCCACACCTCCTGCTATAGAGCCAATGCAAGTAGAAATGGCCAGACTTTCTGTAAAGAGCAACATGGAAGGTATAGAGAGAATAAGTGCATATACTGTGGAAGCAAAGGACATTATGTTCATCTGTGCCCAGTGAGGCCGGAAAACTGGTAGGGGTGGTAGGAGAGTTGACCTGAGGTGAGAAAGTTTACTCTCCAAAACTATTAACCGAGGTCAACCTATTTAGACTCCAGATCCACTGCCAACTTCGTCCATCAGGATCTCGTTCTCCAACTTCAGCTTCCTACACAACAACTAGATCAAAATTTTGGAAAGCTCTTTGCAAGCTGCTGAAAGTCCAGCTGGATTTCTCCTCTGCGTACCATCCTCAGACAAATCGGCACGTCGACAAGGTCAATCAGGTTTTTGAGAACTACCTACGTCACTTCATCTCTGCCCATCAGGATGATTGGGTGCAGTTTCTTCCCTGGGGAGATTTTCCTACAACAACCACGTTGGGGAGTCTTCCAGAGCATCTCCATTTTTTGTTGGATACTCCCAGCATCCTCAAGTGTCCTCCCCTATGTCTGCTTCCTCTGGGTAATCGGCAGCTGACCCCTTTTATGGCAAGTTCTTCCAGATTTGGCAGCAAACTCAGGCCTTCTTCCATAAGGCAGTGTCTCAAATGAGGTCTTATGTAGACAAGAAGAGAAGTCCTCCGCCTATCTACCAACCTGGAGATAAAGTCAGATTATCTTCCTGAAACATTCACCTGAAGGTACCCTCCTACAACTTCAACCCTCAGTACCTTGGACCATTCAAAATCATCAAACAAATCAATCCGGTTACTTAGTTCCAGCCCCCAGTGAATCTATGGATTCCGAACTCGTTCCACGTTTTGCTCATGAATCCAGTGGTCTTGAATCATTTCTCTAGACTCCATACTCATGCCTCTACTACTGCTCCTGAGGGTTCCTCAGATGTGTTTGAGGTAAAGGGCATGCTGGATTCTAAGAAGGTTCAGGATAGAGCCTTCTACTTGGTCGATTGGAAGGGCTTTGGTTTTGTGGAGAGATCTTGGGAGCCTGCTGAAAACCTCTATGCCCCTACCATTCTTGAGAGGTTTCTCCATCGGGCTGGCCAGAAAAGGATGGGGTATAAGGAAGGGTGCTATCAAGCTGGTAGCTCGCACACCTTCTCAGTGCCATCCTACTCACTGCGGTCATCATTCTGCTTCTCCCCGTGTCAGGCCGTCTCACTGAATTGCCTCTTGAAGCACTCCCATTACTGCCACAATGAAACTGTGGCAGTTAGGACTGACACCAGACAGTAAGAATATAAGGCCCACATACAGCTAGAGTCATTAAAGATAAAGTGATCAGTACATAGCCCCAGTGCCAGGTTCGAATAGAGTGCCAAAATCAACCATACACCAAAAAAATGGAACTCCATCCAATGGTGAAACATTCCTTGTTAGTCCAAATACCTATATAGCTGGTGGATGGATACAAAATGAGAGTATGGATCAGGATTAACCAGCTTAGCGTCATGTCACCCTGTGTTTCATCACCTGTTTCTTCTGGGGGCACCTTTGGATGAAGTTCTATTTTTCTGTGCATGGTGGATTTTGGCACTCTATTTGATCCTGGCACTGAGGCTGTGAACTGATCACTTGATCTTTGACTCTAGCTGTATGTAGCTTTATATTCTTACTGTTTGGTGTCAGTCCTAGCTGCCCAAATTTCATTTGTCTTCGTATAGGATTTTTTTACCTCTTGGATGTCATACTCTAGGTTCTATGATATATAATTGTTTAGATGGGGGGGGGGGTCACAGGACTCTATTTACTATAGCACCCCAAGTATAATTGTATATCTCTCACTTGGGATACTATACACCTAATGTTGACAGGATTCAGTAGTGTCCCCAAATGGCATTCTGCTTTTTTATTGTTGTTTTTAAATATTACGGTCATTTCTAATAAAGATATTTGATTTTATATTTTCTTCACTACTCAGGCTTTGCATTTTAAGCTGGCGTTTACTTTGAATTAGCCTTTGAGAAGTGCCATTTATGTGGACATTGTGATTAACAGGAATTTAACCCTACTGTGTCCTGCAGAGTTAAGCTTCCCTGGCCTATCCCCTGCCAGCAGGGAATAGTTTAGGCAGCTCCTCCCTCCACTCTTTGCTTGAGCTTAGGTTCCTAGTGCAGTTTGTCTCCTAGTATCCTGTCTATGCGCATGTTTGTATTTATTTTCCTGTTACCAACCCGACTTGTATACCTGTTCTCTCTCACCTCTCAGCTTCTGATCTTGGCTTTGTATTCTGAACTTGTGCTGCCTGCCCAGACTTTGGACTGTCTGACTACGTCTCTGCCTGTGCCCTCTACACCATGTATACCTGCCTTGACCCGTTGGTCAGCTGCTGCAGGTCCAGGCACTGCCCTGGAGTGGCACCTGGTGGCTACCCTACTATCCAAGCCTATCCTCACCATCAGGGGCTCTAGTGAAGACCAAGTAGCACCACTTAGTCATTGCATGGTAAGCTCAGCCAGTGCCGCAGTGGGTCCACACACAACTCTGTCATACTGGGCCCCTTTATGTAACCCCTTCATGACCGGAGCATTTTCCGTTTTTGAGATTTAGTTTTTTTCTCCCTTCTTTCCAGAGCCAGAACTTTTTTAGTTTTTTGTTCAATATGGCCATGTGAGGGCTTATTTTTTGTGGGACGAGTTGTACTTTTAAACGCCATAACTGGTTTTATCATATTGTGTATTAGAAAACAGGAAAAAAATTCCAAGTGCGATGAAATTGCAAAAAAAATGAAGTTCCACAGTTGTTTTTTTTTTCACCACGTTCACTGAATGCTAAAACTGACCTGCCATTATTATTTTCCAGGTCATTACAAGTTCGTAGATACCAAATATATATAGGTTATTTTTTATTTAAGTGGTGAAAAAAAATTCCAAAGTTAGCTAAAAAAAAAAAAAAAATGGTGCCATTTTCCGTAGCGTCTCCATTTTTCGCGCTCTGGGGCTGGGTGAGGGCTTATTTTTTGCGCGCTGGGCTGACGTTTTTATTGATACCATTTTGGGGTAGATCCAAGGTTTTTATCGCCCGTTATTGCATTTTGTTGCAAAAAACTAATTCTGGGAATTTTTTTCTAGTTACACCGTTTACTGATCGGATTAATTATTTTTTTATATTGATAGATCGGGCGATTCTGAATGCGGTGATACCAAATATGTGTATGTGGGATTTATTTTTTATTATTTTATTTTGAATGGGGCGAAAGGGGGGTGATTTAAACTTTTATATATTTTTAATTTTTTAAAATATTTTTAAAAACATTTTTTTTACACTTTTTGCTTGCTTCAATAGTCTCCATAGGAGACTAGAAGCAGCAGCAGTCTGATTGCCTCTGCTACATAGAGGTGATGAGAAGATCACCTCTATGTAGTAGAAATGCTCATGTGCTCGGAGCGCCAACCATTAGGTGGCGCTCATAGCAATCTTTACATGACAACCACAGGGGTTTGCTGCAGACCCCGGGTTGTCATACCCATGCATTGGTGACCCGCGATAACGTGACAGGGTCACCGATGGGCGGGACTAATGTCACACTTCCGGTGCGGCGATGTTAAATGCCGCTGTCAGAGATTGACAGCGGCATTTAACCAGTTAACAGCTGTGGGTGGATCGCGATTCCACCCTCGGCTCTTGCGGGCACATGTCAGCTGTATAAATCAGCTGACATACGCCCGGTTCAGTGCGGGCTCACCGCCGGAGCCCACGCTGAACAGGGGGTGCCGACGTGGTGCGTACTATTACATACCATGTCGGAAAGGGATTAATAAGGTCTCCTATCCTGGGTCCCTTTAATTATGCCCCCCATCTTGGGCCCTTCCTGCAATGTCCCTCATCCTGGCCCCCTTTTTTTTTAATAATGTCCCCCATACTGGCCCCAATGTCCCCATCCCTCCCCTCTTCTACAACAAAGATTCTTCTTACCTGTCTGCACTCAAGTGGCAAGTTGTGTTCTCTTGCTGCTCCATATGCAGCACGGAGGGGGTGATGCATGGCCTTTGACCAGTGGATATTTTAACTATTGCGGTGCAGGAAGCTTGTGACTTTCATCACTACAATACATTTCAACTGATTGTGCATCCGGGGATGCACCTTCAGTTGAAACCAGCGTTGCTACCAGCGGGCCCCTTCTACATCCTGCTCAAAAGCTCACTGAGGACCCGGGGCCCACCAGAGATTCCTCCGGTTTCCCGCCTGGTCAGTGTGACCCTGGGCATAATGATAACCAAGCCCGGGGCCCAGCCACTGGCTGTATGCACCGTAATGGCTATAGATGCTGCTGACCAATTAGAGGACAGCAGCTGACATTGGCGTGCTCGTTGAATGATGTCACTGCTATTCACAGAACTACTCCTCTACATTGGCTATGAAGTAGGAAGAGGAAGTTAGTTTTTTTTTTATGTCTATGTGAAGAGCGTCAGGATAGGGTCCATGGCGGGGTGGGGGGCATTATTACAGGATGGGGTTCAGAACAGAAACATTATTCCAGGATGGAGGCCAGGATTGAGTACTTTATTACAGGATAGGGGGCATTGTCCCTTTGCACTGGCTATGAAGCAGGAAGAGATTGCTGCTTGTCATTACAGGATGGAGGGTATTTTTACAGGATGGGGACAAAACAGAGGACATTATTATAGGATGAGGGCCAAAACACAGGACATTATTACAGAAGGCTGGACATTATTATAGGATAGGTGCCAGAATGGGGGATATTATTACAGAATATGGGCCAGCACTGGGGACATTATTACAGAATGGAGGACATTATTACAGGTTAGAGGCCAGGACAGAGCACCATTACTACATAATGGAGGCCAAGATGGAGGATATTATTACAGGATGGGGTACATTATTACAAAATGGGGGACATTATTACAGGATAGAGGCCAGGACAAAGGACCATTATTACATAATGGAGGCCAAGATGGAGGATATTATTACAGGATGGGGGACATTATTATAGGATAGAAGACAGGAAAGAGGGCATTATTACAGGATAGATTCCAGGATGGGGGACATTATTTCATGATAGGGGCTAGGGCACAAGACAATACTACAATATGGAAGACATTATAACAGGATATGGACCAAGATGGGGACAATATTATTAATTGGAGGACACTATTACTCCACAACGGTGGACATTAATAGTTGCCATGGCAATACGAGGCCGAGTAATGGCCTTCGGTCAGCCAACTACGGTGGCCTTTAAGCACATGCAATAAGCAGGGCCTAACAGGCAAAGTGTCAGTGTAAAACTAACAGATCTAAAATCTTGCAGTAAAAAAGTATTTCAGGATATTAGATTAGCAATCAGACATGTAAAAGGTAAAGCCCCATACTGTATAGCAACTAAGTAAAGAAATTAAAAAAGAAAAAAAAAGTAAAAAAAAAAAAAAAAAATTCAAAACAAAATATGACAAAAAATAAAGGAAAAATATAATACCACTAAAAGCGCTGTTTTATGTAAAAACTAAAGTAAATAAAAAAGTCCGGAATGACCCAAGATATAGAACTGTACTATAACCAATATGATGAAAACCATAAAAAATAAATCAATAAATACGACAAAAATGTAGCTTTTTCATTATACTAATGTGGCACCCCAGGGGTCTGGTTTCCACAGTAACAGCAATGTTATGTCTGAGAGCAGGTGGGAGGTCTCTTGGTCAGGAATCCTATGCATGCCACACCTCCTGCCCAGTCCTGGGAGGGGAAGAACTTCCCCTATATAAACCTGGGGCTGAGGCAGGGTTAGAGAGTTCAGAGGGAGAGTTCAGCCAGGAGGGCTGACAGGGAGCTGTGGCTCCGGCTGGGCCCAGCTCCTGGGCCATGCCAGAAGTAGAGACAGAGAAGAGAAGCAGCTATGGGAAGAAACAACAGGAGCTCTGTGGGAGCAGTGTTACAAGGAGTCAGGGGCTGGCAGCTGCAGAGCTCGCCCTGACTGAGAAGAATTCTTACCGGACCCGGAGTCCGAGGCTGTGGGGACTAACTCCTACCCAGCAGCAGAATCCGTCAGGCAGGGGATTTCAGGTCCTCTGGCCAAGAAACCCGAAGGCACGGTCACACGCATGGGACCAGCACCGCCGTCGTGGAGCGGAAGCTACTAGAAGGCCCCGAGTCACCGGCCATACGGGTGAGCACCACACGGTACACTCAGGGACGTGGGCTACTTATACCCGCCTCTAGCAAGGTAGCCAGAAGAGTACAGTTAGTTTGGGAGGCCTACAACTCCGCCTGGCCAGGGGAGATCCCATCTGCTCAAGGACTGACCAGGCCCCAATCGCTAGCCAGTACTCCGGGAGGGTCTATCTTTGTCACCAGTAAAGACCCTGAACTACACCATACCGTCTCCGAGTGGTTCCTGCTACCCCCATCATCCACGTCGGCTGCCCTGAGGCCATACCCCTCCCATTGGGGGTTATACTATCACGCTGCACAAACCTACCACCGGCCTCAGCGGTCTGCCCTGCAGCAGCAGCTCCTTAGCTGTACTCCAACATCTACCGCTGATACAGCGCCACTTAGTCTGACTCCCTGGGCACGGACCGGATCACCGCCACGAGACTACAACCCTCAACAGATCCGGCTCCGGGTAAGCTCCCGCGTGCGCAACGCTGCGCGACACAGGCCCAGGGGTGCGTCACTAACACACAAGAAATGGAATAAAACGTGATCAAAATGTCGTATAGAAAGAAAAATGATATCACTGAAAACATTTTCCTGTCCTTCAAGGAATGCAGCCCATCAACTTAAAATTTATTGTATATACGGCCCATTTAACTGGCTAAGTTTGAGACCCCTGCTTTAAAATTTAAAGTGATTTACTCTTAGTAAAAAGCATTTTTAAGTGATGGGAGTGAGGAAAGAGGTTGTGTACCATTTAGACATTTTTAATATTTGTTTGTTTTTTTCAAAATGCAGTACCCTTGAGGTATGGTGTATTTTCACTTTTTTCTATTCACAGTGGCATTTAAATTATTATTATTATTATTTATTATTATAGCCATTTATTCCATGGCGCTTTACATGTGAAGAAGGGGTATACATACAAGAACAATTACAATAATCTTGAACACAATGTGACAGCAACTGGTACAGGAGGAGCGAGGACCCTGCCCGCGAGGGCTCACAGTCTACACCACCCTGTGATTCACTGATTAATACCCTCTTCTACCCACAATAAATAAATTGCTGTATGTGACTATGTGATTCCCAAGCTACGCACTCCGGATTCAATCATGATTCAATCGTGCTGAATGGCACATATCACGTGCATTCTGCCACGATACAGACAAGCACACAGAGCACATAAAGCACATAAAGATATGGACAGTCATTTCCACAATCTCTGAGAAATCACAGGCTTAAGTAATTGGCCTTTGAATAATTAAGTTAATTCCTTAATCTTCAAAGCATCGTTTCTAAAACTTAAACGTTGAGATGGGTGAGGTTTTACAAGGAAGGGGTGAGGTCCTCCAGAAGTAGATGGATTGGAATGCGGTTTTGGTTACTTTTGATTCCACAAAACATTATAACATTTGCATAAAATTTACATAAAGTTTACATGAAAGAGGAAGGGAATTCTTTAATGGAATTAGTGTCACCTACTTTTTTGTTTTACTAATTAGAACCAGATACTGATAAAATATTCTTAATTTCTAATGTGTTATCTCTGCATCATAGATTTTTTTATTGGATTTTCTGTAGATATGCTTTATGACTGCCATATGCACCGTAGGAGCCTGTAGTCTGGAGATGACTCATTGACTTCTATGGTAGAGTGTCCTGGGTATGTGACCTTCACAAAGGCGAATGTGCAGGGAGGGGAGCTTTGTCCATCACCTATTGTCAATGGTGGATTCTATGTTGTTATCTGCCTCCAGTTTTATAGTACAGGTGTTTCCTTTTATTGTAATCCTGTCTGTGAGGATAACAAAATAACAGCTAAGAAGGAAGAACAGGAAATAGCCTATGTTCAGGCTCACTAGCCTGAATTAAAACAGATTTTCTTTTTTTCCTGAGATATTTTATTTTCCAAAACATACAAGATAGTAAAGAAACAGTACAAACAACTGGGACCAGGGCCGGCCTTAGGGTATATGGCGCCCTGTGCGAAATCCCTCTTGGCGCCCCCCCCCAAAGAAAAAAAATTAAACTCATGTAGGTGAAAACAACAAGTGCATTTTTTATTAATCAAATGATCAAGTAATAACAAGCAACAAAAGTTGAAAAGTTTTAAAGCCGCCACCACGATAAGGTAGACTCTTCTGGCAGGGCCCTACTCTAACCTATTAAAATTTTCTTAAAATATCCAATACTCTTTTTAGATATATTTTTATTTAGTTTTCTTTAAGGGAATGTGTCATATACATTTTTTTTTAAAAATGACCAATAATACCACATACAGGGAATACTGCCACACCATGACCAGACCACATATTACCACAACATAGTGACCGAATAATACCACACAGAAGGGGGAAAAACTGCCACACCATGACCAGACCACATATTACCACCACATTACTAATATTACCACCACATTACTAATATTACCATAAGTGTCATTATGCACGGGAGCTCTATACATGGTATGTATAATGTAAGTGTCCAGGTAATCTAGTGATCACCAGTGACATTATACACAGGAGCTCTGTATATAGTGTCAGTGTACAGGTAATACAGTGATCATCAGTGACATTATACACAGGAGCTCTGTATATAGTGTCAGTGTACAGGTAATACAGTGATCACCAGTGACATTATACACAGGAGCCCGGTACATAGTATATAGTGTAAGTGTACATGTAATACACTGACTCACTGGTGACGTCTCTAGGTGAAGTCCTTCAGCTACGCTTTTCTCCTTCATCCAGCACAGACCGCCATTACGTCTTCCAGCCAGGACTCGTCTCTGCATAAAATAACACAGTTATCTAGAGCACATTCCCCAACTTCTACATTACGCAGCTGAATACAGACGTGTATCCACCATCAATATATGGTTAGTTATTATACAACCTACCATTCCAAATATAAATTGTAATCCACCACGGTGCCCCCATTAACTGTAAATAGGCACTTAATATATAATTTAATTAGAACCTCTACTCTTTCCGCCAATTTGTTACCAGTTACACTCCTGCATCCGCAACGCCCCCTACTCTATACTTCCTGCTCCCCGCATTCATTATTTACATGCACCCCCTGCCCCAATTCATTATATCATGTCCTGCTCTCCCCACCCCATCATCATTTACTGTCCCCCACCCCACATTCATTATGTGCAGCTCATTATCCCCCTACTCCCAATTCCCCCATGTGCAGCTCATTTTCTCCCAATTCCCCCATGTGCAGCTCTCACCCCCCCATGTGCACATCTCTCATCCCCCTCCCCCACATGTGCCCCTCTCTCATCCCCCTCCCCCACATGTGCACCTCTCTCATCCCACTCCCCCACATGTGCACCTCTCTCATCCCCCTCCCCCACATGTGCACCTCTCTCATCCCCCTCCCCCACATGTGCACCTCTCTCATCCCCCCCATGTGCACATCTCTCATCCCCCTCCCCCACATGTGCACCTCTCTCATCCCCCTCCCCCACATGTGCACCTCTCTCATCCCCCTCCCCCACATGTGCACACCTCTCATCCCCCTCCCCCACATGTGCACCTCTCTCATCCCCCTCCCCCACATGTGCACCTCTCTCATTCCCCTCCCCCACATGTGCACCTCCCATTCCCCCCACTCCTAGTAAATTGTATTTAAAAAAAAAAAAAAACTTGTTATACTTACCCCCATGCGATCCCTGCAGAATCCTCGTCCAAATCGATGACACCAGGTTCTCCTGACTTCCGGTCATGTGACGGTGCCGTCACATGACCGGAAGTCAGAGAAATCATGACAGAGATGTTCCGGCCCCGGCGCTTAGCATGGGGCCGGGGGCCCCATGAGGAGAGAGACACACAAGAGGGGGGCCCCCAAGGGGGCCCCTACCGGCCGGGCCCCATACTGGAGTCAGGGCAGTCATGCCCTGATGGCGGCCCTGCTGGAGGCTGAAGGGGCCCCCTCTCCCTCGGGGCCCCCGTTCAATGAACCGGCTGCACGGGCGGTAGTTCCGCCCCTGTGTGTGAGGAGGAGAGAGTGCAGCGCGCCCGGGTCCCGGCCGGACATTTCAGAGCAGAGAGGGGGCGCCGGCGCCTGAGCACAGAAGAAACGCTGGGCGCTCCCTCTCTGCTCTTCCATAAGAAAAATACCGACGGGGAGGGAGCCAGCGCAGCGCCCCCCTTCACTCTCAAGTTTGAGGCGCCCTGTGCAGTTGCACAGCTGGCACGCCCCAAAGGCCGGCCCTGACTGGGACATAATTATTCAGACATCAATGACATTTTGACAACTACTTCTGCAATTTCTCTCCAGTTTTATGATCAGTAGAATGTAAGCCCGCAAGGGCAGGGTCCTCCTCCCTCTGTACCAGTCTATCATTGTTATTCATTCACTGTAAGTGATATCTGTATTTTGTATGTAACCCCTTCTCATGTACAGCACCATGGAATCACGCCGGGACTGTGTGTGCGGGGAGCAGTGACTTCATGCTCCTTAATAGCCGGCACATAGCGTAGCCGCAGCACGGCTCCTGCTGCTGCCGGGCGATAGTGTGTGCCCGCTATTAAAGGACATGAATATTCACCACCTCCCCACGCCCATAGGCGTGGGGAGCACTGAATATTCATTTTCTTTAGCAGCGAGGACAGTGTAGGCTGCTGCAGATGGCTGCTGCCTCCTGTGCCCCGCTCCTCCGCGGCAACCACTCCCCCCACGCAGTATATATATACCCCCCCAGCAACATTCTGACTATAAGATGCACCCCCCATATTCCTCCAAAATTTTGGAGGAAAAAAAGTGCGTCTTATAGTCCAAAAAATACGGTAATTATGATACTAGTTATGTAATTACTATTACTGTATTAAATGTACTACTCTAGGTGTAATATTTTGACTAATTTAACTGTAGCCCTCAATGTTATGTGTTTCGAAGAAATCGTCCAGCCCTTTTTTGAAAGCGGTTTGTTATAGTGCCTGCTAATGATGATCTCACTGCTCAAGATGCTAGGCGCTCACCGAGTATTTCCGGGATTGCTCGTCGGGAGCTCGGGTCCCCTCCCTGCATGTTTGGCGATCTTTAATGGCACTCATTGTAATGCCGCAGCCATGGTGGTTGTGGCATTACAGTGATTGGATGGCCGCACAGCGTCATCAGGTCTATATCAGGCCTGGCTCCGCTGTGCTCGTCACAGTCACTCCGGAATCAGGCAGAGTAGGGAGAGGTGCTGCTGAGCTAGGGAGAGATTTGCTTGTGTATTAGGTAGTCTAGGGAGAAAAACCGTACATTACACATATTCATCTTAACAAACAGTCCTTCTGAGGACTAATCCATCTGCAGAGATATCAGGCAGGCAGGGTATATAGGCAGGCAGTGTATATAGCAGACAGCAGTGCATATAGCACAAGAGGCTCCATTCCAATTCTGCCTTCTGCTGCTGCTAGATATTTTTAGACAAAGGCCCAGGAATACTTTTTTTTGGATCTTAATCCTCATTATTTGCTTAAAAAGCAATCCAGAGAACACCGATTTTCTGCGCCATTTGCTTGTTGGCACTGCAGGATACAGAAGGGTCCTTTCCATATTACAGCGCTAGAAATCCAGCAATTCAAAACTGTGTTTTCTCCGTCACACGGATCACATATACGGTTTAAGAAAATACTGCCATTTTTGGCCTCCATTCCATTTTTTTTCACTGTGTCAGCGAAGTTTTTGACACCGGTTTGCTGTTCAAACTAGTTACCTACAGGCCAGGTATTTAAAACGGTGCTTTCTCCGTCACACGGATCACATATACGTTATCAGAAAATACTGCCATTTCTGGCCTTCATTAAAAATGTCTTTCAGTGTGTCAGTGAAGCAATTCACACCAGTTTGCTGTGCAAACTACTTACCTACAGGCCAAGTATTCAAAACTCTGTTTTCTCCGTCACTCGCATCACATATACGTTGTCAGAAAATACTGCCATTTCTGGCCTCTATTAAAAATTTCCTTCAGTGTGTCAGTGAAGCAATTCACACCAGTTTGCTGTTCAAACTAGTTACCTATAGGCCAGGCATTTAAAACTCTGTTTTCTCCGTCACACGGATCACATATTAATTCACTCCAAACTCAGTCATTTGTAGTGAGCGTGGAAGACACTGTCCTCTATTTAAAATGGGCAAGGCACGTGGCAAGGGACGGGGAACTGGACTTGATGGTGATGGTGCATGCAGAGGCCGAGGACAAGGCGATGGGCAAGCTGAAATTATGCCACAACAAACACCCACATCTTCTCGCCCGACATTCCTGTCCCAATTCTTAGGGGACCGCAGCACACCACTATTGAACCCAGAGCAGTGTCAAAAGGTTGTTGGTTGGATAGCGGATAATTCTTCCAGTCACTTAGCCACCACCACCACGCTGTCTTCCACATGGTCAAGTCTCAGTAGCTGTGAGTCTGGACCGCATATTCCTCACCCTGATCCTCCTTCCTCCCACCATGCCGAGTACCCGGAGACCACTGATCCCACACTTGGACACTCTGAAGAGCTGTTCACTTTTCCATTTATAGATTCGGGCCTCTCGCCCGGTCCACTTGAAGCGGGGCAAGAGGAGATTGCGTGTAGCGATGCCCAAATATTTGAGCAGCCATGGTCACACGAAGGCGACGGTGGAAAAGTGTCACAAGAGGTGGACGATAATGAGACACAATTGCCAGAAAGTCAGGAGGAGGACCAGGGTGCGGAAGTGGAAGACGAGGTGGTGAATGATATAGTAACTCACCCAACCTGGCAGGAGGACATGCAGAGCGAGGACAGCAGCACACAGGGGGAGGGAGGCAGGGCACCCCAACAGGCAGGAAGAATCAGTGTGGTGGCCGCAGACAGAAGGCAGGCAACCGTTCCCCATAACACCAACACAAAGGAAGTTGCCAGTACAACTCTTAGGTCTTCCCGAGTCTGGTTGTTTTTTAAAGACTCTGCCGATAACCCCAAAAAGGCCATTTGCACCACCTGCCAGGCCAGCATTTGCAGGGGTGGCAAAATAACCAGCCTGACCACCACCAGCATGATCAGGCACATGTCAGCAAAGCACCTGACTTTGTGGGCCAAACCCCAGGGTCCAGGAACAGTGTCTGCAGGTGGCTCCATTGCTTCTTCCACTGTTTGCATGCAAGCCAATCCCCTGTCCATGGTGATTGCGAAGATGCCTCCGGCCCTGCACCTGTCGCTGTGCACTCTCGAGTAGCAGCATCAGGAAGCACATCCATGTCCTTGTCCCAGTGCAGCATTCAGTTGTCCATACCCCAGTCCTTGGAATGCAAGCGCAAATATGCAGCCAACGCCCCACAGGCCACACTACTAAATTCTCACATTTCACTACTGCTTGCGCTCGAAATGTTGCCTTTTAGGCTCGTGGAGATGGAAGCATTCCGCAACTTGATGGTGGCGGCTGTCCCTCGGTACTTGGTTCCCAGCCGCCACTATTTCTCCCGGTGTGCCGTCGCCGCATTACACAAGCACGTGTCCCAAAACATTAGCCATGCCCTCAACAATGCAGTTACCGGGAGAGTCCACCTAACCACGGACACGTGGACAAGTGCTTGTGGGCAGGGACGATACATCTTGCTGACGGCACACTGGGTTAACATAGTGGAAGCCGGGACCCAGTCGGACCTTAGGAAGGAACACGTCCTCCCAATGCCAAGGATTGCGGGACCTAGGTCAATCAGGGTTGACCTCAAGGTCTCCTGCACCTCATCCTCCTCAGCCTGCTCTTCAGCCTCCATCTCCAAAATGACCACATCAGTCACAAGCTGGAAGCACTGCAGCACTGCCTCGGTCAAGCGGCAACAGGCTGTGCTGAAGCTAATATGCATAAGTGACAAAGCGCACAATGCTGAAGAGCTGTGGACAGCTCTGAAAGAGCAGGCAGATCTGTGGCTCACACCACTGAACCTACAGCCAGGCATGGTCGTGTGTGACAATGGCTGGAACCTGGTGGTGGCTCTGGGGCGAGGCGAGCTCACACACGTACCATGCCTGGCCCATGTGCTTAACCACGTGGTTCAGCGGTTTCTCAAATCCTACCCGGAGCTGCCGGATCTGCTTGTTAAAGTACACCACCTGTGTTCCCATTTTAGAAAGTCGGCTACAGCTTCCGCCGCCCTTGACGTGTTTCAGCAGTGTTTGCAGCTTATGGCTTACAGACTGGTGTGTGATGTCCCCACGCATTGGAACTCTACACTGTAGATGTTGGGAAGGATTTGTGAGCAGAAAAGCCAGTTGTTGAGTACCAGCATCAACAAGGCTGTCGGTATTCAGTTCAGACTTCACACATGAGACCTCAGGAGTGGACATGGATGTCAGACATATGTACCATCCTCCAAAACCTTGAGGACTCCACCAAGATGGTGAGCGGCTATGACGCCATAATTAGCATCACCTTCCAGCTTCTCTGTCTTCTGAAATGCTCTCTGCTCACAATCAAAGAGGATGCATTGCAGGAGGAGCACGATGAGATGGAGCAAGAAACCATACAGGGTGATTACACACAGCCCAGCCTCATCTCATCCAAACGTGGATTGGGTGACAATGAGGAAGAGGAGGAGGAGGAGGAAGGACAGGAGCTAGTTTCATGGGCTATAGATGGTACTACCTTCACAGCTGTCATACCGTCTGTTCAGCGTGGATGGCCAGAGGACAGAGTGAAGGAGGAAGAGAGCATGGTCAGTCATCCTCTTTGTGAGGACACAGAAGTTTTGCCTGTTAGGAGTCTGGCACGCATGGCTGAGTTTATGTTACGCTGCCTTTCCCATGACCCTCGCGTTCTCAAAATTTTGGGTGACAGTCATTACTGGTTCGTGACACTTCTAGACCCACGCTACAAGGAGAACTTTATATCTCTTATTCCGGAGGCGGACAGGTCTACAAAAATGGGGCTGTACCAGAATGCCCTTATTTACGAACTATTAAAAAAATTCCCATCTGAAAACGCTGGCGGCAGAGGGCACACTTCGTTGGACAACTAAGGAGTACAGGCGTGAGAGACACAACTTCAATCCAGCAGAGGCAGGGGAACACTGTCAAAGTTCTGGGAGAGTTTTCTCAGCCCCTCCCATCACACAGGCCCTGAGGCGCGGGGTACTCTCACAAGTAGTGCAAAGTTTGGGAAGATGCTGATGGAGTACCTTGCCTACCGTAACAACGTCCTCCGTGATTCCTCTGTGCCTTATAATTATTGAGTATACAAGCTGGATACGTGGAATGAACTGGCTCTCTATGCCTTGGAGGTCCTGGCCTGCCCTGCCGCCAGCGTTTTATCCGAGTGGGTTTTTAGTGCCGCTGGTGGAATTACAACTGATAAGCGCATCCGCCTGTCAACTGAAAATGCTGACAGGCTGACTCTTATAAAAATGAACAGTGGCTGGATTGGGCCAGGCTTCTCAACACCACCAAATGATAGCAACGTAACATAAACTCAAATCCAGTGTCTTTTCTTGGGAGGTGTATTCCCATGCACCTTTTCACAACCAGACATGGGTATACGCTTCCTGATTTTGGCTATTTGCTCTTCTCCTACTCCTTCTCCTCATCCTCAACCACCATATCACCAGGGTGACCGTGGTCCATGATGCAACACCCACATAATTTTTTTAAAGGGTGTTTAGGATGCTGGTAAAAAAAAAAAAATTATACAGTATGTTCATGTATACCCCCCAGGGGTAAATGTTTGTCAGCCCATACACTTAGTGCATGGGCATTACGAGTATAGGAGGCCCGCTCCTTTCCAAGGGGCATTGGAGTGCCTCCAAATTTTTGGCAACCCTTCCATTCACTGCATAGGCCAACACTATGGGAGACCCACTTCCTATTAATGGGAACATTGTTTTGAGGAGGCCCTCTGACCTCCATGTCTCTTCCAAGAGGCATTGAAGTACCTCCAAATTTTTGGCAGCCCTTGCATTCACTGCATAGGCCAACACTATGGGAAACTCTCTCATTTCTAATGGGAATTTGTCGTTACTGTGGCCCTGCTCTATGTGTCTTTAATTTCTTAGTGGGTTTTTTCCTAAATTTGGTCAGCTGTTGGACTCACTGCATACCCTATAACTGTATAGCAGACCCTCTCCTTTCTAATGGGAACATGTCGTACTTGTTACTGTGGCCCTACTCTATGTGTCTTTAAATTTTTAGTGGGGTTTTTCCTAAATTTGGTCAGCCGTTGGACTCACTGCATACCCTATAACTGTATAGCAGACTCTCTCCTTTGTAATGGGTGTAACATACCTGGCGGCGTCCTTGCATAGTGGTCCATCTCTATGCAAGAGCGCGCACTTGATCTTCAGTCTAGACTGCCACTTTGGCTTCTTTCCATGTTGTCTGCTTTGCTTTACTCTTGCTGTTTAGGGCGACGCCCGCCGAACTTCCTGATTCTTGTAGCTGCTGCAGACACACCCCTAATGTGTCCTCAACCTATTGCTGTCTGTCACCTGGTATTTAACTCAGCTCCTCCCTGGAATCCATGCCTAAGCATCTTGTTCTGTCAGTTGGCTTCTGGTCGCTGACATGCCAGGTCCTGTCTATGTTTCCTGCCTTACGGTATCAGTTACCGTGTCTGAACTGTGTCCTGTCTGTGCACTCTAGCCAGCTGTCTCTCTGCCTTCCTGGAGGCTGTATTTCCAGGCCTGTCTGAACACGCTCCTAGCCTGTTTGTCTCGCCCTCTGGGGGCCGCATACCCAGACTCGCCCCTGTATTTGTTGCAGTACAGTTCCTGTCTGAACTGTCTCCTAGCTTCCTACCTGTTTTGTCTTTATGTCCGTTTGTTCCCTTTTTCTGCAGTGTCTGAACCAGCACTTGGCTTTACCTAGGCTCGTTCCGGCATTTTGTTGCAGTAACTGTTCTTGTCTGAACTGTTTCCTAGCTTCTTACCTGTTTTGTCTTTATGTCCGTTTGCTCCCTTTTTCTGTAGAGTCTGAACCTGCACCTAACTTCTACTCGTTGTCATTGTACTTCCGTTTGTGAGTTGGAGTCCTTTCGCTTCTTCTTTGCAAGTACCTTGTGTGTATCTGGTTCTGCTTTTCTTTTCCAGTCTGTTCCATGTGAACAGAGCCCTATCCCTTTTGCTTTGTCTTTGTTTACCTCTTCGGCGATTTATCTCAGCCTTGTCCACCGCGTCTGCGGTTTCGCTCTGCTCAGCCTTGTCCACCGCGTCTGCGGTTTCGCTCTGCTCAGCCTTGTCCACCGCGTCTGCGGTTTCGCTCTGCTCAGCCTTGTCCACCGCGTCTGCGGTTTCGCTCTGCTCAGCCTTGTCCACCGCGTCTGCGGTTTCGCTCTGCTCAGCCTTGTCCACCGCGTCTGCGGTTTCGCTCTGCTCAGCCTTGTCTACCGCGTCTGCGGCTTCGCCTTACTCTGTTTGTTTACCGCATCTGCGGCTCTGAACTCGTCTCCCAGTCTGTACTGGACCCTACCCAGCCTGCGCTCTAGTCTGCCTGTTCCTGTATTCCCTGGTGTGGGTCAACAGCCGTGTCCGGAGTCTGACCTGGAGTAGACCCTGGTCCCTCTGCTCGGTTCCTCCCTGGTGCACTGGCGTCGTATGCCGTCGTGCGACCTTGGTCGGATCGGGCAGATACTTAGTTACGCCCCTCCAGGCACTCTCCGGTTCATGGCACAGTGGAACCACTAAACACGCACACGCCAGTCAGTCCGGGCGTGTGCATTACAATGGGAACATGTCGTACTCGTTACTGTGGCCCTGCTCTATGTTTCATCAATGAAACAGGATGTGTCTGATGATGTGTCACACACCACATTGCCAGGTAAGGTTGTAAAATGTTAAAATGACATTTCCCGGTGAATGCATTTGCCTTAAAAAATAACGTAAAAAAAAAAAAAACAGTAGGATCTTTCTTTAGTATAAAAGCAGAGTCGCCAATGTAACCTCAATGTAATCACATTGTTCAACTCCTGCACCTCCTCCTCCATCACTGAAATGACCACATCAGTCACAAGCTGAAAGCACTGCAGCACTGCCTTGGCCAAACGGCAACAGGCTGTGCTGAAAATAGCATGCTTAAAGCTTAGGTGACAAACCACCCAGGGCTGCAGTGTTGTTGAAAGCTGTAACACAGCAGCTTGATCTGTGGCTCTCACCGATGAACATACAGCCAGGCATGGTCGTGTGTGACAATGGGCGGAACCTGGTGACGTAGAAATGACAGCCGGAGTAGATACGGTTTCCCTCTATGCCAGTCCTTTAACCGAGCTAAAGAATATGGCTGTGGTGAAATACAACTCCCACTGAGAAGCTGTTTCAGATTGAAAAACATTGTGCCCACCAGAGCATTTGATTCTGAGGACTCACCTTTCTCCCCCGCTCAAGAGCCCCATAGTAGCTGCAAAGTTAGCGCTATCATGAACTCTCCTGATGTAGAAGCCAGGGCACACCAGAGGATTCTCTGGTGGGACTGTCCAACCCTGCTGAGAAGCAGTCCTGGCTAAGAAAAGTGTGTGGGAAGGTTCTGGAACCCTGTATGGCTGCTTTTTTACTGGAAAACCCACGCAAACATGGGGAGAACATACAAAGTCCTTGCAGATGTTGTCCTTGCTGGGATTTGAACCCACGATCCCAGCGTTGCAAGGCTTCAGTGCTAACCACTGATCCAATGTGCTGCCGTTCACCCTCTGATATCTAACAGGCTGGAGAAACTTGCACCTACTGCCACTCTATCTTCAGCTCCTTTGTGAGAAACTAATGTATTTGGGCAGCCACTCAGTCTACCAAATAAAATTCCTGAGAAGGAAATTGGGGATGGCTTCGCTACTGTTACTGGGGGCAGTGGTAATACCATGGCGTCGTACCATAGTTTACTAGAAACATTTCAGGCTGGTAGGAGGCAAGCAAATTCCCACAGAAAAGTACCAGCAGTAATGTTCAGGGACCCGCGCTTGTAGAAGGTGGAGACAACACCGGGAGAAATAGTGACGGCTGGGGACCGAGTATGAACACGAGGCATGAGGTTGTGAAAAGCTTCCGCCTCCATGAGCCTAAAAGGCCACATTTACTGTGCAAGCAGCTGCCCAGAAATCTGGCAGTTTAGTTTTGCAGCCTGTCACTGGGTGACTGGCTGTATACTTCCGCTTGCATTCCAAGTAACAGAAAACTAAGCAGATGGTGGCCTCTGTCATCATCATGGCATCACCTCGGCACTATGAACTCTCCTGAAGGAAAAGCCAGGGCCCACCGGAGGAGTCTCCGATTCTCTGGTGGGTCCGTCCAACCCTGCCGAGAAGCAGCCCTGGCTAAGAAAAGTGTGGGGGAAGGTTACCGGACACCCTTTGGCTGTTTTTTTAATGTGGATCGGACATGCTTATGCATGTTACTTCTCAAACCGGATTGCAGATCAGGCCATTGCCCAACTCTGTAGTCATGAAATTAAATGCGCAAAGAAAGATGTTTGTGTGTCAAAGCACCACCAAGAAGTGCGAGTTGATGTTGGATGGGCTGCCATTGCTTCTGCAAAAGCTGCTTTAGAGGACTTCCTGGGAGAAATGACACCCAGAGTAGATACGGTTTCCCTCTATGCCAGTCCTTTTACCGAGCTAAAGAATATGGCTGTGGTGAAATACAACTCAGCAAAAAAGGCTGTGGACTGGCTCTGTACCATCCCTGGCCGCATTCACCTGTCCACGTGTTTGTGGTTAGGTGGTCCTTCCCAGTAAGTGCACTGGGGAGGTCACGGGTAATGTTGTGGGACCCGTGCTTGTGGAAGGCGGAGACGATACCTGGAGAAACAGTGGCGGCTGGGGACCGAGTATGGACACCCGTCCGCCACCGGCATGAGGTTTTAAAAAGCTTCCGCCTCCACGAGCCTAAAAGGCCACATTTCAAGTGAAAGCAGCTTTAGAGGACTTGCTGGGAGAAATGACAGCTGGGTAGATATGGTTTCCCAAGTCCTTTCACCAAGCTGAAGAATATGGCTGTGGTGAAATGCAACTCAGCAAAAAAATCTGTGGACTGGCTCTGTACTGTCCCTGGCCACATTCAACTGTCCACGTGTTTGTGATTAGGCGGTCCTTCCCACTAACTGCACTGGGGAGGGCACGGGTAATGTTATGGGACCCGTGCTTGTGGAAGGCGGAGACAACACTGGGGGAAACAGTGGCGGCTGGGCATTGAGTATGGATACTCGGTCGCCGCCGCCATAAGATTGTGGACAGCTTCCCCCTCCACTAGCCTAAAAGGCCACATTTCAAGTGCAAGCAGCTGTCAAAAATTTGTCAGTATAGTATTGCAGCCTGTGGGTTGGTGGGTGGCTGGCTGCTTACTTGCGCTTGCATCCCAAGTAATGGGGTAGTGACAACTGAACCCTGCACTGGGACAAGGACTTGGACGGTGATTGTTGCAAGTCTGCAACGACAGGTGCATGGCGGGAGGCATCTTCGCATGCGCCAAGGATCACTTATGATGGGCACACTTTTAGGCAGTGACCTGGGAGTCAGAGATGCTTCCAGAGGTCTTCGCCATGCTGTTCCCATGTCTTTTCAGCACTGTATGCATGTGTCTGATGATGTGTCACACACCACATGGCCAGATAAGGTTGTAAAATGTTAAAATGACATTTTCTGGTGAATGCATTTGTCTTGGTTGAAAGCAATGCAAAAGTGCAAAAACACATCAAAAACGCTACGTGTGAACATAGCCCAAGGTGTGGAGGAGTATTTTTGCTTTTGGTTATTTATTTTACCTTATATACAAGGCATTACCCTGGAAAGGATGTTCCTTAACATATTTCCCAGGAAAATCCATTTTGGTTTAGTTTTTGTATGTTTTATTGTGAGTCCGTAAAAGTGGCGTAATACTCTGACAACGTTGTTGATAGCAGTATAGCAGTGATCTCGGAGTCAGAGATGCTTCCAGGGGTTTTCCCCATGCTGTTCCCATGTCATTTGAGCACTGTTCCTATCCATTTGGGCAATTTTTAGGCCCTCTGCAGACTGTCAGGGGGAGCCGCCTGAAAAATGCTTGAGTTTCCCATAGACTTACATTGGGCTTGTTGCTCGGGTCGAGCACCCGAGTATTCCAATGTGCTCGACCTGAGCAACGAGTACCCGAGCATTTTAGTGCTCGCTCATCACTAGTGCCTGCCATTACTACCTCTTGTGGTAGGGCATTCCACAGTCCAACTGCTCTGACTGTAAAGAACCTTTTCCTGTTTAGGTGCCAAAATCGCCTTTCTTCCACCCGTAATGAGTGCCCCCTGGTCCTTAGTATAGTCTTTGGAAGGAATAAGTAATGTGCTAGTCCTTTGTACTGACAACACATATGTTTATACATGTAAATGAGATATCCTCTGAGGCGTCCTTTTTCTAAGCTAAACAGACTCAACTTTTTCAACCTCTCATTTTATGAGAGGCCTTTCATCCCTGTCATAATCGAGTTGCCTGCATTTGAACTGACTTTAACTTCTAAATATCCTTTTTAAAATGTGAAGTCCAAAACTGGATCCCATATTCCAGATGTATCCTTACCAGGGGTAACAGTACATTGGGATCGCGGGATTTTATTTCTCTTTTTATACATTCTAAAATCTTTTTTGCTTTTGCGGCTGCTGCTTTACATTGAGTACTGCTGCTCAGCTGACTTGTAACCAGAATACCCTTCTCCTGTTCTGTAGTCCTGAGTATATTCCCATTTTTATGTGTATGCAGCATTAGGATTACTCTGTCCTAGGTGTATTACACTACATTTATCTACATTAAATCTCATCTGCCAAGTGTTTGCCCATTCAGTCATCTTATCCAGATCGTTCTGCAATATTGTAATGTCAAGATCAAATTTTAATATCCTACATAGTTTGGTGTCCTCAGCAAAAACTTACACTTTACTCTTAATCCCATACCCAAGGTCGTTAATAAAGAGGTTAAAAAGAATCTGTCCTAGCACAGATCCCTACGGCACCCCACGGCTGACTATATCCCTACGGCACCCCACTGCTGACTATATCCCATTTAGAGAATGTACCATTTATGACGACTCTTTGTTTCCTATCATTTAGTCAATTCTTTCCCCATCTGCATATAGTTCCCCCAAGTCCTTGCTTCTGTAACTTCAGTATAAGGCTGCTATGTGGTGCAGTATCAAATGCCTTTGTAAAGTCCAGATAAATCACATCAGCTGCATTACCAACATCCAGATTTGCACTTACCTCCTTATAGACAAAAATAACATCAGAGAAAACTCCTAAGTCAGCTCACCTGCCCGGAGTCCACTGCGCGGAGAATCAGGGATTTAGGAGAGACGAGAGAAATTCCAGCAGCAGGCAGGTCCGGTAAAAATTCCAAAGATTTATTCAAATAATTAATAAAATCCACTGACACTCCTCACCCACCATCACATGTACAGTTAAAAGGTCTGGCAGACACCTGGCAGATTCAGCCTGGGGCATGACAGGCCGAGCCTGCCTCCCAAACAGAGCTCCTGCAGAGCCCCTGCTCCTCTCACTTCTCCTCCTCTGACTCACTGACCTACTCCTCTAAGATGGCTCCCCTTTATATATATCTTCTTTAAGTGCTCCCCTGTACTGCTTCCTCCACCAACACCCACTACTGGTTCCCCCTCACTTTTGGCTCCCCCCACTCCAGCCAGGGACGGGGCAGCAAAAGAAGTGCATAATGCCCCTCCAGCCGGCCTGGAGTAGTGTAGTGTTGAGTGCATTTGTTAGGGTCCCGGGCAGTACTCCATCCTTACCTGAGAGAAGGAGATGTCACACCTCTGGGTGAGATGCAGGGTCGCCACATTCCACCCCGGCAAAACACAGCACGTCCGCGGGCTGGAACAGAGTAAAAACATGGTATATTACAGACATGCAATTTTTAGATGCATCACATATAAGATCATAAACAAATGCTTTCTTCCCTTTATGGGAGGCACTTTTTCTTAAACGTTACTGGTTACTTTTATCAAAACATTATAAAACTTTCTTCAAATATATAAAGCCATTTTTCATATAAGACATTCTTCTTAAAGTTACAGTGAGTCCCATAACCAGGTGTCCATCTCACTGATGAAGGTGCAACATGAGTAGCATGAGGGACCCGTCTGAAAACCCTCAACGTAGGCCCTGGGCGTGGCTACAGGGCATAAGTGATCCAGGTGTTGGACCACGTCTTCGGCAACGCCAAACGGGTTTTTGTTCAGTGGTCTTTTAATATAAAACCAGTAGGGGGCACTTTAATAAGTGCAACTATTTACAATGGACAGTTTTTGGTTGCTCACAGTCCTCAGCCTGCAAGTCTTTATACCCTCACGGGTAACTAAAGGCACACATTTAACTTTTTCAGTTCACACACAACTTTTTCCTACTGTACCCTTACGGGTAACTATTTACACTGTTCAGTCCCACTTACTGTTACTTAGTAGTGGTGTCCCCGCCGGGTGTATGCTTGGTTTTTGCAGGCTGACCCAGCCGGGTCCGCCGCCTCTGACTGCGGGGGCATGTCCCCTTCCTCCTCAACCACGCGGTACACCTGGAGGGCATACCACCCGCGTTCCCCGTGGTGTCTGGTGTAAGTGACACGGTCACCGGGGTAAAGGTTCCTATCGAGATGGCCCTGCTCGAGGTGGGGCTCGACATCTCGCCGATTGACGAAAATATCCCAATCAAATTGTGGATCCCGGATAAAGCCCCATCCGGCCTCCAGGTCAAATTTAACTATTAATCCCTCCACACGGGGATTGGGCCGGACGGATTCTGACTGGCGTACTTGAGCTTTGGTGGCCTTGTTCCGGGACTCCATTTGCTCCCAGTGCACCCACCGGGTGCGCCGTTCCTTCGCCAGCTGCAGGAGTTCTTGTTTTCAGAATTCCTCCCTCTGAAGAGCTTGGGCCTGAGTCTCCTGCGGGAACCCCATGAGGTCCCCCTCCCGGTTTTCCTACCTAAATTCTTCTCCTTCTTGGCGGGCAGCCGGGGGTGCTGGTGCAGGGATTAGAGGGGGTTCTTGCTGGTCCTCATATTTGGCGGACCAGTCAAAGGAGGGGGCTCCGTACACCCACTCGGGTGTCGGGGCTGGCGGTTCTGGGAGGGAGCCGAGCAGCAGGTCCGCTGAGTCAGCGCCCGGGGTTGGAGGTTCTAGGCTCTAGGGCGTACGCACTCGGGGAGGGTTCTGCAGGAGGCCCAGGAGCAGGTCAGCGCTTTCAGCGCCCAGGACAGGGGAACTTCTCCTACCAGCTCCTGTGCTGCACGCGGCCTCCTGGCGCTCATCAGGCTCCGCCGGGGCTGGGGTGCCGCTGGCGACATGCAGCGCTGGCTGCCCCCGGGCTACGATCTTTGCCAGCAGCTCCTCTTTCTACCTTGCATCTGCTGCCTGTTGGGCCTTCTCCACTTGCTGGCTCAGCTCCTGCACTTCGGCTTGGAGGAACTCGGCATCCTCCGGGGACAGTTTGGATATCGCACCCTCCAGGGTGAGGGGGGGTCGCTTGTTGCTGCAGGCCAGGGGCGGAGGCTCGGTCCTGGCTTCCGTCCATGTTGGCTGCCGGGTGCAGTGTGTCTAGACTGGTTAAGACCACACCCTTTCTCCACTGCTTCTCTCCTCCTCCTCTCCCCTTTCGAGGGCGGTTCCATGGCAGCCTGTTGTCGGTCACTCCAGGAGCGGCCCCCCCACTTTGATAGACATATCTACATACATGGTCACTGTTGCTTGGGGCGGGCCTCGCTTTTGGCGCCATTCTGGGAGCTGGCCCACGATGGGAGGCGATTCCTTGTTGTCTTTGATTACGCACATAATGGCGCCCGTTCTTCTGGGGCGGGCGCCACATTCAGTGAAGAAAAACAGTCTCTAGGCGCACAATACCCGGTGATAACGGGTTTGTTTGAATCCTGTTCTTGATGCCAGGAAGATATGGTGGACTCGGTACCCGAGCCTTTACCTTCTTGGGATGTCACGGCGGTCGGCTCCTGGACCCGTACCCTGGGGTCACTCTTTAAAAGGGGTTTTGTTACTTGATGGGATGAATAACAGTTTTTGTCTCGTGACGCCACCTGTGGTTCCTGGTAATGGGTAGCGCCGCTGCTGCAGACCTCTGGAGCAGATGTTAGGGCAGCTGGGTTGGTGCGGCTCTCCACAGGCAGAGCAAAGCTCCAGGGCAGTGTAGGTGAAGATGGTGATGCTGGGCGTTGTAGTGCAGGAGCGATGGCGTGGTAGAAATAACTGACAGAAAGAGTGGGGTGCAGTCATCTGAGTTTACTCACAGTTATTTAAGTTCCTCAGGTGGCACTATTCAGCTGATAGTCTTCCACGTTGTTCTGCGTTTACCAGGTAGGGGTTCAGCACTCCCTCAAGTATCTCAAGAGCACTTAACGGGACCCCTCTCTGTATGTTCCTTTCTTAGCCGACTTCCCGCGCTGGGTCTCTCCCTCCTGCCCTGCCTTGAGATCCCTCTGGGCAACTTGAAGTTCCTGAACCTGGCTTGGTGCCCTTTTCGGCGGCTTAGGTGCGGATGTGGCAACTGTACCTTGAAAGTGCAGAAGCCTCCGGTTTTCCAGCCGAGACTTGAAGTAACTCGGCTAGTCCAGGGACCCGTTCCCTTCTTGTGGCCTGATCCCTCTGACACCTGGCAGATTCGGGCATACGGGTGCCGTCCTGCACTCACCGTACCCCCTGGGATCCCTTCAGTTCCTGGAGCCTTCCTCCCTTGCTCCCACTCCTCTCTCAGCCTGGGGCATGACAGGCCGAGCCTGCCTCCCGAGCAGAGCTCCTGCAGAGCCCCTGCTCCTCTCACTTCTCCTCCTCTGACTCACTGACCTACTCCTCTAAGATGGCTCCCCTTTATATATATCTTCTCTAAGTGCTCCCCTGTACTGCGTCCACTACCCACACCAACTACTGGTTCCCCCTCACTTTTGGTTCCCCCCACTCCAGCCAGGGACGGGGCAGCAAAAGAAGTGCATAATGCCCCTCCAGCCGGCCTGGAGTAGTGTAGTCATGAGTGCAGGTGTTAGGGTCCCGGGCAGTACTCCATCCTTACCTGAGAGAAGGAGATGCCACACCTCTGGGTGAGGTGCAGTACCTCTGTGGTGACTGAACTCTCAGGGGCGCCACAGATACATGGCCTTAATCATTGCACTAGACAAAGTAAAAACACGGCATGTTTTATGATATCCTGGACATACCAGCTGACCTGTTTGAACCAATCCTTAAGGAGACTCAAAGCACAGGTGAAATATAATTAAACTGGGTTTTACTCACAATGGTAGATCAGGTCTTGCCTGACGTTCATACCTAGTGGAGAATGTGTTTTATGGATATACAGTATAGACAAAAAGTTTGGACACACCTTCTCATTTAAAGATTTTTCTGTATTTTCATGACTATGAAAATTGTACATTCACACTGAAGGCATCAAAACTATGAATTAACACATGTCGAATTAGATACTTAACAAAAAGTGTGAAACAACTGAAAATATTTGATGACTGCTTTGCACACTCTTTGCATTCTCTTGATGAGCTTCAAGAGGTAGTCACCGGAAATGGTTTTCACTTCACAGGTGTGCCCTGTCAGGTTTAATAAGTGGGATTTCTTGCCTTATAAATGGGGTTGGGACCATCAGTTGTGTTGTGCAGAAGTCTGGTGGATACACAGCTGATAGTCCTACTGAATAGACTGTTAGAATTTGTATTATGGCAAGAAAGAAGCAGCTAAGTGAAGAAAAGCGAGTGGCCATCAGTACTTTAAGAAATGAAGGTCAGTCATTCTGAAAAATTGGGCAAACTTTGAATGTGTCCCCAAGTGCAGTTGCAATAACCATCAAGTGCTACAAAGAAACTGGCTCACATGAGGACCGCCCCAGGAAAGGAAGACCAAGGGTCACCTCTGCTTCTGAGGATAAGTTTATCCGAGTCACCAGCCTCAGAAATCGCAGGTTAACAGCAGCTCAGATTAGAGACCAGGTCAATGCCACACAGAGTTCTAGCAGCAGTCACATCTCTTCAACAACTGTTAAGAGGAGACTTTGTGCAGCAGGCCTTCATGGTAAAATAGCGGCTAGGAAATCACTGCTAAGGACAGGCAACAAGCAGAAGAGACTTGTTTGGGCTAAAGAACACAAGGAATGGACATTAGACCAGTGGAAATCTGTGCTTTGGACTGATGAGTCCAAATTTGAGATCTTTGGTTCCAACCACCGTGTCTTTGTGCGACGCAGAAAAGGTGAACGGATGGACTCTACATACCTGGTTCCCACCGTGAAGCATGGAGGAGGATGTGTGATGGTGTGGGGGTGCTTTGCTGGTGACACTGTTGGGGATTTATACTGAACCAGCATGGCTACCACAGAATCTTGCAGCGGCATGCTATTCCATCCAGTTTGCGTTTAGTTGGACCATCATTTATTTTTCAACAGGACAATGACCCCAAACACACCTCCAGGCTGTGTAAAGGCTATTTGACCAAGAAGGAGAGTGATGGGGTGCTACGCCAGATGACCTGGCCTCCACAGTCACCAGACCTGAACCCAATCGAGATGGTTTGGGGTGAGCTGGACCGCAGAGTGAAGGCAAAATGGCCAACAAGTGCTAAGCATCTCTGGGAACTCCTTCAAGATTGTTGGAAGACCATTTCCGGTGACTAGCTCTTGAAGCTCATCAAGAGAATGCCAAGAGTGTGCAAAGCAGTCATCAAAGCAAAAGCTGGCTACTTTAAAGAACCTAGAATATAAGACATATTTTCAGTTGTTTCACACTTTTTTGTTAAGTATATAATTCCACATGTGTTAATTCATAGTTTTGATGCCTTCAGTGTGAATGTACAATTTTCATAGTCATGAAAATACAGAAAAATCTTTAAATGAGGTGTGTCCAAACTTTTGGTCTGTACTGTACATCCACCATGTTTCTCTGTTAATGAGTTTTTTCTTGTGATCACCTCCTCTATGGGGTTGGAGGAGTTTATTAAGCATTTAGTCCAGAGCGATTAGCAGCAACATCAGCAGCACCTGCAACAATTACAACAACACCGGGAGCTAAAGCAGCAGCAGATCCTGCAGCAGCAGCAAGTTCAACAGGAGACGACCAAACTGTTACTACAACAGATCCAGTTGCAGCAAACGGCGTAGCAGCAGCACCAGCAACATCAGATACAGCTTCTGGCGGACGCCATCCAGGGAAGAGTGACTGCCCCACCCCCCAGGGCCGACTGATGACTCACACGTCAGGAAGGCTGTAAGACGGGCCATGCAGAAGATGACCCCCGGGGATGATGTAGAAGCATTTCTGACAGTCTTTGAGAGGGGAGCTGATCGGGAGAGACTTCCATCAAAACAGTGGGCAGAGGTTCTGGTGCCATATTTATTGGGTGAACCCCAAAAGGCATATTACGACTTGGCACTGTAGGATGCCAAGGAATATGCCAAGCTAAAGACAGAGATCTAAGCACGTCTAGGAGTGAATAAGGTGGTAAAAGCCCATCGCGTCTACCACTGTGCATGCGCCAGCGACAAACTGTCACGCTGTCTCAACGTACAGGAGGTCAGGGGCCTGAGCTGACCCTAAACAGGGGCCCTGACTAATCCCTCAACCTGGAGGTACTGTTAATGGTACAGAGGTCCAGGCCGCCAGCGTAACCCTAAACTCCTGAATATCCCTGAACCTCTGTAATCTAGTCCTGAGAAGGACCCCGATCACAACAATGGGGAACAGGATAGAAAATGCCCAAACACAGTACTAAACAAACGAGACAGTACAAGGGGAAAACCAAAAACCACCTTGCATACAAAAAACTCACACCACAATTACAGAGGGAACAACAACAGGTTAGGAGATAAATGATAAAGGGAGGAAGGGAAGAAACCACACCGTATACTCTTCACTCCGAACCCCACCAAACAACGATCCGCTCTGTAGGTCTGCAAGAAATGCTTTCACCGACAACTTCCCTATCAGACCAGCAGGTATTTGAAGGAATCCCAATCCAGCAGCATTAACTGCAGCTGGGTGAGGCAGAGCCTCGTCAAGCACAGAGGGAGAGAATTAACTCCCTCACTACCAAAGCACAAAGCACCAAAAACTCAGCTGCGGGAAGTCAGGCTGTGTAGTCGCGACGATCTTCGTGGCGACACACCTGTGACACAAACCCCCTTTCTCGCAGATGTTTGACCTACTGCATCTCGTTCAGAAGTGGTTGCAGCCAGAGTCCTCCACTCCGGCCCAGATGGTCGAGCGGGTGGTGATTGATCGATCCATACACTCTAGTGTTGAGTGAGCACTAAAATGCTCGGGTGCTCGAAGCTCGGACCGAGCTCGCCGTGATACTCGGGTGCTCGACCCGAGCAACGAGCCCAATGTTAGTCTATGGGAGACCCGAGCATTTTTGCAGCGGCACCCCCGGCAGTCTTTTAAAAGCCTAACAAGTGCCCAAAACGATAGTGACAGTGCTCAAATGACATGGGGACAGCATGGGGATCGCCCCAGGAAGCATTTCTGACCCCCAGGTCACTGCTGTCAACAACGTGGTCAGAGGTATTAAGCCACTTTTAAGGGCTCACAATAAAACGTTCAAAAACGAAACTGAAACTGCTTTCCTGTGAAATATGTTAAGGAAGTTCCTTTCCAGGGTAAAGACTTGTGTATAAGGTAAAATAAATAACCCCCAAAAAAATACTCCTCCACACCTTGGGCTATGTTCACAAGTAGCATTTTTTATGCGTTTTTGCACTTTTGTATTGCTTTCAACCGTGACAAATGCATTCACCGGGAAATGTCATTTTAACATTTTACAACCTTATCTGGCCATGTTCTGTGTGACACATGCATACAGTGCTACAAAGACATGGGAACAGCATGGGGAAGACCCCTGGAAGCATCTCTGACACCCAGGTCACTGTCTAAAAGTGTGCCCATCAGAAGCCATACTTGCCGCATCAGAAGATGCAGACTTGCAACTATCCTCGTGCAAGTTCTTGTCCCAGGGCACTGTTCAATTGTACCTCCCCCATTCCTTGCAATGCAAGCGCAAATATGCAGCCAACCACCCACCCACCCCCAGGCTGCAATACCATACTGCTTGCTTGCACTTGAAATTGGGCCTTTTAGGCATGTGGAGGCGGAATCTGGCCACCACCTCGTCATGGCTGCGTTGGCGGCCTGGAATCCATACTCAGTCCCCAGCCGCCAGGGGGCGGCCGGGTGTCCATACTCGGTCTCCAGCCGCCCCGCGGCCGGGTGTCCACACACGGTCCCCAGCCCCCTGGGGGCAGCCGGGTGTCTATAAACGGTCCCCAGCCGCCCCTATTTCTCCTTGGAACATTCCCCCACACACTTTTCTTAGCCCAGCCTGCTTTAGGGCAGCATTGGATGAGCCCACCAGAGAACCAGACTCCTCCGCTGGGCCCTGGCTTCTCCATCAGGGGAGTTGAGAGTGCCAAGGTGAGGACCATGATGATGATGATAGAAGTTAACATCTGCTTTGTTTTCTTGGAATGCAAGCACATGTATGTAGTAGCGGCTAGGCCTGAGGTGGTCAGTGTTTTGGCGCATATCCTACCTCCTCCGAGGATTGCTGGATGTTTTCCTGCTACTATCCCAGTTCTATGACTCCCGTTAAAACAAAGCTTCAGGTGATAAATGATGGATGAAGTAGTGGCAAAGGAGAAAGAGCAGGAGGAACAGGGACCATTCACATCAATATCAGGCCAGTCAACCACATATGTCTTGTAGGATATGTTTCTGTAACAAAATGAGCCGTTCGGCTACACAGTTATAGGGTATACAGTGAGTGCAATGCCTACCAAAAATTTTGAGGCACTCCAATGCCCTTTGGAAATGACATGGAGGTCAGAGGGCCTTAACTAAACCGTTTTTTCCATTTATAGCAACTGGGTCTCCTGTACACTGTTGGCCTAAGCAGTGAATGGAAGGCTTTCCAAAAATTATGAGGAACTGCAATGCCCCTTGAAACAGACGTGGATTACAGCGTACTAAAAACCTTCTACCCATTATTGGGGAGTGGGTCTCCCTTAGTTTTCTCTTTTTCATTGAAAAGCAAAAGCTGACTAAAATTAGGAGTAAATGCAATGCCCGTTGGAAGAGTCGTGGAGGTTAGAGGTAATTAAAAACAACATTTCAATGCCCCTTTGAAGAGCTGTAGAGTTCAGAGCTTAAGAAGACGCTTTTAATGCCCCTCAGAAAAGACGTGGAGGTCCCAATAGCTTAACAAGACGGTTTGAATGCCCCTCAGAAGAGACGTGGAGGTCCTAGTAGCTTAACAAGACGCTTTTAATGCCCCTCGGAAAAGTGGTGGAGGTCCCAGTAGCTTAACAAGACGCTTTTAATGCCCATCAGAAGAGACGTGGAGATCCCAGTAGCTTAACAAGACGCTTTTAATGCCCCTCGGAAAAGTGTTGGAGGTCACAGTAGCTTAACAAGACACTTTTAATGCCCCTCAGAAGAGACGTGGAGGTCCCAGTAGCTTAACAAAACTCTTTAATGCCCCTCAGAAGAGACGTGGAGGTCCCAGTAGCTTAACAAGACGCTTTTAATGCCCCTCAGAAGAGACGAGGAGGTCCCAGTAGCTTAACAAAATGGTTTTAATGCCCCTCGGAATAGTGGTGGAGGTCCCAGTAGCTTAACAAGACGCCTTTAATGCCCCTCAGAAAAGACGTGGAGGTCCCAGTAGCTTAACAAGATGCTTTTAATGCCCCTTGGAAAAGTGGTGGAGGTCACAGTAGCTTAACAAGATGTTTTTAATGCCCCTCGGAAAAGTGGTGGAGGTCGCAGTAACTTAACAAGACGCTTTTAATGCCCCTTACAAGAGCCCTACAGCACATCATCTTAAAAACATTTTTCACATTATTGGGGAGTGTGTCTCCCATAGTATTTGCTTATGCCTTCCAAGCAAAAGCTGCCAAAAATTAGGACGGAGGAACTTGCAATACCCCTTACAAGAGCCATGCGGTACAGCATATTACAAACATTATTCCCATGATTGGGGAGTGGGTCTCCCATAGTATTTGCTTATGCCTTCCAAGCAAAAGCTGCCAAAAATTAGGATGGAGGAACTTGCAATGCCCCTTACAAGAGCCATGCAGTACAGCATATTACAAACATTATTCCCATTATTGGGGACTGGGTCTCCCATAGTCTTTGCTTATGCCTTCCAAGCAAAAGCTGCCAAAAATTAGGATGGAGGAACTTGCAATGCCCCTTACAAGAGCCATGCAGTACAGCATATTACAAACATTATTCCCATGATTGGGGAGTGGGTCTCCCATAGTATTTGCTTATGCCTTCCAAGCAAAATCTGCCAAAAATTAGGATGGAGGAACTTGCAATGCCCCTTACAAGAGACATGCCGTACAGCATATTACAAACATTATTCCCATGATTGGGGAGTGGGTCTCCCATAGTATTTGCTTATGCCTTCCAAGCAAAAGCTGCCAAAAATTAGGACGGAGGAACTTGCAATGCCCCTGACAAGAGCCATGCAGTACAGCATATTACAAACATTATTCCCATTATTGGGGAGTGGGTCTCCCATAGTATTTGATTATGCCTTCCAAGCAAAAGCTGCCAAAAATTAGGACGGAGGAACTTGCAATGCCCCTTACAAGAGCCATACAGCACAGCATTTTAAAAATATTATTCCCATTATTGGGGAGTGGGTCTCCCACAGTCTTTGCTTATGCCTTCCAAGCAAAAGCTGACAAAAATAAGGAAGGAGGAACTTTCAATAATGGCAACACGGACCATGTTCACCCTGTTGGTATAGTGGTGGTGGAGGCTGAGGATAAGGAGAAGAACATAAATCAGCCGAAATGAGGAAGCGTATACCCATGTGTGGGTGTGAAGCGGTGCATGTGAATACACCTCCCGAAAAAACACAGTGGATTTGACTTTATGTTACTCTGCTGTCATTTGGTGGTGATGAGAAGTCTGGCCCAATCCAGCCCTTGTTCATTTTGATAAGGGTCAGCTTGTCAGCATTGTCAGTTGACAGGCGAGTGCGCTTATCATTTATAATTCCCCCAGCGGCACTAAAAACAAGCTCCGATAACAAACTAGCGGCAGGGCAGGCCAGGACCTCCAAGGCGTACAGAGCGAGTTCATTCCAAGTGTCCAGCTTGGATACCCAATAATTAAAAGGCACTGAGGAATCACGGAGGACGCTGGTATGGTCGGCAAGGTACTCCCTCACCATCTTTTGAAACTTTCCACTCCTTGTGAGAGTACCCCGCGCCTCAGGGCCTGTAAGCTGGGCGGGTCTCAGAAAACTGTCCCAGAACGTTAACAGTGTTCCCCTGCCTCTGCTGGATTGGAGTTGCCTCTTTCTCGCTTGTACGCCTTGGTTGGTCAACGAACTTTGACCTCTGCCGCTAGCGTGTTCAGATGGGAACTTTTTTAACAGTTCTGCAGCAAGGGCCTTCTGGTACTGCCCCATTTTTGTAGACCTCACCACCTCAGGAATAAGAGAGTGAAAGTTCTCCTTGTAGCGGGGGTCGAAAAGTGTCACCAACCAGTAATGACTGTCACCCAACATTTTGACAGCGCGAGGGTCACGGTTAAGGCAGCGTAACATAAAGTCAGCCATGCATGCCAGACTGGTAACGGGCAAGACTTCCATGTCCTCACTAAGATGACGACTGACCATGCTCTCCTCCTCTTCCTCCTCCTTCCCCCTGTCCTCAGGCCACCCACGCTGAACCGACGGTATGACAGTTGTACAGGTACTACCGTCTACAGCGCATGATACAAGCTCCTGTTCTTCCTCCTCCTCCTCCTCCTCTCCCTCATTGTCCCCCAATGCATGTTGGGATGAGATGAGGCTGGGCTGTGTGTAAACGACCGCTACGGCTTCTTGATCCATCTCATCATACTCTGGCTGCCTCCTCTTTAATTCTCTGCAGAGAGCGTTGCAAAAGACAGACAAGTGGAATGCTGACGCTAATGATGGCGTCATCACCACTCACCATCTGGGTGGACTCCTCAAAGTTTGTCAAGATGGTACAGATGTCAGACATCTAGGTCCACTCCTGAGGTCTTATGTGTGGAGTCTGACCTGAATATCGACGGCCTTGTTGCAGCTGGTACTCCTCAACTGCTCTCTTCTGCTCACAAATCCTTTGCAACATGTGGAGGGTAGAGTTCCAATGTGTGGGGACATCACACACCAGTCGGTGTGACGGAAGCTGCAAACGCTGCTGCAACACAGCAAGGGCGGCGGAAGCTGTAGCCGACTTGCAAAAATGAGCTGACAGGCGGCGTACTTTGACGAGCAGATTTGGCAACTCGGGGTATGATTTAAGAAACCGCTGAACCACAAGGTTAAGCACATGAGACAGGCATGGTACATGTGTGATCTCGCCTCGCCTCAGAGCCACCACCAGGTTACGGCCATTGTCACACACGACCATGCCTGGATGTAGGTTCAGCTGTCTCAGCCACAGATCTGCCTGCTCTTTCACAGCTGTCCACAACTCACAAGCAGTGTGAGGTTTCTCACCTAAGCTTAGGAGTTTCAGCACAGCCTGTTGCCGCTTGGCGGAGGCAGTACTGCAGTGCTTCTAGCTTGTAACTGATGTAGTGATATCTGAGATGGAGGCTGAACATGAGGAGGAGGAGGAGGATGATGCGCAGGAGCTGTACACTGTGGGGGCAACTCTTACTGACATAGGGCCCGCAATCCTCGGTGTGGGGAGGATGTGTTCCGTCCCAAGGTCCGACTGGGTCCCGGCTTCCACTATGTTTACCCAGTGTGCCGTCAGGGAGATGTACCGTCCCTGGCCACAAGCACTTGTCCACGTGTCCGTTGTCAGTAACTGCGTTGTTGAGGGCACGGCAGATGTTTTGGGACACGTCCTTATGTAGTGCGGGGATGGCACAACGGGCAAAATAGTGTCGGCTGGGGACCGAGTACCGAGGGACGGCCACCGCCATAAGGTTGCGGAAGGATTCCTTCTCCACCAGCCTAAAAGGCAGCATTTCCAACGCAAGCAGTCGTGAAATGTGCGAATTTAGGACTGTGGCCTGTGGGGCGTTAGCTGCGAATTTCCACTTTCGTTCAAAGGTCTGGGATATGGACAATTGAACGCTGCGGTGGGACGTGGACATGGACGTTGATGCTGTTTCTTGAGAAACTGCCATAACAAGTGAAGACTGAGAGGAGGCGGCATCTTTGCATGCAGTATGGACAGGGGATTGCCATGCACACACAACAGGGGGTTCTATTGCACGCACAACAGTGGAAGAAGCAGTGGTGACACCCGCTGACACTGGTCGTGGACCCTGGGGTTCGCCCCACAAAGTCGGGTGCTTTGCTGCCATGTGCCTGATCATGCTGGTGGTGGTCAGGCTGGTAGTTTTGTCACCCCTGCTGATGCTGGCATGGCAGGTGGTACAAATGGCCTTTTTGGGGTTATCAGCAGATTTCGCAACCTTGGGTTTTGTGGTTTTTGCATTTTCGTTTTTTGCCCCCCTTGTTCACAGAGCCATAGCGTTTTTATTTTTTGGTCAATATGGCCATGTGAGGGCTTATTTTTTGCGAGACGAGTTGTACTTTTCAACGCCATCACTGGTTTTACCATATCGTGTACGGGAAAACGGGAAAAAAATTCCAAGTGCGGTGAAATTGCAAAAAAAGTGCAATACCACAGTTGTTTTTTATTTATTTTTTTTACCACGTTCACTGAATGCTAAAACTGACCTGCCATTCATATTCTCCAGGTCATTACGAGTTCGTACACACCAAACATGTATAGGTTCTTTTTTATTTAAGTGGTGAAAAAAATTCCAAAATTTGGTTAAAAAAAAAAAAATAGCGCCATTTTCTAAGACTTGTAGCGTCTCCATTTTTCGGGATCTGGGGCCGGGTGAGGGCTTATTTTTTGCGCGCCGGGCTGACGTTTTTGTTGATACCATTTTGGGGTAGATCTGATGTTTTGATTGCCCGTTATTGCATTTTATTGCAATTTTGCGGCGACCAAAAAACATAGTTCTGGCGTTTAGAATTTTTTTCTCATTACGCCGTTTACCGTTCGGATTAATTCTTTTTTATATTGATAGATCGGGCGATTCTGAACCTCGACGATACCAAATATGTGTATGTAGGTTTTTTTTTTAATATTTTATTTTGAATGGGGCGAAAGGGGGATGATTTAAACTTTTATATTTTTTTATTTTTTTTATATTTTTTAAAAACTTTTTTTTTTCACTTTTTGCATGCTTCTATAGTCTCCATAGGAGACCAGAAGTAGCAACTATCCGATTGCCTCTGCTACATACAGGGGATCAGCAGATCCCCTGTATATAGCAGAATTGGCCCTGTGCTATGAGCGCCGACCACTAGGTGGCGCTCATAGCGACCAGCTCATGACGACAGCCGGCGTCTGCTGCAGACCCTGGGTTGTCATGCCCACCCATCGGTGACCCGCGATCACATGACGGGGTCGCCGATGGGCGGGGCTTAGGACGCACTTCCCGGAAGCACGCGTTAAATGCCGCTGTCGGAGATTGACAGCGGCATTTAACATGTTAACAGCCGCGGGTGGATCGCGATTCGACCCGCGGCTGTTGCGGGCACATGTCAGCTGTAATAATCAGCTGACATGTGCTCGGTTCAGTGCGGGCTCAAGCTGGAGCCCTCGCTGAACCGGGGGAGGTAGCCTGTGACGTACTAAGACGTCACAAGTTGTAAAGGGGTTAAAAAAATTCCAGATTCTGGAAGACCTACCGGTTGTACTGGCAACGTCCCTCGTATTGATGTTACAGGGAACGGTTGCCCGCCTTCTGTCTGCGGCCACCACACTGCTTCTTCCTGCCTGTTGGGGTACTCTGCCTCCCTCCCCCTGTGTGCTGCTGACCTCACTCTGCATGTTCTCCTGCCACGTTGGGTCAGTTACTAGATCATCCACCACCTCCTCCTCTTCCACTTGCACACCACGATCCTCCTCCTCACTTCCTGGCAATTGTGTCTCGTCATCGTCCACCTCTTGTGACAAATTTGCCTGCATCGACTTCCTGTAGCCGTGGCTGTTCAAATATTTGAGCATCGCTACATGGGATCTCCTCTTCCACCACTTCAAGCGGAGCAGGCGAGGGGCACAAATTTGGAAATGGACCAGTGAACAGCTCTTCAGAGTGTCCAAGTGTGGGATCAGTTGCAGTCTGACGACACTCAGCATGGTGGGAGGAAGGAGCATCAGGGTGAGGAGGAGTATGCGGTCGAGACTCAAGGCTACTAAAAGTCAACCATGTGGAAGACAAGCCGGAGGTGGTGGTGCCCAGGTAACTGGAAGTATTATCTGCTATCCAATTAATAACCTGTTCACACTGATCAGTTCGCAATACTGGTGTTGTTCTGTGCTTCCCTAGTAATTCGGTCAAGAAGTGGGAGCGAGAAGATGTGGCTTTTGGTTGTGGCACATTTTCACGGCCCCGTCCTCTGCACGCACCATCACCAGAACGTCCACTTCCACGTCCCTTGCCACGCGCCTTGCCCATTGTAAAGTAAAATAGCTTACACTCGCACTATCAATGGAAAAAGTGTAATAAAAAGTAGATTAGAACCGTGGAAGAGGAAAAACACAGTTCTATTTCTCTGGCCTACACCCGACTCTTTTAAACAATCTGAACAATCAGGGAGAAAATATTACTGTTTTTCTTTACGGAAAAAATACCAAAAGCTGAATAATAGAGATTTTTTACCGTGGAACAGCAAAACCACAGTTATAATTTACTGGTGTATACGAGACTTTTTTAAATATATATATATTTGCGGCTGAACAGTGAGCGACACACTCAAACTGGTTTTTTTAGATTCAAATGGCCCAAAAGTGGATAATACAGAGGTTTGAACCGTGGAACTGCGAAACCACACTTGTATTTCTCGGGCCTACACCAGACTATTTTCAACAGATATATTTGTGTCTGAAAAATCAGGGAGACACTATTATTTTTTTTTTTACGGCAAAAAATGCAAAAAGCAGGATAGTAGAGATTTTTTACCATGGAACAGCAAAGCACACTTCTGTCTCTCTGGCCTACACCAGACTATTTTCAACAGATATATTTGTGTCTGAAAAATCAGGGAGACACTATTATTTTTTTTTTTATGGCAAAAAATGCCAAGAGCAGGATAATAGAGATTTTTTACCGTGGAACAGCAAAAGCTCACTTCTGTCTCTCTGGCCTACACCAGACTATTGTCAACAGATATATTTGTGTCTGAAAAATCAGGGTGACACTATTATTTTTTTTTTTACAGCAAAAAATGCCAAAAACAGGATAATAGAGATTTTTTACTGTGGAACAGCAAAACCACAGTTATAATTTACTGGTGTAACCAGACTTTTTAAAATATATATATTTGCAGCTGAACTGCAAAACCACACTTCTATTTCTCTGGCCTACACCAGACTATTTTCAACAGATATATCTGTGTCTGAAAAATCAGAGACACACTTTTTTTTTTTGGGGGGGGGGGGGAGGGGACACCAAAAGGTTAATAAGACGGGTATTTGTACAGTGTGAAGGAGGAAAAAAAAAGAGGATTTAGATGAAAAAAAAAGGATTTTTCCTGGCCCCTGAGACCTGGAGCTAAGTCCAGCAATTTCAGCAACAGGAGCGCACAGGACTGTAATGCAGCGTTTGCTGGTATAACCACTGCGTCTCCTATACAGCCTGCCTGCCTGCCTGATGTCTGGGATGGATATTAGTCCTGAGAAGGACTGTTTGTTTGATCTGGCAGCCTTTACAGACCCTACACTAACTATTTCGCAGGATATATCTCTCCCTAAATCAGCAGCGCTGTCCCTACACTGTCTGATCCGAAGCGACTGTGTCCAATATGCCGGCGTCCGGTTTTAAATACTCGAGGTGACGCTGTGCGGCCAGCCAAACACTGTAATGCCCACAAACAACATGGCTGCGGCATTACAGTGACTGGCTGGCAATCCCTGCATGTTCATTGGCTCTGTAAAGAGCGCCAAACATGCAGGGCGGAGACCCGAGCTCCCTCCCGAGTAACCCGGAAATGCTCAGTGCTCGCCGAACATCATGAGTAGCGTGATGCTCGGGCGAGTACCAAGCAGTGTCGAGCATGCTTGCGCAACACTAATACACTCCCTTCCCAAATCGGTACAGACTTGGGTTGCCCAGGGCGATTCCCAGAACGCAGATTACTTCATTGGCCTGATAGAGAGGTACCAGGTGGTTGAGAAATCCCTTGGGAAAGTGGATATAATCACTGCCCCTTACTGGGATACCCAAAAGGGGGCGGGTTCACCATGGAAGGGGTTTAGAGTCACCACTGGGGGGGCCGCAAGAACTGTTGTTAAGGATATAGTCTGTTGGTGGTGTCACAACCCTGGACACATAGCCACCCGGTGTCATATGTCCTCTGAACCCATGGACTGCTGCCTAGGCAGACGAGGTTCCTATTATGCTTATCCAGCCTGCAGTGTGGACTGTTGACCCGGCAAGGGGCCGCAGGCATGTGCCGTGTCCATAAATAGAGTAAAGGTGCTTGGGCTGTTAGACTCTGGAAGTCTGGTGACCTTAATCAGAGCTACCTTTCCCCTCCAGTTGGTCCCTTCCAAAACTGTGGGCATTCGGTGCATCCATGGGTACGCCAAGGACTACCCCATGGCCACAATAACAGTGGGAACAGACTGCGGTGACCAGTCCCACAAGGTCGGGGTGGTTAAGGACCTGATACATCCCGTCATACTGGCCCATGATTTTTCTTTGTTTTGGGACTTGTGGGGGAAGGAAACCGGACTAAGTAGCGTGAGCACAAGCCAGGTCCCTGGAGAAGAACCCCCGAAGAAGTCTCAAGTGGATGAGTTCCCACTGTGCGTCCTTGCCGGCGATGAAGGTGAGACGGTGACCGCGGAGGCCAACCTCCCTGAGTTAGATGTGTCCGGAGAGAACTTTGGGACTGCTCAAGTTCGGGACCTGACCTTAAAGTGGGCGTTTGACCAGGTTACTTTATGTAATGGGCTTGTGCAAGAGCCGGGGGGCCGATACCAGGTTCCCCCACTTTGCAGTTCAGGGGGAGTTGTTATATCAGCCAAACTAAGTTGCGGTGAGATAGTGGAACAGCTGCTAGTCTCAAGGCCATACACATGGAGGGTGCTATATATAGCCCATTCACATGTTCTGGGGGGACACCTAGAGGTCAAGAAAACTCAGGAGAGGATATTAAGAAGGTTTTATTGGCCAGGATGTTACTGAGAAATTCTGAACTATTGTAGGTCCTGCCCCATCTGCCAAATAACCGCTCCTTCTTCTCACTTCGGTAATCCACTAGTTCCACTACAAGTGATAGAGGTCTCCTTTGAGAGGATTGCTATGGACCTAGTAGGTTCCTTAGTCAAATCAGCCCGAGGCCACCAATACATTCTAGTAATCATGGACTATGCGACCTGGTATCCAGAAGCGATACCGCTAAGAAACTCTTCGAGCAAATGCAAAGCCAGGGAACTGGTTCATATATTTGCCAGGACCAAGCTGCTGAAGGAAATCCTAATGGATCAAGGGACCCCGTTCATGAGCAAGGTAATGAAGGAGCTGTGCAGGGTCCTTCAGATTACCCAGCTGCGGACATCTGTTTACCATCCGCAGACACATGGCTTACACTGTGTGCAGAATTATTAGGCAAATGAGTATTTTGACCACATGATACTTTTTATACATGTTGTCCTACTCCAAGCTGTATAGGCTTGAGAGCCAATTACCAATTAAGTAAATCTGGTGATGTGCATCTCTGTAATGAGGAGGGGTGTTGACTAATGACATCAACACCTTATATCAGGTGTGCTTAATTATTAGGCAACTTCCTTTCCTTTGGCAAAATGGGTCAGAAGAGAGATTTGACGGGCTCTGAAAAGTCCAAAATTGTGAGATGTCTTGCAGAGGGATGCAGCAGTCTTGAAATTTCCAAACTTTTGAAGCGTGATCACCGAACAATCAAGCGTTTCATAGCAAATAGCCAACAGGGTCGCAAGGAGCGTGTTGGCCAAAAAAGGCGCAAAATAACTGCCCATGAATTGAGGAAAATCAAGTGTGAAGCTGCCAAGATGCCATTCGCCACCAGTTTTGCCATATTTCAGAGCTGCAATGTTACTGGAGTATCAAAAAGCACAAGGTGTGCGATACTCAGGGACATGGCCAAGGTGAGGAAGGCTGAAAAACAAACAGCTTTGAACAAGAAACATAAGATAAAATGTCAAGAATGGGTCAAGAAATATCTTAAGACTGATTTTTCAAAGGTTTTATGGACTGATGAAATGAGAGTGACTCTTGATGGGCAAGATGGATGGGCCAGAGGCTGGATCAGTAAAGGGCAGAGAGCTCCACTCCGACTCAGTCGCCAGCAAGGTGGAGGTGGGGTACTCGTATGGGCTGGTATCATCAAAGATGAACTTGTGGGACCTTTTCGGGTTGAGGATGGAGTGAACCTCAACTCCCAGACCTTCTGCCAGTTTCTGGAAGACAACTTCTTCAAGCAGTGGTACAATAAGAAGTATCGTTCAAGAAAAACATGATTTTCATGCAGGAAAATGCTCCATCACATGCATCCAGCTACTCCACATCGTGGCTGGCCAGTAAAGGTCTAAAAGAAGAAAAAATAATGACATGGCCCCCTTGTTCACCTGATCTGAACCCCATAGAGAACCTGTGGTCCATCATAAAATGTGAGATCTACAGGGAGGGAAAACAGTACACCTTTCGGAACAGTGTCTGGGAGGCTGTGGTGGCTGCTGCACGCAATGTCGATCGAAAACAGATCAAGCAACTGACAGAATCTATGGATGGAAGGCTGTTGAGTGTCATCATAAAGAAAGGTGGCTATATTGATCACTAATTTTTTTGGTGTTTGTTTTTGCATGTCAGAAATGTTTATTTCTAAATTTTGTGCACTGATATTGGTTTACCTGGTGAAAATAAACACGTGAGATGGGATTATATTTGTTTTTTTTTAAGCTGCCTAATAATTCTGCACAGTAATAGTTACCTGCACAAACAGATATCCTCCTAAGATAGCCAAATCTAAAAAAAATCCCACTCCAACTTCCAAAAATATTAAGCTTGGATATTTATGAGTCTTTTGGGTTGATTGAGAACATAGTTGTTGATCAATAATAAAAATAATCCTCTAAAATACAACTTGCCTAATAATTCTGCACACAGTGTAGTAGAGCGCTTTAATAAGACCCTGAAAGCGATGCTCAAGAAAGTCGTAGAGAAGGATGGACGTGAATGGGACTACCTGTTGCCATTCCTGCTCTTCTCGGTAA
Organism: Phyllobates terribilis; assembly: GCF_046119375.1. NCBI lineage: Eukaryota > Metazoa > Chordata > Amphibia > Anura > Dendrobatidae > Phyllobates > Phyllobates terribilis. The sequence goes on along the minus strand of NW_027362761.1, from coordinate 22,248,879 downwards.
GGGATGTTCCGCAAGCCCCTACCGGCTTTTCTCCTTGAGCCTCTGTATGGACGATATCTGCAAGGGTTCCTGGACATCGCTAATGAAACTTGAGAAGCCGAGATTACGCCACACCGGAGCATCATTGAACATGTCTCCCAGATACAGGAAAAAATAGCGAGAATGATGCTGATCGTGAAAGCACATCTCCTCCAGGCGCAGGAAGCCCAGGCAAGAGTCTATAACCGATCGGCGAGGCTAAGGCCGTTCTAGCCCGGGGACCGTGTTTTGGTGCTAATCCCTACAGTCGAGAGCAAGTTCCTGGCCAAATGGCAATGTCCATACAAGGTGGTGGAGAAAGTCAACGAGGTTAATTATAAAGTCCACCAGCCGGGCCGAAGAAAGCCACACCAAATATACCATATGAACTGGCTCAAGCCGTGGCGGGATAGGGAAGCGGTGGAAACTCCTTGCCTGCGATCCGCTCCCGAAGGCAAGGTGGAAGAGGTCACTATAGCAGAAACTCTATTTCCGACCCAGAAGCAACAATGTTGAAAACTACTACAGCGGAATCGGGAGCTGTTCTCAGAGTTGCCGGGGCATACTCAAGTGGTAGAGCATGATGTACAAACAGAGACTGCGTTTCAACAGATGAAGCTAGCACTGTGTAAGCAGCCAGTCCTGGTCACACCAGACTTTAAGAAAGAGTTTGTGGTCCAGACAGATGCTTCCAAGGTTGGCCTAGGAGCCATACTCTCTCAAGAGATAAATGGGCACGAGCAACCCATTCTCTATCTGAGCCAAAAACTAAGTAATAATAGAGAAGGAGTGTCTAGCCATAAAGTGGGCTGTAGAAACTCTTAGATATTACCTACAAGGCCGGAAGTTTAAGTTGGTGTCAGACCATGCCTCATTAAGATGGTTGAGGGAAAAGAGGGATAAAAATGCCAGAGTAACTAGATGGTACCTAGGTCTTCAAGACTTTAACTTCCAGGTGGAGCTTAGGCCCGGGAAGTTAGATGGTAACACTGATGCCCTCTCTAGTATTCCCTGTCTGGTATCGGAAGGTGCCCAAACCCCTGGCTTTGGGCAGAGGAGGGGAATATGTGACAGAGTCACTGGTCTGATATACTGTTATGATCTGCTACAAGCACTAAGGAAAGAAAGGAGATCTGTCCCTACAATAGAACTAAGCTAGATCCCTACGATGTAACGGGGAACCTGATCCTGCGATCAGACCCGCTAAAGTCCTTGGCTAGTCCGTACAAAGACCTATAGATGCAAGGGAGGTATCCCTACAAGAACTAGGGACTGGGATAAAGTTGGGCGCCTCCTAGCAGAAATTGTAGCAGTAAAACACAAACACACAACATAGAACATAAACGTCCGAAGACCAAGCTAAACAGACTGAGAAAGGTAGCTAAGCACCAGGCTAACTTAAGAGTAGAAATTACAATGAAGTCCAGCAAGGCCAGGAGGGTGGAGCAGAATTAAATAGGCAAACAAGGTCATGTGACCAGCAAGATAGAAAAAACCTACCAGGAGAGTTCTAACAGTACCCTCTCTTCTATGAGGATCCTCCGGATCCCCTAGGCCCAGGCTTATCAGGAAACCTCTTGTGAAACGCTTTGACAAGTCTGGAAGCAGAAACATCATCCGCCCTCACCCATGAGTTATCCTCGGGTCCGAAACCTTTCCAAGCAATGAGATACTGCAAACTCCCTCTATACCGTCTAGAATTTAGGATGCGGGAAATTTCGTATTCCCCGTCCTCCACCACCGGAGGAACAGTGGCAGAGACGTCTCCATCCGACACACAAGCTCTTTTCAACAGAGAAACATGAAACACCGGATTAATCTTCCAGGAGGTAGGAACCTCCAACCTAACAGCAGATTGGTTAACTACCTGAAGCACCTTAAAGGGCCCTACAAACTTGGGACCCAATTTTTTAGAAGGAATCCTCAACCGCAGATTCTTAGAGGACAACCAAACCATGTCACCAATAGCAAACAAAACCTCTTGCCGTTTCCTATCAAAGTACCTCTTAGATTTTTTGTTAGCCTCCTGCAGATTACCACGCACATCCGTCTAAACTCTCTCCAAGTCACCGGAAAAACTCTCCTCCTCAGGCACAGCCGATACCAATTTGGAGAATGACCCAAAAGACGGATGTCTTCCAGAACAACAAAAAAAGGCGAACAACCAGCAGAAGAGGATGTATGGTTGTTAAGAGCAAACTCAGCAAGTGGCAGAAACTCAGACCACCCCTCCTGATTGTCTGCCACAAAACAACGCAAGAACTGCTCAACATCCTGATTCTTCCTTTCTGTCTGGCCATTAGACTCAGGATGATATCCGGATGAAAACTACAAATGAACTCCCAACCTGTCACAAAAAGCACGCCAAAAACGAGCCACAAACTGAGGTCCCCTATCCGAAACAATGTCAGTAGGAACGCCATGTAGTCTGACAATTTCCTTGACAAAGGCCTTAGCGAGTGTCTTAGCGCAGAGCAGTTTGATGAAAGGAACCAAATGACACATCTTGCTAAAACGGTCCACGACCACCCAGATGACTGTGAAACCCTCAGAGGGGGGAAGATCAGTAATAAAGTCCATAGCCAGATGTGTCCAAGGTGCACTAGGAACCTCCAGAGGGCAAAGCAACCCTGCTGCAGGAGTATGTGAAGACTTAGATCTAGCACACACAGTACATTGACGCACCCGCTTAATGACTTCCTTCTGCCATCCAGGCCACCAAAAACTGCGACCCACAAGTCTCTTGGTCTCAGAAATTCCTGGATGACCTGCCAACCGAGACTCATGACACTCAACAAACAAATCTCTCCTAAAGGTCCTAGGCACAAGCAACCTCCCATGGGTAGTGTTAGATGGGGCATTCTCCTGTGCTTTAAGAATCTCATCTTCCAAAACGGAGCCCAATGCAGCAATCACAACACCTTCTTGTAAAATGCTCCCCTCCTCCTCAGCACCGACCATGGAAGAAAAGCTGCGAGACAAAGCATCAGCTTTAACATTCTTGGTACCCGGGATGTAAGTAACGGAAAAATTAAACCGCGAGAAAAAAAGTGCCCACCTAGCCTGACGGGCATTCAAGCGCTTGGCAGCATCAAGATAGATCAGATTTTTATGATCAGTGAAAACCTGAATGGGAAATTCAGCACCTTCCAAGAGATGACGCCAGTGTTCAAATGCGAGTTTAATAGCCAGCAATTCCCGATTACCAATATCGTAATTAAGTTCAGTCTCAGAAAATTTTTTGAAAAAAAAGCACAGGGATGTACTCCATCCTTGATTTCCAGAGACAACACCGCACCGACCCCCACCGAAGAAGCATCAACCTCAACCAAAAACGGCTTAGTCACATCAGGCTGCATAAGGATAGGAGCAGAGCTGAACCTCTCCTTTAGAAACGCCAAAGCTTCAATGGCCTCAGTAGTCCATTGAACCGCATTAGCACCTTTCCTGGTGAGATCGGTCAGTGGTTTGACAATAATAGAAAATTTTTTAATGAATTTTCTGTAATAATTGGCGAAACCCAAAAATCTCTGTATCGATTTCAAACCAATAGGCCTAGGCCATTCCTGAACCGCCTGAACCTTCACAGGGTCCATCTCAAAGCCTTCGCTGGAGATAATGTAGCCCAAAAAACTAATTCTCTGTACTGCAAACTCACATTTCTCCAGCTTAGCAAAAAGCGAATTGTCAATTAATAACTGTAATACCTCACGTACGCTCCGCCAATGAGACTCCAGATCAGGCAAATAAATCAAAATGTCATCCAAATACACAACCACATTTTTGCCGATCAAAGGTCTAAGGATGTCATTAATAAGATTCTGAAAAAATGCTGGAGCATTGGTAAGACCAAAAGGCATAACCAGATTCTCAAAATGACCCACAGGAGTGTTAAAAGCAGTCTTCCATTCATCACCCTCCTTCATGCGCAACAAATTGTATGCCCCCCGGAGATCAATTTTAGAGAACCACTTGGCCCCCACTAACTGGTTAAACAAATCAGGAATCAATGGCAGTGGGTAAGGATTGCGTACAGTAATTTTATTAATCTCACGAAAGTCCAGACAAGGACGTAAACCGCCGTCCTTTTTTTTGACAAAAAAAATTCCAACAGCCACAGGAGACTTGGAAGGCCTAATGTGACCGGCGGCCAAGCTTGTCTGTATGTATTCCTCCAAAGCCTTTCTCTCAGGAATAGTAAGATTAAATAAACGACTTTTAGGAAGAGTCGCTCCAGGGACAAATTCAATGGTACAATCATAGTCTCTATGGGGAGGCAATATTTGTGACTCCTCCTCAGAGAAAACTCTCCAAAAATCCTGAATAGGTACAGGTAATTCCCCTTTTTCCACCGCAGCAATACATCGGTTATAACACTTGTCATAACACTTAGGACTTCAGGACTTAATTTCTTTGGTAGACCAATCCAGTACAGGATTGTGCAATTTTAACCAGGGTAACCCCAAAATTACTGGAGAAGGCAAATTATTTAATACCACCAAATCCAAATTTTCTTTATGAACACCATTAATAGTGAGGGGAAATTCACAGACCTTGTGAGTAACACTCTTCAAGGGGGAGCCATCGACAGAAACCACAGCAATAGGGGATGACAAAGGTTTGGGTTTTAATTTAAGTTTTTCCAAGAATCCCCCTTCAATCACATTCAGAGTAGAACCACAATCCACAAATATCCAAAATTCAATTAATTCTTCCTGAGCAGTGGTAGTAGCAGAAAGAAATACCCCCTTAGAATTTAAACAGGCAATACGGGCGTAACTGACCTTTTTTTTTTCTTTGTTCATACAAAGTACACAGTTCTTAATAAAATGATCAGATTTTCCGCAATAAAAGCACAAACCTTCAGAAGATCTGCGGTCTTTTTCCTGAGAGCGGGGTGCCATCGCCCCGATCTCCATTGACTCACCAATGTCAGTACAGACCCTCTCAAGACTCGGAGCTGACATCGCAGAGAATTTACTTTCATTAACCCTTGCACGCAGTCTCCTGTCCACCCGTATAGCTAATTGCATAGCCTCCTGCAAGTTTCCAGGTGTGGGATAAGCAATCAGAAAATCCTTAACCCTTTCACCTAGCCCCGCAAGAAACAAACTTTTCAAAGCTGAATCGTTCCACCCCACCTGGGCAGACCACCGACGGAAGTGAGAACAATATTTTTCCACATTACCTGATCCCTGCCTCAAATGTCTTAATTCAGTCTCAGCTGATGAGACACGATCAGGATCATCATACAACAAACCCAAAGCAGAAAAAAAACTATCCACTGATCTACAGCATGGATCACTAGGTTTGAGAGAAAAGGCCCATCCCTGAGGTTCTTTGCACAAAAGCGACATTATGAACCCTATGCACTGTGATTCATCACCAGAGGATCTGGGTCTCAAACGAAAATACAATAAACAAGCATTTTTAAAGGAAAAAAATTCCTGTTGATCACCAAAGAATAAATCAGGCAAACGTACCTTTGGCTCCACAAAATGTGCTCCAGAACAGCTACTCACATGTTGTTGGAGCTCGGCCACCTCCAGAGAGAGTCCCTGCAGGCGTTGAGCCAAATCCTGAACCAACACCATGATGGAAACTGGAAGTCTTTCCTTAGAGATATTTTTGGGCTGGACTTACTGTTATGATCTGCTACAAGCACTAAGGAAAGAAAGGAGATCTGTCCCTACAATAGAACTAAGCTAGATCCCTACGATGTAACGGGGAACCTGATCCTGCGATCAGACCCGCTAAAGTCCTCGGCTAGTCTGTACGAAGACCTATAGATGCAAGGGAGGGATCCCTACAAGAGCTAGGGACTGGGATAAAGTTGGGCGCCTCCTAGCAGAAATTGTAGCAGTAAAAGACAAACACACAACATAGAACTTAAAGGTACAAAGACCAAGCTAAACAGACTGAGAAAGGTAACTAAGCACCAGGCTAACTTAAGAGTAGAAATTACAATGAAGTCCAGCAAGGCCAGGAGGGCGGAGCAGGATTAAATAGGCAAACAAGGTCATATGACCAGCAAGATAGAAAAAACCTAACAGGAGAGTTCTAACATATACAAGGGGAGGTATGTGTCACTCAGGATGCTCGTCTGTGTGAACTGAAACCTACTGAATTCTGACAGCATGTTATATGCTGGGCGGTTAAATCTCTTAAAAGGGTGTGGTTCTATGAGAATGGAAAAGATGATGGGAGGCCATTCCCCTACCTCCCCTCAGGGTGTGGCTGAGGAGGGTTAAATGCTCAGTCAGCTTTGTTTCTCTGGACTGTGTGGTCTGGAGAGGAAAGACTCCAGGCTGTGTTTTGGTGAAAACAGAGAGGACTGGTGTTGACTTCACTGTGCTACATGCAGCGGGCAGAGCCTCACTTACTATTGGACTCTTTCATACCTTATCTTTTTATTTTCTCATTAACCTGGAAAGGTCTGTTTATTTTTATGGGACACTGCTGGAGTTTATTGTGACATACAGAAGTAGTGCTGTTGCTTCAAAAGCATCCAGCAACTATTAGAAGTAACACAGTCACAGGACACAAGGAGTGCTTTAGCAGAGCCCCACGGGGATTGTGGGAAAGCTGTTTACTGTCTGCCTGCAGCCAAATGGAGAGGTGGTGTGTGTGATCTGTATCTCACAGAAGTGCAGGAAATAGAACAGGATTCAAGTCCAGGGTGAAGCTCAACACAGGTCAGATACCCTGCACTGTTAGTTCAGGAAGTCTATCATCAGGCAGGAAGATAAGGACTGGAAGGAATCCTGTTATAGGGATCATCTCCCTCATCAAACCCTCCCACCCTCCATCTCCATGCAGGATAAAGAATGCTGTGTACTATTGAGTCCTTGTGAAGGAAAAGCCTGTAGTTGTGTATGCATTAAAACTGTGCTGTACTGTGCTACTGGATAGACTGTGTACTACTGTGCTGCGAAGGAGATTGTACTGTTGTTACTGGAGCCTGTTGCTCAAAGAGACACTTAAATTGCACTGGCCGTGGCTCATTAAATGTTACTGTTCTACGGTTTCTAAGGACTCTTGTCAAATGTGTCTGGTCAGCAACTGAATCTATCCTGTGCCTGAGAGAAGCTGCAGCCTATGGTCGCCCTGAATAACGGTTCCCCCAGGATTCCAACAAATTCATGTAAACATATCTGAACTTAGGCGGTGTACGTGTAACATTATGCCACAGAATAAACCAGCAGGAAGTTAACCCAAACAGTGTGTCCTGTGTCTGCCTTTGGAGAGACGAGCAAGTCGCTTTACCACAATATATATTGTATTTTTTGCTTGACACTGTGGAAGAAAAACATTTAGTATTCTGCATATACTTGCAACATGTGCAGACGGTGTGTCCACACTTATATGACTCTTTCATTGATAGCCAGGTGTTATTAACATTTGTAGATTCAGTTAAACACGGACTGGGTGAGAGAATGTCTCCAATTGTGGGGGCTTTTTTTGGCCACAAACTGCACAGGTTTAGATAAAATAGATTTGAGTTTTTATCTTGGTATAATATAGGGATATGTTCTGTAATAAGTTTCTAATCGCTCCAAACTGGGGGCTATATGTTGATACGAATGTCATTGGATTATTTTCACATTTTTTATCTGCTACCAGCAATTTATTATCTTTCATCATGTCATCTCGATTTTTTTCATTCACTATACTTTCTGCTCTATCCAGTGTCCATTGTGGATAATGCCACACTCGTAGTCTGTTTTTTAACTAAATACTAAAAACATTTCGTATTCTGCATATACTGGGTGGATGAGGAGTGTCAGTAGATTTTATTAATTATTTGAATACATTTTTGGAATTTTTACCAGACCTGTCTGCTGCTGGAATTTCTATCGTCTCTACCTCCTCATGGAACCCCAACATGTTGGTCAGACACAACCTATTTTTCATGAATCCATGCATATTGTCATTTATTATATTATTCTCTGCAATATAACTGTAATGCACACGCCCGGCTGAGTGGCGTGTGCGTGTGTATGTAGTGATTCCACTGGACCGTGCCGGAGAGTGAATACCTGGAGGGGCGTAACTAAGTATCCACCCGATCCGACCAGGGTCGCACGACGGCATACGACGCCAGTGCACCAAGGAGGAACTGAGCAGAGGGACCAGGTGCTACTCCAGGACAGACCCTGGACACGGCTGTTGACCAACACAGGGGAATACAGGAACAGGCAGGTTAGGCTGGCACACAGACTGCTGGGTATAGGCAGACACGGCTGGTATGCAGACTGGCGGATGCTGGTAAGCACGACTGGTATGCAGGCAGGGAGGTACTGGCAGGTACGACAGGTTGGAGCACCGAGTGGATAGGACCCAGTACAGACTGGGACTCAGGAACAGAACCGCAGATGTGGTGGACAAACAGCAGAGTGAGGCCGCCCAGAGCGGCGAGCAAGAGCAGAACAAGACGAGACCGCCTGGAGCGGTGAGCGAGAGAAGAGCAGGACAAGGCCGCCTGGAGCGGTGAGCGATAGAGGAGCAGGACGAGACTGCCGAAGCAGCGAGCAAAGGGTCAGAGCAGAGCAAGACTGCCGGAGCATCGAGCAAAGGGTCAGAGCAGAGCGAGACTGCCGGAGCAGCGAGCAAAGGGTCAGAGCAGAGCGAGACTGCCGGAGCAGCGAGCAAAGGGTCAGAGCAGAGTGAGACTGCCGGAGCAGCGAGCAAAGGGTCAGAGCAGAGCGAGACTTCCAGAGCAGCGAGCAAAGGGTCAGAGCAGAGCGAGACTGCCGGAGCAGCGAGCAAAGGGTCAGAGCAGAGCAAGACTGCCGGAGCAGCGAGCAATGGGTCAGAGCAGAGCGAGACTGCCGGAGCAGCGAGCAAAGGGTCAGAGCAGAGCGAGACTGCCGGAGCAGCGAGCAAAGGGTCAGAGCAGAGCGAGACTGCCGGAGCAGCGAGCAAAGGGTCAGAGCAGAGCGAGACTGCCGGAGCAGCGAGCAAAGGGTCAGAGCAGAGCAAGAACCACCGGAGCGGTGAGCAAGGCAGAGCAGAGGGGACAGGGCTCTGTTCACACGGAACAGACTGGAAGGGAAAGGCAGAACCAGGTACACACACGATACTTGCAATGAAGTAGCGAGTGGACTCTAAACTCACAAACGGGAGTACAGGGACAACGAGTAGGAGCTAGGTACGGGATCAGATTCTGCAGGAAAAGGGAAGGTACGGACATAGAGAAAAACAGGTAACAGGCTAGGAGAGTATTCAGACAAGAACAGACACAGCAGCAAGATACAGGAGCGGGACTAGGTATGCGGCCCCTAGAAGGTGGAACGAAAAGGCTAGGAGCGTGTTCAGACAGGAACAGGCAAGATACAGGAACGGGTCTAGGTATGCGGCCCCTAGAAGGCGGAAAGAACAGGCTAGGAGCGTGTTCACACTGGCCTGGAAATACAGCCTCCAGGATAGGCAGAAGACAACAGGCTAGAAGATAGTTCAGACAGGACACAGTTCAGACACGGGAACTGATACCGCAAGGCAGGAAGCATAGACAAGACCTGGCACATCAGTGACAGGAAGCCAACTGACAGAACACAATGCTCAGGCATGGATTCCAGGGAGGAGCTGGGTTAAATACCAGGTGACAGACAGCAATAGGCTGAGGACGCACAAGGGGTGTGCCTGCAGCAGCTACAAGAAGCAGGAAGTGATCAGGCGCCGCCCTTAAGCAGCAGAAACAGAGGAAAGCAGACAGCATGGAGGGAAGCCAGGCTAGCAGACTGGACTGGAAATCAAGTGCACACTCTTGCACAGTGGGAGATGGACCACTATGCAAGGACGCCGCCAGGTATGTTACAATAACTCTGCAGGTCATCCCTTATGATTCCCTCTGCACACTACTGATGTCAGACATACCAGACGGTAGTTACCTGGATCCACCTTATTGATGATAATGGCTTCAGATTCACAACTTTTAATTGTGTAAATGGAGAGGTTGCAGTGTCATTCCAGTTCTGAAAGTAATTGGACTAATAGGAGAGCAATAAAGGGCAGCCCTGACGTGTTCCATTTTGTATATGAAAATAAACAGAGAAGAACCCATTTACTTTAATCGCAGCTGTAGTGTTAGAGTAGACGGCACCAATCCATGAGAGCATCAAGTCAATATGCTTCAACATTGTGGTGATAAACTCCCAATCCACTTGATCAAATACCTTCTCGGCATCAGTAGAGAAAAGACACATCGGTGTAGAATGAATGTTAAAACAGATAAATTACCTTTAATCCCTTAACCACCGCCGATACACATTAAAACAGCGTCCATTAAGGGGCCTTATTCCCTCATTGCCGTTTTAAAATGGCAAAAGGGAATAAGTCTATAGCGCCCCCCAGAGTCTGAAAATCTCTGGGGTCTCAGCTAACGGGGGTAGCTGAGACCCTGGAGAACACAATCAGGGCTGGATTTTCCAATGAATTATTCATTCAATAATTATTTATTTTCAATATTATTTATTCAATGAATAACGGCGATTACGTAAAAAAAAAGTGTGCCCACTATTAAAATCATTTCTCTCTCTTCTGACATGATATACATGTCAGAGGAGAGAGAGAGAAATTATGTCCCCCAAGCCACCCCGGTACCTGCGCCGTCCCCGGGTTCCTCCTGCTCCGTCCCCCAGCCCTCCGCCTATTGTTCATGAAAAAAAAAGAGGGTGCATGCGCAGTGTGCCCGCCGAGATCTGCTGGCCAGCAACAGCAGAGAATTTTCTAATTGTTTCCTTTTGATCACTGTGATAGACCCTATCACTGCAATTAAAAGCCAATAATTAGTATGTCAACCCCCACTGTGTCATTCTCTTAGTCAGATTATTTTTTTTTATCTTAGAATTTTTATTTCTTTCTTTCATAGCAGTTAGGGTTAGGATTAGGCTTAGGGTTTTTTTCAAAAGAAAAAAAAAAAGACGATATAATGACTAGTGTTGAGCGCAAGTGCTCGCTATTCGAGTTTGCATCGGGTGTTTGGGTATGCAGCGAGTATCGCGAGCGCTCGAGTGACATGCTCCAGTCTCCGCTACGCATGTTTTGGAGCTGTAATACAGCCAAAAAAAAACATGAAGAGATTGCCTGCCATACACGGGCAATCCCCGCTTGTTTCTTTCAGGTGTCTAACAGCCACAAAACATGCGAGGTGGAGACGCATGTCACTTAAGCACCCGCGATACTCGGTGCATACCCGAGCACCCGATGTAAACTCAAGTAGCAAGCACTTGCGCTCAACACTAATGACGACATATTCAATATGATGACCTAATGTTATCAAATTCTGTTTAGTACCTTTGGGTTCAAAATCCTCATGATACCCCTGGATAAAATACATGAGGGGTGTAGTTTAGAAAATGGGGTCACTCGTGGGGGGTTTCTGCTGTTTGGGCGCTTTAGGGGCCCTTCAAATGTGACATGTCGCACGCAATCTATTTCAAGCAATTTGTTTTCCAAATTCAAATATTGCTCCTTCAATTCTGTGCCCCGCCGTTTGTCTAAACAGAACTTTTTGACTACATGCGGGGTATTGCCGTGCTCATAAGAAATTGAATAACAAACAGTGGGGTCCACTTTTTGGTGTTACTTCTTACAAGTGAGAAATTTGGGGCTAAAGCAAGATTATTGTGAAAAAAATGAACTTTTTAGATATGACGACCTAATGTTATCAAATTTGTGTCGTACCTGTGGATTAAAAATGATCACTATACCCCTGGATAAAATCCTTGAGGGGTGTAGTTTCCAAAAGGGCGTCACTTGTGGGGAGTTTCCACTGTTTAGGCACATCAGGGGCTCTCCAAAAGCGACATGGCGTCCGGTCTCAATTCCAGTTATTTTTGCGTTCAAAAAGTCAAATGGTGCTTCCCTTCCGAGCTCTGCCATGTGCCCAAATAGTAGTTTTCCCCCAAGTATGGTGTATCGGTATACTCAGGAGAAATTGAACAACAATTTTTGTGGTTCATTTTCTCCTGTTACCCTTATGAAAGTAAAAAATTTGGAGTGAAAATCAAAAATTTTTGGAAAAGCAAAAATATTCAATTTTTTCTTTCCACATTCCAATAATTCCTGTGAAGCACCTGAAGAATTAATAAACTTCTTGAATGTGGTTTTGAGGACTTTGAGGGGTGCAGTTTTTAGAATAGTGTCACTTTGGGGTATTTTCTGTCATATATGCCCCTCAAAGTCCCTTCAAATTTATTGTGTATTGGGAAAATGAGAAATTGCTGATCAACTTTGAACCCTTCTAATTTGCTAGCAAAAAAAATGTTTAAAAAATGATGCAGATGTAAAGGATACATGTGGGAAATTGTATTTATTAATTATTTTGTGTGGTATAACTATCTGATTTAAGGGCATAAAAATTAAAAGTTTGAAAATTGCTAAATTATCACATTTTTTGTAAAATGTTTGATATTTCCATAAATAAACTCAAATCATATCGACCAAATTTTACCACTAACATAAAGTACAATATGTCATGTAAAAACAATCTCAGAATCACTGGGATAAGTTGAAGCGTTCCAGAGTTATTACCTCATAAAGTGACACTGGTCAGAATTTTTAAAATTTGGCCTGCTTATTAAGGTCAAAATTAGCTCAGTCACTAAGGGGTTAATATACTTTTCAATATTTGCTTAAAAGAGTAAGACTTTGATAATATTAATACACACACCAAGAGTCACATTACAAAACAAACTCAATTATAAAATAGGACCAGTTACATTTTTATATTTCATAAATACAATCACCTATCAAAAGAAAAACAGGCATAGGACCAATTATTTGCAATAAAAATCAAATGTAATAAATACATAGTAAACAGATTAAAACGACATATAGTGAAGTATTAAAAAAACCCCACTAAGGACAAGTCTAAATTGTCTTATTACAGGTGATCACCATATTTGTAATGTGACTTATACATATATATATGACTATATATATTGTAGCATCGGCGTCTCTGCCTCCTGCCAGGCAGAGACGCCGTCCCTCTCACCTCCTCTCTCCCCGCGCTCCCCGCTCTCCTTCTCTTCCTGCTGTCGGCACGCTCAGTCCCCCGGGCACTGTGCTTAGGGCGCGCACACTCGCCCCCTCTTAAAGGGGCCGCGCGCGCCGTCCTAAGGAGTCCCCGGCCAATAGCCGAGGGTCCTCCCATATATAGGGCACCTCCTCCAAAATGGAGGTGCCCGAGCAAAGTTGTTGCACAGTTACTTATCTCTGCTTCAGCCCTCAGGTTCCGCTGCTAGCCTGACTCCTCGTCCTGCCTGCCAGCCTGTTACCTGCCTGTTACCTGCCGTGTCTGTCTGCCCGCTCACCTGGGAGCGCTCGCCTGTTACTTGCCTGTTACCTGCCGAGTCTGTCTGCCCGTTCACCTGGGAGCGCTCACCTGTTACCTGCCTGTTACCTGCCTTGTCTGTCAGCCCGCTCACCTGGGAGCACCCGCCTGTTACCTGCTGTGTCTGTCAGCCCGCTCACCTGGGAGCGCTCACTTGTTACCAGCCTGTTACCTGCCATGCCTGCCAGCCCGCTCAGCTGGGAGCACTTGCCTGTGACCTGCCTGTTACCTGCCGTCACTCGCCGTGACCACCTGCAGTCCACCTAGAGACTCCTGCCGTCACTTGCCGTGACCACCTAGAGACTCCTGCCTCACTTGCCGTGACCACCTGCAGTCCACCTAGAGACTCCTGCCATCGCTTGCCGTGTCTACCTGATAGCCTACCTGGAGGCTTCCGCTCGCCAGCCTGCCTGCTGTGCCTACCTGCTATTCCGGTCAGTCCCTGCCATCTGTACCATGGGAGTCACCTGCTCCCTTACAAGGTCGTCCCCAGAGTAGCACCTGGTCCCTCGGCTCGGTCCCTCCCTGGTCACGGAGTCGTTAGCCGCCGTACGACCAGGGTCAGTCCGGGTTGATACTTAGTTACGCTCCTCTGGGTCCCTCCTTGCACCGTAGCACAGAGGTTCCACCCCCCGGACCCATTACCGTTTGCTCGAGCCATGGAGCCCGGTGGCCCCCAGACCCCCGCAATCTCCGACCTGCACCAGGAGGTCTTACGTCAGAGGGCTCAACAGGAGTCGGTCCTGTCTTTCCTGCGGTCTGTTAACTCTCGCCTAGGTGCATTGTCCGATCCGTCTGTGTCCATCTCTGGTCAGGCAGCGCCTACTTCTGTGGCACCACAACCTAGTCCTATGATGGCGTCCGGCTATGGACCCTAGCTCTCGGCACCTCCACTTTTTGCTGGCAACCCCGCCTTGGCTCGAGGTTTCATAAACCAGTGCACCCTGCACTTTGAACTCTTGGCACATCAGTTCATCTCCGACCGGGCCAAGGTGGCATTCATCATGTCCCATCTCACTGGGGAAGCACTGGCATGGCTAAATCCCCTGTGGGAGAGAGGGGATCCCCTGGTGTCCGACCTATCGTCTTTCCTCGCTGCTTTCCGGAAAGCCTTCGATGAACCAGGACGAAAATCCTCTTCAGCCTCCTCTCTGCTACGTCTCCGTAAAGAGAGTCTCACCGTGGGCCAATATGCCATACGGTTCCGTACCCTCGCTTCTGAGCTTGCCTGGGACAACGAGGCTCTGGTGTCCATCTTCTGGGAGGGTCTTTCCGGTCGGATTAAGGACGAGTTAGCCGGTCGGGACATTCCTACCACCCTGGAGGACCTAGTGTCACTAGCTACTCGGATTGACATCCGTTTCCAAGAACGTACCAAAGAGACTACCCGGGAGAGAAAGTTTCCTCGCCTTGCTCCTACTTTCCAGAGACCTGCCTCTCAACCAGTCACTCCCCGGGCGAACTCGCCCGAACCTATGCAGATCGACCAGACCAAGATGGTCAAATCTCGCCAAGAGTCACGCCGAGCCGAGGGGAGCTGTTTCTACTGTGGCAGTAAGGTGCACTTTATCCGTTCCAGCCCAGAGAAGCCGGGAAACTCCAGTGTCTAGGACCGCTCGGAGAGGTTCTCCTAGGCATAAGTAAGCCCTATCCGTCCCTGACTTTGTCTGTCTCTATCTCCTGGGGAGAGAACCGTCACTTTGAAATTGCTCACCTGGATTCTGGAGCTGCTGGAAACCTCATTTCCCAGTCCCTGGTAGAGATATACCGGATTCCCACCAAACTTCTGGCTGAACCATTGTCAGTTGCCTCCGTGGATGGAAGACTCCTTCCTGTGACCATCCTGCTCGTCACTGAACCCATAACCCTGCAGGTGGGAATGCTGCATTCTGAGAAGATCTCCTTCCATGTGCTATCCGGACTCTCTTACTCCCTATTGCTAGGTCTAGCCTGGCTCCAGACACATGAACCCGTGCTGAACTGGCAATCCGGTGAAGTACTCCGGTGGGGGCAGGACTGCCATAGGACCTGCCTGGTTCCGGTTCACCCGGCTCGTCCTCCACCTACCCCGGCTAATTTACCTGGTCTGCCGGCACCCTACTGGTCCTATGCAGATGTCTTCGGTAAAAAGGAAGCAGAGACACTGCCACCTCATAGGCCATATGATTGCCCGATCGACCTGGTACCCGGCGCCACTCCACCCCGTGGGCGTATTTACCCGTTGTCGTCGGCCGAAACCCGGGCCATGTCGGAGTACATCGAGGAGAATCTGGCCAGGGGATTCATCCGGAAATCTACCTCCCCTGCTGGAGCCGGATTCTTCTTCGTTAAGAAGAAAGATGGTTCATTACGCCCCTTTATTGACTATAGAGGACTCAACCAAATCACGGTAAAGAACAAATACCCCCTGCCGCTCATCTCCGAGTTGTTTGACCATCTTAAGGGAGCTAGGATCTTTACCAAGCTAGATCTACGTGGGGCGTATAACCTGGTCCGTATCCGTCAAGGAGATGAGTAGAAGACGGCATTCAATACCCAGGACGGTCACTATGAATACCGCGTGATGCCCTTCGGTCTCTGCAATGCTCCTGCCGTCTTCCAAGAATTGGTCAGCGACATCTTCCGTGATCTCCTTTACTCTTGCGTGGTGGTGTACCTGGACGATATCTTGGTCTTCTCTCCGGATCTTCCCAGAGGGATGTTCGTCAGGTCCTGCTTAGGCTCAGGCAGAATCACCTCTATGCTAAGTTCGAGAAGTGCCTCTTCGAGCAGACCTCTCTTCCTTTCCTGGGCTATGGAATCTCCCAGACAGGCCTATGAATGGATCCCGAGAAGCTCTCTGCTGTCCTTAAGTGGCCCCGTCTGGAGGGGTTGAAGGCGATTCAGCGATTCATGGGCTTCGCCAACTACTATCGTCTCTTCATCCCGCTCACCCGTAAGGGAGCAAATCCCAAGGAATGGTCGCCCGAAGCTGAGGAGGCCTTCCTTTCCTTAAAGCAAGCCTTCTCCTCTGCCCCAGTGCTGCACCATCTGGATAGCAATAAACAGTTCTACCTGGAGGTTGATGCTTCCTCCTCCGGAGCCGGAGCGGTGCTCACCCAAAAGTCTTCATCCGGGAGAATGGTAACCTGCGGTTTCCTCTCCAAACTCTTCTCCTTGTCCGAGCGCAACTACTCCATTGGAGATCGAGAACTGTTAGCCGTTAAATTGGCGCTGGAGGAGTAGCGCTATCTGCTTGAAGGGGCTCTATACCCGGTGATCATCTATACGGATCACAAAAATCTGGCATATCTCCAAAATGCCCAAAGACTCAATCCGCGTCAGGCCCGGTGGTCTTTGTTCTTCGCCCGCTTCGACTTCGTTCTACATTTCCGCCCGGCGGACAAGAATGTCAAAGCCGACGCCTTGTCCCGATCCTTCCTGTCCTCCGACAAGAGGAGGAGCCTATGCACATCATCGACACCCTCCAAAGTGATGCATGTGGCCCCCTTGGATCTTGCTCGTCTTCCGCCCGGTAAGAGGTTTGTAGCAGTACCAGATAGTGAGAAGGTTCTTCACTGGGGTCATTCATCTAAACTAGCCGGCCATGCTGGCCAAAAGAAGACCTTCCTGCTCATTACCCGGCATTACTGGTGGCCTACCCTCCGCAAGGATGTGGTGGACTTCGTCTCGGCCTGTTCATCCTGTGCCCGCAACAAAGTTCCCAGACATCTTCCAGCCGGTCGCCTCCTGCCTCTTCCTGTACCTGCTGCCCCGTGGCAGCACATTGCTATGGACTTTATTATTGATCTCCCAGCTTCTGCCGGTTGTACAGTCATTTGGGTGGTCGCCGACCGCTTCTTTAAAATGGCACACTTCATCCCTCTGCCTGGTCTCCCGTTTGCATCTCAGTTGGCCAAGGATTTCTTCCGTCATATCTTCCGTCTCCATGGTCTACCTCTCCACATTGTGTCGGATCGAGGGGTTCAGTTCACCTCACGTTTCTGGAGAGCTACCTGTAAGCTACTGGATGTCACCCTGGATTTCTCCTCCGCCTACCATCCACAGTCCAATGGTCAAGTGGAGCGAATCAACCAAATCCTTACCAGCTACCTCCGGCACTTTGTTAACGCTCACCATACCGACTGGGTGGAGCTCCTACCTTGGGCCAAATTCTCCTACAACAACCATGAGGGCGAATGCACTTCAAAATCCCCGTTCTTCGTGGTCTATGGTCAACTTCCTCGGATTCCGTTTCCCATCTCCGCCTCGGTGGACAACCCTGCCGTGGAGGCTCTTGTCAGCGAATTCTCCACCATTTGGGAGAATACCAGGTCCGCACTTCTTCAGTCCTCCGAGCGGATGAAGAAACATGCTGACAAGAGACGTCTGGAGCCGCCTCAATTCCGCCCAGGAGATAAAGTCTGGCTCTCTTCCAAATATGTCCGACTCAAAATACCCTCCTATAAGTTATGTCCTCGGTTCATCGGTCCATTCGAAATTCTCAAACAGATCAATCCAGTGGCCTACAAGTTAAAACTCCCAGCCACCTTACGGATTCCCAACTCCTTCCATGTATCTCTTCTCAAACCAGTTGTGTTTAACTCGTTTTCCAACTATCCAGGTACTCCTCCTGCTCCGGTTTCCGCTGAGGACATTTTTGAGGTAGAGAATATTCTGGCCACTAAAAGGGTAAGAGGAAATACCCTTTTTCTTGTGGATTGGAAGGGGTTTGGCCCAGAGGAGAGAACTTGGGAACCCAGGGAGAACATTCTTGCCCTGCTTCTCCTCGAAAAATTCCTTTCTGGCCTAAAAAAGAGGGGGCGTAAAGGGGGGGGGGGTACTGTAGCATCGGCGTCTCTGTCTCCTGCCAGGCAGAGACGCCGTCCCTTTCACCTCCTCTCTCCCCGCGCTCCCCACTCTCCTTCTCTTCCTGCTGTCGGTGCACGCAGTCCCCCGGGCACTGTGCTTAGGGTGCGCGCGTGCTCCCCCCCTCTTACAGGGGCCGTGCGCGCCATCCTAAGGAGTCCCCGGCCAATAGCCGAGGGTCCTCCCATATATAGGGCACCTCCTCCAAAATGGAGGTGCCCGAGCAAAGTTGTTGCACAGTTACTTATCTCTGCTTCAGCCCTCAGGTTCCGCTGCTAGCCTGACTCCTCATCCTGCCTGCCAGCCTGTTACCTGCCTGTTACCTGCCGAGTCTGTCTGCCCGCTCACCTGGGAGCGCTTGCCTGTTACCTGCCTGTTACCTGCCGAGTCTGTCTGCCCGCTCACCTGTTACCTGCCTATTACCTGCCTTGTCTGTCAGCCCGCTCACCTGGGAGCACCCGCCTGTTACCTGCCGTGTCTGTCAGCCCGCTCACCTGGGAGCGCTCACCTGTTAGCAGCCTGTTACCTGCCGTGCCTGCCAGCCCGCTCACCTGGGAGCACTTGCCTGTGACCTGCCTGTTACCTGCCGTCACTTGCCGTGACCACCTCCAGTCCACCTAGAGACTCCTGCCGTCACTTGCCGTGACCACCTAGAGACTCCTGCCGTCACTTGCCGTGACCACCTGCAGTCCACCTAGAGACTCCTGCCATCGCTTGCCGTGTCTACCTGATAGCCTACCTGGAGGCTTCCGCTCGCCAGCCTGCCTGCTGTGCCTACCTGCTATTCCGATGCAAAATAGAGAAACTACCGCACTCCTGGAGTAGTGAGGTGCTCAGGTAGGGTTGCAAGCCCGACGTAATATTAAACCAAAAACCTGGCACTCAAATAGACTTGAAGATTTCTTTGAAGATTTTTATAAAAAATAATTGCTTAATGATAATGTAGTACAATAAGCAGACGTTTCGGTCCCACGGACCTTCATCGGTGTACAGAAGAAGTCTAGAAGAGATGAGCTGTGGGGTATAGTGATCAAGGGTGGCTGTGATGGAGGGAGAACGCGGTGTCCACCGCTTGTTCAAGGCTATGAACAAGCGGTGGACACCGCGTTCTCCCTCCATCACAGCCACCCTTGATCACTATACCCCTCATCTCTTCTAGACTTCTTCTGTATACCTGCTATTCCGGTCAGTCCCTGCCATCTGTACAGTGGGAGTCACCTGCTCCCTTACAAGGTCATCCCCAGAGTAGCACCTGGTCCCTCGGCTCGGTCCCTCCCTGGTCCCTGGTCACGGAGTCGTTAGCCGCCGTACGACCAGGGTCAGTCCGGGTTGATACTTAGTTACGCCCCTCTGGGTCCCTCCTTGCACCGTAGCACAGAGGTTCCACCCCCCCGGACCCGTTACATATATATAGACTTACACATATATATATAAAGTATAGTGACAGAGTCACTGATATGATATATGAGGGGAGGTATGTGTTGCGCAGGTTGCTAGCCTGTGTGAACTGAAACAAATTAACTTTCTGCCAGAATGATATATGCTGGGGGTTAACTCACTTAAAGGGTGTGGTTTTATGGGAATGGCAGAGGGTGGGAGGCCTTTTCCCTACCTCCCCTCAGGATGTGGCAGAGCAAGGTTTAAATCCTCAGTCACCATTTTTTTTTCTGTTGTTGAGTTTGAAGTGGCAAGGACTCCAGACTGGAAGGCCACAGCTCAGAGAGGAACTGGAAGCTGGGACTACAACCTGTGTGGGCGAAACCCACATTGCTATTGACTGTGCTATTGTTTATCTTTGGTTTTGTTGTTTTGCCAGTAAGGCTGTGTTTATTTTTGCTGGAGCTGCAGGGCTTTATGCCACATAATAAAGCCTACAGAGAAAACACTGTTCTTGAGTCTACTTCCGGAAGCGGCCGAGTGAGGCGTCTTACCACAGTTGGTGCGAGAGTGGGTGGAAGATTCCAGGAACACATGTACCTGCTACAGAGACCAGTGGGTGTCTTGGGAGAAGGCGGCCAGACAGCAGGAGATGTCCATCAGCATTGATGAGCTAATTAAGTACCTGGTGCAGAGCCAGCAGAGCATGTGTGGCGCCCCTGAGGGTTCAGGCGCCACAGAGGTACTGCACCTCACCCAGAGGTGTGGTGTCTCCTTCTCTCAGGTAAGGAGGGAGTGCTGCCCGGAACCCCAACACCCACATTCATCACTACACTGCTCCAGGCCGGCTGGAAGGGCAAGATGCATGTGCGCAGCTGCTGAGCCCTGTCCCTGGTTGGAGTGGGGGGAACCCAAAGGTAGGGGGAACCAGTAGTGGGCGTGGGTGGAGGAAGCAGTTTAGGGGAGCACCATAGAAGGAGGTATATAATGGGAAGCCATCTTAGGGTGGCAGGTCAGATGAGTGAGGGGAGTGAGTGAAGACAGTCAGGGAGCAGAGGCTCTTTAGGAGCTCTGCTCCACAAGTAGGGCCCAGTCTTAGAGCCCCAGGAGGGGAGCAGAGGAGTAGGCTCTGTTGTATGAAAGGGATCCCAGGGGGTACGGCGAGTGCAGGACGGCACCCGTACGCCCCAAATCTGTCAGAAGACAGAGGAATTGTAGGCCGCAAGAAGGGGACCGGCCCCTGGACCAGCCCTGTTACTTCAAGTCTCGGCTGGGAAAAACGGAGGCTTCTGGCTTATATAGTCCAGTTGCCAAAGCCTCATTCTAATCTCCGTGAGGGTCAAGCAGATCCGGGAACTCCAGTAAGACAGGAGGGACTTCAGAGCACCCGAGCGGGATTGAGAGTGGGGAAACGCAGGGCAGGAGGGAGAAGACTCAGCGTGAAGACGGTCTAGTGAGGTACACAAAAAAGCGGGGTTCCGTCAGGTGCTCCTAATCTGCCTGAGGAAGAGCTGAACCCCTACCTGGTGAACGCAGCGTGACATGGGAGGCTGGCACCCGTACAGTGCACCAGTGGAACTTTCATAAGAACTGTGAGTAAAGAGTTGGATGACTGCACCGCACTGCCTCCGTCCATTATTTCAGCTGCGCCATCTTTCCCCCTGCACTACAATGCCCAGCGCAACCAACAACACCTTCACTGCCCTGGAGCTAGCTCTTCCTGTGGACAGCCATACCATCCCTGCTGCAGTGACATCAGCTTCAGAGGACTGCTCCGCAGTGGCGGCTCCCTTTGGCCACATTCCACAGGTGGCGTCACGATCACTTTACAAATCCCCTATAAATAATTCCCCTTTTTGTTGACCGCCCTGGGCCACGGACCGGGCCAGCCACCGTGATATCCCCCAACAGCAACCATAAGCCCGGCTGCCGAGTACCCCACAGCTCTGGGGGCGCGTCACATGCAGCAGCAGCACTTGCAGAGCCAACAGCAGCAACAAGAGACCACTAAGCTGCTGATACAACAGGTTAAGCTCCAGAAATAACAGCAACAGGATCAGCATCCCCAACAGCAACAGCAGATCGAGTTACTTGCAGAGGCGATCCATGGCAAGGCGACGGCTCCAACAAGTCTAGGTGATGACGCATATGTCAGGAAGACGATAAGGAGAGCGTTACAGAAGATGACCGCAGGCATTCCGGACTATTTTTGAGAGGGTGGCGGAACTGGAGAAATTGCCGCTGGAGCAGTGAGCGAAGGTTCTGGTGAGATACTTGACTGGGGAGCCGCAGAAGGCTTATTACGATCTGACTTTACAGGATGCAAAGGAATATGCCAAATTAAAAACCGAAATATTGGCACGCTCAGGAGTGACTATGTCTGTCAGAGCACAAAGGGTCCACCACTAGGCGTATGCTGGCGACAGACCTCCACACTCACAGATGTTTGACTTGTTACATCTTGTCCAGAAATGGCTGTAGCCAGAGTCTTCTGCTCCTGCCCAGATGGTTGAGCGTGTGGTGATGGACAGGTTCATCCATTTCCTACCCAGGCCGGTGCAGACCTGGGTTGCCCAGGGCGACCCTCGGAACGCAGACGACCTTGTAGGTCTGGTAGAGAGGTACCAAGTGGTCGAAAAATCCCTGGGGAAACCAGACATAGCCACCTACCCTTACTGGAGTGCCCAAAAGGGATGAGTTCACCATAGAAGGGGTTCAGAGCCACAACTGGGGGGCGTCCCACTTCCTCTGAAGGAGTTGCAAGGACTGTTGTGAAGGATGTGATCTGTTGGCGATGTTGCAATCTGGGACACGTAGCTGCCCAGTGTCATACGTCTGCTGAGCCAATGGACTGCAGCCTAGGCAGACGATGTTCATACTATGCTTACCCAGCCAGCAGTGTGGACTGTCATCCCGGCGAGGGGCCACAGGCATGTGTTGTGTCCATTAATGGAGTGATGGTCCTGGGGCTGTTAGACTCTGGGAGTCTGGTGACCTTGATCAGCGCCACCCTTCACCACCAGCTGATCCCCGCCAGATCTGTGGGTGTCCGCTGCATACATGGGGGTGCCAAGAACTACCCGGTGGCCAGAGTGACAGTCTGAACAGACTGTGGCGCTCAATCCCACGAGGTCAGGGTGGTCAAGGACCTGATATATCCCGTCATATTGGGGCGCAATTTTTCCCTTGTTCTGGGACTTGTGGGGGAAGGGATCCAGACTCAATCACAGGAACAAAAGCCAGGACCCTAGAGAAATACTCGACATCGGAAGTTTATGAGTTTCCACTGTGTGTCCTTGTCGGTGACGAGGACGAGACTGTGGCTGAGGAGGCCGACCTCCCTGAATTAGAGGTGCCCGGAGAGAACTCTGGGGCAGCTCAAGTTCGGGACTTGACCTTGAAAGGGCATGGAAACATGTTACTGTCTGCAATGGTGTTGCCCAAGATCCAGGGGCAGACACCAGGTACCCACCAAAATTTGAAAAAAAATTCTTTCCAAATCAGACAATGTGATTTTCAGGATTTGTTCTCTCATCTTGTCTCTCACAGTTGAGGTCTACCTATGATGTCAATTACTGGCCTCTCTCATTTTTCTAAGTGCGAGAACTTGCACAATTGGTGGCTGACTAAATACTTATTTTTCCCCACTGTGTATACTGTATATATATATATACACTACCGTTCAAAAGTTCGGGGTCACCCAGACAATTTTGTGTTTTCCATGAAAACTCATACTTTTATTTATCAAATAAGTTGCAAAATGAATAGAAAATATAGTCCAGACATTGACAAGGTTAGAAATAATGATTTTTATTAGAAAGAATAATTTTCTCCTTCAAACTTTGCTTTCGTCAAAGAATGCTCCCTTTGCAGCAATTACAGCATTGCAGACCTTTGGCATTTTAACTGTTAATTTGCTGAGGTAATCTTGAAAAATTTCACCCCATGCTTCCTGAAGCCCCTCCCACAAGTTGGATTGGCTTGATGGGCACTTTTTGCGTACCATACGGTCAAGCTGCTCTCACAACAGCTCAATGGGGTTGAGATCTGGTGACTGCTCTGGCCACTCCATTACAGATAGAATACCAGCTGCCTGCTTCTTCCCTAAATAGTTCATGCATAATTTGGAGGTGTGCTTTGGGTCATTGTCCTGTTGTAGGATAAAATTGGCTCCAATCAAGCGCTGTCCACAGAGTATGGCATGGCATTGCAAAATGGAGTGATAGCCTTCCTTATTCGAAATCCCATTTACCTTGTACAAATCTCCCACTTTACCAGCACCAAAGCAACCCCAGACCATCACATTACCTCCACCATGCTTGACAGATGGCGTCAGGCACTATTCCAGCATCTTTTCAGTTGTTCTGCGTCTCACAAATGTTCTTCTGTGTGATCCAAACACCTCAAACTTTGATTCGTCTGTCCATAAAACTTTTTTCCAATCTTCCTCTGTCCAATGTCTGTGTTGTTTTGCCCATATTAATCGTTTCCTTTTATTAGTTAGTCTCAGATATGGCTTTTTTTTGACAATTTGCAAAGTGGACAATTACATCTAAAAATGTACCAAAGAAGATAAAAAGAGATTGAAGTGATACATCTAGGGTAGGTGATTCACATATAGAATCATTGCTAAAAGTGTTGATACCCTTGAAATTGTCCCAGAAAATGAAGAATTTCTCCCAGAAAATTATTGCAATTACACATGTTTTGTAATACACATGTTTATTTCCTTTGTGTTTATTGAAACATCACAAAAAAGTGAGAAAAAAAGGTAAATTGGACATAATTTCACACAAAACCCAAAAAATGGGCTGAACTAATTGTTGGCACCCTCAACTTAATATTTGGTTGCACACCCTTTGGAATAAATAACTGCAATCAATCGCTTCCTATAATCATCAACAAGATTCTTACACCTCTCAACTGGAATTTTGGACCACTCTTCTTGTGCAAACTGCTCAGGTCATATATATTTGAAGGGTGCCTTTTTAGCAACAGCAATTTTAAGATTTCTCCACAGGTGTTCAATGAGATTTAGATCTGGGCTGTCCACTTTAGAACTCTCCAGCACTTTGTTTCTATCCATTTCTGAGTGATTCTTGAAGTATGTTTGGGGTCATCATCCTGCTGGAAGACCCATGACCTAGGACGGAAACCCAGCTTTCTGACACTGGGCACTACATTGCGACCCAAAATCCATTGGTAATCTTCAGATTTCATGATGCCTTGCACACAGTCAAGGCACTTAGTGCCAGAACCCACAAAAAAACCCCAAAACATCTCATGACCTCCATCATATTTGACTTTAGGTACTGTGTTCTTTGTAGGCCTAATTTCATTTTCGGTAAACAGTGAAATGATGTGCTTTACTAAACAGCTCTCTCTTGGTCTCATCTGTCCACAAGATGTTTTCCCAGAAGGATTTTGGCTTACTCACGTACATTTTGGCAAACTGCAGTCTAGCTTTTTTATATCTCTGTGTCAGCAGTGGGTTCCTACTGTGTCTCCTGCCATAGCATTTCATTTAATTCAAATGTCGGCATATAGTTCATGTTGACATTGATGCACCCTGAGCCTGCAGGACAGCTTGAATTTCTTTGGAACTTGATTGGGGCTGCTTATCCACCTATCCTATCCTGAGTTGCAACTTTTCATCAATTTTTCTCTACTGTCAACTTCCATGGAAATTCGCTGCAGTGCCATTGGTTGCAAACGTCTTGATTATGTTGCACACTGTGGACAAAGGAACATCAAGATCTCTGGAGATGGACTTGTAACCAGGCTTGGACTGGCCCACTGGGAAGTCGGTGGATACTCCGGTGGGCCTTGACTCTGAAAGTTTCTCTCTTCTCAGCATACAGCACATGCGTTGCATACCCAATTTAAACCCCACCCCTATCCATTCATCAGAAGAGGAGAAAAATGCTGGGGAAAATGCATTTTCCTCACTGTCAGCTTCTCCTGTTTTCCTGTTCAACACATAGCTGAACAGGTGGGGATCAGAGCCTGAGCAAGCTGAGACTGCAGCATCAGTGAACCATCAGCCGGTGAGTCTCCACTCTCCCTCTCTCCCCCTCCCCGGGAGTCTCTGTGTAGGATATGGGGGAAGGAGTCTCAGAACAGCCATCCCCTGAATTACACTCACTATGCTGCTCCCGGAGCCTTATGACAGGAAGCCCTGCCCACCAGCACAGACCTGCTGGAATGCAGATAGGAGAGTTGTGTAATCCGTACTACAGAAATAAGAGAAAGATCTAGAGAGATGTGTCTCCTCTCTCCTGCAGTACTGTTGTAATGACCGTAACGCCAGTCGTATGTGTGTGAGGATGAGATGCGGCGCTGCTATAAATGACTCCGACCACGATATGGTACCAAACAAACTTCTTTTTATAACTTCCAATAAATAACAGTATTTCACTTCCAAACAAAGTATGGGCCACGACAGGCCAAAAAAACACAAGATACAATTTATGCAGCTTGAGAGATCCCAAGTGCCCACTTCACAGACAGGAGAAGGAACTATCCCCAGACTGTACCACTCCCACCCTTATCAGGTACAGGGCCTACCCGTAGTTCTACTGTGACCGTGACACATGGTTCTCTCAGGAATACAATCTTAAACCCTCCTCCCGCCTAAATTACCCTGTTTCCCCTCGATTTATATATATTTACACGATTAATAACTTGTATCAACACAACATTTACACAGTACACTGTCCTCTTTGCGAGCGCTAGGAGCGGACGCCCTGACAGAATATCTTCAAACAGAAAACTGAACTTGTTATTTTGATGTCCTGCCACAAGATTTAATAAGCTTCCTAGGTCACCGAATTCTTTGGTACAGGTGTAGGTGTAGATTCAGATTAGTCCCAGTAATATTTCACGGTACTCTCCTATGGCATTTACGTTCACCAGAGTTTAGAAATACTGGAGCTCACACAGCCTCCATCAGTCCATCTGTAATCTCAGTAACAGGAATGTTCTTTGAGATGCTGCGAATCCTATCTAACTCTCCCTCCCTACCTACTGTATCTAAACAGTAGGTGACCGGTCACACATCAAAGTTTACTCACGGAGCCACTTTCACTGGATCACACCATCCAATTTGGATCACTTCAGGCTCCCAAATCTCCTGTCTCTCTCACGCAGCACGTCTCCACACAAAATCACCTCAGGAAAAAAAAGACCCTTATTTCTCCTTCCTGTTTTCAGTGTTTTCTTCTCTTGTATATCGGTGACCTCGAGTGGCCGAACTAAGTTACTACGGCATCAAATCTTATAACAGAAAACATTAACATACTACACTGTCAGCTAAACTCTGTAGTCGGCACTAGCAGGAGGTTGAGGGGTGGTTAGAGAGTCGCACAATGCTGGACTTGTTACCTGTACTATGTCTCTATCCCCAACACCCTCTCCTGTCCTCCACTCCAACAAAAGCTGCTTTGTCCTATTTGACCCACACAGCTGTATTTTCCTGACTCCCCCTCCCCCACCCCTTCCCACTTCCATCTAGTTGATAATACAGTATAACAATGCTTTCCACCACTGCTGTCCTGTGATGGTGACAGGGGATCCCCATATTTTTCATGGTGCTTGCTGTCAAGAGATTCGACCAATCTCTTTGTGTGTGTATAGCGTACACATAAATGCACACATGTACACTATATAAATATTTATAATTATAGTGCATACAATATGTGTGCAGTTGTGTGAATAAGTGAATGTATATATGTGGGCCATTTTTAGTGATACAATTCAGGCATTAAAAGCATACTTTATACTAAAAGCACCACAAAAAAATGATTAAAAATGCTAAAACACATGTCCCTACTTGTAGCTTTCACCGCTGTAGCATCGGCGTCTCTGCCTCCTGCCAGGCAGAGACGCCGTCCCTCTCACCTCCCCGCTCCCTGCGCGGCGTCCTCCTGCGCTCCTCTTCCTGCTGCGGCCGGCGCGCGTTCTCTCACGGGCACTGTGCTTAGGGCGCGCGCGCGCTCCCTCTCTCTTAAAGGGGCCGCGCGCCGTCCTAAGGAGTCCCCGGCCAATAGCCGGAGGACCTCCCATATTTAAGGCACCTCCTCCAAAATGGAGGTGCCCGAGCAAAAGTTGTTGCACAGTTTCTTATCTCTGCTTCAGCCCTCAGGTCCCGCTGCTAGCCTGACTCCTCGTCCTGCCTGCCAGCCTGTTATCTGCCCGTTACCTGCCGAGCCTGCCAGCCTGCTCACCTGGAGCGCTCACCTGTTACCTGCCTGTTACCTGCCCTGGCTGTCAGTCCACTCACCTGGGAGCACCCGCCTGTTACCTGCTGTGTCTGTCAGCCCGCTCACCTGGGAGCACCCGCCTGTTACCTGCTGTGTCCGTCAGCCCGCTCACCTGGGAGCACCCACCTGTTACCTGCCTGTTACCTGCCTTGTCTGTCTGCCCACTCACCTGGGAGCACCCGCCTGTTTCCTGCTAGCCTACCTGGAGGCTCTGCCGTCACTTGCTGTGACCACCTGCCTGGTAAACCTAGAGACTACTACTTGCTCTGCTGTCACGTACCGTGACCACCTGTCAGTTAACCAGAGACTTCTGCCTGCTTGCTGTGTCCATCCGTCATACCGGTCAGTTCCAGCCATCTGACCCGTGGGAGCCACCTGCTCTCTTACAAGGTCGTCCCCAGAGTAGCACCTGGTCCCTCTGCCCGGATCCTCCCTGGTCACGGAGTCGTTAGCCGCCGTCCAACCAGGGTCAGTTCGGGTTGATACTTAGTTACGCCCCTCTGGGTCCCTCCTTGCACCGCGGCACAGAAGTTCCACCACCCGGACCCGTAACAACCGCTGAGCGATTTTCCGTTATTTGTTTTTGGTTTTCCCTCCCCTTCTGCCAAGAGCCATAACTTTTTTATTTTTCTAGCCATATAGCCGGATGAGGGCTTGTTTTATGTGGGACGAATTGTACTTTTGACTGACACCGAATCAGTGAAATTGCAAAAAAGTGCAATTTCACAATGATTTTTTTTTTCTTTTTATCTACCATGTTCACCATATGGTAAAACTGACCTGGCAATATGATTCCCCATGTCAGTACAAGTACGTAGATACCAAACATGTATACTTATTTTTTTTTATTATTTAAGTGGTGAAACAAAATTCAGAAATTTGTCAAAAATAAAACTTTGATCACCATATTCTGAGACCAATAACATTCTCATTGTTCATGATCTGGGGCTTGATGATGACTTATTTTTTGTGCCATGATGTTTTTATTTATACCATTTTGGGGTAGATACGATGTTTTGATTGCCTTTTATTACATTTTATTGCAATGTTGCGGAGACCAAAAAAAGCTGCCATTTAAAACTTTTTTCTCATTACATTGTTTTACAGATTCGATTCAATTATTTTATATTTTGACACATTGGACATTTCTGAACGCGGCGAAACCAAATGTGTATCTTTTTGTTTGTTTTGTTTTATTTTTAATTGGGCTAAAGGGGAACGATTTGAACTTTTGTGTTTTTTTTATTTTTTTAAATATCTTTTAAAACTTTTTACTTTTTGCTGTATTTAATAATCCACTTAGCAGACTTGAAGCTGCGATCATTTGATCGCTTGTGCTATAGATAGCAGGGCTTCAGCACTGCTATGTATAGCAGAAATCATGATCTCCTATGAACGCCAGCGACAGGCTGGGGTTCACAAGAGTATCGTAATGACAGGCACGGGGGTCTTCATCAGTCCTCTGGCTGTCATGACAACCCATCGGCACTCTGCGATCATGTAACAGACAAGATCAATGACACGTTTCCTGTCTATGTGTGTTAAATGCCGCTGTCATTGATTGACAGTGGCATTTAACTAGTTAACAGCTGCGGCTGGATCTGAGACTGTTAGAGGCACTTGATGGGTAATTAGATTAGCCATCAAGTGAGGGGACAGATGCCAGCTCAGTGTATGAGCCCGCATCAAAGGCAGGGACACGGCCGATGACATAAATATACGTCATCCATCATGAAGGGTTAAAAAATTATAATTTTTACATGCAGAATTAATAAGTTAATATATCTATAATGTTATTTATAGCAAAAATATGGAAGAAAATAATTCACCTACCCAACCCTAAAGAAGTTAATAATCTTTTTTGGGGTTGCCATTTCAACAACTACTTCTTACGGTTTAGGGCAAATAGAAAAACTAACGTTTTACTCTTTCTATGCTCTTTGTTCATTGGTTGCTACACTGTAGTCAATCACTCGACTCATCGTTTGATATAGATGTCACAAAGTACTGAGCTCGGTGATAGCGCTGTAGACATGCAGTCACTAGTGTTGAGCAAGCACTAAAATGCTCGGGTGCTCGAAGCTCAGGCCGAGCTCACCGTGATACTCGGGTGCTCGACCCAAGCAACGAGCCCAATGTTAGTCTTTGGGAGACCCGAGCATTTTTGCGGCGGCACCCCCGGCAGTCTGTAGAAAAGCCTAAAAAGTGCCGGAAACGATAGTGACAGTGTTCAAATGACATGGGGACAGCATGGGGATCGCCCCAGGAAGCATTTCTGACCCCCAGATCACTGCTGTCAACAACGTGGTCAGAGGTATTAAGCCACTTTTACGGGCTCACAATAAAACGTTCAAAAACGAAACTGAAACTGTTTTCCTGTGAAATATGTTAAGGAACATCCTTTCCAGGGTAAAAACTTGTGTATAAGGTAAAATAAATAACCAAAAACAAAAATACTCCTCCACACCTTGGGCTATGATCACAAGTAGCATTTTTTATGTGTTTTTGCACTTTTGTATTGCTTTCAACTGTGACAAATGCATTTACCGGGAAATGTCATTTTAACATTTTACAACCTTATCTGGCCATGTGCTGTGTGACACATACATACAGTGCTGAAAAGACATGGGAACAGCATGGGGAAGACCCCTGGAAGCATCTCTGACACCCAGGTCACTGCCCAAAAGTGTGCCCATCAGAAGTGATCCTTGCCGCATCAGAAGATGCAGACTTGCAACTATCCTCGTGCAAGTCCTTGTCCCAGGGCAGTGTTCAATTGTACCTCCCCCATTCCTTGCAATGCAAGCGCAAGTATGCAGCCTGCAACCCACCCACAAACCCCCAGGCTCCAATGCCATACTGCTTGCTTGCTTGCACTTGAAATTGGGCCTTTTAGGCATGTGGAGGCGGAATCTGGCCACCACGTCATGGCTGCGTCGGCGGCCTGGTATCCATACTCAGTCCCCAGCCGCCTGGCAGCCGGGTGTCCACGCTCGGTCCCCAGCCGCCAGGGGGCGGCCGGGTGTCCATATTCGGTCCCCAGCTGTCCCGTGGCCAGGTGCCCACACACGGTCCCCAGCCGCCTGGGGGCGGCCGGGTGTCCATAAACGGTCCCCAGCCGCCCATATTTGTCCCGGTAACCTTCCCCACACTTTTCTTAGCTTGGCCTGCTTTAGGGCAGCATTGGCCGAGCCCACCAGACAACCAGACTCCTCCGGTGGGCACTTCTTCTCCATCAGGGGAGTTGAGAGTGCCAAGGTGAGGAGCATGATGAAGATAGAAGTTAGCATCTGCTTTGTTTTCTTGGAATGCAAGCGTAAGTGTGCAACCTGCCACCCACCCACCCCCAGGCTGCAATACCATACTGCTTGCTTGCACTTGAAATTGTGCCTTTTAGGCATATGGAGGCAGACGCCGGCCACCATGTCATGGCTGCGTCGGCGGCCTGGTATCCATACTCAGTCCTCAGCCGCCCGGCGGCTGGGTGTCCTTGCTTGGTCCCCAGCCGCCAGGGGGCGGCCGAGTGTCCATAAACGGTCCCCAGCCACCCCGCGGCCGGGTACCCACACACGGTCCCCAGCCGCCTGGGGGTGGCCGGGTGTCCATAAACGGTCCCCAGCCGCCCCTATTTGAAGGACAGCCTAACCACAAACACGTGGACAAGTGAATGTGGCCAGGGATGGTCCATCTGACTGACGCCTTCACACTGGGTTAATATTATGGAAGCCGGGACACAGTTGGACACTGGGATGCAACACGTCCTCCAGACATAGAGGATTGCGGGTCCTGGGTCAATCAGGCTTCAACTCAAAGTTCAGAAGGTAGACAGCAGCAGTAGTCGGCCTCCTACACAACGAGTAAATTATTCATGATCATGAGGCCATCCATCTCCTTAGCTTTCTGCTCCTTGGAATGCAAGCGCATGTATGTAGAAGCGGCTAGGCCTGAGGTGGTCAGCGTTTTGGCGCATATCCTCCGAGGATTGCTGGATGTTTTCCTACTACTATCCCAGTTCTATGACTCCTGTTAAAACAAAGCTTCAGGTGATGAATGATGGATGAGGTGGTGGCAAAGGAGAAAGAGCAGGAGGAACAGGGACCATTCACATCAATATCAGGCCAGTCAACCACACATGTCTTGTAGGATATGTTTCTGTACCAAAAGGAGCGGTTCGGCTACACAGTTATAGGGCACACAGTGAGTGCAATGCCTACCAAAAATTTCGAGGCACTCCAATGCCCCTTGGAAGTGACATGGAGGTCAGAGGGCCTTAACTAAACCGTTTTTTCCATTTATAGCAACTGGGACTCCTGTACACTGTTGGCCTAAGCAGTGAATGGAAGGCTTTCCAAAAATTATGAGGAACTGCAATGCCCCTTGAAACAGACGTGGATTACAGCATACTAAAAACCTTCTACCCATTATTGTGGAGTGGGTCTCCTTGGAAAAGTGGTGGAGGTCGCAGTAGCTTAACAAGACGGTTGTTATGCACACGCCCGGGCTGAGCGGCGTGTGCGTGTGATTGTAGTGATTCCACTGGACCATGAACCGGAGAGTGCCTGGAGGGGCGTGACTAAGTATCTGGCCGATCCGACCAAGATGGCACGACGGCATACGACGCCAGTGCACCAGGGAGAAACCGGGCAGAGGGACCAGGTGCTACTCCAGGTCAAACTCAGGACACGGGGGTTGACCCACACAGGGATTACTGGATCAGGCTGGTTAGGCTGGCGCACAGACTGGAGGGTATAAGCAAACACGGCAGGTATGCAGATGGGTGGATACAGGCGAGTATGCAGGCAGGGAGGTACTGGCCGAAAGGACGGGCTGGAGCACAGAAAGGTTAAGACCCAGTACAGACTGGGTCACAGAACCGCAGATGCGGTAGACAACCACAGCAGAGAGGGAACGCCCGAAGCGGTGGGCAAGAACAGAGCAGGACAGGGCTGCAGGAGCAGCGAGCACAAGCAGGGCAGGACAGGACTGCCGGAGCAGCGGGCAGAAGCAGGGCAGGACAGGACTGCCGGAGCAGCGGACAGAAGCAGGGCAGGACAGGACTGCCGGAGCAGCGGGCAGAAGCAGGGCAGGACAGGACTGCCGGAGCAGCGGGCAGAAGCAGGGCAGGACAGGACTGCCGGAGCAGCGGGCAGAAGCAGGGCAGGACAGGACTGCCGGAGCAGCGGGCAGAAGCAGGGCAGGACAGGACTGCCGGAGCAGCGGGTAGAAGCAGGGCAGGACAGGACTGCCGGAGCAGCGGACAGAAGCAGGGCAGGACAGGACTGCCGGAGCAGCGGGCAGAAGCAGGGCAGGACAGGACTGCCGGAGCAGCGGGCAGAAGCAGGGCAGGACAGGACTGCCGGAGCAGCGGGCAGAAGCAGGGCAGGACAGGACTGCCGGAGCAGCGGGCAGAAGCAGGGCAGGACAGGACTGCCGGAGCAGCGGGCAAAGGAGTCAGAGCAGGCTAGGCTGAGTAGGGGGGACAGGGCTCTGTTCACACGGAACAGACAGGAAGGGAAAGGCAGAGCCAGACACCCACAGGGTACTTGCAGTGAAGTAGCGAGTGGACCACAAACTCACAAACGGGAGTACAGAGACAACAAGCAGGAGTTAGGTACGAGTTCAGACTCTGCAGAAAAAGGAAGGGAACGGACATAGAGGCAAAACAGGTAAAGGATAGGAGAGAGTTCAGACTGGAACTGAGTGTACGGAGGAGACCGACACTGCAGCGGGATACAGGAGCGGGTCTGGGAATACGGCCCCCAGAGAGGCAGGACGAACAGGCAAGGAGCGTGTTCAGACAGGACAGACAAGATACAGAAGCGGGTCTAGGAAATCAGCCCCTAGAAGGCGAGAGGAACAGGCTAGGAGCGTGTTCAGACAGGTCAGACAAGATACAGGAACAGGTCTAGGTAATCGGCCCCTAGAAGGCAGGAGGAACAGGCTAGGAGCGTGTTCAGACAAGATACAGGAACAGGTCTAGGTAATCGGCCCCTAGAAGGCAGGAGGAACAGGCTAGGAGCGTGTTCAGACAGGTCAGACAAGATACAGGAACAGGTCTAGGTAATCGGCCCCTAGAAGGCAGGAGGAACAGGCTAGGAGCGTGTTCAGACAGGCCTGGAAATACAGCCTCCAGGATAGGCAGAAAAGAGAACACAGAATGGGACCTGGCACCTTCAGAGTGCAAGCACAAACTGAAAGAAACACTATGCTCAGGCAGGGATAGATGGGCGCAGCTGAGCTATATACCAGGTGACAGACAGCAATAGGCTGAGGACGCACAAGGGGTGTGACCCACAGCAGGTACAAAAAGCAGGAAGTGATCGGGCGCCGCCCTTAAGTAGCAGAAACAGACACAAACAGACAGCATGGAGGGAAGCCAGAGAGACATTCTGGACAGGAGATCAAGTGCGCGCTCTTGCACAGTGGGAGATGGACCACTATGCAAGGACGCCGCCAGGTATGTTACAGTACCCCCCCCCTTACGCCCCCTCTTCTTCAGGCCTGCCAGAATCTTCCGCACGGAATTCGAGGGCCAATTCTTCACTTCGAAGAGATCACTTCCACTGTCCACCGGAAAAACTGGTCTCCTCTAGGTAGCTAGGATGCTACCTCCCATCCGGCCACCCTTAGCAACAGACGAAACGGGTGGAGTACCAGGAACAGCACACAAGGAAGTCTCTCTCCACATATTTTCAGGTGGCACCCCAGAGGGTACAGGAGACAACTGGAAGTCCTCCACCGGGTTGGAGGGGGACAGAGACTTGGGGGTAATCTCTGCTTCGAGGTACATCTTGACAAGCTCACAGGAAGAAATAGACGGGTTATCAGGTACATAATGAGGAAAAGTCACTGTCTCTTTGTTTTCTGGTGGTACCCCGGAGGATTCAGGAAACAACTGGAGGTCCTCCGCCGGGTCAGAAGAGTGCAGAGGCTCAGAGAAAACATCTGCTTCAGAGTACACTAGGTCGGACTCACTGGACGAAGCAGGCGAGGTATCGGGTACCGAGTATAGGAAAGTCTCTGTCCATTCTCCACCAGGTGGCACCCCGAAGGGTTCTGGAGACAACTGGCGGTCCTCCGCCTGGTCAGAGGAGTGTAGAGACTCGGGAGTAACCACTGCTTCAGAGTACACTAGGTTGGACTCACTGGACGAAGCGAGCGAGGTATCAGGTACAGAGTATAGGAGAGTCTCTGTCCTTTCGCTACCAGGTAGCACCCCGAAGGGTTCAGGAGACAACTGGAGGTCCTCCGCCTGGTCGGAGGGGTGTAGAGACTCGGGGGTAACTACCACTTTGGGGTACCCATTGTCAGGCTCACAGGACGAAGCGGACAAAGTATCGAGTACCGGGTGTAGAGAATTCTCTCTCCATTTGTCATCGAGTGGTATCCCGGAGGATTCAGGAGGCAACAGGGGGTCCTCCGCCAGGTAGTAGAGGTGCACAGACTCTGAGGTAACCACAGCTTTGGAGCATCCTTGGACATGCACACCGGTTAAAGTGGGTGAAGCATCTGATGCCGGGTGCAGGAAGTTCTCCTGTGTGGAGTCTGGATGGGCAGAAGTCTCTTCGGGCAGGAGAACTGGTGCACTACCCACTCACATTACCCGTTGGGGCTTCTCCGGGATACAGGGAGATGAAGCTTCAGTAGGGACTTCAAGGTTGGGGTCAGGAGGTCTCAGGGAGGACAGACCCTGGCGTGACGGCTTGCCTCTACGTCTAGCACGTCTGGACTGCCTCTTGAGGTTGGGAGAAGTATTCCGGAAAGCGTAGTCACCCTGTGAGGATTCTGGGTGGGCAGTAGTCTCATTGGGCTGGAGGACTATTGCGCTACCCACACACATTACCCATTGGGGCTGCTCCGGGATATTGGGAAGTGAAGCTTCAGCAGGAGCCTCCGGGTTAGGATCATCGAAGACCATTAGAAAGGCCACCAGGAAGGCCATTAGGTCCAGGAGGATCGGATCCTGTGTTTCATATAGGGGGTTGATCCATTCCAAGGCATCACCCGCCAGGTAAGACATAATGAATGCCACCTTAACCCGATCGGTGGGAAAACATAGAGGGTAGAACTTGAAGTGTAGCATGCATTGCTCCACAAATGCACGACTTTGTCTAGGATCCCCATAATAACGTAGCGGAACCGCGGGAACGAGAGCAGATAGATCCATCTGGACGGGTGCGTAATTCGCCTGGAACTCAGCTAAAGGAAAAAAAAATATATTTATTTATTTATTTTAATGCATGTATTCGCTGGAAAACTTCTCAGAGAGCGAAGGCCGTGGGGCTCAACGGGAACCATGGCCTGAGCATGCTGTTATGCACACGCCCGGGCTGAGCGGCGTGTGCGTGTGATTGTAGTGATTCCACTGGACCATGAACCGGAGAGTGCCTGGAGGGGCGTGACTAAGTATCTGGCCGATCCGACCAAGATGGCACGACGGCATACGACGCCAGTGCACCAGGGAGAAACCGGGCAGAGGGACCAGGTGCTACTCCAGGTCAAACTCCGGACACGGGGGTTGACCCACACAGGGATTACTGGATCAGGCTGGTTAGGCTGGCGCACAGACTGGAGGGTATAAGCAAACACGGCAGGTATGCAGATGGGTGGATACAGGCGAGTATGCAGGCAGGGAGGTACTGGCCGAAAGGACGGGCTGGAGCACAGAAAGGTTAAGACCCAGTACAGACTGGGTCACAGAACCGCAGATGCGGTAGACAACCACAGCAGAGAGGGAACGCCCGAAGCGGTGGGCAAGAACAGAGCAGGACAGGGCTGCAGGAGCAGCGAGCACAAGCAGGGCAGGACAGGACTGCCGGAGCAGCGGGCAGAAGCAGGGCAGGACAGGACTGCCGGAGCAGCGGACAGAAGCAGGGCAGGACAGGACTGCCGGAGCAGCGGGCAGAAGCAGGGCAGGACAGGACTGCCGGAGCAGCGGGCAGAAGCAGGGCAGGACAGGACTGCCGGAGCAGCGGGCAGAAGCAGGGCAGGACAGGACTGCCGGAGCAGCGGGCAGAAGCAGGGCAGGACAGGACTGCCGGAGCAGCGGGCAGAAGCAGGGCAGGACAGGACTGCCGGAGCAGCGGACAGAAGCAGGGCAGGACAGGACTGCCGGAGCAGCGGGCAGAAGCAGGGCAGGACAGGACTGCCGGAGCAGCAGGCAGAAGCAGGGCAGGACAGGACTGCCGGAGCAGCGGGCAGAAGCAGGGCAGGACAGGACTGCCGGAGCAGCGGGCAGAAGCAGGGCAGGACAGGACTGCCGGAGCAGCGGGCAGAAGCAGGGCAGGACAGGACTGCCGGAGCAGCGGGCAAAGGAGTCAGAGCAGGCTAGGCTGAGTAGGGGGGACAGGGCTCTGTTCACACGGAACAGACAGGAAGGGAAAGGCAGAGCCAGACACCCACAGGGTACTTGCAGTGAAGTAGCGAGTGGACCACAAACTCACAAACGGGAGTACAGAGACAACAAGCAGGAGTTAGGTACGAGTTCAGACTCTGCAGAAAAAGGAAGGGAACGGACATAGAGGCAAAACAGGTAAAGGATAGGAGAGAGTTCAGACTGGAACTGAGTGTACGGAGGAGACCGACACTGCAGCGGGATACAGGAGCGGGTCTGGGAATACGGCCCCCAGAGAGGCAGGACGAACAGGCAAGGAGCGTGTTCAGACAGGACAGACAAGATACAGAAGCAGGTCTAGGAAATCAGCCCCTAGAAGGCGAGAGGAACAGGCTAGGAGCGTGTTCAGACAGGTCAGACAAGATACAGGAACAGGTCTAGGTAATCGGCCCCTAGAAGGCAGGAGGAACAGGCTAGGAGCGTGTTCAGACAAGATACAGGAACAGGTCTAGGTAATCGGCCCCTAGAAGGCAGGAGGAACAGGCTAGGAGCGTGTTCAGACAGGTCAGACAAGATACAGGAACAGGTCTAGGTAATCGGCCCCTAGAAGGCAGGAGGAACAGGCTAGGAGCGTGTTCAGACAGGCCTGGAAATACAGCCTCCAGGATAGGCAGAAAAGAGAACACAGAACGGGACCTGGCACCTTCAGAGTGCAAGCACAAACTGAAAGAAACACTATGCTCAGGCAGGGATAGATGGGCGCAGCTGAGCTATATACCAGGTGACAGACAGCAATAGGCTGAGGACGCACAAGGGGTGTGACCCACAGCAGGTACAAAAAGCAGGAAGTGATCGGGCGCCGCCCTTAAGCAGCAGAAACAGACACAAACAGACAGCATGGAGGGAAGCCAGAGAGACATTCTGGACAGGAGATCAAGTGCGCGCTCTTGCACAGTGGGAGATGGACCACTATGCAAGGACGCCGCCAGGTATGTTACAACGGTTTTAATGCCCCTTGGAAGACATGTGGAGGTCGCAGTAGCTTAACAAGACGGTTTTAATGCCCCTTGGAAGAGACATGGAGGTCGCAGTGGAATAAAAAACAATATCAATGCCCCTTGGAAAAGTGGTGGAGGTTGCAGTAGCTTAACAAGACGGTTTTAATGCGCCTTGGAAGAGACGTGGAGATCGCAGTAGCTTACCAAGACGGTTTTAATGCCCCTTGGAAGAATGGTGGAGGTCGCAATGGAATAAAAAGACAATATCAATGCCCCTTGGAATAGTGGTGGAGGTCGCAGTAGCTTAAAAAGATGGTTTAATGCGACTTGGAAGATTGGTGGAGGTTGCAGTGGAATAAAAAGACAATATCAATGCCCCTTGGAAGAGTGATGGAGGTCGCAGGAGCTTAACAAGACGGTTTTAATGCCCCTTGGAAGAATGGTGGAGGTCGCAGTGGAATAAAAAGACAATATCAGTGCCCCTTGGAAGAGTGGTGGAGATCGCAGTAGCTTAACAAGGCGGTTTTAATGCCCCTTGGAAGAGACGTGGAGGTCACAGTTGCTTCACAAGTCAGTTTTAATGCCCCTTGGAAAAGTGGTGGATGTCGCAGTAGCTTAACAAGATAGTTTTAATGGCCCTTGGAAGAATGGTGGAGGTCGCAGCAGCTTAACAATATGGTTTTAATGCCCCTTGGAAGAATGGTGGAGGTCGCAGTGGAATAAAAAGACAATATCAATGCCCCTTGGAAGAGTGGTGGAGGTCGCAGTAGCTTAACAAGACGGTTTTAATGCCCCTTGGAAGAGACATGGAGGTTGTAGTAGCTTAACAAGACGGTTTTAATGCCCCTTGGAAAAGTAGTGGAGGTCGCAGTAGCTTAACAAGATGATTTTAATGCCCCTTGGAAAAGTGGTGGAGGTCGCAGTAGCTTAACAAGACGGTTTTAATGCCCCTTGGAAGAGACGTGGAGGTCACAGTAGCTTAACAAGTCGGTTTTAATGCCCCTTGGAAAAGTGGTGGAGGCCGCAGTAGCTTAACAAGATGGTTTTAATGGCACTTGGAAGAATGGTGGAGGTCGCAGTAGCTTAACAAGACTGTTTTAATGCCCCTTGGAAGAATGGTGGAGGTCGCAGTGGAATAAAAAGACAATATCAATGCCCCTTGGAAAAGTGGTGGAGGTCGCAGTAGCTTAACAAGACGGTTTTAATGCCCCTTGGAAGAGACATGGAGGTTGTAGTAGCTTAACAAGATGGTTTTAATGCCCCTTGGAAAAGTGGTGGAGGTCGCAGTAGCTTAACAAGATGATTTTAATGCCCCTTGGAAAAGTGGTGGAGGTCGCAGTAGCTTAACAAGACGGTTTTAATGCCCCTTGGAAGAATGGTGGAGGTCGCAGTGGAATAAAAAGACAATATAAATGCCCCTTGGAAAAGTGGTGGAGGTCGCAGTAGCTTAACAATACGGTTTTAATGCCCCTTGGAAGAGACGTGGAGGTCGCAGTAGCTTAACAAGATGATTTTAATGCCCCTTGGAAGAGACGTGGAGGTCGCAGTAGCTTAACAAGACGGTTTTAATGCCCCTTGTAAGAGACGTGGAAGTCGCAGTGGAATAAAAAGACAATATCAATGCCCCTTGAAAAAGTGGTGGAGGTCACAGTAGCTTAACAAGACGGCTTTAATGCCCGTTGGAAGAATGGTGGAGGTCGCAGTGGAATAAAAAGACAATATCAATGCCCCATGGAAAAGTGGTGGAGGTCGCAGTAGCTTAACAAGATGGTTTTAATGCCCCTTGGAAGAATGGTGGAGGTCGCAGTGGAATAAAAAGACAATATCAATGCCTCTTGGAAAAGTGGTGGAGGTCGCAGTAGCTTAACAAAATGGTTTTAATGCCCCTTGGAAGAGACGTGGAGGTCACAGTAGCTTAACAAGATGGTTTTAATGCCCCTTGGAAAAGTGGTGGAGGTCACAGTAGCTTAACAAGACGATTTTAATGCCCCTTGGAAAAGTGGTGGAGGTCGCAGTAGCTTAACAAGACAGTTTTAATGCCCCATGGAAGAGACATGGAAGTCGCAGTAGCTTAACAAGACAGTTTTAATGCCCCTTGTAAGAGACGTGGAGGTCGCAGTGGAATTGTTAGAACCTTGCTCTTAGGTTTTTTCCTTTGCTGGTCACATGACCTTGTTGGCCTATTTAATCCTGCTCCGCCCTTCTGGCTTTGCTGGACTTCATTGTATAACTACTTTCTAGCTAGCCTGTGCTCTGTATCTAACTCTGTTAGTTTGCTTGGTCTACGGACCTCTATGTTCTATATATTTTGTTTGTTCGTCTGTCTGCTACTATTTCTGTTAGGAGGTGTCCCATTTTCCTCCCAGTCCTTAGTACTTGTAGGGATTCCTTCCCCACATCTATAGGTCTCCGTACAGACTAGCTTAGGACTTTAGCAGGTCTGATCGCAGGATCAGGTTCCCTGTTACATCGTAGGGATTCAGCTGAGTTCTATCGTAGGGACAGATCTCCTCTCTTTCCTTAGCTCTGGTAGCAGAACTTAACAGTAAGTCCAGCCTGCAAATTCTCTAAGGAAAGATTTTTCTGTTCCATCATGGTGTCGGTTCAGGATTTGGCTCATCGCCTGCAGGGACTCTCTCTGGAGGTGGCCGAGCTCCGTCAGCACGTTAGTAACTGTCCTGGAGCACATTTCTTGGAGCCTAAGGTATGTTTGCCGGATTTATTTTTTGGTGAACACCGAGAATTTTTTTCATTTAAAAATGCTTGCTTATTGTATTTTCGTTTGAGACCCAAGTCCTCTGGGGATGAATGCCAGCGCATAGGGTTCATAATGTCACTTTTGCGCAAAGAGCCTCAGGAGTGGGCCTTTTCTTTGCAACCTAGTGATACATGCTTCAGATCAGTGGATAGTTTTTTTTCTGCTTTGGGACTATTATATGATGATCCTGACCGTGTCGCATCAGCTGAGACTGAGTTGAGACGTTTGAAACAGGGATCAGGTAATGTGGAAAAATATTGTACTCATTTCCGTCGTTGGTCTACTCAAACAGGGTGGAATGATTCTGCTCTGAAAAGTCTATTTCTTGCTGGGCTCAATGAAAGGGTTAAAGACCTGCTAATTGCTTATCCTACACCTGAAGATTTGCAACAGGCTATGCAATTAGCTATACGGGTGGATAGGAGACTGCGTGCAAGGGTTAATGAGAGCAAATCCTCTGCTATGTCAGTTTCTGGTTATGAGAATGTGTGTACTAACAGTGGTGAACCGATGGAGATTGGATCGGTGGCACCTCGCTCTCAAGAAAAAGACCGTAGATTTTTTGAAGGCTTGTGTTTCTATTGCGGAAAATCTGGTCATTTGATTAAAGGCTGTGAGCTTCGTATGAAGAAAGAAAAAAAAATGGTCAGTCATGCCCGTATTGCCTGTTTAAATTCCAAGGGTGTATTTTTAGCTGCTTCCACGATTGCTCAGGAAAAATTAATGGAATTTCGGGTGTTTGTTGATTGCGGGTCTACTCTGAATGTAATTGATGGGGGATTCTTGGAAAGACTCAATTTAAAACCCGAACCTTTATCATCCCCCATTGCTGTGGTTTCTGTGGATGGTTCCCCTTTGAAGAATATTACTCTCAAGGTCTGTGAATTTCCTCTCACTATTAATGGTGTTCACCATGAGAAATTGGATTTGGTAGTTTTGAATAACTTGCCTTCTCCAGTAATATTGGGATTGCCCTGGTTAAAATTTCACAATCCTGTACTGGATTGGTCTACCAGTGAAATTAAATCCTGGAGCCATAAATGTTATGACAAGTGTTGTAACGGGCGTATTGCAGCTTTGGATAGGGGAGAATTGCCTGTTCCTATTCAGGATTTTTGGAGAGTTTTTTCTGAGAAGGAATCGCAGGTTTTGCCTCCCCATAGAGACTATGATTGTTCTATTGAATTTGTCCCTGGAGCGACTCTTCCTAAAAGTCGTTTATTTAACCTTACTATTCCTGAGAGGAAGGCTTTGGAGGAATACATACAGACAAGTTTGGCCGCCGGTCACATTAGGCCTTCTAAGTCTCCTGTGGCGGTTGGATTTTTTTTTGTAAAAAAAAAGGACGGCGGTTTACGTCCTTGTCTGGATTTTCGTGAGATTAACAAAATTACTGTACGCAATCCTTACCCACTGCCATTGATTCCTGATCTGTTTAACCAGTTAATGGGGGCCAAGTGGTTCTCTAAAATTGACCTTAAGGGGGCATACAATCTGTTGCGCATGAAGGAGGGTGACGAATGGAAGACTGCTTTTAACACTCCTGTGGGTCATTTTGAGAATCTGGTTATGCCTTTTGGTCTTACTAATGCTCCTGCATTTTTTTCAGAATCTTATTAATGACATCCTTAGACCTTTGATCGGCAAAAATGTGGTTGTGTATTTGGATGACATTTTGATTTATTCGCCGGATCTGGAGTCTCATTGGCGAAGCGTACGTGAGGTATTACAGTTATTAATGGACAATTCGCTTTTTGCTAAGCTGGAGAAATGTGAGTTCGCTGTACAGAGAATTAGTTTTTTGGGTTACATTATCTCCAGCGATGGTTTTGAGATGGACCCGGTGAAAGTTCAAGCTGTACAGGAATGGCCTAGGCCTATTGGTTTGAAATCGATACAGAGGTTTTTAGGTTTCGCCAATTATTACAGAAAATTCATAAAAAATGTTTCTAGTATTGTCAAACCTCTGACCGATCTCACCAGGAAGGTGCTGATGCGGTTCAGTGGTCTTCTGAGGCCATTGAAGCTTTTGTGTATCTCAAGGAGAGGTTCACCTCTGCTCCCATCCTTATGCAGCCTGATGTGACTAAGCCGTTTTTGGTTGAGGTTGATGCTTCCTCTGTGGGGGTTGGCGCAGTATTGTCTCAGGATAACGGGGATGGATTACATCCCTGTGCCTTTTTTTCAAAAAAATTTTCGGAGACTGAACTGAATTACGATATTGGTAATCGGGAATTGCTGGCTATTAAACTCGCATTTGAACACTGGCGCCACTTCTTGGAAGGTGTGGAATTTCCCGTTCAGGTTCTTACGGATCATAAAAATCTGATATATCTTGATGCTGCCAAGCGCCTGAATGCCCGTCAGGCTAGGTGGGCACTGTTTTTCTCGCGGTTTAATTTCTCCGTTACTTACATCCCTGGTACTAAGAATGTTAAGGCGGATGCCTTGTCTCGCAGTTTTTCTCCCATAGTCGGTGCTGAGAAAGAGGAGAACATTTTACAAGAAGGTGTTGTGATAGCTGCTTTGGACTCCGTTTTGGAAGATGAGATTCTTAAAGCACAGGAGAATGCCCCATCTAACACTCCTCATGGGAGGTTGTTTGTGCCTGGGACCTTTAGGAGAGATTTGTTTGTTGAGTGTCATGAGTCTCGGTTGGCAGGTCATCCCGGAATCTCTGAGACCAAGAGACTGGTGGGTCGCAGTTTTTGGTGGCCTGGATGGCAGAAGGAGGTCATTAAGTGGGTGCGTCAATGTACTATATGTGCTAGATCTAAGTCCTCACATACTCCTGCTGCGGGGTTGCTTTGTCCTTTGGAGGTTCCCAGTGCTCCTTGGACACATTTGGCTATGGACTTTATAACTGACCTTCCCCCCTCTGAGGGTTTTACTGTTATCTGGGTGGTCGTGGACCGTTTTAGCAAGATGTGTCACTTGGTTCCCTTCGTCAAACTGCCCTGCGCTAAAACTCTCGCTAAGGCCTTTGTCAAGGAAATTGTCAGACTTCATGGCGTTCCTACTGACATTGTTTCTGATAGGGGTCCTCAGTTCGTGGCTCGTTTTTGGCGTGCCTTTTGTGACAGGTTGGGAGTTCATTTGTCGTTCTCGTCCGGATATCATCCTGAATCTAATGGCCAGACAGAAAGGAAGAACCAGGATGTTGAGCAGTTCTTGCGTTGTTTTGTGGCAGACAATCAAGAGGGGTGGTCTGAGTTTCTGCCACTTGCTGAATTTTCTCTGAACAATCATACATCCGTCGTTTGGGTCGTTCTCCAAGTTGGGA
Source organism: Phyllobates terribilis (assembly GCF_046119375.1). Taxonomy (NCBI): domain Eukaryota; kingdom Metazoa; phylum Chordata; class Amphibia; order Anura; family Dendrobatidae; genus Phyllobates; species Phyllobates terribilis. Next base: position 22,204,666 of record NW_027362761.1, on the reverse strand, counting down.
TCTGCCGTGCCTGAGGAGGAGAATTTTTCCGGTGATTTGGAGAGAGTTTGGACGGATGTGCGTGGTAATCTTCAGGAGGCCAACAGAAAATCTAAAGACTGCTTTGATAGGAAACGACAGGAGGTTTTGTTCGCTGTTGGTGACATGGTTTGGTTGTCCTCTAGGAATCTGTGGTTGAGGATTCCTTCTAAGAAATTGGGTCCCAAGTTTGTAGGGCCCTTTAAGGTGCTTCAGGTTGTCAACCAATCTGCTGTTAGGTTGGAGGTTCCTACCTCCTGGAGAATTAATCCGGTATTTCATGTCTCTCTGTTAAAAAAAGCTGTTGTGTCGGATGGTGACGCCTCTGCCTCTGTTCCTCCGGTGGTGGAGGACGGGGAATATGAAATTTCTCGCATCCTTAACTCTAGACGGTATAGAGGTAGTTTGCAGTATCTTGTGGCCTGGAAAGGTTTCGGACCCGAGGATAACTCTTGGGTGAGGTCAGATGATGTTTCCGCGTCCAGACTTATCAGAGCGTTTCACAGGAGATTTCCTGATAAGCCTGGTCCTAGGGGATCCGGAGGATCCTCTTAGAAGGGGGGGTACTGTTAGAACCTTGCTCTTAGGTTTTTTCCTTTGCTGGTCACATGACCTTGTTGGCCTATTTAATCCTGCTCCGCCCTTCTGGCTTTGCTGGACTTCATTGTATAACTACTTTCTAGCTAGCCTGTGCTCTGTATCTAACTCTGTTAGTTTGCTTGGTCTACGGACCTCTATGTTCTATATATTTTGTTTGTTCGTCTGTCTGTTACTATTTCTGTTAGGAGGTGTCCCATTTTCCTCCCAGTCCTTAGTACTTGTAGGGATTCCTTCCCCACATCTATAGGTCTCCGTACAGACTAGCTTAGGACTTTAGCAGGTCTGATCGCAGGATCAGGTTCCCTGTTACATCGTAGGGATTCAGCTGAGTTCTATCGTAGGGACAGATCTCCTCTCTTTCCTTAGCTCTGGTAGCAGAACTTAACAGGAATAAAAAGATAATATCAATGCCCCTTGGAAAAGTGGTGGAGATCGCAGTAGCTTAACAAGACGGTTTTAATGCCCCTTGGAAGAGACATGGAGGTTGTAGTAGCTTAACAAGACGGTTTTAATGCCCCTTGGAAAAGTGGTGGAGGTCGCAGTAGCTTAACAAGATGGTTTTAATGGCACTTGGAAGAATGGTGGAGGTCGCAGTAGCTTAACAAGACGGTTTTAATGCCCCTTGGAAGAGACATGGAGGTTGTAGTAGCTTAACAAGACGGTTTTAATGCCCCTTGGAAAAGTGGTGGAGGTCGCAGTAGCTTAACAAGATGATTTTAATGCCCCTTGGAAAAGTGGTGGAGGTCGCAGTAGCTTAACAAGACGGTTTTAATGCCCCTTGGAAGAATGGTGGAGGTCGCAGTGGAATAAAAAGACAATATAAATGCCCCTTGGAAAAGTGGTGGAGGTCGCAGTAGCTTAACAATACTGTTTTAATGCCCCTTGGAAGAGACGTGGAGGTCGCAGTAGCTTAACAAGACGGTTTTAATGCCCCTTGTAAGAGACGTGGAGGTCGCAGTGGAATAAAAAGACAATATCAATGCCCCTTGAAAAAGTGGTGGAGGTCGCAGTAGCTTAACAAGATGGTTTTAATGCCCCTTGGAAGAATGGTGGAGGTCGCAGTGGAATAAAAAGACAATATCATTGCCCCTTGGAAAAGTGGTGGAGGTCGCAGTAGCTTAACAAAATGGTTTTAATGCCCCTTGTAAGAGACGTGGAGGTCGCAGTGGAATAAAAAGACAATATCAATGCCCCTTGAAAAAGTGGTGGAGGTCGCAGTAGCTTAACAAAATGGTTTTATTGCCCCTTGGAAGAGACGTGGAGGTCACAGTAGCTTAACAAGATGGTTTTAATGCCCCTTGGAAAAGTGGTGGAGGTCACAGTAGCTTAACAAGACGATTTTAATGCCCCTTGGAAAAGTGGTGGAGGTCGCAGTAGCTTAACAAGACAGTTTTAATGCCCCTTGGAAGAGACATGGAAGTCGCAGTAGCTTAACAAGACCGTTTTAATGCCCCTTGTAAGAGACGTGGAGGTCGCAGTGGAAGAAAAAGATAATATCAATGCCCCTTGGAAAAGTGGTGGAGGTCGCAGTAGCTTAACAAGACAGTTTTAATGCCCCTTGGAAGAGACGTGGAGGTTGCAGTGGCTTAACAAGACAGTTTTAATGCCCCTTGGAAGAATGGTGGAGGTTGCAGTGGAATAAAAAGACAATATCAATGCCCCTTGGAAAAGTGGTGGAGGTCGCAGTAGCTTAACAAGACGGTTTTAATGCCCCTTGGAAGAGATGTGGAGGTCGCAGTAGCTTAACAAAACGGTTTTAATGCCCCTTGGAAGAATGGTGGAGGTCGCAGTGGAATAAAAAGACAATATCACTGCCCCTTGGAAAAGTGGTGGAGGTCGCAGTAGCTTAACAAGATGGTTTTAATGCCCCTTGGAAGAATGGTGGAGGTTGCAGTGGAATAAAAAGACAATATCAATGCCCCTTGGAAAAGTGGTGGAGGTTGCAGTAGCTTAACAAGACAGTTTTAATGCCCCTTGGAAGTGACGTGGAGGTCACAGTAGTTTAACAAGACGATTTGAATGCCCCTTACAAGAGCCATGCAGTACAGCATATTAAAAACATTATTCCCATTATTGGGGAGTGGGTCTCCCATAGTCTTTGCCTATGCCTTCCAAGCAAAAGCTGCCAAAAATTAGTACGGAGGAACTTGCAATGCTGGCAACACGGACCACGGTCTCCCTGGTGGTATAATGGTGGTGGAGGCTGAGGATAAGAAGAAGAGCAAAAAACAGCCGAAATGAGGAAGCATATACCCATGTGTGGGTGTGAAGCGGTGCATTGGAATACACCTCCCAAAATAACACAGTGGATTTGACTTTATGTTACTCTGCTGTCATTTGGCCCAATCCAGCCCTTAATTATTTTGATAAGGGTCAGCTTGTCAGCATTGTCAGTTGACAGGAAAGTGCGCTTATCAGTTATAATTCACCCAACGGCACTAATAACACGCTCCGATAACACGCTAGCGGCAGGGCAGGCCAGGACCTCCAAGGCGTACAGAGCGAGTTCATTCCAAGTGTCCAGCTTGGATACCCAATAATTAAAAGGCACTGAGGAATCACAGAGGACGCTGGTACAGTCGGCAAGGTACTCCCTCACCATCTTTTGAAACTTGCCACTCCTTGTGAGAGTACCCCGTGCCTCAGGGCCTGTAAGCTGGGCGGGTCTCAGAAAACTGTCCCAGAATGTTGACAGTGTTCCCCTGCCTCTGCTGGATTGGAGTTGCGTCTCTCTCGCCTGTACGCCTTGGTTGGTCAACAAACTGTGACCTCTGCCGCTAGCGTGTTCAGATGGGAATTTTTTTAACAGTTCTGCAGCAAGGGCCTTCTGGTACTGCCACATTTTTGTAGACCTCTCCACCTCAGGAGTAAGAGAGTGAAAGTTCTCCTTGTAGCGGTGGTCTAAAAGTGTCACCAACCAGTAATGACTGTCACCCAACATTTTGACAACGCGAGGGTCACGGTTAAGGCAGCGTAACATAATGTCAGCCATGCATGCCAGACTGGCAACGGGCAAGACTTCCGTGTCCTCACCAAGATGACGACTGACCATGCTCTCCTCCTCCTCCTCCTCCCCCCTGTCCTCAGGCCACCCACACTGAACCGACGGTATAACAGTTGTACAGGTACTACCGTCTACAGCGCATGATACCAGCTCCTGTTCTTCCTCCTCCTCCTCCTCCTCTCCCTCATTGTCCCCCAATGCACGTTGGGATGAGATGAGGCTGGGCTGTGTGTAATCGCCTGCTATGGCTTCTTGATCTATCTCATCATACTCTGGCTGCAATGCCTCCTCTTTAATTCTCTGCAGAGAGCGTTGCAAAAGACAGACAAGTGGGATGCTGACGCTAATGATGGCGTCATCGCCACTCACCATCTTGGTGGACTCCTCAAAGTTTGTCAGGATGGTACATATGTCAGACATCCAGGTCCACTCCTGAGGTCTTATGTGTGGAGTCTGACCTGAATATCGATGGCCTGTTGCATCTGGTACTCCACAACTGCTCTCTTCTGCTCACAAATCCTTTGCAACACGTGGAGGGTAGAGTTCCAACGTGTGGGGACATCACACACCAGTCAGTGTGCCGGTAGCTGCAAACGCTGCTGCAACACAGCAAGGGCGGCGGAAGCTGTAGCCAACTTTCGAAAATGAGCTGACAGCTGGCGTACTTTGACGAGATCCCAAAAAGCTCTACTTTTGTCTCATCTGACCAGAGAACATTCTTCCAAAACGTTTTAGGCTTTCTCAGGTAAGTTTTGGCAAACTCCAGCCTGGCTTTTTTATGTCTCGGGGTAAGAAGTGGGGTCTTCCTGGGTATCCTAGCATACAGTCCCTTTTCATTCAGACGCCGACGGATAGTTGACACTGTTGTACCCTCGGACTGCAGGGCAGCTTGAACTTATTTGGATGTTAGTCGAGGTTCTTTATCCACCATCCGCACAATCTTGCATTGAAATCTCTCGTCAATTTTTCTTTTCCGTCCACATCTAGGGAGGTTAGCCACAGTGCCATGGGCTTTAAACTTCTTGATGACACTGCGCACGGAAGACACAGGAACATTCAGGTCTTTGGAGATGGACTTGTAGCCTTGAGATTGCTCATGCTTCCTCACAATTTGGTTTCTCAAGTCCTCAGACAGTTCTTTGGTCTTCTTTCTTTTCTCCGTGCTCAATGTGGTACACACAAGGACACAGGACAGAGGTTGAGTCAACTTTAATCCATGTTAACTGGCTGCAAGTGTGATTTAGTTATTGCCAACACCTGTTAGGTGCCACAGGTAAGTTACAGGTGCTGTTAATTACATGAATTAGAGAAGCATCACATGATTTTTCAAACAGTGACAATACTTTTGTCCACCCCCTTTTCTAGGTTTGGTGTGGAATTATATCCAATTTGGCTTTAGGACAATTCTTTTTGTGTTTTTTTCATTGAAGACAAATTAAATGAAGATAATAATACCAAAGAATTTGTGACTGCAATCATTTTCAGGAAGAAACTGAGTATTATCTGACAGAATTGCAGGGGTGCCAATACTTTTGGCCACCACTGTAGTTGTCAAGCACTTTCCAAGTGATGCTATCGCTTGGAAAGTGCTTGTCAGTCCGCATGCGGAAACACATGCGTTAACGCATGTGGGTACGCATGTGAATCCGCATGTATTCCGCATGTATTCTGCAGGGAAAACGCATGCACAATCTGCATGCGTTTTTTCTGCCAGGGAGATGCAGAAATGCTGCAGAAATTTTCTGCTTCATTTCTTCATCGTGGGCACATAGCCTAACACACACAATAGAAAACAAAAAGATGCCTGTAAAGACGCGCCTCCGTCGTGTTCCTGAAGACTTCTCTGTAGCAAAAATGTGCATAATATCATAGAAACTCATTTCTTCTTTCTTGTGTCCCCGAGCCTACGGAATAATAATCTTTTATACTGGACAACCCATGTAAATAATATGCACCCTCAGTTGATGACATCGAAAAAAATTAAGCCCTTATGTAAACTTAAAAATAAAAATTATATGACTCTGGGAAATAAAAAAAAAAAGCATCCTGAAGGCCTAAAAATGAAATATGATCACATTGGATCTAGGATCATATTAGCGTTCAGGGCTCTTTTTTCTCTCTTGTATTGTTATAGGAACAGAAAAATTGAATTCCTAAAACAAACGGATCTGTCACATGACAAACACAAAGGCTATGTGCCCACGATGCAGAAATGCTCCGGCTCTTTTCCTGAGCGTTTCTGCATCTCCCTGGCAGAAAAAACGCATGCGGATTGTACATGCGGATTGTACATGCGGATTGTACATGCGTTTTTCCTGCCAGGGACATGCGGATATGAAGCGTTCTTCACATCCATTTCCGCATGCGGGTTGTCAAGCTCTTTCCAAGCGATTTTAGCATCACTTGGAAAGTGCTTGTCAACTTGGTCACACTATATAAATCCATGCAAATGGCATGGATTTATATAGTGTGACCCCAAAGAATGGTTAAAAAAAAAATATATATATTATACTTACCTTCTGTCTTTATTCGCTCCGTCCTGGCTTGCCGGCAGCTCGCGGTACACTGAAGGACCTGCTGTCACATGACTAAATGACGTCAGCACAGGTCCTTCAGTCCACCGCGATCTGCCGGCAAGCGAAGACAAGCGCAGCGGGGGCCATCAGAAGGTAAATATAATATTTATTTTTTTATTTTATTCTTTTTTTTACAGGTTCCATGGTACCCGGGTCTGGAGGAGATTCTCCTCTCTTCCAGACCTGGGTACCATCCGCACATTGAAACGCATGGATTCTGCATGTACAGATGTAGTGATGCGGAATCCAAGCGTTCCAATGCAAGTCAATGGCGGCGAAAACGCAGCGCTTCCGCAAAATAATTGGTAATGCTGCGTTTTTTTCCGCAATGATAATCCGCAGTGGAAATTTCCACAACATGTGCACAGCACATGCGGATTATCATTGGGGAACATGGCAGGCCTTCTACCATGCGTTTTTTAAGCATTTCTGCAGCGTTTTTGCCGCTGCGGAAACGCTTAAAAAACGCATTGTGGGCACACAGCCAAATACTGATGGACAGAACCAATTGAATATAATAAGGTCTTTTTTGTTTCTATTAGGGTGTCCATGTTTTTAACGGAAAAAAATGTGGAGCATTGTTGCTCCTGTTCTTCCAGTAAAAATGATGAAACTTACAACTCAGTCTCCTAACAAATCAGTCAACTAGCCTGAGTTTTCAAATTTAGAGTGGGCCCCTAGAGTTAGTTCTACTGGTGGGCCCTAGGTACCCCAGTCCGACACTGCTTGTAACCTTGGAATTGTTGATATTTTTCAACAATTTTGGTTCTCAAGTCCTCAGACAGTTCTCTTCTGCTCTTTCTGTTCTCCATACTTAGTGTGGTACACACAGACAGACAATGCAAAGATTGAGTTAACTTATCCCCTTTTCATCTGGTTTGGAAAGGTGCCAACAATTTTATTGGCCCATTTTTGGGGTTTTGTCTAAAATGATATCAAATTTGCCTTTTTTCTTTGTTTTTTTGTGTTGTTCCAATACACACAAAGGAAATAAACAATTTCAAGGCTTTCAACCATGACTGTATATAGATTTTGTAGTTATGTAAAGAAAGGGGAATTGATGATTCTGATGCATATTCAAATGGTGATGGCTAAAAGCACTATGATGTTCAAGTTATATGTTAACCAGTTATTATTATTATTATTTATTTATATAGCGCCATTGATTCCATGGCAGTTAATGTACAAATATGCAAAGGAAATTCCAATGTCACCAAGGACTGCTTGGAAGATAACTGATATTATACCCACGTGTGGAAAGAAAATACAGTATATATGAAGTCTCAATAGTTTACTTAAATAAGTGAGTTAATGGCAATAAAAACCTTCAAACATTGTTAAGTGTCAATGCATAGGGTATGAACTCCTTAGTCCCTAGTAAAGAGAATACATGTAACATTTTGTAAAAAATAAATCACATCCATCTCATGATATAATACATTGATGTCCGACTCGCATTTTACCATGGCTTCTACCAAGAGGCGATGCTTAATGTGGGAACAGCTGAGGTATAAATATTTTTTGAAGCAATTAAAAGGACTTCTCCCAAACTAGGTGCATCTGGCAATGGTTCACATGCCCAACCATAGACTAGTATGCAGTCTTGGACTGGTCCGCAGGAGAATTCGAGAATCCTCCGGTGGGCCCCTGTGCAAGAGTGGGCCATCACCTTCCTATATGAGCAGTACTTGGCACCATATACTTGAATCATTTTGTACAGACAGAGGCAGCATCTTATTTATTTAACCAGTTCATCTACCCAGTTCATTGTTATATAAATTTGTGATTAACGAGAATATCGTATTTGCATGTAGTTGAAAAGTAGGCCCTGAAGTTGGTTACTGGTGAGCCCTTGGCACCCCAGTCCGATACTGGCAGTTGGTCACATAGGGAGGTGTATCATTAGGCAGAGGTGGGGTATCAAGGTGTGTGCGCCGATAGGATGATGCATTTGACGCACCCCCTGGGCCGTGTGTGCACGTATGTGGGATACCCGGAGCCGGGTCTCTGGGGGTTGTAGTCTCCGTGGCGGCGACCCGGTCCCGTGGCTCAGGGTCGTCAAACCAGTGGCAGTCTTTTATAGGTTTTAGGTTAATTGTCCGACTACGCCACTCGTGGATTGCAGCCAGGGTGTACTGCCGCTGCGAGGCAGACCGCTGAGGCTGGTGTTGTATGCACAGCAGTGAATGGGATGACTCCCCACAGGAGGAGTATAGCCTCAGGGCAGTGAGTGTGGATGATGGGAGTGATGGTGCACGAGTGCAGCAGGAACGACTCAGAGTCTTTGCAGTGCAGTTTAGGGTCTTTACTGATGATAATAAGGCAGACCCTCCCGGGAGTACTGGCTAGCATAAGAGGCCTGGTCAGTCTGTGAGCAAACAGGAGTTCCCCTGGCCAGGTGGAGTTGTAGGCCTCCCCGTCTGTCTGCACTCTTCCTGGCTACCTTGCTGTAAGCGAGTGGAAGTAGCCCACGTCCCTGAGTGTACCGTGTAGTGCTCACTCGTATGGCTGGTGACTTGGGGCCTTCTGATAGCCTCCGCTCCTCGATGGCGGTGCTGGTCCCTTGCTCGTGACTGAGCCTCCGGGCTTCTATGGCCAGAGGACCTGGAATCCCCTGCCGGCTGGTTTCTGCTGCTGGACTTAAAGATCCTTGCAGCCTCGGACTCCGGTGTCCGGTTCTTAGATTCTTCTGCCAGGGCGAGCTCTGCTTAGCTCCAGCCCCTGGTCTTCAGCTCCTGCTCCTACAGAGCTCCTAGCTGTCACTTTCCCTGTGTCTGGAACTAACTCCAGGCTCTGACTGTCTAACCTAACCCCGCCCCAGACCCAGTTTATAAGGGCAGATTCCTCCCCTCCCAGGACTGGGCAGGAGGTGTTGCATGCTTAAGGGCTCCTGACCAGGAAACCTCCCACTTGCTCTCAGACGTAATATTTCTATTACTGTGGTAACCAGACCCCTGGGGTGCCACACATTCATGCTAGTTACGACGACGTGCCAAGAACTCATCCCCGAATAGGATATGCGTCACTGCTCAGTCGAGGTGAAACGCTGAAATGCTGAATGCACATCACCTGACCGGAAAGCACGTCATCAGCTGGAAGTGACATTGCGGTAATTGCGTTCCCACATAATACTTTCGGTCCAGTGATACACACAGGGAGAACGCATCATCAGGCCGGAAGTCATGTGTTTTCGAGGATCACAGTTCATATGGACTACAAATGGAACGCATTTTGAATATAAGTAAGCAATTGGTACTATAACATTGCAACAGATGGAGACAATATACGTGAACAAAGGAGTAAAAGTGAAAAAGGAAAACAACCCAAAAATATATACAGTGGTGTAAAAAAGTGTTTGTCCCCTTCCTGATTTCTTATTCTTTTGCATTTTTGTCTCACGCTTCTGGGCGTGCTCTGGCTCTCCAGCGGGTCACCCATCGCTCTTCACGGGCCATGAGGGGCAGAGTGTCACCTTCGGGTGGCAGAGCTAGCGGGGGTGCTCGCTCAATCCGGATATCACATTCTAGTAGACACACTCCTAGCATCGCTGGGAGGTGGGACGCTGCTATATCCCAGTGATTATGCTGTGCGGGGACCCTGGGACGTCGGGTCCCCTGGTGTTATCTGCTGCCAGCAGATGTGGGACGCCGTACCTGCTGGCGCAGTCAGATGGTGGGAGGTTACCTCTTGTCTTCTCTCTCCTCCCCCGGTGTCTATAGTCTGGGAGTGGAGATTGGGTGTTGCCCCAGCGTGGTCAGGTGACTGCTGGGAGGCATATTTAAACCCTTCACTTCCTCGCTTTTTTGCTGATTATTTTCAGTTCTGGTGGGTGATTAAGGTCGGTGTTTCTGTGTTGGTTCATGCTTTGGTGCCTGTGCTTGGTTTATCATTGTTCACCTTAGTTGATGCTATTGCACTGCGTTTTTTCGGTTCTGGTGTGTTTGCCCTTACTGCTGTTTGTGTGTTCGGTCACCAGCCACCATACTGATCTCCGTCTGGGAAGGGCTCTGGTGAAGTTTCCTCTTGCCAGGACCAGGAGATGGGTGAAGAGTATACCCGGTCCTCAAGGGCATGCAGCAGTGCGGCGGCTAGCGCCAAGTGTGACCGATACACTGCTCTTGCTGGCTAGCAATGGGTCACTTCACCATCACCCAGCATTACATTGTCACACTTAAATGTTTCAGATCACAAAACAAATTTAAATATTAGACAAAGATAACACATGTAAAGACAAAATGCAGTTTTTTAAATGAAGACCTTTATTATTATTAAGGAAAAAAGAAATCCAAACCTACAGGGCCCTGTGTGAAAAAGTGATTGCCCCCACCCTTAAAACATAAATTAACTGTGGTTTATCACATCTTTGGGAAGCTGAGTTCAATTTTCCTAGCCACACACAGACCTGATTACTGCCACACCTGTACTCAATCAAGAAATCACTTAAATAGGACCTGCCTGACAAAGTGAAATAGACCAAAAGATCATCAAAAGCTACAAATTATGCTGCCATCCAAAGAAATTCAGTAACAAATGAGAAACAAAGTAATGAAGATCTATCAGTCTGGAAAAGGTTATAAAGCCATTTCTAAAGATTTGGAACTCCAGCGAACCACAGTGAGAGCCATTATCCACAAATTTTGAAAACATGGAACAGTGGTGAACCTTCCCAAGAGTGGCCGGCCAACCAAAATTACCTCAAGAGTGCAGCGATGATTCATCCAAGAGGTCACAAAAGACCCCACAACAACATCCAAAGAACTGCAAGGCTCGCTTGTCTCAGTTAAGGTCAGTGTTCATGACTCCACCATAGGAATGAGACCAGGCAAAAATGGCATGCATGGCAGAGTTCCAAGACGAAAACCATTGCTGAGCAAAAAGAACATAAAAGCTCATCTCAGTATTGCCAGAAAACATCTTGATGATCGCCAAGACTTTTGGGAGAATACTGTGTGGACTGATGAGACAAAAGTTTAACTTTTTGAAAGGTTCATGTCCCATTACATCTGGCATAGAGGTAAAACAGCATTTCAGAAAAGGAACATCATGCCAATAGTAAAATATTGTGTGGTAGTGTGATGGTCTAGGGATATTTTGCTGCTTCAGGACCTGGAAGACTTGCAGTGGTAAATGGAACCATGAATTCTGATGTCTACCAAAAAATCCTGAAAGAGAATGTCCGGCAATTTGTTCGTGACCTCAAGCTAAAGGGCAATTGGGTTTTGCAGCAGGACAATGATCCAAAACACACCACTACCTCTGAATGGTTTAAGAAAAACAAAATTAAGACTTTGGAGTGGCTTTGTCAAAGTCCTGACCTTAATCCGATTGAGATGCTGTGGCATGACTTTAAAAACGCGGTTCATGCTCGGATACCCTCCAATGTGGCAGTATTACAACAATTTTGCAAAGATGAGTCAAAATTCCTCCAGAACATTGTAAAAGTCCCATTGCAAGTTATCGCAAACGCTTGACTGCAGTTGTTGCTGCTAAGGGTGGCCTAACCAGTTGTTAGATTTAGGGGTCAATCACTTTTTCTCCCAGGGCCCTGTAGGTTTGGATTTCTTTTTCCCTTAATAAAGACCTTCATGTAAAAACTGCATTTTTTGTTCTTACTTGTGTTATCTTTGTCTAATATTTAAATTATTTGTGATCTGAAACATTTAAGTGTGACAAACATACAAAAGAATAAGAAATCAGGAAGGGGACAAACACTTTTTTCACACCATTGTATATAATATTATCATTAAGACAGATGCAAACCATATATAATAAAAAAAAAAGTGGTAAAATGGTATAAGTGCTCCCCATGTGCAAGTGAAAATGCATAAAAACACACACTGTGAGATTATCAGACATAAAAATATAAATAAAATGACTGTAGAATTATGTGATAATAAAAAGGGTTCCATAAGTGATTGGCATTACACATATTGCGTAAGTAATTCCATTCTGTTGGTGCTATATTCATTTGTCCAGTAAGTTAATTGGGAGAACAATCCACTGAAGGCATACATATCAATCTATTTGAATCACATGAACTCATCAAAAAACAATATTAAAATATTAGGAGATTAAAAATGAATACATGAATAAAAACAGAAGAAATACAGCTAAAGGCTGGGCATACTGGTTAGTGGACAAAATCTCACAGAAATGGAACAAAGCTAATATTTTTGTTAAGTCCGTATGGGGCTAATGTTTTTCACATGTCTATCCATTTAGCTTCTTTGTGTGCTAGGATTTTTTTTCCAATTGCCCTCCAGTTACTAATCATTACTCTGTCTATCCCTCAAATCTTCAAAAGTGAAGCGTTGCATTGGTGGTGCGATTTGAAGTGTCACGAAATGGAGGTCAGTTTGGAGGGGTCCTTTTCTTCTTTAGTGACTTTTACAGATAAGACATGTTCTAATGCTCTCCTATGAAATTCACCAGATGCCAGACCAATGTACTTTAGACTACATAGGCAAGAGGCGTGATATATTGCACCTTTGATGTTACAAGTGCTTCTGTGTGTGATTTTATATGCCCTCTGTCCTTTGTAATCAGAAAACTAGTTATATTTTCTATGTTAGGGCAGGGAATGCAGTCTCCACATGGTTTACATCTCGAAGGAACTCATTAACATCGGCACTTCCCCTCACTGCTTACCACACTGCTCCTTCTGCCCTGTCAACTGATTCCTGTGTGCTCAGTGACATCGCCAGTTCTTAATGTTATTCTGTCAGCTGCTGGCTCCTGTGCTGCCTGTGAGATATGGAAATTCCAAGTAAATGTGGCTCAAGACAACCAATAACACTGAGAAGTGCCAATGTCACTAATCACACAGGAACCAGTTGACAGGGCAGAAGGAGCTGTGTGGTAAACACTGAGGGGAACTGCCCATGTTACTGAGCTCCTTCTGCTGTCAGCTGATTGTCTTATGTGTCTGTGCTATACCCTGAGAAAACAGCCGAGGTCTCTGTGCATGCAGGAACCAGCTGACAGAGGAGCTTTGTGCCGAAGAAGTTTTAAATTTCGAAATGCGTTAACAAATAAACTGCATTTCTGGATACCAATGATATTTCATACTTGATCCACTGGCGGCGCAGAATTAACCCTTTCCTTCCATTTTTCCAATCTTGTCAACCAACAGCTGACAGAGCTCAGCGCTATGCCGAAGACTGATGGAAGCTGCCGCTGCACTGATTTACAGGGCATGGGATTCAGCCAGGAGTGTGCACACTGTGTAGTGTCCGCCCCCACCCTTAGAAAGTCATATTTAATGTGTGCGGAGCTGAATACCGATTTGCTTCAGAAACAGTATAGGGGGACATCTTCTAGAAGGTTTTTAAAAGGTTTTCTTTCAGATTTAATTATAAGGTATATTTGAAAGATTATTAAAATCGCTCTACATTATTATTCAATAAAAATTAAAATGACCTTTAAAGTTTTATTTGTTAATACCCCAATACTTGGTTAGTGCCAACTGTATCTCATGTGATCTTGATCTGAATGTTGATATGAAACTAAACATATCTTGTTATTGTTTTGTAGTTCTGTGTAATATTCAGGATTTTTTTCGTTCCATCGATTTAGCATGTCTGTATCCTTTTTTCAATGGTAATATCATGATAGCCTCTTGATTTGAATCGTCACTTTAGATCCAATACCTGTTTTTCAAAAAGAACATCATTAGAACAGATTGATGTACTTTTGATTTCTGAAAAGGCCATTTAAACCTCTGATATACCCACATTAAGCATCACCTCTTGGAAGAAGCCTCAGCGAAACGCTGGTCAGGCGTTAAGGGATGTGAGACTTTATTTATTTATTTTTTACAATATGTTTTGTTTACTCTCTTTACCAACTAGGGACTAATGAGCTCATACACTATGCATTGAAACTTGACTACGAGTTAAAGAGTGTTTTTGTAAATACCTTCTGCTGTGTGTCTTGCCTGTGAGCAGCGCTATTGCTCACTGCTCACAGGCATCACGTGACCACCGGCTGCAGCCGGCTCCGACACCCGCTGATGTCACATCATGTTCCGGCTTCAGCCGTTCGTGACCCAGTGACAGCCCAGCATCCACCGCTTGCTTTCCCCATCCTGCATGAGTAGAGTTTTAATTATCCTCCAAGCAGTCTTCAGTGACATTGAAATCTTCTTTGCATATTTGCACATTGACTTGTTAATATATACAGTGGTGACCAAACGTATTGGCACCCCTGCAATTCTGTCAGATAATACTCAGTTTCTTCCTGAAAATGATTGCAATCACAAATTCTTTGGTATTATTATCTTCATTTAATTTGTCTTCAATGAAAAAACACAAAAAGAATTGTCCTAAAGCCAAATTGGATATAATTCCACACCAAACCTAAAAAAGGGGGTGGACAAAAGTATTGGCACTGTTTGAAAAATCATGTGATGCTTCTCTAATTCGTGTAATTAACAGCACCTGTAACTTACCTGTGGCACCTAACAGGTGTTGGCAATAACTAAATCACACTTGCAGCCAGTTAACATGGATTAAAGTTGACTCAACCTCTGTCCTGTGTCCTTGTGTGTACCACATTGAGCATGGAGAAAAGAAAGAAGACCAAAGAACTGTCTGAGGACTTGAGAAACCAAATTGTGAGGAAGCATGAGCAATCTCAAGGCTACAAGTCCATCTCCAAAGACCTGAATGTTTCTGTGCCTTCCGTGTCATCAAGAAGTTTAAAGCCCATGGAGGCTAACCTCCCTAGATGTGGACGGAAAAGAAAAATTGACGAGAGATTTCAACGCAAGATTGTGCGGATGGTGGATAAAGAACCTCGACTAACATCCAAACAACTTCAAGCTGCCCTGCAGTCCGAGGGTACAGCAGTGTCAACCCGTACTATCCGTCGGCGTCTGAATGAAAAGGGACTGTATGGTAGGATACCCAGGAAGACCCCACTTCTTACCCCGAGACATAAAAAAGCCAGGCTGGAGTTTGCCAAAACTTACCTGAGAAAGCCTAATACGTTTTGGAAGAATGTTCTCTGGTCAGATGAGACAAAAGTAGAGCTTTTTGGGAAAAAGCATCAACATAGAGTGTACAGGAAAAAAAAAGAGGCATTCAAAGAAAAGAACACGGTCCCTACAGTCAAACATGGCGGAGATTCCCTGATGTTTTGGGGTTGCTTTGCTGCCTCCTGCACTGGACTGCTTGACCGTGTGCATGGCTTATGAAGCCTGAAGACTACCAACAAATTTTGCAGCATAATTTAGCGCCCAGTGTGAGAAAGCTGGGTCTCCCTCAGAGGTCATGGGTCTTCCAGCAGGACAATGTCCCAAAACACACTTCCAAAAGCACTATAAAATGGTTTGAGAGAAAGCACTGGAGACTTCTAAGGTGGCCAGCAATGAGTCCAGACCTGAATCCCATAGAACACCTGTGGAGAGATCTCAAAATGGCAGTTTGGAGAAGGCACCCTTCAAATATCAGGGACCTGGAGCAGTTTGCCAAAGAAGAATGGTCTACAATTCCAGCAGAGCATTGTAAGAAACTCATTGATGGTTACCGGAAGCGGGTGTTCGCAGTTATTTTGGCTAAAGGTTGTGCAACCAAGTATTAGGCTGAGGGTGCCAATACTTTTGTCTGGCCCATTTTTGGAGTTTTGAGTGAAATGATCAATGATTTGATTTTTGCTTCATTCTCTTTTGTGTTTTTTCCTTGCAAGCAAATTAAATGAAGATAATAATACCAAAGAATTTGTGATTGGAATCATTTTCAGGAAGAAACTGAGTATTATCTGACAGAATTGCAGGGGTGCCAATACTTTTGGCCACCACTGTAACTAGAACATCATAGTGCTTTTAGCCATTACCATTTGAATATATTTCAGAATCCATAATACCCCTTTCTTTACATAACTACAAAATCCATATGTATGTGAATCGTCTACCCTAGATGTATCACTTCCTTCTCTTTTTATCTCCTTTGGTGCATTTTTAGATGTAATCGTGCACTTTTTAATGCATTTTTATTATGTATACTCTAATATTGTGATTAATAAAGTTTATTGATATTATACATTTTGTATGTAGTTATTTTTGTAGGTTTTGAATGTGAGATTGTGCAAAAATATTGTGACTTTTGGCATTTTCACGCCAGCTGTATGAAAATGGACAGAGCTGAGACCAGTCGTGGTGATGTCCACTCACCTAATTCATGATGAGTTGTGGCAAACCTTACCTTGCTCTGACAGGAGTAAGATTTATGGTCAGGTGCACAAAGGCGCACGCCACTATTAAGATACATCAGGGGGAGAGTGTGAGGGGACAGTATGGGGGAATGCTGTTGACGTCACTCTGGCGCTACACTGGGGATGGAGAGCAAGAAGGTAAGTGTGCCTATGGAGTCGAATAACAAGTGTTTATTGCCGGGAGGAATCTTGTGAGGGGAAAGTTTAGGAGGGAAGTCTGAGGGGACAGTATGGGGGAGAAATGTGCAAGGGGACAGTATAGGGGGGAACAGTTTGAGGGGAGAGAATGGGGGTGTGGCCACAGTATGGGGGTTATGAGGGAACAGTAGGGAGAAAGTCTGAGGGAAACAGTTTGGGGGAAAGTGTGAGGGGACAGTTTGGGAGAATAGTATGAAGGGAGAGAATATGGGGAGAAAAGTGTGATGGGCATAGTACACAGTTTGAGTAGTGTTGGCTGCACAGTGTGAGGGCACAGTATGGAGGAGACAGTATTCAGGGGTAAATGTGAAGAGTGGGCAGAGTAAAGAAAGGCAATATACGTGGAACAGTGTGAACAGGAAGCACAGTATGGAAAAGACAAGTATGGAGGAAATATTTTGTAGGATAGGACTGTGTGAAGGCCATGTAATATAAGATGGACAGTATAGGGCTCATATTTTGTGCAGGTAGCACAGTGAGCGGCAATCACTCATTGAGGGGCACAGTGTAGGGCACATTTTTTTTAACAGCATTGTAATGACACTGTTACTTTTAAGGGCACCATGTCTGAGTGTGCTGCAGAAGACCTGGAGATGATGAAAGTTTTCAGAGACAAGCTGTGAATGTGAAAAGTCATCATGGCATCTGGACAAGATGGAGAAGAAGAAAAAAACAACCCCAATTACAGAAGATTTCACTTATAAGGTACTAGGACGTAAATGTGTATTTGTGATACCGACTGCGTTGACCTGACATTACAATTGATCACTGCACTAAGCTTGCCAATGTCTTCCTTTAGTGATTGTGGTTCTGCTTATGTTTTCATGTATTGATTGTGATTCTGGTGATGCATTTTTATACTGTTGGTGGTTCTGGTGCTGCATTCATGTATTGATGATGGTTCTAATGATGTGTTCATGCACAGATAGTGGTTCTGGTGATATATTCCTTTACTGTTTTTGGTTCTGATCCTGAACACATGTAGAACACATAACTTGTCAGATAACCTGATACATACAGTGTTGGTCACCATTATTGGCACCCCTTCATTTTTGTCATTGACTGTACAATATCTTCAGAAATAAATGGAAATATACCAAAGTTACATGCTCAGGATTTTTTAATTAGTGGTCCAAAGTAATACAACAATAAAACATTGTTTTTCAACTTCCATGTTGCAATTTCAAAGAAGAAACAGAATAAACAGCATATGCAGCAATAAAGGTGTGTCACCCCAGGCCTGGATGCCACAAATATTAAAGGCTGTGTCTGAGAGCAGGAGGGAGGTTCCCTGGTCAGGGACAATTAGCATACAGCACCTCCTGTCCCAGGCCAGTAGGGGGAGCTGGCTGCCCCTATAAAAGCTGGAACTGGGGGCAGGGTTAGAAAGAACTGGACGACCTAGCTCAGGACTGAGACTAGTCCCAGAGAAGGAGGGACAGTTCAGCTGTAGCCGAGGAGTCCGTGAGGCAGCGGAGAAGCTGCGAGCCAGGGACAGAGGCGACGAGAGCCGGTCCTGGCTGAGAGAACTACACTACTGGACATTGGGGTCCGAGGCTGTCAGGGTTGCAAGCCCAGCAACAGAGAACCAACCCGCAAGGGATTTCAGGTCCCTTGGCCTAAGAAGCCTGGAGGCTCCGCCACACAGAGGGACCAGTACAGCACGGAGAAGCAAAAGGTACCTAAGGCCCGAGTCGCAAGCCGTACAGGCGAAGTACACGGCCAGCTCTGGGACATGGGCTATTACACCACGAAAAAGGGGATAGTCAGCAAGGGCAGAGAGAGAACGGTAGGCCTTCACACTCACCCTGACCAGTGGGGCTCGCCCGAATGCTCTCAGATACCCAGGCCCATTCCTAACCGGTACTCCTGTTGGGTCAGTAATAACATCTGCAATAAAGACCCTGGACTGTTTGAAGCGGATTCTGAACTCTTATTATTGCGGCCTGCACTATCACCCCTAGCATTCACATACGCTGCCCTGAGGCTACACTCTTCCCGTGGGGAGTTATCCGACCCCTGTGCTGCACACCAACATCAGCCTCAGCGGTCTGCCTTGCAGCGGCGGTCATCCTTGACCGCAATCCACGGGTGGCGTAGTCGGACATTCATAACTCTACAAATAGACTGCCACAGCATTTGGTCTGACCACCCTGAGCCACGGGATCGGGTTGCCACTACTACCCCCATCATCGCACTGAAGCCCGGTTCCGGGTACCCCACGGCCCAGGGGGCGAGTCAGCTTTGGCGTAGTCGGCAGGATTGTGACCAACCCGCCACAAACGGGTATTGCGCGCCTGAAAAGACTGTATACGTACCTTAAAAAGAGATATCCCGCCATTCGGAGCAGTTTCCCGCCATCTTCAGCCGTTTTCCCGCCATTGGACGCCATCTTCGGGATGCCGCGCGGGAAGAAGAGGGGCGTGGACATCAAAAACGCGCGAGACTTGAAGCTCCGCCCTACGCTGCGACGCTGCGCAAGGTGCTGGAAGGGGAGAGAGCGACGCTGACGTCATCACCCCGCGACGCAAGGTCCTCACCCAGAGCATCGCGAGCGGAGCCGTGGCCTACAGAAGAGGATCGTTGGAAGGTAGGCCATGGTTAACTAGGGGGGAGGAAGATGTCGGACGCGGAGGGGCCCTCTACCACCAGCGTAGCCGCTGCAGCTGTGATGCTGTTTTCCATGCCCTATATCCCCGGAGCGGCCTGGCTGCCACAGTATGCTGGCGAGTCGCATACCTTGGGCGACTTTAAAGAAAGACTGTATAGCTTATTCAAGGTTTATCCCCTGACAGAAGAACAGAAAGTAAGCTTACTAATAGGGCAGTTAACTGGTGCGGCCCAACGGGAGGTAAAGTCTTGGACAGCTGAGGAGAAAAGGACCGTAAAGGGGGTTCTGACCCGTCTGCGGGACACCTTTGACACCCGTACCTCAGCAGAAATCAAAATGCGGTTCTATGGCTGTAAGCAGCGAGCCCAAGATAGTATCAGAGACTATGCCTTAAACCTGTAAGAAGCCCTGGGAGCAATCAAACAAGCTGACCCTGGCAGCGTGCAGGACACCGATAAACTGTTGACTGACCAGTTCATAGAAGGTCTGCTGTCCAGCGCCCACAGGACTCAGCTGCGCCTCATGGCCCTCCAGAACCCCGATTTGACTTTTGCGCAGTTCAAAGATAGGGCCATCCGAGTGCTCCGAGAACCCGCACCAGGTGGCGCTGTAGCTTCCCGGTGCCCTGCCATCACTTACCATCAGGGGGCGGCGCCCTACCCCGCAGACCTTGTGGGGGCTGATGCACAGACCCTAAATCCATCCCAGCCTGCAAACCTGCACCATCAGGTCCAAGAACTAACAAAGAGTGTGGCTGCACTGACCAGGACCGTACAGTCGTTGCAGGTGGAACCGTCAAGACCAATCAAGCTGGCTTCCAGTCCGGAGGATGTCCCATGGCGTCGACAGAGGAGGATCCCGTCGTTCAGAGGGAGGCCCGCCGTCCGTTACACTGAGGATGGACAGCCGGTTTTCCGCCGTTGCAGCCAGCCAGGACACATAGCCAGGTACTGTACTTTAAATGGGTCCGACCTGGGGCAGAGGGCCAACCCCCAGGCATAAGGTCATCAGGCCCGTCTAATTGGCGTGATAAGTACGTGGGGGGACGCCCGGTCTTACCCGTAGTGCTGGACGGTATCCCCATGAGTGCACTGCTGGACACCGGGTCTCAAGTGACTACCATCCCGTACGTACTTTTCAAGCGGTACTGGAGTGACGCTGACATAACCCGCTATCCAGACGATGACTTAAGCATCATCGCCAGCAATGGCCAACCCGTGCCGCAGGTGGGGTTCAGAGAGATGACCATCAAGATTGGTAAGGTTGAACTGTCGGCACAGGGAGTGATCATTGTGGTCACTGACCGTCGTGAAAGTCACCCTAAAATAACCTTGGGCACTAATGTGATTGAAAACTGTCTTTCAGAAGTAATTGTGATTTTGCAGCAGGTGGCGATGAATGCGAGCTCCAGCCAACAGAGGGTCCTCCAGAAAGAGATAAGAGCCCTGAGGAGACGGCAACAGGTAGAACTGTCTGGTGGTGAGATCGGTAGCGTGAGGATGAGCGACCCGTTCCCCATTGCCATGCCTCCCAAAAGCGAAATGATGATCTGGTGTCGGACTGCAATCGGGTTAAGAGGGAGAGACTACCAAGCCATGGTAGAACCCATGTACTCAGACAGCAGGCCCACCATTTTGACAGCCCGGGGGGTGATTGATGTCCGCCATGGAAGGGTGCCCGTCCAGATCTTAAACATCGGGGAAAGGGAAGTACACTTGCCCCGGTACGCTACACTAGCCAAATTGTTCGCCGTCGAGCACAATGCTATCAGGGTCATGGAACCCTTGCCTCCATCTCCCCCAGTGGAGGGTAAGGGCTCCCAGAAACACAAGGAGGACTGGTGCCAGAAACTCCACGTGGGTGCTGACTCTACTCCCCTGCACCAAAAACAAGGAGTCTACCGGGTGGTTCAGGAGTACGAGAGAATTTTTAGTAAGCACCCGCTAGACTTCGGCCGAGTAAAGGGAGTAGAACACCACATCCCCACGGGTAGCCACCCACCAATAAAAGAGAGACACAGGCCTGTACCCCCTGCACATTATCAGAACGTAAAGGGCATGCTGAGAGAAATGAAAGAAGCTGGGGTCATTAGAGATAGCTGTAGCCCCTGGGCAGCTCCCTTAGTTTTGGTAAAAAAGAAAGACGGTACCATGAGAATGTGCGTGGACTATAGAAAGGCCAATCGTATCACCCATAAAGACGTGTACCCGTTACCTAGGATAGAGGAGTCTTTGGCCGCATTAAAATCAGCTAATTTCTTTTCTACTTTGGACCTTACTAGCGGGTACTGGCAGGTTCCTGTGGCAGAGGCTGACAAGGAGAAGACCGCCTTCACCACCCCGATGGGATTGAGCGAATTCAACTATATGCCCTTCGGGCTCTGCAACGCACCAGGGACCGTCCAGAGGCTGATGGAATGCTGTCTAGGGCACCGAAACTTCGAGACGGTCCTACTTTACCTGGACGACGTGATTGTCTATTCGAAGACTTACGAGGACCATCTAAAGCACCTGGCCGAGGTGTTCGAAGCCCTGGCAGGCTATGGCCTGAAGGTGAAATACTCAAAGTGCCACCTGTTAAAACTGAAGGTACAGTACCTAGGGCACGTGGTGAGTGCTGAGGGAGTAGCCCCCGACCCCGACAAAGTTACAGCCATCAAGAGCTGGCCAAACCCCTCAAACATCAAAGAAGTGAGGCAGTTCCTCGGGTTGGTAGGCTACTACCGAAGGTTCATCCCCGGGTTCACTAAGATGGCAGCCCTTATGCAGGACCTCCTGATAGGCCAATCCAAGACCAGAAGCCAAAAGCCACCCTTCAAGTGGGACAAGCCGGAAGAGGAATCCTTCCGCCAGTTGAAGATGGCCCTCACGGGGGATGAGATCCTGGCCTACCCTGATTATGGCCAGCCTTTTATCCTCCACACTGACGCCAGTAATGTGGGGCTGGGAGCCGTACTGTCACAGAACCAACAGGGCAGAGAAAGGGTGATCGCGTACGCCAGCCGGAAGATGAGGCCCACTGAAAGAAACCCGGAGAATTACAGCTCCTTCAAGCTAGAATTCTTGGCAGTGGTGTGGGCCGTCACAGAATGGTTTAAGCATTACCTGGCCTCCGCAAAGTTCACTGTGTACACGGACAACAACCCGCTGACACACCTGAACAATGCAAGACTAGGTGCCTGTCACGCTGTCTCTGTATACTGGAGGTAGGGGGCCTAAGCTGACCCTAAGCTGGGGCCCTGACTAATCCCTCAACCTGGAGGTACTGTTAAAGGTACAGAGGTCCAGGCCGCCAGCGTAACCCCTACCTCCTGAAGATCCCTGCACCTCAGTAATCTAGTCCTGAGAAGGACCCCGATCACAACCAAAGGGAACAAGAAATAATATGCCCAAACACAGTATTTAGACGAACGAGACAGTACAAGGGAAAAACCAAAACCACCTTGCATACAAACAACTACTCAACTACAACAGAGGGAAAACCAACGGGAAAGGAGATAAATGATAAAGCGAGGAAAGGGAAAAAACACTTCCAAATACACTTATCTCAGCAACTCCAAACACCACGATCCGCTCTGTCAGTCTGAATGAAATGCTTTCACCGACACCTCCCAAACAGACCAGCAGGTATATGAAGGAGTCTCACTACAGAAGTATTGATTGCAGCTGGGCGAGGCTGGACCTCATCTAGCCCAGAGAGAGAGAGAGAATTAACTCCCTCACTGCCGAGAAACACAAAGCACCAACAAGTCAGCTGCGAGAAGTCAGGCTGTGTACTCGTGACGATCTTCGTGGCAACACACCCGTGACAGTACCCCCCCCTTCTACGAGGGGCCTCCGGACCCTCAGGGCCAGGTTTATCTGGGTAAGTCGTGTGGAAGGCCCGAACTAATCGGTCTGCGTTGATATCCGACGCAGGAACCCACATCCTCTCCTCAGGACCATACCCCTTCCAATGAACCAGGTACTGAAGGGACCGGCGATTAAAGCGTGAATCAATGACCCTCGATACCTGGAACTCCAAGTTACCATTGACAACCACTGGAGGGGGAGGTAAAGGTGACGGTACCACCGGCGCCACATACCTCTTAAGCAACGATCTGTGGAACACGTTGTGAATTTTAAACGTAGGGGGGAGGTCAAGACGGAATGCCACCGGATTAATAATAGAACTGATTCTGTACGGCCCGATGAACCTGGGACCCAGTTTCCAGGAGGGAACCTTAAGTTTTATATTCCTGGTAGACAACCATACCCGATCGTTCACACTTAGGTCCGGACCAGACACTCTCCTCCTATCAGCCATACGTTTGTATCGGTTCCCCATAGTATTCAGATTCTTCAGCACCCCTCTCCATACTGAAGCGAGTGATGAGGAAAATCGTTCCTCCTCAGGAACCCCCGAAGAGCCCCCCCCACTGAAAGTACAAAACTGGGGGTGAAAACCATATGCCCCAAAAAACGGGGACTTACCAGTGGACTCGCTCCGCCTATTATTAAGAGCAAACTCTGCCAGAGGTAAGAAAGAAGCCCAGTCCTCCTGGTTCTCTGACACAAAACACCGGAGATATGTCTCCAAGCTCTGGTTCATACGTTCCGTCTGACCATTGGTCTGAGGATGAAAAGCCGATGAGAATGACAACTGCATCCCCCGCCGTGCACAAAACGCCTTCCAGAACTTAGACACAAACTGAGACCCCCGATCAGACACCACCTCGGAGGGTACCCCGTGAAGCCTCACAATCTCCCCAATGAACACCTGCGCAAGAGTTTTAGCATTAGGGAGAGCCGGAAGAGCGATAAAATGTGCCATCTTGCTGAACCTGTCCACTACAACGAGTATGACCGTTTTACCCGAAGACGGAGGGAGGTCCGTAATAAAGTCCATAGACAGATGAGTCCAAGGACGCTCCGGGATCTTCAAAGGTAAGAGGGCCCCAGACGGACGGGTATGTGAGGTCTTAGAGCGCGCACAAACCCCACAGGACGCGACAAAAGTTACCACCTTCTTATGTAAATTAGGCCACCAAAACCGACGCGAGAGGAGATCCACAGTAGCTTTACTCCCCGGGTGTCCTGCAAAAACTGAGTTATGGTGTGCCTCGATCACCTTTTGTCGCAACTGATCTGGAACAAACAATCTCCCTGGAGGTCCAACAGGGGCGTCCCCCTGAGCCTCCAATACCTCCTCCTCCAGCTCAGAGCATACTGCCGAAACCACCACCCCCTCCTGAAGGATAGGAATCGGGTCGTCCGTATTCCCGGCCCCCGGGAAACTACGAGATAAGGCATCCGCCTTTACATTTTTTGACCCAGGACGATATGTAACGACAAAATTAAACCTGGTAAAAAACAATGACCACCTAGCTTGTCTGGGATTCAGACGTTTTGCGGACTCCAGATATAGCAGGTTCTTGTGATCGGTGATGACGGTGACCGGATGAACAGCCCCCTCCAGAAAATGGCGCCACTCCTCAAAAGCTAACTTAATGGCCAAGAGTTCCCTATTGCCGACATCGTAATTCCTCTCAGCGGACGACAATTTTTTAGAGAAAAAGGCGCACGGATGCCACTTACCAGGGGACGAACCCTGTGACAATACTGCTCCCACCCCTACCTCGGAAGCGTCTACCTCTACAATGAATGGCTGAGACGCATCAGGTTGAATGAGTATGGGCGCCGAGGCAAAACATTTTTTCAAAGAGGAGAATGCTTGACAAGCCTTGTCAGACCACCTAGAAAAATCCGTCCCCTTTTTAGTCATGTCAGTGAGAGGCTTAACCATGGACGAGAAATTACGAATGAACTTCCGGTAATAATTAGCAAACCCCAGGAAACGTTGTAGTGCCTTAAGATTCTCTGGCCGATCCCACTCAAGAACTGCCCGCACTTTCCCAGGATCCATACGAAAACCGGACGCTGAAACCAGGAAGCCTAAAAACTGGAGTTCCTGTACGGCGAACACACACTTTTCCCACTTGGCATACAGTTTATTATCCCGCAAGATCTGTAACACCTGCCTAACGTGCTCCTGATGAGACACCAGATCCGGCGAGTAAATTAGGATATCATCCAGATATATGACAACAAACTGTCCCACCAAGCGGCGAAAAATGTCATTAACAAAGTGTTGAAACACCGCCGGGGCATTAGTCAGACCGAATGGCATGACAAGGTTCTCATAATGCCCCTCCGGAGTGTTAAACGCCGTCTTCCACTCATCCCCCTCCTTCATCCTAATCAGATTGTACGCCCCCCTGAGATCCAACTTAGAAAACCATTTGGCGCCCACGATCTGATTAAAGAGATCGGGAATAAGTGGGAGCGGATACGGATCTCGGACCGTAATCCGATTAAGTTCACGGAAATCCAGGCAAGGGCGTAGGCCTCCATCTTTCTTCTTAACAAAGAAGAACCCCGCAGCCACCGGTGAAGATGAAGGTCTAATATGCCCCTTAGCCAGACTTTCTGAGATATAATCCTTCATGGCCTGCCTCTCAGGACCAGAAAGGTTATACAACCTAGCTTTAGGTAACTTGGCCTCAGGGAGCAGTTTTACAGAACAGTCATACACGCGATGAGGAGGTAGTTCCTGACACCCTTTCTCCGAGAATACATCCTCAAAGTCCGCCAGAAATGGAGGTAAGACCCAAGGAGTAACCGCACCAATGACCGTGTTCATGCAGTTTTTATTACAGAATTTACTCCATTGGCTTATCTCCCTGGTTTGCCAATTAATAACCGGGTTATGCTTAGCTAACCAAGGAAGGCCCAACACAATAGGAGTGGGAAGATCCTCCAACACATAGCAAGACAACAGTTCTTTATGTATTGCCCCCACTTGAAGTTTTACGTCATGCACAACTTGCAAAAAACTTCCCTGCCCGAGAGGCCTGGCATCGATCGAGAATATGGGGATGGGTTTAGCCAACTCACTCAACCGCATACCTTGAACCCGGGCAAACCGAGCATCAACCAGATTAGCCCCGGCCCCACTATCCAGAAGAACAGATATCCTCTCAGTTCTCGTACCCACCACCACCTCCGCCGGTACGAGAAACTGAGACGAACCTAGGGACGAAATACCTACTCCCAGATTGCCGTCCACCACACAACCTGGGATCAACAGTTTTCCGACGACTCTTCACTCTGCAAGGGACGGGATGGACACCCCCCAATAAAATGTCCCTTTCTCCCGCAGAAGAAACACCTTCCTGCCTTATGGCGCACCACCGGTCCCCTCCCCCGAAATGATGTCCCTCCTAATTGCATAGGCTCTTCTGGACTGACCAGGGGAACCACCATATGAGGGGACCTTGTAGGAGGTGGAGTCATCACAGGGGGTAGAGTTATCCCGCACCTCTCCCGAAGCCGTCTGTCCACGCGAATAGCGAGGGCCATAGCGGCTTCCAGAGACACGGGAGAGTCATACTGTGCCAACACATCCTGTAATTTGTCGGATAAACCATGACAAAACTGGCTCCTAAGAGCCGGGTCATTCCACTGGGTGTCCGTGGCCCACCTACGGAACTCCGAACAGAATTCCTCTGCCGGACGATCTCCCTGCTGGATCCTACGTAACTTAGACTCAGCAAGGGAGATCCGATCTGGGTCATCATATACGAGTCCCAGGGCAGCGAAAAACCTATCCACTGACTGGAGAGCCGGGGAACCCGGGGGAAGAGAGAACGCCCAAGATTGTGGGTCCCCTTGTAGGAGCGAGATGACAATTCCCACCCTTTGTTCTTCACTCCCCGATGACCGAGGCCGCAGCCGAAAGTACAATTTACATGCCTCCCGGAAAACAAAAAACTTGTCCCGCCCCCCAGTGAACCTATCAGGGAGAGCTACTTTAGGTTCTGGTCCGGCTTGCTCCTGAGGATGCAAAACCTTGGACCTAACGTCCGCCAGCTCCATGGACAAACTCTGCAATTGCCGAGCTAGACCGGCTACTGGATCCATAGTAACTGGAGAAAAACTAAGTGGGTCGGTGAAAATGTCACGCTGTCTCTGTATACTGGAGGAAGGGGGCCTAAGCTGACCCTAAGCTGGGGCCCTGACTAATCCCTCAACCTGGAGGTACTGTTAAAGGTACAGAGGTCCAGGCCGCCAGCGTAACCCCTACCTCCTGAAGATCCCTGCACCTCAGTAATCTAGTCCTGAGAAGGACCCCGATCACAACCAAAGGGAACAAGAAATAATATGCCCAAACACAGTATTTAGACGAACGAGACAGTACAAGGGAAAAACCAAAACCACCTTGCATACAAACAACTACTCAACTACAACAGAGGGAAAACCAACGGGAAAGGAGATAAATGATAAAGCGAGGAAAGGGAAAAAACACTTCCAAATACACTTATCTCAGCAACTCCAAACACCACGATCCGCTCTGTCAGTCTGAATGAAATGCTTTCACCGACACCTCCCAAACAGACCAGCAGGTATATGAAGGAGTCTCACTACAGAAGTATTGATTGCAGCTGGGCGAGGCTGGACCTCATCTAGCCCAGAGAGAGAGAGAGAATTAACTCCCTCACTGCCGAGAAACACAAAGCACCAACAAGTCAGCTGCGAGAAGTCAGGCTGTGTACTCGTGACGATCTTCGTGGCAACACACCCGTGACAGTGCCCTAGAACAGCGGTGGATGGCCCGGCTATCCAATTATGACTTCACAATCAAATACCGGGCAGGCAGAACCAATGCCAACGCAGACGCTCTATCAAGAATGCCCCACCTACCTGAAGGAGAAGACGACTCGGAAGAGCTGGAGGAAGTAGAGCTCCCTGCGTTCCACCGGTATGGGGCCACTCAGTACTCTCACCGGGTAAGAGACAAAGACCTAACCACCGTCATGTTCAACCCCTTACCCCACCACGGCTGGGCTGAAACGCAGGATAGTGACCCTGCAATTCGCCTGGTGAAAGACCTGTTAACCCAGGCAGATGCTAGCCCTGGCCCGGACGCTCCAGGGGAAGCCAAGCAGTTATGGAAAGAGAAAAGCAGGCTATTCCTCTACGAGGGTAAACTGTGAAGAAGGCTTGTCAACCACAGGACGCACGAGCTGACCTGGCAGGTAGTGGTCCCAAGGCGAGATGCAGCAATGGTCCTGGAGGCCTACCATGACAGAGCGGGACACTTCGGGTGGAAGAAACTGGAGTTCCTACTGAGAGAGTGGTCCTACTGGGTCGGTATGAGAGGGACCATAGAGAAGTGGAGCAGGGACTGCGGCCCATGCCACCTCAGGAGGAAGGACCGTACCAGCCAGAAGACACACTGGAGGCACATCGTCACCAGGCAGCCTCTTGAGCTAGTAGCTCTGGACCATGTGAAGTTGGCTCCAAGCCGGTCCGGCTACATCTATGCCCTCACAATTGTGGACCATTACTCGCGGTTCCTGGTGGTGGTTCCTGTTAAAGACCTGACAGCCCAAACAGTGGCCAGAGCCTTCCAACAACACTTCTGCCGTCCACACGGGTATCCGGAACAGGTCTTGACAGATCAAGGTCCAGCGTTTGAGGCTGAAGTATTCCAGGAGTTCTGCAACCTCTACGGCTGTAGGAAGATTCGGACAACGCCTTACCACCCGCAAACCAATGGGCTGTGTGAGAAAATGAATAATATCGTGATTGATCTCCTCAAGACGTTGCCCCTGGAAGAACGCAGCCTGTGGCCGGAGAAGCTGCCAGACCTGATTGACTTGTACAACCATATCCCGGTGAATGCTACAAATTGCACCCCGGCTTACCTGATGCGGGCAAGACCAGGTAAGCTGCCGATAGACCTGGAGATGGGAATCCTGACACCCGAGGACACCTCCGCAGACGCAAACTGGGATACGGAGCGGCGGCTACAGTACAAGAAGGTACAGGAGAGTGTGGAGAGGAGTCTGGCTCAAGCGAGAGAAAAGCAAGAGAGGCTCTTCAACCAACACGCCCCTGCTGGTCCCCTGGAACATGGTGAGCAGGTCCTGAAGCGGAAGAGAAGGCTTCACAAGCTGGACAACCAGTGGGAGAGAGACCCGTACACAGTACTGCAGTCCGACCACAACAACCGAAAGGTATGTGTGATTACCAAGGATGGAGGAGAAACCACTAGCACCGTCTCCAGAGACCACCTAAAACGGTGCCCCGAGCAACTGCAGAGTCCAAGTGAAGATCAAGATGACCTTGAGCCCGCAGTGGACAAGGAAGAAATGATCAGCACAGTTCTCGGAGAGTTCCCCCGGACCTGGACTCGAATAAATGACGCGATAGTGGTACCCGTCCTACACTTCCTTCAACCTACCCAGCAGGAGCCTACAGGAGAGCAGGAAGAACAAGAAGAACAAGCAGCCCCAGAGGCAGAAGAACCAACGCCAGCAGCCCAGGAGAGTCAACCCTCTGCTGACAGTGAGCCTGCCATGCCTGCGGTAAGCCAAGGAACCCGCAGACAGCTGCCTGCCCTGCCTGTGAACCCAGCTAGTAGCTGTACCCTAAATGATAGTGGGGAAAGCCAGGTTAGACCACCACCAGACAGTGGGTTACGGAGGTCAACCCAGATCACTAGGGGTCAAATACCAGCTCGCTGGAAGATCTAAATGCACAGTGTATATATTTAATGTTTTTATGTTTGTACCCTGGTTATTAATACTGTTTTCCCAGTTTTCCTAGATACAATGGACTGACAGGTTATGGACGGTGAATAACCGGAACTACCATGTAGATAGTTGCATCTGGTGCCCTCTTTCGAAGATGATCACGGAAGAAAAACCTGTCCGGCGTGGCCTCCTTGTGGTCCAAAGTAGTGAGCTTTTACCTTGCCGCCACGCCCAAGGTCAGGAACTTGGGGTTTGTAGGGACAGGTCCCCACATTGTGGAAAACTACACCTAGTTGGGTGATATGGACACCCGGTCACGGAAGCACCGTGACCTTAAGGACAAAATGCACTTGTAAATATGTTATTGTTTATACCCTGTATTTGTGTTTCCTGTTTAGTCCCGGAGTACTAAATTTTATTAGGGGGGAATGTGTCACCCCAGGCCTGGATGCCACAAATATTAAAGGCTGTGTCTGAGAGCAGGAGGGAGGTTCCCTGGTCAGGGACAATTAGCATACAGCACCCTCTGTCCCAGGCCAGTAGGGGGAGCTGGCTGCCCCTATAAAAGCTGGAACTGGGGGCAGGGTTAGAGAGAACTGGACGACCTAGCTCAGGACTGAGACTAGTCCCAGAGAAGGAGGGACAGTTCAGCTGTAGCCGAGGAGTCCGTGAGGCAGAGGAGAAGCTGCGAGCCAGGGACAGAGGTGATGAGAGGCGGTCCTGGCTGAGAGAACTACACTACCGGACATTGGGGTCCGAGGCTGTCAGGGTTGCAAGCCCAGCAGCAGAGAACCAACCCGCGAGGGATTTCAGGTCCCTTGGCCTAAGAAGCCTGGAGGCTCCGCCACACAGAGGGACCAGTACAGCACGGAGACGCAAAAGGTACCTAAGGCCCGAGTCGCAAGCCGTACAGGCGAAGTACACGGCCAGCTCAGGGACATGGGCTATTACACCACGAAAAGGGGGACAGTCAGCAAGGGCAGAGAGAGAACGGTAGGCCTTCACACTCACCCTGACCAGTGGGGCTCGCCCGAATGCTCTCAGATACCCAGGCCCATTCCTAACCGGTAGTCCTGTTGGGCCAGTAATAACATCTGCAATAAAGACCCTGGACTGTTTGAAGCGGATTCTGAACTCTTATTATTGCGGCCTGCATTATCACCCCCAGCATTCAGATATGCTGCCCTGAGGCTACACTCTTCCCGTGGGAAGTTATCTGACCCCTGTGCTGCACACCAACATCAGCCTCAGCGGTCTGCCTTGCAGCGGCGGTCATCCCTGACCGCAATCCACGGGTGGCGTAGTCGGACATTCATAACTCTACAAATAGACTGCCACAGCATTTGGTCTGACCACCCTGAGCCACGGGATCGGGTTGCCACTACTACCCCCATCATCACACTGAAGCCCGGTTCCGGGTACCCCACGGCCCAGGGGGCGAGTCAAAGGCACCCCTAATTAATACTTGGTTGCACACCCTTTGGAATTGATGACAGCCTCCAAACGTTTCTTGTAGCCACTTATACGGTTCTTGCACTTCTCAGATGGAATTTTTTCCCACTCTTCCTTTGCAGTTTGTTCAAGCTCTTGAATGTGTGCAGGGTTCTTTTTTCCAATGGCAGATTTCAGCTCACCCCAAAGATTTTCAATGGGATTGAGGTCAGGACTCATTTTAAAGCAGTCCATTTTTCTTTTTAAACCATTCCTGTGTACTTTTGGATGTGTGCTTTGTGTCATTGTCTTACTGGAGGACCCATGATCATCGACTCAAACCAAGTTTTCTTACACTGGGTAGAACATTTCGCTCTAAACTCTCTTGATAATTCTCTGATTTCATGATTCCTATGATAAAATCAAGGCCTCCAGTACCATATGCAGCAAAGCAACCCCACAGCATTATGGATCCTCCACCATGCTTAACTGTTGGTAAGGTGTTCTTTTCCTTATAAGCTTCATTGTGCCGTCGGTAAACAAACTGTTGCTTTGCATTGCCAAAAAGCTCTATTTTTGTTACATCTGTCCACCGATCATTTTCCCAGAAGGATTGTGGTTTGTCAAGGTACTCTTTAGCAAAGATCAATTGTTCCTTTTTATGTCATTTCTTCAGCCATGACCCCAGACTGTTCCAGGTTGGCCTTCAAGTCTTTGGATGTTTGGCATGGTGTTTTTTCCATCATTTATACCAACCTTTGAAGACATCTCTTGTCAATTTTCCTCTTTCCCCCCACGTCCAGGGAGGTTCTTGACGGTTCCATGCTTGGCAAACTTCTTATTAACTTTGTGCACTGTTGAAACTGGGATACCAAGGTCTTTGGAAATGGCCTTATACCCTTTGGAAGTCTTATGTTTGCTAATAATAGCAGTTCTGATGTTCTCAGACAGCTCCTTTGTTTTCACTATTGTCACAAAGGAACCGGGCCTACCATGTGGCTTATTAAAACACAAATCATTATTCATATTATTGGCTAATTCATGTCACATGGGCTCTGACAATTAATCACAAGTGAATCTCTTTTGTGATTTACCACAGACGAGTAGAAATGTGTTTCCATACTAAATTAATGTAAAGGGTGCCAATACCAGTGCACAGCAAGCTAGGTTTTTCTCTTTTTCCTTCCCATTGTTTTTTGTTTTAAATTATTAGATTAGAAGAAGACCTATATGGTTGAAACGCGTAGTCTGTTCCTAGACAGCTGTGTCCTCTATACTGCCATAAAGTGCCCACTGTATGTACATACCTGGTCCGTAAAGGAATGATATTTTTTTAAGGATTATTGAAGAATAAAAAGATTTTAAGAAAAATGCCAAAATAAGGGTTCCTCTGCGGGACTTTATTTGTTTTGGTTCCAAGTGATTGCAGGAGGGTGTGCCTCCCTCATTTCCGTGCGGATCCCTGGCAGATGATCGGACCAAGGAGAAACTACGATCTGGGTAAGCTGGCTACTATTTAACTTTTGCAGGTAAGAGGAGTGTATGGCGCCGGAGATCGCGGTATGCGTAGGCACTTAACGCATACCGCGATCTCTGGCGCCATACTTACTTACCTGACCGGGAGGAGTGTTGCCGCGGTGCCTCTGTTCGGTCCGGAGGCTGGGGGAGGAGTGCGGCATCAGAATCGACGCATGCGCATGGCGCTATCCAGCGCCATTTTACTAAAGACACATTTGCAGTGTGTCTTCAGAAAAATGGCGCCAGACAGCGCGGTATGGGTACACGCATACTCCGGCATCACACTCCTATCCTGGCCTCCGGCAGAACAGCACGCAGAGCTGAAGCACAGGGAAGAAAGGAGAGTATAAGTGTTTATTTTTTTTGTATGTGCAGCGTGATAGGGATGAGGGATGGGGTACCATGCATACCTGGATATAGATGAGGGGGTGCCATGCATAGCAGTATGAGGGATGGGGTACCATGCATACTAGGATAGGGATGAGGGGCCACCATGCATACCAGGATAGTGATGAGGGGGTGCCATGCATACCAGGATGAGGGATGGGGTACCATGCATACCAGGATAGGGATGAGGGGCCACCATGCATACCAGGATAGGGATGAGGGGGTACCATGCATACAAGGATGAGGGATGAGGGGTGCCATGCATACCAGGATGAGGGATGCCATGCATACCAGGAGAGGGATGAGGGGGTACCATGCATACCAGGACAGGGATGAGGAGGTACCATGCATACCAGGACAGGGATGAGGGGGTACCATACATGCCAGGATTGGGATGAGGGGGTACCATACATACCAGGATTGGGATGAGGGGGTACCATGCATACCAGGATAAGGATGATGGGTGCCATGCATACCAAGATATGTGTAACATACCTGGCGGCGTCCTTGCATAGTGGTCCATCTCCCACTGTGCAAGAGCGTGCACTTGATCTCCTATCCAGAATGTCTCTCTGGCTCCCCTCCATGCTGTCTGTTTGCTTCTGTTTCTGCTGCTTAAGGGCGGTGCCCGATCACTTCCTGCTTTTTGTACCTGCTGCAGGCACACCCCTTGTGCGTCCTCAGCCTATTGCTGTCTGTCACCTGGTATTTAAACCAGCTGCTCCAATTAACCCATGCCTGAGCATTGTGTTTCATTCAGTGTGCTCTTTCACTCTGAATGTGCCAGGTCCCCTTCTGTGTTTGCTTGCCTGCCCTTCCTGGAGGCTGTATTTCCAGGCCTGTCTGAACTCGCTCCTAGCCTGTTCCTCCCGCCTTCTAGGGGCTGCATACCTAGACCCGCTCCTGTATCTTGCTACTGTGTCTGTTCTTGTCTGTATACTCTTCTAGCCTGTTTCCTGTGTTTCTCTATGTCCGTACCTTTCCTTTTTCTGCAGAGTCTGAACTCGTACCTAACTCCTGCTCGTTGTCACTGTACTTCCGTTTGTGAGTTTGTGGTCCACTCGCTACTTCACTGTAAGTACCCTGTGGGTATCTGGTTCTGCCTTTCCCTTCCTGCCTGTTCCGTGTGTACAGAGCTCTGTCCCCCCTGCTCTGCCTTGCTCACTGCTCCGGCGGTTCTAGCCTGCTCTGCCTTGCTCATCGCTCCGGCGGTTCTAGCCTGCTCTGCCTTGCTCACCGCTCCGGCGGTTCTAGCCTGCTCTGCCTTGCTCACCGTTCCGGCGGTTCTAGCCTGCTCTGCCTTGCTCACCGCTCCGGCAGTTCTAGCCTGCTCTGCCTTTGCTCACCGCTCCGGTGGTTCTAGCCTGCTCTGCCTTTGCTCACCGCTCTGGCGGTTCTGGCCTGCTCTGACCCTTTGCTCACTGCTCCGGTAGTCTTGCTCCGCTCTGACCCTTTGCTCACTGCTCCGGCAGTCTTGCTCCGCTCTGACCCTTTGCTCACTGCTTCGGCAGTCTTGCTCCGCTCTGATCATTTGCTCACTGCTCCGGCAGTCTTGCTCCGCTCTGATCCTTTGCTCACTGCTCCGGCAGTCTCGCTCCGCTCTGACCCTTTGCTCACTGCTCCGGCAGTCTCGCTCCGCTCTGACCCTTTGCTCACTGCTCTGGCAGTCTTGCTCCATACTGACCCTTTGCTCACTGCTCCAGCAGTCTTGCTCCGCTCTGATCCTTTGCTCACTGCTCCGGCAGTCTCGCTCCGCTCTGACCCTTTGCTCACTGCTCCGGCAGTCTCGCTCCGCTCTAACCCTTTGCTCTCTGCTCCGGCAGTCTCGCTCCGCTCTGACCCTTTGCTCACTGCTCCGGCAGTCTCGCTCTGCTCTGACCCTTTGCTCTCTACTCCGGCAGTCTCGCTCTGCTCTGACTACTCTTGCTCACCGCTCCAGGCGGCCTCGTCCTGTTCTACTCTTGCTCACCGCTCCAGACGGCCTCGTCCTGCTCTACTCTTGCTCACCGCTTCAGGCGGCCTCGTCCTGGTCTACTCTCGCTCACCGCTCCAGGCGGCCTCGTCCTGCTCTACTCTCGCTCACCGCTCTAGGCGGCCTCGTCTTGCCCTGCTCTCGCTCACCACTCTGGGCGGCCTTACTCTGCTGTGTTTGTCCGCCACATCTGTGGTTCTGTTCCTGAGTCCCAGTGTGTACTGGGTCCTATCCCGCCTGTGTTCCTACCTGCTAGTGCCTCCCTGTCTGCACTCTAGCCGTGCTTGCCTGTACCCCCCTGCCTGCATACCCGCCTGCCTGCATACCAGTCGTGCCTGCCTATACCCACCAGTCTGTGTGCCAGCCTAACCAGTTTGTTCCTGTATTCCCCTGTGTGGGTCAACAGCCGTGTCCGGGGTCTGTCCTAGAGTAGCACCTGGTCCCTCTGCTCGGTTCCTCCTTGGTGCACTGGCGTCGTATGCCGTCGTGCGACCCTGGTCGGATCGGGTGAATGCCTAGTTAAGCCCCTCCAGGCATTCACTCTCCGGCACGGTCCAGTGGAATCACACGCACACGCCGCTCAGCCCGGGCGTGTGCATTACAGCATGCTCAGGCCATGGTTCCCGTTGAGCCCCACGGCCTTCGCTCTCTGAGACGTTTTCCAGCGAATACGTGCATTAAAAATAAATAAAAAAAAAAAATATATATATTTTTTTTCTTTAGCTGAGTTCCAGGCGAATTACGCACCCGTCCAGATGGATCTTTCTGCACTCGTTCCTACGGATCCGCCACGGTACTATGGGGATCCAAGACAGAGTCGTGGATTTGTGGAGCAATGCATGCTACACTTCAAGTTCTACCCTCTTTGTTTTCCCACCGATCGAGCTAAGGTGGGATTCATGATGTCTTACCTAGCGGGTGATGCCTTGAAATGGATCACCCCACTATGGGACGCACAGGATCCTATCGTCCTGGACATAATGGCCTTCCTGGTGGCCTTTCTAATGGTCTTCGATGATCCTAACCCGGAGGCTCCTGCTGAACCTTCACTTCCCAATATCCCGGAGCAGCCCCGATGGGTAATGTGTGTGGGTAGCGCACTAGTCCTCCTGCCCGAAGAGACTACTGCCCATCCAGAATCCACACAGGTTGACTACGCTCTTCGAAATACTTCTCCCAACCTCAAGAGGCAGTCCAGACGTGCTAGGCATAGAGGCAAGCCATCACGCCTGGGTCTGTCCTCCCAAAGACCTCCTGATCCCAACCCTGAAGTCCCTGCCGAAGCTTTACTTCCCAGTATCCCGGAGCAGCCCCGACGGGTAATGTGCGTGGGTAGCGCAACAGTTCTCCTGCCCGAAGAGACTGCTGCCCACCCAGAATCCACACCGGAGGACCCCCTGTTTCCTCCTGAATCCCCCGGGATACCACTTGATGACAATTGGAGAGAGACTTCCCTATACTCTGCACCTGATACCTCGCCCGCTTCGTCCAGTGAGTCCGACCTAGTGTTTTCTGAAGCAGAGGTTACCCCCGAGTCTCTGCACTCCTCTGATCCGGCAGAGGACCTCCAGGTGTCTCCTGAACCCTTCGGGGTGCTACTTGATAGTGAAAGGACAGAGACTCTCCTATACTCGGTACCTGATACCTCCCCTGCTTCATCTAGTGAGTCTGAACAAGTGTACTCCGAAGCGGAGGTTACCCCCGAGTCTCTGCCCCCCTCCAACCCGGCGGAGGACTTCCAGTTGTCTTCTGTACCCTCTGGGGTGCCACCTGAAAATATGTGGAGAGAGACTTCCTTGTGTGCTGTTCCTGGTACTTCACCAGTTTCGTCTGTTGCTGAGGATGGCTGGATAGGAGGTAGCATCCTAGCTAACCAGATGAGACCAGTTTTTCCTGTGGACAGTGGAAGTGATCTCCTTGAAGTGAAGGATTGGTCCTCGAATTCCCTGCGGAAGATTCTGGCAGGCCTGAAGAAGAGGGGGCGTAAGGGGGGGGGTACTGTAACATACCTGGCGGTGTCCTTGCATAGTGGTCCATCTCCCACTGTGCAAGAGCGCGCACTTGATCTCCTATCCAGAATGTCTCTCTGGCTCCCCTCCATGCTGTCTGTTTGCTTCTGTTTCTGCTGCTTAAGGGCGGCGCCCGATCACTTCCTGCTTTTTGTACCTGCTGCAGGCACACCCCTTGTGCGTCCTCAGCCTATTGCTGTCTGTCACCTGGTATTTAAACCAGCTGCTCCAATTAACCCATGCCTGAGCATTGTGTTTCATTCAGTGTGCTCTTTCACTCTGAATGTGCCAGGTCCCCTTCTGTGTTTGCTTGCCTGCCCTTCCTGGAGGCTGTATTTCCAGGCCTGTCTGAACTCGCTCCTAGCCTGTTCCTCCCGCCTTCTAGGGGCTGCATACCTAGACCCGCTCCTGTATCTTGCTACTGTGTCTGTTCTTGTCTGTATACTCTTCTAGCCTGTTTCCTGTGTTTCTCTATGTCCGTACTTTTCCTTTTTCTGCAGAGTCTGAACTCGTACCTAACTCCTGCTCGTTGTCACTGTACTTCCGTTTGTGAGTTTGTGGTCCACTCGCTACTTCACTGTAAGTACCCTGTGGGTATCTGGTTCTGCCTTTCCCTTCCTGCCTGTTCCATTGGTACAGAGCCCTGTCCCCCCTGCTCTTCCTTGCTCACCGCTCCGGCGGTTCTAGCCTGCTCTGCCTTTGCTCACCACTCCGGCGGTTCTAGCCTGCTCTGCCTTTGCTCACCGCTCCGGCGGTTCTAGCCTGCTCTGCCTTTGCTCACCGCTCCGGCGGTTCTAGCCTGCTCTGCCTTTGCTCACCGCTCCGGCGGTTCTGGCCTGCTCTGACCCTTTGCTCACTGCTCCGGAAGTCTTGCTCCGCTCTGACCCTTTGCTCACTGCTCCGGCAGTCTTGCTCTGCTCTGATCCTTTGCTCACTGCTCTGGCAGTCTCGCTCCGCTCTGACCCTTTGCTCACTGCTCCGGCAGTCTCGCTCCGCTCTGACCCTTTGCTCACTGCTCCGGCAGTCTCGCTCTGCTCTGACCCTTTGCTCACTGCTCCAGCAGTCTCGCTCCGCTCTGACCCTTTGCTCACTGCTCCGGCAGTCTCGCTCCGCTCTGACCCTTTGCTCACTGCTCCGGCAGTCTCGCTCCGCTCTGACCCTTTGCTCACTGCTCCGACAGTCTCGCTCTGCTCTGACCCTTTGCTCACTGCTCCGGCAGTCTCGCTCCGCTCTGACCCTTTGCTCACTGCTCTGACAGTCTCGCTCCGCTCTGACACTTTGCTCTCTGCTCCGGCAGTCTCGCTCCGCTCTGACCCTTTGCTCACTGCTCCGGCAGTCTCGCTCCGCTCTGACCCTTTGCTCACTGCTCCGGCAGTCTCGCTCCGCTCTGACCCTTTGCGCACTGCTCCGGCAGTCTCGCTCCGCTCTGACCCTTTGCTCTCTACTCCGGGAGTCTCGCTCTGCTCTGACTACTCTTGCTCACCGCTCCAGGCGGCCTCGTCCTGCTCTACTCTTGCTCACCGCTCCAGGCGGCCTCGTCCTGCTCTACTCTTGCTCACCGCTCCAGGCGGCCTCGTCCTGCTCTACTCTCGCTCACCGCTCCAGGCGGCCTCGTCCTGCTCTACTCTCGCTCACCGCTCTAGGCGGCCTCGTCTTGCCCTGCTCTCGCTCACCACTCTGGGCGGCCTTACTCTGCTGTGTTTGTCCGCCACATCTGTGGTTCTGTTCCTGAGTCCCAGTGTGTACTGGGTCCTATCCCGCCTGTGTTCCTACCTGCTAGTGCCTCCCTGTCTGCACTCTATCCGTGCTTGCCTGTACCCCCCTGCCTGCATACCCGCCTGCCTGCATACCAGTTGTGCCTGCCTATACCCACCAGTCTGTGTGCCAGTCTAACCAGTCTGTTCCTGTATTCCCCTGTGTGGGTCAACAGCCGTGTCCGGGGTCTGTCCTAGAGTAGCACCTGGTCCCTCTGCTCGGTTCCTCCTTGGTGCACTGGCGTCGTATGCCGTCGTGCGACCCTGGTCGGATCGGGTGAATACCTAGTTACGCCCCTCCAGGCATTCACTCTCCGGCACGGTCCAGTGGAATCACACGCACACGCCGCTCAGCCCGGGCGTGTGCATTACAATATGGATGAGGGGGTACCATGCACATCAGGACAGGGATGAGGGGGTACCATGCATACCAGGACAGGGATGAGGGGGTACCATGCATACCAGGACAGGGATGAGGGGCCACCATGCATACCAGGACAGGGATGAGGGGCCACCATGCATATCAGGATACGGTGAGGGGGTACAATGCATACCAGGATGAGGGATTCGGTACCATGCATACCAGGACAGTGATGAGGGGGTGCCATACATACCAGGATGAGGGATGGGGTACCATGCATACCAGGATAGGGATGAGGGGCCACCATGCATACCAGAATAGTGATGAGGGGGTGCCATGCATACCAGGATGAGGGATGGGGTACCATGCATACCAGGATAGGGATGAGGGGCCACCATGCATACCAGGATAGGGATGAGGGGTATCATGCATACCAGGATGAGGGATGAGGGGTGCCATGCATACCAGGATGAGGGGTGCCATGCATACCAGGATGAGCAATGCCATGCATACCAGGACAGGGATGAGGGGGTACCATGCATACCAGGACAGGGATGAGGGGGTACCATGCATACCAGGACAGGGATGAGGGGGTACCATTCATACCAGGATAAGGATGAGGGGGTACCATGCATACCAGGATTGGGGATGAGGGGTATCATGCATACCAGGATAGGATAGGGATGAGGGGTACCATACATACCAGGATAGAGGTGAGGGGTACCATACATACCAGGATTGGGGGAAGAGGGGTGCCATGCATACCAGGATGAGGGATGGGGTGCCATGCATACCAGGATTGGGGATGAGGGGTGCCACGCATTCCAGGATTGGGATGAGGGGTGCCATGCATACGAGGATTGATATGAGGGGTGCCATGCATACCAGGATTGGGATGAGGGGTGCCATGCATATAAGGATTGATATGAGGGATGCCATACATACCAGGATTGGGGATGAGGGGTGCCATGCATACCAGGATTGGGGATGAGGGGTGCCATGCATACCAGGTTTGGGGATGAAGGGGTACCATGCATACCAGGATTGGGGATGAAGGGGTACCATGCATACCAGGATAGAGATGAAGCGGTACCATGCATACTAGGATACGGATGAGGGGCCATACATACCAGGATATGGATGAGGTGGTACCATGCATACCAGGATAAGGATGAGGGGGTATCATGCATACTAGGATAGGGATGAGGGGATACCATACATACCAAGATAGGGATGAGGGTACCATGCATACCAGGATGAGGGCTACCATACATGCCAAGATAGGGATGAGGGATGGGGTACCATGCATACCAGGATGAGGGAGCCATACATGCCAGAATGAGGGATGAGGTGCCATGCATACCAGGATTGGGGGGTGAGGAGTGCCATGCATACCAGAATGAGGGATGATGTGCCATGCATACCAGGATTGGGTTGTGAGGAGTGCCATGCATAACGGGATAGGGATGAGGGTGCCATACATACCAGGATAGGGATGAGAAGAACCATGCATATCAGGATAGGGATGAGGGCAGAATATAACAGGATGGGGTAACAGGATTGGGAAGCACATAATAAGATGGGGGCAGCACATAACAAGATGGGGCAGCACAAAACAGGATGGGAGCAGCACATAGCAGGATGGGGGCAGCACATAACAGGATGGGGGACCATATACCAATAAGAATGCTCGCCACCCGGGCGTAGAACGGGTTCAATAGCTAGTTATACTATATGGAGGGTTAAAAGTTTAGTAGCAATTTCTCATTTTTTCAAGAAATTTACGAAATCTGTTTCTTTAGGGACCTATTCCGATTTAAACAGACTTTGCGGGACGTGTATATTGGAAATTCCCCAATAGGGATATCATTTTAAAAGTCACACCCCTCAAATACTTTAAAACTGCTGTCATGAAATTTTTTAACCCTTTGGGTGGTACACAGGAATTAATGCAAAGTCGACTGAGAAAATTATTTTTTTAATTTTTGCTATAAAATGTTGCTTTAGCCCCAATTATTTCACGAGAAATAGCACAAGAAAATGGACCCTACAATTTTTTACCTAGTTCCTACTGAGCATGCTGATACCCAACCTGTGGTCAGAAACCACTGTTTGGACAAACGTCAGTGCTCAGAAGGGAAGGAGCGCCATTTGAATTTTGGAACACATATTTGGCTGAAATAGATTGCGAGTGCCATGTCGCATTTGCAAAGCAGCCCCTAAGGCACCCAAACAGCATAAAACCTCCATAAGTGACCAAGCATTTTATCCAGATGTATAGTGAGCATTTTGTACTCACAAGTACTACACAGAATTTGATAACATTAAATCATCATATTGAAAAATTTCATTTTTTTTTCACAAAAATGTTGATTTAGCTCCAAACTTTTCTGTTTTTCAAAGGGCAACATGAAAAAGTGGACCACACAGTTTGTTACCCTCTGTCTTCTGAGCACGGCGATACCCTACATGTAGTCAAAAAGATCTGTTTGGACAAACTACTTTGCTCGGAAGGAAAGAAGCGACATTTGGTATTTCGAATGTAAATTTGGCTGGAACAGATTGCAGACACCATGTCTCATTTGCAGAGCTCCTAAGGTATCAAAACAACAGAAACTCCCATAAGTAATCCCATTTTGGAAACTAGACCCTTCAATAAATTCATCTAGGGAGTTATTGAGCTTGTTTTACCCATAGGTGCTTCACAGAACTGTTTAACATGTGGACGGGAAAATGAAAAAAAAAAAAAAAAAATTCTGCTGAAATGTTGTTTTATCCCCAAATTTGTAATTTTCACAATGGATAATAGGAAAAGAATGAACAACATAATTTGTTATATAATTTCTTCCGAACAAGAAGATACCCCATATGGGGTGTAGTGCACCGGTATTCACACAGTATGGCAATTAGACAGTGACAAAAGAAAGTTCAACTCAAATGTCTATTTTCAAACTCAGAAATTAAAGACAAATGGTATCCTCTGAATCACAGCAGGGTCTACCAAACAGTCCATGTCAAAACTCGTTCCCGTGGGCAACTGCACTGCTGCATCACTCTGAGGTGCGTCAGTGGCTTTGTTTCTCTGGCTCTGACCTGTGTTCAGCTTCACATAGACCTGTTCTGCAGAGAGAGCTCCTGCTCTATGGCTTGCAAACCAAACACTGACACACCCAAAACCTTGCTGCAGGTTTAAATGAAAAGCTGTGGCCATGAGCCACTTGTAAAACTCAGGCTAGGGAGTAACCTGACCCACTACCATTCTGTAGATCACTCCAAAAATAAAAGCCCATGTCAGGTTTTCTTAATCTGACTTGGTCAAATAGCTTTACCCAGTCCACACTTACTTTTATTTTGCACTGCAACCACAGCTGTGTCTGTGGTTGTAATGAACTCCAGTGGGTTCAATAAGCCTCTACGCGCATCCTGGGGAATACATAC
Organism: Phyllobates terribilis; assembly: GCF_046119375.1. Lineage (NCBI taxonomy): Eukaryota > Metazoa > Chordata > Amphibia > Anura > Dendrobatidae > Phyllobates > Phyllobates terribilis. The sequence continues at coordinate 22,161,998 of NW_027362761.1, read as the reverse complement.
TGTCCCACGCATATGATTCCCCTTACTGTCTCACAGTGGTCAAAAACTGCGGTTTAGGCACATGGCAGGACTTGGAAAGGAAAGAGCATTGCTTGATTTTTGGAGCGTAAATTTGTCTGGAATAGATTGTGAATGCCATGTCACATTTGTATAGCCCCTGACATGCAAAAACGACCCATAAATGACCCCCTTATAGAAACTAGACCCTTCAATGAATTAATCTAGGGGTGTACTGAGCATTTTTAATCTACAGGTGAGTCATGAAACTTTATAACATTTAGATGTTAAAACAAAAATTTTTATTTTTTCCACTAAAATACTGTTTTAGCACCAAGTTTATAATTTCCACGAGGTGTAATAGAAGAAAATAGACCCCATAATTAGTTATGCCATTTTTATTGAACGTGCCAGTACCCCATATGTGGTTGTACACTACTGTTTGACCACACGGCAGGGATTGGATGGGAAGGAGTGATAATTGGCTTTTAGAACGCAGATTATGCTTGATTGTGGGCACCATTAACTGATCCCCTGAGGTGCCAGACCAGCAGAAACCCCGCCCCTCCAGGTGACCCCTCTTTAGAAACTTTACTGCTTAAAGGGGTTGTCCAGTACTTTTAAAAATATGCCAATGTGTTTTAATGAAAAATAGAAGCTTATTTCTAATTACCTCCTGGTGCTGTTTCTGCCTGTGAGCGGCCCTATCGGTGGCCGCTCACAGGCATCAAGTTGTAAAGGACATATTGCTACTCATGCTAGAGCAACTCCATTTTGTCTGCTTGCTTTAAAATCATGTTATTATCACTCCTTGCATAACATACATTCTTTCTTTCTCTTCCCATACTAACTTTTCAGTTCAAGAACATTTTGTCAGTGTTCGTCTGGGGCTGGATTTGAAATGGGTCCAAGACCTTCTGTGGTCTCCCATTCTGGGCTAGCCAGGGCTGATGCTGCTCAGCATTGTTGTCAGTCCCAACACCTAGCTGTTCCACAAGCCCTGCAGATTGTCTCCCAGGCATTTGTGCCTAGCAGTGTTAAGCATAGGCTGCAGAGGGAGACAGGGCTCGTGGAGTCTAAGTCCAGGATTCGCCGCACTGAGCATGTCCGTGACCTGGCGGATCATGATTGGTGGGTTGGCACCCACCTGACTCAGTGACCTGGCACTCCCTGATTGGTCCACGGGTAACGTCACCAATAACGTCGCTGGGCAGGGCTTAGTCTTTAAAAGGCCCGCCCACAAACATGGCGGCGCGCTCAGATCATTTGAGCTAGCTGTTTGTGGTGTGCACGCTTACTCTGGGCTCCTCGAAGAGCCATAGCTTTAGCTAGGCAGGTAGAGAAAGTAGGCATGTAGCTTCGCCTCGCTGACTGGCTCTAACCAGGGGGTTCGCCTTACACCCCGAGCCTCCTGTGAGCTAAATAGAGCAGGTTTGCTCAGTCCGGTAGCTCGCCAGCTGAGTGCTCGAATACCCGGCGGGAATCACACCCGCACGCTAGCGCCGTCTCCTTTAGCGTAGCGCCTGTACCGAAGACAGGGCTAGTGCTCATAGTCCGGTCACACGTCTCCCTGCGGTTCTTGGAGATTGTGTGAACCGCTTTAGCGCCAATCCCCATAGTGTAGCGCCTGTATCAAAGACAGAGCTACTGCTGTTCCCACGGTCGCACGTCTCCCTGTGGTTCTTGGAGATTGTGCGAACCGTCTTACCCTTCTGTGTGCCTTAAACACGAAGGGCTAAGATAATTGTTAGGTGCGTCGCCGTTCGCTCTCTCCTCCGTGCAGTTAACGGAGATAGAGCGTACCGCTTTACCCGGTCCGGTGTGCTGTTAACACGGACGGGTTATCTGTTTAGTTGTCGCTTTGCCTTTCCACCCGGAGAGTGTTCGGCAGCAGTCCTCTAGGCTGCATCGTGGACCCCGGGGTCGGTTGCGTTCCATTAAATAAAGTTGTCTGCAACCGCTCCCCTTAATAGTATCTGAGCGCCAGGGTCTTGCCGAACATGTCCGACAACAAACAACTGCAGCAGTATATACAGCAACTGGAGGCCAGACTTAAATCTCTGGAACAAACTCCTCCGGTCGCTGATATCACTGCAGTAGCCACCTAGGCGGCTTCTCTAGCGGCTAATATGATAAACTCGGCTGCGACCACTGCAAGTGCCCCATTACCCCGTTTTGCACTCCCGGAAAAATTTTCTGGGGATAGTAAACTTTGCAGGGGTTTTATTAACGTATGCTCCATTCATTTGGAAATGATGGAGGCACGGTTCCCCTCCGAGAGAGCCAAAGTGGGATATATCATTTCATTGCTCTCCCACAGGGCTCTGGAGTGGGCCACTCCTCTATGGGAGCGGAATGACCCGGTTGTAGTAAATGCGGGTCTATTCCTTAGGACCCTGAAAAGTGTTTTCCTGGGTCCTCAGGTTACGCATGACACGGCTCTTAAGCTTCTTGCGTTAATGCAGGGTTCTGCCACCGCCAGTCACTATGCCATCCAGTTCAGAACCCTAGCGGCAGAACTGGATTGGTCTCAGCGGTCGCTTATCCCGGTGTTCTGGAAGTGTCTAGCTGGGCATATTAAAGATGCTTTATCTACCAGAGAGATTCCGACCTCTCTGGAGGAGTTAATATCTCTCGCTGACCGTATTGACCTACGTCATGCGGAACACAAGTTAGAGCTAGAGGTTGCCAGACCTCCGTATCTGTTGACACCGTCCGTCTTTAGACCCGTTTCCAAACCCGAGACCCTGGCCCCGGAACCTGAGGCTATGGATATTTCCCAGACTAAGTCTAATTCCTCTCGTTCCCGACCTGTTCATCTCTTGGAGTGTCCCGTAAATAAGGGTTCCAAGCAGTCGGTAAAACGAGTAGGTCTTACCACCATTGGAGGAAGTGTATTAAAATCCGGGACTTCTTCCTCCAAAGTAGTTTCTAATGTGACACTGTCCTTTGGTAAATCTGCAGTTTCTGCCAAGGCATGGGTGGACTCTGGTGCTGATGGCAATTTTTTATCATCTACGTTTGCCCTGAGGCATGCCATCCCTACTGAGTCACTCTCAAGACCCATGAACATTGGTGTGGTCAATGGTTCTCTCCTGGATGTGCAAATCACCCACCAGTCGATACCCCTCACCATGTCGTTTCCTCAGGGTCACCGGGAGGTCATTTCATTTCTTATTATTCCCGGTGGATCAGACGAGGTGGTATTGGGCCTCCCCTCGCTACGTTGTCATTCTCCACACATTGACTGGAATACGGGGAGAATTTCTTCCTGGAGTGAGAATTGTGCATCTCAGTGTTTGATCAAAGTCACCCGGAGGGTAGTCTCTGATTCTCCTATCATTGCGACATCCGGTACAGATTCTTTGTCTGTCTCCAGGACCCGGGTCTTGTCTGATTATGTTGCAAAGAACTCTCAGAAAGAGAGGGTGGCTGCAGTGTCCTCCAACCCGGTTCCGTCGGGGAGGACGTTTGTTTCCCCTAATCTACGGAGTATGGTGCTCTCCTGGGCTCATGCCCCTAAGACTGGAGCTCACCTGGGGGTCAAACGTACCATTAAGTCCCTTCAACGGTCCTATTGGTGGCCCCGGTGGCGCCAGGTCATCAAGGACTTTGTTCTTGCATGTTCCGTCTGTGCGAGAGATAAATCTTTCCGCCAGAGACCGGCGGGTCTTTTCCATCTGTCACCCGTGAAGGGTTCCACACATAGAGAACCGGTTGTCACCTCTTGTCCTCTTGTCATGCTGCTCTCTTCGCTAAAAAGGGATACCCTGTACACCGGAGGGGTCACGGTCCTGTGAATCCTCTCTGTGACCCGGTTAACCACATTCTTGCCCCCGGCTCATGGTGGAAAATGAGAGTCAAGTGGAGGGGGATGTTAAAGGGGGGGATAATGTTAGGCATCGGTCTGGGACTGGATTCGAAATGGGTCCAAGACCTTGTGTGGTCTCCCATTCCAGGCCAGCTGAGGTTGATGCTGCTCAGCATTGTTGTCAGCCCCAACACCTAGCTGTTCCACGAGCCCTGCAGATTGTCTCCTAGGCATTTGTGCCTAGCAGTGTTAAGCATAGGCTGCAGAGGGAGACAGGGCTCGTGGAGTCTAAGTCCAGGATTCGCCGCACTGAGCATGTCCGTGACCTGGCGGATCATGATTGGTGGGTTGGCACCCACCTGACTCAGTGACCTGGCACTCCCTGATTGGTCCACGGGTAACGTCACCAATAGCGCGTCGCTGGGCAGGGCTTAGTCTTTAAAAGGCCCGCCCACAAACATGGCGGCGCGCTCAGATCATTTGAGCTAGCTGTTTGTGGTGTGCACGCTTACTCTGGGCTCCTCGAAGAGCCATAACTTTAGCTAGGCAGGTAGAGAAAGTAGGCAGGTAGCTTCGCCTCGCTGACTGGCTCTAACCAGGGGGTTCGCCTTACACCCCGAGCCTCCTGTGAGCTAAATAGAGCGGGTTTGCTCAGTCCGGTAGCTCGCCGGCTGAGTGCTCGAATACCCGGCGGGAATCACACCCGCACGCTAGCGCCGTCTCCTTTAGCGTAGCACCTGTACCGAATACAGGGCTACTGCTCATAGTCTGGTCACACGTCTCCCTGCGGTTCTTGGAGATTGTGTGAACCGCTTTAGCGCCAATCCCTATAGCGTAGCACCTGTATCAAAGACAGGGCTACTGCTGTTCCCACGGTCGCACGTCTCCCTGCGGTTCTTGAAGATTGTGCGAACCATCTTACCCTTCTGTGTGCCTTAAACACGAAGGGCTAAGATAATTGTTAGGTGCGTCGCCGGTCGCTCTCTCCTCCGTGCAGTTAACGGAGATAGAGCGTACCGCTTTACCCGGTCCGGTGTGCTGTTAACACGGACGGGTTATCTGTTTAGTTGTCGCTTTGCCTTTCCACCCGGAGAGTGTTCGGCAGCAGTCCTCTGGGCTGCATCGCGGACCCCGGGGTCGGTTGCGTTCCATTAAATAAAGTTGTCTGCAACCGCTCCCCTTAATAGTATCTGAGCGCCAGGGTCTTGCCGAACATGTCCGACAACAAACAACTGCAGCAGTATATACAGCAACTGGAGGCCAGACTTAAATCTCTGGAACAAACTCCTCCGGTCGCTGATATCACTGCAGTAGCCACCTAGGCGGCTTCTCTAGCGGCTAATATGATAAACTCGGCTGCGACCACTGCAAGTGCCCCATTACCCCGTTTTGCGCTCCCGGAAAAATTTTCTGGGGATAGTAAACTTTGCAGGGGTTTTATTAACGTATGCTCCATTCATTTGGAAATGATGGAGGCACGGTTCCCCTCCGAGAGAGCCAAAGTGGGATATATCATTTCATTGCTCTCCCACAGGGCTCTGGAGTGGGCCACTCCTCTATGGGAGCGGAATGACCCGGTTGTAGTAAATGCGGGTCTATTCCTTAGGACCCTGAAAAGTGTTTTCCTGGGTCCTCAGGTTACGCATGACACGGCTCTTAAGCTTCTTGCGTTAATGCAGGGTTCTGCCACCGCCAGTCACTATGCCATCCAGTTCAGAACCCTAGCGGCAGAACTGGATTGGTCTCAGCGGTCGCTTATCCCGGTGTTCTGGAAGTGTCTAGCTGGGCATATTAAAGATGCTTTATCTACCAGAGAGATTCCGACCTCTCTGGAGGAGTTAATATCTCTCGCTGACCGTATTGACCTACGTCATGCGGAACACAAGTTAGAGCTAGAGGTTGCCAGACCTCCGTATCTGTTGACACCGTCCGTCTTTAGACCCGTTTCCAAACCCGAGACCCTGGCCCCGGAACCTGAGGCTATGGATATTTCCCAGACTAAGTCTAATTCCTCTCGTTCCCGACCTGTTCATCTCTTGGAGTGTCCCGTAAATAAGGGTTCCAAGCAGTCGGTAAAACGAGTAGGTCTTACCACCATTGGAGGAAGTGTATTAAAATCCGGGACTTCTTCCTCCAAAGTAGTTTCTAATGTGACACTGTCCTTTGGTAAATCTGCAGTTTCTGCCAAGGCATGGGTGGACTCTGGTGCTGATGGCAATTTTTTATCATCTACGTTTGCCCTGAGGCATGCCATCCCTACTGAGTCACTCTCAAGACCCATGAACATTGGTGTGGTCAATGGTTCTCTCCTGGATGTGCAAATCACCCACCAGTCGATACCCCTCACCATGTCGTTTCCTCAGGGTCACCGGGAGGTCATTTCATTTCTTATTATTCCCGGTGGATCAGACGAGGTGGTATTGGGCCTCCCCTCGCTACGTTGTCATTCTCCACACATTGACTGGAATACGGGGAGAATTTCTTCCTGGAGTGAGAATTGTGCATCTCAGTGTTTGATCAAAGTCACCCGGAGGGTAGTCTCTGATTCTCCTATCATTGCGACATCCGGTACAGATTCTTTGTCTGTCTCCAGGACCCGGGTCTTGTCTGATTATGTTGCAAAGAACTCTCAGAAAGAGAGGGTGGCTGCAGTGTCCTCCAACCCGGTTCCGTCGGGGAGGACGTTTGTTTCCCCTAATCTACGGAGTATGGTGCTCTCCTGGGCTCATGCCCCTAAGACTGGAGCTCACCTGGGGGTCAAACGTACCATTAAGTCCCTTCAACGGTCCTATTGGTGGCCCCGGTGGCGCCAGGACATCAAGGACTTTGTTCTTGCATGTTCCGTCTGTGCGAGAGATAAATCTTTCCGCCAGAGACCGGCGGGTCTTTTCCATCTGTCACCCGTGAAGGGTTCCACACATAGAGAACCGGTTGTCACCTCTTGTCCTCTTGTCATGCTGCTCTCTTCGCTAAAAAGGGATACCCTGTACACCGGAGGGGTCACGGTCCTGTGAATCCTCTCTGTGACCCGGTTAACCACATTCTTGCCCCCGGCTCATGGTGGAAAATGAGAGTCAAGTGGAGGGGGATAATTTTAGGCATCGGTCTGGGACTGGATTCGAAATGGGTCCAAGACCTTGTGTGGTCTCCCATTCCAGGCCAGCTGAGGTTGATGCTGCTCAGCATTGTTGTCAGCCCCAACACCTAGCTGTTCCACGAGCCCTGCAGATTGTCTCCTAGGCATTTGTGCCTAGCAGTGTTAAGCATAGGCTGCAGAGGGAGACAGGGCTCGTGGAGTCTAAGTCCAGGATTCGCCGCACTGAGCATGTCCGTGACCTGGCGGATCATGATTGGTGGGTTGGCACCCACCTGACTCAGTGACCTGGCACTCCCTGATTGGTCCACGGGTAACGTCACCAATAGCGCGTCGCTGGGCAGGGCTTAGTCTTTAAAAGGCCCGCCCACAAACATGGCGGCGCGCTCAGATCATTTGAGCTAGCTGTTTGTGGTGTGCACGCTTACTCTGGGCTCCTCGAAGAGCCATAACTTTAGCTAGGCAGGTAGAGAAAGTAGGCAGGTAGCTTCGCCTCGCTGACTGGCTCTAACCAGGGGGTTCGCCTTACACCCCGAGCCTCCTGTGAGCTAAATAGAGCGGGTTTGCTCAGTCCGGTAGCTCGCCGGCTGAGTGCTCGAATACCCGGCGGGAATCACACCCGCACGCTAGCGCCGTCTCCTTTAGCGTAGCACCTGTACCGAAGACAGGGCTACTGCTCATAGTCTGGTCACACGTCTCCCTGCGGTTCTTGGAGATTGTGTGAACCGCTTTAGCGCCAATCCCCATAGCGTAGCACCTGTATCAAAGACAGGGCTACTGCTGTTCCCACGGTCGCACGTCTCCCTGCGGTTCTTGGAGATTGTGCGAACCGTCTTACCCTTCTGTGTGCCTTAAACATGAAGGGCTAAGAAAATTGTTAGGTGCGTCGCCGGTCGCTCTCTCCTCCGTGCAGTTAACGGAGATAGAGCGTACCGCTTTACCCGGTCCGGTGTGCTGTTAACACGGACGGGTTATCTGTTTAGTTGTCGCTTTGCCTTTCCACCCGGAGAGTGTTCGGCAGCAGTCCTCTAGGCTGCATCGCGGACCCCGGGGTCGGTTGCGTTCCATTTAATAAAGTTGTCTGCAACCGCTCCCCTTAACACCCCGCTCCTGTTATCTAACTAGTTTAGGCCAGGATTGACCTTGTAAAATTTCCATAGTGCTTCGAACTAACGATAATAATATGACCATATATGTGTTTCCGTAATAATTGTACTAACATTGGTTCAAGCCTGTAGTACGGCAGTAGATGATTGGACATTAATAAACTCAAAACAATATAAAATGCTAAGCAAAATAAACAGGATCAGAGATTCTTTGAATCCTCCCAATACAGAGCACGCATTGCCTCCGTTTGGTTTTCTGTGGATTGCACAATCAACATAATTTGACACTCACTTGGTCAACCGTGAAGGGTTATTGCCCTCCCTTAACAGCTGGTGCCGTGACTCGGATCCCTAACCAGGGACGCCCCTCCTCCTCTGGACGTCCACAAAGAGAGACTTGCTTTCAGCCTCCCCCACTGAAATTGGGACTGATCATCCCCACAAAAAGCCACGGTAAGTGCACCAGTTCTTTACTGATGATACTGACCATTTCGCGTGGTTTCCACGTGGTGTGTGGTTGTTTGCAGTATCTCCGGACGTCCTGGTTGGATATAGTCAAAGGTGAGACTATAAGGGGTGTAGTCCCATTAGGGGTCTGATATTATTTACTTTTAAAACAGTATCACCTCGGATTGACAAGTGAATATTGTGTGAATCTTTCTCAACTTCTGACAAAAGTCCTTAGGAGACTGAACATTGTTAGTTTCCGTCACGGCAGGTGATCGAAGATTGAGTAAGACACGCAAGTAGATATACGTATATCGAGTGTCCGGAGCGCTGCAAAGCTGCAGGAGCGCTCCTCCTTTCATCTGGCCGTTCGAGACTCCCCGATGGGAAGGGGTGAAATAAAGTCAGTGGAACAGCAGCTGAGGTCCGGACTCGTGCTGTGCACAAATTAAGGATCTTTTTGTCAGTTGTAGTGATTAATCAATGTTTCCGTGAAGCAGAAAGAATTAGTCTCCCCTGTGAGAGACAGGAGGGAAGAGAGAAAGACAGGAGGGAGAGGATGTGATGAATATCATGATCGGTCGAGAAGGGAAAAGATCTTTTAAGAATGCACCAAAAGTGTTTAAGGTGTTAAATTTTCCTGTGGAGGGGAGGCTTCAGCCTGTGTTGTGGGATGAAGGCATCCGGCAGCAAAGGGGTAGATTAGTTGACTGTAGATTGTTGGAAGACGCTGAGAAGTTCAGGAAAGTCGCACATGAGATTTGTGATGAAGGATACGTTGAAATAGAGGAGGAGATGAAGCCTGGTTATTTCAAATACTTTTATGTCAAGAATAGAGATGAGCGGTGTTCGACTAGAACTGTTCGCCAATCTCAAATTCGAGCTGTTTTGGGCGGTGTTCGAGTTGTTCGACGAACCCGAACGATTTGCAAAAAATTCGGCTGTTCGAGGTTATGTTCGATAACTGTTCGTGCACCAAAAGCTTGTCCTGCATGTCTGGCGCTATTTAGAGCACCAATCATGCAGGGATTGTCTGCCACTCACTGTAATGCCACAGCCATGGTGGTTGTGGCATTAGAGTGATTGCCCAAATCGATGGGAACAGTGCTCACAGTGAAACACGAAAAGCCCGCAATTCATCAGCGGCATACACCGGTACCCGACAATTTAGAACCGAAAGAATAGAGCTTCACACATAGATTAGATAGATAGAAACATGTCAGTCACACATATAAGAAGCACAGTGACATTGTTGCTTACTGTACTTGTCATTTAGTGTAAAGGATTTATCAAAAAAAATAATAGTGTTTTCATGCACCGTCTCTTTAAAAAAACCGGCCGGCAATTCAGCAGCGGTACCCGACAATTTAGAATAGAAGGAATAGAGAATCACACATAGATTAGATAGATAGAAACATGTCAGCCACATATATACGAAGTACAGTGACAGTGTTGCTTACTGTACTTGTCATTTAGTGTAAAGGATTTATTTAAAAAAATAATAGTGTTTTCGTGCACCGTCTCTTTAAAAAAGCCGGCCGGCAATTCAGCAGCGGTACCCGACAATTTATAACAGACAGAATAGAGCTTCACACATAGATTAGATAGATAGAAACATGTCAGTCACATATATATGAAGTACTGTGACAGTGTTGCTTACTGTACTTGTCATTTACTGCAAAGGATTTATTAAAAAAAATAATAGTGTTTTCATGCACTGTCTCTTTAAAAAAGCCGGCCGGCAATTCAGCATCTGTACCCGACAATTTATAACAGAAAGAATAGAGAATCACACATAGATTAGGTAGATAGAAACATGTCAGTCACATATATATGAAGTACTGTGACAGTGTTGCTTACTGTACTTGTCATTTACTGCAAAGGATTTATTAAAAAAAATAATAGTGTTTTCATGCACCGTCTCTTTAAAAAAGCCGGCCGGCAATTCAGCATCTGTACCCGACAATTTATAACAGAAAGAATAGAGAATCACACATAGATTAGATAGATAGAAACATGTCAGTCACATATATAATAAGTACAGTGATAGTGTTGATTACTGTACTCGTCATTTAGTGTTAAAATAAAGGATTTATTATTAAAAAAAATTGGCGTGGGGTTCCCCATAATTTTAGTCTCTAGCGGAGGTTAAGCAGACAGCTGGGGCAGATGTTTGAAGCCTGGGAAGGGGGTAATACCCACGGAGCTTCCCAGGCTACTAATATCAGCCCCCAGCTGAATACCTAGCCTTTACTAGCTATTAAAATGGAGGACCCCCCCCAAAAAATGACGTGGGGTCCCCCCTAATTTAATAGCTAGCAAAGGCTAGGCAGACAGCTGGGGGCTGATATTAATAGCCCAGGAAGGGAGCCATGAATATTGGCCCCCTCCCAGGCTAGAAACACCAGCCGTCAGCCGCCCCAGAAATGGCGCATCCATAGGATGCGCCAATTCTGGCACTTAGCCTCGCTCTTCCACGCTGCCCTGGTGCGGTGGCAGGGGGTAATAGGGTTGGGGTTGATGTCAGCTTATAATGCCAGCTGACATCAAGCCCAGGTTAGTAATGGAGAGGCGTCTATAAGACACCCCCATTACTAACCCCATAGTCAAAGTTAAAAGAAAACACAAACACCCAGAATAAAGTCCTTTAATTGAAATAAAGACACATTCCTTTATTGTTCTAAATTAAACCATACTTACCATCACGCCCATTCCAGCTGAAGCCAACGATCTCCTGCAATAAAAGAAAAATAATAAAGCAACCTCATCCTTACCTTTCCATGGTTCCCACGACAGCTTCAGCTCTGCTACATCGAGATGACAGGCTGGACCGCAGCAGAACGCTGCCATCCAGCCTGTCATCCCGCAGACACTGAGAAGCGCAGGCATGCTTGCGCTCTGCAGTGTCTGGCTGTGACGGCATAAAGATGAGACGAGTTCATGTCCAATGAACTCGGCGCACCTCATGCACGTCACTGACAGCGTGGGAGAATTCTCCTGCACTCAGCACTTCAGCGTGAGAATTCTCCCACGCTGTCAGTGACGTGCATGAGGTCAGCTGAGTTCATTGGACATGAATGAGCTCACCTCATGCACGTCACTGACAGCGTGGGAGAATTCTCACGCTGAAGTGCTGAGTGCAGGAGAATTCTCCCACGCTGTCAGTGACGTGCATGAGGTGCGCCGAGTTCATTGGACATGAGCTTGTCTCATCTTTATGCCGTCACAGCGAGACACTGAGGAGCGCAAGCATGCCTGCGCTTCTCAGTGTCTGCGGGATGACAGGCTGGATGGCAGCGTTCTGCTGCGGTCCAGCCTGTCATCTCGATGTAGCAGAGCTGGAGCTGTCCTGGGAACCATGGAAAGGTAAGGATGAGGTTGCTTTATTATTTTTCTTTTATTGCAGGAGATCATTGGCTTCAGCTGGAATGGGCGTGACTGTAAGTATGGTTTAATTTAGAACAATAAAGAATTGTGTGTTTATTTCAATTAAAGGACTTTATTCTGGGTGTTGTGTTTTTTTAAATACTTTACTAGAAATTCATGGTGGTCATGTCTAATATTGGCGTGACCCCATGAATTTCGGGCTTAGGGCCAGCTGATAATGCCAAGCTGGCCTTAACCCCTTTATTACCCAGTGAGCCACCGCACCAGGGCCCTGGATGAGTTGGGTACAGCGCCAGAAGATGGCGCTTCTATGAACGCGCCATTTTCTGGGGCGGCTGCGGACTGCAATTTGCAGCGGGTGGGGCCCAGAAAGCTTGGGCCTCCCTGCGCTGCGGATTCCAGCTCCCAGCTGCCTAGTTGTACCTGGCTGGGCACAAAAATAGGGCGAAGCCCCACGCATTTTTTTTTTAAATTATTTCATGAAATTCATGGAATAATTAAGAAAAAAAGGGCTTCCCTATATTGTTGTGTCCAACCAGGTACAAATAGGCAGCTGGTGGTTGGGGGCAGCCCGTTCCTGCCTGCTGTACCTGACTGGACACAAATATAGGGCGAAGCCCCACGTCAATTTTTTTAAAATTATTTCAGGAAATTCATGAAATAATGAAAAAAAAATTGATGTGGGGCTTCGCCCTATATTTGTGTCCAGTCAGGTACAGCAGGCAGGAACGGGCTGCCCCCAACCACCAGCTGCCTATTTGTACCTAGCCGGACACAACAATATAGGGAAGCCCTTTTTTTCTTAATTATTCCATGAATTTCATGAATTTAAAAAAAAAATACGTGGAGCTTCGCCCTATTTTTGTGTCCAGCCAGGTACAACTAGGCAGCTGGGGACTGGAATCTGCAGCGCAGGGAGGCCCAAGCTTTCTGGGCCCCACCCGCTGCAAATTGCAGTCCGCAGCCGCCCCGGAAAATGGCGCGTTCATAGAAGCGCCATCTTCTGGCGCTGTACCCAACTCATCCAGGGCCCTGGTGCGGTGGCTCACTGGGTAATAAAGGGGTTAAGGCCAGCTTGGCATTATCAGCTGGCCCTAAGCCCGAAATTCATGGGGTCACGCCAATATTAGACATGACCACCATGAATTTCTAGTAAAGTATTTAAAAAAAACACAAACACCCAGAAAAAAGTCCTTTAATTGAAATAAACACACAATTCTTTATTGTTCTAAATTAAACCATACTTACCGTCACGCCCATTCCAGCTGAAGCCAATGATCTCCTGCAATAAAAGTAAAATAATAAAGCAACATCATCCTTACCTTTCCATGGCTCCCACGACAGCTTCAGCTCTGCTACATCGAGATGACAGGCTGGACGGCAGCAGAACGCTGCCATCCAGCCTGTCATCCCGCGGACACTGAGAAGAGCAGGCATGCTTGCGCTACTCAGTGTCTGGCTGTGACGACATCCAGATGAGCCGAGGTCATGTCCAATGAACTCGGCTCACCTCATGCACGTCACTGACAGCGTGGGAAAATTCTCACGCTGAAGCGCTGAGTGCAGGAGAATTCTCCCACGCTGTCAGTGACGTGCATGAGGTGCGCCGAGTTCATTGGACATGAACTCGTCTCATCTTTATGCCGTCACAGCCAGACACTGCAGAGCGCAAGCATGCCTGCGCTTCTCAGTGTCTGCGGGATGACAGGCTGGATGGCGGCGTTCTGCTGCGGTCCAGCCTGTCATCTCGATGTAGCAGAGCTGAAGCTGTCCTGGGAACCATGGAAAGGTAAGGATTATGTTGCTTTATTATTTTTCTTTTATTGCAGGAGATCGTTGGCTTCAGCTGGAATGGGCGTGACGGTAAGTATGGTTTAATTTAGAACAATAAAGAATTGTGTGTTTATTTCAATTAAAGGACTTTATTCTGGGTGTTTGTGTTTTTTTTTTAACTTTGACTATGGGGTTAGTAATGGGGGTGTCTTATAGACGCCTCTCCATTACTAACCTGGGCTTGATGTCAGCTGGCATTATAAGCTGACATCAACCCCAACCCTATTACCCCCTGCCACCGCACCAGGGCAGCGTGGAAGAGCGAGGCTAAGTGCCAGAATTGGCGCATCCTATGGATGCGCCATTTCTGGAGCGGCTGACGGCTGGTGTTTCTAGCCTGGGAGGGGGCCAATATTCATGGCACCCTTCCTGGGCTATTAATATCAGCCCCCAGCTGTCTGCCTAGCCTTTGCTAGCTATTAAATTAGGGGGGACCCCACGTCATTTTTTTGGGGGGGGTCCTCCATTTTAATAGCTAGTAAAGGCTAGGTATTCAGCTGGGGGCTGATATTAGTAGCCTGGGAAGCTCAGTGGGTATTACCCCCTTCCCAGGCTTCAAACATCTGCCCCAGCTGTCTGCTTAACCTCCGCTAGAGACTAAAATTACGGGGAACCCCACGCCAATTTTTTTTAATAATAAATCCTTTATTTTAATACTAAATGACAAGTACAGTAACCAACACTGTCACTGTACTTCATATATATGTGACTGACATGTTTCTATCTATCTAATCTATGTGTGATGCTCTATTCTTTCTGTTATAAATTGTCGGGTACAGATGCTGAATTGCCGGCCGGCTTTTTTAAAGAGACGGTGCATGAAAACACTATTATTATTTTTAATAAATCCTTTGCAGTAAATGACAAGTACAGTAACCAACACTGTCACAGTACTTCATATATATGTGACTGACATGTTTCTATCTATCTAATCTATGTGTGAAGCTCTATTCTGTCTGTTATAAATTGTCGGGTACCGCTGCTGAATTGCCGGCCGGCTTTTTTAAAGAGACGGTGCACGAAAACACTATTATATTTTTTAATAAATCCTTTACACTAAATGACAAGTACATTAAGCAACACTGTCACTGTACTTCATATATATGTGACTGACATGTTTCTATCTATCTAATCTATGTGTGATGCTCTATTCCTTCATGTCTAAATTGTCGGGTACCGGTGTATGCCGCTGCTGAATTGCCGGCCGGCTTTTTTAAAGAAAGCGTCTTCTGAGCAGTTTGTCAGCTTTTGGACACCTTTGAAGGTGTTTTCTATGTGTTCCTATGTGTTTTTGTTTGCCTGCCATTGGTTTTAACGGTGTTCGACGGTGTTCTAAGGTGTTCGACGAACAGTTCCACGAACAGTTCCTCGAACATCCCGGTGTTCGACGAACCGAACCGAACCCGAACACTACAGGGGTGGCTCAACACTAGTCAAGAAATGAAAATTACCTAGCCCTGTAACGAAGACTGGCTGTTTTGTTTTACAAAATGAAGCTGATTGGAAAAAATAGAGGTGGAAGTAGATTCCCCTTCCCAACTTATGTGTCCACAAACCAACTCCGAAGCCCCTAAAGAAGCATCCCCTACCCCCACAAATGTAGCAGTACCCTAGCCCCCCTGAATCCGGAAACTGAGCAATTTATACCTAAGGAGATTAAATACCCTGCACTTCCCACTGAGAGCCAGCCACCATCATATAACCCAGACGGTTGGCTCTGTAATGTGTGTTGGGTCACTAATCCAGGATGGCGCAAGACGTGCTATAATTGTGGAGCACGTAAACCCGGTGTTGTAGCACCAACCTGCCCATTACTTAACGTTGACGGGGGGTATTATAAATCACTACCCCCACCTGCCCCTGCCATGGTCCATACTCCATTCAGAGAGGTCCTCTGAACTCTTCCCTATTCACCCTCTCCCAAACTGGGGAAATAGAACATGGACACGAGTATCAGGAGGTGGCGTCTGTTTTACTGAATGGTCCTTCGGATTTCTCCACTATACTGAGTATAGGCATGGGGAGTATACCACAACAGCAAGTTGGGATCATTGTAAACGCAGCAAATGCGAAACTGCAGCATGGGTGGGGGCTAGCTGCAGAGATATGTCGTATTGGGGGACCTACAATACAAGCTGCATCTAATGATTACATCCGAGACCATGGTCCGCTAAGAGAAGGAGAGGTGATGGCTACAAGAGCAGGACAGCTATCATGTCAGTTTGTTATACATGTAGACAAAACCAAAAGAGTAACGTGTGTGGGTTATACGTACTGTAAATTACAGTAGAAGATGTTAAATGCAGCAAGGAAGAGATAATGGAATGTTGAAAAATAAAGTGAATGCATGTGAAAAAAAAGGTTGCGCTGAGTTTGTTGACAGAAGGAAAAAGTATGTGGATATGTGGAGGAACTTAAATGGTTAACTGAAATATGCGCGCTGCCAGATAAGCGCCCAGTTACAGCTGCTAGCATAGCAACATGGCCTTGGCTTGATACGGAACAGCAGAGAATTTGTCCAAAAAAAAAAAGGGTGAATGGAGGAAGAAAATACAGACAATAAGGGAAATACGCTATGTTATGTGTATTACAAAGATACTGCTCTCCGATAATGGCGGCGTAATGAATTTTTGGGAATGTTCTAATTGTGGCCAGCAGAATCCATTGTCAGCAGATTATTGTGTTGCATGTCACGTGCCCCGTCCAGGAGCCCCACCCCTCGCTACTACCCAAGCCACTCCTAGTGCCCCATCCTCATCTGTTATACCTATGTCCGCCCAAAGTTCCAACCCTTCCTGCAGCGGCCATGTTGCTACACCCATTGTATCACCTCCGGCCTCTGACCAGATGTCCCTTTGGTGGTGGCCATCTTGGTGCACCCTTCCTGTAGTATGCTTCCTTCTGGTGGCGGCCATCTTGGCACACCCGAAATACAGGCAGCAATACACATTACACCCGGAATGTGTATGAGGAAGATCATCATGATCAGTGTGTGACAGAGCCTTAGACGCCAATACATATTTATGTCCACTTTGACATTAGGGCTAAAATATGGTGATGTAAACTAATTTTCTAGATGGTCATATATCCTTAAGTCTCTAATAGATGCACATACACGTTGTCTGGTTTACAGTAATTGATTTAGCAAACTTTTTTTTTTATTAGCATTCCACTACACAAAGACTGTCAGTTTCTGTTTGCATTTACATATAAGGGCAGGCAAATGACTTGGACGGTCATGCCGCAGGGTGCGCAGAATAGCCCTAATCAGTTTGCAAAGAACATGTCTAGCTGTCTGCTGCCATGGCAGCTGGACAACTCTGAGGTAGTACTTTTACAATACGTGGATGATCTTCTTTTGTGTGCCCCCACGGAACAAGTGTCCATCAGGGCCAGTGTTAGCCTCCTCAAGCATCTAGCAAAACTGAATTGTCGAGTCTCAGCCTCGAGACTTCAGTTCTGCCTCAGTCAAGTGGTCTCCTTAGGCCACTGCCTTACTCAGGGTGCCAGACATCTCACAGAAGAAAGGAAGATGGTCATCTACCTACTACCATTCCCAAAAGATCCCATAGAGCTGCAACGGTTCCTCGGACTATGTACATATTGCAGACAATGGATCCCTGACGCCTCACGTCTGATGCAGCCCCTATATGATGTATTAAAAGAAGACACTCTGGCTGATGTAAACAACAAGGACCACTAAGAACAGCTGCAACAAGCCTTTGAGCAACTAAAGTCAAGGATAATGACAGCCCCTGCCCTTGGAAATCCGGACTATGCTCAACCTTTCCATTTGTATGTCTCTGAGACTGGAGGGCATGCAGCCGGAGTAATCATGCTGAGACACTTTACGAAGCAGCACCCGGTCGGGTATTACTCAGCACATCTGGACCCGGTAGCCAGGGCCTCCCCCAGCTGTCTACGAGCGGTTCACGCCACACAGCAACCTAAACATCTATCTATACAGAGACACCAGAGACTGCAGGTTCTCCAGTGAAAAATGCTGAAAGCGTCAGACAATTGATGGAAGCGGTACCACTACCAAGACAGTTGGCTGTCGTAAAGGTAAAAGCTCATACCCGACCAAATGCCCCTGAAGCAAGAGGTAATGCACTTGCTGATCTCCATGCTAAGCGAGCAGCTCTTCTTCCGACATCCATGTCCATGGCTGTTACGCGGCAAGAGGCCAAACAGCTACATTCTGTGCCAACCCAGGATCAACCTGCAGAAGAGCATCAACCAGTCCCTCCAATCACAAAGCTACGGTCCACACAGCAAAAAGTCTCTAAACAAGAACGCCAGTTGTGGAAGGAGGCGGGTGCTAAGTTGATAGATGGGCTATGGAAGAAGGAACAACTGTATTTTTTGCCTCGACTTCTATATCCAGCCGTTGCGGCCTGGGCCCATGGACCGGTACATCGAGGGAAGAATCAAGCTTTGCTACTGGTACAGAAGCTGTATTGGGCTCCAGGAATTTCCACCGTGTTGAATGCACAGAACAAAGGTTGCACAATATGCCAAACCTGCAACCCAGGTAGATTACAGAATGTACCGACAAAACACCTTGCCAAACCAGAGTATCCGTTCCCACAGCACTCTCCTTAAAGCAGGACGATATGAATACTGCTTAGTGGTAGTGTATATGTTTTCCAGTTGGCCAGAAGCATTCGCCATTCCAAACATGACTACCAAGACTACCGCCAAGAAGCTGATCTCTGAAGTTGTTTGCCGGTATGGAGTCCCAGAAGTTATCAAAACTGATCAAGGACCAGCTTGTTCCTCATGCGTATATCAAGAAATACTTACCATGATTGGATCAACAGTGGCTTTACATACTCCTTACCATCCACAGTCAAGTGGCAAGGTGGAGAGATTGAATGGCACACTGAAAAGGCAATTAACCAAAATGATGCATGAGACTACGGCCCAGTGGCCTGAGCTCCTTCCCATTGCACTGTATCACATACGCACCACACCCATAGGGAAACACAAACTGTCACACTATGAGATACTATTTGGGTCACAACCAGCCATAGCTAGATTTACCCCACAACAATTATCAGAAGAAACAGATTATGTTGTGCAATATGTGATTCAGCTTGCCAAAGCCTTAACTAACACCCATGCGTTAGTATCATCTTCTATTCCAGATCCAGCTGATGCAGAAGGTTGTCATACCCTCAAGCCTGGAGATTATGTGTATGTGAAGAAGCTTGTTCGGAAACACGGACTAGAACCATTGTATGACGGACCATACCAAGTGTTGCTGACAAGCCCAACAGCAGTAAAACATTAATTTTCTGAATATAAGTCTAGTGATCCAACATGTGGCAATCCGAATGTTGGATATTGTAGCCCCCTGGGACAAATGCCTTCATGGTGTATGTTATCAAATAACACCGTTTTTATTGATTTGGTACATAAATTAGTATTACAGCACTCTGCTTTATGGGATCTACCATCAACCACATATTGGGTCTGTGGGAATAATGCGTATAAATGGCTCCCAGTCGGAGTAGGGGGGACTTGTACGTTGGCCCGGCAAACTCCAGCCACTTATCTTATTCCCCATAGTAAAGTAGATATGAGAACCATCCCTCTTCATACCATTTATAAACGTGCTAAGGACAACACCCCACGCCCATCAGGAAGACCTCATTTAGTACAAATGAGTATGCCCAATAATATAGTCAGTACTGTCTTCCTCTACCCTATGGTAACACAAATGTGGGATAAATTAGCGGAGGTCACTGATTACTTAGATGACCAGATTTGGAATATTTTGGAAGCAATTAATACTACTGTTGCAGTGCAGAATCAACTTATTATAGTGGCTAATCAACATACTTTAGTGCTGGACTATTTGACAGCAGCTCAAGGAGGGATGTGTCAGGTTATAGGCCCAGCCTGTTGTTACTATATTGACCCCGACTCTACCATATGGTTAAAGACTAAAATGGAAGACATTACGAAACTCAGGGAAGAGTATAACAAACATAATGAACATAATGAATTGACCAAAGACAGTTGGTGGTCTGATAAATTTTCCTTTTTAAATCCTGCTAATTGGTTTAAAGGGATTGGTGGATGGATTGCTGGAATATTACAAGGAGTGTTGCATATTGCTGCTTGCGTCTTGTTAATATATGTTTTACTAAAACTAGTCTTTTATTGTATCCCATTTTGCATGAGGAAAACCTGCCAGTCATCAGAGATCAAGGAGGACGCTGTCAACCGACATCCAGTGCTACTATACACGGACCTCCCAGATGTAACCAGCATTGAGGACCTGGATGACAAGGGAATGATGACCTTTACCCGCATGCCCCAACCAACCTCACGTCTGAAGATCTGAGCTTTATGATTATGTCAACTAACAAGGGGGGATGGACTTGCCGCGACAGCCTCAATTGGTAACAAGGGCACTAACTGGGTGAAGACCAATGTCCCTCAGGCTCAAAACATGACCCTGGGAAAGCACCTTTATTGTTGATAATAACATAATTTTTAGGGGGGAATGTAAAGGACATATTGCTACTCATTCTAGAGCAACTCCATTTTGTCTGCTTGCTTTAAAATCATGTTATTATCACTCCTTGCATAACATACATTCTTTCTTTCTCTTCCCATGGAACTTTCCCACACTAACTTTTTATCTCAAGAACATTTTGTCAGACACCCCGCTCCTGTTATCTAACTAGTTTAGGCCAGGATTAACCTTGTAAAATTTCCATAGTGCTTCGAACTAACGATGATAATATGACCATATATGTGTTTCCGTAATAATTGTACTAACATTGGTTCAAGCCTGTAGTACGGCAGTAGATGATTGGACATTAATAAACTCAAAACAATATAAAATGCTAAGCAAAATAAACGGGATCAGAGATTCCTCCCAATACAGAGCACGGATTGCCTCCGTTTGGTTTTCTGTGGATTGCGCAATCAACATAATAATTTGACACTCACTTGGTCAACCGTGAAGGGTTATTGCCCTCCCTTAACAGCGTGACCTCCAGCTGCAGCCGGCTCTGACTTCCTCTGACATCACGACAAGTCCAGGCTGCAGTCGAGGGTCGCTCTTCTACGTTCCACCGGTAGATGCTGGGTTGTGGGTGGAGTTACCCTGAGCGTCACACCGGCAACCACCGCGCGTTCTCCCTGTCCCCATTCATAGGGAAAGCGGGCAGTGAATGCTGGGTGTGACGTGAGGAATAACCCCGCCCACAACCCAGCAGCCACCGCGAGGACCCCAGTGCTGAGTCACGCCTCACTTGACGTGACGTCAGCGGGGGGTC
Organism: Phyllobates terribilis; assembly: GCF_046119375.1. NCBI lineage: Eukaryota > Metazoa > Chordata > Amphibia > Anura > Dendrobatidae > Phyllobates > Phyllobates terribilis. The sequence continues at coordinate 22,141,025 of NW_027362761.1, read as the reverse complement.
ACATGCTGCCTGTGAGTAGCCACCGATAGCGCCGCTCACAGGCAGAAACAGCACCAGGGGGTAATTAGAAAGAAGCTTCTATTTATCATTAAAACACATTGGCATAGTTTTAAAAGTACTGGACAACCCTTTTAAGGAATTCAACTGGGGGAGTATTGTTTTCTTTTCAATGTTTTATTTATTGAAGAAATAGACATAGCAGATATAATAACATACACACATTTTTTAATCAGAATCAAATCGTATAAAAAAAGTATACAACAAATTTTAAATATTTGAAATGTAGGTACACAGATTTGTCATGAAGATTGCAGCAAAACATAGTAATACAAATGATGCAATTTGAATATATGATCAATCTATAACATAAAAGAGAGACGTAATTGTCTCTACATATAAGTAATGACAATATAAGAAAAAGCTTTAGTTATTTACCGGTAACGGGATTTTTCGGAGCCCATGACAGCACCACGAGAGAGAGGATCCACCCATGAAGGACAGGAAACCTACAGGTTAAAAAGGGCGGCACCTCTCTCCCGCCTCAGTTTAAGTTAACAGAGCATGAGAGGACCGCCAATGTTAATTACAACAAGACAAAAAACACAAATTCATTTTAAGCCAATGACTTTAACTAACTTCCCCCGGGGTGCAAAAAAGGAAAATACCTTAAGGGGGTGCAAAACACCAGTGTAGGGAGGGAATATAAGGGTGCTGTCATGGGCTCCGAAAAATCCCGTTACCGGTAAGTAACTAAGGCTTTATTCGTACTCCCATGACAGCACCACGAGAGAATTACAGAGACGAAGGAGATTAGGGAGGGACCACAGACTGAAGCACCCTTCTCCCAAAGGTGAGATCAGAGGAATCACCCAAATCTAACCTATAATGCCTATAGAAGGTGAAGGGAGAAGACCAGGTGGCAGCCTTACATATGTCTTCGATGGAAACCCCCGTTTTCTCGGCCCAGGATGTTGCTACTGCTCTGGTGGAGTGTGCCCTCAACCCTTCTGGTACTTCCTTATCTCCCGAAGAGTAGGCGAGGGTGATGGCCTCTCTAATCAACCTCGCAATTGTAGATTTTGAGGCTTTACAACCTTTCCTAGCCCCCTGATGGCATATAAATAGGGAACTATCTTTTCTAAAACTCTGTGAGACCTCCAGATATTTAAGTACGCACCTCCTGACATCTAATGTGTGTAGTTTCTCCTCTTTCTGATTTTTAGGAGGAAAACAAAAAGTTGGAAGATTTACCTCTTCAGTCCTATGAAATCGTGAGACTACTTTTGGAAGAAAAGCCGGGTCAGGCCTTAGTTCAATTCTATCATGCAGAATTTGAGTAAACGTTGGGGATATAGAGAGAGCCTGTATGTCACTTACTCTTCTGGCCGAAGTTAGGGCAACTAACAGGGCTGTTTTAAGAAGAATAATTTTATGGGAGGCTGAATCTAGGGGCTCGAAGGGAGGGTTAGTCAAGGCATTTAAGACCAGGTTTAAATCCCAGGGAGAGGATCTGGATTTAATAATAGGTCTACACCTGAAAGAGGCTTTTATAAACCGTGCTACCCAACAATTAGCTGCTATATCAAAAGAAAATAAGGCTCCTAAAGCCGAAACTTGTACTTTCAATGTACTAGTGGTTAGGCCCTGTTCTAAACCCCGCTGTAGAAATTTTAGTATCTTCCCAATAGGGATCCCATCCTCTGGTTTGAATTCTGAAAAGGACAGGAACTGCCTCCAAGTTCTAGCATAGATGTGGGTAGTAACGGGCTTTCTGCTACATAGGAGAGTGTTTACTAAATTTGTGGAAAACCCTTTGCTGGTTAACAGTGCCCTTTCCAATTCCATGCCGTTAAATGGAGAGTTGAGGCTGGAGGATGGGAAACCAGACCCTGAGTGAGAAGGTCCGGAATCTCCGGAAGGAACCAGGGCTCTGATATTGACATTCTCCGGAGACAAGAGAACCATGGTCTCTTGGGCCAAAAGGGGCATATGAGGATTATTCTGGATTTGTCTGCCTTGATTTTCCTTAGGACTGACGGAAGCAGGACCATGGGAGGGAATGCATATGCCAAAGGAAACTCCCAGGGGATATGAAGGCGTCCACTGCCAGGGGCCTTTCTCTCTGGGGTTTAGAGAACAAAACGTTGACACCATCCGATTGTATTTTGTTGCAAACAAGTCCACTGTTGGAAGACCCCACATTGCAACAATCTTGGAGAATATCTGAGGGTTCAAGGACCATTCTCCTTCTTTTAGGGAATTGCGGCTGAGAAAATCTGCTCTGACGTTTTCTTTTCCTCTTAGATGTACAGCAGAAAGGGAAAAAAAAATGTTCCTCTGCTATCTGAAGAAGTTTGTCTGCTACTCTCATTAAGTCTTTTGAACGGGTACCCCCTTGATGATTTATATATGCCACTGTCATTTGATTGTCCGAGAGTATGCGGACATCCTGGCCCTGTAAATATACAAGGAACCCATTGAGCGCATGATCAACTGCCAAAAGTTCCTTAACATTCGAGGAAAACTGTACCTCATTGGTTGACCAGGTCCCCTGAATTAAGTTACCTTCAAAATGAGTTCCCCAACCTGTAGCACTTGCATCTGTAGTCAAGACTGCAGTAGGTTTACTTTCCCAAGGGACTCCCCTAGAAAGATTAGTGTATACCAACCACCAACGAAGGGATTGTAAGGAGCGAGGGGCCAAGGTGAATTCCCGGTCTAGATGTCCATCTAGAATTGAGTAGTTATTTAATATGTCCCATTGAAGTGCCCTTGAGTGAAATTGGGACCAACGCACCACGGTAAAACTTGAGGTCAGGGTCCCCAATAATGACATGGCTTTACGGAGTTGATTCGGTCGACAGGGTAGGAGTACTCGGATACCGGGATGGATGGGCTACTTCGGTGGGGATCACGGTTGGTCAGTTCCCGGTTCTGTGCCCTGGACCCTCAGTGAAGTGATGGGGGTTAGGATGATGGGAGTACTGTGTCGTGACACCTCCTGTGGTAACTGGTAAAATCGGTTACCAGTGCTGTGAATGGTCGCTGAGGTGATCGGCATATGGCTTGTCCGAACACTATAGGCAATAATCGCAAAGTAGGCACACACACACACACACATTAAGTCTTTGTTTCAGTACCTTTTTTTTTACTGATGTCCGGTAACAAGTACAGTTCAGGAGGGTAACAAGTACAGTTCAGGAGGGTAACCAGGTTTTCGGTGCAGGTAGAGTTATTCACCTTGGGGATTTGTGAGGCCTCCTCTAACACTGTGTGCGTTGTTTGGGGTCAGTCCTGCCTTAAGCTGAACCTGCCACCTTGACTTTCTTTGGGGTCCTTCTCCACAACTGACCATGAGGACCTTTCCTTGGGGCCACCAATTCTCTTTTTGAGCCCCTAGTCCTATACTTGGTCAAGTTTGGCAACTCTTTCCCCTTCTTCTTCGGGGGGAATAGATCCTCCTGATCTGTCCGGGTTTTCTATGCTATTCCTAAATTAATAGCACTCTCGGACTCCGGTGTCCGGGTGAGCTAAAGGGATAATCGTTTTATCTCTTTCTTTCTCCTTCTAGCCTCTGTCCCTCTCTCTAGGGCACTTTGACAACTCAGTCCGGTTTCCTAGTTCAGGGCTTAACTGGTCCCCGGCCAACAGCTCTCTTCTTCATCCTTCCTTCACCCCTGTTTTCCAGACTAACTGCCGCTTTGCTGTCTCCCTGGAAACTGACTCCTCCCCTCAGACCTGGGGTGGAAGGTATTGTGTGTGCCCAAGTGTACATCTCCCCCTTCACCTATGGATCCTGTGGTAATCCCCCTCAGGGGAGCCACATTGTGACATAGAGGGTCTATCCATAGAATGTTTCACAAGGCCCTGGATTTTTGCTATCTTTTCTTCTGATAAATGGCATAACTGTCTTTCTGAATCTAAAATGACCCCCAGAAACTGTTGAGCCTTTTGTGGGGTCAACCTAGATTTTTCCAGATTTAGAAACCAACCTAGGCCTTCTAGGACAGAAATTGTCACTTTAAGGTGGGCTTCGCATTGTTCAAAGGAGTTCCCCACTATCAGGAAATCATCAAGGTAAGGGATTATTAAGATGTCTTTCTCTCTTATATGGGCCATAACTTCTGCCACTAGTTTGGTAAAAACTCTTGGTGCTATAGCCAATCCAAAAGGAAGGGCGGTATACTGGAAGTGTTTAACTACCCCTCTTATTTCAATGGCCACCCTTAAATACTTTTGATAATCCTTATGAATGGGAGCAAGGTAATATGCGTCTTTAAGATCCAGGACTACCATATAACAGTGGGGAAAAAGTAATTTTATTATCGTTTTTAATGATTCCATTTTAAAGGTATCTATTTTAAGAAAGCTATTTAAGGATCTCAAATTTATGATTGTCCTGAAGCACCCATCTGGTTTGGGGACCAGGAAGAGCGGGGAGTAGAATCCGTGTCCCTCTTCTTTTATCGGAACCTCAATCAGGACGTTTTTCTTTATTAGGTCTTGAATCTCCGATACGAGGGCAGTCTGCCGCTCTGGGGAGGAACTAGAGGGAATAATCACAAATCTTCTGTAAGGAAGGGCTTGAAATTGAAATTTATGACCAAATCTAATTAGGTTCAAAATCCAATTGCTATGTGAAATACATTCCCAAGCCGGGAAAAACAATGACAATCTCTCTCCCACCTGGGCCGATTGTGATTCCCCTGGCTTCTGTTCATCTTTGGAAGAAGAACCAAAGAGTAGGCCTCTACCTTTACGACCTCTTTCTTCGAATTTCTCCTGTTCTTGAAAAAATCTTCTTCAGACAAACTTCTTTTTCCGAAATGATTTCTTAAAAGAGGGTAGAGATACAGACGGAAACCCCTTCTTAGGATCTCCAGCTTTTTCCAAAAGTTCGTCCATGGTTTGGCTGAAAAGATATTCCACCTCACAAGGAATTGTACAAAGTCTAGACTTTGTTTGTACATCTCCAGGCCAGCATTTAAGCCATAGGGCTCTCCGAGCAGCATTCGATAGAGCTAATGATTTCGCTGCCAGTCTAACGGAGTCCGCAGACGCGTCAGCAAGAAAGGCCGCTGCGCCCTGGACTAGGGGGAGGGAAGAAATAATCTCCTTCCTGGAGACACCCTCCTTCAATTGGTTGTCCAGCTGTTCCAGCCAGACCATCAGGGTTCTGGATGTGCAGGTGGCTGCTACTGCTGACTTCAGGGCTCCTGCAGCTGTCTCCCATGCACCTTTTAAAAAGGTATCTGCTCGTCTGTCCAGGGGGTCTCTTAATGCTCCCATGTCGTCGAAGGGGAGAGATGACTTTTTTGATGCCTTAGCAATGGCAACATCTAGCTTTGGTGCCTTTGACCAAGAGGAACTTGCGGCATCATCAAACGGATACCTCCTTTTGAAGGAGGGAGGGATGCAGCCCTTCCTGTCTGGCTTTTGCCACTCTCTATCAATGAGATCTTTAATTTTAGTATTCATGGGGAAACATCTCTTCTTTTTCTGACCTAATCCCCCAAACATTACATCCTCCAAAGATTTTTCTGGTCTAGCGTCCACAATGCCCATAGTAGTTCGGACAGCTTTCACCAAGGCACCAACTTCATGCAGAGGAAAACATTGTCTATCAGACTCGCTATTAGATGAAGAGAGTCTGAGCCTGGCTGAGGGTCCTGAGGAGAATGCCTGGGCTCAGAATTCCCTTGCAAAGCTTTGCCTATTTCCTCTTTAATTAAAGTTTTAGACCTAAGGAAAACCCTGGGGTTTCTTCTGTCATCACCTTGTCAATACAAGGTTGGCACAATTTCTTAACATATGCATCAGGGAGCGGATTGCTGCATAGGGCACATTCCTTATGTTTTGATTTAAATGAACATTTCTTGCTCTGAAAAAATTACAGACAGAGAAGTAGAAGAAGAATTAGTAGAACTTTCACAAAGATTCCACTTACCCCCTGGAATACGTGGTACCGTAGAAGCAGAGGAATCCTTCTTAACCAGCGGAGAATCATGCCGAACAATAGGACCTTCCTTCCTGCTTTTTGCGGTGAAATTCCTAGTCAAACGATTGGACCCAGACCGGGAACGACGTTGCACTGCCTGTTGTGAGGGCTCCCCAGAGGGCTGCTCCTGCAGCAGTTGTTCTTGCTGAGGTGATGGCTGCTCTTGTGAGTCCCCCATGTTGAAAAAACAATGTGCTGTGAAGCTCCTCTGTATGCTGCCAGGTCCTTTTTATACTGGCCATACCTGGTACCTGTGTGGTGGGTCCCCAGAAGGAACCTCCCCCCCCCAGGTGGGCTAATCACTGCCTCCCAGCAGCACTGGTGGACGCCCTCCGTCAGCGGTGAACAGGCTTCCGCTCTGGCGTCCTCCTCGCTCGCATGCGGTCCCATACTTCCTGGTCTTGCGCGCGAACCACGCCCCCTTCCGGCAGAGCCTCCGGCGCACCGGAAATACATCACAGGGCCGCGCCTGTCACGTTCCCTGCCGGAGCAGCCCAGATCTCCTGCATAGTGTAGCAGGGGAGGGTTGCCCGCATGCGGACCCACACATAGCGGACCATCCATCTCAGCAAGAGGGGATGTCACGTTCACCGCAACGCACACGGAGGTGCCCCAATGAGCCCTGCCGTGGAGTCTCCAGAAGTCCAGGACCGACTAGGGCAGGAACTTCATCGCCCCCAGCCCTGTCTATTCCATCTGGGGCAAGAGACCTTTTCTTCTTCTGCAGGTAAGCCTGATAGGTCTTCCAGCAAGGACAGGAAACCTAAACTGAGGCGGGAGAGAGGTGCCGCCCTTTTTAACCTGTAGGTTTCCTGTCCTTGATGGGTGGATCCTCTCGCTCGTGGTGCTGTCATGAGAGTACGAATAAAACAAGGATAAGGATGCGTAAAAAAGAAATTAGAGAATCAAAAAATCAACTTGGTAATGAGGAGAGAGAAAACTTGAATATAAAAGGGGGGACCAACAAGGTAGGCGGAAGAGAATGAGAGGGGGAAAGTGAAGGGGGTGGAGGGGGGAAAGGTCCAGTCACTGTATGAAGAGGTTAAAAATAAAAATAGCATATATTAAAATGTTGAGACGGTTTATGTGATAGAGGATAGGTAGGAGGCAGAGTTTCTAAATTTCTGCCAAGGAGTCCAAACCCGATAAAAGGAGGTGAGATTTTGCATTGACAAGGCTGCCAGTTGTTCAGCTTGGAATAATTGGTCGATGTTTAGAAGCAATTGCTTCTTGCTTGGTAAATCAGGTGTAAGCCAAAGAGGTGGTATGAGCAGCTTACCCGCTGATAGAACAAGAGACTAATTTTGATGGAAACTTTTTGTCTGATTTAATGGAGAGATTTAAGAATATGTGTTCAGGGGTTAAGGTCAGGTGTATGTGTAGTAATTCAAATAGGGTTTCAGCTATCATTTTCCAGAATCTTTGAATAACCGGGCAATTCCACCATATGCGTAAGTATGATCCTTTATCTTTTCCACACCTCCAACAAAGGTCTGGGGTAGTAGAAAAACATTTATGAGTCTGAATAGGTGTTGTGTACCATTGAGAGATTATTTTATAGGAATTCTCTTGAACCCAGACACATTGTGAAGGACCATGAGAGAAATTGTATATTTGTTTGATTTGGGAATCAGTAAAAAAGGTACCTAACTCTTTTTCCCATTTTAACAAGAATGCTCTCTTCTGAGAAATATCCTTCAAGAGTAAGATATTATAGAGAGAAGAGAGGATTTTCTTTGGCAGGTTTGTTTGAGATTCATAAGCAGTGAGTGGTCAAGAGGGATCTCCCTTTATTAAGGCTTGATGAATTGCCATTTTTAAGGATTCGTAATGGAGAAAATTAAAGTTAGACATTGTAGGCAAGGTTTTCATTTCTTGGAAAGTGAAGAAGGAGCCATCCTTCAGTAATTGATCTATTAAGGAGGAGGTTTCTATATGTCTTTCTGCATTAAGTGATTTGGGTTTTCCTAAGCTTGGGGTGTGGAAGTCCAATGCTCGAGATAATGGAGATAGGAGAGGAGCTAAAGAGTCAGCGGCTGTTAACCAATGTTTGACCGTCGTGTGGGTTAGTTGGTTGTGAAATGTAATTTTATGTGTCAGAATGAGGTTAGACAGTATTATTGAACGCAGTGGTATAGGTGACATATGTTCTTCTATGGAGAGCCACAGCTTCTCCCCCCGGTTTTCTGATCCAATCCGTAGTTCTGGAGAGTATGGCGGCTTGGTAGTATTTATGGATATTGGGTACTCCCATACCACCCGATCTCTTGGGGAGCGATAAAGTTAGAGAGTTCAATCTTGGTTGGTGTTTGTTCCAAATGTAATTAAAAAAGAGTGAGTTAATTTTGGATAAGTATGTTTTGGAAAGAGAAATGGGAAGCATTTGAAAAAGGTAAATGAATTTGGGTAAAAGAACGCTTTTAATTAGTTTTTTTCTACCAAACCAAGAGAGATAAGGAGCTCTCCATTTCTTGATGTGGTCTGGGACTGTAACAAGAAGAGGTTTATAGTTAAGGTTAAATAAGTCTTTATAAGATGCACTAACCCAAAAAAGTGATGTGACTTTCTGGCCATCTGAACGGGAATTGGGTGTTAAAGCGGTTTATGGTGTGTATTGGTATGTTTTTTCCCAGTGCTTCAGTCTGGGACTGTAACAAGAAGAGGTTTATAGTTAAGGTTAAATAAGTCTTTATAAGATGCACTAACCCAAAAAAGTGATGTGACTTTCTGGCCATCTGAACGGGAATTGGGTGTTAAAGCGGTTTATGGTGTGTATTGGTATGTTTTTTCCCAGTGCTTCAGATTTGGGAAGATTTATTTTGAAGTTGGACAAGGAACCATATTTGTCTAGAATCTGCATAAGGGCCGGGATCCCTTTGTGGGGTTGTGTCATTGAGATGAGAAGGTCATCAGCGAAGGTCATGGTTTTATGCCATCGATATTGACCCCCACTATGTCCTCACATAAATTAATGGATTTAATCAAGGGTTCCATCACCATAATAAATAAAAGTGGTGAAATGGGGCAGTCTTGCCTTGTTCCATTATGAATGGTGAAAGGATTAGAGAGGGAATTGTTGATTTTAATTTTAGCTGAGGGATGGGAGTACATTTGGAGTATGGCCGATGTCACAACTGGAGGAAAATTAAAACTATTAAGTGTCTCTTGTAAGAAGGTCCAGTCTACCTTGTCAAAAGCTCTCTCCACATCGGTGCCTAAGCGCACCAGTGGAAGTTTATGGTGGATAGAGTACTGCAGCAAATGGAGAACTCGCCAGGCATTATCCTTACCCTTCCTTCCCTTAATGAAGCCAGTTTGATCTGGTGATATCAATTTTGGCAAAAGTTCCGCTATACGTTTTGCCAGCATGCTAGCATAAGTTTTGAGATCAACATTTAATAAGGAGATAGGTCTGTAGTTACTACAATATTCAGGATCTTTACTTTCTTTATGTATGAGAGAGATGTGGGCTTCAAGCGTTTGGGGAGGAAAGAATTCACCCTGGAGTACTCCATTGCACATATTAAGAAGGTGGGGTTCAAGTATCTTGGAGAAGGTCTTATAATATGCAAAAGGGAGACCATCAGGGCCCGGTGCCTTCCCTTTTGGGCTATTTGACAGGATAGACCTAACCTCCTTTATATCAAATGGCCTAGAAAGTGCTACTTGTTGGTCCTTAGTAAGTTTTGGTAATTTGAGTTTTGTTAAGAAGGATTGTATGTCTAAACGTTTCCTAGTTTTTTCTTGAGCAGATTCGTCAGGAAAAAGATTATATATACAGTACAGACCAAAAGTTTGGACACACATAATCATTTAAAGATTTTTCTGTATTTTCATGACTATGAAAATTGTGCATTCACACTGAAGGCATCAAAACCATGAATTAACACATGTGGAATTATATACTTAACAAAAAAGTGTGAAACAACTGAAAATATGTCTTATATTCTAGGTTCTTCAAAGTAGCCACCTTTTGCTTTGATGACTGCTTTGCACACTCCACATGTGTTAATTCATAGTTGTTATGCCTTCAGTGTGAATGTACAATTTTCATAGTCATGAAAATACAGAAAAATCTTTAAATGAGAAGGTGTGTCCAAACTTTTGGTCTGTACTGTATTTGAATAGTATTTTAAGAATTCTGATGTAATAATGTTGTGATCTGTTGTACGGTGGCCGCTGGAGGTTTTCAGAGTATGAATAAAGGTTCGGGCTTGCCTAATTTTAATTAAGGACATCATCAATTTGGAAGCCTTATCACCATGTACAAACATGCGATTTTTCCAATTAAGGTATTGTTTAGCAGATTGCTTATTTAATAAGTCTTTTTATTGTTGGCGTTCAGCTGTAAGTGCTTCAAAAGTTTGATGTAGCAGAGTTCTTTTGTGTTTTTTTTCTAGATCTGCTATTTCCTTGTAAAGGGTTTGTGTATGTTTTTTGCGTTGTTTTCTTTATGTAGGACGCCATGGAAATCAGTTATCCTCTGATCACTGATTTGTGATCTTATCATAGGGTTGAGAACTTGATTTCTGTTGTTGTGTTGATTTTGAAGAAATTGGTTAGGGTGGTTTGGATGCGCTTTTTATTGACGTCAGACAGTAAGATTGATTCGTTCAGTCTCCATATGCGGTGGATAGAAGGGGGTTTAGAGAGCGAGAAGCAAACCAAGACTACTGAATGGTCAGAATGAACCGAGGGAAGTATTTCTGATTTAATGGTTGATGAAAGGAGAGACTTGGGTAGGAAAACATAGTCTATCCTATGATAGGAATTATGCGCGTGAGAGAAAAAAGTATAGACTAGCTCAGTGGCATGACAAAATCTCCATATGTCAATGAGTGAGAGTGTATGTAGTGATTTTTTTTATCTTAGCTAGGTCCCTGAGGGAAATATGACTTTTGTTTGAAGATGGAAAAAAAAAATAGAGAAAGGGGCGCAGATGGTGCCGTTACCAAATGACAAATCTATAATATAACCGGGGATGCGTACCTCTGTCTGAAGCCTCGATAGACTGCGCATGCGTGACGCGCAGTCTGGCTCCCAGCAGAATCACGCATCCAGCCGTTACAGGTAAGAGTGTATGGCGCCGGAGATCGCTGTATGCGTAGACACTGAACGCATACCGCGATCTCCGGCGCCATACTTAGATACTTACCTGACCGGGAGGAGCGTTGCAGCAGCGCCTCTCTTCGCTGGAGACCGGGGGCGGAGTGAAGGCGTCGGAGCGGCGCATGCGCATTGCGCTATCCGGCGCCATTTTACTGAAGACACATTTACAGTGTGTCTTCAGCAAAATGGCGCCGGACAGCGCGGTGCTCCAGCGCAACACTCCTCCCCCGGCCTCCGGCAGAAGAGGACGCAGCAGCGCTGGAGTACAGAGAAGAAAGGTGAGTATAACTGTTTATTTTTTTTGTATGTGTGTACAGTGTGAAAGGGATGAGGGGGCCACACATAACAGGATTGTGGGGTGAGGGGACCATGCATATATCAGGATTGGGGGGTGAGGGGTACCACACATACCAGGATTGGGGGGGTGAGGGGTACCACACATACCAGGATTGGGGGATGAGGGGACCATGCATATACCAGGATTGGGGGTGAGAGGTACCACGCATACCAGGATTGGGGGGTGAGGGGTACCACACATACCAGGATTGGGGGGTGAGGGGTACCACACATACCAGGATTGGGGGGTGAGGGGTACCACACATACCAGGATTGGGGGTGAGGGGTACCACGCATACCAGGATTGGGGGGTGAGGGGTACCACACATACCAGGATTGGGGGTGAGGGGTACCACGCATACCAGGATTGGGGGGTGAGGGGTACCACGCATACCAGGATTGGGGGGTGAGGGGTACCACGCATACCAGAATTGGGGGGTGAGGGGTGCCACACATACCAGGATTGGGGGGTGAGGGGTACCACACATACCAGGATTGGGGGTGAGGGGACCATGCATACCAGGATTGAGGGTGAGGGGTGCCACGCATTCCGGGATTGGGGATGAGGGGTGCCATGCATACCGGGATTGGGGATGAGGGGTGCCACGCATGCCGGGATTGGGGATGAGGGTGGCAAGCATGCCGGGATTGGGGATGAGGGGTGCCACGCATGCCGAGATTGGGGATGAGGGGTGCCACGCATGCCGGGATTGGGGATGAGGGGTGCCACTCATACCGGGATTGGGGATGAGGGATGGAGTGCCATGCATACCGGGATGAGGGATGGGGTACCATGCATACCAGGATGAGGGATACCATACACACCAGGATAGTGATGAGGGGTGCCACGCATACCAAGATAGGGATGATGGGTGCCACGCATACCAAGATAGGGATGAGGGGTGCCACGCATACCGGGATTGAGGGTGAGGGGTGCCAAGCATAATGGGATTGGGGGTGAGGGGTGCCACGCATACCGGGATTGGGGGTGAGGAGTGCCACGCATACCGGGATTGGGGGTGAGGGGTGCCACGCATACCGGGATTGGGGGTGAGGGGTGCCACGCATACCGGGATTGGGGGTGAGGGGTACCACGCATATCGGGATTGGGGGTGAGGGGTGTCACGCATACTGGGATTGGGAATGAGGGGTGCCAGGCATACTGGGATTGGGGATGAGAGGTGCCATGCATACCGGGATTGGGGATGAGGGGTGCCACGCATACCGGGATTGGGAATGAGGGATGGGGTGCCATGCATACCAGGATGAAGGATACCATACACACCAGGATAGGGATGAGGGATGGGGTAGCATGCATACCAGGATGAGGGATACCATACACACCAGGATAAGGATGAGGGGTGCCACACATACCGGGATTGGGGGTGAGGGCTGCCACGCATACCGGGATGAGGGGTGCCACGCATACCGGGATTGGGGGTGAGGTGCCACGCATACCGGAATTGGGAGTGAGGGATAGGGTGCCATGCATACCAGGATGAGGGATACCATACACACCAGGATAGGGATGAGGGGTGCCACGTATACCAGGATTGGGGGTGAGGGGTGCCACGCATACCAGGATTGGTGGTGAGGGATGCCACACATACTAGGATTGGGGGTGAGGGGTGCCACGCATACCAGTATTGGGGGTGAAGGGTGCCACGCATACCAGGATTGGGGGTGAGGGGTGCCATGCATACCAGGATTGGATGGTGGGGACAGGATGGGGGCAGCACAAATACAAGGAGGGGGGCAGCACATACCAGCATGGGAGACCATATACCAATAAAAATGCTCGCCACCCGGGCGTAGAACGGGTTCAATAGCTAGTAATAATATATGCAGATAAGTTGCTCACCTCGTAGAGTTGTGTTAATGCACAACACATGTAGAGAGCTGCAGACAACACCAGCCCAAATCAGGGTTCCAAAGTACATTAACAGGTGGATATGGCAGAAGAAAGGTGTATAGATATCTGCGCTCCTCCGTATGAAAAGATGATCCGGTGATCAAAGGGTAAATGGAAATATTTTTTATTAATAAACTACATTCATACGCGTTTCACGGACATCCTGTCCGCTTCCTCAGTGAGCAGCTGATACACAGATGTTCCTAGTATCCCTTATATACAGGTAATCAAGAGAAAAAAAAAAATGTGCCAAGGCACCAATACGTTGCGTTTAGTATAAAAGCAAATCGATATACAGTACAGACCAAAAGTTTGGACACACCTTCTCATTTAAAGATTTTTCTGTATTTTCATGAGTATGAAAATTTTACATTCACACTGAAGGCATCAAAACTATGAATTAACACATGTGGAATTATATACTTAACAAAAAAGTGTGAAACAACTGAAAATATGTCTTATATTCTAGGTTCTTCAAAGTAGCCACCTTTTGCTTTGATGACTGCTTTGCACACTCTTGGCATTCTCTTGATGAGCTTCAAGAGGTAGTCACCGGAAATGGTCTTTCAACAATCTTGAAGGAGTTCCCAAAGATGTTTAGCACTTGTTGGCCCTTTTGCCTTCACTCTGCGGTCCAGCTCACCCCAAACCATATCGATTGAGTTCATGTCTGGTGACTGTGGAGGCCAGGTCATCTGGCGTAGCACCCCATAACTCTCCTTCTTGGTCAAATAGCCCTTACACAGCCTGGAGGTGTGTTTGGGGTCATTGTCCTGTTGAAAAATAAATGATGGTCCAACTAAACACAAACCGGATGGAATAGAATGCCGCTGCAAGATGCTGTGGTAGCCATGCTGGTTCAGTATGCCTTCAATTTTGAATAAATCACCAACAGTGTCACCAGCAAAGCACCCCCACACCATCACAACTTAGCAGTGGTTTCCTAGCAGCTATTTTACCATGAAGTCCTGCTGCACAAAGTCTCCTCTTAACAGTTGTTGAAGTGATGTGTCTGCTGCTAGAACTCTGTGTGGCATTGACCTGGTCTCTAATCTGAGCTGCTGTTAACCTGCGATTTCTGAGGCTGGTGACTCGGATAAACTTATCCTTAGTAGCAGAGGTGACCCTTGGTCTTCCTTTCCTGGGCAGTCCTCATGTGAACCAGTTTCTTTGTAGCGCTTGATGGTTTTTGCAACTGCACTTGGGGACACTTTCAAAGTTTGCCTAATTTTTCGGACTGACTGACCTTCATTTCTTAAAGTAATGATGGCCACTCGTTTTTCTTTACTTATCTGCTTTTTCTTGCCATAATACAAATTCTAAAAGTCTATTCAGTAGGACTATCAGCTGTGTATCCACCTGACTTCTGCACAACACAACTGATGGTCCCAATCGCATTTATAAGGCAAGAAATCCCACTTATTAAACCTGACAGGGCACACCTGTGAAGTGAAAACCATTTCCGGTGACTACCTCTTGAAGCTCATCAAGAGAATGCCAAGAGTGTGCAAAGCAGTCATCAAAGCAAAAGGTGGCTACTTTGCAGAACCTAGAATATAAGACATATTTTCAGTTGTTTCACACTTTTTTGTTAAGTATATAATTCCACATGTGTTAATTCATAGTTTTAATGCCTTCAGTGCGAATGTACAATTTTCAAAGTCATGAAATTACAGAAAAATCTTTAAATGAGAAGGTGTGTCCAAACTTTTGGTCTGTACTGTACATATGTTCAAAAACATGTTAACAAGTCTTATTATGTTATAATCCAATATAAATTAATTAAAATGAATAAAAAATCTGAAAGTTGTTAAACTGTGTCTTCATGCTCGGAGTAGTATGTTAAAAAAAGAAAAAAAAAGAAAATGGTATGACCATCACACAGAGAGAGAAGGATGGGATCTGTTTTTTTGTATATGTGAATTAGTGAAGAGTACCTGCTCCATATGCATGGAACGCATATGCCGCTCACCCATGTGTCAGAGGAGCAAGGGCGGGAGACAGCACGTATAGATAGCATCCCGCATGTATAGCCAGGACGCGAGATGCAGTCATAATCATAATTTTTACATTATTTCTCATTGTGAAAATAAAATAAAAAAATAAATAATAATAAAAAAAAAAATAAATAAATAAATGGGAAAAAAACATTGGAATTAACTTAAAACAAGACTCAATAAGATTTGAACAAATTTAAATAGATCCAGTAAAAACCACACTAAGTGAGGGCTAAAACATTGAAATTGACTAAAAGCAACTTTTAGATGGAATTTAGATAAAAACCTCTGAGACTTCATTAAGTCCACGGGGTTTTAATGTATCTAATTTGTAGATCCAGTATATTTCTTTTCTATTCAACACTTTAATCCTATTAGGTATATTGTTAGAAATGTGTTCAATGGGCATGATACTCAGACAACAAAAGTCCCCATTATGACAATTGATCACATGTCGCGAGAGGCCATGTTTCAAAAAACCGGTATTGATGTTGTGCCTGTGTGAGTTGAGTCTTTTGTGGAGAGGTTGTGTGGTTCTTCTTGTATACTGTTTAGGACATGTGCACTCAGTTAAATAAATTACAAATTCAGTGCTGCATGACATAGTTTTATTAATTTTGAACTCTTCTTTACTAGAGACAGAGGAAAATATTCCTGTTCCATGTTTAATGGAGTTGCAGCATAGGCACTCCTCTTACCACATTTGTGAATTTCCCCTCTATGGGTGCTATTATCAGCAGAATTGTGCTGATTATATATCCTGCTAAGTGCTAGGATATTCCTCAGGGTGGGTGCTCTTTTGAATACAATAGAGGGTTTCTCAGGTAGAACTTTCCGAAGAACGGAATCACAGAGCAAAATGTGCCAGTTTTTTTGTAGAATTTCCCTTATATGTTGAGAGCTAAAGTAGTAATGAATTTTAACGTATGCTCAAAAGAAAAGTCTTCTGGCTTCTTATGTTTGGGAGCAATATTCTGATCATAAGAATCCCTAGCTTTTTCATACGATGCTTTGATTAATTTATTGGGATAGCCTCGCAAAGAGTTTTAGATTGTTCCATGAAATCTGTTTTAGCTGTACAATTCCTTCTAATCCTATGAAATTGGTTGAAAGGTATATTCCTGAGCCATTTTCTATAGTGTCCGCTGCTATAATAGATATAGCTATTTGCGTCCACCTTCTTGAAGAATGTTCTGATGCAAATGGTATTCTCTTTAATAAAAAGTGTAAAATCTAAGAAGTTTATGCAGTCTTTGTTTATGTCTGAGTAAAAAGTAATACCCCATTGATTATCATTCAGATGGTTAACAAAGAAGGTGGGATCGAACTGGTCCCTGTCAAAAATAAAGATCAGGTCATCAATATACCTCTTGTAAAATATAATACCCTTGCGATATAAGCCTTGATACACAAATACTTTCTCAAAGACTCCCATGAACAGGTTAGCGAAGGTCGGCGCAACTTTTGACCCCCATAGCGGTCCCTTTGATCTCGTGGTATCTATGTTGTAAAAAGCAGAAATAATTGTTTTCCAGAATAAAGGATAAGCCTAGAAGGATAAAAGATTTGTGGGAGGACGGCAGACTATTGTCATCCTTTAGGGTATGTTCTATACAAAGCAGTCCAATGTTCCAATCAATATTAGTATAGAGTGAGGTGACATCAAGACTCATAAAAATATAAGAGTATTTCCATTTAATATTTTTTGTTAAGTTGATGAGATGACCTGAATCCCGAAGGTAACTTTCTAGTTTTTTAACAAAAGGCTGGAGGAGATTATCCAAATATTCTGCCAGGTTACTAGTGAGTGAGCCAATCCCCGAAATGATTGGTCTCCCCAGAACATTCTTCAAGAAGGTGGATGCAAATAGCTATATCCATTATAGCAGCAGACACTATAGAAAATGGCTCAGGAATATACCTTTCAACCAATTTCATAGAATTATAAGGAAATGTACAGCTAAAACAGATTTCATGGAACAATCTAAAACTCTAAAAGAAAAATTTTCTTTGCGAGGCTATCCCAAAAAATTAATCAAAGAATCGTATGAAAAAGCTAGGGATTCTTATGATCAGAATATTGCTCCCAAACATAAGAAACCAGAAGACTTTTCTTTTGAGCATACGTTAAAATTCATTACTACTTTAGCTCTCAACATAAACTTATAAGGGAAATTCTACAAAAAAACTGGCACATTTTGCTCAGTGATTCCGTTCTTCGGAAAGTTCTACCTGGGAAACAATCTATTGTATTCAAAAGAGCACCCACCCTGAGGAATATCCTAGCACTTAGCAGGATATATAATCAGCACAATTCTGCTGATAATAGCACCCATAGAGGGGAAATTCACAAATGTGGTAAGAGGAGTGCCTATGCTGCAACTCCATTAAACATGGAAAAGGAATATTTTCCTCTGTCTCTATTAAAGAAGAGTTCAAAATTAATAAAACTATGTCATGCAGCACTGAATTTGTAATTTATTTAACTGAGTGCACATGTCCTAAACAGTATACAAGAAGAACCACACAACCTCTCCACAAAAGACTCAATTCACACAGGCACAACATCAATACCGGTTTTTTGAAACATGGCCTCTTGCGACATGTGATCAATTGTCATAATGGGGACTTTTGTTGTCTGAGTATCATGCCCATTGAACACATTTCGAACAATATACCTAATAGGATTAAAGTGTTGAATAGAAAAGAAATATACTGGATCTACAAATTAGATACATTAAAACCCCATGGGCTTAATGAAGTCTCAGAGGTTTTTATCTAAATTCCATCTAAAAGTTGCTTTTAGTCAGTTTTAATGTTTTAGCCATCACTTAGTGTGGTTTTTACTGGATCTATTTAAATTTGTTCAAATCTTATTGAGTCTTGTTTTAAGTTAATTCCAATGTTTGTTTTTTTTTCCATTTTTTTAAAATTATTTAGTTATTTTCTTTTCACAATGAGAAATAATGTAAAAATTATGATTATGACTGCATCTCGCATCCTGGCGATACATGCGGGATGCTATCTATATGTGCTGTCTCCCGCCCTTGCTCCTCTGACACATGGGTGAGCGATGGAGCAGGTACTCTTCACTAATTCACAAATACAAAAAAACAGATCCCCTCCTTCTCTCTCTGTGTGACGGTCAGATTCTGTGGAGCAGCGGCTCTTACCAGTATCCCTCAGGGTGCAGTACTGCAATACTGACCTGGAAGCATGGATTCTATTCCATGAGAAGTGTTTTAAACCATTTTCTTTTTTTCTTTTTTATTTTTTTACATACTACTCCGAGCATGAAGACTAGTGTTGAGAGAGTATGTTCTATTAACCCTTTCTTACACATTCCTCACATGTAATAAAGCTGTGAAACAGTTGCAAATCATGCACATGGGAGCGATTTAAACACATAACCGAGCAGCTGTAAATACTCGGAGCTCGCCCGATCATACTCGGAACAGAACATACTCGCTCAAAACTAATGAAGACACAATTTAACAACTTTCAGATTTTTTATTCATTTTAATTAATTTATATTGGATTATAACTAGAGATGAGCGTTGTTCTACTCGAACTGTTCGCCAATCTCAAATTCGAGCTGTTTTGGGCGGTGTTCGAGCCGTTCGGCGAACACGAACAATTTGAGAAAAATTCGGCTGTTCGAGGTTATGTTCGATAACTGTTCGTGCACCAAATCATAACTGGATTTTTTCTCAGTAATGATGAAAATTAATGTTAATACGCAGTTTGAGTGTACAGCGGGGTGGGGGGAGGGGCAGGGGATGGATCTCTGCAGGAACAATGAAGATCTCCATTTTTTTTTTCTCTTTCCCGCATTTACAGTGGGGAGGTGCAATCTGTCAGCCTATCAGCAGCGCACACACGGAGCGAAGTGCTTTTTTTCACACAAGCAAGGGCATGTGTCATTGGCAGTGTATGTCACATGTCCTTGCCCTATAAGACCAAGCCATTTTCCCCGTCGCCACCATTTTCTCACTGCTGCAGCTGCGTGTTAGACGGCACCGCTGTTGCTGTGTGCGCTATACCTTGTTAATTTCAAGCCAATTTTCGCACAAATCTACAGATAGCTTGGGAGTAGGGAATAGTTGTGATTGCAGTCCTTTTAAGGACTAGGTTACAGCATTTTCTACGACTTTTATCAGGCAGGTCTGTGCTCTTAAATAGATAGATTGTGGGAGTAAAGACTAATTGTAATTGGAGTCCTTTTCAGGACTAGGTTACATCAGTTCCTATCAGTTTTTGCCAGGCAGGTCTGTGCCAGTGCTGTGCAAGTTTTTTTCACAGCATTTGGCTGAATCTAGCAAAGCTAATACTTTTTGGCCTATTGCAGAGTGTGTTAGTCAGTGGAGTAGCCTATCTGTGTTGCAAGATATACCACCTGTGTATAGAATACCAATTTTTTTACTGCACCTAGTGAAGTAAAATCTTTTGGGCATAGCACCATTCTATTAGTCCATCTATACTGACCTCCATCAGGTTGCAAATTGAATATAATTTTTTTCTGCATCTAGCTCTGAAAAAAAATTGGGCTTCTAGCTGTGTGTGGGACTTGTTGTATTAGTCCATCTATACTGACCTCCATCAGGTTGCAAACTGCATATATTTTTTTCTGCATCTACCTCTGAAAAAATATTGGGTTTCTAGCTGTGTGTGGGACTTGTTCTATTAATCCATCTATACAGACCTCCATCAGGTTGCAAACTGAATATATTTTTTTCTGCATCTACCTCTGAAAAAATATTGGGCTTCTAGCTGTGTGTGGGACTTGTTGTATTAGTCCATCTATACAGACCTCCATCAGGTTGCAAACTGAATATATTTTTTTCTGCATCTACCTCTGAAAAAATATTGGGCTTCTAGCTGTGTGTGGGACTTGTTGTATTAGTCCATCTATACTGACCTCCATCAGGTTGCAAACTGAATATATTTTTTTCTGCATCTACCTCTGAAAAAATATTGGGCTTCTAGCTGTGTGTGGGACTTGTTCTATTAATCCATCTATACAGACCTCCATCAGGTTGCAAACTGAATATATTTTTTTCTGCATCTACCTCTGAAAAAATATTGGGCTTCTAGCTGTGTGTGGGACTTGTTGTATTAGTCCATCTATACTGACCTCCATCAGGTTGCAAACTGAATATATTTTTTTCTGCATCTACCTCTGAAAAAATATTGGGCTTCTAGCTGTGTGTGGGACTTGTTCTATTAATCCATCTATACAGACCTCCATCAGGTTGCAAACTGAATATATTTTTTTCTGCATCTACCTCTGAAAAAATATTGGGCTTCTAGCTGTGTGTGGGACTTGTTCTATTAATCCATCTATACAGACCTCCATCAGGTTGCAAACTGAATATATTTTTTTCTGCATCTACCTCTGAAAAAATATTGGGCTTCTAGCTGTGTGTGGGACTTGTTGTATTAGTCCATCTATACTGACCTCCATCAGGTTGCAAACTGAATATATTTTTTTCTGCATCTACCTCTGAAAAAATATTGGGCTTCTAGCTGTGTGTGGGACTTGTTGTATTAGTCCATCTATACTGACCTCCATCAGGTTGCAAACTGAATATATTTTTTTCTGCATCTACCTCTGAAAAAATATTGGGCTTCTAGCTGTGTGTGGGACTTGTTGTATTAGTCCATCTATACTGACCTCCATCAGGTTGCAAACTGAATATATTTTTTTCTGCATCTACCTCTGAAAAAATATTGGGCTTCTAGCTGTGTGTGGGACTTGTTGTATTAGTCCATCTATACAGACCTCCATCAGGTTGCAAACTGAATATATTTTTTTCTGCATCTACCTCTGAAAAAATATTGGGCTTCTAGCTGTGTGTGGGACTTGTTGTATTAGTCCATCTATACTGACCTCCACCAGGTTGCAAACTGAATATATTTTTTTCTGCATCTTCCTCTGAAAAAATATTGGGCTTCTAGCTGTGTGTGGGACTTGTTCTATTAATCCATCTATACAGACCTCCATCAGGTTGCAAACTGAATATATTTTTTTCTGCATCTACCTCTGAAAAAATATTGGGCTTCTAGCTGTGTGTGGGACTTGTTGTATTAGTCCATCTATACTGACCTCCATCAGGTTTCAAACTGAATATATTTTTTTCTGCATCTACCTCTGAAAAAATATTGGGCTTCTAGCTGTGTGTGGGACTTGTTCTATTAATCCATCTATACAGACCTCCATCAGGTTGCAAACTGAATATATTTTTTTCTGCATCTACCTCTGAAAAAATATTGGGCTTCTAGCTGTGTGTGGGACTTGTTGTATTAGTCCATCTATACTGACCTCCATCAGGTTGCAAACTGAATATATTTTTTTCTGCATCTACCTCTGAAAAAATATTGGGCTTCTAGCTGTGTGTGGGACTTGTTCTATTAATCCATCTATACAGACCTCCATCAGGTTGCAAACTGAATATATTTTTTTCTGCATCTACCTCTGAAAAAATATTGGGCTTCTAGCTGTGTGTGGGACTTGTTCTATTAATCCATCTATACAGACCTCCATCAGGTTGCAAACTGAATATATTTTTTTCTGCATCTACCTCTGAAAAAATATTGGGCTTCTAGCTGTGTGTGGGACTTGTTGTATTAGTCCATCTATACTGACCTCCATCAGGTTGCAAACTGAATATATTTTTTTCTGCATCTACCTCTGAAAAAATATTGGGCTTCTAGCTGTGTGTGGGACTTGTTGTATTAGTCCATCTATACTGACCTCCATCAGGTTGCAAACTGAATATATTTTTTTTTGCATCTACCTCTGAAAAAATATTGGGCTTCTAGCTGTGTGTGGGACTTGTTCTATTAATCCATCTATACAGACCTCCATCAGGTTGCAAACTGAATATATTTTTTTCTGCATCTACCTCTGAAAAAATATTGGGCTTCTAGCTGTGTGTGGGACTTGTTGTATTAGTCCATCTATACTGACCTCCATCAGGTTGCAAACTGAATATATTTTTTTCTGCATCTACCTCTGAAAAAATATTGGGCTTCTAGCTGTGTGTGGGACTTGTTCTATTAATCCATCTATACAGACCTCCATCAGGTTGCAAACTGAATATATTTTTTTCTGCATCTACCTCTGAAAAAATATTTGGCCTTCTAGCAGTGTGTGGGACTTTCTCTATTAGTCCATCTATACTGACCTCCATCAGGTTGCAAATTAAAAATAATTTTTATCTGCATCTAGCTCTGAAAAAATATTTGGCCTTCTTGCAGTGTGTGGGACTTTCTCTATTAGTCCATCTATACTGACTTCCATCAGGTTGCAAATTAAAAATAATTTTTATCTGCATCTAGCTCTGAAAATATATTTGGCCTTCTAGCAGTGTGTGGGAATTTCTCTATTAGTCCATCTATACTGACCTCCATCAGGTTGCAAATTGAATATAATTTTTTTCTGCATCTAACCCAGCCAATAGTTTTGGCCTAATACCACAGTTTGGCCACTCAGCTCTGCTCGGTTCCCATCCATTGTTTTTTTGTGCAAACAACTCCAGAGTTGTTAATTAGTTAACCACCAAAATGAGTGGAAAAAGGCCTGCTGCTGGTGGAAAGGGGAATAGGCGTGTTGGGAAGGGGAAAAAAGGTTGTGTCCGTGGGGTAGGTGTTAAAGCAACAGTAACATCTGCAGAAGAAAGACCATCTTCCAGCCAAACTAAAATGTCTACTTCTTTTAGCGGACAATGTGATAAGATCCCTTTCTTACGGCCACGCCAATCGCTACAAATTCCAGATGAGGCACAAAAACAGCAGGTGCTTCAACGGATATCAAGTGCTCCTTTAAGTGGGCTCTCCTCCACATCAACTTCAACATCACAAATACTCCAGTCCTCAAAGGTGTCACCCCAATCGCACTTGCTTCCTCACAGCTCCCAAATCTCCAGCTGCCCGTCTGAGTATGAGGTAGAACAGATGGTTGAGTCTGCAGAGCTGTTTACTCATACTATAGCCTGGGAATCAGAGGTCGACTCCAGCGCTTCTGTGAATCCAGACGAGGAAATGATCTGCACTGATGCCCAGAATCTTTATGAGTCGCATCCAGGACCAGACGCAGAAGGTTCTAACCATAATGTAGACCCTCATTCCCAAACTGTAACTCCTGTTGGTGGAGACAATGAGGAAGACGATGATAAGACTCAAATACCTGATTGGAGCGACAACTTTAGTTTTTTGTCAGGGCAGGAACAGGTTGGCTCTGAGGACGACGGGTGTGATAACGCACAGAGTGATGATGATGAGGTTGGAGATCCCACTTACTGTCAACCGACAGTCAGCCAAGAGATGAGGTCAGCAGAGGAGGTGGAGGAAGATGCTAGTGACGACGAGGTCAGGTTGCGCCTTCCTGGACAGAGACGTAGTACTGGAAGCACGTCAACAACTGCATCCTCAAACACAACTCTGCCTCTCACCACAAGTCGTGGTGGCTCTTCAGGTCGCATGGGTGCTAAGCCTTGCATAGCTTGGGCATTTTTTCAGATCGATAAAGATGACCCAACTCGTGTTATCTGTAACATTTGTCAGCAAAAGCTAAGTAGAGGCCAAAAAATACATAGTTTGAGTACTTCATGCATGAACCGGCACATGGACATGAAGCATAAGTTGCAGTGGGAAGCTCAGTGTGCTACAATGCGGCCTAGCCGGCTGGACCAACCACCGTCTGCCATATCTTGTGCATCCGCGGCCTTTTCATCTTCTGTGACTGGGGGGACAGCAGTCACACCTGTTTTGGGGCACAGACCTGCCACCTCTTTACCCGCAACAGCCAGCGTGATTGGCAGGTCATCATTTTCTTTGGAGGTGGTAACACCAGCTGGTGTTGAGCGCTGTCCGACATCGATAGCACCACCTTTGGATCAAGGCAACCTAACATGTCCGCCTGCATCTTCCTCACAGACCGGCAGTTTGCCGGGGACACCCTTATCAACCCCGTCTAAGCACAATAGCCAGCCCTCGGTCCCTCAGATGTGGACAAGTAAAAGACCATTTCCTCCTAGCCATGAGAAAGCTAAGAGGTTGAATTTCACCATCTGCAAGCTCTTGGCTACAGAAATGCTGCCTTTCCGCCTGGTGGACACAGAGGATTTTCGAGACCTTATGTCTGTCGCAGTGCCCCAGTACCAGATGCCCAGTCGGCACTACTTCTCAAAGAAAGGTGTGCCTGCGCTCCACCAGCATGTCGCACACAACATCACCGCTTCTTTGAGAAACTCTGTGTGTGAAAGGGTGCATTTCACCACAGACACTTGGAC
Organism: Phyllobates terribilis; assembly: GCF_046119375.1. NCBI lineage: Eukaryota > Metazoa > Chordata > Amphibia > Anura > Dendrobatidae > Phyllobates > Phyllobates terribilis. The sequence continues at coordinate 22,116,380 of NW_027362761.1, read as the reverse complement.
GAGTAGGCATGGACAGGGGCGTTGCATGTCGCTGACTGGGCACTGGGTAACTATGGTGACAGCAGGACAAGGGGCTGCTGTCCAAGTCTTGCCGCCCCCACGAGTTGTGCGTCAATCCTCTTTATCTCAAAGTTCCTCCACTGCTTCTGCCTCCTCAACCTCCTCTCGGTCTTCCACCTGCACCCAAAGCCTGTCTGGTCATGCCACAAGCTTTCTAACTGCGCAGAAGGGATCCTGCACACCTCCTTACTATGCTGGCAGTAGGGCTCAACGTCATCAGGCGGTTTTTACATTGAAATGTCTGGGAAATGTGAGTCACACAGCTGAGGAGTTGTGGTCAGCTCTGGAGAACCAATTTCATGAATGGTTGTCTCCACTGGACCTGAAACCAGGGAAGGCCGTGTGCGACAATGCTGCAAACCTGGGTGCGGCCCTTCGCCGGGGCAATGTCACACACGTGCCTTGTATGGCTCACGTGTTGAACCTGGTTGTCCAGCAATTTTTAGCCCACTATCCCAGAATAGATGGCCTTCTGCAGAGGGCACGGTCGCTGTGTGCTCACTTCCACCGTTCGCATCCCGCAGCTCAGCGACTTACATCTCTACAGAAGTCGTTGGGCCTGCCACTTCACCGGCTAAAATGCGATGTGCCTACCCGGTGGAATTCAACTCTGCACATGTTGCAGCGACTGTGGCAGCACCGACAAGCCCTGGTGCAATACGTTCTGACGTATAGCCTGGGCCAACGAGATCCAGAGGTGGGGCAAATCACGCTGGAGGAGTGGTCTCAGATCAGGGACCTATGCACCCTTCTGCACAGTTTTGAAATGGCGACGAAGATGTTTAGTGCTGACGATGCCATTATCAGCATGACTATTCCGGTGATTTACATGCTGGAGCACATGTTAAACAGAATTCGGAGTCAGGTGGTGGCACAAGAGGAGGTGGAGGAAGTAGAGGAGGAGGAGTTGTATGCGGAAGGGCTAACATCTGCAAGGTCCAGACGGTCGGCAGCACCAAGGCGGCAGGCATGTGAGGGTGGGGGAGATGGTTTTACCAGGGCGCATGGTAGCAGCCAAACTAGTGAGGAAGGTGCAGGAGCCCAGGAAGAAGTGGAGGACGAACTGATGGAAGACTCATCAGATGAGGGAGACCTTGATCACATTTCTGTTGTGCGAGGTTGGGGGGAGAGGACAGAGGAAGGAAGCATGATTGTTACCTCGCCACCAACACAACAGGGACTTGGTGCTCCTGGATGCGCAACACACATGAGTGCCTTCTTGCTGCACTACCTGCAACATGACCCTCGAATTGTGAGAATTAGAAATAATCCTGACTACTGGGTTGCCACACTGTTAGATCCCCGGTACAAAAGTAAATTTGCAGAAATTATTCCTGCCATAGAAAGGGATGCACGCATGCAGGAGTATCAGCAGAGACTGTTGCAGAATCTTACATGTGCTTTTCCACAAAATACCAGTGGTGCACGTAGTGAATCTCACAGTTCCAACTTGCCAACCGTGGGACCGTCAAGTGTTCAGCACTCAAACCGTAACAGAACCACAGTATCTGCTGGTAACATCAATTTTGCGGAATCATTTCACCACTTTTTTAGCCCATCCTTTGCAAGGCCACAGGAGACAAGAAGTCTGACACATAGTCAACGCCTAGAGACGATGGTACAGAAGTATCTCCAAGTAAACATTGAAGCCATGACTGTGTCACTGGACCCTTGCTCTTTTTGGGCTTCCAATCTGGATAAATGGCCGGAGATAGCCACTTACGCCTTGGAGATCTTGTCATGCCCCGCAGCCAGCGTTCTGTCTGAACGTGTGTTCAGCGCTGCTGGTGGTGTGCTGACAGATAAGCGCACGTGGCTCTCCACTGATAATGTAGACAGACTCACGTTCATAAAGATGAACAAATCATGGATCCGAAACGACTTTTCTACCCCTGTGTCATCCTGGGGAGAGTAAAAGCTTGATGATTGGTTAAAATCACCCTACCAACCATTTTAAGCTTTCAAATTACTAATCATGTTTATCTGTATCTTGGCTGGAAAATAATTTGGGCTTTGTAGCAGTGTGCAGCACTGATCCTATTAGGCCATCTATACTAAAGCTTCACCAGATTTAAAATTAATAATAATTTTTAGCTGCATCTAGCCCGGAAAATAATTTTGGGGCTCCGAGATGCGCAAGACACATAAGTGCCTTCTTGCTGCACTACCTGCAGCATGACCCTCATATTGTCAGAATTCGAAGTAATCATGACTACTGGGTTGCCACACTCTTAGATCCCCAAACTTTTCGATCAACCTTTTCATTTTAATAAAGACCAAAAAAATGGTCATTTTTGAAATTATAAGCATTAGCAGGTTGTTAGAAACTGAAATCAAACAGTTTTCAACTCAAAACTTTATTCTAGGTGATGTTACATTTTCACATAGGACCCCTTGTTCGAAAGGAGCTTCTGAACTCTCTCGTCCATTGAATTTGTCAGGTTTTGGATGCTTTCTGCTTCAATTGTTTTGCATGAGGACAGAATACCCTCCCAGAGCTGTTGCTTAGATGTGAACTGCCTCCCGCCATCATAGACACTCCTTTTAATAATGCTCCAAAGGTTCTGAATGGGGTAGAGGTCAGGGGAGCATGGGGGTCACACCATAAGTTTGTCCCCTTTTATGCCCATATCAGCCAGAGATGCAGATGTTTTATGTGCAGCATGAGATGGTGCATTATCATGCAGAAAAATGATCTTGCTGTGAAATACACGGTTCTTCTTCTTGAACCATGGCAGGAAGTGCTGTTTGAGAAAATCCACATACATTATGGAGTTCATCTTTAGCGCCTTCAGGTATCCTAAAGGGGCCGACAATCTCTCTCCCCATGATTCCAGCCCAAAACATTACTCCACCTCCTCCTTGTTGGCGCTGTAGCCGTGTTTGCGTGGGGTGTCCATCAACCAGCCATCCTCCACTCCATCCATCTGGACCATCGAGCGCTGCACGGCACTCATCCGTGAACAAAACAGTTTTGAAATCAGTCTTCATGTAATGTTTGGCCCACTGGAGCCGTTTCTGCTTCTGTGAAGTGGATAGAGGAGGTCGACAGGATGGCGTATGCACAGCTGCAAACCTCTGAAGGACCCTGCATCTTGTTGTTCGGGGGACGTTGGAGGCACAAGCAGCTTCAAAAACTTGTCTGCTGCTATGACAAGGCTTTTTTGCCGCTGCTCTTTCAACCTGACGTAATTGCCTGTAGGAAAGAGTCCTCAATTTGCCCTTATCAGCACGCACACGTGTGTACTATGAATCAGCTACATACTTCTTGATTGCCAAGACACTTCATCCTGATCATCGCACAATGTTGATTGTAGTCATGCCTTGACCTAAACACTCCACAATTTGTTGCTTCTCAGCAGCCGACACATCCTTTTTCTTTCCCATTTTGGCAGAAAATGTAGGCTGCTTAATAATGTGAGACAGCCTTCTTAAGTAGTCTTGCCTTTCATTGGACACACCTGCCAAACTAATTAGCACAGGTGTCTGCAATTGCTTACAGTGATATAAAGAGCCCTGACACACATCACCATCAATGAGTTTAACTGACAAACAAACAAATTCTTCCCTTATCACTCCTAAACACTTTTTGCATAATAATTTGGAACACAGTGTACATGTGCTTTTCCACAAAACACCAGTGGTTCACGTAGTGAATCTTACAGTTCTAACTTGCCAACCGTGGTCTGTATGGAGTTGTTCAATAAAGGGCCCAAAATTAAGATAACATAGATGGGAGAGGTCTCTATGAATAGGAATAGAGATACCCTGTGAGGGCCAGGCAAAGGGAAAGTTGGACTGGATGGAATCCTATATGGATTTGGGGAGGGAGACATCGAGGGCCTCAGACTTCGCTGCATTGATTTTAAAATTTGACCATGTAACAAAGTGATCTATTTCAGCCATAACAGCATGGATGGATATATGTGATTGAGTGATATATACTAGGACATCATCAGCAAATAGAGAGCACTTGTACTCGGTGCCTCCCACCTCAATCCACCTAATATTGGGGTTATGGCGAATTGATGAGAGCAGGTGCTCCGTCACTAGGATGTATAAGAGAGGGGACAGAGAACATCCCTGCCTTGTCCCATTGGTGATTGTGAAAGGTGATGAAAATGTTCTGACGCGCCCCCTGGGCATTGGGACACCCGGAGCCGGACCCTTTTTGGTGGATGCTGGTGCTTGTAGTCTCCGTGGCGGCAACCCGGTTCCGTGGCTCAGGGCGGTCAAACCAGTGGCGGAACTATTTATGTGGTTTTGATTAAATGTCCGACTACGCCACCCGTGGATTGCGGTCAGAGTGAACCGCCGCTCCAGGGCAGACCGCTGAGGCTGGTGTTGTGGGTGCAGCAGAGCGTAGCATAACTCCCCACGGGAGGAGTATAGCCTCAGGGCAGTGTATGCGGAGGATGGGGGTGATGGTGCAGGGCAGCAGCAGTAATGACACGGAGTCAGTGATGCAGTCCAGGGCCTTTACTCACAGTTCTTATTATCCAGACCACGTCTGCAGGTAACGGCTGCCCACGTCGTACTGTGCTCACCAGGTGAGGGGCTCAGACAACTCCCAGATAACTTTGGAGTGCTTCACAGGACCCCCTTTGTGTGTCCTTTGTCTGGCCTTTCTTACCAACCCTTCTGTCTGGCTGCCTCGGGCCTCCTCTTGGTAAACTTGGCGCCAGTTTCCCTGACCCTATGTGGTGCCTTCCTAGCGGGTGTAGCGAGGGGCTGCGCCACATAAAATGTCACAGCCTCCTGTTTCTAGCTGAGGGTCGTTTCCTGCCTCCACTAGTTTCGGGGACCGGTCTCCCCCTTTGGCCTGACCCCTCCACGCAGGTGGATTCGGGCGTGCGGTGGCGACTCGCCCGTCCGTACCCCTGAGATCCCCTCGTTCCTCGTTCCTGGAGCCTTCTCTGCTCCTCTTCCTTCCTTCTCCCTCTTCCAGGCCTGGGCCTCTGTTACTAGGCCCGCCTCCGGAGCAGAGCTCATGCAGAGCCCCTGCTCCCTGCCACTTCTGCTCAGACTTCACTGAACTAAGATGGTGCCCACCTTTTATACTCCCTTCTCAATGCACCCAGGAACTGCTTCCTCCCTGCTCCTGCACTACAGGGTTCCCCTTCCTCAGTGTTCCCTCCCCCCACTCCAGCCAGGGACAGGGACTGTCGTGCCCATCTCAGGGGCATATTGGTCGCCCTGCCCCACGGCAATGTGGTGTAATGCATGCAGGTGTCGGGTCCTGATCCACACTACATCCTTACCTGAGAGTGAGATATCACACCTCTGGGTGAGGAGCAATACCTCTGTAGCAACCGAGCCCTCAGGGTGCTACAGTTCCATTTATCTTCAGCCTAGGTGACGTATTGCGATACAGGGCCGTGATTTTGGCTATAAAAGGGTCCCCTAGACCCCTACCCCAAGCTTTTTAAGAGAATCATATATGGCGTGCCAGGAGACTCTATGGAATGCTTTCTCAGCATCCAACGAGAGTATCTAATTACAAATTTTTAACTGCATCTAGCCCAGGAAATACTTTGTGCCTAGTAGCAGGGTCTGCTAGTCAGCGGATTATCCCGGCTGTTAAGCAAGCTACACCACCTGTAGTTTGGACACTTCATTTTTTCAAAGGAAATGCTTCGGGACCACGGGATACTCAGTGAAGAGCATCAGGAGGCACCCCAAGGCATAGGGGCTGGGACTGGCAGTAGGATGCCTTGCGGTGGACAGCCGAGCTCGATCCTTATAAAAGCTTTTTAACTGCAGCAGCTTTAGTGGACGCTACTGGAGCTGGAATTACGCGGCTGCTGGCATGAGACTTGCCCTCCAATAGATCCTTGTAAATGGATTTAAAGTGTATTTATTCAAATTAGAGAGACAATTTAAATTAAAAAGCTTAGAGCTGCCTCCACCACAGGGGGGCTCGCTCGACCCACCAGCGGACAGGCACCAGTATTGGGAGAGGGGGGCTGGCCGTCAGGGTTCACCGCGGCTCTGGCACAAACCCGGCGACACGGAGGTGGCACGGGCAGGAGCGGACTGAACGTGTCGGCTTCTCACTTTTTGGATTTTAGAAGGGCATGACATGCCTATATCTGTGTCTCCCCCTCCTTTTACTCCTCCACCTCTTTTCTTTTCGCATGACTATATGTACTTGTCACTTTTCCATGTGTTAGTTGTGTCTTCTGAGCAGTTTGTCAGCTTTTGGACACCTTTGAAGGTGTTTTCTATGTGTTTCTATGTGTTTTTGTTTGCCTGCCATTGGTTTTAACGGTGTTCGAAGGTGTTCGACGAACAGTTCGGCGAACACACGGGTGTTCGACGAACCGAACCGAACTCGAACACTACGGGGGTGGCTCAACACCAATTATAACTAGTGTTGAGCGAGCACTAAAATGCTCGGGTGCTCGAAGCTCGGGCCGAGCTCGCCGTGATACTCGGGTGCTCGACCCGAGCAACGAGCCCAATGTTAGTCTATGGGAGACTCGAGCATTTTTGCGGTGGCACCCCCGGCAGTCTTTTAAAAGCCTAACAAGTGCCCAAAACGATAGTGACAGTGCTCAAATGACATGGGGACAGCATGTGGATCACCCCAGGAAGCATTTCTGACCCACAGATCACTGCTGTCAACAACGTGGTCAGAGGTATTAAGCCACTTTTACGGGCTCACAATAAAACGTTCAAAAACGAAAGTGAAACTTTTTTCCTGTGAAATATGTTAAGGAACATCCTTTCCAGGGAAAAGACTTGTGTATAAGTTAAAATAAATGACCAAAAACAAAAATACTCCTCCGCACCTTCGGCTATGTTCACAAGTAGCATTTTTTATGCGTTTTTGCACTTTTGTATTGCTTTCAACTATGACAAATGCATTCACCGGGAAATGTCATTTTAACATTTTACAACCTTATCTGGCCATGTGCTGTGTGACATATGCATAAAGTGCTGAAAAGACATGGGAACAGCATGGGGAAGACCCCTGGAAGCATCTCTGACTCCCAGGTCTCTGTCTAAAAGTGTGCCCATCATAAGTGATCCTTGCTGCATCAGAAGATGCAGACTTGCAACTATCCCCATGCAAGTTCTAGTCCCAGGGCAGTGTTCAATTGTACCTCCCCCATTCCTTGCAATACAAGCGCAAGTATGCAGCCTGACACCCACCCACCCCCAGGCTGCAATACCATACTGCTTGCTTGCTTGCTTGAACTTGAAATTGGGCCTTTTAGGCATGTGGAAGCGGAATCTGGCCACCACGTCATGGCTGTGTTGGCGGCCTGGAATCCATACTCAGTTCTCAGCCGCCCGGCGGCCGGGTGTCCATACTCGGTCCCCAGCCGCCCCGCGGCCGGGTGTCCACACACGGTCCCCAGCCGCCTGAGGGCAGCCGGGTGTCCATAAACGGTCCCCAGCCGCCCCTATTTCTCCTTGGAACATCCCCCCACACACTTTTCTTAGCCCGGCCTGCTTTACGCAGCATTGGACGAGCCCACCAGAGAACCAGACTCCTCCGGTGGGCCCTGACTTCTCCATCTGCTTGCTTGCTTGCACTTGAAATTGGGCATTTTAGGCATGTGGAGGCGGAATCTGGCCACCACGTCATGGCTGTGTTGGCGGCCTGGAATCCATACTCAGTCCTCAGCCGCCTGGTGGCCGGGTGTCCCCGCATGCTCCCCAGCCTCCAGGGGGTGGCCGGGTGTCCATACTCAGTCCCCAGCCACCCCTATTTGTCCCGGTAACCTTTCCCACACTTTTCTTAGCCTGGCCTGCTTTAGGGCAGCATTGGCCGAGCCCACCGGACTATCAGACTCCTCCGGTGGGCCCTGGCTTCTCCATCAGGGGAGTTGAGAGTGCCAAGGTGAGGAGCATGATGAGGATGATAGAAGTTAGCATCTGCTTTGTTTTGTTGGAATGCCAGCGCATGTGTGTAGTAGCGGCTAGGCCTGAGGTGGTCAGCGTTTTGGCGCATATCCTACCTCCTCCGAGGATTGCTGGATGTTTTCCTGCTACTATCCAAGTTCTATGACTCCCGTTAAAACAAAGCTTCAGGTGATAAATGATGGATGAGGTAGTGGCAAAGGAGAAAAAGCAGGAGGAACAGGGACCATTCACATCAATATCAGGCCAGTCAACCACACATGTCTTGTAGGATATGTTTCTGTAACAAAAGGAGCGGTTCGGCTACACAGTTATAGGGCATACAGTGAGTGCAATGCCTACCAAAAATTTTGAGGCACTCCAATGCCCCTTGGAAATGACATGGAGGTCAGAGGGCGTTAACTAAACCTTTTTTTCCATTTATAGCAACTGGGTCTCCTGTGCACTGTTGGCCTAAGCAGTGAATGAAAGGCTTTCCAAAAATTATGAGGAACTGCAATGCCCCTTACAAGAGCCATGTGTGGCACCCCAGGGGTCTGGTCACCACAGTAATAGAGATATTACGTCGGAGAGCAAGTGGGAGGTTTCCTGGTCAGGATCCCTTAAACATGCAACATCCTCCTGCCCCAGTCCTGGGAGGGGAGAATTCTGCCCTTATAAACTGGATCTGGGGCGGGGGAGTCAGAGAACAGTCAGAGTCAGAGTGAGAGCAAGGGAAAGTAACAGCAAGAAGCTCTGTAGGAGCTAGGAGCTAAAGACCAGGGGCTGGAAGCTGAGCAGAGCTTGTCCTGGCAGAAGACAATAGGAACCGGACACAGGAGTCCGAGGCTGTGAGGACTTATATATCCAGCAGCAGAAACCAGCCGGCAGGGGATTTCATGTCCTCTGGCCATAGAAGCCCGGAGGCTCAGTCACAAGCAAGGGACCAGCACCGCCATCGTGGAGCGGAGGCTAACAGAAGGCCCAAAGTCACCAGCCATATGGGTGAGCACTACACGGTACACTCAGGGACGTGGGCTACTTCTACCCGCTTACAGCAAGGTAGCCAGGAAGAGTGCAGACAGACGGGGAGGCCTAAAACTCCACCTGGCCAGGGGAACTCCTGCTTGCTCACAGACTGACCAGGCCTCTTATGCTAGTCAGTACTCCCGGGAGGGTCTACCTTATAATCATCAGTAAAGACCCTGAACTGCACTGCAAAGACTCTGAGTCGTTCCTGCTGCGCTCGTGCACCATCACCCCCATCATCCACACTCACTGCCCTGAGGCTATACTCCTCCCGTGGGGAGTTATCCCATTCTCGGCTGCGCACACAACACCAGCCTCAGCGGTCTGCCTCGCAGTGGTGGTACTCCCTGACCGCAATCCACGGGTGGCGCAGTCGGACAATTAACCTCAAAACCTAAGAAAGACTGCCACTGGTTTGACCAGCCTGAGCCACGGGACCGGGTCACCGCCACGGAGACTACAGACCCCAGAGACCCGGCACCGGGTATCCCACACACGTGTACACACGGCCCAGGGGGCGCGTCACATGCAGTACAGCGTATTACAAACATAAGTCCCATTATTGGGGAGTGGGTGTCCCATAGTATTTGCTTATGCCTTGCAAGCAAAAGCTGCCAAAAATTAGGATGGAGCAACTTACAATGCCCCTTACAAGAGCCATGCAGTACAGCATATTACAAACATAAGTCCCATTATTGGGGAGTGGGTGTCCCATAGTATTTGCTTATGCCTTGCAAGCAAAAGCTGCCAAAAATTAGGACGGAGCAACTTGCAATGCCCCTTACAAGAGCCATGCAGTACAGCATATTACAAACATAAGTCCCATTATTGGGGAGTGGGTCTCCCATAGTATTTGCTTATGCTTTCCAAGCAAAAGCTGCCAAAAATTAGGACGGAGCAACTTGCAATGCCCCTTACAAGAGACATGCAGTACAACATATTACAAACATAAGTCCCATTATTGGGGAGTGGGTCTCCCATAGTATTTGCTTATGCCTTGCAAGCAAAAGCTGCCAAAAATTAGGACGGAGCAACTTGCAATGCCCCTTACAAGAGCCATGCAGTACAGCATATTACAAACATAAGTCCCATTATTGGGGAGTGGGTCTCCCATAGTATTTGCTTATGCTTTCCAAGCAAAAGCTGCCAAAAATTAGGACGGAGCAACTTGCAATGCCCCTTACAAGAGACATGCAGTACAACATATTACAAACATAAGTCCCATTATTGGGGAGTGGGTCTCCCATAGTATTTGCTTATGCCTTGCAAGCAAAAGCTGCCAAAAATTAGGACGGAGCAACTTGCAATGCCCCTTACAAGAGCCATGCAGTACAGCATATTACAAACATAAGTCCCATTATTGGGGAGTGGGTGTCCCATAGTATTTGCTTATGCCTTGCAAGCAAAAGCTGCCAAAAATTAGGACGGAGCAACTTGCAATGCCCCTTACAAGAGCCATGCAGTACAGCATATTACAAACATAAGTCCCATTATTGGGGAGTGGGTCTCCCATAGTATTTGCTTATGCTTTCCAAGCAAAAGCTGCCAAAAATTAGGATAGAGCAACTTGCAATGCCCCTTACAAGAGCCATGCAGTACAGCATATTACAAACATAAGTCCCATTATTGGGGAGTGGGTGTCCCATAGTATTTGCTTATGCCTTGCAAGCAAAAGCTGCCAAAAATAAGGACGGAGGAACTTGCAATGCTGGCACCCTGGTGGTATAGTGGTGGTGGAGGCTGAGGATAAGGAGAAGAAGATAAAATAGCCGAAACGAGGAAGCGTATACCCATGTGTGGGTGTGAAGCGGTGCATGTGAATACACCTCCCGAAATAACACAGTGGATTTGACTTTATGTTACTCTGCTGTCATTTGGTGGTGATGAGAAGTCTGGCCCAATCCAGCCCTTGTTCATTTTGATAAGGGTCAGCTTGTCAGCATTGTCAGTTGACAGGCGAGTGCGCTTATCAGTTATAATTCCCCCAGCAGCACTAAAAACACGCTCCGATAACACGCTAGCGGCAAGGCAGGCCAGGACCTCCAAGGCGCACAGAGCGAGTTCATTCCAAGTGTCAAGCTTGGATACCCAATAATTAAAAGGCACAGAGGAATCACGTAGGACGCTGGTACGGTCGGCAAGGTACTCCCTCACCATCTTTTGAAACTTTCCACTCCTTGTGAGAGTACCCCGCGCCTCAGGGCCTGTAAGCTGGGCGGGTGTCAGAAAACTGTCCCAGAACGTTGACAGTGTTCCCCTGCCTCTGCTGGATTGGAGTTGCATCTCTCTCGCCTGTACGCCTTGGTTGGGCAATGAACTGTGACCTCTGCCGCTAGCGTGTTCAGATGGGAATTTTTTTAAGAGTTCTGCAGCAAGGGCCTTCTGGTACTGCCCCATTTTTGTAGACCTCTCCACCTCAGGAATAAGAGAGTGAAAGTTCTCCTTGTAGCGGGGGTCTACAAGTGTCACCAACCAGTAATGACTGTCACACAACATTTTGACAACGTGAGGGTCACGGTTAAGGCAGCGTAACATAAAGTCAGCCATGCGTGCCAGACTGGTAACGGGCAAGATTTCCGTGTCCTCACCAAGATGACGACTGACCATGCTCTCCTCCTCCTCCTCCTCTTCCTCCTTCCCCCTGTCCTCAGGCCACCCACGCTAAACCGACGGTATGACACTTGTACAGGTACTACCGTCTACAACGCATGATAGCAGCTCCTGTTCTTCCTCCTCCTCCTCCTCCTCTCCCTCATTGTCCCCCAATGCACGTTGGGATGAGATGAGGCTGGCTGTGTGTAATCGCCCGCTACGGCTTCTTGATCCATCTCATCATACTCTGGCTGCAATGCCTCCTCTTTAATTCTCTGCAGAGAGCGTTGCAAAAGACAGACAAGTGGGATGCTGGCACTAATGATGGCGTCATCGCCACTCACCATCTTGGTGGCCTCCTCAAAGTTTGTCAGGATGGTACATATGTCAGACATCCAGGTCCACTCCTGAGGTCTTATGTGTGGAGTCTGACCTGAATATCGACGGCCTTGTTGCAGCTGGTACTCCACAACTGCTCTCTTCTGCTCACAAATCCTTTGCAACATGTGGAGGGTAGAGTTCCAACATGTGGGGACATCACACACCAGTCGGTGTGCCGGAAGCTGCAAACGCTGCTGCAACACAGCAAGGGCGGCGGAAGCTGTAGCCGACTTGCGAAAATGAGTTGACAGGCGGCGTACTTTCACGAGCAGATCTGGCAACTCGGGGTACGATTTAAGAAACCGCTGAACCACGAGGTTAAGCACATGAGCCAGGCATGGTACGTGTGTGATCTCACCTCGCCTCAGAGCCGCCACCAGGTTACGGCCATTGTCACACACGACCATGCCGGGATGTAGGTTCAGCTGTCTCAGCCACAGATCTGCCTGCTCTTTCACAGCTGTCCACAACTCACAAGCAGTGTGAGGTTTATCACCTAAGCTTATGAGTTTCAGCACAGCCTGTTGCCGCTTGGCGGAGGCAGTACTGCAATGCTTCCAGCTTGTAACTGATGTGGTGATATCTGAGATGGAGGCTGAACATGAGGAGGAGGAGGAGGATGCGCAGGAGCTGTACACTGTGGGGGCAACTCTGACTGACATAGGGCCCGCAATCCTCGGTGTGGGGAGGATGTGTTCCGTCCCAAGGTCCGACTGGGTCCCGGCTTCCACTATGTTTACCCAGTGTGCCGTCAGAGAGATGTACCGTCCCTGGCCACAAGCACTTGTCCATGTGTCCGTTGTCAGGTGGACTCTCCCAGTAACTGCGTTGTTGAGGGCACGGCAGATGCTTTGGGACACGTGCTTGTGTAGTGCGGGGATGGCACACCGGGCAAAATAGTGTCGGCTGGGGACCGAGTACCGAGGGACGGCCACCGCCATAAGATTGTGGAAGGATTCCGTCTCCACCAGCCTAAAAGGCAGCCTTTCCAACGCAAGCAGTCGTGAAATGTGCGAATTTAGGACTGTGGCCTGTGGGGCTTTAGCTGCGAATTTCCGCTTTCGTTCAAAGGTCTGGGATATGGACAATTGAACGCTGCGGTGGGACGTGGACGTGGATGCTGTTTCTTCAGAAACTGCCATAAGAAGTGAAGACTGAGAGGAGGGGGCATCTTTACATGCAGTATGGACAGGGGATTGCCTTGCACACACAACAGGGGGTTCTATTGCACGCACAACAGTGGAAGAAGCAGTGGTGACACCCGCTGACACTGGTCGTGGACCCTGGGTTTCGCCCCACAAAGTCGGGTGCTTTGCTGCCATGTGCCTGATCATGCTGGTGGTGGTCAGGCTGGTAGTTTTGTCACCCCTGCTGATGCTGGCATGGCAGGTGGAACATATGGTCTTTTTGGGGTTATCAGCAGAGTCTTTAAAAAAATTCCAGACTCTGGAAGACCTACCGCTTGTACTGGCAACGTCCCTCGTGTTGGTGTTATGGGGAACGGTTGCCTGCCTTCTGTCTGCGGCCACCACACTGCTTCTTCCTGCCTGTTGGGGTACTCTGCCTCCCTCCCCCTGTGTGCTGCTGGCCTCATTCTGCATGTCCTCCTTCCACGTTGGGTCAGTTACTACATCATCCACCACCTCCTCCTCTTCCACTTGCGCACCACGATCCTCCTCCTCACTTCCTGGCAATTGTGTCTCGTCATCGTCCACCTCTTGTGACAGATTGCCAACGTCGACTTCCTGTGGCCGTGGCTGTTCAAATATTTGGGCATCGCAACATGGGATCTCCTCTTCCACCACTTCAAGCGTATCAGGCGAGGGGCCCAAATATGGAAATGGACCAGTGAACAGCTCTTCAGAGTGTCCAAGTGTGGGATCGCTTGCTGTCTGACGACACTCGGCATGGTGGGAGGAAGGAGCATCAGGGTGAGGAGGAGTATGCGGTCGAGACTCACGGCTACTAAGAGTTGACCGTGTGGAAGACAGACCAGAGGTGGTGGTGCCCAGGTAACTGGAAGTATTATCTGCTATCCAATTAATAACCTGTTCACACTGATCAGTTCTCAATACTGGTGTTGTTCTGTGCTTCCCTAGTAGTTCGGTCAAGAAGTGGGAGCGAGAAGATGTGGCTGTTGGTTGTGGCACATTTTCACCTTGGCCACGGCCCCGTCCTCTGCACGAACCATCACCAGAACGTCCACTTCCACGTCCCTTGCCACGCGCCTTGCCCATTGTAAATGAAGTAAAATAGCTTACACTTGCACTATCAATGGAAAAAGGGTAATAAAGAGTAGATTAGAACCGTGGAAGAGGAAAACCACAGTTATTGTTTACTGGGGTATACCACACTTTTTTAAATAGAGATATTTGCGGCTGAACAGTGAGCGACACACTCAAACTGATTTTTTTTTAAATACCAAAGGCCCAAAATTGGATAGTACAGCGATTTGACCCGTGGAACTGCGAAACCCCACTGGGATGTCGGGCCTACACAAGACTATTTTCAACAGATATATTTTTGTGTCACAACAGTCAGGAGACACTACTGTTTTTCTTTACGGAAAATATACCAAAACCTGAATAATAGAGATTTTTTACCGTGGGATGGCAAAACCACAGTTATTGTTTACTGGGGTATACCAGACTTTTTTAAATATATAGATTTGCGGCTGAACAGTGAGCGACACACTCAAAATGGATAAAGAGAGGTTTGAACCGTGGAAGTGCAAAACAACACTTCTGTTTCTCTAGCCTATACCAGACTATTTTCAACAGTTATATTTGTGTCTTAAAAATCAGAGACATGCTTTTTTTTGGGGGGGGGGGGGGGGACACACCAAAAGGTTAATAAGACGGGTATTTGCACAGTGTGAAGGAGGAAAAAAAAAGGAGGATTTAGATGAAAAAAAAGGATTTTTCCTGGCCCCCGACACCTGGTGCTAAGTCCAGCAATTTCAGCAACAGGAGCACACAGGACTGTAATGCAGCGTTTGCTGGTATAACCACTGTGTCTCCTATACAGCCTGCCTGCCTGGTATCTGGGATGGATATTAGTCCTGAAAAGGACTGTTTGTTTGTTCTGGCAGCCTTTACAAACCCTACACTAACTATGTCGCAGTTTATATCTCTCCCTAAATCAGCAGCGCTGTCACTACACTGTCTAATCCGGAGCGACTGTGTCCAAGATGGCGGCGCCCGGTTTTAAATACTCGAGGTGACGCTGTGCGGCCAGCCAATCACTGTAATGCCCACAACCAACATGGCTGCAGCATTACAGTGACTGGCTGGCAATCCCTGCATGTTCATTGGCTCTGTAAAGAGCGCCAAACATGCAGGGCAGAGACCCGAGCTCCCGCCCGAGTAACCCGGAAATGTTCGGTGCTCGCCAAACATCCCGAGTAGCGTGATGCTCGGGTGAGTACCGAGCAGTGTCGAGCATGTTCGCTCAACACTAATTATAACATAATAAGACTTGTTAACATGTTTTTGAACATATGTATATCGATTTGCTTTTATACTAAATGCAACGTATTGGTGCCTTGGAACAATTTTTTTTTCTCTTGGTTACCTGTATATAAGGGATACTAGGAACATCTGTGTATCAGCTACTCACTGAGGAAGCGAACAGGACGTCCGTGAAACGCGTATGAATGTAGTTTATTAATAAAAAATATTTCCATTTACCCTTTGATCACCGGATCATCTTTTCATACGGAGGAAAGCGGATATCTATACACCTTTCTTCTGCCATATCCACCCGTTGATGTTTTTTTTGAAGAGAAATCCAGAGAAGGCTCCAGAGGAGTGTTAAGGACCCCTCCAATAATTGGAGTGCCTTCAATGAAGGCCTGAAATTTGTTTAATTTGGATAATATCCATCTGATTTGCTTCTTGTTAGGGGCGTATAAATTACCAATCGTAACCAAGGATCCTGCTAAGAGGCCCTTCACAAATATAAAGCGTCCCTCAGAGTCAATTAAAGATTCACTTAATAGAAAAGGCGTATCTTTAGCAAAAGCTATCGAAGCACCTCTAGAACCTTTCTGGGGTGAAGTAGCATGGTGCCATTGGTTGAAATGAGCTTTTTCAAAGGAGGGTAGTTCCCCTGTTTGGAAATGGGTTTCTTGAAGAAGAATTATGTCAAAATTTTCTTTTCTGAACCTAGCTAATGTTTAGGATCTTGGAATAGGTGAGTTGAAACCATGTGTGTTGAAATTTGCTAATTTGAATGTTTCTTGTTTAGCTCCCATGGTTAAAGGGAATGTGGTGGGGAAGAATTATACTTATTGTCAGTTGAGTTGGACCAAGGAGTGGGTTGAGTCATTGGGGGAAAAAAAGGGGGAAAAAAGACAGTCATTAGAACAATGGAATTAGTGATAGAACAAAAAACAGTTGTAGTTACGCGTAAGAGCAGCGTTAACCAGTAAAGCTAGAGGGGGAAAAAGGAAGTTTTAAGCATAGAGGGGAACATGATAGTGCCACAGAGGTATACTCTGTAGATCTTATGAAAAATCTGAGTCTCCTATGGGACTAACCGCACCACATCTCTTCAGCGTGAAGGTAACTATGGTGGTAACAAAAAGAGTTCCACAGGTGACAGAGGTCTAATTAGTATGCTGAAATACAGAGTTAGGAATCGAACTAGGCAAATTGCAAATAATTCAATACTTATAATTCAATATTTGTATGACAAAGTAGTGTCTCAGAAACCCTTTCTATTTGAATGGGTAAGAGAAAAAGAACAAATAGACAACAAACTGTTAGGTTAATACCAACAATTTTTTCGATGAAAGGTTGTAATACTAAGGGTATTTTAAATGATAGGAAAAGACCAGATCTTGAAAACCTTGGATCAGCCATATTCACCATCTTTAGGAGCAGACAGATGTCTAGCTGATTTGCGCCTCTGGCGCTGTGATTTAGAAGTTGGAATGGCGCTCCATGGTGGAGAAGGGGAAATGTGCTTTAGAGGAGCTGTATATTGGGATGCTTCTAAATCTGGATATTTTTCCAGAGTGATTCCCAGCTCTTTGCAGGCTTCCTTGATTTCCGTTGAAGATCTGGCTTGGATACGTTTGTCTTTAGTGGTAATTGCTATGCCAAAAGGATACGACCAGCTGCATTGGCATTGGTTTCGCATAGGCCTTCAGTGAAGGGTTTCAACAATCACCTCTTATTTAAAGTTGAGGAGGCCAAGTCCTGAAAAATCGAAATCGATGAGTCTTCAAAAGATATATCAGTTGCTTCTCTCGCTCTTTTTAAAATTAAGTCTTTGGTGCAAAAATCCAAGAAACGACAAATGACATAACGTGGGGGGGTCATTCATTTTAGGTCTGGGTCTTAGTGCTCTATGGGCTCTCACTATTTCAATTTTTGGGTATCTTCTGAATTTAGGATTTTGGAGAAGATCTCGAGAAGTGTTGGAGTGATTATTTCTGATGCTATACTCTCTGGGAGGCCCTTTATGCACAGATTGTTCCGTCCTTCTCTGTTTTCATGGTCCTCCAGGATGGAATATATTTGGTTGATTTGGCTTTCTTGAGACTGAGCACAGGTTACCATGGCATTAGTTTGTTGGATCATCATAGAGGACTGTGTGGATTCTAGAGAGTCACCTCTTTGGCCTATTTGTGATATTTCTTGTTTAATATCATTAAGATCCTTTACAATAGGTTCTAGTGATTTGGCTAAAATCATTTTAATGAAGGAGCGGGATACTGGATGTTCATTTGATGATCGACAGTCTTCTAAATCACTTTCCACTTCAGAGTCTGAGTCATGTGTTGAGAAGTGGTCTGTGGGTGGGGGTGATGTAGACTTTGATGTAGATGTTTTATTCTGTTGTTTTTTAAGAAATTTGCCCATGTCTATTTGTGTGAGAGATGTAGACGATTTAGAAGTGGCCCCCAATTCTTTGTTGCCGATTTTGACCATTGTGAAGAAAAAAAATTAGAATTGCCTAGACTATATTGAAGTAGCACCTGTCACATTCCCCAAAACATGTTAGTGGTGGTAGAGGATTAATACATGTTCAAGATTTGTATTGCCACTCAATTACATCAGGAGAAAATTGGAAGTATGAAGAAACTATTGAGTGGTCATGAAATACAGTTCTTTCCTTTATCCACTAGATGGCAGCCACAGCCTAGTTATGAGATTTATCTCTCTTTGCTTTTTCACTTTTAAGTTGTAGTAGTGATCAGTGTGTAGTTTTACACTGGTATCAAAGCTATTGGGATGAGAGGGGCAGGGGGGGGGGCTGATGCTAGTTATCACCTTACTTTGAGGATTGTATCAAAAATAAAGTGATATTGGTATCAAATGTTGAGCACCCTCTTCATCCCACAGTCTCAAGGGTCTGGGTGGCTTAAATGTCTCTATGGATTCTCTTTACAGAGAATAGGAGGGGGCAGGGGAGGGTGGGTTGTAGCTGTACGGAACTGGAGCGAGGAGTAAGTCTTGCACTATGATGGAAGGGGGTGGGGGAGTACACACCAGGTTTCACTGGGTGTCCCGTTGTCACACCCCACAGTCCCAGCTCCGCAACCACGCGTGGAGGGCCCCGGGAGCGTCAAAAAAATGGATGAAGCGTCCTCAGACCCAATCTCCCTGCCTTGCAGCGTCATGGTACACTGCCACTCGGCGGGTCTGCGGTCATGCCACGTCTCCAGGGCAGGATAGCCTCTGGACTCCCCTTTCTCTCGCCGTCTCCAGGCGTCCGGCGGTCAGTGGTCCGGTGTGTGAGAGAGGCAGAGCCACGTGCAGCATGCAGCGTGCGGCCTCCAAGGAATCCCCAAACACAAGCACCAGCTGGCGCGTGAGGGAGCAGACCACAGGAACCAAACCTCACCTCGCTGTTTTCTCCTCTCCGGTGACCCGGGACAAGCGATGCAGCGGCTCCCGCGTGCGGGTCTTGCAATGCCAGGCTCCAGATCAGGTAAGCGCTGTGTGGCGTGGGTCCGGTGTTCCGGCCTGCAGGATTTTCAAGACCGAGCTGCTACGGGTACGTTCTCAGGGCACGGGTGGTCTCCGCGGCATGATCCCTGCACCGGGAAGGGACGGGTGTGCGGTGGAGAAAAAAATCTAGGCTGAGGCTTCGGGCCTATAGGCCCCGATTAGGCCTTGAGCTCAAATGAGACAAATTGGCTCCAGGGGAGAAAGTCTCAGGGTCATACAGTCTAGAAGATCCTTTTAAAAGGGTATAGGATGCTGGATGGTGAGTAAAATCCCGTGATTTGGAGGGACTTTAAGCAGCAAGGCAGAGAGCTCTCAGATGTGTCAACTGGGGGTGTATTGAATATTATAACATTGAGACGTGGAAACATGACATTTTAGTGGTAAAAATTTAATTTTCTTATTTGCTGCAAATTTGTTAGTTACACAAGGGTTAATAGGTGAAACTGGACCGTTCAATTTATTGCACAATTTCTTCTGAACGCGGTGATACCCCATATGTTGTCAGTAACTACTGTTAGGCTAAGTGTCCACGATGCAGAAATGCTGCATATTTTTTACGCTTTTCCCTGGCAGGAAGAACGCATGCGTAATTTAAATGCGTTTTTCCTGCCAAGTAGAAGCGTTTGTCAAGCGTTTTTGCATGCATTTCATGGAAGGTCCTTTTACACCATCGCGAGCCATCGGGGAGCCAGGACGCATCGGAGAGAAGACCGCGGGCCATCAGAAGGTGAGTATAATGGTTTTTTTTTATTTTAAGTTCTTTTTTTTTACAAGTACCATGGTACCCGGGTCTGGATGAGAGTCTCCTCTTCTCCAGACCCGGGTACCATCCACACATTGAATCACTTAACCCCTTTACCCCCGAGGGTGGTTTGCACGTTGATGACCGGGCCAATTTTTACAATTCTGGCCACTGTCACTTTATGAGGTAATTACTCTGTAATACTTCAACGGATCCCCCTGATTCTGAGATTGTTTTTTCATGACATATTGTTCTTCATGATAGTGGTAAAATTTCTTCGATATCACTTGCTTTTATTTGTGAAAAAAAAAACAGAAATTTGGCAAAAATTTTGAAAATTTTGCAATTTTCAAAATTTTATTTTTTATGCCCTTAAATCAGAGAGATATGTCACACAAAATAGTTAATAAATAACATTTCCCACATGTCTACTTTATATCAGCACAATTTTGGAACCAAAATTTTTTTTTATTAGGGAGCTATAAGAGTTAAAAGATGACCAGCGATTTCTCATTTTTCCAACAAAATTTACAAAACCATTTTTTTAGGGACCACATCACATTTGAAGTCACTTTGAGGGGTCTTTATGACACAAAATACCCAAAAGTGACACCATTCTAAAAACTGCACCCCTCAAGGAGCTCAAAACCACATTCAAGAACTTTATTAACCCTTCAGGTGCTTCACAGGAATTTTCGGAATGTGGAAGAAAAAAATGAACATTTAACTTTTTTCACAAAAATGTTATTTTAGACCCAATTCTTTTTATTTTCGCAGGGGTAACAGGAAAAAATGGACCCCAAAATTTGTTGTGCAATTTCCCCTGAGCACGCAGATACCCCATATGTGGGGAAAAACCACTGTTTGGGCACAGAGCAGAGCTCGGAAGAGAAGGAGCGCCATTTGACTTTTTGAATGAAAAATTTGCTTGAATAATTAGCGGATGCCATGTTGCGTTTGGAGAGCCCCTGATGTGCCTAAACAGTGGAAACCCCCCACAAGTGACACCATTTTGGAAACTAGACTCCTCAGGGAACTTATCTAGATGTGTGGTGAGCACCTTGAACCCCCTGGTGCTTCACAGAAGTTTAGAACATTGAGCCGTAAAAATAAAATTTTCACATTTTTCCCACAAAAATGTTTTTCAGCCCCCAATTTTGCATTTTCATAAGGGTAACAGGAGAAATTGCACCATGAAATTTGCTGTGCAATTTCTCCTGAGTATGCCGATACCCCATATGTGGGGGAAAACCACTGTTTGGGTGCATGGCAGGGTTCGGAAGGAAAGGAGAGCCATTTGACTTTTTGAATGTAAAATTTACTTGAATACTTAGCGGATGTGCCCCTGATGTGCCTAAACTGTGGAAAAACCCCACAAGTGACACCATTTTGGAAACTAGACCCCTCAGGGAACTTATCTAGATGTGTGGTGAGCACCCCGAACCCCCAAGAGCTTTGCAGAAGTTTATAACATGGAGCCGTGAAAATAAAAAAATCAAACTTTTTCCACAAAAATAATGTTTTAGCCCCAATTTTTTTATTTTCACAAGGGTAAGAGGAGAAATTGGACCCCAAAAACTGTTGTGCAATTTCTCTTGAGTACGCCAATACCCCATATGTGGGGAAAATACAGTATTTGGGCACACGGCAGAGTTCAGAAGGGAAGGAGCATTGTGTGACTTTTTGAACGCAAAATTGGCTGGAATTGAGAGCGGACGCCATGTCGCGTTTGGAGAGCCCCTAATGTGCCTAAACAGTGGAAACCCCCCCACAAGTGAACCCATTTTGGAGACTACACCCCTCAGAGGTACGACACAGAATTTGATAACATTAGGTCATCATATTGAATAAGTTGTCATTAGTCGCTACATGAGTTTGCATCGGGTACTCGGGTATGCACCATGTATCGCGTATGCTCGAGTGACATGCTCGAGTCCCCACTCGCATGTTTCATGGTTATTAGACACCCAAAAAACACATGCGGGGATCGCTCGTGCATGGCAGGCAATCCCCGCAAGTTTTTTTTGGCCACGAAGCATATGGGGCAGAGACTTGAGCATGTCACTCGAGCACCCGCGATACTCAGTGCATTCCTGAGCACCCGATGCAAACTCAAGTAGCGAGCACTTGCGCCATATCGTCATCTTTTTTTTTACTTTTGAAAGAAATCCCTAGCGCAACCCTAACCCCACCCTAACACAAACCTAACCCTAGCGCAACCCTAACCCTAACCCTAGAGTTTATTTTTTACGCCGTTCCTCGTGCGGTATAAGTGATTAGACGACTTTATTCTTCGGGTCGGTGCGATTACAGTGATACCAGAATTATATCGAGTTTTTATGATTGACAGCTGTCACACACTAAAAGATGCATTTTTTTGCAAAATCTAGTTTTTGCATCGCCATATTTTGAGAGCTATAATTTTTCCATATTTTGGCCAACAGAGTCATGTGATGACTTGTTTTTTGCGGGATGACTTGACGTTTTTATTGGTGCCATTTTCAGGCACTTGACATTTTTTGATTGCTTTCTATTCTGATTTTTTAGGAGGCAGAATAAACGAAAACCTGCAATTCCAGAATTTTTTTTATGTTTTTTTTTTATGCTGTTCTGCGTGTGGTAAAATTGATAAGGCAGCGTTATTCTTCGGGTCAGTACGTTTACAGCGGTACCACATTTATATCGTTTTTCTATGTTTTTGCACTTTTACACAATAAAAACTATTTTATAGAAAAAAATATTTTTTTGAATCGCTTTATTCCGAGAGCTATAACTTTTTTATTTTTCGGCTGATGGAGCTGTGTGGCGGCTTGTTTTTTGCAGGACAAGATGACGTTTTCAGCGGTACCATTTTATTTATATTCGTCTTTTTGATCGCGTGTTACTTCATTTTTTTGTTTGGCGGTATGATGATAAAGCATTGTTTTTTTGCTTTGTTTTTTATGTTATTTTTTTACCGTATTCACTAAAGGGGTTAACTAGTGGGACAGTTTTATAGGTCAGGTCGTTCCGGACGCAGCGATACCAAATATGTGTACTTTTATTTATTTATTTATTTTTTTCATAATAATATTTATTGATGGGTACATAATATTTTTATTTTTGGTGGATTATTTATTTATTTATTTTTTCATTTTTTAACACTTTTTGGACTTTTATTTTGTGTCCCACTCTGGGACTTTCACTTTTTTTATTCTGATCGCCTGTATAGCACAGGAATGCAGCACCATTCTTGTGCTATACAGGCTGTCAGTGCTGCACAGTGAGAAGATAGTTTGGTCATGCACTGCGCATGACCAAAGAATCTTCCTGCTGTCTGGTGACCCGAATGTTGTCATGACGACATCGGGTCGTCATGGCAACATCCGGGAAGCCGCAGCAGACAGCGCTAGAGGCCGGAAGAGGAGGTGAGTATCCCGATCACCTCCCCTTGTCACCGCAATGCTGCGATCGACTTTGATCGCAGCACTGAGGGGGTTAATGTGCCGGGAGCGGTGCGGCACCGCTCCCTGCACATAGTACCGGGTGTCAGCTGTGACAATCAGCTGACACCCGGCGGCGATCGTCCTGCACCGCTTGTGTGCGGGCGCGATTGCCATATGACCTAATAGTACGTCATTGGTCCAATCGGTCACCAAGACGTACTAGTAGGTCATACGTCAGAAAGGGGTTAATATCCGCATATGCACATGTAGTCATGCGGATATTATGCGATTCAATGCAAGTCAATGGCGGCAATTACGCCGCGTTTCTGCAAAAATAATGGACATGCTGAGGATTTTTCCGCAATGATAATCCGCAGCGGAAATTTCCGCAGCATGTGTACAGCACATGCGGATTATCATTGGGGACCATGGGGAACGTATAACCAAGCGTTTTTAAAGCATTTTCACTGCAGAAATTCCCCAGTAAAAACGCTTGAAAAATGCATAGTGGGCACGCAGCCTTAAGCCACGTGTCAGGGCTCAGAAGGAATGTGCACTATTTGGCTTTGTGGTACAGATTTTTCTACAATAGTTTGCGGGTGAGCCTTTAACCCCTTTAAAGCCCATGACGTACTAATACGCGTCTGTGCCCTGGAACTTAAAAGCCTGACCCGTATTAGTACGTCATCATGATCGCGCACGCACACAGGCTGTGCGGGCGCGATCGCCGCCGGGTGTCAGCTGATTGTCACAGCTGACACCCGATACTATGTGCAGGGAGCAGTCCCGCACCGCTCCCGGCACATTAACTCCCGCAATGCTGCGATTGAAGTCGATAGCAGCATTGCGATGGCTAAGGGGAGGTGATCGCAATAATCACCTCCTCTTCCGGCCTCCAGCGCTGTCTGCCGCGGCTTCCCGGGTGTTGCCATGACGACCCGATGTCGTCATGACAACATCCGGGTCACCAGACAGCAGGAAGATTGTTTGGTCATGCTCAGTGCATGACCAAACAATCTTCTCACTGTGCAGCGCTGACTGCCTGCTTGGCACAGGGATGGTGCTCCATCCCTATGCTATGCAGGCGATCAGAATAAAAAAAAAGTGAAAGTCCCAGAGTGGGACAAAGTAAAAAAGAAAAAAAACTTTCAGAAAGTGAAAAACAAAAAAAAAAAAATTGTAAAAATATTTTAAAAAAAATAAAAATATAATCCACCATAAATAAAAATATAATGTACCCATCAATAAATATTATTATGAAAAAACAAACAAACAATAAAAGTACACATATTTGGTATTGCCGCGTCCGTAACGACCTGACCTATAAAACTGTCCCACTAGTTAACCCCTTCAGTGAACACGGTAAAAAAAAAACGAAGCAAAAAACAATGCTTTATCATCATACCACCAAACAAAAAATGGAATAACACGTGATCAAAAAGACGAATATAAATAAAAATTGTACAGCTGAAAACGTCATCTTGTCCCGCAAAAAACAAGCCACCATACAGCTCCATCATCCGAAAAATCCAAAAGTTATAGCTCTCAGAATAAAGCGATGCAAAAAAATAATTTTTTCCATAAAATAGCTTTTATTGTGTAAAAGCGCCATAAAATGATATAAATGTGGTACCGATGTAAACGTACTGACACGAACAATAAAGCTGCCTTATCAATTTTACCACACGCGGAGTAGAATAAAAAAATTTTTAAAAAAACAATTCCTGAATTGTTGGTTTTTGTTTATTCTGCCTCCCAGAAGCTGGAATAGAAAGCGATCAAAAAATGTCACGTGCCTGAAAATATCACCAATAAAAACGTCAACTCATCCCGCAAAAAACAAACCGTCACATGACTCTGTCGGCCAAAATATGGAAAAATTATAGCTCTCAAAATATGGCGATGCAAAAACTAGATTTTACAAAATATGTGTCTTTTAGTGTGTGACAGCTGTCAATCATAAAAACCCGATATGATTCTGGTATCGCTGTAATCGCACCGACCCAAAGAATAAAGTAATCTCATCACTTATACCGCACGAGGAACGGCGTAAAAAATAAACGCTAGGGCTGGGGTTGGGGTTGTGCTAATGTTAGGGTTGGGGTTGTGTTTTTTTTCAAAAGTAAAAAAAAAAAGATGACGATATGGCAACTAGTGTTGAACGCAAGTGCTCGCTACTTGAGTTTGCATCAGGTGCTCGGGTACGCATTGAGTATCACGGGTGCTCGAGTCTCCGCCCCATATGCTTCGTGGCCAAAAAAACCTTGCGGGGATTGCCTGCCATGTACGAGCGATCCCCGCATGTTCTTTTTGGGGTGTCTAATAACCATGAAACATGCGGGCGGGGACTCGAGCATTTCACTTGAGCACCCGTGATACATGGTGCATACCTGAGTACCCGATGCAAACTCAAGTAGCGAGCACTTGCTCTCAAGACTAATGACAACTTATTCAATATGATGACCTAATGTCATCAAATTCTGTGTCGTACCTCTGGGTTCAAAATGTTCACTATATAAAATCCTTGAGGGGTGTAGTTTCCAAAATGGAGTCACTTGTGGGGGGTTTCAACTATTTAGGCACATCAGGGGCTCTCCAAACGTGACATGGCGCCCGCTCTCGATTCCAGCCGATTTTGCGTTCGAAAAGTCACACAGTGCTCCTTCCCTTCTGAACTCTGCCGTGCGCCCAAACACTGTATTTTCCCCACATATGGGGTATTGGCGTACTCAGAAGAAATTGCACAAAAGTTTTTGGGGTCCATTTTCTCCTCTTACCCTTGTGAAAATAAAAAAAATTGGGCCTAAAACATCATTTTTGTGGAAAAAGTTTGATTTTTTTATTTTCACGGCTCCATGTTATAAACTTCTGTAAAGGACTTGGGGCTTAAAGGTGCTCACCACACATCTAGATAAGTTCCCTGAGGGGTCTAGTTTCCAAAATGGTGTCACTTGTGGGGGGTTTCCACTGTTTAGGCACATCAGGGGCACATCCGCTAATTATTCAAGCAAATTTTACAATCAAAAAGTCAAATGGCACTCCTTCCCTTCCGAACCCTGCCGTGCGCCCAAACAGTAGTTTTCCCCCATATATGGGGTATCTGCTTACTCAGGAGAAAGTGCACAACAAACTGCATGGTGCAATTTCTCCTGTTACCCTTATGAAAATGCAAAAGTGGGGGCTGAAAAACATTTTTGTGGGAAAAATGTAAAAATTTTATTTTTACGGCTCAATGTTATAAACTTCTGCGAGGCACCTGGGGGTTCAAGGTGCTCACCACACATCTAGATATGTTCCCGGAGGGGTCTAGTTTCCAAAATGGTGTCACTTGTGGGGTTTTTCCACTGTTTAGGCACATCAGGGGCTCTCCAAATGCAACATGGCGTCCGCTAATTATTCAAGCAAATTTTACATTCAAAAAGTCAAATGGCGCTCCTTCCCTTCCGAACCCTGCCGTGCGCCCAAACAGTGGTTTTCCCCCACATATGGGGTATCTGCTTACTCAGGAGAAATTGCACAACAAATTTTGGGGTCCATTTTTTCCTGTTACCCCTGCGAAAATAAAAAGAATTGGGTCTAAAGTAACATTTTTGTGAAAAAAGTTAAATGTTAATTTTTTTCTTCCACATTCCAAAAATTCCTGTGAAGCACCTGAAGGGTTAATAAAGTTCTTGAATGTGGTTTTGAGCTCCTTGAGGGGTGCAGTTTTTAGAATGTTGTCACTTTTGGGTATTTTCTGTCATAAAGACCCCTCAAAGTGACTTTAAATATGATGTGGTCCCTAAAAAAATGGTTTTGTAAATTTTGTTGGAAAAATGAGAAATTGCTGGTCAACTTTTAACCCTTATAGCTCCCCAATAAAAAAAAAATTTGGTTCCAGAATTGTGCTGATGTAAAAATTGCAAAATTTTTAAAATTTTAGCCAAATTTCTGTTTTTTTCACAAATAAAAGCAAGTGATATCGAAGAAATTTTACCACTATCATGAAGTACAATATGTCACAAAAAAACAGTCTCAGAATCAGGAGCATCCATTGAAGCATTCCAGAGTAATTACCTCATAAAGTGACAGTGGTCAGAATTGTAAAAATTGGCCTGGTCATTAACGTGCAAACCACCTTGGGTTGTAAAGGGGTTAAGGTGCCACAACAGCAGAAAAACCCCAAAAGTGACCACATAGTAGAAATTGCACCTCTCAATGAATTCATCTATGGCTGCAGTGACTATTTTGTAATGCCACACCATGCTTAATTCTGGAGAATTGCTAATGTACCAGTTTAGTGCCCATACATTGTGCCCCATACAGTGTAGAGCCCTTATATATTGTAGCGCCCTCTTTTAACCACTTAGATACCACTGTCACAATTGACAGCGGTATTTAAGGAGTTAATCTGCCCCGATCGGCTCCAAAGCAGGCAGGGACCCATACCACGGGATGTCAACTGTCATGTAAGGCGATCAGGAATAAAGCCCCTTAACACCCACAGTTTTAATGTGTATTAGTGGTCCTTAAGGGGTTAAATGTATATACTCTCTCCTGGTAGTAGATACTGGAATCAGCATGCAGCACTCATCAATGGTTAACCCCTTCAGCTCGAAGCCTGTTTTCATCTTCCTGACCAGGCCAAATTTTACAATTCTGACCTGTGTCAATTTATGTGGTAATAACTCTGGAACGCTTCAACATATCCCAGTGATTCTGAAACTGTTTTTTCGTTAGACTTTGTACTTTACGTTAGTGGTAAATTTAGATACAGTGCCTACAAGTAGTATTCAACCCCCTGCAGATTTAGCTGGTTTGATAAGATGCAAATAAGTTAGAGCCTTCAAACTGCAAACGAGAGTAGGTTTTATGAACAGAAGCATAAATCTTACAAACCAAAAAGTTATGTTGCTCAGTTGAATTTTATTAAATTTTAAACATAAAAGTGTGGGTCAACTATTATACAACCCCTATGTTTAATATTTTGTGGAATAACCCTTGTTTGCAATTACAGCTAATAATCGTCTTTTATAAGACCTGATCAGGCCGGCATAGGTCTGTGGAGTTATCTTGGCCCACTCCTCCATGCAGATCTTCTCCAAGTTATCTAGGTTCTTTGGGTGTCTCATGTGGACTTTATTCTTGAGCTCCTTCCACAAGTTTTCAATTGGGTTAAGGTCAGGAGACTGACTAGGCCACTCCAACACCTTGACTTTTTCCCTCTTGAACCAGGCCTTGGTTTTCTTGGCTGTGTGCTTTGGGTCGTTGTCTTGTTGGAAGATGAAATTACGACCCATCTTAAGATCCTTGATGGAGGAGCGGAGGTTCTTGGCCAAAATCTCCAGGTAGGCCGTGCTATCCATCTTCCCATGGATGCGGACCAGATGGCCAGGCCCCTTGGCTGAGAAACAGCCCCACATCATGATGCTGCCACCACCATGCTTGACTGTAGGGATGGTATTCTTGGGGTCGTATGCAGTGCCATCCAGTCTCCAAACGTCACGTGTGTGGTTGGCACCAAAGATCTCGATCTTGGTCTCATCAGACCATAGAACCTTGAACCAGTCTGTCTCAGAGTCCTCCAAGTGATCATGAGCAAACTGTAGACGAGCCTTGACATGACGCTTTGAAAGTAAAGGTACCATACAGGCTCGTCTGGAACGGAGACCATTGCGGTGGAGTACGTTACTTATGGTATTGACTGAAACCAATGTCCCCACTGCCATGAGATCTTCCCGGAGCTCCTTCCTTGTTGTCCTTGGGTTAGCCTTGACTCTTCGGACAAGCCTGGCCTCGGCACGGGAGGACACTTTCAAAGGCTGTCCAGGCCGTGGAAGGCTAACAGTAGTTCCATAAGCCTTCCACTTACGGATGATGCTCCCAACAGTGGAGACAGGTAGGCCCAACTCTTTGGAAAGGGTTTTGTACCCCTTGCCAGCCTTGTGACCCTCCACGATCTTGTCTCTGATGGCCTTGGAATGCTCCTTTGTCTTTCCCATGTTGACCATGTCTGAGTGCTGTTCACAAGTTTGGGGAGGGTCTTAAATAGTCAGAAAAGGCTGGCAAAAGAGAACTTTAATCCACACATGTGAAGCTCATTATTCTTGGTGCCTGAACTACTTCTTAATACTTTAGGGGGACCAAACAGAATTCTTGTGGTTTGAGGGGTTGAATAATAAATGACACTCTGAATTAACTTTTAACGTTTTAAAAAAAAAATAAAAAATTTGCTGCAGTGCATTTCCCACTTCCAGGCTGATCTACAGTACAAATGTCGCAATGCCAAGTTAATTCCGCATGTGTCAACCAGCTAAATCTGCAGGGGGTTGAATACTACTTGTAGGCTTTGTACATTTTTTGAGTTTATTTGTGAAAATATCGGAATTTTGGCAAAAAATTTGAAAATTTCACAATTTTCAAACTTTCAATTTTTATATCCTTAAATCAGTTAGCCAGGCTGTACAAAATAATTTATAAATAACATTTTCCCATATGTCTAATGTACATTACCACCATTTTTGAAACATATTTTTTTAGTTAGGAACTTAGAAGGGTTAAAAGTTTATCAGCAATTTCTCATTTTCCAACAAAATTTACAAAACCATTTTTTTATGGACCACATCACGTTTGAAGTGACTTTCAAAGGGCCTGTATGACAGAAAATACCCAAAAGTGACACCATTTTAAAAACTGCACCAATCAAAGTGCTCAAAACCACATTCAAGAAGTTTATTAACCCTTTAGGTGCTTCACAGGAATAAAAGCAATGTGAAAAGATAAAATTAACATTTACATTTTTCCCACAAAAATGTTCAATTAGCCCAAAATTTTGCATCTTTACAAGGGTAACAGGAGAAAATGAACAATGCAATTTGTTATGCAATTTCTCCTGAGTAAGCTGATACCCCATATGTGGAGGAAAACTACTGTTTTGGCGCACAGCAGGGCTTGGAAGGGAATAAGCGCCATTTGATTTTTGGATTGCAAAATTGGCCGGAATAGATAGCGAACACCATGTCGTGTTTAGAGAGCCCCTGATGTGCCTAAACAGCGGAAACCCTCCACAAGTGATCCCATTTTAGAAACAACACCCCTCAAGGAATTCACCTAGAGGTGTGGTGAGCACCTTGAACACACGGGTGCTTCACAATAATCTTATAACGTTGAGCTGTGAAAATGAAAAAAAATATTTTTCCCAAAAACATATTCCTTTTGCCCCAAATTTTTCATTTTCACAAGAATAACATGAAAAAATGGACCATAAAATTTGTTGTGCAATTTCTCTTGAGTATGACGATATGCTATATATGGTGGAAAACTATTGTTTGGGCGCACAACAGGGCTCGGAACCGAAGGAGCATCATGTGACTTTTGGAGTGAAAAATTGGCTGGAATTGATAGCGGATGCCATGTTGCATTTCTAGAGCTCCTGATGTGCGTAAACAATTGAAACCCCTTACAAGAAATTCCATTCTGGAAACTTCAACCCTCAAGGAACTTATGTAAAGGTGTATTGAACACCTTGAACCCACAGGTGCTTCACAGAATTTTATAACGTTGCGCTGTGAAAAAGAGAAAATAAATTTTTCCAACAAAAAATGTTGCTTCAGCCTCAAATTTTATATTTTCACATATGTAACAAGAGAAAATGGACCATACAATTTGTTGTGCAATTTGTCCTGAGTACAGCGTTACCCCATATGTGGTGGAATACTACTGTGTTAGCAAACGGCAGAGAAAAAAGCGCCAATTTAATTCTGGAGCGCAATTTTGGCTGGAATAGATTGCTAATGCCATATCATTTTAAGAGCCCCTGACATGCCAAAACAGTAGAAACCTCCACAAGTGACCCCATTTTGGAAACTACACCTCTTGAGTAGAGATGAGAGAACCTTTCAAGGTTCGATTGGGTTCCAATCAACAAATTTCATGATGTTCGCCGAACATATCCGAGTCCCATTGCATTAATTGGGAGGCAAAACCAAACGCATAGACAACACCTTCAAAGGGGCACAAAAGATGCCAAAGCAGCTCAAATTAGGGGTAGACACCAGGAAAAGTGGCATCAATTGACCCGCAGTAGAAATTTTATAATGGCACAGCAGCAGTCATCCATGGGCCATGCATGAGGTATCGGAGTCTGGGTCAGCATTTACGGCTTTGAATTGAACTTCAAAGTAAGACGAGGTGGGTGAGGGATCGGTGTACGCCTGCTGTGCTGGGAGCCCTGATACCTCATGCAACAGCTCAAGCTGCTTTTCTGCTCAGCCACACTCAGGTGGCACAAACATCAGTTTCATAAAATACTATTGGTATTAAATTTTAAGGATAGTAACACAGGTAGTTGACTGAAAGTAAGTGCCGGCCTGCAGGTATGGGAGCCCTACTGCTAGCGGCAACACACATGAAGGAGACCCAACTTGGGTGGCATCAATTTCACCAGAGTAGAAATAGTATAATGTGGACTGACACCCCTTCTATTACAGGAAACATGCCAAATGGAGACCCAACCAGGAGTCTCCACATGTCAAAAAATTAGGGACAGACACCACCAAAGTGGCATCAATTTCACCAGAGTAGAAATAGTACTGTATAATGGGGTCTGACACCCCTTCCACTACAGAAAACACACCAGATGGAGACCCAACCAGGAGTCTCCACATGTCAAAAAATGATTGATAACATCAACAGCAGTAGCAACAGCAGGCACAGAAGCAATAACCCGAAATCAATGAAGCACACTAAAAACTACACAATCGCCTAGTCTGTACAGTCTGCGATTGGGGTGCAAAAGTAATTGGAGATCCATGACTTGTTAACCTTGATGAAAGTTAGGCTGTCTACACTTTCAGGGGACAGCCGGATGCACTTATCCATCAGGACACCACCAGCAGCGCTGAAGACACGTTCTGCCGGGCATGACAAAACCTCCAAGGCGTGACAGGCGAGCTCAGGCCACTCTTCCATTTTTGAAGACCAAAATGCAAAAGGGTCCAAACCCTCCCTGATGGCATTGATATTGAGCTTGAGATACTCCTGCACCATCCTCTCCAGTCATTCACTACGTGTCAGACTTGGACTCTGTTGTGCTGGTGCATGGGCTGGTCTAAAAAATGTGTGGAGGGACTCACAGAAATTGCTTCTGCCACTTACACTGCTGCTGCTAATGTTTTTTCATTGACGAATTGACGTTCAAAAAGTTGGAAGTCTAAATATGCGATGCACACTGTGTGCCTCACTGATGTCTTGGGGAAAACCTCTCTTTAAGTTGTGTAAAATTGTGTTTCGATACTTACCAGGGCGGGAAGCATCTGGCTAAATTTATTCTTATACCGTGGATCTAACGGAGTGGCAACCCAGTAGTCAGCACTATTTCAATTCCTAACAATACAGGGATTATGTTGCAGATAGTGCAGCAAGGAGGCACTCATGTCTCAGGCTCTTCCATGAGGTCAAAGTCCATGGTGTGTAGGTTGCGGGATAACACTGAAGTTTGCTTCCTCCGACCCCTTCTGCCAACCATGGACAACAGAGACGGGATCATTATCCTCTTCATTTCCTGACTGTTGCACGCCCATCACCTCTTCCCCCTCGTCCTCCTCCATTTGTTCTTTGGTTCCTGCACCTTCACTAACATTTTGTCTGGTACCATGAGCACCCCTCGATCCACCCTCCCTTGGCACCCGCCTGTGCAATGACAGTCTGGAACTTAGAGATATTGTTATCCCTTCCACATCCTCCTCTGCTTCCTCCTGTTCCTCTGGGACTACCACCTCCTCCCACAAACTATTCAAAGTGTGCTCCAGCATGTAGATGACCGGAATAGTGATGTTGATGATGGCATAATCAGTGCTAACCATCTTAGTAGCCATTTCAAAACTGTGCAGAAGGGTGCAGAGGTCCTTAATCTGTGCCTACTCCGCAAACATAATTTGCACCACGTCCGTACAGCGGTGGCCCCGGCTATGCAAAATGAGATATTGCGTCAGGGTTCGTCGCTGCTTCCATAGTCGCTGCAACATGTGCGGAGTGGAATTTTACCATGTTGACACATAGCATATCAACCGGTTTACCGGTATGGCCAAAGACCTCTGTAGTGATGCAAGTTGATGACCTGTGGGGTGTGAACGGCAGAAGTGAGCACACAGCGACCATGCTTTCTGTAGCTGCACATCCAGGCCGGGATAGTGGTGGACTAATTGCTGTACCACCAGGTTGAGGACGTGAGCCAATCAAGGCACATGTGTGAGGTTTCCCTGGCGTAAGCCCACCACCATTTTCGCACCATTATCATACACGGCCTTCCTTGGCTCCAGGTTCAGTGGAAACAGCCATTGCTCAAACTCGGCCTGATTAGCTGTCCACAACTCTTCAGCTGTATGACTGCGATCACCAAGGCATATTAATTTTAAAACTGCCTGATTGCGGTGAGCCCTAGCTGTGCAGTACAGATGTGGGGGGATTCTCTCTGCACTGTTGGAACACGTGTCTCATTAAGGCTCAGGTTGAGGGCGCAGGTGGAGGCCCTAGAGGAGGGGGAGGAGGCAGAAGCAGTGGAGGAAGTGTTACATACAGAGGTTTGGCCCACAAGCCTTGGGGATTCCAAGACTTGTGGAGAAGCCCCTTCCCTGCCTGCTCCCACAGCCACTAGAGTCAACCAGTGCCCAGTCAGCGAGATGTAACACCCCTGGACATGCTTGCTTGATCTGGTGTCTGTGGTGAAATGCACTCTTGCAGACATGTAGCACGGTAGTAACAGAAAAAAAATTGATTTTGTACTGTGGAGCCCTGGATAGAGCAGAATCTCAGCGCAAAACAATTACAAGGTCAGATGTGGCCTGCTTTATGAAGCACGGTAGTACCAGAAAAAAACATAATTTTGTACTGTGGAGCCCTGGATAGAGCAGAATCTCAGCGCAAAACAATTACAAGCTCAGATGTGGCCTGCTTTATGTAGCACGGTAGTACCAGAAAAAAAATTTGAGTTTCAAAAGTGTACTCCTGCTTGAAGCACTATATCAGCACAACAGAGTTCTATGCTAAAATGTGACCTGGTGTCTCTGTCTGGACCACACTATTAGTAAAAACTATTGATCTGCTTAAGGTCGATTTCACAGCCACACAGGATCCTATCTATCTAAACTATCTGACTTACAAGCAACTGCCTAGCTAACTTTCTCACTCTCTCAGTGTCCAGGACCAGCAGCAGGAGCAGCCTCTCTGCACTGTTACACTGACAAAATGGCACCAAAACAACATGTCTGCTCTTTATATGGAGAGGGACAAGTGACATCGGCAACCAATGACACAAGCCCTTGTGTCTGGATGTTGTGCATGGTTCCTGCGCCCTGATTGGTTTGCCGGAATCTCCACACATTAAGTTAAGAAAAAAAAAATTAAGAATAACAGTTCCGCTGCTCCTCTGACCTCACCCCACACCCTCACCTCATCAAACACGGCCCCCCCCACTCATCATACAACATCACTATCCTACTCAAAACGTGGCCAGCAACCATGCTGACATGTTATGAATATTGTGACATATCAACTATCTGATGATATCTTGCACTATTTACACTTTAACCCCTTTAAAGCCCATGACGTACTAATACGCGTCTGTGCCCTGGGACTTAAGAGCCTGACCCGTATTAGTACGTCATCGCGATCGCGCGCGCACACAGGCTGTGCGGGCGCGATCGCAGCCGGGTGTCAGCTGATTGTCACAGCTGACACCCGATACTATGTGCAGGGAGCGGTCCCGCACCGCTCCCAGCACATTAACCCCCGCAATGCTGCGATTAAAATCTATCGCAGCATTGCGGTGGCAAGGGGAGGTGATCGGTATACTCACCTCCTTTTCCGGCCTCCAGTTCTGTCTGCCGCGGCTTCCCGGGTGTTGCCATGACGACCCGATGTCGTCATGACAACATCCGGGTCACCAGACAGCAGTAAGATTGTTTGGACATGCGCAGTGCATCTCCAAACTATCTTCTCCCTGTCCAGCGCTGACTGCCTGCATGGCACAGGGATGGTGCTGCATTCCTGTGCCATGCAGGCGATCAGAATAAAAAAAGTGAAAGTCCCATAGTGGGACAAAGTAAAAAAGTAAAAAAACTCCCATAAAGTGAAAAAAAAACAACAACAAAAAATGTAAAAATATAAAAAAAAAATAAAAAAAATAATCCACTAAAAATAAAAATATAATGTACCCATCAATAAATATTATTCTGAAAAAAAAAAAAACAAACAATGAAAGTACACATATTTGGTATCGCCGCATCCATAACGACCTGGCCTATAAAACTGTTCCACTAGTTAACCCCTTCAGTGAACACGGTAAAAAAAACAACAAAAAAAAACAAAGCAAAAAACAATGCTTTATCATCATACCGCCAAACAATAAATGGAATAACACGCGATAAAAAAGATGAATATAAATAAAAACGTCATCTCGTCCTGCAAAAAACAAGCTGCCATACAGCTCCATCATCCGAAAAATCAAAAAGCTACAGCTCTCAGAATAAAGCGATGCAAAAAAATTATTTTTTCTATAAAATAGCTTTTATTGTGTAAAAGCGTCAAAACATAAAAAACGATATAAATGTGGTACCGCGGTAAACATACTGACCCGAAGAATAAAGCTACCTTATCAATTTTACCACACCTGGAGCAGAATAAAATAATGTAAAAAAACACAATTCCTGAATTGTTGTTTTTTGTTTATTCTGCCTCCCAAAAACTGGAATAGAAATCGATCAAAAAATGTCACATGCCTGAAAATGGCACCAATAAAAACGTCAACTCATCCCGCAAAAAACAAGCCGTCACATCGCGGGTGCTCGAGTCTCCGCCCCATATGCTTTGCGGCCAAAAAAACCTCGCGGGGATTGCCTGCCATGCATGAGCGATCCCCGCATGTTTTTTTGGGGGTGTCTAATAACCGTGAAACATGCGGGCGGGGACTCGAGCATTTCACTTGAGCACCCGTGATACATGGTGCATACCTGAGTACCCGATGCAAACTCAAGTAGCGAGCACTTGCGCTCAAGAGTAATGACAACTTATTCAATATGATGACCTAATGTTATAAAATTCTGTGTCGTACCTCTGGGTTCAAAATGTTCACTATACCGCTTAATAAAATCCTTGAGGGGTATAGTTTCCAAAATCGGGTCACTTGTGGGGGAGCTCCACTGTTTAGGCACACCAGGGGCTCTCCAAATGCGACATGGTGTCCGCTAACAAATTGAATGGAAAATCGGCTCAAATTGTTAGCGGACACCATGTTGCATTTGGAGAGCCCCTGTGTGCCTAAACATTGGAGCTCCCCCATAAGTGACCCCATTTTGGAAACTAGACCACCCAAGGCACCTATCTAGATGCATAGTGAGCACTTGGAACCCCCAGGTGCTTCACAAATTGATTCGTAAAAATGAAAAAGTGTTTTGAGTAAAAACGCTCGGGTGTCCAATCACGAATCCGAATATGCAATGTTTGCTCCGAATTTGAAATTACCGATTGTTTTCCAAACATGTTCGCTCATCTCTAGTGGAGATTTGCTTTTTTTGTGAATTCAGTTGAAGCTTTTATTGGGAACATTTTACATTTATCCGGCGCTCTACACTCAGCACTTACATCGGGGCTTCCTTCTAAATCTACGAATGACGTGATGCAGATGAAGCCCCGATGGATCCATTCACTAAAATGAGGCAGAAGAGTTACTCTGGACTCTGTTCAGCCGTGTCCTTCTTTTCAGAGGTGCACAAATCTGTGGTCGGCCGCGCTGTTATGCACATTTAAACAGAAGGACACTGCCGGATCATACGCAAGAGCATATCCACAGTGCATCCATCTGACTCATTATAGGGAATCTACCACCCGGGGTTCTGTATAAATCACGTATTTCAGAGGTTTACACGGAAACCAAGGTGTAAGCATTTAGTGTAGCACACAGGATGAATGGGAACCGAACCTTACTGTGATCTTTCTGAGGCAGAATGAACAAATCAACAGCAGGTGAAGAATTTGGTCTATTTATTTGTTACGCCGTTCCTTGAGTGATTAGACGACTTTATTCTTCGGGTCAGTGTGATTACAGTGATACCAGATTTATATCGGGTTTTATATGTTTGGCAGCTGTCACACACTAAAAAACGTTTTTTTTTGCAAACCAAAGTTTTTGCATCTCCATATTTTGAGAACTATAATTTTTCTATATTTCTGCTGACAGAGTCATGTGATAGCTTGTTTTTTGCGGGACGAGTTGAGGTTTTTAATGATACTATTTTCGGGCACATAACATCTTTTGATCGCTGTTTATTCCAATTTTTTGGAGGCAGAATGAACAAAAACCAGCAATTCAGGAATTGTTTTTTTTCTTTTATGCAATTCACCGTGTGATAAAAGTGAAGAGACAACTTTATTCTTTGGGTCACTATGATTACAACAATGCCGCATTCATATACTATTTTTATGTTTTGGCACTTTTACACAATAAAATCTATTTTATAAAAAAAAAAATTGTTTTTGCATTGCCCTATTCTGGGAGCTTACGCTAAATAAAGTGGCGGGGTTATTACATCTATAGACCTCAGGAGTGTACAGTACAGACCAAAAGTTTGGACACACCTTCTCATTTAAAGATTTTTCTGTATTTTCACAACTATGAAAATTGTACATTCACACTGAAGGCATCAAAACTATGAATTAACACATATGGAATTATATACTTAACAAAAAAGTGTGAAACAACTGAAAATATGTCTTAAATTCCAAGTTCTTCAAAGTAGCCACCTTTTGCTTTGATGACTGCTTTGCAGACTCTTGGCATTCTCTTGATGAGCTTCAAGAGGTAGTCACCGGAAATGGTCTTCCAACAATCTTGAAGAGATGCTTAGCACTTGTTGGCCCTTTTGCCTTCACTCTGCGGTCCAGTTCACCCCAAATCACCTCGATTGGGTTCATGTCTGGTGACTGTGGAGGCCAGGTCATCTGGCGTAGCACCCCATCACTCTCCTTCTTGGTCAAATAGCCTGGAGGTGTGTTTGGGGTCATTGTCCTGTTGAAAAATAAATGATGCTCCAACTAAATGTAAACCAGATGGAATAGCATGCCGCTGCAAGATACTGTGGTAGCCATGCTGGTTCAGTATGCCTTCAATTTTGAATAAATCCCCAACAGTGTCACCAGCAAAGCACCCCCACACCATCACACCTCCTCCTCCATGCTTCACGGTGGGAACCAGGCATGTAGAGTTCATCCGTTCATCTTTTCTGCGTCGCACAAAGACACGGTGGTTGGAACCAAAGATCTCAAATTTGGACTCATCAGACCAAAGCACAGATTTCCACTAGTCTAATGTCCATTCCTTGTGTTCTTTAGCCCAAACAAGTCTCTTCTGCTTGTTGCCTGTCCTTAGCAGTGGTTTCCAAGCAGCTATTTTACCATGAAGGCCTGCCGCACAAAGTCTCCTCTTAACAGTTGTTGAAGAGATGTGTCTGCTGCTAGAACCCTGTGTGGCATTGACCTGGTCACTAATCTGAGCTGCTGTTAACCTGCGATTTCTGAGGCTGGTGACTCGGATAAACTTATCCTCAGAAGCAGAGGTGACTCTTGGTCTTCCTTTCCTGGGGCGGTCCTCATCTGAGCCAGTTTCTTTGTAGCGCTTGATAGTTTTTGCAACTGCACTTGGGGACACTTTCAAAGTTTTCCCAATTTTTCGCACTGACTGACCTTCATTTCTTAAAGTAATGATGGCCACTCATTTTTCTTTACTTAGCTGCTTTTTTCTTGCCATAATACAAATTCTAACAGTCTATTCAGTAGTAGTAGTCAGTATCCACCTGACTTCTGCACAACACAACTGATGGTCCCAACCCCATTTATAAGGCAAGAAATCCCACTTATTAAACCTGACAGGGCACACCTGTGAAGTGAAAACCATTTCCGGTGACTACCTCTTGAAGCTCATCAAGAGAATGCCAAGAGTGCGCAAAGCAATCATCAAAGCAAAAGGTGGCTACTTTGAAGAACCTAGAATATAAGACATATTTTCAGTTGTTTCACACTTTTTTGTTAAGTATATAATTCCACATGTGTTAATTCATAGTTTTGATGCCTTCAGTGTGAATGTACAATTTTCAAAGTCATGAAAATACAGAAAAATCTTTAAATGAGAAGGTGTGTCCAAACTTTTGGTCTGTACTGTATATATCCAAAAGAAAACCCACACTAGTAAATAAGGTAATTTGGGAGATGAATTACCCCAAATATGCCCAGTGGTTGTAGATATTCACCAATTGTATTGGTTAATAATTGCTATGGTAGCCAATGGACATATGAGTACAGGGTTTTAAATCTGTCAGTGTGCAGACTTGGCAGCGATACTGCAGTAAAATGAACTAATGTTCTTTTCTATAGGTCAATTATCAACCTTTAACTGAATACATCAAAATAGCATGGGCACTTCAAGGGAGTCACCATAGAATAAAACGGCCTTGAAGGCTTTTATCTTATGTACCGGAAAAAGCTCTTGCTATATATTTTATCCAATACTTAGTGTCTCTGTAGTTCAATAGTTGAGTGCAATGCCACCATTGCTGGTCAGTAGTACTTTATCCAACAGTTATGCTCCTGTTATTATGGTAAATACCTGATGATTTGAACTGCCAGTTTGTTAGTCCGCAATCAGGTGGGCCGTAGCATAGGAATCCTATGCGTGCTCCCCCTGTGGCGGCGCTCAGACCGTCAGCGTGCATGAGGAGAGCGCTGATGAACAAGCAGGCAGCCAGAATCCTCTGTCGTTGAAGCACGATGAAGCATGATGTCACGTTCTCCGGTATGGATCGTAATTAGTGTTGAGCCACCCCCGTAGTGTTCGAGTTCGGTTCGGTTCGTCGAACACCCGTGTGTTCGCCGAACTGTTCGTCAAACTGTTAGTCGAACACCTTCGAACACCGTTAAAACCAATGGCAGGCAAACAAAAACACATAGAAACACATAGAAAACACCTTCAAAGGTGTCCAAAAGCTGACAAACTGCTCAGAAGACACAACTAACACATGGAAAAGTGACAAGTACATATAGTCATGCGAAAAGAAAAGAGGTGGAGGAGTAAAAGGAGGGGGAGACACAGATATAGGCATGTCATGCCCTTCTAAAATCCAAAAAGTGTGAAGCCGACACGTTCAATCCGCTCCTGCCCGTGCCACCTCCGTGTCGCCGGGTTTGTGCCAGAGCCGCGGTGAACCCTGACAGCCAGCCCCCCTCTCCCAATACTGGTGCCTGTCCGCTGGTGGGTCGAGCGAGCCCCCCTGTGGTGGAGGCAGCTCTAAGCTTTTTAATTTAAATTGTCTCTCTAATTTGAATGAATACACTTTAAATCCATTTACAAGGATCTATTGGAGGGCAAGTCTCATGCCAGCAGCCGCGTAATTCCAGCTCCAGTAGCGTCCACTAAAGCTGCTGCAGTTAAAAAGCTTTTATAAGGATCGAGCTCGGCTGTCCACCGCAAGGCATCCTACTGCCAGTCCCAGCCCCTATGCCTTGGGGTGCCTCCTGATGCTCTTCACTGAGTATCCCGTGGTCCCGAAGCATTTCCTTTGAAAAAATTAAGTGTCCAAACTACAGGTGGTGTAGCTTGCTTAACAGCCGGGATAATCCGCTGACTAGCAGACACTGCTACTAGGCACAAAGTATTTCCTGGGCTAGATGCAGTTAAAAATTTGTAATTAGATACTCTCGTTGGATGCTGAGAAAGCATTCCATAGAGTCTCCTGGCACGCCATATATGATTCTCTTAAAAAGCTTGGGGTAGGGGTCTAGGGGACCCTTTTATAGCCAAAATCACGGCCCTGTATCGCAATACGTCACCTAGGCTGAAGATAAATGGAACTGTAGCACCCTGAGGGCTCGGTTGCTACAGAGGTATTGCACCTCACCCAGAGGTGTGATATCTCACTCTCAGGTAAGGATGGAGTGTGGATCAGGACCCGACACCTGCATGCATTACACCACATTGCCGTGGGGCAGGGCGACCAATATGCCCCTGAGATGGGCACGACTTTTCCTGTCCCTGGCTGGAGTGGGGGGAGGGAACACTGAGGAAGGGGAACCCTGTAGTGCAGGAGCAGGGAGGAAGCAGTTCCTGGGTGCATTGAGAAGGGAGTATAAAAGGTGGGCACCATCTTAGTTCAGTGCGAGAAGTCTGAGCAGAAGTGGCAGGGAGCAGGGGCTCTGCATGAGCTCTGCTCCGGAGGCGGGCCTAGTAACAGAGGCCCAGGCCTGGAAGAGGGAGAAGGAAGGAAGAGGAGCGGAGAAGGCTCCAGGAACGAGGAACGAAGGGATCCCAGGGGTGCGGACGGGCGAGGCGCCACCGCACGCCTGAATCCACCTGCGTGGAGGGGTCAGGCCAAAGGGGAAGACCGGTCCCCGAAAATAGTGGAGGCAGGAAACGACCCTCAGCTAGAAACCGGAGGCTGTGACATTTTATGTGGCGCAGCCCCTCGCTACACCCGCTAGGAGGGCAGCACATAGGGTCAGGGAAACTGGCGCCAAGTTTACCAAGAGGAGGCCCGAGGCAGCCGGACAGAAGGGTTGGTAAGAAAGGCCAGACAAAGGACACACAAAGGGGGTCCTGTGAAGCGCTCCAAAGTTATCTGGGAGTTGTCTGAGCCCCTCACCTGGTGAGCACAGTACGACGTGGGCAGCCGTTACCTGCAGACGTGGTCTGGATAATAAGAACTGTGAGTAAAGGCCCTGGACTGCATCACTGACTCCGTGTCATTACTGCTGCTGCCCTGCACCATCACCCCCATCCTCCACATACACTGCCCTGAGGCTATACTCCTCCCGTGGGGAGTTATGCTACGCTCTGCTGCACCCACAACACCAGCCTCAGCGGTCTGCCCTGCAGCGGCGGTTCACTCTGACCGCAATCCACGGGTGGCGTAGTCGGACATTTAAACATCAAAACCACATAAATAGTTCCGCCACTGGTTTGACCACCCTGAGCCACGGAACCGGGTCGCCGCCACGAAGACTACAACCACCAGCATCCACCAAAAAGGGTCCGGCTCCGGGTGTCCCAAGGCCCAGGGGGTGCATCAGAACATTTTCATCACCTTTCACAATCACCAATAGGACAAGGCAGGGATGTCCTCTGTCCCCTCTCTTATACATCCTAGTGACGGAGCACCTGCTCTCATCAATTCGCCATAACCCCAATATTAGGTGGATTGAGGTGGGAGGCACCGAGTACAAGTGCTCTCTATTTGCTGATGATGTCCTAGTATATATCACTCAATCACATATATCCATCCATGCTGTTATGGCTGAAATAGATCACTTTGTTACATGGTCAAATTTTAAAATCAATGCAGCGAAGTCTGAGGCCCTCGATGTCTCCCTCCCCAAATCCATATAGGATTCCATCCAGTCCAACTTTCCCTTTGCCTGGCCCTCACAGGGTATCAAATACTTAGGAATTCCTATTCATAGAGACCTCTCCCATCTATGTTATCTTAATTTTGGGCCCTTTATTGAACAACTCCATACAGACCACGGTTGGCAAGTTAGAACTGTAAGATTCACTACGTGAACCACTGGTGTTTTGTGGAAAAGCACATGTACACTGTGTTCCAAATTATTATGCACAAAGTGTTTAGGAGTGATAAGGGAAGAATTTGTTTGTTTGTCAGTTAAACTCATTGATGGTGATGTGTGTCAGGGCTCTTTATATCACTGTAAATGTGACACCCCAGGGGTCTGGTTGCCACAGTGATAGAGATATTACGTCTGAGAGCAGGTGGGAGGTCCTTTGGTCAGGGATCCTGTGCATGCCACACCTCCTGCCCAGTCTTGGGAGGGGAAGAACTTCCCCTAGATAAACCCGGGGCTGAAGCAGGGTTAGCAGTCAAGGAGAGTAGAGACAAGAAACAGTCACAGGAAGAAACAGCAGAAGCTCAGTGGGAGCAATACTACTACAAGTCAGGGGCTGGCAGCTGCAGAGCTCGCCCTGACTGAGAAGATTTCTTACCGGACCCGGAGTCCGAGGCTGTGGGGACTAACTCCTACCCAGCAGCAGAATCCGTCAGGCAGGGGATTTCAGGTCCTCTGGCCAAGAAGCCCGAAGGCACGGTCACACGCGTGGGACCAGCACCGCCATCGTGGAGCGGAAGCCATTAGAAGGCCCCGAGTCACCGGCCATACGGGTGAGCACCACACGGTACACTCAGGGACGTGGGCTACTTATACCCGCTTCTAGCAAGGTAGCCAGAAGAGTACAGTCAGTTTGGGAGGCCTACAACTCCACCTGGCCAGGGGAGATCCCATCTGCTCAAGGACTGACCAGGCCCCAATCGCTAGCCAGTACTCCGGGAGGGTCTATCATTGTCACCAGTAAAGACCCTGAACTACACAGTACCGTCTCCGAGTGGTTCCTGCTACCCCCATCATCCACATCTGCTGCCCTGAGGCCATACCCCTCCCGTTGGGGGTTATACCATTTACGCTGCACCATCCATCCACCGGCCTCAGCGGACTGTTCTGCAGTGGCAGCTCCATAGCTGCATTCAACGGGTGGCGTAGTCGTACAACATCTACCGCCGATACATCGCCGCTCAGATTGACTCCCTGGGCACGGACCGGGTCGCCGCCACGAGACTACAACCCTCAAGAGATCCGGCTCCGGGTAAGCTCCCGCGTGCGCAACGCAGCGCGACACAGGCCCAGGGGCGCGTCAACTTTGGCGTAGTCGGCAGGATTTCGTGCCCGCAACCACCGGGTACTGCGTGCCTGAAAAAGAGACTTTTCAAACTTACCTGTGGTGAAGATTCCCGCCATCCGGCGCCATCTTCAGCCTTCTTCCCGCCATCGGTGAAGTTTCCTGCCATCCGGCGCCATCTTCTGCCTTCTTCCCGCCATCCGTGGAGTTTTCCCGCCATTGGACGCCATCTTGAGGACGCCGCGCGGGAAGAAGAGGGGCGTGGACTCCGAAAGCGCGCGAGAACTGAAGCCCCGCCTCACGTCCGGACGTTGCGTAAGGTCCTGGAAGGAGCCCAGCAGACGCCGACGTCACAGGAGCGCGACGGAAGGTCCTCAACCCTGACGATCCACTGCGGAGCCGCGGCCTACGGAAGAGGATCATCGCAAGGTAGGCCACGGTCCACTAGGGGGGAGGAAGATGTCGGATACGGAGGAGAGCTTCACTGCCTCAACCCCCGCCAGCGCTACCGCTGCTGCAGTTATGCCCTTCACCATGCCCTATATCCCGGGAGCAGCTTGGCTACCCCAGTACTCAGGGGAGTCACATACCCTGCATGACTTTAGAGAAAAGCTGGATAGCCTCTTCCAGGTGTACCCCCTCACAGAAGAGCAAAAAGTGAGCATCCTGGTGGCCCAACTAACCGGGGCAGCCAAAAGGGAAGTAAAATCCTGGCCACCTGGGAGGAAGACTGTCGCAGGGATACTAACCCGGCTGAAGGACACCTTTGATACCCGCACCTCAGCCGAGATTAAGCTTAGATTCTACGGGTGCAAGCAGCGAGCGCATGAGAGTATAAGGGACTATGCACTAAACCTACAAGAGGCCCTGAGGGCCATTAAGCAGACCGACCCTGATGGAGTGGGAAACGAGGACAGGCTGTTGACCGAACAGTTTATAGAGGGACTATATTGTAATACCCACCGAACCCAGTTGCGGGCAATGGCCTTGCAGGATCCCCATCTGGGATTTGCACAGTTCAAGGACAGAGCCATCCGGGTGCTCCGAGAACCGGCACCAGGTGGCGTTGTGACCCACAGGCGCCCCACTACCACTTACCACCAGGAGGCGGCGCCCTTGTCGGCAGGGCCTGTGGGAGCTGATGCGCAGGCTTTGGACAATGACCCGGCTCCAGACCTACACCATCAGGTCCAAGAGCTAGCTAAGAGCGTTGCTGCGCTAACCCGAACTGTGCAG
Organism: Phyllobates terribilis; assembly: GCF_046119375.1. NCBI lineage: Eukaryota > Metazoa > Chordata > Amphibia > Anura > Dendrobatidae > Phyllobates > Phyllobates terribilis. The sequence goes on along the minus strand of NW_027362761.1, from coordinate 22,071,398 downwards.
TCTTTACAGGTTTCCACTCCAGGGAAGATCCAGCTGGCATCCGGACCGGAGGACATCCCGTGGCGTCGACCAAGGAGGACCCCACCGGCCAGAGGAAGACCCAGTGACCGATACAGCGAGGACGGACGACCCATCTGCCGCCGCTGCAATCAACCCGGACATATGGCAAGGTACTGTTCTTTAAACGGGCACAACCTGGGGTAGAGGGCCAACCCCCAGGAAAAAGATCACCAGGCCCATCGAACTGGCGCGACAGATATGTGGGAGGACGTCCAGTCTTGCCTGTGGTACTGGATGGCATTCCCATGAGTGCCCTACTGGACACCGGGTCACAGGTCACCACCATCCCGTACGTGCTCTTTAAGCAATACTGGAATGACTCGGATATTACCCGCTACCCTGACGACGACTTGAGTATCATCGCCAGCAATGGCCAGCCCATGCCACAGATCGGATTTAAAGAAGTGACCATCAAAATCGGTAGAGTCGAACTGGCAGCACAGGGACTGATCATTGTAGATATTGACAAACATGAGAGTCACCCAAAAATAACTCTAGGAACTAATGTAATTGAAAATTGTCTTGCAGAGGTGATTTTCCTTCTACAGCAGGTTGCCAAGAACGCCAGTTCCGGCGAGCAGCGGGTGCTCCAGAAAGAGATCCAGGCACTGATGCGACGGCAACAGGTGGAACTCTCCGGCGGTGAGATTGGTAGCGTAAGAATGTGTGACCCTTTTCCTATTGCCATGCCCCCAAAAAGTGAAATGATGATTTGGTGCCGGGCAGCTATTGGTCTGAGAGGTAGAGATTACCAGGCAATGGTAGAACCAGTTTAATCAGACAGTAGGCCCACCATCTTGACAGCACGGGGGGTGGTTAATGTAAGCCATGGGAGGGTGCCCGTTCGCATAATCAATATCGGGAAGAGGGAAGTGTACCTGCCCCGGTATACCACGCTAGCCAAATTATATACCATTAACCAAAATGCTATACAATCTGTGGAACCCTTGCCTCCATCTCACCCGGAGGAAGGTAACGGCTCTAAGAAAACAAAGGAGGACTGGTGTCAGCAACTACATTTGGGTACTGACTCCACTCCCTCACATCAGAAACAGGGAGTCTATCGGGTGGTTCAAGAGTACGAGAGAGTGTTTAGTAAACACCCGTTAGACTTCGGGCGAGTCAAGGGGGTAGAACACCACATCCCCACGGGAGACCATCCTCCCATAAAAGAGAGGTATCGACCCGTACCCCCTGCACACTACCAACACGCCAAGGGGATGCTTAGAGACATGAAGGAGGCTGGGGTGATCAGGGATAGCTGTAGCCCCTGGGCAGCTCCACTAGTTTTAGTCAGAAAAAAAGACAACACCATGAGGATGTGTGTAGATTACCGAAAAATCAACCGTATCACACACAAGGATGCGTACCCCTTACCAAGGATAGAGGAGTCATTGGCTGCTTTAAGATCTGCTAACTTCTTCTCTACCTTGGATCTCACTAGCGGGTACTGGCAGGTTCCTGTAGCAGAGGCGGACCGGGAGAAGACCGCATTCACCACCCCGATGGGACTTAGCGAGTTCACCTGCATGCCGTTCGGACTCTGCAACGCACCAGGAACCTTCCAACGACTAATGGAGTGTTGTCTGGGCCACAGAAACTTCGAGACGGTCCTGTTGTACCTGGACGATGTCATCGTATATTCCAAGACGTATGAGGACCACCTGAAACACCTGGCGGAAGTGTTCGAAGCTCTGGCAAGTTACGGCCTAAAGGTGAAACCCTCCAAGTGTCACCTCCTGAAACCAAAGGTGCAGTACCTGGGACACGTGGTGAGCGCTGACGGAGTGGCTCCCGACCCTGATAAGATCACCGCAATTAAGGAATGGCCAAGCCCCTCCAGCGTAAAAGAAGTGCGGCAGTTCCTCGGGTTGGTAGGCTACTACCGAAGGTTTATTCCCGGTTTCACCAAAAAGGCAGCACCTATGCAGGACCTCCTGATAGGCCAGTCCCGGAAGGCCAAGAACCAGAAGCCGCCCTTCAAAAGGGAGGAGCTGGAAGAAGAGTCCTTCCGCCAGCTGAAGATGGCCCTCACGGGGGACGAAATCCTGGCGTACCCGGATTATAGCCAGCCCTTTATCCTCTACACCGACGCCAGTAACATCGGGCTAGGAGCCGTACTGTCCCAGATCCAGCAGGGGAAGGAACGAGTAATCGCCTACGCCAGCCGAAAACTGCGACCCACCGAAAGGAACCCCGAGAATTACAGCTCATTTAAGTTAGAGTTCCTGGCCGTAGTATGGGCAGTCACCGAGCGCTTTAAGCATTACCTCGCTTCTTCCCGGTTCACCGTGTACACGGATAACAACCCGTTGACACACCTGGACACGGCAAGACTCGGTGCCCTGGAGCAGAGGTGTATGGCCCGTCTGTCCAACTACGAGTTCACAATCAAATACCGGGCAGGACGCTCCAATACCAACGCGGACGCCCTGTCCAGGATGCCCAACCTGCCGGACGGAGGAGAAGATCCGGAGGGACTGGAAGAAGTTGAACTCCCTGCGTTCCACCGTCATGGGACTATCCAGTATTCCCACCGGGTAAGGAGTAAGCAGGCTGCTACGTTGAACCCCTTACCCCACTACAACTGGGCGGAAACGCAAGACAGCGACCCTGCCGTCCGACTGGTGAAGGAGATGCTGACTCGGCCGGAGGCTCGCCTTGAACCAGACGCTCCGGAGGAAGCCAAACAACTATGGGCAGAGAAGAGTCGACTGTTCCTTTACAAAGGGAAGTTGTGCCGCAGAATGGTTAACTCCCGGACGCATGAATTACTCTGGCAAGTAGTGGTGCCACGAAGAGACGCAGCCATGGTGATGGAGGCATACCACGACGGAGCTGGACACTTCGGGTGGAAGAAGCTGGAGTTCCTGCTGCGCGAGCGGTTCCACTGGGTAGGCATGAGGGGAACCATCGAGAAGTGGTGCAGAGACTGTGGCCCGTGCAACCTGAGAAGGAAGGACCGTGCCAGCCAGAAGACTCCCCTGCAGTCCATCGTCACCCGGCAACCGTTGGAACTGGTAGCCTTGGATCATGTAAAACTGACCCCAAGCAGAAGTGGCTACGTCTACGCGTTAACCATCGTGGATCATTACTCCCGGTTTCTGGTTGTCGTCCCCGTCAAGGACTTAACGGCTCAAACAGCAGCTAGAGCCTTCCAGCAGCACTTTTGCCGTCCACACGGGTACCCGGACCAAGTGCTGACGGACCAGGGACCTGCCTTTGAAGCGGAGGTCTTCCAGGAATTCTGCAATCTGTATGGCTGCCGGAAGATAAGGACGACACCCTACCATCCGCAAACTAATGGACTTTGTGAGAAAATGAACCAGGTGGTAATGGATCTTCTAAAAACGTTGCCCCTGGAAGAACGCAGTCTGTGGCCTGAGAAGTTGCCCGATCTGGTGGACCTATACAACCACATCCCGGTAGGTTCCACCAACTGTACCCCGGCTTACCTAATGAGGGCAAGACCTGGTAAGTTACCTGTTGACCTGGAAATGGGAGTCCTGACACCCGAGGACACTTCACCAGAAGCAGACTGGGACACAGAGAGGCAGCAGCAGTACCGGAGAGTACAGGAGAGCGTGGAGCGAAGTCTCTGTCAGGCTAGGGAAAGACAAGAGAAAACTTACAACCAGTATGCTCCCGCTGTTCCCCTGGTACCCGGAGAGCAGGTCTTGAAGAGGAAGAGACGGCTCCACAAGTTGGACGACCAGTGGGAAAAGGACCCGTACACCGTACTGCCCTCAAGCCACGAGAACCCGAAGGTTTGTACCATCAGTAAAGACGGAGGGGAAACCACAGCTATTGTATCCCGGGACCACCTGAAGAAGTGTCCCGAACAACTGAGGAACCCTGAAGAGGAACAAGAAGACCATCGACCCGTAGAGGAAAGGGAAGATATGGTTAGTACTGTGCTCGGGGACTTCCCTCGGTCTTGGACTCAAGTCAATGGTGCAGTTGTGGTACCCGTTCTCACCTTCCTCCAACCAGCATGCCAAGCACCTACGGAGCAACAGGTAGAGCTGGAAGAACAGCCGGTCCAGGAGGCAGAAGACTCCACACAAGCAGAACAGGAGGATCAACCCTCTGCTTATAGTGAGCCTGCCGTACCCCTAGTGAGACAAAGAGCCGGTAGACAGCTGCCCAGTTTACCCTTGACAGCTCCTACACCCTGTAGTTCAGGGCCAGACAGTCAGCTCCGTAGGTCCACTAGGGCCACTAGAGGCCAGTTACCCGCACGCTGGAGGATTTGAAGTGTATAAATTGTTTTATTTATGTTTATCTGTGTATTGTTGCTTGTGTATAATTTTGTGTTTCCAGTTATTTTTAGGAGTCCTTGGTGGATTTACCGGGAATCCTTGTACATAGTTGGAGCGTAACCCAGGATGGACTAGAGACTGTTAAGGACTCGGGGTAGGACAGACCCCTACCTGGTTACGTCTCCCTGTTTTGGTGAAATGGACACCTTGCTTTCTTCAAAGACTGCACCCGGTTGCGGACACGCCGCAACCATCTTATGTGTTTTTCTTATTGTATTGTTATTGTTATACCTTGTTATGTTTTTCTAAAAAATATGTTTAGTCCCGGAGTACTAAATTTCACTAGGGGGGAATGTGACACCCCAGGGGTCTGGTTGCCACAGTGATAGAGATATTACGTCTGAGAGCAGGTGGGAGGTCCTTTGGTCAGGGATCCTGTGCATGCCACACCTCCTGCCCAGTCTTGGGAGGGGAAGAACTTCCCCTAGATAAACCCGGGGCTGAAGCAGGGTTAGCAGTCAAGGAGAGTAGAGACAAGAAACAGTCACAGGAAGAAACAGCAGAAGCTCAGTGGGAGCAATACTACTACAAGTCAGGGGCTGGCAGCTGCAGAGCTCGCCCTGACTGAGAAGATTTCTTACCGGACCCGGAGTCCGAGGCTGTGGGGACTAACTCCTACCCAGCAGCAGAATCCGTCAGGCAGGGGATTTCAGGTCCTCTGGCCAAGAAGCCCGAAGGCACGGTCACACGCGTGGGACCAGCACCGCCATCGTGGAGCGGAAGCCATTAGAAGGCCCCGAGTCACCGGCCATACGGGTGAGCACCACACGGTACACTCAGGGACGTGGGCTACTTATACCCGCTTCTAGCAAGGTAGCCAGAAGAGTACAGTCAGTTTGGGAGGCCTACAACTCCACCTGGCCAGGGGAGATCCCATCTGCTCAAGGACTGACCAGGCCCCAATCGCTAGCCAGTACTCCGGGAGGGTCTATCATTGTCACCAGTAAAGACCCTGAACTACACAGTACCGTCTCCGAGTGGTTCCTGCTACCCCCATCATCCACATCTGCTGCCCTGAGGCCATACCCCTCCCGTTGGGGGTTATACCATCTACGCTGCACCATCCATCCACCGGCCTCAGCGGACTGTTCTGCAGCGGCAGCTCCATAGCTGCATTCAACGGGTGGCGTAGTCGTACAACATCTACCGCCGATACATCGCCGCTCAGTTTGACTCCCTGGGCACGGACCGGGTCGCCGCCACGAGACTACAACCCTCAAGAGATCCGGCTCCGGGTAAGCTCCCGCGTGCGCAACGCAGCGCGACACAGGCCCAGGGGCGCGTCATAAGCAATTACAGACACCTGTGCTAATTAGTTTGGCAGGTGTGTCCAATGAAAGGCAAGACTACTTAAGAAGGCTGTCTCACATTATTAAGCAGCCTACATTTTCTGCCAAAATGGGAAAGAAAAAGGATGTGTCGGCTGCTGAGAAGCAACAAATTGTGGAGTGTTTAGGTCAAGGCATGACTACAATCAACATTGTGCGATGATCAGGATGAAGTGTCTTGGCAATCAAGAAGTATGTAGCTGATTCACAGTACACACGTGTGCGTGCTGATAAGGGCAAATTGAGGACTCTTTCCTACAGGCAATTACGTCAGGTTAAAAGAGCAGCGGCAAAAAAGCCTTGTCATAGCAGCAGACAAGTTTTTGAAGCTGCTGGTGCCTCCAACGTCCCCCGAACAACAAGATGCAGGGTCCTTCAGAGGTTTGCAGCTGTGCATACGCCATCCTGTCGACCTCCTCTATCCACTTCACACAAGCAGAAATGGCTCCAGTGGGCCAAACATTACATGAAGACTGATTTCAAAACTGTTTTGTTCACGGATGAGTGCCGTGCAGCGCTCGATGGTCCAGATGGATGGAGTGGAGGATGGCTGGTTGATGGACACCCCACGCAAACACGGCTACAGCGCCAACAAGGAGGAGGTGGAGTAATGTTTTGGGCTGGAACCATGGGGAGAGAGATTGTCGGCCCCTTTAGGATCCCTGAAGGCGCTAAAGATGAACTCCATAATGTATGTGGATTTTCTCAAACAGCACTTCCTGCCATGGTTCAAGAAGAAGAACCGTGTATTTCACAGCAAGATCATTTTTTTGCATGATAATGCACCATCTCATGCTGCACATAAAACATCTGCATCTCTGGCTGATATGGGCATAAAAGGGGACAAACTTATGGTGTGACCCCCATGCTCCCCTGACCTCTACCCCATTCAGAAGCTCTCGAGCATCATCAAAAGGAGTGTCTATGATGGCGGGAGGCAGTTCACATCTAAGCAACAGCTCTGGGAGGGTATTCTGTCCTCATGCAAAACAATTGAAGCAGAAACCATCCAAAACCTGACAAATTCAATGGACGAGAGAGTTCAGAAGCTCCTTTCGAACAAGGGGTCCTATGTGAAAATGTAACATCACCTAGAATAAAGTTTTGAGTTGAAAACTGTTTGATTTCAGTTTCTAATAACCTGCTAATGCTTATAATTTCAAAAATGACCATTTTTTTGGTCTTTATTAAAATGAAAAGGTTGATCGAAAAGTTTGGGGGATCTAAGAGTGTGGCAACCCAGTAGTCATGATTACTTCGAATTCTGACAATATGAGGGTTATGTTGCAGGTAGTGCAGCAAGAAGGCACTTATGTGTCTTGCGCATCTCGGAGCCCCAAAATTATTTTCCGGGCTAGATGCAGCTAAAAATTATTATTAATTTTAAATCTGGTGGAGCTTAGTATAGATGGCCTAATAGGATCAGTGCTGCACACTGCTACAAAGCTCAAATTATTTTCCAGCCAAGATACAGATAAACATGATTAGTAATTTGAAAGCTTAAAACGGTTGGTAGGGTGATTTTAACCAATCATCAAGCTTTTACTCTCCCCAGGATGACACAGGGGTAGAAAAGTCGTTTCGGATCCATGATTTGTTCATCTTTTTGAACGTGAGTCTGTCTACATTATCAGTGGAGAGCCGCGTGCGCTTATCTGTCAGCACACCACCAGCAGCGCTGAACACACGTTCAGACAGAACGCTGGCTGCGGGGCATGACAAGATCTCCAAGGCGTAAGTGGCTAGCTCCGGCCATTTATCCAGATTGGAAGCCCAAAAAGAGCAAGGGTCCAGTGACACAGTCATGGCTTCAATGTTTACTTGGAGATACTCCTGTACCATCGTCTCTAGGCGTTGACTATGTGTCAGACTTCTTGTCTCCTGTGGCCTTGCAAAGGATGGGCTAAAAAAGTGGTGAAATGATTCCGCAAAATTGATGTTACCAGCAGATACTGTGGTTCTGTTACGGTTTGAGTGCTGAACACTTGACGGTCCCACGGTTGGCAAGTTGGAACTGTGAGATTCACTACGTGCACCACTGGTGTTTTGTGGAAAAGCACATGTAAGATTCTGCAACAGTCTCTGCTGATACTCCTGCATGCGTGCATCCCTTTCTATGGCAGGAATAATTTCTGCAAATTTACTTTTGTACCGGGGATCTAACAGTGTGGCAACCCAGTAGTCAGGATTATTTCTAATTCTCACAATTCGAGGGTCATGTTGCAGGTAGTGCAGCAAGAAGGCACTCATGTGTGTTGCGCATGTGGCACCCCAGGGGTCTGGTTTCCCACAGTAATGTAATGTTATGTCTGAGAGCAGGTGGGAGGTCCTTTGGTCAGGGATCCTGTGCATGCCACACCTCCTGCCCAGTCTTGGGAGGGGAAGAACTTCCCCTATAAAAACCCGGGGCTGAGGCAGGGTGAGGAGTAGAGAAGAAGTAGAGACGAGAAACAGTCATAGGAAGAAACAGCAGAAGCTCAGTGGGAGCAATACTACTACGAGTCAGGGGCTGGCAGCTGCAGAGCTCGCCCTGACTGAGAAGCTTTCTTACCGGACCCGGCGGCCGAGGCTGTGGGGACTAACTCTTACCCAGCAGCAGAAGCCGATCGGCAGGGTATTTCAGGTCCTCAGGCCCAGAAACCCGAAGGCACGGTCACACGCGTGGGACCAGTACCGCCATCGTGGAGCGGAAGCCATTAGAAGGCCCCGAGTCACCGGCCATACGGGTGAGCACCACACGGTACACTCAGGGACGTGGGCTACTTATATCCGCTTCTAGCAAGGTAGCCAGAAGAGTACAGTCAGTTTGGGAGGCCTACAACTCTGCCTGGCCAGGGGAGATCCCATCTGCTCAAGGACTGACCAGGCCCCGTTCGCTAGCAAGTACTCCGGGAGGGTCTATCGTTGTTACCAGTAAAGACCCTGAATTACACCGCACCGTCTCTGAGTGGTTCCTGCTACCCCCATCTTCCACGTCGGCTGCCCTGAGGCCATACCCCTCCCGTTGGGGGTTATACTATCACGCTGCACAATTCTACACCGGCCTCAGCGGTCTGCCCTGCAGCGGCAGCTCCATAGCTGCAAATCAACGGGTGGCGTAGTCGACACTCAAATAACATCTATCAAGACTGCCACACACTGAGTTTGACTCCCTGGGCACGGACCGGGTCCCCGCCACTCGGAGACTACAACCCTCATCTGATCCGGTTCCGGGTAAGCCCCCGTGCGCAGACGCTGCGCGACACAGCAGGCCCAGGGGCGCGTCAACTTTGGCGTAGTCGGCAGGATTTCGTGCCCGCAACCACCGGGTACTGCGTGCCTGAAAAAGAGACTTTTAAAACTTACCATCCGTGAAGTTTTCCCGCCATCGGTGAAGATTCCCGCCATCCGGCGCCATTTTCAGCCTTCTTCCCGCCATCTGTGAAGATTCCCGCCATCCGGCGCCATCTTCAGCCTTCTTCCCGCCATCCGTGGAGTTTTCCCGCCGTTGGACGCCATCTTGAGGACGCCGCGCGGGAAGAAGAGGGGCGTAGACTCCGAAAAGCCCGCGAGAACTGAAGCCCCGCCTCACGTCCGGACGTTGCGTAAGGTCCTGGAAGGAGCCCAGCAGACGCCGACGTCACCGGAGCGCGATGGAAGGTCCTCAACCCTGACGATCCACTGCGGAGCCGCGGCCTACGGAAGAGGATCATCGCAAGGTAGGCCACGGTCCACTAGGGGGGAGAAGGATGTCGGATACGGAGGAGAGCTTCACCGCTTCAACCCCCGCCAGCGCCACCGCTGTCGCGGTCATGCCTTTCACCATGCCCTATATCCCGGGGGCAGCCTGGCTACCCCAGTACTCAGGGGAGTCACATACCCTGCAGGACTTTAGAGAAAGGCTGGATAGCCTCTTCCAGGTGTACCCCCTCACAGAAGAGCAAAAAGTGAGCATCCTGGTGGCCCAATTAACCGGAGCAGCCCGAAGGGAGGTAAAGTCCTGGCCACCTGGGGGGAGGACTGTCGCAGGGATACTAACCCGGCTGAGGGACACCTTTGATACCCGCACCTCAGCCGAGATCAAGCTTAGATTCTACGGGTGCAAACAGCGGGACCATGAAAGTATAAGGGACTATGCCCTGAACCTACAAGAGGCCCTGAGAGCCGTTAAGCAGACCGACCCTGACGGCGTGGGAGACGAGGACAGGCTGTTGACTGAACAATTTATAGAGGGTTTATATTGCAATGCCCACCGAACCCAGTTGCGGGCAATGGCCCTACAGGACCCTCATCTGGGATTTGCACAGTTCAAGGACAGAGCCATCCGGGTGCTCCGAGAACCGGCACCGGATGGCGTTGTGACCCACAGGCGCCCAGCTATCACTTACCACCAGGAGGCGGCGCCCTTGTCGGCAGGGCCTGTAGGGGCTGATGCGCAGGCTTTGAACAATGACCCGGCTCCAGACCTGCACCATCAGGTCCAAGAGCTAGCTAAAAGCGTTGCTGCGTTAACCCGAACTGTGCAGTCTTTACAGGCTTCCACTCCAGGGAAGATCCAGCTGGCATCCGGACCGGAGAACATCCCGTGGCGTCGACCAAGGAGGACCCCACCGGCCAGAGGAAGACCCAGTGACCGGTACAACGAGGACGGACGACCCATCTGCCGCCGCTGCAATCAACCCGGACATATGGCAAGGTACTGTCCTTTAAACTGGCACAACCTGGGGGTAGAGGGCCAACCCCCAGGAAAAAGATCACCAGGCCCATCGAACTGGCGCGACAAATATGTCGGAGGACGTCCAGTCTTGCCTGTGGTACTGGATGGCATCCCTATGAGTGCCCTACTGGACACCGGGTCACAGGTCACCACCATCCCGTACGTGCTCTTCAAGCAGTACTGGAATGACTCGGATATAACCCGCTACCCTGACGACGACTTGAGTATCATCGCCAGCAATGGTCAGCCCGTGCCACAGATCGGATTTAAAGAGGCGACCATTAAAATTGGTAGAGTCGAACTAGCAGCACAGGGACTGATTATTGTAGACATTGACAAACACGAGAGTCACCCAAAGATAACGCTAGGAACTAATGTAATTGAAAATTGTCTTGCAGAGGTGATTTTCCTTTTACAACAGGTTGCCAAGAACGCCAGCTCCAGCGAGCAGCGGGTGCTCCAGAAAGAGATCCGGGCACTGATGCGACGGCAACAGGTGGAACTCTCCGGCGGTGAGATTGGTAGCGTAAGAATGTGTGACCCTTTTCCTATTGCCATTGGCAGCTATTGGTCTGAGAGGTAGAGATTACCAGGCAATGGTAGAACCAGTTTACTCAGACAGTAGGCCCACCATCTTGACAGCACGGGGGGTGGTTAATGTACGCCATGGGAGGGTGCCCGTTCGCATAATCAATATCGGGAAGAGGGAAGTGTACCTGCCCCGGTATGCCATGCTAGCCAAATTATATACCATTAACCAAAATGCTATACAATCTGTAGAACCCTTGCCTCCATCTCACCCGGAGGAAGGTAACGGCTCTAAGAAAACAATGGAGGACTGGTGTCAGCAACTACATTTGGGTACTGACTCCACTCCCTCACATCAGAAACAGGGAGTCTATCGGGTGGTTCAAGAGTACGAGAGAGTGTTTAGTAAACACCCGTTAGACTTCGGGCGAGTCAAGGGGGTAGAACACCACATCCCCACGGGAGACCATCCTCCCATAAAAGAGAGGTATCGACCCGTACCCCCTGCACACTACCAACACGCCAAGGGGATGCTTAGAGACATGAAGGAGGCTGGGGTGATCAGGGATAGCTGTAGCCCCTGGGCAGCTCCACTAGTCTTAGTCAGAAAAAAAGACAACACCATGAGGATGTGTGTAGATTACCGGAAAATCAACCGTATCACACACAAGGATGCGTACCCCTTACCAAGGATAGAGGAGTCATTGGCTGCTTTAAGATCTGCTAACTTCTTCTCTACCTTGGATCTCACTAGCGGGTACTGGCAGGTTCCTGTAGCAGAGGCGGACCGGGAGAAGACTGCATTCACCACCCCGATGGGACTTAGCGAGTTCACCTGCATGCCGTTCGGACTCTGCAACGCACCAGGAACCTTCCAACGACTAATGGAGTGTTGTCTGGGCCACAGAAACTTCGAGACGGTCCTGTTGTACCTGGACGATGTCATCGTATATTCCAAGACGTATGAGGACCACCTGAAACACCTGGCGGAAGTGTTCGAAGCTCTGGCGAGTTACGGCCTAAAGGTGAAACCCTCCAAGTGTCACCTCCTGAAACCAAAGGTGCAGTACCTGGGACACGTGGTGAGCGCTGACGGAGTGGCTCCCGACCCTGATAAGATCACCGCAATTAAGGAATGGCCAAGCCCCTCCAGCGTAAAAGAAGTGCGGCAGTTCCTCGGGTTGGTAGGCTACTACCGAAGGTTTATTCCCGGTTTCACCAAAAAGGCAGCACCTATGCAGGACCTCCTGATAGGCCAGTCCCGGAAGGCCAAGAACCAGAAACCTTCCTTCAAATGGGAGGAGCTGGAAGAAGAGTCCTTCCGCCAGCTGAAGATGGCCCTCACGGGGGACGAAATCCTGGCGTACCCGGATTATAGCCAGCCCTTTATCCTCTACACCGACGCCAGTAACATCGGGCTAGGAGCCGTACTGTCCCAGATCCAGCAGGGGAAGGAACGAGTAATCGCCTACGCCAGCCGAAAGCTGCGACCCACCGAAAGGAACCCCGAGAATTACAGCTCATTTAAGCTGGAGTTCCTGGCCGTAGTATGGGCAGTCACCGAGCGCTTTAAGCATTACCTCGCTTCTTCCCGGTTCACCGTGTACACGGATAACAACCCGTTGACACACCTGGACACGGCAAGACTCGGTGCCCTGGAACAGAGGTGGATGGCCCGTCTGTCCAACTACGAGTTCACAATCAAATACCGGGCCGGACGCTCCAATACCAACGCGGACGCCCTGTCCAGGATGCCCAACCTGCCGGACGAAGGAGAAGATCCGGAGGGACTGGAAGAAGTTGAACTCCCTGCGTTCCACCGTCATGGGACTATCCAGTATTCCCACCGGGTAAGGAGTAAGCAGGCTGCTACGTTGAACCCCTTACCTCACTACAACTGGGCGGAAACGCAAGACAGCGACCCTGCCGTCCGACTGGTGAAGGAGATGCTGACTCGCCCGGAGGCTTGCCTTGAACCAGACGCTCCGGAGGAAGCCAAACAACTATGGGCAGAGAAGAGTCGACTGTTCCTTTACAAGGGGAAGTTGTGCCGCAGAATGGTTAACTCCCGGACGCATGAACTACTCTGGCAAGTAGTGGTGCCACGAAGAGACGCAGCCATGGTGATGGAGGCATACCACGACGGAGCTGGACACTTCGGGTGGAAGAAGCTGGAGTTCCTGCTGCGCGAGCGATTCCACTGGGTAGGCATGAGGGGAACCATTGAGAAGTGGTGCAGAGACTGTGGCCCGTGCAACCTGAGAAGGAAGGACCGTGCCAGCCAGAAGACTCCCCTGCAGTCCATCGTCACCCGGCAACCGTTGGAACTGGTAGCCTTGGATCATGTAAAACTGACCCCAAGCAGAAATGGCTACGTCTACGCGTTAACCATCGTGGATCATTACTCCCGGTTCTTGGTTGTCGTCCCCGTCAAGGACTTAACAGCTCGGACAGCAGCGAGAGCCTTCCAGCAGCATTTCTGCCGTCCACACGGGTACCCGGACCAAGTGTTGGCAGACCAGGGACCTGCCTTTGAAGCGGAGGTCTTCCAAGAATTCTGCACTCTGTATGGCTGCCGGAAGATAAGGACGACACCCTATCATCCGCAAACTAATGGACTTTGTGAGAAAATGAACCAGGTGGTAATGGATCTTCTGAAAACGTTGCCCCTGGAAGAACGCAGTCTGTGGCCTGAGAAGCTGCCCGATCTGGTGGACCTATACAACCACATCCCGGTAGGTTCCACCAACTGTACCCCGGCTTACCTAATGAGGGCAAGACCTGGTAAGTTACCTGTTGACCTGGAAATGGGAGTCCTGACACCTGAGGACACTTCACCAGAAGCAGACTGGGACACAGAGAGGCAGCAGCAGTACCGGAGAGTACAGGAGAGCGTGGAGCGAAGTCTCTGTCAGGCTAGGGAAAGACAAGAGAAAACTTACAACCAGTATGCTCCCGCTGTTCCCCTGGTACCCGGAGAGCAGGTCTTGAAGAGGAAGAGACGGTTCCACAAGTTGGACGACCAGTGGGAGAAGGACCCATACACCGTACTGCCCTCAAGCCACGAGAACCCGAAGGTTTGTACCATCAGTAAAGACGGAGGGGAAACCACAGCCATTGTATCCCGGGACCACCTGAAGAAGTGTCCCGAACAACTGAGGAACCCTGAAGAGGAACCAGAAGACCATCGACCCGTAGAGGAAAGGGAAGATATGGTTAGTACTGTGCTCGGGGACTTCCCTCGGTCTTGGACTCAAGTCAATGGTGCAGTTGTGGTACCCGTACTCACCTTCCTCCAACCAGCATTCCAAGCACCTACGGAGCAACAGGTAGAGCTGGAAGAACAGCCGGTCCAGGAGGCAGAAGACCCCACACCCGCAGACCAGGAGGATCAACCCTCTGCTTGCAGTGAGCCTGCCATATCCCTAGTGAGCCAAAGAGCCGGTAGACAGCTGCCCAGTTTACCCTTGACAGCTCCTACACCCTGTAGTTCAGGGCTAGACAGTCAGCTCCGTAGGTCCACTAGGGCCACTAGAGGCCAGTTACCCGCACGTTGGAGGATTTGAAGTGTATAAATTGTTTTATTTATGTTTACCTGTGTATTGTTGCTTGTGTATAATTTTGTGTTTCTAGTTATTTGTAGGAGTCCTTGGTGGATTTACCGGGAATCCTTTGTACATAGTTGGAGCGTAACCCAGGACGGACTAAAGACTGTTAAGGACTCGGGGCAGGACAAACCCCTACCTGGTTACGTCTCCCTGTTTTGGTGAAATGGACACCTTGCTTTTCTTCAAAGACTACACCCGGTTACGGACATGCCGTGACCACCTTCATGTGTTTCTTCTTATTGTACTATTATTGTTGTTATATCTTGTTATGTTTTTCTAAGATATGTTTAGTCCCGGAGTACTAAATTTCACTAGGGGGGAATGTGGCACCCCAGGGGTCTGGTTTCCCACAGTAATGTAATGTTATGTCTGAGAGCAGGTGGGAGGTCCTTTGGTCAGGGATCCTGTGCATGCCACACCTCCTGCCCAGTCTTGGGAGGGGAAGAACTTCCCCTATAAAAACCCGGGGCTGAGGCAGGGTGAGGAGTAGAGAAGAAGTAGAGACGAGAAACAGTCATAGGAAGAAACAGCAGAAGCTCAGTGGGAGCAATACTACTACGAGTCAGGGGCTGGCAGCTGCAGAGCTCGCCCTGACTGAGAAGCTTTCTTACCGGACCCGGCGTCCGAGGCTGTGGGGACTAACTCTTACCCAGCAGCAGAAGCCGATCGGCAGGGGATTTCAGGTCCTCAGGCCCAGAAACCCGAAGGCACGGTCACACGCGTGGGACCAGCACCGCCATCGTGGAGCGGAAGCCATTAGAAGGCCCCGAGTCACCGGCCATACGGGTGAGCACCACACGGTACACTCAGGGACGTGGGCTACTTATATCCGCTTCTAGCAAGGTAGCCAGAAGAGTACAGTCAGTTTGGGAGGCCTACAACTCTGCCTGGCCAGGGGAGATCCCATCTGCTCAAGGACTGACCAGGCCCCGTTCGCTAGCAAGTACTCCGGGAGGGTCTATCGTTGTTACCAGTAAAGACCCTGAATTATACCGCACCGTCTCTGAGTGGTTCCTGCTACCCCCATCTTCCACGTCGGCTGCCCTGAGGCCATACCCCTCCCGTTGGGGGTTATACTATCACGCTGCACAATTCTACACCGGCCTCAGCGGTCTGCCCTCCAGCGGCAGCTCCATAGCTGCAAATCAACGGGTGGCGTAGTCGACACTCAAATAACATCTATCAAGACTGCCACACACTGAGTTTGACTCCCTGGGCACGGACCGGGTCCCCGCCACTCGGAGACTACAACCCTCATCTGATCCGGTTCCGGGTAAGCCCCCGTGCGCGAGACGCTGCGCGACACAGCAGGCCCAGGGGCGCGTCACGCATCCAGGAGCACCAAGTCCCTGTTGTGTTGGTGGCGAGGTAACAATCATGCTTCCTTCCTCTGTCCTCTCCCCCCAACCTCGCACAACAGAAATGTGATCTAGGTCTCCCTCATCTGATGAGTCTTCCATCAGTTCGTCCTCCACTTCTTCCTGGGCTCCTGCACCTTCCTCACTAGTTTGGCTGCTACCATGCGCCCTGGTAAAACCATCTCCCCCACCCTCACATGCCTGCCGCCTTGGTGCTGCCGACCGTCTGGACCTTGCAGATGTTAGCCCTTCCGCATACAACTCCTCCTCCTCTACTTCCTCCACCTCCTCTTGTGCCACCACCTGACTCCGAATTCTGTTTAACATGTGCTCCAGCATGTAAATCACCGGAATAGTCATGCTGATAATGGCATCTTCAGCACTAAACATCTTCGTCGCCATTTCAAAACTGTGCAGAAGGGTGCATAGGTCCCTGATCTGAGACCACTCCTCCAGCGTGATTTGCCCCACCTCTGGATCTCGTTGGCCCAGGCTATACGTCAGAACGTATTGCACCAGGGCTTGTCGGTGCTGCCACAGTCGCTGCAACATGTGCAGAGTTGAATTCCACCGGGTAGGCACATCGCATTTTAGCCGGTGAAGTGGCAGGCCCAACGACTTCTGTAGAGATGTAAGTCGCTGAGCTGCGGGATGCAAACGGCGGAAGTGAGCACACAGCGACCGTGCCCTCTGCAGAAGGCCATCTAGTCTGGGATAGTGGGCTAAAAATTGCTGGACAACCAGGTTCAACACGTGAGCCATACAAGGCACGTGTGTGACATTGCCCCGGCGAAGGGCCGCACCCAGGTTTGCAGCATTGTCGCACACGGCCTTCCCTGGTTTCAGGTCCAGTGGAGACTACCATTCATGAAATTGGTTCTCCAGAGCTGACCACAACTCCTCAGCTGTGTGACTCACATTTCCCAGACATTTCAAAGTAAAAACCGCCTGATGACGTTGAGCCCTACTGCCAGCATAGTAAGGAGGTGTGCAGGATCCCTTCTGCGCAGTTAGAAAGCTTGTGGCATGACCAGACAGGCTTTGGGTGCAGGTGGAAGACCGAGAGGAGGTTGAGGAGGCAGAAGCAGTGGAGGAACTTTGACATAAAGAGGATTGACGCACAACTCGTGGGGACGGCAAGACTTGGACAGCAGCCCCTTGTCCTGCTGTCACCATAGTTACCCAGTGCCCAGTCAGTGACATGTAACGCCCCTGTCCATGCCTACTCGTCCAAGTGTCTGTGGTGAAATGCACCCTGTCACACACAGAGTTTCTCAAAGAAGCGGTGATGTTGTGTGCGACATGCTGGTGGAGAGCAGGCACACCTTTCTTTGAGAAGTAGTGCCGACTGGGCATCTGGTACTGGGGCACTGCGACGGACATAAGGTCTCGAAAATCCTCTGTGTCCACCAGGCGGAAAGGCAGCATTTCTGTAGCCAAGAGCTTGCAGATGGTGAAATTCAACCTCTTAGCTTTCTCATGGCTAGGAGGAAATGGTCTTTTACTTGTCCACATCTGAGGGACCGAGGGCTGGCTATTGTGCTTAGATGGGGTTGATAAGGGTGTCCCCGTCAAACTGCCGGTCTGTGAGGAAGATGCAGGCGGACATGTTAGGTTGCCTTGATCCAAAGGTGGTGCTATCGATGTCGGACAGCGCTCAACACCAGCTGGTGTTACCACCTCCAAAGAAAATGATGACCTGCCAATCACGCTGGCTGTTGCGGGTAAAGAGGTGGCAGGTCTGCGCCCCAAAACAGGTGTGACTGCTGTCCCCCCAGTCACAGAGGATGAAGAGGCCGCGGATGCACAAGATATGGCAGATGGTGGTTGGCCCGGCCGGCTAGGCCGCATTGTAGCACACTGAGCTACCCACTGCAACTTATGCTTCATGTCCATGTGCCGGTTCATGCATGAAGCACTCAAACTATGTATTTTTTGGCCTCTACTTAGCTTTTGCTGACAAATGTTACAGATAACACGAGTTGGGTCATCTTTATCGATCTGAAAAAATGTATAGGCTATGCAAGGCTTAGCACCCATGCGACCTGAAGAGCCACCACTACTTGTGGTGAGAGGCAGAGTTGTGTTTGAGGATGCAGTTGTTGACGTGCTTCCAGTACTACGCCTCTGTCCAGGAAGGCGCAACCTGACCTCGTCGTCACTAGCATCTTCCTCCACCTCCTCTGCTGACCTCATCTCTTGGCTGACTGTGGGTTGACAGTAAGTGGGATCTCCAACCTCATCATCATCACCCTGTGCGTTATCACACCCGTCGTCCTCAGAGCCAACCTGTTCCTGCCCTGACAAAAAACTAAAGTTGTCGCTCCAATCAGGTATTTGAGTCTCATCATCGTTTTCCTCATTGTCTCCACCGACAGGAGTTACAGTTTGGGAATGAGGGTCTACATTATGGTCAGAACCTTCTGCGTCTGGTCCTGGATCCGACTCATAAAGATTCTGGGCATCAGTGCAGATCATTTCCTCGTCTGGATTCACAGAAGTGCTGGAGTCGACTTCTGATTCCCAGGCTATAGTATGAGTAAACAGCTCTGCAGACTCAACCATCTGTTCTACCTCATACTCAGACGGGCAGCTGGAGATTTGGGAGCTGTGAGGAAGCAAGTGCGATTGGGGTGACACCTTTGAGGACTGGAGTATTTGTGATGTTGAAGTTGATGTGGAGGAGAGCCCACTTAAAGGAGCTCTTGATATCCGTTGAAGCACCTGCTGTTTTTGTGCCTCATCTGGAATTTGTAGCGATTGGCGTGGCCGTAAGAAAGGGATCTTATCACATTGTCCGCTAAAAGAAGTAGACATTTTAGTTTGGCTGGAAGATGGTCTTTCTTCTGCAGATGTTAATGTTGCTTTAACACCTACCCCACGGACACAACCTTTTTTCCCCTTCCCAACACGCCTATTCCCCTTTCCACCAGCAGCAGGCCTTTTTCCACTCATTTTGGTGGTTAACTAATTCACAACTCTGGAGTTGTTTGCACAAAAAAACAATGGATGGGAACCGAGCAGAGCTGAGTGGCCAAACTGTGGTATTAGGCCAAAACTATTGGCTGGGTTAGATGCAGAAAAAAATTATATTCAATTTGCAACCTGATGGAGGTCAGTATAGATGGACTAATAGAACAAGTCCCACACACAGCTAGAAGCCCAAATATTTTTTCAGAGGTAGATGCAGAAAAAAATTGTATTCAGTTTGCAACCTGATGGAGGTCAGTATAGATAGACTAATAGAACAAGTCCTACACACAGCTAGAAGCCCAAATATTTTTTCAGAGGTAGATGCAGAAAAAAATATATTCAGTTTGCAACCTGATGGAGGTCAGTATAGATGGACTAATAGAGAAAGTCCCACACACTGCTAGAAGGCCAAATATTTTTTCAGAGCTAGATGCAGACAAAAAATTATTTTGAATTTGCAACCTGATGGAGGTCAGTATAGATGGACTAATAGAGAAAGTCCCACACACTGCTAGAAGGCCAAATATTTTTTCAGAGCTAGATGCAGATATAAATTATTTTTAATTTGCAACCTGATGGAGGTCAGTATAGATGGACTAATAGAGAAAGTCCCACACACTGCTAGAAGGCCAAATATTTTTTCAGAGCTAGATGCAGACAAAAAATTATTTTGAATTTGCAACCTGATGAAGGTCAGTATAGATGGACAAATAGAGAAAGTCCCACACACTGCTAGAAGGCCAAATATTTTTTCAGAGCTAGATGCAGATATAAATTATTTTTAATTTGCAACCTGATGGAGGTCAGTATAGATGGACTAATAGAGAAAGTCCCACACACTGCTAGAAGGCCAAATATTTTTTCAGAGCTAGATGCAGACAAAAAATTATTTTGAATTTGCAACCTGATGGAGGTCAGTATAGATGGACTAATAGAGAAAGTCCCACACACAGCTAGAAGGCCAAATATTTTTTCAGAGGTAGATGCAGATAAAAATTATTTTTAATTTGCAACCTGATGGAGGTCAGTATAGATGGACTAATAGAGAAAGTCCCACACACTGCTAAAAGGCCAAATATTTTTTCAGAGCTAGATGCAGATATAAATTATTTTTAATTTGCAACCTGATGGAGGTCAGTATAGATGGACTAATAGAGAAAGTCCCATACACTGCTAGAAGGCCAAATATTTTTTCAGAGCTAGATGCAGAAAAAAATTATATTCAGTTTGCAACCTGATGGAGGTCAGTATAGATGGACTAATAGAACAAGTCCCACACACAGCTAGAAGGCCAAATATTTTTTCAGAGGTAGATGCAGATAAAAATTATTTTTAATTTGCAGCCTGATGGAGGTCAGTATAGATGGACTAATAGAGAAAGTCCCACACACTGCTAGAAGGCCATATATTTTTTCAGAGCTAGATGCAGACAAAAAATTATTTTGAATTTGCAACCTGATGGAGGTCAGTTTAGATGGACTAATAGAGAAAGTCCCACACACAGCTAGAAGGCCAAATATTTTTTCAGAGGTAGATGCAGATAAAAATTATTTTTAATTTGCAGCCTGATGGAGGTCAGTATAGATGGACTAATAGAGAAAGTCCCACACACTGCTAGAAGGCCAAATATTTTTTCAGAGCTAGATGCAGACAAAAAATTATTTTGAATTTGCAACCTGATGGAGGTCAGTATAGATGGACTAATAGAGAAAGTCCCACACACTGCTAGAAGGCCAAATATTTTTTCAGAGCTAGATGCAGAAAAAAATTATATTAAGTTTGCAACCTGATGGAGGTCAGTATAGATGGACTAATAGAACAAGTCCCACACACAGCTAGAAGCCCAAATATTTTTTCAGAGGTAGATGCAGAAAAAAATTATTTTTAATTTGCAACCTGATGGAGGTCAGTATAGATGGACTAATAGAGAAAGTCCCACACACTGCTAGAAGGCCAAATATTTTTTCAGAGCTAGATGCAGATAAAAATTATTTTTAATTTGCAACCTGATGGAGGTCAGTATAGATGGACTAATAGAGAAAGTCCCACACACTGCTAGAAGGCCAAATATTTTTTCAGAGCTAGATGCAGAAAAAAATTATATTCAGTTTGCAACCTGATGGAGGTCAGTATAGATGGACTAATAGAACAAGTCCCACACACAGCTAGAAGCCCAAATATTTTTTCAGAGGTAGATGCAGATAAAAATTATTTTTAATTTGCAACCTGATGGAGGTCAGTATAGATGGACTAAAGAGAAAGTCCCACACACAGCTAGAAGGCCAAATATTTTTTCAGTGCTAGATGCAGACAAAAAATTATTTTGAATTTGCAGCGTGATGGAGGTCAGTATAGATGGACTAATAGAACAAAGTCCCACACACTGCTAGAAGGCCAAATATTTTTTCAGAGCTAGATGCAGAAAAAAATTATATTCAGTTTGCAACCTGATGGAGGTCAGTATAGATGGACTAATAGAACAAGTCCCACACACTGCTAGAAGCCCAAATATTTTTTCAGAGCTAGATGCAGAAAAAAGTTATATTCAATTTGCAACCTGATGGAGGTCAGTATAGATGGACTAATAGAATGATGCTATGCCCAAAAGATTTTACTTCACTAGGTGCAGTAAAAAAATTGGTATTCTATACACAGGTGGTATATCTTGCAACACAGATAGGCTACTCCACTGACTAACACACTCTGCAATAGGCCAAAAAGGATTAGCTTTGCTAGATTCAGCCAAATGCTGTGAAAAAAACTTGCACAGCACTGGCACAGACCTGCCTGGCAAAAACTGATAGGAACTGATGTAACCTAGTCCTGAAAAGGACTGCAATTACAATTAGTCTTTACTCCCACAATCTATCTATTTAAGAGCACAGACCTGCCTGATAAAAGTCGTAGGAAATGCTGTAACCTAGTCCTTAAAAGGACTGCAATCACAACTATTCCCTACTCCCAAGCTATCTGTAGATTTGTGCGAAAATTGGCTTGAAATTAACAAGGTACAGCGCACACAGCAACAGCGGTGCCGTCTAACACGCAGCTGCAGCAGTGAGAAAATGGTGGCGACGGGGAAAATGGCTTGGTCTTATAGGGCAAGGACATGTGACATACACTGCCAATGACACATGCCCTTGCTTGTGTGAAAAAAAGCACTTCGCTCCGTGTGTGCGCTGCTGATAGGCTGACAGATTGCACCTCCCCACTGTAAATGCGGGAAAGAGAAAAAAAAATGGAGATCTTCATTATTCCTGCAGAGATCCATCCCCTGCCCCTCCCCCCACCCCGCTGTACACTCAAACTGCGTATTAACATTAATTTTCATCATTACTGAGAAAAAATCCAGTTATGATTTTGGTGCACGAACAGTTATCGAACATAACCTCGAACAGCCAAATTTTTCTCAAATCGTTCGTGTTCGCCGAACGGCTCGAACACCGCCCAAAACAGCTCGAATTTGAGATTGGCGAACAGTTCGAGTAGAACAACGCTCATCTCTAATCGTAATGCAGGCCAAACTTCAGCGACAAGTGGATCTACTGCATTATTTGCTGCTTATATAGTGGGCACCTTGTAGCGCCATTGGGGACAACCAAATAAACTATTCTGAGAGCAACAGTTTTTTTTTATGGAGCCTTATGGTGGCTTGTTTGTTGTGGGACAAGATGACGTTTTCAGCTAAACCATTTTTATTTACATTCGACTTTTTGATCACATTTTATTCCACTTTTTGATCAGCGGTACAACGAAAAAGCATAGTTTTTTCCACCTTTTTTTTACAGTGTGCACTGAATGGGTTAACTAGTGTGGCAGTTTAATAGGTCAGATTGTTCCAAAAAAAAGCGATACCTAATATGTGTTCTTTCTGAACGGAGCTCCATAGACGAGATGAAGAAGACTAAGATCATCGTGGGACCTCCATATTATGGATTACAGCGGATCCTATGGATTATTTATTTTTTATTATTATTATATTTTTTAATTAATGGGGGGAAGATGGGGGAAATTGTTGTGGAGTTTCTTTATCAAATAGAGATTTTTTTCAGTTTGTTTTCTTCTCTTTTTACTTACTAGGTTAGTAATGGGGGAGTCTTATAGATGCCTCTCCCTTACTAAACCTTGGGCTTGATGTCAGTGGACATTACACAGCTGACATCAACCCAAAAATATTACCCCGCTTGCCAACACACCAGGGCAAGCAGGAAGAGCCAGGCAAAGCATCAGAATTGTCGCATCTAATGGATGCGATTGCTGGACTAATGAGTGCCGAACTCGCAGTCACTCATTAGTCCGGCACTTATGAGAACCAGCTGCTGTGAACTGAGGTGACATCAGTAAGGTTACCTCAGTTCACAGCTGCGCTGCCCTCATGAGAAGCAGCCACTGTGAACTGAGATATCATCATGCTTTATATACCAATTTTGAGTTTATCATGTCTGTGTACCCCTGTGTGGAGGAGAATATCTGCCCCAAACAATTTTAATCGGAGATGTAGCCTGCTTTATATGCCAAATTTGAGTTTATCAGGTCTGTGTACCCCTGTGTGGAGAACAATATCTGCCCCAAAGAATTTTAAGCTGAGATGTAGTCTGCTTTATATACCAATTTTGAGTTTATCATGTCTGTTTGCCCCTGTGTGGAGAATATCTGCCCCAAACAATTTTAAGCGGAGATGTAGCCGACTTTATATACCAATTTTGAGTTTATCAGGTCTGTGTACCCCTGTTTAGAGAAAAATATCTGCCCAAAAGAATTTTAAGCTGAGATGTAGCCTGCTTGATATACCAGAAAAAAAAACAATTTCTATTTTATCAAGTGTTCTCCTGTGAGAACAATATCTCAATTTATTTAAATTGAGTATAAGTATTATAATGGGGACCGGCACCTCTTCCACTACAGCCAACCCAGCAGATGGAAACACAATCAGGAGTGTTCACATTTAAAAAAAAATAGGGCCTAACACCACCATTTCCGTGGCCAACAGATTGGAGATGGTAGAGTTCCACCTCTTAGCTTTCTCATGTGTAGGATGAAACAATCTTTTACGTGACCACAACTGCGGGACTGAAGGCTGGCTGCAGTGCAGAGAGAATACAGTGAACTGGACAAACTGCTGGACCGTGAGTGAGGTGCAGGCGGAGATGTTACGGTGGATTGAGAAAGATGTGGTGTGCTCAGTGAAACAAATACAGCATGTATGTCCGCTTCTGTTACAGCTGACGGGCTCTCACTCAGCCTGACTGGAGCATGTAGAGCAGCAGTGGTTCTGCGGTGGGAGACCTGCGTGTCAATACTTGGCACGTTAACAGAGGAGGAGGAAGAAGCAGCGGATGTGATTGATGGGGCAGCTGATAGTTGTTGAGTTCCGCTGGTTCGCATTTTAGTCCAGTGAGATTCCCTGTGTAACGCATGTTGTGTGCGCATGTGAACGTTCATGCATGTAGTAGTCAAATTATTGCACTTTTTCCCTACTAAATTTTTTATCGTAAAGTTTGCAGACAATGTGAGCTGGCTCATCCTTTGCGGTCTCAAAAAAGGCCCAGGCTAGGCAACCCTTGCCGCTCCTGCGAGCTGCAGACCCGCAACCGCTGCTGGTCACTGCCACGGTTTTGGGTAAGGATGCAGTGCTCCTTGTGCTTGCATCACTCCATGTCTGTGCCATAGGATGCAACATAACCTCCTCGTCTTCCTCCTCCTCCACCTCCTCAGATGAGCTACTCAGCTGCGTGCCTCTGGGTTCACACCTAGTTGGATGTACACCCTTATCTTCATCCAATGTGTTATCCCATTCCTCACCCTCACAGTCACCCTCCTCTTCTTCATGCCCTGACAGCACAGTTCAGTCGAGGGTCAGGAAGCTGCTCGGACCCAACCATCCCCCTCCCCCCTGTATGGAGAATAATATCTGCCCCAAACAATTTTAAGCGGAGATGTAGTCTGCTTTATATACCAATTTTGAGTTTATCATATCTGTGTACCCCTGTGTGGAGAACAATATCTACCCCAAACAATTTTAAGCGGAAATGTAGCCTGCTTTATATACTAATTTTGAGTTTATCATGTCTGTGTACTTCTGTGTGGAGAAGAATATCTGCCCCAAAAATTTTAAGGGGAGATGTAGCCTGCTTTATATATCAATTTTGAGTTTTTCATGTCTGTGTACCCCTGTGTGGAGAACAATATCTGCACCAAAAAATTTATTTCACTAGAGTATCAATCAGGAGTGTTCACAGTTGAAAACATTTCAGCCTAAAACCACCAAAGTGGCATCAATTTCACTAGAGTATAAGTAGTATAATGGAGACCAACACCTCTTCCACTACAGCCAACCAAGTAGATGGAGACCCAATCAGGATTCCCCACATTTCCAGACACCAGCAAAGTGGCATCAATTTCAATACAGTAGAAATTATAGAATTAGGAACGACAACTCTTCCACTACAGCCAACCCAATAGATGGAGAACCAATTAGAAGTCTCCACATTTCAAAAAATTTGTGGCAGACACCAGTAAAGTGGCATCAATTTCAGTACAGTAAAAATTGTAGAATTAGTAACGACACCTCTTCCACTACAGCCAACCCAGGAGATAGAGACCTAACCCAGAGTGTTCACGTTTCCCTAAATTAGGGCCTAACACCAGCAAAGTGGCATGAATTTCAGCACAGTAGAAATTGTAGAATTAGGAACGACACCTTTCCACTACAGCCAACCCAATAGATGGAGAGACCCATTCTGGATTCTCCACATTTCAAAAAATGAGGGCCTAAAACCTGTGGCAGCAGCAGCAAGAGCAGGCACACAAGTCATATCACAGACTGCAATTCCGCTAGATCAATGCAGCACACTAAAAACTACAACATCGCCTAGTCTGTACAGTCTGTGATTGAGGTGCAAAAGTCCTTGGAGATCCATGACTTGTTAATCTTGATGAAATTTAGGCAGTTTACACTTTCATGGGACAGCCAGCTGCGCTTATCTGTCAGGACACCGCCAGCAGCGCTGAAGACATGTTCCGAGAGAATGCTGGCTGCCGGGCATGATAAAACCTCCAGGGCATGACAGGTGAGCTCAGGCCATTCATCCATTTTTGAAGATCAAAATGTAAAAGGGTCCAAATCCTCCTTGATGGTACTCATACTGAGCTCTAGATACTCCTCCACCATCCTCTCCAGTCGTTCACCACGTGTCAGACTTGTACTCTGTTGTGTTGGTGCACGAGCTGGTCTAAAAAATGTGTGAAATGACTCACAGAAATTGCTTCTGCCACTTACTCTGCTGCTGCTGGTAATGTTTTGGCATTGATGAACTGACGTGCCGGAGGTTGAAAGACTACAGCTGCGATGCACACTGTATGCCTCACTCCTATCTTGGGAAAAAGCTCTATTAAGGTTGCTTAAAAGCTTGTTTCGATACTCCAACATTAGCGGGTCCCTTTCCAGGGCGGGAAGCATCTGGCAAAATTTACTCTTATAACGTGGATCTAACAGAGTGGTAAACCAATAGTCAGCATTATTTCAAAACTTAACTATACGGGGATCATGTTGCAGATAGTGCATCAAGAAAGCACTCATATGTCGGGCTCTTCCAGGAGGACCAAAGGCAGGCTCTATTGTTGGCTGCGTAACACTGATGCTTGTTTCCTCCGTCCCCTCCTGCCAACCACGTTCTACAAAGAGGGGATGATTATCCTCTTCATCTTCTGACTGTTGCTCGCCCATCACCTCTTCCTCCTCCATTTGTTCCTCGGCTCTTGCACCTTCACTAACAGTATGTCTGGTATCACCAAACTCCCTCGATCGCAGGAATCCACCGTCACTTGGCATCCACCTGTGTGACAACAGTCTGAAACTTTGAGACATCTTATCCCTTCCGCATCCTCCTCTTCTTCTGGGACAACCACCTCGTGCCGCACGCTATTCAAAGTCTGCTCCAGCATGTAGATGACCGGAATAGTGATGCTGATGATGGCAAATTGTGCAGAAGGGTGCAGAGGTCCTTAATCTGTTCCCACTCCGTAAACATGTAATGCCCCACGTCAATACTGCACAGGCTACACAACATGACATACTGCATCAGGGCTTTTTGTTGCTGACACAGTCTCTGCAACATGTGCAGAGTGGAATTCCACCGCGTCAGCACATTGCATATCAACCTGTTAACTGGCATGGAGAAAGAACTCTGTATCGATGCAAGCCAATGACATGAGGGGTGCGAACAGCGGAAGTAAGCACACAGCTTCCATACTTTATGAAGCAACTCATCCAGCCCGGGAGAGTGAGGGAGAAATCGCTGTACCACCAGGTGTAGCATCGGCGTCTCTGCCCTCTGCCAGGCAGAGACGCCGTCCTCCTTACCGCCGCAGTTCTGCTCCGGCGTCTTCCGGCCTCCCTGCAGTTGCTGCTGGTGCACGCAGCTTCCCTGGCTCTGTGCTTAGGGTGCTCGCGCTCCTTCCTCTTAAAGGGCCCGCGCGCACCGTCCTAAAAAGTCCCCGGCCAATGGTCGGAGGACTTTTCCTATAAAAGGCACCTCCTCCAATATGGAGGTGCCCGTGCAAGGTTGTTGCTTTGTGTTACTTACTTTGCTTCAGCCCTCAGGTCCTCTACAAGTCAGTCCTGTCCGCCAGCCTGTTCTACAGTCCAGTCTGCCAGTCTGACTACTATCCAGCCCGCCAGCCTGTCTACAGTCCAGTCTGCCAGTCTGTCTATGGGCTCTGCCCACTCGCTTATCTGGAAGCACCTGCCTGTTACCTGCTATGCCCCCCAGCCTGCTTTACCTGGAAGCACCTGCATGTTACCTGCCGTGCCCGCCAGCCTGCTTTATCCGGAAGCACCTGCCTGTTACCTGCTGAGCCCGCCTGTCTGCTTACCTGAATGCACCTGCCAGCAATCTGTCGTGCCCGCCTGCCTGCTTATCTGGAAGCACCTGCCTGTTACCTGCCGTGCCCACTTACCTGGAAGCACCTGCTGGCTATCTGTTGTGCCCGCCAGCTTGCCTACCCGGAACACTCGCCTGACTATCAGCCTAATCTGCCTGCTTGTCTACCCGGACCACCCGTCAGCCTGCCTTCCGAGCTCATCCGCTGTACCGGTCAGTTCCTGACCCGTGGGAGTCACCTGCTCTCATACAAGGTCGGTCCCAGAGTGGCACCTGGTCCCTCTGCTCGGTTCCTCCCTGGTTCACGGAGTCGACTGAGCCGCCATGCGACCTTGGTCGGGCCGAGTAGATACTTAGTCATGCCCCTCTGGCCCCTCCTTGCACCGCAGCACATAGGTTCCACCACCCGGATCCGTAACACCAGGTTGAGGACGTAAGCCATTCAAGGCACGTGTGTGAGTTCGCCTTGGCGTAGGGCCGCCAACAGGTTTGCACCGTTATTGCACATGGCCTTCCCTAGCTCCAGGTTCAGCGGAGACAGCCATTGCTCAAACTGAGCCTTGAAAGCTGTCCACAACTCTTCAGCTGTATGACTGCGATCTCCAAGGCACATCAATTTGAAGATTGCCTGATTGCGGTGAGCCCTGGCTGCGCAGTACAGAGATGGGGTGGATTCGCTCTGCATTGTTGGAATGCGTGTCTCGTTAAGGCAGAGGTTGAGTACGCAGGTGGAGGCCCTAGAGGAGATGGAGGAGGCAGAAATAGTGGAGGAAGTGGGAAATACAGAGGTTTGTTCTGCACGCCTTGGGGATTCCAAGATTTGTGGAGCAGCCCCTTCCCCGCCTGCCTCAACAGCCACCAGAGTCACCCAGTACCCAGTCAGCGAGATATAACACCCTTGGCCATGCTTACTCGTCCAGGTGTCTGTGGTGAAATGCACCCTGGCAGACATAAATTTAGTCAAGGAACGGGTGATGTCTGCGACATGCTGTTGTAGCGCAGGCACAGCTGTCTTAGAGAAGTAGTGGCGACTGGGCAACTGGTACTGGGGGACTGCGACGCCCATCAGCTTTCGGAAATCGTCTGTATCTACCAGGCGGAAAGGCAGCATTTCCGTGGCCAACAGATTGGAGATGAAGCAATCTTTTATGTGACCACAACTGTGGGACCGAGGGCTGGCTGTCGTGCTGAGAGAGGGCGGAATATGGTGAAACGGACAAACATGTGGTGTGCTCATTGAAACAAACACAGGCATATCCGCTTCAATTACAGCTGACGGGCTCTCACTCAGCCTGACTGGGGTGGGTAGAGAACCAGAGGTACTGTGGTAGGAGACCTGCATGACAATACTTGGCACGGTAACAGAGGAGGAGGAAGAAGCAGCGGAGCGGTTGATGGGGCAGCTGATGGTTGTTGAGGTCCACTGGTCCGCATTTCAGTGCGGTGAGATTCCCAGTGTAAAGCATGTTGTTTGCGCATGTGAAAATTATTGCAGTTTTTCCCTCCACTAAGTTTTTAATCTCAAAGTCTGCAGATAACGTGAGTTGGCTCATCCTTTGTGGTCTCAAAAAAGGCCCAGGCTAGGCAACCCTTGCTGACCCTGCGAGCTGCAGACCCGCGACCGTTGCTGGCCACAGCCACAGTTGTGACTAAGGATGCAGTGCTCCTTGTGTTTGCATCACTGCGTGTCTGCGCCATAAGGCGAATCGTAACCTCCTTGTCTTCCGCCTCCACCTCCTCAAATGAGCTACTCGACTGCGTGACTCTGGGTTCACACCAAGTAGGATCGTCAACCTCATCATCATTCAATGTGTTATCCCATTCCTCACCCTCAGAGTGACCCTTCTCCTCTTGTTGCCTGACAGCACAGTACAGTCCGCATGAGCCTCAGGTATCTGAGTCTCATCAGGATCACCTCCCTCCTGGTGATGAGGATCAGGAACCTGCTTGGACCCTACTTCGGCCTGCCTGGAATCCAACCGAAAAAATTTTGAGCATCGGTGCAGATGCTTTCCTCCTCTTGACTCTGTGACTGTTTGGAGTACACTTCTGATGCCCATGGTATAGAATGGGTCAACAGTTCTACAGACTCGCCCATCTGTGGTTCCCTACAGTCAGTTGGGCAGTTGGACAGTTGTGAAGTGGGGGGAAGCAAGGGTAATTGGGATGTCACCTCTGTGGACTGTACTGTGTGTGATGTTGAGGTGGAAGAAAAAGAGGAGAGGCCACTTGAAGCACCGCTTGCCATCCATTGGAGCACCTGCTCTTTCTGGCACTTATCAACAAGGCATATCACTGTGTGGCTGTCAAAGAAAGGGAGTGGAGTAGCCCGTCCAGTAACAGAAGTTGTCAGTTGTCGGATAGGACATAACGGTGTTAGTTCACTAGTGCTTTCACTAACATTACTACGTATACCTTGAACGCCAAGCCTATTCCCCCTTCCACCACGACCTCTCTTTTTCCCACTCATGTTGCTCAGATACTGTGGTAGGAGCCCGCTATTAGCAAAACAAAATTAGATTTTTTGCTCTGCAACAGCTGTGCACACACCTGAATTTCAGCGTCACTAAATGACAAGGTAAGATATGGCTTGCTGTATAATGTTAGGAACCGAACAAAGTATTTTTTTAGTGTGGATGAGGCCTGTATAACATAGGAGATATTCACCAAACTATTTCAAACTGAGATGTCCCTGCTGTATAATGTTAGGACCCGAACAAAGTATTTTTTAGTGTGGATGAGGCCTGTATAACATAGGAGATATTCTCCAAACGATTTCAAACTGAGATGTCCCTGCTGTATAACGTTAGAAACCGAACAAAGTATTCTTTTAGTGTGGATGACGCCTGTATAACATACGAGATATTCTCTAAACTATTTCAAACTCAAATCTAGCCTGCTGTATCACATTAGGAACAGCAAAAAATATATATTTTTACTCTGCATAAGCTCTGAATACAGCTGAATTTCACCGCCACTAGCGTAGTAGCTGACTTATAGCAGAGTGTATCACCTTTGCCAAGCAAAAAATATTTTTTTGGACTCTGCCTAGCAAGAGAAAAAAAATTATTTTTTTACACTGAAAACAGCTTAACTTCAACGCCACTAAAATAGTAGGTGGCTTTTATCAGAGTGTATCACGTTAGCGACACAAAACAATCTTTGCTGGACCTTTTCTAGCAACAGAAAAAATATATTTTTTTAGTCTGAAAACAGCTGAAGTTCACCGCCACTAACGTAGTAGCTGACTTATAGCAAAGTGTATCACGTTTGCCACACAAAAAAATATTTTTTGGCCTCTGCCTAGCAAGAGAAAAGATCTATTTTTTTACTCTGAAAACAGCTGAACTTCAATGCCACTAAAATAGTAGGTGGCTTTTAGCAGAGTGTATCACGTTTGCGACACAAAACAATCTTTGCTGGACTGTGGCTAGCAACAGAAAAAATATATTTTTTTAGTCTAAAAACAGCTGAAGTTCACCGCCACTAACGTAGTAGCTGACTTATAGCAGAGTTTATCATGTTTGCCACACAAAAAATATTTTTTTGAATTCTGCCTAGCAAGAGAAAAAAAAATATTTTTTTACTCTGAAAACAGCTGAACGTCAACGCCACTAAAATAGTAGGTGGCTTTTAGCAGAGTGTATCACATTTGCGACACAAAACAATCTTTGCTGGACTGTGGCTAGCAACAGAAAAAATATATTTTTTTACTCTGAAAACAGCTGAAGTTCACCGCCACTAACGTAGTAGCTGACTTATAGCAAAGTGTATCACGTTTGCCACACAAAAAATTATTTTTTGGACTCTGCCTAGCAAGAGAAAAAAATCTATTTTTTTACTCTGAAAACAGCTGAACTTCAATGCCACTAAAATAGTAGGTGGCTTTTAGAAGAGTGTATCACGTTTGCGACACAAAACAATCTTTGCTGGACTGTGGCTAGCAACAGAAAAAAAATACAATTTTTTTACTCTGAAAACAGCTGAACATCAACTCCACTAAAATAGTAAGTTGCTTTTAGCAGAGTGTATCACGTTTGCGACACAAAACAATCACGTGAAAAAGCACGTGAACAAAACAAGCACGTGAAAAAATTGATTTAAGTCAGACTCGTGTATGGAACACAACACAACCGGTGCACAACACAGTTCTATGGCATGGGCCCTACTCTTTCTGTCAGAATCTCAGTAATTGCACAGGAAAAAAAAAAGTGCTGCAACGTCGATTTGACAGGTACACAGCACATGACTTATCTACACTATCTGACTTGCAAATAAGCGTCCATCTACCTAGCTAATATCTCTCATTACACAGGAGCTGGGTGCAGGAGCAGCATCTATCACGAGTGACATGCATAAAATGGCGCTGAGGGAACATGTCTGCTCTTTATATAGAGAGGACATGTGATGTCACTTGCCAATGTCTGTACAGTGTGGATGCTTCCTGTGCTCTGATTGGCTAGCCACGCTTTCCTGACTCAAAGTTTCCGCCTACAGGAGAAAAAAGATTACAAGCGTGCCGCTGATCTGACCTGTTCTGAGCTATCACAAGCCCCCCCATTCATCTTACACATCCCCCCGCTCATCATACACAAGCACTATGCTAGCAAAACTGATAAAAATGCTGTAGCTACCCCGCAACAACTGTTAAGAGGAAACTTTGTGCAGCAGGCCTTCATGGTAAAATAGCTGCTAGGAAACCACTGCTAAGGTCAGGCAACAAGCAGAAGAGACTTGTTTGGGCTAAAGAACACACCGAATGGACATTAGACCAGTGGAAATCTGTGCTTTGGTCTGATGAGTCCAAATTTGAGATCTTTGGTTCCAACCACCGTGTCTTTGTGCGATGCAGAAAAGGTGAACGGATGGACACTACATGCCTGGTTCCCACCGTGAAGCATGGAGGAGGAGGTGTGATGGTGTGGGGGTGCTTTGCTGGTGACACTGTTGGGGATTTATTCAAAATTGAAGGCATACTGAACCAGCATGGCTACCACAGCATCTTGCAGCGGCATGCTATTCCATCCAGTTTGCGTTTAGTTGGACCATCATTTATTTTTCAACAGGACAATGACCCCAAACACAGGCTGTGTAAGGGCTATTTGACCAAGAAGAAGAGTGATGGGGTGCTATGCCAGATGACCTGGCCTCCACAGTCACCAGACCTGAACCCAATCGAGATGGTTTGGGGTGAGCTGGACCGCAGAGTGAAGGCAAAAGGGCCAACAAGTGCTAAGCATCTCTGGGAACTCCTTCAAGATTGTTGGAAGACCATTTCCAGTGACTACCACTTGAAGCTCATCAAGAGAATGCAAAGCAGTCATCAAAGCAAAGGGTGGCTACTTTGAAAAACCTAGAATGTAAGACATATTTTCAGTTGTTTCACACTTTTTTTGTTAACTATATAATTCCACATGTGTTAATTCATAGTTTTGATGCCTTCAGTGTGAATGTACAATTTTCATAGTCATGAAAATACAGAAAATATCTTTAAATGAGAAGATGTGTCCAAACTTTTGGTCTGTACGGTACAGAGGACCGGTCAGGCTCCGTTGGGAAAGATGAGCCATTTCCCCGGTGGGGATACCAATTTTGAGCAGCCCCTGGAGATGCGTCTCCCTGTTGTGTGAACTGTTGTGTGAACTGTTCTTTGTTTTCCTTCTACACCCGGATTGAGTTGAGAGAGACATTTGTCCCTGCAGACACTAATCAGTAGACAGACTGACTTTTGCATATAGTTTTGCACCTATTTAAGTGCTCCCTATTGGTTTTATGTAAAACCACTTCTACCTCAGACCTCAGAAGCAAAACCTGTCTGGTGTGGCTCTCCTGGAGGTCCAGCTCAGGATCTCCATGCCCTGCAGCCACCCCAGGGCCTACGTTGAGGGTTTGGGACAGGTCCCTCATGCTGCTGAACTGACACTTTCTACCGTATTTTCTACAGTACTGTCTACATGCATAATGTCTCTTTAATGTTTTCTATACATGCATAATGTCTCTTTAATATTTTCTATATTTATACTATATATATATATATATATATATATATATATATATATATATATATCATGTAACGTTAAAGAATCTGAACCTCCCATAAAGGGAAGATTGTTTCATGTTTACAAAAACTTTTAAAATTTGAATGTCTGTACCGACTCTTTACTCTATTGCAGCCCGCGGACGTGCTGTGTTTCACCGGGGGGGAATGTGGCGCCCCTGAGGGTTCAGTCGCCACAGGGGTACTGCACCTCAGACAGAGGTGTGGTATCTCCTCTTCCAGGTAAGGATGGAGCATCCCTCAGGACCCCACTTCACCACTACACCACTCCTGTCCTGTAGGGGGCCCAAATGCACCAGGGTGCTGCCCCGGCCCGGGATAGAGGAGATGGGGGGAACGAAAGATAGGGGGAACCATGTAGTGGGTGAGGGTGGAGGACACACTTTTAGGAGACACTTATTGATTCATATTTAATCTACGGCCATCTTAAGTTCAAGGTCTTTGATTGAGGGTCTTCTGTTGGGGTCCAGCAAGAGGCTATAGCTGGCGGAAGGTTCGCGGTCCTCGTACTCTGGCCTTGAGACGAGGAGCGGGTCAGAGTTAACCACTGTCTCTACCCGGTCAAGGTCCTGACCTAAGAAGGCCTGGAGGGGAGCAGAGGAGATAGGCTCCACAGGCATCCCAGGGGGATACAGACGGAGCGGAGTCGCCACCTGTATTCTTCATTCTGGCCTAGTTAGAGGGATTCCTGCTGCAAGAGGGGTAACCGGCCCCCGACATCTGACTTCGTTACTTCACATCTCAGTCAGAAAAGCCCGGAGGCTTAGTGGATCCCAGGGGGATACGGACGGAGCGGAGTCGCCACCTGTATCTCTTAAACTGCGTTTATCCAGTGGGACCCGGCCTTACACTACGTTCAAACCACACACAGTCAGGGGGAGACTTAGTGGGAGAACTTACCAAGGAGAGGAACACACACCAGAGGGGTCTCGACAGGTGCTCCTGATCTACCTGGGAAGTGCTGAACCCCCTTCCCGGTGGCCACAGTACGCCGTGTGTAGCAGAGAGAAGCTTTGTGGCTAGAAGTTCATCTAAAGTGAGTAAAGACCCTGGATGACTTCACCCACCGCCTCAGCCTGTTATTTCCTGCGCAGCACTGCACCCACCATTCCTACTCACACTGCCCTGAGGCCTGCTCCGCCTGTCAGGAGACATCCCATCTTAGCTGCCCGTAACACCGGCCTCAATGGACTGCAGCAGCGCTGTTGTCCATCACCGGAAACCGCAGGTGGCGTAGTCGAAATACCACTCTTACTTGAAAGCGCATTATTTTTATGTGACAGCCCTGGGCACGGAATGGGTCCAGGCCACGACTGCATTCCCCCGCGACCCCTACACCGACCCGGCTCCGAGTACCCCAAGAACCCAGGGAGGGCAACAGGTGTCACACACTTACGATTCAGGTATATGCAATATGGTGAATTACAGCTGAAATTCTTTCTGGTGACATCGTTTACTTTTCCTGTCTTTTCCATCAGGCACAGACCAACAT
The DNA here is from genome assembly GCF_046119375.1 of Phyllobates terribilis. Taxonomy (NCBI): domain Eukaryota; kingdom Metazoa; phylum Chordata; class Amphibia; order Anura; family Dendrobatidae; genus Phyllobates; species Phyllobates terribilis. The sequence goes on along the minus strand of NW_027362761.1, from coordinate 22,036,093 downwards.
GACAATGTCTTCCAGCCAGGACTCATCTGCAGAGATTACAACATACGACGTCTCACATTTCCAGCACTGTCCCCATCTATTCCCAACCTCCATAAACTCCTCATTCTGTCTGCTCTTGCGGCATAAACAGTGACCCCAATAATTAAAAAAAATGTGTCATTAGTATGATTACTCCCTCCTCCAAAAATGCTACAGAGACTGTGTGCCAGATAGAAGGGGCTTCTAAAATAATAGTGTCCTATAGAATGTATTAACTCCCCCATTGTTTAACCTAAAAAGTAGTAATGCTCTGTATGTTATTATGAAGGTTATAATATCCCAAGTGCCCCCTTCAAGCAAGTGTCCCCTTAAAGTAACAATGTCCCCAAAAATGTAATGGTGCTCCCTGAGAGCCCTAATCAAAATTAACAATGCCTCCATTCAAAACACATAATGTCCTGAGTGCCCCCACAGCCCCTTATATACTGTATTATGGCCCTCACAGCCCATTATATACTGTATTACAGAACCCACAACTCCTTATACACTGTATAATGGCCCCCACAGCCCATTATATGATGGCCCCCCAGCTCCCTATATACTGTATTATGTCCCCAACAGCCTCGTATACATTGTATGATGCCCCCACAGCCCACAATACTGCATTATAACCCCCACAACTCCCTAAATATATTATTATGGCCTCCACAGCTACTCATATACTGCTTTATGTCCTCCACAGACCAGTATATATAGTATGATGTCCCCACAGCCCCTCTGCATATAGTATGATGGTCCTCAGCCCTTCTATATATAATATGATGGCCCTTCAGTCCCTTTCTATATAATATGATGACCCCACAACCCCTCTGCATATAGTATGATGGTCCCTCTATATATAGGATGATGGGCCCACAGCCCCACTATATATAATATGATGGCCCCTTTATATATAATAGGATGGCCTTATTGCCCCTGTGCATTTAATATGATGGCCCTCAGCAACACACATATATATATATATATATATATATATATATATATATATATATATATATATACTGTATATATATATATATATAAAATAGGATGGCCCCATAGCCCCTCTGCATATAGTATAACAACCCTTCTATATATAATATGATGACCCCTCAGCCTCCCTATATATAATATGATGACCCTACACACCCTCTATATATAACAGGATGGCACTATAGCCCTTCTATATATAGTATGATGGCCCTCAGCCTCATATATACGGTATAATAGGATGGCCCCTCAGCCGCTCTATATATAATAGTATTTATTTTATTTATTTTACTCACTTATATAGCACCATTAATTCCACAGCGCTTTATAGACATTACTGGCACTGTCCCCATTGGGGCTCACAATCTAGATTCCCTATCAGTATGTCTTTGGAGTGTGTGAGGAAACTGAGGTACCCGGAGGAAACCCACGCAAACACGGGAAGAACATGCAAATTCCTTGCAGATATTGTCCTTGGTGGGATTTGAATCGAGGACCCTAGTGCTGTCTAGCATTACAGCCCCTCTGCATAAAGTATGATCGCCCTCAGCCCATCTATTTACATTATGATGGCTCCTCAGCCCCTCTATATCCCCATTGCCTCTCTGCATATAGTATGATCTCCCTCAGCCCCTTTATATATAGTACAATGGGCCATCAGCCCCTCTATATATAATATGATGGTACCCCATAGCTCTATCATATGAAAAACATTAATTCAATCCTGATTCCCAGCACAGCTGCCTCTGTCTTCTGACTTCTATAGCTGGCCTGCAGGCGGTGCAATGCAATGACATCATCGCGCAGTCTGCATGAGTACACTGATGTCTCGTAAGCTGCACTCTGTGGCTTAGAAGACAAACAGTAATAGAGCAGGAAGCTTGAGTATTGCAGCTCTATCACGGGATTGAACTGTGTGAGCGTCATATAGATGCTGGCCAAGGCCGGCATCACCAACCGGCGCACCCGGGCAAGTGCCAGGGCCCTGAGCAAATGGGGGCGGCCACTCGCCATCGGGAACAACAGCATGCTATGGGGCCCATGAGTAGGGGTGCCTGGTGCCAGCATGGGCGCTGACACAGGGCCCCCTTCCCCACACCCTACTTTAAACTGTTTGAAATACTTACCTCTCCCAGTCCCTCTGCTGCTTCGGTCTCCTCAGAGACTTGTGACTCTCTGTGACATCTCAGCGCAAAGGGCGCGATGACCTCACTACAGCATGCCCTCTTTGCAGAGCAGTGCAGAGAGTCAGAAGACACTGAGGAGACAGGAGCAGCTGAGGAACAGGGAGAGGTGAGTATTTAATAATTTCTATTTTATGTATGGAGAATTATATGGGGCCCATTATTCTGTATGGAACATTAAATGTGGCCCATTCTGTATGGAGCATTATATGGGGCCCATTATTCTGTATGGAACATTATATGGGGCCCATTCTGTATGAAGCATTATATGCGGCCCATTAGTCTGTATGGAGCAATATATGGGGCCTATTATTCTATATGGAGCATTATATGAGGCCCATTCTGTATGGAGCATTATGTAAGACCCATTATTCTGTATGGGGCATTATATGGGGTCCATTATTCTCTGTGGAGCACTATATGGGGCCCATTATTCTGTATGGAGCACTATATGGGGCCCATTATACTATGAGGGGTACTATATGGGACCCATTATACTGTATGGAGCACTAAATAGGGCCTATTATACTGTATGAAGCAATATATGGGGCCCATTATTCTGTATGGAGCAATATATGGGGTCCATTATTCTGTATGGAACATTATATGGGGTCCATTATACTGTATGGAACACTATATGGGGCCCATTATTCTGTATGGAACACTATATGGGGCCTATTATACTATAAGGGGGACTATATGGGACCCATTATACTGTATGGAACACTATATGGGGCCTATTATACTGTATGGAAAAATATATGGGGCCCATTATTCTGTATGGAGCAATATATGGGGTCCAGTATTCTGTATGGAACATTATATGGGGTCCATTATACTGTATGGAGCACTATATGGGGCCCATTATTCTGTATGGAGCATTATATGGGGCTCATTATACTGAATGGAGCAATATATGAGGTCCATTATACTGTATGGAGCATTATATGGGGCCCATAATACTGTATGGATGAATATATGAGGCCTATAACACTGTATAGAGCACTATGTGGTGCCCATAATACTGCATGGAGGACTATGTGTTACCCATAATTCTGTATGAAGGACTATGTGGTGCCCATAATACTGTATGGAGGACTATGTGGTGCCCATAATACCGTATGGATAACTATGTGGTGCTCATAATACTGTATGGAGGACTATGTGGTGCCCATAATACCGTATGGAGCACTATGTGATGCCCATAATACTGTATGGAGGACTATGTGGTGCCCACAATACTGTATTGAGGACTATGTGGTGCCCACAATACTGTATGGAGGACTATGTGGTGCCCATAATACTGTATGGAGGATTATACTGTCTGGTCTAAAATGAAAAATTTTGAATCCCCCCAGTGCATTCACTGTGCGCTATGAAGATTCCCCGTTTTCTGAGCTATTGTAGAATTTACAATAGATATCACTCATGTAATAGCAACTGAAATCTTTGGCATTGTACTATACCTATATTTCTCTGCAGTATCTTTGCATCATTAATCGTATGTGTTAAAGGGATCCACTGAGACTCTTTTTCCCGGGACCCACAAAAACCTAGAGCCGGCACTCATGATGACACAGTTCAATGTGGCGGACAGAGTTCAATGTGGCGGACACAGGAGATCCAGGGCTCCGGGCAAGACATTCAGGAGCTTTGATACTAGCGACACTCGTGACCAAGAGAGATAGAAGGGGGAAACAAAGGCAAAGTCAAAATAGAGCCATGAAGTGAAAACCAGACAGACAGAAAAGAGAAAAATCTTAATGAGAGACAGAAGGCAAAATCCAGGAAGGCTAGGTGAATCAAATACACACAGTAAAGAAGCAGGGTAGAATGATATGCACTGTCACCTACATGTAAGGATGTGGACTGCCGTACCCTGTTCCTGCCCCTGAAGACAACAATCGCACTTTGTGTATGGTTTGTGTATGGCGTCATGTGGTCTTACATATAATAGTGATGTGCGTCTTATATAATGAGTTATGGTAACGTGACGCGCCCCCTGAGCCGTGTGTGGGGGAATACCCGGAGCCAGGTCTCTGTGTAATGTCAGGGGTTGTAGTCTCCGTGGCGGCGACCCGGTCGCGTGGCTCAGGGTGGTCAAACCAGTGGCGGATCTGTTTATTTGGTTTTTAATGTTTAAATGTCCGACTACGCCATCCGTGGATTGCGATCACTGAGAACCGCCGCTGCGGGGCAGACCACTGAGGCTGATGTTGCGTGTGCAGCAGAGGGTAGTATAACTCCTCACGGGAGGAGTATAGCCTCAGGGCAGCGTGTGTAGATGGTGAGGGTTGTGGTGCATGGGCACAGCAGAAATGACTCAGAGTCCGTGCAGTGCAGTTCAGGGTCTTTACTGTTGGTAATGAAGAAGGCCCTGCCGGGAGTACTGGCTAACATTAGAGGCCTGGTCAGTCTGTGAGCGAACAAGAGTCCCCCTGGCCAGGTGGAGGTGTAGGCTGTTATGCACACGCCCGGGCTGAGCGGCGTGTGCGTGTGATTGTAGTGATTCCACTGGACCATGAACCGGAGAGTGCCTGGAGGGGCGTGACTAAGTATCTGGCCGATCCGACCAAGATGGCACGACGGCATACGACGCCAGTGCACCAGGGAGAAACCGGGCAGAGGGACCAGGTGCTACTCCAGGTCAAACTCCGGACACGGGGGTTGACCCACACAGGGATTACTGGATCAGGCTGGTTAGGCTGGCGCACAGACTGGAGGGTATAGGCAGGCACGACTGGTATGCAGGCAGGCGGGTAAAGGCAAGCGCAGCTAGAGTGCAGACAGGGAGGCACTAGCAGGTAGGAACACAGGCGGGATAGGACCCAGTACACACTGGGACTCAGGAACAATACAGGTAGAGGGGTACAGGCAAGCACAGCTAGAGTGCAGACAGGGAGGCACTAGCAGGTAGGAACACAGGCGGGATAGGACCCAGTACACACTGGGACTCAAGAACAGGCAGGTTAGGCTGGCACAGACTGGTGGATATAAGCAAACACGGCAGGTATGCAGATGGGTGGATACAGGCGAGTATGCAGGCAGGGAGGTACTGGCCGAAAGGACGGGCTGGAGCACAGAAAGGTTAAGACCCAGTACAGACTGGGTCACAGAACCGCAGATGCGGTAGACAACCACAGCAGAGAGGGAACGCCCGAAGCGGTGGGCAAGAACAGAGCAGGACGGGGCTGCAGGAGCAGCGAGCACAAGCAGGGCAGGACAGGACTGCCGGAGCAGCGGGCAGAAGCAGGGCAGGACAGGACTGCCGGAGCAGCAGGCAGAAGCAGGGCAGGACAGGACTGCCGGAGCAGCGGGCAGAAGCAGGGCAGGACAGGACTGCCGGAGCAGCGGGCAGAAGCAGGGCAGGACAGGACTGCCGGAGCAGCGGGCAGAAGCAGGGCAGGACAGGACTGCCGGAGCAGCGGGCAGAAGCAGGGCAGGACAGGACTGCCGGAGCAGTGGGCAGAAGCAGGGCAGGACAGGACTGCCGGAGCAGTGGGCAGAAGCAGGGCAGGACAGGACTGCCGGAGCAGTGGGCAGAAGCAGGGCAGGCTAGAACCGCCGGAACGGTAAGCAAAGGAGTCAGAGCAGACTAGAACCGCCGGAGCGGTGAGCAAAGGAGTCAGAGCAGGCTAGGCTGAGTAGGGGGGACAGGGCTCTGTTCACACGGAACAGACAGGAAGGGAAAGGCAGAGCCAGACACCCACAGGGTACTAGCAGAGAAGTAGCGAGTGGACCACAAACTCACAAACGGGAGTACAGAGACAACAAGCAGGAGTTAGGTACGAGTTCAGACTCTGCAGAAAAAGGAAGGGAACGGACATAGAGGCAAAACAGGTAAAGGATAGGAGAGAGTTCAGACTGGAACTGAGTGTACGGAGGAGACCGACACTGCAGCGGAATACAGGAGCGGGTCTGGGAATACGGCCCCCAGAGAGGCAGGACGAACAGGCAAGGTGCGTGTTCAGACAGGACAGACAAGATACAGGAGCAGGTCTAGGTAATCGGCCCCTAGAAGGCAGGAGGAACAGGCTAGGAGCGTGTTCAGACAGGTCAGACAAGATACAGGAACGGGTCTAGGTAATCGGCCCCTAGAAGGCAGGAGGAACAGGCTAGGAGCGTGTTCAGACAGGCCTGGAAATACAGCCTCCAGGATAGGCAGACAAGAGAACACAGAACGGGACCTGGCACCTTCAGAGTGCAAGCACACACTGAATGAAACACTATGCTCAGGCAGGAATAGATGGGAGCAGCTGAGCTATATACCAGGTGACAGACAGCAATAGGCTGAGGACGCACAAGGGGTGTGACCCACAGCAGGTACAAAAAGCAGGAAGTGATCGGGCACCGCCCTTAAGCAGCAGAAACAGACACAAACAGACAGCATGGAGGGAAGCCAGAGAGACATTCTGGACAGGAGATCAAGTGCGCGCTCTTGCACAGTGGGAGATGGACCACTATGCAAGGACGCCGCCAGGTATGTTACATAGGCCTTCCCGTCTGACTGCACTCTTCCTGGCTACCCTGCTGTAGTCGTGTAGTAGCCCACGTCCCTGAGTGTACCGTGTGGTGCTCAGCCGTATGGCTGGTGACTTGGGGCCTTTGGTACCTTCCACTCCTCGATGGCGGTGCCGGTTCCTTGCGTGTGACTGAGCCTCCGGGCTTTCTATGGCCAGAGGACCTGAAATCCCCTGCCAGGTGGTTTCTGCTGCTGGATGTGGATATCCTCACAGCCTCGAACTCCGGTGTCCGGTTCTCTGCGCCTTCGGCCAGGACGAGCTCTGCTAGCTCCAGTCCCTGGCCTTCAGCTCCTGTCTCCTACAGAGCTCCTTGCTGCTCTGTCCCTCTCTCTGGAACTACTCGACTCGACTCTCTAACCCCGCCCCAGATCCAGTTTATAAAGGGCAGGTACCTCCCCTCCCTGGACTGGGGCAGGAGGCGTTGCATGCAATAGTGCTCCTGACCAGGAAAACACATGCTCGCTCTCAGACATGGTATTTCTACCACTGTGGCAACCAGACCCCCTGGGGTGCCACATTCCCCCCTGGTAAACTTTAGTACTCCGGGACTAAACACATTTTATGAAAACATACATAACAGGGTATAAGCAATAACACATCAACATATGTACAAGGAGTTCAGTCTTTATAGGTCACGGCACTTCCGTAACCAGGTGTCCATGTCACCCAAGAGGTATTTTGAGGGACCCGTCCCAAACCCTCCACGTAGGCCCTGGGGTGGGTACAGGGCATAGATGATCCGGCGTTGGACCACATCTTCAGCCACCTCCACAGGTTTTTGTTCTGTGTTCTGGCACAAAAGGGGCACTTAACAGATGCAACTATTTACAAGGTACAGTTCCGGTTATTCATTGTCCATAACCTGTCAGTCCATAAACCCTGTCGGGTAACTTGAGAAACATAATTATTATTCATGCAACAAACATAAAACATTTCAACATTTACAATATACAGGTACAGTACAGACCAAAAGTTTGGACACACCTCATTTAAAGATTTTTCTGTATTTTCATGACTATGAAAATTGTACATTCACACTGAAGGCATCAAAACTATGAATTAACACATGTGGAATTATATACTTAACAAAAAAGTGTGAACCAACTGAAAATATGTCTTATATTCTAGGTTGTTCAAAGTAGCCACCTTTTGCCTTGATGACTGCTTTGCACACTCTTGGCATTCTCTTGATGAGCTTCAAGAGGTAGTCACCGGAAATGGTCTTCCAACAATCTTAAAAGCGTTCCCAGAGATGCTTAGCACTTGTTAGCCCTTTTGCCTACACTCTGCGGTCCAGCTCACCCCAAACGATCTCGATGGGGTTCAGGTCTGGTGACTGTGGAGGCCAGGTCATCTGGCGTAGCACTCCATCACTCCCGCTCTTGGTCAGATAGCCCTTACACAGCCTGGAGGTGTGTTTGGGGTCATTGTCCTGTTGAAAAATAAATGATGGTCCAACTAAACACAAACCGGATGGAATAGCATGCCGCTGCAAGATGCTGTGGTAGTCATGCTGGTTCAGTATGCCTTCAATTTTGAATAAATCCCCAACAGTGTCACCAGCAAAGCACCCCCACACCATCACACCTCCTCCTCCATGCTTCACGGTGGGAACCAGGCATGTAGAGTCCATCCGTTCACCTTTTCTGCATCGCACAAAGACACGGTGGTTGGAACCAAAGATCTCAAATTTGGACTCATCAGACCAAAGCACAGATTTCCACTGGTCTAATGTCCATTCCTTGTGTTCTTTAGCCCAAACAAGTCTCTTCTGCTTGTTGCCTGTCCTTAGCAGTGGTTTCCTAGCAGCTATTTTACCATGAAGGCCTGCTGCACAAAGTCTCCTCTTAACAGTTGTTGAAGAGATGTGTCTGCTGCTAGAACTCTGTGTGGCATTGACCTGGTCTCTAATCTGAGCTGCTGTTAACCTGCGATTTCTGAGGCTGGTGACTTGGATAAACTTATCCTCAGAAGCAGAGGTGACTCTTGGTCTTCCTTTCCTGGGGCAGTCCTCATGTGAGCCAGTTTCTTTGTAGCGCTTGATGGTTTTTGCAACTGCACTTGGGGACACTTTCAAAGTTTTCCCAATTTTTCGCACTGACTGACCTTCATTTCTTAAAGTAATGATGGCCACTCGTTTTTCTTTACTTAGCTGCTTTTTTCTTGCCATAATACAAATTCTAACAGTCTATTCAGTAGGACTATCAGCTGTGTATCCACCTGACTTCTGCACAACACAACTGATGGTCCCAACCCCATTTATAACGCAAGAAACCCCACTTATTAAACCTGACAGGGCACACCTGTGAAGTGAAAACCATTTCCGGTGACTACCTTTTGAAGCTCATCAAGAGAATGCCAAGAGTGTGCAAAGCAGTCATCAAAGCAAAAGGTGGCTACTTTGAAGAACCTAGAATATAAGACATATTTTCAGTTGTTTCACACTTTTTTGGTAAGTATATAATTCCACATGTGTTAATTGATAGTTTTGATGCCTTCAGTGTGAATGTACAATTTTCATAGTCATGAAAATACAGAAAAATCTTTAAATGAGAAGGTGTGTCCAAACTTTTGGTCTGTACTGTATATATCATTTTTTTTCTAGATTCTCCAGCGAGCGGGCTTCTGACCTCTAGTGCTCCTGGTGGACCTACGTAACACACTATCTGGTGGTGTTCTTTCTGGGTCCCCTGTTTCCACCCCTTGTGTAGTGGGCTTGCTAGTGTCTGCACTACAGGTGTTTGGAGATGTTACGGGTAGGTTGGGCAGCTTTCTGCATACTCTTTGGCTTACCACGGGCACGGCAGGCTCACTACTAGCAGAGGGTTGATTCTCCTGGGCTGCTGGTATGGAATCTTCTGCCTCCGGGGCCGGTTGCTCTCCCAACACTACTTGCTCTTCTGTAGGCCCTTGAGGGGCTGGCTGGAGAAAGGTAAGGACTGGTACCACAATAGCATTGTTAATTTGTGTCCAGGACTGGGGAAATTCTCAGAGTACTGTACTGACCATTTCTTCCCTTTCCTCTGCGGGTTGAGGGCTATCTTGGTCTTCATCAGTGCTTTGCAGCTGCTCGGGACACTTCTTCAGGTGGTCTCTGGAGACAGTGGCTGTGGTCTCTCCTCCATCCTTACTGATAATGCATTCTTTCGGATTTTCATGACTTGAGGGCAGTTCTGTGTGCGGGTCTTCCTCCCACTGGTCATCCAACTTATGGAGCCGCCTCTTCCTCTTCAAGACCTGCTCTCCAGGTGCCAGGGGAACAGCGTGAGCATGCTGGTTGTAAGTCCTCTCTTGCCTTTCTCGTGCTTGAGACAGACTTCTCTCAACACTCTCCTGCACTTTCCGGTACTGCTGCTGCCGCTCTGTATCCCAGTCTGCCTCTGGCGAGGTGTCCTCGGGTGTCAGGACTCCCATATCCAGGTCAATAGGCAGATTACCAGGTCTTGCTCTCATTAGGTAAGCCGGAGTGCAGTTGGTGGAATTTACTGGGATGTGGTTATACAAGTCCACCAGATCAGGCAGTTTTTCAGGCCACAGACTGCGTTCTTCCAGGGGCAACGTTTTCAGCAAGTCTATCACCACCTGGTTCATCTTCTCACACAATCCGTTGGTTTGGGGGTGATAGGGCATTGTCCTTATCTTCTTGCAGCCATAGAGGTTGCAGAACTCCTGGAAGACCTCCGCTTCGAAGGCTGGACCTTGGTCAGTCAACACTTGCTCCGGATACCCGTGTGGACGGCAGAAGTGCTGCTCGAAGGCTCTAGCTGCTGTCTGAGCTGTTAAGTCCTTAACTGGGACCACCACCAGGAACCGGGAGTAATGGTCTACGATGGTGAGGGTGTAGACGTACCCGGACCTACTTGGAGCCAGCTTCACATGGTCCAGGGCTACCAGTTCTAGTGACTGCCTGGTGATGATGGGCTGAAGGGGAGTCTTCTGGCTGGCACGGTCCTTTCTCCTCAGGTTGCACGGGCCACAGTCTCTGCACCATCTCTCAATGGCCCCTCTCATGCCTACCCAGAAGAACAGTTCACGCAACAGGAACTCCAACTTCTTCCATCCAAAGTGCCCTGCTCCGTCGTGGTATGCCTCCAGGACCATAGCCGCGTCTCGTCTCGGGACCACTACCTGCCAGGTCAGCTCATGTGCCTGAGAGTTGACAATCCTCTGGCACAGCTTCACCTTGTAGAGAAACAGTTTACTCTTCTCCTTCCACAGCTGTTTGGTCTCTTCCGGAGCGTCTGGGTCAATGCGGGCATCAGCCTGTGTCAGCATCTCTTTTACCAGGCGGACGGCTGGGTCACTGTCTTGCGTCTCCGCCCAGCTGTAGTGGGGTAAGGGATTGAACATGGCAGAGTGCTTGTCCCTTACACAGTGGGAACACTGGGTAATCCCATGACGGTGGAACGCAGTTCTTCTGGATCTTCCCCTCCGTCCGGCAAGTTCGGCATCCTGGACAGGGCGTCTGCATTGGCATTTGTGCGTCCCGCCCGGTATTTGATGGTAAACTCATAGTTGGACAGCCGGGCCATCCATCTTTGCTCCAGGGCACCAAGATTTGCAGTGTCCAGGTGTGTCAACGGGTTGTTGTCCATGTACACAGTGAACTTGCAGAGGCAAGGTAATGTTTGAAACGTTCCGTCACTGCCCACATCACTGCCAGGAACTCTAGCTTGAAGGAGCTATAATTCTCAGGGTTTCTCTCTGTGGGCCGTAGTTTTCGGCTGGCGTAAGCAATTACCCGTTCTCTGCCCTGCTGGATCTTGGAAAGTACGGCTCCTAGCCCCACGTTACTGGCGTCTGTGTGGAGGATGAAAGGCTGGCCGTAATCAGGGTAAGCCAGGACCTCAACCCCCGTGAGGGCCATCTTCAGCTGGCAGAAAGACTCCTCTTCCAGCTTGTCCCACTTGAAGGCTTCTGATTCTTGGTCTTTGACTGACCTAACAGGAGGTCTTGCATAGGGGCTGCCATTTTGGTGAACCCAGAGATGAATCTTCAGTAGTAGCCTACCAACCCGAGGAACTGCCGCACTTCCTTTATGCTGGAGGGTCTTGGCCAGTCCTTAATCACTGTGATCTTATCAGGGTCTGGAGCTACTCCGTCAGCACTCACCACGTGTCCCAGGTACTGTACCTTTGGTTTCAGTAGATGACACTTGGAGGGTTTCACCTTTAGGCCGTAGCCTGCCAGGGCGTCAAACACCTCTACCACGTGTTTCAGATGGTCCTCATATGTTTTGGAATACATGATGATATCGTCCAGGTATAGCAGGACCGTCTCGAAATTCCTGTGCCCCAGGCAGCACTCCACCAACCGCTGGAAGGTTCCTGGTGCATTGCAGAGCCCGAACGGCATACAGTTGAATTCGCTGAGACCCATCGGGGTGGTGAATGCGATCTTCTCCTTGTCTGCCTCTGCTACAGGAACCTGCCAGTACGCGCTAGTAAGATCCAAAGTGGAGAAGAAGTTAGCAGACTTTAATGCAGCTAAAGATTCTTCTATCCTAGGTAACGGGTACGCATCTTTGTGTGTGATACGGTTGACCTTTCTGTAATCTACACACATTCTCATGGTGTCATCTTTCTAGAGAACTAGTGGAGCTGCCCAGGGGCTACAGCTGTCCCTGATTACCCCAGCCTCCTTCATTTCTCGCAACATTCCCTTGGCATTCTGATAGTGTGCAGGGGGTACAGGTCAGTATCTTTCCTTTATGGGTGGATGGTCTCCTGTGGGATGTGGTGTTCTACCCCCTTTACTTGCCCAAAGTCTAGCGGGTGTTTGCTAAAGACCCTTTCGTACTCCTGCACCACCCGGTAGACTCCCTGTTTTTGGTGTAAGGGAGTGGAGTCGGTGCCCATGTGTCACCCTGGCCTGGATGCCACAAATGTATAATAAAGCTGTGTCTGAGAGCAAGGGGGAGGTTCTCTGGTCAGGGACCATTAGCATGCAGTACCTCCTGTCCTGGCCAGTAGGGGGAGCAGGCTGCCCCTATAAAAGCTGGAACTGGGGGCAGGGTTAGGAGAACTGGACGACCTGTCTCTGAAGAAAGAGGTGTCCCAGAACAGGGACAGACAGTTGTGTTGCAGCCTAAGAGGCCGTGTGGCAGTAGGAGAGCCATGAGCCAGGGACAAGAGGCGAAGCGAGCCTGTCCAGGCAGATAGAGAAACTAATCTACCAGACTTTGGTGTCTGAGGCTGTGAGGATTCCAAGTCCTACAGCAGATAACCAGTCCGCAGAGGATTGTACGTCCTTTGGCCTAAGAAGCCCAGAGGTTCCGCCACAGCAGAAGGGACCAAAAAAGCCGTACCAGGCCGGGAGTATAAAGGGGCCCAAGTTGCAAGCCATACGGGCGAGAAGACACGGCGAGCTCAGGAACGTGGGCTATTACACCACGAGGAGGGAAATAGCCAGAAAGAGCGCAGAGAGCACGGTAGGCCTACACCCTCACCCTGATCAGGGCCAGCTTCCCACTTGTTCTCAGACATCCAGGTCCCCTCCTAGCCGGGACTGTTTTTGGGTCATCTCACCTGTTCTAATAAAGACCCTGAACTGTTTAAGAGGCCTCCGTTTCCTGGCTATTGCGGTCTGAATCATCCCCTCCATCATTCATTATATACTGCCCTGGGGCCATACTCCTCCCGTGTGGAGTTGTACTATTCAGTGCTGCACACTTACATCTGCCCCAGCGGTCTGCACTGCAGTGGCGGTTAGCCCTGACCGCAATCCACGGGTGAAGTAGTCGGACATTGCAAAACATATAGAAGACTGCCACTGGTCTGACCACCCTGAGCCACAGACCGGGTTGCCACTACTATCCCCATTATTGCCCTGTTACCCGGATCCGAGTGTTTCACGGCCCAGGGGGCGAGTCAGCTTTGGCGCAGTCGGCAGGATTGTGACCAACCCGCCCCAAACGGGTATTGCGTGCCTGAAAAAGACTGTACACGTACCTTGAAAAAGAGGTTTCCCGCCGTCCAGAGCCGTTTCCCGCCATTTTCAGCCGTCTCCCACCATCTTCAGCAGCTTCCCGCCATCGGACGCCATCTGCAGGACGCCACGCGGGAAGAAGAGGGGCGCGAGACCCGAACCTCCGCCCTACGCACCGACGCTGCGCAAGGTCCTGGAAGGGAGATAGAGCGACGCTGACGTCACCAGGATGCGACGCAAGGTCTTCGTCCGGAGCAGCACCAGCGGAGCCGCGGCCTACAGAAGAGGATCGTCGGAAGGTAGGCTACGCTTAACTAGGGGGAGGAAGATGTCGGACGCGGAGGCGCCCACTACCACCAGTGCAGCTGCAGCAGCGGTGATGCCATTCTCCTTGCCTTACATCCCTGGAGCGGCCTGGCTGCCCAAGTATTCAGGGGAGCCCCATGCACTAACTGACTTTAAGGAAAGGCTGTACAGTTTATTCCAAGTTTACCCCCTGACAGAGGAACAGAAGATCAGCATACTGACAGGGCAGTTAACTGCCGCAGCCCAGCGGGAGGTAAAGTCATGGCCCGCTGAGGAGAAAAGAACTGTAAAGGACATTCTGGCCAGGCTGCGGGGTACCTTTGATACACGTACCTCCGCTGAAATTAAAATGCGGTTCTACGGATGTAAGCAGCAGGCACAGGACAGCATCAGAGACTATGCCCTAAATTTGCAGGAAGCTTTGAGAGCCATCAAACAAGCTGACCCTGGCAGCGTGCAGGATACAGATAAGCTATTAACAGAACAGTTCATAGAAGGTCTGCTGTCTAGCGCCCACAGGACCCAGCTGCGCCTCATGTTCTTTCAGAACCCTGATCTGACCTTTGCCCAATTCAAGGACAGGGCCATAAGGGTGCTCCGTGAACCCGCAACCAGTGGCGCTATAAACCCCCGGCGCCCTGCTCTCACCTACCACCAGGAGGCGGCGCCCTCCTCTATGGACTCTGTGGGGGCCGATGCACAGGCCCTGAACCAAGCCCCATCGAAAGATCTGCACTAAGTCCAGGAGATGACCAGGAGCGTCGCGGCGTTGACCAGGACCGTCCAGGCATTACAAGTGGACCCGTCAAGACCCATCGAGTTGGCTTCAAGTCCGGAGAATGTCCCGTGGCGTCGACAGAGGAGGACCCCGTCGTTCCGAGGGAGGCCCACAGACCACTACGCGGAGGATGGACAGCCCATTTGCCGTCGATGCAACCAGCCCGGACACGTTTCCAGGTACTGTAATTTAAATGGGTCCAACCTGGGGCAGAGGGCCAACCCCCAGGCATAAGATCACCAGGCCCTTACAATTGGCGTAATAAGTACGTTGGGGGGCGCCCGGTTTTACCCGTGGTGCTGGACGGTATCCCCATGAGCGCATTGCTGGATACCGGGTCGCAAGTAACTACTATCCCTTATGTATTTTTTTAAGCAGTATTGGACTGATGCTGATATAACACGGTATCCAGACAATGACTTGAGCATCATCGCCAGCAATGGCTTGCCCGTGCCTCAGATGGGGTTCAAGGAGATGACCATTAAGATTGGTAAAGTTGAACTACCGGCACAGGGAGTGATTATTGTGGACATTGACCGTCGTGAAAGTCACCCTAAAATAACTGTGGGTACTAACGTGATTGAAAATTGTCTTTCAGAGGTAATTGTAATTCTACAACAGGTGGCAGTGAATGCTAGTTCCAGCCAACAGAGAGTCCTCAGCAAAGAGATAAAAGCCCTGATGGGACAGCAGCAGGTAGAACTGTCTGGTGGTGAGATCGGTAGCGTAAGAATGAGTGACCCATTCCCCATTTCCATGCCTCCCAAAAGTGAAATGATGATCTGGTGTCGGACTGCAATTGGGTTGAGAGGTAGAGACTACCAAGCCATGGTAGAAGCCGTGTACTCAGACAGCAGGCCCACCATTTGGACAGGCCGGGGGGTGGTTGATGTCCGTCATGGGAGGGTGCCCGTTCGCATTCTCAACATTGGGGAGAGGGAGGTACACTTACCCAGGTACGCTACACTTGCCAAACTGTTTGCTGTCGAACACAAAGCTATTAGGGCCGTGGAGCCTTTGCCTCCATCTCCACAGGCGGAGGGTAATGGCTCCCAGAAACAAAAGGAGGACTGGTGCCAGAAACTCCATGTGGGTGCTGACTCCACCCCCTGCACCAAAAACAAGGAGTCTACCAGGTGGTTCAGGAGTACGAGAGAATTTTTAGTAAGCACCTGCTAGACTTCGGCCGAGTAAAGGGAGTGGAACACCACATCCCCACGGGGAGCCACCCACTAAT
Source organism: Phyllobates terribilis (assembly GCF_046119375.1). Classification (NCBI taxonomy): domain Eukaryota; kingdom Metazoa; phylum Chordata; class Amphibia; order Anura; family Dendrobatidae; genus Phyllobates; species Phyllobates terribilis. The sequence goes on along the minus strand of NW_027362761.1, from coordinate 22,020,130 downwards.
AAAGGAGAGGCACAGACCTGTACCCCCTGCACATTATCAGAATGCAAAGGGCATGCTGAGGGAAATGAAAGAAGCCGGGGTCATTAGTGATAGCTGTAGCCCCTGGGCAGCACCCTTGGTTCTGGTAAAAAAGAAAGACGGCACCATGAGAATGTACGTGGACTATAGGCAAATCAACCGTATCACCCACAAAGACGCATATCCGCTGCCTAGAATAGAGGAGTCTTTAGCCGCACTAAAATCAGCTAACTTCTTTTCTACTTTGGACCTTACTAGCGGGTACTGGCAGGTTCCTGTGGCAGAGGCTGACAAGGAGAAGACCGCCTTCACCACCCCGATGGGACTGAGCGAGTTCAACTATATGCCCTTCGGGCTCTGCAACGCACCAGGGACCTTCCAGAGGCTAATGGAATGCTGTCTAGGGCACCGAAACTTCGAGACGGTCCTACTTTACCTGGACGACGTGATCGTCTATTCGAAGACCTACGAGGACCATCTAAAACACCTGGCAGAGGTGTTCGAAGCCCTGGCAGGCTATGGCCTGAAGGTGAAACCATCAAAGTGTCACCTGTTGAAACCGAAGGTCCAGTACCTAGGGCACGTGGTAAGTGCAGAAGGAGTAGCCCCCGACCCTGACAAGGTCACAGTAATCAAGAGCTGGCCAAGCCCCTCAAACATCAAAGAAGTAAGGCAATTTCTCGGGTTGGTAGGCTACTACCAAAGGTTCATTACCGGGTTCACTAAGATGGCAGCCCCTATGCAGGACCTCCTGATAGGACAGTCTAAGTCCAGAAGCCAAAAGCCACCCTTCAAGTGGGACAAGCCGGAAGAGGAGTCCTTCCGCCAGTTTAAGATGGCCCTCACAGTGGATGAGATCCTGGCCTACCCCGATTATGGCCAGCCTTTCATTCTCCACACAGACGCCAGTAATGTGGGGCTGGGAGCCGTACTGTCACAAAACCAACAGGGCAGAGAAAGGGTGATCGCGTATGCCAGCCGGAAGCGGAGGCCCACTGAAAGGAACCCGGAGAATTACAGCTCCTTCAAGCTAGAATTCTTGGCAGTGGTGTGGGCCGTCACAGAACGGTTTAAGCATTACCTGGCCTCCGCAAAGTTCACCGTGTACACGGACAACGACCCGTTGACACACCTGGACAATGCAAGACTAGGTGCCCTAGAGCAGCGGTGGATGGCAAGACTCTCGAATTATGACTTCACGATCAAGTACCGGGCAGGCAGAACCAATGCCAACGCTGACGCCCTATCGAGAATGCCTCACTTACCTGACGGAGGCAAAGACCCAGAAGAGCTGGAGGAGGTAGAACTCCCTGCGTTTTACCGGTATGGAGCCACTCAATACTCCCACCGCATGAAGGAGGAAGACTTAACAACCGTCATGATCAATCCCCTACCTCACCACAGCTGGGCCGAGACCCAAGATAGTGACCCTGCAATCTGCATGGTGAAAGACCTGTTGACCCGAGAAGACGCCCGTCTAGATCCGGATGCTCCAGAGGAAGCCAAGCAGCTATGGAAAGAGAAGAGCAGGCTGTTCCTCTATGAAGGTAAGCTGTGCAGAAGACTCGTCAACCACCGGACGCACGAGCTGACCTGGCAAGTCGTGGTCCCAAGGTGAGATGCAGCTATGGTCCTGGAGGCTTACCATGACAGGGGGGGCATTTCGGCTGGAAGAAACTGGAGTTCCTGATAAGAGGTCGGTTCTTCTGGATCGGCATGAGAGGGGCTGTAGAGAAGTGGTGCAGGGACTGTGGCCCTTGTAATCTAAGGAGAAAGGACCGCACCAGCCAGAAGACACCCTTGAGGCCCATCGTCACCCAGCAGCCTCTTGAGCTGGTAGCTCTGGACCACGTCAAATTGGCTCCAAGCCGGTCAGGATACGTTTATGCCCTGACAATCGTGGACCACTATTCCCGATTTCTAGTGGTGGTCCCTGTAAAAGACTTGACAGCTCAAACGGCAGCCAGAGCCTTCCAGCAATACTTCTGCCGCCCACACGGGTATCCGGAACAAGTCCTGACAGACCAGGGTCCAGCGTTCGAGGCTGAAATCTTCCAAGAGTTCTGCAACCTCTATGGCTGTAAGAAGATTCGGACAACGCCTTGCCACCCACAAACCAACGGGATGTGTGAGAAAATGAACAATATAGTCATTGATCTCCTGAATACGTTGCCCCTGGAGGAACGCAGCCTGTGGCCAGAAAAACTGCCGGACCTGATAGACTTATACAACCATATTCCGGTGAACGCTACAAACTGCACCCCGGCTTACCTGATGCGAGCCAGACCAGGTAAGCTGCCCATAGACCTGGAGATGGGAGTCCTAGTACCCGAGGACACCTCCCCAGATGCGGACTGGGATACGGAAAGGCGGCTTCAGTACAAGAAGGTACAGGAGAGTGTGGAGAAGAGCCTGGCCCAGGTGAGAGAAAGGCAAGAAAGACTCTTCAACCAACACGCCCCTGCTGGTCCCCTAGAACCTGGTGAGCAGGTCCTGAAGCAAAAGAGAAGGCTACACAAGCTGGAGGACCAGTGGGAAAGGGAACTCTACACCGTACTGCAGTCTGATCACGACAACCCAAAGGTGTGCGTGATCACCAAGGATGGAGGAGAAACCACTAGTACCGTCTCCAGAGACTACCTAAAAAGGTGCCCCGAGCAACTACGGAATGCAGAAGAGGATCAAAGTGACCTTGAACCCGCAGAGGACAAGGAAGAAATGATCAGCACCGTTCTTGGGGAGTTCCCTCAGTCCTGGACTCGAATAAACGACGCCATAGTGGTACCCGTCCTGCATTTCCTGCAACCAATTCAGCAACAACCTACACCGGAGCAGGAAAGTGAAGAAGAACAAGCAGTTCCAGAGGCAGAAGAGCCTGTACCAGCAGCCCAGGAGAATCAACCCTCTGCTGACAGTGAGCCTGCCATGCCTGCGGTAAGCCAGAGGACCCGCAGACAGCTGCCTGCCCTGCCTGTAAGTCTAGCCAGTGATTGCACCCCAAGCGCTAGTGAGAAAAACCAGGTTAGACCACCACCAGACAGTGGGTTACATAGGTCAACCCGAAGCACTAAGGGGTAAATACCAGCTCGCTGGAGAGTGTAGAGTGTAATAGCAAATGTAAATAGCCTGCAAAATGTTGCATTGTTTGAAATGTAATTGCATGACCAGTAACTACGCGTTTTCTCAGTTTCTTTCAGTTAAAACATGGACTAACAGGTTATGAACTGTGAGTAACCGAGAATTTCCTGTAAATACGTTTGGAGCTTAACCAACGGAATGAACAAGGACTGTCAAGGACTTGGGGCTACGGCAGACCCCCCCACCTGGTTAAAGCTCCCCGTTGTTGTTGGTGAAATGGACACCCGGTCACAGACCACACTGTGACCTTAAGAACTCAACCTGTGCGTCACTTGCCTAATAATGTTTTTATGGTCATGCATGTTACTCTTGTTTAGGCTTAGTCCCGGAGTGCTAAGTTTTACTAGGGGGGAATGTGTCACCCTGGCCTGGATGCCACAAATGTATAATAAAGCTGTGTCTGAGAGCAAGGGAGAGGTTCTCTGGTCAGGGACCATTAGCATGCAGTACCTCCTGTCCCAGGCCAGTAGGGGGAGCAGGCTGCCCCTATAAAAGCTGGAACTGGGGGCAGGGTTAGGAGAACTGGACGACCTGTCTCTGAAGAAAGAGGTGTCCCAGAGCAGGGACAGACAGTTGTGTTGCAGCCTAAGAGGCCGTGTGGCAGTAGGAGAGCCACGAGCCAGGGACAAGAGGCGAAGCGAGCCTGTCCTGGAAGATAGAGAAACTAATCTAACAGACTTTGGTGTCTGAGGCTGTGAGGATTCCAAGTCCTACAGCAGATAACCAGTCCGCAGGGGATTGTACGTCCATTGGCCTAAGAAGCCCGGAGGTTCCGCCACAGCAGAAGGGACCAGCAAAGCCATACCAGGCCGAGAGTAGAAAGGGGCCCAAGTTGCAAGCCATACGGGCTAGAAGACACGGCGAGCTCAGGAACGTGGGCTATTACACCACGAGGAGGGAAATAGCCAGAAAGAGCGCAGAGAGCACAGTAGGCCTACACCCCCACCCTGATCAGGGCCAGCTTCCCACTTGTTCTCAGACATCCAGGTCCCCTCCTAGCTGGGACTGTTTTTGGGTCGTCTCACCTGTTCTAATAAAGACCCTGAACTGTTTAAGAGGCCTCCATTTCCTGGCTATTGCGGTCTGAATCATCCCCTCCATCATCCATTATATACTGCCCTGGGGCCATACTCCTCCCGTGGGGAGTTGTACTATTCAGTGCTGCACACTTACATCTGCCCCAGCGGTCTGCACTGCAGCGGCGGTTAGCCCTGACCGCAATCCACGGGTGGCGTAGTCGGACATTGCAACGGACCGGGTTGCCACTACTACCCCCATTATTGCCCTGTTGCCCGGATCCGAGTGTCCCACGGCCCAGGGGGCGAGTCACCCACATGCAGCTTCTGACACCAGTCCTCCATTTGTTTCTTGGAGCCGTTACCCTCCTCTGGTTGAGATGGAGGCAAGGGTTCCACGGCCTTTACAGAGTTTTGGTTAACGGTGAACAATTTGGCTGGCGTGGCATACCGGGGCAAGTATACTTCTCTTTCCCCAATATTTAGGATGCGGACGGGTGCCATCCCATGGCGTACATCGACCACCCCCCGTGCTGTCAAAATGGTGGGCCTACTGTCTGAGTAGACGGGTTCTACCATGGTTTGGTAGTCCCTTCCTCTTAACCCGATTGCAGTCTGGCACCAGATCATCATCTCACTTTTTGGGGGCATGGCGATAGGGAACGGGTCACTCATCCTAACACTACCAATCTCACCACCAGACAGTCCTACCTGTTGCCTTTTCATCAGGGCTCTGATCTCTTTTTGTAGGACACGCTGCTGGCTGGAGCTGGCGTTCATCGCAACCTGCTGTAATATGAGAATTATCTCTGCAAGACAATTTTCAATAACATTAGTACCCAAGGTTATCTTAGGGTGGCTTTCACGACGGTCAATGTCCACAATAATCAGTCCTTGCGCTGGCAGTTCAACTTTACCAATTTTGATGGTCACCTCCTTGAATCCCACCTGCGGTACGGGCTGACCATTGCTGGCGACGATGCTCAAATCGTTATCTGGGTAGCGGGTAATATCTGAGTCATTCCAGTACCGCTTAAAAAGCACATAGGGGATGGTGGTTACCTGTGACCCGGTGTCCAGTAGTGCACTCATAGGAATGCCATCCAGCACCAAAGGCAAGACCGGTCGTCCCCCTACATACTTATCACGCCAGGGGGTTGGCCCTCTGCCCCAGGTTGGGCCCATTTAAATGACAGTACCTTGCCATATGTCCTGGTTGGTTGCAGCGGCGGCAGATGGGTTGTCCGTCCTGGTATTAGCGGTCGCTGGGCCTTCCTCTGGACGATGGGATGCTCCTCTGTCGGCGCCAAGGGACGTCCTCCGGACTGGAAGACAGCTGGATCTTTCCTGGGGGGGACACCTGTAAAGACTGCACAGCTCTGGTTAGTGCGGCAACGCTTTTGGTCAGCTCTTGGACCTGATGGTGCAGGTCTGCAGCCGGGGCTTTGTTCAAAGCCTGTGCATCAGCTCCCACAGGCTCTGCAGACAAGGGCGCCGCCTCCTGGTGATAGGTAATAGCAGGGCGCCTGTGGGTTACAGCTCCACCCGGTGCCGGTTCTCGGAGCACCCGGATGGCCCTGTCTTTAAACTGCGCAAAGTCCAAATCAGGGTTCTGCAAGGCCATTACACGCAACTGGGTTCGGTGGGCGCTGGACTGTAGACCCTCAATGAACTGTTCAGTCAACAGCTTATCCTCATTCCGCACGCTGTCAGGGTCTGCCTGCTTAATGGCTCTCAGGGCCTCCTGCAAATTCAAAGCATAGTCCTGTATACTGTCTTGTGCCCGCTGTTTGCATCCATAAAATTTTAGTTTGATCTCTGCTGAGGTGCGGGTATCAAAAGTGTCCTTTAGACGGGCTAGTATTTCCTTTACAGTCCCCTTTTCCCTGGCTGACCAGGACTTCACTTCTCTTTGAGCTGCTCCGATTAACTGGCCTATCAGGATGCTCACTTTTTGTTCCTCGGACAGGGGGTATACTTTGAATAGGCTATTCACTCTTTCTTTAAAGTCGCTCAGGGTATGCAACTCCCCTGAGTACTGGGGTAACCATGCCGCTCCGGGATATACGGCATCGTGAACGGCATCACTGCGGCAGCAGCCGCGCTGGCGGTGAGAGCTCCCTCCATTCCTGGTGTCTTCCTCCCCCCTAGTTAACCGTGGCCTACCTTCCGTTGTTTCTTCTCCGTAGGCCGTGGCTCCGCAGGCGATCGTCGGGGTCGAGGACCTTGCGTCGCGCGCTGGTGACGTCGGCGTCCGCTGGGCTCCTTCCAGGACCTTGCGCAGCATCTGTACGTAAGGCGGGGCTTCAGCTCAACGCGCTTTTGGCATCCACGCCCCTCTTTGTCCCAAAAATGGCGCCCAATGGCGGGAAAATGGCTGCGGATGGCGGAAAACGGCTGCGGATGGCGGGAAAACGGCTGCGGATGGCGGGAAACTTCACCACGGTAAGTATCACAGTCTTTCTTCAGGCACGAAGTACCCGGTGGTTGCGGGCACGAAATCCTGCCGACTACGCCAAAGTTGACGCGCCCCCTGGGCTGTGTGTGGGGGAATACCCGGAGCCGGGTCTCTGTGTAATGTCAGGGGTTGTAGTCTCCGTGGCGGCGACCCGGTCCCGTGGCTCAGGGTGGTCAAACCAGTGGCGGATCTGTTTATTTGGTTTTTAATGTTTAAATGTTCGACTACGCCACCCGTGGATTGCGATCACTGAGAACTGCCGCTGCGGGGCAGACCACTGAGGCAGATGTTGTGTGCGCAGCAGAGGGTAGTATAACTCCCCACGAGAGGAGTATAGCCTCAGGGCAGCGTGTGTAGATGGTGAGGGTTGTGGTGCATGGGCGCAGCAGAAATGACTCAGAGTCCGTGCAGTGCAGTTCAGGGTCTTTACTGTTGGTAATGAAGAAGGCCCTGCCGGGAGTACTGGCTAACATTAGAGGCCTGGTCAGTCTGTGAGCGTACAAGAGTCCCCCTGGCTAGGTGGATGTGTAGGCCTTCCGGTCTGACTGCACTCTTCCTGGCTACCCTGCTGTAGTCGTGTAGTAGCCCACGTCTCTGAGTGTACCGTGTGGTGCTCACCCGTATGGTTGGTGACTTGGGGCCTTTGGTACCTTCCGCTCCTCGATGGCGGTGCAGGTCCCTTGCGTGTGACTGAGCCTCCGGGCTTTCTATGGCCAGAGGACCTGAAATCCCCTGCCAGGTGGTTTCTGCTGCTGGATGTGGATATCCTCACAGCCTCGGACCCCGGTGTCCGGTTCTCTGCGTCTTCGGCCAGCTCTGCTAGCTCCAGTCCCTGGCCTTCAGCTCCTGTCTCCTACAGAGCTCCTTGCTGCTCTGTCCCTCTCTCTGGAACTACTCGACTCGACTCTCTAACCCCGACCCAGATCCAGTTTATAAAGGGCAGGTACCTCCCCTCCCTGGACTGGGGCAGGAGGCGTTGCATGCAATAGTGCTCCTGACCAGGAAAACCCATGCTCGCTCTCAGACATGGTATTTCTACCACTGTGGCAACCAGACCCCCTGGGGTGCCGCAAACATACAGCATATACTCATGTAAAGTGTTAATATACAATATGAGTAGCGTATAGTGCAAAGTAAGCATAAGTGGCACCCCAGGGGTCTGGTTACCACAGTAATAGAAATATTACGTCTGAGAGCAAGTGGGAGGTTTCCTGGTCAGGAGCCCTTAAGCATGCAACACCTCCTGCCCAGACCTGGGAGGGGAGGAATCTGCCCTTATAAACTGGGTCTGGGGTGGGATTAGTCAGCCAGAGCCTGGAGTGAAGTTCCAGACACAGGGCGAGAAACAGCTAGGAGCTCTGTAGGAGCAGGAGCTGAGTGCCAGGGACTGGAAGCAGATATATTGCTCGTCCTGGCTGAAGAGACTACTACCGGACAACGGAGTCCGAGGCTGTGGGAACCTCTAAGTCCAGCAGCAGAACCCAGCCGGCAGGGGATTCCAGGTCCTCTGGCCATAGAAGCCCGGAGGCTCAGTCACAAGGAAGGGACCAGCACCGCCATCGAGGAGCGGAGGCTATCAGAAGGCCCCAAGTCACCAGCCATACGGGTGAGCACCACACGGTATACTCAGGGACGTGGGCTACTTCCACTCGCTTACAGCAAGGTAGCCAGGAAGAGTGCAGATAGACGGGGAGGCCTACAACTCCACCTGGCCAGGGGAACTACTGCTTGCTCGCAGACTGACCAGGCCCCTTATGCTAGCCAGTACTCCCGGGAGGGTCTGCCATAATATCATCAGTAAAGACCCTGAACTGCACTGCAAAGACTCTGAGTCGTTCCTGCTTTCTCACCGCATACAGCACTACTAGTACTGGGACGCCCGCGCACCATCACCCCCATCATCCACATTCCCTGCCCTGAGGCTATACTCTTCCCGTGGGGAGTTATCCCATCTTTAGCTGCGCACACCACACCAGCCTCAGTGGACTGCCTCGCATCGGCGGTACACCCTGACCGCAATCCACGGGTGGCGTAGCCAGACATTAAACCACAAAAACCCTATAAAGACTGCCACTGGTTTGACCACCCTGAGCCACGGGACCAGGTCGCCGCCACGGAGACTACAACCCCCAGAGACCTGGCTCCGGGTATCCCACGCACGTGCACACGCGGCCCAGGGGGCGCGTCAACTTTTGGCGTAGTCGGCAGGATTGTGACCAACCCGCCACAAACGGGTATTGCGTGCCTGAAAAAGACTTTGCACTTACCTGAAAAAGAGTTTTCCCGCCATCCGGAGCCGTTTCCCGCCATCTTCAGTCGACTCCCGCCATCTTCAGAAGTTTCCCGCCATCCGCAGCTGTTTTCCCGCCATCCACAGCCTTTTTCCCGCCATCGGGCGCCATCTTCGGGACGCCGCGCGGGAAGAAGAGGGGCGTGGACGCCGAAGCGCGCGAGACCTGAAGCTCCGCCCTACCCACCGACGCTGCGCAAGGTCCTGGAAGGGAGAGAGAGCGACGCTGACGTCACCAGGACGCGACGCAAGGTCCTCGTCCGGAGCAGCACCAGCAGAGCCGCGGCCTACAGAAGAGGATCGTCGGAAGGTAGGCCACACTTAACTAGTGGGGAGGAAGATGACGGACACGGAGGGACCCTCTACCACCAGCGCGGCCACTGCCGCAGTAATGCCATTTACAATGCCTTACATCCCCGGAGCGGCCTGGCTGCCCCAATACTCAGGGGAGTCGCATACCCTAAGCGACTTTAAAGAGAGACTGCACAGCCTATTTAAGGTATACCCCCTGACGGAGGGCCAGAAAGTGAGCATATTGATAGGCCAGCTAACCGGCGCAGCCCAACGCGAAGTAAAGTCCTGGTCAGTCCGGGACAAGGAGACCGTAAAGGAGATCTTAGCCCGGCTGAAGGACACTTTTGATACCCGGACCTCAGCCGAGATCAAAATGAGATTATATGGGTGCAAGCAGCGGGCCCAAGACAGTATAAGAAACTATGCTTTGAGTTTGCAAGAGGCCCTGGGAGCCATTAAACAGGCAGACCCTGACAGTGTGCGGAATGCAGATGAACTGTTAACTGAGCAATTCATTGAGGGTCTGCTGTCCAACGCCCACCGAACCCAGTTGGTGCAATGTCCTTGCAGAACCCTGGTTTAAACTTTGCAAAGTTCAAAGACAGGGCCATCCAGGTGCTCCGAGAACCGGCACCGGGTAGCGCTGTAACCCACTGGCGCCCTGCTATTACCTATCATCAGGAGGCGGCGCCCTTGTCTGCAGAGCCTATAGGAGCTGGTGTGCAGGCTTTGGACAACAACCCGGCTACAGACCTGCACGATCAGGTCCAAGAGCTAACTAAAAGCGTAGCCGCGCTAACCCGAACTGTGCAGTCTTTAAAGGTCTCTCCTCCAGGAAGGATCAAGCTGGCCACCAGTCCGGAGGATGTCCCGTGGCACCGACAGAGGAGGATCCCATCGTCCAGAGGAAGACCCAGCGACAGATACAACGAGGACGGACAACCCATCTTCCGCCGCTGCAATCAACCCGTGCATATGGCAAGGTACTGTCATTTAAACGGGCACAACCTGGGGCAGAGGGCCAACCCCCAGGCATAAGATCATCAGGCCCATCGAACTGGCATGATAAATACGTAGTGGGATGTCCGGTCTTGCCTGTGCTACTGGATGGCATTCCTATGAGTGCCCTACTAGACACTGGGTCACAGGTGACTACCATCCCGTACGTGCTCTTTAAGCGGTACTGGAATGACTCGGACATAACCCGCTACCCAGATGACGACCTGAGTATCATCGCCAGCAATGGTCAGCCCGTGCCGCAGGTGGGATTCAAAGAGGTGACCATTAAAATCGGTAAAGTCGAACTGGCGGCACAAGAACTGATTATTGTGGACATTGACCGTCATGAGAGTCACCCTAGAATAACCTTGGGAACTAACGTGATTGAAAATTGTCTTGCAGAGGTGATTCTCATTTTACAGCAGGTTGCCAAGAACGCCAGTTCCAGCCAGCAGCGTGTCCTACAAAAAGAGATCCGGGCACTGATGAAATGGCAACAGGTGGAATTATCTGGTGGTGAGATTGGTGGCGTGAGAATGTGTGACCAGTTCCCTATTGCCATGCCCCCGAAAAGTGAGATGATGATATGGTGCCGGGCAGCTATTGGTCTAAGAGGTAGAGACTACCAAGCCATGGTAGAGCCCTTCTACTCAGACAATAGGCCCACCATTTTGACTGCACGGGGAGTGGTCGATGTATGCCATGGGAGGGTACCTGTCCGCATCATAAATATCGGGGAGAGAGAAGTACACCTGCCCCGGTATGCCACGCTAGCCAAATTGTTCACCATAAACCAAAATTCTGTAAAGGCCGTAGAACCCTTGCCTCCATCTCAACCAGAGGAAGGTAACGGCTCTAAGAAACAAATGGAGGACTGGTGTCAGCAACTGCATTTGGGTGCTGACTCCACTCCCTCCCACCAAAAACAGGGAGTCTACCGGGTGGTTCGGGAGTACGAAAGAGTCTTTAGTAAACACCCGCTAGACTTCGGGCGAGTAAAGGGGGTAGAACATCACATCCCCACAGGAGACCATCCACCCATAAAGGAAAGATACCGACCTGTACCCCCTGCACACTATCAGCATGCAAAAGGGATGTTGCGGGACATGAAGGAGGCTGGGGTAATCAGGGACAGCTGTAGCCCCTGGGCAGCTCCACTAGTTCTAGTGAAAAAGAAGGACAACACAATGAGAATGTGTGTGGACTACAGAAAGGTCAACCGTATCACACACAAAGATGCGTACCCGTTACCTAGAATAGAAGAATCTTTAGCTGCATTAAAATCTGCTAACTTCTTCTCCACTTTGGATCTTACTAGCGGGTACTGACAGGTTTCTGTAGCAGAGGCAGACAAGGAGAAGACTGCATTCACCACCCCGATGGGTCTCAGCGAATTCAACTGTATGCCGTTCGGGCTCTGCAACGCACCAGGAACCTTCCAGCGGTTGATGGAATGCTGTCTGGGACACCAGAATTTCGAGAGGGTCCTGTTATACCTGGACGATGTCATCATTTATTCCAAAACCTACGAGGACCATCTGAAACACCTGGCAGAAGTGTTTGACGCCCTGGCAAGCTACGGCCTAAAGGTGAAACCCTCCAAGTTTCACCTGCTGAAACCAAAGGTACAGTACCTGGGACACGTGGTGAGTGCTGACGGAGTGGCTCCCGACCCCGATAAGATCACCGTGATTAAAGACTGGCCAAGACCCTCCAGCATAAAGGAAGTGCGGCAGTTCCTCGGGTTGGTAGGCTACTACCGAAGGTTCATTCCCGGTTTCACCAAAATGGCAGCTCCTATGCAGGACCTCCTGACAGGTCAATCCAGGAAGGCCAAAAACCAGAAGCCGCCCTTCAGGTGGGAAAAGCTGGAAGAGGAGTCCTTCTGCCAGCTGAAGATGGCCCTCACGGGGGATGACATCCTGGCGTACCCTGACTACAGCCAGCCCTTTATCCTCCACACGGACGCGAGCAACATCGGGCTAGGAGCCGTACTGTCCCAGATCCAGCAGGGGATAGAACGGGTAATCGCTTACGCCAGCCGAAAACTACGGCCCACAGAGAGAAACCCTGAGAATTATAGCTCATTCAAGCTAGAGTTCCTGGCAGTGGTGTGGGCAGTGACCGAACGTTTCAAGCATTACCTTGCCTCTTCCAAGTTCACCTTGTACACGTATAACAACCCGTTGACACACCTGGACACTGCAAGACTTGGTGCCCTGGAGCAGAGATGGATGGCCCGCCTGTCCAACTATGAATTCACCATCAAATACCGGGCGGGACGCTCAAATGCCAATGCGGATGCCCTGTCCAGAATGCCAAACTTACCGGACGTAGGGGAAGATCCAGAAGAACTGGAAGAAGTCGAGCTCCCTGCGTTCCACCGTCATGGGATTACCCTGTATTCCCACCGTGTAAGGGACAGGTGCTCTGCTACGTTCAATCCCTTACCCCACTGCAGCTGGGAGGAGACACAAGACAGTGATCCCGCAGTCCGTCTGGTGAAGGAAATGCTGACACAGGCTGATGCCCGTCTTGACCCAGATGCTCCGGAGGAGACCAAGCAACTGTGGAAAGAGAAAAGTAAGCTGTTTCTTTACAAGGAGAAGCTGTGCCGGAGAATGGTCAACTCTAGAACACATGAGCTGACCTGGCAGGTAGTGGTCCCAAGACGAGATGCGGCTATGGTTCTGGAGGCATACCACGACGGAGCAGGACACTTTGGATGGAAGAAGTTGGAGTTCCTGTTGCGTGGACGGTTCTACTGGGTAGGCATGAGAGGAGCCATCGAGAGGTGGTGTAGAGACTGTGGCCCGTGCAACCTAAGAAGGAAGGACCGCGCCAGCCAGAAGACTCATCTGCAGCCCATCATCACCAGACAGCCACTGGAACTGGTAGCCCTGGACCATGTGAAACTGGCTCCAAGCAAATCTGGGTACATCTACGCCCTCACCATCGTAGATCACTAGTCCCAGTTCCTGGTGGGGGTCCCTGTCAAGGACTTCACGGCTCAAACAGCAGCACTTCTGCCGTCCACACGGGTATCCGGAGCAAGTGCTGACGGACCAAGGACCAGCCTTCGAAGCGGAGGTCTTCCAAGAGTTCTGCAATCTGTATGGCTGCAGGAAGATGAGAACAACGCCCTATCACCCTCAGACCAACGGACTATGTGAGAAAATGAACCAGATGGTGATAGACTTGCTAAAAACGTTGCCCCTGGAAGAACGCAGTCTCTGGCCTGAAAAACTGCCTGATCTGGTGGACTTGTATAATCACATCCCCGTAGGTTCCACCAACTGCACCCCGGCTTACCTAATGAGAGCAAGACCTGGTAAGCTGCCTATTGACCTGGATATGGGAGTCCTGACACCTGAGGACACCTCGCCAGAGGCAGACTGGGATACAGAACGGCAGCAGCAGTATCGGAAAGTACAGGAGAGCGTCGAGCGAAGTCTGTCTCAAGCAAGAGAAAGGCAAGAGAAGACTTATAACCAGCATGCTCCCGCTGTTCCCCTGGTACCTGGAGAGCAGGTCTTGAAGAGAAAAAGGCGGCTCCACAAGTTGGATGACCAGTGGGAGAAGGACCCGTACACAGCACTGCCTTCAAGTCATGATAACCCAAAAGTCTGTGTAATCAGTAAGGATGGAGGAGAGACCACAGCCATTGTCTCCAGAAACCATCTGACAAAGTGTCCCGAGCAGCTGCAAAGCCCTGACGAAGATCAAGAGAACCCTCAACCCGCAGAGGAAAGGGAAGAAATGATCAGTACCATACTCTGAGACTTTCCCCGGTCCTGGACTCAAATCAACAACGCAGTCGTGGTACCCGTCCTCACCTTTCTCCATCCAGCCCCTCTAGGGCCTACAGAACAGGTAGTGTCAGAAGAGCAGCCGGCCCAGGAGGCAGAAGAATCCATACCAGCAGCCCAGGAGAATCAACCCTCTGCTAGTAGTGAGCCTGCCGTGCCCCTAGTAAGCCAAAGAGTACGCAGAAAGCTGCCAGGCCTACCCGCAACACCTTCTACACCCTGTAGTGCAGAACCAGATAGTGGGTTACGTAGGTCCACCAGGAGCACTAGAGGACAGATGCCCGCTCGCTGGAGAGTCTAATGCCAAGTATATATTTACCTGTACATACGTAAATGCTGAAAAAGGTTTATGTTTTTGTTGCCTTTTCATTGATTATGTTTCTCTAGTTACCCTGCAGGTTTATTTGGACTGACAGGTTATGGACGCTGAGTAACCGGAACTACATTGTAGATAGTTGCACCTTGGTGCCTCTTGCGAAGATGGCCGCGGAAGAGAAAAACCTGTCTGGCGTGGCCTCCTTGTGGCCCAAAGTAGCTAGCCTCAGCCTTGCAGCCACGCCCAGGGCCAACGTTTGGGGTTTGCTTTGGACAGGTCCCCTACTCTGTTCCAAGACTTCACCTTGTTGGGTGACATGGACACCCGGTTACGGACACGCCGTGACCTCTAAAGACTAAAACTTCTTGTACATATGTTATGCTACTGATATACCCTGTATTTGTGTTTTCTTAAAAATGTGTTTAGTCCCGGAGTACTAAAATTTACTAGGGGGGAATGTGGCACCTCAGGGGTCTGGTTACCACAGTAATAGAAATATTACGTCTGAGAGCAAGTGGGAGGTTTCCTGGTCAGGAGCCCTTAAGCATGCAACACCTCCTGCCCAGACCTGGGAGGGGAGGAATCTTCCCTTATAAACTGGGTCTGGGGCGGGATTAGTCAGTCAGAGCCTGGAGTGAAGTTCCAGACACAGGGCGAGAAACAGCTAGGAGCTCTGTAGGAGCAGGAGCTGGGTGACAGGGACTGGAAGCAGATATATTGCTCGTCCTGGCTGAAGAGACTACTACCGGACAACGGAGTCCGAGGCTGTGGGAACCTCTAAGTCCAGCAGCAGAACCTAGCTGGCAGGGGATTCCAGGTCCTCTGGCCATAGAAGCCCGGAGGCTCAGTCACAAGGAAGGGACCAGCACCGCCATCGAGGAGCGGAGGCTATCAGAAGGCCCCAAGTCACCAGCCATACGGGTGAACACCACACGGTATACTCAGGGACGTGGGCTACTTCCACTCGCTTACAGCAAGGTAGCCCTGCTGAAGTGGACAGAAAATCTCTGAGGCTGATGGAGTCAACGGGCTTAGGGGTAGTCCAGGATGAACGAGTGGCAGGGCTGAAGAGGTACTGTACTAAGGAAGGAAGAAACATGAAATCCTTTAAACGTTAACTTGTTGGAAAGAGCTTAGTCTCCCCTGAATTGTGTGCGGCGGCTCCTGAAGACAGAAACCTGTAGCCTACAAGTGAGTGTGATGCACGCCACACTTAACAGCACACTTGGACTGAGACACCATTTGTCTGTAAAGTGCCAGAGTGTAACCAGATAGCAATTGGTCATGACTACCACTCTCGTGCACTTTACAAACGCACGCCTTAGCATTTTACGTGGGGTGCAACTGCAAGGGTTAATTTATCTGCTCTCACTCAGTCTTGCACTCAGCCTCTATTATAGCCTGTTAAGTGAGCATAAATCACACCCCAACACAATCCAAACACCCCAGATACACAACATGCTGCCACATATCATATGCTACTGTCCAATAGTTTAAAGGCTTTGGATTCTTTACAGCATACAAGAAATAAACTTATTAAAGTTTTAAATTGTAATATAAAAAATGCTTACAAGAAAGGTATAAAAGGAGAAAAATAAAGTGACATGCAAATATGCAAAACAGTTATAAAATAAAACTGATTTACACAACATCATTTTGCTCAAAATGGGACTGAAGATATGACAATTTGATACAATGTAAAGTAGTCAGTGTACAGCTTGTATAACAGTGTAAAATTGGTGTACCCTCTAAATAACTCAACTCACAGGCATTAATGTCTAATCTGCTGGCAATAAAAGTGAGTACACCCCTAAGTGAAAATGGCCAAATTGTGCCCAATTAGCCATTTTCCTTTCCCGGTGTCATGTGACTCATTAGTGTTACAAGGTCTCAGGTGTGAATGGGGAACAGATGTGTTAAATTTGGTGTCATCGCTCTCACACTCTCTCATACTAGTCAATGGAAGTTCAACATGGCACTTCATGGCAAAGAACTCTCTGAGGATCTGAAAAAAAGAATTGTGGCTTTGCATAAAGATGGCGTAGGCTATAAGAAGATTGCTAACACCCTGAAACTGAGCTGCAGCATGGTGGCCAAGACCATACAGCGGTTTAACAAGACAGGTTTCACTCAGAACAGGACTCGCCAAGGTCAACCAAAGAAGTTGAGTGCATGTGCTTAGCGCCATATCCAGAGGCGGTCTGTTCAAAATAGATGTATGAGTGCTGCCAGCGTTGCTGCCGAGGTTAAAGGGTTGGGGTGTTAGCCAACCAGTGCTCAGACCAAACGCCACCACACAGTGCATCAAATTGGTCTGCATGGCTGTTGTCCCAGAAAGAAGCCTCTTCTAAAGATGATGCACAAGAAAGCCCCCAAACAGTTTGTTGAAGACAAGTAGACTAAGGACATGGATTACTGAAACCATGTTCTGTGGTCTGATGAGACCAAGATACACTTATTTGGTTCAGATGGTACTAAGAGTGTGGCGGCAACCAGGTGACGAGTACAAAGACAGGTGTCTCTTGCCTACAGTCAAGCATGGTGGTGGGAGTGTCATGGTTTAGGGCTGCATGAGTGCAACCAGCTGTGTGGAGCTACAGTTCATTGAGGGAACCATGAATGCCAACATGTACTGTGATATACTGAAACAGAGCATGATCCCCTCCCTTCAGAAACTGGGCCACAGGGCAGTATTCCAACATAATGACCCCAAACAGACCTCCAAGATGACCACTGCCTTGCTAAAGAAACTGAGTGTAAAGTTGCTGAACTAGCCAAGCATGGCTCCAGAGCTAAACACCACTTAGCAGCAGCTGTGCGGCATCTTTAAATGGGAGGTGGAGGAGCACAAAATCTCTAACATCCATCAGCTCTGAGTTTGTCATGGAGGAGTGGAAGGGGATTCCAGTGGCAACCTGTGAAGCTCTGGTGAACTCCATGCCCAACAGAGTTAAGGCAGTGCTTGAAAATAATAGTGGCCACACAAAATATTGACACTTTGGGCACAACTTGGCCATTTTCACTTAGGGGTGTATTCACTTTTGTTGCCAGCGGTTTAGACATTAATGGCTGTGTATAACAAGAGAAAAACGTGAGCATCACGGCATAAGATACATTTTATTAAAGAGAAATAATATTAGAATCATAATAGTACAAAATTCATGATGCAAAAAACGGGACATGGAATAAAATGAGTCAGGACCAGCGACAGCGTACCAATCTAGAGGGACCCCAGTGTATCCCATAAGAGTGGCAAAGAATATATACAAATTGCTTACCGCGGGTCACAGGCGTCGGCTGATGAGACTATTCCTCCCATCAGCCAACGCCTGCTGTCACTGTTAACAGCGACAGCAGGTGCCGCTGATGGGAGAATAGTCTGTCATCAGCCAGTGCCTATGCTCAAAGTAAATTAAAAAAAGTTAAAATTAATAAATAAATATTGAAATAAAAATAAAAAACATATTATACTCATCTACACCTAATCCCCAATGCCCTTGTCCCCAGTAAAAAAAATAAAAAATAAAAAAACACCATATACTCACCTTAATGCCTAATTCCTGATGCCCATGTCACCTGTAAAAAATAAAAAATAATAAATAAAGTTGAACTTTTTGGAGGTTGTATGTCCCATTACATCTTGTGTAGACGTAACACAGCATTTCAGAAAAGGAACATGATACCAATAGTAAAATATGGTGGTGGTAGTGTGAGGGTCTGGGGCTGTTTTGCTGCTTCAGGAACTGGAAGACTTGCTGTGGTAAATGGAACCATGAATTTTGCTGTCTACCAAAAAATGTCCGGCAATCTGTTCCTGAGCTCAAGCTGAAGCGCACTTGGGTTATGCAGCAGGACAATGACAATGATCCAAAACACGCCAGCAAGTCCACCTCTGAATGACTTAAGAAAAACAAAATTAAGACTTTGAAGTGGCCTAGTCAAAGTCCGATTGAGATGCTGTGGCATGACCTTAAAAAGGCGGTTCATGCGGTGAAACTTTGTCATTTGCACCTTCTTGTGTATTTGCTGGGAATGTACTATATGTTGTTGACTTTTGGTGATCCAATAAACTATTACCGCAGTGCGTTACCCTCACCCTGTGTTGACTGAGTAGTGTTCTGCCCACAGGGAAGGATTACGAGCGTTCTGTTGGATGAGCCCTGCCCTGGCCTTTCTAAAGACAACCAAGCCAGCGGACGAGAGCACCTACTGATCCTCTTATCTCCACAGTGATTGTATCTCTTGGGTTTAATTAATGTTAACCTAGAAACACATAGTATAGTAGGCTTGATAATGCCAAAAATTCTCTCTATAAAATAAGCCTTACATTGGGAAATAAAACCTGTATCCCTGACAGATAAAAAATCTTTGTTGAATTTTCTTACATAGAATATATACTTTTATTTTTTATAAAATATATATTTTTTAACAGATGAGATTACTTTAATATATTACTTCATGAACTTGTAAGGAAGGTGCTGATCAGAAAAAGGAAACTACTTACATTCAAAAATAGGCAAATGTTTAATGGACTTTTTCGTTTTTCGAAAAGAATCCAGAGGCAGAACATTTCATGATGAACTCAATGCCTCAGTGTATAGTTTACAATATTCAGATCATTTTTGTGTGTGTACTGATGATCTAAATCAAACAGTTCACTTTGCATATCTGATGGTTTCAACAGGAAGCTTTATGTGGTCAGGTAGTCTGCTTCACAGGAAACATGCAATTTGCTTTTTAAAAACTTGCATGAGACTAGCACATATATTTAAACTCTGCAAGAAGAGCAAGAAATACTCATCAAGGGAGCTAACCATTCATATCTGATGAAAGGCATAAAATTGCTTTGACCACTCATCAGTCAGTGGACTCACAGCCGCTATATAACCTATTAAACATCCGGATTAATCCTCATGCTCAAGAATATTATCGACACATATTTAAAGACGTGACTTGTCATTATTCGTACTTTGTTCTCAGAAGCTGACGTGGGATCCTGGTTAAGGTAATACTGCATATTTTGCTAACATAGTACAGTATACAATAATATCATGGAACTAGTCAGCATCTGGTTGTGCTTTTGACATCTGGTTCAGCATTTCAACAGTTGAGTTGACATGTCTGATGATAACAGGTAATAGGCATTAATTGGCTTTCATAAATTCAGTTGCACAATGTATTTAAAGCATCTACAGTATATTTGCCCTAATGAGCATGTTATAGCTGTAATGTTTCCCACTGAGCAATCGACTATCCTGATTATCATTTGTGATGCAGCTTAAACAGCCAGGCTACTAGAAATAATGTGGTCAAGTCATCTGGGTGACTGGATAAAAAATTGCAGACTTTTGTTATATTATTGGGGGAAAAACACGATTGTTCCATGGCCTACACCATTGTGAGGCACGAGTTTGATTTTGCTTTGGTACCCTCCCTCCACAATGTGCTCTGCTGGTCTAAGTTATTGTTTCTCCGTATACCATATTTTTCAGACCATAAGACACACTTTTTTCCCCAAAAATGAGGAAAATGGGGGGTGCGTCTTATGGTCCGAACATAGCTTACCGAGGAGTTGCGGTGGTGGTGGAGCGGGATCGCAGGAAGCAGGGTCCTTCCCACAGCCAGGAACCCGGCGGCAGCAGCAGAAGCGGTGAGATGCTGCGGGGCCAGTGTCGGCGGTGAGACAGAGCGGCATGCATTGTTTTTCCGGCCACCGCAGCCATCTTCTTGAAGCTGTGATCTACAGGTAAATGGCCGCCCGAGCCAGCGCATGTGCAGATTGGGATCTCGGCGGCCATTTCCCTGAGGCCTATGGCTTCAGGAAGATGGCTGCAGCTGCTGGAAAAGCAATGCTCAACGCTCTGCCTGACAGCCGACATCGGCCCCGCAGCAACTCACCTCTTCTGCTGCCACCACCGGGTTCCCCCCGCTGTTGGGGCACCCCCTTCTCCCACCCAGGGTTCACAGCATTACTTCACTTCTGTGTCACACAAGTTGTATTAAAGACCAAGTGAACACAAAGGGAAGGGGGAAACGAGGCCCAGACTCTAGAGAAAGGGGGTAGTCTCCCCTAATGTCCCTATATTGGTTCCGCACCAATCGCCACACAGAAACCTCGCCCTGTCTTTCCCTGAGGTTTGGCCCTGGCTAGGGAAGGGAGGGAATTAGCGCTAGTCGATCACCACTGACAACTAAAGACAACAGGGGGGAACAAACAAGGGAAGATAGCTTAGCTATAGTCGACTTCAGATAGATGAACACACATCCTCTTAGCACCAGAGAGGAAGTAGTAATGCATTAGCTCCAAGCCTTCACAAGGGGTCATGTGAGTATCGCCGGCACCTCCCTCTAGCAAACAGCAGGTATTTATACACCCAGGACAAGTTGTTAATTAGCAAGAAGAAGGTAGACGCTTGGTCCTAGAGACACAGCTTCTAAGAAGGTGTCTGTAATGCCAAACGAAGAGATCTCCTGCAACCAACTGCAGGGCGACTGTCTGTCACTTCTGACACACCCGTGACATTCTCCCGCCGCCGGCTTCCTGAGGGACCATGCCTCCTGTGACCCCTGCTCCACCGCCCCCCAGGTAAGATATCTATTCGAACTATAAGACAGACACCCACACCAAATATTTTTTATCCTATTTTCCACAGTGCATCTTATGGTCTAGTGCGTCTTATAGTCAGAAAGATACGGTAAATCTTCAAGTCTTTTATTGGATTTAACTGAATTGATAGTCCAAGCGGCCTAGTTTTTTCTCTGATGAGATAATTCCTTCAATCAACTTTAACTATGCATTGTATAAATACATATATGTGTGCATACATGAATGTTAGAAATTTATGACATCTTGTAATAAGGAGTGTGCACATAGATAATTTTTCTGTGCATTGTTCTGCCTCAGCTTTGGGCTATATTCACACAGCAGTATTTTGGTCTGTATTTTACCTCAGTATTTGTAAGCCAAAACCAGGAATGGGTGATAAATACAGAAGTGGTGACGTGTTTCTATTATACTTTTCCTCTGATTGTTCTTCCCCTGGTTTTAAATACTATAGATACCCTAAGAAGGTTGACTAACCTGGGAAGGGTATAGTAATATATTCAATTGCCTAAAAGGACAAAGCCCCACTTGATATGACCCCTCACTAACAGGTAATAAAACTTAACCTTTAATTAATTCATTGTCAAAATATATACATTAGAATAAAATAATTCATATTTGCCCTAGGAAAAATGTTTTTGTTTAAATTCGATTCAATAGAAACTGCATATCTGCAATATTATAGATGACACCCCAGGGTGTCAACCAATGATAGTGTCAAATAATGTTTATAAAACCATTAAACATATAGCACATGTCCCCCCAACATGTTTCACTGACTAATCGGCGTCATTAGGGGATGGGACAAAGGTGTGTCCTATCCCCTGATGATGCTGAGTATTCGGTGAAACATGTCGAGGGGACATGTGCTATATGTTTAATGGTTTTATAATCATTATCTGCCACTCTATGATTAAGTTTTATGACCTGTTAATGAGGAGTCATATGTAGTGGGGCTTTGCCCTTTTAGGATCTCCTGGTTTTGGCTTACAAATACTGATGGGAAATACTGACCAAAATACTGCCATGTGAACGTTGCCTTAGAGTTGTTTTGCTGTAGGAAAGGAAATATGTTATCAGAAAATAACTCATTTTCCATGAGATTTTTTTTTTTTTTTTAGAAACGTTTGATAATGTATTTTTTATCCGTTTTTCATATCCCTATCTATATAATGAAAAATCAGAAATCTCTGTTTTTCTCACACTGGCTGCAATCCCTTATGCTAGACTTATTCTTCCTGTTCCGAACAGACACCTTTTCAGCAGTCTCATTGTCACCACAGACAGTATTGCAATGAAATATAGTACCTCTATAGTCAGTAATTACCATTCACAATAGTTAATGCCATAGTTTCATTTCCCCCTTCCTTTACTTGACATTTGCCCAGATTAGTACATTATCAGACCCATGCCCCGGTCCTTTTGATTTTCTTGTGCTCCACATAGGGCTTTGCAAGTCGCCCGGCATGCTCCCATGTAATGAATTTCCTAGGCCTATTTAAGGCTCCCAAGAGTCTGCTGTGCACAGTTCCAGCCCACATTCATCAGGACATCTCCTCCTTGCCTGTGGTTTCCAGTCCATCAGTTACTTGTCAGCAGTTTCCAGTTGTCACGGTTCCACCCCTCACTGTGTCTGGGATGCAGTTACTGACAGCTCAGCCGTCCAATCTTGTACAGGAGCGTGCTGGAGCTGTCAGTACTGTGATTGACATCTCGACCATCCAATCTGGTACAGGGGCGTGCAATAGCTGTCAGACTGGGAGGCACTGGCTATCTTCAGGTGTTTATTATTCCAATTGAATGTCTGGCTACTTAACTGAGCTGTTTCCCCCAGCTGTCTGCCAGACATACATTCAGCTAGTGTGAGGTTTGTTCTCTGTGCCTTGAGTTCTGCTTATTGATCTTCTGTTGCCTGACCTTGGACCTTGTTCTGACCATCCCTCTGTTTAACCCCTTCTGCTCTGTTCTGCTTTCCTCCTGGTATTCTGATCTACGGAACATTACCTGACTATGCCTTTGCTTCTTCCCTCTCTTTATGACGTACCCTCCTGGCTTTGACTTTGGTCTCCTTGACACTCCCTGATGAAGCGGCAGCAAAACGTGCTTTGGAGTGGGTGGAAGGGGATGTGGTGCGCACCACAGGTGGATATCATACCCCTTTCTATCTCCCTGCAGTAAATTCATTCCACGGTGAGTCATGCTGTGCAGACTAAGTGTTTTGGTGGGGGTTTTCTTGTTCCCTACTTCCAACTAGCACTTGGCACTTTAACTTTGGGCATGTTATGCTATTGAATGTATACTTTTGGATTTATTGGGACAGCATAACATCATGCAAGTGATCAATTGCCATAATAAAATGATGTAATGATACCCTCTCTTATGTATGTATTTAAATTCTAATGGAGGACTAGTGCAAAATGTTTAACACATGTTAGGTGTTTTCCCCATGGCTTAATATACTCTTTATACCTATGGTGCTTTTTCATAAATCATGCCATAATTGGTCTTGACCAGTGATGGGTGAGCACTAAAATTCTCGGATGCTCGATGCTCGGGTCGAGCAAATTGGAATACTAGGTGCTCGACCCGGCGGTCAGCAGAGGGCCTAAAAATTGCCCAAATCGATGGGAACAGTGCTCAAATGACATGGGAACAGCATGGGGAAGACCCCTGGAAGCATTTCTGACTCCCAGGTCACAGCTGTCAACAGCGTTGTCAGAGGTATTACGCTACTTTTACAGACTTGCAATAAAACTTACAAAAAAAATCCAAAATGGATTTTCCTGGGAAATATGTTAAGTAACATCCTTTCCAGGGTAATGACTTGTATATAAGGCAAAATAAATAAGCGAAACCAAAAATACTCCTCCACACCTTGGGCTATATTTACACGCAGCGTTTTTGATGCGTTTTTGCACTTTTGCATTGCTTTCAACCAAAACAAATGCATTCACTGGGAAATGTCATTTTAACATTTTACAACCTTATCTGGCCATGTGGCGTGTGACACATCATCAGACACATGCATACAGTGCTGAAAAGACATGGGAACAGCATGAGAAAGACCCCTGGAAGCATCTGACTGCCAGATCACTGCCTAAAAGTGTGCCCATCATAAGTGATCCTTGGCGCATGCGAAGATGCCTCCCGCCATGCACCTGTCATTGCAGACTTGCAACAATCACTGTCCATGTCCTTCTCCCAGTGCAGCGTTCAGTTGTCCCTACCCCATTCCTTGGAATGAAAGCGCAAGTATGCAGCCAGCCACCCACCCACAGGCTGCAGTACTATACTGCCAAATTTTTGACAGCTGCTTGCACTTGAAATGTGGCCTTTTAGGCTCGTGGAGGCAGAAGCTGTCCACAATCTTATGGTGGCGGCGACCGGCTATCCATACTTGGTCCCCAGCCGCCACTATTTGACCTGGTGTTGTCTCCGCCTTCCACAAGCATGGGTCCCACAACATTACCCGTGCCCTCCCTAGTGAACTTACTGGGAAGGACCACCTACCCACAAACACGTGGTCAAGTGAATGTGGCCAGGGACGGTACGTAGCCAGTCCATAGCTTATTTTGCTGAGTTGTATTTCACCACAGCCATATTGTTTAGCTTGGTGAAAGGACTTGGGAAACCATATCTACTCCAGCTGTCATTTCTCCCAGGAAGTCCTCTAAAGCTGCTTTCACTTGAAATGTGGCCTTTTAGGCTCATGGAGGCTGAGGCTTTTCACAACCTCATGCCGGCGTCGGCCGGGTGTCCATACTCGGTCCCCAGCCGCCACTGTTTCTGCCGGTATCGTCTCCGCCTTCGACAAGCACGGGTCCCACAACATTACCCGTGCCCTTACTGGGAAGGACCGCCTAACCACAAACACGTGGACTGGTGAATGTGGCCAGGGACGATACGGAGCCAGTCCACAGCTTTTTTTGCTGAGAGTTGTATTTCACCACAGCCATATTCTTTAGCTCGGTGAAAGGACTGGCATAGAGGGAAACCGTATCTACTCTGGGTGTCATTTCTCCCAGGAAGTCCTCTAATGCAGCTTGTTGCAGAAGCAATGGCAGCCCGTCCAACATCAACTTGCACTTGTCGGTGGTGCTTTGACACACAAACATCTTTCTTTGAGTATTTAATTTCATGACTACAGAGTTGGGCAATGGCCTGATCTGCAATGCTGTTTGAGAAATAACATGCATAAGCACATCAGATCCACATTAAAAAAGCCGCCTTAGAGTGTCCGGGAACCTTCTCCCACACTTTTCTTAGCCAGGGCTGCTTCTCGGCAGGGTTGGACAGGCCCACCAGAAAACCGGAGAATCCTTCGGTGGGCCCTGGCTTCTCCTTCAGGAGAGTTCATAGTGCCGAGGTGAGACCATGATGATGATATAGGCCACCATCTGCTTATTTTTCTGTTACTTGGAATGCAAGCGTAAGTATGCAGCCAGCCAGCCACCCACCCACTTACCCACAGGCCGCAATACTAAACTGCCAGATTTCTGGGCAGCTGCTTGCACTTGAAATGTAGCCTTTTAGGCTTGTGGAGGCAGAAGCTTTTCACAACCTCATGCCTCATGCCTCTTGTCCATACTCGGTCCTCAGCCACCATTATTTCTCCCGGTGTTGTCTCCACCTTCTACAAGCGCGGGTCCCTGAACATTACTGATGGTACTTTTCTGTGGGAACCTGCTTGCCTCCTACCAGCCTGGAATATTTCCAGTAAACAATGGTACGACGCCATGGTATTAGCACTGCCCCAAGTACCAGTAGCGAAGCCATCCCCAATTTCATTCTCAGGAATTTTATTTGGTAGACTGAGTGACTGCCCAAATACATTAGTTTCTCACAAAGGAGCTGAAGATAGAGTGACAGTAGGTGCAAGCTTCTGCAGCCTGTTAGATATCAGAGGGTGAATGGCAGCACATTGGATCAGTGGTTAGCACTGAAGCCTTGCAGCACTGGGATCCTGGGTTCAAATCCCAGCAAGGACAACATCTGCAAGGATTTTGTATGTTCTCCCCGTGTTTGCGTGGGTTTCCACCTCAGTAAAAAAGCAGCCATAGAGTGTCCGGGAACCTTCCCACACACTTTTCTTAGCCAGGACTGCTTCTCGGCAGGGTTGGACGGTCCCACCAGAGAATCCTCTGGTGTGCCCTGGCTTCTACATCTGGAAAGTTCATGATAGCGCTAACTTTGCAGCTGCTATGGGGCTCTTGAGCGGGGGGGAAAGGTGAGCCCTCAGAATCAAATCCTCTGGTGGGCCCAATGTTTTTCAATCTGAAACAGCTTCTCAGTGGGAGTTGTATTTCACCACAGCCATATTCTTTAGCTTGGTGAAAGGACTGGCATAGAGGGAAACCGTATCTACTCCGGCTGTCATTTCTCCGTCACCAGGTTCTGCCCATTGTCACACATGACCATGCCTGGCTGTATGTTCAGCGGTGAGAGCCACAGATCAGGCTACTGTGTTACAGCTTTCAACAACTCTGAAGTGCTGGGCAGTTTTTCACCTAAGAATTAAGCATGTTATTTTCAGCACAGCCTGTTGCCACTTGGCCAAGGCAGTGCTGCAGTGCTTTCAGCTTGTGACTGATGTAGTAATTTCGGAGATGGAGGAGGAGGTGCAGGAGCTGAACAATGTGATTACATTGAGGTTACATTGGCGACTGTTTTTTATACTAAAGAAAGATCCTACTGTTTGTTTTTTACGTTATTTTTTAATACAAATGCATTCACCGGGAAATGTCATTTTAACATTTTACAACCTTATCTGGCCATGTGGTGTGTGACACATCATCAGACACATCCTGTTTCATTTATCATGGAGGGACTCTGAAAGTCACGAAGCCTATTTTTATAGGGCCATCAGGCGGCCCTTACTATTCTTAAAAAGCCAGCAGTCGGCCCTCGCTATTGTTAGAGAACCATCAGCCAGCTATGCTTTGTTGTTCCATTATTAACAAGTGGGTCTCCTATTCTGTTATTGCGTATGCAGTGACTGCAAGGGCTACCAAAAATTCGGACGCAACCCAAGACCCCTTTGAAGAGACATAGAGGAAAGTCTCAGTTAAAAAAAATGTTCCCATTATAAAGGAGCACGTCTCCTATAGTGGTAATGCCCATGCTGTGACTGCAAGGGCTGACCAAAACTTGGGAAAAACCCCACTAAGAAGTTAAAGACACATAGAGCAGGGGCACAGTGATGACATGTTTCCATTACAAAGGAGCGGATGTGCTATACAGTTATAGGGTATGCAGTGAGTCCAACGGCTGACCAAATTTAGGAAAAACCCCACTAACAATTTAAAGACACATAGAGCAGGGCCACAGTAACGAGTACGACATGTTCCCATTAGAAAGGAAAGAGTCTGATGTTAAGGGGACGGTTGCAAACAACTTTATTAAATAATGGAAAGCAACCAAACCCGGGGTCCGCGATGCAGCCTGGTGGACTGCGGCCGAACACCTTCCGGGTGAGAAGGTAAAACAACCAACTTAAATAACAATCCCCTCCGTGTTACTGCACACCGGAACGGGAATAGGGATTCGCACTATCTCCGTTAACTGCACGAGAGATGTGCGATAAATAATGTATCTGTAGCCCTGTTACAGCACAGGGACTACACAGTTGGCGCTAGGATGCATGTGTGACTCACGCCGACAAATACGTGCTCCCAGCCGGCGTGTTATCGGATTAAGGAGTATCTCTCCACGTGTCATTTCTCCCAGGAAGTCCTCTAATTCAGCTTGTTGCAGAAGCAATGGCAGCCCGTACAACATCAACTTGCACTTGTCGGTGGTGCTTTGACACACAAACATCTTTCTTTGAGTATTTAATTTCATGACTACAGAGTTGGGCAATGGCCTGATCTGCAATGCTGTTTGAGAAATAACATGCATAAGCACATCAGATCCACATTAAAAAAGCCGCCTTAGAGTGTCCGGGAACCTTCTCCCACACTTTTCTTAGCCAGGGCTGCTTCTCGGCAGGGTTGGACAGGCCCACCAGAAAACCGGAGAATCCTTCGGTGGGCCCTGGCTTCTCCTTCAGGAGAGTTCATAGTGCCGAGGTGAGACCATGATGATGATATAGGCCACCATCTGCTTATTTTTCTGTTACTTGGAATGCAAGCGCAAGTATGCAGCCAGCCAGCCACCCACCCACTTACCCACAGGCCGCAATACTAAACTGCCAGATTTCTGGGCAGCTGCTTGCACTTGAAATGTAGCCTTTTAGGCTTGTGGAGGCAGAAGCTTTTCACAACCTCATGCCTCATGCCTCTTGTCCATACTCGGTCCTCAGCCACCATTATTTCTCCCGGTGTTG
The DNA here is from genome assembly GCF_046119375.1 of Phyllobates terribilis. Classification (NCBI taxonomy): domain Eukaryota; kingdom Metazoa; phylum Chordata; class Amphibia; order Anura; family Dendrobatidae; genus Phyllobates; species Phyllobates terribilis. The sequence continues at coordinate 21,991,864 of NW_027362761.1, read as the reverse complement.
TCTCCACCTTCTACAAGCGCGGGTCCCTGAACATTACTGATGGTACTTTTCTGTGGGAACCTGCTTGCCTCCTACCAGCCTGGAATATTTCCAGTAAACAATGGTACGACGCCATGGTATTAGCACTGCCCCAAGTACCAGTAGCGAAGCCATCCCCAATTTCATTCTCAGGAATTTTATTTGGTAGACTGAGTGACTGCCCAAATACATTAGTTTCTCACAAAGGAGCTGAAGATAGAGTGACAGTAGGTGCAAGCTTCTGCAGCCTGTTAGATATCAGAGGGTGAATGGCAGCACATTGGATCAGTGGTTAGCACTGAAGCCTTGCAGCGCTGGGATCCTGGGTTCAAATCCCAGCAAGGACAACATCTGCAAGGATTTTGTATGTTCTCCCCGTGTTTGCGTGGGTTTCCACCTCAGTAAAAAAGCAGCCATAGAGTGTCCGGGAACCTTCCCACACACTTTTCTTAGCCAGGACTGCTTCTCGGCAGGGTTGGACGGTCCCACCAGAGAATCCTCTGGTGTGCCCTGGCTTCTACATCTGGAAAGTTCATGATAGCGCTAACTTTGCAGCTGCTATGGGGCTCTTGAGCGGGGGGGAAAGGTGAGCCCTCAGAATCAAATCCTCTGGTGGGCCCAATGTTTTTCAATCTGAAACAGCTTCTCAGTGGGAGTTGTATTTCACCACAGCCATATTCTTTAGCTTAGTGAAAGGACTGGCATAGAGGGAAACCGTATCTACTCCGGCTGTCATTTCTCCGTCACCAGGTTCTGCCCATTGTCACACATGACCATGCCTGGCTGTATGTTCAGCGGTGAGAGCCACAGATCAGGCTACTGTGTTACAGCTTTCAACAACTCTGAAGTGCTGGGCGGTTTTTCACCTAAGAATTAAGCATGTTATTTTCAGCACAGCCTGTTGCCACTTGGCCAAGGCAGTGCTGCAGTGCTTTCAGCTTGTGACTGATGTAGTAATTTCGGAGATGGAGGAGGAGGTGCAGGAGCTGAACAATGTGATTACATTGAGGTTACATTGGCGACTCTGTTTTTTATACTAAAGAAAGATCCTACTGTTTGTTTTTTACGTTATTTTTTAATACAAATGCATTCACCGGGAAATGTCATTTTAACATTTTACAACCTTATCTGGCCATGTGGTGTGTGACACATCATCAGACACATCCTGTTTCATTTATCATGGCGGGACTCTGAAAGTCACGAAGCCTATTTTTATAGGGCCATCAGGCGGCCCTTACTATTCTTAAAAAGCCAGCAGTCGGCCCTCGCTATTGTTAGAGAACCATCAGCCAGCTATGCTTTGTTGTTCCATTATTAACAAGTGGGTCTCCTATTCTGTTATTGCGTATGCAGTGACTGCAAGGGCTACCAAAAATTCGGACGTAACCCAAGACCCCTTTGAAGAGACATAGAGGAAAGTCTCAGTTAAAAAAAATGTTCCCATTATAAAGGAGCACGTCTCCTATAGTGGTAATGCCCATGCTGTGACTGCAAGGGCTGACCAAAACTTGGGAAAAACCCCACTAAGAAGTTAAAGACACATAGAGCAGGGCCACAGTGATGACATGTTTCCATTACAAAGGAGCGGATGTGCTATACAGTTATAGGGTATGCAGTGAGTCCAACGGCTGACCAAATTTAGGAAAAACCCCACTAACAATTTAAAGACACATAGAGCAGGGCCACAGTAACGAGTACGACATGTTCCCATTAGAAAGGAAAGAGTCTGATGTTAAGGGGACGGTTGCAAACAACTTTATTAAATAATGGAAAGCAACCAAACCCGGGGTCCGCGATGCAGCCTGGTGGACTGCGGCCGAACACCTTCCGGGTGAGAAGGTAAAACAACCAACTTAAATAACAATCCCCTCCGTGTTACTGCACACCGGAACGGGAATAGGGATTCGCACTATCTCCGTTAACTGCACGAGAGATGTGCGATAAATAATGTATCTGTAGCCCTGTTACAGCACAGGGACTACACAGTTGGCGCTAGGATGCGTGTGTGACTCACGCCGACAAATACGTGCTCCCAGCCGGCGTGCTATCGGATTAAGGAGTATCTCTCCACGTGGCTTACAGGTGGTACCGGGAATAGGGTGTCTGCAGACTGCTCGGGGTGTAAGGCGACCCCTTTGTCGGAGCCAGACTGTCAGATGAAGCTACCTGCCTATTTCAACTAAGCCTGCCTATTTCCACTAAACCTGCCTGCCAGAAACTAAAGCACACGTGGAGCCCAAGAGACCAAGCGTCCACACAACACCATCACAGCTCAATGATCAGAGCGTGCCGCCATGTTTGTGGGTGGGCTTTTTAAAGATTAAGCCCTGCCCACCATCGCACCATTGGTGACGTCACACGCGACCAATCAGGCGGTGCCAGGTCACCGGATCAGCTGACTCCCAAACCACCAATCACGGTCCGCCATGTCACGGGCATGCTCAGTACAGAGAATCCTGGACTTAGGCTTCAACAGCCCTGTCTCCCTCTGCAACCTATCCTTCATGCTGCTAGGAACGAAGACCCCCAAGAGACAACCTGTACATCTCGTGCACCAGCTAGGCGTTGGGATTGATGATGATGCTGAGCAGCATCAGCCCTGGCTGGACTCGTTTGGGAGACCATAGAGTCCACTGATGGTTCTGAACCCATTTCAAATCCAGCAAATGCCTAACAGTCTGCTATACAGTTATAGGGTATGCAGTGAGTCCAACAGCTGACCAATTTTAGGAAAATTCCCACTAAGAATTTAAAGACACATAGAGCAGGGCCACAGTAACAACAAATTCCCATTAGAGAGGAAAGAGTCTCCCATAGTGTTGGCCTATGCAGTGAATGCAAGGGCTGCAAAAAATTGGGAGGCACTCCAATGCCCCTTGAAGAGACTTAGAGGGCCTCATAAAAAAAATGTTCCCATTAGAAAGGAGCGGGTTTGCTATACTTGTAATGCCCATGCACTAAGTGTATGGGCTAACAAAATAACAATGACAGATAGGACCTTGGATGTAATAGGGGGCATACCACTAAACATTATGTAAACCAGAGAGACCATAGGTATTTTCAAAACCCCAAGATAACATAATTAAAACACCATATGTTGACTAAATGAGATAAATGCTTTATTTATGTATTTTTTAAGAAATAACACATAGGTATAAATAACGTGTTAAAAGACATAACATGGGCATGTGAGGCAGCAGGGGGCAGATATAGACACAGCTGGTATCAAATCCACATTGGACCTATAATAGGTCACATAGTCCAACCCATACAATCCATTAGTCACAGACAAGGTGTGCAGAAAAAGTTAAATAACATAGATCAAGGGCCTATAACAAGTCACAGTATAAACAACCATCAGAGGTTTTTTCAGCAACACATAAAAAGTATAAGCATCACATGGAAAGGGTTAAGACATACTTAGAGAAAGTAAACAGGCGACCAGCAGTGCCAGGGGAGGCCCCAACACGTGTTTCCATACTTCCTCAGGGGAAGAGGTGTTCAGTAACTTTGCTATCTGTCTGTGGATTCCAGGACTTTATTAAACTTCTAGTTTGCAGTCTACGTGTCTGTGTTCCGAGTTCTCCATCTGGCTGCTGCACTGATGCCTGTGTGACCACCCAGACCTTAAAGGATCAACCTCACAGTGTGAGCCTGCTGCACGTAACATACATCCTCATATAATGCTTCTATTCCAAGAAATGAACAGAAGCACTAATGACAGTATATTGCGGCTAATGTCCATATGAAGAGCAGCAAGTAGGAGCCTAATATTAGACTTAGTAACTAGTGGGAACAATTGAAGAGTTTTTCTCATAGTGTTTATAGTGATATAAAAATAAATGTATTTTTTAAATATTTAGATAAAATGTTTAAACATAAAAATCTGATTTAAACAATAGGTAATTTTATTATCACACATTCCCTTTAAATTAATCTTTATTTTATATGCCTTTATAGTATATTGACTGGATTATAGCACCCTGACCCTCAGACAAAGAGTATTCAGTCTGTCTTACTTTACTAAAGGGACTGTATGCATGTGGCCAGCTCTTCACCACAGTCAGGAGCCTGTTCAGACCTGTACAGCAGGAGTGTTACTGTTTACCCTTTGATTACTACTTTCAAAACATCATCCCCAGCAGCATTTCAGCAACAACTTGGGTGCATCTCACCTATATTTTGATAAGCACTGATTTCTTCATTATTTTCAAGCCCTGTGCTATAAGTGCACTTACATATTAATATACATTCAGGTTGATAAGCCAAAAAAAAAATTCAGAAGACTCTTAATGATTCAGAGACCATTTTTAGTTTAATTCAAATGAATAAAGAATATTACTTAAAGGGATTGTAGAACCTCAATCCCAAAGAAGTTGGGACGCTGTGTAAAATGTACATAAAACAAGAATGCAATGATTTGGAAATCTCTTATAGCCATATTTTATTCAAAACAAAACATATAACACAGATCAGAAGGTGAAAGTTATAAATTTTTTTCATTTAATTTAAAACAGCATCCCAACTTTTTTGTAATTGGGGTTAAAAAAAAGAAGTTAAAGATAGAGAAGTTAAAAGAAAAACAAACAACACATTTACCTACTAGACTGGTGATGCTCCTCCATTCTGCTGCCAGCATCCCTGCCATGCTCCTCCGTTCTGCTGCCGGCATCCCTGCCATGCTCCTCCATTCTGCTGCCGGCATCCCTGCCATGCTCCTCCATTCTGCTGCCAGCATCCCTGCCATGCTCCTCCGTTCTGCTGCCGGCATCCCTGCCATGCTCCTCCGTTCTGCTGCCGGCATCCCTGCCATGCTCCTCCATTCTGCTGCCGGCATCCCTGCCATGCTCCTCAGTTATGCTGCCGGCATCCCTGCCATGCTCCTCCATTCTGCTGCCGGCATCCCTGCCATGCTCCTCCATTCTGCTGCCGGCATCCCTGCCATGCTCCTTCATTCTGCTGCCGGCATCCCTGCCATGCTCCTCCGTTCTGCTGCCAGCATCCCTGCCATGCTCCTCCATTCTGCTGCCGGCATCCCTGCCATGCTCCTCCATTCTGCTGCCGGCATCCCTGCCATGCTCCTCCATTCTGCTGCCGGCATCCCTGCCATGCTCCTCCATTCTGCTGCCGGCATCCCTGCCATGCTCCTCAGTTATGCTGCCGGCATCCCTGCCATGCTCCTCCATTCTGCTGCCGGCATCCCTGCCATGCTCCTCCGTTATGCTGCCGGCATCCCTGCCATGCTCCTCCATTCTGCTGCCGGCATCCCTGCCATGCTCCTTCATTCTGCTGCCGGCATCCCTGCCATGCTCCTCCGTTCTGCTGCCGGCATCCCTGCCATGCTCCTCCGTTCTGCTGCCGGCATCCCTGCCATGCTCCTCCGTTCTGCTGCCGGCATCCCTGCCATGCTCCTCCGTTATGCTGCCGGCATCCCTGCCATGCTCCTCCGTTATGCTGCCGGCATCCCTGCCATGCTCCTCCATTCTGCTGCCGGCATCCCTGCCATGCTCCTCCATTCTGCTGCCGGCATCCCTGCCATGCTCCTCAGTTATGCTGCCGGCATCCCTGCCATGCTCCTTCATTCTGCTGCCGGCATCCCTGCCATGCTCCTCCGTTCTGCTGCCAGCATCCCTGCCATGCTCCTCCGTTCTGCTGCCGGCATCCCTGCCATGCTCCTCCATTCTGCTGCCGGCATCCCTGCCATGCTCCTCCGTTCTGCTGCCGGCATCCCTGCCATGCTCCTCCATTCTGCTGCCGGCATCCCTGCCATGCTCCTCCGTTATGCTGCCGGCATCCCTGCCATGCTCCTCCATTCTGCTGCCGGCATCCCTGCCATGCTCCTCCGTTCTGCTGCCGGCATCCCTGCCATGCTCCTCCGTTCTGCTGCCGGCATCCCTGCCATGCTCCTCCGTTCTGCTGCCGGCATCCCTGCCATGCTCCTCCGTTCTGCTGCCAGCATCCCTGCCATGCTCCTCCGTTCTGCTGCCGGCATCCCTGCTATGCTCCTCCATTCTGCTGCCGGCATCCCTGCCATGCTCCTCCGTTCTGCTGCCGGCATCCCTGCCATGCTCCTCCGTTCTGCTGCCGGCATCCCTGCCATGCTCCTCCGTTCTGCTGCCGGCATCCCTGCCATGCTCCTCCGTTATGCTGCCGGCATCCCTGCCATGCTCCTCCGTTATGCTGCCGGCATCCCTGCCATGCTCCTCCATTCTGCTGCCGGCATCCCTGCCATGCTCCTCCATTCTGCTGCCGGCATCCCTGCCATGCTCCTCAGTTATGCTGCCGGCATCCCTGCCATGCTCCTTCATTCTGCTGCCGGCATCCCTGCCATGCTCCTCCGTTCTGCTGCCAGCATCCCTGCCATGCTCCTCCGTTCTGCTGCCAGCATCCCTGCCATGCTCCTCCGTTCTGCTGCCGGCATCCCTGCCATGCTCCTCCATTCTGCTGCCGGCATCCCTGCCATGCTCCTCCGTTATGCTGCCGGCATCCCTGCTATGCTCCTCCATTCTGCTGCCGGCATCCCTGCCATGCTCCTCCGTTCTGCTGCCGGCATCCCTGCCATGCTCCTCCGTTCTGCTGCCGGCATCCCTGCCAAGCTCCTCCATTCTGCTGCCGGCATCCCTGCCATACTCCTCCGTTCTGCTGCCGGCATCCCTGCCATGCTCCTCCATTCTGCTGCCGGCATCCCTGCCATGCTCCTGGTTTCTGGAAGAGGAAGTCAGGAGCCCGATGGGAGATGTTGGCCACACATCAGAGAGTATGCATTGTTTTATTTTTGTTTTTTTTAAAAAAAGGTTTACAAGTAGTGTACAACAATTCCAATTGGACCCATTTGACTCTTTTTTACTTTATCTCTCAATTTAAACTCACAGGTTTGGGTTTGAAACACTCAAAGTTTTTTTTTAGAAATACTTTTTTTTATTAATATTTAAGCTGTGGTCCCTTTTGTCCAGTAGAATCCACCATAAATAGAGCAATACGCTTCTCATCAAATTGACAGAACCCAATTGGACCCCATTGTCAGTAGTGTCCACCATTTATCTATGGTGGATCCATCACTGCATCACATTATTCCTTAAAAAAGGACGCCGTGATGCAGACGTGAACAGAGACATAGCTACTTATTAGTCCTCTTGACAAGTTTAATCGTTTGGTGACAGAATCTTGAGCCTTATGCCTCTCCTTCCGATTCTTCAGTCAGAGTTGAACAGGCAGGTTTTTAGTTCTCATACTTTTCTAATGTGTCTATAGGTATGAGCACTTGGTAAGATTTTCTTTTGCTCCATATTAACTGTAACCAAGTCAATGGAAGCAAGTGGAAGAGTGGAAAAAACGTTTAGCAAATGCTCATCTCTATAGACATATCTGAAAGGTGCGAGGACTACAGACCTGCCGGTTCATCTGTGATTCTTAAATAGACACATTTGAAATATTCCAAGACCCACCAGCTTTATTGACCGTAGCACTTAGGACATATTATTATTTTTATATATTCTCTAGTTGGTTTGGTTTTAGACTTATAGTTTTCATACCTTATTTATTAATTAAAAGATCACATCACTTTAGTGTCTTTTAACTTTGTAGTAGAGCATGAAATCGTGGGAGAACACGAGAAAAGGAGTCAGCAGGCTTTGACCTCCCAAAAAAAACTTTTGTAAGGAAATTATTCCTCTGGTGCCATTTAGTACTGTAGAATAATGTTTACATGTAAACTACATGTCAGTCTGAGTGTTCACGTTTAGGTCCTCAGAGCAAAGCATGAGAAATTGTGAAAGTGATTCTATACTCAACTCTGTTGGGGGCTAACTTGGGATGCACAGCAGCTGCCATTTTTGGGAGACACTGTTAAGACCCCCATACACATTAGACTAATGTCAGTTGAACCTGCCAATATCAATAGGTTTGGCCAATGGTCTGATTTGTATGGGGGCTCAGCCGACCAATGGTCAAGGTAGATATCGATCGCGCATGTCTGATTTTGTACTGCTTATCACATTGTTCTCCCAGAGATAAGCCGCTAGCTGACATACCAAATTGACAGCTTTCTTATAGAGAACAAAGGAACGCTCCTTTGACTGAGAGCTGAATGATTGGCTGAAGCATTGTTCAATCAACAGTCATCTAATGTGTATGGCCAGCCTTAGTTAGTATGGAAGTAAACTTTGGTTAGACACACTGTAACTTGCATTGTCAATGACACTGGAAGATGAATGGTGGGCGGTGCAGATCCACAAGGTGCCACGCTCTTAGTCAGGAACCCTCAGGAACAAAGTGGCTGATTCACAGAGTACCACCACAACTGCCTCTTTGTTTAGCTCTATGTTGAGGATGGACCCTAATGAGTACTGTGTCTTTAGCAAGCACACAATGAATTAAATAGTCGTACAGTATTTTGCCCATAAATTTAACAAATTCAATATTTCCACAGATGTCTGGTGAAGATGCCCCTCTGCTGTGCAGTTCACGTTCTTGCAGCTCATACTCTTCTGCCACAGGATCTCTTAAACTGCTTTTATATTCATCGTCCTTGCCATCTACTTCACAGTCTGATCCACAGATGGTCTTCCCTGATGGGCAGTACTCTGCAGAGGAGCTATGCATTGCAGCTGCCAAATCTTGCGGTATGTAGACATAAATAACATTAAAAAGGTCATCCGGTCTAAGAAGCAAAGTCTACAGTCACTCTGTGTGACTGCAGACTGCTGAAAAGAGAAATTTTCTGATGTGCACATACTAACGACTCTCGTAAATGCCCTGAGCAAGTGGGCGATCACGTGATTGCATGTATGTTATTTGCATAATTATGGTCAGGTGCCAAATATTCTCATCTTGATTCTCTCAAAAGAAGAGAATTTAAAGACATGCAGGGGTTAAATCGGCACATGACCACAAGTATGCGAGTCACATACATGTGGTCACATTTCTGCCCTCTCAGATAGAACATACAGGGGAATTTGTGACAGTGGGCGCATCGCATACTCTCAAAATCTCAAGTCTGCAGTCACATAGCATGATTGCAGACTTTTCTTTTTAGCCCAGACAACTCTATTAAGCAGAGGCACAACTAGGGGTTCAGCTCAGGGGGCGAAACACCTGAGTGGGCCCCTAACCAGGTAACCCTGATTACAACTATGGTGGTGCACCCTAATAATAGGTATAGGGGAACCTCAACTGATGACCTGGCTGCTACTGAAAGTAAATCACTATACAAAGACCAACACTGATATTACCGCCAAATGGTGACCATATAGTGGTAGATATCAGTGCTACAGAACATACAAGAGATTACAGTACAGTTATATATAGTAACTTACAGCTGATATTCTTTCTGATGGAGTTGTTCATATTTCACATCTTTTGCATCTGACCCAGACCAACATGACAACTTCTCCAGCCACAACTCATCTGCAGAGATTACAACAAAGACACATATGACTTCTTACATTTCCAGCACTGTTTCCATCTATTCCCAACCTGCACAAACTCCTCATCCTGCTGATACCCCAATTCCTGAGCTGCTGCTGTTTGTGTCTCTATTACTAAGTAAAATGCCTCCTTTGTTCCCTCTAGATGATAAAACAGACCTCTAGAATATATTAATGTCCTGTGCAAGTGCCCTAGAAAACAGTGCCAACATTTTGCCCCCTAGTAAGTAATAATGTCCAGTGTGCCACTTTGACAGTCAAAATGCCTACTTAACAACATTAATAATGTTACATAGTTAGAAAAAAGACCTAGGTCCATCAAGTTCAACCTTTCTCCACCAATTGTACATTTTGTCACTAAATGAACTATAACCTACAATGTTATGTGTATCGAGGAAATCATCCAGCCCGTTTTTAAAAGTTGTTATAGTGTCTTCCATTGCTACCTCTTAGGGCATTCCACCGTCTGACTGCTTTAAATGTAGAGAACCCTTTCCTATTTAGCAGCCGGAATCTCCTTTCTTCCACCCGTAATGAGTGCCCCATGGTCCTTAGTATGGTCTTTGTAAGGAATAAGTCATGTGCCAGTCCTTTGTCCTAACCACACATATATTTATACATGTAAATGAGATCTTCTCTGAGGAGTCTTTTTTCTAAGCTAAACAAGCTCAACTTTTGTAAACCATCATCGTATGAGAGGCCTTCCATCCCTTGTAATATTCTAGTTGCCCGCCTTTGAAGTTACTCTAACTTTTGAATATCCTTTTTAAAATGTGGAGCCCAAAACTGGATTCTATATTCTAGATGTGGCCTCACAAGTGATTTATAAAGGGGTAACAATACGTTGGGATCGCAGGATTTTATCTCTCATTTTATACACTCTAAAATCTTTTTTGCTTTTACGGCTGCAGTTTGACATTGAGTACTGCTGCTCAGCTTACTTGTAACCAGAAAACCCAAGTACTTCTCTTGTTCTGTAGTCCCAAGTATACTACCATTTAATGTATATGTAGCAATAGAATTACTCCGTCCTAGGTGCATTACTCTACATTTATCTACTTTAAACCTCATTTGCCAAGTGTTTACCCATTCAGTCATCTTATCCAGATCGTTTTGCAATATGATAATGTCAAGGACAGATTCTAATATCCTACATAGTTTGGAGGTCATCAGCAAAGACTGACACTTTACTCTCAATCCCATCCACAAGGTCATTAATAAAGAGGTTAAAAAGAATCGGTCCTATCACAAATCCCTGTCCATTGAGACTTCCCCTGTACAGCTCCCCTCTACACAATATGTCACCACAACTCCCTCATACACAATATATTGTCCCTACAGCTCCACTATATAATGCCCCAAAAACGATATGATGCCTCCACAGTAGCCCCCATGTAACGTCCGGAACGCCGGTCGAATGTGTAGAAGGAATACGGCGCTGCTATGAATGACTCCGACCTCATATAGTGGCAAATAACTTTCTTTATACTGGTCACACAAATGACAGGATTAAACGATTCTAAAAAATATGGGCCACAACAGCCACTAACACAAAATACAAGTTATGCAGCCCAAGAGAGCCCAAGTGCCAATCTCGCAGGAATGAGCCAAACTACCCTTGGGCTATGCCGCCCCCACCCTTATTCAACACAGGGCCTACCCAGGATGTTACCGTGGATGTGGCACGTGGTCCTCCCAGGAATATAACCTTACACCCCCCTCCCACACTAATACAATGGGATCTGGGTACCCTTGTTTTCCCCTTAGAGAACAAACTAAACCTTTTATTAGACCCTGATCTCTGGCCACATGGTTTGATCAGCTTCTCCTTCTCACCAAGCTCTTCAGCACATTCAGGTGCAGGCAGGAATTAGAATCAATCTCAGTCTCAAAGTGTAGTTCACAACAGGGCTCCTTTGTAGTATCCACATACACAGAATCTTAGTATGTCAGATCCTTTATAATCTCTGGATCAAGCCTGATCAGTCCATCAGCAGTGATATACACCAGGCAGTTCTCAGCACTACTGGAATCACTAACTAGCTTTCCCTAACTGACTACACAGTTGGTGACCGGTCACATATCTCAGTTACTCACAAGGCACAGCTTCTTCTTGGACACACCGTCTGACTGCAGTCTGTACAAGTTCCAAATGTCCTCCTGGGCATCAGACACATCTCGTCTCCTCGGAGGACTTCCTGGTTCTGCGTTTTCCCGGGCTTTTTTACAGATCCCCGGGCTTTTTCTTTACTTGTTTCTTGCTGACCCCTAATGGTCGGACTAAGTCATTGCAGGATAAATTTATACTGTCAGTAATATGAACTCATTACTAAAAAGACATATCAACATGCTACACCCACACTGTATGATGGCCCAACACTAGCCTCCAAACTGTATAATGGCCACTTAGTAGCTCCCACACTGTTTGATGGCTCTCATACTGTACAATGTCCCCACTGTAACCTCCACACAGTATGATGGCCCCGTCACTGTATCACGGCCCCCACAGTAGTCACTAACCTGTATGATGGCCTCCACAGTAGTGCACACAGTATATTGCCCCCCTTAGTAGCCACCACTCTGTAAGATGGTCCCCTTAATAAATATCACTCTGATGGCTCTACTAGATGCCCCAACTCTGTAGGAGGGCCAGAATTATGTCATAAATCACTTTGAAAAGTTGCCAAATTTTTTCACAACGCAGAGTTACACTCCAAATTTTACAACTTTTGGCATTTTCGTGCAGACTCCAGCACGAATAAGGGCCATATTCTTTCTGGTTTCAGCCAGGTATGTCTTACTCTGAAAGGTCACATCTGTATCGGTCAAGGACTCCAGGTAGAGCTTTAACTAGTCCAGTGCAGCCCCCAGCCGATTTCTCCCTGTCACAACTCCAACTGATTGATAGGTCACTCACCTGTGTGTAAATAGGGAGATGCACGTCAATCACCAGGCGTGTGGCAGGGAGAAGCCGGCCCAATGGCCACACTAGACTAGTCACATCTCTCCCTTTGGTCCCCAGTCAGCTTTTCAAAACATATTTTCTCTGAAACATTTCAGAAAAAGGCATACCTGTCTTCAACTGCGCAGCCAGGCTCTGATTCATGTGCCTGTGGTTTGGGCAACATGAATGGTTCCCATTTTTAGAGGCATGTTGTGATCATCCTTCTGTTTTAGATTATTTTAACATTTTGCCACTTTACTTTGGTTATGTCTGGAGCAAATGTAATATAAACTCAGAACAGTATTGTGTGTTATCTACACACCCTACCACAGTATTCCATATTATCTATGTAAGGATGGTGGATTGTGCTGTTGCATTTATGCCCCTGAAGACATCATGCGTCTGTGAAATATTGTCTCTGAATGTGAATTATATGGTTATGTACAATGTGTACTAGTATTATAAGTAATGTATGATGTACGGTATAGGATGGATAGTGTAAGGCATAGCATTATAGGGCAGGTAGTATAGGGGTGTAGGTAGTTGACTGTAGCATAGGTAGTGACATTAGGGTTAGTTAGGAGACAGTTAATGTTTGGGACTAGCCCATAGGGGGTGGTGTAAGTGTTAGGGAGAGCGGTTGCTTCCTGTTAGTTAGGCACATAGGTTTTAGAGAGTGAAGAGAGCAGTGCTGCTGTTGGGTGATCCACAAAAGGAAAGTAGACTTAAGAGCAGGAATAGCAAGATCCTAAAAAAAAGGTGACTGGCTAGTCACAGCGGCCTTCTGGATGATGCATCCATGGATAGGAGCAGAGTCACGAACCCCCGAGCTTGCAACACCGAAGGTAACGGACCTAAACAGGACTGTGTTCGTTGAACTAGTGCAGGTCCCAAGAGGTAGATCCAGGGCGTCAGTAGTTAAAGAAATAGCCGTTAAGTGAGTAGAGACATTAGCTGATCAGGACTTTAGTGTTCAGGCTGGGTTGTGGTGACATAGCAAGAAACAGATATGCTGCAGAGCCCTGGAGTAGAACCACAGAGTAGGGATGAGCGAACCTGAGCATATTCGGTTCGCCGTGTTCTGCCGAACTAGAGTTGAAAGTTCAGTTCGGTATGAAAACTTGACCCAGAACCTGACTCCAATCCTGAACTCAATAGTAGTCAATGGGGACCCAAACTTTGGTGCTTTAAAATGGCTGTAAACTGGTCATAGTAAGTGCTAGGGGGCTGCAAAAGGAAGCTAAATAGGGGTAATAGCAGGACAATTGCCCTGTAAACAAAATGTGGAAAGGGAAATTACTTAAAATAACAGAATAAAAAAAATTACAAAATTATAATTTTGAAACAGGAGGCGGAGGTCCAAGTGGAAGAGGAGGTTGAGGAGGAGGTGGTGGTGTAGGTGGAAGAGGCACAGGAGGAGGTAGGCAAGACTGTTTTTGTTTTGATTTTTTTTTTTTATTGATTTTTTTGTGGGGTACTCTGAAAACAGGCAGTGTACTGATCTGCTGGTCACTCTCCTTCTGTATACAGGCCATGTAATACTCTACACCATATGGGGATGTGGCCTTGTTGCTGATGGTGGTGTAGCTGCTGCAGGGAGAGAGAGAAGACGTGGTCAATCTGTGCCTGCTACTCGCCCAAATGAAACACCTTCCTCTGGAAGGACGTTCTGTGTAATTTCATAGGACCAAGTACCGCTGGATGAATAATGAGGCCAGTAAAGGTGGTTTGGATTGGTTGACTGAGATTGCCTTTAGTTCCTTCGCTTTGTCTTCCACCTAGACCCCTGCTGAAGGTGTAGATTTTGCACCTGCGACCCATGGGCATCTTTCTTCCACCTCACCCCTTTGCAAATCAGGCAAGCAGTCTGAGCCCCAAGTCATGCAGCACTCACTTCGGCTTTTTGGTGACTCCGCTGGCTGTGGTTCCATGGGTCATCCACCTGGCCCTGCTCCACAATTAGAAGAGATTGAGTGCACTGATGCCCAACCATTTGTTTTGTTGGAGGATGAGTACGAGGGAGAGGTAGTGGAAACGGTCAGCGGACCACCGCAGTACATCTCTGATGATGATGAAACACAGGTGGCAACTGCTGCTGCTTTCTGCTGTGTGTAGTCCGGCAAGGAGGGCAGGTGTGAGGACCAGGTGGAACATCATGTGGAGGATTATTATTTTTTTTTTTTCAAAGCATCATTGATTCCATGGTGAAAATAGTGACAGACAGGTACAGAGGAGAGAGGATCCTACCCTTGCTGCCTTACATTCTTCATTATTAAGGGGAAGGAGACAGTAGGTTCGGGGGTTGCAGCAGCTTTGGTGTTGGTGAGATGACAGCGGCGGTTATTCCAAGCTGTAATCTGTTTTTAAGACATGGGTTTTCAAGTTCCGCTTGAAAGTTCAGAATGTAGTGGATAATCGGATGTGTTGGGCCACAGAATTCTACAGGACGAGGGATACTCTGGAGAAGTCTTGCAGGCGATTGGATGAGGAACGTATGATTATGGAGGAGAGTAGGAGGTTTTGGGAGAACCAGAGATTACGTGGTGGGAGATATCAGGAGATTAGTTCAGAGATATATGGGGGAGACAGATTATGGATGGCTTTGTAGGTCAGTGCTACTAGCTTGAACTGGATACGTTGTGGAATTGGGAGACAGTGAAGGGATTTGCAGAGGGGAGAAGCGGAGGAGTAGTGAGGACAGAAGTGGATTAGTACGGCAGCGGAGTTAAGAACAGACTGGAGAGGGGTGATGATGAAATGGGGGATGATGAGGTAACACATCCCACATGGAGTCAAGGGCATCCAAGTGACATGGGCAGTTCAAAGAAAGAGGTTGTGGTCATGCTGCGCCAGCTGCAGAGCAAACCAGGGAGCAGGGTGCAAAAGTGCCAAAGCCAGCCCCTAGCCACTAAGTTGGCTGCTACTGCGCACCATGGCCGGCCCCTAGCCTTTTCTCTTTCCATGTTACCTCCTCCTTTGCCTCCTCCTCCTACTCCGCTTCCTCCACGTCTCCTCATCCGGTCAGAAAGTGCAAGCTTTTGGCTTTCTCACCCTGCTGCTGCTCGCCTGTCTGCGGTGCAGCATCACTTCTGCCTTCCAGCTCCCCGGCTCATATGCAACCTACCCACAAGGTGGAACTCTAACTTGCATATGTTGAAGAGACTGTGTGAGCAGCAGCACGGGATAGTAGAGTTTTAGCTGCAGCATGCACAAGACAGTTGGTTTGCGGAACAATACCACTTCAAGACCAACGAGTGGGCCTCCATGCGGGACGTGTGTGCCGTGTTGCGCTGCTTCGAGTACGCCATGAACATGGCCAGCGCTGATGACACCATCATCAGCATTACTATCCCACTTGAAATCACACTGCCTGCTTGAAAAAACACTTCAGGCGATGATGGATCGGGTGGTGGCACAGGAGGAAGAGGAGGAGGAAGATTAGTTCAGAGATATATGGGGGAGACAGATTTACGGCTTTGTAGGTCAGTGTAACTAGCTTTCAGTGGATACTTTGTGGAATTGGGAGACAATGAAGGGATTTGCCAAGGAGTAGTGAGGACAGAAGTGGATTACTAGGACAACAGAGTTAACGATAGACTAGAGAAGTGTGATGATGCGATTGGAGATGATGAGGTCCTACACCCCACAAGGAGTCAAAGCCATCCGAGTCACATGGGCAGTTCGAAGGAAGAGGTGGTTGTCAAGCTGACCCAGCAAAAGAGGAAGCAGGGTGCAAAAGCAACGTGGGTGGCCCCTAGCCTGTACATCAGCCGCTACTGGTCACCGTGCCGATAAACTGAGCACACCAGAGTCAGCTCAAAGGAGCTATCTGACAATACACAGGTGGCTTGCAAGCTGTGGTATCAGAGACTGAAACGAGGCAAAAATGTTCTTAACCTGAGCACCACCTGCATGACAAGGTATCTGAATGCAAAGCACGAGCTGCAGTGGAGTAAACACCTAAAAAACTAGGAAAGATCTGAGCCTCCTCCTGCTCCCTCTTCTGCTGCTGTCTCTGCCTCTTCCTCCCCCTCCCGAGTAACAGGGCCATCTGGCTCCCTGTAAAGAGAGGATGTGACAGTATCACCACCAGCAGTGTCAATGAGCATCTCCACACCATTCCACTGAAGCATTAGCTGTACATCACCCAAACACTGGATTCCATATTCTACATATGGCCTCTCAAGTGAGTTCTAAAAGGCTAACAATACATTGGGATCATGGGAACCATAGTACGTGGTTCCCAGATGCCACTACTTTTCCAGGTGGGATATCCCTGCTCTGCAGTAACTTGTTGCGGACAAAATCAGGTGTACACTGTGCAATACCATCAGTGTAAAGGTCCACCGATAACCACCGATACATGGACCAGTAAGCATGGGTAGGGATGTCATATCTCTCTAATTGACCTCTGGGAAAACGTTGTGGCAGCTGGGCCTGAGGCAGAAAGTGTTTTTGTGCATGTCCTACCACCTCAGAGGATTGCTGGATGTTTCTCTGTCCATGTTGCCTCCTCCTACTACGTTTCCTTGAACGCCTCCTCATCCAGTCAACGTACCACCTGCACCACCAACTTCAGCACAGCCAGGGGTAAACTACAGCAGGCTGTTCTGAAACTCATCTGTTTGTGGGAAAAATTCCACATCGAGTAGAACCTGTTGTGACAGTCAATGGTGTTATATGCGAGGGGAAGTATGTGTCACTACGGCTGCTAGCCTGTGTGAACTGAACCTACAACTTTTCCCCAACATGTTATATGTTGGGGGTATAATCATCATTTTGAAGGGAGTGGTTTTGTGTGAATGGCATAGAGATCGGGTGGGAAGTCATTCACTCACCCCTCAGGGTGTGGCTGAGCAAGCCTAAATGCTCAGGCACTATTTTTTTTCTCTGGTGTGATCTGGAGAGTGAAGTTTCCAGGCTGTGTTTGGAAGCTAGAGAGCTCCACAAAATGACTTTTGCCTGAACGGCTTGTGATACCGAGAGTGGGCAGAACGCGCTCACTTATGGACTGTGCTATACTTTATGTTTTTGTCTTTCCGTTACACCAGAAAAGGCCGTGTTTATTTTGTTGAATCTGCAGTGCTGTAGAGGATACCGTGTCCTGAGTCTACTTCTGGAAGCAGCCGAGTGAGTCTTCTTGCGACACTGTGGATAGGGATTAAAGAACAGACAGATGTGTGGTTGGTGTTGATAAACCTCAAGTCCAGCCTGGAGGTGTGCGATAATGGGCGAAATCTCCTTGTAGCTAGCTGCTGAAAGTGCGGGCCGTCTGTTCTCAACCTGCTGTTGCTCACCTATCTGCGCTGCAGCTTCACTTCTGCCTTCCTGCTCACTGCTTCATATGCGACGTATCCACAAGGTGGAACTCCACCTTGCACATGCTGTAGAGACTGTGTGAGCAGCAGCAGGCGATACTGGGGTTTGAGCTATAGCACACACAGGTGAGTCGCTCTGTGGAACAACACCACTTCACGACCAACGAGTGGGCCTCCATGCAGGTCGTGTGTCCCATGTTACACTGCTTCAAGTACTCCACGAACATGGGCAGCGCTGATGATGTTATCATCAGCGTTACTATCCCACTTGTATGCCTTCTAGAAAAACAAAGCTCCAGGCGATGATGGTTGACGTGGTGGCACAGGAGAATGAGGAGGAGAAAGAGGGACCATTCACACCTTTATCAGGCCAGGCCCATTTAGCTTCTGGGTCTCCAAATTAGACACATGGCCTAAGCTTGCCTTTTACATCTTGGAGGTGCTGGCCTGCCCTGCAGAAAAAGTACTGTTGGAACGAGCGTTTAGCATGGCAGGAGGTGTGATCACAGACAGGCACATGAGCTTGTCCACAGCCAACGTGGGCAACCTCACATTCATTAGAATGAACCAGGCGTGGAGCCCTGTCTGTACCTTTGGCTGAATATAGAAAAATACCCAGCTCTTGGTAGACTCCACAGCAGTTGTTTGTTCTATTTTCCATTCACAATGTTTTGGGGACTACCCAAATTAAAAAAACAAAAACACAGAGTGTGTTTTGCAGATTACACCCACACAGGCTGTTTGGCAGAGTACCCCCACAGAGGTTTTTTTCAGAGTGCTCCCACACAGACGCATGCAGAGTATATGCACAGGTTTTTTCCCACAGACACGGTTGCAGAGTAGAAAAATTTGTTTTTACGCACAGTTCTCCCAGACATGGGTGCAGAGTATAACTATTTTTTAGGCCCACAACTCGTACAGACACAGCGACTGAGTCTAATTATTTTTTAGGCACACTACACTTACAGACACAGCTGCAGTGTACACAGAGGCTTTTTGGCTCAGTACTCCCAGAGGCATTGTTGCAGAGTAAACAAAAAGGCTTAAAGGCACAGTACACAGGAAGGCTTTCTGGAACAAATACTCCCAGAGGCTTTTTGAAACAGTACACATAGAGGCTTTTTGGCACAGTACACACAGAGGCTTTTTGGCACAGTACTCCCAGAGGCATTGTTGCAGAGTACACAGAGAGGCTTAAAGGGACAGTACACAAAAATTCTTTCTGGCACAGTACTCCCAGAGGTGTCACGGGGTTACCGTAACGGGGTGGAGCCAGAAGACCGCAGCGTCTGATGGCTCCTACTCCGGCTCCGAAAGAAGAAGCACTTCTCCATCATTTTAAAACATGTTTTATTTCTTCTGGCAGAACAGGGGTTAAACGGCAATGTTGGAGATCCCTGTGCTCACCGCTGAGCTCGGTTAGCCACTTCTTTTCCCTTTATAATCTGGACTCTGATACTAATGCTTGTCAGAGCTAGCATTTTCTGCATGGCTAACGGAGGGAAGGAGAGTTGGAGGAATTATTTGTGACAGTTGTTTGGTTTGTCTATGTAAATTCCTTATACCTTCTCCATTTTGGTTTATCCCCCTACCTTCACTTCCTCTGTTATATGTGAGTGAATATTTTGTGTGCCTGGAGTTTTCTGTTAACCCCTGTCTGTGTTGCCTTGTTTGTCGGGTTGGTGTACTACGGTGCACAGCAGTGCCCCTCTTTCCCCGGCATCCTCACCTTCAGAGGTATCGCGGGGAATAGGGTGAGCTAGCGCGCCCCCTAGTGTTAGGGACAGGGTAGGAGCCCCTGATCCCTGGTCACCCGACAGCTGTGTCATGACAAGAGGCTTTTTGAGGCAGGGTTTCAGAGTATGTAAGAAGCCAGAGTATAGTAATAAAACTTAACTTTTAATTAAATATGATAAAAATTACATCAATAAAGTGCTCATAGTGTCAGTGCTCATTATAAAATCACGATCTAACCCAGGGCTTGATATGTGAGATGAGTTCAGGGTGCCAGGTAAAATATCCAGAATGCCGGGATCCAAAAACAGTGTTCCCAATGTACCCTGTCGTGCCCGGCAAATCTCCTGCTCTCACAAGAGCAGCACCCAAGTGTAGCATATTATAACCAAATTAACCCCTAAAGAAAAATATCCCTCCCAACGCGTTTCTGCCTCAACAGCGAGGCCTCATCAGGGGAGTAAACTTGTATTTAATAAGAGCGGGACCACTGTCCATCCCTGAATGGGGCAGAAGAAATGGAACCTGCCAGAAAGCTCCCAACTACACAAAAAATTCCTAGTGCTGCAGTGGCAGACCCATGGTAAGCATAGACCATGCAGAGTGCTGCACATCTATAGTAACGCTGGCGTGTCACTATCCACCATGGGGTGTGTGTCCGGTCTTACCCGCCCCATTCAAAGTGTCCTGCATTCTTGCCAACCTACTACAGTTGACCTACAGCGGCTTAATACTCGCATGGTGTCCGCCCCAAGACATCCAACGCTCTGCATCTCCCAATGACGCTAGAGCTCCTGGTTAAGGTCGTGCCTCACCCATAGCTGCCGCCCACATCACGGCGTCTCATATCCCTGCCATCCTATTCAAGATTGCTATATGAGCGATAATCCTTTGAGTGCCAGCCGCCCGCACTACGCAGCCCAGATGGTATTAGTTCGGGGCATATCCTATTGGTGGTGCCCTCGGTGACCATGATGACTCAACAGGGGGTTGGGAGTGGTTGTATGCATCATCCCAGGGTTGGGATAGGAAGTGGCATGCACGTGGGAGACGTTGAGGATGGAATTTAATCAGCAGTAATCCCCCCTCCCTTTCACATCCCTTGTTTTTTCTGACCAGGCAGCACTCTGCATGGTCTATGCTTACCATGGGTCTGCCACTGCAGCACTAGGAATTTATTGTGTAGTTGGGAGCTTTCTGGCAGGTTCCATTTTTTCTGCCCCATTCAGGGATGGACAGTGGTCCCGCTCTGATTAAATACAAGTTTACTCCCCTGGTGAGGCCTCGCTGTTGAGGCAGAAACGCGTTGGGAGGGATATTTTTCTTTAGGGGTTAATTTTGTTATAATAGCCTACACTTGGGAACTGCTCTTGTGAGAGTGGGAGACTTGCAGGGCACGACAGGGTACATTGGGAACACTGTTTTTGGATCCCGGCATTCTGGATATTTTACCTGGTACCCTGAACTCGTCTCACATATCAAGCCCTGGGTGAGATTGTGATTTTATAATGAGCACTGGAACCATGAGCACTTTATTATTTATGTCATTTTTATCATATTTAATTAAAAGTTAAGCTTTATTATTATACTCTGGCTTCTTGCATAGGTTAATTGAGGAGTATATAGGGGTTAATTGGTGAGATATTCCTAGCTGTATAGGGTACACACAGATGCTTTTTGGCACTGTACACTCATAGGCTTTTTGGCACAGTACAGACAGGCTTTTTAGCACAGTACAGACAGGCTTTTTGGCACAGTACACACTGAGGCTTTTTGGCACAGTACACACAGAGGCATTTTGGCACAGTACACACAGAGGCATTTTGGCACAGTACTACCAGATGCAGGGTTTCAGAGTACACACAGAGGCTTTTTGGCACAGTACTCCCAGAGGCGTTTTGGCACCCTACATACAGATGCTTTTTGGAACAGTACACACAGATGCTTTTTGGCACAGTACTCCCAGTGGCAGGATTGCAGAGTACACACACACAGGTTTTTTGGCACAGTACTCCCACAGACACAGGTGCAGAGCATAACTATTTTTTTAGGCCAACAACTCGTACAGACACAACGGCAGAGTATAATTATTTTTTAGGCACATTACTCGTAGAGAAACAGCTTCAGTGTACACAAAGGATTTTTGGCACAGTACTCCCAGAGGCACTGTTGCAGAGTGCACACACAGGCTTTTTGGCACAGTACTCCCAAAGGCAGGGCTGCAGATTATACACAAAAGCTTTTTTGCACAATACACCAAGAGGCTTTTTGGCACAGAACACACAGAGGCTTTTTGGCACAGTAGTCCCAGAGGCTTTTTGGCAGAGTACACCCAGAGGCTTTTTGATACAGTACTCCCAGAGGCAGGGTTGCAGAGTACACACAGAGGCTTTTTGGCACAGTACTGATAGAGGAAGGGTTGAGCGTAAACACAGATGCTTTGTGGCACAGTACTCCCAGCGGAAGAGTTGCAGAGTACACACAGAGGCCTTTTAGCACAGTATATAAAGAGGCTTTTAGGCACAGTACACACAGAGGCTTTTTGGCACAGCAGGCACAGCACTCCTAGACACAGAGTTGCAGAGTACACGTAGGTTTAAAAGCAGTTATTTTTTTTTTAGGCACAACCACAACTGATACAGATACAGCATTAGAGTAGAATTCTTTTTTAGACACACTACTGGCAAAAAGATGGCTGCATAGTAGAATTACTTTTTAGACACACTTCTTGTATAGACGTAGCGGTAGAATGAAAAAAAATTTGGCCTAGAAATGGGAAAGAGACAGCTGCAGAGTACAATTATTTGTTAGACACAATAGTCACAAAAAGATGGCTACATAGTAGAATAATTTTTTAGCCACACTACTCGTATAGACACAGCAGTAGAATAAAATTATTTTTTTGGCCCACAAATGGGAAAGAGACGGCTGCAGAGTAGAATTATTGTTTAGAAATAAAACTCACAAAAAGACGGCTGCATAGTAGAATTATTTTTAGACACACTACTTGTATAGACAGAGCAGTAGAATAAAATTATTTTTTGGCCCAGAAATGGGAAAAAGACAGGCCGGGTCACCTGGTGCACCTGTCAATACTTGGCATGCCTGTGATGGCTCAGCAAGTGCCCACAGCCTAAATCTTGTTGATTGGCTGCTCAGCAGCCTTCTAACAAACTTTATTAGCCATCTAGGTGTCCAGTACGAACCCCAAACTTTACAGTTCGGGTTCGCTCATCCCTACTACATAGAAAGATTACGTTGTGAGGGAAAATGCTTTATGCAGTCTTAAGGAAAGGACCATAAGACTTTGAGCCCGCTATCCCTTTTATATATCCTTTGCCAAGTTATCGTTCAGTAAAGACTCTATTGAACTGTGTAACCTATGGTTCTCGCCAGCCCACAGCAGAGGCTACATATGGCCTGCATGGGAATGATGCCCACACAGCACAAGTCCACACACCCAGCCAGGACCTACACTTTCATGTATCGTGCCGGGGCGTGAAAGGAAACCAAGTGCCTCGCCCACGGCTACCATCCCACACTGCGCTACATTTACACAACCCTATCATTGTTTTACATTTATGTTGCATTCATTTTCAAATTTATCTGCTATTTATTATTTTATTTCTACTGCTAAGTGCCCATTCATAAGTCAGTGATTTTTCTTGTATGTAAAAAATGTTCAGAATTTCATCACTGTTTGGTCAGATTGTCAGCTGTTACCATCAGTTTTTTATCAATGATTTTCTCATATGCAAAAAAAACCCCCAAAGATGCAAGGCTTCTCCTATTCATTTCAATGCTAAAAACAGACAGCTCCGTGATTGCACACAGATGGCATTCATGTGCTGTTTGTGATTTTCTTGGATCCATAGATTTGCATGGGTGATTTTGATTTGTGACTCAGATCAAAATAGGACATGTGTCTGATTTTTTTGTGGACATACGTTTTGCAAAAAAACACATACATGTGAATAGTACCATAGACTATAATTGGTATGAGTTATATCCATGAAAAACATTGATAGAGCACATACATGAAAAACAGACATCGGGATGAGGCTTAAAGAGGTTGTTCACTACCCTTACTCTGTTACTGGATTGACCATAAATGCCTAAAAATAGTGCCCCTATAGATCTCCACATTAGTGTTGAGCAAGCACTAAAATGCTCGGGTGCTCGAAGCTCGGGCCGAGCTCACCGTGATACTCGGGTGCTCGACGCAACGAGCCCAGTGTTAGTCTATGGGAGACCCGAGCATTTTTGCGGCAGCACCCCCGGCAGTCTGTAGAAAGCCTAAAAAGTGCCCAAAACGATAGTGACAGTGCTCAAATGACATGGGGACGCATGGGGATCGCCCCAGGAAGCATTTCTGACCCCCAGGTCACTGCTGTCAACAACATGGTCAGAGGTATTAGGCTATGTGCCCACGATGCAGAAATAAAGCAGAAAATTTCTGCAGCATTTCTGCATCTCCCTGGCAGAAAAAACGCATGCAGATTGTGCATGCGTTTTTCCTGCAGAATACATGCAGATCCACATGCGGATTCACATGTGTTTCCGCATGCAGATTGACAAGCGCTTTCCAGGCGATAGCATCACTTGGAAAGTGCTTGACAACTAGGTCACACTATATAAATCCATGCAAACAGCATGGATTTTTACAGTGTGAACCGTAAAAATTAAAACAAATAAAGCTATACTCACCCCCGAGGCCCCGGTGTGTGCTGCAGCGCTGCTTCCTGGCTTGTTCCCGGCTGCTGGCATATCGCGAGACAGAGCGGTGAAGGGCCTGCGGTCACATGACTGTGACGTCACCGCAGGTCCTCAATTGATGCCGGCATTCAGAGAGAAGCCTTCGGAAAGGTGAGTATAAACTTTATTTGTTATTTTATTCTTTTTTTACAGGTACAATGGTACCCAGGTCTGGATGAGAGTCTTCTCTCCTCGAGAACTGGGTACCATCCGCACATAGAGACGCATAGAAGCCGCTTGTAGAAATGTACAGTCGTGGTTTCTATGCGTCTCAATGCAAGTCAATGGCGGGAGTTCCGCTGCGCTTCCGCAAAATTAAATGACATGCTGCGGATTTTTGTACGCAGCATAAACGCTGCGGAAAAATCCGCAGCATGTGCATAGAACATGCGGAATCCCCTTGGTGACCATGGGGTGCGGATTACCTAGTGTTTCACAAGCGTTTATGCTGCGGAAATTCCGCAGCATAAACGCTTGAAAAACGCTACGTGGGCACCCAGCCATAAGCCACTTTTACTGGCTCGCAAGAAAACGTTCAAAAACGAAACTGAAACTGCTTTCCTGTGAAATATGTTAAGGAACATCCTTTCCAGGGTAAAGACTTGTGTATAAGGTAAAATAAATAACCAAAAACAAAAATACTCCTCCACACCTTGGGCTATGTTCACAAGTAGCATTTTTTATGCATTTTTGCACTTTTGTATTGCTTTCAACCGTGACAAATACATTTGTAGAGCCCCGAGGGTTCGGTTGCTACAGAGGTATTGCACCTCAACCAGAGGTGTGATATTCCACTCCCAGGTAAGGATGGAGTGTGGACCAGGGCTCAGTTAGCTGCATACATACACTTACACACACCCTATTTCCGGGGGATAGCTCGACGGTGCTCCCATATAATTGCAGGCACAACTGACCGTGTCCCTGGCTGGAGTGGGGAGGAGGGAGAGAACCCAGTGATGTAGGAGCAGAAAGGGACCGTTTCTGGAGCATAGGAAGGAGATCATTGGGTGCAGGTCACCTGAGCTCAGACACAGGGAAGCAGATAAAAGGTGGGGGCCATCTTAGGAGAGAGCTCAGAGAAGAAGTTTAGTACAGTGGAGAAGTGACAGGGAGCAGGGGCTCTGTAGGAGCTCTGCTCAGAAGGCAGGCCTAGAGAAAAGGCCGGGGCCAGAGAGGAGAAGAGAAGAAGGAGAAGGAAGGAAAGAGGAGAGACAGAGGAGTAGAAAGGCTCCAGAAACAAGAAGGCAGAAGGGACCCTAAGAGAGCAGAACGGACAGCAACCGTTGCAAGCCCGCGTTATATCGGGTGAAGGGTCAGGCCGCAGAAGGGTACCGGATTCCCAAGTTGGTGGAGGTAAATCATCCCTCAGCCAAAAACCGGAGGTCGTGATCATCTATTGGTGCGACCCCCTGCTACACCCGCTAGGAAGGCACCACATAGGGTCATGGAAACTGGCGCCAAGTTTTACCAGAGAAGGCCCGAGGCAGCTGGACAGAAGCGTGGTCACTGGTGGGGCACGAGAGGCCAGAGAAAGGATAGAAGGGGGTCCTGTGCCATACTCCTGAATTGCCTGGGGGTTGACCGAGCCCCTCACCTGGTGGACGCAGCACGGCTTGGGCAGTCATTGCTGACAGAAGTGACTTGGATTTCATCTGTGAGTAAAAGGCCTGAACTGTACCATTGGACTCTGTGTGATCTATGCTGCGCCTGCACCATCACCCCCAGCATCCACCTACATTGCCCTGAGGCTACACTCTTCCCGTGGGGAGTTATCCTATCCCTGTGCTGCACACCAACATCAGCCTCAGCAGTCTGCCTTGCAGTGGCGGTCATTCCTGACCGCAATCCACGGGTGGCATAGTCGGACATTCATAACTCTACAAATAGACTGCCACAGCATTTGGTCTGACCACCCTGAGCCACGGGATCGGGTTGCCACTTCTACCCCCATCATCGCATAGAAGCCCAGTTCCGGGTACCCCACGGCCCAGGGGGCGAGTCAGGTTTGGCGTAGTCGACAGGATTGTGACCAACCCACCACAAACGGGTATTGCGTGCCTGAAAAGAGACTGTTTCACTGTATTGAAAATGGCACCCGCCCCGGCAGAACGGACGCCATAATGTGCTCGCCAAAAGACAACAGGAAGCCACCTCCCATTGTGGGCCAGGTCCCAGAATGGCGCCAAAGAAGGAGCCCACCCCCAACAGCCATGAGTGCGGCTGTAGAGATGTCCATCAAGGTGGGGGGGCTGCCCCTGAGGGTGATTGTCAGCAGATTGCCCCAGGACCACCCCCAACAGGGGCAGAAAGAGAAGAAAACCGAGGGGCAGGGTGTGGTTTGGATCAGTCTCGCCAGATCACACCCGGAGATGGAGAGGAGCGTCAACTCCAGCACCCTGGCAAGCGGCCTGCTGCAGGCCGAGGCGTCCCCGTACAGCCTCACGGAGCTGATGGCTCAGCTCCCCGCAGAAGACCCTGAATTCCTGCGGACAGCGCTGGAGGAGCTGGACCGGAGGATGGTCCGAGCGCAGAGGGATGTCATCGACGGATGGAGGGAGGAGATGGCCCGGCGGGTCGCGACCCAGCAGCAAGAGAAGCTGCCAGCATCCGGCAGCGCGCCTGCCCCGAGGACAGAGAGAGACGTCCGGAGGCCAAGAACAGCGCTGCCGTGGAGGCAGGTAAGGCAGACACCCCTGCCCCGGGTCCTGATGCCGTAGGCTTACCCCTGGATCCCGCCGTGGAGCCAGAAGTCCCGGGAGCCGCTGCAGCTTCCACGCTCCCGCCGCTGGTACGTAGGCCCCAAGCCGCGAACACCACCGCTGAGCCACGCCCCACGTCATGCCCCCTAACCCCGGGTGCGGTTTGAAGCGGCCTGCTCCAGGCCCGGTCGCAAGGCCTGAGCACCTCAGGTGCCTCCGAACCACGTGCGCCCCCGGTCCCGAAGCCACGACCCTTAGGGGCTGACCTGTACAGCCAGCTCACCGGGCCCGATGGAGAGCCGTCCCTGTGCCAGAGGGATGGGTTCACCCCAGTCTGCGGAAAAACCTGCCCACAAAGGCCGAGGCCCCGCTCGCTCCGCTCTTGCCTTTACCACCGCCAGTCGCCGTCTCTCAGCTCCCGGAGGAAGAGGTCCAGGTAGGATGGGACCAAACCGGGGAGGATGTGAAGGGGTTTGCCCAAGAGACACGGACGGCCGCAGTCCGCAGGAGGGAGATCTGTGAGCAGCTGGCGAAGGAGGAGCGGGCACGGCGCCGGAAGAGGGAGCAGCTGCAGGCCCGAAGCGCGGAGGAGAAGACGCGCACCCGCCGAAACCCCCATGCAGCACGCGGTCCTAAAACTGCTGGGACCGTGGTGAAGTTCCACCAGGCGAAAGGGTGGGGGTTCATTCGGGACTCTGCCACCGCCACAGACATCCATGTTGACAGGAGGGATGTGGAGGGTCACCTGCCAGCGGGTCACCCGAAGCGGGAGTTGTTCTCGGGAGATCGGGTAATGTACACCCGGCATCGAGGCCTAAAAGGGTTGTATGCCCTCAACGTCCAGAGGGTGGAGGAGGAGCAGTACCAGGAGTATTTGTAGCGCTGGCGTCCCTGCCCTCTGCTAGGCAGGGACGCTGCTCCCCTCACCGCTCTGCTGTCAGCGCGCGCTCCGTCCCGGCGTCCTCTCCCCGCTCTGCTGTCAGCGCGCGCTCCGTCCCGGCGTCCTCCTCCTGCTCTGCTGTCAGCGCGCGCTCCGTCCCGGCGTCCTCCTCCTGCTCTGCTCTCAGCGCGCGCTCCTTCCCGGCCCCTGTGCTTGGGGCCGCGCGCGCCGCCCTAAAGAGTCCCCGGCCAATGGCCGGAGGACTTCATCATATATAAGGCACCTCCTCCAAAATGGAGGTGCCCGAGCAATGTTGTTTGCACCTGTGTCTCACCTGTGCTTCAGCCCTCAGGTCCCGTTGCCAGTTACCTGCCAGTTTCCTGCTAGTTACCTGCCAGTTACCTGCCTGTTTCCTGCCTGAATACTTGTTACCTGTCTGCCAGTCTGAGGTCCGACGGTCTGCCTACTACTCCTGTCAGTCTGTCTAAAGGACCAGCCTGCCCGCTCACCTGGGAGCGCATATCACCTACCTGCCTGCTTGCCTGAGGTCCGACGGTCTGCCTTACTACTCCGGTCAGTCTGTCTATGGACCAGCTTGCCCGCTCACCTGGGAGCGCTTCTCCGTTATCTGCCTGCTTGCCAGCCCGGAGGCTCCGTTGTCACGTGCTGTGACCACCAGCTATCCCAGAGACTCTTGCCCGCTCACCTGGGAGCGCTTCTCCGTTACCTACCTGCCTGCCAGCCCGGAGGTTCCGCCGTCACGTGCCGTGATCACCTGCTATTCCAGAGACTCTCGCTTGCTCACCTGGGAGCACACATCTACCATCTGCCTGCTAGCCTACCCGGAGGCTCTGCCATCACAGGTCGTACCTACCCCCTACCCAGAGACTGCCCTGATCACTTGCCGTAACTCCCTGTCCGTTCACCCAGAGACTGCCACCCGCTCCCTTACAAGGGCCGCCCCCTTGTATAGTAGCTCAGAGGTTCCGCCTCCCGGACCCGTTACAGTATTGTTACCCAGATGACCCGGACGGGTCTGAAGAATATGGTGAGGAGGAAGAAGGAGCATCAGGAGGATACCACTACTGATGAGCGGCAGCGAGCAAGTGTGAGTAGTTACCCGACAGGGTACAAGGAACTGTTTTTGTTGCCCCCGTTGGGACTGTTGCCCGTTCGAAGTTAACCCCCAAGTCACCTGGCTGAGGCCTGAGAGCAGCCATCCCTCTTCCCCACCTGGCTGAGGACTGAGAGCAGCCATTCCCCTTTCCGATCCGGCCGAGGACTGGGAGCGGCCAAACCCTGTAAATAGTTGTGCTTCCTAAAGCGCCCCCTATTCGTTTTATAAAAGTACTGCAACGTCTACCTCTGGACAAAAACTCGTTTGGTGTGGCCGAAGGTGTGGTCCAACTACCAGATCACCTATGCCCTGCAGCCACGCCCAGGGCATACGTTGAGGGTTTACGAGCGAGTCCCTCATGTTTGAAAGTTTGCTGAAGTTTTGCACCTTATTGAAAAAAATGGACACCTGGTCGCAAGTTGCACAGTGGCCAGTGAAGAAGAGAATTTAAATGTTTTATCTGAAAGATTTATATGCTGCTAAAAGAGTTACATAATAGTGAAAATGTTGTTGGTAAAAGAAGTTCCGGTAATATTAAAAATGCCTTATAATGTCTAGTAAAGAAAAGTGTTGGAAAAGAGAAAAGTTGCCTCCCATAGAGGGAAGAATAATAATGGTTTATGGTTTTGTATATGGATGCATAAAATTGCATGTTTTTGAATTGTCTTTTGCTCTGTTCCAGCCCGAGGACATGCTGTGGTTTACCAGGGGGGAATGTAGCGCCCCGAGGGTTCGGTTGCTACAGGGGTATTGCACCTCAACCAGAGGTGTGATATTCCACTCCCAGGTAAGGATGGAGTGTGGACCAGGGCTCAGTTAGCTGCATACATACACTTACACACACCCCATTTCAGGGGTACAGCTCGACGGTGCTCCCATATAATTGCAGGCACAACTGACCGTGTCCCTGGCTGGAGTGAGGAGGGGGGAGAGAACCCAGTGATGTAGGAGCAGAAGGGGACGGTTTCTGGAGCATAGGAAGGAGCTCATTGGGTGCAGGTCACCTGAGCTCAGACACAGGGAAGCAGATAAAAGGTGGGGGCCATCTTAGGAGAGAGCTCAGAGAAGAAGTTCAGTACAGTGGAGAAGTGACAAGGAGCAGGGGCTCTGTAGGAGCTCTGCTCAGAAGGCAGGCCTAGAGAAAAGGCCGGGGCCAGAGAGGAGAAGAGAAGAAGGAGAAGGAAGGAAAGAGGAGAGACAGAGGAGTAGAAAGGCTCCAGAAACAAGAAGGCAGAAGGGACCCTAAGAGAGCAGAACGGACAGCAACTGTTGCAAGCCCGCGTTATATCGGGTGAAGCGTCAGGCCGCAGAAGGGTACCGGATTCCCAAGTTGGTGGAGGTAAATCATCCCTCAGCCAAAAACCGGAGGTCGTGATCATCTATTGGTGCGACCCCCTGCTACACCCGCTAGGAAGGCACCACATAGGGTCAGGGAAACTGGCGCCAAGTTTTGCCAGAGAAGGCCCGAGGCAGCTGGACAGAAGCGTAGTCACTGGTGGGGCACGAGAGGCCAGAGAAAGGATAGAAGGGGGTCCTGTGCCATACTCCTGAATTGCCTGGGGGTTGACCGAGCCCCTCACCTGGTGGACGCAGCACAGCTTGGGCAGTCATTGCTGACAGAAGTGACTTGGATTTCAACTGTGAGTAAAAGGCCTGAACTGTACCATTAGACTCTGTGTGATCTATGCTGCGCCTGCACCATCACCCCCAGCATCCACCTACATTGCCCTGAGGCTACTCTCTTCCCGTGGGGAATTATCCTATCCCTGTGCTGCACACCAACATCAGCCTCAGCGTAGTCGGACATTCATAACTCTACAAATAGACTGCCACAGCATTTGGTCTGACCACCCTGAGCCACGGGATCGGGCTGCCACTTCTACCCCCATCATCGCATAGAAGCCCGGTTCCGGGTACCCCACGGCCCAGGGGGCGAGTCACATTCACCGGGAAATGTTATTTTAACATTTTACAATCTTATCTGGCCATGTGCTGTGTGACACATGCATACAGTGCTGAAAAGACATGGGAACAGCATGGGGAAGACCCCTGAAAGCATCTCTGACACCCAGGTCACTGCCTAAAAGTGTTCCCATCACAAGTGATCCTTGCCGCATCAGAAGATGCAGACTTGCAACTATCCCCGTGCAAGTCCTTGTCCCAGGACAGTGTTCAATTGTACCTCCCCCATTCCTTGCAATGCAAGCGCAAGTATGCAGCCTGACACCCACCCATCCCCAGGCTGCAATACCATACTGCTTGCTTGCTTACACTTGAAATTGGGCCTTTTAGGCATGTGGAGGCGGAATCTGGCCACCACGTCATGGCTGCGTCTGCGGCCTGGTATCCATACTCGGTCCCGAGCCGCCCCGCGGCCGGGTGCCCACACACGATCCCCAGCCGCCTGGGGGTGGCCGGGTGTCCATAAACGGTCCCCAGCCGCCCCTATTTGTCCCGGTGCGCCTTATACACAAGCGCGCATACCAAAACATTACCTGTGCTCTCCCCAGTGAATGTGGCCAGGGATAGTCCATCTCACTGACTCCTTCACACTGGGTTAATATTGTGGAAGACGCGATACAGTTGGACACTGGGATGCAACACGTCCTCCAGACAGAGAGGATTGCGGGTCCTAGGTCAATCAGGCTTCAACACAAAGTTCAGAAGGTAGACAGCAGCAGTGGTCGGCCTCCTACACAACGAGTAAATTATTCATGATCATGAGGCCATCCATCTCCTTAGCCTTCTGTTCCTTGGAATGCAAGCGCATGTATGTAGTAGCGGCTAGGCCTGAGGTGGTCAGCGTTGTAGCGCATATCCTACCTCCTCCAAGGATTGCTGGATGTTTTCCTGCTACTATCCCAGTTCTATGACTCCCGTTAAAACCAAGCTTCAGGTGATGAATGATGGATGAGGTTGTGGCAAAGGAGAAAGAGCAGGAGGAACAGGGACCATTCACATCAATATCAGGCCAGTCAACCACACATGTCTTGTAGGATATGTTTCTGTACCAAAAGGAGCAGTTCGGCTACACAGTTCTAGGGCATACAGTGAGTGCAATGCCTACCAAAAATTTTGAGGCACTCCAATGCCGCTTGGAAGTGACATGGAGGTCAGAGGGCCTTAACTAAACCGTTTTTTCCATTTATAGCAACTGGGTCTCCTATACACTGTTGGCCTAAGCAGTGAATGCAAGGCTTTCCGAAAATTATGAGGAACTGCAATGCCCCTTGAAACAGACGTGGATTACAGCGTACTAAAAACCTTCTACCCATTATTGGGGAGTGGGTCTCCCTTAGTGTTCGCCTATGCATTGAAAGGCAAAAGCTGACTAAAATTAGGAGGAAATACAATGCCCGTTGGAAGAGTCGTGGAGGTTAGAGGTAATTAAAAACAACATTTCAATGCCCCTTGGAAGAGCTGTGGAGTTCAGAGTGGTTTAACAAGACTGTTTTAATGCCCCTTGGAAGAGACGTGGAGTTCAGAGTGGTTTAACAAGACAGTTTTAAAGCCCCTTGGAAGAGACGTGGAGGTCACAGTAGCTTAACAAGACGGTTTTAAAGCCCCTTGGAAGAGACGTGGAGGTCACAGTAGCTTAACAAGACGGTTTTAATGCCCCTTGGAAGAGACGTGGTCAGAGTGGTTTAACAAGGCGGTTTTAATGCCCCTTGGAAGAGACATGGAGGTCACAGTGGTTTAACAAGGCAGTTTTAATGCCTCTTGGAAGAGACGTGGAGGTCACAGTAGCTTAACAAGACGGTTTCAATGCCCCTTCGAAGAGACGTGGAGGTCACAGTAGCTTAACAAGACGGTTTTAATGCCCCTTGGAAGAGACGTGGAAGTCACAGTAGCTTAACAAAACGGTTTTAATGCCCCTTGGAAGAGACGTGGAGGTCAGAGTGGTTTAACAAGGCGGTTTTAATGCCCTTTGGAAGAGTCGTGGAGGTCACAGTAGCTGAACAAGACGGTTTTAATGCCCCTTGGAAGAGACGTGGAGGTCAGAGTGGTTTAACAAGACAGTTTTAATGCCCCTTACAAGAGCCATGCAGTACAGCATATTAAAAACATTATTCCCATTATTGGGGAGTGGGTCTCCCATAGTCATTGCCTATGCCTTCCAAGCAAAAGCTGCCAAAAATTAGAACGGAGGAACTTGCAATGCTGGCAACACGGACCACCCTGGTGGTATAGTGGTGGTGGAGGCTGAGGATAAGGAGAAGAGCAAAAAACAGCCGAAATGAGTAAGCGTATACCCATGTGTGGGTGTGAAGCGGTGCATGGGAATACACCTCCCGAAATAACACCGTGGATTTGACTTTATGTTACTCTGCTGTCATTTGGTGGTGATGAGAAGTCTGGCCCAATCCAGCCCTTGTTCATTTTGATAAGGGTCATCTTGTCATC
The DNA here is from genome assembly GCF_046119375.1 of Phyllobates terribilis. Classification (NCBI taxonomy): domain Eukaryota; kingdom Metazoa; phylum Chordata; class Amphibia; order Anura; family Dendrobatidae; genus Phyllobates; species Phyllobates terribilis. The sequence continues at coordinate 21,958,570 of NW_027362761.1, read as the reverse complement.
ATTGTCAGTTGACAGGCAAGTGCGCTTATCAGTTATAATTCCCCCAGCGGCACTAAAAACACGCTCCGATAACACGCTAGCGGCAGGGCAGGCCAGGACCTCCAAGGCATACAGAGCAAGTTCATTCCAAGTGTCCAGCTTGGATACCCAATAATTAAAAGGCACAGAGGAATCACGGAGGACGCTGGTACGGTCGGCAAGGTACTCCCTCACCATCTTTTGAAACTTTCCACTCCTTGTGAGGGTACCCCGTGCCTCAGGGCCTGTAAGCTGGGCGGGTCTCAGAAAACTGTCCCAGAACGTTGACAGTATTCCCCTGCCTCTGCTGGATTTGAATTGCGTCTCTATCGCCTGTACGCCTTGGTTGGGCAACGAACTGTGACCTCTGCCGCTAGCGTGTTCAGATGGGAATTTTTTTAACAGTTCTGCAGCAAGGGCCTTCTGGTGCTGTCACATTTTTGTAGACCTCTCCATCTCAGGAATAAGATAGTGAAAGTTCTCCTTGTAGCGGGAGTCTAAAAGTGTCACCAACCAGTAATGACTGTCACCCAACATTTTGACAACGCGAGGGTCATGGTTAGGGCAGCGTAACATAAAGTCAGCCATGCGTGCCAGACTGGTAACGGGTAAGACTTCCGTTTCCTCACCAAGATGACGACTGACCATGCTCTCCTCCTCCTCTTCCTCCTCCCCCCTGTCCTCAGGCCACCCACGCTGAACCGACGGTATGACAGTTGTACAGGTACTACCGCATGATACCAGCTCCTGTTCTTCCTCCTCCTCCTCCTCCTCTCCCTCATTGTCCCCCAATGCACGTTGGCATGAGATGAGGCTGGGCTGTGTGTAATCGCCCGCTACGGCTTCTTGATCCATCTTATCATACTCTGGCTGCAATGCCTCCTCTTTAATTCTCTGCAGAGAGCGTTGCAAAAGACAGACAAGTGGGATGCTGACGCTAATGATGGCATCATCGCCACTCACCATCTTGGTGGACTCCTCAAAGTTTGTCAGGATGGTACATATGTCAGACATCCAGGTCCACTCCTGAGGTCTTATGTGTGGAGTCTGACCTGAATATCGATGGCCTTGTTGCAGCTGGTACTCCACAACTGCTCTCTTCTGCTCACAAATCCTTTGCAACATGTGGAGGGTAGAGTTCCAACGTGTGGGGACATCACACACCAGTCGGTGTTCCGGAAGCTGCAAACGCTGCTGCAACACAGCAAGGGCGGCGGAAGCTGTAGCCGACTTCCGAAAATGAGCTGACAGGCGGCGTACTTTGACGAGCAGATCTTACAACTCGTAGTACAATTTAAGAAACCGCTGAACCACGAGGTTAAGCACATGAGCCAGGCATGGTACGTGTGTGATCTTGCCTCGCCTCAGAGCCGCCACCAGGTTACGGCCATTGTCACACACGACCATGCCTGGATGTAGGTTCAGCGGTCTCAGCCACAGATCTGCCTGCTCTTTCACAGCTGTCCACAACTCACAAGCAGTGTGAGGTTTATCACCTAAGCTTATGAGTTTCAGCACAGCCTGTTGCCGCTTGGCTGAGGCAGTACTGCAGTGCTTCCAGCTTGTAACTGATGTGATGATATCTGAGATGGAGGCTGAACATGAGGAGGAGGAGGATGATGCGCAGGAGCTGTACATTGTGGGGGCAACTCTGACTGACATAGGGCCCGCAATCCTCGGTGTGGGGAGGATGTGTTCCGTCCCAAGGTCCGACTGGGTCCCGGCTTCCACTATGTTTTCCCAGTGTGCCGTCAGGGAGATGTACCGTCCCTGGCCACAAGCACTTGTCCACGTGTCCGTTGTCAGGTGGACTCTCCCAGTAACTGCATTGTTGAGGGCACTGCACACTGGGCAAAATAGTGTCGGCTGGGGACCGAGTACCAAAGGACGGCCACCGCCATAAGGTTGTGGAAGGATTCCGTCTCCACCAGCCTAAAAGGCAGCATTTCCAACGCAAGCAGTCGTGAACTGAATTTAGGACTGTGGTCTGTGGGGCGTTGGCTGCGTATTTGCGCTTTCGTTCAAAGGTCTGGGATATGGACAATTGAACGCTGCGGTGGGACGTGGACGTGGACGTTGATGCTGTTTCTTGAGAAACTGCCATAATAGGTGAAGACTGAGAGGAGGGGGCATCTTTGCATGCAGTATGGACAGGGGATTGCCTTGCAGGCACAACAGGGGGTTCTCTTACACGCACAACAGCGGAAGAAGCAGTGGTGACACCCGCTGACACTGGTCGTTGACCCTGGGGTTCGCCCCACAAAGTCGGGTGCTTTGCTGACATGTGCCTGATCATGCTGGTGGTGGTCAGGCTGATAGTTTTGTCACCCCTGCTGATGCTGGCCTGGCAGGTGGTACAAATGGCCTTTTTGGGGTTATCAGCATAGTCTTTAAAAAAATTCCAGACTCTGGAAGACCTACCGGTTGTACTGGCAATGTCATGTTGGTGTTACCGGGAACGGTTGCCCGCCTTCTGTCTGCGGCCACCACACTGCTTCTTCCTGCCTGTTGAGGTACTCTGCCTCCCTCCCCCTGTGTGCTGCTGGCCTCGCTCTGCGTGTCCTCCTGCCACGTTAGGTCAGTTACTAGATCATCCACCACCTCCTTCTCTTCCACTTCCGCACCACGGTCCTCCTCCTCACTTCGTGGCAATTGTGTCTCGTCATCGTCCACCTCTTGTGACAAATTGCCAGCGTCGCCTTCCTGTGGCCGTGGCTGTTCAAATATTTGGCCATCGCTACATGGGATCTCCTCTTCCACCACTTCAAGCGGAGCAGGCGAGGGGCCCAAATATGGAAATGGACCAGTGAACAGCTCTTCAGAGTGTCCAACTGTGGGATCAGTTGCTGTCTGATGACACTCGGCATTGTGGGAGGAAGGAGCATCAGGGTGAGGAGGAGTATGCAGTCGAGACTCACGGTTACTAAGGCTATGTGCCCACGATGCAGAAATGAAGCAGAAAATTTCTGCAGCATTTCTGCATCTCCCTGGCAGAAAAAACGCATGCAGATTGTGCATGCGTTTTTCCTGCAGAATACATGCGGATCCACATGCGGATTCACGTGCGTTTCCGCATGCAGATTGACAAGCGCTTTCCAGGCGATAGCATCACTTGGAAAGTGCTTGACAAGTAGGTCACACTGTATAAATCCATGCAAACGGCATGGATTTATACAGTGTGAACCGTAAAAATTAAAACAAATAAAGCTATACTCACCCCCGAGGCCCCGGTGTGTGCAGCAGCGCTCGTTCCCGTCTGGTTCCCGGCTGCCGGCATATCGCGAGACAGAGCGGTGAAGGGCCTGCGGTCACATGACTGTGACGTCACCGCAGGTCCTCAAGCGATGCCAGCATTCAGAGAGAAGATGCCGGACAGGTGAATATAACTTTATTTGTTATTTTATTCTTTTTTTACAGGTACAATGGTACCCAGGTCTGGAGGAGAGTCTCCTCTCCTCCAGAACTGGGTACCATCTGCACATAGAAACGCATAGAAGCCGCTTGTAGAAATGTACAGTCGCGGTTTCTATGCGTTTCAATGCAAGTCAATGGCGGGAGTTCCGCTGCGCTTCCGCAAAATTAAATGACATGCTGCGGATTTTTGTACGCAGCATAAACGCTGCGGAAAAATCCGCAGCATGTGCATAGAACATGCGGAATCCCCTTGGGGACCATGGGGGGCGGATTACCTAGCGTTTAACAAGCGTTTACGCTGCGGAAATTCCGCAGCATAAACGCTTGAAAAACGCTATGTGGGCACGCAGCCTAACACTTGACCGTGTGGAAGACAGACCGGAGGTGGTGGTGCCCAGGTGACTGGAAGTATTATCTGCTATCCAATTAATAACCTGTTCACACTGATCAGTTCGCAATAGTGGTGCTGTTGTGTGCTTCCCTAGTAATTCAGTCAAGAACTGGGAGTGAGAAGATGTGGCTGTTGGTCTTGGCACATTTTCACCTTGGCCACGGCCCCGTCCTCTGCATGCACCATCACCAGAACGTCCAGTTCCACGCCCCTTGCCACGCTCCTTGCCCATTGTAAATGAAGTAAAATAGTTTGCACTCGCACTATCAATGGCAAAAGGGTAACAAAAAGGAGATTTGAACCGTGGAAGAGGAAAATCACAGTTCTAGTTATCTGGCCTACACCAGAATCTTTTAAACAGATATATTTGTGTCTGAACAGTCAGCGAGACACTCAAAATGTTTTTTTTTATTGAATAAAAGCAAAAAAGTGGATAATACAGAGATTTGAACCGTGGAAGAGGAAAACCACAGTTCTAGTTATCTGGCCTACACCAGAATCTTTTAAACAGATATATTTGTGTCTGAACACTCACAAACACACTCAATTTTTTTTTTTTGCGGGGTGGGGGGAAATACTAAATGGTTAATAAGATGGGTATTTGTACAGTCTGACTGAGGAAAAAAAAAAAGAGAATTTAGATGAAAAAAAAAAAGGATTTTTCCTGGCCCCTGAGACCTGGGGCAAAGTCTAGCAATTTGAAAAGCAGCACACAGGACTGTAATGCAGTGTTTTTTGGTATAACCACTGCGTCTCCTATACAGCCTGCCTGCCTGCCTGATATCTGGGATGGATATTAGTCCTGAGAAGGACTGCTTGTTTGATTTTGCAGGCTTTTGAGACCCTACACTACCTATTTCGCAGTATAAATCTCTCCCTAACTCAGCAGCACTCTCCCTACACCGTCTGATTTGGAGCGACTGTGTCCAAGATGGCGGCGTCCGGTTTTAAATACTACAATCATGGGGAAGAATGCTGACTTGACAGATGTCCAGAAGGCAGTAATTGAAACACTCCACAAGGAAGGTAAGCCACAAAAGGTCATTGCTAAAGAAGCTGGTTGTTCACAGAGTGCTGTATCCAAGCAATTAATGGAAAGTTGAGTGGAAGGAAAAAGTGTGGTAGTAAAAGGTGCATAAGCAACCGGGATAACCGCAGCCTTGAAAGGATTGTTAAGAAAAGTCCATTCAAAAATTTGGGGGAGATTCACAAGGAGTAGACTGCTGCTGGAGTCATTGCTTCAAAGAGCCATCACACACAAACGTATCCAGGACATGGGCTACAAGCGTCGCATTCCTTGTGTCAGGCCACTTATGACCAATAGACAATGCCAGAAGCGTCTTACCTGGGCCAAGGAGAAAAAGACTTGGACTGTTGCTCAGTGGTCCAAGGTGTTGTTTTAAGATGAAAGTAAATTTTGCATTTCATTTGGAAATCAAGGACCCAGAGTGTGGAAGAAGAGTGGAGAGGCGCACAATCCAAGCTGCTTGAGGTCTAGTGTGAAGTTTCCACAATCAGTGATGGTTTGGGGAGCTATGTCATCTGCTGGTGTAGGTTCACTGTGTTTCATCAAGACCAAAGTCAGCGAAGCCGTCTACCAGGAAATTTTAGAGCACTTCATGCTTCCCTCTGCCGACAAGCTTTTTGGAGATGGAAATTTCATTCTCCAGCAGAACTTGCCACCTGTCCACACTGCCAAAAGTACCAATACCTGGTTTAAATACAACAATATCACTGTGCTTGATTTGTCCAGCAAACACACCTGACCTTAACCCCATAGAGAATCTATGGGGTATTGTCAAGAGGAAGATGAGAGACACCAGACCCAACAATGCATACGAGCTGAAGGCTGCTATCAAAGCAACCTGTGCTCCATAACACCTCAGCAGTGTCACAGGCTGATCGCCTCCATGCCACGCCGCATTGATGCAGTAATTGATGCAAAAGGAGCCCCGACCAAGTATTGAGTGCATTTACTGGACATAAATTTCAGTAGGCCAACATTTTGGATTGTAAAAACAATTTTCAAGCTGTTGTTATAAAGTATTCTAATTTACTGAGATAATGACTTTTGTATTTTCATTGGCGGTAAGCCATAATCATCAACATTAACAGAAATAAACACTTGAAATAGATCACTCTGTTTGTAATGACTCTATATAATATATGAGTTTCACTTTTTGTATTAAAGAACTGAAATAAATTAACTTTTTCATGATATTCTAACTTAGTGAGAAGCACCTGTATATAACAGAGGGCATATCTATATATACATATATATATATATATACACAATACATACAGTACAGACCAAAAGTTTGGACACACCTTCTCATTTAAAGATTTTTCTGTATTTTCATGACTATGAAAATTGTACATTCACACTAAAGGCATCAAAACTATGAATTAACACATGTGGAATTATATACTTAACAAAAATGTGTGAAACAACTGAAAATATGTCTTATATTCTAGGTTCTTCAAAGTAGCCACCTTTTGCTTTGATGACTGCTTTGCACACTCTTGGCATTCTCTTGATGAGCTTCAAGAGGTAGTCACCGGAAATGGTCTTCCAACAATCTTGAAGGAGTTCCCAGAGATGCTTAGCACTTTGTTGGCCCTTTTGCCTTAACTCTGCGGTCCAGCTCACCCCAAATCATCTCGATTGGGTTCAGGTCTGTTTACTGTGGAGACCAGGTCATCTGGTGAAGCACCACATCACTCTCCTTCTTGGCCAAATAGCCCTTACACAGCCTGGAGGTGTGTTTGGGGTCATTGTCCTGTTGAAAAATAAATGATGGTCAAACTAAATGCAAACCGGATGGAATAGCATGCCACTGCAAGATGCTGTGGTAGCCATGCTGGTTCAGTATGCCTTCAGTTTTGAATAAATCCCCAACAGTGTCACCAGCATAGCACCATCACACCTCCTCCTCCATGCTTCACGGTGGGAACCAGGCATGTAGAGTCCATCCGTTCACCTTTTCTGCGTCGCACAAAGACACGGTGGTTGGAACCAAAGATCTCAAATTTGGACTCATCAGACCAAAGCACAGATTTCCACTGGTCTAATGTCCATTCCTTGTGTTCTTTAGCCCAAACAAGTCTCTTCTGCTTGTTGCCTGTCCTTAGCAGTGGTTTCCTAGCAGCTATTTTACCATGAAGGCCTGCTGCACAAAGTCTCCTCTTAACAGTTGTTGAAGAGATGTGTCTGCTGCTAGAACTCTGTGTGGCATTGACCTGGTCTTTAATCTGAGCTGCTGTTAACCTGCGATTTCTGAGGCTGGTGACTCGGATAAACTTATCCTCAGAAGCAGAGGTGACTCTTAGTCTTCCTTTCCTGGGGCGATCCTCATGTGAGCCAGTTTTTTGTAGCGCTTGATGGTTTTTGCAACTGCACTTGGGGACACTTTCAAAGTTTTCCCAATTTTTCGCACTGACTGACCTTCATTTCTTAAAGTAATGATGGCCACTCGTTTTTCTTTACTTAGCTGCTTTTTCTTGCCATAATACAAATTCTAACAGTCTATTCAGTAGGACTATCAGCTGTGTATCCACCAGACCTCTGCACAACACAACTGATGGTCCCAACCCCATTTATAAGGCAAGAAATCCCACTTATTAAACCTGCCAGGGCACACCTGTGAAGTGAAAACCATTTCCGGTGACTACCTCTTGAAGCTCATCAAGAGAATGCCAAGAGTGTGCAAAGCAGTCATCAAAGCAAAAGGTGGCTACTTTGAAGAACCTAGAATATAAGACATATTTTCAGCTGTTTCACACTTTTTTGTTAAGTATATAATTCCACATGTGTTAATTCATAGATGTGATGCCTTCAGTGTGAATGTACAATTTTCATAGTCATGAAAATACAGAAAAATCTTTAAATGAGAAGGAGTGTCCAAACTTTTGGTCTGTACTGTATATTACAAAGGGTTTAGAGTAGTGTGTGTAAACATACACATACAAGGGAGAGCTCTGGTGGGAGACAGTGCAAGGAGATGAAAGAGCGGTATTTGCAGCTGTATGCACGTAAACAGTGAGTTAGATCTGCTGAGTCTGATTCTAGAGCCAGAAAGTCAGGGATAATCTCATGTGAAATCACAGGAAGTCAGGGGATTCTCAGTGTTACACGCACGCCGCTAGGTTCAGATAGGGGCGAGACAGGTTACATGAATTCTTTGGAATCCTGGGGGAATTGTTACTCAGGGCGACCATAGACCATATGCTGCAGCTTCTCTTAGGCACACAGGGGTATTGACCCTCAGGCACAGACCCGTAGGTTGTTTAACTTGCTGATCAGACACACTTGACAAGAGTCCTCATAAAAGGTAGAACAGTAGAATTTATTGTTGAGCGAGCACTAAAATGCTCGGGTGCTCGAAGCTCGGGCCGAGCTCACGTGATACTCGGGTGCTCGACCCGAGCAACGAGCCCAATGTTAGTCTATGGGAGACCCGAGCATTTTTGCGGCGGCACCCCTGGCAGTCTGTAGAAAGCCTAAAAAGTGCCTAAAACGATAGTGACAGTGCTCAAAAGACATGGGGACAGCATGGGCATCGCCCCAGGAAGCATTTCTGACCCCCAGGTCACTGCTTTCAACAACGTGGTCAGAGGTATTAAGCCACTTTAACGGGCTCACAATAAAAAATTCAAAAACGAAACTGAAACGGTTTTCCGGTGAAATATGTTAAGAAACTTCCTTTCCAGGGTAAAAACTTGTGTAAAAGGTAAAATAAATAACCAAAAACAAAAATACTCCTCCACACCTTGGGATATGTTCACAAGTAGCATTTTTTATGCGTTTTTGCACTTTTGTATTGCTTTCAACCGTGACAAATGCATTCACCGGGAAATGTCATTTTAACAGGGAAAAGACATGGGAACAGCATGGGGAAGACCCCTGGAAGCATCTCTGACACCCAGGTCACTGCCTAAAACTGTGGCCATCAGAAGTGATCATTTCCGGATCAGAAGATGCAGACTTGCAACTATCCCCGTGCAAGTCCTTGTCCCAGGGTAGTGTTCAATTGTACCTCCCCCATTCCTTGCAATGCAAGCGCAAGTATGCAGCCTGCCACCCACCCACCCCCAGGCTGCAATACCATACTGCTAGCTTGCTTGCACTTGAAAAGGGGCCTTTTAGTTTGGAGGAGGCCGAAGCTGGCCACCACGTCATGGCTGCTTCGGCAGTGAGGTATCCATACTCAGTCCCCAGCCGCCCGGTGGCCGGGTGTCCATGCTCGGTCCCCAGCCGCCAGAGGGCGGCCGGGTGTCCATAAACGGTCCCCAGCTGCCCCTATTTCTCCTTGAAATTTCCCCCACACTTTTCTTAGCCCGGCCTGCTTTAGGGCAGCATTGGACGAGCCCACCAGAGAACCAGACTCCTCCGGTGGGCCCTGGCTTCTCCATCAGGGGAGTTGAGAGTGCCAAGGTGAGGAGCATGATGATGATGATAGAAGTTAGCATCTGCTTTGTTTTCTTGGAATGCAAGCATAAGTCTGCAACCTGCCACCCACACACCCTCAGGCTGCAATACCATACTGCTAGCTTGCACTTGAAATGGGGCCTTTTAGTTTGGAGAAGGCCGAAGCTGGCCACTACCTCATGGCTGCTTCGGCAGCGAGGTATCCATACTCAGTCCCCAGCCGCCCGGCGGCCGGGTGTCCACGCTCGGTCCCCAGCCGCCAGGGGGCGGCCGGGTGTCCATACTCGGTCCACAGCCGCCCCTCGGACGGGTGTCCACACACGGTCCCCAGCCGCCTGGGGGCGGCCAGGTGTCCATAAACGGTCCCCAGCCACCCCTATTACTCCTTGAAACTTCCCTCAGACTTTTCTTAGCCCGGCATGCTTTAGGGCAGCATTGGACGAGCCCACCAGAGAACCAGATTCCTTTGGCGGGTCCTGGCTTCTCCATCAGGGGAGGTGAGAGTGCCAAGGTGAGGAGCATGATGATGATGATAGAAGTTAGCATCTGATTTGTTTTCTTGGAATGCAAGCGTAAGTGTGCAACCTGCCACCCACCCACCCCAGGCTGCAATACCATACTGCTATCTTGCACTTGAAATGGGGCCTTTTAGTTTGGAGGAGGCTGAAGCTGGCCACTACCTCATGGCTGCCTCGGCAGCGAGGTATCCATACTCAGTCCCCAGCTGCCCGGCGGCCGGGTGTCCACGCTCGATCCCCAGCCGCCAGGGGGCGGCCGGGTGTCCATAAACGGTCCCCAGCCGCCCCTATTTCTCCTTGAAACTTCCCCCACACTTTTCTTAGCCTGGCCTGCTTTAGGGCAGCATTGGACGAGCCCACCAGAGAACCAAACTCCTCCGGTGGGCCCTGGCTTCTCCATCAGGGAGTTGAGAGTGCCAAGGTGAGGAGCATGATGATGATAGAAGTTAGCGTCTGCTTTGTTTTCTTGGAATGCAAGCGCATGTATGTAGTAGCGGCTAGGCCCGAGGTGGCCAGCGTTTTGGCGCATATACTACCTACTCCGAGGATTGCTGGATGTTTTCCTGCTACTATCCTAGTTCTATGACTCCCGTTAAAAGAAAGCTTCAGGTGATGAATGATGGATGAGGTGGCGGCAAAGGAGAAAGAGCAGGAGGAACAGGGACCATTCACATCAATATCAGGCCAGTCAACCACACATGTCTTGTAGGATATGCTTCTGTACCAAAAGGAGCTGTTTGGCTACACAGTTAAAGGGCATGCAGTGAGTGCAATGCCTATCAAAAATTTCGAGGCACTCCAATGCCCCTTGGAAGTGACATGGAGGTCAGAGGGCCTTAACTAAACCGTTTTTTCCATTTATAGCAACAGGGTCTCCTGTGCACTGTTGGCCTAAGCAGTGAATGGAAGGCTTTCCAAAAATTATGAGGAACTGCAATGCCCTTTGAAACAGATGTGGATTACAGCATACTAAAAACCTTCTACCCATTATTGGGGAGTGGGTCTCCCTTAGTGTTCGCCTATGCATTGAAAGGCAAAAGCTGACTAAAATTAGGAGGAAATGCAATACCCGTTGGAAGAATGGTGGAGGTCACAGTGGAATAAAAAGACAATATCAATGCCCCTTGGAAAAGTGGTGGAGGTCGCAGTAGCTTAACGAGACGCTTTTAATGCCCCTTGGAAGAGACGTGGAGGTCGCAGTAGCTTAACAAGACGGTTTTAATGCCCCTGGGAAGAGACGTGGAGGTCACAGTAGCTTAACAAGACTGTTTTAATGCCCCTTGGAAGAGATGTGGAGGTCGCAGTGGAATAAAAAGACAATATCAATGCCCCTGGGAAAAGTGGTGGAGGTCGCAGTAGCTTAACACGACGGTTTTAATGCCCCTTGGAAGAGACGTGGAGGTCGCAGAAGCTTAACAAGACGATTTTAATGCCCCTTGGAAAAGTGGTGGAGGGCGCAGTTTTAATGCCCCTTGGAAGAGTGGTGGAGGTCACAGTAGCTTAATAAGACGATTTTAATGCCCCTTGAAAGAGTGGTGGAGGTCGCAGTGGAATAAAAAGACAATATCAATGACCCTGGGAAAAGTGGTGGAGGTCACAGTAGCTTAACAAGACGATTTTCATGCCCCTTGGAAAAGTGGTGGAGGTCACAGTAGCATAACAAGACGGTTTTAATGCCCCTTGGAAGAGACGTGGAGGTTGCAGTGGAATAAAAAGACAATATCAATGCCCCTGAGAAAAGTGGTAGAGGTCGCAGTAGCTTAACAAGACGGTTTTAATGCCCCTGGGAAGAGACGTGGCGGTCGCAGTAGCTTAACAAGATGGTGTTAATGCCCCTTAAAAGAGACGTGGAGGTCGCAGTGGAATAAAAAGACAATATCAATGCCCTTGGGAAAAGTGGTGGAGGTCACAGTAGCTTAACAAGACGATTTTAATGCCCCTTGGAAAAGTGGTGGAGGTCGCAGTAGCTTAACAAGACAGTTTTAATGTCCCTTGGAAGAGACGTGGAGGTCACAGTAGCTTAACAAGATGGTTTTAATGCCCCTTGGAAAAATGGCGGAGGCTGCAGTGGAATAAAAAGACAATAAAAATGCCCCTGGGAAAAGTGGTGGAGGTCGCAGTAGCTTAACAAGACGGTTTTAATGCCCCTTGGAAGAGACGTGGAGGTCACAGTAGCTTAACAAGATGGTTTTAATGCCCCTTGGAAAAGTGGTGGAGGTTGCAGTGGAATAAAAAGGCAATATCAATGCCCCTGGGAAAAGTGGTGGAGGTCGCAGGAGCTTAACAAGATGGTTTTAATGCCGCTTGGAAGAGACGTGGAGGTCGCAGTGGAATAAAAAGACAATATCAATGCCCCTGGGAAAAGTGGTGGAGGTCGCAGTAGCTTAACAAGACGGTTTTAATGCCCCTTGGAAGAGACGTGGAGGTCGCAGTGGAATAAAAAGACAATATCAATGCCCCTGGGAAAAGAGGTGGAGGTCGCAGTAGCTTAACAAGACGGTTTAAATGCCCCTTGGAAGAGACGTAGAGGTCGCAGTAGCTTAACAAGACGGTTTTAATGCCCCTTGGAAGAGACGTGGAGGTCGCAGTAGCTTAACAAGACGGTTTTAATGCCCCTGGGAAGAGACGTGGAGGTCGCAGTAGCTTAACAAGACGGTGTTAATGACCCTTGAAAGAGACGTGGAGGTCGCAGTGGAATAAAAAGACAATATCAATGCCCCTGGGAAAAGTGGTGGAGGTCACAGTAGCTTAACAAGACGATTTTAATGCCCCTTGGAAAAGTGGTGGAGGTCGCAGTAGCTTAACAAGACAGTTTTAATGCCCCTTGGAAGAGTGGTGGAGGTCACAGTAGATTATCAACACGGTTTTAATGCCCCTTAGAAGAGTGGTGGAGGTCACAGTAGCTTAATAAGACAATTTTAATGCCCCTTGAAAGAGTGGTGGAGGTCGCAATGGAATAAAAAGACAATATCAATGCCCCTGGGAAAATTGGTGGAGGTCGCAGTAGCTTAACAAGTCGGTTTTAATGCCCCTTGGAAGAGACGTGGAGGTCACAGTAGCTTAACAAGATGGTTTTAATGCCCCTTGGAAAAGTGGTGGAGGTTGCAGTGGAATAAAAAGGCAATATCAATGCCCCTGGGAAAAGTGGTGGAGGTCACAGTAGCTTAACAAGACGGTTATAATACCCCTTGGAAGAGACGTGGAGGGCGCAGTGGAATAAAAAGACAATATCAATGCCCCTGGGAAAAGTGGTGGAGGTCGCAGTAGCTTAACAAGACGGTTTTAATGCCCCTTGGAAGAGACGTGGAGGTTGCAGTAGCTTAACAAGACGGTTTTAATGCCCCTTCGAAGAGACGTAGAGGTCGCAGTAGCTTAACAAGACGGTTTTAATGCCCCTTGGAAGAGACGTGGAGGTTGCAGTAGCTTAACAAGACGGTTTTAATGCCCCTTGGAAGAGACGTGGAGGTCGCAGTAGCTTAACAAGACGGTTTAAATGCCCCTTGGAAGAGACGTGGAGGTCGTAGTAGCTTAACAAGACGGTTTTAATGCCCCTTGGAAGAGACGTGGAGGTCGCTGTGGAATAAATAGACAATATCAATGCCCCTGGGAAAAGTGGTGGAGGTCGCAGTAGCTTAACAAGACTGTTTTAATGCCCCTTGGAAGAGACGTGGAGGTCGCAGTGGAATAAAAAGACAATATGAATGCCCCAGGGAAAAGTGTTGGAGGTCACAGTAGCTCAGCAAGACGGTTTTAATGCCCCTTGGAAGAGACGTGGAGGTTGCATTAGCTTAACAAGACTATTTTAATGCCCCTTGGAAAAGTGGTGGAAGTCGCAGTGGAATAAAAAGCAAATATCAATGCCCCTGGGAAAAGTGGTGGAGGTCGCAGTAGCTTAACAAGATGGTTTTAATGCCCCTTGGAAGAGACGTGGAGGTCGCAGTAGCTTAACAAGACGGTTTTAATGCCCCTTGGAAAAGTGGTGGAGGTCACAGTGGAATAAAAAGCCAATATCAATGCCTCTGGGAAAAGTGGTGGAGGTCGCAGTAGCTTAACAAGACGGTTTTAGTGCCCCTTGGAAGAGACATTGAGGTCGCAGTAGTTTACCAAGACGGTTTTAATGGCCCTTGGAAAAGTGGTGGAGGTCGCAGTTGCTTAAAAAGACGGTTTTAATGCCCCTTGGAAAAGTGGTGGAGGTCGCAGTAGCTTAACAAGATGGTTTTAATGCCCCTTGGAAGAGTGGTGGAGGTTGCAGTGGAATAAAAAGACAATATCAATGCCCCTGGGAAAAGTGGTGGAGGTCGCAGTAGCTTAACAAGACGGTTTTAATGCCCCTTGGAAGAGACGTGGAGGTCGCAGTAGCTTAAAAAGAAGGTTTCAATGCCCCTTGAAAAAGTGGTGGCGGTCGCAGTTGCTTAACAAGACGGTTTTAATGCCCCTTGGAAAAGTGGTGGATGTCGCAGTAGTTTAACAAGACGGTTTTAATGCCCCTTGGAAGAGTGGTGGAGGTCGCAGTGGAATAAAAAGACAATATCAATGCCCCTGGGAAAAGTGGTGGAGGTCGCAGTAGCTTAAGAATACGGTTTTAATGCCCCTTGGAAAAGTTGTGGAGGTCACAGTAGCTTAACAAGACGGTTTTAATGCCCCTTGGAAGAGTGGTGGAGGTCGCAGTGGAATAAAAAGACAATATCAAAGCCCCTGGGAAAAGTGGTGGAGGTCGCAGTAGCTTAACAAGACGGATTTACGCCCCTTGGAAGAGACGTGGAGGTCGCAGAGGAGCTAAAAGACAATTTCAATGCCCCTGGGAAAAGTGGTGGAGGTCGCAGTAGCTTAACAAGATGGTTTTAATGCCCCTTGGAAGAGACGTGGAGGTCGCAGTAGCTTAACAAGAAGGTTTCAATACCCCTTGGAAAAGTGGTGGAGGTCGCAGTAGCTTAACAAGACGGTTTTAATGCCCCTTGGAAGAATGGTGGGTGGTGGAGGTCGCAGTGGAATAAAAAGACAATATCAATGCCCCTGGGAGAAGTGGTGGAGGTCACAGTAGCTTAACAAGACGGCTTTAATGTCCCTTGGAAGAGACGTGGAGGTCGCAGTAGCTTAAAAAGACGGTTTCAATGCCCCTTGGAAAAGTGGTGGCGGTCGCAGTTGCTTAACAAAACGGTTTTAATGTCCCTTGAAAAAGAGGTGGAGGTCGCAGTAGCTTAACAAGACGGTTTTAATGCGCCTTGGAAAAGTGGTGGAGGTTGCAGTGGAATAAAAAGACAATATCAATGCCCCTGGGAAAAGTGGTGGAGGTTCCAGTAGCTTAACAAGACGGTTTTAATGCCCCTTGGAAGAGACGTGGAGGTCGCAGTGGAATAAAAAGACAATATCAATGCCCCTGGGAAAAGTGGTGGAGGTCGCAGTAGCTTAACAAAACGGTTTTAATGCCCCTTGGAAGAGACGTGGAAATCGCAGTAGCTTAACAAGACGGTTTTAATGCCCCTTGGAAAAGTAATGGAGGTCGCAGTAGCTTAACAAGAAGGTTTTAATGCCCCTTGAAAGAGACGCGGAGGTCGCAGTAGGTTAACAAGACGGTTTTAATGCCCCTTGAGAGAGACGTGGAGTTTGCAGTAGCTTAACAAGACGGTTTAAATGCCCCTTGGAAAAGCCATGCAGTACAGCATCTTAAAACCATTATTCCCATAATTGGGGAGTGGGTCTCCCATAGTCTTTGCCTATGCCTTCCAAGCAAAAGCTGCCAAAAATTAGTACGGAGGAACTTACAATAGTGGTGGTGGAGGCTGAGGATAAGGAAAAGAGCAAAATACAGCTGAAATGAGGAAGCGTATACCCATGTGTGGGTGTGAAGTGGTGCATGGGAATACACCTCCCGAAATAACACAGTGGATTTGACTTTATGTTACTCTGCTGTCATTTGGTGGTGATGAGAAGTCTGGCCCAATCCAGCCCTTGTTCATTTTCATAAGGGTCAGCTTGTCAGCATTGTCAGTTGACAGGCGAGTGCGCTTATCTGTTATAATTCCCCCAGTGGCACTAAAAACACGCTCCGATAGCACGCTAGCGGCAGGGCAGGCCAGGACCTCCAAGGCGTACAGAGCGAGTTTATTCCAAGTGTCCAGCTTGGATACCCAAAAATTATAAGGCACAGAGGAATCACGGAGGATGCTGATACGTTCGGTAAGGTACTCCCTCACCATCTTTTGAAACTTTCCACTCCTTGTGAGAGTACCCCGCGCCTCAGGGCCTGTAAGCTGGACGGGTCTCAGAAAGCTGTCCCAGAACTTTGACAGTGTTCCCCTGCCTCTGCTGGATTGGAGTTGCGTCTCTCTCGCCTGTACGCCTTGGTTGGGCAACGAACTGTGACCTCTGCCGCTAGCGTGTTCAGATGGAAAGAGATGTGGAGGTCGCAGTAGCTTAACAAGACGGTTTTAATACCCCTGGGAAGAGACGTGGAGGTCGCAGTAGCTTAACAAGATGGTGTTAATGCCCCTTGAAAGAGACGTGGAGGTCGCAGTGGAATAAAAAGACAATATCAATGCCCCTGGGAAAAGAGGTGGAGGTCACAGTAGCTTAACAAGACGATTTTAATGCCCCTTGGAAAAGTGGTGGAGGTCGCAGTAGCTTAACAAGACAGTTTTAATGCCCCTTGGAAAAGTGGTGGAGGTCACAGTAGATTATCAAGACAGTTTTAATGCCCCTTAGAAGAGTGGTGGAGTTCACAGTAGCTTAATAAGACGATTTTAATGCCCCTTGAAAGAGTGGTGGAGGTCGCAATGGAATAAAAAGACAATATCAATGCCCCTGGGAAAAGTGGTGGAGGTCGCAGTAGCTTAACAAGATGGTTTTAATGCCCCTTGGAAGAGACGTGGTGGTCACAGTAGCTTAACAAGATGGTTTTAATGCCCCTTGGAAAAGTGGTGGAGGTTGCAGTGGAATAAAAAGGCAATATCAATGCCCCTGGGAAAAGTGGTGGAGGTCGCAGTAGCTTAACAAGACGGTTTTAATACCCCTTGGAAGAGACGTGGAGGTCGCAGTGGAATAAAAAGACAATATCAATGCCCCTGGGAAAAGTGGTGGAGGTCGCAGTAGCTTAACAAGACGGTTTTAATGCCCCTTGGAAGAGACGTGGAGGTCGCAGTGGAATAAAAAGACAATATCAATGCCCCTGGGAAAAGTGGTGGAGGTCGCAGTAGCTTAACAAGATGGTTTTAATGCCCCTTCGAAGAGACGTAGAGGTCGCAGTAGCTTAACAAGACGGTTTTAATGCCCCTTGGAAGAGACGTGGAGGTTGCAGTAGCTTAACAAGACAGTTTTAATGCCCCTTGGAAGAGACGTGGAGGTCGCAGTAGCTTAACAAGACGGTTTAAATGCCCCTTGAAAGAGACGTGGAGGTCGTAGTAGCCTAACAAGACGGTTTTAATGCCCCTTGGAAGAGACGTGGAGGTCGCTGTGGAATAAAAAGACAATATCAATGCCCCTGGGAAAAGTGGCGGAGGTCGCAGTAGCTTAACAAGACTGTTTTAATGCCCCTTGGAAGAGACGTGGAGGTCGCAGTGGAATAAAAAGACAAGATGAATGCCCCAGGGAAAAGTGTTGGAGGTCACAGTAGCTTAGCAAGACGGTTTTAATGCCCCTTGGAAGAGACGTGGAGGTTGCATTAGCTTAACAAGACTATTTTAATGCCCCTTGGAAAAGTGTTGGAAGTCGCAGTGGAATAAAAAGCAAATATCAATGCCCCTGGGAAAAGTGGTGGAGGTCGCAGTAGCTTAACAAGATGGTTTTAATGCCCCTTGGAAGAGACGTGGAGGTCGCAGTAGCTTAACAAGACGTTTTAATGCCCCTTGGAAGAGTGGTGGAGGTCGCAGTGGACTAAAAAGACAATATCAATGCCCCTGGGAAAAGTGGTGGAGGTCGCAGTAGCTTAACAAGACGGTTTTAATGCCCCTTGGAAGAGACATTGAGGTCGCAGTTGCTTAACAAGACGGTTTTAATGCCCCTTGGAAAAGTGGTGGAGGTCGCAGTAGCTTAACAAGACGTTTTAATGCCCCTTGGAAGAGTGGTGGAGGTCGCAGTGGACTAAAAAGACAATATCAATGCCCCTGGGAAAAGTGGTGGAGGTCGCAGTAGCTTAACAAGACGGTTTTAATGCCCCTTGGAAGAGACGTGGAGGTCGCAGTAGCTTAAAAAGATGGTTTCAATGCCCCTTGAAAAAGTGGTGGCGGTCGCAGTTGCTTAACAAGACGGTTTTAATGCCCCTTGGAAAAGTGGTGGATGTCGCAGTAGCTTAACAAGACGGTTTTAATGCCCCTTGGAAGAATGGTGGGTGGTGGAGGTCGCAGTGAAATAAAAAGACAATATCAATGCCCCTGGGAAAAGTGGTGGAGCTCGCAGTAGCTTAACAAGACGGTATTAATGCCCCTTGGAAGAGACATTGAGGTCGCAGTAGTTTAACAAGACGGTTTTAATGCCCCTTGGAAAAGTGGTGGAGGTCGCAGTTGCTTAACAAGACGGTTTTAATGCCCCTTGGAAAAGTGGTGGAGGTCGCAGTAGCTTAACAAGACGGTTTTAATGCCCCTTGGAGGAGTGGTGGAGGTCACAGTGGAATAAAAAGACAATATCAATGCCCCTGGGAAAAGTGGCGGAGGTCGCAGTAGCTTAACAAGACTGTTTTAATGCCCCTTGGAAGAGACGTGGAGGTCGCAGTGGAATAAAAAGACAAGATGAATGCCCCAGGGAAAAGTGTTGGAGGTCACAGTAGCTTAGCAAGACGGTTTTAATGCCCCTTGGAAGAGACGTGGAGGTTGCATTAGCTTAACAAGACTATTTTAATGCCCCTTGGAAAAGTGTTGGAAGTCGCAGTGGAATAAAAAGCAAATATCAATGCCCCTGGGAAAAGTGGTGGAGGTCGCAGTAGCTTAACAAGATGGTTTTAATGCCCCTTGGAAGAGACGTGGAGGTCGCAGTAGCTTAACAAGACGTTTTAATGCCCCTTGGAAGAGTGGTGGAGGTCGCAGTGGACTAAAAAGACAATATCAATGCCCCTGGGAAAAGTGGTGGAGGTCGCAGTAGCTTAACAAGACGGTTTTAATGCCCCTTGGAAGAGACATTGAGGTCGCAGTTGCTTAACAAGACGGTTTTAATGCCCCTTGGAAAAGTGGTGGAGGTCGCAGTAGCTTAACAAGACGTTTTAATGCCCCTTGGAAGAGTGGTGGAGGTCGCAGTGGACTAAAAAGACAATATCAATGCCCCTGGGAAAAGTGGTGGAGGTCGCAGTAGCTTAACAAGACGGTTTTAATGCCCCTTGGAAGAGACGTGGAGGTCGCAGTAGCTTAAAAAGATGGTTTCAATGCCCCTTGAAAAAGTGGTGGCAGTCGCAGTTGCTTAACAAGACGGTTTTAATGCCCCTTGGAAAAGTGGTGGATGTCGCAGTAGCTTAACAAGACGGTTTTAATGCCCCTTGGAAGAATGGTGGGTGGTGGAGGTCGCAGTGAAATAAAAAGACAATATCAATGCCCCTGGGAAAAGTGGTGGAGCTCGCAGTAGCTTAACAAGACGGTATTAATGCCCCTTGGAAGAGACATTGAGGTCGCAGTAGTTTAACAAGACGGTTTTAATGCCCCTTGGAAAAGTGGTGGAGGTCGCAGTTGCTTAACAAGACGGTTTTAATGCCCCTTGGAAAAGTGGTGGAGGTCGCAGTAGCTTAACAAGACGGTTTTAATGCCCCTTGGAGGAGTGTTGGAGGTCACAGTGGAATAAAAAGACAATATCAATGCCCCTGGGAAAAGTGGTGGAGGTCACAGTAGCTTAACAAGACGGTTTTAATGCCCCTTGGAAGAGTGGTGGAGGTCGCAGTGGAATAAAAAGACAATATCAATGCCCCTGGGAAAAGTGGTGGAGGTCGCAGTAGCTTAACAAGACGGTTTTATGCCCATTGGAAGAGACGTGGAGGTCGCAGAGGAGCAAAAAGACAATTTCAATGCCCCTGGCAAAAGTGGTGGAGGTCGCAGTAGCTTAACAAGATGGTTTTAATGCCCCTTGGAAGAGACGTGGAGGTCGCAGTAGCTTAACAAGACGGTTTCAATATCCCTTGGAAAAGTGGTGGAGGTCGCAGTAGCTTAACAAGACGGTTTTAATGCCCCTTGGAAGAATGGTGGGTGGTGGAGGTCGCAGTGGAATAAATGACAATATCAATGCCCCTAGGAGAAGTGGTGGAGGTCACAGTAGCTTAACAAGACGGCTTTAATGCCCCCTTGGAAGAGACGTGGAGGTCGCAGTAGCTTAAAAAGACGGTTTCAATGCCCCTTGGAAAAGTGGTGGCGGTCGCAGTTGCTTAACAAGACGGTTTTAATGCGCCTTGGAAAAGTGGTGGAGGTCGCAGTGGAATAAAAAGACAATATCAATGCCCCTGGGAAAAGTGGTGGAGGTTCCAGTAGCTTAACAAGACGGTTCTAATGCCCCTTGGAAGAGACGTGGAGGTCGCAGTGGAATAAAAAGACAATATCAATGCCCCTGGGAAAAGTGGTGGAGGTCGCAGTAGCTTAACAAAACGGTTTTAATGCCCCTTGGAAGAGACGTGGAAATCGCAGTAGCTTAACAAGACGGTTTTAATGCCCCTTGGAAAAGTAATGGAGGTCGCATTAGCTTAACAAAAAGGTTTTAATGCCCCTTGGAAGAGACGCGGAGGTCGCAGTAGGTTAACAAGACGGTTTTAATGCCCCTTGAGAGAGACGTGGAGGTTGCAGTAGCTTAACAAGACGGTTTAAATGCCCCTTGGAAAAGCCATGCAGTACAGCATCTTAAAAACATTATTCCCATTATTGGGGATTGGGTCTCCCATAGTCTTTGCCTATGCCTTCCAAGCAAAAGCTGCCAAAAATTAGTACGGAGGAACTTACAATACTGGTGGTGGAGGCTGAGGATAAGGAAAAGAGCAAAATACAGCTGAAATAAGGAAGCGTATACCCATGTGTGGGTGTGAAGCGGTGCATGGGAATACACCTCCCGAAATAACACAGTGGATTTGACTTTATGTTACTCTGCTGTCATTTGGTGGTGATGAGAAGTCTGGCCCAATCCAGCCCTTGTTCATTTTCATAAGGGTCAGCTTGTCAGCATTGTCAGTTGACAGGCGAGTGCGCTTATCTGTTATAATTCCCCCAGTGGCACTAAAAACACGCTCCGATAGCACGCTAGCGGCAGGGCAGGCCAGGACCTCCAAGGCGTACAGAGCGAGTTCATTCCAAGTGTCCAGCTTGGATACCCAAAAATTAAAAGGCACAGAGGAATCACGGAGGACGCTGGTACGGTCGGTAAGGTACTCCCTCACCATCTTTTGAAACTTTCCACTCCTTGTGAGAGTACCCCGCGCCTCAGGGCCTGTAAGCTGGACGGGTCTCAGAAAGCTGTCCCAGAACTTTGACAGTGTTCCCCTGCCTCTGCTGGATTGGAGTTGCGTCTCTCTCGCCTGTACGCCTTGGTTGGGCAACGAACTGTGACCTCTGCCGCTAGCGTGTTCAGATGGAAAGAGACGTGGAGGTCGCAGTAGCTTAACAAGACGGTTTTAATACCCCTGGGAAGAGACGTGGAGGTCGCAGTAGCTTAACAAGACGGTGTTAATGCCCCTTGAAAGAGACGTGGAGGTCGCAGTGGAATAAAAAGACAATATCAATGCCCCTGGGAAAAGTGGTGGAGGTCACAGTAGCTTAACAAGACGATTTTAATGCCCCTTGGAAAAGTGGTGGAGGTCGCAGTAGCTTAACAAGACAGTTTTAATGCCCCTTGGAAAAGTGGTGGCGGTCACAGTAGATTATCAAGACGGTTTTAATGCCCCTTAGAAGAGTGGTGGAGGTCACAGTAGCTTAATAAGACGATTTTAATGCCCCTTGAAAGAGTGGTAGAGGTCGCAATGGAATAAAAAGACAATATCAATGCCCCTGGGAAAAGTGGTGGAGGTCGCAGTAGCTTAACAAGATGGTTTTAATACCC
Source organism: Phyllobates terribilis (assembly GCF_046119375.1). Taxonomy (NCBI): domain Eukaryota; kingdom Metazoa; phylum Chordata; class Amphibia; order Anura; family Dendrobatidae; genus Phyllobates; species Phyllobates terribilis. The sequence goes on along the minus strand of NW_027362761.1, from coordinate 21,936,816 downwards.
CTTGGAAGAGACGTGGAGGTCGCAGTGGAATAAAAAGACAGTATCAGTGCCCCTGGGAAAATTGGTGGAGGTCGCAGTAGCTTAACAAGACGGTTTTAATGCCCCTTGGAAGAGACGTGGAGGTCGCAGTGGAATAAAAAGACAATATCAATGCCCCTGGGAAAAGTGGTGGTGGTCGCAGTAGCTTAACAAGACGGTTTTAATGCCCCTTCGAAGAGACGTAGAGGTCGCAGTAGCTTAACAAGACGGTTTTAATGCCCCTTGGAAGAGACGTGGAGGTTGCACTAGCTTAACAAGACGGTTTTAATGCCCCTTGGAAGAGACGTGGAGGTCGCAGTAGCTTAACAAGACGGTTTAAATGCCCCTTGAAAGAGACGTGGAGGTCGTAGTAGCTTAACAATACGGTTTTAATGCCCCTTGGAAGAGACGTGGAGGTCGCTGTGGAATAAAAAGACAATATCAATGCCCCTGGGAAAAGTGGTGGAGGTTGCAGTAGCTTAACAAGACTGTTTTAATGCCCCTTGGAAGAGACGTGGAGGTCGAAGTGGAATAAAAAGACAAGATGAATGCCCCAGGGAAAAGTGTTGGAGGTCACAGTAGCTTAGCAAGATGGTTTTAATGCCCCTTGGAAGAGACGTGGAGGTTGCATTAGCTTAACAAGACTATTTTAATGCCCCTTGGAAAAGTGGTGGAAGTCGCAGTGGAATAAAAAGCAAACATCAATGCCCCTGGGAAAAGTGGTGGAGGTCGCAGTAGCTTAACAAGATGGTTTTAATGCCCCTTGGAAGAGACGTGGAGGTCGCAGTGGCTTAACAAGACGGTTTTAATGCCCCTTGGAAAAGTGGTGGAGGTCACAGTGGAATAAAAAGCCAATATCAATGCCCCTGGGAAAAGTGGTGGAGGTCGCAGTAGCTTAACAAGACGGTTTTAATGCCCCTTGAAAGGGATATTGAGGTCGCAGTAGTTTAACAAGACGGTTTTAATGCCCCTTGGAAAAGTGGTGGAGGTCGCAGTTGCTTAACAAGACGGTTTTAATGCCCCTTGGAAAAGTGGTGGAGGTCGCAGTAGCTTAACAAGACGGTTTTAATGCCCCTTGGAAGAGTGGTGGAGGTCGCAGTGGAATAAAAAGACAATATCAATGCCCCTGGGAAAAGTGGTGGAGGTCGCAGTAGCTTAACAAGATGGTTTTAATGCCCCTTGGAAGAGACGTGGAGGTCGCAGTAGCTTAAAAAGATGGTTTCAATGCCCCTTGAAAAAGTGGTGGAGGTCGCAGTTGCTTAACAAGACGGTTTTAATGCCCCTTGGAAGAGTGGTGGAGGTCGCAGTGGAATAAAAAGACAATATCAATGCCCCTGGGAAAAGTGGTGGAGGTCGCAGTAGCTTAAGAATACGGTTTTAATGCCCCTTGGAAAAGTTGTGGAGGTCGCAGTAGCTTAACAAGACGGTTTTAATGCCCCTTGGAAGAGACGTGGAGGTCGCAGTGGAATAAAAAGACAATATCAATGCCCCTGGGAAAAGTGGTGGAGGTCGCAGTAGCTTAACAAGACGGTTTTATGCCCCTTGGAAGAGACGTGGAGGTCGCAGAGGAGCAAAAAGACAATTTCAATGCCCCTGGCAAAAGTGGTGGAGGTCGCAGTAGTTTAACAACATGGTTTGAATGCCCCTTGGAAGAGACGTGGATTTCGCAGTAGCTTAACAAGACGGTTTCAATACCCCTTGGAAAAGTGGTGGAGGTCGCAGTAGCTTAACAAGACGGTTTTAATGCCCCTTGGAAGAATGGTGGGTGATGGAGGTCGCAGTGGAATAAAAAGACAATATCAATGCCCCTGGGAGAAGTGGTGGAGGTCACAGTAGCTTAACAAGACGGCTTTAATGTCCCTTGGAATAGACGTGGAGGTCGCAGTAGCTTAAAAAGACGGGTTCAATGTCCCTTGGAAAAGTGGTGGCTGTCGCAGTTGCTTAACAAGACGGTTTTAATGTCCCTTGAAAAAGAGGTGGAGGTCGCAGTAGCTTAACAAGACGGTTTTAATGCCCCTTGCAAGAGATGTGGAGGTCGCAGTAGCTTAACAAGACGGTTTTAATGCGCCTTGGAAAAGTGGTAGAGGTCGCAGTGGAATAAAAAGACAATATCAATGCCCCTGGGAAAAGTGGTGGAGGTCGCAGTAGCTTAACAAGATGGTTTTAATGCCCCTTGGAAGAGACGTGGAGGTCGCAGTAGCTTAAAATTACGGTTTCAATGCCCCTTAAAAAAGTGGTGGCGGTCGCAGTTGCTTAACAAGACGGTTTTAATGCCCCTTGGAAAAGTGGTGGATGTCGCAGTAGCTTAACAAGACGGTTTTAATGCCCCTTGGAAGAGTGGTGGAGGTCGCAGTGGAATAAAAAGACAATTTCAATGCCCCTGGGAATAGTGGTGGAGGTCGCAGTAGCTTAAGAATACGGTTTTCATGCCCCTTGGAAAAGTTGTGGAGGTCGCAGTAGCTTAACAAGACGGTTTTAATGGCCCTTCGAAGAGTGGTGGAGGTCGCAGTGCAATAAAAAGACAATATCAATGCCCCTGGGAAAAGTGGTGGAGGTCGCAGTAGCTTAACAAGACGGTTTTATGCCCCTTGGAAGAGACGTGGAGGTCGCAGAGGAGCAAAAAGACAATTTCAATGCCCCTGGCAAAAGTGGTGGAGATCGCAGTAGCTTAACAAGATGGTTTGAATGCCCCTTGGAAGAGACTTGGAGGTCGCAGTAGCTTTACAAGACGGTTTCAATATCCCTTGGAAAAGTGGTGGAGGTCGCAGTAGCTTAACAAGACGGTTTTAATGCCCCTTGGAAGAATGGTGGGTGGTGGAGGTCGCAGTGGAATAAAAAGACAATATCAATGCCCCTGGGAGAAGTGGTGGAGGTCACAGTAGCTTAACAAGACGGCTTTAATGCCCCTTGGAAGAGACGTGGAGGTCGCAGTAGCTTAAAAAGACGGTTTCAATGCCCCTTGGAAAAGTGGTGGCGGTCGCAGTTGCTTAACAAGACGGTTTTAATGTCCCTTGAAAAAGAGGTGGAGGTCGCAGTAGCTTAACAAGACGGCTTTAATGCCCCTTGCAAGAGATGTGGAGGTCGCAGTAGCTTAACAAGACGGTTTTAATGCGCCTTGGAAAAGTGGTGGAGGTCGCAGTGGAATAAAAAGACAATATCAATGCCCCTGGGAAAAGTGGTGGAGGTTGCAGTAGCTTAACAAGACGGTTTTAATGCCCCTTGGAAGAGACGTGGAGGTCGCAGTGGAATAAAAAGACAATATCAATGCCCCTGGGAAAAGTGGTGGAGGTCGAGGTAGCTTAACAAAACGGTTTTAATGCCCCTTGGAAGAGACGTGGAAATCGCAGTAGCTTAACAAGACGGTTTTAATGCCCCTTGGAAAAGTGGTGGAGGTCGCAGTAGCTTAACATGAAGGTTTTATTGCCCCTTGGAAGAGACGCGGAGGTCGCAGTAGCTTAACAAGACGGTTTAAATGCCCCTTGGAAAAGCCATGCAGTACAGCATCTTAAAAACATTATTCCCATTATTGGGGAGTGGGTCTCCCATAGTCTTTGCCTATGCCTTCCAAGCAAAAGCTGCCAAAAATTAGGACGGAGGAAATTACAATAGTGGTGGTGGAGGCTGAGTGTAAGGAAAAGAGCAAAATACAGCTGAAATGAGGAAGCGTATACCCATGTGTGGGTGTGAAGCGGTGCATGGGAATACACCTCCCGAAATAACACAGTGGATTTGACTTTATGTTACTCTGCTGTCATTTGGTGGTGATGAGAAGTCTGGCCCAATCCAGCCCTTGTTCATTTTCATAAGGGTCAGCTTGTCAGCATTGTCAGTTGACAGGCGAGTGCGCTTATCTGTTATAATTCCCCCAGTGGCACTAAAAACACGCTCCGATAGCACGCTAGCGGCAGGGCAGGCCAGGACCTCCAAGGCGTACAGAGCGAGTTCATTCCAAGGGTCCAGCTTGGATACCCAAAAATTAAAAGGCACAGAGGAATCACGGAGGACGCTGGTACGGTCGGTAAGGTACTCCCTCACCATCTTTTGAAACTTTCCACTCCTTGTGAGAGTACCCCGCGCCTCAGGGCCTGTAAGCTGGACGGGTCTCAGAAAGCTGTCCCAGAACTTTGACAGTGTTCCCCTGCCTCTGCTGGATTGGAGTTGCGTCTCTCTCGCCTGTACGCCTTGGTTGGGCAACGAACTGTGACCTCTGCCGCTAGCGTGTTCAGATGGAAAATTTTTTAACAGTTCTGCAGCAAGGGCCTTTTGGTACTGCCCCATTTTTATAGAACTCTCCACCTCAGGAATAAGAGAGTGAAAGTTCTCTTTGTAGCGGGGGTCTAAAAGTGTCACCAACCAGTAATGACTGTCACCCAACATTTTGACAACGCGAGGGTCACGGTTAAGGTAGCGTAGCATAAAGTCAGCCATGCGTGCCAGACTGGTAACGGGCAAGACTTCCGTGTCCTCACCAAGATGACGACTGACCATGCTCTCCTCCTCCTCCTCCTCCTCCCCCCTGTCCTCAGGCCACCCTCGCTGAACTGACTGTATGACAGTTGTACCGGTACTACTGTCTACAGCGCATGATACCAGCTCCTGTTCTTCCTCCTCCTCCTCCTCCTCTCCCTCATTGTCCCTCAATACACGTTGGGATGAGATGAGGCTGGGCTGTGTGTAATCGCCCATTACGGGTTCTTGATCCATCTCATCATACTCTGGCTGCAATGCCTCCTCTTTAATTCTCTGCAGAGAGCGTTGCAAAAGACAGACAAGTGGGATGCTGATGCTAATGATGGCGTCATCGCCAATCACCATCTTGGTGGACTCCTCAAAGTTTGTTAGGATGGTACATATGTCAGACATCCAGGTCCACTCCTGAGGTCTTATGTGTGGAGTCTGACCTGAATATCGACGGCCTTGTTGCAGCTGGTACTCCACAACTGCTCTCTTCTGCTCACAAATCCTTTGCAACATGTGGAGGGTAGAGTTCCAACGTGTGGGAACATCACACACCAGTCGGTGTGCCGGAAGCTGCAAATGCTGCTGCAACACAGCAAGGGTGGCGGAAGCTGTAGCCGACTTGTGAAAATGAGCTGACAGGCGGCGTACTTTGACGAGCAGATCTGGCAACTTGGGGTACGATTTAAGAAACCGCTGAACCACGAGGTTAAGCACATGAGCCAGGCATGGTACGCGTGTGATCTCGCCTTGCCTCAGAGCCGCCACCAGGTTACGGCCATTGTCACTAGTGTTGAGCCACCCCCGTAGTGTTCGAATTCGGTTCGGTTCGTCGAACACCCGTGTGTTCGCCGAACTGTTCGTCGAACTGTTCATCGAACACCTTCGAACACCGTTAAAACCAATGGCAGGCAAACAAAAACACATAGAAACACATAGAAAACACCTTCAAAGGTGTCCAAAAGCTGACAAACTGCTCAGAAGACATAACTAACACATGGAAAAGTGACAAGTACATATAGTCATGCGAAAATAAAAGAGGTGGAGGAGTAAAAGGAGGGGGAGACACAGATATAGGCATGTCATGCCCTTCTAAAATCCAAAAAGTGAGAAGCCGACACGGCCAGTCCGCTCCTGCCCGTGCCACCTCCGTGTCGCCGGGTTTGTGCCAGAGCCGCGGTGAACCCTGATGGCCAGCCTCCCTCTCCCAATACTGGTGCCTGTCCGCTGGTGGGTCGAGCGAGCCCCCCTGTGGTGGAGGCAGCTCTAAGCTTTTTAATTTAAATTGTCTCTCTAATTTGAATGAATACACTTTAAATCCATTTACAAGGATCTATTGGAGGGCAAGTCTCATGCCAGCAGCCGCGTAATTCCAGCTCCAGTAGCGTCCACTAAAGCTGCTGCAGTTAAAAAGCTTTTATAAGGATCGAGCTCGGCTGTTCACCGCAAGGCATCCTACTGCCAGTCCCAGCCCCTATGCCTTGGGGTGCCTCCTGATGCTCTTCACTAAGTATCCCATGGTCCCGAAGCATTTCCTTTGAAAAAATTAAGTGTCTAAACTACAGGTGGTGTAGCTTGCTTAACAGCCGGGATAATCCGCTGACTAGCAGACACTGCTACTAGGCACAAAGTATTTCCTGGGCTAGATGCAGTTAAAAATTTGTAATTAGATACTCTCGTTGGATGCTGAGAAAGCATTCCATAGAGTCTCCTGGCACGCCATATATGATTCTCTTAAAAAGCTTGGGGTAGGGGTCTAGGGGACCCTTTTATAGCCAAAATCACGGCCCTGTATCACAATACGTCACCTAGGCTTAAGATAAATGGAACTGTAGCACCCTGAGGGCTCGGTTGCTACAGACGTATTGCACCTCACCCAGAGGTGTGATATCTCACTCTCAGGTAAGGATGGAGTGTGGATCAGGACCCGACACCTGCATGCATTACACCACATTGCCGTGGGGCAGGGCGACCAATATGCCCCTGAGATGGGCACGACAGTCCCTGTCCCTGGCTGGAGTGGGGGGAGGGAACACTGAGGAAGGGGAACCCTGTAGTGCAGGAGCAGGGAGGAAGCAGTTCCTGGGTGCATTGAGAAGGGAGTATAAAAGGTGGGCACCATCTTAGTTCAGTGCAGAGAAGTCTGAGTAGAAGTGGCAGGGAGCAGGGGCTCTGCATGAGCTCTGCTCCGGAGGCGGGCCTAGTAACAGAGGCCCAGGCCTGGAAGAGGGAGAAGGAAGGAAGAGGAGCGGAGAAGGCTCCAGGAACGAGGAATGAAGGGATCCCAGGGGTGCGGACGGGCAAGTCGCCACCGCACGCCCGAATCCACCTGCGTGGAGGGGTCAGGCCAAAGGGGGAGACCGGTCCCCGAACTAGTGGAGGCAGGAAACGACCCTCAGCTAGAAACCGGAGGCTCTGACATTTTATGTGGCGCAGCCCCTCGCTACACCCGCTAGGAAGGCACCACATAGGGTCAGGGAAACTGGCGCCAAGTTTACCAAGAGGAGGCCCGAGGCAGCCGGACAGAAGTGTTGGTAAGAAAGGTCAGACAAAGGACACACAAAGGGGGTCCTGTGAAGTGCTCCAAAGTTATCTGGGAGTTGTCTGAGCCCCTCACCTGGTGAGCACAGTACGACGTGGGCAGCCGTTACCTGCAGACGTGGTCTGGATAATAAGAACTGTGAGTAAAGGCCCTGAACTGCATCACTGACTCCGTGTCGTTACTGCTGCTGCCCTGCACCATCACCCCCATCCTCCGCATACACTGCCCTGAGGCTATACTCCTCCCGTGGGGAGTTATGCTACGCTCTGCTGCACCCACAACACCAGCCTCAGCGGCCTGCCCTGCAGCGGTGGTTCACTCTGACCGCAATCCACGGGTGGCGTAGTCGTACATTTAAACATCAAAACCACATAAATAGTTCCGCCACTGGTTTGACCGCCCTGAGCCACGGTACCCGGTCGCCGCCACAAAGACTACAACCACCAGCATCCACCAAAAAGAGGTCCGGCTCCGGGTGTCCCAAGGCCCAGGGGGTGCGTCAGAACATTTTCATCACCTTTCACAATCACCAATGGGACAAGGCAGGGATGTCCTCTGTCCCCTCTCTTATACATCCTAGTGACGGAGCACCTGCTCTCATCAATTCGCCATAACCCCAATATTAGGTGGATTGAGGTGGGAGGCACCGAGTACAAGTGCTCTCTATTTGCTGATGATGTCCTAGTATATATCACTGAATCACATATATCCATCCATGCTGTTATGGCTGAAATAGATCACTTTGTTACATGGTCAAATTTTAAAATCAATGCAGCGAAGTCTGAGGCCCTCGATGTCTCCCTCCCCAAATCCATATAGGATTCCATCCAGTCCAACTTTCCCTTTGCCTGGCCCTCACAGGGTATCAAATACTTAGGAATTCCTATTCATAGAGACCTCTCCCATCTATGTTATCTTAATTTTGGGCCCTTTATTGAACAACTCCATACAGACCACGGTTGGCAAGTTAGAACTGTAAGATTCACTACGTGAACCGCTGGTGTTTTGTGGAAAAGCACATGTACACTGCGTTCCAAATTATTATGCAAAAAGTGTTTAGGAGTGATAAGGGAAGAATTTGTTTGTTTGTCAGTTAAACTCATTGATGGTGATGTGTGTCAGGGCTCTTTATGTCACTGTAAGCAATTGCAGACACCTGTGCTAATTAGTTTGGCAGGTGTGTCCAATGAAAGGCAAGACTACTTAAGAAGGCTCTCTCACATTATTAAGCAGCCTACATTTTCTGCCAAAATGGGAAAGAAAAAGGATGTGTCGGCTGCTGAGAAGCAACAAATTGTGGAGTGTTTAGGTCAAGGCATGACTACAATCAACATTGTGCGATGATCAGGATGAAGTGTCTTGGCAATCAAGAAGTATGTAGCTGATTCACAGTACACACGTGTGCGTGCTGATAAGGGCAAATTGAGGACTCTTTCCTACAGGCAATTACGTCAGGTTGAAAGAGCAGCGGCAAAAAAGCCTTGTCATAGCAGCAGACAAGTTTTTGAAGCTGCTTGTGCCTCCAACGTCCCCCGAACAACAAGATGCAGGGTCCTTCAGAGGTTTGCAGCTGTGCATACGCCATCCTGTCGACCTCCTCTATCCACTTCACACAAGCAGAAACGGCTCCAGTGGGCCAAACATTACATGAAGACTGATTTCAAAACAGTTTTGTTCACGGATGAGTGCCGTGCAGCGCTCGATGGTCCAGATGGATGGAGTGGAGGATGGCTGGTTGATGGACACCCCACGCAAACACGGCTACAGCGCCAACAAGGAGGAGGTGGAGTAATGTTTTGGGCTGGAATCATGGGGAGAGAGATTGTCGGCCCCTTTAGGATCCCTGAAGGCGCTAAAGATGAACTCCATAATGTATGTGGATTTTCTCAAACAGCACTTCCTGCCATGGTTCAAGAAGAAGAACCGTGTATTTCACAGCAAGATCATTTTTCTGCATGATAATGCACCATCTCATGTTGCACATAAAACATCTGCATCTCTGGCTGATATGGGCATAAAAGGGGACAAACTTATGGTGTGACCCCCATGCTCCCCTGACCTCTACCCCATTCAGAACCTTTGGAGCATCATTAAAAGGAGTGTCTATGATGGCGGGAGGCAATTCACATCTAAGCAACAGCTCTGGGAGGGTATTCTGTCCTCATGCAAAACAATTGAAGCAGAAACCATCCAAAACCTGACAAATTCAATGGACGAGAGAGTTCAGAAGTTCCTTTCGAACAAGGGGTCCTATGTGAAAATGTAACATCACCTAGAATAAAGTTTTGAGTTGAAAACTGTTTGATTTCAGTTTCTAACAACCTGCTAATGCTTATAATTTCAAAAATGACCATTTTTTTGGTCTTTATTAAAATGAAAAGGTTGATCGAAAAGTTTGGGGGATCTAAGAGTGTGGCAACCCAGTAGTCATGATTACTTCGAATTCTGACAATATGAGGGTCATGCTGCAGGTAGTGCAGCAAGAAGGCACTTATGTGTCTTGCGCATCTCGGAGCCCCAAAATTATTTTCCGGGCTAGATGCAGCTAAAAATTATTTTTAATTTTAAATCTGGTGAAGCTTTAGTATAGATGGCCTAATAGGATCAGTGCTGCACACTGCTACAAAGCCCAAATTATTTTCCAGTCAAGATACAGATAAACATGATTAGTAATTTGAAAGCTTAAAACGGTTGGTAGGGTGATTTTAACCAATCATCAAGCTTTTACTCTCCCCAGGATGACACAGGGGTAGAAAAGTCGTTTCGGATCCATGATTTGTTCATCTTTATGAACGTGAGTCTGTTTACATTATCAGTGGAGAGCCGCGTGCGCTTATCTGTCAGCACACCACCAGCAGCGCTGAACACACGTTCAGACAGAACGCTGGCTGCGGGGCATGACAAGATCTCCAAGGCGTAAGTGGCTAGCTCCGGCCATTTATCCAGATTGGAAGCCCAAAAAGAGCAAGGGTCCAGTGACACAGTCGTGGCTTCATTGTTTACTTGGAGATACTCCTGTACCATCGTCTCTAGGCGTTGACTATGTGTCAGACTTCTTGTCTCCTGTGGCCTTGCAAAGGATGGGCTAAAAAAGTGGTGAAATGATTCCGCAAAATTGATGTTACCAGCAGATACTGTGGTTCTGTTACGGTTTGAGTGCTGAACACTTGACGGTCCCACGGTTGGCAAGTTGGAACTGTGAGATTCACTACGTGCAACACTGGTATTTTGTGGAAAAGCACATGTAAGATTCTGCAACAGTCTCTGCTGATACTCCTGCATGCGTGCATCCCTTTCTATGGCAGGAATAATTTCTGCAAATTTACTTTTGTACCGGGGATCTAACAGTGTGGCAACCCAGTAGTCAGGATTATTTCTAATTCTCACAATTCGAGGGTCATGTTGCAGGTAGTGCAGCAAGAAGGCACTCATGTGTGTTGCGCATCCAGGAGCACCAAGTCCCTGTTGTGTTGGTGGCGAGGTAACAATCATGCTTCCTTCCTCTGTCCTCTCCCCCCAACCTCGCACAACAGAAATGTGATCAAGGTCTCCCTCATCTGATGAGTCTTCCATCAGTTCGTCCTCCACTTCTTCCTGGGCTCCTGCACCTTCCTCACTAATTTGGCTGCTACCATGCGCCCTGGTAAAACCATCTCCCCCACCCTCACATGCCTGCCGCCTTGGTGCTGCCGACCGTCTGGACCTTGCAGATGTTAGCCCTTCCGCATACAACTCCTCCTCCTCTACTTCCTCCACCTCCTCTTGTGCCACCACCTGACTCCGAATTCTGTTTAACATGTGCTCCAGCATGTAAATCACCGGAATAGTCATGCTGATAATGGCATCGTCAGCACTAAACATCTTCGTCGCCATTTCAAAACTGTGCAGAAGGGTGCATAGGTCCCTGATCTGAGACCACTCCTCCAGCGTGATTTGCCCCACCTCTGAATCTCGTTGGCCCAGGCTATACGTCAGAGCGTATTGCACCAGGGCTTGTCGGTGCTGCCACAGTCGCTGCAACATGTGCAGAGTTGAATTCCACTGGGTAGGCACATCGCATTTTAGCCGGTGAAGTGGCAGGCCCAACGACTTCTGTAGAGATGTAAGTCGCTGAGCTGCGGGATGCGAATGGCGGAAGTGAGCACACAGCGACCGTGCCCTCTGCAGAAGGCCATCTAGTCTGGGATAGTGGGCTAAAAATTGCTGGACAACCAGGTTCAACACGTGAGCCATACAAGGCACGTGTGTGACATTGCCCCGGCGAAGGGCCGCACCCAGGTTTGCAGCATTGTCGCACACGGCCTTCCCTGGTTTCAGGTCCAGTGGAGACAACCATTCATGAAATTGGTTCTCCAGAGCTGACCACAACTCCTCAGCTGTGTGACTCACATTTCCCAGACATTTCAATGTAAAAACCGCCTGATGACGTTGAGCCCTACTGCCAGCATAGTAAGGAGGTGTGCAGGATCCCTTCTGCGCAGTTAGAAAGCTTGTGGCATGACCAGACAGGCTTTGGGTGCAGGTGGAAGACCGAGAGGAGGTTGAGGAGGCAGAAGCAGTGGAGGAACTTTGACATAAAGAGGATTGACGCACAACTCGTGGGGACGGCAAGACTTGGACAGCAGCCCCTTGTCCTGCTGTCACCATAGTTACCCAGTGCCCAGTCAGCGACATGTAACGCCCCTGTCCATGCCTACTCGTCCAAGTGTCTGTGGTGAAATGCACCCTGTCACACACAGAGTTTCTCAAAGAAGCGGTGATGTTGTGTGCGACATGCTGGTGGAGCGCAGGCACACCTTTCTTTGAGAAGTAGTGCCGACTGGGCATCTGGTACTGGGGCACTGCGACGGACATAAGGTCTCGAAAATCCTCTGTGTCCACCAGGCGGAAAGGCAGCATTTCTGTAGCCAAGAGCTTGCAGATGGTGAAATTCAACCTCTTAGCTTTCTCATGGCTAGGAGGAAATGGTCTTTTACTTGTCCACACATGAGGGACCGAGGGCTGGCTATTGTGCTTAGACGGGGTTGATAAGGGTGTCCCCGGCAAACTGCCGGTCTGTGAGGAAGATGCAGGCGGACATGTTAGGTTGCCTTGATCCAAAGGTGGTGCTATCGATGTCGGACAGCGCTCAACACCAGCTGGTGTTCCCACCTCCAAAGAAAATGATGACCTGCCAATCACGCTGGCTGTTGCGGGTAAAGAGGTGGCAGGTCTGCGCCCCAAAACAGGTGTGACTGCTGTCCCCCCAGTCACAGAGGATGAAGAGGCCGCGGATGCACAAGATATGGCAGACGGTGGTTGGCCCGGCCGGCTAGGCCGCATTGTAGCACACTGAGCTTCCCACTGCAACTTATGCTTCATGTCCATGTGCCGGTTCATGCATGAAGTACTCAAACTATGTATTTTTTGGCCTCTACTTAGCTTTTGCTGACAAATGTTACAGATAACACGAGTTGGGTCATCTTTATCGATCTGAAAAAATGCCCAGGCTATGCAAGGCTTAGCACCCATGCGACCTGAAGAGCCACCACGACTCGTGGTGAGAGGCAGAGTTGTGTTTGAGGATGCAGTTGTTGACGTGCTTCCAGTACTACGTCTCTGTCCAGGAAGGCGCAACCTGACCTCGTCGTCACTAGCATCTTCCTCCACCTCCTCTGCTGACCTCATCTCTTGGCTGACTGTGGGTTGACAGTAAGTGGGATCTCCAACCTCATCATCATCACCCTGTGCGTTATCACACCCGTCGTCCTCAGAGCCAACCTGTTCCTGCCCTGACAAAAAACTAAAGTTGTCGCTCCAATCAGGTATTTGAGTCTTATCATCGTCTTCCTCATTGTCTCCACCAACAGGAGTTACAGTTTGGGAATGAGGGTCTACATTATGGTCAGAACCTTCTGCGTCTGGTCCTGGATCCGACTCATAAAGATTCTGGGCATCAGTGCAGATCATTTCCTCGTCTGGATTCACAGAAGCGCTGGAGTCGACCTCTGATTCCCAGGCTATAGTATGAGTAAACAGCTCTGCAGACTCAACCATCTGTTCTACCTCATACTCAGACGGGCAGCTGGAGATTTGGGAGCTGTGAGGAAGCAAGTGCGATTGGGGTGACACCTTTGAGGACTGGAGTATTTGTGATGTTGAAGTTGATGTGGAGGAGAGCCCACTTAAAAGAGCACTTGATATCCGTTGAAGCACCTGCTGTTTTTGTGCCTCATCTGGAATTTGTAGCGATTGGCGTGGCCGTAAGAAAGGGATCTTATCACATTGTCCGCTAAAAGAAGTAGACATTTTAGTTTGGCTGGAAGATGGTCTTTCTTCTGCAGATGTTACTGTTGCTTTAACACCTACCCCACGGACACAACCTTTTTTCCCCTTCCCAACACGCCTATTCCCCTTTCCACCAGCAGCAGGCCTTTTTCCACTCATTTTGGTGGTTAACTAATTCACAACTCTGGAGTTGTTTGCACAAAAAAACAATGGATGGGAACCGAGCAGAGCTGAGTGGCCAAACTGTGGTATTAGGCCAAAACTATTGGCTGGGTTAGATGCAGAAAAAAATTATATTCAATTTGCAACCTGATGGAGGTCAGTATAGATGGACTAATACAACAAGTCCCACACACAGCTAGAAGCCCAATATTTTTTCAGAGGTAGATGCAGAAAAAAATATATTCAGTTTGCAACCTGATGGAGGTCAGTATAGATGGACTAATACAACAAGTCCCACACACAGCTAGAAGCCCAATATTTTTTCAGAGGTAGATGCAGAAAAAAATATATTCAGTTTGCAACCTGATGGAGGTCAGTATAGATGGACTAATACAACAAGTCCCACACACAGCTAGAAGCCCAATATTTTTTCAGAGGTAGATGCAGAAAAAAATATATTCAGTTTGCAACCTGATGGAGGTCAGTATAGATGGACTAATACAACAAGTCCCACACACAGCTAGAAGCCCAAATATTTTTTCAGAGGTACTGTAGATGCAGATAAAAATTATTTTTAATTTTCAACCTGATGGAGGTCAGTATAGATGGACTAATAGAGAAAGTCCGACACACTGCTAGAAGGCCAAATATTTTTTCAGAGCTAGATGCAGAAAAAAATTATATTCAGTTTGCAACCTGATGGAGGTCAGTATAGATGGACTAACAGAGAAAGTCCCACACACTGCTAGAAGGCCAAATATTTTTTCAGAGCTAGATGCATACAAAAAATTATTTTGAATTTGCAACCTGATCGAGGTCAGCATAGGTGGACTAATAGAACAAGTCCCACACACAGCTAGAAGCCCAATATTTTTTCAGAGGTAGATGCAGAAAAAAATATATTCAGTTTGCAACCTGATGGAGGTCAGTATAGATGGACTAATACAACAAGTCCCACACACAGCTAGAAGCCCAATATTTTTTCAGAGGTAGATGCAGAAAAAAATATATTCAGTTTGCAACCTGATGGAGGTCAGTATGGATGGACTAATACAACAAGTCCCACACACAGCTAGAAGCCCAATATTTTTTCAGAGGTAGATGCAGAAAAAAATATATTCAGTTTGCAACCTGATGGAGGTCAGTATAGATGGACTAATACAACAAGTCCCACACACAGCTAGAAGCCCAATATTTTTTCAGAGGTAGATGCAGAAAAAAATATATTCAGTTTGCAACCTGATGGAGGTCAGTATAGATGGACTAATACAACAAGTCCCACACACAGCTAGAAGCCCAATATTTTTTCAGAGGTAGATGCAGAAAAAAATATATTCAGTTTGCAACCTGATGGAGGTCAGTATAGATGGACTAATACAACAAGTCCCACACACAGCTAGAAGCCCAATATTTTTTCAGAGGTATATGCAGAAAAAAATATATTCAGTTTGCAACCTGATGGAGGTCAGTATAGATGGACTAATACAACAAGTCCCACACAAAGCTAGAAGCCCAAATATTTTTTCAGAGGTACTGTAGATGCAGATAAAAATTATTTTTAATTTGCAACCTGATGGAGGTCAGTATAGATGGACTAATAGAGAAAGTCCGACACACTGCTAGAAGGCCAAATATTTTTTCAGCGCTAGATGCAGAAAAAAATTATATTCAGTTTGCAACCTGATGGAGGTCAGTATAGATGGACTAATAGAGAAAGTCCGACACACTGCTAGAAGGCCAAATATTTTTTCAGAGCTAGATGCAGAAAAAAATTATATTCAGTTTGCAACCTGATGGAGGTCAGTATAGATGGACTAATAGAATGATGCTATGCCCAAAAGATTTTACTTCACTAGGTGCAGTAAAAAAATTGGTATTCTATACACAGGTGGTATATCTTGCAACACAGATAGGCTACTCCACTGACTAACACACTCTGCAATAGGCCAAAAAGGATTAGCTTTGCTAGATTCAGCCAAATGCTGTGAAAAAAACTTGCACAGCACTGGCACAGACCTGCCTGGCAAAAACTGATAGGAACTGATGTAACCTAGTCCTGAAAAGGACTCCAATTACAATTAGTCTTTACTCCCACAATCTATCTATTTAAGAGCACAGACCTCCCTGATAAAAGTCGTAGGAAATGCTGTAACCTAGTCCTTAAAAGGACTGCAATCACAACTATTCCCTACTCCCAAGCTATCTGTATATTTGTGCGAAAATTGGCTTGAAATTAACAAGGTATAGCGCACACAGCAACAGCGGTGCCGTCTAACACGCAGCTGCAGCAGTGAGAAAATGGTGGCGACGGGGAAAATGGCTTGGTCTTATAGGGCAAGGACATGTGACATACACTGCCAATGACACATGCCCTTGCTTGTGTGAAAAAAAGCACTTCGCTCCGTGTGTGCGCTGCTGATAGGCTGACAGATTGCACCTCCCCACTGCAAATGCGGGAAAGAGAAAAAAAAATGGAGATCTTCATTGTTCCTGCAGAGATCCATCCCCTGCCCCTCCCCCCACCCCGCTGTACACTCAAACTGCGTATTAACATTAATTTTCATCATTACTGAGAAAAAATCCAGTTATGATTTTGGTGCACGAACAGTTATCGAACATAACCTCGAACAGCCGAATTTTTCTCAAATTGTTCGTGTTCGCCGAACGGCTCGAACACCGCCCAAAACAGCTCGAATTTGAGATTGTCGAACAGTTCGAGTAGAACAACGCTCATCTCTAATTGTCACACACGACCATGCCTGGATGTAGGTTCAGCGGTCTCAGCCACAGATCTGCCTGCTCTTTCACAGATGTCCACAACTCACAAGCTGTGTGAGGTTTATCACCTAAGCTTATGAGTTTCAGCACAGCCTGTTGCCGCTTGGCTGAGGCAGTACTACAGTGCTTCCAGCTTGTAACTGATGTGATGATATCTGAGATGGAGGCTGAACATGAGGAGGAGGATGATGCGCAGGAGCTGTACATTGTGGGGGCAACTCTGACTGACATAGGGCCCGCAATCCTCGGTGTGGGGAGGATGTGTTCCGTCCCAAGGTCCGACTGGGTCCCGGCTTCCACTATGTTTACCCAGTGTGCTGTCAGAGAGATGTACCGTCCTTTGTCACAAGCACTTGTCCATGTGTCCGTTGTCAGGTTGACTCTCCCAGTAACTGCGTTGTTGAGGGCACGGCAGATGTTTTGGGACACGTGCTTGTGTAGTGCGGGGATGGCACAAAGGGCAAAATAGTGTCGGCTGGGGACCGAGTACCGCGGGACGGCCACCGCCATAAGGTTGTGGAAGGATTCCGTCTGCACCAGCCTAACAGGCAGCATTTCCAACGCAAGCAGTCGTGAAATGTGCGAATTTAGGACTGTGGCCTGTGGAGGGTTGGCTGCGAATTCGTTAAAAGCTCTGGGATATGGACAATTGAACGCTGAGGTGGGACATGGACGTGGACGTTGATGCTGTTTCTTGAGAAACTGCCATAACAAGTGAAGACTGAGAGGAGGGGGCATCTTTGCATGCAGTATGGACAGGGGATTGCCTTGCACGCACAACAGGGGGTTCTCTTACACGCACAACAGCGGAAGAAGCAGTGGTGACACCCGCTGACACTGGTCGTGGACCCTGGGGTTCTCTGGTGGTGGTCAGGCTGGTAGTTTTGTCACTCCTGCTGATGCTGGCATGGCAGGTGGTACAAATGGCCTTTTTGGGGTTATCAGCAGAGTCTTTAAAAATATTCCAGACTCTGGAAGACCTACCAGTTGTACTGACAACGTCCCTCGTGTAGATGTTACGGGGAACTGTTGCCCGCCTTCTGTGTGCGGCCACCACACTGCTTCTTCCTGCCTGTTGGGGTATCTGCCTCCCTCCCCCTGTGTGCTGCTGGCCTCGCTCTGCGTGTCCTCCTGCCACGTTGGGTCAGTTACTAGATCATCCACCACCTCCTCCTCTTCCACTTGCGCACCACGATCCTCCTCCTCACTTCGTGGCAATTGTGTCTCGTCATCGTCCACCTCTTGTGACAAATTGCCAGCGTCGAGTTCCTGTGGCCATGGCTGTTCAAATATTTGGGCATCGCTACATGGGATCTCCTCTTCCACCACTTCAAGCGGAGCAGGCGAGGGGCACAAATATGGAAATGGACCAGTGAACAGCTCTTCAGAGTGTCCAAGTGTGGGATCAGTTGCTGTCTGACGACACTCGGCATGGTGGGTGGAAGGAGCATCAGGGTGAGGATGAGTATGCGGTCGAGACTCACGGCTACTAAAACTTGACCGTGTGGAAGACAGACCGGAGGTGGTGGTTCCCAGGTAACTGGAAGTATTATCTGCTATCCAATTAATAACCTGTTCACACTGATCAGTTCGCAATACTGGTGTTGTAGTGTGCTTCCCTAGTAATTCGGTCAAGAAGTGGGAGCGAGAAGATGTGGCTGTTGGTTGTGGCACATTTTCACCTTGGCCACGGCCCCGTCGTCTGCACGCACCATCACCAGAACGTCCAGTTCCACGTCCCTTCCCACGCGCCTTGCCCATTCTAAATGAAGTAAAACAGCTTACACTCGCACTATCAATGGAAAAAGAGTAACAAAAAGGAGATTAGAACCGTGGAAGAGGAAAACCACAGTTCTATTTGTCTGGCCAACACCAGAATCTTTTAAACAGATATATTTGTGACTGAACAGACAGGGAGACACTATTACTGTTTTTTTTTTTACGTAAAACAGGCCAAAATCTGGATAATGCAGAGATTTGAACCGTGGAACTGGAAAACCTCAGTTCTAATTTACTGGCGTATACCAGACTTTTTTAAATAGATATATTTGGGGCTGCACAGTCAGCGACACACTCAAACTGTTTTTTTTATGTAAAAAAGACCCAAAAGTGGTTAATACAGAGATTTGACCCGTGGAACTGCAAAACCACAGTTATAGTTATGTGGCGTACATCAGACTCTTTTAAACAGATATATTGGTGTCTGACCAGTCAGGGAGACACTATTACAGTTATTTTTTTACGGCAAAAAATGCAAGAAGCAGAATAATACAGAGATTTGACCCGTGGAACTGCAAAACCACAGTTATAGTTATGTGGCGTACTCCATACTCTTTTAAACAGACACACTCAATTTTTTTTTTTTGGGGGGTGGGATACCAAAAGGTTAATAAAGACACGTATTTGGACAGTATGACTGAGGAAAAAAAAAATACGCCCGGTTTTAAATACTCGAGGTGACGCTGTGCGGCCAGCCAATCACTGTAATGCCCCCAAACAACACTGCTGCGGCATTACAGTGACTGGGTGGCAATCCCTGCATGTTCATTGGCTCTGTAAAGGCGGGGACCCGAGCTCCTGCCCGAGTAACCCGGAAATGCTCGGTGCTCACCGAACATCCCGAGTAGCGTGATGCTCATGCGAGTAACGAGCAGTGTCGAGCATGCTCGCTCAACGCTAGTAGCATTTAATAAGAAGCCGCACAGCCAGTGCAAGATAATTCTTATGAGCAACAGGCTCCAGTGACAAACAGTACAGTTTCCTTAGCAGCACAGCAGTTTTCCCAGTAGTACAGGACAGCACAGTTCTAATGCAAAGGCACATTAACCCCTTCGCAACCTTGGGTTTTGTCGTTTTTGCTTTTTCGTTTTTTGCTCCCCTTGTTCCCAGAGCCATAGCGTTTTTATTTTTTGGACAATATGGCCGTGTGAGGGCTTATTTTTTGTGGGACAAGTTTTACTTTTCAACGCCATTACTAGTTTTACCATATCGTGTACGGGAAAACGGGAAAAAAATTCCAAGTGTGGTAAAATTGCAAAAAAAGTGCAATACCACAGTTGTTTTTTATTTATTTTTTTTACCACGTTCACTGAAAGCTAAAACTGACCTGCCATTCTTATTCTCCAGGTCATTACGAGTTCGTAGACACCAAACATGTATAGGTTATTTTATATTTAAGTGGTGAAAAAAAATTCCAAAATTTGGTAAAAAAAAACTAAAAAAAAATAGCGCCATTTTCCGAGACCTGTAGCGTCTCCATTTTTCATGATCTGGGGCTGGGTGAGGGCTTATTTTTTGCACGCCGGGCTGACGTTTTTATTGATAACATTTTGGGGTAGATCCGATGTTTTGATCGCCCGTTATTGCATTTTATTGCAATTTTGCGGCGACCAAAAAACGTAATTCTGGCGTTTAGAATTTTTTTCTTGTTACGCCGTTTACCGATCGGATTAATTCTTTTTTTATATTGATAGATCGGGCGATTCTGAACGCAGATATACCAAGTATGTGTATGTGGGGTTTATTTTTTATTATTTTATTTTGAAAGGGGCAAAAGGGGGGTGATTTAAACTTTTATATTTTTTTATTTTTTTAAAAACTTTTTTTTTTCACTTACTGCATGCTTCAATAGTCTCCATAGGAGACTAGAAGCAGAAGTTGTCTGATCGTCTCTGCTACATACAGGGGATCAGCAGATCCCCTGCATATAGCAGAAATGGTCCTGTGCTATGAGCGCCGACCACTAGGTGGCGCTCATAGCAACGAGATCATGACAACCACAGGCTGCAGACCCTGGGTTGTCATGCCCACCCATCGGTGACCCGCGATCACGTGACGGGGTTGCCGATGGGCGGGGCTTATGACGCGCAACCTGGAAGCGCACGTTAAATGCCGCGGCTGTTGCGGGCACATGTCAGCTGTAAGAATCAGCTGACATGTGCTCGGTTCAGTGAGGGCTCAGCTCAGCAGCCCTCACTGAACCGGGGGTACGCAAATGTGCATACTAATACGGCAAGGGTTGGAAAGGGGTTAATGAACACAGCATTCTTTACAGCACAGTGAGATTGAGGAGGGGGAGGGTTTGCTGAGGGAGATGATCGCTGTGACACCATTTCTTCCAGTCCTTATCTTTCTCCCTGACAATACTCTGCACTGCTAGTTCAGGCACTCTACCTGACCTGTGCTTAGCTTCACTCTTGACTTGAATCCTTTTCACTTGCAGGGGCGCTTCTGTGAGATACAGAACACACACACCACCTTTATCTTCGGTTCCAGCCAGACAGTAAACAAGTTCCCCACAATCCCCCTGGTGTTCTGGTAAAACACTCCCCTTCTCCTGTGACTGTGTTAACCCCTCTAGTTGCTGGATGCTTCTGGAGCACAACACTTCCTGTCTCATGTGCTTGTGTTACTTCTAATAGTTGCTGAATGCTTTTAAAGCAACAGCACTACTGCTCCATGTCACACTCTGCAACAGCACTACTTTTGCATGTCACATCAGCCAGCGATTATGTGACCAGGAGGGCATTTTAGGTTGCAGAAAGATTATGGAAAACAAAGTATTTACAGAAGAGCTCATCTATGGCAGTTAGTTCTCATGAGAAAGACTTAGAAAGTAATGGGCAACCCCTTTAATCCTGAGTTTCTATCCACTTAAAGGCCATGGCCACCTTTTTATCCATTTTATAGAGTTCTAATGCACCTAAAGTAAAATGCATTTTTACTTAAGTGCATTTTTTTTTTTAACATTTCCTATGTAGACGTATGTGTCTCCATGGTTACGAACCACAAACAAACTCCACATTGTATGCAACAGTGCTTAGCAATAAATCTGTCCGCAGTCATAGTATGTGGAACAATAGCGATTCACTATATTTTTCTGTATTTTCACTGACAAGAAAAGAAGAAAATTGGTCTCTTGGTCTCTACACATCATTGAGAAAAGATCATACTTACCTATGCATGGTTAAAATACCTGTTCACTGCATGAAACAGACAGGCCTCAACGGTGCAGGATGGGAAATAGCACTTTTGGAAAATTCATTTGAGAGTGGTGGATGTTTAGTATTGTAAATGTAGCTTAATTATCCTTTTATGTATAGCGTGACATGCTGGATAAAAGCTTATTGTAACATCTATGTACTACACAAGTACCAACACCTTATTTCCCCACATCAATATAACATGGTTTGGGTGCATCCTGCAAAGATGAAAAACATAAATTAGTGGATATTTTCAAAAAAATGCTCAAGATTACAACCCGTGTCAAGGCTCCTCATAGTCTATGATTAAAAGCAATTCTTTGAGAAGGAAGCCAAAACCACAAGAAATC
Source organism: Phyllobates terribilis (assembly GCF_046119375.1). NCBI lineage: Eukaryota > Metazoa > Chordata > Amphibia > Anura > Dendrobatidae > Phyllobates > Phyllobates terribilis. The sequence continues at coordinate 21,915,259 of NW_027362761.1, read as the reverse complement.
ACTAAGAAAAGACCATATTACCTATGCATGGTCATTTGGAATTGTTTTTATCTTGGTCTCAATGGTCTGGAAAAAGTTTGAAAAAAGCATGGCAACAGAAAAAAAAAAACATTTTGTACACTGATTTGTAGTGCAAAATGATTTGATCTTCTTGCTTATTATTTTACTCATTAAACAATCTAAAATGTGTATTTGCTTCTGTAGACATCAACATAGAAATGTTCTATGTGTTATAAATAAATCCAGGACATAGATTGCTGTACCTAGACAATACGACACCAAGTATGATGTGTTTCATCTTTTAAAATAAGGAAAATGTGTTTGTTTTTACCTTCCGTACAGATCTCTTATATATTTTTTTCTTGTCATCCAGGAATCCTGCCTGTATATCATTCCTTGTTTGCACTGGTATCTCCTGATCTCAAGACCTGGTATAATCCAAATCACATATTTACAGTGGATGAAGGAATATCTTATGTTGTGCTTTATCGAATCAGGTGCTGCATTCCAGTTTTTTTATTTATTACTTAATGGCGTATTCTCTAGCTGTTAAATTGCTTTAATTAGTTACACAGCTTGAAAATGAGCAAGTTTGCAATTGACTTGCTTTCTCTATCTGCTGTAATTCTCCTGTAATAAGAGCTTTTATCTTTCATAATTTACAGATTGCTTCCATGGAGTTTGACCACTAGCATCCAGTTGTCTGATAGTTCTAATGTCCTTCATAAATATCTACCTTTGAAGGGAACATGTCATGTCAGATAATGCTATTAACCTGAAGACATAGGGATTAATCTGCAAGTTAATAGCATTAGAGAGGAACCCGGCCTCTGTACTGAAAGTGCGGCATGTGGGAGAAAATGAACATTATTCCTCCCAGAAGCTGCCAGTTTTCAGTTATGCAGGCATGACAGCACTGTTTCAGACACTGCACACAGTACTGCAAGCTCACCCTGGCATTTTAGACGGACCGACAGCTTTGCAGTGCCTCAGTGAAGTGTCTCTATAGGGTTAATCCGCAGGTTTGCATTAGAAAGGTGTCAACTACTGTGCTGAAAAGGCAGATGCTGGAAGTCATTTCCGCTTTCAGTCATTTCTCACAGTGCTGTTAGTACGCCCCTGCACTTTGATTGACAGCTGGCTGTGCAGTGCATCAGTGCAGAGCAGGCTGTCAGTCAAAGTGCCAATCATGCTTACAGTCTCTACTCACTGTGTACTGAGTGATAACTGGAGTTATGTCAGCACACCTGTATTACTGAAAGTTGGCAGCTCATTGGAGGAGTAAAGTTAATTTTCTCCCAGGAGCTCCACTTTCAGTACGACCGCCAGGCACCTTTCTAATACTATTAACCTGCAGATTAACTTTAGATATGCAGGTTAATAGCCAATTAATTATCCAACGTCACAGGTGCCGTTTAACCCCTTCACGACCTTGTTATTTTCCGTTGTTTTTTTTTGTTTTTTCCTCCTCTTTTTCCAAAAGCCATAACTTTTTTTTCCGTCAATATAGCCGAATGAGGGCTTGTTTTTTGGTTGACAAATTTTACATTTGATTAACATCATTCATTTGATCATGTGATGCACTGGAAAGCGGGAAAAAAATTCCAAGTGAGTTGAAATTGCAAAAAAAGTGCAATTCCACAATTTTTTTTTGTTTTTTTATTTACCATGTTCACTATATGGTAAAACTGACCTGGCAATAAGATTCTTCAGGTCACAAAGAGTATGCAGATACCAAACATGTATAGTTTTTTTTTTACTTAAGTGGTGAAAAAAAATTTGGAAATTTGTAGTAAAAAAATATTTCGCTTGTGTTGCCATTTCCCGAGACCCGTAGCGTTTTCATTTTTCAGCATATGGGGCTGTGTGATGGCTTATTGTTTGCACCCTGAGCTGACGTTTTTACTGATGCCATATTGGGGTGGATACAATGTTTTGATCATCTTGCATTCTATCACAATGTTGCTGCAGCCAAAAAAAACGTAATTCTGGTGTTTTGATATTTTTGTTGTTTTGCCATTTACGGATCAGATAAATTTACTTTTTATTTTGATAGATAAGACTTTTATGAACGCAGCTATACCAAATAAGTGTATTTTTTTATTGTTTTATTTTTAATGGGGCTGATTTGAACTTGTGTTTTTTTTTCCTTTTTTTCATATTTTAATAACTTTTCATTGTATTTAAAAGTCCCCTTGGGGGACTTGAAGTTTCGGATATCAAATCACTTCTGTTATACATAGCAGTGCATTAGCATGGCTAAGTATATCAGAAATCACTATCTCCTATGAACACCAACCATGGCGTTCATAGGAGGATCGTAATGACAGGCACAGGGGTCATCAGCAGACCCCCCGGCTGTCATGTCAACCCATAGCACCCTGCAATCATGTCACGGGCGCACCGATGGGAGCATGGAATGACATGCTCCCATGTTAAATGCCACTGTCAGAGATTGACAGTGGGATTTAACAGGTTAACAGCCACAAGCGGAACTCCACTTCACCTCCGGCTCTTAAAGGCACATGATGGCTGATTAAAACAGTCATCATGTGCAGGGAAAGATGCTGGCTTGGCGTGAGAGCCTATATCAAAGGCAGGGACTCAACTTTTGATGTACAAGTGCGTCTGCATAATAAATTTTGGAAATTGGATACCACTCCGCTGGAAAACTTTTTCTTCATTAGTACAGGACAGCACAGTTCTAATAAAGGCACATTAATGAACACAGCATTCTTTACGGCAAAGTGAGATGGAGGAGGGGGGGTGGTTTGCTGAGGGTGATGATCCCTGTGACACCATTTCTTCCAGTCCTTATCTTTCTGCCTGACAATACTCGGCACTGTTAGTTCAGGAACTCTACATGACCTGTGCTTAGCTTCATTCCTAACTTGAATCTGTTACGGGTGGTGGAATCTCTGTGCTTCGGTGCAAGGAGGGACCAGAGGGGCGCGACTAAGTGCCTACTCGGCCTGACTAAGGTCTCATGGCGGCTCAATCGACTCCGTGAACCAGGGAGGGACCGAGCAGGGGGACCAGGTGCCACTCTGGGACCGACCTTGTATGAGAGCAGGTGACTCCCACAGGTCAGATGGCAGGAACTGACCGGTACAGCACATGAGCACGGCAGGAAGGCTGACGGGTGGTCTGGGTAGATAAGCAGGCTGGTTCAGCAGGTAGCCAGACGGGTGCTCTGGGTAGGTGAGCTGGCAGGCACGACAGGTAACAGGTAGGTGCTCCAGGTAGGCAGGCTGGCGGGCACGACAGGTAACTGGCAGGTGTTCCAGGTAGGCAGGCTGGCGGGTACTACAGGTAACAGACAGGTGCTTCCAGGTAAGCAGGCTGGTGGGCACGGCAGGTAACTGGCAGGTGCTTTCAGGTAAGCAGGCTGGCGGGCAGAGCTATAGACAGGCTGGCGGGCTGGACTGTAGACAGACTGGCGAGCAGGACTGACAGGCAGCGGTACCTGAGGGCTGAAGCAAGTGTTAGCACACAGAACAACAACCTTGCACAGGCACTTCTATTTTGGAGGAGGTGCCTTATATAGGGGCAGTCCTCTGGCCATTGGCCGGGGACTCTCTAGGATGGCGCTCGTGGCGCCTTTAAGAGGGAGGGAGCGCGCGTGCGCGCCCTAAGCACAGAGCCTGGGAAGCTGCGTGCGATGCACTCCACAGCATCAGAGGAACGGAAGGACGCCGGACCTGGACCACGGTGGTGAGGGAACGGTGTCTCTGCCCGGCAGGAGGCAGAGATGGTGATGCTACAGTACCCCCCCCCCCTTTACGCCCCCTCTTCTTAAGGCCCGCAAGAAATTTTTTAAGAAGAAGAGGGGCAAGAATGTTCTCCTTGGGTTCCCAAGACCTCTCCTCCGGGCCAAAACCCTTTCAATCCACAGGAAAGAAAGTCTTTCCTCTTACCCTCTTGGTGGCCAAAATGTTTTTTACCTCAAAGACGCCCTCAGAAGAGACTGGAGCTGGAGCGGTACCTGGATCGTCAGAGAAAGAATTAAGGACAACAGGTTTGAGGAGGGATACATGAAAGGAGTTGGGAATCCGTAAGGTGACCGGGAGTTTCAGCTTGTAATCAACGGGATTAATTTGGTTAAGAACCTCGAACGGACCGATGAACTGCGGACCCAACTTATAGGAAGGTATCTTGAGACGAACATATTTGGAGGAAAGCCAGACCTTGTCTCCCGGACGGAACTGAGGCGGATCCAGACTTCTCTTATCAGCATGTTTCCTCATCTGCTTGGAAGACTGAAGAAGTGCAGATCTAGTGTCTTCCCAAATAGCTGAAAATTTGCTGACCAGAGACTCCGCGGCAGGATTGTCCACAGAAGAGGAGACGGGAAACGGAATCTGGGGGTGTTGACCGTAGACCACAAGGAACGGGGATTGAGAAGAAGACTCGCTCTCATGGTTATTATAGGAGAACTCGGCCCAGGGCAGGAGCTCAACCGAATCGTTATGGTGAGCGTTGACAAAGTGCCGAAGAAAGCTGGTAAGGACCTGGTTGATACGTTCCACTTGACCATTGGACTGAGGATGATAAGCAGAGGAGAAATCCAAGGAGACATCCAGCAGCTTACACGTAGCTCTCCAGAAGCGCAAAGTGAACTGAACACAATGTGGAGTGGTAGGCCGTGGAGATGAAAAATGTGATGGATGAAGTCCCTAGCCAGCACCAATGCAGACGGGAGACCAGTGGGCCATTTTAGAAAAGCGGTCAGCGACCACCCAAATGACAGAACATCTGGCAGAAACAAGAAGATCCGTAATGAAGTCCATTGCAAAGTGTTGCCATGGAGCAGAAGGTACGGGAAGAGGAAGAAGACAGCCGGATGGAAGGGCACAGAATGAATAAGCCGCGACGAAGTCCACAACATCCTTGCATAGAGAAGGCCACCAGTAATGTCGGGTGATGAGCAGAAAGGTCTTCCTCTGGCCAGCATGACCGGCTAGTTTGGATGAATGGCCCCAGAGTAGAACCTTCTTACGATCCGGAACCGCTACAAAGGTCTTACTGGGTGGAAGATGAGACAGGTCAAACGGAGCCACAGTCATTACTTTGGAGGGGTCGATGATATGTAGAGGCTCCTCCTCTTGGTCGGAAGACAGGAATGAGTGGGAAAGAGCGTCAGCTTCAATGTTCTTGTCCGCCGGGCGGTAATGCAGAGTGAAGCAGAATCGGGCAAAGAATAGAGACCACCTGGCCTGACGCGGATTTAATCTTTGAGCGTTCTGCAAATAAGCCAGGTTTTTGTGGTCAGTGTAGATAACCACCGGGTGCAGAGCCCCCTCCAGCAAGTAGCGTCACTTCTCCAGCGCTAATTTGATGGCCATTTGCTCACGATCTCTTATGAAGTAGTTGTGCTCAGATGAGGAGAAGAGTTTGGAGAAGAAACAGCAGGTAACCATTCTCCCAGACGAGGATTTCTGGGTGAGCACCGCTCCGGCTCCAGAGGAGGAAGCATCAACCTCCAGGAAGAACTGCCTGTTGCAATCCTGACGGTGTAGCACAGGAGCGGAGGAGAAGGCTTGTTTTAGGGAGATGAAGGCCTCCTCCGCTTCGGAAGTCCATTTCCTGGGATTTGCTCCTTTACAGGAGAGCGCGGAGATGGGAGCAGTCCGGGAGGAGAAATGAGGAATGAAGAGGTGTTAGTAATTTGCGAAGCCCAGGAATTGCTGAATCGCCTTCAACCCCTCCGGTCGGGACCACTTTAAGACGGCAGAGACCTTCTCAGGATCCATCTGCAGACCAGTTTCAGAGATAATATAGCCCAGGAACGGTAGAGAGGTCTGCTCAAAGAGCCATTTTTCGAACTTAGCATTAGTGTTGAGCCACCCCCGTAGTGTTCGAGTTTGGTTCTGTTCGTCGAACACCCGTGTGTTCGCCGAACTGTTCGTCGAACTGTTCGTCGAACACCTTCGAACACCGTTAAAACCAATGGCAGGCAAACAAAAACACATAGAAACACATAGAAAACACCTTCAAAGGTGTCCAAAAGCTGACAAACTGCTCAGAAGACACAACTAACACATGGAAAAGTGACAAGTACATATAGTCATGCGAAAAGAAAAGAGGTGGAGGAGTAAAAGGAGGGGGAGACACAAATATAGGCATGTCATGCCCTTCTAAAATCCAAAAAGTGAGAAGCCGACACGTTCAGTCCGCTCCTGCCCGTGCCACCTCCGTCTTGCCGGGTTTGTGCCAGAGCCGCGGTGAACCCTGACGGCCAGCCCCCCTCTCCCAATACTGGTGCCTGTCCGCTGGTGGGTCGAGCGAGCCCCCCTGTGGTGGAGGCAGCTCTAAGCTTTTTAATTTAAATTGTCTCTCTAATTTGAATGAATACACTTTAAATCCATTTACAAGGATCTATTGGAGGGCAAGTCTCATGCCAGCAGCCGCGTAATTCCAGCTCCAGTAGCGTCCACTAAAGCTGCTGCAGTTAAAAAGCTTTTATAAGGATCGAGCTCGGCTGTCCACCGCAAGGCATCCTACTGCCAGTCCCAGCCCCTATGCCTTGGGGTGCCTCCTGATGCTCTTCACTGAGTATCCCGTGGTCCCGAAGCATTTCCTTTGAAAAAATTAAGTGTCCAAACTACAGGTGGTGTAGCTTGCTTAACAGCCGGGATAATCCGCTGACTAGCAGACACTGCTACTAGGCACAAAGTATTTCCTGGGCTAGATGCAGTTAAAAATTTGTAATTAGATACTCTCGTTGGATGCTGAGAAAGCATTCCATAGAGTCTCCTGGCACGCCATATATGATTCTCTTAAAAAGCTTGGGGTAGGGGTCTAGGGGACCCTTTTATAGCCAAAATCACGGCCCTGTATCACAATACGTCACCTAGGCTGAAGATAAATGGAACTGTAGCACCCTGAGGGCTCGGTTGCTACAGAGGTATTGCACCTCACCCAGAGGTGTGATATCTCACTCTCAGGTAAGGATGGAGTGTGGATCAGGACCCGACACCTGCATGCATTACACCACATTGCCGTGGGGCAGGGCGACCAATATGCCTCTGAGATGGGCACGACAGTCCCTGTCCCTGGCTGGAGTGGGGGGAGGGAACACTGAGGAAGGGGAACCCTGTAGTGCAGGAGCAGGGAGGAAGCAGTTCCTGGGTGCATTGAGAAGGGAGTATAAAAGGTGGGCACCATCTTAGTTCAGTGCAGAGAAGTGGCAGGGAGCAGGGGCTCTGCAAGAGCTCTGCTCCGGAGGCGGGCCTAGTAACAGAGGCCCAGGCCTGGAAGAGGGAGAAGGAAGGAAGAGGAGCGGAGAAGGCTCCAGGAACGAGGAATGAAGGGATCCCAGGGGTGCGGACGGGCGAGTCGCCACCGCACGCCCGAATTCACCTGCGTGGAGGGGTCAGGCCAAAGGGGGAGACCGGTCCCCGAAACTAGTGGAGGCAGGAAACGACCCTCAGCTAGAAACCGGAGGCTCTGACACTTTATGTGGCGCAGCCCCTCGCTACACCCGCTAGGAAGGCACCACATAGGGTCAGGGAAACTGGCGCCAAGTTTACCAAGAGGAGGCCCGAGGCAGCCGGACAGAAGTGTTGGTAAGAAAGGCCAGACAAAGGACACACAAAGGGGGTCCTGTGAAGCGCTCCAAAGTTATCTGGGAGTTGTCTGAGCCCCTCACCTGGTGAGCACAGTACGACGTGGGCAGCTGTTACCTGCAGACGTGGTCTGGATAATAAGAACTGTGAGTAAAGGCCCTGGACTGCATCACTGACTCCGTGTCGTTACTGCTGCTGCCCTGCACCATCACCCCCATCCTCCGCATACACTGCCCTGAGGCTATACTCCTCCCGTGGGAAGTTATGCTACGCTCTGCTGCACCCACAACACCAGCCTCAGCGGTCTGCCCTGCAGCGGCGGTTCACTCTGACCGCAATCCACGGGTGGCGTAGTCGGACATTTAAACATCAAAACCACATAAATAGTTCCGCCACTGGTTTGACCACCCTGAGCCACGGAACAGGGTCGCCGCCACGAAGACTACAACCACCAGCATCCACCAAAAAGGGTCCGGCTCCGGGTGTCCCAAGGCCCAGGGGGTGCATCAGAACATTTTCATCACCTTTCACAATCACCAATGGGACAAGGCAGGGATGTCCTCTGTCCCCTCTCTTATACATCCTAGTGACGGAGCACCTGCTCTCATCAATTCGCCATAACCCCAATATTAGGTGGATTGAGGTGGGAGGCACCGAGTACAAGTGCTCTCTATTTGCTGATGATGTCCTAGTATATATCACTCAATCACATATATCCATCCATGCTGTTATGGCTGAAATAGATCACTTTGTTACATGGTCAAATTTTAAAATCAATGCAGCGAAGTCTGAGGCCCTCGATGTCTCCCTCCCCAAATCCATATAGAATTCCATCCAGTCCAACTTTCCCTTTGCCTAGCCCTCACAGGGTATCAAATACTTAGGAATTCCTATTCATAGAGACCTCTCCCATCTATGTTATCTTAATTTTGGGCCCTTTATTGAACAACTCCATACAGACCACGGTTGGCAAGTTAGAACTGTAAGATTCACTACGTGAACCACTGGTGTTTTGTGGAAAAGCACATGTACACTGTGTTCCAAATTATTATGCAAAAAGTGTTTAGGAGTGATAAGGGAAGAATTTGTTTGTTTGTCAGTTAAACTCATTGATGGTGATGTGTGTCAGGGCTCTTTATATCACTGTAAGCAATTGCAGACACCTGTGCTAATTAGTTTGGCAGGTGTGTCCAATGAAAGGCAAGACTACTTAAGAAGGCTGTCTCACATTATTAAGCAGCCTACATTTTCTGCCAAAATGGGAAAGAAAAAGGATGTGTCGGCTGCTGAGAAGCAACAAATTGTGGAGTGTTTAGGTCAAGGCATGACTACAATCAACATTGTACGATGATCAGGATGAAGTGTCTTGGCAATCAACAAGTATGTAGCTGATTCACAGTACACACGTGTGCGTGCTGATAAGGGCAAATTGAGGACTCTTTCCTACAGGCAATTACGTCAGGTTAAAAGAGCAGCGGCAAAAAAGCCTTGTCATAGCAGCAGACAAGTGTTTGAAGCTGCTGGTGCCTCCAACGTCCCCCGAACAACAAGATGCAGGGTCCTTCAGAGGTTTGCAGCTGTGCATACGCCATCCTGTCGACCTCCTCTATCCACTTCACACAAGCAGAAACGGCTCCAGTGGGCTAAACATTACATGAAGACTGATTTCAAAACTGTTTTGTTCACGGATGAGTGCCGTGCAGCGCTCGATGGTCCAGATGGATGGAGTGGAGGATGGCTGGTTGATGGACACCCCACGCAAACACGGCTACAGCGCCAACAAGGAGGAGGTGGAGTAATGTTTTGGGCTGGAATCATGGGGAGAGAGATTGTCGGCCCCTTTAGGATCCCTGAAGGCGCTAAAGATGAACTCCATAATGTATGTGGATTTTCTCAAACAGCACTTCCTGCCATGGTTCAAGAAGAAGAACCGTGTATTTCACAGCAAGATCATTTTTCTGCATGATAATGCACCATCTCATGCTGCACATAAAACATCTGCATCTCTGGCTGATATGGGCATAAAAGGGGACAAACTTATGGTGTGACCCCCATGCTCCCCTGACCTCTACCCCATTCAGAACCTCTGGAGCATCATCAAAAGGAGTGTCTATGATGGCGGGAGGCAGTTCACATCTAAGCAACACCTCTGGGAGGGTATTCTGTCCTCATGCAAAACAATTGAAGCAGAAACCATCCAAAACCTGACAAATTCAATGGACGAGAGAGTTCAGAAGCTCCTTTCGAACAAGGGGTCCTATGTGAAAATGTAACATCACCTACAATAAAGTTTTGAGTTGAAAACTGTTTGATTTCAGTTTCTAATAACCTGCTAATGCTTATAATTTCAAAAATGACCATTTTTTTGGTCTTTATTAAAATGAAAAGGTTGATCGAAAAGTTTGGGGGATCTAAGAGTGTGGCAACCCAGTAGTCATGATTACTTCGAATTCTGACAATATGAGGGTCATGTTGCAGGTAGTGCAGCAAAAAGGCACTTATGTGTCTTGCGCATCTCGGAGCCCCAAAATTATTTTCCGGGCTAGATGCAGCTAAAAATTATTATTAATTTTAAATCTGGTGGAGCTTAGTATAGATGGCCTAATAGGATCAGTGCTGCACACTGCTACAAAGCCCAAATTATTTTCCAGCCAAGATACAGATAAACATGATTAGTAATTTTAAATCTGGTGGAGCTTATTATAGATGGCCTAATAGAATCAGTGCTGCACACTGCTACAAAGCCCAAATTATTTTCCAGCCAAGATACAGATAAACATGATTAGTAATTTGAAAGCTTAAAACGGTTGGTAGGGTGATTTTAACCAATCATCAAGCTTTTACTCTCCCCAGGATGACACAGGGGTAGAAAAGTCGTTTCGGATCCATGATTTGTTCATCTTTATGAACGTGAGTCTGTCTACATTATCAGTGGAGAGCCGCGTGCGCTTATCTGTCAGCACACCACCAGCAGCGCTGAACACACGTTCAGACAGAACGCTGGCTGCGGGGCATGACAAGATCTCCAAGGCGTAAGTGGCTAGCTCCGGCCATTTATCCAGATTGGAAGCCCAAAAAGAGCAAGGGTCCAGTGACACAGTCATGGCTTCAATGTTTACTTGGAGATACTCCTGTACCATCGTCTCTAGGCGTTGACTATGTGTCAGACTTCTTGTCTCCTGTGGCCTTGCAAAGGATGGGCTAAAAAAGTGGTGAAATGATTCCGCAAAATTGATGTTATCAGCAGATACTGTGGTTCTGTTACGGTTTGAGTGCTGAACACTTGACGGTCCCACGGTTGGCAAGTTGGAACTGTGAGATTCACTACGTGCACCACTGGTGTTTTGTGGAAAAGCACATGTAAGATTCTGCAACAGTCTCTGCTGATACTCCTGCATGCGTGCATCCCTTTCTATGGCAGGAATAATTTCGGCAAATTTACTTTTGTACCGGGGATCTAACAGTGTGGCAACCCAGTAGTCAGGATTATTTCTAATTCTCACAATTCGAGGGTCATGTTGCAGGTAGTGCAGCAAGAAGGCACTCATGTGTGTTGCGCATCCAGGAGCACCAAGTCCCTGTTGTGTTGGTGGCGAGGTAACAATCATGCTTCCTTCCTCTGTCCTCTCCCCCCAACCTCGCACAACAGAAATGTGATCAAGGTCTCCCTCATCTGATGAGTCTTCCATCAGTTCGTCCTTCACTTCTTCCTGCGCTCCTGCACCTTCCTCACTAGTTTGGCTGCTACCATGCGCCCTGGTAAAACTATCTCCCCCACCCTCACATGCCTGCCGCCTTGGTGCTGCCGACCGTCAGGACCTTGCAGATGTTAGCCCTTCCGCATACAACTCCTCCTCCTCTACTTCCTCCACCTCCTCTTGTGCCACCACCTGACTCCGAATTCTGTTTAACATGTGCTCCAGCATGTAAATCACCGGAATAGTCATGCTGATAATGGCATCGTCAGCACTAAACATCTTCGTCGCCATTTCAAAACTGTGCAGAAGGGTGCATAGGTCCCTGATCTGAGACCACTCCTCCAGCGTGATTTGCCCCACCTCTGGATCTCGTTGGCCCAGGCTATACGTCAGAACGTATTGCACCAGGGCTTGTTGGTGCTGCCACAGTCGCTGCAACATGTGCAGAGTTGAATTCCACCGGGTAGGCACATCGCATTTTAGCCGGTGAAGTGGCAGGCCCAACGACTTCTGTAGAGATGTAAGTCGCTGAGCTGCGGGATGCGAACGGCGGAAGTGAGCACACAGCGACCGTGCCCTCTGCAGAAGGCCATCTAGTCTGGGATAGTGGGCTAAAAATTGCTGGACAACCAGGTTCAACACGTGAGCCATACAAGGCACGTGTGTGACATTGCCCCGGCGAAGGGCCGCACCCAGGTTTGCAGCATTGTCGCACACGGCCTTCCCTGGTTTCAGGTCCAGTGGAGACAACCATTCATGAAATTGGTTCTCCAGAGCTGACCACAACTCCTCAGCTGTGTGACTCACATTTCCCAGACATTTCAAAGTAAAAACCGCCTGATGACGTTGAGCCCTACTGCCAGCATAGTAAGGAGGTGTGCAGGATCCCTTCTGCGCAGTTACAAAGCTTGTGGCATGACCAGACAGGCTTTGGGTGCAGGTGGAAGACCGAGAGGAGGTTGAGGAGGCAGAAGCAGTGGAGGAACTTTGACATAAAGAGGATTGACGCACAACTCGTGGGGACGGCAAGACTTGGACAGCAGCCCCTTGTCCTGCTGTCACCATAGTTACCCAGTGCCCAGTCAGCGACATGTAACGCCCCTGTCCATGCCTACTCGTCCAAGTGTCTGTGGTGAAATGCACCCTGTCACACACAGAGTTTCTCAAAGAAGCGGTGATGTTGTGTGCGACATGCTGGTGGATCGCAGGCACACCTTTCTTTGAGAAGTAGTGCCGACTGGGCATCTGGTACTGGGGCACTGCGACGGACATAAGGTCTCGAAAATCCTCTGTGTCCACCAGGCGGAAAGGCAGCATTTCTGTAGCCAAGAGCTTGCAGATGGTGAAATTCAACCTCTTAGCTTTCTCATGGCTAGGAGGAAATGGTCTTTTACTTGTCCACATCTGAGGGACCGAGGGCTGGCTATTGTGCTTAGACGGGGTTGATAAGGGTGTCCCCGGCAAACTGCCGGTCTGTGAGGAAGATGCAGGCGGACATGTTAGGTTGCCTTGATCCAAAGGTGGTGCTATCGATGTCGGACAGCGCTCAACACCAGCTGGTGTTACCACCTCCAAAGAAAATGATGACCTGCCAATCACGCTGGCTGTTGCGGGTAAAGAGGTGGCAGGTCTGCGCCCCAAAACAGGTGTGACTGCTGTCCCCCCAGTCACAGAGGATGAAGAGGCCGCGGATGCACAAGATATGGCAGACGGTGGTTGGCCCGGCCGGCTAGGCCGCATTGTAGCACACTGAGCTTCCCACTGCAACTTATGCTTCATGTCCATGTGCCGGTTCATGCATGAAGTACTCAAACTATGTATTTTTTGGCCTCTACTTAGCTTTTGCTGACAAATGTTACAGATAACACGAGTTGGGTCATCTTTATCGATCTGAAAAAATGCCCAGGCTATGCAAGGCTTAGCACCCATGCGACCTGAAGAGCCACCACGACTTGTGGTGAGAGGCAGAGTTGTGTTTGAGGATGCAGTTGTTGACGTGCTTCCAGTACTACGTCTCTGTCCAGGAAGGCGCAACCTGACCTCGTCGTCACTAGCATCTTCCTCCACCTCCTCTGCTGACCTCATCTCTTGGCTGACTGTGGGTTGACAGTAAGTGGGATCTCCAACCTCATCATCATCACCCTGTGCATTATCACACCCGTCGTCCTCAGAGCCAACCTGTTCCTGCCCTGACAAAAAACTAAAGTTGTCGCTCCAATCAGGTATTTGAGTCTCATCATCGTCTTCCTCATTGTCTCCACCAACAGGAGTTACAGTTTGGGAATGTGGGTCTACATTATGGTCAGAACCTTCTGCGTCTGGTCCTGGATCCGACTCATAAAGATTCTGGGCATCAGTGCAGATCATTTCCTCGTCTGGATTCACAGAAGCGCTGGAGTCGACCTCTGATTCCCAGGCTATAGTATGAGTAAACAGCTCTGCAGACTCAACCATCTGTTCTACCTCATACTCAGACGGGCAGCTGGAGATTTGGGAGCTGTGAGGAAGCAAGTGCGATTGGGGTGACACCTTTGAGGACTGGAGTATTTGTGATGTTGAAGTTGATGTGGAGGAGAGCCCACTTAAAGGAGCACTTGATATCCGTTGAAGCACCTGCTGTTTTTGTGCCTCATCTGGAATTTGTAGCGATTGGCGTGGCCGTAAGAAAGGGATCTTATCACATTGTCCGCTAAAAGAAGTAGACATTTTAGTTTGGCTGGAAGATGGTCTTTCTTCTGCAGATGTTACTGTTGCTTTAACACCTACCCCACGGACACAACCTTTTTTCCCCTTCCCAACACGCCTATTCCCCTTTCCACCAGCAGCAGGCCTTTTTCCACTCATTTTGGTGGTTAACTAATTCACAACTCTGGAGTTGTTTGCACAAAAAAACAATGGATGGGAACCGAGCAGAGCTGAGTGGCCAAACTGTGGTATTAGGCCAAAACTATTGGCTGGGTTAGATGGAGAAAAAAATTATATTCGATTTGCAACCTGATGGAGGTCAGTATAGATGGACTAATAGAACAAGTCCCACACACAGCTAGAAGCCCAAATATTTTTTCAGAGGTAGATGCAGAAAAAAAATATATTCAGTTTGCAACCTGATGGAGGTCAGTATAGGTGGACTAATAGAGAAAGTCCCACACACTGCAAGAAGGCCAAATATTTTTTCAGAGCTAGATGCAGACAAAAAATTATTTTGAATTTGCAACCTGATGGAGGTCAGTATAGGTGGACTAATAGAACAAGTCCCACACACTGCTAGAAGGCCAAATATTTTTTCAGAGCTAGATGCAGAAAAAAATTATATTCAGTTTGCAACCTGATGGAGGTCAGTATAGATGGACTAATAGAACAAGTCCCACACACAGCTAGAAGCCCAAATATTTTTTCAGAGGTAGATGCAGAAAAAAATTATATTCAGTTTGCAACCTGATGGAGGTCTGTATAGATGGTTTAATAGAACAAGTCCCACACACAGCTAGAAGCCCAATATGTTTTCAGAGGTAGATGCAGAAAAAAAATTATTTTTAATTTGCAACCTGATGGAGGTCAGTATAGATGGACTAATAGAGAAAGTCCCACACACTGCTAGAAGGCCAAATATTTTTTCAGAGATAGATGCAGAAAAAAATTATATTCAGTTTGCAACCTGATGGAGGTCTGTATAGATGGACTAATAGAAAAATTCCCACACACAGCTAGAAGCCCAAATATTTTTTCAGAGGTAGATGCAGATAAAAATTATTTTTAATTTGCAACCTGATGGAGGTCAGTATAGATGGACTAATAGAGAAAGTCCCACACACTACTAGAAGGCCAAATATTTTTTCAGAGCTAGATGCAGAAAAAAATTATATTCAATTTGCAACCTGATGGAGGTCAGTATAGATGGACTAATAGAACAAGTCCCACACACAGCTAGAAGCCCAAATATTTTTTCAGAGGTAGATGCAGAAAAAAAATATATTCAGTTTGCAACTTGATGGAGGTCAGTATAGATGGACTAATAGAGAAAGTCCCACACACTGCTAGAAGGCCAAATATTTTTTCAGAGCTAGATGCAGACAAAAAATTATTTTGAATTTGCAACCTGATGGAGGTCAGTATAGGTGGTCTAATAGAACAAGTCCCACACACTGCTAGAAGGCCAATTATTTTTTCAGAGCTAGATGCAGAAAAAAATTATATTCAGTTTGCAACCTGATGGAGGTCAGTATAGATGGACTAATAGAACAAGTCCCACACACAGCTAGAAGCCCAAATATTTTTTCAGAGGTAGATGCAGAAAAAAATTATATTCAGTTTGCAACCTGATGGAGGTCTGTATAGATGGATTAATAGAACAAGTCCCACACACAGCTAGAAGCCCAATATTTTTTCAGAGGTAGATGCAGAAAAAAAATTATTTTTAATTTGCAACCTGATGGAGGTCAGTATAGATGGACTAATAGAGAAAGTCCCACACACTGCTAGAAGGCCAAATATTTTTTCAGAGATAGATGCAGAAAAAAATTATATTCAGTTTGCAACCTGATGGAGGTCAGTATAGATGGACTAATAGAAAAAGTCACACACACAGCTAGAAGCCCAAATATTTTTTCAGAGGTAGATGCAGATAAAAATTATTTTTAATTTGCAACCTGATGGAGGTCAGTATAGATGGACTAATAGAGAAAGTCCCACACACTACTAGAAGGCCAAATATTTTTTCAGAGCTAGATGCAGAAAAAAATTATATTCAGTTTGCAACCTGATGGAGGTCAGTATAGATGGACTAATAGAACAAGTCCCACACACAGCTAGAAGCCCAAATATTTTTTCAGAGGTAGATGCAGATAAAAATTATTTTTAATTTGCAACCTGATGGAGGTCAGTATAGATGGACTAATAGAGAAAGTCCCACACACTGCTAGAAGGCCAAATATTTTTTCAGAGCTAGATGCAGATAAAAATTATTTTTAATTTGCAACCTGATGGAGGTCAGTATAGATGGACTAATAGAGAAAGTCCCACACACTACTAGAAGGCCAAATATTTTTTCAGAGCTAGATGCAGAAAAAAATTATATTCAGTTTGCAACCTGATGGAGGTCAGTATAGATGGACTAATAGAACAAGTCCCACACACAGCTAGAAGCCCAAATATTTTTTCAGAGGTAGATGCAGATAAAAATTATTTTCAATTTGCAACCTGATGGAGGTCAGTATAGATGGACTGATAGAGAAAGTCCCACACACTGCTAGAAGGCCAAATATTTTTTCAGAGCTAGATGCAGATAAAAATTATTTTTAATTTGCAACCTGATGGAGGTCAGTATAGATGGACTAATAGAACAAGTCCCACACACTGCTAGAAGCCCAAACATTTTTTCAGAGCTAGATGCAGAAAAAAATTATATTCAATTCACACTCTGCAATAGGCCAAAAAGGATTAGGTTTGATAGATTCAGCCAAATGCTGTGAAAAAAACTTGCACAGCACTGGCACAGACCTGCCTGGCAAAAACTGATAGGAACTGATGTAACCTAGTCCTGAAAAGGACTGCAATTACAATTAGTCTTTACTCCCACAATCTATCTATTTAAGAGCACAGACCTGCCTGATAAAAGTCGTAGGAAATGCTGTAACCTAGTCCTTAAAAGGACTGCAATCACAACTATTCCCTACTCCCAAGCTATCTGTAGATTTGTGCGAAAATTGGCTTGAAATGAACAAGGTATAGTGCACACAGCAACAGCGGTGCCGTCTAACACGCAGCTGCAGCAGTGAGAAAATGGTGGCGACGGGGAAAATGGCTTGGTCTTATAGGGCAAGGACATGTGACATACACTGCCAATGACACATGCCCTTGCTTGTGTGAAAAACAGCAGTTCGCTCCGTGTGTGCGCTGCTGATAGGCTGACAGACTGCACCTCCCCACTGCAAATGCGGGAAAGAGAAAAAAAAATGGAGATCTTCATTATTCCTGCAGAGATCCATCCCCTGCCCCTCCCCCCCACCCCGCTGTACACTCAAACTGCGTATTAACATTAATTTTCATCATTACTGAGAAAAAATCCAGTTATGATTTTGGTGCACGAAGAGTTATCGAACATAACCTCGAACAGCCGAATTTTTCTCAAATCGTTCGTGTTCGCCGAACGGCTCGAACACCGCCCAAAACAGCTCGAATTTGAGATTGGCGAACAGTTCGAGTAGAACAACGCTCATCTCTACTTAGCATATAGGCAATTCTGCCGGAGCCTTAGCAAAACCTGACGAACATCCCTCTGGTGTGAGGGTAGATCCGGAGAGAAGACCAAGATATCGTCCAGGTACACCACCACGCAAGAATACAGGAGATCACTGAAGATGTCGTTAACCAGCTCCTGGAAGACGGCTGGAGCATTACAGAGACCAAAGGGCATTACGCGGTATTCCTAGTGACCGTCCCAGGTGTTTAATGCCGTCTTCCACTCGTCTCCAATGGCGAATCCGGACCAAATTGTACTCCCCACGAAGATCAAGCTTGGTGAAGATCTTTGTGCCTTTGAGGCGGTCAAACATCTCCGAGATGAGAGGCAGGGGGTACTTATTTTTGATGGTAATCTGGTTAAGAACCCTGTAATCGATACAGGGACGTAGCGAGCCGTCTTTCTTCTTGACAAGAATCCTGCTCCAGCCGGAGAGGTGGATTTCTGGATAAATCCCCTAGCAAGATTCTCCTCTATATACTCAGACATGGCCCGGGTCTCAGCCAGTGACAAGGGGTAGATACGCCCGTGGGGAGGAGAAGCACCAGGTACCAGGTCGATGGGGCAATCATACGGCCTGAGATGGTAGTGTCTCAGCTATCTTCTTGTCGAAGACATCCGCATAGGACCAGTAGGGTGCCGGCAGACCAGGTAGATTAGCCGGAGTAGATGGGGGTCGAGCAGGACGAACCAGAACCAGACAGGACTCATGGCATTCCTGACCCCAACAGAGCACTTCACCAGATCTCCAATTCAGGATGGGCTCATGTCTTTGTAACCAGGGTAGACCAAGCAAGAGGGGGTGAGATTGACCGGACAGCACATGAAAGGAGATCTTGTCCATGTGCAGCATTCCCACCTGAAGGGTTACAGGCTCTGCGATGAGCAAGATGGTCTCTGGGAGAAGCCTCCCATCCACGGAGGCAACCACCAACGGTTCAGCCAGACGTACAGTAGGATTCTGATACCGCTCCATAACAGCCTGTTGAATGAGATTCCCAGTGGCTCCGGAATCCAGATGGGTCTCACCAATGGAAATAGAAACAAACAGAGTCAAGGACGGAGAGGATTTACTCTTGCCTAGGACGACCTCTCTGAGCGGTCCTAGACACTGGAGTTTCCCGGCTTCACCGGGCAGGAACGGATCTGATGATCTTTACTGCCACAGTAGAAGCAACTCCCCTCGGCTTGGCATGTCTCCTGGTGAGACTTGACCATCTTGGTTTGGTCAATTTGCATGGGCTCAGGCGAACATGCCCGGGAAATTGCTGGTTGAGAGACAGGCTTTTGGAATACAGGAGCGAGACGCGGAAATCTTCTCTCCCAGGTAGTCTCCTTGGCACGTTTCAGAAAACAGATGTCAATCCAGGTAGCTAATAACACCAGGTCATCCTGGGTGGAAGGGATGTCACGACCGGCTAGCTCATCCTTGATCTGACTGGAAAGACCCTCCCAGAAGGTGGACACCAGGGCCTCGTTGTACCAGGCAAGCTCAGATGCGAGAGTTCGGAAACGTATGGCACACTGGCCCATGGAGAGACTCCCTTGGCGGAAACGGAGAAGTGAGGATGCAGTAGGAGATTTTCATCCGGGCTCATCGAAGACCTTCCGGAAGGCAGCGAGAAAAGCCAGAAGATCAGATACCAGGGGATCCCCTCTTTCCCACAGAGGGTTTAACCATGCCAATGCCTCCCCGGTGAGGTGAGACATGATGAACACCACCTTGGTCCGGTAAGAGGGGAACTGATGTGCCCGCAGTTCAAAGTGCAGCGTGCACTGATTTAAGAAGCCCCGACATAAGACAGGGTCACCACCAAAACGTGGAGGCGCAGAGAGCCGGGGTCCAGAGCCGGGTGCCATAGTGCTAGTAGGTTGAGGTGCTGCCGGAGCGGGTGCCGCTCGGCTAGAGACGAACACAGTTGGGGTGGACAATGTGTCCAGGCGAGAGATGACAGACCTCAGATAGGGCAGGATAGTCTCCTGTTGGGATCTCTGACGTGAGACCATGAGACCTCCTGGTACAGGTCAGAGAGTGAAGGAGCCAGGGGGCCACCGGGTTCCATGGCCTGTGCAAACTGTTACAGGTCCGGGTGGTGGAACCTCTGTGCATTGGTGCAAGGAGGAACCAGAGGGGCTTGACTAAGTGCTTACTCGGCCTGACCAAGGTCGCACGGCGGCTCAATTGACTCCGTGAACCAGAGAGGGACCGAGCTGGGGGACCAGGTGCCACTCTGGTACTGACCTTGTGTGAGAGCAGGTGACTCCCACGGGTCAGATGGCAGGAACTGACTGGTACAGCAGATGAGCACGGCAGGAAGGCTGACGGGTGGTCTGGGTAGATAAGCAGGCTGGTTCGGCAGATAGCCAGACGGGTGCTCTGGGTAGGCGAGCTGGCAGGCACGACAGGTAACTTGCAGGTGCTCCAGGTAGGCAGGCTGGCGGGCACTACAGGTAACAGGTGCTTCCTGGTAAGCAGGATGGCGGGCAGAACTATAGAAAGGCTGGCGGGCTGGACTGTAGACAGACTGGCAAGCAGGACTGAAAGGCAGCGGGACCTGAGGGCTGAAGCAAGTGTTTGCACACAGAACAACAACCTTGCACAGGCACCTCCATTTTGGCGGAGGTGCCTTTAAGAGGGAGGGAGCGCGCACGCCCTAAGCACAGAGCCCGGGAAGCTGCGAGCGATGCGCGCCACAGCAGCAGGGGAGCAGGAGGATGCTGGACCTAGACCGCGGCGGTGAGGGGAACGGCGTCTCTGCCCGGCAGGAGGCAGAGACGCTGATGCTACAGAATCCTTTTCACTTGTAACCACTTTGGATACTATGTTGTATGCCTCTGCCATTCCTTCCTTCTATTTCCGAACATACCCCGGGTACATTCTGTAAGTCTCTGACACCGGAGTGTCGAACATGATGTCGATTGGCAGTCTTGGTGATCGTCCATACAATAGGAAAAAGGGTGAGTAACCTGTTGCATCGCTCTTTGTACAATTATAGGCAAGTACCACTTTTGACAGAGAACTCTTCCAGTCTTTCTTCTTGTCAGCTGTTAAAGTGTGCAACATCGACAATAATGTCCGGTTAAAACGTTCCACTTGTCCATTACCCTCTGGGTGATAGGGCGTTGTGTGGGATCTCTGAATTCTACAGTACTTTCCTAGCTTGGCAAAGAGCTGGTTCTCAAATTCTCTTCCTTGGTCGTGTTGTAACCTCGTAAGGAACCCAAACCTCAAAGCAAAATCATTGAAAATCTTCTCTGCTGCCATTTGACATGATTTATTGGTGGTGGCATATGCTTGAGCAAATCGAGTAAAATGGTCCATCACCACCAAGATGTATCCGTAACCACCCTTGCACGTCTCAAGATGTAGAAAGTCTATTGAGACCATCTCAAACGGATACGTAGTTTGGATGTTGCCCATAGATGCACGGGTTGATGTGTTGGGACGTTTATCTTTCAGACACCCACGCTCCCTGGTCACGTACCTCTCAATATCTCTCTGCATGTACGGCCAGAAGAAACATTCACAGATCAAATTTGTTGTCCTTTCCACTCCCAGGTGTCCCATGTTTTCATGGAGTTCTTTGAAGACCAACCTATGGAATACTCTGGGTAGTACCAACTGCCGGTTTTATCCTCCTTTACGATACCGGATACCGTCTTCACTGAGGTAGAGCTTCGTCCATTCTTTAATTAAAACAGATACTGCTGGTGACTGATTGTCTCTCTCCCGTTTACTTGGAAACCGATTTAGGTCCACATAAAGTAGTATTCTACCAATTATCTGATCTTCCCGTTGTGGTCTATGGATTTTCTCTTTTGGTAGTTGTTGAATAGAACAGGGGTGATCTTGTTTGCTCACTTTTATTGTGGTTTCCACCGTCAACGGACACCACAATGGTGTGTCTTCCTCCTGATAAGCTTGTACTGCTTGGGTAGTGCTCTCAATTGCTTCCAGACTGACTTCCTCCGAGCATTCTTGCATCAACTCCTCAGGCTCTAGTGGCATTCTTGACAATCTGTCAGCATCCACATTGCATTTTCCTAGCCTGTACTTGATGCTGAAATTGAAGTCAGCTAGTTCAGCGACCCATCTCTGACCGGTTGCATTCAGTTTGGCTGTAGTAAGGACATAGGTCAAAGGGTTGTTGTCAATGTATACCTCAAACTCTTTGCTGTAGTAGAGATAATCTCTAAATCGTTCACAGATAGCCCATTTCAATGCCAGGAACTCCCATTTTCTGGAATGTAGATGGTAATTCTTCTCGGCGTCTGTCAACATTCTAGAACCGTAACCCATGACTCTCATTTTTCCATCTTGATGCTGATACAGGGCAGCTCCCAGTCCAACTTGAGAGGTGTCACAATGAAGAACAAATGGTAAATAGAAATCAGGATATCCCAAGATGGGTGGTTTTACCAGGTACTCTACTAGTTCTTCCAATACCTCCTGGTGGTCTGCTGTCCAGAGAATGGGCTGTTGGGACGAAATGGCGTTGTTTCTTTTAAGCCCGGTCCTACCCGCGTTCTTCTTTTTCTCTGTGGGTGTTGTTGCCTCTGTCGTCCCCCCCCCAAGAGGAGGTATAGTGGGGCGGCAATCCTGGAAAAGTTCCGAACGCAAGTACGATAATAGGAAAGGAATCCTAAGATCTGCCTCAACTCCACGACCGTAGAGGGCCGCTTGTCTTTTAAGGCCAGTAACGGAGCGATTTCTGCTGGATCCATGGTATATCCTTCTCCAGACACAATTTTCACTAGAAATCGGACTTGTCTTTTGAACAGTTCACACTTCTCTGGGGTCAACTTAACTCCGTGTTGTTGATACCGTTGTAATACGGTCCTCATGTGTTCAACATGCTCCCGGAAGGTTTTGCTTTCTACCACATTGTCATCCAAGTACGGTTGGCAGATATCGTCCCTCAATCCTTCTAAACATGTCTCCATGCTCCTCTGAAATTCTGCTGGAGCTGAACTGAGCCCAAACGGTATGCGGATCCACTCTCATAATCCTCATGGTGTGATGAATGCTGTCAAAGGTCTACTGGACTTTCAACAAACCCTTGATGGTACGCTTTACCCTGATCGAGGACAGAGAGCCAGGGGCTTCCTGATAGGCTATCCAGCATATCTTGGATCTTTGGTATCTGGTGTTGATCAGGTACTGACTTTTAGTTCCTGGTAATCACAACAGAGTACCGTCTTTCTTCCTAACACAGACAATAGGAGAGGAATAAGACGACTTTGACTTTTGGACCCAACCTCTGTTGATGAAATCTTGTAAATATTCTTTCACTTCACAATGTAATGGTTTTGGCATAGAGATGTAACTTCTGGTTACTGGGGTCGTGTCTTTCAATATGGTTTTCAAATGCAACAACGGGATACAGCCTATATCAGGGTCATCTTTGGAGAACGGATGACACTTTTCTTTCAGCAACTGTTTTGCTACCGCTAGATCTTCAGCACACAAGTGTTCCAGGGGTACTGGGGGATCCCAGGTTTCCGAGGTGGGTGGTGCAATTTCTTCCCCTGGGCAACTCCTATTCCTTGGTGGGGAGACTGAATTTGCGGTATACCCCTTGGCAGATCTTACACTAGCTGGATATACTGTTTTAACTGTTTCGATCTGACCTAACACAGTCTTTGGATCCAGTCTAATTTCGTGCTTTGTAGTATTCATCACTTGTACTGTCACTCGGGCAAACCCACCAGTAGGAATCATAAGCAGTCTCACCTTGAACTAGGCCTTCCGGAAGTTCTGAGGAGTCTTTTGGCACGAACAGTCTTTTCTGGACTTTCCTTCCCGGTTCTACCCGGACTCCACACCTCACCCCCTCCATTTGGAATGAGGGGTGAGGTGTGGAATGATGGTTGGGCGCAAGCCTACCTTGACTTTTTTAGGTCCATTGTATTCTGTGCTTTCTTTACTCTATGAATCACATTTTCCACCATGGCGTTGGGTATTGCATCCACCACCAACACCCTTGTCTTGTGTTTCGTGATGACCTCACTGATTACATTATAACACAGGATAGGATCCTCTGCTACGTTCTGATCCCTGGTCACGAGAAAAAGTACCAAAAGCTCGATGGTGTTGCTGTCCTTCGTGGCCCTGAGTTGGAAAGTCACTTCCACCCAGCCTTGAAAGGGATTGCGGTCTGGTTGACGGCTTTGCCGTGGAGTTCCACTGGTCCCAAGAGTTCTTTTAGTGACCAAAGGCAAGTGTGTGGCAGGTAGCGCCTTCTCCATTCTTCATTTAAAAGGTTCGCTTGGGCTCCTGTGTCCACAGTGCTTTTACTAGGAGTCCATCTAGCTGGCACTGTATAAAGCACCTTTCACCGATTAGGTTGATGAGGCTATCTTTACTGACTGAGGAATCCTTCTCCCAGGAGTACATTGTTTGACCACCGCACTGGGCATTAAGTAACTGATGCCCCTGTCTCCCTTTCAGCTGTTGTAGACGGGAACACACTTGGGGATAGTACTGACCAGCCTTTTTACCTCATTCGCCGTTCTGGGGTTTGGTAAGATTTGGATTTGCTTCTGGGGCCTCCTCTGTGTCGCCCCGCACTGGTAACCTCCTGTCTTTTAACCCAAACGACCGTGACCATTGGCATTCCTTGGCATAATGTCCTTCCTCACCACATCTTAGAAAGTGGACACACACCATACTCTGATTTCATGAATGGCACGCTTCACAAGCCAGGTATCTTCTGTTTTCGAAACCACTCCTGGGTCTGAGGGATACTGGTTCTCGCCTGGGATGAATCAACTTTTTCACCTATATCAACTTGGCTCGCAGTTCTCCTATTAATTCCTCCCATTCAGCGCTGGCAGGCCTCTCTTTTGTTGGTGATTTAAGGTTCCCTCTCAGAGGTGGCAATGGAGGGTCTCTATGATGATCTTTGGACTGGCCACCAGGGGTCTCCAACATCAGCTGACTCATTTTGTTGATTTTAGGACAGAGCCTTTCTTTAACTTCTGTTCGCTCTCTGACTCTAAACTAGCGGCCTCATTCATTTCTTCAATTAGGACTTCGTCCAAAATGCCAGGATCTTCTAGGTACTGTTTCAGCTGCAACTTCATATCTTTGCTGATTAATCCCGTTCCCAATGATCTCAAGAACTTCTTCTGGACTAGTCCAGCATCAAACTTCTCTTCTGCTTCTACATTTCTGGATGCAAACAACAGTCTGTCCTTCAGTTCAATTGCTCTGAACAAGAAATTTTGGGATGATTCATTATTTTTCTGTGAGAGGTTAATGAGTCGGTGGAACAATTCTGAAGTACTGAAGTACTCTCTTCTTTATAGTGCTCTTTTAAAATCATCTTCAGCTGTTGCAAGGTCAATTGACTCTTCATTTCTAGCATACTATGGAGGTTCAGTCCTGGGCTGATCACTTTCACCACCCCCTCAATGATCTCATCTGGCTGGTAGCCTTTCTGTAAGCCTGCATCGATCTGATGCAACAAGTTCCTATAAGACAGTCTCTCTTTCTGTTCACACTCTCCAATCTGTCCCCGGATCTTGAATTCTTTCATTATGGTGATTTGTGGTGTTAGCGAGGACTGTCTCCCTGATTTATCTAACCCAAGCAGGTTAAAGGTCCTGTCTGAGTCTATCACCCGTTCAGAGGTTTTTCGAGGGCTGTTGTTAGGGCTTTGAATTGTTCTTTCAATTTGTAGTTTAGTCTGTGGACGGAGATTCCGCTTTTGGTAATTGGTGCCACCCCTCCATCCTCCATCTTCAACCTGGTTAGAAACTGTGTTAGTTCCTGGAGGAATGTCCCTATGACGTCTTCAGATTCTTTTTCCCCCAGCTCATCCATTTTTGCATTAATGGCAGCTAACAGTTGCCTGTGGTTGTGTGCTTTGGAAATCTGTTCTACTGACATCTTTATATGTTCTGCTACTGTTCTCAATTCTTCACAGGTTAACTGAAGAAGCAGCTCACTAATTCTGTCCATTTGTATTTCCACATCCATTGCTGCTAGTGAGTTTTTCTTTAGGGCTGGTCCCCATTAACTGGTGTAGCAGAGTTGAGTTGAGGTGCTGTTCTGTTGTCTTTTTCCAGACACTTTTCCTCTTCTCCCTCTACACGCTAATTCCGGCTCAGGATTCCCCACATGGGCCACCAATGTTACACGCATGCCGCTAGGTTCAGATAGGGGCGAGACAGGTTACATGAATTCTTTGGACTTCTGGGGGAACCGTTACTCAGGGCAACCATAGACCATGTGCTGCAGCTTCTCTTAGGCACACAGGGGTACTGACCCTCAGGCACAGACACGTAGTTGTTTCACTTGCTGATCAGACACACTTGACAAGAGTCCTCATAAACGGTAGAACAGTAGCATTTAAAGAGAAGCCAAACAGCCAATGCAAGTTAAGTCTTATGAGCAACAGGCTCCAGTGACAAACAGTACAGTTTCCTTAGCAGCACAGCAGTTCACAGTCTTCCCAGTAATACAGGACAACACAGTTCTAATGCAAAGGCACATTAATAAACACAGCATTCTTTACAGCGCAGTGAGATGGAGGGGGGGTTTGCTGAGGGAGATGATCCCTGTGACACCATTTCTTCCAGTCCTTATCTTTCTGCCTGACGATACTCTGCACTGTTTGTTCAGGAACTCTAACTGACCTGTGCTTAGCTTCACTCCGGACTTGAATTCTTTTCACTTGCAGGGACGCTTCTGTGAGATACAGAACACACACACACCCTTTCTCTTTGGCTCCAGCCAGACAGTAGACAACTTCCCCACAATGCCCCTGGGGCTCTGCTAAAACACTCCCCTTCTCCTGTGACTGTGTTAACCCCTCTAGTTGTTGGATGCTTCTGGAGTACAACATTCCCTGTCTCCTGTGCTTGTGTTAGTTCTAATAGTTGCTGAAAGCTTTTAAAGCAACAGCACTACTTCTGCATGTCACATTAACTTGTCTTGAACTTTCACCTGATTCCTAAACCGCCAACAAAGAGGCCATCAACCATGCCTAATAAAGCCATCAGCCAGTTCTACATACTCTGGAAAGACTGTGCATAAAAGTAACAAAATTCCAGAGCAATGACAGATTAATTTACACAATGCAACTCTTCCAAATTGTACTGTAACTAAAGCAAAATAACAGTCGCTAAACATCCTGTAATGGGGATCATGTAATGGGGAATGTGGAAAGTAAGCCATAATAAAGGAGGTAGCCACAGTGTGAATACCTGGATAATAACTTCTGCCGTGCTTCAAAAACTATTTTATACTGCAGTCGGTTCTAATAATTCACCGATTCACAGTATTTTGTTCTAGAAACCACTATTATGTACAGTAACTGTGCAGTATTAATTTCTTAAACCCACTTACTACTAACCGAAAAGTGATGCGTATATGTAAAAGAGAAAGATATTATAAAGAGAGAGTACTTAAAAGTTATATATATACAGTGGTGGCCAAAAGTATTGGCACCCCTGCAATTCTGTCAGATAATACTCAGTTTCTTCCTGAAAATGATTGCAATCACAAATTCTTTGGTATTATTATCTTCATTTAATTTGTCTTCAATGAAAAAACACAAAAAGAATTGTCCTAAAGCCAAATTGGATACAATTCCACACCAAACCTAAAAAAGGGGGTGGACAAAAGTATTGGCACTGTTTGAAAAATCATGTGATGCTTCTGTAATTCGTGTAATTAACAGCACCTGTAACTTACCTGTGGCACCTAACAGGTGTTGGCAATGACTAAATCACACTTGCAGCCAGTTAACATGGATTAAAGTTGACTCAACCTCTGTCCTGTGTCCTTGTGTGTACCACATTGAGCATGGAGAAAAGAAAGAAGACCAAAGAACTGTCTGAGGACTTGAGAAACCAAATTGTGAGGAAGCATGAGCAATCTCAAGGCTACAAGTCCATCTCCAAAGACCTGAATGTTCCTGTGTCTTCCGTGCGCAGTGTCATCAAGAAGTTTAAAACCCATGGCACTGTGGCTAACCTCCCTAGATGTGGACGGAAAAGAAAAATTGACGAGAGATTTCAACGCAAGATTGTGCGGATGGTGGATAAAGAACCTTGACTAACATCCAAACAAGTTCAAGCTGCCCTGCAGTCCGAGGGTACAGCAGTGTCAACCCGTACTATCCGTCGGCATCTGAATGAAAAGGGACTGTATGGTAGGATACCCAGGAAGACCCCACTTCTTACCCCGAGACATAAAAAAGCCAGGCTGGAGTTTGCCAAAACTTACCTGAGAAAGCCTAAAACGTTTTGGAAGAATGTTCTCTGGTCAGATGAGACAAAAGTAGAGCTTTTTGGCACAAAGCATCAACATAGAGTGTACAGGAAAAAAAAAGAGGCATTCAAAGAAAAGAACACGGTCCCTACAGTCAAACATGGTGGAGGCTCCCTGATGTTTTGGGGTTGCTTTGCTGCCTCTGGCACTGGACTGCTTGACCGTGTGCATGGCATTATGAAGTCTGAAGACTACCAACAAATTTTGCAGCATAATGTAGGGCCCAGTGTGAGAAAGCTGGGTCTCCCTCAGAGGTCATGGGTCTTCCAGCAGGACAATGACCCAAAACACACTTCCAAAAGCAATATAAAATGGTTTGAGAGAAAGCACTGGAGACTTCTAAGGTGGCCAGCAATGAGTCCAGACCTGAATCCCATAGAACACCTGTGGAGAGATCTCAAAATGGCAGTTTGGAGAAGGCACCCTTCAAATATCAGGGACCTGGAGCAGTTTGCCAAAGAAGAATGGTCTACAATTCCAGCAGAGCATTGTAAGAAACTCATTGATGGTTACCGGAAGCGGGTGTTCACAATTATTTTGGCTAAAGGTTGTGCAACCAAGTATTAGGCTGAGGGTGCCAATACTTTTGTCTGGCCCATTTTTGGAGTTTTGTGTGAAATGATCAATGATTTGATTTTTGCTTCATTCTCTTTTGTGTTTTTTCCTTGCAAGCAAATTAAATGAAGATAATAATACCAAAGAATTTGTGATTGCAATCATTTTCAGGAAGAAACTGAGTATTATCTGACAGAATTGCAGGGGTGCCAATACTTTTGGCCACCACTCTACATATATATATATATATAACATCAATATTAATAACTGACCATTAAATAACTTTCATAATACTGGGAATTTAGACTGTATGCCCCAACGGGGACATCGCCAACAATGCCTGCAAAGCGCCGCTGAATCAATGGCGCCATACAAGTGAGCAAAACAAACAAAATAAATATTTGTACATAGTAATTGAAATAAAACCTATAGCAGAAAAAGTCTACTGAGGTATTATTAATAACTCTGCCACTCCATTGTCACTTGTTGACATTTACCCTTAGCCGCTCCCACCAACTCAAGGACACCCATATTAGACAAATATTGCCCTAAGTTTGTAGTTCACTTGATGACATTTGCTCTTAGCCGCTCCCACTAGCTCAAGGGCATTGGAAATAGGCATATAGCCCTTTGTGTTAATGTACTTGATTACTTTACCCTTAGTTGCTCCCACCAATTCAAGGGCACCTGGGATAGGCATATTGCCCTTCATGTTATTGCACTTGATTACTTTACCCTTAGTCGCTCCCACCAACTCATGGGCACCCAGGATAGGCATACTGCCCTTCAAGCTATTGCACTTGATTACTTTGCCCTTAGTCGCTCCCACAGACTCACAGGCACCAAAATTCAGTAAATTGGTCTTCATTTTAATGCACTAGATTACTGCATGGTCCCGATGACAACCTTGAAAGAAACAGGAGTTGGTCAATATAAACAGTCAAAATCCGTACCTCAGAATTCACAAGTCACATGAAAAAAGATTGGTCTTGAAGCTACTGATTGTATTGAAAAACATGTCTACCTCTTTTTCTTCTCCCCTCCAGCCACTGTTTCTAGCTTTGAGGAGCCAATTCATTCTGTAAGCATGCAAAATATGATTGCCATGACCCCATGGACTTTACCCTAACAGGGTCTTATAAGATATAAATGCTTCTCGAGACCAGGGGGCCTTACCGTGATGTTTACCCCCCCCACGCACACACACACACCAGGGGGCCATACCCGAGATTGTTACCTCTCCACACCAGGGGGCCATACCCGAGATGGTTACCCCTCCACACCAGGGGGCCATATCTAAGATGGTTACCTCTCCACTCCAGGAAGCCATACCTGAGATGGTTACCCCTCCACACCAGGGGACCATACCTGAGATGGTTACCCCTCCATACCAGGGGGCCATACCGTGATGGACACCCCTTCAAACCAGGGGTCCATAGCTGAGATGGTTACCCCTACTGTCAAAATTATAAGTAACTTTAAGGACCCACTAAAAAGTAAAAACAAATAACTGCTCCTTTTTTATATATATTTATTATATAGATACATATAATGACCTGTAACAGTGTACCCACATGACAGCTTATTCTGAAGTTTAATTGAAAATGTAGGTATCTTTCACTAATGAACACAAATGTTAACAACCCTTCACCCCTACAACCATTTACCAAAAACAGTTCCTGAAATGTATGGCATGTGGATAAGTGAGGATCAAACACCATGTACATACTGTGGCAAGACGACTCACTCGGCTGCAGTCGGAAGTAGACACAGGAACGGTTTTGTCTGCAGGTTTATTTTGTCAGCATAAAGCACTGCAGACTTCAGCAAATAAACTCAGCCTTGCTGGCATAAAGGTATAACAAAAGACAAATGGTAACATAGCATCTTCAACTCCTCTCTGAGCTGAAGTTACAGTCATGGCCAAAAGTTTTGAGAATGACACCAAAATTATATTTTCACATGATCTGCTGGCCTCTGGTTTTTATTAGTGTTTGTCTGATGTTTATATCACATACAGAAATATAATTGCAATCATATTATGAGTACCAATAGGTTATATTGACAGTTAGAATGAGTTAATGCAGCAAGTCAATATTTGCAGTGTTGCCCCTTCTTCTTCAAGACCTCTGTAATTCTCCCTGGCATGCTCTCAATCAACTTTTGGACCAAATCCTGACTGATAGCAGTCCATTCTTGCATAATTAATGCTTGCATTTTGCCAGAATTTGTTGGTTTTTGTTTGTCCACCCGTCTCTTGATGATTGACCACAAGTTCTCAATGAGATTAAAATCTGGGGAGTTTCCAGGCCATGGACCCAAAATCTCTATGTTTTGTTCCATGAGCCATTTTGTTATCACCTTTGCTTTATGGCAAGGTGCTCCATCATGCTGGAAAAGGCATTTTTGGGCGCCAAACTGCTCTTGGACGGTTGGGAGAAGTTGCTCTTGGAGGACATTCTGGTACCATTCTTTATTCATGGCTGTGTTTTTAGGCAAGACTGTGAGTAAGCCGATTCCCTTGGCTGAGAAGCAACCCCACACATGAATGGTTTCAGGATGCTTTACAGTTGGCATGAGACAAGACTGGTGGTAGCGCTCACCTCTTCTTCTCCGAATAAGCTGTTTTCCAGATGTCCCAAACAATCGAAAAGGGGATTCATCAGAGAAAATGACTTTGCCCCAGTCCTCAGCAGTCCACTCCCTGTACCTTTTGCAGAATATCAGTCGGTCCCTGATGTTTTTTCTGGAGAGAAGTGGCTTCTTTGCTGCCCTCCTTGAAACCAGCCCTTGCTCAAAGAGTCTCCGCCTCACAGTGCGTGCTGAAGCACTCACACCAGCCTGCTGCCATTCCTGAGCAAGCTCGGCACTGCTGGTAGTCCGATCCCCCAGCTACAACAGTTTTAAGATACGGTCCTGGCGCTTGCTGGTCTTTCTTGGGCGCCCTGGAGCCTTTTTGACAACAATGGAAGCTCTCTCCTTGAAGTTCTTGATGATGCGATAGATTGTTGACTGAGGTGCAATCTTTGTAGCTGCGATACTCTTCCCTGTTAGGCCATTTTTGTGCAGTGCAATGATGGCTGCACGTGTTTCTTTAGAGATAACCATGGTTAACTGAAGAGAAACAATGATACCAAGAACCAGCCTCCTTTTAAAGTGTCCAGTGATGTCATTCTTACTTAATCATGACTGATTGATCGCCAGCCCTGTCCTCATCAACACCCACACCTGTGTTAATGGATCAATCACTAAAACAATGTTAGCTGCTCCTTTTAAGGCAGGACTGCAATGATGTTGAAATGTGTTTTGGGGGTTAAAGTTCATTTTCTGGGCAAATATTGACTTTGCAAGTACAGTAATTGCTGTTAAGCTGATCACTCTTTGACATTCAGGAGTACATGCAAATTGCCATTACAAAAAATGAAGCAGTAAACTTTGGAAAAATTACTATTTGTCTCATTCTCAATACTTTTGGCCATGACTGTACACAGCCTGGAGACTTGTCTCTCCAGACTCACCAACACAGAAAAAAGACCCTGAGGGGTCAGATGTAGTCAGTGATGGACAATGTTGTATTATATGGTGTAACTATAAATGAGAAGAAGCCGCCTGCTCCTCTGGTTACAGAAAGGCTCTGTAATCACCAGCTACACATAAATAGTAAGAAATATAATATGTAGGTCTAGTATTGGCTGCATGCAGCCATAGGTATATATGTGGAAGACTGCAAGGTCGGTACCCCAGTCAGTCACACTACCTACATACAACACCTGAGAGACAGGGCTGAAAACTGGGCCCGTGATGTGTCCTCCAGATCTGGGTGCAGCATCACACTGGCAGTGCCCACTAACTACCCGCCATGTGCTGAGTTATTAGTGCCCACTCACTGACACTCCATGTGCTGAGTTATTAGTGCCCACTCACTGACCCTCCATGTGCTGAGTTATTAGTGCCCACTCACTGACCCTCCATGTGCTGAGTTATTAGTGCCCACTCACTGACCCTCCATGTGCTGAGTTATTAGTGCCCACTCACTGACCCTCCATGTGCTGAGTTATTAGTGCCCACTCACTGACCCTCCATGTGCTGAGTTAATAGTGCCCACTCACTGCTCCTCCATGTGCTGAGTTATTAGTGCCCACTCACGGCCCGCCATGTGCTGAATTATTAGTGCCCACTCACTGCCCCTCCATGTGCTGAGTTATTAGTGCCCACTCACCTTGCTGCCATGTGCTGAGTTATTAGTGCCCACTCACTCACTGACCCTCCATGTGCTGAGTTATTAGTGCCCACCTACTGCCCCACCATGTGCTAAGTTTTTAGTAGTGTTGAGCCACCCCCGTAGTGTTCGAGTTCAGTTCGTCGAACACCTGTATGTTAGCCGAACTGTTCGTCGAACTGTTCGTTGAACACCTTCGAACACCGTTAAAACCAATGGCAGGCAAACTAAAACACAAAGAAACACATAGAAAACACCTTCAAAGGTGTCCAAAAGCTGACAAACTGCTCAGAAGACACAACTAACACATGGAAAAGTGACAAGTACATATAGTCATGCGAAAAGAAAAGAGGTGGAGGAGTAAAAGGAGGGGGAGACACAGATATAGGCATGTCATGCCCTTCTAAAACCAAAAAAGTGCGAAGCCGATACGGCCAGTCCGTTGCTGCCTGTGCGACCTCCGTGTCGCAGGGTTTGTGCCAGAGCTGCGGTGGACCCTGACGGCCAGCCCCCCTCTCCCAATACTGGTGCCTGTCCGCTGGTGGGTCGAGCGAGCCCCCCTGTGGTGGAGGCAGGTCTAAGCTTTTTAATTTAAATTGTCTCTCTAATTTGAATACACTTTAAATCCTTTTACAAGGATCTATTGGAGGGCAAGTCTCATGCCAGCAGCCGCGTAATTCCAGCTCCAGTAGCGTCCACTAAAGCTGCTGCAGTTAAAAAGCTTTTATAAGGATCGAGCTCGGCTGTCCACCGCAAGGCATCCTACTGCCAGTCCCAGCCCCTATGCCTTGGGGTGCCTCCCGATGCTCTTCACTGAGTATCCCGGGGGCCCGAAGCATTTCCTTTGAAAAAATTAAGTGTCCAAACTACAGGTGGTGTAGCTTGCTTAACAGCTGGGATAATCCGCTGACTAGCAGACACTGCTACTAGGCACAAAGTATTTCCTGGGCTAGATGCAGTTAAAAATTTGTAATTAGATACTCTCGTTGGATGCTGAGAAAGCATTCCATAGAGTCTCCTGGCACGCCATATATTATTCTCTTAAAAAGCTTGGGGTAGGGGTCTAGGGGACCCTTTTATAGCCAAAATCACGGCCCTGTATCGCAATACATCACCTAGGCTGAAGATAAATGGAACTGTAGCACCCCGAGGGCTCGGTTGCTACAGAGGTATTGCACCTCACCCAGAGGTGTGATATCTCACTCTCAGGTAAGGATGGAGTGTGGATCAGGACCACGACACCTGCATGCATTACACCACATTGCCGTGGGGCAGGGCGACCAATATGCCCCTGAGATGGGCACGACAGTCCCTGTCCCTGGCTGGAGTGGGGGGAGGGAACACCAAGGAAGGGAAACCCTGTAGTGCAGGAGTAGGGAGGAAGCAGTTCCTGGGTGCATTGAGAAGGGAGTATAAAAGGTGGGCACCATCTTAGTTCAGTGCAGAGAAGTCTGAGCAGAAGTGACAGGGAGCAGGGGTCTGCATGAACTCTGCTCCGGAGGCGGGCCTAGTAACAGAGGCCCAGGCCTGGAAGAGGGAGAAGGAAGGAAGAGGAGCGGAGAAGGCTCCAGGAACGAGGAACGAAGGGATCCCAGGGGTGTCAGGGCTCTTTATATCACTGTAAGCAATTGCAGACAGCTGTGCTAATTAGTTTGGCAGGTGTGTCCAATGAAAGGCAAGACTACTTTAGAAGGCTGTCCCACATTATTAAGCAGCCTACATTTTCTGCCAAAATGGGAAAGAAAAAGGATGTGTCGGCTGCTGAGAAGCAACAAATTGTGGAGTGTTTAGGTCAAGGCATGACTACAATCAACATTGCCAAGACACTTCATCCTGATCATCGCACAATCAAGAAGTATGTAGCTGATTCACAGTACACACGTGTGCGTGCTGATAAGGGAAAATTGAGGACTCTTTCCTACAGGCAATTACGTCAGGTTAAAAGAGCAGCGGCAAAAAAGCCTTGTCATAGCAGCAGACAAGTTTTTGAAGCTGCTGGTGCCTCCAACGTCCCCCGAACAACAAGATGCAGAGTCCTTCAGAGGTTTGCAGCTGTGCGTAAGCCATCCTGTCGACCTCCTCTATCCACTGCACACAAGCAGAAATGGCTCCAGTGGGCCAAACAATACATGAAGACTGACTTCAAAACTGTTTTGTTCACCGATGAGTGCCGTGCAACGCTCGATGGTCCAGATGGATGGAGTGGAGGATGGCTGGTTGATGGACACCCCACGCAAACACGGCTACAGTGCCAACAAGGAGGAGGTGGAGTAATGTTTTGGGCTGGAATCATGGGGAGAGAGATTGTCGGCCCCTTTAGGATCCCTGAAGGGGTAAAGATGAACTCCATAATGTATGTGGAGTTTCTCAAACAGCACTTCCTGCCATGGTTCAAGAAGAAGAACCGTGTATTCCACAGCAAGATAATTTTCATGCATGATAATGCACCGTCTCATGCTGCACATAACACATCTGCATCTCTGGCTGATATGGGCATAAAAGGGGACAAACTTATGGTGTGACCCCCATGCTCCCCTGACCTCAACCTCATTGAGAACCTCTGGAGCATCATCAAAAGGAGTGTCTATGATGGCGGGAGGCAGTCCACATCTAAGCAACAGCTCTGGGAGGGTATTCTGTCCTCATGCAAAACAATTGAAGCAGAAACCATCCAAAACCTGACAAATTCAATGGACGAGACAGTTCAGAAGCTCCTTTCGAACAAGGGGTCCTATGTGCAAATGTAACATCACCTAGAATAAAGTTTTGAGTTGAAAACTGTTTGATTTCAGTTTGTAATAACCTGCTAATGCTTATAATTTCAAAAATGACCATTTTTTTGTTCTTTATTAAAATGAAAAGGTTGATCGAAGAGTGTGGGGGATCTAAGAGTGTGGCAACCCAGTAGTCAGGATTACTTTGAATTCTGACAATCTGAGGGTCATGTTGCAGGTAGTGCAGCAAGAAGGCACTCATGTGTCTTGCGCATCTAGGAGCCCCAAAATTATTTTCCGGGCTAGATGCAGCTAAAAATTATTAATAATTTGAAATCTGGTGGAGCTTAGTATAGATGGCCTAATAGAATCAGTACTGCACACTGCTACAAAGCCCAAATTATTTTCCAGCCAATATACAAATAAACATGATTAGTAATTTTAAAGCTTAAAATGGTTGGTGAGGTGATTTTAACAAATCATCAAGCTTTTACTCTCCCCAGGATGACACAGGGGTAGAAAAGTCGTTTCGGATCCATGATTTGTTCATCTTTATGAACGTGAGTCTGTCTACATTATCAGTGAAGAGCTGCGTGCGCTTATCTGTCAGCACACCACCAGCAGCGCTGAACACACGTTCAGACAGAACGCTGGCTGCGGGGCATGACAAGATCTCCAAGGCGTAAGTGGCGAGCTCCGGCCATTTATCCAGATTGGAAGCCCAAAAAGAGCAAGGGTCTAGTGACATAGTCATGGCTTCAATGTTTACTTGGAGATACTCCTGTACCATCGTCTCTAGGCGTTGACTATGTGTCAGACTTCTTGTCTCCTGTGGCCTTTCTAATTCTCACAATTCGAGGGTCATGTTGCAGGTAGTGCAGCAAGAAGGCACTCATGTGTCTTGCGCATCCAGGAGCACCAAGTCCCTGTTGTGTTGGTGGCGAGGTAACAATCATGCTTCCTTCCTCTGTCCTCTCCCCCCAACCTCGCACAACAGAAATGTGATCAAGGTCTCCCTCATCTGATGAGTCTTCCATCAGTTCGTCCTCCACTTCTTCCTGGGCTCCTGCACCTTCCTCACTAGTTTGGCTGCTACCATGCGCCCTGGTAAAACCATCTCCCCCACCCTCACATGCCTGCCGCCTTGGTGCTGCCGACCGTCTGGACCTTGCAGATGTTAGCCCTTCCGCATACAACTCCTCCTCCTCTACTTCCTCCACCTCCTCTTGTGCCACCACCTGACTCCGAATTCTGTTTAACATGTGCTCCAGCATGTAAGTCACCGGAAAAGTCATGCTGATAATGGCATCGTCAGCAGTAAACATCTTCGTCGCCATTTCAAAACTGTGCAGAAGGGTGCATAGGTCCCTGATCAGAGACCACTCCTCCAGCGTGATTTGCCCCACCTCTGGATCTCGTTGGCCCAGGCTATACGTCAGAACGTATTGCACCAGGGCTTGTCGGTGCTGCCACAGTCGCTGCAACATGTGCAGAGTTGAATTCCACCGGGTAGGCACATCGCATTTTAGCCGGTGAAGTGGGAGGCCCAACGACTTCTGTAGAGATGTAAGTCGCTGAGCTGCGGGATGCGAACGGCGGAAGTGAGCACACAGCGACCGTGCCCTCTGCAGAAGGCCATCTAGTCCGGGATAGTGGGCTAAAAATTGCTGGACAACCAGGTTCAACACGTGAGCCATACAAGGCACGTGTGTGACATTGCCCCGGCGAAGGGCCGCACCCAGGTTTGCAGCATTGTCGCACACGGCCTTCCCTTTTTTCAGGTCCAGTGGAGACAACCATTCATGAAACTGGTTCTCCAGAGCTGACCACTACTCCTCAGCTGTGTGACTCACATTTCCCAGACATTTCAAAGTAAAAACCGCCTGATGACGTTGAGCCCTGCTGCCAGCATAGTAAGGAGGTGTGCAGGATCCCTTCTGCGCAGTTAGAAAGCTTGTGGCATGACCAGACAGGCTTTGGGTGCAGGTGGAGGACCGAGAGGAGGTTGAGGAGGCAGAAGCAGTGGAGGAACTTTGAGATAAAGAGGATTGACGCACAACTCGTGGGGGCGGCAAGACTTGGACAGCAGCCCCTTGTCCTGCTGTCACCATAGTTACCCAGTGCCCAGTCAGCGACATGTAACGCCCCTGTCCATGCCTACTCGTCCAAGTGTCTGTGGTGAAATGCACCCTTTCACACACAGAGTTTCTCAAAGAAGCGGTGATGTTGTGTGCGACATGCTGGTGGAGCGCAGGCACACCTTTCTTTGAGAAGTAGTGCCGACTGGGCATCTGGTACTGGGGCACTGCGACGGACATAAGGTCTCGAAAATCCCCTGTGTCCACCAGGCGGAAAGGAAGCATTTCTGTAGCCAAGAGCTTGCAGATGGTGAAATTCAACCTCTTAGCTTTCTCATGGCTAGGAGGAAATGGTCTTTTACTTGTCCACATCTGAGGGACCGAGGGCTGGCTGTTGTGCTTAGACGGGGTTGAGAAGGGTGTCCCCGGCAAACTGCCGGTCTGTGAGGAAGATGCAGGCGGACATGTTTGGTTGCCTTGATCCAAAGGTGGTGCTATCAATGTCGGACAGCGCTGAACACCAGCTGGTGTTACCACCTCCAAAGAAAATGATGACCTGCCAATCACGCTGGCTGTTGCGGGTAAAGAGGTGGCAGGTCTGCGTCCCAAAACAGGTGTGACTGCTGTCCCCCCAGTCACAGAGGATGAAGAGGCCGCGGATGCACAAGATATGGCAGACGGTGGTTGGCCCGGCCGGCTAGGCCGCATTGTAGCAGAGTGAGCTTCCCACTGCAACTTATGCTTCATGTCCATGTGCCGGTTCATGCATGAAGTACTCAAACTATGTATTTTTTGGCCTCTACTTAGCTTTTGCTGACAAATGTTACAGATAACACGAGTTGGGTCATCTTTATCGATCTGAAAAAATGCCCAGGCTATGCAAGGCTTAGCACCCATGCGACCTGAAGAGCCACCACGACTTGTGGTCAGAGGCAGAGTTGTGTTTGAGGATGCAGTTGTTGACGTGCTTCCAGTACTACGTCTCTGTCCAGGAAGGCGCAACCTGACCTCGTCGTCACTAGTTCCACCTCCTCTGCTGACCTCATCTCTTGGCTGACTGTGGGTTGACAGTAAGTGGGATCTCCAACCTCATCATCATCACCCTGTGTGTTATCACACCCGTCGTCCTCAGAGCCAACCTCTTCCTGCCCTGACAAAAAACTAAAGTTGTCGCTCCAATCAGGTATTTGAGTCTCATCATCGTCTTCCTCATTGTCTCCACCAACAGGAGTTACAGTTTGGGAATGAGGGTCTACATTATGGTCAGAACCTTCTGTGTCTGGTCCTGGATCCGACTCATAAAGATTCTGGGCATCAGTGCAGATCATTTCCTCGTCTGGATTCACAAAAGCTCTGGAGCCGACCTCTGATTCCCAGGCTATAGTATGAGTAAACAGCTCTGCAGACTCAACCATCTGTTCTACCCCATACTCAGATGGGCAGCTGGAGACTTGGGAGCTGTGAGGAAGCAAGTGCGATTGGGGTGACACCTCTGAGGACTGGAGTATTTGTGATGTTGAAATTGAGGTGGAGGAGAGCCCACTTAAAGGATCACTTGATATCCGTTGAAGCACCTGCTGTTTTTGTGCCTCATCTGGAATTTGTAGCGATTGGCGCGGCCATAAGAAAGGGATCTTATCACATTGTCCGCTAAAAGAAGTAGACATTTTAGTTTGGCTGGAAGATGGTCTTTCTTCTGCAGATGTTACTGTTGCTTTAACACCTACTCCACGGACACAACCTTTTTTCCCCTTCCCAACACGCCTATTCCCCTTTCCACCAGCAGCAGGCCTTTTTCCACTCATTTTGGTGATTAACTAATTCACAACTCTGGAGTTGTTTGCACAAAAAAACAATGGATGGGAACCGAGCAGAGCTGAGTGGCCAAACTGTGGTATTAGGCCAAAAGTATTGTCTGGGTTAGATGCAGAAAAAAATTATATTGAATTTGCAACCTGATGGAGGTCAGTATAGATGGACTAATAGACCAAGTCCCACACACTGCTAGAAGCCTAAATATTTTTTCAGAGCTAGATGCAGAAAAAAATTATATTGAATTTGCAACCTGATGGAGGTCAGTATAGATGGACTAATAGACCAAGTCCCACACACTGCTAGAAGCCTAAATATTTTTTCAGAGCTCGATGCAGAAAAAAAATATTTTTAATTTGCAACCTGGTGGAGGTTAGTATAGATGGAGTAATAGACCAAGTCCCATACACTGCTAGAAGCCTAAATATTTTTTCAGAGCTCGATGCAGAAAAAAATTATTTTTAATTTGCAACCTGGTGGAGGTTAGTATAGATGGACTAATAGAACAAGTCCCACACACTGCTAGAAGCCTAAATATTTTTTCAGAGCTAGATGCAGAAAAAAATGATATTGAATTTGCAACCTGATGGAGGTCAGTATAGATGGACTAATAGACCAAGTCCCACACACTGCTAGAAGCCTAAATATTTTTTCAGAGCTAGATGCAGAAAAAAATTATATTGAATTTGCAACCTGATGGAGGTCAGTATAGATGGAGTAATAGACCAAATCCCACACACTGCTAGAAGCCTAAATATTTTTTCAGAGCTCGATGCAG
This sequence comes from Phyllobates terribilis, assembly GCF_046119375.1. Lineage (NCBI taxonomy): Eukaryota > Metazoa > Chordata > Amphibia > Anura > Dendrobatidae > Phyllobates > Phyllobates terribilis. The sequence goes on along the minus strand of NW_027362761.1, from coordinate 21,875,317 downwards.
AAAAAAATTATTTTTAATTTGCAACCTGGTGGAGGTTAGTATAGATGGACTAATAGAACAAGTCCCACACACTGCTAGAAGCCTAAATATTGTTTCAGAGCTAGATGCAGAAAAAAATTATATTTGATTTGCAACCTGATGGAGGTCAGTATAGATGGACTAATAGACCAAGTCCCACACACTGCTAGAAGCCTAAATATTTTTTCAGAGCTAGATGCAGAAAAAAATTATATTGAATTTGCAACCTGATGGAGGTCAGTATAGATGGAGTAATAGACCAAGTCCCACACACTGCTAGAAGCCTAAATATTTTTTCAGAGCTCGATGCAGAAAAAAATTATTTTTAATTTGCAACCTGGTGGAGGTTAGTATAGATGGACTAATAGAACAAGTCCCACACACTGCTAGAAGCTGAAATATTTTTTCAGAGCTAGATGCAGAAAAAAAATATTTTTAATTTGCACCCTGGTGGAGGTTAGTATAGATGGACTAATAGAATGATGCTATGCCCAAAAGGTTTTACTTCACTAGGTGCAGTAAAAAAAATTGTATTCTATACACAGGTGGTGTAGCTTGTGACTCGCCCCCTGGGCCGTGGGGCACTCGGATCCGGGCAATAGGGGAACGATGGGGGTTGTAGTGGCGACCCAGTCCGTGGCTCAGGGTGGTCAGGCCAGTGGTAGTCCGTTTATAAGTTTTAAGTGATGTCCGACTACGCCACCCGTGGATTGCGGTCAGTGCGGACCGCCGCTGCCAGGTAGACCGCTGCGGCTGATGATGTATGCAGCTGGGTTAGTGTGACTCCCCACGGGAAGAGTGCGGCCCCAGGGCAGTATAATGGAAGATGGGGGTGATGGTGTAGGGCGTCCCAGTACCGTTAGTGCTGGAGGAGCAAGGAGCACGCAGACAACAGGCTGCAGTCCAGGGTCTTTACTAGAGATGAGCGTTGTTCTACTCGAACTGTTCGCCAATCTCAAATTCGAGCTGTTTTGGGCGGTGTTCGAGCCGTTCGGCGAACACGAACAATTTGAGAAAAATTCGGCTGTTCGAGGTTATGTTCGATAACTGTTCGTGCACCAAAATCATAACTGGATTTTTTCTCAGTAATGATGAAAATTAATGTTAATACGCAGTTTGAGTGTACAGCGGGGTGGGGGGAGGGGCAGGGGATGGATTCTCTGCAGGAACAATGAAGATCTCCATTTTTTTTTCTCTTTCCCGCATTTGCAGTGGGGAGGTGCAGTCTGTCAGCCTATCAGCAGCGCACACACGGAGCGAAGTGCTTTTTTTCACACAAGCAAGGGCATGTGTCATTGGCAGTGTATGTCACATGTCCTTGCCCTATAAGACCAAGCCATTTTCCCCGTCGCCACCATTTTCTCACTGCTGCAGCTGCGTGTTAGACGGCACCGCTGTTGCTGTGTGCGCTATACCTTGTTAATTTCAAGCCAATTTTCGCACAAATCTACAGATAGCTTGGGAGTAGGGAACAGTTGTGATTGCAGTCCTTTTAAGGACTAGGTTACAGCATTTCCTACGACTTTTATCAGGCAGGTCTGTGCTCTTAAATAGATAGATTGTGGGAGTAAAGACTAATTGTAATTGCAGTCCTTTTCAGGACTAGGTTACATCAGTTCCTATCAGTTTTTGCCAGGCAGGTCTGTGCCAGTGCTGTGCAAGTTTTTTTCACAGCATTTGGCTGAATCTAGCAAAGCTAATCCTTTTTGGCCTATTGCAGAGTGTGTTAGTCAGTGGAGTAGCCTATCTGTGTTGCAAGATATACCACCTGTGTATAGAATACCAATTTTTTTACTGCACCTAGTGAAGTAAAATCTTTTGGGCATAGCATCATTCTATTAGTCCATCTATACTGACCTCCATCAGGTTGCAAATTGAATATAATTTTTTTCTGCATCTAGCTCTGAAAAAATATTGGGCTTCTAGCTGTGTGTGGGACTTGTTCTATTAATCCATCTATACAGACCTCCATCAGGTTGAAAACTGAATATATTTTTTTCTGCATCTACCTCTGAAAAAATATTGGGCTTCTAGCTGTGTGTGGGACTTGTTCTATTAATCCATCTATACAGACCTCCATCAGGTTGCAAACTGAATATATTTTTTTCTGCATCTACCTCTGAAAAAATATTGGGCTTCTAGCTGTGTGTGGGACTTGTTGTATTAGTCCATCTATACTGACCTCCATCAGGTTGCAAACTGAATATATTTTTTTCTGCATCTACCTCTGAAAAATTATTGGGCTTCTAGCTGTGTGTGGGACTTGTTCTATTAATCCATCTATACAGACCTCCCTCAGGTTGCAAACTGAATATATTTTTGTCTGCATCTAGCTCCAAAAAAATATTTGGCCTTCTATCTGTGTGTGGGACTTGTTCTATTAGTCCATCTCTACTGACCTCCATCAGGTTGCAAACTGAATATAATTTTTTTCTGCATCTACCTCTGAAAAAATATTGGGCTTCTAGCTGTGTGTGGGACTTGTTCTATTAGTCCATCTATACTGACCTCCATAAGGTTGCAAACTGAATATAATTTTTTTCTGCATCTAGCACTGAAAAAATATTTGGCCTTCTAGCAGTGTGTGGGAGTTGTTCTATTAGTCCATCTATACTGACCTCCATCAGGTTGCAAACTGAATATAATTTTTTTCTGCATCTAACTCTGAAAAAATATTTGGCCTTCTAGCAGTGTGTGGGTCTCATTGTATTAGGCCATCTATACCAAGCTCCACCAGCTTTTCAATTAATAATAATTTTTCGCTGCATCTAGCTCTGAAAATAATTTTTCTTCCCAATAGTGGTAGCAATAGAAATATGGGGCGCGCTCCTGGCTTACAAAAATATACGCTTCATAACAAAAAACACCAGCTTAGCGCACTGCATTAATAAGATGGCATCATCGTCTCTCCCAGTGCTAGGCCTACTACCCAGGCTAGCATTCCTGTGCCTAAAACACAATGTATGGGTCCGCGCTAGCCACTATGCTGAGGGGTCTAAAGCTGCTGCTAACGCTTTATAACAATTCAATTGGCAGATTTTTACAGAGCTCTTCCACAATGCCCACCCATCGGGACAACAGTTGCCCACCTTCCCTATGGGATCTAGTGGCGAATAGTTGATGCCATTAATCAGAGCGTCAGTTGCCCCGTCGACGTGGCAAGCATACGGTAAGGCATGGGAAGAGTGGACACGACTAGTAGCAGGCAGACGGGTTGACCAATGTGAACAAGCCAGATCACAAGTCACCATAGAATTTCTCCACCAGCTAATGATGAGGGGCATATCAGGGGCGTCAGCGCAGCGGTGTCTGACCGGAGTAGCATTTCACTTCCAACTACTGAATTGGGGAGATGTGACAAAGATTCATCATCAGACAATCCATAAAAGGGTGGAAAAGGGGTCAGCCAAGTCAGGAGTGTAGACGTCCCGTCCTGTGTCACTAAAACTGATTTCTCACATCATATCCCTAACACCATTAACATAACACTCACAATTTGAAGCAACACTACTGTCTACTGCATTTGTGATCGCCTTCTTCGGGGCGCTATGCATAAGCGAATTAGTCCCTCAATCCAAAATTAGCACCAGTGGAGGCTTATTACACCAGGACGTAGTCATAGGCAATAATGCAATACGTCTACGCATACACAAATCGAAAATGGTTCCAGCGGGCAGGGGCACTTGGGTACTTCTACAACCCACAAACGGTACACTGAGTCGGGTAACAATAGTAAAACCATATCTAACCATCAGATCACAAAGTAATTTGTTCCTATCACACATTGATGGGACGCCATTATCAAGATACCAGTTCCAAGCTATATTTAATAAATGCATAACATCGGCAGGGAACCACCCCAAAGATTACGGGACACACTCATTCCGCATAGGCGCGGCCACAGAAGCAGCAAGAGCAGGACTGTCAGAAACGGAAGTTCAGAGGATAGAGAGATGGTGATCCACGTGTTTGGCAAGATACATAAGACCGGACTTGTTATCCTAACGTGGTTTGTTTCTTTTACAGGTGACGCTAAGCCAACAGTGTGGGTGATAGGCCACTCGTATATATATTGGGCAGATTAAAGGGCGAAAGTCCGCCCAGGCGGGAGGAAATTAGAGTTTCATAACACATATTTCAACTGGAGAGGTATTAGAGGCCTGCTATGGCCACAGGTACTAATGGAGGTAATCAAGGTAGGGAGAGAGGCAAGATGTCTGGTCATCTTAGTTATACAGGCCGGGGGAAACAACCTAGGTCATCACAAGAGCGCATAACTAATGGCAATAATGAAACTAGACACTGAGCGCTTCAGAGAATTTTTCACAAAACTAGCTATAGTATGGTCAGAGATTGTGCCGATAGCGGTATGGCAAGGTGCGCGAGACATCACGGCCATCGAACGGACAAGGCGGGTAATAAATATTCGGATGGCAAAATTTAGAAGAGACAGAGGCGGTGTAGTGGTACGACACCGACAACTGGAAGGAGATAAAGCAGGCCTCATACGGCCTGACGGTGTTCACTTAATGGATATTGGACTGGACATATTCCTGTCAGGACTCCAGGACGGAGTGGAACAAGCGTTAAGAGTGATGGGTGGGGGTCAGAGTCCTGCATACGAGTACGCAGGATCCTCCGTGGCCTGGAAATAGAAAGGACATGTTGGAGAGTTACACTTGTTGGCCAAGTTGCCGGAGTGGAGACCCAGGGCATGCTGCAACAAGCTGAATTATTTTAGAAATAAAATGTCTTTCTAATGGAATGAGTATAAAGAGTTAATAAAGCTGTGACCGATCCTCACCCATCCAGTTGTAAGAGTTACATTATTGTATTGTCAAGGAAAGGGGGGCGGTAGGGGGGCTGAGCGTCTGGGTTTGGTTGGGGGTCCCCACAGTCTGCCTAGGCTAGATGCATTTAAAAATTCTTATTAGATACACAGGCGGTGCAGCTTGCTTCGCAGCTGGGCTACTACGCCCAAAGTATTGCCTAGGCTAGATGCAGTTAAAAATTCTACGCTGACTAGCAGACACTGAAGATTTGGAGCAGACCTCTGAGTAAACAGCTCTGCAGACTCAATCATCTGTGTTACCCCAAGCCATAGTGTATGTAGTTTCTTACAGTTAAAAGGGGGGGGGGGGGGCGACCCAACCCACCTGGAATTGACGATGCCAACGTCACGTAAGACACAGCAAGGGGACTCCAAAAAGAGTTTCCATTTTTTCCCAAAATTGTGGCACAGACACCACTTAACCCTAGAACGCATACCTGGGGCCTCGCAGTCCCGCCCTGTTAATTGTTTTCTATTTTCTGCAAGATTACTTTAGTTAGAATTTTGAAACTCTAGGTATTCTTCATGTATATAGTTGTTTGTCATTTGAGTTTGAGTTATTCAATGTTATTTGCACACGGGCCTAAAAGGCCCCAGGTATATGAAAGTGTAGATTTTTATGGTCATGCGTTCTAGGGTTAAGTGGCATCAATTGCCCCACAGTTGCTTAAAACGGTTGGTGAGGTGATATTACCAAATCCTCAAGCTTTTAGCCTCCCAAGGAAAACACAGGATTAGAAAAGTCCTTGCGAATCCATGATTTGTTCATCTTTATGAACGTGAGTCTGTCTACATTCTCAGTGGACAGCCGCGTGCGCTTATCTGTCAGCACACCATCAGCAGCGCTGAACACACGTTCAGAGAGAACACTGGCTGCAGGGCATGACAAGATCTCCAAGGCGTGAGTGGCGAGCTCCGGCCATTTTTCCAGATTGGAATACCAAAATGAGCAAGGGTCCAGTGACACAGTCATGGCTTCGATGTTCACTTGGAGATACTCCTGCACCATCCTCTCTAGGCATTGACTATGTGTCAGACTTCTTGTCTCCTGTGGCCTTGCAAAGGATGGTCTAAAAAAGTGGTGAAACGATTTCACAAAATTGCTGTTACCAGCAGATACTGTGTTACTGTTACGGTTTGAGTGATGAAGACTCGACAGTCCCGCGGTTGGCAAGTTAGAACTGTGAGATTCACTTCGTGCACCACTGGTGTTTTGTGGAAAAGCACATGTAAGATTCTGCAACAGCGTCTGCAGATACTCCTGCATGCGTCAATCCCTTTTTATGGCAGGAATTATTTCGGCAAATTTACTTTTGTACCGGGGATCTAAGAGTGTGGCAACCCAGTAGTCGAGATTACTTCGAATTCTGCAATCTGAGGGTCATGTTGCAGGTAGTGCAGCAAGAAGGCACTCATGTGTCTTGCGCATCCAGGAGGACCAAGTCCTTGTTGTGTTGGTAGCGAGGTAAGAATCATGCTTCTTTCCTCTGCCCTCTCCCCCCAACCTCGCACAACAGAAATGTGATCAAGGTCTCCCTCATCTGATGAGTCTTCCATGCCCATCGCCAGTTCATCCTCCACTTCTTCCTCGGCTCCTGCACCTTCCTCAACAGTTTGGCTGCTACCATGCGCCATGTTTAATCCCTCTCCCCCACCCTCCCATGCCTGCCTCCTTGGTGCTGCCAACCGTCTGGACCTTGGAGATGTTATCCCTTCCGCATACGACTCCTCCTCTACTTCCTCCACCTCCTCTTGTCCGACCACCTGACTCTGAATTCTGTTTAATGTGTGCTCCAGCATGTAAATCACCGGAATAGTTATGCTGATAATGGCATCGTCGTCAGCACTAAACATCTTCGTCGCCATTTCAAAACTGTGCAGAAAGGTGTGTGGCGCCCCTGAGGGTGCAGTCACCACAGAGTTACTGCATCTCACCCAGAGGTGTGGTATCTCACCCTCAGGTAAGGAAGGCGTATGGCTCGGGACCCTAACACCTGCATCCAACACATACCCGCAGTGGGGTTAGGGCGAGATTGCTCCTAAGGGAGAGCACAGTCCCAGGTCCCTAGCTGGTGGGAGGATCCTATGTAGTGGGTGCTTAGGGGAGCAGCTTAGGGGAGCACATGACAGGGAGAGTATAAATAGGAAGCCATCTTAGAAAGAGCAAGCCAGTCAGAGGAGGAAAAGTGACAGGAGCAGAGGCTCGGCATGAGCTCTGCTCCGGAGGCGGGCCTAGCCTGGGAGGCCCAGGACTGAAGGAGAGAAGAGAGGAGTGGGAGCAGGAAGGCTCCAGGAACCGAAGGGACCCTAGGGCTACGGGCCGTGCAGAAGGCCACCTGTACTCCCGCTGCTACCAGGAGGTAGAGGGGTCAGGCCAGATAAGGGGAACCGGTCCCTCAACTAGAGGAGAAACAGCAAGGCTCAACTAGAAACCGGAGGCTGCAGCATTTCATGTACTGCAGGCAAAAGTCCACACCAGTCTCACTAAGAAGGTAGCCACATAGGACCCAGGGGACGGAACACAAGTCGCCCGCCAAGGCCCGAGGATACCGGATAGAAGTGTCACTGGGTGTGAGGTGCAGGGAGAAGGCCAGAGAAAGGACACACAGAAGGGGGTCCTGCTAAGTACTCCGGAGCTATCTGGGGGTGGACTGAGCCCCTCACTGAGTACGCACAGCACGACGGGTGAGATAGCTCTGGTACCTGTAATCTGGACTGCAACAACTGTGAGTAAAGATCTTGGGACTGCATCACACGGACTCTGTGTTCATTACTGACTCCCTGCACTACAACCACCATCATCCACCCACACTGCCCTGAAGCTACACTCTTCCTGTGGTGAGTAATAATACCATTGCAGCAAAACCACCAGCTTCAGAGGACTGTTCCGCAGCGGCGGCCCCTTTGGCCGCACTCCACAGGTGGCGTAGTCGGACATTATAAAATCCATATATACAAATTACTGTTGGATTGACCGCCCTGGGTCACGGACCGGGTCACCGCCACAGTGACTACAACCCCCAGCGTCTACCGGCCCGGCTCCGGGTACCCCACGGCCCAGGGGGCGCGTCAACTTCATAGGTCCCTGATCTGAGACCACTCCTGCTGTGTGATTTGCCCCACCTCTGGATCTCGTTGGCCCAGGCTATACGTCAGAAACTATTGCACCAGGGCTTGTCGGTGCTGCCACAGTCGCTGCAACATGTGCAGAGTTGAATTCCACCGTGTCGGCACATCGCATTTCAGCCGGTGAACTGGCAGGCCCAACGACTTCTGTAGAGATGTAAGTCGTTGAGCTGCGGGATGCGAACGGCGGAAGTGAGCACACAGCGACCGTGCCCTCTGCAGAAGGCCATCTAGTCCGGGAGAGTGGGCTAAAAATTTATGGACAACCAGGTTCAACACGTGAGCCATACAAGGCACGTGTGTAACATTGCCCCGGCGAAGGGCCGCACCCAGGTTTGCAGCATTGTCGCACACGGCCTTCCCTGGTTGCAGGTCCAGTGGAGACAACCATTCATGAAACTGGGTCTCCAGAGCTGACCACAAGTCCTCAGCTGTGTGACTCACATTTCCCAGACATTTCAAAGTAAACACTGATGCCGTTGAGCCCTGCTGCCAGCATAGTAAGGAGGTGCGCAGTTAGAAAGCAGGTGGCATTACCAGACAGGCTTTGGGTGCAGGTGGAGGACCGAGAGGAGGTTGAGGAGGCAGAAGCAGTGGAGGAACTTCTAGATAAAGAGGATTGACGTACAACTCGCGGGGACGGCAAGACTTGGACAGCAGCCCCTTGTCCTGCTGTCACCATAGTTACCCAGTGCCCTGTCAGCGACATGTAACGCCCCTGTCCATGCCTACTCGTCCAAGTGTCTGTGGTGAAATGCACCCTGTCACACACAGAGTTTCTCAAAGAAGCGGTGATGTTGTGTGCGACATGCTGGTGGAGCGCAGGCACACCTTTCTTTGAGAAGTAGTGCCGACTGGGCATCTGGTACTGGGGCACTGCGACGGACATAAGGTCTCAAAAATCCACTGTGTCCTCCAGGCGGAAAGGCAGCATTTCTGTAGCCAACAGCTTGCAGATGGTGAAATTCAACCTCTTAGCTTTCTCATGGCTAGGAGGAAATGGTCTTTTACTTGTCCACATCTGAGGGACCGAGGGCTGGCTGTTGTGCTTTGACGGGGTTGAGTAGGGTGTCCCTGGCAAACTGCCGGTCTGTGAGGAAGATGCAGGCGGACATGTTAGGTTGCCTTGATCCAAAGGTGGTGCTCTCGATGTCAGAGAGCTCTCAACACCAGCAGGTGTTTCCACTTCCCAATGAACTGACGACCTGCCAATCACACTGGCTGTTGCAGGTAAAGAGGTGGCAGGTCTGCGTCCAAAAACATGTGTGACTGCTGTCCCCCCAGTCACAGAGGATGAAGAGGCCGCGGATGCACAAGATGGGGCAGACGGTGGTTGGCCCAGCCTGCTAGGCCGCATTGTAGCACAGTGAGCTTCCCACTGCAACTTATGCTTCATATCCATGTGACGGTACATGCATGAAGTACTCAAACTATGGATTTTTTGGCCTCTACTTAGCTTTTGGTGACAAATATTACAGATAACACGAGTTGGGTCATCCTTATCGATCTGAATAAATGCCCAGGCTATGCAAGGCTTAGAGCCCATGCGACCTGAAGAGCCACTACGACTTGTGGTCAGAGGCGGAGTTGTGGTTGAGGATGCAGTTGTTGACGTGCTTCCAGTACTCCGTCTCTGTCCAGGAAGGCGCAACCTAACCTCGTCGTCAATAGCATCTGTGACGCCCCGCTGCGCTTGGTATCACAGATCCTAGAAGAGTGTATTGATGGAATCCTCCACAAGAGGCCCCCATAAACATTCACACATCTCCACCTTCCACCTCAGACCAGCAGAGGGAGCCCGTTAGGGATATAAATAGGGAAGGTGGAGCTAGGCAGTTCAGTTCCTCTGAAGAGTTCCTGCAGTAGAGAAGCCTAAGAGAGGTCAGTCTGCAGTGGAGCTCAGTCTAGTCTAGAGAACTCAGTTAATAGTTCAGCAGTGGAGCACGAGGCTCCTGTTAGCTAGATTCAGGGAGCCCAGATAGAGCTTAAGGTGTGCCGGCGTCATAAGATCGGTGAAGCGCGGCAAGCTGCCGTTAGTGTGTATAGCCTATTGAGGGCCCGAGTAGGCCGAAGGCGAGTGGCGAGTTAGTACATAAGGGGCAGAGGAGCTTAACCAGCTCACCCCGAAGCATTTACCGGACACCGGATCCGAGCTTACCGGGATCTCTATGACCCAGTAAGGCATAACCGGAATCCCTGGAGAACTACAAGTCCCAGGATCGCTAAGGTGCTGATACGTAACAGAGCCAGGAGACGCTTAGGCCCCGCATACTGGGAGCGTGAACTTCAAGAGAAGGCCCTACCACAAGGTCAGCCAGCGCAGGACAGAGACAAAGTTAGGCCTAGCTCCAGGCAGGTCAGAAACTTACTGCGCAGAGGCAAGAAACAGGAGGCCCTACACCCGCTCATTGGGGAGGATCCTGATATGCACCCTTCACCCTACAGTGCTCCAGGATGTGCCTGAATTTCCTCCAGTAAAAGGTACTGAAGTGACTACCGTGTCCGTTTCCGTTCTTGCTCTGACCCAGCTGGGTCTCGCCTGTCCTGCATTCCCCCTGCATACGCTGCCCTGAGACCTAGCTCCACCTGTGGGGAGCTATACCATCGAGCTGCCTTATCACGGGCCTCAGTGGACTGCTGCAGCGCTGGTGCTTCTCACCAGATACCACAGGTGGTGTCACAAACTCTTATAAAATTAACAATTATCCACCCTTTTAAAGAGTGACCCCAGGGTACGGGCCAGGGAGCCGACCACCGCGACATCCCAAAGGCCAGGCAAAGGCCCGGGTGACCTCATCGACTGGCTGACTGTGGGTTGACAGTAAGTGGGATCTCCAACCTTGTCATCATCACCCTGTGTGTTATCACACCCGTCGTCCTCAAAGCCAACCTCTTCCTGCCCTGACCGAAAAGTCAAGTTGTCGCTCCAATCAGGTATTTGAGTCTCATCATCGTCTTCATCATTGTCTCCACCAACAGGAGTTACAGTTTGGGAACGAGGGTCTACATTATGCTCAGAACCTTCTTCATCTGGTCCTGGATCCGACTTATAAAGATTCTGGGCATCAGTGCAGATCATTTCCTCATCTGGATTAACAGAAGCTCTGGAGCAGACCTCCGTTTCCCAGGCTATAGTATGAGTAAACAGCTGTGCAGACTCAACCATCTGTGTTACCCCATACTCAGACGGGCAGCTGGAGACTTGGGAGCTGTGAGGAAGCAAGTGCGATTGGGGTGACACCTCTGAGGACTGGAGTATTTGTGATGTTGAAGTTGAGGTGGAGGAGAGCCCACTTGAAGGAGCACTTGATATCCGCTGAAGCACCTGCTGTTTTTGTGCCTCATCTGGAATTTGTAGCGATGGGCGTGTCCGTAACAAAGGGATCGTATCACATTGTCCACGAAAAGAAGTCGACATGTTAGTTTGGCTGGAAGATGGTCTTTCTTCTGCAGATGTTACTCCCCCCCCACCGCGGGGGGCTCGACCCACCAGCGGACAGGCACCAGTATTAGGAGAGGGGGGCTGGCCATCAGGGTCCACCGCGGCTCTGGCACAAACCCGGCGACACGGAGGTGGCACGGGCAGGAACGGACTGGCCGTGTCGGCTTCTCACTTTTTGGATTTTAGAAGGGCATGACATGCCTATATCTGTGTCTCCCCCTCCTTTTACTCCTCCACCTCTTTTATTTTCGCATGACTATATGTACTTGTCACTTTTCCATGTGTTAGTTATGTCTTCTGAGCAGTTTGTCAGCTTTTGGACACCTTTGAAGGTGTTTTCTATGTGTTTCTATGTGTTTTTGTTTGCCTGCCATTGGTTTTAACGGTGTTCGAAGGTGTTCGACGAACAGTTCGACGAACAGTTCGGCGAACACATGGGTGTTCGACGAACCGAACCGAACTCGAACACTACGGGGGTGGCTCAACACTAGTCTTTACTAGAACAGGTGAACTGACCCACAAACAGTCCCGGCTAGGAGGGGACGTGGATGTCTGAGAGCAATTGGGAAATTGGCCCTGGTCAGGGTGAGGGTGTAGGCCTACCGTGCCCTCTGCGCTCCTTCTGGCTATCTCCTCCTTATAGGGTAACAGCCCACGTTTCCGAGCTCTCCGTGTATTCTCGCCTGTATGGCCTGCAACGTGGGTCCCTTTCTACTCCCGGCCTGGTACGGCTTTGCTGGTCCCTTCTGTTGTGGCAGAGCCTCCGGGCTTCTTAGGCCAAGGAACATACAGTCCCCTGCAGACTGGTTATCTGCTGCAGGACGTGGAATCCTCACAGCCTCAGACACCATAGTCTGGTAAATTGAGTTCTTTGTCTGCCAAGACAGGCTCACTTTGCCTCTTGTCTCTGGCTTGTGGCTCTCCTACTGCCACACTTCCTCTTAGGGTGCAATACAACTGTCCCGCTCTGCTCTGGGACACTTCTCAATCCTGAGACAGGTCGTCCAGTTCTCTCTAACCCTGCCCCCAGTTCCAGCTTTTATAGGGGCAGCCTGCTCCCCCTACTGGCCTGAGACAGGAGGTATTGCATGCTAATGTTCCCCTGACTAGAGAACCTCCCCCTTGCTCTCAGACACAGCTTTATTATATTTGTGGCATCCAGGCCAGGGTGACACACTTGCAACACAGATAGGCTACTCCACTGACTAACACACTCTGCAATAGGCCAAAAAGGATTAGCTTTGCTAGATTTACCCAAATGCTGTGAAAAAAACTTGCACAGCACTGGCACAGACCTGCCTGGCAAAAACTGATAGGAACTGATATAACTTAGTCCTGAAAAGGACTGCAATTACAATTAGTCTTTACTCCCACAACCTATTTATTTAAGAGCACAGACCAGCCTGATAAAAGTCGTAGGAAATTATGTAACCTAGTCCTTAAAAGGACTGCAATCACAACTATTCCCTACTCCCAAGCTATCTGTAGATTTGTGCGAAAATTGGCTTGAAATTAACAAGGTATAGCGCACACAGCAACAGCGGTGCCGTCTAACACGCAGCTGCAGCAGTGAGAAAATGGTGGCGACGGGGAAAATGGCTTGGTCTTATAGGGCAAGGACATGTGACATACACTGCCAATGACACATGCCCTTGCTTGTGTGAAAAAAAGCACTTCGCTCCGTGTGTGCGCTGCTGATAGGCTGACAGACTGCACCGCCCCACTGTAAATGCGGGAAAGAGAAAAAAAAATGGAGATCTTCATTATTCCTGCAGAGATCCATCCCCTGCCTCTCCCCGCCCCGCTGTACACTCAAACTGCATATTAACATTAATTTTCAGCATTACTGAGAAAAAATCCAGTTATGATTTTGGTGCACGAACAGTTATCGAACATAAACTCGAACAGCCGAATTTTTCTCAAATCGTTCGTGTTCGCCGAACGGCTCGAACACCGCCCAAAACAGCTCGAATTTGAGATTGGCGAACAGTTCGAGTCGAACACCGATCATCTCTAGTTGTTAGTGCCCACTCACTGCCCACCATGTGCTGAGTTATTTCCCAAATATTTCATTATTTTATATATGAGAAAACATATATGATAAGGCTCCAGGTAATCCACTGAGGCCTGTGCTATCCACCATCTTAGGTAAAGTAAAATAAGCACATGGTGGATCTACACGGATCCTGCAAACACATGAGGGGACAAGATAAAGAAGCATTATGGATATATCAGGCAGGGCAGCATGTAAAATAGAGGACTAAATGCTGCCATATCTCCAGAGATAAAGCACTGAGATGGAAGTCATGTACAGATTATATATACTGTATAGGAGAATAAACCTGTACCACAGGATCTGTATTTACAGCATGACCCGTATATAGCAGAGATTGAGGTCACATACACATGTCACATATATAATGAGGAATGATAACCTGGATATACTGGATCTGTATACATAATAATTATACAGCACAGGGATGGATCGTTACCCAGATTGCACATATATAGTGAGGAGAATACCCTGGATATACTGGATCTGTAGACACTGCATGATCAGTATGTAGTACATAGAAGAGGTCACATACCGGTCACCAGATTCCATAAATGGGAAGAGGGGGGTTAATTACCACACAGGAGGGGCAGTATACACTGCAATGACATTATGTGCAGCCTCTCCTCATCATACAGTTACTGTAACTTCCCCGGCTGCTCCTCTCTCACCAGTCTCTAGTACGCGTGACTGCTGAGTTCCACCGTAGAGAGCATTGTAATGGCAGACACTGTATGTGTCCATGCTCTGTCCTATCAGAAATATACCATCTTCCGGCCCCGTCTGCTCCTCTCTCACCAGTCTCTAGTAAATGTGACTGCCCAGCTCCACCATAGTAATGGCAGAAACTGTATGCGTCCATGCTCCATCCTCCACTATTCCACAGTAATGGCAGACACTGTATGTGTCCTTGCTCTGTCCTCCACTATTACACAGTGATGGCAGATATCTGCTCACAGCCCTTGTTCCCCATATAACACAGTCACCAGCATCACAGAACTGATGAAGAAACTGTATAATACAGCAGTAATGTGTGATATATCAGCCATGTCTGCAGTGAGGTCACAGAGGAGCTGCATCTGCAGTGTGTGAGATGAGTGGTAGCAGAAACATGAGAAAACATGGTGACTACATGAATTTCTGAGGTAATAGTGATCAGATATATGATGTAGGAGCTGATACTACACTAGTACATGCTGTCTGAGGTGAATGTGGTCATATCATTTGTAATGTGAGGTGATAACCCCAGTATTATACTCCCTGACACGGCAGACATATTTCCTCGAGGTTCATCCGGTGAGAGAAAGAGAGAATGACAAGTCAGAGAGTTACGGGGGGTAGCTGAGACGCTGGAGAATATGATCAGGGCTGGTGTTTCTGGTCCCCGATCACGTGATCGCCGTTATTCACTGAATAACGGCGATCACAAAAAAAAAGTGTGCCCGCAGATACAATCATTTCTCTCTCCTCTGACATGATATACATGTCAGAGGAGAGAGAAATGAAGCCCCCCAAACCCACCTGCTACCTCCGCCATCCCCTGATCACCCCCGGATCTTCCCCCGGCCCACCGGCATCTTGCTGCAGAAAAAAAATGGCGGGCGCATGCGCAGTGCGCCCACCAAGATCTGCTGGCCGGTACCCGGCAACAACAGGGAATTTTCCCAATTGGTTCATTTTGATAACTGTGATAAACCCTATCACAGTGATCAAAATAAAAAAAAAATTATAAATCAAACCCCCCTTTGTCCCCCCCTTAGTGAGATAGAAATTATAAAATATATTTTGTTCCATTCTTTGTAGTTAGGGTTGTGTTAGGGATAGGATTAGGGTTGTGTTAGGGTTAGGGTTAGGATTAGGGTTAGGGTTGTGTTAGGGTTAGGGTTGTGTTAGGGTTAGGATTAGGGTTAGGGTTGTGTTAGAGTTAGTATTAGGGTTGTTAGGGTTATGGTTAGGATTAGGATTAGGGTTGTGTTAGGGTTGGGGTTGAAGTTGGGATTTTTTCAAAAGTAAAGAAAAAAAATAATGACGATATGGCGACTAGTGTTGAGCGCAAGTGCTCGCTACTTGAATTTGCATCGGGTACTCGGGTATGCACCGAGTATCGTGGGTGCTTGAGTGACATGCTCAAGTCTCCGCCCCATATGCATTACGGCCAAAAAAAACTCGCGGGGATTGCCTGCCATGCACGAGCGATCCCCACATGTTTTTTTTGGGGTGTCTAAAAACCGTGAAACATGCGGGCGGGGACTCGAGCATGTCACTTGAGCACCCGCAATACATGGTGCATACCCGATGCAAACTCAAGTAGCGAGCACTTGCGTTCAAGACTAATGACAACTTATTCAATATGATGACCTAATGTTATCAAATTCTGTGTCGTACCTCTGGGTTCAAAATGTTCACTATACCCCTTGATAAAATACTTGAGGGGTCTAGTTTCCAAAATGGGGTCACTTGTGGGGGGTTTCCACTGTTTAGGCACATCAGGGGCTCCCCAAATGCAACATGGTGTCCACTAATTATTCAAGCAAATTTTAGATTCAAAAAGTCAAATGTTGCTCTTTCCCTTCCGAACCCTGTCGTGTGCCCAAACAGTGGTTTTCCCCCACATATGGGGTATCTGCATGCTCAGGAGAAATTGCACAACACATTTTGGGGTCCATTTTTTCCTGTTACCCCTGCAAAAATAAAAAAAATTGGGTCTAAATTAACATTTTTGTGAAAAAAGTTACATGTTCATTTTTTTCTTCCACATTCCAAAAATTCCTGTGAAGCACCTGAAGGGTTAATAAACTTCTTGAATGTGGTTTTGAGCACCTGAAGGGGTGCAGTTTTTAGAATGGTGTCACTTTTGGGTATTTTCTGCCATAAAGGTTGAAGCGTTCCAGAGTTATTACCTCATAAAGTGACAGTGGTCAGAATTGTAAAATTTGGCTTGGTCATCAAGGACATAATTGGCTCCGTCCTTAAGGGGCTAAAGCATAATCACTCTTGCTTAAAGTCTGCACAGCTATACAAACAAAGCTGCAGGAGTTAAAGGTCCACCCCTCCCAAAGTCATGTCCCCCTCTGCTTAGTGCTCCTGGGGTTTCTTTACTTCCTGTGATGTTTCATTTGAGGGGAATTTTAAATGGGAGGATGGCACTGCAATCACTTCTCCCTTCTATGACCCCACCTGGAACAGGACATCATCAGTGGGTGATGCTGCCGTCACTACACACCATAATACAGTCACAAGGGTTAGAAAGTTAGGCATAGACATGTAGCACCCTGAGGATTCGGCTGCTACAGGGGTATTGCACCTCAACCCAGAGGTGTGATATTCCACTCCCGGGTAAGGATGGAGTGTGGGACTGAGCCCAGAAAGCTGCATGCACTACACACATCCCATTTCCGAGGAACAGACCAACGGTACTCCCACTTAGAAATGTGCAGGTACGACCGAGTCTGTTCCTGGCTGGAGTGGGAGGGGGGTGGTACATCCCAAGTAGTGTAGGGGCAGATAGGGGGAGCAGCCTGGGTAAAGATAGGAGCTCATTGGGTGCTGGTCACCTGAGCTCACACATAGAGGGAGTATTTAAGGTGGGCACCATCTAAGATCAGGGTCAGTCAGTCTTTGCAGAGGAGCCAGTTTGCCACAGTCGGTCAGTCTGTGAGGAGTCAGTCAGCCTTTTGCAGAGAAGCCAGAGGAAGAGGAGCAGAGCAGCCCCAGGCCCAGAGAGAGTGAGAGAGGAGAGTCAGAAGGACCCAGAGAAAACAAGCAGGAACTCTGAGAACCCATATACAAACCTAGGGTGAAGAGTTGGCAAAAGGGTACCGGATCCCAAACTGGTGGGGGCTCAAGCACACATCAGCCAGAGACCGGAGGCCGTGGGCAGGATCTGCCACGGCCACCCACCACATCCACCCTGAAGGCAAACCACGTGTAGGGTCAGGGAACCCAAGGCCAAGGGTTTCCCAACAGAAGGCCCGAGGGAGCTGGACCTAGGTGGATCCCTGGTGGGGACGGCCAGAAGACAGGACAGGAAGGAGGGCTCAGGGTCACGCTCCGGACTTGCTTGGGGGTTGGCTGAATCCAGGACCTGGTGGACGCAGCACGGCTCGGGTGGTCACTTGAAGCTGGAGTGACCGGAACATCAGCAGTAAGTAAATACCCTAAACTGCACAACCCGACTCTGTCTTTAATTACCACCTATGCTGCACCACCACAACCCCCATCCTCTGCACCTGACCCCCTGAGGCTATACCCCACCCGTTGGGGGTTATACTATCAAAAGCTGCACCAACACCATCAGCCTCAGCGGACCCTGCTGCAGCGGCGGCCGTAGTGACCGCAATACAACGGGTGGCGTAGTCGACATAAAGAACTTTATAACATCTGTAGGACTGCCACATACTCTGAGCTTGACACCCTGGGCACGGACCGGGTCACAGCCACTCGGAAGACTACAACCCCCATCTGATCCGGCTCCGGGTATTCCCCTAAAGAATATGGCCCAGGGGGTGCGTCAGACATACTAACGCACACACTGCACTACAGCATATGACGGCTAGTAGCAACTAATACTATCATTTGCACATCATATAGAATTTTCTGATATTTACATACCCTATCGGTCATAGCTGTATTGCAATTTTGTAACAGCTTTCCTATTGATTAAAAAAAAAATGTATTCTTCCCTTGTGACACTTTAGTAATATAATAACTAAGTAACCTTGCATAATAATTAGTAATTTACTGTGTTTTTACTGTTTAGAAGAAAAACTTTTACTTAAAAATGTAATAAGATAAAATTTACATAAGAAAATGAAATTACTTATTAAAGCTATAACTAAGGCTCAAAAGACCCTGGTGTAGCTGCTACTTCTACACCCCTTATAGATACACCATGGAGCTCCTGAGCTTCCACAGGTTTTGGTGTCCTTTGACACATTATGATTTCTTCTATATTAAAGGCATTTTCTGAGACATTGCAAATTTTCGGCAAGCACTGTAGCAATCATATAGCTGAATAAATCGGACCGAGATCAGAACTCAGTCGGCTCTCCCGATCTGAGTGTGACAGCTTCATGTATTTCTATGTAGCTGTTTGCTCGGGTGAAAAAGCCTGTGGCCAGTCCATGCACTGTGTTCCAATCTCAGTCCGATTCATACAGCCATCAGACTGTGCCCTAACAGTGAGTAATATACTCACTGTTAGGCCGGGGTCACATTAACGTATAGCATCCAATGCAAGAGCGTGAGCAGAGTATCAGTGCACTTGGATCCGATCTTCTCGCATGCGCACAGGTGAGGAGAAGGAGAGATTAATCTCTCCATCTTCTCCATTGCTTGTCTCGGTGTATATCAGACTGCACTCGGATGGGATCCGAGTGCAGTCTGCTGTTTTGCACGCACCCATTGACTTGAATAGTTGCGCGCCGTGCAAGATACGTTGCCAATCGCAGCATGCTGAGATTTTTTTTCTCACGTCGAATTGGCATGAGAAAAAATTCACAGATCTGCTCTGCCTCGTTGAATAACACTGGTCAGAGTGCAATGTGAGATTTATTCTATTTGCCAGTTAGATGAAATTGAAAGAAGCAGAAAGAGAAACTAGTCAGCACTTGACCGCAAGTAAAGTAAGCAAGTTGCATACTTGGTGTCACATGACGACCGTTTGATGTCAGAGTCGAGTCCATTTTGCACACTGTTAGCGTTCGGAATGCTACAGCTCTGCTGGGTTCACATCACATCTGTATCCCCATTCATGACTGCCATTGATTTCAATGAGGTAAAGAGAGTCCAAAATAAGCCAGACACAATAGTGTAGTATAGTACTCTAAAAGGACAACGTCAAACAGAAGATCAAAGGAGTCCAAAGTTTTACATTGTAGACTCTCTCTGCCTCAATGTAGTCGATGGCTCTGTTACGCCTGAATCCTATTTTTCAAAGATTCAAACTAAAGCCCCAAACAGAGGCATGAATGTTGAGATAGACGGGATGTGAACCTGGCCTTATGTATTACACTATGTCACAATTCTCTTTTAGTACATTCGTAGTACATTTTTATTCATTTAAAAAATGTTTTGTGTTGTATGAAAATGAACAGTACAGCATTTTCTTATGCAAACTACAGAGGATAAGCAACTTTTGTTGAGGTCACAAATCAACCGAAAAATCAGTTTGGATCACTAGTAGTGTTGAGCGAGTATGTTCTATTAACCCTTTCGCCGAGTATGCTCGGGCCGAGCTCCGAGTATTTACAGCTGCTCGGTGATATGGTTAAATCGCTCCTGTGTGCATGATTTGTGACTGTTTGACAGTTTTATTACATGTGAGGAATGTGTAAGAAATAGACATTCCTCACATGTAATAAAGCTGTCAAACAGTCGCAAATCATGGACACGGGAGCGATTTAACCTTATCACCGAGCAGCTGTAAATACTCGGAGCTCGGCCCCGAGCATACTCGGAACAGAACATACTCGCTCAACCCTAATCACTACATTGAAGAACATGTAAAACATGGTTCTGGATGTTATGGCCAATAAGCAGATATGCAGGGTGCTTTAATAGGACAAAGTAAGGTAGCCGCTCACTTATTCAAGAACTGAAATGCAAGAAAAGAGAAGGGAAAGATGAAATTTTCCAGGAAGAGGAGTATAGCCTCAGTTCATACTTTTCTTATAGTACCATTGGATTTACCAATGTATTTCCTCTATACTAATCATTTTTTTTTTTTGCTTGTCTCCACGTATAGATTTTTTTTTCCAGGTTGGATTGGAACCAGTGAACAAAAATCTGCGCGCTGCTGTCTAATGAATTTGGCTCCCGAGCCAGTTCTCAGCTACCAGGTTATAGACTATCTCTTTGCTCAGGTTAGTTAAGAAAAAACAGTATGCTACTATCTCAAGAGCTTAGTAATTAAAGATTAACCAATTTTTTTCTTTTTAATTATTGAGCAGCATTTGTAAAGCTATACATCTTTGTAATATACTTCATTATTATTTATTTTGTTTCCTTCTCGCTTTAACACCATGCTATAAGTGCTGGCATATTTACCTAGTTAGTGCTGTTTTAGTTGCTGATTTGAACTGCATGTCTAGCAAAAGCCGTACTCCTGTATAAGCTCCTCTGCTTTCTTCCCCCATGCTCAGGCAGGGAGAGTGTTTGTAGACAGTATCTTAGCATGGGGGAGAGTAGCTAAGAAGCTCACACAGGACTAAAGTATTTTTCTAGATATGTAGTTTAAATTAGCTACTATAACAGCATGAACTAGGCAGATAATGCAGCACTTTCGGCCTGGTGTTAAACATAGAAGGAAGAAAAAAAGAAAAAAAAAGTAATGGAGTAAATTGCAAAAATTTATAACTGTACAAGGGCTGATAAATAATTACCAGCGGTACATAAAAAAACAACAAAAAAAAAACAGTTACTCTTTTACTGTGAATTGCGGAAGGGATATAACAACTCATTATTTTCATTATTTTCTTATAGAGTAACTTTAATATTTTTTGCAATTTGAATTGCCTAAAATACGTGTTAAAGGAAATCTGTCACCAGGTTTTTGCTACCTCATCTGAGAGTAGCATAATGTAGGAAAAGAGAACCTGATTCCAGTGATATATCACTTAGTTTACTGGGTGCAGCAGTTGTGACACAATCAGAGTTTTTAGATGCAGCATGTAGCAGAGCTCAGAAAGCTACACCACTGAGTCACAGCTTTCTGTGTACATTGTCCACTGACAGCAAGATGCTTATCAGAGGAGGGGGCATGGTCAGACAACTGCTCATGTGACACCAATCTTGGCAGTGGTAATGTCCTTGTGATAAAACCTTATTGTGAGTAAACAGCAGCACACAACCAAAAAAGTGACACATCATTGAAATCTGTGTTTAAGCCCATATCTCCTGCTGTCTTCAGATTATATAGCAAAAAACAGCTGACAGATTCTCTTTACATAGCAAAATGATAACCATTTGCGTAGAATGAGTATAATAGTTTGTGCATCTTTTCTACATTTATGTATCTTTTTAGATCTTAATAACATTTCCCATTCTAATCATATTTTCATATTCTTTGCCATTTAGTATTTGCATATGCCTTACATGGCCAACCTACAAAATTGTAAAGCAGCACTCCAGCTTTTTTTTTGCTATATAGTAAAGAATAGGCTTTTATTAAATAATAATATAAAGGCTCTTTTTTGCTTTCTGTATTCTTGTATTGGTTGATGTCCCATTTCTGAGCGGTCTTTTATGTTGATACTTTATTCTCCTGTGATATGATTCTCCAAGGAATGCTACATTTACCAGCATGCCTCATGCTCTGTAGAGGAGTCTCATCACATTGCATTTTCACTATCTAAAAAGCATCAGCAGTGACATAGGATCACATTACCGTTACTGAAGTTCTCTATCAGTTCCTATGTGATGAAGCTTCTGTCTTTCTTGCCTACTGTGTGTGATAGGTTTCTCCCAGTCAGCTCTCCAAAGCAGGAAGCAGGTTCAAGCTAATTCTGCACACAACTGACACCGAGCAGAAATAGCGTGAGTCACAATTTTGTAACTGCAGCTAATCATTGTAGACTCACCTGCTATAGTACTGCGCTCTTACATAGGACAGAGATTATATCATCAGCTGCATAAGAGGCATACATAGGGCTTGCGAACCAGTTGGATACTACTGCCTTAAAACATCATAACGTCATACTCACCATTCTCATGGATGTTTTTTGACCAAATGAACTCTGCTGCCCATCGATAGGGTGTAGCATGAAAAAGAAAGGTCCAGAGAATATTTACTTACATCAGCGGTATCCCAGCATTCCTCCTTTACTTGTATTAATTATATTTTAGATTGTGCAGTATTGACTCTTGATTTACATTTTTGATACTGCTTTTGATTTTATTGATTTACTTGTAGACAAAATAGTAAGTGGCAGAAAAATATCAGTTAGATGTTTCCCTTTCTTCTTCATTGCAGTATCGGAGTGACTTTATAAATGGCCGAATTCAGCTGCTTATTAGCATTGATGTTCAAGAGCAGTGCTTAGCTCTTGCAGTTTTAGACATGATGAGACTGGCACAAGAAAATGACAAGACCCCAAAACAAATACTTAGCAGTATAAGGTAAGCAAGAAGCATACATTTTAGGATGGTGCATTACATGAAAAATGCCTATGAACTACTATGATGCAGCAGGCATAGCTGTAGGGACTGTTTAAAAGGATGGAATCTTTCATGTATTCACATTTACTACTTTGCTGTAATGGCCCATATAAGAGAACCAAACTCGGCCATTAAACAACCACCGATTACATACAGTGGGGAAAATAAGTATTTGATACACTGCCGATTTTGCAAGTTTTCCAATCTACAAACAATGGAGAGGTCTGCGATTTTTTTTTTTTAATATATAGTTTTTATTAATATTTTCAAAAAGGAACATAACATACCAAATCAAGGTGATATTCAAATACCTGTTTGCAGACAGAGTATAAAGTGATAATTCTCACTTGTTTGATTGGTAAAGCAAAACAATATAAAAACTTAATAACAATGTAACTTACATCAGTTTAATTAACATGTAATCCAGTTGATACTCTGATTTATTGAAGCCATCTTGTTAGATTAGACCACCTATGTTAGTATTATAGACCTTCACCAAATGATCCCTCCATCCCACTCTCTCTCCCCCTCCCCTTAATTTAGGCGTAGTGGTCCTAGGCTAGCCTTAAGATCCTCCAGAATGTACCACGCTGTGGAAGTGAAGGGTTCTACCATTTTCCTTTTTTCATCTAACGAGCAGCAATTTAGAATAAACTGCTTCTATTTCGGAAGAAATTTGCCAGCCTGCGTCTCCTTATTGCTAAGGGCGTCCTGTTGCTCCACTCCCATAAAATATTTCATTTGAGCTGTTAACTCTTCAATGGGGGGGTGGTGTTGGGTTCTAGCCAATATTTAAGTAATTGTTTTTTTGCCAGGGTAAGTAGGGTGTGGATTAATTTGGGAGGGTTTCCCCTCTTTCCCTTAGGGTTCTCTGTGTTGATCCAAAAATGAAACAAGGCTAAATAGGGCGAGAGAGTATACCCGGACCCCAAATGGTGTTGATCATATCTAGTACTTGTCCCCAATATGAAACTGAGGCCGGGCATGACCATAGGCCATGCATGAGGTGCATGAGAATGAAAGGTGGCATTTAGGGCAAGCTGTAAGGGTTAGTGCCCACGATGCAGATTTGATGCAGAGCGTTTTTGCCTTTCTCTGGCAGAAAAAAACACATGCAGATTTACATGCGTTTTTTCTGCCAGGGAGAAGCGTTTGTCAAGCGTTTTTACATGTGTTTTTTCAAGCACTTTTCCAAGCGATTTTAGCATCACTTGGAAAGTCCTTGACAAGTTGGTCACACAATATAAATCCATGCAACCGGCATGGATTTATATAGTGTGACCAACTTAGATGCTTCAAATGCTGCATCTATAGTACAAAAATGAATTAAAAAGTTAAAAATAAAAAAAACCTGTATACTCACCTCTCCGGTGAGAGGCGACCATCAGCTGATTAAATGACGTCACCGCAGGACGCTGAAAGAGAGAGGACGCGGCCGAAAGGAGACGGGAGAGGTGAGTATACAGCTTTTTTTCATTTTTAACTTTTTTATTTCTTTTTTTTCACCGCGTGGTAGCCGGGATGAAGAGGAGTTGTGGTCTCCTATTCATCTTGGGTACCACACGCACCGCGATTACGCCGCAAATTCGTGGCCATTTGCAACGCAATGTGAATTCGACACGCTAATCCGAATTCACATTGCTTTGCATGGCAGACGGGTTTTACAAGCATTTTTGCGGCGTTTTCACGGCCGTAAAAACGCCGCAAAAACTCTACAAGAATGCTATGGGCACTTAGCCTCAGCCTGTTTGAAAGCGGGTCTTTTTTAGGTATGTTAAATGCATAAATGGCGCCATGCATGATTTTATATTATGTTTCTCTCCACGCTTCGTTTATAATGTGTTTTCTTAGTAAATTCCAGCCTGTCCTGATCAGAGATTTTCACATCTTCCATCTGCTGTCTGAAGGGGTACCCATTGGAAACAACAGAATCACATCCAATTCATTTTGGGAGACCTCTAAGGTCACATCTTTTAAATTGGCCATAATAGATAGTTTGATTTGTTCATATTGGAAATAGTGTTGGGGAGGTAGATTGTATCTATCCAAACACTCGGTACATGTCATCCATCTTTGCTCACTTGAGTGGAGAAGATGAGATACGTTGTCTACACCTGCCTGCTGCCATTTCAGAAATAGTTT
This sequence comes from Phyllobates terribilis, assembly GCF_046119375.1. NCBI lineage: Eukaryota > Metazoa > Chordata > Amphibia > Anura > Dendrobatidae > Phyllobates > Phyllobates terribilis. The sequence goes on along the minus strand of NW_027362761.1, from coordinate 21,850,549 downwards.
ACTTTCATTACCCTGGGGGAATTCTGGGTTTTGCCATATCGGAAGGTGCTTTGAAGTCCTGAAAGAAAGACTGTATTTTTTCCTGACTGCCTTCCATGCGGAAATTGTGTCCCTAAGGATTGTTGACTATTTAACTGCCAAGGGGAGGGAGGTGAATCGGGAGTGAAGGAGGGCAACCAGGTCAAGGGGGTATGCATAATCTGCTTCCAACGTGTAGTCACAATATGTGCGTCTCTTAAGAAACCAGTCTATTATATACCAGAAAAGGCAAGCAAGATTGTCATTTCTGATGCTTGGGAAATTAATGCCTCCGTCATCTTTGGAAGCCATAAGTTTGCTCAGACTTATCCTGGGACGTTTTCCTTTCCAAATAAAGTGACTGAAGGCTCTATTGAGTGTAGTTACGTCCGTGTGTTTCAGGAGTAATGGTAAGGTTTGTAGTTGATACATAATCCTGGCTGTACTGATCATTTTTACCAAATGTGCCCTACCCATAAAAGATAGGGGCAAATCTTGCCATGACTTAAATTGGTTGATGATTTTTTTTTTAAGAGGGGGTAGTTTAAGGTGTATATAAATGAAGGTAAATAGCCTATTTTAATTCACAGGTAGGTGATATGTGAGGGTGCTAGGCAAAGGCATAGCTAGGGTTTGGGTTCATTGGGGGTGGGGGGCAAAACTTCTGAGTGGGCCCCTTACCAGGTAACCCTGATTACAGCTATGGTGGCGCACCCAGATAGTGGATGTAGGAAAACCTCAGCAGATGACCGCGCTGTTACTAAAAATAATCTCTATACAAAGACCAGCACTGATACTACCGCCATATGGTGACATATATTGATATATGCCAGTCCTGAAGAACATATAAGAGATCACAGCACAGTTCTATACTGTAACTTACGGATGACGTTCTTTCTGATTAAATTGTTCACTTTTCCCGTCTTTTCCATCTGGCCCAGACCGACACAACAACGTCTCCATCCAGGACTCAGAGTCTCAGGTCTGCAGAGATCACAACAAAGACACATTTGACTCCTTACATTTCAGGCAGCGTCCTCATCTATTCCCAACCTGCACAAACGCCTCTTCCTGCTGATACCCCAATGCTGAGCCTCTGTTGCTGTATATGTCCCTATTACTGCACCTACTGTGTGGTACTGTGTGCCCTCTAGATGGTAAAGCAAACCTCTAGAATATAGTAATGCCGTTTGCCAGTTTCCTAGATAACAGTGCCCACATTTTGCCCCCTAGAAAGTAATAATGCCCTCTGTGTGCCCCTTTGACATTCACAATAACCTGAGTTCCCCTACAATGATAACTGCCCACTTAACATTAAAAAATGGCTTGAGTCTCCCCCCATGTACTGCTCCCCTCTACACAGTATGATGCTCTCCTATACACAATATAATGCTCCCTCAACGTATAGTACCCCCCACATTATACTGACCCCTTAGTAGCCTCCAACCTGGTGGCTCCCACACTGTATGATGGCCCCCACACTGTGCAAAGACCCCACATTATTTCCCACACTGAAAATCTGTGCCTCGGAGAAAAGTCTTTGATAATTCCAGAATTACTAGAGCATGGTCCGAAATAGCGATATTGTCTGGGTACAGAGATCAATTTGGCCAACAGGGAAGGGGAGACAAACATATAATCGATTCGAGACCATGAATCATTGGCATGTGAGAAATGCGTAAATTCTCTATTGCCAGGATTAAGGAATCTTCACGTCAACTAAGTGACATGTGGATATGAGAGGTGACAACATCTTGTCATGTGTAGTTGTATGATGCCTGTAGTATTTTTCCTGTCTTCATGTACCGACACTACAGAATTGAAGTCTCCCCCTACTATTTTATTGGAGTTGGGGTCTAGCAAAAGTCTAGTTTCCAACTGTTTGAAAAAGGATTTATTTCCTACGTTAGGTACATAGATATTATAATTGGATAAAACCCCGCAGGGCGTAGATATTGTTAAGTGAGCCAATGTACCCTCACTATCTGTCTGTTGGCTGATAATCTGATGTGAGAGGTGTTTATTAATAAGAATTAGGACCCCAGCCTTTCTATTCACTGAAGAGGAACCATAAACGGCGCCCATCCATAACTTCTTCATCCGGGGGAAATCTGTCTCTGGAAGATGTGTCTCCTGAAGGAGGGCTATGTCAGGTTTTAGGCGTTTTAGATGTTTTAGACTGACCCCTGGGCACAGTAGGTTATTGACAAAAGTTTCGGGTTTGTCTGGAGATATGAATTCGCAGAAGGAGCCATTTGAGTCTTTCAATCGTAGAGTAGCTGGGTAGCGGAGTTGAAAGCGGACCTTTTCTCTATGGAGTCTAGTGCAGATGGAGCTGAATGTCTTACATTTTCTGGTCACCTCAATAGAGTAATCCTTAAAAAGTAAGATTTTATGACCCTGAATGACCAGCGGGTGATTGAGTTGTTTATAAGCTCGTATAATATCTGCTTTGTCGTTGAAATCCAGGAATTTCATGATGACCTGTCTAGGTCTGGATGTATCCTGGTTCACGGATGTTGAGGATGGGGGGCCAATCCTGTCTACTCTTTCCACCTTTTTGCCTTCAGGTAATTTTAGAGCCTTTGGGATATCGTTTTCACACAATGGCTTCAGTATATTTTGTAAAAATTATTCCGGTAATCCCACCAGGCGCACGTTGCTCCGACAGGAGCGATTCTCTAGGTAGTCTATACAGTCTCTCAAGATCATGTTTTCACGAGCAATAGCTGTCACTTTTGCCTGGTCCTCCTTTGAATCATTCTCAATAATCGATACTCGCGATTCTAAATCGGTCAGCTGTTCGGCTTGTTCATCTTGCCTAACCTGTAGGTCAATCAGGGCTGAGTTAAGCGTAGATTGAATAATGGATTTAATTTCCGGTAACAATTTAACCGTGACCTCAGCTGCCAGTTCGGAGGGGTCCATTTGTGTTTCCCCTTTCCTTGCAATAGAGGTGCGGGGTGGTCTAAGGGAGTAGCGTGACTCCTCATCACCCTCTATTTGGGAAAGCTGTTCCTATTGGTCAAGAGTTGGGGCCATCTTGGTAGGATTAGAAATGTCAATATGGCAAGAAGAGGTGGGCTGTTTTTGCCCACTACGAAGGAGATAACGGTCCATATAAACAAGTGTTACTATTTAAAGATAGCCTACAGCTTGGTGTCAGTCACAAAGACCATGAGGATTTTGAATTCGGGGATCAGGTGCCTGGATGAGATACAAGGGGGGAGAACATAAGCGGTAAATTAGGATTCACATGGTCGGAGCCTGAACCGGAAGACTCACAGATTCATATGTGGCGCCCAGCTGCGCTTGGTACCACAGACCCTAGAAGTGTGCATTAATGGAATCCTCCACAAGAGGCCCCCATAAACATTCACACATCTCCACCTTCCACCTCAGACCAGCAGAGGGAGCCCGTTAGGGATATAAATAGGGAAGGTGGAGCTAGGCAGTAAGCAGTTCCTCTGGAGTGTTCAGCAAGTACAGACCTGAATACAGAGTCGAGCTCAGTCTAGTCTGGAGTCTACAGAGAGTCAAGTCTGAGAGAGGTCAGCCTGCAGTGGAGCCCAGTCCAGACGCAGTTGTAGCTCAAGTAAGAGAGCCCAAGGTGTGCCGACGCCTGTAAGAGCGGTGAAGAGCGGTAAGCTGCCGTTAGTGTGAGTAGACTAGTGAGGGCCCGAGCGTGGCCGAAGGTGAGTGGAAAGTGAGTAGCAGTGGGGGCAGAGGAGCTTACCCAGCTCACCCCGAAACATATACCGGACACCGGGTCCGAGCTTATCGGGATCTCTACAACCCAGTAAGGCATAACCGGAATCCCTGGAGAACTACAGGTCCCAGGTTCACCAGAGAGCTGATATGTAAGAGAGCCAGGAGACACATAGTCCCCGTAAACTGGGAGCGTGCACTCCAAGTGAAGGCCCTACCACAACGTCAGCCGGTGCAGGACAGAGATAAAGTTAGGCCTAGCTTCAGGCAGGTCAGAAACTTACTACGCAGAGGCAAGAAACAGGAGGCCCTACACCCACTCATTGGGGAGGATTCTGATATGTACCCTTCACCCTACAGTGCTCCGGGATGTGCCTGAATTACCACCAGTAAAGGTACTGAAGTGACTACTGTGTCTGTCCCCGTTCTTGCTCTGACCCGGCTGGGTCTCGCCTGTCCTGCATCCCCCTCTCCGTACGCTGCCCTGAGGCCTAGCTCCACCTGTGGGGAGCTATACCATCGAGCTGCCTTATCACCGGCCTCAGTGGAGTGCCGCAGCGCTGGTGATTCTCACCAGAAACCACAGGTGGCGTCACGAACTTCCATAAAATTAACAAACAATCCCCTTTTAAAAGCTGACCCCAGAGTACGGGCCCGGGAGCCGACCACCGCGACATCCCCAAAGGCCAGGCAAAGGCCCGGGTACTGAGTCGTCCCCACCCCCCTGGGCTAGTCACATAGTTAGCAAGTTACTTCATGTTTCGCCAAAGCAAACTGCCTATTGTCCGCTTATAAATTTTGATGCAATACCGGGATTAGGAATTGGATGGCTGCAGTAATAGATTTTAGATGCAGTATCAGGTTAAGAATGATTTTGGTGTTGTTCTACATTTATCCACAAGATGTTGCCAGAGTCTTTGTGGTGGTGACGTTAGAAAGTCTCTGAGTGGCTTACATAAAAACAACAAAGAAGTCCCAATATGGCAGCATTAATTTAGCTGTGGGGGGGTTAATGCCTCAGAGAGTTAGGATTATTACCCAAAGGGCTATTATAGCTGAGAAGATGGGGTCTCCAAATAGTATATTTAAATGTATTTTGTTTTGTATTGTTCTTGGAAGATGTCAGAGGGGGGTGATCTTAGATTGAAGTGTGGGCCAACTGTTGTGTGTGAATCAAGAGGACTGTTAAAGAACCTCCCTTTGGACCCTTGTGGTAGGTGATCGTTCCACCTCCTGCTTCTTACCCTCTCAAGATGGCGGAGGTTCTTGCAGTGGGAGAAGTCCCTCAGCGCCACATCCTGGGGAGTTCACGTTGCGCTGTCAGCCCTGCTTCCAGCATCGCACCCGCGATCTTCCTCCTGCGAGGTTCCGGTGTGTTCCAATCGCTATCAGAGGGAACGCTGGCTCAGGCTTGGGTCTGGTAAGTGCGATCCCTGAGCCCTGTGCCGCTTTGCCGAAGCTGCATGCCCGGGTCTCCTCTTACCACCGCCCTCGCTGCAGGATCTCACAGGTTTGCTCCGGTATCCCGGACTGCACAGCTCTTCTCCGGACACCAACTTTCGCTCTTCCTGGTGGGTAGAGACCGGGTATGTTCTGTTTCAAGGCCCCCTCACACCGGCACCTGCAGTTCCCTCCGGGGTTCTCCTGGGCCGCACCACACGCTTGCAGGAAAGGCCGTGGTCTCAATCTTCGTGGTAGGCCCGATCTCCAGATCCGACACCGCAGCTCCGGAAGCACCTCCGCGGGAAGCCCCCCAGTCCTGGGATGTCTTTAGTACCTTTTAGGTGGTGGATGACCGTGTTAAAGTACTTTAATAGCTAAAATTCTGTCTGGGTTCAGGGAGTTCTTCACCAGACGTCTCCCTCGGCTGCTGGACAATCCCCTCTCCATAATTTTTATCATAGGTACACTTTAACTGTGAGAGACAGAATCTAAAAATAAAAAACAGAAAATCACACTGTATGATTTTTAAATAATTCTGTTGCATTTTATTGCATGAAATAAGTGATCACCTACCAACCAGCAAGAATTCTGGCTCTCACAGACCTGTTAGTTTTTCTTTAAAAAGTCCTTCTACTCTGCACTCATTACCTGTATTAATTGCACCTGTTTAAACTCGCTACTTGTATAAAAGACACCTGTCCACACATTCAATCACATTCCAACCTCTCCACCATGGCCAAGACCAAAGAGCTATCTAAGGACACCAGGGACAAAATTGTAGACCTGTATAAGGCTGGGATGGGCTACACGGCAATAGGTAAGCAGCTTGTTGAGAAGGTAACAACAGTTGGCGCAATTATTAGAAAATGGGAGCAACACAAGATGACTGTCCATCTTCCTCGGTCGGAGGCTCCATGCAAGATCTCGCCCCGTGGGGTAAGGATGATTCTGAGAAAGGTCAAAAATCATCCCAGAACTACATGGGAGGACCTGGTCAATGTCCTGAAGAGAGCTGAGACCACAGCCTCAAACATTACCGTTAGTAACACACTATGCGGTCATGGATTAAAATCCTGCAGGGCACCCAAGGATTGCCAGCACATGTCCAGGCACATTTGAAGTTTGCCAATGACCATCTTGATGATCCAGAGGAGGCATGTGAGAAGGTCATGAAGTCAGAGGAGACCAAAATAGAACTTTTTGGTATCAACTCCACTCGTCGTGTTTGGAGGAAGAAGAAGGATGAGTACAACCCCAAGAACACCATCCCAACTGTGAAGCATGGTGGGGGAAACATCATACTTTGGGAATGCTTTTCTGCAAAGGGGACAGGATGACTGCACCGTATTGAAGGAAGGATGGATGGGGTCATGTATCGCAAGATTTTGGCCAACAATCTCCTTCCCTCAGTAAGAGCATTGAAGATGGGTCGTGGCTGATTCTTTCAGCATGACAATGACCAGAAACACACAGCCAGGGCAACTAAGGAGTGGCTCCTTAAGAAGCATTTCAGGGTCCTGGAGTGGCCTAGCCAGTCTCCTGACCTAAACCCAATAGAAAATCTTTCGAGGGAGCTAGAACTCAATGTTGCCCAGCAAGAGACCCGAAACATGAAAGATCTGGAGAAGATCTGTATGGAGGAGTGGACCAAAATCCCTGCTGCAGTGTGTGCAAACTTGTTCTAGAACTACAGTAAACATCTGACCTCTGTAGTAGCAAGCAAAGGTTTCTGTAATAAATACTAATTTCATGCAATAAAATGAAAATTAATTATGTAAAAGTCATACAATGTGATTTTCTGGATATTTTTTTAGATTCTATCTCTCACAATTGGAGTGTGCCTACAATATGAATTACAGACCTCTCCATTCTTTGTAGGTGGGAAAACGTGCAAAATCGGTAGTGTATGAAATGCTTATTTTCCCCACTGTATATGTAACAATTATTGCTGTTTAGACAGCTGGACGAACATTTTATGAAGTCAGAAGATCATTAGTTCTGATTGGTAGCCATCATTGATGTGATTGTTCCGTTGTTCCGTGGGCACACAATATCATGTTATTGGCAGCACATCACCTGTTTACACAGGACAATGTTCTGCCAATAATGGTGATTTTAAAAGCATTTTGCTTGTTTATTGGGTGATTACCAGCCTGTTTGCACTACTTTCCAAATTATTATGCAAATGCTGTTATTCTCTGATTTTCCTAAATGATCAATGCAAATGAGTACAATGTTGAAATCATCAACCGCTAGAGTATAAATCACATTTTATTGGTAAAACTTCCCAATGATAACAGTATTCTTTTCAAAACTAAAAAAAACCCGAAAATGCACAGTTCCAAATTATTATGCGCAACTGAGTTTCCAATCATTTTATTGGTTGTGAAAAACTGAAAATAGTCAATTGTTGAATTTGCAGCATTAAAAAGTACTGAAATCAAAAGCTTTTTCAATCAAAAACATCTTAACAGGCCAAGCTTGTCACGGGTGTGTCGCCACGAAGATCGTCACGATTACACAGCCTGACTTCTCGCAGCTGACTTTTTGGTGCTTTGTGTTTTCGGCAGTGAGGGAGTTAATTCTCTTTCTCTCTGTGCTAGACGAGGTCCAGCCTCGCCCAGCTGCAATCAATGCTGCTGTAGTGAGTCTCCTTCAAATGCCTGCTGGTCTGTTTGGGAAGTGTCGGTGAAAGCTTTTCATACAGAGACAGTGTGACATTTTCACCGACCCACTTAGTCTTTCTCCAGCTACCATGGATCCAGTAGCCGGTCTAGCTCGGCAGTTGCAGAGTTTGTCCATGGAGCTGGCGGACGTTAGGTCCAAGGTTTTGCATCCTCTGGAGCAAGCCGGACCAGAACCTAAAGTAGCTCTCCCTGACAGGTTCACTGGGGGGCGGGACAAGTTTTTTGTTTTCCGGGAGGCATGCAAATTGTACTTTCGGCTGCGGCCTCGGTCATCGGGGAGTGAAGAACAAAGGGTGGGAATTGTCATCTCGCTCCTACAAGGGGACCCACAATCTTGGGCGTTCTCTCTTCCCCCGGGCTCCCCGGCTCTCCAGTCAGTGGATAGGTTTTTCGCTGCTCTGGGACTCGTATATGATGACCCAGATCGGATCTCCCTTGCTGAGTCTAAGTTACGTAGGATCCAGCAGGGAGATCGTCCGGCGGAGGAATTCTGTTCGGAGTTCCGTAGGTGGGCCACGGACACCCAGTGGAATGACCCGGCTCTTAGGAGCCAGTTTTGTCAAGGTTTATCCGACAAATTACAGGATGTGTTGGCACAGTATGACTCTCCCGCGTCACTGGAAGCCACTATGGCCCTGGCTATTCGCGTTGACAGACGGCTTCGGGAGAGGTGCGGGATAACTCGACCCCCTGTGATGACTCCACCTCCTACAAGGTCCCCTCATATGGTGGTTCCCCTGGTCAGTCCAGAGGAGCCTATGCAATTAGGAGGGACATCATTTCGGGGGAGGGGACCGGTGGTGCGCCATAAGACAGGAAGGTGTTTCTTCTGCGGGAGAAAGGGACATTTTATTGGGGGGTGTCCATCCCGTCCCTTGCAGAGTGAAGAGTCGTCGGAAAACTGTTGATCCCAGGTTGTGTGGTGGACGGCAATCTGGGAGTAGGTATTTCGTCCCTAGGTTCGTCTCAGTTTCTCGTACCGGCGGAGGTGGTGGTGGGTACGAGAACTGAGAGGATATCTGTTCTTCTGGATAGTGGGGCCGGGGCTAATCTGGTTGATGCTCGGTTTGCCCGGGTTCAAGGTATGCGATTGAGTGAGTTGGCTAAACCCATCCCCATATTCTCGATCGATGCCAGGCCTCTCGGTCAGGGAAGTTTTTTGCAAGCTGTGCATGACGTAAAACTTCAAGTGGGGGCGATACATAAAGAACTGTTGTCTTGCTACGTGTTGGAGGGTCTTCCCACTCCTATAGTGTTGGGCCTTCCTTGGTTAACTAAGCATAACCCGGTTATTAATTGGCAAACCAGAGAGATAAGCCAATGGAGTAAATTCTGTAATAAAAACTGCATGAACACGGTCATCGGTGAGGTTACTCCTTGGGTCTTACCTCCATTTCTGGCGGACTTTGAGGATGTATTCTCGGAGAAAGGGTGTCAGGAACTACCTCCTCATCGCGAGTATGACTGTTCTGTAAAACTGCTCCCTGAGGCCAAGTTACCTAAAGCTAGGTTGTATAACCTTTCTGGTCCTGAGAGGCAGGCCATGAAGGATTATATTTCAGAAAGTCTGGCTAAGGGGCATATTAGACCTTCATCTTCACCGGTGGCTGCGGGGTTCTTCTTTGTTAAGAAGAAAGATGGAGGCCTACGCCCTTGCCTGGATTTCCGTGAACTTAATCGGATTACGGTCCGAGATCCGTATCCACTCCCACTTATTCCCGATCTCTTTAATCAGATCGTGGGCGCCAAATGGTTCTCTAAGTTGGATCTCAGGGGGGCGTACAATCTGATTAGGATGAAGGAGGGGGATGAGTGGAAGACGGCGTTTAACACTCCGGAGGGGCATTATGAGAACCTTGTCATGCCATTCGGTCTGACTAATGCCCCGGCGGTGTTCCAACACTTTGTTAATGACATTTTTCGCCGCCTGGTGGGACAGTTTGTTGTCATATATCTGGATGATATCTTAATTTACTCGCCGGATCTGGTGTCTCATCAGGAGCACGTTAGGCAGGTGTTACAGATCTTGCGGGATAATAAACTGTATGCCAAATGGGAAAAGTGTGTGTTCGCCGTACAGGAACTCCAGTTTTTAGGCTTCCTGGTTTCAGCGTCCGGTTTTCGTATGGACCCTGGGAAAGTGCGGGCAGTTCTTGAGTGGGATCGGCCAGAGAATCTTAAGGCACTACAACGTTTCCTGGGGTTTGCTAATTATTACCGGAAGTTCATTCGTAATTTCTCGTCCATGGTTAAGCCTCTCACAGACATGACTAAAAAGGGGACGGATTTTTCTAGGTGGTCTGACAAGGCTTGTCAAGCATTCTCCTGCTTGAAAAAATGTTTTGCCTCGGCACCCATACTCATTCAACCTGATGCGTCACAGCCATTCATTGTAGAGGTAGACGCTTCCGAGGTAGGGGTGGGAGCAGTATTGTCACAAGGTTCGTCCCCTGGTAAGTGGCATCCGTGCGCCTTTTTCTCTAAAAAATTGTCGTCCGCTGAGAGGAATTACGATGTCGGCAATAGGGAACTCTTAGCCATTAAGTTAGCTTTTGAGGAGTGGCGCCATTTTTTGGAGGGGGCAGTCCATCCGGTCACCGTCATCACCGATCACAAGAACCTGCTATATCTGGAGTCCGCAAAACGTCTGAATCCCAGACAAGCTAGGTGGTCATTGTTTTTTACCAGGTTTAATTTTGTCGTTACATATCGTCCTGGGTCAAAAAATGTAAAGGCGGATGCCTTATCTCGTAGTTTCCCTGGGGCCGGGAATACGGACGACCCGATTCCTATCCTTCAGGAGGGGGTGGTGGTTTCGGCAGTATGCTCTGAGCTGGAGGAGGAGGTATTGGAGGCTCAGGGGGACGCCCCTGTTGGACCTCCGGGGAGACTGTTTGTTCCAGATCAGTTGCGACAAAAGGTGATCGAGGCACACCATAACTCAGTTTTGGCAGGACACCCGGGGAGTAAAGCAACTGTGGATCTTCTCTCGCGTCGGTTTTGGTGGCCTAACTTACATAAGGAGGTGGTAACTTTTGTCGCGTCCTGTGGGGTTTGTGCGCGCTCTAAGACCTCACATACCCGTCCGTCTGGGGCCCTCTTACCTTTGAAGATCCCGGAGCGTCCTTGGACTCATCTGTCTATGGACTTTATTACGGGCCTCCCTCCGTCTTCGGGTAAAACGGTCATACTCGTTGTAGTGGACAGGTTCAGCAAGATGGCACATTTTATCGCTCTTCCGGCTCTCCCTAATGCTAAAACTCTTGCGCAGGTGTTCATTGGGGAGATTGTGAGGCTTCACGGGGTACCCTCCGATGTGGTGTCTGATCGGGGGTCTCAGTTTGTGTCCAAGTTCTGGAAGGCGTTTTGTGCACGGCGGGGGATGCATTTGTCATTCTCATCGGCTTTTCACCCTCAGACCAACGGTCAGACGGAACGTATGAACCAGAGCTTGGAGACATATCTCCGGTGTTTTGTGTCAGAGAACCAGGAGGACTGGGCTTCTTTCTTACTTCTGGCAGAGTTTGCTCTCAATAATAGGCGGAGCGAGTCCACTGGTAAGTCCCCGTTTTTTGGGGCATATGGTTTTCACCCCCAGTTTTGTACTTTCAGTAGGGGGGGCTCTTCGGGGGTTCCTGAGGAGGAACGATTTTCCTCATCACTCGCTTCAGTATGGAGAGGGGTGCTGAAGAATCTGAATACTATGGGGAACCGATACAAACGTATGGCTGATAGGAGGAGAGTGTCTGGTCCGGACCTAAGTGTGAACGATCGGGTATGGTTGTCTACCAGGAATATTAAACTTAAGGTTCCCTCCTGGAAACTGGGTCCCAGGTTCATCGGGCCGTACAGAATCAGTTCTATTATTAATCCGGTGGCATTCCGTCTTGACCTCCCCCCTACGTTTAAAATTCACAACGTGTTCCACAGATCGTTGCTTAAGAGGTATGTGGCGCCGGTGGTACCGTCACCTTTACCTCCCCCTCCAGTGGTGGTCAATGGTAACTTGGAGTTCCAGGTATCAAGGGTCATCGATTCACGTTTTAATCGCCGGTCCCTTCAGTACCTGGTTCATTGGAAAGGGTATGGTCCTGAGGAGAGGATGTGGGTTCCTGCGTCGGATATTAACGCAGACCGATTAGTTCGGGCCTTCCACACGACTCACCCGGATAAACCTGGCCCTGAGGGTCCGGAGGCCCCTCGTAGAAGGGGGGGTACTGTCACGGGTGTGTCGCCACGAAGATCGTCACGATTACACAGCCTGACTTCTCGCAGCTGACTTTTTGGTGCTTTGTGTTTTCGGCAGTGAGGGAGTTAATTCTCTTTCTCTCTGTGCTAGACGAGGTCCAGCCTCGCCCAGCTGCAATCAATGCTGCTGTAGTGAGTCTCCTTCAAATGCCTGCTGGTCTGTTTGGGAAGTGTCGGTGAAAGCTTTTCATACAGAGACAGTGTGACAAAGCTACATGTTAACATAGGACTTCTTTTTTGATATCACCTTCACAATTTTTTGGATAGTGTCTGCTTGAATTTCTTTGTGGTATGTCAGAATGCCAGAGCTACTGTTTTGATATGAACAGCTGCCTACCCTTATCGATCTTTTGTTTGAGGATACTCCAAAGGTTCTCAATAAAGTTGAGGTCAGGAGAAGATGGCGACCTTACAATTTTTTTTCTCCTTTTATGCCCTTAGCAGCCAATGACTCAGAGGTATTCTTTGCAGCATGAGATGGTGCATTGTCATGCATGAAGATGATTTTGCCACAGATGAAATAGTTCTTCTTTTTGTACCATGGAAGAAAGTAGTTAGCAACAAACTCTATGTACTTTTCCAAAGTCATTTTCACACCTTCAGGACCCAAATCATGACTTCGCCACCTCCTTGCTGACGTCGCAGCCTTGTTGGGACATGGTGGTCATCCAGCAACCATCCACAACTTCACCCATGTGAACCATCAAGGGTTGCACGGCACTCATTAGTAAACAAGACTGTTTTAAAATTAATCTTCATGTACTATATGTTTAGGCTCACTGCAACTGTTTCTGCTTGTAAGCACTGATTAGGGGTGGTCAAATAATAGGTTTATGCACAACTGTAAGCCTCTGGAGGATCCTACAACTTGAGGTTCATGGGCACCAGCAGCTTCAAATACCTCTTTGCTGCTTTGTAATGGTATTTTAACAGCTACTCTCTTGATCTGATAAATTGTCTGGCATAAACCTTCCTCATTATACCTTTTTCTGCACAAACCTGTCGGTGCTCTGTATCAGCTACAAATGTTTTTACAGCACAATGATCACGCTTAAGTTTTCATGAAATATTTAGTGTTTTCATACTTTGTCCAAAACATTGCACTATTTGATCATTTTTGGCAGAGAGATCCTTTTTTTCCCCATTGTTTCCCTTGAAACCTGTGACCTGCTTAAAGGGAGCCTGTCACCAACTTTTTCTCATATGTTGTAGGGCCACTACCTGTAAGCCCTCATGTACAGCATTCTAATATGCTGTATATATGCCTCCAATCCGGCCTGCAAGACAAGAAAAAGACCTTTTATTATACTCACCTATGGGGAGGTCCGGTCCGATGGGTGTCGCTGGTCTGGATCTAGCCCCTCCTCTCTTATTGCGATGCCATCCTCCTTCTCTGCTTCAGGTGGGTGACACGTCCTACTCAGTGTCCAGCATCGTGCTCCTGCACAGGCATACTTCTCTCTGCCCTGTTGCCGGCAGAGTAAAGTACTGCAGTGTGTATGCGCCTTTGGTCTTTGGCCTTTTTGCTGCGCATGCGCACTGCAATACTTTACTCTGCCGTCGAGAGGGCAGAGAGAAGTACACTTGTGCAGGAGCGCGATGCTGAACACTGTGTGGATGACATAGGACGTGTGTATCATTGTTACGCTCAGTTGCTCCGGAACATGCCCACATATGATATGAAGCTGGGACATACACCCAGATTTAGTGTACATGCCCTGAAAGCTGATATTCGTTGTGCAAGCGCAGGATCTGTTGGGAGATTTCGGTGATGTAGGGGGCAGTGAAGGGAAGGAATTATGATGCGATGGACGTGGAGAATTTAAAAAGCCATTTGACTGACAGTGACTGGAAAGCTAGAGACCCCCACCTTTATGACTGAAACAGAAGGTATGTGGCTGTGGCGCCCCTGAGGGTTCGACCGCCACAGGGATGCTGCACTTCTTTAATGGAGTGTAGTGTTCCTCCACTGAGGTAAGAACAGTGTGATGGTCGGGACCCAACCTTTGCATCCAACACCACATTTCTCCACCAGAGGGGGCTAGAATGCACTAGATGCTGCCCTCCTGGTTACAGGAGACTGGGGAACCAAGAGTTAGGGGAACCAGTTAGTGGGTGAGGGCGGAGGACTCACAATTTAGTGACACTTTAAATTTCATATTTAATAAAAAGCCATCTTTGGTTTTGGTCTTTTGTGCTGTCAATTACTGAGTGGTACTGTGATCTCCCACCCTGAACGCGGATCCTGTGTGGGCCTGCATCGGATGGGGACACAGCCCTCGTACACCGGCCTTGGGACGAGGGGCAGGTTGCAGACGAGGAATGTCTCAACCTGGTCAAAGACCATGACCAAGAAGGCCCGGAGCTTAGGAGTGTAGCTCCACAGCAAATGAATCCCGGGGAGGATGCAGACAGAGCGGTGTATGCCACCTGTCCTCACCACCTGATATATTCAGAGGGAGTCCGGCTGCAAGAGGGGTACCGGCCCCCGACACCCGACCTTGCTACTCCATGTCCTGGTCGGGAAAGCCCGGTAGGCCCTGAGGATCCCACCGGGTATCGGAAGGCGCGGAGCTGCCACCCATGCCCTTGTTCTGAGAGGAGCTCAGAGGGAGACCCGGCCTATTCACACACACAGACAGAAGAGGATACGGTCTGTAGTTCAGGAACACTCCGGTGTAGGATCCCGATCGTATGCTGGACTTACTCGGAGGTTGTCGGACCCCCCCCGTCCCTGGTGACCGCAGGACTCCGCGGGGAGCAGGGAGCCACCTTCCTTCTGCCATCTCTAATGTGAGTAAAGCCTTGGAAGTTCACCCCTATGGCCTCCGGACTGTTTATTCTGCGCTACACCGCACGACGCGGCACCCATACTCCTCTACTACTACCCTCTCCATCCTGTCCCTCTGCCCTGAGGCCTCGCTCCGCCTGTGGGGAGTAGTAATAACTTTGGCCGCCATAACACCATGACTCAGCGGACGGCAGCGGCGCTGGTGGCCTTCACCAGGTGCCACAGGTGGCGTAGTCGTAAATCAGCCACTCAACCCGGATAAGCCCACACCATCCTTTTTAAATTGTGACGGCCCTGAGCACGGGTCGGGTCCGGGCCACGGCTGCACACCATCTCTCCATCATAGGACCCGACTCCGAGTCCCCCATCTCCCAGGGTAAAGAAAAGGGCTTTCGAGTAGAGGCGTCACATGGCCAGGTCCCCACTATCAGTATTTGGTCAGTAACTAGGGAGGGAGCCAAAACCAGGAGTGGGTGATAAATGCAGAATTGGTGCACTTGTTTGTATTATACCCTTTCTCTGATTGTTCCTCACCTGGTTTGGGCTCTCACTCCTGAGAAAACATACTGACTGATGTAAGGTGGCTAATAGTCGACGGGAGGTACAGTACAGACCAAAAGTTTGGACACACCTTCTCATTTAAAGATTTTTCTGTATTTTCATGACTATGGAAATTGTACATTCACACTAAAGGCATCAAAACTATGAATTAACACATGTGGAATTATATACTTAACAAAAAAGTGTGAAACAACTGAAAATATGTCTTATGTTCTAGGTTCTTCAAAGTAGCCACCTTTTGCTTTGATGACTGCTTTGCACACTCTTGGCATTCTCTTGATGAGCTTCAAGAGGTAGTCACCGGAAATGGTCTTCCAACAATCTTGAATGAGTTCCCAGAGATGCTTAACACTTGTTGGCCCTTTTGCCTTCATTCTGCGGTCCAGATCACCCCAAACCATCTCAATTGTGTTCAGGTCTGGTGACTGTGGAGGCCAGGTCATCTGGCGTAGCACCCCATCACTCTCCACCTTGGTCAATAGCCCTTACACAGCCTGGAGGTGTGTTTGGGGTCATTGTCCTGTTGAAAAATAAATGATGGTCCAACTAAACGCAAACCGGATGGAATAGCATGCCGCTGCAAGATGCTGTGGTAGCCATGCTGGTTCAGTATGCCTTTAATTTTGAATAAATCCCCAACAGTGTCACCAGCAAAGCACCCCCACACCATCACACCTCCTCCTCCATGCTTCACGGTGGGAACCAGGCATGTAGAGTCCATCCGTTCACCTTTTCTGCGTCGCACAAAGACACGGTGGTTGGAACCAAACGTCTTAAATTTGGACTCATCAGACCAAAGCACAGATTTCCACTGGTCTAATGTCCATTCCTTGTGTTCTTTAGCCCAAACAAGTCTCTTCTGCTTGTTGCCTGTGTGGCGCCCCTGAGGGTTCAGTCGCCACAGGGGTACTGCACCTCAGAATGAGGTGTGGTATCTCCTCTCCAAGGTACGGATGGAGTACCTCACAGGACCCCAACCACACACTCAACACTACACCACTCCAGTTCTGAAGGGGACCAAAAGCACCATAGTGCTGCCCCGGGCCTGAATGGAGGAGTTGGGGGGAACCAAAGTTAGGGGGAACCATGTAGTGAGTGAGGGTGGAGGAAGCACTTTACTTTAGCACTTAATAGATTCATATATACAGTACAGACCAAAAGTTTGGACACACCTTCTCATTTAAAGATTTTTCTGTATTTTCATGATTATGAAAATTGTACATTCGCACTGAAGGCATCAAAACTATGAATTAACACATGTGGAATTATATACTTAACAAAAAAGTGTGAAACAACTGAAAATATGTCTTATATTCTAGGTTCTTCAATGTAGCCACCTTTTGCTTTGATGACTGCTTTGCACACTCTTGGCATTCTCTTGATGAGCTTCGAGAGGTAGTCACCGGAAATGGTCTTCCAACAATCTTGAAGGAGTTCCCAGAGATGCTTAGCACTTGTTGGCCCTTTTGCCTTCACTCTGCGGTCCAGCTCACCCCAAACCATCTCGATTGGGTTCAGGTCTGGAGACTGTGGAGGCCAGGTCAACTGGCATAGCACCCCATCACTCTCCTTTGTGGTCAAATAGCCCTTACACAGCCTGAGGTGTGTTTGGGGTCATTGTCCTGTTGAAAAATAAATGATGGTCCAACTAAACGCAAACCGGATGGAATAGCATGCCGCTGCAAGATGCTGTGGTAGCCATGCTGGTTCAGTATGCCTTCAATTTTGAATAAATCCCCAACAGTGTCACCAGCAATGCACCCCCACACCATCACACCTCCTCCTCCATGCTTCATGGTGGGAACCAGGCATGTAGAATCCATCCGTTCACCTTTTCAGCGTCGCACAAAGACACGGTGGTTGGAACCAAAGATCTCAAATTTGGACTCATCAGACCGAAGTACAGATTTCCAGTGGTTTAATGTCCATTCCTTGTGTTCTTTAGCCCAAACAAGTCTCTTCTGCTTGTTGCCTGTCCTTAGCAGTGGTTTCCTAGCAGCTATTTTACCATGAAGGCCTGCTGCACAAAGTCTCCTCTTAACAGTTGTTGAAGAGATGTGTCTGCTGCTAGAACTCTGTGTGGCATTGACCTGGTCTCTAATCTGAGCTGCTGTTAACCTGCGATTTCTGAGGCTGGTGACTTGGATAAACTTATCCTCAGAAGCAGAGGTGACTCTTGGTCTTCGTTTCCTGGGGCGGTCCTCATGTGAGCCAGTTTCTTTGTAGCGCTTGATGGTTTTTGCAACTGCACTTGGGGACACTTTCAAAGTTTGCCCAAGTTTTCAGACTGACTGACCTTTATTTCTTAAAGTAATGATGGCCACTCGTTTTCTTTACTTAGCTGCTTTTTTCTTGCCATAATACAAATTCTAACAGTCTATTCAGTAGGACTATCAGCTGTGTATCCACCAGACTTCTGCACAACACAACTGATGGTCCCAACCCCATTTATAAGGCAAGAAATCCCACTTATTAAACCTGACAGGGCACACCTGTGAAGCGAAAACCATTTTCGGTGACTACTTCTTGAAGCTCATCAAGAGAATGTCATGAGTGTCCAAAGCAGTCATCAAAGCAAAAGGTGGATTCTTTGAAGAACCTAGAATATAAGACATATTTTCAGTTGTTTCACACTTTTTTGTTAAGTATATAATTCCACATGTGTTAATTCATAGTTTTGATGCCTTCAGTGTGAATGTACAATTTTCATAGTCATGAAAATACAGAAAAATCTTTAAACGAGAAGGTGTGTCCAAACTTTTGGTCTGTACTGTATGTATCACAGAGATGGCTGGTTTCTGTGATGTAACCCGGTGTATTTTCTCTAGTGCACGCCTGCACTAAGAGGTCTAATTGTTGCACCTGGGAGCCGGGGTACGGG
Organism: Phyllobates terribilis; assembly: GCF_046119375.1. Taxonomy (NCBI): domain Eukaryota; kingdom Metazoa; phylum Chordata; class Amphibia; order Anura; family Dendrobatidae; genus Phyllobates; species Phyllobates terribilis. The sequence goes on along the minus strand of NW_027362761.1, from coordinate 21,832,212 downwards.
TTGCTAGGAGAAATAGGAGGGTCCAGCAACCCACATACCTCACCTCTGGTTGTGGTTTCCAGCCTATATAAGGGAGATTGTTGTTTGTCACATGGTCTGTGTGTGTGGAGGGAGAAGGCCTCCAGTGTATGCTTTGCCTCCAGACCAAGCCAGGACACTGGACGCTACACCAGCCTGTGTGACCACAGCGCTGGCCATCCAGAGGCTTTGCTATAAGGACTGTTATCTTTGTTTTTGCCTGCACAGAAGGCTGTTTTGTTTGCATTTTCCTTTTGAACGGTTTATAAAGCAAATAAACTACTATGGAAATTTCAAGGAACATGCCCCCTGTTTGCCTCAAACCGCACCTGAGTGAGTACCATCCCTACAATTTGTGTTAGATGTGTGGGCAGCGTTTCCAGCAGAGACGAGGGACTGCATGTCCTGGGTCAAGTCTGTCGCAAGCCAGCAAGCTGTTACAGCAGATCCAGCAGCACCAGCAGGAACAACGGCAGCAGATGCAGCTTCTGGCAACCGCCATCCAGGGCAGGACGAGCGCCCCAACCCCGAGTCCGGCTGATGACTCCCACGTCCGGAAGGCGATAAGATGGGCTTTGCAGAAAATGACCCCAGGAGATGACGTTGAGGCCTTCCTAACAGTGTTTGAAAGGGTCGCCGAACCCAATAAACCACTATGGACATTTAAAGGAACATGCCTCCTGTTTGCCTCAAACCGCACCTGAGTGAGTACCATCCCTACTCCGTATACTGACCAAATACTGATAGTGGTGCCTTGTAGTGATGAGCAAGCATGCTCGCTACTGCTCGGTGCTCGCCCGAGCATCTCACTGCTCGAGATGCTCGGCGCTCGCCGAATATTTCCAGGGTTGCTCGGGTCTCCTCCCTGCATGTTTGGCGCTCTTTAGAGTGCCAATGAACATGCAGGGATTGCCTGCCACTCACTGTAATGCAGTAGCCATGTTGGTTGTGGCATTACAGTGATTGGCTGACCGCACAGCGTCATCAGGTCTATATCAGACCTGGCGCCGCCATGCTCGTCACAGTCACTCCGGAATCAGACAGTGTAGGGAGAGCTGCTGCTGAGCTAGGGAGAGATTTGCTTGTTTCTAGTTAGTGCAGGTGTAACAAACTATATTAGAGACACATATCTATCTCAACAAACAGTCCTTCTGAGGACTAATCCATCTGCAGAGATATCAGGCAGGCAGTGTATATAGCAGACTGCAGTGCACATAGCACAAGAGGCTCCATTCCAGTTCTGTCTGCTGCTGCTGTTAGATATTTCTAGAAATAGGCCCAGGTCTCAGGGGCCAGTAATATTTTTTTTGGATCTTAATCCTGATTATTTGCTTAATAAGCAATCCAGAGAACACTGTTTTTCGGCGCCATTTGCTTGTTGCAACTGCAGAATACAGCCAGGTCCTTTCCATATTACAGTGCTAAAAATCCAGCTATTTAAAACTGTGTTTTCTCCGTCACACGGATCACATATATGTTTTCAGAAAATACTGCCATTTCTGACCTCCATTAAAAATTTGTTTCAGTGTGTCAGTGAAGCAATTGACACCAGTTTGCTGTTCAAAATAGTTACCTACAGGCCAGGTATTTAAAACTGTGGTTTCACATTATAATCACATATAAATTTGCTCCAAATTCAGTCATTTGTAGTGAGCGTGGAAGATAATGTCCTCCATTTAAAATGGACAAGGCAAGTGGCAAGGGACGGGGAACTGGACGTGATGGTGATGATGGTTCACGCAGAGGCTGAGGCCGTGGGCAAGCTGAAATTGTGCCACAACAAACACCCACATCTTCCTGTCCCAATTAATAGGGGACCGCAGAACACCACTATTGAACACAGAGCAGTGTGAAAAGGTTATTGGTTGGATAGCAGATAATGCTTCCAGTCACTTAGCAACCACCACCTTGTCTTCCATACGGTCAAGTCTCAGTAGCTGTGAGTCTGGACCGCATATTCCTCACCCTGAACCTCCTTCCTCCCACCATGCCGAGTGCCCGGAGACAACTGATCCCACACTTGGACACTCCGAAGAGCTGTTCACTTTTCCATTTATAGATTCGGGCCTCTCGCCCGGTCCACTTGAAGCGGGGCAAGAGGAGATCGCATGTAGCGATGCCCAAATATTTGAGCAGCCACGGTCACACGAAGGCGACGGTGGGAAAGTATCACAAGAGGTGGACGATGATGAGACACATTTGCCAGAAAGTCAGGAGGAGGACCAGAGTGCGGAAGTGGAAGACGAGGTGGTGGATGATATAGTAACTGACCCAACCTGGCAGGAGGACATGCAGAGCGAGAACAGCAGCACACAGGGGGAGGGAGGCAGAGCACCCCAACAGGCAGGAAGAAGCAGTGTGGTGGCCGCAGAAAGAAGGCAGGCAACCGTTCCCCGTAACACCAACACGAAGGAAGTTGCCAGTACAACTGTTAGGTCTTCCCGAGTATGGTTGTTTTTTAAAGACTCTGCCGATAACCCCAAAAAGGCCATTTGCACCACCTGCCAGGCCAACATCAACAGGGGTGGTAAAACGACCAGCCTTACCACCACCAGCATGATCAGGCACATGGCAGCAAAGCACCCGGCTTTGTGGGCCGAACCCCAGGGTCCAGGAACAGTGTCTGCAGGTGGCACCACTGCTTCTTCCGCTGTTGTGCATGCAAGCCAATCCCCTGTCCATGGTGCATGCGAAGATGCCTCCTGCCTTGCACCTGTCATTGCACACTCTCAAGTAGCAGCATCAGGAAGCATGTCTACGTCCTTGTCCCAGCGCAGCGTTCAGTTGTCCATACCCCAGTCCATGGAATGCAAGCGCAAATATTCAGCCAACGCCCCACAGGCCACACTACTAAATTCCCATATTTCGCCACTGCTTGCACTAGAAATGTTGCCTTTTAGGCTCGTGGAGACGGAAGCATTCCACAACCTGATGGCGGCGGCCGTTCCTCGGTACTCGGTCCCCAGCCACCACTATTTCTCCCTGTGTGCCGTCCCGGCATTACACAAGGCCGTGTCCTCAACATCGCAGTTACTAGGAAAGTCCACCTAACCACGGACATGTAGACAAGTGCTTGTGGGCAGGGACGGTACATCTCGCTGTCGGCACACTGGGTTAACATAGTGGAAGCGGGAACCCAGTCATACCTTGGGATGGAACAGGTCCTCCCGACACCGAGGATTGCGAGCCCTAGGTCAATTAGGATGGCCCCCACAGTTTACAACTTCTGCACCTCATCCTCCTTAGCCTCTTCCTCCTCTTCAGCCTCCATCTCCAAAATGACCACATCAGTCACAAGCTGGAAGCACTGCAGCACTGCCTCAGCCAAGTGCCAACAGCCTCATCTCATCCCAACGTGGATTGGGTGACAATGAGGAAGAAGAGGAGGAAGAAGAGGAGCTAGTTTCATGCATATAGACGGTACTACCCACACAACTCTCATACCGTCTGTTCAGCGTGGATGGCCAGAGGACAGAGAGAAGGAGGAAGAGAGCAAGGTCAGTCATCCTCTTGGTGAGGACACAGAAGTCTTGCCTGTTAGCAGTCTGGCACGCATAGCTGAGTTCAGGTTACGCTACCTTTCCCATGACCCTCGCCTTCTCAAAATTTTGGGTGACAGTCATTACTGGTTGGTGACACTTCTAGACCCATGCTACAAGGAGAATTTTATATCTCTTATTCCTGAGGCAGACAGGTCTACAAAAATGGGGCAGTACCAGAAGGCCCTTGCTGTGGAACTATTAAAAAAAAATTCCCATCTGAAAACGCTGGCGGCAGAGGTCACAGTTCGTTGGACAACCAAGGAGTACAGGAGAGAGAGAGACACAACTTCAATCCAGCAGGGGAACACTGTCAAAGTTCTGGGAGAATTTTCTCAGCCCCACCCATCGAACAGGCCCTGAGGCGCGGGGTACTCTCACAAGGAGTGCAAAGTTTGGGAAGATACTGAGGGAGTACCTTGCCGACCGTACCAACGTTCCCCGTGATTCCTCTGTGACTTATAATTATTGTGTATCCAAGCTGGATATGTGGAATGAACTGGCTTTCTTCGCCTTGGAGGTCCTGGGCTGCCTTGCCACTAGCGTTTTATCAGAGGGGGTTTTTAGTGCCGCTGGTGGAATTATATCTGATAAGCGCATCCGCCTGTCAACTGAAAATGCTGACAGGCTGACTCATATAAAAATGAACAAGGGCTGGATTGGGCCAGACTTCTCAACACCACCGAATGATAGCAGCGTAACATAAACTCCAATCCAGTGTCTTTTCTTGGGAGGTGTATTCCCATGCACCTCTTCACACCCACACATGGGTATACACTTCCTGATTTTGGCTATTTGCTCATGTCATCCTCCTTCTCCTCATCCTCATCCTCCACCACCATATCACCAGGTTGATGCAACACCCACATAATTTTTTGAAAGGGTGTTTATGATGCCCTAAAAAAAATTTTTATACAGTATGTATACCCCCCAGGGGTAAATGTTTGTCAGCCCATACACTTAGTGCATGGGCATTACAAGTATAGGAGACCGCTCCTTTCTAATGGGAACATTTTTTTATGAGTCCCTCTAAGTCTCTTCCACGGGGCATTGGAGAGCCTCTCAATTTTTGGCAGCCCTTGCATTCACTGCATAGGCCAACTCTATGGAAGACCCACTTCCTAATAATGGGAACATTTTGTCATGAGGCCCTGTATGTCTCTTCCAATGAGCATTGGAGTGCCTCTCAATTTTTGGCAGCCCTTGCATTCAATGCATAGGCCAACACTATGGGAGACCCTCTCCTTGCTTTTTTTTTTTTTTAATTCTTTTTATTAACTTTTTTCAAAAGATAACAATACAGCAAAAGACAGTATCTATAATATAACCGGGGATGCGTACCTCTGTCTGAAGCCTCGATAGACTGCGCATGCGTGACGCGCAGTCTGGCTCCAGACAGAAGCAGGCATCCAGCCGTTACAGGTAAGAGGAGGTGTATGGCGCCGGAGATCGAGGTATGCGTAGACACTGAACGCATACCGCGATCTCCGGTGCCATACTTGCATACTTACCTGACCGGGAGCAGCGTTGCCGCGGCGCTTCTCTTCTGGCCGGAGACAGGGGGCAGGAGTGAGGCGTCGGATCGGCGCGTGCGCATGGCGCTATCCTTCGCCATTTTACTGAAGACATATTTACAGTGTGTCTTCAGCAAAATGGTGCTGGACAGCGCGGTGCTCCGGCGCCACTCTCCTCCCCCGGCCTCCAGCAGAACAGGACGCTGCAGCGCTGGAGTACAGAGAAGAAAGGTGAGTATAACTGTTTATTTTTTTTTGTATGTGTGTACAGTGTGAAAGGGAAGAGGGGGCCACACATATCAGGATTGTGGGGTGAGGGGACCATGCATATACCAGGATTGTGGGGTGAGGGGTACCACGCATACCAGGATTGGGGGGTGAGGGGTACCAGGCATACCAGGATTGGGGGTGAGGGGTACCACGCATACCGGGAATGGGGATGAGGGGAGCCACGCATACCGGGAATGGGGATGAGGGGAGCCACGCATACTGGGAATGGGGATGAGGGGAGCCACGCATACCGGGAATGGGGATGAGGGGAGCCACGCACACCGGGATTGGGGATGAGGGGAGCCACGCACACTGGGATTGGGGATGAGGGGAGCCACGCATACCGGGATTGGGGATGAGGGGAGCCACGCATACCGGGATTGGGGATGAGGGGTGCCACGCATACCGGGAATGGGGATGAGGGGAGCCACACATAGAGGGATTGGGGATGAGGGGTGCCACGCATACCGGGAATGGGGATGAGGGGAGCCACACATACAGGGATTGGGGATGAGGTGTGCCACGCATACCGGGATTGGGGATGAGGGGTGCCACGCATACAGGGATTGGGGATGAGGGGTGCCACGCATACAGGGATTGGGAATGAGGGGTGCCACGCATACCAGGATAGGGATGAGGAGTGCCATGCTACCAGGATTCGGATGAGGGGCCATGCATACCAGTATAGAGGAGGGATGGGATAGCATATATACCAGGATAGGGATGAGGGATGGGGTACCATGCATACCAGGATAGGGATGAGGGGTGCCATGCATACCTGGATAGGGGATGAGGGGTGCCATGCATACGGGGATAGGGGATGAGGGGTGCCATGCATACCGGATTGGGGATGAGGGGTGCCATGCATACCGGGATTGGGGATGAGGGGTGCCATGCATACCAGAATAGGGATGAGGGGTGCATGCCTACCAGGATAGGATGGTGGGGACAGGATGGGGGCAGCACAATTTTCCTAGAAGTATTAACGTTCTTTTAATTAGACATATGGTTTACATCTCTGTTTCTGGCTAGGGAAGGAAAGAGAAAAAAAAAACAATTGCAACTTTACTGTGGGCATTTTTGAAAGAAACAGCGCCAGGGGGACCATATCGCCGTAAAGAGATAGTGTTCCTAGTTTCCCATGCTGTTAGTTCCTCCAATCTATATATCTGATCCACCTTCTGTTCCCATTGGTCTAGGATAGGGAGTTGATTTGATTTCCACATTGTGGGTATTAATAATCTAGCAGAAGCCAATAGATGTCTTAGCAGAGAGATTTCTTTTCTGGAGAGGTCATCGGGGAACAGATGAAGCAGACATATCTCCGGCTGGGCAGGTAATTCGATTTTAAGAACCTGCGAGATAACTTTTAGGACATTTTCCCAGTATTTTTGGATAATGTTACAAGACCACCAAAGATGAAAATATGTGCCGGGTTTTGATAGGCATCTCCAGCATCTGTGGTCGTACGAGTTATAAAATTTAAAAAACCTGAAGGTCTGAACTGAAACGTAAGTAGATGTGCATGCAAAATGTAAATGCATGTTCACACAAGGCCATTAAACAGAGAGAAACCAAAGACAAGAAAAATACCCAAATAACTGAAAGTAAATATATAAATCGCACAGTGCAAAAATAATGATAAATAATAAAGGGTATTTAGTTAACATAATTTTGATCAAAATAATGTGAAAGCCATCCCGCCACTTCACGGCAACCCTTATGGGACAGTCCTAACTCTAATATTAAAAACCTTACCATTTGTCAAGTGACATACATATGGACAAGGGCAGAGAGACTGGATCCCTAGTGTGAGCATAAGACCGGGGCAGAATGGGCGTCTCAGCCGAGACAAAGGGCGGCCACACCCTTTTATATGCACTAATCATACTGACTGCAAAGAAAAAAGCTGAAGGTCTGAACTGAAACGTAAGTGGCTGTGCATGCAAAATGTAAATGCATGTTCACACAAGGCCATTAAACAGAGAGAAACCAAAGACAAGAAAAATAACCAAATAACTGAAAGTAAATATAAAAATAGCACAGTGCAAAAATAATGATAAATAATAAAGGGTATTTAGTTAACATAATTTTGATCAAAATAATGTGAAAGCCATCCCGCCACTTCACGGCCTTATGGGACAGTCCTAACTCTAATATTAAAAACCTTACCATTTGTCAAGTTATAAAATTTGTTGAGTTTAATCGGGGTCATGTGCCATCTAGTGAGAATTTTGTAACCACTTTCTTGTAATCTGACACATTTAGGTTTTTTTTTATTTCAATTTCAGAAAATTTTCTATTCATATCTTTTTCCCACTTCTTAATAAAGGGGTGTTTTATTGATACTTCAAGGGAGGTTATCTGTTTGTAAGAGGTAGCTACTATCTTTTTTTGTGGTTTAACTTGGGCTAATAGTGTCTCAAACTACGTAATTTGTCTATCAATATGCCCTTTCAGTATAATATGTTTATAGCGAAGTAAAAACGGTGGTACAGGAGGGGGTTTAGGTTCTCGACATTTAGTCTCTCACTTATTTCTTGAATCGATGGTATCTGATAAGGTTTGTAACATGGCATCAGATTTTTGTATTGCTTGTGGTATTGTTTCGTTCAGATCTGGCGTGCTAGATAAGAAAAGATCTCTGATTCATATCAGCGGAGAGGGTTAAGGAGAACATGTTTTGCTAATATGTTTTAGTGACCATATTTTTTGTGTGACTGGAGTAAAAGGGTTTGATGTTTGTAAATAAGACAACTTCTCTGAATTAGAGAATATAATTTGTCTTAGGGGAAAGGAGACATTTTCTTCCTCTATTTGGACCCACAGTTTATTTTCTGGATTTCTCACCCAGTCAACTATTCTTTGCAAGTGTATGGCTTGCTGGTAGTATGATGGTGATGGAAAGCCAATGCCCCCATCTTGGTGGGTTAAGATAAGCACACGTTGTGAGATTCTAGGTTTCTTCTTGTTTCAAATGAATTGTGAGATAATTCTTTTGGATTCTTTGGAAAAGGAGCCCGGTAGATGTATGGGGAGAGACTGTAGTAAGTACGTGATTTTTGGCCATACTATACATTTCATAAGGTTTTTTCTACCCAACCAGGACATATAGGGAATATTCCAAGGGGACATTTGTTCAGAAATTTTAGATAGTAAGGGTGGAAAATTGTCTTTGTATAGGTCTTTAAGGTTGGGAAAGATCACAATACCTAGGAATCGAACTGAGGAAGACCAGTTAAAGGGGGAATTTTGTCTTATTTTTCCTTTTACATTTTTTTAGGTTAATATCTAAGGCTTGGGAATTGTCCATATTAATTTTAAAAATGGATACCTCTCTAAACCTATCCAGTATATCATATATGATTGGCAGGGCTTTTCGGGGGTTGGTTATAAACAGTAGCAGGTCGCCTGCGTAGGCCGCAGTTTTATGTTCCCTCTCCCCACATTTTACACCTTCAAATCTCACCTCTTCTCTTAATTTATGTAGCAGAAATTCTATTGTGAGAATAAAGAGGAGGGGTGATAGGGGGTATCCTTGACCGGTGCCGTTGGTGATGTTTAGTGGTGGGGATAGTGAACCATTGACTAGGATCCTTGCAAATGGGCCCGCATACATTGAGAAAACAGCAGCGATAAACTGTTCAGGAAAATGAAAAGCTTTCATGGCTTCTTGAATAAATATCCAATGGACCCTGTCAAAAGCCTTTTGGCATCGTTGCTAAGTAGCATAAGTGGTGTAGAGGTAGATTGCGCATAATGTATTAGCTGGATAACTTTATAGATATTGTCTTTGCCTTCTCTGTTGGGTACAAAACCCACTTGGTCGGGGTGAATAATATTAGGCAGAATTTTCCTTAACCTAGAAGCCAGTATTTTTGCATATAATTTGAGATCTGTATTGAGAAGAGAAACAGGTCTATAATTACCACATAAAGAGGGGTCTTTATTTTCTTTTGGGATTATTGGAATGGTGGCTGCCAGGGTTTGAGCATGTAGCGGGGTGCCTGTCATTGCTTCATTATATAATTTTGTCAGGTAAGGTAATAATTTTTCCTTACAAGTTTCATAATAAAAGGGGGTGAGGCCATCAGGTCCCAGACATTTATTTTTTGGGGATGAAGATATGGCTTCTAAAATCTCTTGTTCCGAGATGGGTGTGTTTAAGGTTTTAGCTTGGTTCTCTTAAAGAGTAGGAAGAGAGATATTTTCCAGAAAAGAGGTTATGTTTTGTTTTTTTGAGCTACTGGTAGGGTCTGGAGACTTGGGATCGAGATTGTATAATCCTTCATAGAACTTTTTAAATTCGAGGGCTATATCTTTTGTTTTACATAAGGTGACATTTGGGCTGCTCTTAATTCGGTTGATAAAGGATCTTATCTTATTGTGTTTTAGTTGAGTTGTCATAAATTTAGTAGGTTTATCTCCATGAGCATAATATTTAAACTTTGTGTGGAGATAGTTTTTTGCAGATTGCATGTTCAGAAGGTTGCATAACTTTGTTCTTATTGCAGTTAGTTGGAAAAAGTGATCAGGATCTAAATGTTTTTTATGTAATGTTTCTAGTTTATTTATTTCTTCTAGTAAGGATGACGTTTCTTTTTCTTATACTTTTCTTTGGTAGGCGGATGTTGCTATGATCTCTCCTCGTATATATGGTTTGTGGGCTTCCCAGAGAGTTTGGGACGAGACTTCACCATTATCGTTATTCCGAAAGTATTTGGACAGTTTGTCTTTTATCCTGATTAGATTTTTGTCGGATTTTAATATATCATTCAGTCTCCAACTATTTTCTGTTTTGGGGATAGAGGGAACACAAAACGTAATCTCAGTCAGAGAATGGTCCGAAAATATATGGGTCTTAATTTTTGGGTTTATACAATATTTTAAATATGGTGTTTGGAGCATTAGGTAATCTATTCTTTGATACGTTTTATGTGGGGCCGAGAAGTGCATGTAATCTCTCTCTGTAGGGTGTGCTAGTCTAGTTTCATAAGTGCTTTACGTGATATAACAGATTTACCTGTAGAAGTGTCTATTTCAGGCTCCAGTGCAACATTGAATTCTCCTCCAAGTATTAACATTCCCTCTTAAAACTCAATAAGAAGTTCCAATGTAGCGATCAGCCAAGTAGTTTGGTTTGTGTTTGGTGCATATATATTACCTAACGTGATGCGTGAATTTCCCAGAAATCCTTTGACAAAGAGGATTCTACCCTCTTCATCAGTATAACTATCTGTCAATGTGAAGGGTATTTGAGAATTTATGCCAATACTTACTCCCCTTGAACTCCCAGACGAAGACGGACTGTGAAACAAGGGGGAGAAGCAAGTTCTGGATAGATTAGGAATATGCAACTTCCTGAAATGTGTCTTCTGGAGGAAACAAATGTCAATTTTCTCTTTTCTAAAATATTTAAAGATCTGTCCCCTTTTAGAGGGAGAGTTTAATCCCCTGACATTGTATGAAATGAGTTTAATATGAGCCATAGTAGAGGGGGGGGGGGTTATGTTGATAGCTCTTTTAGCACGTTCACTGATATAGTATACTTGGCAAAATTTAATCTGAAAACTCTGGTAACCCATGTCAGTAGGGAGTGGGGGTATGTATGGAGATTGCAACAGGAAAACCTTTGGATGAGGGGGAAAAAACAAAGAGTTGATTAAGAGAATAACTAGGCATATGAGAGCAAGGTATATGTATGGACGTAACAAGTGTCCTAAAACAAAAACAAATTGCATTTAAAGATTGGTGAACACGAGGTTTCATTATCTGGTAGAACTCTGCTGTATACATAAATAAAGTCTATAAGGGAAGAAGAGGGTTTTCTAAGAAAAAAGAACTTAGTACCCTGTCAGACTTAACATCTTCCTCAACATAGAGACTGTACACCGTATGGTTAAAGTGAGAACTAACTGAAGTTATAATACGAATATTAAGCAAAAAACAGTGTCAAAATTCGTAGTGTAAACTCTTATGGTGTGAGTCCAAATGTCTCTATTAATGAAAAGGTAGAAATGTGAACCGAGCACACTTAGTATAAGGATACATGAATTCAGGTTTGGTCCGGAATTATCCGTTTAGGTGTAAGTTTGCCGACTTTTTTCTTTTGTCTTTCCGCTTAGTTTGAAGGAACCATTTCCCATGGTGCTGGTGGAGTAATCTGTAAAGTGGAAGTTAAGTCCTGTACAGTAGACCAATCATCTATTTGTAGATCTGGGAAGCCAAGTGTAATAAAGACAGATTGAAGATCATGTTTGGTACGAATTTGATGCCTTTGGCCTTCCAGTGTGAAGGCGATCCCAAAAGGAAAAAGCCATGAGTAGATGATCTTTTTTTCTCTTAGTATCTCAGTGAACGGTTTCAAGGTTCTTCTCTTCTGTAGCGTGTGAGGAGAAATGTCTTGGAAAATATTAATTCTGGAATCTTCAAAAAATAACCTTTCGTTGTTTCTGGCTTTTTTGAGAATGTCCTCTTTGGTTCTATAGTTCAGTAGTCGGCAGATAATGTCTCTGGGTCGTTCTAAAGATTTGGGTTTTCTACTTAGCGCCCTGTGTGCTCTCTCAATAGTAATTTCGCCTTGGTAGTTGACCCCTAGAATTCAGATGAACAGGGTTTTAACTGTGGTGAGTAGGGATTCCGCCGGAACCGATTCTGGCATACCTCTTATTCTGAGGTTTTTACGGCGGCTTCTATTTTCCTGGTCCTCTACGGCATCAAAGGCTAGGTTAAGGTGTTGTTGGCACCTTTGAAAGTTCTCAATTACTGCAGAAGGGAAGCTACAGAGTGATTCTTGGGTGCCTTCAAGATATTCGACTCTTGCGCCAATCTGGCCTAAGTCTTGTTTAATGTCTCGAACACCTTTTTACAAGTGGTTCTAAGGCATTTTTAAGAGATCTTTGTATAAAGGAGCAAGAAACTGGGGGCTGATCTCCAGACATGTCCTCTTGGTCACTTTCATCGGTATCTTTCATAAGCACATTTGGACTCTCTGCAGCTCCTCTATTTAAGACGCTTTTGCTAGAGGAAAGTTGTTGTGAAGATTTTTTTATATATTTATCCATTTCTCGCCCGAGCATCACGCTACTGTTCGGCGAGCACCAAGCATTTCTGGGTTACTCGGGCGGGAGCTCGGGTCTCCGCCCTGCACGTTTGGCGCTCTTTACAGAGCCAATGAACATGCAGGGATTGCCAGCCAGTCACTGTAATGCCGCAGCCATGTTGTTTATGGGCATTACAGTGATTGGCTGGCCGCACAGCGTCACCTCGAGTATTTAAAACCGGGCGCCGCCATCTTGGACACAGTCGCTCTGGATCAGCCAGTGTAGGGTCAGTGCTGCTGAGTTAGGGAAAGATATATAGTGTGAAATAGGTAGTGTTCTCAGGGCTAATATCCATCCCAGATATCAGGCAGGCAGGCAGGCTGTATAGGAGACGCTGTGGTTATACCAGCAAACGCTGCATTACAGTCCTGTGTTCACCTGTTGGTCAAATTGCTAGACTTATCACCCCGGTCTCAGGGGCCAGGAAAAATAATTTTTTTTTTCATCTAAATCCTGTATTTTTTTTTTCCTCAGTCAGACTGTCCAAATACGCATCTTATTAACTTTTTGGTATCCCCCCCCAAAAAAAAAAAAAAATTGAGTGTTTGTGACTGTTCAGACACCAATATATCTGTTTAAAAGAGTCTGGTGTAGGCCAGAAAAATAGAACTGTGGTTTTGTAGTTCCACGGGTTAAATCTCTGTATTATCCTGCTTTTGGCATTTTTTGACGTAAAAAAAAACTGTAATAGTGTCTCCCTGACTGGTCAGACACCAATATATCTGTTTAACCACTTCTTGTCAGAGCCCTTTTTTGCCTTCGTGACCAGGCCAATTTTTTCAATTCTGACCACTGTCACTTTATGAAGTAATTACTCTGGAACGCTTCAACGGATTCCCCTGATTCTGAGAATGTTTTTTCGTGACATATTGTACTTCATGATAGTGGTAAAATTTCTTCGATATCACTTGCGCTTATTTGTGAAAAAATCTGAAATTTGGCGAAAATTTTGAAAATTTTGCAATTTTCAAACTTTGAATTTTCATGCCCTTAAATCAGAGAGATATATCACAAAAAATAGTTAATAAAGAACATTTCCCACATGTCTACTTTACATCAGCACAATTTTGGAACCAAATTTTTTTTTTGTTAGGAAGCTATAAGGGTTAAAAGTTGAACAGCGATTTCTCATTTTTCCAACAAAATTTACAAAAACATTTTTTTAGGGACCACATCTTATTTGAAGTGACTTTGAGGGGCCTTTATGACAGAAAATACCCAAAAGTGACACCATTCTAAAAACTGCACCCCTCAAGGTGCTCAAAACCACATTCTAGAAGTTTATTAACCCTTCAGGTGTTTCACGGGAATTTTTGGAATGTGGAAGAAAACAATGAACATTTAACTTTTTTTAACAAAAATGTTACTTTAGACCCAATTTTTTTATTTTCACAGGGGTAACAGGAAAAAATGGAATACACAATTTGTAGTGCAATTTCTCATTAGCGTGCTGATACCCCATATGTGAGGGAAAACCACTGTTTGGGCGCACTGCAGGGTTCGGAAGGGAAGGAGCGCCATTAGACTTTTTGAATGTAAAATTTGTTTGAATAATTAGCAGATGCCATGTTGCATTTGGAGAGCTCCTGATGTGCCTAAACAGTGGAAACCCCCACAAGTGACACCATTTTGGAAACTAGACCCCTTAGGGAACTTATCTAGATGTGTGGTGAGCACCTTGAACCACAAGGTGCTTCACAGAAGTTTATAATATTGAGCTGTAAAAATAAAATATTCACATAGTGTTTCCCTGACTGGTCAGACACCAATATATATGTTTAAAAGAGTCTGGTGTAGGCCAGAAAAATAGAACTGAGGTTTTGCAGTTCCACGGTTCAAATCTCTGTATTATCCAGCTTTTGGCCTGTTTTACGTAAAAAAAAAACAGTAATAGTGTCTCCCTGTCTGTTCAGTCACAAATATATCTGTTTAAAAGATTCTCGTGTAGGCCAGACAAATAGAACTGTGGTTTTCCTCTTCCATGGTTCTAATCTCCTTTTTATTACCCTTTTTCCATTGATAGTGCGAGTGTAAGCTATTTTACTTCGTTTTCAATGGCCAAGGCGGTTGACAAGAGACATGGAACTGGACGTTCTGGTGATGGTGCGTGTAGAGGACGGGGCCGTGGCCAAGGTGAAAATGTGCCACAACCAACAGCCACATCTTCTCGCTCCCACTTCTTGACCGAATTACTAGGGAAGCAAACTACAACACCAGTATTGCGAACTGATCAGTGTGAACAGGTTATTAATTGGATAGCAGATAATACTTCTAGTTACCTGGGCACCACCACCTCCGGTCTGTCTTCCACACGGTCAAGTTTTAGTAGCCGTAAGTCTCGACCGCATACTCCTCCTCACCCTGATGCTCATTCCTCCCACCATGCCGAGTGTCATCAGACAGCAACTGATCCCACACTTGGACACTCTGAAGAGCTGTTCACTGGTCCATTTCCATATTTCTGCCCCTCGCCTGCTCCGCTTGAAGTGGTGGAAGAGGAGATCCCATGTAGCGATGCCCAATTATTTGAACAGCCACGGCCACAGCCACAGGAAGTCGACGCTGGCAATTTGTCACAAGAGGTGGACGATGACGAGACACAATCGCCACAAAGTGAGGAGGAGGATCGTGGTGCGCAAGTCGAAGAGGAGGAGGTGGTGGATGATCTAGTAACTGACCCAACATGGCAGGAGGACACGCAGAGCGAGGCCAGCAGCATACAGGGGGAGGGAGGCAGAGTACCCCAACAGGCAGGAAGAAGCAGTGTGGTGGCCGCACACAGAAGGCCAACACGAGGGACGTTGCCATTACAAACGGTAGGTCTTCCAGAGTCTGGAATTTTTTTAAAGACTCTGCTGATAACCCCAAAAATGCCATTTGTACCACCTGCCATGCCAGCATCAGCAGGGGTGACAAAACTACCAGCCTGACCACTACCAGCATGATCAGGCACATGGCAGCAAAGCACCCGACTTTGTGGGGTGAACGCCAGGGTCCATGACCAGTGTCAGTAGGTGTCACCACTGCTTATTCCGCTGTTGTGCGTGTGATAGAACCCCCTGTTGTGTGTGCAAGGCAATCCCCTGTCCATACTGCATGCAAAGATGCCCCCTTCTCTCAGTCTTCACTTGTTATGGCAGTTTCTCAAGAAACAGCATCAACGTCCACGTCCACGTCCCACCGCAGCGTTCATTTGTCCATATCCCAGAGCTTTGAACGAAAGCGCAAAGTCGCAGCCAACGCCCCACAGGCCACAGTCCTAAATTTGCACATTTCACGACTGCTTGCGTTGGAAATGCTGCCTTTTAGGCTGGTGGAGATGGAATCCTTCTGCAACCTTATGGCGGTGGCCGTCCCTCGGTACTCGGTCCCCAGCCGACACTATTTTGCCCGGTGTGCCATCCCCACACTGCACAAGCACGTGTCCCAAAACATCTGCCGTGCCCTCAACAACGCAGTTACTGGGAGAGTCCACCTGACAACGGACACGTGGACAAGTGCTTGTGGCCAGGGACGGTACATCTCCCTGACGGCATACTGGGTAAGCATAGTGGAAGCCGGTACTCAGTCGGACCATGTGACGGAACACATCCTCCCCACACCGAGTATTGCGGGCCCTATGTCAGTCAGAGTTGCCCCCACAGTGTACAGCTCCTGCGCATCATCCTCCTCCTCATGTTCAGCCTCCATCTCAGATATCACCACATCAGTTACAAGCTGGAAGCACTGCAGTACTGCCTCAGCCAAGCGGCGACAGGCTGTGCTGGAACTCATAAGCTTAGGTGATAAACCTCACACTGCTTGTGAGTTGTGGACAGCTGTGAAAGAGCAGGCAGATCTGTGGCTGAGACCGCTGAACCTACATCCAGGCATGGTCGTGTGTGGCAATGGCCGTAACCTGGTGGCGGCTCTGAGGCGAGGTGAGATCACACGCGTACCATGCCTGGCTCATGTGCTTAACCTCGTGGTTCAGCGGTTTCTTAAATCGTACCCTGAGATGCCAGATCTGCTCGTGAAAGTCCGCCGCCTGTCAGCTCATTTTCACAAGTCGGCTACAGCTTCTGCCGCCCTTGCTGTGTTGCAGCAGCGTTTGCAGATTCCGGCACACCTACTGGTCTGTGATGTCCCCACACGTTGGAACTCTACCCTCCACATGTTGCAAAGGATTTGAGAGCAGAAGAGAGCAGTTGTGGAGTACCAGCTGCAACAAGGCCATCGATATTCAGGTCAGACTCCACACATAAGACCTCAGGAGTGGACCTGGATGTCTGACATATGTACAATCCTGACAAACTTTGAGGAGTCCACCAAGATGGTGAGTGGCGATGACGCCATCATTAGCGTCAGCATCCCACTTGTCTGTCTTTTGCAACGCTCTCTGCAGAGAATTAAAGAGGAGGCATTGCAGCCAGAGTATAATGAGATGGATCAAGAAGCCGTAGCGGGCGATTACACACAGCCCAGCCTCATCTCATCCCAACGTGCATTGGGGGACAATGAGGGAGAGGAGGAGGAGGAGGAGGAAGAACAGGAGCTGGTATCATGCGCTGTAGACGGTAGTACCTGTACAACGGTCATACCGTCGGTTCAGCGTGGGTGGCCTGAGGACAGGGGGGAGGAGGAGGAGGAGGAGAGCATGGTCAGTTGTCATATTGGTGAGGACACGGAAGTCTTGCCCGTTACCAGTCTGGCACGCATGGCTGACTTTATGTTACGCTGCCTTAACTGTGACCCTCGCGTTGTCAAAATGTTGGGTGACAGTCATTACTGGTTGGTGACACTTTTAGACCCCGCTACAAGGAGAACTTTCACTCTCTTATTCCTGAGGTGGAGAGGTCTACAAAAATGGGGCAGTACAAGAAGGCCCTTGCTGCAGAACTGTTAAAAAAAATTCCCATCTGAACACGCTAGCGGCAGAGGTCACAGTTCGTTGCCCAACCAAGGCGTACAGGTGAGAGAGTCGCAACTCCTATCCAGCAGAGGCAGGGGAATACTGTCAACGTTCTGGGACAGTTTTCTGAGACCCACCCAGCTTACAGGCCCTGAGGCGCGGGGTACTCTCACAAGGAGTGGAAAGTTTCAAAAGATGGTGAGGGAATACCTTGCCGACCGTACAAGTGTCCTCCGTGATTCCTCTGTGCCTTTTAATTTTTGGGTATCCAAGCTGGACACTTGGAATGAACTCGCTCTGTACGCCTTGGAGGTCCTGGCCTGCCCTGCCGCTAGCGTGTTATCGGAGCGTGTTTTTCGTGCCGCTGGGGGAATTATAACAGATAAGCGCACTCGCCAGTCAACTGACAATGCTGACAAGCTGACCCTTATCAAAACGAATAAGGGCTGGATTGGGCCAGACTTCTCATCACCACCAAATGAGAGCAGAGTAACATAAAGTCAAATCCACTGTGTTTTTTCGGGAGGTGTATTCCCATGCACCGCTTCACACCCACACATGGGTATACGCTTCCTCATTTCGGCTGTATTTTGCTCTTCTTACTCTCAGCCTCCACCACCACTATACCACCAGGGTGACCTTGGTACGTGTTGCCAGCATTGCAAGTTCCTCCATCCTAATTTTTGGCTGCTTTTGCTTGGAAGGCATAGGCAAAGACTATGGGAGACTCACTCCCCAATAATGGGAATAATGTTTTTAAGATACTGTACTGCCTGGCTCTTCCAAGGGGCATTTAACCGTCTTGTTAAGCTACTGCAACCTCCACGTCTCTTCCAAGGGGCATTAAAACAGTCTTGTTAAGCTACTGCAACCTCCACTACTTTTCCCAGGGGCATTGATATTGTCTTTTTATTCCACTGCGACCTCCACGTCTCTTCCAAGGGGCATTAAACTGTCTTGTTAAGCTACTGCAACCTCCATGTCTCTTCCAAGGGGCATTAAAACCATCTTGTTAAGCTACTGCGACCTGCATCACTTTTCCCAGGGGCATTGATATTGTGTTTTTATTCCACTGCGACCTCCACGTCTCTTCCAAGGGGCATTAAAACCGTCTTGTTATGCTACTGCAACCTCCACGTCTCTTCCAAGGGATTTTAAAACCGTCTTGTTAAGCTACTGCGACCTCCACCACTTTTCCCAGGGGCATTGATATTGTCTTTTTATTCCACTGCGACCTCCACGTCTCTTCCAAGGGGCATTAAAACCGTTTTGTTAAGCTGCTGAGACCTCCACGTCTCTTCCAAGGGGCATTAAAACCGTTTTGTTAAGCTGCTGCGACCTCCACCACTTTTCCCAGGGGCATTGATATTGTCTTTTTATTCCACTGCGACCTCCACGTCTCTTCCAAGGTGCATTAAAACCGTCTTGTTAAGCTACTGCAACCTCCACGTCTCTTCCAAGGGATTTTAAAACCGTCTTGTTAAGCTACTGCGACCTCCACCACTTTTCCCAGGGGCATTGATATTGTCTTTTTATTCCACTGCGACCTCCACGTCTCTTCCAAGGGGCATTAAAACCGTTTTGTTAAGCTGCTGCGACCTCCACCACTTTTCCCAGGGGCATTGATATTGTCTTTTTATTCCACTGCGACCTCCACGTCTTTTCCAAGGGGCATTAAAACCGTCTTGTTAAGCTACTGCAACCTCCATGTCTCTTCCAAGGGGCATTAAAACCGACTTGTTAAGCTACTGCGACCTTCACCACTTTTCCCAGGGGCATTGATATTGTCTTTTTATTCCACTGCGACCTCCACGTCTCTTCCAAGGGGCATTAAAACCGTTTTGTTAAGCTGCTGCGACCTCCACCACTTTTCCCAGGGGCATTGATATTGTCTTTTTATTCCACTGCGACCTCCACGTCTTTTCCAAGGAGCAATAAAACCATCTCGTTAAGCTACTGCGACCTCCACCACTTTTCCAAGGGGCATTGATATTGTCTTTTTATTCCACTGCGACCTCCACCATTCTTCCAACGGGCATTGCATTTCCTCCTAATTTTAGTCAGCTTTTGCTTTTCAATGCATAGGCGAACACTAAGGGAGACCCACTCCCCAATAATGGGTTGAAGGTTTTTAGTATGCTGTAATCCACGTCTGTTTCAAGAGGCATTGCAGTTCCTCATAATTTTTGGAAAGCCTTCCATTCACTGCTTAGGCCAACAGTGCATAGGAGACCCAGTTGCTATAAATGGAAAAAACAGTTTAGTTAAGGCCCTCTGACCTCCATGTCACTTCCAAGGGGCATTGGAGTGCCTCAAAATTTTTGTTAGGCATTGCACTCACTGCATGCCCTATAACTGTGTAGCCGAACCGCTCCTTTTGGTACAGAAACATATCCTACAAGACATGTGTGGTTGACTGGCCTGATATTGATGTGAATGGTC
The DNA here is from genome assembly GCF_046119375.1 of Phyllobates terribilis. NCBI lineage: Eukaryota > Metazoa > Chordata > Amphibia > Anura > Dendrobatidae > Phyllobates > Phyllobates terribilis. Next base: position 21,812,435 of record NW_027362761.1, on the reverse strand, counting down.
CCTGTTCCTCCTGCTCTTTTTCCTTTGCCACCACCTCATCCATCATTCATCACCTGAAGCTTTGTTTTAATGGGAGTCATAGAACTGGGATAGTAGCAGGAAAACATCCAGCAATCCTCGGAGGAGGTAGGATATGCGCCAAAACGCTGTCCACCTCAGGCCTAGCCGCTACTACATACATGCGCTTGCATTCCAAGAAAACAAAGCAGACGCTAACTTCTATCATCATCATCATGCTCCTCACCTTGGCACTCTCACCTCCCCTGATGGAGAAGCCAGGGCCCACCGGAGGAGTCTAGTTCTCTGGTGGGCTCGTCCAATGCTGGGGACCGTTTATGGACACCCGGCCGCCCCCAGGCGGCTGGGGACCGTGTGTGGTCACCCGGCCGCGGGGCGGCTGGGGACCGAGTATGGACACCCGGCCGCCCCCTGGCGGCTGGGGACCGAGCGTGGACACCCGGCCGCCGGACGGCTGGGGACTGAGTATGGATACCTCGTTGCCGAAGCAGCCATGAGGTAGTGGCCAGCTTCGGCCTCCTCCAAACTAAAAGGCCCCATTTCAAGTGCAAGCTAGCAGTATGGTATTGTAGCCTGGGGGTGGGTGGGTGGCAGGTTGCACACTTACGCTTGCATTCCAAGAAAACAAAGCAGATGCTAACTTCTATCATCATCATCATGCTCCTCACCTTGGCACTCTCAACTCCCCTGATGGAGAAGCCAGGGCCCACTGGAGGAGTCTGGTTCTCTGGTGGGCTCGTCCAATGCTGCCCTAAAGCAGGCCAGGCTAAGAAAAGTGTGGGGGAAGTTCAGCGGAGAAATAGGGGCGGCAGGGGACCGTTTATGGACAACCGGCCGCCCCCTGGTGGCTGGGGACCGAGCGTGGACACCCGGCCGCCAGGCGGCTGGGGACTGAGTATGGATACCAGGCCGCCGACGCAGCCATGACATGGTGGCCGGCGTCTGCCTCCACATGCCTAAAAGGCCCAATTTCAAGTGCAAGCAAGCTAGCAGTATGGTATTGCATCCTGGGGGTGGGTGGGTGGCAGGCTGCATATGACGCGCCACCTGGGCCGTGGGGTACCCGGTGCCGGGCCGGTAGATGCTGGGGGAAATGTCACAGTGGAGGTGACCCGGTCCGTGACCCAGGGCGGTCAATAAAAGGGATTATGTATAGGGGATTTATAGAGTCTTTATAGAATTCGTGACGCCACCTGTGGAATGCGGCTAAAGGGAGCCGCCGCTGCGGAGCAGTCCTCTGGAGCTGATGTTACTGCAACAGGGATGGTGTGGCTCTCCACAGGAAGAGCTAGCTCCAGGGCAGTGTAGAGGGATGTTGCAGGTTGTGCTGGGCATTGTAGTGCAGGGGTTGATGGCGCACAAGAAACACAGAGACAAGGAAGTGCAGTCCTAGGGTCTTTACTGGTGCTGATTAAACAAGCCGGGACTAGGGTACTGGCTAGAAGTGGAAGCCCGGGCAGCCTGGAAGCAAGTAAAGAATCCTCCTTGCCAGGTGAAGTTGGAGGCCTTCCCTTTCCACTAAACTCTTTGGCCCTGCTGCTTGTAGCTGTGCGGTGGCCCTCGTCCCTGAGTGCGGCGTTTCTGTGCTCACCCGTATTGCAGGCAGCTCGAGCCTTGCTGATGCGTTTCTCCTTCGTGGCGGTGCTGGACCCTGCGGTGCTGCTGAGCCTCCGGGCGTCTAATGGGGCCAGGAGACCTGCAATCTCCTGCCCTCCGGTTTCTACTGCTGGGCCTTTCGGCGCCCCACAGTCTCGGACTCCGGTGTCCGGTTCTTCTGTGCGGTACTTCTGGGTTGAACTGCCGCGCAGCTCCAGTCCCCAACTCCTCTCTCCTCGACGTCCTCGCTTCAACTCCTCACACTAAGACTCACTAACCCCGCCCCCAGATCCCAGTTGCCAAGGGGAGGGGACTCCCCTTGCTGGTCTGGAGTCAGGAAAGTTTTGTATGTGTAGTGTACCCGACTAAGGGACCCCTGCTTGCTTCCAGGCATGGCATTACCTCTTTTGAGGGAGGCAATGCCACTGTGGCAACCGGACCCCTGGGGTGCCACATTCCCCCCTAATTAACTTCAGTACTCCCGGACTGAGGATATTTTTCAAAATTAACAAATAACAATTGCAGTTCACATTAGAAGATTATGAATATAACATTTCTTTAACGTTACTGGTTATCAAAACATTATAAAACACTGTTAATAACATTCTTCTTTAGTCAGGAGCAATTTTACGCAACATGAGGGACCCGTCCGAAAACCCTCAACCTAGGCCCTGGGTGTGGCTGCAGGGCATAGATGATCCAGGTGTTGGACCACATCTTCGGCCACGCCAAACGGGTTTTTGTTCTGAGGTCATTTGTTATAATCACAAAACCAATAAGGGGACACTCTAATAAGTGCAACTATTTACAATGGAAAGTTCTTTGGTTATTCACCATCCATAACCTACAAGTCTTTATACCCTTACCGGGTAACTAAATGCACACATGACCAACTTTTGCAATTCACTTTGAAAACACAACTTTTCTGCTTTACCCTTACGGGCAACTATATACAAGAATACATTTTAATACTCTTATACTTTAAACTTTACATTTTAATTTCTCCAACGAGCAGGGAGCTGACCTTTTGTACTCCTGGTTGACCTACGTAGTACACTGGTGGTCACTGCTCTACCCTGGTCCCTTGTGTCTACCCCTGGTGTGGTGGGTTCAGTGTGAACTACTCTATGGGTAGTCTGAGGTAACACTGGTAAGCTGGGTAACCTCCTACGAATTCTTTGGCTCACCATGGGTACGACATGTTCACTGCTAGCAGAGGGTAGATTCTCCTGGTCTGCTGATGATGAAACGTCTGTCTCTGGGGCCGACTGGTCTTCCAGCTGTTCTGGGACTTCTGCAGCTTCCGGTGAGGCCGCTTGGAGAAAGGTAAGGACCGGTACTATAATTGCATTGTTCAACTACGTCCAAGACCTGGGAAATTCTCCGAGTACTGTTTGGACCACTTCCTCCACTCCTTCTGTGGGCTGAGAGTTGTCTTGATCTTCTTCTGTGTGTTTCAACTGTTCAGGACATATCTTCAAGTGATCTCTTGAGACTGCCGCTGAAGTTTCCCCTCCATCTTTGCTGATGAGGCATACTTTGGTGTTATCATAGTTTGAGGGTAGGACTGTGTATGGCTCAACCTCCCACTGGTCATCTAATTTATGGAGTCGTCTCTTTCTCTTAAGTACCTGTTCTCCAGGTGACAAGGGAACGGCAGGTGCGTGCTGATTGTAAGTCTTCTCTGGCTTCTGTCTTGCCTGGGACAAACTTCTTTCAACACACTCTTGCACTTTGCGGTATTGTTGCTGCCGCTCGGTATCCCAATCCGCATCTGGTGAAGTCGTCTCTGGTGTTAGGACGCCCATGTCCAAGTCAATTGGTAGCTTACCCGGTCTTGCTCTCATCAAGTAAGCGGGTGTACAGTTGGTGGAGTTCACCGGGATGTGGTTATATAGGTCCACTAAATCTGGTAACTTCTCTGGCCACAAGCTACGTTCTTCAAGGGGCAACGTCTTCAACAGGTCTATCACCACCTTGTTCATCTTTTCACACAACCCGTTGGTCTGGGTATGATATGGCATTGTCCTGATTTTCTTGCAACCGTACAAGTTACAAAATTCCTGGAACACCTCTGCTTCAAAAGCTGGACCTTGGTCGGTAAGCACTCGTTCAGGGTAACCGTGCGGGCGACAAAAGTGCTGTTGGAATGCTTTGGCTGCCGTCTGGTCTTTTACTGGCACTACTACCAGGAACCGGGAGTAGTGGTCTACTATGGTTAGAGCGTAGACATAGCCTGACCAGCTTGGGGCTAGCTTCACGTGGTCCAAGGCTACCAGTTCTAGTGGCTGTTTGGTGATGATGGGCTGCAGGGGAGCCCTCTGGCTGTTACGGTCTTTTCGTCTCAGGTTGCATGGACCACATTTTCGACACCATCTATCGATTGCTTTCCTCATGCCAGCCCTGTAGAATCGCTCACATAGCAGTACTTCCAACTTCTTCCACCCGAAGTGTCCTGCTCCATCGTGGTACGCATCTAAGACCATTGACGCATCCCGCCTCGGGACTACCTCCTGCCAGACCAGTTCATGTGTCCGGGAGTTGATGCTGCTTCGACACAGCTTTCCTTCGTAGATGAACAGTTTGCCCTTCTCCTTCCATAACTGTTGAGTCTCCTGTGGAGCATCTGGATCAGGGCGCGAGTCAGCTTGCGTCAGCAACTCCTTGACTAGGCGGACAGCTGGGTCGCTATCCTGCGTTTCTGCCCATCCATGGTGGGGCAATGGGTTGAACGTGGCCTCTTTGTTGGCGGAGCGCTTGTCCCTTACACAGTGGGAGCACTGGGTCACCCCATGACGATGGAAAGCGGGTATCTCTATCTCCTCCAGCTCTTCCGGGTCTTCTCCCCCATCTGGCAAGTTGGGCATTCTGGACAACGCATCAGCATTTGCTTTTTTATGCCCCGCCCGATACTTGATGGTGAACTCGTAGTTAGACAGTCGGGCCATCCATCGTTGCTCTAGGGCACCAAGCTTCGCAGTCTCCAGGTGCATCAGCGGGTTGTTATCTGTGAAGACTGTAAATTTTGAGGAGGCGAGATAGTGCTTGAAGCGCTCTGTTACAGCCCAGACTATGGCGAGAAACTCCAACTTGAAGAAACTGTAGTTGTCGGGGTTACTTTCCGTTGGCCGGAGCTTCCTGCTGGCGTAGGCAATCACTCTCTCTCTGCCTTGCTGTACCTGGGACAGCACCGCTCCCAATCCCACGTTGCTGGCATCTGTATGGAGTATAAAGGGTTGGCCATAGTCGGGGTAGGCCAGGACTTCGTCTCCGGTCACAGCCATCTTCAGTCGGGTGAAGGATTCGTCTTCTGGTTTACCCCATTTGAACGGAGGTTTCGGGTTCTTGGCCTTCTTGGACTGGCCTACCAGGAGGTCCTGCATGGGTGCTGCTATCTTGGTGAAACCCTTGATAAATCTTCTGTAGTAGCCTACCAGCCCGAGGAACTGCCGCACTTCCTTAATAGTGGAGGGTCTTGGCCAGTCCTTGATTACGGTGACTTTTTCAGGGTCTGGCGCTACACCTTCGGCGCTTACCACATGACCTAGGTACTGCACCTTGGGCTTCAACAGGTGGCATTTGGACGGCTTTACCTTCAGGCCAAAACCAGATAGGGCTTCGAACACCTCGGCCAGGTGCTCCAGGTGGTCTTCATATGTCTTCGAGTAGACAATTACGTCATCCAGGTACAGCAGGACAGTTTCGAAGTTCTTGTGTCCTAGGCAGCACTCCATTAACCGCTGGAAGGTTCAAGGGGCGTCGCAGAGCCCGAATGGCATGCAGTTGAACTCGCTGAGGCCCATTGGTGTTGTAAACGTGGTCTTTTCTTTGTCCGCCTCTGCCACAGGGACCTGCCAGTACCCACTTGTGAGATCCAAAGTGTAGAAATAATTAGCAGATCTTAATGCAGCTAGTGACTCCTCAATTCAGGGTAATGGGTAGGCATCCTTATGTGTAATGCGGTTAATCTGCCTGTAATCAACACACATCCTCATTGTACCATCCTTCTTTCTCACGAGAACTAATGGAGCTGCCCAGGGGCTACAACTATCTCTGATCACCCCAGCCTCCTTCATCTCCCATAACATTCCTTTGGCACATTGATAGTGAGCTGGAGATACAGGCTGGTACCACTCTTTAATGGGTGGATGATCTCCCATGGGGATATGATGTTGGACCCCTTTTACCTGCCCAAAGTCTAATGGGTGTTTACTGAAGACCCGCTCATACTCTTGGACCACCCGGTATACTCCATGCATTTGGTGCAAAGGGGTGGAGTCAGTGCCCACTTGTAGCTTCTGACACCAATCCTCCATCTGCCCCTTGGAGCCATTATCCTTCGCCGGTTTGGATGCAGGCAAGGGTTCCACTGTCTTTATTGAGTTGTTACTGACAGTGAATAACTTAGCAAGAGTAGCATACCGGGGTAAATGGACCTCTTTCTCCCCACAATTCAGGATGCGGATCGGCACTCTCCCCTTGCGGACATCGACTACCCCCCTGGCTGTCAAGATGGTGGGCCTACTGTCAGAGTATACAGGTTCTACCAGGGCCTGATAATCTTGACCCCTGAGACCAATTGCTGCCCAACACCATATCAACATTTCACTCCTAGGGGGCATTGCAATGGGGAACGGATCACTCATCCTTACACTACCAATTTCTCCACCAGACAGCTCTACCTGTTGTCTTTTCATCAGGGCTCTGATTTCTTTCTGTAGAACCCACTGCTGACTGGAACTGGCAGTCTCTGCGACCTGTTGTAACAAAACAATAATTTCTGCAAGACAATTTTCTATCACATTAGTGCCTAAGGTTATCATGGGATGACTTTCTCGACGATCAATATCAACAATAATCATTCCTTGTGATAGCAATTCGACTTTGCCAACTTTTATGGTCACCTCTTTATACCCCACCTGAGGCAAGGGCTGACCATTGCTGGCATAGATGTTAAGATGTTCATCTGGACTGTGGGTAATGTCTGAGTCAGTCCAGTATCGTTTATAAAGTTCATGCGGCATCATGGTCACCTGGGACCCAGTGTCCAGCCACACGTTCATTGGGATGCCATCAAGCACGACAGGTAGGACCGGCCGTCCTCCCACGTACTTGTCTCACCAACTTTGTGGGCCTGGTCACCTTACTCCTGGGGGTTGGCCCTCTGCCCCAGGTGTTGCTCGTTTAAATTACAGTACCTCGCGTAGTGTCCCGCCTTTTGACAGCGGCGGCAGATGGGCTGTCCGTCCTGGTCGTAGCGATCGCTGTTCCTCCCTCTGATTGGTGGAATTCTTCTCTGTCGTCGCCACGGGACATCATCTGGACTGGAAGCCAGCTCGATCTTTTCCTTTGGAGACACTTGCATGGCCTGCACGGCATTGGTTAACATGGCCATACTTTTGGCAAGCTCCTGGACCTGAAGGCGCAGGTCGGCAGACGGGTCATTGTCTAGAGTCTGCGCGTCAGCCTCCACAGGTTCTGGGGAAAAGGATGCCACCTCCTGGTGGTAGGTGATAGCTGGGCGCCGGTGGGATGCAGCGCCTCCTTGTGTTGATTCCCGCAGCACCCGGATGGCTCTGTCTTTAAATTGTGCAAAGTCCAGATCAGGGTTTTGCAGAGCCATAATGCGCAGCTGTGTCCTTTGAGCGCTGGACAGGAGTCCCTCAATAAACTGTTCAGTTAGCAATCTGTTCTCATCATGCACACTGTCAGGGTCTACCTGTTTGATGGCCCGCAGCGCCTCCTGCAGGTTAAGAGCATAGTCCCGTACACTGTCCTGCACCCTTTGTTTGCACCCGTAAAACTTCATTTTCATTTCTGCTGCGGTGCGGGTGTCAAAGGTATCCTTCAACCGGGCCAGTATTTCTTTTACAGTGGCTTTGTCTCTGCCTGGCCAGGACTTCACTTCTCTCTGGGCTGCACCGATTAGCTGGCCTATGAGGATGCTGACTTTCTGCTCCTCAGACAGGGGGTACACTTTAAACAAACTGCGCAGTCGTTCCTCAAAGTCATTCAGGGTGTGCGACTCCCCTGAGTACTGGGGCAATCACGCCGCCCCCGGTATGTATGGTATCGATAACGGCATCACCGTGGCAGCGGCCGCGCCTGCGGCTGAACCCTCCTCCAAGTTGGGCATCTTCCTCCCCCTAGTGAACCGCGGCCTACCTTCCTGCTTGTTGAGCCAGCTGCGGTCCCTTGGATGGAAAGAGGAGAACTGCTCGACTAGCAGTTCCCGGTGCAGGACTTGGCGTCCCCTTGGCGTCTGATGTCAAGGCGTGCGCTTCCTGGAACGGCGGCCTCCTTCCAGGACCTGACGCCGCGTCAGTGCGTGAGGCGGGGCTTGGGCTTTGCGCGCCTTACCAGCCACGCCTCTCAGGTTCCCGCCGTTACGCCCTTCTTCTTCCCGAGCTGCAGCGCGATAATGGCGGCGATCTTCACCGCAGTTTATTCAGTTCAATAAAGGCGCACAGTACCCGCAGACGGCGGGCTGGTCAAGTATCCTGTTCGTGACGTCAAGTATGACGCGCCCCCTGGGCCGTGTGGTACCCGGTGCCGGGCCGGTAGATGCTGGGGGAAATGTCACAGTGACGGTGACCCGGTCCGTGACCCAGGGCGGTCAATAAAAGGGATTATGTATAGGGGATTTATAGAGTCTTTATAGAGTTCGTGATGCCACCTGTGGAATGCGGCTAAAGGGAGCCGCCGCTGCGGAGCAGTCCTCTGGAGCTGATGTTACTGCAGAAGGGATGGTGTGGCTCTCCACAGGAAGAGCTAGCTCCTGGGCAGAGTAGATGATGTTGCAGGTTGTGCTGGGCATTGTAGTGCAGGGGTTGATGGCGCAGCAAGAAACACAGAGACAAGGAAGTGCAGTCCCAGGGTCTTTACTGGTGCTGATTAAACAAGCCGGGACTAGGGTACTGGCTAGAAGTGGAAGCCCGGGCAGCCTGGAAGCAAGTAAAGAATCCTCCTTTCCAGGTGAAGTTGGAGGCCTTCCCTTTCCACTAAACTCTTTGGCCCTGCTGCTTGTAGCTGTGCGGTGGCCCTCGTCCCTGAGTGCGGCATTTCTGTGCTCACCCGTATGGCCCGCAGCTCGAGCCTTGCTGATGCGTCGCTCCCTCGTGGCGGTGCTGGACCCTGCGGTGCTGCTGAGCCTCCGGGCATCTAATGGGGCCAGGAGACCTGCAATCTCCTGCCCTCCGGTTTCTACTGCTGGGCCTTTCGGCGCCCCACGGTCTCGGACTCTTGTGTCCGGTTCTTCTGTGGGGTACTTCTGGGGTGAGCTGCCGCGCAGCTCCAGTCCCCAGCTCCTCTCTCCTCGACGTCCTCGCTTCAACTCCTCACACTAAGACTCACTAACCCCGCCCCCAGATCCCAGTTGCCAAGGGGAGGGGACTCCCCTTGCTGGTCTGGAGCCAGGAAAGTGTTGTATGTGTAGTGTACCTGACTAAGGGACCCTTGCATGCTTCCAGGCATGGCATTACCTCTTTTGAGGGAGGCAATGCCACTGTGGCAACCGGACCCCTGGAGTGCCACACATACTTGCGCTTGCATTGCAAGGAATGGGGGAGGTACAATTGAACACTGCTCTGGGAGAAGGACTTGCACGGGGATAGTTGCAAGTCTGCATCTTCTGATGCGGCAAGGATCACTTCTGATAGGCACACTTTTAGGCAGTGACCTGGGTGTCAGAGATGCTTCCAGGGGTCTTCCCCATGCTGTTCCCATGTCTTTTCAGCACTGTATGCATGTGTCACACAGCACATGGCCAGATAAGGTTGTAAAATGTTAAAATGACATTTCCCGGTGAATGCATTTGTCACAGTTGAAAGCAATACAAAAGAGCAAAAACGCATAAAAAATGCTACTTGTGAACATAGCCCAAGGTGTGGAGGAGTATTTTTGTTTTTGGTTATTTATTTTACCTTATACACAAGTCTTTACCCTGGAAAGGATGTTCCTTAACATATTTCACAGGAAAGCACTTTTAGTTTCGTTTTTGAGTGTTTTCTTGTGAGCCCGTAAAAGTGGTTTAATACCTCTGACCACGTTGTTGCCAGCAGTGACCTGGGGGTCAGAAATGCTTCCTGGGGCGATCCCCATGCTGTCCCCATGTCATTTGAGCACTGTCACTATCTTTTTAGGCTTTCTACAGACTGCCGGGGGTGTCGCTGCAAAAATGCTCGGGTCTCCCATAGACTAACATTGGGCTCGTTGCTCGGGTCGAGCACTTGAGTATCACGGAGAGCTCGGCCCGAGTTTCGAGCACCCGAGCATTTTAGTGCTTGCTCAACACTAACCACCACCTATTTTGACCATTTTAGTGTATAGAAGAGATATTGATATTCAGTTCGGACTTGTGTGATCTGTCCTCCTCTTCCCTGTTAAGTGTTTTCAGAGTATCTACCATTTTGGTAGTTTTATATTTTATTTGACATCTTGTCCATCAGTTAATGTTGTTAGAGATATATATAGAGATATATAGTAGATGCAGGTTTAAAGACGTTGTGGTGACCAAGAACTTTGTTTCAGATCATAAACATACTTTTGTAATGCATGATAACAGTCACTAGATGTCGCCCTGCAGCTGTGCAACTTATCTTGATGGACAAAATTACTGACAGAAGTCTATTTTTTCTTTTTTCTTTTGAAATAAGCAAAAGTTAGGGGTGAATCACCAAGTCAATCGACACAGCTACTTTCTGTTTAAGTTTTTGTAAGGGATGGACTGCTGTCTGGTTGTTTTTTTTTTTTTTTCCTTTCCCTCTGAAGCAAGAAAAGGTTTTCAACCCTTTACATTCAGGTGAGTCTAAGGAGATGTTAATCCACTCTCCCTTTTCCCCGTCTCTTCCTTGGGGTCTGAGAGGTGTATTGGTAAGGAAATAAGGAAGAAGGGGACACCAGAGAGGCAAAGGGGCAGGGTTTCATTCAGGGCCGTCTTTTTGTGAGAGGGAATGAAAAATGGCCACCGGGGTGCTTAACAATATAGATCCCTCCACCGGCCGGGAGCACTTATTTCTTACACTCACCGGGGTTTTCTGGCATGGATCTCTGGTTTCGGCACCCCCCCTCCAATCAGCAGGGGACTCACAGTCGACTCCCGGTGGATGCACGTTCGGTGCCAGCCACAGAAGAGGGGAAGAAGGACGTCGCCGGCGGGAAAGATGGCCGCCTCCGGCTCCGGCCACAGGAGCCTCGTGGGTGAGTGACTTTCTTCTCTCCATCTCCCCCAGTCTCCAGCAGCCCTCAGTAGTCGTGCGGGCCAACGACCACGTCACATCTCATGCGTCCCTGGCCTTGCAGACACAGGGTAAGGTGAGAGGGGGGGCAGGACGGAGGGGAAAATGGCCGCTGGGGCCTGTTCCTGTCTTCCCCATTCTTCACACTCACCCGATCCCCGTTCTACTTTCGTCTCCAGGAGTCAGAGCGGAGCAGTCCCGACCCGCTGATGATCCGATGAGGCAGCGGGAGAAGGGGTCCTTGTGGAGAGCGAAAAGGGCCGCGGCTTCTTGCGGTCTATAGCTCCGGCGGTACAGTTCAATATACAGGGCCGGGGAGAGGAGAAGAAGAAAAAGGCAGGCGCCTCACGGTATAGTTAGGCTGGGACTTTTAGTGCCAGTAGGGGAGGAAAGGAAAAGAGCCTTTTTAATGTGTCTAGGGCTTTAAAAATCGATAAGCAAGGTTGCTTTTTTGAGGAGCCGAGGTGACACACATCTTCACAGCCTCAGACTCAGGCCACGCCCCTCGAGACCCTCTCCTTTCTAATGGGAACATGTCATACTCGTTACTGTGGCCCTGCTGTATGTGTCTTTAAATTGTTAGTGGGGTTTTTCCTAAATTTGGTCAGTCATTGCAGTCACAGCATGGGCATTACCACTATAGGAGACCCGCTCCTTTATAATGGGAACATTTTCTTTACTGAGACCCTCCTCTATGTCTCTTCAAAGGGGTATTGGGTTGCGTCCAAATTTTTGGCAGCCCTTGCAGTCACTGGATACGCAATAACAGTATAGGAGACCCACTTCTTAATAATGGAACAACAAAGCATAGCCGGCTGATGGCTCTCTAACAATAGCGAGGGCCTCCTGATGGCCCTATAAAAAATAGGCCTTGTGACTTTCAGAGTCCCTCCATCATAAATGAAACAGGATGTATTCTATGATGTGTCACACACCACATGGCCAGATAAGGTTGTAAAATGTTAAAATTACATTTCCCGGTGAATGCATTTGTCTTAAAAAATAATATAAAAAAAACAAACAGTAGGATCTTTCTTTAGTATAAAAAACAGTCACCAATGTAACCTCAATGTAATCACATTGTTCAGCTCCTGCACCTCCTCCTCCATCTCCGAAATGACCACATCAGTCACAAGCTGAAAGCACTGCAGCACTGCCTTGACCAAGCAGCAAAAGGCTGTGCTGAAGATAACACGCTTAATGCTTAGGTGACAAACTGCCCAGTGCTGCAGAGTTGTTGAAAGCTGTAACACAGCAGCCTGATCTGTGGCTCTCACCGCTGAACATACAGCCAGGCATGATCATGTGTGACAGTGGGCGGAACCTGGTGATGGAGAAATGACAGCCGGAGTAGATACGGTTTCCCTCTATGCCAGTCCTTTCACTGAGCTAAAGAATATGGCTGTGGTGAAATACAACTCCCACTGAGAAGCTGTTTCAGATTGAAAAACATTGGGCCCACCAGAGGATTTGATTCTGAGGGCTCACCTTTCTCCCCCGCTCAAGAGCCCCATAACAGCTGCAAAGTTAGCGCTATCATGAACTCTTCTGATGTAGAAGCCAGGGCACACCAGAGCATTCTCTGGTGGGACCGTCCAACCCTGCTGAGAAGCAGTCCTGGCTAAGAAAAGTGTGTGGGAAGTTTCCCGGACACTCTAAGGCTGCTGTTTTAGTCAGGTGGAAACCCACGCAAACACGGGGAGAACATACAAAATCCTTGCAGATGTTGTCCTTGCTGGGATTTGAACCCAGGATCCCAGCGCTGCAAGGCTTCAGTGCTAACCACTGATCCAATGTGCTGCCGTTCACCCTCTGATATCTAACAGGCTGGAGAAACTTGCACCTACTGCCACTCTATCTTCAGCTCCTTTGTGAGATACTAATGTATTTGGGCAGCCACTAAGTCTACCAAATAAAATTCCTGAGAAGGAAATTGGGGATGGCTTCGCTACAGGTACTGGGGGCAGTGCTAATACCATGGCATCGTACCATAGTTTACTGGAAATATTCCAGGCTGGTAGGAGGCAAGCAGATTCCCACAGAAAAGTACCATCAGTAATGTTCAGGGAGCCGCGCTTGTAGAAGGCGGAGACAACACCGGGAGAAATAGTGGCGGCTGTGGACCGAGTATGGACATGAGGCATGAGGTTGTGAAAAGCTTCCACCTCCACGAGCCTAAAAGGCCACATTTCAAGTGCAAGCAGCTGCCCAGAAATCTGGCAGTTTAGTATTGCGGCCTGTGGGTAAGTGGGTGGGTGGCTGGCTGCATACTTGTGCTTGCATTCCAAGTAAAAGAAAACTAAGCAGATGGTGGCCTCTATCATCATCATGGCCTCACCTCGGCACTATGAACTCTCCTGAAGGAGAAGCCAGGGCCCACCGGAGGAGTCTCCGGTTTTCTGGTGGGCCCGTCCAACCCTGCCGAGAAGCTGCCCTGGCTAAGAAAAGTGTAGGGGAAGGTTCCCTGACACTCTATGGCTGCTTTTTTTAATGTGTATCGGACGTGCTTATGCATGTTATTTCTCAAACCACATTGCCAATCAGGCCATTGCCCAACTCTGTAGTCATGAAATTAAATGCGCAAAGAAAGATGTTTGTGTGTCAAAGCACCACCGACAAGTGCGAGTTGATGTTGGACGGGCTGCCATTGCTTCTGCAATAAGCTGAATAAGAGGACTTCCTGGGAGAAATAACACCCAGAGTAGATACGGTTTCCCTCTATGCCAGTCCTTTCACCGAGCTAAAGAATATGGCTGTGGTGAAATACAACTCTCAGCAAAAAATGCTGTGGACTGGGTCCGTACCGTCCCTGGCCACATTCACTTGACCACGTGTTTGTGGGTAGGCGGTCCTTCCCAGTAAGTGCACTGGGGAGGGCATGGGTAATGTTGTGGGACACATGCTTGTGGAAGGCGGAGACGATACCGGGAGAAATAGAGGCGGCTGGGGACTGAGTATGGACACCTGGTCGCCGCCAGCATGAGGTTGTGAAAAGCTTCCGCCTCCACGAGCCTAAAAGGCCACATTTCGAGTGCAAGCAGCTGTCAAAAATTTGGCAGTATAGTATTGCAGCCTGTGGGTGGGTGGGTGGCTGCCTGCATACTTGCGCTTGCATTCCAAGGAATGGGGTAGGGACAACTGAACACTGCACTGGGACAGGGACGTGGACGGTGATTGTTGCAAGTCTGCAACGACAGGTGCATGGCGGGAGGCATCTTCGCATGCGCCAAGGATCACTTATGATGGGTACACTTTTAGGCAGTGACCTGGGAGTCAGAAATGCTTCCAGAGGTCTTCCCCATGCTGTTCCCATGTCTTTTCAGCACTCTATGAATGTGTCTTATGATGTGTCACACACCACATGGCCAGATAAGGTTGTAAAATGTTAAAATGACATTTCCCAGTGAATGCATTTGTCTTGGTTAAAAGCAATGTAAAATTGCAAAAATGCATCAAAAACGCTACGTGTGAACATAGCCCAAGGTGTGGAGGAGTATTTTTGGTTTTGGTTATTTATTTTGCCTTATATACAAGTGATTACCCTGGAAAGGATGTTCCTTAACATATTTCCCTGGAAAATCCATTTTGGACTTGTTTTTGTATGTTTTATTGTTAGTCCGTAAAACGTTGTTGACAGCAGTGACTTGGGAGTCAGAAATGCTTCCAGGGTTCTTCCCCATGCCGTTCCCATGTAATTAGAGCACTGTTCCCATCGATTTCTGCAATTTTTAGGCCCTCTGCAGACTGCCGGGAGAGACTCCTGAAAAATGCTCGAGTTTCCCATAGACTTACATTGGGCTCGATGCTCTGGTCGAGCACCCAAGTATTCCAATTTGCTCGACCTTAGCGTCGAGCACTCGAGCATTTTAGTGCTCGCCCATCACTAGTGCTGTGGCCAAATACTGAGAAGTTGCATCAGTTTATGTAAAGAACTGTGAACATTTGGTTTTCTTTTTATTGTGAAGCAAACAACAAATAGGATAAAATAACTGAAAACTTCAGTGTGCACAATTATTCACCCCCCTAAAGTCAGTACTTTGTACAACCTCCTTTTGCTGCAATTACCGACTCAAGTCGCTTTGCCTAAGTCTCTGAGTTTTCCACATCTTGCCACTGAGATTTTTGCCCATTCTTCAAGGCAAAACTGCTCCAGCTCCTTCAAGTTAGATAGTTTCCTCTGGCGAACAGCAATCTTCAAATCTAACCACAGATTCTCAATTGGATTAAGGTCGGGCTTTTACTAGGCCACTCCAAAACATTTACATGTTACCCCTTAAACCACTTGAGTGTTGCATTAGCAGTATGCTTTGGTCATTATCTTGTTGAAAGGTGAACCTCCATCCCAGTCTCAAATCACTGACAGACTGAAACAGGTTTTGCTCAAGAATATCCCTGTATTTCGCACCATCCATCTTCCCCTCGAAAAGAACCTATTTCCCTGTCCCTATTGCAAAAAACATCCCGCAGCATGATGATGCCACCATTTGTTTCACTGTGGGGATAGTGTTCTTGGGGTGATGAGCTGTGTTGGTTTGGCACCAGACATAGCATTTACCTTGGTGGCCAAAAAGTTCAATTTTGGTCTCATATGTCCACAGCACCTTCCTCCATGTATTTGGGGAGTGTCCCCCATGTCTTTTGGCAAACTCAAAAGAGCCTAACAATTTTTGTGTTTAAGTTACAGGCTTTTTTTCTGCCCAATCTTCCATAACGGCTACCTCTATGGAGTGTACAGCTTATTGTGGTCGTATGGATAGGTACTCTGTGCTGCCTCTCTGATTAATGCTCTCCTTGCCCAGGCTGAGCGTTTGGTGGGTGGCACTCTCTTGGCAGGTTTGTTGTGGTACCCTGTTCTTTCCATTTGATGATAATGGATTTGATGATAATGGATTTGATGGTGCCCTGGGGGATTATCAGAGATTGGGGTATTTTTTTTTTATAACTCAAAACTGACTTCTTCTCAACAACTTTGTCCCTGATTTGTTTGGAGATCTCCTTGGTCTTCATGGTGTTGTTTGGTGTTGTCTCTTGCTTACTGGTGTTGCAGCCTCTGTGGCCTTTCAAAAAAGGTGTGTACATATATACTGACAGATCATGTAACACTTAGATTGCACACAGGTGGACTTCCTTTCACTAAGGATGCGACATAAGAAGGTAATTGCTTGCACCAGAAATTTTTAGGAGCTTCATCTCAAAATGGATGAATACATATGCACATGCTAATTTTTAGGTATTTGTTCCCATAAATTTAATTTATGCTTATATTTTTCTCACTTCACTTCACCGACTTAGACTATTTAGTGCTAATGCATCACACACAAATCAGATTACAAAAATATTTAAACACAGGTTGATGTGACAAAATAGGTAAAAAGTCAAGGGGGTGAACACTTTTGCAAGTCACTGTATGCACCTTCTAAAGAAATAAATTCCCATTTATGCTCACTAGAAAAAATAATACCCCCTTTTCTGGGCCAAATAGTAATACGCCCACCCCGTGTGTCCCAGTATAAAAATATATGCAAAACGCACATAAAAAAATATAAAACTGAAGCTCAACTAACATCAGTTATATGATGAGCAGAGTCTGTGAAGTCAGCGACCTGGCACAGACCATTTGATCAAGTCATCTTGCTTTTGGTGCTTGTATGGTGACGTCCAATGCAATAGGATCCATATAGGCAGATGTTCCTTGTAAGGCAGTGGCTTCAGGTCAGTGCGGTAATGAAGTAGTGACCCAAGATAGGTCAACTTAAATGTCTTTATTTTGCCAATGTCACAGGTGTGTCGGGTGTGACAGATAGTCACTCTGGATCCGGCTGTAGAAGGTCGATGCACTTGGCTTTGCAGACACCTTCTTGATCCTTTCATCATCCTTCCTTCTCTAGGACCCAGCGGTGAGCTCAGCGCCCCTTTCTGCTGCTAATTAACAATCCCATGTTGGACCTTTAAGTAACACCCAGTCTCTCCAGAGAATTGCTGGTAATAGAAGCATTTTCCTCTGTTCAGGCCTGGAGTTCTAGCAGTTGTCTAGTTTCTTCTTGGAGTCCCTTTGTGATCGTTTTCGTGATCGCTCTGGTGTCTTCTCAAAGCTAAGTGTATCTCAGTGTCTGTTTACCTTATTTGTCTTTAGTTGCAGTGGGGCTGACTAGTGCTCACCTTTACCCTTCCTACCTAGGGCCTAGCTCTAGAGTCAGTAGGGATTAGGTATCCTGCTCAGCGATAGGTGAGGAACCTATTTAGGGATGATAGGGGAGCCAGAGTGTTGTAAGATCTACCTAGGGGTCTCCACTCCCTCTTTGTCTAGTTGCTGGGCTTCCCTCCCTTTTCCCCTCATCGTATGCTGGGTCCTTTCCATACCTAACATGACAGCCAACTTACGAAAATAAAGTCAAAATGTTATAATTCAGTTCGCAGCCGGATCATCTGTATCAGTCTGTTCTTTGGACGACTGCACCACGATGTAACTTGTGGGTGCAGTAATGGCTTTGATCTCTCTCACTCTGGTCTGTGCTCAGTCTCACACAGATAGGCATGTACAGAGCCTCCTGCTCTGCTGTCTTCAAGCCAACACTGACAGACCCAATCCTTACCTGAAAGTTTAAATGGCAATCATCGCCATGGACCACTTCCAAGCCCCAGACAGGAAGGAGACATGCGTCCCACTACCTTCCTACAGATCCCTCCAAAAAATAAAAGCCCATGTCAGGTTTTCCTAAACCAAGTCCACACTCCCTTTTATTTTGCATAGTAATCACAGCTGTTGCTGTAATTACAACTCTCTCCAGCGGTTCCATATGTTTCTATACACATCCTGAATACGCCGACGCATATTTCTGATGGGGCTCTAAAACTATGTCCATCAGCCTTTCAAACGCGGCCGGGACCCCGTATAACCCAAAGGCAAGACAACATAGTGATAGAGACCATCCAGCGTTATGAAAGCGATCTTTTCTTTCACCGACTCTGTCAGAGGCACCTGCCAGTATCCTTTGGTAAGATTGAGCATTGTAAAGTACTGGGCCTGCCCCAGTCTCTCAATCAGCTCATATACCGGGGGCATTGGATAAAGGTCAAATTTTGACACTTCATTCAATTTTCGGAAATCGTCTCAAAATCGTAACTATCCGTCCAGCTTTGGAATCAGTACAATGGGACTAGCCCACTTACTCCTGGACTCTTCGATAACTCCTAGCTGGAGCCTTTGTTTCACCTCAGCCGCAATGGCTTGCCTCTGGAACACGGTACAGTTTCATTCGCACCATTACCTGAGTCTCGTGACAATGTCATGGTAGATGTATGGCTGGGCAGATCTGAGAATACGTCCCAATTTTGCTGCACTAATTTCCGAACCTCCGGTCGCTGCTGTTTAGAGAGAGCTTCGCTTATCTTAACCTGATTCCCGGGTCGGTGTCGGAGGGTTCACAGACGATACAACCGGAGTCATGTCTGTAACCATACATTCCCAGTCTTTCCATGCTTTTAATAGATTTACATGACATAGTTTTTCGGGTTTCCTCTTCCCGGGCTGATATACCCTGTAATTCACCTCCCCAACCTTTTCCCGGATTTCATATGGCCCCTGCCACTTGGCCATGAGCTTACTTTCTGTGGTGGGCACCACAATTAATACCTGATCCCCTTTTTTAAAGGACTTTACTGTGGCCTTTCCATTGTACTCTAGGCTCTGAGCTGCCTAGGCATCCATTCATTTACAATAGGCATCACATCCGCGATCTGCATAATCGCAATGTGCTATATTACGCTTGGCTATGTCCAACAGACCCCTGGGAAGTCTGCCGTATAATAGCTTGAGTGGAGAAGACTGCGGTACTTCTCAGACGGCAAACATTAAATAGGGCAGTAACATATCCCAATCCTTCCCATCTTTGGAGAACATTTTTTAGCATAGATTTTAGGTGTTTTGTTAAATCTTTAAACAAGATCATCTGTCTGTGGGTGGTACACTGATGTGAGCAATTGTTTGATCTGGAGAACATGGCAAACAGCTTGTGAGCAATAAGTTTAGCCAAGGTGTGACGAAGCAGAATTGCCTCTGGGTAATGAGTAGCATAGTTTACTACCACTAATATGTGTTGGTGGCCATGGGCTGACTTTACTATGGGCCCTACCAGATCCATGTGAAACCGCTCAAAAGGTAAAGTAATGTTTTTATTTTCATGCATTGGGAACATTGCACACTGTTTTCTAATTCAAAACATGAAGAGAAATGTATATTTTAACTACTTTACAGAAAATAACAAAAAATGAACATTGGGCTGTTCTAAAAAATAGTAGTGTCTGCATTTGTCTTTACAACCCATAATATGTACTGATTTTGAGGATTTCGCATTCCTGTGAATCACTAACCTAATATTTAGTTGTATACCTACAGTTTTTTTAGAACTGCTTCACATCTATGTTGCATAGAGTCAAGCAACTTCCGGCACATGCCAACTGTTATTCCAACCCAGGATGCTTTGACAACATCCCACAAATTTTTGTCTTTTGTTGGCTTTGCCTCAAACGGCATTTTTGATGTCACCCCATAAGTGTTCTATCGGATTAAGGTCCGGGGATTGGGCTGGCCACTCCATAACCTCAATTTTGTTGGACTGGAACCAAGATTTTGTTCATTTACTGGTGGGTTTAGGGTCATTGTCTTGTTGAAGCACCCATTTCAAGGGCATATCCTCTTCAGTGTAAGGCAACATGACCTCTTCAAGTGTTTTAATATATGCAAACTGGTCCATGATACCTGGTATGCGGTAAATAGGTCCAGCACCATAGTTAGAGAAACATACCCATATTATGATGCTTGCACCACCATGCTTCACTGTCTTCAGAGTGTTCTGTGGCTTGAATGCAGAGTTTAGAGGTCATCTGATGAACTGTCTGCGGCCCTTGGACCCAAAAAGAACAATTTTACTTTCATCAGTCCTCAAAATGTTTCTCAATTTCTCTTTAGGCCAGTTGATGTGTTCTTTCGCAAATTGTATCCACTTCAGTACATGTGTTTTTTTTAACAGTGGGACTTTGCAAGGACTTCTTGATAAGAGATTAGCTTCACACAGGCATCTTCTAACTGTCACAGTACTCACAGGTAACTTGAGGCTGTCTTTGATCATCCTGAAGCTGATCATTGGTTGAGCCTTTACCATTCTGGCTATTCTTCGATCCATTCGAATGGTAGTCTTCCGTTTTCTTCCACGTCTCTCTGGTTTTGCTTTCTATTTTAAAGCATTGGAGATCATTTTACCTGAACAGCCTACATTATCTGCACTTCTTAATACGTTTTACCCTCTCCAATCAACTTTTTAATCAAAGTACGCTGTTCTTCTAAACAATGTCTTGAACAACCCATATTTCTCAGGCTTTCAAAGAGAAATGCATGTACAGCATGTGCTGGCTTCACCCTTAAATAAGGGCCACCTGATTCACACCAGTTTCTTCACAGAATGATTGACCTCACTAATTGAACTCCACACTGCTATTATTATTTTGATCACACCCCTTTTAATTAATTATTCAAATACACAGACTCAAAAATATGCGGATCATGAAAGCTGAAACTGTTTATTTTCATAGAATCTACTGCACCAACTGGTAAATTGTTTGACTTGTTGTAATATAATTTATACCAAAAACAGTGATTAATCTGGTTAGTCATATTGGTCTGCTATTATTTTGAACAATACTGTACCTGTATAATAGGCAGATGTACCAATGGACTACTGAAACTTGTGCTGGGTGTGGTCAGCGGACAATGTGGGCAAGACTCACAAAACCTCTGAACCTTGGCATAAATCTAGGCCAAAAGAACCGTTGTAGAATACGCTCTTGTATCTTTTTAACCCCTAGGTGACCACCTAGCATGTGTTTGTGGGCCATCTCGAGTACCGCCCGGCCGTACGATTGAGTCGCTTCCGACTGTTCCACTACTTCGTTCTGGATTTTTCCAACCCTATATAGCAACTCATGGTTTATCACCATACGTATAAAAACCACCTCTGCCCCCAGTTGCTGAGCCACGCCATTTGCCTCTATTACACTTTCCCGTGCCAGGGTCAGTGTGGGATCCTGCAGCTGAGCTGCTGAGCTGTCCCAAAAGTCCTCCAGGATACTTCCAACTCCGGGATTGATGTGGTCTCGTTGACCTCTCCTGCCAACACCTCTAAGGGAAACCTATGAGAGTGATGGCACGTATCCCCGACTCGGGATCTTTGGGTACCGTGCACAGACAAACCTTTACCCTGGGAGAATTAATTTTACTCTCCTATAGCTCGGGACCAGAACAGGTGCAAGTCTCTTTCCAAAACAGTCCCGTAAGGAATGGTCTTTACTACTCCCACCACATGTTTAACCTCCCCACATGGGGTGGAAAAGGTAACCGCCGCCGTCGGATACTCCTGGAGTTCGAAGTGTATATAAATGACCCTGATTTTTTTTCCCTCCAGTGGGTTCTAACTCGGAGATCAATGACCCATGGACGAGTGTCACTAGACTCCAAGAAGTCCAAGAGAGCCTCCACTCTGTGTCCGTTGACATGCACCTGCCACAGTTGGGGTTCACCAGGTTCTGACTGACCCCAGTAGCGGGTCGTGTCCCTTTTGCAGGCTCCTGGGCTTAAAGGAGCCGGCATGATTCCCGCAGTGGAAAGTTGCACAGACATCTTTTGGAGTTTTTGCCACTGTTTTTACTTAAAAAAAACTGCTAGTGGCTTCCTTATCATTCAACAGAGTTAAAAACAACAACCAGAAAACGACAAGAAAAAAGATGTAACAAAAAAAGACACCGGAAAGAACATCCAAGAAAAAGGCCGGTGACCAAAACCGTTGGAAAAATACTCAGCAAACGACTGGAAAAAACAACACAAAAGATGCTTCAGGAAAAAAATTCCAGAATGTCCTGAAGTGTCTACTGCTTGAAAAACTCGCTGTTTTCACTCAAGGTTAAAAGGCATCGTGTGCACACACCCTTAAGCTAAATTCACATATCCGTGTAAGTGTTACTACCTGAGAAAAATGGAACTTTTTTTTTTGAGATTTTATTACATTTTTTTCAGTGAAGCAGGTCTGAACATTTTTATCCAATGACTATTCACAATTAGTGTTGAGCGAGTATGTTCTATTAACCCTTTCGGCGAGTATGCTCGGGCCGAGCTCCGAGTATTTACAGCTGCTCGGTGATATGTTTGAATCGCTCCCGTGTGAATGATTTGCGACCGTTTGACAGTTTTAATACATGTGAGGAATGTCTATTTCTTACACATTCCTCACATGTAATAAAGCTGTCAAACAGTTGCAAATCACGCACACGGGAGCGATTCAAACATATCACCTAACAGCTGTAAATACTCGGAGCTCGGCCCGAGCATACTCTGAACAGAACATACTCGCTCAACACTACTAACAATGTATTCATTAAAAATGGATGAAACTAGGATGGAACTCTGAAGTATAAAGTATGTCTTCCAAGCTATATCCTTGCCCCACGGATCCCAGTAGACTGTAATGACCAAGTCTGATCTGCAAAACTGATGAGAATAGGACATGCACTGAGATTCGCGGACTGGAAACAATTACCTATTTTTAAAACTGATGTGTGTATGGATAAATGAAAGTCAATAGGTCAGTGTGCTGTCCACAAAAAAAAATAAAAAAATGAACAGTACAAGGATGTGTCACACAAATGTGTGAATGCAGACTTTTACAATAACAGGGCATCAACTTCCTACTTCTTGTACCATTGATAGTCCTTTGTCAGCGAACTATTCTATTGAACAGGGCAGCATGGTGGCTCAGTGGTTAGCGTTGCAGCACAGGGGTCCTGGGTTCAAATCCCACCAAGGACAACATCTGCAAGGAGTCTGTATGTTCTCCCTGTGCTTGGGTGGGTTTCCTCCCACACTCCAAAGACAAACTGATAGGGAATTTAGATTGTGAGCCCCAATGGGGACCGCGATGATAATGTATGTAAAGCGCTGCAGAATATGTTGGAGCTATATAAAAATAAAGATTATTTTATCTGTTACATTTATAGATAGCTTGTTCTCACTAAAATTGTTGGCAATTAGGTGTAGGAAGGTCAACAGAACATGAATCTAATGATTTAAGTATTCTTTTTAATAATAAGAGGTCACATACAAATACTGAATACAACCATAACATTTTGTCTGCACTACAGAAGTTAGTCAACAGTATACTTTCATTGTCTAAATATCAAAACTATGTAGTAGGCTACAGCAACTATGTCATCACCTTATAAAGACTGGTTCTTCATAGTCTTCTAGTAATATGTTATTTTTCTTCTTTGTATAGCTACAAGCACTGTGTCCCACAAAGTCTACGGCAAAGCATTGTGAACTTGAACTTCTTCTCCCGCAAGAGATTACGTAGGAATGTTCAAAATTCCCTAAAGAAGATGCGTGCATGCACACTATGTGTTCCCCTCATCAAAATGAAATATCTAGTTGATTTAGAGAAACTGGATCCAGATTTTGGCACAGAGACTTTTTCCGTCAAAAGCACACAGAAAGAAAGTAAAGATTTGCTGCTTAGAGTTTCAAGGTGTGGCGGCATAATTTGGAAAGAGGCAGACAGTGAGGTAAGTGTTCACTTAAAGGTGGGGGACCAAGACAAATAACCCTTTATAGGGTACCTAACAGCAGGTTTTCTACCCCAATCTAATGGCATCTAAGTAAAGTTGATGTAATGCAGAGCAATTGCACCACTTTGTTGTAGAAAAGTGAATCCTTATTTAGAAATCTCTTGCTGAATTTTTATGGTAATGAGCCTCAAATGCAGGGGAGAGGGCATTGCACTTGCAGCTCTCCTGCCTCTCTCACTCTTTCCCCTCCTGGCACAGTCCTCCAGTCACTGACCTACAAGTCCCTCCATCTGAGATCTCATGCATGCGTCGTATTTCCCATTGGGCGGCACATGCGCAGTAAGGTCCTGATGATGTTATTAGAGCTGGACCAAGATCTGTTCATGCGCTGTCCCAGGGAATGACGGCAGGTGCACCAAATCAAAACACAAAAGCGACCTGTCAGTCAGTGCCTGGAGGCTGGTGATAAACGGGTGGAGAGAAAGGCCAGAGAGCAGTAGGTGCAGTGCCAGCCCTGCTGCAGTTGTGGCTAATTACCATGAGGGCCGGCCTTAGCCTGAATGGTGCCCTGTGCAAAACTGCCTCTTGGTGCCCCCGACCTATTGATTTTTTTTACCCAGTTTCCTAGGACACAATCGAGGACAGGAACCATTTTTTCATATCCTACGAAAAATTGATTTCTTCTCATATATTGCACTATATACTACTCAGAATTTTTAGTGAGGAATCTGAACCTCCACATTAATTACACTATGTCTGAACTTACCCTTATAGGGTTATTCTTATGTTGTCTATTAATCGTCCATTATCCAATCTATCTTATTATTGGACATTACATAAAGGATGGTATATGCAGATCTCACAAATGGGACCCACATGTACAGTATATCAAGAATGAGACTCTGTTGATCTTCGTGGAGAGGTGGAATAAATTCCTATACACATGGGTGGGAATTCTACCATCTCTTGGCTGAGAGCGACGCCTGTCATGGCCCAGTTGGTGGGATCCACATCTACTACATAAATTTATACTATACAAGATGAAAGTACTAGATGATGCACGATGGAGCCGGCTCCTGCTCTGCATGTACACAGGGCCAAACAGGCCAAAATACCAATGGTAAAGAGAATCTGTCACCACATTTCACCTAAACTATTACTATGAGCATACAGATTATAGACTGCTGAGTAGAGTGATCCCTGTATGCCTCATATTAGATGCCTTGTTGTGGCGAAATCATCTGTTATCACTTTATGTAAATGACCTCTGCCAGGCTATATGGTGGACGCTGCTCATATTAATAGTTTATGTGTGTCAAATGTGGTGACAGATTACCTGTAACGGGGAATGTACAAAATTAGAAAAAAATCTCTACTTTCCTGCATAATAACGTGTCTTTGGGGTATATGTGATATACAGAAGTAGTGCTGTTGCTTCAAAAGCATCTAGTAACTATTAGAAGTAACACAAGCACAGGAGACAGGAAGTGTTGTGCTCCAGAAGCATCCAGCAACTAGAGAGGTTAACAAAGTCACAGGAGACAGGGAGTGTTTTAGCAGAGCCCCAGGGGGATTGTGGGGAAGTTGTTTACTGTCTGGCTGGAGCCGAAGAGAAAGGTGGTGTGTGATCTGTTACTCACAGAAGGCAAGGGAACAGAATTCAGGTCAGGAGGGAAGCTAAACACAGGTCAGATAGACTCCCTGAGCTAACAGTGTGGAGTATTATCAGGCAGAAAGATAAGGACTGGAAGGAATCGTGTCATAGGGATCTTCTTCCTCATCAAACTCTTCCCCCCTCCATCTCCATGCAGGATAAAGAATTCTGTGTATTATTGAGTCCTTGTGAAGGAAAAGCCTGTGGTTGTGTATGCATAGAAGTGTGCTGCTAAGAGATCTAATCTGTACTAAATTATGCTACTGAAGAGACTGACATTACTGTGCCTGCTTTATTAGACTGTATTGTAATGAAGATTGTTGCTGTAATATCCCTGAATCGCACTGGCTGTGCTTCAGATTAAATTCCACTGTTAAACTGTTGAAAAAGGCTCTTGTCAGATGTATCTGGTCAGCAACTGAATCTATTGTGTGCCTGAGAGAAGCTGCAGCCTATGGTCGCCCTGAGTAACGGTTCCCCCAGGATTCCAACAAATTCATGAAACCCGTCTCGCCTTATGTGAACCTAGCAGCGTGCGTGTAACATTTGTGGCCCATACGGGGAGTCCTGAGCGGGAATTAGCATGTAGAGGGAGAAGAGGAAAAGTGTCTGGAAAAACACAGCAGCACAGCACCTCAACTCAACTCTGCTACACCAATTAAAGGGTGAATAAACGGTGGCCCACCTTATGAAGCTAACCGGTCCGTGGTGTCTGGTCAAGAGTGCCAGACCCTTGGCCGGTTGTTGCCTAGTCATATAACAAATGTTTTTAAAAGAGGAGAAGAAATGAATTTTACAGCATAAAGGACATAGTTTTATTGGGTAAGATTTGCAAAATAGTGCATACAAAATCATTTCATATAAATCACAATGCAGGGGAAGTAAAGTGCATAGTGCCAAGTGTCAGGGAGTCCCACGGAGGATGCAACAGCCGGGCTAAATATATATGAGTTATTGCATACATGGATTAGGGGTGGGTGTGAGGACATACAACCAAAGTGCTAGACTGCTAGTGCAGATAGTAACAGATTGTAATAAAACCTGCAAGCAGTCTCATACGTAGCCCAACCCATCCTACACAAATCGGTACAGCCTCATATATGGAACTCACCCAGCTTCAATGCCCGCACGGTTAGCACATCAATGGAACCCCCACACCACTGGTATAGATGAGAATAACGCGCCCCGACGCGCGTTTCGCAAGACTCTTTCTCAAGAGGCGCGTGTACTGGAGCACCTACAGGACCTTCTATAAATACGCCTCCAACCCCTTATGTGAGCACGAGGGGCGGGGAAGCCCATGGAGGGCACCGGTGCGTGCGCCCGGAATCCCGCCCCCCCGCCGCTCGCGCGCAAGCCGTCATGCCCAAGGGGGCGTGTCCATGGGCGTGCCTGTGAGCACGCCCCCGGAAGCGAGCCGAAGACACTGAGACAGCCGGGTGCTGGCACGGGAAAGCAGAAGACCACTGCGCAAGCGCACAGCTCCCAGGCAGAAATACGGGATAGCAGCCATCTCTTAGAGGTATGTTAAGAGGAGGAGAGACAATCGCACAAAGTGCACAAGAGACTATGAAGTAAAGGGAGAGGGGGACAAAACTCAAGCCCAACACCTCATTACATTAACATTATTCCTGCGGTGCAAACTGTCCATTTACCATACATCTATAAAATCAGCATAACAAAGGAGCACAATTGTGGCACCCCGATACTCAATACAAAAGGAAGAAGAAATAAACACTCGCCAACCACACAGGGTCTCCAAAAGTGCCACCCAACAAAGGGACGCGCAAGAGAATCCCTGTGAGATAGGCCAATCCAATAAAGGTTATGAGAGATGTGCGAAGATTTCATGTAGATGTCAAGTTAGTCCCGGAACAAAATTACACCTCTCCTGGTCCTCCTCAAAAAGAGTAGGATTGACAACTAGAGAAATGAGAATCAGAGTGCGGGAACATGTACGTGACATTGGCGCGGCCAAGTCAGTGATGGACCCACGGGAGCTCAAAACGTTACCACGTCACTTTAAAGCAGTTCATAACTGCGATCCACGCATTCTGCGTGTGCGTGGCATAGACGTGGTACAGTTGGGCTCCCGTGGGAGCAACGCTAAACAGTGTCTGGCACAAAAAGAGGCCTGATGGATTACCGTTTTGGATACCTTGGCTCCGCATGGCCTAAACGAGAGTCTGGGATTTTCATCGTTCTTATAATGATTGGACCTGTGATGCTCCCCCGCTCCTCCCCTGTCCGGGAATTTTTTACCTGGTCATGATGTTGTTTTGGTTTGTTGTTTTATTATTTGTTTTTAACTTTTCTCTTCTTTACTCCCCTTCACTCTTTTCGTTATATAGTGCCTCTATACCAACAAACTTCTGAGTACCTTACCTTGGCCCATCTATAGACTTTGGAATATGCTACATCTCTTTTTGAGGAGGACCAGGAGAGGTATAATTTCGTTCCGAGACTAACTTGACATCTCCTTGAAATCTTCGCACATCTTTCATAACCTTTATTGGATTGGCCTATCTCACAGGGATTCTCTTGCGCATTCCTTTGTGGGGTGGCACTTTTGGAGATTCTGTGTGGTTGGCGAGTGTTCATTTCTTCTTCCTTTTGTATTGAGTATCGGGGTGCCACAATTGTGCTCCTTTGTGATGCTGATTTTATAGATGTATGGTAAATGGACAGTTTGCACCCCAGGAATAATGTTAATGTAATGAGGTGTTGTGCTTGAGTTTTGTCCCCCTCTCCCTTTACTTCATTGTCTCTTGTGCACTTTGTGCGATTGTCTCTCCTCCTCTTAACATACCTCTAAGAGATGGCTGCTATCCCG
This sequence comes from Phyllobates terribilis, assembly GCF_046119375.1. Classification (NCBI taxonomy): domain Eukaryota; kingdom Metazoa; phylum Chordata; class Amphibia; order Anura; family Dendrobatidae; genus Phyllobates; species Phyllobates terribilis. The sequence goes on along the minus strand of NW_027362761.1, from coordinate 21,784,489 downwards.
TATTTCTGCCTGGGAGCTGTGCGCTTGCGCAGTGGTCTCCTGCTTTCCCGTGCCCGCGCCCGGCTGTCTTAGTGTCTTCGGCTCGCCTCCGGGGGAGTGCTCACAGGCACGCCCTGGACACGCCCCCTTGGGCACGACGGCTTGCGCGCGAGCGGCGGGGGGGCGGGATTCCGGGTGCACGCGCCGGTGCGCTCCAATGGGCTTCCCCGCCCATGCTCACATGAGGGGTTGGGGAGCGTATTTATAGAAGGTCCTGTAGGTGCTCCAGTACACGCGCCTCTTGAGAAAGAGTCTTGCGAAATGCGCGTCGGGGCGCGTTATTCTCATTTATACCAGTGGTGTGGGGGTCCCATTGATGTGCTAACCGTGTGGGCATTGAAGCTGGGTGAGTTCCATATATGAGGCTGTACCGATTTGTGTAGGATGGGTTGGGCTACGTATGAGACTGCTTGCAGGTTTTATTACAATGTGTTACTATCTGCACTAGCAGTCTAGCACTTTGGTTGTATGTCCTCACACCCACCCCTAATCCATGTATGCAATAACTCATATATATTTAGACCGGCTGTTGCATCCTCCGTGGGACTCCCTAACACTTGGCACTATGTACTTTACTTCCCCTGCATTGTGATTTATATGAAATGATTTTGTATGCACTATTTTGCAAATCTTACCTAATAAAACTATGTTCTTTATGCTGTAAAACTCACCAATTAAAGGGGACCAACCTTAAAGAAAAACTCACTGGCAGCAATGGATGTGGAAATACAAATGAACAGATTTAGTGAGCTGTTTCTTCAGTTAACGTGTGAAGAATTGAGAACAGTAGCAGAACATATAAAGAAGTCAGAAGAATAGATTTCTAAAGCACACAACCGCAGACAACTGTTAGCTGCCATTAATGCAGAAATGGATGAGCTGAGGGAGAAAGAAGGTGAAGACGACATGAGGACATTCCTCCAGGAGCTAGCACAGTTTCTAGCCAGGTTGAAGTTGGAAGATGGAGGGGCGGCACCAATTACCAAAAGTGTGAATCTCCGCCCGCAGACTGAATTACAGGAATTGAAAGAACAATTCAAAGCCCTAACAGCCCTGCAGGAATCAACCAAAACCTCTGAATGGATGACAGACTCAGACAGAACCTTTAACCTGCTCAGGTTATATACCGTAAATCAGGAAGACAGTCTTCTCTAACACCACTAATCACCATAAGGAAAGCATTCAAGATCCTGGGACAGATTGGAGAGTGTGAGCAGAAGGAGAAACTGTCTTGTATGAACTTGTTGCACCAGATCGATGCAGGCTTACAGAAATGCTACCAGCCAGATGAGATCGTTGAGGGGGTGGTGAAAGCGATCAGCCCAGGACTGAAGCTCCAAAGTATGCTAGAAATGAAGAGTCAATTGACCTTGCAACAGCTGAAGATGATTTTAAAAGGGCACTATATAGAAGAGAGTACTTCAGAATTGTTCCACCGACACATTAACCTCTCACAGAAAAATAATGAATCATCCCAAAGTTTTTTGTTCAGAGCAATTGAACTGAAGGACAGACTGTTGTTTGCATCCAAAGATGTAGAAGCGGAAGAGAAGTTTGATGCTGGACTAGTCCAGAAGAAGTTCTTGAGATCATTGGGAATGGGGTTAATCAGCAAAGACATCAAGTTGAAGCTGAAACAGTACCTAGAAGATCCTGGCATTCTGGACAAAGTCCTAATTGAAAAAATGAATGAGGCAGCTAGTTTGGAGTCAGAGTGCGAACAAAAGTTAAAGAAAGCTTTGCACCTAAAATCACCAAAATGAGTCAGCTGAAGTTCGAGACCCCCAGCGGCCAGTCTGCAGATCATCATGGAGACCCTCCTGTGCCACCTACGAGAGGGAACCTTAAAGCACCAACAAAAGAGAGGACTGCCAGCGCTGACTGGGAGGAAGTAATAGGAGAACTGCGAGCCGAGTTGATTGAGGTGAAAAAGTTGATTCGTTCCAGGCAGGAACCTGTATCCCTCAGACCCAGGAGTGGGTTCCAAAACAGAAGATACCCGGCTTGTGAAGCGTGCCATTCATCAAATCAGAGTACGGTGTGTGTCCACTGTCTAAGATGTGGTGAGGAAGGACATTATGCCAAGGAATGCCAATGGTCGCGGTCTTTTAGGAGGTTGCCGGTGCAGGGCGACTGGTAACCGCAACATGGAGGAGGCCCCAGAAGCAAATCCAAATCTCACCAAACCCCAGAACAGTGCATGAGGTAAAACGGCTGCGTCAGTACTATCCCCAAGTGTGTTCCCGTCTACAGCAGCTGCAAGACTCAGTGCGGAGGTCAAATGATCTACTCCTGGGAGGAGGATTCCTCGGTCAGTAAAGATAGCCTAATCGGTGAAAGGTACTTTGTACAGTGCCTGCCAGATGGACTCCTGGTAAAAGCACTGTGGGACACAGGAGCCCAAGCAAACCTTTTAAATGAAGAATGGAGAAGGCACTATCTGCCACATACCTGCCTTCGGTCGCTAAAAGAACTCTTAGGACCAGTGGAACTCCACGGCAAAGCTGTCAACGAAACCGAAATCCCTTTAATAGGCTGGGTGGAAGTGACTTTCCAACTGAAGGCCACGAAGAACAGCAACACCATTGAGCTTTTGGTACCTTTTCTCGTGACCAGTGACCAGGGATCAGAACGTGGCAGAGGATCCTATCCTGCGTTATAATGTAATCAGTGAGGTCATCACGAAACACAAGTCAGGGGCGCTGGTGGTGGATGCAATTGCCACATTGCTTGCCATATCCAACGCCATGGCAGAAAATGTGATTCATAGAGTAAAGAAAGCACAGAATACAATGGACCTAAAAGAAATCAAGGTAGACTGGTGCCCAACCATCATCCCTGCAAACTAAATGGTGAGGGTGAGGTGTGGAGTCAGGGTAGAACAGGGAAGAAAAGTCCAGAAAAGACTGTTTGTGCCAAAAGACTCCTCAGTACTTCCGGAAGGCCTAGTTCAAGGTGAGACTGTGCTTAAGATTTCTATTGGTGGGTTTGCTCAAGCGACAGTACCGGTGATGAATACTACGAAACACAAATTTAGACTGGATCCAAAGACTGTTAGGTCACATTGAAACCGTTAAAACAGTATATCCAGCCAGTGTGAGACCTGCCCAGGGGTCTACCGTGAATTCAGTCTCAAGGAACAGGAGTTGCCCAGGGGAGGAAATTGCACGACCCACCTTGGGGTCCTGGGATCCCCCAGTACTCCTGGAACACTTCTGCACTGAAGATCTAGCGGTAGCAAAACAGATGCTGAGAGAAGAGTGTCATGCATTCTCCAAATATGACTCTGATATAGGGTGTATCCCATCGTTGCAGTTGAAATCCATTTGAAAGACACGACCCCAGTAACCAGAAGTTACATGTCTGTGCCGAAACCATTACACCATGAAGTGAAAAAGTATTTACAAGACCTAATCAACAGAGGTTGGGTCCAAAAGTCGAAGTCGTCTTATTCCTCTCCTATTGTTTTTGTTAGGAAGAAGGACGGTACATTGAGACTCTGCTGTGATTACCAGGAACTAAACCGAAAGTCCGTACCTAATCGGCACCCAATACCAAAGATTCAAGATATGCTGGATAGCCTATCAGGAAGTACCTGGTTCTCTGTCCTCGATCAGGGTAAAGCGTACCATCAAGGGTTTGTTGAAGAGTCCAGTAGACCTTTGACAGCATTCATCACACCGTGGGGGTTACAGGAGTGGATCCGCATACAGTTTGGGCTCAGTTCAGCTCTAGCAGAATTCTAGAGGAGCATGGAGACATGTTTAGAAGGATTGAGGGACAATATCTGCCAGCCGTACTTGGATGACAATGTGGTACACAGCAAAACCTTCCGGGAGCATGTTGAACACGTGAGGACCGTATTACAGCGGTATCAACAACATGGAGTTAAGTTGACCCCAAAGAAGTGTGAACTGTTCAAAAGACAAATCCGATTTCTAGGGAAAATTTTGTCCGGAGAAGGATATACCATGGACCCAGCAGAAATCGCTCCGGTACTGGCCTTAAAAGACAAGCGGCCCTCTACTGTCGGGGAGTTGAGGCAGATATTAGGATTCCTCTCCTACTATCGTATTTGCGTTTGGAACTTCTCCAGGATTGCCGCCTCACTATACCTCCTCTGGGGGAAACGACAGAATCAACAACACCCACGGAAAAAAAGAAGAACGCGGGTAGGACCTGGCTTAAAAGAAACAACACCATTTTGTCCCAACAGTCCATTCTCTGGACAGCAGACCACCAGGAGGTATTGGAAGAACTAGTAGACTACCTGGTAAAACTACCCATCTTGGGATATCCTGATTTCAACTTACCATTTGTTCTTCATTGTGACGCTTCTCAAGTTGTACTGGAAGCTGCCCAGTATCAGCATCAAGATGGAAAATTGAGAGTCATCGGTTACGGTTCTAGGACGTTGACAGACGCCGAGAAGAATTACCATCTACATTCCAGAAAATTGGAGTTCCTGGCATTGAAATGGGCTGTGAATGATTTAGAGATTATCTCTACTACAGCAAAGAGTTTGAGGTATACACTGACAACAATCCTTTGACCAATTTACCTACGACTGGGCGGTAAATTTATTAGATTATAGTTTATTTAGAAGGGACCGGAAACAGGGGAAAGGCGGAGGAGTCTGCTTATATGTAAAGTCATGTCTAAAACCCAGACTAAGGGAAGATATAGGAGAGGGAGAAGAGGGGGTCGAGTCCATGTGGGTAGAGATAGAGGGAACTAAAAATAATAATAAAATATTACTGGGGGTCTGCTATAAGCCACCAAATATAACAGAGGAGAATGAGAATCTGCTATTAGGACAAATAGACAAAGTAGCAAAACATAATGAAGTGATTGTAATGGGGGATTTCAACTACCCGGATATTGACTGGGAAACAGAAACCTGTAGATCTCAGAAAGGAAAAAGGTTCTTGACAAATATTAAGGATAATTATCTCTCCCAACTAGAGCCGGAACCAACGAGAGGGAAGGCCGTGTTGGACTTAATATTGACTAATAGGCCTGATAGAATAACTGAGGTACAGATAGGGGGGCACCTAGGTAATAGCGACCATAATATTACCGACTTCAAAATGCCCTTCAGTAGGGTTATCAATAAGGGAACAACAAAAACATTAAACTTTAGGAGGGCGAAGTTTGATCCGCTGAAAGAAAGCCTTCAACTTATTGACTGGGACAAAGTTCTTAATCAAAGGAATACGAATAGTAAATGGGAAACCTTCAAAAGAATTCTGAATACTCAGTGCGAGAGGTATATACCGTATGGGAATAAAAGGGCCAGAAATAAGAGGAAACCAATTTGGTTGAACAAGGACGTAAAAGGGGCGTTAAATAGCAAAAAAGAGGCATTCAAGAGATTAAAACAGGAAAACAGTAAGGAGGCACTAATGTGTTACAAGGAAAAAACGAGAACCTGTAAAAAACAAATAAAAATAGCGAAGGAGGAAACAGAGAAACGTATTGCTAGGGAAAGTAGATCAAATCCCAAACTGTTCTTTACGTATATAAATAGTAAAAGGATTAAATCGGATAATATTGGACCGATAAAAAGTGAGGAAGGCAAAATCATAGAGAAAGATGAGGATAAAGCTAATCTATTAAATAATTTTTTTTCGACAACTTTCACAAAGGAAATCGAACTAACAGGAGAAATGAGAAGTGACAAGCTTAATCCTCCACTAAGTATGACTAATCTAACCAAAGTTGGGGTACAGAAACGCCTCAGTAACATTAAAATAAACAAATCACCAGGACCTGATGGCATACACCCACGGGTACTAAGGGAACTAAGTAATGTGATAGACAGACCGTTATATCTTATATTTAAGGACTCTGTTGAGACTGGGTCTGTACCACTTAATTGGCGACAGGCGAATGTAGTGCCAATATTCAAAAAGGGAGCGAAAAGTGACGCTGGAAACTATCGGCCGGTGAGTCTGACGTCCGTTGTGGGCAAAATTTTTGAAAGCTTCATTAAAGAGGCAATTACGGAGCATCTTGATGCTAATAATCTTTTAATCCCGAACCAACATGGATTCATTAGGAATCGCTCCTGCCAAACAAACCTGATTGACTTCTACGAGGAGGTTAGCTCTCGAGTAGATCAGGGGGAACCAGTGGATGTCGTGTATCTCGACTTCTCAAAAGCGTTCGATAGCGTGCCACATAATAGGTTGGTATACAAAATGAGAATGATGGGGCTGGGGGAAAATGTCTGCAAGTGGGTAGCTAACTGGCTAAAGGATAGAAGGCAGAGGGTGGTTATAAATGGAATATACTCAGATTGGGTAAGCGTCACTAGTGGGGTACCACAGGGGTCTGTACTAGGCCCAATGTTATTTAATATCTTTATGAACGACATAGTCAACGGGATAAATAGTAAAATATCAATATTTGCAGATGACACAAAGTTATGTAAAACAATTAATACAAAAGAGGACAGTGCAGACCTACAGAGGGATTTGGATAAGCTGGGTAGGTGGAGCATTAAATGGCAAATGAGGTTTAACGAGGAGAAATGTAAGGTCATACATATGGGAAGGAAAAATGGAAGTCACCAGTACTCACTGAATGGGAAATCATTGGGGAATTCAGAGATGGAGAAGGACTTGGGCATCTTGATTGATAGCAAACTAAATTGGAGTGCCAAAAGTCAGGCCGCTGCTGTAAGGGCAAACAGGGTAATGGGATGTATCAGAAGAGGTATAGCTGCAAAGGATGAGAATATTGTTCTTCCACTGTACAAAGCACTGGTCGGACCACACTTGGAATACTGTGCTCAGTTATGGGCCCCAATATATAGAAAGGATATAAATGAGCTTGAAAAGGTACAAAGGAGGGCAACAAAATTAATAAAGGGAATGGAGGGACTGCAATACCCAGAGAGGTTGGCAAAACTAGAACTATTCAGCCTGGAAAAGAGAAGGTTGAGGGGGGACATAATAAATGTGTACAAATATGTTAGGGGACAGTATAGAGATCTTGCCCGGGATTTGTTCAAAAGGAGGGATATTACAGTAACAAGAGGGCACTCACTAAGACTGGAAGAGAAAAGGTTTCAGCACCAGCATAGGAAGGGGTTCTTTACGGTAAGAGCAGTGAGAATATGGAATTCACTGAGTGAGGAGACGGTAATGTCGGATTCACTACACCAGTTCAAGCGGGGACTGGATGCATTTCTAGATACCAGGCAGATTTCAGCATATACTTAAAAATAAAATAAAATAGTAGGTTGATACAGGGATTTATTCTGACTGCTGGTTTCAGAGTCGGGAGGGAATTTTTCCTCAGGTGAAGATTGGCCAAATCATTTGGGGTTTTTGCCCTCCTCTGGATCAACTTTAGCAATTACAGAACTAACAGGTCGAACTTGATGGACGCAAGTCTTTATTCGGCTTTACAAACTATGTTACTATGTTACTATGTCCTCACTACAGCCAAACTGAATGCAACGGGTCAGAGATGGGTCACTGAATTAGCTGACTTCAATTTCAGCATCAAGTACAGGCCAGGTAAATGCAATGTGGATGCTGACAGATTGTCGAGAATGCCACTAGAGCCTGAGGAGTTCATGCAAGAATGCTCGGAGGAAGTCAGTCTGGAAGCAATTGAGAGCGCTACCCTAGCAGTCCCAAGCTTATCAGGAGGAAGATAAACCATTGTGGTGTCCGTTGATGGTGGAAACCACCATAAAAGCGAGAGAACAAGATCACCCCCTGTCTATTCAACAACTACCAAAAGGAAAAATCCGTAGAGCACAATGGGAAGATCAGATAATTGGTAGAATACTACTTTGTGGACAAAAATCGGTTTCCAAGTAAACGGGAGAGAGATAATGTTAGAACCCTCCTGTTGTTTCCATCATGTGTTTTGCGGTCACATGACCATCTGCCTTTATATTTCAGCTCCGCCTTCTTGGCTGTGCTGGACTTCAGTGTTGTTTGAGTGTTTTGCTAGCCAGGTGCTTCGGTGCCCATATCTCTCTGTTCGCTTGGTCCTTTGGGACCTCTAGTACCTTTTTTCAGTTTTTCTTTTGTTTTCTGCAACAACTTTCTCTGTTCAGGAGGTGTCCCATTTTTGTTCCAGTCCTTAGTTCTTTAAGGGACCCTTTCCCTTTATTCTATAGGTCTTCATTCAGACTAGCCTAGGACTAAGGCGGGTCTGTTCTTGTTTGCAGATTATAACAGATAATGAGACACCAGCAGTATCTGTTTTAGTTAAAGAATGGACGAAGCTCTGCCTCAGGGAATGCGGTATCCTGTATCCTAAAGGAGGACAAAACTGGCAGTTGGTACTATCCAGAGTATTCCGTAGGTTGGTATTCAAAGAACTCCATGAAAACATGGGACACTTAGGAGTGGTATCCCATCTTCCTATTGTATGGACGATTGCCAAGACTGCCAATCAACAGCATGTTCGATACTCCGGTGTCAGAGACTTACAGAACGTATCCGGAGTACGTTTGGAAATGGAAGGAACGGAAGGCAAAGGCATACAACATAGCGTCCACAGTGGTTACACAAGGACAGAGCAAGAGTAAGGAGTACTATGATCGAAAATGTTATGGAGCAGAATTGGCATCTGGAAGCCAGGTGCTAGTCAAGAATGTACGTGAGAAAGGCGGTCCAGGAAAACTTTTTTTCTACTGGGAAGACAAGGTCTATGTGGTTGTAAGGAGGAAAGCTGATGTCAGCCCAGTGTATGAAATTCGATTGGAAACGGGAGACAAGAAAACCAGAATAGTCCATCGGAATTTACTGCTACCCTGGGATTATCTCCCACCACAACAAGACTTCCCATAAGTAGACCGACATCGTCCGAGATTGACTAAGGGACCACCACAGACTGAAGCTCTGAAGGTGGATAGTGACCTTGAAAATTCAGATGAAGAACACACTGTTATATTTCCTGACCGGCAAGGAGAGGAATGTACTATCCTCAGGAGAGTGAGCTAAGTCCCGAGGCTCCAGAGTTTGCACCAAGGAGTACAGATGAAGTCCATTTCAGATCTGATGATCGAACACCGGTCCCTGAAGAGACCAATCGACACTCAGGAGGAGTGGAATTACCAGACCGTGCGGAATCAGGCAATTCAGGAGAAGTACAGGAACTTACAGAGGCAGCTCCAAGAGCATCTGAGGAAGCACGGGAAATGAGTGCAGTGGAAGAAATTCCTGTAACTGAAGAACCCGTGGTATCTCAGGAACAAACCACCAGGGAGATGTCGACTCGAGAAGTGAGGAGGCCCGTGATACTGATGTGCAAGACACTTGGAGAACCGAGTCAAGTGCCAAGGACTGTCAACTGGAAACGGGTATCTCTGCCTGCGGACCAGGTAAGCCCACTGGAGTGGTGTTCACCACCGAGAGGCAGTATGGAAGATGTTAGCTGGTGGAGAGACTTGTTTTCATGCTTTGATTTTCCTTAAAAGACTTTGTAGAAACAAAGAACTGTCAAAGCCTAGTGAGAGAGCTGGTTGAAGGCTTACAAAAAGCTCCAGCTGAAGCGATGCTGTTTGTTTTAATTGTGTTAAATTTTTATTCCTTATAGGCATCCTACAAGAAAAAGGTTGTAAGAATAGGTTATCAATGTTTATGAACGTTATACCAATTTGACAATGTCAATTTGTATATAAAGTTATTCAATTTTTACCACTGTCTCAGAATTGGTCAGTTTGACCAATTAAGACGAATGTCAAGGACGACATTCAAAAAGGAGGGAAGAGTGTGACATGCAGAAGTAGTGTTGCTGCTTTAAAAGCATCCAGCAACTATTAGAAGTAACACAAGCACAGGAGACAGGAAATGTTGTGCTCCAGAAGCATCCAGCAACTAAAGGGGTTAACACAGTCACAGGAGACAGGGAGTGTTTTAGCAGAGCCCCAGGGGGATTGTGGGGAAGTTGTTTACTGTCTGGCTGGAACCGAAGAGAAAGGTGGTGTGTGATCTGTATCACAAAGAAGGCAAGGGAACAGAATTCAGGTCAGGAGGGAAGCTAAACACAGGTCAGAGACTCCCTGAGCTAACAGTGCAGAATATTATCGGGCAGATGCAGAGTATTATCGGGCAGAAAGATAAGGACTGGAAGGAATCATGTCATAGGTATCTTCTCCCTCATCAAACCCTCCCCTCCCTCCATCTCCATGTAGGATAAAGATTGCTATGTACTATTGAGTCCTTGTGAAGGAAAAGCCTGTGGTTGTGTATGCATAGAAGTGTGCTGCTAAGAGATCTAATCTGCACTGAATTATGCTACTGAAGAGTAGAGATGAGCGTTGTTCTACTCGAACTGTTCGCCAATCTCAAATTCGAGCTGTTTTGGGCGGTGTTCGAGCCGTTCGGCGAACACGAACAATTTGAGAAAAATTCGGCTGTTCGAGGTTATGTTCGATAACTGTTCGTGCACCAAAATCATAACTGGATTTTTTCTCAGTAATGATGAAAATTAATGTTAATACGCAGTTTGAGTGTACAGCGGGGTGGGGGGAGGGGCAGGGGATGGATCTCTGCAGGAACAATGAAGATCTCCATTTTTTTTTCTCTTTCCCGCATTTGCAGTGGGGAGGTGCAATCTGTCAGCCTATCAACAGCGCACACACGGAGCGAAGTGCTTTTTTTCACACAAGCAAGGGCATGTGTCATTGGCAGTGTATGTCACATGTCCTTGCCCTATAAGACCAAGCCATTTTCCCCGTCGCCACCATTTTCTCACTGCTGCAGCTGCGTGTTAGACGGCACCGCTGTTGCTGTGTGCGCTATACCTTGTTAATTTCAAGCCAATTTTCGCACAAATATACAGATAGCTTGGGAGTAGGGAATAGTTGTGATTGCAGTCCTTTTAAGGACTAGGTTACAGCATTTCCTACGACTTTTATCAGGGAGGTCTGTGCTCTTAAATAGATAGGTTGTGGGAGTAAAGACTAATTGTAATTGGAGTCCTTTTCAGGACTAGGTTACATGAGTTCCTATCAGTTTTTGCCAGGCAGGTCTGTGCCAGTGCTGTGCAAGTTTTTTTCACAGCATTTGGCTGAATCTAGCAAAGCTAATCCTTTTTGGCCTATTGCAGAGTGTGTTAGTCAGTGGAGTAGCCTATCTGTGTTGCAAGATATAACACCTGTGTATAGAATACCAATTTTTTTACTGCACCTAGTGAAGTAAAATCTTTTGGGCATAGCATCATTCTATTAGTCCATCTATACTGACCTCCATCAGGTTGCAAACTGAATATAATTTTTTTCTGCATCTAGCTCTGAAAAAATATTTGGGCTTCTAGCAGTGTGTGGGACTTGGTCTATTAGTCCATCTATACTGACCTCCATCAGGTTGCAAATTAAAAATAATTTTTTTCTGCATCTAGCTCTGAAAAAATATTTGGGCTTCTAGCAGTGTGTGGGACTTGGTCTATTAGTCCATCTATACTGACCTCCATCAGGTTGCAAATTAAAAATAATTTTTTTCTGCATCTAGCTCTGAAAAAATATTTGGGCTTCTAGCAGTGTGTGGGACTTGGTCTATTAGTCCATCTATACTGACCTCCATCAGGTTGCAAATTAAAAATAATTTTTTTCTGCATCTAGCTCTGAAAAAATATTTGGGCTTCTAGCAGTGTGTGGGACTTGGTCTATTAGTCCATCTATACTGACCTCCATCAGGTTGCAAATTAAAAATAATTTTTTTCTTCATTTAGCTCTGAAAAAATATTTGGGCTTCTAGCAGTGTGTGGGACTTGTTCTATTAGTCCTTCTATACTGACCTCCAGCAGGTTGCAAATTGAATATAATTTTTTTCTGCATCTAGCTCTGAAAAAATAGTTGGGCTTCTAGCGGTGTGTGGGACTTGGTCTATTAGTCCATCTATACTGACCTCCATCAGGTTGCAAATTAAAAATAATTTTTTTCTGCATCTACCTCTGAAAAAATATTTGGGCTTCTAGCGGTGTGTGGGACTTGGTCTATTAGTCCATCTATACTGACCTCCATCAGGTTGCAAATTAAAAATAATTTTTTTCTGCATCTAGCTCTTGAAAAATATTTGGGCTTCTAGCAGTGTGTGGGACTTTGTCTATTAGTCCATCTATACTGACCTCCATCAGGTTGCAAATTAAAAATAATTTTTTTCTGCATCTAGCTCTGAAAAAATATTTGGGCTTCTAGCGGTGTGTGGGACTTGGTCTATTAGTCCATCTATACTGACCTCCATCAGGTTGCAAATTAAAAATATTTTTTTTCTGCATCTAGCTCTGAAAAAATATTTGGGCTTCTAGCAGTGTGTGGGACTTGGTCTATTAGTCCATCTATACTGACCTCCATCAGGTTGCAAATTAAAAATAATTTTTTTCTTCATTTAGCTCTGAAAAAATATTTGGGCTTCTAGCAGTGTGTGGGACTTGTTCTATTAGTCCTTCTATACTGACCTCCAGCAGGTTGCAAATTGAATATAATTTTTTTCTGCATCTAGCTCTGAAAAAATAGTTGGGCTTCTAGCGGTGTGTGGGACTTGGTCTATTAGTCCATCTATACTGACCTCCATCAGGTTGCAAATTAAAAATAATTTTTTTCTGCATCTAGCTCTGAAAAAATATTTGGGCTTCTAGCAGTGTGTGGGACTTGGTCTATTAGTCCATCTATACTGACCTCCATCAGGTTGCAAATTAAAAATAATTTTTATCTGCATCTACAGTACCTCTGAAAAAATATTTGGGCTTCTAGCAGTGTGTGGGACTATTTGTATTAGTCCATCTATACTGACTTCCATCAGGTTGCAAATTCAAAATAATTTTTTTCTGCATCTAACCCAGCCAATAGTTTTGGCCTAATACCACAGTTTGGCCACTCAGCTCTGCTCGGTTACCATCCATTGTTTTTTTGTGCAAACAACTCCAGAGTTGTGAATTAGTTAACCACCAAAATGAGTGGAAAAAGGCCTGCTGCTGGTGGAAAGGGGAATAGGCGTGTTGGGAAGGGGAAAAAAGGTTGTGTCCGTGGGGTAGGTGTTAAAGCAACAGTAACATCTGCAGAAGAAAGACCATCTTCCAGCCAAACTAAAATGTCTACTTCTTTTAGCGGACAATGTGATAAGATCCCTTTCTTACGGCCACGCCAATCGCTACAAATTCCAGATGAGGCACAAAAACAGCAGGTGCTTCAACGGATATCAAGTGCTCCTTTAAGTGGGCTCTCCTCCACATCAACTTCAACATCACAAATACTCCAGTCCTCAAAGGTGTCACCCAAATCGCACTTGCTTCCTCACAGCTCCCAAATCTCCAGCTGCCCGTCTGAGTATGAGGTAGAACAGATGGTTGAGTCTGCAGAGCTGTTTACTCATACTATAGCCTGGGAATCAGAGGTCGACTCCAGCGCTTCTGTGAATCCAGACGAGGAAATGATCTGCACTGATGCCCAGAATCTTTATGAGTCGGATCCAGGACCAGACGCAGAAGGTTCTGACCATAATGTAGACCCTCATTCCCAAACTGTAACTCCTGTTGGTGGAGACAATGAGGAAGACGATGATAAGACTCAAATACCTGATTGGAGCGACAACTTTAGTTTTTTGTCAGGGCAGGAACAGGTTGGCTCTGAGGACGACGGGTGTGATAACGCACAGGGTGATGATGATGAGGTCGGAGATCCCACTTACTGTCAACCCACAGTCAGCCAAGAGATGAGGTCAGCAGAGGAGGTGGAGGAAGATGCTAGTGACGACGAGGTCAGGTTGCGCCTTCCTGGACAGAGACGTAGTACTGGAAGCACGTCAACAACTGCATCCTCAAACACAACTCTGCCTCTCACCACAAGTCGTGGTGGCTCTTCAGGTCGCATGGGTGCTAAGCCTTGCATAGCCTGGGCATTTTTTCAGATCGATAAAGATGACCCAACTCGTGTTATCTGTAACATTTGTCAGCAAAAGCTAAGTAGAGGCCAAAAAATACATAGTTTGAGTACTTCATGCATGAACCGGCACATGGACATGAAGCATAAGTTGCAGTGGGAAGCTCAGTGTGCTACAATGCGGCCTAGCCGGCCGGGCCAATCACCGTCTGCCATATCTTGTGCATCCGCGGCCTCTTCATCCTCTGTGACTGGGGGGACAGCAGTCACACCTGTTTTGGGGCGCAGACCTGCCACCTCTTTACCCGCAACAGCCAGCGTGATTGGCAGGTCATCATTTTCTTTGGAGGTGGTAACACCAGCTGGTGTTGAGCGCTGTCCGACATCGATAGCACCACCTTTGGATCAAGGCAACCTAACATGTCCGCCTGCATCTTCCTCACAGACCGGCAGTTTGCCGGGGACACCCTTATCAACCCCGTCTAAGCACAATAGCCAGCCCTCGGTCCCTCAGATGTGGACAAGTAAAAGACCATTTCCTCCTAGCCATGAGAAAGCTAAGAGGTTGAATTTCACCATCTGCAAGCTCTTGGCTACAGAAATGCTGCCTTTCCGCCTGGTGGACACAGAGGATTTTCGAGACCTTATGTCCGTCGCAGTGCCCCAGTACCAGATGCCCAGTCGGCACTACTTCTCAAAGAAAGGTGTGCCTGCGCTCCACCAGCATGTCGCACACAACATCACCGCTTCTTTGAGAAACTCTGTGTGTGACAGGGTGCATTTCACCACAGACACTTGGACGAGTAGACATGGACAGGGGCGTTACATGTCGCTGACTGGGCACTGGGTAACTATGGTGACAGCAGGACAAGGGGCTGCTGTCCAAGTCTTGCCGTCCCCACGAGTTGTGCGTCAATCCTCTTTATGTCAAAGTTCCTCCACTGCTTCTGCCTCCTCAACCTCCTCTCGGTCTTCCACCTGCACCCAAAGCCTGTCTGGTCATGCCACAAGCTTTCTAACTGCGCAGAAGGGATCCTGCACACCTCCTTACTATGCTGGCAGTAGGGCTCAACGTCATCAGGCGGTTTTTACATTGAAATGTCTGGGAAATGTGAGTCACACAGCTGAGGAGTTGTGGTCAGCTCTGGAGAACCAATTTCATGAATGGTTGTCTCCACTGGACCTGAAACCAGGGAAGGCCGTGTGCGACAATGCTGCAAACCTGGGTGCGGCCCTTCGCCGGGGCAATGTCACACACGTGCCTTGTATGGCTCACGTGTTGAACCTGGTTGTCCAGCAATTTTTAGCCCACTATCCCAGACTAGATGGCCTTCTGCAGAGGGCACGGTCGCTATGTGCTCACTTCCGCCGTTCGCATCCCGCAGCTCAGCGACTTACATCTCTACAGAAGTCGTTGGGCCTGCCACTTCACCGGCTAAAATGCGATGTGCCTACCCGGTGGAATTCAACTCTGCACATGTTGCAGCGACTGTGGCAGCACCGACAAGCCCTGGTGCAATACGTTCTGACGTATAGCCTGGGCCAACGAGATTCAGAGGTGGGGCAAATCACGCTGGAGGAGTGGTCTCAGATCAGTGACCTATGCACCCTTCTGCACAGTTTTGAAATGGCGACGAAGATGTTTAGTGCTGACGATGCCATTATCAGCATGACTATTCCGGTGATTTACATGCTGGAGCACATGTTAAACAGAATTCGGAGTCAGGTGGTGGCACAAGAGGAGGTGGAGGAAGTAGAGGAGGAGGAGTTGTATGCGGAAGGGCTAACATCTGCAAGGTCCAGACGGTCGGCATCACCAAGGCGGCAGGCATGTGAGGGTGGGGGAGATGGTTTTACCAGGGCGCATGGTAGCAGCCAAACTAGTGAGGAAGGTGCAGGAGCCCATGGAAGAAGTGGAGGACGAACTGATGGAAGACTCATCAGATGAGGGAGACCTTGATCACATTTCTGTTGTGCGAGGTTGGGGGGAGAGGACAGAGGAAGGAAGCATGATTGTTACCTCGCCACCAACACAACAGGGACTTGGTGCTCCTGGATGCGCAACACACATGAGTGCCTTCTTGCTGCACTACCTGCAACATGACCCTCGAATTGTGAGAATTAGAAATAATCCTGACTACTGGGTTGCCACACTGTTAGATCCCTGGTACAAAAGTAAATTTGCAGAAATTATTCCTGCCATAGAAAGGGATGCACGCATGCAGGAGTATCAGCAGAGACTGTTGCAGAATCTTACATGTGCTTTTCCACAAAATACCAGTGGTGCACGTAGTGAATCTCACAGTTCCAACTTGCCAACCGTGGGACCGTCAAGTGTTCAGCACTCAAACCGTAACAGAACCACAGTATCTGCTGGTAACATCAATTTTGCGGAATCATTTCACCACTTTTTTAGCCCATCCTTTGCAAGGCCACAGGAGACAAGAAGTCTGACACATAGTCAACGCCTAGAGACGATGGTACAGGAGTATCTCCAAGTAAACATTGAAGCCACGACTGTGTCACTGGACCCTTGCTCTTTTTGGGCTTCCAATCTGGATAAATGGCCGGAGCTAGCCACTTACGCCTTGGAGATCTTGTCATGCCCCGCAGCCAGCGTTCTGTCTGAACGTGTGTTCAGCGTTGCTGGTGGTGTGCTGACAGATAAGCGCACGCGGCTCTCCACTGATAATGTAGACAGACTCACGTTCATAAAGATGAACAAATCATGGATCCGAAACGACTTTTCTACCCCTGTGTCATCCTGGGGAGAGTAAAAGCTTGATGATTGGTTAAAATCACCCTACCAACCGTTTTAAGCTTTCAAATTACTAATCATGTTTATCTGTATCTTGACTGGAAAATAATTTGGGCTTTGTAGCAGTGTGCAGCACTGATCCTATTAGGCCATCTATACTAAAGCTTCACCAGATTTAAAATTAAAAATAATTTTTAGCTGCATCTAGCCCGGAAAATAATTTTGGGGCTCCGAGATGCGCAAGGCACATAAGTGCCTTCTTGCTGCACTACCTGCAGCATGACCCTCATATTGTCAGAATTCGAAGTAATCATGACTACTGGGTTGCCACACTCTTAGATCCCCCAAACTTTTCGATCAACCTTTTCATTTTAATAAAGACCAAAAAAATGGTCATTTTTGAAATTATAAGCATTAGCAGGTTGTTAGAAACTGAAATCAAACAGTTTTCAACTCAAAACTTTATTCTAGGTGATGTTACATTTTCACATAGGACCCCTTGTTTGAAAGGAGCTTCTGAACTCTCTCGTCCATTGAATTTGTCAGGTTTTGGATGGTTTCTGCTTCAATTGTTTTGCATGAGGACAGAATACCCTCCCAGAGCTGTTGCTTAGATGTGAACTGCCTCCCGCCATCATAGACACTCCTTTTAATGATGCTCCAAAGGTTCTGAATGGGGTAGAGGTCAGGGGAGCATGGGGGTCACACCATAAGTTTGTCCCCTTTTATGCCCATATCAGCCAGAGATGCAGATGTTTTATGTGCAGCATGAGATGGTGCATTATCATGCAGAAAAATGATCTTGCTGTGAAATACACGGTTCTTCTTCTTGAACCATGGCAGGAAGTGCTGTTTGAGAAAATCCACATACATTATGGAGTTCATCTTTAGCGCCTTCAGGGATCCTAAAGGGGCCGACAATCTCTCTCCCCATGATTCCAGCCCAAAACATTACTCCACCTCCTCCTTGTTGGCGCTGTAGCCGTGTTTGCGTGGGGTGTCCATCAACCAGCCATCCTCCACTCCATCCATCTGGACCATCGAGCGCTGCACGGCACTCATCCGTGAACAAAACAGTTTTGAAATCAGTCTTCATGTAATGTTTGGCCCACTGGAGCCGTTTCTGCTTGTGTGAAGTGGATAGAGGAGGTCGACAGGATGGCGCATGCACAGCTGCAAACCTCTGAAGGACCCTGCATCTTGTTGTTCGGGGGACGTTGGAGGCACAAGCAGCTTCAAAAACTTGTCTGCTGCTATGACAAGGCTTTTTTGCCGCTGCTCTTTCAACCTGACGTAATTGCCTGTAGGAAAGAGTCCTCAATTTGCCCTTATCAGCACGCACACGTGTGTACTGTGAATCAGCTACATACTTCTTGATTGCCAAGACACTTCATCCTGATCATCGCACAATGTTGATTGTAGTCATGCCTTGACCTAAACACTCCACAATTTGTTGCTTCTCAGCAGCCGACACATCCTTTTTCTTTCCCATTTTGGCAGAAAATGTAGGCTGCTTAATAATGTGAGAGAGCCTTCTTAAGTAGTCTTGCCTTTCATTGGACACACCTGCCAAACTAATTAGCACAGGTGTCTGCAATTGCTTACAGTGATATAAAGAGCCCTGACACACATCACCATCAATGAGTTTAACTGACAAACAAACAAATTCTTCCCTTATCACTCCTAAACACTTTTTGTATAATAATTTGGAACGCAGTGTACATGTGCTTTTCCACAAAACACCAGTGGTTCACGTAGTGAATCTTACAGTTCTAACTTGCCAACCATGGTCTCTATGGAGTTGTTCAATAAAGGGCCCAAAATTAAGATAACATAGATGGGAGAGGTCTCTATGAATAGGAATTCCTAAGTATTTGATACCCTGTGAGGGCCAGGCAAAGGGAAAGTTGGACTGGATGGAATCCTATATGGATTTGGGGAGGGAGACATCGAGGGCCTCAGACTTCGCTGCATTGATTTTAAAATTTTACCATGTAACAAAGTGATCTATTTCAGCCATAACAGCATGGATGGATATATGTGATTGAGTGATATATACTAGGACATCATCAGCAAATAGAGAGCACTTGTACTCGGTGCCTCCCACCTCAATCCACCTAATATTGGGGTTATGGCGAATTGATGAGAGCAGGTGCTCCGTCACTAGGATGTATAAGAGAGGGGACAGAGGACATCACTGCCTTGTCCCATTGGTGATTGTGAAAGGTGATGAAAATGTTCTGACGCACCCCCTGGGCCTTGGGACACCCGGAGCCGGACCCTTTTTGGTGGATGCTGGTGGTTGTAGTCTTCGTGGCGGCGACCCAGTTCCTTGGCTCAGGGCGGTCAAACCAGTGGCGGAACTATTTATGTGGTTTTCATGTTTAAATGTCCGACTACGCCACCCGTGGATTGCGGTCAGAGTGAACCGCCGCTACAGGGCAGACCACTGAGGCTGGTGTTGTGGGTGCAGCAGAGCGTAGCATAACTCCCCATGGGAGGAGTATAGCCTCAGGGCAGTGTATGCGGAGGATGGGGGTGATGGTGCAGGGCAGCAGCAGTAACGACACGGAGTCAGTGATGCAGTTCAGGGCCTTTACTCACAGTTCTTATTATCCAGACCACGTCTGCAGGTAACGGCTGCCCACGTCGTACTGTGCTCACCAGGTGAGGGGCTCAGACAACTCCCAGATAACTTTGGAGCACTTCACAGGACCCCCTTTGTGTGTCCTTTGTCTGGCCTTTCTTACCAACACTTCTGTCCGGCTGCCTCGGGCCTCCTCTTGGTAAACTTGGCGCCAGTTTCCCTGACCCTATGTGGTGCCTTCCTAGCGGGTGTAGCGAGGGGCTGCGCCACATAAAATGTCAGAGCCTCCAGTTTCTAGCTGAGGGTCGTTTCCTGCCTCCACTAGTTCGGGGACCGGTCTCCCCCTTTGGCCTGACCCCGTCCGCACCCCTGGGATCCCTTCATTCCTCGTTCCTGGAGCCTTCTCCGCTCCTCTTCCTTCCTTCTCCCTCTTCCAGGCCTGGGCCTCTGTTACTAGGCCCGCCTCCGGAGCAGAGCTCATGCAGAGCCCCTGCTCCCTGCCACTTCTGCTCAGACTTCTCTGCACTGAACTAAGATGGTGCCCACCTTTTATACTCCCTTCTCAATGCACCCAGGAACTGCTTCCTCCCTGCTCCTGCACTACAGGGTTCCCCTTCCTCAGTGTTCCCTCCCCCCACTCCAGCCAGGGACAGGGACTGTCGTGCCCATCTCAGGGGCATATTGGTCGCCCTGCCCCACGGCAATGTGGTGTAATGCATGCAGGTGTCGGGTCCTGATCCACACTCCATCCTTACCTGAGAGTGAGATATCACACCTCTGGGTGAGGTGCAATACGTCTGTAGCAACCGAGCCCTCAGGGTGCTACAGTTCCATTTATCTTCAGCCTAGGTGACGTATTGCGATACAGGGCCGTGATTTTGGCTATAAAAGGGTCCCCTAGACCCCTACCCCAAGCTTTTTAAGAGAATCATATATGGCGTGCCAGGAGACTCTATGGAATGCTTTCTCAGCATCCAACGAGAGTATCTAATTACAAATTTTTAACTGCATCTAGCCCAGGAAATACTTTGTGCCTAGTAGCAGTGTCTGCTAGTGAGCGGATTATCCCGGCTGTTAAGCAAGCTGCACCACCTGTAGTTTAGACACTTAATTTTTTCAAAGGAAATGCTTCGGGACCATGGGATACTTAGTGAAGAGCATCAGGAGGCACCCCAAGGCATAGGGGCTGGGACTGGCAGTAGGATGCCTTGCGGTGGACAGCCGAGCTCGATCCTTATAAAAGCTTTTTAACTGCAGCAGCTTTAGTGGACGCTACTGGAGCTGGAATTACCGCGGCTGCTGGCATGAGACTTGCCCTCCAATAGATCCTTGTAAATGGATTTAAAGTGTATTCATTCAAATTAGAGAGACAATTTAAATTAAAAAGCTTAGAGCTGCCTCCACCACAGGGGGGCTCGCTCGACCCACCAGCGGACAGGCACCAGTATTGGGAGAGGGGGGCTGGCCGTCAGGGTTCACCGCGGCTCTGGCACAAACCCGGCGACACGGAGGTGGCACGGGCAGGAGCGGACTGGCCGTGTCGGCTTCTCACTTTTTGGATTTTAGAAGGGCATGACATGCCTATATCTGTGTCTCCCCCTCCTTTTACTCCTCCACCTCTTTTATTTTCGCATGACTATATGTACTTGTCACTTTTCCATGTGTTAGTTATGTCTTCTGAGCAGTTTGTCAGCTTTTGGACACCTTTGAAGGTGTTTTCTATGTGTTTCTATGTGTTTTTGTTTGCCTGCCATTGGTTTTAACGGTGTTCGAAGGTGTTCGACGAACAGTTCGACGAACAGTTCGGCGAACACACGGGTGTTCGACGAACCGAACCGAACTCGAACACTACGGGGGTGGCTCAACACTACTGAAGAGACTGACGTTACTGTGCCTGCTTTATTAAACTGTACTGTAGTGAAGATTGTTGCTGTAATATCCCTGAATCGCACTGGCCATGCTTCAGATTAAATTCCACTGTTAAACTGTTGAAAAAGACTCTTGTCAGATGTGTCTGGTCAGCAACTGAATCTATTGTGTGCCTGAGAGAATCTACAGCCTAGGATCGCCCTGAGTAACGGTTCTCCCAGGATTCCAACGAATTCATGAAACCCGTCTCGCCCTATCTGAACCTAGCGGCGTGCATGTAACATATACCTGGTGCTGCCTCTCGGCTCCACTGACCTGACCACGGCTGAAGTGCAGCACTGCACACAACATGAGGACAGGGGGCGCTGTTTTTGGCAGAACACCACCATACATATCCCAAATAACTCCATTATTAACCAGTCTGGGCTCACACACAGTTGACAATGCAGCAAATAATTTTGAGGGTAATCTGTAATACAAATCTATGCCGAATCATGTGGATATTGCTGCAGATTTGCCTCTGATTTTCTTGTGAGTTATGAAAAGAAAAAAATAAGTTAATGATTTTGAAATCCACAGAAAAGATACAATGTAGTGTACATAATACACCTCAGCTGCTGGAGAACCTCATAATACACCTCAGCTGCTGCAGAACCGCATATTAGACACCTCAGCTGCTGCAGAACATTATAATATACACCCCAGCTGCTGCAGAACCTCATAATAGACTCCCCAACCGCTGCTGAACCTCATAATACACACCTCAGCTGCTGCTCAACCTCATAATACACACCTCAACTGCTGCAGAACCTCATGCTACATACCACAGCTGCTGCAGAACCTTATATTAGACACCTCAGCTGCTCAGAACATTATAAGCTATACCCCAGCTGCTGTAGAACCTGATAATACACACCTCAGCTGTTGCAGAACGTTCTAATATACACCTTAGCTGCTGCAGAACATCATAATAGACACCTCAGCTACTGCAGAACCTCACATTAGACACCTCAATTGTTGCAGAACTTCATAATACACCTCATTTGCTATAGAACCTCATAATACACACCTCACCTGCTGCACAACCTCATATTAGACACCTAAGCTGCTGCAGAACATCATAATACACATCTCAGCTACTGCAGAACCTCACATTAGACACCTTAACTGCTAAAGAACTTCATAATACCCACCTCAGCTAATGCAGAACCTCATAATACACACCTCAGCTGCTGTAGAACCTGATAATACACCTCAGCTGCTGCAGAACCACATAATACACATCTCAGCTGCTGTAGAACTTGATAATACACTCCTCAGCTACTGCAGAACCTCATATTACACACCTCAGCTGCTGCAGAACCTCATAATACACACCTCATCTGCTGTAGAACTTAATAATACACACCTCAGCTACTGAAGAACCTCATAATACTCACCTCAGCTGCTGCAGAACCTTATAATACACACCTCAGTTGCTGAAGAACTTGATAATACACAACTCAGCTGCTGCAAAACCTCATATTAGACAACTCATCTGCTGCAGAACCTCTAAATATACACCTCAACTGCTGTAAAACATTATAATACACACATCGGTGCTGCAGAACCTCATACTACACACCTCAGCCTTTGCAGAACTTCATAGTACATACCTTACAGACTGTTGGTATATGCAACAGTTGTGGACTTCTTTGTGTGAAGGAGGACTTTATGCTGATCTGACAGTAGATGGTGATGTTGTGTAAAGTTTTCTTGTTTACTGTATTGTAAAAGAAAAAAGTCTCTCTTGTATTTTCTGTTTTGTTCTTACTTCCTGGTGCAGTGCTGTGTGACTGTGCGTTTTTTCCTTTACCTCATGTTCTCATGTTCTGAGAAGTAAAAGTTTGTTATCCCATGTAATCTGCTCTGTGAAGTTTCTACCACAACTGAGGGTATCCAGAAGCTGTGCAACAGGTTATGGGCCCAGGCACCGAGGACCCCAGATACCCAGGACACCGGAACTCTCAGCATGACCCTGGTGAATGCAGAAGAATTATTCAGTACAATTCTCTTCAAACAAGTAAGACAAGTTAAAGATGACAAGTAGCACAGAGCTAAAACTCACAGTAGCTAAGCTGAATAATGAGAATTATCAGCTATGGAAGTTCAAAGTAGAAATGTTATTGTCTAAAGATGATTTATGGGAAGTAATCACTACAGATAGACCTGATGAGGATAATCAGACATGGGATAAGAAAAATAGACAAGCAAGAGCTACCATCAGCCTATTAGTGGATGATGCTCAATTAATCCACATAAGCAATGAGGATACAGCAAAGGGAATGTGGAAACCACTAAGAAAGCTACATGAAAGACCTATCTTAAATCACAAGTTATTTCTGCTAAGAAAGCTTTACAGTATGAGACTAAGTGCGGACAATGACATGCAGAAGCCTATATTCTCTATTATGGAAGTGATATCACAGCTGAGATCAATTGGTGAAGATATTAAGGAAAGCCATGTAGCAGCAATATTATTGTGCAGTTTACCAGATTCATATACTGCTTTGATAAATGCACTAGAGACAAGACCTGAAACAGACATTACATTAGAGTTTGTGAAGACCAGACTCATAGATGAATATCAAAGAAGGAAAGAACAAACAAATGATTCTTCTACTGAAAAAGATAATTGAAATGCTCTTAAAGCTACAGAATCAAAAAGACCCTATAATAAAGAGACAAGAGAATGTTTCAGATGTAAGAAAAAAGGATATTTAAAGAAGACTGTACTATATGGAAAGCAGAACAGCAGAAATTACATCATAAAGAGAATACACAGAAGGTGAAAAACACAATTTCTGATTCATGTTAAAATAATTGGAGTGGCACATTTAAAGTGACTGATAAGAAATCATCGTTGGGTTGGTTTATTGACTCAGGAGCAACAAGTCACATGACAAGAAATAAAAATGTCTTTACTGAACTTAATTTAAATAAGAAGGAAGCCATTTATCTTGCAGATGGAAACAAAATAACTGCAGAAGGTGTTGGACAAGGAATGCTAAACTGTTCTAACAAGTTTGGGCATGATTCAAAAATACTTGTACAGGATGTGTTATATGTTACAGGATTAGAAGGAGGATTGTTATCTGTAAAACGTCTATCAGATAAAGGACTTACTGTAAAATTCAAAGATGATGAGTGTACAATCCTAGCAGGAAACAAGGTAATAACCAATGTCAAGGCAGATGAGCAATTACATCATCTAGACACATTAAAGGAACAGATGAAGTTGTGTACACATGATCACAAGAATTGTATTCACATGTGGCATAGACGTCTAGGACACAGACATCCTGAAAGTATAATGGAGCTACAAAGGAAAGAATTGACAAAGGATCTATTGATATCTGATTGCTCAATTACCGTAAGATGTGAATGTTGTATAAAATCCAAAGCCACAAGGATATCTATTCCTAAAGAAAGTGAAATGAAAAGCACAAGACCACTTGATTTGGTGAATACTGACCTATGTGGACCCATGAAAATGACTACATCAGGAGGCAATAGATATATGGTGACTTTTATAGATGACTACTCAAGATACACAGTCACATACTTGATCAAGAACAAAAGCGAAGTTTTCAATAAACTAGTAGACTACTTGACAAAGTCGAATAACAAGTTTCAGAGGAAGCCAATTGTCATTAGAAGTGATAATGGAGGTGAATTCACAGGACACCAAATAGAAAACTACTTAAGAGAAAATGGTATAGAGCATTAAAAGACTGTTCATTACACACCTGAACGAAATGGAGTAGCAGAAAGGAGAAACAGAACTCTGACTGAAATGATAAGGTGTATGCTGACAGATTCCAAACTATCAGAGAAATATTGGGATGAAGCAGCCATGACACCTACATATTTACAGAACAGACTTTTTTCTAGAAAACTGAAAAAAACATATGAACTGTGGCAAGGTATGAAACCAAGTGTAAATCATTTAAGAGTATTTGGTTGTAAAGTTTTTGTATTCATTCCAAGAGAAAAATGTTCCAAACTTCAAAATAGGTCCATGGAAGGAATATTTGTTGGATATAGTGAAAATTGCAAAGGATATCAAATCCTAGATCCCAAAACAGACAGAGTTATGGTGAGTAACAGTGTGACATTCGTTGAGGATCTAAATGAAGACACTATGATTTCACTGGAAACAAAAAATGAGAAAAACAGCAATGATATAGCTGAAGGAATATCTGATGAAAAAGAAGTTGAAATTAATAAAAAACAGAATACTGAAAGTGAAGAGATACAACTACAAACAGACACAGAACCAAGATGTTCAATAAGAGAAAACAAAGGAAAACCACCAATACGCCTTTCATACAAGGCAAGTACAAGTAAAATATATGAGCCTAACTCTTGGGAAACATATCTCGACTTCCTGAAGAAGAAGCCAATAAATGAATAGAGGCAACAGAAATAGAAATAAAATCC
Organism: Phyllobates terribilis; assembly: GCF_046119375.1. NCBI lineage: Eukaryota > Metazoa > Chordata > Amphibia > Anura > Dendrobatidae > Phyllobates > Phyllobates terribilis. The sequence continues at coordinate 21,758,905 of NW_027362761.1, read as the reverse complement.
ATGACTCAAAAACATGGACACTAACAGAATTATCAGAAGGAAGAAAAGCTATAGGATGTAAATGGGTTTTTAAAGTAAAGTACTGAACAGATGGCACAGCTGAACGATACCGAGTAAGACTCGTAGCTAAAGGTTATTCTCAAAAATATGGAGAAGATTATGGTGAAACATTTGCTCCAGTTGTCAAACATACTACAAGAAGAACTTTATTTGCAGTTGCAGAAATGAAACAAATGGAACTGAAACATCTGGATGTAAAGACAGCATTTTTGAATGGAAGTTTAACAGAAGATATTTACATGGAACAACCTCCAGGATTCAAAGATGAAAGCAACCCAAACATTGTTTGCAAATTACAGAAAAGTATATACGGTTTAAAATAAGCTGCTAAAGCGTGGAATGATAAAATCACGGAGGTGCTCACAAATGGAAAATTTAAAAGAAGCAAAGCTGATCCTTGCCTGTACACAAAAAGACTAATGGACAGATGGATCTATGTACTCATATATGTTGATGACATTTTAGTTTGTTTTGAAAAAGAAAGTGATAAAGAGGACATACTAAAAATCCTGAATCAACATTTCGAGATCAAAGACTTGGGAAATTTGAAACAGTACTTAGGAATACAGATAGAAAGAGAAGAAGATGGAAGTTTCCTACTTAATCAAAATCACATGATTCAAGACATAACCGAAACATTTGGATTGAAGGATGCAAAACCAGCAAAGTCTCCAATGGAAACTAATTATCTTAAAGAGATGAGTAGTGAGAAAAATGTGTTACCAAATAATGAAGAGTACAGAATGGCAATAGGAAAATTACTGTATCTAGAGACTGTTACAAGGCCAGACATTGCAGCAGCAGTAGAAATTCTGAGTAGAAAAGTGTCCAAGCCAAATAAAGCTGATTGGAATGCTGTGAAGAGAGTAATACGTTATTTGAAAGGAACCAGCAATGTTGAGCTGAAACTGCCTACAAGTGATGAATGCATTTTAACTGGATACGTTGATGCAGATTGGGCTGGAGATCCAACTGGCAGAAAATCTACCAGTGGCTATCTTTTCTTTCTCTCAGGTTGACCAATTAGTTGGACTAGTAAAAAACAATCAATAGTAACTCTGTCATCAACAGAAGCAGAATATGTTGCAGCAGCACATGCGAGTCAAGAAGTTCTATGGTTAAGACAATGGCTAACAGACCTAGGCAAGCACAGTTGGAACCAAACATTGGAGCATGTGCTATCTGATGAAACACCGGATAGAACTCGTCCGAGTTATACGCTGGCTAATCGCCAGGATGTTGCACTACAGAGTGCATATTACACACCTTTAGGATTTGGCATATCAATGTGCTGAATTACAAACATGTAAATTACACCTATACTGTATATTAGACACATACACATTACACACTACACATGGCCTGCACCTACTCTACAGCCAGGGGCCTATCAGATGCCCGCAGCTGCAGAGCTGCAGAGCACATTGGCGTTATGTTGCAGGCTCCACTTGATGTCATTATGTCTGTTAGAGACCCGCAGCTGCAGAGCAAGTGCCAGACAGGCTCTCTGCTCTGCAAGGGCTTTCAACTGGGGGTACAGCCGAGGTAATACACCTGGTTGTTATGCCCTTGCATATATTACACACTTGCATATATTACACCCTACACATGACATTATATGTACATATGTCATGTGCAGGATGTAATACACTGCTCAAAAAAATAAAGGGAACACTCAAATAACACATCCTAGATCTGAATGAATGAAATATTCCCATTGAATACTTTGTTCTGTACAAAGTTGAATGTGCTGACAACAAAATCACACAAAAATCATCAATGGAAATCAAATTTATTAACCAATGGAGGCCTGGATTTGGAGTCACCCCCAAAATTAAAGTGGAAAAACACACTACAGGCTGATCCAACTTTGATGTAATGTCCTTAAAACAAGTCAAAATGAGGCTCAGTATTGTGTGTGGCCTCCACGTGCCTGTATGACCTCCCTACAGCGTCTGGGCATGCTCCTGATGAGGTTGTGCATGGTCTCCTGTGGGTTCTCCTCCCAGACCTGGACTAAAGCATCCGCCAACTCCTGGACAGTCTGTGGTGCAACGTGATGTTGGTGGATGGAGCAAGACATGATGTCCCAGATGTGCTCAATCGGATTCAGGTCAGGGGAACGAGTGGGCCAGTCCATAGCTTCAATGTCTTCATCTTGCAGGAACTGCTGACACACTCCAACCACATGAGGTTTGGCATTGTCCTGCATTAGGAGGAACCCAGGGCCAACCGCACCAGCATATGGTCTCACAAGGGGTCTGAGGATCTCATCTCGCTACCTAATGGCAGTCAGGCTACCTCTGGCGAGCACATGGAGGGCTGTGTTGCCCTCCAAAGAAATGCCACCCCACACCATTACTGACCCACTGCCAAACCGGTCATGCTGAAGGATGTTGCAGGCAGCAGATTGCTCTCCACGGTGTCTCCAGACTCCGTCACCTCTGTCACATGTGCTCAGTGTGAACCTGCTTTAATATGTGAAGAGCACAGGGCGCCAGTGGCGACTTTGCCAATCCTGGTGTTCTGTGGCAAATGCCCAGCATCCTGCATGGTGTTAGGCTGTGATCACAACCCCCATCTGTGGACGTCGGGCCCTCATACCACACTCATGGAGTTTGTGCAGACACATGAACATTTGAGGCCTGCTGGGGGTCATTTTGCAGGGCTCTGGCAGTGCTCCTCCTGTTCCTCCTTGCACAAAGGCGGAGGTAGCGGTCCTGCTGCTGAGTTGTTGCTCTCCTATGGCCTCCTTCACGTCTCCTGGTGTACTGGCCTGTCTCCTGGTAGCACCTCCAGCCTCTGGACGCTACGCTGATAGACACAGCAAACCTTCTTGCCACAGCTCGCATTGATATGCCATCCTGGATGAGCTGCACTACCTAAGCAACTTCTGTGGGTTGTAGAGTCCGTCTCATGCTACCACGAGTGTGAAAGCACAACCAACATTCAAAAGTGACCAAAACATCAGCCAGAAAGCATTGGTACTGAGATGTGGTCTGTGGTCCCCACCTGCAGAACCACTCCTTTATTGAGGGTGTCTTGATAATTGCCAATTATTTCCATCTATTGTCTATTCCTTTTTCACAACAGCATGTGAAATTGATTGTCAATCAGTGTTGCTTCCTAAGTGGACAGTTTGATTTCACAGAAGTTTGATTTACTTGGAGTTATATAATGTTGTTTGTGTTCCCTTTATTTTTTTGAGCAGTGTATATCAGTCTAAAATGACGACTTGTGAATCCTCCCAGTGCACGTACTATAGATAGCACAGATAGATAGATGGATATGGAGTAGATAGATTCCACACAGTACAGGACAGATATATACATATATCTATATATATCTATATATATATATATATATAGATATATATAGATATATACAGTTATATGAAAAAGTTTGGGCACCCCTATTAATCTTAAGCTTAATGTTTGATAAAAATTGGTGTTTTTGCAACAGCTATTTCAGTTTGATATATGTAATAACTGTTGGACACAGTAATGTTTCTGCCTTGAAATGAGGTTTATTGTACTAACAGAAAATGTGTAATCTGCATTCAAACAAAATTTGACAGGTGCATAAGTATGGGCACCTCACCAGAAAAGTGACATTAATATTTAGTAGATCCTCCTTTTGCAAAAATAACAGCCTCTAGTTGCTTCCTGTAGCTTTTAATGAGTTCCTGGATCCTGGATGAAGGTATTTTTGTCCATTCCTCTTTACAAAACAATTCCAGTTCAGTTAAGTTTGATGGTCGCCGAGCATGGAAAGCCCTCTTCAAATGATCCCACAGATGTTCAATGATATTCAGGTCTGGGGACTGGGATGGCCATTCCAGAACATTGTAATTGTTCCTCTGCATGAATGCCTGAGTAGATTTGGAGCGGTGTTTTGGATCATTGTCTTGCTGAAAGATCCATCCCCTGTGTAACTTCAACTTTATCACTGATTCTTGAACATTATTGTCAAGAATCTGCTGATACTGAGTGGAATCCATGCGTCCCTCAACTTTAACAAGATTCCCAGTGCCGGCATTGGCCACACAGCCCCAAATCATGATGGAACCTCCACCAAATTTTACTGTGGGTAGCAAGTGTTTTTCTTGGAATGCTGTGTTTTTTGACGCCATGCATAACGCCTTTTTGTATGACAAAACAACTCAATCTTGGTTTCATCAGTCCACAGGACCTTCTTCCAAAAAGAAATTGGCTTCTCCAAATGTGCTTTTGCATACCTCAGCCGACTCTGTTTGTGGCGTGCTTGCAGAAACGGCTTCTTTCGCATCACTCTCCCATACAGCTTCTCCTTGTGCAAAGTGCGTTGTATAGTTGACCGATGCACAGTGACACCATCTGCAGCAAGTTGATGCTGCAGCTCTCTGGAGGTGGTCTAAGGATTGTCCTTGACTGATCTCACCATTCTTCTTCTCTGCCTTCCTGATGTTTTTCTTGGCCTGCCACTTCTGGCCTTAACAAGAACTGTCCCTGTGTTCTTCCATTTCCTTACTATGTTCCTCACAGTGGAAACTGACAGGTTAAATCTTAGAGACAGCTTTTTGTATCCTTCCCCTTGTAGCATCGGTGTCCCTGCCTCCTGCTAGGCAGGGACGCTGTTCCCCTCACCTCTCCGCTCTGTGCCCGGCGTCTTCCTCCCGCTCTGCTGGCAGCGCGCGCTGCTTCCCGGCCACGGTGCTTAGGGCACGCGCGCGCGCGCTCCCCCTCTCTTAAAGGGGCCGCGCGCGCCGTCCTAAGGAGTCCCCGGCCAATGGCCGGAGGACTTCACCATATATAAGGCACCTCCTCCAAAATGGAGGTGCCCGAGCAATGTTGTTGCAAAGCCTTCACTCTGCTTCAGCCCTCAGGTCCCGTTTCCACTTACCTGCCTGTCACCTGCCAGATTCCTGCCTGTTACCTGCCAGTCACCTGCCAGATTCCTGCTTGATACCAGCCAGATATCCGTTTACCTGCTTGCAAGCCTGCGGTCGGACGGTCTGCCTTCCGACACCTGTCAGTCTGTCTATGGACCAGCCTGCCCGCTCACCTGGGAGCGCTCGTCTGCTACCTGCCTGCTAGTCTACCTGGAGGCTCCGCCGTCACTTGCCGTGACCACCTGCCTGTCCAGAGACTCTTGTCTGCTCACCTGGGAGCGCTCATCTGCTACCTGCCTGCTAGCCTACCTGGAGGCTCCGCCGTCACTTGCCGTGACCACCTGCCTGTCCAGAGACTCTCGCCTGCTCACCTAGGAGCGCTCACCTGCTACCTGCCTGCTAGCCTACCTGGAGGCTCTGCCGTCACTAGCCGTGACCACCTGCCTGTCCAGAGACTGTCCCTGTCACTTGCCGTGAGTACCCGTCCTTCTACCCAGAGACTGTCCCTGTCACTTGCCGTGACTACCTGCCCTTCTACCCAGAGACTGTCCCTGTCACTTGCCGTGACTACCTGCCCTTCTACCCAGAGACTGTCCCTGTCACTTGCCGTGATTACCTGCCCGTCTTCCCTGGGAGCCACCCGCTTCCTTACAAGGACCGCCCCCTTGTATAGTTGCTCAGAGGTTCCGCCTCCCAGACCTGTTACACCCCTGAACAACTATGTTGAATAATCTTTGTTTTCAGATCATTTGACAGTTGTTTTGAGGAGCCCATGATGCCACTCTTCAGAGGAGATTCAAACAGGAGAACAACTTGCAAGTGGACACTTTAAGTAGCTTTTCTCATGATTGCATACACCTGGCTATGAAGTTCAAAGCTCAATGAGGTTACAAAACCAAAAAAAGTGCTTTAGTACGTCAGTAAAAAGTAGATAGGAGTATTTAAAACAAGAAAATGATAAGGGTGCCCATACTTATGCACCTGTCAAATTTTGTTTGAATGCCGATTGCACATTTTCTCTTAGTACAATAAACCTCATTTCAAGGCATAAACATTACTGTGTCCAACAGTTATTACATATATCAAACTGAAATAACTGTTGCAAAAACACCAATTTTTATAAAACATTAAGCTTAAGATTAATAGGGGTGCCCAAACTTTTTCATATAACTGTAGATACTGTAGAGAAATGCAAAAGTTTCTCAAAATAAGTAGTGCTCATGAAAATTCAGTTTGTACAGAAAGGGGCACGCTTTTATTCCTCTGTTGTACCACAGGCTATAATTTTATAGCAGTATTGGTTAGCTTGTGACATGAAAACATACCTTAAAGCACCATTCCAGCATTTATTTTTTTCAGCACTGAAATGGCGCTTTAAATGTAAGTCCCTGCCCCCGTTCTTACACTCAACCTCCAGCGGCTTCACCTTTTACCGACGGCGCTCTGGTCCTGTGGTGCCGTCTTGTGCCCGTAACTTCTGACTGGCCATAAGTCAGAAGTTACGTCACAAGATCTCAATGCAAGTCTATGAGAGCCATAACGAGGCTCTCATAGAGATGTATTGAAAAGTGATCTCCGGCGCACTCAATGAAACACTGAAGCTCCCGGCAGGTCACTTTTCGCAGGAGACCGACGGGAGCTGCACTGGAAAACTATGAAGGCAGTGGCAGGTGAGTATATGACAGGGGGCAGGGGAATTACATTTACAGTACTACTCCAGTGGTGCAATAAAAAAAAAACACTGGAGTGGTGCTTTAAAGCACACCTGTCAGCAGGATTGTGCTTAGTAAACCACATACACTGTCAGGTGGGCGCCGTTACACTGAGTAAAATGATACCTTTGTTGATAAAATCCGTTCAGTGCTTCTTTTATCATCTTTTCTTTAATTTCTAACATAATGATATGCATGTGCTCTGGTGCTCTCATTAAGTATTCATGTATTCCTATCTGTGCCTTGTGACAGGTCACTGCGCTTTCAGTCACCTGCCTACTATTTTACATACTGACTTTATAATTTCTGTGTCACATTGAAATTTACATTTCCCAAGATGGCCACCATGGCCACCAGAGCCGCCAGCGCATGCGCATTACCATTTCTTGTTTGACGAGAGATGCAATTGCGCACGCGCTGGCGCAAATTTTGCTTTTGGAAAAATAATTTGGGTGTGGCAATATGGCGCCGCGCATGCGCAGGAGCATCTCTCGGCAACCGAGAAATGCTACTGAGCAAGCGCAAGATGCGGCGGCCATATTGCTGCAGGTTAATTTCTTTTTCCTCCAGCAACATGGCGGCGCATAGCTACTGCACATGTGCGGACGCCATTTTGCTAGAGGAAAAAGAAATTTGCCTGCAGCAATATGGCCCCGCACTTGCGCAGTAGCATCTCTTGGTTGCCGAGAGATGCTACTGTGCATGCGCAGCGCCATATTGCTGCACCCAAATTTTCCAAAAGTAAAATGGTGCCCGGGCGTGCGCAGTAGCTTCTCTCGGCAAACAAGAGATGCTACTGCGCATGCGCTGGCGGCCATCTGGGGGAATGTAAATTTTAATGTGACACAGAAATTACAAAGTCAGTAAGTAAATAGGAAGCAGGTTACTGAAAGCACAGTGACCTGTCACAAGGCACAGATAGGAATACATGAATACATAATGAGAGCACCAGAGCACATGCATATCATTATGGCAGAATTGAAAATGAAGATTATAAAAGAACCACTGGACGGATTTCATCAACGGAGGTATCACTTTACTCAGTGTAACGGCGCCCACCTGACAGTGTACGTGGTTTACTAAGCACAATCCTGCTGACAGGTGCGCTTTAAAGACCCTAACATGAGAAGCATGACTAAGACGATACATAAATGCAAATGTGCACAAGTTTATTGAAAAATAGATGAAGTATCAAAAATACAGTATGAGGAATGCATACAAGGTTAAGAACCAGACAAAAGAAAAATGGGCAGGGCAGTTAGAGGCTCCAAGGAAAGGCACAATGCGGATGGGCAAGCATGAAGAAATGATGAGTAAGTTAATGAAGTATATAAATAAAAATAAGGTGCAACACTCAAAGGTCAATTATACCAGAAAGTATATACAGTATATAGTGGTGCCAGCTATAATCAATGAATCAATAAATGAAGATAGCATTGCTAGGCATCCAAGATATATAAAGTGGTGACTGGAATCACACACAGCAGAGAAAAGCAACCAAAATATAATTTAATTTAAACACTGTTACAGCATGGTCAAATGCAGGGGTCAGTATGCTACTCCTGATGAAGCATGCTGTGTGAAATGTGCGTTGGGTTGGCAGGGCACTTGGAGTCACCCTCTTCTTTGGTTGGTACCATGCACTTGACCATGCAGTAACATTGTTTAAATTAAATTATATTTTGGGTGCTTTTCTCTGCTGCGTGTGATTCCAGTCACCACTTTAAATATTTTGGATGTCCAGCATTACTATTTCCATTTATGCTTATTGATTATAGCTGGCAACACTCTACAGTAGGGAAAATAAGTATTTGATAGACTGCCGATTTCGCAAGTTTTCCCACCTACAAAGAATACAGTAGAGAGGTCTGTAATTTTTATCATAGGTACACTTCAACTGTGAGAGACAGAATCTAAAAAAAAATCCAGAAAATCACACTGAATGATTTTTACATAATTAATTTGCATTTTATTCCATAAAATAAGTATTTGATACAATAGAAAAACAGAACTTAATGTTTGGTACAGAAATATTTGTTTGCAATTACAGAGGTCAGACGTTTCCTGTAGTTCTTGACCAAGTTTGCACACACTGCAACAGGGATTTTGGCCCTCTCCTCCACACAGATCATCTCCAGATCTTTCAAGTTTCAGGGATGTCGCTGGGCAACATTGAGTTTCAGCTCTCTCCAAAGATTTTCTATTGGGTTCAGGTCTGGAGACTGGCTAGGCCACTTCAGGACCTTGAAATCCTTCTTACAGAGCCACTCCTTAGTTGCCCTGGCTGTGTGTGTTGGGTCATTGTCATGCTGGAAGACCCAGCCACGACCCATCTTCAATGTTCTTACTGAGGGAAGAAGGTTGTTGGCCAAAATCTCATGATACATGACCCCATCCATCCTCCCTTCAATACAGTGCAGTTGTCCTGTCCCCTTTGCGAAAAATCACCCCCAAAGTATGATGTTTCCCCCACCATGCTTCACGGTTGGGACAGTGTTCTTGGGGTTGTACTGCTCCTTCTTCTTCCTCCAAACACAGCGAGTGGAGTTGATACCAAAAAGTTCTATTTTGGTCTTATCTGACCACATGACCTTCTCCCATGCCTCCTCTGGTTCATCCTAATGGTCACTGGCAAACTTCATACAGGCCTGGACACATGCTGGTGTGAGCAGGGGGACCTTGCATTCCATGCAGGATTTTAATCATTACGGCACAATGTTTGAGACTGTGGTCCCATTTCTCTTCAAGTCACTGAGCTGGTCCTCCCTGTAGTTCTGGGCTGATTCCTAACCTTTCTCAGAATCATCCTTACCCCATGGGGCGAGATCTTGCATGTAGCCCCAGACCGAGGAAGATTGACAGTCATCTTGTGTTTCTTCCATTTTCTAATAATTATGCCAACAATTGTTGCTTTCTCACCAAGCTGCTTGACTATTGTCCCAGCCTTGTGCAGGTCTACAATTTTGTCCCCGGTGTCCTTAGACAGCTCTTTTTTATCTTGGCCATGGTGGAGAGGTTGGAGTGTGATTGATTGAGTGTGTTGACAGGTGTCTTTTATGCAGGTAACGAGTTCAAACAGGTGCAATTATTACAAATAATGCAGGTAATGAGTGCAGAGTAGGAGGGCTTCTTAAATAAAAACGAACAGGTGTGCAAGAATTCTTGCTGGTTGGTAGGTGATCAAATACTTATTTTATGCAATAAAATGCAATTTCATTATTTAAAAATCATACAATGTGATTTTCTGTATTTTTTTTAGATTCTGTCTCTCACAGTTGAAGTGTACCTACGATAAAAATTACAGACCGCTCCATTCTTTGTAGGTGGGAAAACTTGCAAAATCGGCAGTGTATCAAATACTTATTTTTATATACAGTTATATGAAAAAGTTTGGGCACCCCTATTAATCTTAAGCTTAATGTTTTATAAAAATTGGTGTTTTTGCAACAGCTATTTCAGTTTGATATATGTAATAACTGTTGGACACAGTAATGTTTCTGCCTTGAAATGAGATTTATTGAACTAACAGAAAATGTGCAATCTGCATTCAAACTAAATTTGACAGGTGCATAAGTATGGGCACCTCACCAGAAAAGTGACATTAATGTTTAGTAGATCCTCCTTTTGCAAAAATAACAGCCTCTAGTCGCTTCCTGTAGCTTTTAATGAGTTCCTGGATCCTGGATGAAGGTATTTTTGACTATTCCTCTTTACAAAACAATTCCAGTTCAGTTAAGTTTGATGGTCGCCGAGCATGGACAGCCCTCTTCAAATGATCCCACAGATGTTCAATGATATTCAGGTATGGGGACTGGGATGGCCATTCCAGAACATTGTAATTGTTCCTCTGCAGGAATGCCTGAGTAGATTTGGAGCGGTGTTTTGGATCATTGTCTTGCTGAAAGATCCATCCCCTGCGTAACTTCAACTTTGTCACTGATTCTTGAACATTATTGTCAAGAATCTGCTGATACTGAGTGGAATCCATGCGTCCCTCAACTTTAACAAGATTCCCGGAGCCGGCATTGGCCACACAGCCCCAAAGCATGATGGAACCTCCACCAAATTTTACTGTGGGTAGCAAGTGTTTTTCTTGGAATGCTGTGTTTTTTTGTCTCCATGCATAACGCCTTTTTGTATGACCAAACAACTCAATCTTGGTTTCATCAGTCCACAGGACCTTCTTCCAAAAAGAAATTGGCTTCTCCAAATGTGCTTTTGCATACCTCAGCCGACTCTGTTTGTGGCGTGCTTGCAGAAACGGCTTCTTTCGCATCACTCTCCCATACAGCTTCTCCTTGTGCAAAGTGCGTTGTATAGTTGACCGATGCACAGTGACACCATCTGCATCAAGTTGATGCTGCATCTCTCTGGAGGTGGTCTGAGGATTGTCCTTGACTGATCTCACCATTCTTCTTCTCTGCCTTTCTGATGTTTTTCTTGGCTTGCCACTTCTGGCCTTAACAAGAACTGTCCCTGTGTTCTTCCATTTCCTTACTATGTTCCTCACAGTGGAAGCTGACAGGTTAAATCTCTGAGATAGCTTTTTGTATCCTTCCCCTGAACAACTATGTTGAATAATCTTTGTTTTCAGATCATTTGACAGTTGTTTTGAGGAGCCCATGATGCCACTCTTCAGAGGAGATTCAAACAGGAGAACAACTTGCAAGTGGCCACTTTAAGTAGCTTTTCTCATGATTGCATACACCTGGCTATGAAGTTCAAAGCTCAATGAGGTTACAAAACAAAAAAAAGTGCTTTAGTAAGTCAGTAAAAAGTAGGTAGGAGTCTTTAAAACAAGAAAATGATAAGGGTGCCCATACTTATACACCTGTCAAATTTTGTTTGAATACAGATTGCACATTTTCTGTTAGTACAATAAACCTCATTTCAAGGCATAAACATTACTGTGTCCAACAGTTATTACATATATCAAACTGAAATAGCTGTTGCAAAAACACCAATTTTTATAAAACATTAAGCTTAAGATTAATAGGGGTGCCCAAACTTTTTCATATAACTGTATTTGTACCTTATCATTATTACTGGTATCATTCACCTTTAACTATTGCACCTTATTTTTATTTATATACACTTCATTGACTTACTCATCACTTCTTAATACATGTCCATCTACATTGTGACATCCTTTGGGGCTCTAACTGCCCTACCCATTTTTCTCTTGGGTCTATAACCTTATATGGATTACTTGTACTATATTTTTTATACGGTTTTTATCTATTTTTTCAATAAAGTTGCTTACTTTTGCATTCATGAATGGTCTCAGTCATGCTTCTCACGTTAGAGTGTATATTAGGGATGAGCGGACCCGTGGACGGTTGGGTTCTGGTACCCGACCCGAACTTTAGTCTAAAGGTACCAGAACTGTATCTAAACCCCATTAAAAGAAATGGAGACCGGAACTTTGGACCTGGAAAATCTCTCTCTCTCGAAATATTTGAAAATAACCCCTTTGTGTTACCCCTCAGTGGTGAGTGTAGCACTATAGGAAACCCGATGGCAAAAGCAAAATTAAAACACTCCCAGGTGGAAGCACATCTAGGTCAAGAGAAAGTGATAGATCATTCGCCTTCCATCCACTCACCTCATTGGTAGAAAACAAAAACAGGGCTACGTGCCCATGAGTATTTGGTAAATTTTTTGATTCCTGCAGCATTTCTGCATCTATTAGGCTATGTTCACATACTGTATTTTTGCTGCGTTCTTTTTTTTTAAAAAAAAAACATCATTTTTATTAAGATTTTCAGAAAAGAAAAAACATATAAAGACAGATGAACAAAGCCAAAATGAGACATTAATCAGGAGCCCGAACGCAGATCAGGCACATTGTATAGGCAATAAGTTGTGATTAGCTGGCACAACAAATAAACAAAGATTAAATATTAACAACTTAAAGTCATCATTGTCAACAATACAAAAGGAATTAGATGCAGATAATTATTTCATTCTGATTTTCTCCCATATTTTAGTTTACGCGTAATAGTCCCAAGTTGTTATTTAGATCCTGTAATGCAGAGGCTTGCTGCATTGATAAAATGTCCAGGGGGAGTGTTCTGGCTGACCATTTACCTCCCCCTCAGGTGACTGATCACGTGACTGTGACATCATCACAGGTCCTGTGTGTACAAAAGGATATATAAATCCTGGTGGCTTTTGAAATGTGGAAAGAGAGGCCTGGTGAGGCAAGAAGCCTGGTCCCTGTGTCTGGGACTCCATTAGCCTGGAAGGCAGAGCCTGGATCCCTTGGTCTAGGATACCAGTAGTCTTGGAAGGCAAGAGGCCTGGTCCCTGTGTGTGGGGCTCCATTAGCCAGGAAGGCAGAGGCTGGATCCCTGTGTCTGGGATACCAGTAGCCTTGGAAGACAAGTGGCCTGGAGACTACGTCTGGGAAACCTTAAAGCCACAGCTGTGGCAGAGCCGAGCTGATAGAAGCAGCTGAGACCCAGCAAAGGTAAATCGGCGCTTTAAGTGAATATTGATGCTGTACCTTGCTGAAGTCTGTATTTGAGGCAAATCGGGCATAGCTGCCACTGAAAAGGCTCTAGGATACATGTGTAACATTCCTGAGAGCCACTGAGATGGACTATGTTATAAGTGGTTTATGATGTGTAATAAACTGCTGGACGTCACATTACCGGAAAACGTTGCATGTGTGATTTAATTGACCCAGTTAAGCGTGATGAATAGCGCTACCTTACATGTGGTTTGAGAATGTGGGCAACTGTAGCCTGGTTGCTAGGGGTAACGGCACAGGACGACGAATGTGGATGCAAGCATCTTGCTGTGGCTCGGCGGGGTCACGAAGATTAAAGCATCTGGTTGTAACTCGGCGGGGTTATGAAAATTGTCGTCGCACTCAAACCTGGCTTGCTGTGGCTCGGTGGGGTCACGAAGATTAAAGCATCGGGCTGTAACTCAGCGGGGTTGCGAAAATTGTCATCGCACTCAAACTTGGTTTGCTGTGGCTTGGTGGAGCCACGAAAATTTTCTGGGGAGAGCGGTGTGAAGTGTCTAGTGTGAACAGTGTACCTCAATGGCTATGAATGGAGCAGTATCCCCAGACTGAATGGAGACGTGGTTAGATGACCGGCTGCAAACGCTCTTCAGCAAAATAGAGTTTTCTTAAGAAATGCAGGAGCAGATAAAGATGGCTGCGAAGGGAGCAGCAGATGAGACTGAAGCTGCTGAGCGGTTAAGGTACCTGTTAAAGTTACAGCAACAGGACATTGTGCAGGAACGGCAGTAGCTGTTGGCACCTTATAGAATGGCGGCAGCGGACCATTCTGGGGTTCTCCTGGGGCGCCAGTATTGTCCCAGAGTGCCCGGGGAGGCAGTAAGAGATGTTGTGAACTGGGTCCTAAGAATATCGCTTCTTTTTAAAAAAAAAATCCCCCTACAGGTGTGGGTGTCCAAAAGGGGCAGAATCTGTTACACCCCTGAACAACTATGTTGAATAATCTTTGTTTTCAGATCATTTGACAGTTGTTTTGAGGAGCCCATGATGCCACTCTTCAGAGGAGATTCAAACAGGAGAACAACTTGCAAGTGGCCACTTTAAGTAGCTTTTCTCATGATTGCATACACCTGGCTATGAAGTTCAAAGCTCAATGAGGTTACAAAACCAAAAAAAAGTGCTTTAGTACGTCAGTAAAAAGTAGATAGGAGTATTTAAAACAAGAAAATGATAAGGGTGCCCATACTTATGCACCTGTCAAATTTTGTTTGAATGCCGATTGCACATTTTCTGTTAGTACAATAAACCTCATTTCAAGGCATAAACATTACTGTGTCCAACAGTTATTACATATATCAAACTGAAATAGCTGTTGCAAAAACACCAATTTTTATAAAACATTAAGCTTAAGATTAATAGGGGTGCCCAAACTTTTTCATATAACTGTAGATACTGTAGAGAAATGCAAAAGTTTCTCAAAATAAGTAGTGCTCATGAAAATTCAGTTTGTACAGAAAGGGGCACGCTTTTATTCCTCTGTTGTACCACAGGCTATAATTTTATAGCAGTATTGGTTAGCTTGTGACATGAAAACATACCTTAAAGCACCATTCCAGCATTTATTTTTTTCAGCACTGAAATGGCGCTTTAAATGTAAGTCCCTGCCCCCGTTCTTACACTCAACCTCCAGCGGCTTCACCTTTTACCGACGGCGCTCTGGTCCTGCGGTGCCGTCTTGTGCCCGTAACTTCTGACTGGCCATAAGTCAGAAGTTACGTCACAAGATCTCAATGCAAGTCTATGAGAGCCATAACGAGGCTCTCATAGAGATGTATTGAAAAGTGATCTCCGGCGCACTCAATGAAACACTGAAGCTCCCGGCAGGTCACTTTTCGCAGGAGACTGACGGGAGCTGCACTGGAAAACTATGAAGGCAGTGGCAGGTGAGTATATGACAGGGGGCAGGGGAATTACATTTACAGTACTACTCCAGTGGTGCAATAAAAAAAAAAACACTGGAGTGGTGCTTTAAAGCACACCTGTCAGCAGGATTGTGCTTAGTAAACCACATACACTGTCAGGTGGGCGCCGTTACACTGAGTAAAATGATACCTTTGTTGATAAAATCCGTTCAGTGCTTCTTTTATCATCTTTTCTTTAATTTCTAACATAATGATATGCATGTGCTCTGGTGCTCTCATTAAGTATTCATGTATTCCTATCTGTGCCTTGTGACAGGTCACTGCGCTTTCAGTCACCTGCCTACTATTTTACATACTGACTTTATAATTTCTGTGTCACATTGAAATTTACATTTCCCAAGATGGCCACCATGGCCACCAGAGCCGCCAGCGCATGCGCATTACCATTTCTTGTTTGACGAGAGATGCAATTGCGCACGCGCTGGCGCCATTTTGCTTTTGGAAAAATAATTTGGGTGCGGCAATATGGCGCCGCGCATGCGCAGGAGCATCTCTCGGCAACCGAGAAATGCTACTGAGCAAGGGCAAGATGCGGCAGCCATATTGCTGCAGGTTAATTTCTTTTTCCTCCAGCAACATGGCGGCGCTTAGCTACTGCGCATGTGCGGACGCCATTTTGCTAGAGGAAAAAGAAATTTGCCTGCAGCAATATGGCCCCGCACTTGCGCAGTAGCATCTCTTGGTTGCCGAGAGATGCTACTGTGCATGCGCAGCGCCATATTGCTGCACCCAAATTTTCCAAAAGTAAAATGGTGCCCGGGCGTGCGCAGTAGCTTCTCTCGGCAAACAAGAGATGCTACTGCGCATGCGCTGGCGGCCATCTGGGGAATGTAAATTTCAATGTGACACAGAAATTACAAAGTCAGTAAGTAAAATAGGAAGCAGGTTACTGAAAGCACAGTGACCTGTCACAAGGCACAGATAGGAATACATGAATACATAATGAGAGCACCAGAGCACATGCATATCATTATGGCAGAATTGAAAATGAAGATTATAAAAGAACCACTGGACGGATTTCATCAACGGAGGTATCACTTTACTCAGTGTAACGGCGCCCACCTGACAGTGTACGTGGTTTACTAAGCACAATCCTGCTGACAGGTGCGCTTTAAAGACCCTAACATGAGAAGCATGACTAAGACGATACATAAATGCAAATGTGCACAAGTTTATTGAAAAATAGATGAAGTATCAAAAATACAGTATGAGGAATGCATACAAGGTTAAGAACCAGACAAAAGAAAAATGGGCAGGGCAGTTAGAGGCTCCAAGGAAAGGCACAATGCGGATGGGCAAGCATGAAGAAATGATGAGTAAGTTAATGAAGTATATAAATAAAAATAAGGTGCAACACTCAAAGGTCAATTATACCAGAAAGTATATACAGTATATAGTGGTGCCAGCTATAATCAATGAATCAATAAATGAAGATAGTATTGCTAGGCATCCAAGATATATAAAGTGGTGACTGGAATCACACACAGCAGAGAAAAGCAACCAAAATATAATTTAATTTAAACACTGTTACAGCATGGTCAAATGCAGGGGTCAGTATGCTACTCCTGATGAAGCATGCTGTGTGAAATGTGCGTTGGGTTGGCAGGGCACTTGGAGTCACCCTCTTCTTTGGTTGGTACCATGCACTTGACCATGCAGTAACATTGTTTAAATTAAATTATATTTTGGGTGCTTTTCTCTGCTGCGTGTGATTCCAGTCACCACTTTAAATATTTTGGATGTCCAGCATTACTATTTCCATTTATGCTTATTGATTATAGCTGGCAACACTCTACAGTAGGGAAAATAAGTATTTGATAGACTGCCGATTTCGCAAGTTTTCCCACCTACAAAGAATACAGTAGAGAGGTCTGTAATTTTTATCATAGGTACACTTCAACTGTGAGAGACAGAATCTAAAAAAAAATCCAGAAAATCACACTGAATGATTTTTACATAATTAATTTGCATTTTATTCCATAAAATAAGTATTTGATACAATAGAAAAACAGAACTTAATGTTTGGTACAGAAATATTTGTTTGCAATTACAGAGGTCAGACGTTTCCTGTAGTTCTTGACCAAGTTTGCACACACTGCAACAGGGATTTTGGCCCTCTCCTCCACACAGATCATCTCCAGATCTTTCAAGTTTCAGGGATGTCGCTGGGCAACATTGAGTTTCAGCTCTCTCCAAAGATTTTCTATTGGGTTCAGGTCTGGAGACTGGCTAGGCCACTTCAGGACCTTGAAATCCTTCTTACAGAGCCACTCCTTAGTTGCCCTGGCTGTGTGTGTTGGGTCATTGTCATGCTGGAAGACCCAGCCACGACCCATCTTCAATGTTCTTACTGAGGGAAGAAGGTTGTTGGCCAAAATCTCATGATACATGACCCCATCCATCCTCCCTTCAATACAGTGCAGTTGTCCTGTCCCCTTTGCGAAAAATCACCCCCAAAGTATGATGTTTCCCCCACCATGCTTCACGGTTGGGACAGTGTTCTTGGGGTTGTACTGATCCTTCTTCTTCCTCCAAACACAGCGAGTGGAGTTGATACCAAAAAGTTCTATTTTGGTCTTATCTGACCACATGACCTTCTCCCATGCCTCCTCTGGTTCATCCTAATTGTCACTGGCAAACTTCATACAGGCCTGGACACGTGCTGGTGTGAGCAGGGGGACCTTGCATTCCATGCAGGATTTTAATCATTACGGCACAATGTTTGAGACTGTGGTCCCATTTCTCTTCAAGTCACTGAGCTGGTCCTCCCTGTAGTTCTGGGCTGATTCCTAACCTTTCTCAGAATCATCCTTACCCCATGGGGCGAGATCTTGCATGTAGCCCCAGACCGAGGAAGATTGACAGTCATCTTGTGTTTCTTCCATTTTCTAATAATTATGCCAACAATTGTTGCTTTCTCACCAAGCTGCTTGACTATTGTCCCAGCCTTGTGCAGGTCTACAATTTTGTCCCCGGTGTCCTTAGACAGCTCTTTTTTATCTTGGCCATGGTGGAGAGGTTGGAGTGTGATTGATTGAGTGTGTTGACAGGTGTCTTTTATGCAGGTAACGAGTTCAAACAGGTGCAATTATTACAAATAATGCAGGTAATGAGTGCAGAGTAGGAGGGCTTCTTAAATAAAAACGAACAGGTGTGCAAGAATTCTTGCTGGTTGGTAGGTGATCAAATACTTATTTTATGCAATAAAATGCAATTTCATTATTTAAAAATCATACAATGTGATTTTATGTATTTTTTTTAGATTCTGTCTCTCACAGTTGAAGTGTACCTACGATAAAAATTACAGACCGCTCCATTCTTTGTAGGTGGGAAAACTTGCAAAATCGGCAGTGTATCAAATACTTATTTTTATATACAGTTATATGAAAAAGTTTGGGCACCCCTATTAATCTTAAGCTTAATGTTTTATAAAAATTGGTGTTTTTGCAACAGCTATTTCAGTTTGATATATGTAATAACTGTTGGACACAGTAATGTTTCTGCCTTGAAATGAGATTTATTGAACTAACAGAAAATGTGCAATCTGCATTCAAACTAAATTTGACAGGTGCATAAGTATGGGCACCTCACCAGAAAAGTGACATTAATGTTTAGTAGATCCTCCTTTTTCAAAAATAACAGCCTCTAGTCGCTTCCTGTAGCTTTTAATGAGTTCCTGGATCCTGGATGAAGGTATTTTTGACCATTCCTCTTTACAAAACAATTCCAGTTCAGTTAAGTTTGATGGTCGCCGAGCATGGACAGCCCTCTTCAAATGATCCCACAGATGTTCAATGATATTCAGGTATGGGGACTGGGATGGCCATTCCAGAACATTGTAATTGTTCCTCTGCATGAATGCCTGAGTAGATTTGGAGCGGTGTTTTGGATCATTGTCTTGCTGAAAGATCCATCCCCTGCGTAACTTCAACTTTGTCACTGATTCTTGAACATTATTGTCAAGAATCTGCTGATACTGAATGGAATCCATGCGTCCCTCAACTTTAACAAGATTCCCGGAGCCGGCATTGGCCACACAGCCCCAAAGCATGATGGAACCTCCACCAAATTTTACTGTGGGTAGCAAGTGTTTTTCTTGGAATGCTGTGTTTTTTTGTCGCCATGCATAACGCCTTTTTGTATGACCAAACAACTCAATCTTGGTTTCATCAGTCCACAGGACCTTCTTCCAAAAAGAAATTGGCTTCTCCAAATGTGCTTTTGCATACCTCAGCCGACTCTGTTTGTGGCGTGCTTGCAGAAACGGCTTCTTTCGCATCACTCTCCCATACAGCTTCTCCTTGTGCAAAGTGCGTTGTATAGTTGACCGATGCACAGTGACACCATCTGCATCAAGTTGATGCTGCATCTCTCTGGAGGTGGTCTGAGGATTGTCCTTGACTGATCTCACCATTCTTCTTCTCTGCCTTTCTGATGTTTTTCTTGGCTTGCCACTTCTGGCCTTAACAAGAACTGTCCCTGTGTTCTTCCATTTCCTTACTATGTTCCTCACAGTGGAAGCTGACAGGTTAAATCTCTGAGATAGCTTTTTGTATCCTTCCCCTGAACAACTATGTTGAATAATCTTTGTTTTCAGATCATTTGACAGTTGTTTTGAGGAGCCCATGATGCCACTCTTCAGAGGAGATTCAAACAGGAGAACAACTTGCAAGTGGCCACTTTAAGTAGCTTTTCTCATGATTGCATACACCTGGCTATGAAGTTCAAAGCTCAATGAGGTTACAAAACAAAAAAAAGTGCTTTAGTAAGTCAGTAAAAAGTAGGTAGGAGTCTTTAAAACAAGAAAATGATAAGGGTGCCCATACTTATACACCTGTCAAATTTTGTTTGAATACAGATTGCACATTTTCTGTTAGTACAATAAACCTCATTTCAGGGCATAAACATTACTGTGTCCAACAGTTATTACATATATCAAACTGAAATAGCTGTTGCAAAAACACCAATTTTTATAAAACATTAAGCTTAAGATTAATAGGGGTGCCCAAACTTTTTCATATAACTGTATTTGTACCTTATCATTATTACTGGTATCATTCACCTTTAACTATTGCACCTTATTTTTATTTATATACACTTCATTGACTTACTCATCACTTCTTAATACATGTCCATCTACATTGTGACATCCTTTGGGGCTCTAACTGCCCTACCCATTTTTCTCTTGGGTCTATAACCTTATATGGATTTCTTGTACTATATTTTTTATACGGTTTTTATCTATTTTTTCAATAAAGTTGCTTACTTTTGCATTCATGAATGGTCTCAGTCATGCTTCTCACGTTAGAGTGTATATTAGGGATGAGCGGACCCGTGGACGGTTGGGTTCTGGTACCCGACCCGAACTTTAGTCTAAAGGTACCAGAACTGTACCTAAACCCCATTAAAAGAAATGGAGACCGGAACTTTGGACCTGGAAAATCTCTCTCTCTCGAAATATTTGAAAATAACCCCTTTGTGTTACCCCTCAGTGGTGAGTGTAGCACTATAGGAAACCCGATGGCAAAAGCAAAATTAAAACACTCCCAGGTGGAAGCACATCTAGGTCAAGAGAAAGTGATGGATCATTCGCCTTCCATCCACTCACCTCATTGGTAGAAAACAAAAACAGGGCTACGTGCCCATGAGTATTTGGTAAATTTTTTGATTCCTGCAGCATTTCTGCATCTATTAGGCTATGTTCACATACTGTATTTTTGCTGCGTTCTTTTTTTTTAAAAAAAAAACATCATTTTTTTTAAGATTTTCAGAAAAGAAAAAACATATAAAGACAGATGAACAAAGCCAAAATGAGACATTAATCAGGAGCCCGAACGCAGATCAGGCACATTGTATAGGCAATAAATTGTGATTAGCTGGCACAACAAATAAACAAAGATTAAATATTAACAACTTAAAGTCATCATTGTCAACAATACAAAAGGAATTAGATGCAGATAATTATTTCATTCTGATTTTCTCCCATATTTTAGTTTACGCGTAATAGTCCCAAGTTGTTATTTAGATCCTGTAATGCAGAGGCTTGCTGCATTGATAAAATGTCCAGGGGGAGTGTTCTGGCTGACCATTTACCTTCCCCTCAGGTGACTGATCACGTGACTGTGACATCATCACAGGTCCTGTGTGTACAAAAGGATATATAAATCCTGGTGGCTTTTGAAATGTGGAAAGAGAGGCCTGGTGAGGCCTGGTGAGGCAAGAAGCCTGGTCCCTGTGTCTGGGACTCCATTAGCCTGGAAGGCAGAGCCTGGATCCCTTGGTCTAGGATACCAGTAGTCTTGGAAGGCAAGAGGCCTGGTCCCTGTGTGTGGGGCTCCATTAGCCAGGAAGGCAGAGGCTGGATCCCTGTGTCTGGGATACCAGTAGCCTTGGAAGACAAGTGGCCTGGAGACTACGTCTGGGAAACCTTAAAGCCACAGCTGTGGCAGAGCCGAGCTGATAGAAGCAGCTGAGACCCAGCAAAGGTAAATCGGCGCTTTAAGTGAATATTGATGCTGTACCTTGCTGAAGTCTGTATTTGAGGCAAATCGGGCATAGCTGCCACTGAAAAGGCTCTAGGATACATGTGTAACATTCCTGAGAGCCACTGAGATGGACTATGTTATAAGTGGTTTATGATGTGTAATAAACTGCTGGACGTCACATTACCGGAAAACGTTGCATGTGTGATTTAATTGACCCAGTTAAGCGTGATGAATAGCGCTACCTTACATGTGGTTTGAGAATGTGGGCAACTGTAGCCTGGTTGCTAGGGGTAACGGCACAGGACGACGAATGTGGATGCAAGCATCTTGCTGTGGCTCGGCGGGGTCACGAAGATTAAAGCATCTGGTTGTAACTCGGCGGGGTTATGAAAATTGTCGTCGCACTCAACCCTGGTTTGCTGTGGCTCTGCGGGGTCACGAAGATTAAAGCATCGGGCTGTAACTCAGCGGGGTTGCGAAAATTGTCATCGCACTCAAACTTGGTTTGCTGTGGCTTGGTGGAGCCACGAAAATTTTCTGGGGAGAGCGGTGTGAAGTGTCTAGTGTGAACAGTGTACCTCAATGGCTATGAATGGAGCAGTATCCCCAGACCGAATGGAGACGTGGTTAGATGACCGGCTGCAAATGCTCTTCAGCAAAATAGAGTTTTCTTAAGAAATGCAGGAGCAGATAAAGATGGCTGCGAAGGGAGCAGCAGATGAGACTGAAGCTGCTGAGCGGTTAAGGTACCTGTTAAAGTTACAGCAACAGGACATTGTGCAGGAACGGCAGTAGCTGTTGGCACCTTATAGAATGGCGGCAGCGGACCATTCTGGGGTTCTCCTGGGGCGCCAGTATTGTCCCAGAGTGCCCGGGGAGGCAGTAAGAGATGCTGTGAACTGGGTCCTAAGAATATCGCTTCTTTTTAAAAAAAAAATCCCCCTACAGGTGTGGGTGTCCAAAAGGGGCAGAATCTCAAAATGGGGCGGGGTTTCAAAAGAGCGTGGAGTATAGAAAACCAAAATTGGTTACTGGTTGTGGGTTGGCACCGCCTAAAAATGACAATTTGACTGTTGATAACAGGGTAGCTCCAGTAGAAGGGGTTGGCGTCAAAGTGGGAGGTGACTTGTTAGTCCACAACACCAGGGGGAGTGACACAGACCCCATGGCTGACGGTGACACTATGAAAGTAGAAAGAGAGTTCAGTCAGAAGGAGTATGGTGAACTCAGTAAGGAACTGCAACAAATTAAGAGAGACTATGAGGGTCTTCTCAAGGTTAAGGAAAAACTAGAGGATGATAAGGCGGATGCAGAACCCATGCGCTGAGTGATTGAGACTACTCTACAGGACACCCGGGATGAGAATGATGATCTCCGCAGAAACATCCCACGACTGGAAGCTCAGGTGAAGGAGCTGCAGACGTTCTGTTGTGATCTCCAGACGGCAGAGACGTGCCTTAAGGATAGAATCTGCAGGATGGAGGAGTCTATCGGAGAAGGGAGGTATGAAGCAAATGCCTCCTCGAATAATGTGAGCTTGGATGATTCGGTGGATGTAAGAGCCGAGATCAAGGAGCTCAAGGAGACGTTACAAGCCCATTTGAAGCAAGAGAAGCTTGAGAGACTGGCTGTCGAGAGCCGAGTGGGCGCATTGGAGACAGAGAGGTCTGAGAGAATTCTGCTGATACAGGAGTAGTTGAAGCAGGAAGAGCTTCAGAGATGGGTTGCTGAAAGGCGAGTAGCTGAGCTAGAGGAAGAAGTTGTTGAGCTCAAAGGTCGCCTGGCAAAGTACCAATCAGTGAACAAAGTACAATCAGTGCCTCCTTGGAGAAGGAGAAGGGCAAACAAATTGTGCTTAATCCTTTAAACCATGAGAAGGTGGACCTGAGGAGAGCTGAGAGAGTGTTAAAAGAAGATAAGTATGGAATGGAAGTGGTCAAGACGAGAATTCTTGAGTTCATAGCTGTGAGTCAGCTCAGGGGAAGCATACAGGGTGAAGAAGCTGAAAGTCAGTTGTCTCTGAAACCTGAGCCAGATGATCATTTGGAGACCACTGGTGAGACAGAAACGTCTCGGTACAAGTGCCTCATGGATGTACCCGAAGATTTGAGAGAAGAATGCACCAGAGAGTCAGTGCATGAAGAGTTTAAGAAGGCCATGGGAGCCTGTAATGTGTACTCGACCTCAGAAGCTAAACAGCTGGTGGTCCTGTCCACAACCGAAGTCACAGTGAAGAGGGTGGCTATCATAAGTGACATGCACTGGCGATGTGTTCGCACTAAGCGGTTTGTCCGGTTGAAGACGGAACAAGCCATTAGACAACTGGAGCTTATGAGAAAAGCTCAAAGTCTGCGGGAAGAAGTCACCCAGGTGCCTCATGCTCTGGTAAGAAAGCTCATTAGGAGAAATGGCCAAGCCATGCAAATGATGTTAAAGAAGTCTGGTGTGATGAAAGTAAGCAGTCCACGTGATCGTCAGGACTGGATACCAGATGAAGACGGCATGGTGTCATTCTCCGCTGTAGGAACGGAAGAAAGTCTTGCATATATACGCATGCTGATGGAGTACCGAGTGACCTACCTGCGAGAGGTGGAACAGTTGAATCTCGCCAAACAGCGAATGGAAAGAGAGCATTGCCTGAGCAGCAGAAGGTGGCAGCTGTCTAGAAATTGTGAGACCAGACAGAAAAAGGGCCCTTCAAATAATAGGACGGCTACAGTAGAAGTTAGAGACCTTTCAAGATGTCCTGAGGATAGTGGGTGTGGGTTTAGAGGTAGTGAGACCTCCAGTAACTCATGTCTGAGAGACCCATACAAACAACCCAATAGAGTATGGGTCAGCACAAAGTCGGACCTGACCTTAGATACAAGGACAAGTGAGTCACACTGTTGTATTGACCGCTGAGAGCGGGGGAGGTCTGATAAGGTTACGACTCGGAAATGTGACTTGACGAAGTTAGTGACAATGACAGATGGTAGGTCCCTAAGGAATGGGCTAATGTGATTGTGTATATTATGTGTTCAACCCCACAAGTTTGAACAGGGGGTGATATGTAATGCAGCGGCTTGCTGCATTGCTAAAATGTCCAGGGGGTGTGTTCTGGCTGACAATTTACCTCCCCCTCAGGTGACTGATCACGTGACTGTGACATCATCACAGGTCCTGTGTGCACAACAGGATATATAAATCCTGGTGGTTTTTGAAATGTGGAGAGAGAGGCCTGGTGAGGCAAGAAGCCTGGTCCCTGTGTCTGGGACTCCATTAGCCTGGAAGGCAGAGCCTGGATCCCTTGGTCTAGGATACCAGTAGTCTTGGAAGGCAAGAGACCTGGTCCCTGTGTGTGGGGCTCCATTAGCCTGGAAGGCAGAGGCTGGATCCCTGTGTTTGGGATACCAGTAGCCTTGGAAGGCATGTGGCCTGGAGACTACGTCTGGGAAGCCTTAAAGCCACAGCTGTAGCAGAGCCGAGCTGATAGAAGCACCTGAGACCCGGCAAAGGTAAATCGGCGCTTTAAGTGAATATTGATGCTGTACCTTGCTGAAGTCTGTACTTGAGGCAAACCGGGCATAGCTGCCACTGAAAAGGCTCTAGGATACATGTGTAACATTCCTGCGAGCCACTGAGATGGACTATGTTATAAGCGGTTTATGATGTGTAATAAACTGCTGGACGTCACATTACCGGAAAACGTTGCATGTGTGCTTTAATTGACCCGGTGAAGCGAGTGACCCTCAGCGTGATGAATAGCGCTACCTTACAATCCTCAAGAATATACCATTCTGTAGAAGTGAATGGTTCGACAATTTTATTTTTTTCAATCAGAGAGCAACATGTTATAATAAACTGTTTCCATTTTGATAAAAATGTGCCAGCTTGTTGTTCCTTGTTACTGAGGGCATCAAGTTGTTCTACTCCCATGAAGTGTTTCAATTGGATTATCAGCTCTGCTATGGGGGGAATGTTAGGGTCTAGCCAATGTTTGAGTAGCTGTTTTTTTTCCAAGAAGAGTAGAGTGTGAAGCAGTTTTGGGGGGCCTTTTGTTTCTTTGTAAGGCTTCTCTGGGTTCCTCCAATAATGTAGTAGGGCTAAGTATGGAGAGAGGGTGTACCCTGGACCCCATATAGTATGAATCAAATCTGAAACCTGATCCCAATATACTGTTGAATCGGTGCAGGACCATAGGCCATGCATAAGGTCAGAGTAAGGATGATGACATTTAGGGCATGCAATTAGTCTATTCGATAATGAATCTTTTTTCTGTATATTAAAGGCATATATGGCTCCATATATTATTTTATATTGAGTTTCTCTCCATATTTCATTTCTAATGTATTTTCTAAATACCTTCCAGCCTGATCTGATCTTAATGGGAATTTCAACGTCTTCTAATTGATGCTTCCAATATTTGAAAAAAATGTCAGGGTGTATCTTTAACAAATTAGATTTCATTACAGAATAGAGATTAGATATTGAGGGGGTAACCGTTGGCGATAGTAGTATGACATCCAATTCATTTTGGGAGGTCTCGAAAGTAACATCCCTTAAGTTTGACATGACGGAAAGTCTGATTTGTTCATATTGGAAGCCATGTTGGAGAGGTAGACCATATTTACCCATACACTCTGGGTATGTCAACCATCTCTGATCGGTAGGGTGGAGGAGATGAGATATGTTATCTATACCCGCTTGCTGCCATTTAAAAAATAATTTGTTTTCAATGCCCTGTGGAAATTCTGGATTCCGCCATAGCGGCAGGTGCTTAGAAATTCGGAAAGAAAGGCCATATTTCTTCCTAACCGCTTTCCAAGCGGAAATGGTGTCTTTAAAAGTTACTGATTTTTTGATTTCTAGGGGTAGGGAAGTATAACGAGAGTGTAGAAGTGCAGTCAAATTGAAGGGGTAAGCATAGTCTGATTCCAAAGAGTAATCAGAGTATGTATGCCTTTTGTGGAGCCAGTCTATTATGTAGCAAAAGAGGTAAGCTAGGTTATAATTCTTGATGCTTGGAAAATTAATGCCACCATCATCTTTGGAAGACATAAGTTTGTCTAGATTAATCCTAGGACGTTTTCCCCTCCATGTAAAATGACTAAAGGCCCTGTTGAGTGTACTTACATCAGAGTGTTTCAGTAGCAATTGTAGAGTTTGGAGTTGATACATAATTTTGGAAGTGTTGATCATCTTGACCAAATGTGCCCTACCCAAAAAAGACAATGGCAAATCCTGCCATGACTTCAGTTGATTAGTGATTTTTTTAATGAGGGGGGATAATTTAACGTGTACAAAGAGGATGGCAAGCGACCTATTTTGATGCCCAAATAGGTGATATGAGAGGGAGCTATAGTAATATCGTTAAAAGATCCTTTTGGATAAAGTTTTATTTCTTTTTCAGTTAATGGTAGTAATTCACATTTTTTAGCATTTATTTTAAACCCAGAGTAAGTACCAAAATTTTTAAGTAAATCCATAACCAGAGGTAAATGCTGAATGGGAGTTGAGCAAAAGTCTAGTCTCCAAATGTTTGAAAAAAGATTTGTTTCCTATATTAGGGGCATATACATTATAGATAGAGACGGTTCCACAAGATGTGGTTAATGTTAATTGTATCGACCTTCCCTCTCCATCTTGTTGTTGGCTTATGATCTGGTGTGTAAATTGTTTATTAATAAGGATTTAGACCCCAGCTTTTCTATCCACAGACGAAGAGCCATAAACGCCACCTACCCATAATTTTTTCATCCGGGGGAAATCTGCTTCCGGTAGATGTGTTTCCTGTAGGAGGGCTATGTTGGGCTTTAAACGTTTTAAATGTCTAAGGACTTTCATTCGTTTTTGGGGATATCTCAAACCTTTAACATTCCATGACATGATAAACATATTCAGTGACTGTAAGAATAAACATGACTGGTGAAATACTTACAAGACAATGATGACATGTAACTAGATTATATAATAAGGAGCAATGCTCGAACATGTGTAACAAACTTAAGTAACAATAAACCAAATTTTAGAAAACTGTCCTAGCAAGAGCGTAGACACTTTGTATCTGCTCGCTAGGAAAACCTTTCCCCTGGGCTTCACTTCTGCCCGACCATGTGTGTAACACTACAAATTACAATTTAACCCCCTTTTTCTATGTTATTTTTCATCAAAATTCTTCTTCCATTTTGATCCCTTATTGATTCCATTCTCCCCTCCCACCACACTCATGGAAAATAATAACTTTAGTCAAAGTTGTAAAAGTCTGAGAGGGGAGACGGACGGAAGCAACTGCCTCCATAATACCTTTACTCTGGAGTCTCCAGGTGTATAAAAGGAGAAGCTCACTGAATCAACGATTGTTACAGCTCTGGCCTCCTTAGTCTCCTCGCCTTGTGGATCCTTTAGGGGACCGTGAGCAAGAAAGAGTTTCATCCTTGGTGGATCCGTTCAGGGCTGGCCCTCGGGTACAGGAGACTGCTGACAAACGTTTCTGCTTTAACAGGTGAAATAAATTCCCGAAAAGAGCCATCTGTGTCCTTCAAATGTAGAATAGCCGGGTAGCAGAGTTGAAAGCAAATTTTTTCTTTGTGAAGTCTGGTGCATATGGAGCTGAAGGACTTCCTTTTTCTGGTTACTTCGATGGAGTAGTCTTCAAAAAGCAAGATTTTATGGCCTTGAATGATCAATGGGTGGTTTAATGGTTTGTATGCTCGAATAATGTCCGCTTTATGATTGAAGTCCAGAAATTTCATGATGACCTGTCTTGGCCTGATTGTACCCTGGGCCCCAGAGGTAGCAGGTGGAGAACCGATTCTGTGAACCCTTTCCACCTTTTTACCTTCAGGTAGTTTTACTGCTCTTGGGACTTCATTTTCACATAGAGGTTTCAAAGTGTTTTGAAGATACGATTCTGGTAGACCCACCGAACGCAGATTGCTTCTACGAGAATGATTCTCCAGGTCATCTATACAGTCTCTCAAAATTATGTTTTCACGAACGATAGCAGATATTTTGGAATGGTCCTCTTTTGAATTATCCTCAATGTTCGATATTCGTGATTCTAATTCGGTAAGCTGTTTGGCTTGTTCGTCCTGTTTGGTTTGTAGATCCAGCAGGGCAGTGTTTAGTGTGGATTGTATTATGGTTTTGATTTCGGGTAATAGCCTAGCAGTGACCTCAGCTGCTAGTTCTGAAGGGTCCATTTGTGTCTCCCCTTTCCTTGAAGTAGAATTGCGGGGCATTTTGGGGGGTTGACGTAAATCCTCTCCACCTTCAGATTGGGCAGGATGTTCCTCTTGGTCAAAAGTAGGAGCCATATTAGGAAGATTGGAGATGTCAGAGTGGTTGGAGAAGGTAGATAGTTTTTGCCCGCTACGGAGAAGGTAGTGGTCCATATAGGCCAGTGATATTGTTTAAAGATGGCCTTCAGCTGTGTGAAAATTTCGAAGATCGCTGAGCTGCAAGAATCAAGAATCAGAAGATCGGAGTAGATGTACAGGGGGGGGTGAACATGAACGGTTGATCAGAACTCACATGGTCGGCGCCTGAACCCGAAGACTCACAGATTCATAGTTCGTAAACTGTAGCTACTGCATGGTAAGAAATGGAAAAATCACTAGAGCAGATTATCTACTGACCATTAATAGGTTGTATATGTGGGGCCAAAGCTGATAATTAAATGGCCATGGCGAATTGGATGGTATCACAAAAGTAGTGAGTGAACAATAATTGTAATAAATTGGGGCTGTAATGTCCTTGTGCTCCACAAGATGGCACTTGAAGTGAATAGTGAAAAGTAGCTGTTATATTACAAATGTCCACTGGATGAACTTTAAGTGTAAAATAGGAATTGCTTTTCAATTATAGTTAAATCCCCTTTTTTCTGATAAGTTGCTCCTTTTATTTCTTGTTAATAAGGACAAAAAGTTCACATTGGGGACTTTAAATGTCAAAAGAGAATCAGCGGAAAAACAAGTGATTTTCTGTGGGGTTAGATCTGTGACTTTCAATACGTGATAGATGAAAATACGGAGGAAGGGAGAAGTGTTTATCTTATTTTGAGTAGATTTAGTAGCGATGCAGTCAATTTGAAGCTCCTGCTTTAGTGTCTCTATATGAGAAGTGCAGGTTTAGCAAGATGGCGGCTGTTCTTGTGGCGGGAAAGCCCCTGATGGCAGGGACAGGGCGGCCGAGTCGGCTCCAGCAGGATTCTCCATGTCACGGGCCCAGCGCCCCTCAGGACCACCGCGGCACCCCTCAGAGAAGACCGCGGTCCCACCAGCAGCAGCTCAACAGACGGTGAGCATGGAGTCCAGGCCGGTAAGCTCTTTGTGTTTGTGTGTGACCGCGACTGGCCCTTCACTCTGCCGCACTAGTACCTGGATCTCCGTTGTTGCCGATCTCCACAGCACGGAGGTGGCGGTGACTCACACAGTGTGTCTCTACGCCGCCGTCTCAGTCTGCAGCCGCAGGTGATCCAGATCGGGACCCCCGCAGTTCGCCATAAGCGCTCCTCCATCTTCACAGCAGGGTACGATCCCACAGGGTGGAGAGGCTGCGGCTTCGGGCCTCCAGGTAGGCCCGGGTTCACCGGGTAGTGAGGCGGCCTCTTCTGTGCACCGGTCTGCAACTGAGGGGTCCGGGGACCTCTACTGTGGCCCTAGCCAATTAAGATGGGGAAGAAAAAAGCCTTTAAATGGGCTAAAATCAGCCTAATTTGCTGCGTTCTTTACTGTGTTTTTTTATGCAAATTAAAACTGCTTTTTACAGTACCATCAAAAGCTATGAGAGTTCAGAAATCTCATACACACGCTTGTTTTTTTTTTTTCCCTTACTGAATTAGAAAACTGCAACGTTTTTTAACCCCTTTAGAGCCCATGACGTCTTAGTACGCACATTTGCGTACTGCCCGTTCAGTGAGGGCTGCTGCGCTGAGCCCTCACTGAACCGAGCACATGTCAGCTGATTCTTACAGCTGACATGTGCCTGCAACAGCCGCGGGTGGAATCGCGATCCACCCGCGGCTGTTAACCTGTTAAATGCCGCTGTCAATCTCCGACAGCGGCATTTAACGCGCGCTTCCTGGAAGCGCGTCCTAAGCCCCGCCCACCGGCAACCCTGTCACGTGATCGCGGGTCGCCGATGGGCGTGCATGACAACCCAGGGTCTGCAGCAGACGCCTGTGGTTGTCATGATCTGGTCGCTATGAGCGCCACCTAGTGGTCGGCGCTCATAGCACAGGACCATTTCTGCTGCATACAGGGGACCTGCTGGTCCCCTGTATGTAGCAGAGCCAATCAGACAACTGCTGCTTCTAGTCTCCTATGGAGACTATTGAAGCATGCAGTAAGTGAAAAAAAAAGTTTTTAAAAAAATAAAAAAAATTAAAAAAATATAAAAGTTTAAATCACCCCCCTTTTGCCCCATTCAAAATAAAATAATAAAAAATAAACTCCACATACACATATTTGGCATCGCCACGTTTAGAATCGCCCCATCTATCAATATAAAAAAAGAATTAATCCGATCGGTAAACGGCGTAACGAGAAAAAAATTCTAAACGCCAGAATTACTTTTTTGGTCGCCGCAAAATTGCAATAAAATGCAATAACGAGCGATCAAAACATCGGATGTACCCCAAAATGTTATCAATAAAAACTTCAGCCCGGCGCGCAAAAAATAAGCCCTCACCCAGCCCCAGATCACGAAAAATGGAGACGCTACAGGTCTCAGAAAATGGCGCTATTTTTTTTTTCTTTTTACCAAATTTTGGAATTTTTTTTCACCACTTAAATATAAAAGAACCTATACAGTACATGTTTGGTGTCTATGAACTCGTAATGACCTGTAGAATAAGAATGGCAGGTATAAAAAACAACTGTGGTATTGCACTTTTTTTGCAATTTTACCGCACTTGGAATTTTTTTCCTGTTTTCCCGTACATGATATGGTAAAACTAGTAATGGCGTTGAAAAGTACAACTCGTCCCGCAAAAAATAAGCCCTCACATGGCCATATTGACCAAGCAATAAAAACGCTATGGCTCTGGGAACAAGGGGGGCAAAAAACGAAAAAGCAAAAACGACAAAACCCAAGGTTGCGAAAGGGTTAAATCTGTGGCATGTCAATTCTTTTAACCTATTTTCAGCAGTTTTGCAGAGTTTTTTCACCAATAGAAAGTAATGAGAAAGTGTTTTTGAAGAGTTTTTGGTGAATAAAGCTAATGTTAAGTAAACATGTACTTTAAACAAATCACACAAGTATCTTTACCAAAAAAGTCGCAAAAAACGCTGAAAAATGGACGTTTTGAACGCATTTTTTAATGTCAAGAGAGCAGGTTTTGGCTGCTGAAAAAAAAACTGCAAAAAATGCAAATGTGAAAATAGACTTGGGTAAATTAGGATACTTGCTACCTCTTGAAGCTCATCAAGAGAATGCCAAGAGTGTGCAAAGCAGTCATCAAAGCAAAAGGTGGCTACTTTGAAGAACCTAGAATATAAGACATATTTTCATTTGTTTCACACTTTTTTGTTAAGTATATAACTCCACACTTTTTTGTTAAGTATATAATTCCACATGTGTTAATTCATAGTTTTGATGCCTTCAGTGTGAATGTACAATTTTCAAAGTCATGAAAGTACAGAAAAATCTTTAAATGAGAAGGTGTGTCCAAACTTTTGGTCTGTTTTGTATATCAGGGCTTCAGCACTCATCGCACAGGGCACTGGGGGAGACACAATGGAGACACTCAGGGACAGAGCAGGGACCAGCTCCTGAAACAAGTCTCACTGATGACACTTTCTTTCAGGGAGGGTGGAGGGGCTGTAACAGTGACTGCAGCCTCTGCCCCCTGATGATTCTTCGTTTCATGGTGGGGTTGGGACTGTGACAGTGACCGCAGCCTCTGCCCCCTGATGATGTTTCGTTTCATGGTGTGGTTGGGACTGTGACAGTGACCGCATCCTCTACCCCCTGATGATGCTTCGTTTCATGGTGGGGTTGGGACTGTAACAGTGACCGCAGCCTCTGCCCCCTGATGATGCTTCGTTTCATGGTGGCGTTGGGACTGTGACAGTGACCGCAGCCTCTGCCCCCTGATGATGCTTCGTTTCATGGTGGGGTTGGGGCTGTAACAGTGACCGCAGCCTCTGCCCCCTGATGATGCTTCGTTTCATGGTGGGGTTGGGACTGTGACAGTGACCGCAGCCTCTGCCCCCTGATGATGTTTCGTTTCATGGTGTGGTTGGGACTGTGACAGTGACCGCAGCCTCTGCCCCCTGATGATGATTCGTTTCATGGTGGGGTTGGGGCTGTAACCGTGACCGCATCCTCTGCCCCCTGATGATGCTTCGTTTCATGGTGGGGTTGGGGTTGTAACAGTGACCTCATCCTCTGCCCCCTGATGATGCTTCGTTTCATGGTGGGGTTTGGGCTGTGACCGTGACTACATCCTCTGTTCCCTGATGATGCTTCGTTTCATGCTGGGGTTGGGGCTGTGACAGTGACCGGAGCCTCTGCCCCCTGATGATGCTTCGTTTCATGGTGGGGTTGGGGCTGTGACCGTGACCGTATCCTCTGCCCCCTGATGATGCTTCGTTTCATGGTGGGGTTGGGGCTGTGACAGTGACCGGAGCCTCTGCCCCCTGATGATGCTTCGTTTCATGGTGGGGTTGGGACTGTAACCGTGACCGCATCCTCTGCCCCCTGATGATGCTTCGTTTCATGGTGGGGTTGGGGCTGTGACCGTGACTGCATCCTCTGCCCCCTGATGATGCTTCGTTTCATGGTGGGGTTGGGGCTGTGACCGTGACTGCATCCTCTGCCCCCTGATGATGCTTCGTTTCATGGTGGGGTTGAGGCTGTGACTGTGACTGCATCCTCTGCCCCCTGATGATGCTTCGTTTCATGCTGGGGTTGGGACTGTGACAGTGACCGCATCCTCGGCCCCCTGATGATGCTTCGTTTCATGGTGGGGTTGGGGCTGTGACAGTGACCGGAGCCTCTGCCCCCTGATGATGCTTCCTTTGAGTATCCCAGCATGCAATGTGATAATCATCATCAGACCGGAAATAGGAAAAAAAAATACAATAGCTGTTAGACAGTGTAGTTTGGGAACGGAAGGGAATTTTTGAAGAAAAAATATTACAAAATAGCTTAGAATTATGGTACTAAATAAAAAGGGAGTTAGGAGAAAAATGCTTTGCCTTCGATCCACCCCTTTAACCTAAGTATATTCATATTGCTCATAGGGTAGAAGGAGTAGATTAACCTGTCCTCCTTCCAGCACACACCACAGAAACTTCCTTAGCTGCCTACATGGTATGTTTGTTATTTGCTCACCTTTCTTTGTTTGTGCTATGCTTATGAAGGGCAGCTTATGTAATAACTATTGAATTGCAACATTAACAACTCCAATTACAAAAGCCTATTTCTTTACATTACTCCACATGAATTGAATTTATTATTTATTTTCAATCAACCCCATGTAGT
Source organism: Phyllobates terribilis (assembly GCF_046119375.1). Taxonomy (NCBI): domain Eukaryota; kingdom Metazoa; phylum Chordata; class Amphibia; order Anura; family Dendrobatidae; genus Phyllobates; species Phyllobates terribilis. The sequence goes on along the minus strand of NW_027362761.1, from coordinate 21,724,850 downwards.
AAACTCTGAGGTGGGGATAAGACATACAATTACCATTGATTTAAGGCTGTGTAATTCAAAGTGCAGGATGTTTGCCACAATTTCTAAAAAAAAAAACCTAGTGGAAACGCAATGATTGTGTGGGCACATCTTAACACTTCTATTTTTCTGCAGTTTTTATATACGGAATGTTTTTTTTTACCCATGTCATTACATGAGATTAATGAAATGAATATTTCTTTTGCAGTTATGGCAGCCATTTAGTGACTTTGAGGATATTGTGGATATTAGAATAACACAGTATAACTCTGATCAAACAAGTGGAGAAGGTCGTATAGTGACAATTACCAAGCAAAACAACAAAGTCCTGGTAAGTGGATTTACTATTTTGCTTTCATCTGAAATGCAATGTACTTACAGTGACACAGAAAACGCTATGTGCCCACGATGCAGAAATGCTCCGGATTTTTTCCTGAGCGTTTCTGCATCTTCCTGGCAGAAAAAAACGCATGCGGATTGTACATGCGGATTGTACATGCGGATTGTACATGCATTTTTTCAGCCAGGGACAAGCGTTTGTGAAGCGTTTTGAACATGCAATTTCGCATGCAGGTTATCAAGCGCTTTTCCAAACGATTTTAGCATCATTTGGAAAAGTGCTTGACAACTTGGTCACACTATATAAATCCATGCAACCGGCATGGATTTATGTTGTGTGACCAAATTACGATGCTGCAAATGCAGCATCAATAGTAAAAAAAAGAATTAAAATGTTGAAAAATAAAAACAAAACATTATACTCACCTTCCGATGGCCTCCGGTCTCCTTCTCCATTGCTTCCGGTGTCTTCGGCTGCTCGTGGTGGTAAAAGGACCTTCCATGATGTTATTTAGTCATGTGACAGGTCACGCGACCGCTGACGTCGGCAGTCGCGTGACCTGTCACATGTCTAAATGACATCATGGAAGGTCCTTTTACCACCACGAGCAGCCGAAGACACCGGAAGCAATGGAGAAGGAGACCGGGGGCCATCGGAAGGTGAGTATAATGTTTTTTTTTATTTTAATTATTTTTTAACTACAGGTACTATGGTACCCAGGTCTGGAGGAGAGTCTCCTCTTCTCCAGACCCGGGTGCATTAAATCGCATAATATCCGCATGTGTACGTTTAGTCATGCGGATGTTATGCGGTCCAATGCAAGTCAATGGCGGCGATTTTGCCACGATTCCGCAAAATTAATGGTAGTGCTGCGGATTTTTCCGCAATGTTAATCCGCAGCAGAAATGTCCGCAGCATTTGCACAGCACATGCAGATTATCATTGGGAAACATGGCAGACAACTTAACATGCGTTTTTAATGCGTTTTTGTGGCGGAAATGCATCGTGGGCACGCAGCATTTTAGAAACATGTTCAGTTCAAGGAAAAAGAGCATTATGTCTTAAAAATAATATGTCCTCCAGTTTAGCCAAACTTTTTCAGTGAATTATCAGATGTCAAACTGCTGTATACTGCGTACAACATATTTCACAACAGTCTGACAACGGCCACAGCATATAAATGTGCACCGGCAGATTACTTTTAACACTACAAGTGTGCTGGCCTACTTCATGCTGCTCTCAGATGAGGTAGCAAAAACTTGCTGACAGATTTTCTTAAATCGATAAAAATTAACTATTCATGCTTCTATTTTTAAAGCATTCTTACTTTGCAGCATTTTTTCCACCCCTAAAATGTTTACTGTGCTGTAGCAATACTGTAAGTTGGGAGCTTTACTCTGTGTATTTGTTCATAACCTAAACAAATTTAATCCACTATCCACAGCACAACCAATGCCTGATACCTGCCAATCCACTATAAAGTGACCGAGGGCAGTAGCCATGGACGAGATGCTGCTCCACATCGCCCTGGCATTTTACAACAGTTCTGGGTCCTATCACTATGGACGCCCTGGATCTACCACTCGGGACTCCCACTAGTCCCATGCTCTCAGTCCTCTTTAGGTCCGTTACCATCAGGGTTTCTTGTGACTTGGCGTCTTATCCGATAACGCCTTCTGGAAGGTCTCTTAGTCTCGTCAGTAACTCTCTTTAGGATCTTGCTATTCCTCCCTCCAGTCTATTCTAGCTGTGGATCTCCCATCTGACTAACTATCAGGAAGTAGTCTGATTTCCCGGGCACTAGCCCCTCCCATTGTGGGCTAGTCCCAACTCTTAACTCTCACTTACCCTGCTGGACAGAACTTCCCTACAAAATACTATTTTACAGTCAACTATCTACATCCTATACGAGGGGTGGACAATTAATTTTCCAGATAGTCCACATGAGAGACCGTGACTGTTGTGGAGGGCCGTATCAATAGGCTGAAATTAATTCTGCTCAATATTAATATTCTAAGCTGATTTCAACAAATTAAGGGAAGAGCTTAATTGTGTAGACTGGGAGCATGTCATGGTAACTGGGGATACCGAAAATAAATGGGGCATGTTTAAGGAAATACTACTAAAATCCTGTAGAAAATTTATACCCTCTGGTAATAAAATGTCCAGGAATAAAAGGAAACCATTATGGATAAATAAGACAGTGCAAAGTTTAATAAGACAAAAACAAAGGGCATTCAAAAAGAGCTCAATTTTTGTCTCATCTGACCAGAGGACCTTCTCCCAATAACTCACAGAATCATCCAGGTGTTCATTGGCAAACTTCAGACGGGCCTGCAAATGTGCCTTCTTGAGCAGGGGGACCTTGTGGGCACGGCAGGATTTTAAACCTTTAAGGCGTAATGTGTTACCAATGGTTTTCTTGGTGACTGTGGTCCCAGCTGCCTTGAGATCATTAACAAGTTCCCACCGTGTAGTTTTAGGCTGATCTCTTACCTTCCTCATGGTTAAGGATACCCCACGAGGTGAGATTTTGCATGGTGCCCCAGATCGATGTCGATTGACAGTCATTTTGTATTTCTTCCATTTTTTTTACTATTGCACCAACAGTTGTCTCCTTCTCACCCAACGTCTTACTTATGGTTTTGCAGCCCATTCCAGCTTTGTGCTGGTCTATGAACTTGTCCCTGACATCCTTAGAGAGCTTTCTGGTCTTGCCCATGGTGTAGAGGTTAGAGTCTGACTAATTAATTGAGTCTGTGGACAGGAATCTTTTATACAGATGACTATGTCAGACAGCTGTCTTTAATGCAGGTAACAAGTTGATTAGGAGCATCTAACTGGTCTGTAGGAGCCAGAACTCAATGGTTTTGTAGGGGATCAAATACTTATTTCTCACTGCAAAATGCAAATAAATGTATCTAATTTTTACAATGTGATTTTCTTGATTTTTTTTGGGGATATTCTATCTCTCAATGTTAAAATTAACCTACCATTAAAATTATAGACTGTGCATGTCTTTGTCCATGGGCAAACTTACAAAAACAGCAAGGGATCAAATAATTATTTTATTCACTGTACATATAAAAGTTAAAAAACAACTTTTTTTAAGTCCTTGTTCTCAGGCACTGATTTATTGGCTGAAATTTTATTTTTACTGAAGTATACAATCAGGATCAAACACACACGCACACACATGCAAAAACAGACACAAAGGCAGACAATCACACAGATAGATACAACCCCTGGCAAAAATTATGGAATCACCGGGCTCGGAGGATGTTCATTCAGTTGTTTAATGTTGTTGGAAAAAAAAGCAGATCACAGACATGGCACAAAACTAAAGTAATTTCAAATGGCAACTTTATGGCTTTAAGAAACACTAAAAGAAATCAAAATAAAAAATGTGGTACTTAGTAAGAGTAATTTTTTTCAGACCAAGCAGAGGGAAAAAAATTATGGAATCATTCAATGCTGAGGAAAAAATTATGGAATCATGAAAAACAAACACACAAAAGAACACTCCAATACATCACTAGTATTTTGTTGCACCACCTCTGGCTTTAATAACAGCTTGCTGTCTCTGAGGCATGGACTTAATGAGTGACAAACAGTACTCTTCATCAATCTGGCTCTAATTTTCTCTAATTGCTGTTGCCAGATCAGCTTTGCAGGTTGGAGCCTTGTCATGGACCATTTTCTTCAACTTCCACCAAAGATTTTCAATTGTATTGAGATGCGGACTATTCGCAGGCCATGACATTGACCTTATGTGTCTTCTTTCAAGGAATGTTTTCACCAATTTTCCTCTATGGCAGGATGCATTATCATCTTGAAAAATGATGTCATCATCCACAAACATCCTTTCAATTGATGGGATAAGAAAACTGTCCAAAATATCAATGTAAACTTGGGCATTTATTGAAGATGTAATGACAGCCATCTCCCCAGTGCCTTTATCTGACATGCAGCCCCATATCATCAATGACTGTGGAAATTTGCATGTTCTCTTCATGCAGTCATCTGTATAAATCTCATTGGAACGGCACCAAACAAAAGTTCCAGCATCATCACCTTGCCCAATGCTGATTCGCGATTCATCACTGAATATGACTTTCATCCAGTCATCTATAGTCCACGAATGCTTTTCCTTAGCTCATTGTAACCTTGTTTTTTTCTGTTTAGGTTAATGATGGCTTTTGTTTAGCATTTCTGTATGTAAATCCCATTTCCTTTAGGCGGTTTCTTACAGTTCGGTCACAGACATTGACTCCAGTTTCCTCCCATTCGTTCCTCATTTGTTTTGTTGTGCATTTCCTGTTTTAGAGACATATTGCTTTAAGTTTCCTGTCTTGATGCTTTGATGTCTTCCTTGGTCTACCAGTATGTTTGCCTTTAACAACCTTCCCATGTTGTTTGTATTTGGTCCAGATTTTAGACACAGCTGACTGTGAACAACCAACATCTTTTGCAACATTGCGTGATGATTTACCTTCTTTTAAGAGTTTGATAATCCTCTCCTTTGTTTCAATTGACATCTCTCGTGTTGGAGCCATGATTCATGTCAGTCCACTTGGTGCAACAGCTCTCCAAGGTGTGATCACTCCTTTTTAGATGCAGACTAACGAGCACATCTAATTTGATGCAGGTCTTAGTTTTGGAAATTAAAATTGAAAATGATCCCATAATTTTTTCCTCAGAATTGAGTGATTCCATAATTTTTTTCCCTCTGCTTGGTCTGAAAAAAATTACCCTTACTGAGTACCACATTTTTTTTCTTGATTTCATTTAGTGTTTCTTAAATCCATAAAGTTGCCATTTGAAATGACTTTAGCTTTGTGCCATGTCTGTGATCTGCTTTTTTTCAACAACATTAAACAACTGAATGAACATCCTCCGAGCCCGGTGATTCCAGAATTTTTGCCAGGGGTTGTACAAAGAGAGATAGAGACATACACACACAGATGCAAAGACAGACAGACACAAAAACAGACAGAAGCACACACAAATAGATACAAAGACAGAGAGACAGACACACAGATACAAAGAAAAGGACCTGTGGTGACAACAGTCACATGACCAGTCACATGATCATAATGTCACCAAAGGGCCTGAAGGCCCACAGAGTACAAGACCTGTGGTGACATAACTGTCATATGACCAGTCACATTATCATGATGTCACCAAAGGTCCTGAAGCAGTCTCCACATAAGAAGCTACACTGAAAATGCTATTATCAGTGCAGCTCCTGCTGTAGACACTGAGGGCTCCAAGGGTGTGGGGACCCTGTGCAATTGCCCAGTTTCTACCTAACGCCGCCTCTGAACAGCTGAATTCCAAGTGTAGTGGCGGTGCCAAGTACTGCACATCAGACCCAAATCAAGAGAATATGACCTGATCTGCAGAATCCAAGTGTCAAACTTGAACTAATCTGATATTGCTGACCTATCCTGTCAATTTACAGTAAATTTATAATAATATTTTATTATTTGGCGCTAGTGGGCAGGCTTGGACTGGCCTATAGGGAAACAAAGGAATCCCCTGGTCGGCCCCTGTGCAGATATGGGCCCCCAACCTCACTGTATGGACAGTACTTGGCATAATTCACTTTATTCACGCTGTACAGAAAAAAAGCAGAATCTCATCATTCGTTAACCAAACTACCATGTTTATTATTATATAGAGTGTAGTACTCACTTGAGTTGAGTGTCCACCCTTTATACCCTCCCCAGGCACGTCTAGACCTGCAAAAGACATACCAGGTACTTCTTGCCCAACTAGACATCGGATCCACAACACCCATACCATTTTATTATCTTGCCTCTCATATATAATTTTTGGATTCTCCCACAGGTACCCCTCTCCCCCCCCCCCCCGCCTGTTTATAAACCCTCACATACAAAGCCTCTCTAAAAGTGAGCAAGAAGCATTTTATGATTTTTTATACGGATATAAGCACTTTATCGTCAAATAAATAAACTATATTTATTTTTATACCTACCTGGTATCTTAGTCCATTCTTTTCATCACCTCAGGCACTTTATCCAGCGCAAATTTATAATAATACAGGCAAAAGCTGCTATGACTTTTATTAAGCAGCCCCATCACTCCTGCACCCTGGTCTTGCATCAAATAGGCGCTCACTGATATATGGGACCCTACCCCAATGTTAGGCACATTGGATTTCTAAATTAATAAATCCATGTGCTTAAGATTCATGGTAAGTAACTTCATCATGTATCTTACATTAGTAGCTCCAATATGCCTTGCATAAAAGTTACTATTATGTGAGGCACATGGAGATACTAAAGCACCTCTATTTATCTGAAATAAACAGTATTTATGTATTAATATGATATACATTTGGCTATGGCAATAAGGGGAAAACTATGGTGAGTGCAGCGGTTGCAGTTGCACCTGGGTCTTGGAGCTGGTTGCCCAGAGAAGAAGACCAATGGTATTAAAGACAATGATAATATGGGGTCCGGTTGGAAATTTTGCATTGGGGTCCACAAGTTTCAAGTTTCGCCAATGGAGGGAAACTGTTAGTCCCATGTGTAGATAGTAAAGCTTGTAGATGGTAAAGCATTACAGGTTGCCAGCATTTAAACAGCTTTTCATATAAAAAATACTGGATGTAGTGATTCACATCACTGAATTAATTCTATCCCTTTCTATCTTATGCTGATAGGCTAGCAGATCAGTTTTAAGCCAACATGTAAGAAGTATGAGAAAAGCACCATTTGTAATCTGTATTACATACAAATAGACACACTAGTAATTGATTAGAGATCAATTTGCCACTTTCAATTACAAGTTTTTGTCACTAGTTCTTTAATACCTGCTTATTTATTCCTAAGGAGTCACGGTTCCGAATGTTAAGAGATGCTCTTTCTTTTGTGTCTCTGGTCGATGGATATTACCGGTTAACTACAGACTCACAACATTATTTTTGTGAGGAAGTTGCTCCCCCAAGATTGAGGTGGAACTTGGATAATCAGTGTCATGGTCCAATCACGTGAGTTATTTATTGATGATGAACATTTATTTCCTCATTCAGATTTACTTATGAATATTGGAGTTGCATTTAAAGTCCTGTCTACAATACCTACCTTTAATGTTTACTGTATTTTCAAACACTAATATCATTAAACTGATAATGTGATAAATAGTCGATCTGCAAATCACTTGATTTAATAGTAATTGTTGCTAGGTTTAACACTGTTTTATCTGCTGCAGATCTACCAGTCATTTGATTGCTTTGTATAACTCTGCCCACACCACTGATTGACAGCTTTCTGTGTACACTGTGCATAGGCAGAAAGCTGCCAATGAGTGATGTAGATGGGTTGTACAGAGCTCATAAATATGAAGAACTACATGACAGCAGGTTTACTAGTGTTAGGCTATGTGCCCACGATGCAGAAATGAAGCAGAAAATTTCTGCAGCGTTTCTGCATGTAAAAACGCTTGCGGATTTTACACGCGTTTTTGACGCTTTTTTGCAGCGTTTTTACATGCGGGTTTGGCTTGCGTTTTTCAAGTGCATTGGGACCTCAAATCCGCACAAATAATGGACATGCTGCGGATTTTTCCGCAAGGAAAATCCGCTGTGGAAAATTCCGCAGCATGGGCACAGGACATGCAGATTTTCATTGGGGATCATGGGGCATGGATTGCCAAGCATTTTGCAAGCATTTGCGTTGCGGAAAATCCGCATAAAAAACGCTTGAAAAACGCATAGTGGGCACACAGCCTTAATCTCCTGCTGATAAACAGTGATTTATGAAAATTACAACAAGCAACTCAGTAAGTGACACATTGCTGGAATCAAAGTCACTGTATTTACATTATGCTGCTCTCTCAATAGGTGACAAAAACCTGGTGACAGATTCTCTTTAAAGGGAACCTGTCACGTCCTAGCTGCCCTCTACACTGCCCTCATAGCATTGTTAGTGATGCAATGTGCATCACTAACAAGCTTTTTCCATGAAAATTGGTGCAGCTATAATGATTTTATAACGTTTAATATACTTAGATCGTACCTGCTCGTTCAGTCATAGGAGCGTGCTTGTCATATTCAGTCATGGGGGGGGTGCAGCATTCACTCTTTGCTGACGCCACCCATATATTTGAATACTGCTCCCGGAAAGTGCTGATATTGTGGGGCGCAAGCGCACTTGTATATGTCTGGCCACCTGCGCAGTGAGGCTGTGTGATTACCAGCTTCACTGCCTTTTGCTATGACGCGCCATGTTCCCCGCGTGTGCGCAGTGAAGCTGGTAATCACACAGCCTCACTGCGCAAGCTCGAGGAATAGAGCGTCATAGCGCATGTGCAGTGAAGCTGCGAACTACACAGCTTCACTGCGCATACACGGGGAACATAGCACGTCATAGCAAAAGGCAGTGAAGCTGGTAATCACACAGCCTCTCTGCGCAGGCGGCCGGACATGTACAAGTGCGCCTGCGCCCCACAATATCAGCGCTTGCCGGGAGCAGGATTCAAATCCATGGGCGGCGCCAGCAGTGAGTGAATGCTGCGCCCGCCCATGACTGAATATGACAAGCACACCCCTATGACTGAATGAGCCGGTATTATCTAAGTATATTAAAGATTATAAAATCATTATAGCGGAACCAATTTTAATGGAAAAAGCTTGTTAGTGATGCACATTGCATCACTAACAATGCTATGAGGGCAGTGTAGAGGGTAGCTAGGATGTGACAGGTACCCTTTAAAAACTACTGTATTTTGTTTCATCCTCAAAAAAAATCCAAGATATCTCTTATTTTTGTCTAACTTGCTGTACCCTGTCTGTTGTCTGTTGTCAGCGAAGACATTCACATAAGTTACAGAAAAGAGGAAGATCTTTTTCTTGGTGTTCCTGTTCTTCTGTCTGCCAAACTGCATTAAAACAAAATGGGGAGGTGAATATTCCATTCAGGGCAGGTCATTGGACAAAAGTGGAGAGTATAATTGAGTCACAATGCTCCTCTGCGAAATATGCAAATTGTCTCTTCAGAGAGGAAGAGGACTAGAACATGTCACTCTCCGCAAGGAGAAACATTACCCTTTGGATCCCGGTCAGATCCCTCTCACTGAGCTAAACCAGATCTTACACTTTGCACTGACGAGGGGCAGTATACCGAAACACAGTGTCTACAAACTGAGATTCTGGTTCTGGCTTTTATCCTAAGTTATGTGACAATGCTCGTTAGAGAATCGATATTGACTTTTAGGATTGCTACTTCCTATAAATGACACTAGACTTCTAGTCTTCATCCTCTCTTAAGAGACAATTTGCATATTTCCCAGAGTAGCATTGCAGCTCAAAAGTCTCCTCACCTTGACATACTTAACATGTCACTCTCCGCAAGGAGGATCTTTGCAATAAAAATTTAATTTTTAGCATATTAGGCCTTTATATTTTTGCATCCACTTTGGGCTTCATATACTCCATCTTTTGTATTTGTATTCTCTATCAGTACATAATTACAGCACTAGAACCAACATTTGTATATGAATACATCACCAGAACTATTATTAGTACATGAATACACCACCATAACCATTATTACTATTTAACAAATACAGCACCAGAACTACCATCCGTACATGAATACCTCACTAGAACACTATGAGTACATGAATACTGCACTAGCACCTCCATTGGTACATGAATACTGTACGAGAACCATCCACAGCACATGAATACAACACTAGAACCACCATGAGTGCACAAATAATATACCAGAAATACCATGAGTACATGAATACATTACCACAACCACCATAAGTAAACAAATACATCATCAGAACCATCATCGGTACATGAATACAGCACCACAGCCACCCTATGTGCATGAATACATCACCAGAACATCATCAGTACATGAATACAGCACCAGATCCATTATCAATACATGAATACATCACCAGAACCATCAGTCCATGAATGCAGAACCATCGTCAGTACATGCATACAGCACCACAACCATCATCAGTATATGAGCGCAGCACCAGAGTCACCATGAGTGCACAAATACAACACCAGGATCATTCTCAGTACATTAATATAGTACCAGAACCATGAACAGTACATGAATACTGCACTAGAGCCACCATCAGCTCATGAATACAGCACTAAAACAACCATCTGCAAATTAATACATTACAAGAACCATCATCAGTACATGAATACATCACTAGAACCATCATCAGTACATGAATACAGGACCCAGAACCACCATCGATACTTATATTTAGCACCAGATTCACCATCAGTACATGTACATATCACCAGTGCCATCATAAGTACATGAATACAGAACCATTATCAGTACATATATACTGCACTAGAACCAGCTCATTACAAGAATATAGCATCACCATCAGCACTTGGCTACAGATCCACCATCAGTACATGAATTCAGAACCAGAACTGCCATCAGTACATGAATTAAGCACTAGAGCCATTATCAGTACATGAATACAAAAAGAGAACCATCATCAGTACATGTATACATCACCAGAATCATCATCAGTACAGGTATGCATCACCAAGCTTAACCCCTTTCTGACATGAGGTGTATTAATACGTTTACGTGCCCTGGGCCTTTTGGGCCAGATACGTAATAATACACCCTGGAGACTGCTCCCACACACAGGCTTTGCAGGCATGATCACCGCTGGGTGTCAGCTGATTGTCACAGCTGACCCTTGGTACTATGTGCAAGGAGCTGTTCCGCACTGCTCCCTGCACATTAACCCCCAAAATGCTTCAATCAAAGTTGATCGCAGCATTCCGGGAGCAAGGGGAGGTAAGCACCGATACTTACCTGCTCTCCGCGTCCCTTTCTATCTGAGCCAGGTCCCGGTGGTTGTCATGGTGACCCGGATGTCGTCATGACGACATCCGGGTCACCAGACAGGAGGAAGTTACTTTAATCATGCGCAGTGCGCGATCAAAGTACCTTCTCCTTGTGCAGCGCTGACAGGCTGAATAGCACAGGAATGCTGCTGCATCTCTATGCTATACAGTCGATCAGACTGTAAAAAGTGAAAGTCCCATAGTGGGACAATGTGTAAAAGTAAGAAAAGTGTCAGAAAGTGAAAAAAAAATTGTAAAAATATTAAAAAATATATAAAAAAAATAATAAAAAAAAATTTGCCTGCCATGCACGAGCGATCCCCACATGTTTTTTTTTTGGGTGTCTAGCAACCGTGAAACATGCGGGCGGGGACTCGAGCATGTCACTTGAGCACCCGCGATACTTGGTGCATACCCGAGTATCCGATGCAAACTAAAGTAGCGAGCACTTGCGCTCAAGACTAATGACAAGTTCAACTTATTCAATATGATGACCTAATGTTATCAAATTCTGTGTCATACCTCTGGGTTCAAAATGTTCACTATACCTCTTGATAAAATCCTTGAGGGATGTAGTTTCCAAAATGGTCTCTCTTGTGAGGGGTTTCCACTGTTTAGGCACATCAGGGGCTCCCCAAACGCAACATGGCGTCCGCTAATTATTCAAGAAAATTTTACATTCAAAAAATCAAATGGTGCTCCTTCCTTTCCGAATCCTTCCGTGCGCCCAAACAGTTGTTTTCCCCTACATATGGGTATCGGGTTACTCAAGAGAAATTGCACAACAAATTGCATGGTGAAATTTCTCCTGTTACCTTTATGAAAATGCAAAATTGGAGGCTGAAAAACATTTTTGTGGGGAAAATGTGAAAATTTGATTTTTATGGCTCAATGTTCTAAACTTCTGTGAAGCACCTGGGGGTTCAAGGTGCTCACCACAAACCTAGATAAGTTCCCTGAGGGGTCTAGTTTTCAAAATGGTGTCACTTGTGGGGGGTCTCCACTGTTTAGGCACATCAAATACAAACGCAACATTGCGTCTTTTAATTATTTAAGCAAATTTTACATTCAAAAAGTCAAATGGCGCTCCTTGCCTTTCGAAATCTGCTGTGTGCCCATAGAGTGGTTTTCCTCCACATATGGGGTATTGGCGTGCTCAGGAGAAATTGCACAACCAATTTTGGGGTCCATTTTTTTCCTGATACCCTTGCGAAAATAAAAAAATTGGGGTCTAAAGACACATTTTTGGGAAAAAAGTTAAATGTTCATTTTTTTTCCACATTCCCAAAATTGAAGGTGTGAAGCACCTGAAGGGTTAATAAACTTCTTGAATGTGGTTTTGAGCATCTTGAGGGGTGCAGTTTTTAGAATTGTGTCATTTTTGGGTATTTTCTGTCATAAAGGCCCCTCAAAGTCACTTAAAATGTGATGTGGTCCCAAAAAAAATGTTTTTGTAAATTTTGTTGGAAAAATGAGAAATCGCTGGTTAACTTTTAACCCTTATAACCTCCTAACAAAAACTATTTTGGTTCCAAAATTGTGCTGATGTAAAGTAGACATGTGGGAAATGTTATTTATTAACTATTTTGTGTGACATACGTATCTCTCTGATTTAAGGGCATGACAATTCAAATTTTGAAAATTGCAAAATTTTCTAAATTTTCACCAAATTTCAGATTTTTTCACAAATAAACGCAATACATATCGAAGAAGTTTTACCATTATCATGAAGTACAATATGTCACGAAAAAACAGTCTCACAATCAGTGGGATCCGTTGAAGCATTCCAGAGTTATTACCTCATAAAGTGACAGTGGTCAGAATTGTAAAAATTGTCCCAGTCATTAATGTGAGTCGAGCAAATTGGAATGCTCGAGTGCTCGACCCGAGCAACGAGCCCAATGTAAGTCTATGGGAAACTCTTGCATTTTTCCGGCGCCCCCTCCCCGCCCCCGGAGGTCTGCAGAGGGCCTAAAAATTGCCAAAATCTATGGGAGCAGTACTCAAATTACATGGGAACTGCATGGGGAAGACCCCTGGAAGCATCACTGACTGCTAGGTCCCAGTGTTTTCAGAGTATTATGCCACTTTTACGGACTCACAATAAAACATACAAAAACGAAACCAAAATGGATTTTCCTAGGAAAAATATTAAGGAACATCGTTTCCAGGGTATTGACTTGTGTATATAAGGCAAAATAAATAACCAAAAACAAAAATTCTCCTCCACATCTTGGGCTATGTTCACACGTAGCGTTTTTGATGCATTTTTGCACCTTTGCATTGCTTTCAACCGTGACATTTGCCAGTAAATGTTATTTTAACATTTTACTACCTTATCTTCCCATGTGGTGTGTGAGACATGATCAGACACATCCATACAGTACTGAAAAGACATGGCAACAGCATGGGTAAGACCCCTGGAAGCATCTCTGACTCCCAGGTCAATGCCTAAAACTGTGGTCATCAGACGTGATCCTATATTACTGGGGAAATAATACAGACATTTTGGGCAATGTGACAAATATTAAACTCCATTTAAAATGGGCAAGGTGAGTGGCAACTGGCAAGGGACTGGGAAGTAGATGTTATGGTGATAGTGCACGCAGAGGTCTAGGCCGTGGGCAAGATGAAATTTTTCCTGCTGAGGGAGCACAACAAATACCCACGTCATGTTGAACTACCTTCCTGTCCCAATTTCTAGGGGGCCGCAGAACACCACTATTGAAGCCGGAGCAGTGTGAAAAGGTTGTTGGTTGGATAGCAGATAATACTTCCAGTCAGATTGCCACCACTACCACCCTGTCTTCCACATGGTCCAGTCTCAGTAGCCGTGAGTCAGGACCACATTATTATTATTACTTTATCGCCATTTATTCCATGGCGCTTTACATGTGAAAAAGGGGTATACATTGCAAAAACAATTACAATAATCTTGAACAAAAATATGACAGTGACTGGTAAAGGAGAGGAGAGGACCCAGCCTGCGAGGGCTCACAGTCTGCAAGGGATGGATGGGAATACAGTAGGTGAGGATAGAGCTGGTCGTGCAGCGGTATGATTGAGCGAGGGTTACTGCAGATTGTACACTTGTCATAAGAGGTGGGTCTTCAGGTGCCTTTTGAAGGTTTCAATTGTAGACGAGAGTCAGAAATGTTGGGGTAGAGAGTTCCAGAGAAGGGGGGATGCATGGGAGAAATCTTGTATGCGATTGTGGGAAGAGGAGATAAGAGTGGTGTAGAGAAGGAGATCTTGTGAGGATCGGAGGTTGCGTGCAGGTAAGTACTGGGAGACTAGGTCACAGATGTATGGAGGAGTCAAGTTGTGGATGGCTTTGCATGCCAAGGTTAGGGTTTTGAACTGGAGTCTCTGGGCAATGGGGCCAGTGAAGGGATTGACAGAGAGGAGAGGCCAGGGAATAACGAGGGGACAGGTGGATTAGTCGGGCAACAGAGTTTAGGATAGATTGGTGGAATGTGAGAGTGTTAGAAGGGAGTCCACAGAGCAGGAAGTTGCAGTCGTCAAGACAGGAGATGATGAGGGCGTACACTAGTGTTTTTGTAGATTTGTGGTTGAAGAATGTGGGGATCCGGGAGATTTTTTTTTACTTGGAGTTGGCATCTTCCTTACCCTGATCCTCCTTCCTCCCACCATTCTGAGTGCCCTGAGACAATAGATCCCACACTTGGACTCTCCAAAGAGCTGTTTTGTTCATCTTTCCATTTATAGATTCTGGCCTTTCGCTCAGTCTGCTCGGAAGTGGAAAGTGCTTGTATATGTGGTTTGAAGGAGAGATTAGAGTCCAGGGTTACCCCAAGAGCTGTTTACATTTCCATTGATAGCTTCGGGCCTCTCATCTGGCCAGCTTCAAGTAGGGCAACAGAAGATCGCATGTAGCGATTTGAGCAGCCATGGTCACCTGAAGGTGATGGTGGGAAAGTGCAATTACTGTCGCAAGAGGTGGATAATGATAAGACACTATGGACAGAAAGTCAGGAGGAGGACCAGGGTGCAGAAGTGGAAGACGAAGCGGTGGACGATGAAGTCACTAACCCAACCTGGCAAGGGGACATGCAGAGCGAGGACAGCAGCACACAGGCCCCAATTCTAAACTGCCACATTTCTAGACTGCTTGCACTTGAAATGTTGGTTTTTAGGCTCATGGAGGTGGAAGCCTTCCACAACCTCATGGCGGCGGCCGGGGCTCTGTACTTGGTCCACAGCCACCACTATTTCTCCCGGTGTCGTCCCCACCTTACACAAGCACGGGTCCCAGAACATTACCCATGCCCCCCCAAGTGCACTTAGTGGGAAGGACCACTTAATCACAAACACGTGGACAAATGAATGTGGCCAGGGACGGTACATCTCACTGACGCATTTCACTAGGTTAATATTGTGGAAGCAGGGACTCAGTGGGACCCTGGGACGGAATTGCGGGTCCTGGGTCAATCAGGATTGCCCCCACATTCTACAGCACCTCCTCCTCTTCCTCTTTAGCCTCCATCTCCATCACTTGATTCTTTTTTTTTCAGAAGATATTACAGATTATGTATTTAAACTTCGTGGGTACCAATAACAATAAGCAGGACTGTACGCTTAGGCGACAAACCACACACTGTTGCAGAGTTGTTGAAAGCTGTATCATAGAACCTGGTGGAGGCTCTGAAGCTAGGCAAGCTCCCACACATACCATGCCTGGTCCATGTGCTCAACTTAGTGATTCAGCGGTTTCTCAAACCTACCCGGATCTGCCAGAGCGGCTTGTGAAAGTACGCCGCATGTGTGCCCATTTCAGAAAGTCAGCTACAGCTCCCACCGCCCTGGCAGGGCTTCAGCAGCATTTGCAGCTTCCAGCTCACTGACTGATGTGCAATGTGACCACGCGTTGGAAATCAACATTGCAGATGTTTGGAATGATTTTGAGCAGCAGAGAGCAGTTGTTGAGTACCAGCTTCAACACGCCCGTCGGCATTCAGGTCAGCCTCCGCACATAAGAACTGATGAGTGGGCATGGATGTCTGACATCTGTGCTGTCCTCCAAAACTTTGAGGACTTCCCCAAGATGGTGAGGGGCGATGATGCCATAATTAGCGTCACCATCCTGCTTCTCTGACTACTGAAACGCTCGCTGCTCACAAAGAGGAGGCATTGCAGGTGGAGGAAGGAACTATACAGGGTGATGCTACTCAGCCCAGCCTCATCTCATCTCAACGCAGAATGGATGATAATGAGGAGGAGGAGGAAGAGAACATGGACAGTCATCCTCTTGGTGAGAACAGGGAAGTCTTGGCTGTTGGCAGTCTGGCACACATGGCCGACTTTATGTTCCACTGCCTTTACCATGACCATCGCATTGTACGCATTTTGGCCATTACAGAAAACTGGCATGGCTCAAGAGAATTCTTGGTGATGGCGGTGTGAGGTTCTGATTAAGGAGCATGTCAGTCTTAGATAAGTTGCAGAACAGAGGGCACGGGAGGGGTGATAGACAAAAATGAGGGATGAGATATAGGGCGGTGCAGAACTGTGGACAGCTTGGCGGCTGAGAGAAATGAGTTTGTATTGTATTCTGTAGTGATTGTTTAACTTAACCCGTGCAGTGACTGGCACAAGGTAGAGGCATCGGTGAAGCTGCTTGATAGAAATACGACCCTGGCTGCTGCATTCAGAAGGGATTGGAGAGGAGACAATTTGTTTAGATGGAGAGCGATTAGAAGAGAGTTGCAGTAGTAAATAAGAGCGACAGAGTTTTTGCAGTATCAAAAGTGAGAAAAGGTCAAATTCTGGAGATGTTTTTAAAGTGAAGGTGACATGAGCGAGTGAGTGATTTTCCACATTAAATAAAGGAAAGTTGTATGTCAAATATGACTCCAAGACAGCAGGCATGCAGAGTGGAAGTTATGGTGGCACCACCTAAAGGAAATTGCAAAGTCAGGTATAGGTAGGTTAGTAAAAGTCAGGCAAAGGAAAGGTAGGTTAGTAATAGTCAGAGATAGGTAGGTTAGTAAATGTTCATTTTTAGAGATATTAAGTTCAGGCTCTTGTTGAAGAATTATAACAAAAAAAAATTCCCATCTGACAATGCTGGTGGCAGAGGTCACAGACAGTTCATTGGACAACCAAGGAGTACATGCGAGGGAGACACAAACCAGATGAGGCAGGGGAACGCTGTCAAAGGTCTGGGACAGTTTTCTCAGACCCTCCCAGCGCCTAGGCCCTGAAACACGGTGCACTCTAACAAGGAGGGAAAAGTTTTGGAAGATGCTGAAGGACTACCTTGGCGACCGTACCAGCGTCCTCCATGATTTTTCTCTGTGCCTTACAACTGTTGGGTATCCAAGCTGGACACGTGGCATGAACTGTCTCTCTATGCCTTGGAGGTCCTGAGCGCTAGCGTTTTGTCTGAGATGGTTTTTAGTGCCGCCGGGGGCATTATAACTGATATAACTGATAGGTGCATCCGCCTGTCAACTGAAAATGCTGACAGGCTGACATCAAAATGAACAAGTGCTGGATTGGGCTAGGTTTCTCAACACCACCAGATGATAGCATCAAACATAAACTCAAATCCAGTGATTATTTTTTTGGAGGTCTATATTTCCATGCACCCCTTCACACTCAGACATGGGTATACGCTTCAGGAATTGTTCTATTTTATGTAGCCTTCCTCCTTCTCCGCATCCTCCACCACCATATCACCAGGGTGACCATCATGCCATGCCCACATAATTTTTTTAAGGGTGTTTCTGATTAGAGACGAGCGAATATTTCAATATTCAGTTCGGATTACGATCGCCGTTTTTGCAATATTCGCCAATGTAATTGTCGAATATTCGCCGAACATTGCCGAATATTCGCCAAACATTGCCGAACGCCATTGGATTGAATGGGAACAAAAGCAAACGCATACATAACACCTTCAAACGGGACCAAAAGCTGCCAAAACACATCAATTTAGGGGCAGACACCAGGAAAGTGCCATCAATTGAACCAGGGTACAAGCAGTATAATTATTATTATTTATTATTATAGTGTCATTTATTCCATGGCGCTTTACATGTGAAAAGAGGTCACCGACTGGTACAAGAAGAGAGAGGACCCTGCCTGTGAGGGCGCACAAACAGTCTATAAGGGATGAGTGAGGATACAGTAGATGAGGGTACAGCTGATCGTGCAGCGGTATGGTGGAGCGAGGGATACTGCAGGTTGTAGGCTTGTCGGAAGAGGTGGGTCTTCAGATTCCTTTTAAAAGTTTCAATAGTAGGTGAGAGTCTGATATGTTTGGGTACAGAGTTTAAGAGTGGGGGGGTGCACAGGAGAAATCTTGCATGCGATTGCGGGAAGAGGAGATAAGACGGGAGTAGAGAAGGAGATCTTGTGAGGATCAGAGGTTGCGTGCAGGTATGTACTGGGAGACTAGGTCACAGATATATGGACGAGATAGGTTGTGAATGGCTTTGCATGTCATGGTTAGGGTTTTGAACTGGAGTCTCTGGGCAATGGGGGCCAGTGAAGGGATATTATAGATTGCAATCTTATAGATTGCTGGAGGCAGTCCACAGTAAAAAAAAAAGCAGCCATAGTGTGTCTGGGAACCTTCCCGCAGACTTTTCTTAGCCAGGGCTGCTTCAAGTCAGGGTTAGATGGGCCCACCAGAGAACCGGAGACTCCTCCGGTGGGCCCTGGCTTCTCCTTCAGGAGAGTTCATAGTGCAAACCTTGCAGCTCGTGATGATGATAGAGGCCACCATCTCCTTAGCTTTCTGCTGATACTTTTCTGTGGGAATCAGCTTGGCTCCTACCAGCCTGGAATATTTCCAGTGAACTATGGCACGACGCCATGGTATTAGCAGGGCCCCCAGTGCCAGTAGCAAAGCCATCCACAATTTCCTTCTCAGGAATTTTATTTAGTAGACTGAGTTGCTGCCCAAATACATTAGTTTCTCACAAAGGAGCTGAAGATACTGAGAGGCAGAAGGTGCAAGTTTCTCCAGCATGTTAGATATCAGTAGGAGAACAGAGAGGGCAGCACAATGGGTCAGTAGTTAGCACTGAAGCCTTGCAGTGCTGGAGTCCTGGGTTCAAATCCCACCAATGACAACATCTGCAAGGATTTTGTATCTCCTCTCTGTATTTGCATGGGTTTTCCCCTCAGTAAAAAAGCAGCCATAGAGTGTCCAAGAACCTTCACACAGACTTGCCTTGGCTGTTTCTCAGCAGGGTTGGACGGGCGCACCAGAGAATCCTCTGGTGGGCCCTGGCTTCTCCATCAAGAGACTTCATATGGCGCAAACTTTTCAGCTGCTATGGGGCTCTTGAGCAGGGGAGAAAGGTGGGCCCTCAGAATCAAATTCTCTGCTGGGCCCAATGTTCTTCAGTCTGACAGTGCTTCTCGTTGAGAGTTGTATTTCACCACAGCCATATTCTTTAGCTCGGTGAAAGGACTTGCCTATAGGGAAACCGTATCTACTCCGGCTGTCATTTCTCCAAGGAAGTCCTCTAATTCAGCTTGTTGCATAAGCAATGTCTGCACGTCCAACATCAGCTCACACTTCTCGGTGGCGCTTCGACACACAAAGATCTTTCTTTGCGCCTTGAATTTCATAACTACATAGTTGGGCAATGGCCTGATCTGCAATGTGGTTTGAGAAATAACATGCATAAGCAGCACATCCAATCCACAGTTAAAAAAAGCAGCCATACAGTAGAGTGTCCGGGAACCTTCACACAGACTTTTCTTAGCCAGGGCTGCTTCTTGGAGAGAGTTGTATTTCACCACAGCCATATTCTTTAGGTCGGATGAAAGGACTGGCATACAGGGAATCCGTATCTACTATGGCTGTCATTTCTTCGCCACCAGGTTCTGGACATTTTCACACATGACCATGCCAGGCTTTAAATTCAGTGGTGAGAGCCACAGGTCTGCCTGCTTTGTTACTGCTTTCAACAACTCTGCAACGGTGTGCGGTTTGCCACTTAAGCATTAAGCATATTAGCTTCAGCACAGCCTGTTGCTGCTTGGCCAAGGCAGTGCTACAGTGCTTCCTGCTTGTGACTGATGTGGTCATTTCGGAGATGGAGGCCAAACGAGAGGAGGAGGAGGTGCAGGAGCTGAACAATGTGATTACATTGAGGTTACATTGGCGAGTCTGGTTTTTATACTAAAGAAAGATCTTACTGTGTTCATTTTTTTTTTTTTTACGTCTCTTCACATGTGTATTGAAGTGCATCCTAATTTTTGGCAGCCCTTGAAATTGCTGCATATGCAATAACAGTATAGGAGACCCTCTCCTTAATAATGGGAAGGACAATTCAAATAGTTTCTATATTTTAGAATATTAACTGTCTGATCTGAAATTTGTGAGGCATGGCAGTATGGATAGCGTATTACACCGATCCAGCCAGGTATTATTGCCTTATACTACATGCTGCTGGTGCTATTCTATTTCCTATTGATAACTCTGTTAGATGCATTTACAATAAGGACAGGTGCTGCTAGGTGGTATCATCAGCTCCAGATGAGTGTTCATGTTCATTCTGGTCACATAAATGTCTTCCACAGTCTATAACTTTTTTTTGTATTTCTTTGGCCTTATGTCCAAGTCATTACCCTGAAAAGAATGTTTCTTAACATTTTTTCCATTTTAGCTTGTTTTTTGTATGTTTTTTTTGTCAGTCCGTAAAAGTGGCGTAATACTCTGACAACATTGTTCACAGATATGCTATTTGTTACCGACCAACTGTGAATCGGTTTGAACCCACAACTGTAATACTTTAAATGGAGTGTAATATTTGACTTGCTCACAAAACTTGCTGGATTATAACGGCAGTCATACAGGATCACGTCTGATGGCCACCTTTTCAGTCAGTCGCCTAATAGTTTGGTATTTGTCAGCTACCAAGTGTCAATTGGTTCAACAAAACACAGCTGGCTGACTTTAAATTCAGTGGAATATTTGGCACCCTCCACAAAATTTCTGTATTATTACGGCAGTCATATGGGATCACGTCTGATCATTGAAAAAAGTTTCTCTGCTTCCACAATACAGTAATGTGAATAAAATAAAAAAAATCTGGCTGTATTCTGTGAACAAGCAAATGGAGCGGTAAAATGGTGTACACAGACACTGCTACAAACTCTAAATGGAGGACAATATTTTCCACATTCACTACAAATGGCTGGATTTGTACCGCAGTTACTGTATATGTGATACATCCCACGGTTTTAAATAGCGGGCTTTTAGTTTACTATTCCTCACAGTGACCACGTGTAAATAGCTTCACTGACACACTGGTGCTGAACTCTAAATTGAGGACAATATTTTCCACGTTCAGTACAAATTTCTGGATTTTTATCGCTGTAATATGGGATCACATCTGATGATGGAAAAGATCTGGCTGTATTCTGAAGTGCTAACAAGCAAATGGTCTTAAAATTGTGTACCCTGTATTGCTTTTTAAGCAAATAATCAGGATTAAGATTAAAAAAAAATTAGCCCTGGCCCCTGATATCTGGAGCTATGTCTTCGGATATCTGTAAGAGCAGGAGCAGACAGAACGTGCAATGGACCCTCTTGTGCTCTATACACTGCCACAAACCCCGCCTGCCCGCCCGCCTACCTAACTCCTGCTATCAGAATTAATATATGCAGCTGGATTAGTCCTCAGAAGGACTGTTAGTTCAGATGGATATATACACTGCTCAAAAAAATAAAGGGAACACTCAAATAACACATCCTAGATCTGAATGAATGAAATATTCTCATTGAATACTTTGTTCTGTGCAAAGTTTAATGTGCTGACAACAAAATCACACAAAAATCATCAATGGAAATCAAATGTATTAACCAATGGAGGCCTGGATTTGGAGTCACCCCCAAAATTAAAGTGGAAAAACACACTACAGGCTGATCCAACTTTGATGTAATGTCCTTAAAACAAGTCAAAATGAGGCTCTGTATTGTGTGTAGCATAAACCTGCCTGTATGACCTCCCTACAACGCCTGGGCATGCTCCTGATGAGGTTGCGGATGGTCTCCTCCCAGACCTGGACTAAAGCATCCGCCAACTCCTGGAAAGTCTGTGGTACAACGTGACGTTGGTGGATGAAGTGAGACATAATGTCCCAGATGTGCTCAATCGGATTCCGGTCTGGGGAACGGGCGGGCCAGTCCATAGCTTCAATGCCTTCATCTTGCAGGAACTGCTGACACACTCCAGCCACATGAGGTCTGGCATTGTCCTGCATTAGGAGGAACCCAGGGCCAACCGCACAAGCATATGGTCTCACAAAGGGTCTGAGGATCTCATCTCGGTACCTAATGGCAGTCAGGTTACCTCTGGCGAGCACATGGAGGGCTCTGTGGCCCTCCAAAGAAATGCCACCCCACACCATTACTGACCCACTGCCAAACCTGTCATGCTGAAGGATGCTGCAGGCAGCAGATCACTCTCCATGGCATCTCCAGCCTCTGTCACGTCTGTCACATGTGCTCAGTGTGAACATGCTTTCATCTGTGAAGAGCACAGGGCGTCAGTGGCGACTTTGCCAATCCTGTGTTCTGTGACCAAGAAGGAGAGTGATGGGGAGCTATGATGATCTGGCCTCCACAGTCACCAGACCTGAACCCAATCGAGATGGTTTGGGGTGAGCTGGACCGCAGAGTGAAGGCAAAAGGGCCAACAAGTGCTAAGCATCTCTGGGAACTCCTTCAAGATTGTTGGAAGACCATTTCCGGTGACTACCTCTTGAAGCTCATCAAATGAATGCCAAGAGTGTGCAAAGCAGTCATCAAAGCAAAAGGTGGCTACTTTGAAGAACCTAGAATATAAGACATATTTTCAGTTGTTTCACACTTTTTTGTTAAGTATATAATTCCACATGTGTTAATTCATAGTTTTGATGCCTTCATAGTTAATAAATAACATTTCCCACATGTCTACTTTACATCAGCACAATTTTGGAATCAAATTTTTTTTTTTTTAGGACGCTATAAGGGTTAAAAGTTGACCAGCGATTTCTCATTTTTCCAACAAAATTTACAAAACCATTTGAAGTCGCTTTGAGGGGTCTTTATGACAGAAAATACCTAAAAGTGACACCGTTCTAAAAAATGCACCCCTCAAGGTGCTCAAAGCGACATTCAAGAACTTTAGTAACGCTTCAGGTGCTTCACAGAAATTTTTGGAATGTGGAAGAAAAAAATGAACATGTAACTTTTTTCACAAAAATGTTACTTTAGACCCAATTTTTTTATTTTTGCAGGGGTAACACGAAAAAATAGACCCCAAAATTTGTTGTGCAATTTCCCCTGAGCATGCCGATATCCCTTATGTGGGGGAAAACCACTGTTTGGGTGCACGGCAGGGTTCGGAAGGGAAGGAGTGCCATTTGACTTTTTGATTGTAAAATTTGCTTGAATAATTAGCGGACCCCATGTTGTGTTTGGAGCGCCCCTGATGTGCGTACACAGTGGAAACCCCCCACATGTGACACCATTTTGGAAACTAGACCCTTCAGGGAACTTATCTAGATGTGTGGTGAGCACCTTGAACCCCCAGGTGCTTTACAGAAGTTTATAACATTGAGCCGTAAAAATAAAATTTTCACATTTTTCCTACAAAAATGTTTTTCAGCCCCAGTTTTGCATTTTCAGAAGCATAACAGGAAAAATTGCACCATGCAACTTGCTGTGCAATCTCTCCTGAATAAGCCGATACCCCATATGTGGGGGGAAAACCACTGCTTGGACATACGGCAGGGTTTGGAAGGGAAGGAGCACCATTTGACTTTTTGAATGTAAAATTTGCTTGAATAATTAGCGGATGTGCCTAAATAGTGGAAACCCCCCACAAGTGAACCCATTTTGGAAACTACACCCTTCAAGGATTTTTTCAAGGGGTATAGTGAACATTTTGAACCCAGAGGTACGACACATTATTTGATAACATTAGGTCATCATATTGAATAAGTTGTTATTAGTCTTGAACGCAAGTGCTCGCTACTTGAGTTTGCATGGGGTACTCAGGTATGCACCATGTATCGCGGGTGCTCGAGTGACATGCTTGAGTCCCCGCCCACATGTTTCATGGTTATTAGACACCCCAAAAAAACAAACGTGCGGGGATCGCTCGTGCATGGCAGGCAATCCCCGGGAGTTTTTTTTGGCCGCAAAGCATATGGGGTGGAGACTCGAGCATGTCACTTGAGCACCCGCGATGCTCAGTGCATACCCGAGCACCCAATACAAACTCAAGTAGCGAGCACTTGCGCTCAACACTAGTCGCCATATCGTCATCTTTTTTTTTTTACTTTTGAAAAAAATCTTAACCCTAACCCCAACCCTAACCCTAGCCCAGCCCTAACCCCAACCCCAACCCTAACCCTAGCCCCAACCCTAACCCTAACCCTAGAGTTTATTTTTTACGCCGTTCCTCATGTGGTATAAGTGATTAGACGACTTTATTCTTCGGGTCGGTGCGATTACAACGATACCAGAATCATATTGGGTTTTTATGACTGACAGCTATCACACACTAAAAGACGCATTTTTTTGTAAAATCTAGTTTTTGCATCGCCATATTTTGAGAGCTATAATTTTTCCATATTTTGGCCGACAGTCATGTGACGGCTTGTTTTTTGCGAGATGATTTGACGTTTTTATTGGTGCCATTTTCAGGCATGTGACATTTTTGATCGCTTTCTACTCCGATTTTTGGGAGGCAGAATAAACAAAAAACAACAATTCAGGAATTGTTTTTTTTTACGTTTTTTATTCTGTTCCGCGTGTGGCAAAATTGATAGGGTAGCTTTATTCTTCGGGTCAGTACTTTTACAGCGGTACCACATTTATATAGTTTTTCTATGTTTTGGTGCTTTTACACAATAAAAGCTATTTTATAAAAAAAAATATTTTTTTGCATCGCTTTATTCTGAGAGCTATAGTTTTTTTATTTTTCCGTTGATGGAGCTGTATTGCAGCTTGGTTTTTGTGGGACAAGATGATGTTTTCAGCGGTACCATTTTTATTTTTATTCTTCTTTTTGATCTCGTGTTATTCCATTTTTTGTTTGGCGGTATGATGATAAAGCATTGTTTTTTGCTTTGTTTTTTTTTTTATTTTTACCGTGTTCACTAAAGGAGTTAACTAGTGGGACAGTTTTATAGGTCAGGTCATTCCGGACGCAGCGATACCAAATATGTGTACTTTTATTGTTTTGTTTTGTTTTTTTTTCAGAATAATATTTATTGATGGGTACATTATACAGTATTTTTATTTTTGGTGGATTATTTTTTTTATTATTTTTTAACACTTTTTTTTACTTTTATTCTTTGTCCCACTATGGGACTTTCACTTTTTTTATTCTGATCGCCTGTATAGCATAGGAATGGAGCACCATCCCTATGCTATACAGGGTGTCAACGCTGCAGATACAGAAGATACTTTGGTCATGCACTGCGCATTACCAAAGTATCTTTCTGCTGTCTGGTGACCCGGATGTTGTCATGACGACATCGGGTCGTCATGGCAAAATCCGGGAAGCCGCGGCAGACAGCTTTGGACACCGGCAAGAGAGGTGAGTAACGCGATCACCTCCCCTTGCCACCGCAATGCTGCGATCGACTTCAATCGCAGCATTGCAGGGGTTAATGTGCCGGGAGTGGTGCGAGACCGCTCCCAGCACATAGCACCAGGTGTCAGCTGTGACAATCAGCTGACACCCGGTGGTGATCGCGCCCGCACAGTTTGTGTGCGGGCGCGATCGCCATGACGTACTAATACGTATCAGGCTCTTAAGTCCCAGGGCGCAGATACGTATTAGTACATTTTGGGCTTTAAAGCGGTTAAGGGAAGGTGCCATCAAAAATATTTTTTTTACAACAGTTGAAAAAATATACATAGTTTCATTTTTTTCAAATATCATTTGTATTTAATGAAGTAAAATATGAAAAAATTTAAAAGGTTTGGTATTTCCACTTTTAAACACTAGTGGTGGCAGCTGCTGAAATTTTCCATGAAAACCTAGCGTATATCTAGCTTGCATTATGACTGCAGTAAATGTGGGCTGAATCGGCTCACATATCTGTTGCGTCACTCCTCTCCTCCCCTTCTGGGTGTTTGCAAAAGGATAAGAAAGGATGAAGTTTAGGATCACAGTGCAGAGCCATTTTGTTGGTGACTGCAAAGTGTTACTGACAAGTAGACTTGTCAATGAGGATGGCCGCAGTTCTGATTCTGTTAGTTCGTGCTGCCCGCTGTATCATAAGCTGGGGCTAGATATGTGAAGTGTATCATGTTCGCGATTAGATAAGCTTAGAGTAACACATGGTGGGATTAGATACAGGGCTAAGTGTAGTTTATCACATCTTGGGATTAAATATTGAGCTCAGCGGAGTGTTTCACACAGGATGGGATTAGATACGCAGTATCTAATGTAAGTAATATGTGACCCTGCTCCATCTACTTCTATAGGATCAGTGGTGTAATGCGTGACCCCTCTCCTTCCACTTCAAAGAGAGCAGAAGTGTAATGTGTGACTCTGCTCTGTCCACTTCTGTGGGAGCAGCAGTGTAATGTGTGACCCCAATCCATCCACTATATTACTACTTCCACAGAAGTAGACAAAGAGGGGTCACGCATTACACCACTGCTCTCATAAAAGTGAACAGAACGGGGTCACGCATTACACCACTGCTCCCATAGAAGTGGACTGAGCAGGGTCACATATTACACCACTGCTCTCTTAGAAATGTGTGACCCTGCTCGGTCCACTTCTATGGGATCAGTGGTGTAATGTGTGACCCCAATCCGTCCACTTCTATGGGAATAGTGGTGTAATGTGTGACCTAGCTCCGTCCGCTACATTACTACTCCCATAGAAGTAGACAGAGCAGGGTCACACAATACACCACTGCTCCCATAGAACTCAGGGTCACACATTAATTGCCCCATCCACCCCCCCTAAAAAAAATAATATTCAGCGGGGTCACAAAGGAGCATATCTTATAACTTTCCAGCCCTTACAAAGGAATTTTTGTCCTATTGAACCCCCTAGATTCCCCATATAGTCCTCCATATAGTAAAATGGGTCCCACAGTATTATGGCCCCACATAGATAGAATATATACTGTAGATATCCTGTAGATATATAATAACCTTGCACCCTTAAGTGCCTTTAATGTGGCACTAAAGGGTGTTTAGCCTTGTTTACCCTAATAAATAAATGAAAAATATTACGTTGGTCCCCCCTATTTTTGATGATCAGCCAAGATAAAGCAGACAGCTTTGAGCTGATATTATCAGGCTGGGAAGGTCTATGGTTATTGGGCCCTTCCCAGCCTAAAAATACAAGCCCGCAGATTCTGGCACTTTGCCCTTCTCTTCCCAGTTGCCCTGGTGCGGTGGTAATGGTAGTTTGAGTTGATGACAGATGTGAATTGTCAAAAATCACATCTGTCATCAAGCCCTGGTGTTAGTTATGGAGATGTGTTTATCAAACACCCTCATTACTGACCCACTAATGAAAAAAAAACCACACGGACAGAAAAATAAATTTTATTTGAAACAACACTCCCCGACACTTTCCATAGTTCACCAATTTATTAAAAAAAAAAAAAAAAACATGCAGGTCCGCTGTAGTCCACAAATGGAAACCTGAAAAACATAAACAGGGAGAAATAAAGACAAGACACTGTCCCTCGTTCTCAAATTTATTAGAAAACAAAAAGTTCCCATGCAGGTCTGACGTAGTCCATGGCGCTCCACGATGATCTCTGAATCTGATGTCCAAAGGCTATGGAGCCTCGTTCAGAGAACGAAGCTGCATAGGCTTAAGCAGCAGTCACTTCGGGTCCCGCTGCATTTCACAAGACCCGGTGGCTGTGATGAGCGGTGACGTCAGTAACTACACCGCTCATCAGAGTCACCGAGTCACGCTACCCTCTATTTAGTGGCCCAACATAATGCTCCTCAGTATAATGATCCCATATAGTTCTCCAC
The DNA here is from genome assembly GCF_046119375.1 of Phyllobates terribilis. Classification (NCBI taxonomy): domain Eukaryota; kingdom Metazoa; phylum Chordata; class Amphibia; order Anura; family Dendrobatidae; genus Phyllobates; species Phyllobates terribilis. Next base: position 21,696,617 of record NW_027362761.1, on the reverse strand, counting down.
AGTAAAATGGCCCCATATAGTGTACCACAGTATAATGGCCCCATATAGTGCTCCACAGTGTAATGGCCCCATATAGTGCCCCACAGTATAATGGCCCCATATTGTGCCCCACAGTATAATGGTCCCATATACTGCCCCACAGTATAATGGCCCCACAGTATAATGGCCTCACGGTATAATGGCCTCATATAGTGCACCACACTATAATGTGCCCCACAATATAATGGCCTCATATAGTGCCCCACATTATAATGGCCCCTTATAGTGCACCACACTATAATGTGCCCCACAGTATAATGGCCTCATATAGTGCCCCACATTATAATGGCCCCTTATAGTGCACCACACTATAATGTGCCCCACAGTATAATGGCCCCATATAGTGCCCCACAGTATAATGGCCCCATATAGTGCCCCACAGTATAATGGCCCCACAGTATAATGGCCTCACAGTATAATGGCCTCATATAGTGCCCCACAGTATAATGACCCCTTATAGTGCACCACACTATAATGTGCCCCACAGTATAATGGCCTCATATAGTGCCCCACATTATAATTTGCTCCACAGTATGATGGCCTCATATAGTGCCCGACAGTATAATGTGCCCCATATAGTGCCGCACACTATAATGTGCCTCACAGTGCTCCACAGTTTAATGGCCCCATATAGTGCACCACAGAATAATGCGCCCCGCAGTATAATGTGCCCCATTTAGTGCCCCACAGTACAATGTGCCCCACAGTATAATGTACCCCACATAGTGTATCCTGGTATATGTTCTCCCATCCTGGGATCTGTTCCATCATCCTGGTATATGTCTCCATATATTCAATCCATAGAACAAAAAACAGATTCTACTCACCTTCCCTCCACTTCGATGTAGCGCGACGTCCACTTCTGTGTCAGTTTGTTCAGAGCACAGCAGCGTGATGATTTCCCTGTTGTGCTTTGAACAGGTCGGTGGTGAGTGGTGATCGCAGCCTGTACTGTAATACTGACAGGCTGTGATCCCCTCTCCCCAAAGCAGCCAATACTCACCTTACCCCAGAACTCCGCTCACTGGCACCTCCTCTTCCCGGCAACTCATGTCATCGCATGCACAGAGCAGTGTGGGCGATGACATGGGCAAAGTGGAGGCCGCAGCATACACTGCAGGCTACACAACGATGGTGCCAATCTTCTCCCACAGCTGTGACCTGGACAGCCCAGGGGGCATGTCAAGGTCACAGCTAGAGGCAAGAGGAGCAGCTTCAATACAAGAGATGCAGTCGGACAGTGACCGAAGTCTCTTATGCCCAGGAGCTGCCGTATTTGAGGTGTGTAAGTGTCGTCCTCAGACTCTTACACCCCCCAAAATGTAAATGGAAGCCCACAGTGGCTGAAGTAAAAATTAATAAATACAAAACTATTAAAGCATTACATTTAATTTTGTATTAAAATAATTGATTATATAATCAATAATTACTAATAAAAAAATAAAAACCGTGGCACCTTCCCTAAAGTACAACAATCAACTGCAATGTGAGGTCAGCCCCTGCCACATTTGTAACACATAACCCTACAACAAACAGTAATGTCCTTAAAAATGGTAAGGAGATACCGGGAGTTGTTACCAGTCATCATCAGACTGTGGACCATTCAGGAAGCATAGTACTGGATAAATGGAGTCAGTATCACAAATATTTACATACATCCTGATAGGTGACATCTTCTCTAATTTGAGTCGTTATCATCCATTGTCTGCATCTGATCCTGATGAGCATGTTGACATTCATAGATCAATAATGCAGACTTCCCGCTTCGCTGGACTTCTGCAAAACATCTAAAAACAGTGCCCTTAAACGTAGCAATGTCATTATAATGCCCCTTGTATAAAAATATGTTCCCAATCTGTTCCCCCGAATAAATAATTACCTCTCTCAGTGCTCCCTGCACAAAATTTGACCCCCGAATTGTCCTTCTTATGGTACTTTGCCTCCAGATTATCCTCTCCTATAATATATTACCTACGCACTATCCTGTCCTACAAAATATTGTCTCCACGCTGCAACCTTTATGAACGAGAATCGACATACTGTCCCCACATATGAACTATAACCACCACACTGTCCGCTCTTATGAACTATAACCACCACACTGTCCGCTCTTATGAACTATAACCAACACACTGTCTATTTTTATAAGCTATAACCACCACACTGTCTGCCCTTATAAGCTATGACTGTCACACTGTCCTCCCTTATGAACTGTGGACTGCACACCATCTCCACTCCATGCTGTCCTCTCTACTCTATTTTCTCTCATGCTGTCCCTATCTACATTGCACCTCCACGCTGCCCCCTGACACACTGTGCTTTAATACTGTTCCCTCCTTATGCTGACACCTCTCCCTACTGTCTCTCAGCATTATCATCCCCACACTGCCCTGTCAATATTGTGCCTTTTTTACACAATTTCCCTCCTCATGTTACCTCTATTTCCACAATGTCCCCCCCCATTATGCCCGCTCCCATACAGAGCCCTCATGCTGCCTCCTCTATACTGTAGCCCCTTCTCACACTTCCCTCTCGCTGTACTGTGCCCCTCCTCCCACTGCCCCCTCTCCATAATGTGTCCTCACACAGCCCCCCCATTCTGACCCTTCTCTGCACTGTGTCACCTGCACATACTGCCCAATCTCTGTACTGTGTAAGGGATTAATTTTTACAAGGGGCCCCATGAGAGACTGACTGGCAAAACTTAATTCTGCTTATTATTATTATTATTATATAGTTTTATTACTTAATATTGAGCACAAGTAGGTATGATTATTAGCTGCTACTGCTAATGTATGCTACGATAGGGCTTATTATGATATGTAGTCTTATCAGTACCATCTAATCAATACCATATAATTTACTGTTATTTATAAAGTTTATAAAAAGCAGTAAATCATGCTACTACTGTCTTCCAACCCTTGTACCTTGAGCAACAGCTCCCGCCACACAGTATGATTCCTCCATAGTTCCTCACACTGTATGATACCCCCAGTCACCTCCACATACTATGATGCCGTCACAATTCCCCCATCACAGTGATACCCCCACTGCCCCTTACACACAGTATGATACCCCACAGTTAACCACACACAGTATGATGTTCCCCACAGCTTTCTCACACACACAATATGATGTCCCCCACAGCTTTCTCAATCACACAGCATGATGCCCCCACATACAATATGATGACCCAAACACAATAAGAGGCCTCAGGTAACCACCACACAATATGATGACCCCACAGTTCCCCACGCAGTATACTACCCCCACTGTCCCAACACACACAGTATGATACCCATATTGTCCTCACATACACAGCGTGATTCCCTCAAAGCCACCAACACATAGTATTTTGGACCCCACAGTTCCGCACCCACACAAAGTATGATTCAACTATTCAACTACAGCTCCCCACAATATTGATGATCCAAAGTTCCCCATACAGTATAATACCCCAACACTCCCACATGCAGTATGATATATTAACACTGCCACACACACACAGATTGATGGATGAGTCATAGCCCCCCCCCCCCCCCACAAACACAGTATGATGCCTCCTCTACCTCCCACATGCATTATGATACTGCCATGGCCACCCACAAACAGTGTCATGGACCCCACAACTTACCAAACCGTATGATAGATGTCACAGCACCTCACACACAGTATGATGGACCCAACAGCCTCCCACACATAGTATGATGGCCACCATGGCCACCACAGCCCCAACGCACTGTATGATGGACCAAATCATTCCTCACAGTATGATGGACCCTACAGTCCTCTGCACACAGTATGATGGATTCTACAGCCCCCCCACACACAGCCTCCCAAATACAGTATGATATCCCCACAGACAACCACACACAATATAATTTATCTCACACCTTTCCATATACATAGTTCATATTATTATTCATTCATTCATTCATTCATTACTTCTTACTAGATGCGATGCTCTAAAGAAAATATCACGATAATTAAAAAAGGTAGTAGTTTATTTGTAATGTCCTCAAAAAGAATGATTGCAGCAAAATATGTGAATTAGTCATATGGTTAGTTCATGAAATTGATTGCAGTTTATTCATCCATCTCTGGATCCTCTGTAGAAGTTTAATCAGCTGCTTGTCCATGAGTATCCATCCAAGTTATAGTAGGCTGCAGAAGCACATGTCAGCTGCTTATCCATAATCATCAAAGTTCAGGATATAGTAGGCCCCAGGAGCACATGTCAGCTCCAGAGCATCGATACACCCGAATGGCGAGAATGTCAAGTAAAGAGTGGCAATCCCTCCCTGAGTGTCCTGTAGCAATATATATGTCTCACATAACACCTGTTGTGTCCATTCATGGAAGTTCACATGGCATACATTCACTTACGCTAAGTGTACAAGAATAACCTAAATGTCATGTCAGCAAATATACCCAGTATAGAGTGGAGAGTCAAAATGAATAACCATAATTAATAGTTAACATACATACAGTGTAATGAACCCCTCATCCGCTCATCAAACAAAGTACAGACAGTATGATGGACCTAAAGCTCCTCACACAGTATGATGGCACCCACAGCCCCCACAGATGTGTTATGTCCCACAGCCCTCACACACAGTATGATGGCCCCCACATCCCACACTCAACTATGATGTCCCACAGCCCCCCCCCACACAGTATCATGACCCCCACACAAAAATGATGGCCCCACAGTACCCCCACCCCACACATTATGATGGCCCCACAGTTTCCTAAAGTACTGACTGACAAAAATAAAAAACAGAACTACTCACCTTGCTTGTTCCTCCGATGTGCTGTCTTGCTCTGTGCAGTGACGTCATCGCACCTGCTCCGCTGAGACTCAGTTGGACGTTTTTAATGATGGAAGAGGGAGCCCACATCTCCTTGCGGCACCATTCTGTTCAACAGTATTTGCAACTTGATGTTGCAGATATCAGTGAAATTGAGATGCTGCTTGAGGCATGAAGCCACCATGTAGTGTATGCCACTGTTGCCGGCCATTTGGCTCCCCCCCAGTACGCAGGTTGCACTTTGCCCAGGTCTGCTTTAAATAAATGTGTTCGCACATATGGTACATACACTGTACTGAAATTATTCTTGAAATTGAATACTTGATGAACTTGAATATTTGATGAACTTACTTACATTATCATTTCTACATAAGCCTATATTATTAAAATTATTTATACTACTGTTTACCATAAAAAAACTACTTTTTTTTCTAGCTCAGAGTTTGCTATCAACAAGCTGAAAGTAAATGGAGGCATTGGAGGAAGCTATATACTTCGTAGTTCTCCGCAGGACTATGACAAGTTTCTATTAACTATATGTTTAGAGGTATGTCATTACTTCGCTCAAAATTACATTATATCAACTGCTTTGTTATTCAGAAAGAGCTGAGGATACAATTTTAATTGACATATTCCTATATGCATAGGTTTTCAATCTGTTTTAACACTATTTCTTACTTTACATTCTGATTTCTCATAGTCATGGCCAAAAGTGTTGACACCCTTGAAATTATTACACAAAATGAAGTATTTTCCCCAGAAAATTATTGCAATTACACATGTTTTGTTATACACATTAGGGTGACAATGCGTTCTATAGAAAAAATAAAAATTAGCTTTATTCAAAGTCTCACCCCCTATAATTGTTACACATAATGATCTGTAATATCCTTTAAAAAATTGTTTCTTTTGGTTGTGTTTAAAAGGTGGCTCAATGTCCTCAATGTCCTCCCTTGAACACTTAATAGTCGTTAAAATGGGATTTGGGTAGTTTTAATATATAGCAGCAATAAGGGCCCCATCACTCCTTGAAACTCTCTCCAATTTACTTATTTGTAATTTGTAAAGAACATTTAATATTATTATTAGTTTATATTTCCTGTTTTAAAGTAAACTTGTCAGATGACAGACAGCATTCAGTATTATTCACTGTTTTAGGTAAATCTAATCTCTAAATATTACCACAGCAGCCTACACCACTCCCATTGTGTCTTTTACTGTCTAATAAATTTTTTTCCTGAAATGCACTTACTTTAATTTATAATAGTAATTTGCAAGTGTTGATGAGTGATATTAGGGTGATTTTCAGCATCTAGGGTAAAGTGAAATATGTCATTCGGCACGACCTGTAGTAACACTGGTACAATGGCCGGTGTGCGTCCTCCTGCAACAGAAACTGCAGAAAGAACTACTTAGTTTGCCGTGTAGGCGCCACATTCACCTGCTAATTATTGAGAGCGTGTTTGATATATTGTGGCCGGCATCAACAGGTCCAAATATAAAGTTGTTTGAGAGATTTTTGGCTGCCTGGAATTAACTGGATAAAACCAAATTTTGGGCTGGAATGGAGGATGACAGTTTCAACTGAGCTAGGTCCACTTAAAGAGTAACCCCTTGCACAATGCCATCCCAGAGATGATTACAAGGAATTGTTAAGACTGGCACTCCTGTTCCTTGGTTCGTCAGCAAACCGTGATGTACACATCAACACTCCAGGATCCTACCATCAGGCCCGATGGATGGCCAAAGTGATATACGCTCTGAAGATCTTCATGTTTCGTCACCAATTTCATGTAACTTTGACAGAGTTAAAAAATCTCCGTCAATTTTGCACTTTTACTGTCCGCTTATACTTGAAGGCTTGGTACTTCTATCAGATCTCAGCCACATCGCCGCAAAATGACTTGACATTACTGCAAGAACTCGTAGCATACTAAGGAATCAATGTGCCTGTTGCTGAGGCAGCAATAAAAACTATCAACAGACACCTGTGGTACCTCAGTGAGATTCTGCTGGGTCTGGCTTTTTTTGACATATATTTAATGGGAAAAATTAATGAAGTACAATAAACGGACTTTTCGGTCCCAATGGATCTTCATCGGTATACTACAAAATAATTAACAAAAAAATTATCATCTAGTCATACAAAAAATAATAAGTCACATAACAAAATCATGCATTGTACATATAGTGTGGTAAACAACATCAAGGAGGGGAGATTTGTTTAAGAAGGAGGGTACGGGATGAGAGAAAAGACGAAATGGAAAACAGAAAAATAGTAAACCTACCAGAATGGTTTGGTAAGGAGGCATAGAGGGCAAGTGCCAGGAAGGTGCAGTAGCTGTTGAGATAATAGATAGTGTGAGCTCAAAGAAAACACCAAAGGCCCAATGGAGTACAGAAGGAAGTAGCAGTACATAGCTATGCAGTGGAGTAACAAGGATGAGAATTCTAGCCAAGGGAACGCTGTGTCCACCGCTTGTTCCGAGTGGTGTCAGTGGAGTGTGGATTGGAGAGGATATAAATAGGAAGTGGGCAGGACTAGCAGGAGTGTGCAAGCCCGCTCACAGGTGACAGTGGAGAGGGTGTATTCGGAGGTTGGTACCACGCAGGACCTGCGCAACCAAAACTGACGTCATGATAATGTCGCCAGGTCCTGCAACGTGATAGCCGGTCACATGTCAGGAAGTGACGCGGCTAATGCGTTCCACTGTCAGCCTAATGCGTTCCACTGCGGGGTGAAAGTGATGTAGAGCCAGAAGCTTTAATAGAAACTTTGATAGAGTGGACAAGTAGTAAGATGGACCCATGGAGAGGATGCCAGGAGGATGCGACTTAGGAATGGGAATGGATTTTTTCATCATGACGTCACTTCCGGTCGCGCAGGTCCTGCGTAATACCAACCTCTGAATACACCCTCTCCACTGTCACCTATGAGTGGGCTTGTACACTCCTGCTAGTCCTGCCCACTTCCTATTCATATCCTCTCCTCTCCACACTCCACTGACACCACTCGGAACAAGCGGTGGACACAGCGTTCCCTCTGCCAGAATTCTCATCCTTGTTACTCCACTGCATAGGTATGTACTGCTACTTCCCTCTGTACTCCATTGGGCCTTTGGTGCTTTCTTTGAGCTCTCACTATCTAATATCTCAACAGCTACTGCACCTTCCTGGCACTTGCCCTGTATGCCTCCTTACCAAACCATTCTGGTAGGTTTACTATTTTTCTGTTTTCCCTTTTGTCTTTTCCCTCATCCCATACCCTCCTTCTCATACAAATCTCCCCTCCTTGATGTTGTTTACCACACTATATGTACAATGCATGATTTTGTTATGTCACTTATTATTTTTTGTATGACTATCTATATGATAATTTTTTTGTTTATTATTTTGTAGTACACCGATGAAGGTCCATTGGGATCGAAACGTCTGTTTGTTTATTGCACTTCATTAATTTTTCCCAATAAATATATTTCAAATACAGTATATACTCTCTGAGTCACTTAAGTGCCAAGTTATTATCTACATAGTTACGGGTTTGGACCCTACTTGAGCACCTTGGTACCCCAGGAGTGCGGTAGTTTTTTACGTACTATCTGGCTTTTTTGACAGTGAGGTTCCAACCACAGAAAAGGTTGAGATGGTACTGACTCTACAGGAGGAAGGCAATGATGTCTGCTCAACTCGCGGGCAGCTTGCCAAAGAACTTGTGTCACACAAGAAGCTTCATCACTTCATGTCGTCTGACGCGCCCCCTTGGGTGGCTACAGGGCATTGATGATCCGGCATTGGACCACGTCTTCAGCCACCTCCACGGGTTTTTGTTCTGTGGTCTGGCACAAAAAGGCACTTAACAGGTGCAACTATTTACAAGGTACAGTTCCAGTTATTCACTGTCCATAACCTGTCAGTCCATGAACCCTGTCGGGTAACTAGAAAAACACAATTAATATGCAGGCAACAAACATTAAACGTTTCAACAGTTGCAATATACTGGTATATATACACTGCATTTAGATTCTCCAGCGAGCGGGCATCTGACCTCTAGTGCTCCTGGTGGACCTACGTAACACATTATCTGGTGGTGTTCTTTCTGGGTCCCCTGTCTCCACCCCTTGTGTAGTGGGCTCGCTAGTGTCTGCACTACAGGTGTTTGGAGCTGCTATGGGTAGGTTGGGCAGCTTTCTGCGTACTCTTGGCTTACTACGGGCACGGCAGGCTCACTACTAGCAGAGGGTTGATTCTCCTGGGCTGCTGGTATGGAATCTTCTGCCTACAGGGCCGGTTGCTCTCCCAACTCTACTTGCTCTTCTGTAGGCCCTTGAGGGGCTGGCTGGATAAAGGTAAGGACGGGTACCACAACAGCATTGTTAATTTGTGTCCAGGACCGGGGAAATTCTCCGAGTACTGTACTGACCATTTCTTCCCTTTCCTCTGCGGGTTGAGGGCTATCTTGGTCTTCATCAGTGCTTTGCAGCTGCTCGGGACACTTCTTCAGGTGGTCTCTGGAGACAGTGGCTGTGGTCTCTCCTCCATCCTTACTGATAATGCATACTTTCGGATTTTCATGACTTGAGGGCAGTACTGTGTACGGTTCGTTCTCCCACTGGTCATCCAACTTATGGAGCCGCCTCTTCCTCTTGAAGACCTGCTCTCCAGGTGCCAGGGGAACAGCGGGAGCATGCTGGTTGTAAGTCCTCTCTTGCCTTTCTCTTGCTTGAGACAGACTTCTCTCAACACTCTCCTGCACTTTCCGGTACTGCTGCTGCCGTTCTGTATCCCAGTCTGCCTCTGGCGAGGTGTCCTCGGGCGTCAGGACTCCCATATCCAGGTCAATAGGCAGCTTACCAGGTCTTGCTCTCATTAGGTAAGCCGGGGTGCAGTTGGTGGAATTTACTGGGATGTGGTTATACAAGTCCACCAGATCAGGGAGTTTTTCAGGCCACAGACTGCGCTCCTCCAGGGGCAACGTTTTTAGCAAGTCTATCACCACCTGGTTCAACTTCTCGCATAATCCGTTGGTTTGGGGGTGATAGGGCGTTGTCCTTATCTTCTTGCAGCCATAGAGGTTGCAGAACTCCTGGAAGACCTCCGCTTCAAAGGCTGGACCTTGGTCAGTCAACACTTGCTCCGGATACCCGTGTGGACGGCAGAAGTGCTGCTGGAAGGCTCTAGCTGCTGTCTGAGCTGTTAAGTCCTTAACTGGGACCACAACCAGGAACCGGGAGTAATGGTCTACGATGGTGAGGGCGTAGACGTACCCGGACCTACTTGGAGACAGCTTCACATGGTCCAGGGCTACCAGTTCTAGTGCCTGCTTGGTGATGATGGACTGCAGGGGAGTCTTCTGGCTGGCACGGTCCTTCCTTCTCAGGTTGCACGGGCCGCAGTCTCTGCACCATCTCTCAATGGCCCCTCTCAAGCCCACCCAGAAGAAACATTCACGCAACAGGAACTCCAACTTCTTCCATCCAAAGTGCCCTGCTCCGTCGTGATATGCCTCCTGGACCATAGCCGCATCTCGTCTCGGGACCACTACCTGCCAGGTCAGCTCATGTGTCCGGGAGTTGACAATTCTCCGGCACAGCTTCCCCTTGTAGAGAAACAGTTTACTCTTCTCCTTCCACAGCTGTTTAGTTTCTTCCGGAGCATCTGGGTCAAGGCGGGCATCAGCCTGTGTCTGCATCTCTTTTACCAGGGGGACGACTGGGTCACTGTCTTGCGTCTCCGCCCAGTTGTAGTGGGGTAAGGGATTGAACGTGGCAGAGTGCCTGTCCCTTACACGGTGGGAACACTGGGTAATCCCACGACGGTGGAACACAGGGAGTTCAATCTCTTCCAGTTCTTCTGGATCTTCCCCTCTGTCCGGCAAGTTCGGCATCCTAGACAGGGCGTCTGCGTTGGCATTTGTGCGTCCCGCCCGGTATTTGATGGTGAACTCATAGTTGGATAGGCGGGCCATCCATCTCTGCTCCAGGGCACCAAGTTTTGCAGTGTCTAGGTGTGTCAACGGGTTGTTGTCCGTGTACACGGTGAACTTGGAAGAGGCAAGGTAATGTTTAAAGCGCTCTGTCACTGCCCATACCACTGCGAGGAACTCTAGCTTGAAGGAGCTGTAATTTTCAGGATTCCTTTCTGTGGGCCAGAGCTTCCTGCTGGCATAAGCAATCACCCGTTCTCTGCCCTGTTGGATCTGGGACAGCACCGCCCCTAGCCCGATGTTGCTCGCGTCTGTGTGGAGAATAAAAGGCTGGTCGTAATCAGGGTACGCCAGGATTTCATCCCCCGTGAGGGCCATCTTCAGCTGGTGGAAAGACTCATCCTCCAGCTTGTCCCATTTGAAGGGCGGCTTCTGGTTTTTGGCCTTCCTGGACTGGCCTATCAGGAGGTCTTGCATAGGAGCTGCCATTTTGGTGAACCCGGAGATGAATCTTCGGTAGTAGCCTACCAACCCGAGGAACTGCCGCACTTCCTTTATGCTGGAGGGTCTTGGCCAGTCCTTAATCACTGTGATCTTATCAGGGTCTGGAGCTACTCCGTCAGCACTCACCACGTGTCCCAGGTACTGTACCTTTGGTTTCAGTAGATGACACTTGGAGGGTTTCACCTTTAGGCCGTAGCCTGCCAGGGCGTCAAACACCTCTACCACATGTTTCAGATGGTCCTCATATGTTTTGGAATACACGATGATATCGTCCAGGTATAGCAGGACCGTCTCGAAATTCCTGTGCCCCAGACAGCACTCCATCAACCGCTGGAAGGTTCCTGGTGCGTTGCAGAGCCCGAACGGCATACAGATGAATTCGCTGAGACCCATCGGGGTGGTGAACGCGGTCTTCTCCTTGTCGGCCTCTGCTACAGGAACCTGCCAGTACCCGCTAGTAAGATCCAAAGTGGAGAAGAAGTTAGCAGATTTTAATGCAGCTAAAGATTCTTCTATCCTAGGTAATGGGTACGCATCTTTGTGTGTGATACGGTTGACCTTCCTGTAAGCTACACACATTCTCATGGTGCCATCTTTCTTTTTCACAAGAACTAGTGGAGCTGCCCAGGGGCTACAGCTGTCCCTGATTATCCCAGCCTCCTTCATTTCTCACAACATTCCCTTGGCATTCTGATAGTGTGCAGGGGGTACAGGTCGCTATCTTTCCTTTATGGGTAGATGGTCTCCCGTGGGGATGTGGTGTTCTACCCCCTTTACTTGCCCAAAGTCTAGCGGGTGTTTACTAAAAACTCTTTCGTACTCCTGAACCACCCGGTAGACTCCCTGTTTGTGGTGTGAGGGAGTGGAGTTGGTGCCCACATGCAGCTTCTGACACCAGTCCTCCATTTGTTTCTTGGAGCCGTTACCCTCCTCTGGTTGAGATGGAAGCAAGGGTTCCACGGCCTTTACAGAGTTTTGGTTAATGGTGAACAATTTGGCTAGAGTGGCATACCAGGGCAAGTATTCTTCTCTTTCCCCAATGTTTAGGATGCGGACGGGTACCCTCCCATGGCGTACATTGACCACCCCCCGTGCTGTCAAAATGCTGGGCCTACTGTCTGATTAGACGGGTTCTACCATGGCTTGGTAGTCCCTTCCTCTTAACCCGATTGCAGTCCGGCACCAGATCATCATCTCACTTTTTGGGGGCATGGCGATAGGGAACGGGTCACTCATCCAAACGCTACCAATCTCACCACCAGACAGTTCTACCTGTTGCCTTTTCATCAGGGCTCTGATCTCTTTTTGTAGGACACGCTGCTGGCTGGAGCTGGCATTCACTGCAACCTGCTGTAATATGACAATTATCTCTGCAAGACCATTTTCAATAACATTAGTACCCAAGGTTATCTTAGGGTGGCTTTCACGATGGTCAATGTCCACAATAATCAGTCCTTGCGCTGGCAATTCAACTTTACCAATTTTGATGGTCACCTCCTTGAATCCTACCTGCGGTACGGGCTGACCATTGCTGGCGATGATGCTCAAATCGTCATCTGGGTAGCGGGTAATATCTGAGTCATTCCAGTACCGCTTAAAGAGCACATAGGGGATGGTGGTTACCTGTGACCCGTTGTCCAGTAGTGCACTCATAGGAATGCCATCCAGCACCACAGGCAAGACCGGTCGTCCCCCTACGTACTTGTCACTCCAGCTCGATGGGCCTGATGGTCTTATGCCTGGGGGTCGGCCCTCTGCCCCAGGTTGGGCCCGTTTAAATGACAGTACCTTGCCATATGTCCTGGTTGGTTACAGTGGCGGCAGATGGGTTGTCCGTCCTGGTCATAGCGGTCGCTGGGCCTTCCTCTGGACGATGGGATCCTCCTCCGTCGGCTCCAAGGGACGTCCTCCGGACTGGAAGCCAGCTGGATCTTTCCTGGGGAAGACACCTGTAAAGACTGCACAGTTCTGGTTAGCGCGGCAACGCTTTTGGTCAGTTCTTGGACCTGATGGTGCAGTTCTACAGCCGGGTCTTTGTCCAAAGCCTGCGAATCAGCTCCCACAGGCTCTGCAGACAAGGGCGCCGCCTCCTGGTGATAGGTAATAGCAGGGCGCCTGTGGGTTACAGCGCCACCTGGTGCCGGTTCTCGGAGCACCCGGATGGCCCTGTCTTTGAACTGCGCAAAGTCCAAATCAGGGTTCTGCAAGGCCATTACACGCAACTGGGTTCGGTGGGCGCTGGACTGTAGACCCTCAATGAACTGTTCAGTCAACAGCTTATCCTCATCCCGCACGCTGTCAGGGTCTGCCTGCTTAATGGCTCTCAGGGCCTCCTGCAAATTCAAAGCATAGTCCCGAATACTGTCTTGTGTCCGCTGTTTGCATCCATAATATTTTAGCTTGATCTCTGCTGAGGTGCGGGTATCAAAAGTGTCCTTTAGAACAGAGGTCCCCAACCGCCGGTCCGCGGACCAGGACCGGGCCGTTGGGGTTTTTCAGCCGGTCCGCGGCACCGCCACAGACGATCACTAAACATTGACAGTGTGCTCTGGTCTGCGGTGGCTCAGAGCACACTGTGTGGGGTGGATGCTGCCCGCTATTCTAGACTCCCGCAGGGTAGACCTGTAGAGGACCTGTGATGACATCAAGGTACATAACTGTGATGTCACCACAGGTCCTGAAGCAGGATGAAGCAGGGGCGGAACTACCGCCCGTGCAGCCGGTTCATTGAACGGGGGCCCCGAGGGAGAGGGGGTCCCTCCAGCCTCCAGCAGGGCCGCCATCAGGGCATGACTGCCCTGACTCCAGTATGGGGCCCGGCCGGTAGGAGCCCCCTCGGAGCCCCCCTCTTGTGCGTCTCTCTCCTCATGGGGCCCCCGGCCCCATGCAAAGCGCCGGGTCCAGGACATCTCATAATTCCTCTGACTTCCGGTCATGTGACGGCGCCATCACATGACCGGAAGGCAGGAGAACCTGGTGTCAGCGATTTGGACGAGCGCCAGGATTCTGCAGGGATCGCATGGGGGTAAGTATAACAAGTTTTATTTTTTTTTAAATACAATTATCTAGTTATCTAGGAGTGGGGGGAATGGGAGATGCACATGGGGGGAGGGGAGAGATGAGAGATGCACATGGGGGAGGGGAGAGATGAGAGATCCACATGGGGGGGAGGGGAGAGATGAGAGATCCACATGGGGGGGAGGGGAGAGATGAGAGATGCACATGGGGGGGAGGGGAGAGATGAGAGATGCACATGGGGGGGAGAGATGAGAGATGCACATGGGGGAGGGGAGAGATGAGAGATGCACATGGGGGAGGGGAGAGATGAGAGATGCACATGGGGGAGGGGAGAGATGAGAGATGCACATGGGGGGGAGGGGAGAGATGAGAGATGCACATGGGGGGGAGGGGAGAGATGAGAGATGCACATGGGGGGGAGGGGAGATGCACGGGGGGATGAGAGATGCACGGGGGGATGAGAAATGCACGGGGGGGATGAGAGATGCACGGGGGGGATGAGAGATGCACGGAGGGGATGAGAGATGCACGGGGGGTGGATGAGAGATGCACGGGGGGGTGACAGATGCACGGAGGGGGATGAGAGATGCACGGAGGGGGATGAGAGATGCACGGGGGGTGAGCTGCACATGGGGGGGTGAGAGATGCACATGGGGGGGGGTTATGTTTACATAACTTTGTTGCCTTATGAAGGGCGGGGGGGGGCCCCCAAAAATTTCTTGCACAGGGGCCCACTACAGTCTGTGTCCGCCCCTGGGATGAAGTAAATGCAGCTGAAAAGCAGCTGTCAGGACAGCTGCCCTGTCCTGCTGCAGGGCGTGATGGAGCCTCAGTGATGCGGCTCCTGGCACAGCACATTATGTGGGGCTCCTGGCATAGCTCCTGGCGGGGACCTGGTCTACACTATATGATAAGTATGCACTAAACTCCAAATCCTTCCATTACCCTGCCCCCATATTACGAAAGCCCCGCCCACCCCACCCCCTCCTTGCTGGGCCATGGAAAAATGATCTTGCTTCAAGCCAGTCCCTGGTGCAAAAAAGGTTGGGGACCACTGCTTTAGAAGGGCCAGTATTTCCTTTACAGTCCCCTTTTCCCTGGCTGACCAGGACTTCACTTCTCTTTGGGCTGCCCCGATTAACTGGCCTGTCAGGATGCTCACTTTTTGTTCCTCGGACAGGGGGTATACTTTGAATAGGCTATACAGTCTTTCTTTAAAGTCGCTCAGAGTATGCGACTCCCCTGAGTACTGGGGTAACCATGCCGCTCCGGGGATATACGGCATCGTGAACGGCATCACTGCGGCAGCAGCCGCGCTGGCGGTGGGAGCTCCCTCCATTCCTGGTGTCTTCCTCCCCCCCTAGTTAACCGTGGCCTACCTTCCGTTGCTTCTTCTCCATAGGCCGTGGCTCCGCAGGCGATCGTCGGGGTCGAGGACCTTGCGTCGCGCTCTGGTGACGTCGACGTCTGTTGGGCTCCTTCCAGGACCTTGCGCAGCGTCAGTACGTAAGGCGGGGCTTCAGCTCTCATGCGCTTTTGGCATCCACGCCCCTCTTCTTCTCATGCGGCGTCCCAGAAATGGCGCCCAATGGCGGGAAAATGGTGGCGGGTGGCGGGAAAATGGCTGCGGATGTCGGGAAACTTCACCACGGTAAGTATCACAGTCTTTCTTCAGGCACGCAGTACCCGGTGGTTGCTGGCACGAAATCCTGCCGACTACGCCAAAGTTGACGCGCCCCCTGGGCCGTGTGTGTAGGGGAATACCCGGAGCCGGGTCTCTGTGTAATGCTGGGGGTTGTAGTCTCCGTGGCGGCGACCCGCTCCCGTGACTCAGGGTGGTCAAACCTGTGTCGGACCTCTTTATTTGGTTTTGCAATGTTTAAATGTACGACTACGCCACCCGTGGATTGCGGTCACTGAGAACCGCCGCTGCGGGGCAGACCGCTGAGGCTGATGTTGTGTGTGCAGCAGAGGGTAGTATAACTCCCCACGGGAGGAGTATAGCCTCAGGGCAGCATCTATAGATGGTGAGGGTTGTGGTGCGTGGGCGCAGCAGAAATGACTCAGAGTCCGTGCGGTGCAGTTCAGGGTCTTTACTGTTGGTAATGAAGAAGGCCCTGCCAGGAGTACTGGCTAACATTAGAGGCCTGGTCAGTCTGTGAGCGAACAAGAGTCCCCCTGGCCAGGTGGAGGTATAGGCCTTCCCGTCTGACTGCACTCTTCCTGGCTACCCTGCTGTAGTCGTGTAGTAGCCCACGTCCCTGAGTGTACCGTGTGGTGCTCACCCATATGGCTGGTGACTTGGGGCCTTTGGTGCCTTCCGCTCCTCGATGGCGGTGACGGTCCCTTGCGTGTGACTGAGCCTCCGGGCTTTCTACGGCCAGAGGACCTGAAATCCCCTGCCAGGTGGTTTCTGCTGCTGGGCTTGAAGGGTCCCACAGCCTCGGACTCCAGTGTCCGGTTCTCTGCGTCTTCTGCCAGGACGAGCTCTGCTAGCTTCCAGTCCCTGGCCTTCAGCTCCTGGCTCCTACAGAGCTCCTAGCTGCTGCTCTGTCCCTTCCTCTGGAACTAGACTCGACTAACCCCGCCCCAGATCCAGTTTATAAAGGGCAGGTTCCTCCACTCCCTGGACTGGGGCAGGAGGTGTGGCATGCAATATTGCTCCTGACCAGGAAAACCCATGCTCGCTCTCAGACATGGTATTTCTACCACTGGGCAACCAGACCCCTGGGGTGCCACACGTCCAACACAAAAAAGATGTTTGTTGCACTGGAAACAAACCAAGATTTTCTTCATCAAGATCCTTGTCTGTGGCACTAATGCAAGTTACATTGATACATTCTCAAGAGTCGCCGGATTGAAAATAGTGAACGATGTCACCGAACGCTCCATCATTTGAATGAATTCGCTCCATCAGAAGAATGAATACATTCAATTCATCACTGAGCACTCAGGAATACAAGAAACAGTTTATTCTCCAGTTTGTGGAGAAGCATTGCTATGACTATCCTGAACCAAATAAAGTGTGTTTTATTAAAAAAAGTGAAACTGTGAAACTACTGTAAAAATGTACACTACATTTACTTTGCTTTAAGACATTTATTACAAATAATTGTTAGTTTTGTGATTGAGCCACCAGTAAACAATGTTGCAATATTACAAAACTTTGTGTATGTTACAATCACACCAAAGGGAATTATTCCCAGAGGTGAGAACTAAAAATTTACACAAAAATTTTTTGACTGTCACTCTAATACACATGTTTATTTCCTTTTGTGAGTATTGAAACAAAACCAAAACAAACAAAACAAATAGAGAAACAATGGGAAATTGGACATAATTTCACACAAAACCCCCAAAATGGGCCTGACAAAATGTTGGCACCTTTCCAAAATTGTGGGCAAACAACTTTGTTTGAAGCATGCGATGCTCGTTCAAACTCACTTGTGGCAAGTAACAGGTGTGGGCAATATTAAAATCACATCTGAAACCAGATAAAAAAGGGGAGAAGTTTACTCAATTTTTGCATTGTGTGTCTGTGTGTGCCACACTAAGCATGTAGAACAGAAAAAGAAGAAGAGAACTGTCTAAGGACTTGAGAACCAAAATTGTTGAAAAGTATCAAAAATCTGAAGGTTACAAGTCCATCTCCAGAGATCTTGATGTTCCTTTGTCCATGGTGCGCAACATAATCAAGAAGTTTATAACCCATGACACTGTAGCTGATCCCCCTGGACGTTGACAGCAGAGAAAAACTGATGAAAGGTTGCAATGCAGGATGGTCCAGATGGTGGATAAGCAGCCCCAATCAAGTTCCTAAGTGATTCAACCTGTCCTGCAGGCTCAGTTTGCGCTGACACTGATGCACCCTATCTGTCGACATTTGAATGAAATTAAACGCAATGGCAGGAGACCCAGGAGGACACCACACAGAGACATAAAAAAATCTAGTCTGCAGTTTGCCAAAATGTACGTGAGTAAGCCAAAATCCTTCTGGGAAAGCATCTTGTGGACAGATGAGACCAAGACATAGCTTTTTGGTAAAGCTCATCATTCTGTTTACCAAAAATGTAATGAGGCCTACAAAGAAAAGAACACAGTACCTACAGTCAAATATGGTGGAGGTTCAAAGATGTTTTTGGGTTGTTTTGCTGTCTCTGGCACTTGGTGCCTTAACTGTGTGCAAGGAATCATGAAATCTGAAGATTACCAAAGGATTTTGGGTCGCAATGTAGTGCCCAGTGTCAGAAAACTGGGTTTGTGTCCTAGGTCATGGGTCTTCCTACAAGAAAATTTCCCCAAAGATACTTCAAGAAGCACCCAGAAATGGTTGGAAATAAAGCACTGGAGAGTTCTGAAGTGGCCAGCAATGAGTACTGATCTAAATCCCATTGAACACCAGTGGAGAGATCTTAAAATTGCTGTTGGGAGAAGGCACCCTTCAAATATGAGAGACCTGGAGCAGTTTGCAGAAGATGAGTGATCCAAAATTCCAGTTGAGAGGTGTAATATGCTTGTTGATGGTCAGAGGAAGTGATTGATTGCAGCTCTTTATTCCAAAGGGTGTGCAACCAAATATTAAGTTGAGGGTGCCAACAATTTTGTCTGGCTCATTTTTGGGGTTTTGTGTGAAATTTATTTCCAATTTGCCTTTTTTTCTCTTTTTTGTGTTGTTCCAATTAACACAAAGGAAATAAACATACGTATAACCAAAAGATGTGTAATTGCAATAATTTTCAGGGAAAAATACTTCATTTTGTTTAACAATTTCAAGGGTGCCAACTTTTTGGCCATGACTATATCTAACTTTTCTTTGGTTCTGTTTTCTTTTCTTATAAATGTATTTATAGCCATTTTTTTGCATCTATCTCTACAGAATACTTTGGGTAAGGAATTTCAGGGATGTTCCATTCAGTGTAAGAATGACACATTTTGTTTGGCGGGTGTCTCCCGTTACTTCACCAGTTTGCGGACTCTCTTGGAGTATTACCAGTATAATAATCTGCGTCTCGGTGGTGTCTCCACGCGTCTGACATCTTGCTGTCCTCCAAGAGCCAAAGGTAGAGAACCCCACTTATTCATGGTTTATTTAAAGTAAGATGAAAATATCTCCTAATATGCTAAAAATCAGATCCTTATGAATAAAATTCTATAAAATTGGACTTAATTTATTTTATACCTTGAAGATCTCTTTGAGTTGAAGGTAGAATATTGTACTTTGTTGGTCCATCCATCCTTCCATTCATCCATATAACCAGTTATAGAAATCTACTTGAGTTTATTGTGATAAATAATAATAACAGAATAACACAACTGAGAGATTTAATTTATTTTCCAGAGAAATCAAACCTTCTAATTCTACATGACAGTTGCCCTCAGCAACTTATGTCACCAGGAAGACAAAGAAAAAACATCCCATTATTGACTTTTCAAAAGATTGATTTAAAAGATATCACCTTTGTAAGTAGAATGGACGAACACATATGTCAATAAATGTATTAAAAATTGAATGATACGTGGTAGCTGGGCTGCTTTTAAACTGGTTCCCTGCTGGTGCTGTGTTGCAGAAGCATTTTTCACCATTATGTACTGCAACTCAAAGTAGGTAGGTACTCACAAGAAATTGCCCTAAAATAGCAACGGGGTTTATAAAATTTGATGATAAAAAAAACTGTAATTTGGTTTAAAAATATCATTGTAAAAATTTGATGTATTGTACAGTATAAAGTTTGGAAAACACCCAAAAATTGGATAACAAGGGCAAAAACTCTTGTTTTGTTTACACTGATTTTCATACATGGTACACATAATGGGTGCTGATTCATCAAGACTAGCAGTTCATATCCCAGATTTGAAAAAAAAAGCAGCAGGAATGAATTTGGTATCTCCTAGATAGATACCATGAGCCATATTTAGAAAGATTTCTGCTACAATTTATGCCGCTCTCTGTTATAAAATGCATTCAATTATTTTTGCTGCGATTTGCCCCAGCCTGTGACCTAAGTCCTTCTACCCCTTCCCTATACCCTTCCCCTGCTTCATCCCCACACACAATTTTTCCTACAACTGTAGTGTGCTGTCGTAAAAATGCAAGTGTTGCAAAGTTTTTTGTGTTTTGCCAAAGTTTGTGACTTCTTAAACCTGAATAGTGGTGCAAACAGAACAATGAATTCCTCCCTATGGGTTTAGGTTATAATTTATTGTTGTAATAGTAGCATAGCAAGGTAGAATGGTGATGGAAATGATACAGAATGTCATACAATTCTTTTCTAGTTAGAAAGCCAGGGAAAAGGGTCGTTCACCAAAATATTTCATGGATTACACAGAAATACACATGGCGAAGAAGAGCATGAAGTTGATGTTCTACTGAAAATTCTGGATGCCACTCACCAACACTACCAAGAGGTAAAGCTTTTATGGATATCTTACATACTATGAAACAGACAATTCATAACGTCACTTTCCTTTTAGATTTTGGAGAAGGAGGAAAGAAAACTACAGGAAAAAAATATAAAATGTATGCCAAACAATTATCTTTTTCTGGATCATCTAATATTATTTTACAATTTATGCCTTGGTAGTGATAGCATTTACTGTACTCTCTTTTACTTCATATTCACTTAGTGAATTTGCTGTTCCTCAATAATGTTTTTTTAGCTTAGAAATCTAAAATGTTTGATTCATTTTGTCATGTAGACTGTATCCATATTTTACGCTTTACAGACATGACCATTTTTCTTTCTTTTGCTTTAGTTTTTTTCCCCTCTCAAGAGCCATAACTTTTTGTCAGGACGAGTTGCAGTTCTGAATGACACAATTTTATTTTACCATCTATTGAAGATGGGAAAAAAATTCCAAGTGGGGTGGAATTAAAGATAACCTGACAGCTGATACATGCTGCCCAAACCATGGGCAGCATGTATCAGTGTCACATTAGCTACTCGCATGAGCAGTAAGTGCTGCCCTACTCACTGACGTCACCACTCTGCTCCTCCCAGTCTCGGGTCATTTCACTGAGCTGCCTCTTGCAGCATTTCCAGCTCTGCTACATCTGGCCAGACTTTGCAGGAACTTAACCACCAGTGTTCTGCTAAGTTTAGTTTCCCTAGACAGCAGAGCATTTATTAGTCAGCTCCTCCCATCACTCCTTGCCTGAGCATGAGTCTAGTGGTTTGTCTCTAGTTCCT
Source organism: Phyllobates terribilis (assembly GCF_046119375.1). Taxonomy (NCBI): domain Eukaryota; kingdom Metazoa; phylum Chordata; class Amphibia; order Anura; family Dendrobatidae; genus Phyllobates; species Phyllobates terribilis. The sequence goes on along the minus strand of NW_027362761.1, from coordinate 21,675,135 downwards.
GTTTGCACATATTCGTTCCTTCTTTTCTGTTATTGACCCGAATCGTTGACCGTTTATCCTAATTTTTCCGCTCCTGGATTGTCTGACCATGTCTTTGCCTTCGTCTACATGTACCTCGTACCCATGTCTCTGACCCTCAGGTCAGCTGCTGCAGACCCGGTAAATGCCCTGCAGTAGTACCTGGTGACTACCTGCAGCTAAGCCAATCCTCACCATCAAAGGCTCTAGCTAGAGATGGGCGAAACCGAACAGTAAAGTTCGGGGTCTGTACCAAACACTTAGTGTTCGGGCACGGACCCCGAACACAGACTTCCTGAGAAAGTCCGTGTTACTGTTCGGGTTTGGGTATTTCCCGCTCTGTCATCTGTGTGACAGTGCGGGAAACAGGGGATCATGCAGTTAGATGTCAGCGTGATCCCGCAGCGGTCACTGTGACCCGCGTTAAAAAGCTTACCATGGGTCACTGGCGCCGGCTAATGAGACTACTTCTCCCATCAGCCGACTCCTGCTGTCACTGTTAACAGCGAGAGCAGGTGCCACTGTATGGGAAAAGTAGTCTCTCATCAGCCGGCGCCTGTGCTTAAAGTAAAAAAAAAAAGTTAAAATTAATAAATATTGAAATAAAAATAAAAAACACATTATACTCACCTACACCTAATCCCTGATGCCCTTGTCCCCTGTAAATAGTAAAAAGTAGTCAACATCCACCTTGTACATTAGGTGTAAAATAAAGAATTAAAAAACAACGTGGGCTCCCTTTTAATTTTCATAACCACCAGAGGGAAAGTCGACCACTGGAGGCTGATATTTATTACACAGACTCCTTTATTAAGGCTATGTGCCCACGATGCAGATATGAAGCAGAAAATTTCTGCAGCGTTTCTGCATCTCCCTTGCCAGAAAAAACGCATGCAGATTGTGCATGCGTTTTTCCTGCAGAATACACGCGTATTCACATGTTTTATGCATGCGTTTATGCATGCGGACTACAAGCACTTTCCAGGCGATAGCATCACTTGGAAAGTGCTTGACAACTAGGTCACACTATATAAATCCATGCAAACGGCATGGATTTATATAGTGTGACCGTAAAAAATAAAGCTATACTTACCGATCCCCCGCCGCGTGTGCTGCCGCGTGTGTTGTCGCGCTCCTTCCGGGTTGCCGACATATAGCGAGACAGCCTGCGGTCACATGACCGCGACGTCATCTCAGGTCCTGGAAGATAAACGCTGCCGGGACCGCCGGACAGGTGAATATAAACATTATTTTATTCTTTTTTTCACAGGTACAATGGTACCCAGGTCTGGATGAGAGTCTCCTCTCCTCCAGACTTGGGTACCATACGCACATTGAAACGCATATTATCCGCGTGTACAAATATACAGACACGGATATTATGCGTCTCAATGCAAGTCAATGGCGGCAATTCCGCTGCGCTTCCGCAAAATTAATGAACATGCTGCAGATTTATGAGCGCTGCAGAAACGCTGCGGAAAAATCCGCAGCATGTGCATTGACATTGCGGAATGCCATTGGGGACCATGGGGTGCGGATTAACATGCGTTTTTGATGCGTTTCCGCTGTGGAAATTCCGCAGCGGAAACGCATGAAAAGCGCTTCGTGGGCACGCAGCCTTAATCTACATTTACATCTACATACATAGATAGATAGATAGATATGGATAGATAGATATGGATAGATAGATGAATGGATAGATAAATGGATAGATAGATGGATGGATAGATACAGTGGGGAAAATAATTATTTGATACACTGCCGATTTTGCAAGTTTTTATACCTACAAAGAATGGAGAAGTTTGTAATTTGTATCATGGGTACACTTCAACTATGAGAGACAGAATCTTGAAAAAAAAATCTAGAAAATCACATTGTATGATTTTTACATAATTAATTAGTATTTTATTACATGAAATAAGTATTTGATACAATAGAAAAACAGAACTTAATATTTGGTACAGAAACCTTTGTTTGCAATTACAGAGGTCAGACGTTTCCTGTAGTTCTTGACCAAGTTTGCACACACCGCAGCAGGGATTTTGGCCCACTCATCCTTACAGATGTTCGTGAGATTTTTCAGGTTTCGGGGCTGTTGCTGGGCAACATTGAGTTTCAACTCCATTTCTAGATTCAAGTCTGGAGACTGGCTAGACCACTCCGGGACCTTGAAATGCTATGGAGCCAATCCTTAGTTGCCTCGCTGTGTGCTTTGGGTCATTGTTATGCTGGAAGACCCAGCAATGACCCATCTTCAATGCTCTTACTGAGGGAAAGAGGTTGTTGGCCAAAATCTCGCAATACATGACCCCATCCATCCTCCATTCAATGCGTTGCAGTCATCCTGTCCCCTTTGCAAAAAAGTACCACCAAAGTATGATGTTTCCCCCACCATACTTCACTGTTGGGATGGTGTTCTTGGGGTTGTACTCATTGTTTTTCTTCCTCCACACAGCAAGTGGAGTTGATACCAAAAAGTTCTATTTTGGTCTCATCTGACCACATGACCTTCTCCTATGACTCCCCTGGATCATCCAGATGGCTATTGGTGAACTTCAAACAGGCCTGGACATGAGCAGCGGGACCTTGCGTGCCCTGAAGGATTTTAATCCATGATGGCGGAGTGTGTTACTAGCGGTAATGTTTGAGTCTGTGGTCCCAGTTCTCTTCAGGTCATTGACCAAGTCCTCTCGTGTAGTTTTGGACTGATTCCTGACCTTTCTTAGAATCACTCTTACACCATGAGGGTAGATCTTGCATGAAGCCCCAGACTGAGGAAGATTGACAGTCCTCTTGTGTTTCTTCCATTTTCTAATAATTGTGTCAACAGTTGTTGCCTTCTCACCAAGTTGTTTGTCAACAGAAATATAGAAAAATTATAGCTCTCAAAATATGGCGATGCAAAAACTTGTTTTTGCAAAAAAAAGCGTCATTTAGTGTGTGATAGTAGCTAAGCATAAATAACTATATAAGTCTGATATAACTGTAATCGCACCGACCCGAAGAATAAAGCCGTATAATCACTTATACCGCTAGTAGAACGGCGTAAAAAAATTAATAAAACCCATTCTTAACATGCTGTTGATTTGGTCAATCTGCCTCACAAAGATCGCAGTAAGTCTCGGCTCACACTTATCCTGTGCTGTATGCCGAGTGCTTACACCGGGGTTTCCATGTAAATCTCTGAAATACGTGATTCAGATGGAACCCCCGGTGTAAAATTCCCTATAATGAGGTAGATGGAGACACTGTGGACTGTCTTATGATTTGTCGGTGTCTTTCTTCTTAAGTGTTCATAAAAGCGCGCTCGGCACACAGTTTTGTGCACCTCTAAAATGAAAGACAATGCTGAACAGAGGTCAGATGGAGTTCAAAGTAACTCTGCTGCCTTATTATAGTAAATGGATCTGTTTGAGGTTTCATCTGAATCATGTCATTTGGAGTTGGAAACCCTGATGTAAATGCTCAGTGTAGAGCACAGGATAAATATGATCCAAAATGTTATGTAAAATGTTCCCAATAAAAGTTTCAACTCAATCCACAAAAAAAACAAGTCCTCACGCAGGTCCGTCATCTGGAAATATATGGGGCTTCCATGTTACTGGTAGCACAAGGACTCTGGAAAAGCGCTATGGCTCCTCGTCCCAAATCCAAATGTTCCCCTTCCTTCTGAGACCCACAGTGTGCCTAAACCACATTTAAAGTCCACATGTTTGCCATTTCTGTAGCAATGAGAGCCCGCTTAATTTACAGGGTACATATCTCCAGAAGCATGATCTTGGCATAATGTACTGGGCACTACATTATATGGTCACTACAATGTATAGGGCACTACAATTTTCGGGCACCACAATGGCAGATTTGCAATTTTCACTCGGCAACATTCACTACTACTTGTTTCTGGAAAACACCCATGGAGTCAAAATCGTCACTACACCAGTATATAAATTCCATGAGGGGAGTAATTTTCAAAATGGGGTCACTTAAGGGGTGATTCTACTCTTCTGGCACTTAGGGGCTCTGTATATGAAGTCTGCAAACTATTCTACAAAAATTTGTTCACCAAGACTCTGTCCGTCCCGAGTCTCACTGTGTGGCTAAGCAGTACTGTGCATATGGGGTGTTACCACGTTCAGCAGAAATTGTGTGACGAATTTTGGTGTCATTTTACTCATTTCCCGATGTGAAAATGTAAAATCTGGGGCTAAAACAATTTTTTTGGTGGTAAAAATTTAATTATTTTTTCTTCACTGACAATTGTATAAAATTCTGTGAGACACCCATGGTGTCAATATGATCACTGCACCCTTAGATAAATTTATTGAGAAGTGTAGTTTGTAAAATGGAGTCACTTATGGGGAATTTCTGCTGTTCTGGTGCCTCATGGGTTGTTCCAGTCGATCATGGCACCCTCAAACCATATGGCACTTCTTCCCATCTGAACTATCCACTGTGTCTCAAAAGTAGTTTTTGACCATATATGGGGTATTCAAGAGAAATTGCATAACAAAATGTACTATTCATTTTCTCCTTTTATCCCTTTTAAAAAGGAAAAACTTGGGCCCATAGCAACATTTTAGTGGAAACAGTGGTAATTTTCCCTTTACGCAGCCCAATGTTATACAATTCTGTAAAACGCCTTAGGGTAAAAAATGCTAAACTACTAAATTCGTCAAGAGGTGTAGTTTCCAGAATGGAGTCACTTGTGGGGGTTTCTGCTGTTTTGGGATGTCAGGGGCTCTTCAAATGTGACATGGCATCCGCAATCTATTCCAGCCAAAATTGCGCTCCAGAACTCAATTGTCGCTTCTTCCCTTCCGAGCCCTGCTGTGTGCAGAAACAGTAGTTTTCCACCACATATGGGGTATTGGTGGACTCTGGAGAAATTGCACAACAAATTATTACTATTGTTCAAAAGAAAAATTGGGAGCTAAAGGAACAATTTGCGAGAAAAATGTATTTTTTAATTTTTACGGCTGAACGTTATAAAATTCTGTGAAGCAACTGTGAGTTCAAGGTGCTCACCACACCGCTAGGTGAATTCCTTGATTCTGGAGGAAACCCAAACAAATATTATGAGAACATACAAACTCCTTCCAGATGTTGTCCTTGGTGGGATTTGAACCCAGGGCCCCAGCACTGCAGTGCGAACCACTGAGTCACTGTCACCATTTTGCCTGTGTCAATAGTTTTCTACCACATATGGGGTATTGGTGTACTCAGGAGAATTTTTATGGTCCATTTTCTCCTGTTAACCTTGTGAAAATGAAAAATTTGAGCCTAAAGCAACATTTTTTGTGGGAAAAATGGATTTTTTCATTTTTAAGGTTCAACATTATAAAATTCTGAGAAGCACCTGTAGGTTCAAGATGCTCACCACACATCTTGATCAATTCCTCGAGAGGTTTACTTTCCAAAAGTACCACATCTTCTAAGCATGAAATGAACAAGTTGGCGACATATTGCAACATCTTTCCTTTTCCATACTTCAAGAACGACCTCTTTTAGAGCCTGGATGCTGGTTGGAGAGTGATGCTTAACTTGTCTCTTCAGAATTCCCCATAAGTGTTCAGTTGGGTTCAGATCAGGAGACCTACTTGGCCTCTGAATCACTTTCACTCTGTTTTTCTTCAAAAATTTAACAGTGGCCTTAGATGTGTATTTTGGATCATTGTCATGTTGGAAAAGTGAACGTCTGCCAAGGGCATGGATTTATGGCAGCATCTTCACTTTCACTATAGAGCAGTACATTTGTGAATTCATGATACCATCAATGAAATGTAACTCCCTGACACCAGGAGCACTCATGCAGTTGACGCGCCCCCTGGGCCGTGGGGTACTCAGTAGCCGGGCCGGTTATTGCTAGGGGAGATGTCACAGTGGCGGAGACCCAGTCTGTGACCCAGGGCGGTCAATAAAAGGGTTTTTTATAGTTTTTATGAAGTGTTCGTGACGCCACCTATGGTATGCGGCTAAAGGGAGACGCCGCTGCAGAGCAGGTCCTCTGGAGCTGTTCTTAATGCAGCAAAGTTGGTTTAGCTCTCCACAGGTAGAGCTTAGCTCCAGGGCAGTGTAGATGTTGTATGAGGTAGATGATGCTGGGCAGTGTAGTGCAGGGGGTGATGGCGCAGCAATAATTCACAGAGACAGTGGGGTGCAATCTTCCGAGTTTACTCACAGTTCTCTCTTCGCTCCTGGTTACAACTGCAGATCATAACTTCCAACGTCGTGCTGCGTTCACCGGGCAGGGGTTCAGCAGTCCCTCAGGTAATTCCAGAGTGCCTGACAGGACCCCGTTCTAGATGTCTTTCTCAGCCGTCTTCCTACGCTGGCTCTCACCCTTCCTGCCCTGCGCCTCACAAACAGTGTCCCAAGCCTGTATCCTCGGATCTTTCTGGGCAACCTGGAGTTCCCTGGATCCTATGTGGCTACCTTTTTAGAGAATGAGTGTGGATGTGGCAACTGCGCCCTGAAATTACAGAAGCCTCTGGTTTCTAGTTGAACTTTGTAATTCTCACTAGTTAGGGGCCGGTCCCCTCTGCGGTTCGATCCCTCCACCGCCTGGTAGATTCGGGCGCACGGGTGGCCTCCATCACTGCCTGTACCCCTGGGATCCTTCCTTCACTCCTGGAGCCTTTCTTCCTGCTCCTTCCCTCTTTAGTCTCTCTCTCCTTCTTTCCTTCTCCTGGCCCTCTCTCACTCAGGCCCGCGCCTCCCAGAGCAGAGCTCCCGCAGAGCTCTTGCTCCCAACTCTTCCTCTGACTCAATCTCCTCAGACTCCCTCTTGAATGTTCCACCCTCTCTTTTTATATCGCTTCTTACTGAGCTCCCCTGAACTACTTCCTCCACCCACACCCACTACATGGTTCCCCCTACTTTGGTTCCCTCCACTCCAGCCAGGTGCAGGGCTCAGCAGAGGAGCGACGCATCTTGCCCCTCCTGCCGGTCTGGAGTAGTGTAGTGTTGGATGCAGGTGTTAGGGTCCCGGGCAGCACTCTATCCTTACCTGAGAGTGAGATACCACACCTCTGGGTGAGATGCAGTACCTCTGTGGCGTCTGAACCCGCAGGGGCGCCACATACTCCCCTGGTAAAACACAGCACGTCCGCGGGCTGGAGCTGAGTAAAACAAGGTTTTAGACATACAATTTTTAGAATGCATTCACATAGAAGAATAATACACAACTTTTTCTTCCCTTTATGGGAGGCACATTACTTGAACGTTACATGTTTCTTATCAAGACTCTTTAAAACATTATAAAACTTTTTCAATACAATTTTCTTCACATTTATAAAACATTCCTCATATAAAACATTTTTCAGCTCAATACAGTGAGATCCATAACTGGGTGTCCATCTCACTGAAGAAGGTGCAATTTTGAGCAACATGAGGGACCCGTCCGAAAACCCTCAACGTAGGCCCTGGGCGTGGCTGCAGGGCATAGATGATCCAGTCGTTGGACCACGTCTTAGGCCACGCCAAAAGGGTTTTTGTTCTGAGGTCTTTGTATATAAAACCAATAACAGGCACTTTAATAAGTGCAAACTATTTACAGGTAAAGTTTTTGGCTGCTCACAGTCCTCAGCCTGTCAGTTTTTGGTACCCTTACCGGGTAGTTAAGTAGATACACACAAACTTCTTCAGTTCACTCAACAATGATGTACCCTTCCGGGTAACTATATACAGTTCAACTTTCAAACAGGGAGTTCAATAGTGGTGCTCCCTCCTGGGAAACACCTGGTTGCTGCAGGCTGACCCAGCCGGGTCATCAGCCTCAGACTGCAGGGGCATATCCTCCACTACCCTGTGTATATTCAGGGCATACCATCCCCGCTCAACCTCGGTGCCTGGTGTAGGTGACGTGGTCACCAGGGTACAGGTCTCTGTCTGGATGTCCTTCCTTGAGGTGGGACTCCACGTCCATGCTGTTGACGAAGAGATCCTTCTCGGCCTGTGGCTCCCTGATGAAGCCCCAGCCGGCTTCCAGGTTACATTTTACAACAGTCCCCTCTGTACGGGGACTGGTTGTGGCTGCTCTTGTCTTGCCGGCCAGAGTCTTCTCTAGGTTACTGGTCTCCATTTTTTGCCAGCGCACCCGCCAGATGCACTGCTCTTTTTCCAGCTGCAGGAGCTCCCACCGGCAATGCCAATGCTCCTCCCGACGTGCAGCCTCCTTCCGGGTATCCCAGGGAAAAACCATGAGGCCCCCCCGGGTTATCCCACAGGAATTGGTCTTCCTCTTCCTGGTGGGCAACTGGGGACTCAGGAGCGGGCAGTAACGGGATGCTCTGGTCTCCCACCTCCGCGGACCTGTCCCAGGCCGTGCGCCCATACACCCATTCGGGTGTGGGAGCAGGCGGCTCTTGAAGGGGGCCTAGGAGCAGGTCCGCCTCACCAGCGCCCAGGGTTGATGGTTCCGGGCCCAGGAGCAGATCTGGGGCGTGAGCGCCCAGGGATGGGGGTTCCGGCAGGGGGACCAAGGATGGGGCAGGGTCAGCCGCGTCCGGGACAGGGACTTGACTCCTACCTGCTCCCGCGACTGACACCTCCTGGTCTGTGTGAGGCTCCGCCGGGGCTGGGGCGCTGCTGATGGAATGCAGCGCTGGCTGCTGCTGGGTCACGATCTTCCCCAGCAGCTCCTCCTTCCAGATAGCAATGGCAGCCTGCTGGGCCTTCTCCATTCTCCGCCTAGCTTCTGTACCTCGGCGTGGAGGAACTCCGTATCCTCCAGGGATAATTTGGAGATCGCCTCCTCCAGGGTGAGGGGCATCTCGGGTTGCTGTAGGCCACGGGTGGGAGCTCGGTCCTGACTCCTCTCCATGTTGCCTGCCGGGTGCGGTCTGTCTGGTCTGCTGGAGACCACACCTTGCCTCCACTGTTTCTCTTATCTTCTCCCCTTTCGGGGGCTTTTCCATGGCTGCTTGCTGTCGGCCACACCTAAGGGCGGCCCCCCCACCTTGATGGACACATCTACATACATGGCCACTGCTGCTTGGGGCGAGCCCCGCTTTTGGCGCCATTCTGGAACCCGGCCCACGATGGGAGGTGGTTTCTTGTTGTCTTTGATCACGCACATAATGGCGCCCGTTCTTCTGGGGCTGGTGCCACATTCAGTATAGAACAGTCTCTAGGCGCACAATACCCGGTGATAACAGGTGTGTTCATATCCTGTTCGTGGCGCCAAAATATGACGCGCCCCCTGGGCCGTGGGGTACTCGGTAGCTGGGCCGGTTGTTGCTAGGGGAGATGTCACAGTGGCGATGACCCAGTCCGTGACCCAGGGCGGTCAATTAAAGGGGTTTTTATAGTTTTTATGAAGTGTTCGTGACACCACCTGTGGTATGCGGCAAAAGGGAGCCGCCGCTGCGGAGCAGGTCCCCTGGAGCTGTTGTTAATGCAGCAAAGTTGGTTTAGCTCTCCACAGGTAGAGCTTAGCTCCAGGGCAGTGTAGATGTTGTATGAGGTAGATGATGCTGGGCAGTGTAGTGCAGGGGGTGATGGCGCAGCAATAATTCACAGAGACAGTGGGGTGCAATCTTCCGAGTTTACTCACAGTTCTCTCTTCGCTCCTGGTTACAACTGCAGATCATAACTTCCCATGTCGTGCTGCGTTCACCGGGCAGGGGTTCAGCAATCCCTCAGGTAATTCCAGAGTGCCTGACTGGACACTGTTCTAGATGTATTTCTCAGCCGTCTTCCTACGCTGGCTCTCACCCTTCCTGCCCTGCGGCTCAAAAACAGTGTGCCAAGCCGGTATCCTCGGATCTTTCTGGCCAACCGGGAGTTCCCTGGATCCTATGTGGCTACCTTTTTAGAGAATGAGTGCAGATGTGGCAACTGCGCCCTGAAAGTACAGAAGCCTCCGGTTTCTAGTTGAACTTTGTAATTCTCACTAGTTAGGGGCCGGTCCCCTCTGTGGCTCGATCCCTCCACTGTCTGGTAGATTCGGGTGCACAGGGGGGCCTCCAGCATTGCCTGTACCCCTGGGATCCCTTCTTCACTCCTGGAGCCTTTCTTCCTGCTCCTTTCCTCTTCATTCTCTCTTTCCTTCTTTCCTTCTCCTGGGCCTCTCTCACTCAGGCCTGCGCCTCCCTGAGCAGAGCTCCCGCAGAGCTCCTGCTCGAAACTCTTCCTCTGACTCAATCTCCTCAGACTCCCTCTAGAATGTTCCACCCTCTCGTTTTATATCGCTTCTTACTGAGCTCCCCTGAACTACTTCCTCCACCCACACCCACTACATGGTTCCCCCTACTTAGGTTCCCCCCACTCCAGCCAGGGACAGAGCTCAGCAGAGGAGCAGCGCATCTTGCCCCTCCTGCTGGTCTGGAGTAGTGTAGTGTTGGATGCAGGTGTTAGGGTCCTGGGCAGCACTCTATCCTTACCTGAGAGTGAGATACCACACTTCTGGGTGAGATGCAGTACCTCTGTGGCAACTGAACCCGCAGGGGCAGCACACAGTCCCAGATGAGGTCACTGTCACCACCATGTTTCACTATATGGACCACTGTGGGTTGGTACCAGTGAACTGCTTGGTTGAGTGATAGCGGTCTCAAAATAGCCCGAGTACATTTCTTGCTGGAATTAAAGGGATTGCCCAGTCCAAATTGATAAGTCTGCAGTCACTATGTGTGACTGCAGACTTATGAATCACCCCCCCAGCGCATGCCCTGTGCATTGTGGGGATTCGCCAGTTTCTGAGCTGGGACAGGCAGGCACGTATGGGTTATACATACTTACGGCTAGAGCCCGTCCAGTGGGCGGGGCCTTGCTCCATACACTTGTATTGAGTGAGGCCACGCCCACTGGCTGGGAGCATGTATAACGCATACATACCCTCCAGTCCCGGCTTAGAGACTGGCGTATCCCAGTGCGTGCTCTGGGGTGATTCATAAGTTTGAAGTCACACACAGTGACTGCAGAGTTATCGATTTGGACCGGAAAACCCCTTTAAACATAATTTTTACATATACTGCTGTAATGCTTAGCTATAATAATGGGATCATTGGAAGTGACCCACTCCTAATACAGTACAGACCAAAAGTTTGGACACACCTCATTTTAAGATTTTTCTGTATTTTCATGACTATGAAAATTGTACATTCACAATGAAGGCATCAAAACTATGAATTAACATGTGTGGAATTATATACTTAACAAAAAAGTGTGAAACAACTGAAAATATGTCTTATATTCTAGGTTCTTTAAAGTAGCCACCTTTTGCTTTGATGACTGCTTTGCACACTCTTGGCATTCTCTTGATGAGCTTCAATAGGTAGTCACCGGAAATGGTCTTCCAACAATCTTGAAGGAGTTCCCAGAGATGATTAGCACTTGTTGGCCCTTTTGCCTTCACTCTGCGGTCCAGCTCACCCCAAACCATCTCGATTGGGTTCAGGTCTGATGACTGTGGAGGCCAGGTCATCTGGCGTAGAACCCCATCACTCTACTTCTTGGTCAAATAGCCCTTACACAGCCTGGAGGTGTGTTTGGGGTCACTGTCCTGTTGAAAAATAAATGATGGTCCAACTAAACTCAAACCGGATGGAATAGCTTGCCGCTGCAAGATGCTGTGGTAGCCATGCTGGTTCAGTATGCCTTCAATTTTGAATAAATCCCCAACAGTGCCACCAGCAAAGCACCCACACACCATCACACCTCCTCCTCCATGCTTCACGGTGGGAACCAGGCATGTAGAGTCCATCCATTCACCTTTTCTGCGTCGCACAAAGACACGGTGGTTGAAATCAAAGATCTCAAATTTGAACTCATCAGACCAAAGCACAGATTTCCACTGGTCTAATGTCCATTCCTTGTGTTGTTTAGCCCAAACAAGTCTCTTCTGCTTATTGCCTGTCCTTAGCAGTGGTTTCCTAGCAGCTATTTTACCATGAAGGCCTGCTGCACAAAGTCTCCTCTTAACAGTTGTTGTAGAGATGTGTATGCTGCTAGAACTATGTGTGGCATTGACCTGGTCTCTAATCTGAGCTGCTGTTAACCTGCAATTTCTGAGGCTGGTGACTCGGATAAACTTATCCTCAGAAGCAGAGGTGACTCTTGGTCTTCCTTTCCTGGGGCGGTCCTCATGTGAGCCAGTTTCTTTGTAGCACTTGATGGTTTTTGCAACTGCACTTGGGGACACTTTCAAAGTTTTCCCAATTTTTCGCACTGACTGACCTTCATTTCTTAAAGTAATGATGGCCACTCATTTTTCTTTACTTAGCTGCTTTTTTCTTGCCATAATACAAATTCTAACAGTCTATTCAGTAGGACTATCAGCTGTGTATCCACCAGACTTCTGCACAACACAACTGATGGTCCCAACCCCATTTATAAGGCAAGAAATCCCACTTATTAAACCTGACAGGGCACACCTGTGAAGTGAAAACCATTTCCGGTGACTACCTCTTGAAGCTCATCAAGAGAATGCCAAGAGTGTGCAAAGCAGTCATCAAAGCAAAAGGAGGCTACTTTGAAGAATCTAGAATATAAGACATATTTTCAGTTGTTTCACACTTTTTTGTTAAGTCCACATGTCTTAATTCATAGTTTTGATGCCTTTAGTGTGAATGTACAATTTTCATAGTCATGAAAATACAGAAATTTCTTTAAATGAGGTGTGTCCAAACTTTTGGTCTGTACTGTATATTAATGGATTGAATCCATTTGATTGGTTCCCTTTAAAGGGAACCTGTTACCCGGTTTTCCCAATATAAAGTACTGCCATCACCTTTACCGCCTGTTTTACAGTATTCTAGGAAGCTGTATATGAGGTTCCAACCACCTCTTCATAGCCCCAAAAATATCTTTTATAATGCCCCCACACGGCGAGGTCTTGTCTGATGGCCGTCTCTGGTCTTAATCCAACACAAAATAGAATCCTACACTCGCAAATATGTGAAGAAGAAAACTTGGATTTATTTGAACTGCTTTCCACAATAAATAATTAAATTGCAGTTCAAATAAAACCATGTTTTCTTCTTTACACATTTGCCAGATTATCTTTTGCATTGAATATATAGAGTGGAATCCTTTCAGGGCACCCACCATTACAGATTGACGTATATTTTTGTTCTTCTGATCTTAATCTGGCGCCTCTTTTCTGGTTGCATATGCAGTCTTTTTCCCTGCTTCATTTGGATTATGCATCCTACATCATCCACATATTGTCCCCCAATCATGCAGGTGTACTTTGGCTCAGAAGGGCAGAGCAAAGTACTGTAATGCGCATGCGCTGGGAGAGGCCAAAGAGAGCTGATAACCCAGAAGTAAAGCCGGCGTATGTAGATTATAGCACTTTGGATATGCAGTGGGGGTTGGGGTTGGAAACTCATATAAATTTTCCTAGAATACTGTAAAACAGGTGGTAAAGGTGGTGGTAGTACTTTATATTGGTAAAACCTGATGACAGATTCCCTTTTAGATACTTTTTAGATATTTTGACATTCTTCATACAGCCCGTCCTACTCCTAATGCATGTGATATGTAGGCTGGGCTGTGATTGATGGTAGATACCATATTGAAATCCTGACAGGGTGCAGTAGATAAATCATACCTTTTTGCTATTTAAATATTGTGGTAGGACGACTCGCTCTGCCACCTCCGGAAGTAGACTCAGGAGCCCGGGTTTTCTTTGCAGGCTTTATTAACAGCATAAAGCTTTGCACTCCAGCCTTACTTGGCTAAACAACAAAACAAAAGATAAACTATAGGACAGTCCATATATGTGCGTGCGGGTCGCTCACACAAGTTATGTCCAGCCTTCAGCTCCCTCCTGAGCTATGGCTGTCCAGTCTGGAGACCTTGCCTCTCCAAACACAACTCAAAGAACAAAAAACAGGACTGAACATTTAAACGTTGCTCAGCCACACCCGAGTTCCTGGAATCTTGCCAGCACTCTCACACCAACTGTGGTAGGACAACTCGCTCGGCCACCCCAGGAAGTAAACATTGCCCAGCCACACCCAGAGGTGGAGGTATGGGGAATGATGTCCCTCCCATCACTATGTCATTCCCCTAAAACCACGCCCTTTAAGTGAGTTAACCCACCAGCATATAACATGCTGGCAGAAAATCCATTGGTTTCAGTTCACACAGGCTAGCAACCTGTGTGACACATACCTCCCCTCATAAATCATACCAGTGACTCTGTTACATATTCCCCCCTCTGCCCAAAGCCGGGGGTTGGGGCACCTTCCGATACCAGAAAGGGAGTTCTAGAAAGGGCATTAGCTTTCCCGTGTTACTTTCCGGGCCTATGCTCTACGTGAAAGTTGAAGTCCTGAAGAGCTAGGAACCATCTAGTTACCCTGGCATTTTTACCCCTCTTTTCTCTCAACCATCTCAGTGGGGCATGGTCTGATACCAACTTAAACTTCTGACCTAGCAGGTAGTATCTATGGCCCACTTTATGGCTAAACACTCTTTTTCTACTATTGCGTAGTTTTTCTCAGAAGATGAAAGCTTCTGGCTCAGATAGAGAATGGGATGTTCTTCCCCATTTATCTCTTGAGAGAGTACGGCTCCTAGACCAACCTCTGAAGCGTCTGTCTGAACCACAAACTCTTTCTTGAAGTCTTGTTCGACCAGGACCGGCTGTTTACACAGAGCTGACTTCAACAGTAGAAACGCGGTTTCCTCCGTCCACTTCACCATGGTTGACCTGGTGCCTTTTAGGAGATCCGTCAGTGGCGCGGCCATCATGGCAAAATTTGGGATAAACCACCATTCCCAGGAATGCTCTCACTTGCTTCTTGGAGAGCCGTTTCGGACAGCAGGTCTGGATTGCCTCTACTTTATTAACTTGCGGCTTTATTTCGCCTCTCCCGACGACATAGCCCAAGTACTTGGCCTCCTCTTTTCCGACGGCACATTTTTTCGGATTTATAGTCAATCCCGCCTTCCTTAGAGCATCCAGAACAGCCTGTAGCTTAGGTAGATGACTAGCCCAGTCTGGGCTAAAGACTACAATGTCGTCAAAATAGGCAGCTGCATACTTCTTATGTGGGGCTAGGATCCGATCCATAGCCCTCTGGAAGGTGGCTGGGGACCCCTGTAGTCCAAACGGCATCCGAGTATATTGAAAGCACCCTTCAGGTGTCGAGAAAGCTGTCTTCTCCTTGGCTGTCTGGGACATGGAGATCTGCCAGTAGCCCTTCGTCAGGTCAAGAGTGGTGATGTACCTCGCCAGTCCAAGCCTCTCCATGAATTCGGAAATAGTAGCAAGAGGTTAAAAATATCAATGTTTTATTTAATCCTGATAAAAAACATATAGAATTATCACCCAGAAGAAAGAGCACTGTGCATATATAAAAATCAGATATGCATATATGCACTCTGAAGAAGAGAACAGACAAAATTCCTGGATTTATACCATTATGAAACCAAGTTTTAAATTTGACTGCGCAATTACAGTTCATATACCCTGTTTCCTACAGGAGGCTCAGAAAAAGCTTAATGATAGTTGTTCCATCACCATGCCACAGTTCAAGCTCTTTTAAATGGGGGGTCCTTTATGCATTATAAATCATCAGACACTCCTATTAAACCACTTATTCAGGGGATAAGAGTGAATATTGTACCCCCTTTTTTTCCTTAACACAGACAAAAATTTACAAGACACAAAATTACCATAATCCTCGATTATAATGTCATGATTGTTGCTTTTTCATAACCTATACATCATCCTGCTTGTCAAACTTTCTTAGCAGCCCATAGATTCTGTCATAATTAATAGGTTTGGCACCGTTTAAACCATTTCAACAATTCTAATATATATAGGCAGATTTATCTGTCCACAGTGTCATATCTTGTACGTCATCTTGCTGCTTATCAAACTCTCTTAGCAGCCCATAGATGCTGTTAGAATTAAATAGTTTGGCACAATTTAAACCTCATAACTTGTACATCATCTTGCTGCTTATCAAACTCTCTTAGCAGCCCATATACACTGTGTGCAGAATTATTAGGCAAGTTGTATTTTAGAGGATTATTTTTATTATTGATCAACAACTATGTTCTCAATCAACCTAAAAGACTCATAAATATCCAAGCTTAATATTTTTGGAAGTTGGAGTGGTTTTTTTTAGATTTGGCTATCTTAGGAGGATATCTGTTTGTGCAGGTAACTATTACTGTGCACAATTATTAGGCAACTTAATAAAAAACAAATATAATCCCATCTCACTTGTTTATTTTCACCAGGTTAACCAATATCAGTGCACAAAATTTAGAAATAAACATTTCTGACATGCAAAAACAAAAACAAAAAAAATTAGTGATGAATATAGCCACCTTTCTTTATGATGACACTCAACAGCCTTCCATCCATAGATTCTGTCAGTTCCTTGATCTGTTTTCGATCAACATTGCGTGCAGCAGCCACCACAGCCTCCCAGACACTGTTCCAAGAGGTGTACTGTTTTCCCTCCCTGTAGATCTCACATTTTATGATGGACCACAGGTTCTCTATGGGGTTCAGATCAGGTGAACAAGGGGGCCATGTCATTATTTTTTCTTCTTTTAGACCTTTACTGGCCAGCCACGCTGTGGAATAGTTGGATGCATGTGATGGAGCATTGTCCTGCATGAAAATCATGTTATTCTTGAACGATACGGACTTCTTCCTGTACCACTGCTTGAAGAAGTTGTCTTCCAGAAACTGGCAGTAGGTCTGGGAGTTGAGCTTCACTCCATCCTCAACTCGAAAAGGTCCCACAAGTTCATCTTTGATGATACCAGCCCATACCAGTACCCCACATCCACCTTGCTGGCATCTGAGTCGGAGTGGAGCTCTCTGCCCTTTACTGATCCAGCCTCTGGCCCATCCATCTGGCCCATCAAGAGTCACGCTCATTTCATCAGTCCATAAAACCTTTGAAAAATCAGTCTTAATATATTTCTTGGCCCATTCTTGACGTTTTATCTTATGTTTCTTGTTCAAAGGTGGTTGTGTTTCAGCCTTCCTTACCTTGGCCATGTCCTTCAGTATCGCACACCTTGTGCTTTTTGATACTCCAGTAATGTTGCAGCTCTGAAATATGGCAAAACTGGTGGCGAATGGCATCTTGGCAGCTTCACGCTTGATTTTCCTCAATTCATGGGCACTTATTTTGCGCCTTTTTTGGCGAACACGCTTCTTGCGACCCTGTTGGCTATTTGCCATGAAACGCTTGATTGTTCCGTGATCACGCTTCAAAATTTTGGAAATTTCAAGACTGCTGCATCCCTCTGCAAGACATCTCACAATTTTGGACTTTTCAGAGCCCGTCAAATCTCTCTTCTGACCCATTTTGCCAAAGGAAAGGAAGTTGCCTAATAATTAAGCACACCTTATATAGGGTGTTGATGTTGACGCGCCCCCTGGGCCACGTTGGGAACCCGGAACCGGGCCTTTCGTGGGACGCTGGGGGTTGTAGTCACCGTGGCGGTGACCCGGTCCCGTGGCTCAGGGTGGTCAAACCAGTGGCAGTCTATTTGTAAGGTTTTAGGTTAATTGTCCGACTACTCCACCCCAAAAGTATGTAGTGTCACATGTGTGAGTCCTGCATCCAACGCGCGTTTCGCTGTCGCTT
The DNA here is from genome assembly GCF_046119375.1 of Phyllobates terribilis. Lineage (NCBI taxonomy): Eukaryota > Metazoa > Chordata > Amphibia > Anura > Dendrobatidae > Phyllobates > Phyllobates terribilis. The sequence continues at coordinate 21,657,547 of NW_027362761.1, read as the reverse complement.
TCTCAAGGATACTGGAAACGCGCGTTGGATGCAGGACTCACACATGAGACACTATATACTTTTGGGTTAGTACCTATTTCTCTATTTACCTTTCACCTTGCGAGTTTTACTATCTTAGTGCAATATCCTTAATATGTTTATACATATAGTTATATTGATTCATTATTTAGCCACTTGGATTTATTTATTATGAATATGATGATAATTATATTTATTTATTTATATATTTACCCTTTATGCAATAGCACAGTGCACTTTTTTGTGGATGTATACACGTGAGATACATATGATTTTTTCGCATGTGATACCTGTCCAATTAATAGGTTAATAATATTTTACCCCAAGTGTTCTCTGTATGTGAGTGTCTTTATCACCTTTCCCTTTTGTTACTGTTTTTGTGTGTTTTAACTATGTTTTTATTATCAAGTATTGAATAAAGGTGATACATTTTACTATTATTTTTGGTGGATGTGTCTATCTTTTGGTTACTTGTTTGGTATTGACACAATCATCGTATTTACTTATATGTATTTGTTGTGACTTCCTGTTCTTCTGTAGGCCCTTGAGGGGCTGGCTGGAGAAAGGTGAGGACGGGTACCACGACTGCGTTGTTGATTTGAGTCCAGGACCAGGGAAAGTCTCCGAGTACGGTACTGATCATTTCTTCCCTTTCCTCTGCGGGTTGAGGGTTCTCTTGATCTTCGTCTGGGCTTTGCAGCTGCTCGGGACACTTTTTCAGGTGGTCTCTGGAAACAATGGCTGTGGTCTCTCCTCCATCCTTACTGATTACACAGACTTTTGGGTTATCATGACTTGAAGGCAGTACTGTGTACGGGTCCTTCTCCCACTGGTCGTCCAACTTGTGGAGCCGCCTTTTTCTCTTCAAGACCTGCTCTCCAGGTACCAGGGGAACAGCGGGATCACGCTGGTTATAAGTCTTCTCTTGCCTTTCTCTTGCTTGAGACAGACTTCGCTCGACGCTCTCCTGTACTTTCCGATACTGCTGCTGCCGTTCTGTATCCCAGTCTGCCTCTGGCGAGGTGTCCTCAGGTGTCAGGACTCCCATATCCAGGTCAATAGGCAGCTTACCAGGTCTTGCTCTCATTAGGTTAGCCGGGGTACAGTTGGTGGAACCTACGGGGATGTGATTATACAAGTCCACCAGATCAGGCAGTTTTTCAGGCCACAGACTGCGTTCTTCCAGGGGCAACGTTTTTAGCAAGTCTATCACCACCTGGTTCATTTTCTCACATAGTCCGCTGGTCTGAGGGTGATAGGGCGTTGTTCTTATCTTCCTGCAGCCATACAGATTGCAGAACTCTTGGAAGACCTCCGCTTCGAAGGCTGGCCCTTGGTCAGTCAACACTTGCTCCGGATACCCGTGTGGATGGCAGAAGTGCTGCTGGAAGGCTCTAGCTGCTGTTTGAGCCATTAAGTCCTTGACAGGGACCACCACCAGGAATCGGGAGTAGTGATCTACGATGGTGAGGGCGTAGACGTACCCAGATTTGCTTGGAGCCAGTTTCACATGGTCCAGGGCTACCAGTTCCAGTGGCTGCCTGGTGATGATGGGCTGCAGGGAAGTCTTCTGGCTGGCACGGTCTCTTCTTCTTAGGCTGCATGGGCCACAGTCTCTGCACAACCTCTCGATGGCTCTTCTACCCAGTAGAATCGTCCACGCAACAAGAACTCCAGCTTCTTCCATCCGAAGTGTCCTGCTCCGTCGTGGTATGCCTCCAGAACCATAGCCGCTTCTCGTCTTGGGACCACTACCTGCCAGGTCAGCTCATGTGTTCTAGAGTTGACCATTCTCCGGCACAGCTTTTCCTTGTAAAGAAACAGTCTACTTTTCTCCTTCCACAGTTGCTTGGTCTCCTCCGGAGCATCTGGGCCAAGACGGGCATTAGCCTGTGTCAGCATTTCCTTCACCAGACGGACTGCGGGATCACTGTCTTGTGTCTCCGCCAAGCTGTAGTGGGGTAAGGGATTGAACGTAGCAGAGCGCCTGTCCCTTACACGGTGGGAATACAGGGTAATCCCATGACGGTGGAACGCAGGGAGTTCGGCTTCTTCCAGTTCTTCTGGATCTTCCCCTACGTCCGGTAAGTTTGGCATTCTGGACAGGGCATCCGCGTTCGCATTTGAGCGTCCCGCCCGGTATTTGATGGTGAATTCATAGTTGGACAGGCGGGCCATCCATCTCTGCTCCAGGGCACCAAGTCTTGCAGTGTCCAGGTGTGTCAACGGGTTGTTATCCGTGTACACAGTGAACTTGGAAGAGGCAAGGTAATGCTTGAAACGTTCGGTCACTGCCAGGAATTCTAGCTTGAATGAGCTATAATTCTCAGGGTTTCTCTCTGTGGGCCATAGTTTTCGGCTGGCGTAAGCGATTACCCGTTCTTTCCCCTGCTGAATCTGGGACAGTACGGCTCCTAGCCCGATGTTGCTCGCGTCCGTGTGGAAGATAAAGGGCTGGCTGTAGTCAGGGTATGCCAGGATTTCATCCCCCGTGAGGGCCATCTTCAGCTGGCGGAAGGACTCCTCTTCCAGCTTTTCCCACCTGAAGGGTGGATTCTGGTTTTTGGCCTTCCTGGATTGACCTATCAGGAGGTCCTGCATAGGAGCTGCCATTTTGGTGAAACCGGGAATGAATCTTCGGTAGTAGCCTACCAACCCGAGGAACTGCCGCACTTCCTTTATGCTGGAGGGTCTTGGCCAGTCTTTAATCACGATGATCTTATCGGGGTCGGGAGCCACACCGTCAGCACTCACCACATGTCCCAGGTACTGCACCTTTGGTTTCAGCAGGTGACACTTGGAGGGTTTCACCTTTAGGCCGTAGCTTGCCAGGGCGTCAAACACTTCTGCCAGGTGTTTCAGATGGTCCTCGTAGGTTTTGGAATAAACGATGACATCGTCCAGGTATAACAGGACCGTCTCTAAATTCCGGTGTCCCAGACAGAATTCCATCAACCGCTGGAAGGTTCCTGGTGCGTTGCAGAGCCCGAACGGCATACAGTTCAATTCGCTGAGACCCATCGGGGTGGTGAATGCAGTCTTCTCCTTGTCTGCCTCTGCTACAGGAACCTGCCAGTACCCGCTAGTAAGATCCAAAGTGGAGAAGAAGTTAGCAGATTTTAATGCAGCTAAAGATTCTTCTATTCTAGGTAACGGGTACGCATCTTTGTGTGTGATACGGTTGACCTTTCTGTAGTCTACACACCTTCTCATTGTGTTGTCCTTCTTTTTCACTAGAACTAGTGGAGCTGCCCAGGGGCTACAGCTGTCCCTGATTACCCCAGCCTCCTTCATGTCCCGCAACATCCCCTTTGCATGCTGATAGTGTGCAGGGGGTACAGGTCGGTATCTTTCCTTTATGGGTGGATGGTCTCCTGTGGGGATGTGATGTTCTACCCCCTTTACTCGCCCGAAGTCTAGCGGGTGTTTACTAAAGATTCTTTCGTACTCCTGAACCACCCGGTAGACTTCCTGTTTTTGGTGTGAGGGAGTGGTGTCAGTACCCAAATGCAGTTGCTGACACCAGTCCTCCATTTGTTTCTTAGAGCCGTTACCTTCCTCTGGTTGAGATGGAGGCAAGGGTTCTACGGCCTTTACAGAATTTTGGTTTATGGTGAACAATTTGGCTAGCGTGGCATACCGGGGCAGGTGTACTTCTCTCTCCCCGATATTTACGATTCGGACAGGTACCCTCCCATGACGTACATCGACCACTCCCCGTGCTGTCAAAATGGTGGGCCTACTGTCTGAGTAGACGGGCTCTACCATGGCTTGGTAGTCTCTACCTCTTAGACCAATAGCTGCCCGGCACCATATCATCATCTCAATTTTCGGGGGCATGGCAATAGTGAACGGGTCACACATTCTCACGCTACCAATCTCACCACCAGATAATTCCACCTGTTGCTTTTCATCAGTGCCCGGATCTCTTTTTGGAGGACACGCTGCTGGCTGGAACTGGCGTTCTTGGCAACCTGCGGTAATATGAGAATCACCTCTGCAAGACAATTTTCAATCACGTTAGTTCCCAAGGTTATTCTAGGGTGACTCTCATGACGGTCAATGTCCACAATGATCAGTCCTTGTGCAGCCAGTTCGACTTTACCGATTTTAATGGTCACCTCTTTGAATCCCACCTGCGGCACGGGTTGACCATTGCTGGCGATGATACTCAGGTCGTCATCTGGGTAGCGGGTTATGTCCGAGTCATTCCAGTACCGCTTAAAGAGCACGTACGGGATGGTAGTTACCTGTGACCCGGTGTCTAGTAGGGCACTCATTGGAATGCCATCCAGTACCACATTATCATGAGGGTAATATTATAAATTGCACCATGAAATTTGTTGTGCTATGATGAAAAAGCATAGTTTTTTGCTCCGTTTTTTATTTATTTTTATTACGGTGTGCACAGAAGGAGTTAATTAGTGTGACAGTTTTATAGATCGGGTTGTTTCGGACGTAGTGATACCAAATATGTGTACTCTTTTTGTTTTTGCATAAATATACGGATTTATTGGTTTAATATTTTATTTATTTATTTTTATTTATTTTGTGATTTTTTTTTAACAGTTTGAAAACATTTTTTAGAGTTTTTTTTTACTTAGTCCCTGTATGGGACATAAATTTTTATTTTTCGAATCACTGTTCTCATGCAATCTAATAGACATGTATTGCATTGCATGAGAAGTTTGCTGACAGTTTCACACTGTCTGTCTCCTACTGGACTCAGCTGCAGCCTGAGCTCAGCAGGACACCATATATGGCAGATCTGGTGGCGGTCATGTGACCTCCAGCTGCCATAACAACGGCAGGTCCTGGAAGGCATCAGGGGGCCGTCGGAGAGGTAAGTGGACGACCCCCTCTCCTCTCACTATCTTCTATATGCCGCGATCACTATAGATCGTGGCATATAGAAGATAGCAAAGGGTTAACATCATTGGGACCTGATCCAATCAGGTCCCGATGATGTCACCTGTCAGAGCTGTCGCTCTGATCCGCAACCACAGCACTTGCAGGACCCTGGGGGTCCTGAGGGCTGCGGGACCACCGACCGTTCATAAACGTCGGCGCTGCACAGAGCCCAGGCAGCGCCGACGTTTATGTACAGTGGGCGGTCGGGAAGTGGTTAAAAGAGAAGACAAAAAATCTTGTCTGGATCTGGGCATAACTGAAGACCTTTTACAAGATGTGAGATTTCTTTATCATTTGGATGAAAATATACCTATGATCGATGGAAATGGGCCCTTTACAAATTTAAAAAATAAAGGCAACAAAATGCCACCTCCTTCAGGTGATTTGAGCTCCATTGATGTGTTTCTTAATCTGGTCTCTGAAGATATTATGAACCTTGAGTCACAAAACACGAGAGTGCATTACAACTTAACTAGACAACAGATGGTGAGTCTACATAGACTGGAGCTAGACATGAATATAGTTATAAAACCATCTGACAAAGGTAGGAATCTAGTCATTATGGATATAAAGGACTATAAACATCTCTGTATGGGCATTCTGGATGACAATTTGGGTTATGAGAGATTAGGAAAAAATCCCATAAAAGACCTAATTGGAGGTTTGAGAGAGATTGTGGACGAGGGTTTCAAAAATGGTGTTATAACAAAAGAGGAAAAAAATTTTTTGGTTCCAACACACCCAACTTTTTATAGTTTGCCAAAAATACATAAAAGGACGAACCCCTTAAAGGCTAGACCTATCATATCTGGAGTGGGAAGTCTCACACAGAACATGGGTATCTACCTAGATGAAGTTTTGAGATCATTCATGGTGTCCCTGAGTTCGCATGTCCGAGATACAACCGATTTTCTAAGTAAAATTGACGATATACATCTTGAAGAAGGTATGATCTTGGGAAGTATAGATGTTGAAGCACTCTATTCTATTCTTCTATTCCACATGAAAAAGGATTTAAAGCTGTTGACTATTTTCTCCAAACCAGGGGATGTCAGTATAATAGACATAATGCTTTTGTTTTGAAGGCCCTTCACTTTTGCCTAACGTATAATGTCTTTCTCTTCCACAACCAGTACTTCCACCAGCTCAGGGGCACAGCGATGGGGAGCTCTTGTGCCCCCTCGTATGCAAATCTGCTTCTGGGCTGGTGGGAAGAAACCCAGATATTTAGTAACCCCCCTATCCCAGGGATTGAGAGGGTGGTCATTTGGTTAAGATACATTGATGACATTTTTGTGATATGGAAAGGAACTGAGAATGACTTTGTGAGCTTTGTGGAAGGGCTTAATGTGAACGATATAGGTCTACGATTCACATATGAAGTGAATCGAGAAAAACTAGCATTCCTTGATGTCCGCATCCAAAAAGGGGAAAACGGCGAACTAATCACAAGCACGTTTAGAAAACCCATTGCAACTAATTCCCTTTTGAGATGGAACAGTGGACATCCTGCCCCACTCAAGAAGGGTATCCCAAAGGGACAGTACTTGAGGATACGCAGGAATTGTTCTAATATCAACAAATTCAAAGAACAAGCGGATGATTTGAGACAGCGTTTTTTAGAAAGAGGTTACCCCAGGGGGATTTTGACAGAGGCATACAAATCCTCCTTGATGAAAGATAGAAAAGATCTCCTCAGACCAGCTGTAAATAACAAACTGGAAAATAAGTCTAGATTTATTACTAGATTCTCAAACCGTGCAAATGACATTAGAGAAATTCTCAAACGTCATTGGCCAATTCTGCTAATGGATGCGGACATCAATGAAAATATACATGACATCCCCCAAATTACCTTCGATCATTAAGAGATAGACTAGTCATTATAAACAGTCCCCTCAGACAACATAGTTGGAAGCAAAAATGAAGGGTTGCTATAAATGTGGAGATTGTATGGCATGCAGATCGGTAAAACAAACAAAAGTTTTCATGAGTAACAACATAAAAAGGGAATACAACATTAGGCATTTCATCAATTGTCGAAGTGTAGGTATAATCTATAAAGCAACGTGCGAATGTGGGGCCGAATATGTTGGAAAGACGAAAAGGAAATTTAGGAAAAGAATCAGGGAACACATTCGTGACACCATAAATAAGAGAAACACCCTCATCGCCAATCATTTAAACAACTTTCATGGAGGAAACACTGATAAAATAACATTTGTGGGGATTGATAAGGTTCCTTCCCCCCAGAGAGGGGGCGATTGGGATAGAATGATCCTACAAAAAGAATCCAAGTGGATCTTTTAGTTAAAAAGAGTACACCCAACTTGACTCAACGAACAACTATCCTTCATCCCTTTTCTCTGAGATTATAGGTGAGAGAATAGGAGTGAAATTTAGGGACAGCCGCCGTTGAGTGAGGGCGCCACTGCGTAGGTCCCTTAGGGTGCCAACCTCCGCGTGAGGTAGGTGACAGTATAGGAAAGGAACCACAAGTAAGGGAATATTTAGACCACCTTATCTTATTTCCAAGAAGATCTCCCTCACTGTATTTTCCTCTGTTTTACACTAGCCCCTCATTGTTGTTCGGACATGCGAACTCAGGGCCCCCACCTTCTATATTTTTCAAATTGCTATAACTGACTTTTGACAAATTATCGGTCTAGAACTTTACTTTGGTCCTATATTCATGTGTGTATGATTGTTGCTATTGACAGGAACTGGCACATGCTTATATAGATGAGATCTTCTTTGGAAGAACAGTTTCCAATGACCTTTAAGTACTACTTTATATATTGGGGATAGGGAAACACCTTGAGGGTGGACTACACCCCATAATATGCCCCCTCAGTGCATTCTGCAATATAATTGTGCCCTTTGAGGTGGTAGGTATGACCCTAACCCCGCAAACGCAGGCTCCGAGATGTATGTGACGGTTCTGGAACGTGGTGCGTTCCACTTCGGAGCTTGCGTTCGATGGGCCGGATATACGTCACGGAGAAACCGGAAGTGACTCGAAATACCGGCCGCGAGTGCATGCGCAATAGGAGACTTTGCGCTCCAGCGTGCGTGTCAGGATACAGGCATGACTATGGAACGCAACTCTATAGGGACACTTAATACTGGAAATGCATACCATATGGCAGATTGGGTGGTCAGCATATAAAATGTACACAGCTCACTAACAGTGTCAGACATTCTTGGAAGATGGCATAAGGCTCTTAGCTCCCCTGATGAATAATGAAACGCGTCAGGAGCCGCAGCACTGCATAATCTGCACGGACACTAATGAAGGCGACTTCAGGACGGATAAGTCTGCCTAGATATATTAGAATTGGTGAAATGGTTTAAATTGTGCCAAACTATTTAATTGTAACAACATCTATGGGCTGCTAAGAGAGTTTGATAAGCAGCAAGATGACGTACAAGTTATGACACTGTGGACAGATAAACCTGCCTATATATATTAGAATTGTTGAAATGGTTTAAACGGTGCCAAACCTATTAATTATGACAGAATCTATGGGCTGCTAAGAAAGTTTGAAAAGCAGCATGATGTATAGGTTATGAAAAAGCAACAATCATGACATTATAATCGAGGATTATGGTAATTTTGTGTCTTGTAAATTTTTGTCTGTGTTAAGGAAAAAAAAGGGGGTACAATATTCACTCTTATCCCCTGAATAATTGGTTTAATAGGAGTGTCTGATGATTTATAATGCAAAAAGGACCCCCCATTTAAAAGAGCTCGAACTGTGGCATGGTGATGGAACAACTATCATTAAGCTTTTTCTGAGCCTCCTGTAGGAAACAGGGTATATGAATTGTAATTGCACAGTCAAATTTAAAACTTGGTTTCATAATGGTATAAATCCAGGAGTTTTGTCTGTTCTCTTTTTCAGAGTGCATATATGCATATCTGATTTTTATATATGCACAGTGCACTTTCTTCTGGGTGATAATTCTATATGTTTTTTATCAGAATTAAATTAAACATTGATATTTTTAACCTCTTGCTACTATTTCCTGATTGATAATTGAGGTTATCCATACTAGCTGTATTGTTGTTCTCCATGAGTTCGTTGACGCAGGGCATCGGGTATGCGTCACAATTGAATACCTCATTCAGCTGGCGGTAGTCATTACAAGATCTCCATTCTCCATTGGGTTTTGGCACAAGGACGATTGGGCTCGACCACCCACTCTTTGACTCCTCTATTACCCCGAGGTCTAGCATCCTCTTTACCTCGTTGGAGATCACCTTCCGGCGTGCTCCCGGCATCCGGTATGGCTTCACATTCACTCTTACATGTGGCTCTGTAAGTACGTCATGCTCTACCACCTGAGTTTGCCCCGGCAACTCTGAGAACAACTCCCGATTTCCCTGTAGTAGTTCTCGACATTGTTGCTTCTGGGCCGGCGATAGAGTCTCTGCTATAGTGACGTCTTCCACTTTGCCTTCAGGAGCGGCTCCCAGGCAAGGAGTCTCCACCGGTTCCCAGTCCCACCACGGCTTGAGCAAGTTCACATGGTATACTTGGTGTGGCTTTCTTCGGCCAGGCTGGTGGACTCGGTAGTTCACTTCATTGAGTTTCTCCACTACCTCATACGGGCCTTGCCACTTGGCCAAGAATTTACTTTCGACAGTGGGAATGAGACCCAGAATGCGATCCCCAGGCTGGAACTGTCTCAGCCTTTCTGACCGGTTATACACCCTCGCCTGGGCTTCCTGCGCCCAGAGGAGATGTTCCTTCACGATGGGCATCACTTTCGCCATTCTCTCCTGTAACTGGGCGACATGTTCGATGATGCTCCGGTGGGGGATGACCTGGCCTCCCAGGTTTCCTTGGCGATATCTAGGAGACCCCTTGGATGCCGACCAAGCTCAAACGGAGAGAAGCCAGTGGAGACTTGGGGAACTTCCCTGATGAAAAACAGTAGAAACGGAAACAGGTAGTTGTAGCATCGGCGTCTCTGCCTCCTGCCAGACAGAGATGCCGTTCCCCTCACCGCCATGGTCCCGGTCCGGCATCCTCCAGTTCCCCTGCTCCTGCTGCTGTTGCACGCACCACTCACAGCTTCCTGGGCACTGTGCTTAGGACGCGCGCGCCTTCCTAATGAGTCCCTGGCCAATGGCCGGAGGACCACTCCTATATTAAGCACCTCCTCCAAAATGGAGGTGCCTGTGCAAGGTTGTTGTTTGTGTGCCAACACTCTCCTCAGCCCTCAGGTTCCAGTACCTGCCAGCATGTCTGTTAGCCGTGCCTGCCAGCCTGTCTATCAGTCGTGCCCGCCAGCCTGTCTATCAGCCGTGCTCGCCAGCCTGTCAGCCGTGCCCGCCTGCCTGACTACCCGGATCACCTGTCAGGCCACCTGCCGTGACCACCTGCTTGCCTACCTGGATCACCTGTCTGGGCACCTGCCGAGCCCGCCTGCCTGCCTACTCGGATCACCCGTCAAGCTACCTGCTCTGCTCATTCGCTGTACCAGTCAACTTCAGCCATCTGACGCTGGGAATCGCCTGCTCTCACACAAGGTCGGTCCCAGAGTGGCACCTGGTCCACCTGCCTGGTCCCTCCCTGGTTCACGGAGTCGATTAAGCCGCTGTGTGGTCAGGGTCGGTACGAGTTGGCACTTAGTTACGCCCCTCTGGTCCCTCCTTGCATCTCAGCACAGAGGTTCCACCACCCGGACCTGTAACAGTAGTCCTAGTCTCAACCATCCTTCTCGACAACCTTTTTGAGCATTGCTTTCAGAGTCTTATTAAAGCACTCCACCAGGCCATCGGTCTGCGGATGGTAAACGGGGGTTCGCAGCTGGGTAATTCTAAGCACTTTACACAGCTCCTTCATCATCTTGCTCATGAATGGGGTTCCTTGGTCCATCAGGATTTCCTTTGGCAGGCCGTTCCTGGCAAAGATGTGGACAAGTTCCCGAGCTATGCTCCTACTGGAACGAGTTCCTTAAGTGTACCGTGATGCATAGTCCATGATGACCAAGATATATTGAGACCCCGGGCCGATTTAACTAAGAGGCCCACTAGGTCCATGGAAATCCTCTCAAATTGAACTTCTATCACAGGTAGGGGATCAAAGGGGCTACGGAAGTGGCAGGTGGGCGCGGTTATCTGGCAGGTGGGGCAGGACCTACAATAGTTTAAGATCTCCCAGTAACATCCTGGCCAATAAAACCTCCTCACTATTCTCTCCTGAGTTTTTTCCACCCCTAGGTATCCCCCCAGAATATGTGAGTGTGCCATATCCAGTACCCTCCGTTGATATGGTCCCAGCACTAACAGCTGTTCCACTGTCTCACCGCCCCTTAGTTTAGCCACTCGATATAGCAACTCCCCCTGAACTGCAAAGTGGTGGAACCTGGTATCGGTCCCCAGCTCTTGGGCAACCCCATTACATACAGTTACCTGGTCAAACGCCCCCTTTAAGGTCAGGTCCCGAACTTGCTCAGTCCCAAAGTTTTTTCCAGTAACATCTAAGTCAGGGAGGTCGGCCTCCTCGGTCACCGTCTGGCCCATGCACTGGCAAGGACGCACAGTGGGAACTCATCCACTTGAGACTTTGTCAGGGGTTCTTCTCCAGGGACCTGGCTTTTCCCCATGCTACTTAGTCCGGTTCCCTTCCCCCACAAGTCCCAAAATAAAGAAAAATCACGGCCCAGTATGACGGGATGTATCAGGTCCTTAACCACCCCAAACTCATGGGACTGGGCACCACTGTCTGTTCCCACTGTCACTGCGGCCACGGGATAGTCCTTGGCGTCGCCACGGATGCACCAAACGCCCACAGTTTTGGAAGGGATCAACTGGTGAGGAAGGGTAGCTCTTATTAAGGTTACCAGTCTCCCAGAGTCCAACAGTCCAAGCACCTTTGCTCCATTAATGGATACGGCACATGCCTGCGGCCCCTCGCCGGGTCGACAGTCCGCACTGCAGGCTGGATAAGCATAGTAGGAACCCCATCTTCCTAGACTGCAGTCCATGGGCTCAGGGGACATATGACACCGGGTGGCTACGTGTCCAGGGTTGTGACACCACCAACAAACTATATCTTTAACAACAGTTCTTGTGGCACCTTCAGTGGGAGTGGGACGCCCCCCAGTGGTGGCTCTAGACCCCTTCCGTGGTGAAACCGCCCCCTTTTGGGTATCCCAGTACGGAGAAGTGACTATATCCGTTTTCCGGAGGGATTTCTCAACCACCTGATACCTCTCTACCAGGCCGATGAAGTCATCTGCATTCTGGGGATCGCCTTGGGCAACCCAAGTCTGTACCGACCTGGGAAGGGAGTGCACGAATCTATCAATCACCACCCGCTCAACCATCTGGGCCGGAGTGGAGGACTCTGGCTGCAACCACTTCTGAACGAGATGCAGTAGGTCAAACATCTGCGAGCGAGGGGGTTTGTCGCTGGCATACGCCCAGTGGTGAACTCGTTGGGCTCTCACCACCATATTCACTCCCAGGCGTGTTAAGATCTCTGTCTTTAGCTTGGCATATTCCTTGCCATCCTGCAGTGCCAAGTCGTAATATGCCTTTTGGAGTTCACCCGACAAATATGGCGTCAGAACCTCTGTCCACTGTTCTGGTGGAAGTCTCTCCCGATCAGCCACCCTCCCAAAGACTGTCAGAAAGGCTTCAACATCATCCCCAGGGGTCATCTTCTGCATGGCCCGTCTTACCGCCTTCCTGACGTGTGAGTCATCAGTCGGCCCTGGGGGTCGGGCGGTTGCTCTGCTTTGGATGGCATCCGCCAGAAACTGTATCTGCTGTTGCTGCTCCTGCTGGTGCTTTTGGTGCTCCTGCTGGTACTGCTGCTGCTACTTTTGCTGCAACTGCATGCTCTGCTGGCTCTGCACCAGGTGCTTAATGAGCTCCTCCATGCTGCCGGACATCTCTGGCTGGCTTGCGGCCCTCACCCAGGACATCCACCAGTCTCTGTGGCAGGTACACGAGTTCCTGGAATCTTGCCAGCACTCTCACACCAACTGTGGTAGGACAACTCGCTGGGCCACCTCAGAAAGTAAATATTGCTCAGCCACACCCGGAGGTGGAGGTATGGGGAATGACGTCCCTCCCATCACTATGTCATTCCCCTAAAACCACGCCCTTTAAGTGAGTTAACCCACCAGCATATAACATGCTGGCAGAAAGTCCATTGGTTTCAGTTCACACAGGCTAGCAACCTGTGCGACACATACCTCCCCTCATAAATCATACCAGTGACTGTGTCACAATATATTTAGAAAACTGTTTAATATTTAAATGTCTATTATTTATTTTATTTTAGTACATTTCTCGGAGAATCCCTTTAAAGGGAACCTGTCACCAGAAAAATGCAGTCCAATCTGTAGACATCATGTTATACAGCAAGGGTAGCTGAGCAGATTGATATATAGTTTTGTGAAAAAAAGGTTCAGTATGACCTATGTTTTCATCATTTAACCCTCTGCTCTTTCTCGGATTTTGGGTCCACTGGGTGGTCAAATCAGAGACTCACTACTTTCTTTGTATAAGAGTGCATAGAAAGAAAGTTGTCAGTCACTGATATGACCACCCAATGGACCCAAAATCCAAGAAAGAGCAAAGGTGTAAATGATGAAAACACTGGTTATACTAGTGAATCTTTTCTCACAGAGCGATATATCAATCTGCTCAGCTCCTCCACCTCTATAACTTGGTGTCTGCAGATTGGACTGTATTTTTGTTGTGACAAGTTCACTTTGAAAATAATGAAAAACGAAATTTGGCTATGGAATATTTCAATTTAAGAGGGAAAAGTGCCCAAGTTACTATTACATGTTCTTGTTACTTGTTTTCTAGCATATTTCTAATATACCAGTGTTAATATTAGAAAATAAAGGAAATAGATGACATTGTTAATTTATATTTATTACTTTTAGTCTTTTCTAGAAGCAGCAAGCTTAATGAATCAACTCTCACACAAACACCAAGTCCTCCTTCATGGCGTATGTGTTGGAAAGCAGAGTAAGTGTTTGGTTCACATTGTCCTGTTGCTATATGTTGAATGGAAATGCACCGGTATTCTGCCTTAATTTGAGAAAGTTTTTTGCTGTATGTTAGTAAGTTTTCCCCAGTGTCTTTTGTTACCTGTCACAGCATGGACTCCCTTTTACTTCTCCACTCTTCTTACCCAATAGTCACAGTAGAATCTTTTTTTCCCAGTAAGCATGGCAGTGCTCTTTTCCACGGTTGTCACAGATCACTTCCGCTAGCTCTTCCTGAAGCAGGGCCACCCACAGACACATTTCAAGGGAAACCTGTCCCTTTCCAAAATATAACTGTGTGCTAATACAACTACTGCTCCCTACAATCCCACTTTATTATTCTGGTACATTATAGGCCCTCTTGTCCTATACATAGAAATATTTCTCAGCTTCCAGCAGCTCTTTCTAACTTTTCTGTGTGACTTGCTTCATAGGTATTTTTAATCCGCTAATTTGTCTTTATTCTTTCTCTTATTTTGCCAGGGTTATTTTTGGGGCTTCAAAGCATTTTTTTAATATAGTGTTATGGTTAAGTTACAATATTTTTAACTTACAGTAGTTGTCCTAGAAAATATTAATATTTTAATTTGATAAACCACTGTTTTGCAATGCAAAATGACAGCCATTTCTGTGTATATATTATTTTTCAGTTGTAATGGTTCAGGAATTCGCCTTTCTGGGTGCTCTAGATCTTTATCTGAAACGAAGGCAACAGAAAGGCCCTATACCTATCAGCTGGAAGCTAGAAGTTGTCAAGCAACTTGCATATGCCCTTTGCTACATGGTAAGGCTCTGACAGCGACAACCAATAAATCTGTGTGTGGATGCATATACGACTCGTATATACAGTGGCATGTAAAAGTTTGGGCACTCCTGGTCAAAATTACTGTTATTGTGAACAGTTAAGCAACTTTAAGATTAAATAATCTCTAAAAGGCCTAAAGTTAAAGATGACACATTTCCTTTGTATTTTAGGCAAAAAAATATATATTTTCATCTTTTACATTTTAAAAATTACAAAAAGGAAAATGGGCTGATTCAAAAGTTTGGGCATCCTGCATGTTTAGTACTTAGTAGCACCCCCTTTTGAAAGTATCACAGCTTGTAAACACTTCAATTCTTGTTTGAGGGATTTTCATCCATTCTTCCTTGGAATATTCTGCCAGTTCTATGAGATTTCTGGGTCATCTTGCATGCACTATTTTGAAGTCTAGCCACAGATTTGTGTTGTTGTTCAGATCAAGGGTCTGAGAGGGCCATTGTAAAGCCTTCAGCTTGCACCTTTTGAAGTATTTGTATTTTGAGGTGTGTTTAGAATCATTATCCATTTGTAGAAGTCATCCTCTTTTCAACTTCAGCTTTTTTACAGATATTGTTATGTTGGCATCAAGAATTTGTTGAAATTTAATTCAATCCATTCTTCCCTCTACCAGTGAAATGTTCCCCATGCCATTGCCTGCAACACAACTCCAAATCATGATTGATCCACCCCCATGTTTAATGGTTGGTGAGATGTTTTTTTCCCGAAATTCTGTGCTTTTTTCTCCACACATACAGTACAGACCAAAAGTTTGGACACACCTTCTCATTTAAAGATTTTTCTGTATTTTCATGACTATGAAAATTGTACATTCACACTGAAGGCATCAAAATTATGAATTAACACATGTGGAATTACATACTTAACAAAAAAGTGTGAAACAACTGAAAATATGTCTTATATTCTAGGTTCTTCAAAGTAGCCACCTTTTGCTTTGATGACTGCTTTGCACACTCTTGGCATTCTCTTGATGAGCTTCAAAAGGTAGACACTGGAAATGGTTTTCACTTCACAGGTGTGCCCTGTCAGGTTTATTAAGTGGGATTTCTTGCCTTATAAATGGAGTTGGGACCATCAGTTGTGTTGTGCAGAAGTCTGGTGGATACACAGCTGATAGTCCTACTGAATAGACTGTTAGAATTTGTATTATGGCAAGAAAAAAGCAGCTAAGTAAAGAAAAACGAGTGGCCATCATTACTTTAAAAAATGATGGTCAGTCAGTGCGAAAAATTGGGAAAACTTTGAAAGTGTCCCCAAGTGTAGTTGCAAAAACCATCAAGCGCTACAAAGAAACTGGCTCACATGAGGACCGCCTCAGAAAAGGAAGACCAAGAGTCACCTCTGCTTCTGAGGATAAGTTTATCCAAGTCACCAGCCTCAGAAATCGCAGGTTAACAGCAGCTCAGATTAGAGACCAGGTCAATGCCACACAGAGTTCTAGCAGCAGACACATCTCTTCAACAACTGTTAAGAGGAGACTTTGTGCAGCAGGCCTTCATGGTAAAATAGCTGCTAGGAAACCACTGCTAAGGACAGGCAACAAGCAGAAGAAACTTGTTTGTGCTAAAGAACACAAGGAATGGACATTAGACCAGTGGAAATCTGTGCTTTGGTCTGATGAGTCCAAATTTAAGATCGTTGGTTCCAACCACCGTGGCTTTGTGCGACGCAGAAAAGGTGAACGGATGGGCTCTACATGCCTGGTTCCCACCGTAAAGCATGGAGGAGGAGGTGTGATGGTGTGGGGGTGCTTTGCTGGTGACACTGTTGGAGATTTGTTCAAAATTGAAGGCATACTGAACCAGCATGGCTACCACAGCATCTTGCAGCGGCATGCTATTCCATCCTGTTTGCGTTTAGTTGGACCATCATTTATTTTTCAACAGGACAATGACCACAAACACACCTCCAGGCTTTTTAAGGGCTATTTGACCAAGAAGGAGAGTGATGGGGTGCTACGCCAGATGACCTGGCCTCCACAGTCACCAGACCTGAACCCAATCGAGATGGTTTGGGTGGGCTGGACCGCAGAGTGAAGGCAAAATGGCCAGCAAGTGCTAAGCATCTCTGGGAACTCCTTCAAGATTGTTGGAAGACCATTTCCGGTGACTACCTCTTGAAGCTCATCAAGAGAATGCCAAGAGTGTGCAAAGCAGTTATCAAAGCAAAAGGTGGCTACTTTGAGGAACCTAGAATATAAGACATATTTTTAGTTGTTTCACCCTTTTTTGTTAGGTATATAATTCCACATGTGTTAATTCATAGTTCTTATGCCTTCAGTGTGAATTAGTGTTGAGCCACCCCCGTAGTGTTCGAGTTCGGTTCTGTTCATCGAACACCCGTGTGTTCGCCGAACTGTTCGTCGAACTGTTCGTCGAACACCTTCGAACACCGTTAAAACCAATGGCAGGCAAACAAAAACACATAGAAACACATAGAAAACACCTTCAAAGGTGTCCAAAAGCTGACAAACTGCTCAGAAGACACAACTAACACATGGAAAAGTGACAAGTACATATAGTCATGCGAAAAGAAAAGAGGTGGAGGAGTAAAAGGAGGGGGAGACACAGATATAGGCATGTCATGCCCTTCTAAAATCCAAAAAGTGAGAAGCCGACATGTTCAGTCCGCTCCTGCCCGTGCCACCTCCGTGTCGCCGGGTTTGTGCCAGAGCCGCGGTGAACCCTGACGGCCAGCCCCCCTCTCCCAATACTGGTGCCTGTCCGCTGGTGGGTCGAGCGAGCCCCCCTGTGGTGGAGGCAGCTCTAAGCTTTTTAATTTAAATTGTCTCTCTAATTTGAATGAATACACTTTAAATCCATTTACAAGGATCTATTGGAGGGCAAGTCTCATGCCAGCAGCCGCGTAATTCCAGCTCCAGTAGCGTCCACTAAAGCTGCTGCAGTTAAAAAGCTTTTATAAGGATCGAGCTCGGCTGTCCACCGCAAGGCATCCTACTGCCAGTCCCAGCCCCTATGCCTTGGGGTGCCTCCTGATGCTCTTCACTGAGTATCCCGTGGTCCCGAAGCATTTCCTTTGAAAAAATTAAGTGTCCAAACTACAGGTGGTGTAGCTTGCTTAACAGCCGGGATAATCCGCTGACTAGCAGACACTGCTACTAGGCACAAAGTATTTCCTGGGCTAGATGCAGTTAAAAATTTGTAATTAGATACTCTCGTTGGATGCTGAGAAAGCATTCCATAGAGTCTCCTGGCACGCCATATATGATTCTCTTAAAAAGCTTGGGGTAGGGGTCTAGGGGACCCTTTTATAGCCAAAATCACGGCCCTGTATCACAATACGTCACCTAGGCTGAAGATAAATGGAACTGTAGCACCCTGAGGGCTCGGTTGCTACAGAGGTATTGCACCTCACCCAGAGGTGTGATATCTCACTCTCAGGTAAGGATGGAGTGTGGATCAGGACCCGACACCTGCATGCATTACACCACATTGCCGTGGGGCAGGGCGACCAATATGCCTCTGAGATGGGCACGACAGTCCCTGTCCCTGGCTGGAGTGGGGGGAGGGAACACTGAGGAAGGGGAACCCTGTAATGCAGGAGCAGGGAGGAAGCAGTTCCTGGGTGCATTGAGAAGGGAGTATAAAAGGTGGGCACCATCTTAGTTCAGTGCAGAGAAGTCTGAGCAGAAGTGGCAGGGAGCAGGGGCTCTGCATGAGCTCTGCTCCGGAGGCGGGCCTAGTAACAGAGGCCCAGGCCTGGAAGAGGGAGAAGGAAGGAAGAGGAGCGGAGAAGGCTCCAGGAACGAGGAATGAAGGGATCCCAGGGGTGCGGACGGGCGAGTCGCCACCGCACGCCCGAATCCACCTGCGTGGAGGGGTCAGGCCAAAGGGGGAGACCGGTCCCCGAAACTAGTGGAGGCAGGAAACGACCCTCAGCTAGAAACCGGAGGCTGTGACATATTATGTGGCGCAGCCCCTCGCTACACCCGCTAGGAAGGCACCACATAGGGTCAGGGAAACTGGCGCCAAGTTTACCAAGAGGAGGCCCGAGGCAGCCGGACAGAAGGGTTGGTAAGAAAGGCCAGACAAAGGACACACAAAGGGGGTCCTGTGAAGCGCTCCAAAGTTATCTGGGAGTTGTCTGAGCCCCTCACCTGGTGAGCACAGTACGACGTGGGCAGCCGTTACCTGCAGACGTGGTCTGGATAATAAGAACTGTGAGTAAAGGCCCTGGACTGCATCACTGACTCCGTGTCGTTACTGCTGCTGCCCTGCACCATCACCCCCATCCTCCGCATACACTGCCCTGAGGCTATACTCCTCCCGTGGGGAGTTATGCTACGCTCTGCTGCACCCACAACACCAGCCTCAGCTGTCTGCCCTGCAGCGGCGGTTCACTCTGACCGCAATCCACGGGTGGCGTAGTCGGACATTTAAACATCAAAACCACATAAATAGTTCCGCCACTGGTTTGACCACCCTGAGCCACGGAACCGGGTCGCCGCCACGAAGACTACAACCGCCAGCATCCACCAAAAAGGGTCCGGCTCCGGGTGTCCCAAGGCCCAGGGGGTGCATCAGAACATTTTCATCACCTTTCACAATCACCAATGGGACAAGGCAGGGATGTCCTCTGTCCCCTCTCTTATACATCCTAGTGACGGAGCACCTGCTCTCATCAATTCGCCATAACCCCAATATTAGGTGGATTGAGGTGGGAGGCACCGAGTACAAGTGCTCTCTATTTGCTGATGATGTCCTAGTATATATCACTCAATCACATATATCCATCCATGCTGTTATGGCTGAAATAGATCACTTTGTTACATGGTCAAATTTTAAAATCAATGCAGCGAAGTCTGAGGCCCTCGATGTCTCCCTCCCCAAATCCATATAGGATTCCATCCAGTCCAACTTTCCCTTTGCCTGGCCCTCACAGGGTATCAAATACTTAGGAATTCCTATTCATAGAGACCTCTCCCATCTATGTTATCTTAATTTTGGGCCCTTTATTGAACAACTCCATACAGACCACGGTTGGCAAGTTAGAACTGTAAGATTCACTACATGAACCACTGGTGTTTTGTGGAAAAGCACATGTACACTGTGTTCCAAATTATTATGCAAAAAGTGTTTAGGAGTGATAAGGGAAGAATTTGTTTGTTTGTCAGTTAAACTTATTGATGGTGATATGTGTCAGGGCTCTTTATATCACTGTAAGCAATTGCAGACACCTGTGCTAATTAGTTTGGCAGGTGTGTCCAATGAAAGGCAAGACTACTTAAGAAGGCTGTCTCACATTATTAAGCAGCCTACATTTTCTGCCAAAATGGGAAAGAAAAAGGATGTGTCGGCTGCTGAGAAGCAACAAATTGTGGCGTGTTTAGGTCAAGGCATGACTACAATCAACATTGTGCGATGATCAGGATGAAGTGTCTTGGCAATCAAGAAGTATGTAGCTGATTCACAGTACACACGTGTGCGTGCTGATAAGGGCAAATTGAGGACTCTTTCCTACAGGCAATTACATCAGGTTAAAAGAGCAGCGGCAAAAAAGCCTTGTCATAGCAGCAGACAAGTTTTTGAAGCTGCTGGTGCCTCCAACATCCCCCGAACAACAAGATGCAGGGTCCTTCAGAGGTTTGCAGCTGTGCATACGCCATCCTGTCGACCTCCTCTATCCACTTCACACAAGCAGAAACGGCTCCAGTGGGCCAAACATTACATGAAGACTGATTTCAAAACTGTTTTGTTCACGGATGAGTGCCGTGCAGCGCTCGATGGTCCAGATGGATGGAGTGGAGGATGGCTGGTTGATGGACACCCCACGCAAACACGGCTACAGCGCCAACAAGGAGGAGGTGGAGTAATGTTTTGGGCTGGAATCATGGGGAGAGAGATTGTCGGCCCCTTTAGGATCCCTGAAGGCGCTAAAGATGAACTCCATAATGTATGTGGATTTTCTCAAACAGCACTCCCTGCCATGGTTCAAGAAGAAGAACCGTGTATTTCACAGCAAGATCATTTTTTTGCATGATAATGCACCATCTCATGCTGCACATAAAACATCTGCATCTCTGGCTGATATGGGCATAAAAGGGGACAAACTTATGGTGTGACCCCCATGCTCCCCTGACCTCTACCCCATTCAGAACCTCTGGAGCATCATCAAAAGGAGTGTCTATGATGGCGGGAGGCAGTTCACATCTAAGCAACAGCTCTGGGAGGGTATTCTGTCCTCATGCAAAACAATTGAAGCAGAAACCATCCAAAACCTGACAAATTCAATGGACGAGAGAGTTCAGAAGCTCCTTTCGAACAAGGGGTCCTATGTGAAAATGTAACATCACCTAGAATAAAGTTTTGAGTTGAAAACTGTTTGATTTCAGTTTCTAATAACCTGCTAATGCTTATAATTTCAAAAATGACCATTTTTTTGGTCTTTATTAAAATGAAAAGGTTGATCGAAAAGTTTGGGGGATCTAAGAGTGTGGCAACCCAGTAGTCATGATTACTTCGAATTCTGACAATATGAGGGTCATGTTGCAGGTAGTGCAGCAAGAAGGCACTTATGTGTCTTGCGCATCTCGGAGCCCCAAAATTATTTTCCGGGCTAGATGCAGCTAAAAATTATTATTAATTTTAAATCTGGTGGAGCTTAGTATAGATGGCCTAATAGGTTCAGTGCTGCACACTGCTACAAAGCCCAAATTATTTTCCAGTCAAGATACAGATAAACATGATTAGTAATTTTAAATCTGGTGGAGCTTATTATAGATGGCCTAATAGAATCAGTGCTGCACACTGCTACAAAGCCCAAATTATTTTCCAGCCAAGATACAGATAAACATGATTAGTAATTTGAAAGCTTAAAACGGTTGGTAGGGTGATTTTAATCAATCATCAAGCTTTTACTCTCCCCAGGATGACACAGGGGTAGAAAAGTCGTTTCGGATCCATGATTTGTTCATCTTTATGAACGTGAGTCTGTCTACATTATCAGTGGAGAGCCGCGTGCGCTTATCTGTCAGCACACCACCAGCAGCGCTGAACACACGTTCAGACAGAACGCTGGCTGCGGGGCATGACAAGATCTCCAAGGCGTAAGTGGCTAGCTCCGGCCATTTATCCAGATTGGAAGCCCAAAAAGAGCAAGGGTCCAGTGACACAGTCATGGCTTCAATGTTTACTTGGAGATACTCCTGTACCATCATCTCTAGGCGTTGACTATGTGTCAGACTTCTTGTCTCCTGTGGCCTTGCAAAGGATGGGCTAAAAAAGTGGTGAAATGATTCCGCAAAATTGATGTTACCAGCAGATACTGTGGTTCTGTTACGGTTTGAGTGCTGAACACTTGACGGTCCCACGGTTGGCAAGTTGGAACTGTGAGATTCACTACGTGCACCACTGGTGTTTTGTGGAAAAGCACATGTAAGATTCTGCAACAGTCTCTGCTGATACTCCTGCATGCGTGCATCCCTTTCTATGGCAGGAATAATTTCTGCAAATTTACTTTTGTACCGGGGATCTAACAGTGTGGCAACCCAGTAGTCAGGATTATTTCTAATTCTCACAATTCGAGGGTCATGTTGCAGGTAGTGCAGCAAGAAGGCACTCATGTGTGTTGCGCATCCAGGAGCACCAAGTCCCTGTTGTGTTGGTGGCGAGGTAACAATCATGCTTCCTTCCTCTGTCCTCTCCCCCCAACCTCGCACAACAGAAATGTGATCAAGGTCTCCCTCATCTGATGAGTCTTCCATCAGTTCGTCCTCCACTTCTTCCTGGGCTCCTGCACCTTCCTCACTAGTTTGGCTGCTACCATGCGCCCTGGTAAAACCATCTCCCCCACCCTCACATGCCTGCCGCCTTGGTGCTGCCGACCGTCTGGACCTTGCAGATGTTAGCCCTTCCGCATACAACTCCTCCTCCTCTACTTCCTCCACCTCCTCTTGTGCCACCACCTGACTCCGAATTCTGTTTAACATGTGCTCCAGCATGTAAATCACCGGAATAGTCATGCTGATAATGGCATCGTCAGCACTAAACATCTTCGTCGCCATTTCAAAACTGTGCAGAAGGGTGCATAGGTCCCTGATCTGAGACCACTCCTCCAGCGTGATTTGCCCCACCTCTGGATCTCGTTGGCCCAGGCTATACGTCAGAACGTATTGCACCAGGGCTTGTCGGTGCTGCCACAGTCGCTGCAACATGTGCAGAGTTGAATTCCACCGGGTAGGCACATCGCATTTTAGCCGGTGAAGTGGCAGGCCCAACGACTTCTGTAGAGATGTAAGTCGCTGAGCTGCGGGATGCGAACGGCGGAAGTGAGCACACAGCGACCGTGCCCTCTGCAGAAGGCCATCTAGTCTGGGATAGTGGGCTAAAAATTGCTGGACAACCAGGTTCAACACGTGAGCCATACAAGGCACGTGTGTGACATTGCCCCGGCAAAGGGCCGCACCCAGGTTTGCAGCATTGTCGCACACGGCCTTCCCTGGTTTCAGGTCCAGTGGAGACAACCATTCATGAAATTGGTTCTCCAGAGCTGACCACAACTCCTCAGCTGTGTGACTCACATTTCCCAGACATTTCAAAGTAAAAACCGCCTGATGACGTTGAGCCCTACTGCCAGCATAGTAAGGAGGTGTGCAGGATCCCTTCTGCGCAGTTAGAAAGCTTGTGGCATGACCAGACAGGCTTTGGGTGCAGGTGGAAGACCGAGAGGAGGTTGAGGAGGCAGAAGCAGTGGAGGAACTTTGACATAAAGAGGATTGGCGCACAACTCGTGGGGACGGCAAGACTTGGACAGCAGCCCCTTGTCCTGCTGTCACCATAGTTACCCAGTGCCCAGTCAGCGACATGTAACGCCCCTGTCCATGCCTACTCGTCCAAGTGTCTGTGGTGAAATGCACCCTGTCACACACAGAGTTTCTCAAAGAAGCGGTGATGTTGTGTGCGACATGCTGGTGGAGCGCAGTCACACCTTTCTTTGAGAAGTAGTGCCGACTGGGCATCTGGTACTGGGGCACTGCGACGGACATAAGGTCTCGAAAATCCTCTGTGTCCACCAGGCGGAAAGGCAGCATTTCTGTAGCAAGAGCTTGCAGATGGTGAAATTCAACCTCTTAGCTTTCTCATGGCTAGGAGGAAATGGTCTTTTACTTGTCCACATCTGAGGGACCGAGGGCTGGCTATTGTGCTTAGACGGGGTTGATAAGGGTGTCCCCGGCAAACTGCCGGTCTGTGAGGAAGATGCAGGCGGACATGTTAGGTTGCCTTGATCCAAAGGTGGTGCTATCGATGTCGGACAGCGCTCAACACCAGCTGGTGTTACCACATCCAAAGAAAATGATGACCCGCCAATCACGCTGGCTGTTGCGGGTAAAGAGGTGGCAGGTCTGCTCCCCAAAACAGGTGTGACTGCTGTCCCCCCAGTCACAGAGGATGAAGAGGCCACGGATGCACAAGATATGGCAGACGGTGGTCGGCCCGGCCGGCTAGGCCGCATTGTAGCACACTGAGCTTCCCACTGCAACTTATGCTTCATGTCCATGTGCCGGTTCATGCATGAAGTACTCAAACTATGTATTTTTTGGCCTCTACTTAGCTTTTGCTGACAAATGTTACAGATAACACGAGTTGGGTCATCTTTATCGATCTGAAAAAATGCCCAAGCTATGCAAGGCTTAGCACCCATGCGACCTGAAGAGCCACCACGACTTGTGGTGAGAGGCAGAGTTGTGTTTGAGGATGCAGTTGTTGACGTGCTTCCAGTACTACGTCTCTGTCCAGGAAGGCGCAACCTGACCTCGTCGTCACTAGCATCTTCCTCCACCTCCTCTGCTGACCTCATCTCTTGGCTGACTGTGGGTTGACAGTAAGTGGGATCTCCAACCTCATCATCATCACCCTGTGCGTTATCACACCCATCGTCCTCAGAGCCAACCTGTTCCTGCCCTGACAAAAAACTAAAGTTGTCGCTTCAATCAGGTATTTGAGTCTCATCATCGTCTTCCTCATTGTCTCCACCAACAGGAGTTACAGTTTGGGAATGAGGGTCTACATTATGGTCAGAACCTTCTGCGTCTGGTCCTGGATCCGACTCATAAAGATTCTGGGCATCAGTGCCGATCATTTCCTCGTCTGGATTCACAGAAGCGCTAGAGTCGACCTCTGATTCCCAGGCTATAGTATGAGTAAACAGCTCTGCAGACTCAACCATCTGTTCTACCTCATACTCAGACGCGCAGCTGGAGATTTGGGAGCTGTGAGGAAGCAAGTGCGATTGGGGTGACACCTTTGAGGACTGGAGTATTTGTGATGCTGAAGTTGATGTGGAGGAGAGCCCACTTAAAGGAGCACTTGATATCCGTTGAAGCACCTGCTGTTTTTGTGCCTCATCTGGAATTTGTAGCGATTGGCGTGGCCGTAAGAAAGGGATCTTATCACATTGTCCGCTAAAAGAAGTAGACATTTTAGTTTGGCTGGAAGATGGTCTTTCTTCTGCAGATGTTACTGTTGCTTTAACACCTACCCCACGGACACAACCTTTTTTCCCCTTCCCAACACGCCTATTCCCATTTCCACCAGCAGCAGGCCTTTTTCCACTCATTTTGGTGGTTAACTAATTCACAACTCTGGAGTTGTTTGCACAAAAAAACAATGGATGGGAACAGAGCAGAGCTGAGTGGCCAAACTGTGGTATTAGGCCAAAACTATTGGCTGGGTTAGATGCAGAAAAAAATTATGTTCAATTTGCAACCTGATGGAGGTCAGTATAGATGGACTAATAGAACAAGTCCCACACACAGCTAGAAGCCCAAATATTTTTTCAGAGGTAGATGCAGAAAAAAATTGTATTCAGTTTGCAACCTGATGGAGGTCAGTATAGATGGACTAATAGAACAAGTCCTACACACAGCTAGAAGCCCAAATATTTTTTCAGAGGTAGATGCAGAAAAAAAATATATTCAGTTTGCAACCTGATGGACGTCAGTATAGATGGACTAATAGAGAAAGTCCCACACACTGCTAGAAGGCTAAATATTTTTTCAGAGCTAGATGCAGACAAAAAATTATTTTTAATTTGCAACCTGATGGAGGTCAGTATAGATGGACTAATAGAGAAAGTCCCACACACTGCTAGAAGGCCAAATATTTTTTCAGAGCTAGATGCAGACAAAAAATTATTTTTAATTTGCAACCTGATGGAGATCAGTATAGATGGACTAATAGAGAAAGTCCCACACACTGCTAGAAGGCCAAATATTTTTTCAGAGCTAGATGCAGACATAAATTATTTTTAATTTGCAACCTGATGGAGGTCAGTATAGATGGACTAATAGAGAAAGTCCCACACACTGCTAGAAGGCCAAATATTTTTTCAGAGCTAGATGCAGATATAAATTATTTTTAATTTGCAACCTGATGGAGGTCAGTATAGATGAACTAATAGAGAAAGTCCCACACACTGCTAGAAGGCCAAATATTTTTTCAGAGCTAGATGCAGAAAAAAATTATATTCAGTTTGCAACCTGATGGAGGTCAGTATAGATGGACTAATAGAACAAGTCCCACACACAGCTAGAAGCCCAAATATTTTTTCAGAGGTAGATGCAGATAAAAATTATTTTTAATTTGCAACCTGATGGAGGTCAGTATAGATGGACTAATAGAGAAAGTCCCACACACTGCTAGAAGGCCAAATATTTTTTCAGAGCTAGATGCAGACAAAAAATTATTTTGAATTTGCAGCGTGATGGAGGTCAGTATAGATGGACTAATAGAACAAGTCCCACACACTGCTAGAAGGCCAAATATTTTTTCAGAGCTAGATGCAGAAAAAATTATATTCAGTTTGCAACCTGATGGAGGTCAGTATAAATGGACTAATAGAACAAGTCCCACACACTGCTAGAAGCCCAAATATTTTTTCAGAGCTAGATGTAGAAAAACATTATATTCAATTTGCAACCTGATGGAGGTCAGTATAGATGGACTAATAGAATGATGCTATGCCCAAAAGATTTTACTTCACTAGGTGCAGTAAAAAAATTGGTATTCTATACACAGGTGGTATATCTTGCAACACAGATAGGCTACTCCACTGACTAACACACTCTGCAATAGGCCAAAAAGGATTAGCTTTGCTAGATTCAGCCAAATGCTGTGAAAAAAACTTGCACAGCACTGGCACAGACCTGCCTGGCAAAAACTGATAGGAACTGATGTAACCTAGTCCTGAAAAGGACTGCAATTACAATTAGTCTTTACTCCCACAATCTATCTATTTAAGAGCACAGACCTGCCTGATAAAAGTCGTAGGAAATGCTGTAACCTAGTCCTTAAAAGGACTGCAATCACAACTATTCCCTACTCCCAAGCTATCTGTAGATTTGTGCGAAAATTGGCTTGAAATTAACAAGGTATAGCGCACACAGCAACAGCGGTGCCGTCTAACATGCAGCTGCAGCAGTGAGAAAATGGTGGCGACGGGGAAAATCGCTTGGTCTTATAGGGCAAGAACATGTGACATACACTGCCAATGACACATGCCCTTGCTTGTGTGAAAAAAAGCACTTCGCTCCGTGTGTGCGCTGCTGATAGGCTGACAGATTGCACCTCCCCACTGTAAATGTGGGAAAGAGAAAAAAAAATGGAGATCTTCATTATTCCTGCAGAGATCCATCCCCTGCCCCTCCCCCCACCCCGCTGTACACTCAAACTGCGTATTAACATTAATTTTCATCATTACTGAGAAAAAATCCAGTTATGATTTTGGTGCACGAACAGTTATCGAACATAACCTCGAACAGCCGAATTTTTCTCAAATCGTTCGTGTTCGCCGAGCGGCTCGAACACCGCCCAAAACAGCTCGAATTTGAGATTGGCGAACAGTTCGAGTCGAACAACGCTCATCTCTAGTGTGAATGTACAATTTTCATAGTCATGAAAATACAGAAAAATCTTTAAATAAGAAGGTGTGTCCAAAGTTTTGGTCTGTACTGTACCTTTGATCATTGTGGCCAAAGAGTTCTATTTTAACCTCATTGGTCCACAGGACTTGTTTCCAAACTGCATCTGGCTTGTTTAGATGTTCTTTTGCATACTTCTGATGCTGAATTTTATGGTGAGGACTCAGGAGAGTTTTTTTCTGATGACTCTTCCATTAAGGCCATATTTGTGCAGGTATCTCTGAACAGTAGAACAATGTACTACAACTCCAGAGTCTGCTAAATCCTTCTGAAGGTCTTTTGCAGTCAAGCGGGGGTTCTGATTTGCCTCTCTAGCAATCCTACGAGCAGCTGTCACTGAAATTTTGCTTGGTCTTTCAGACCTTATCTTGACCTCCACTGTTCCTGTTAAATGCCATATCTTAATTACATGTTGAACTGAGGAAGGGGCAACTGGAAAATGCTTTGCTATCTTCTTATAGCCTTCTCCTGCTTTGTGGGCCTCTACCATTTTCATTTTCAGAGTGCTAGACAGCTGCTTAAAATAACCCATGGCTGTGTTTTTTGGCACAAGGTTAGAGGAAGCTTGGTTTTAAAAAGTTGGGAAATTTGCATCAACTAGCCTTTCCTAATGATGACAGTGAACAAGCCATAACCCTAACAGGCTAATTAAGGTCTGAAACCTTGTTCAAAGTTATCTGAGCACACAAATCTCCATGAGTGCTGAAACTTTTGCATCAGCTTGCTTAACTTCACAGTAACAATAATATATATATATATATATATATATATATATATATATATATATATATATATATATATATATATATATATACAGTGCATTGTGAAAGTATTTAGCCCCCTTGAACTTTTCTACCTTTTGCCACATTTCTGGCTTCAAACATAAAGATATAAAATTCTATTTTTTTGGGGAAGAATCAACAACAAGTGGGACAGAATCGTGAAGTGGAACGAAATTTATTGGATATTTTAAACTTTTTTTATCAAATTAAACAAATTAAAAACTGAAAAGTGGGGTGTGCAATATTATTCAACCCCTTTACTTTCAGTGCAGCAAAATCACTCCAGAAGTTCAGTGAGGATCTATGAATGATCCAATATTGTCCTAAATTACTGGTAATAATAAATAGAATCCACCTGTGTGTAATCAAGTCTCCATATAAATGCACCTGCTCTGTGATAGTCTCAGGGTTCTGTTTCAAGTGCAGAGAGCATCATGAAGACCAAGGAACACACCAGGCAGGTCCGTGATACTGTTGTGGCGAAGTTTAAAGGCAAAGATTTCCCAAGTTTTAAACATGTCAAGGAGCACTGTGCAAGCGATCATATTGAAATGGAAGGAGTATCAGACCACTGCAGATCTACCAAGACCCGGCCGTCCCTCTAAACTTTCATCTCGAACAAGGAGAAGACTGATCAGAGATGTAGCCAAAAGGCCCATGATCGCTCTGGATGAACTGCAGAGATCTACAGCTGAGGTGGAAGAGTCTGTCCATAGGACAACAATCAGTCGTACACTGCACAAATCTGGCCTTTATGGAAGAGTGGCAAGAAGAAAGCCATTTCTCAAAGATATCCTTAAAAAGTCTTGCTTGAAGTTTGAAGCCACCTGGGAGACACACCAAACATGTGGAATAAGGTGCTCTGGTCAGATGAAACCAAAATCGAACTTTTTGGCCACAATGCAAAACGATATGTTTGGCGTAAAAGCAACACAGCTCATCACCCTCAAAACACCATCCCCACTGTAAAACATGGTGGTGGCAGCATCATGGTTTGGGCCTGCTTTTCTTCAGCAGGGACAGGGAAGATGGTTAAAATTGATGGGAAGATGAACGGAGCCAAATACAGGAGCATTTTGGAAGAAAACCTGTTGGAGCCTCCAAAAGACCTGAGACTGGGACGGAGATTTATCTTCCAACAAGACAATGATTTCAAATATAAAACAAAATCTAAAATGGAATGGTTCAAAAATAAACGTATCCAGGTGTTAGAATGGCCAAGTCAAAGTCCAGACCTGAATCCAATCAAGAATCTGTGGAAATAACTGAAAACTGCTGTTCACAAATGCCCTCCATCCAACCTCAATGAGCTCGAGCTGTTTTTCAAGGAAGAATAAGCAAAAATTTCAGCCTCTCGATGTGCAAAACTGATAGAGACATACCCCAAGGAACTTGCAGCTGTAATCGCTGCAAAAGGTGGCGCTACAAAGTATAAACTCAAGGGGGCCGAATAATATTGCACACCCCACTTTTCAGTTTTTAATTTGTTAAAAAAGTTTAAAATATCCAATAAATTTCGTTCCACTTCATGATTGTGTCCCACTTGTTGTTGATTCTTCCCAAAAAAAATAGAATTTTATATCTTTATGTTTGAAGCCAGAAATGTGGCAAAAGGTAGAAAAGTTCAAGGGGGCCAAATACTTTCACAATGCACTGTATATATATTATATACAGTCAATGTCGAAGTTGTTGGTACCTTTGAAATTGTTCCAGAAAATGAAGTATTTCTCCCAGAAAATGATTGCAATTACACATGTTTTGTTATACACATGTTTATTTCCTTTGTGTATATTGGAACAGCAAAAAAAAACAGAGCAAAAAAGACAAATTGGAGATAATTTCACATAAAAACCCCAAAATGGGCAGGACAAAATTGTTGGCTCCCTCAACTTAATATTTTGTTGCACATCCTTTGGAATAAATAACTTCAATCAATCACTTCCTTTAATGATCAACAAGCTTCTTACACCTCTCAACTGGAATTTTGGGCCACTGTTCTTTTGCAAACTGTTCCAGGTCCCTCATATTTGAAGGGTCCCATCTGATTTTTACACTCACATCTAAAAGGAACCATGAAATTTCATCAGCAAAGTACAGTAAATTCACAGCCAGAACCCTTAGGATAGATAGATGAGATGTTCTGTAGATATGTAACTTCACAAGCCACCCTACATATAATAAACTTGTACCCTTTAGTGCCTTTCATGTGGCACCAAAGAGTGTTTAGCTTTGTTAAACCAAAACAATAAATCAATAATTTAAAAAAATTACCTGGGATCCTCTATTTTTGATAACCAGGAAAGGTAAAGCAGACAGCTGTGGACTGATATTATCAGTCTGGGAAGGCGCATGGGTCTTGGGCCCTTCCCAGCCTAAAAATACAAGCGCGGAGCCGCCCCAAAAGTGGCGCATCACATTAGATGCGCCAATTCTGCCGCTTTGCTCGGTAATGATAGTTGGGGTTGATGTCAGCTGTGATTTGTCACACAGAAAAAAAAAACAATACACTCTCCCTCGTTCATCAATTTATTCCAAAAAATGTTCCCAGATCCGACGTAGTTCAACGTTCCCGAATCCTGCTCCGGCGATTGTGAAGAGTGGTAAGTAACGTTACTAATATTCAAAGTCGCCGGGTACTGATTTCACCGCTGTTCAGATCTGCTGGGCTTCGCTATTCCGCGAGACTCAGCGGCTCTGAACAGCGGCGACGTCAGTAACTACATCGCTCATGAGAGTTGTCGAGTCACGCTGCCATCTATGAGACTCTGCGACTCTGATGAGCGATGTAGTTACTGACGTCACCACTGTTCAGAGCCGCTGGGTTTGGCAAAGTGCTGCAGGACCCAGAGTGGCTGCTGCTACAGCTTATGGAGCTTCGTTCTCTGAACAAGGCTCCATAGCCTTTGGACGTTGGATTCAGGGATTGTCGTGGGAACATCAAGGACTATGTCGGACCTGCATGGCTTTTTTTTTAATAAAATGGGGAACCAGGGAAAGTGTCGAGGAGTGTTTTTCAAATAAAGTATTTTTATGTGTGTTTATTTTTTCATTACTGGGTTAGTAATGGGGTAGTCTGATAGAGACCTCTCCATTACTAACCCCAGGGCTTGCTGCCAGCTTTGATTTTAGACAAATCTCAGGTGACATCAAGCCCAACTACTATTACCCGGATTGCCACCGCACCAGGGCAATCGGGAAGAACCGGGCAAAGCATCAGGATTGGCTCAATTAAAGTCATGCGCCTCCTCTGAGGCGGCTGCAGGCTGGTGTTTTTTGGCTGGGTAGGGCCCAATAACCAGAGACCTCCCCAGCCTGATAATATCAGCCTGCAGCTGTGTGCTTTACCTATTCTGGTTATCAAAAATAGGGGGGACCCATTGTCGCTTTTTTAAATTATTTATTAACTTAAAAAAAGTTAAACACCCTTTAATGCCACATAAAAGGCACTAAAGGGTGCAAGCTTAGTATATATAAGGGCTTGTGATATTATGTGCAGGATATCTGTCTATCTATCTATATAATATCTTTCTATATCTTAATGTCAGAATGCTTTATTATTTTTTTAAACTAGCTTTAATTTACATAGAGTATTTACAGTATATAAAAGATGATGTTAAAAACACATTGCATATGGATGGCATACGCCATGCATGTGGGGAAAAAAATCGCATACTTGGATTGCACTCGCATTACACACACAACATACAAATTTCAGTCTGACAACTCTCGGGGGTGAAAGTCGGAGTGATTTTTTATACAATCTTATGACTTCAGCCTAATAATCACACTTAATCCTGATAGTAGAGTAAAATTCTATGAAATCTCTTTAGTGAGAAAGTCAAGTTTTACATACTTGTAGTATTGTGATGTACTTTACTTTTGAAAATAAATAATAATAAATAAAACCCATGAAGCTCTTTGCAATCAGTGTAACAGGATCATCAAAAGATTACTACGTAAATATATCAGATAATAAGAATAGCTTATAGACAGTGCACATGGAACAACACAGTAAGCTAATGAATCCAATTTAATTTCAGCAATTTTATTGATAAATAAGTCTTAAAAAAATCAATGTACCGTATTTTTTGGACTATATAGCGCACTGGACCATAAGACGCACCTAGGTTTTAGAGGAGGAAAATAGAAAAAAAATGTAAGCAAAAAATGTGGTCATGATGCACTGTTAAGGGGGAGGGGGTCTGTCCCCCAATTCTGTTAATATCCCTCATCCTGGTATATATGGCCCCCTCCTTCCTGTTATACGTGGCCCCCATCTTCATCCTGGTATGCATGGCACCCCTCATCCTGGTATACATGGCCCCCTCATCCTGGTATACATGGTACCCATCATCCTAGTATGCATGGCAGCCCTCATCCCTCTTCCTGGTATGCATGGCCCCCCATCCCAATTCCTGGTATGCATGGCCCCCCCCATCCCTCTTCCTGGTATGCATGACTCCCTCATCCCTCTTCCTGGTATACATGGCACCCTTCATCCCTCTTCCTGGTATGCATGGCACCCTTTATCCCTCATCCTGGTATGCATGGCCCCCATCATCCGTCTTCCTAGTATGCATGGCACCCCTCATCCTTCTTTCTGGTATGCATGGCACTCCTCATCCCTCTTCCTGGTATGCATTGCCTCCCTCATCCTTGTATGCATGGACCCCCTCATTGCTCTTCCTGTTATGCATGGCCCCCCTCATCTCTCTTCCTGGTATGCATGACACCCCTCATGCCTCTTCCTGGTATGCTTGGCACCCCCCCATCCTGGCATAAATGGCACCTCCATCTCCATTATGCTGCACACAAAACAATAAACAATTATACTCACCTTCCTTCCCTCTGCTCCAGCACTGCGTCCTGCTCTGCTACCATACGCATCACTGCCATGCGCCCTCACACTGTGTGATTGTCTGCCCGAATAGTCACTGCTCCCCACTCCAGGACTATGGACGCGGGAAGCAGTGACTTCACTCTCCTTAATAGCACACACACTGTACCCGCAGTGTGGCTCCTTCTGCGGCTCGGCGGGCGATCTCGTTTGCCCGCTATTAAAGACCATGAATATTCACTACTCCTCACACTCATGGGAGTGGGTTGTAGTGAATATTCATGGTCTTTAATAGCGGGCACACGTGACCGCCGAAGCGGAGCAGGAGCCGCGGTGCCCGTACAGTGTTCGTGCTATTAAGGAGAATGAATATTCACTGCTCCCCACGCCCATGGGTGTACAGTGTAAGCTGCAACAGGCGGCTCCTGCCTCCTGTGCCCCACTCCTCTGCCACTCCCCCCACAGCCACAGTATATATATACATTCAACCATAAGATGCACCCCCCATTTTCCTCCAACATTAGACTAATAGTCTGAAAAATGCGGTATCTATATACATATATCTGTACATATAGGTACATATACAGTATATGTACATATGTATATGTGTTATTATGTATACATATAGTATATATACAGTTGAAACCAGGAGTTTACATACACTATAAAAAAAGACACATATTCATTTTTTCTCAATATCTGACATGAAATCAGAATAAACCTTTCCTATTTTAGGTCAATTAGGATTACCATAATTTTTAATATTTGCCAAATGCCAGAATAATGAGAGAGAATATTTTAAGACATTTTTATTACTTACTGCAAAGTTAAAAGTTTACATACACTAAGATTACTATACCTTTAAACAATTCTGGACTGCCTATATGGTGATGTCATGTGTTTGGAAGTTTTTTTGGCAACATCTGAGTTAGAGACACATCTGCGGATGTATTTTAATGCGCACCTGAAACACACTGCTTCTTTGTGTAGCATCATGGGAAAGTCTAAAGAAATCAGCCAAGATACCAGGAAGAGAGTTGTGGACTTGCACAAGTATGGCTCATCCATGGGTGCAATTTCAATATACCTAAAGGTGCCTCGTTCATCTTTTTATACAGTGTATGTAAACTTCTAGTTTCAACTGTACATATACATACATATGTACATATACTATACATATAATGTTTAGAATAAACAAAATCAAATACATTTATAAACTAGCACAAAATACTGTGCTGTTGATGAATCCATCACTTTACTTCATTTGGGAATGATATAAAAGAAGTTTCTTGTATAATCATCAAGGTAGGTTACCTCAATTGTGCTGTGGTCCATATTTTATCACTGTTCTCCAAAATTGATGCAATTTTACAAAACACAATTAAATTTTGGTGTAATTTTGGAAAACTGCTACAACGAAACATTGTGCAGATGCAATATGTAAACCCACCCTGACACTTTCTAATTAACTATTAATTAACCCCTTTGCGACATATGACGTACATTTACTTCACATGTCGTGTCCCTGTCTTTGATGCAGGCTCTCACGACGAACCCGCATTTTTTCCCGCCCATGACAACTGATTGAATAATCCATCATGTGCCTTTAACAGTCTCGGGTGGAACGGAGTTCTGACAGCGGCATTTAACATGCGCCAACAGGGAGCATGTCGTTCCACGCTTCCATCGCCACCCCAATGATGCTTTTGCAGGGCGCTGATGAGTTGTCATGACAGATGGGGGTCTGCGGATGATGACCTGTCATTATGATCCTCCTGTGAAAGCCAGCCTGTGGCTGATGTTCATAGGAGGTTGTGATTTTAGCTATACATAGCATAGCTGATACACTGATCAGACGATCATAGCTTCAAGTTCCCTAAGGAGACTATTAAATACAGTTTTTAAAAATATAAAAAAAAAAAAAAAAATTCAAATCAACCTACTTTTTCCCCACTGAAAATAAAACAATTTAAAAAGAATTAAAAAATACACATATTGGTATCGCTGCAATCGTAAAAGTCTGATCTATCAAAATATAAAGTCAGTTAATCCAATCAGTAAATGGCGTAGCAAGAGAAAAAAATCAAAATGCGAAAAATTACGGGTTTTTTGGCTACTGCAACATTGCAATAAGATGCAAAAAGAGGTGATCAAAATAAACCTCACACAGCCCGAAAATGAAAAACGTTAAGGATCTCAGAAAACTGCGACAAAGCCAAAATAATTTTTTATTTTTGTTTACAAATTTACGAATCTTTTTTCACCACTTAATTAAAAAAAAAAAAAACAACTATGCATGTTTGCCATGTGCATACTCATACTGACCTGGGGAATGATATTGCTAGGTCAGTTTTAGCAAAAACTGATCGTGGAATTGCATTTTTTTGCAATTTTAACGACCTTGGAATTTTTTTTCCGTTTTCCAGTACACAATGTGGTAGAAAGTGTTATTTAAAAGTTTTCCGACCTGCAAAGAATGGAGAGGTCTGTAATTTTTATCATAGGTACACTACAACTGTGAGAGATATAATCTAAAATCCAGAAAATCACATTGTATGATTTCTAAATAATGAAATTGCATTTTATTGCATGAAATAAGTATTTGATCACCTACCAACCAGCAAGAATTCTGGCTCTCCCAGGCCTGTTAGTATTTCTTTAAGAAGCTATCCTACTCTCCACTCATTACCTGTATTAATTGCACCTGTTTTAACTTGTTATCTGTATGAAATACACCTGTCGACGCACTCATTCAATCACACTACAACCTCTCCACCATGACTAAGACCAAAGAGCTGTCTATGGACACCAGTGACAAAATTGTAGATCTGCACACGGCTGGGATGGGCTACAGGCCAATAGGCAAGCCGCTTGCTGGGAAGACAACAACTGTTGGCATAATTATAAGGAAATGGAAGAAACACAAGATGACTGTCAATCTTCCTCGGTCTGGGGCTCCATGCAGGTTCTCGCCTCAAGGAGTAAGGATGATTCAGAGAAAGGTCAGGGATCATCCCAGAAGTGTATGGAAGGACCTGGTCGATGACCTAGAGAGAGCTGTAACCACAGACTCAAACATTACCATTAGTAACACACTACGCCGTCATGGATTAAAATCCTGCAGGGCACGCAAGGTCCCCCTGCTCACACCAGCAGATGTGTGCTGCTTGAAGTTCACCAATGATCATCTGGATGATTCAGAGGAGGCATGGGAGAAGGTCATGTGGTCAAATGAGACTAAAGTAGAACTTTTTAGTATTAACTCCACTCTCCGTGTTTGGAGGAAGAAGAAGGACGAGTACAAACCCCAAGAACACCATCGCAACCCTGAAGCATTGTGGGGGAAACATCATACTGTGGGGGTGCTTTTCTGCAAAGGGGATAGGATGACTCCACCGTATTCAAGGGAGGATGGATGGGGTCATGTATCAAGATTTTGGCCAACAACCTCCTTCCCTCAGTAAGAGCATTGAAGATGGGTCATGGTTGGGTCTTCCAGCATGACAATGACCCGAAACACAGCCAAGACAACTAAGGAGTGTCTCCATAAGAAGCATTTCATGGTCCTGGAGTGGCCTAGCCAGAAATGATAGAACCTCACTACAATGCAACAGAAACCATAACTAGGATCACAAGCACATAGAATTATAATTACCACTGACCTATAGGACTTTTAAATTCTATTAAGAACCGACACATCCATGTTTTACAGTCCAATTATGAACCAAGATGAATGGACTGACCTCTGGTTTCCTGACCCAAAATTCACAACCTCATAATCATATATGAAGCTGTTGAGTTTGGGTCAGGAGACCTGCAGCCAGTCAGTGCATCGCGGGCTGTATTCAGACATGGAAACACAGTTGTGTGAATTCAGCCTGAATTTCATGAATCAAAGGTCTCTCTAGTCTAGACCTAATAATAGCTACAAGCAATTATAATGTGCAAACAAAGCATTGAGTATAAAATGACACAAAGTGCATACAGACCTCACATATTGACAGCGTGGATGCCTGACATACTTTTCGCTGTATCTTCTTCTGGGGCGTGTATTGATTTCTGATGCATATTTGACGTAAGAGTGGTGTATTGACTAAAGGAGCAAAGAACACTCCTTAAGTTCATGTATAAAAAAACCTAATAGTGACGTGAAAACTTCAGGTGTTTTCCATTCAGTTTTCAACACACATAAAAATGCAATGGTAAGCACCCGTGGAGGTAAGTATATAGTGTTTAAAAGCATATTTCTCAAGTTAAAAATCCTAGAAATGATCCTTGAATGTATAGTAATAAGCTGAAGTTTTGCTGGCCGCAAATCTAGAAGGAACATCAGTTTCATGTCTGCCCTGTGTAAACACCACCTTTAAACATAATTTTTTGGTCCTTAGCAGGAATTTTACTTTGCTTCTCCATTTTTCCATAACAGCAATCACTGTCCTGTGCTCTTTTTAACACTAACACAACTCCTTAAGGCTGCGTGCCCACGTTGCGTATTACAAGCGTATATGCTGCGGAATTTCCGCAGCGTAAACGCTTGTAAAACGCATGTATATCCGCACCCCATGGTCCCCAATGGCATTCCGCAATGTCAATGCCCATGCTGCGGATTTTTCCGCAGCGTATATGCTGCAGTCAAAAATCCGCAGCATGTTCATTAATTTTGCGTTTCCGCATGCGGATGGTACCCAAGTCTGGAGGAGAGGAGACTCTCATCCAGACCTGGGTACCAAAGAACCTGTAAAAAAAAAGAATAAAATAAAGTTTATACTTATCTTCTGATGTCTTCCCGGTGTTTTCCCGCCGTCGCGAGGTGTGTGAAGGACCCATCACATGACTCAATGACGTCACCGAAGGTCCTGCACACAACAGCGTGAGCCGCTCAAGACTCCGGACGGGGCACAGAATGCATCAGAAGGTGAGTATAAACTTTATTTTTTTATTTTTTACCATTCTGATTCTTTTTTTTAACTATTACTTGGTCACACTATATAAATCCATGCCGGTTGCATGGATTTATATAGTGTGAACAAGTTGTCAAGCACTTTTCCAAGTGATGCTTGAATCACTTGGAGAAGTGCTTGATAACCCGCATGCGGAAATGCATGCAAAGACGCTGCAAAGACGCCTCACATACGCTTCTACCTGGCGGGAAAACCGCATGTAAAATCCGCATGCGATTTTCCCGCCAGGGAGAAGCGTAAAAAATATGCTTCATTTCCGCAACGTGGGCACATAGCCTAAAGAGAATTTGTCACAAGGGGTGTCATATACAAGGCCACATTGCCTAGAATACGTAGGGAAGACCAATCGTGAATTGAGAAGGAGAATTGGGGAACATCTTAGAGATATCACCAATAAGAGAAATATCCCTCTAGCGCTATATGAGCGCCATACATCTGAGCGGTGGGCACCGCAGTTATCCTTACAGCGCTGCAGCACTATATGAAGGACTGATGAAGGTCTAATTGACCGAAACGTCTCATTTATTCTGCATTTTCTATAAGCAATTAAAATTAATTTATTTGAATGAAGAATATGAGTGCCAAGTTTTTCTTATACTACTTACGGATTGGGGTCCTACTTGTGCACCGGAGAATACCCAGAAGTGCAGTGTTTGCTTTCATATGCCTCTAGCGAGGCATATGAATACCACCCATGGGGGTGACATCTCTCTGTTAATGTTTATGGGAATTGATAAGGTAAACATTTCAAAGTGGAAACTGGGAAAAACGGGTCCTACAATGTGAGACCAAATGGATTTATTATCTTAGAACATAGTCCCCGTTAGGTTTAAATGAAACCCTCACATTTAGCTGTTTCCTTTAGTAAAGGGACCTGTAGGGAAATGGAGGGACAGTGTAACGCAAGGTGTGGGAAAGACTAAGTGCAACATGACGGCATGAGAGAAAGGGAGCCCAGACACTATGGAAAGGGGGAGTGGAGACCTCCTAGGCTCACCTGATATCACCCTATCTCCTCTATCGTCCCTATATTGGTTCCTCACCAATTGCCGCACAGGAACCTAAAACCCTGTATTTCCCTAGAGCTAGGCCCTGGCTAGGGAAGGGGGGATGAGTGCTAGTCAGTCCCCTTTAACAACTAAAGACAACAAGGTACACAGACATGGGGGAAAGTAACCCTGCTTGAGCCGACTTCAGAGAGATTTCACACTTGTCCTCTTAGAGCAAGATAGGATGTAAGAACTGCACTTGCTCCAAGCTTTCATAAGGAAACATATGAATATCACCGACGCCGCCCTAAAGCAGACTGAAAGTATTTAAGCACCCAGGCCAACGTGTTAATTAGAGCAGGAGGGAGGTGGCCGCTGGGTCTTAGAGTGAGACAGCTTCTAAGAAGGTGTCTGTAATGCCAAACGAAGAGATTTCCTGCAGGATGACTTTCTGTCACATCTGACACACCCGTGACAGACAGCTGCAGTGGAACAGGGGCGCCATTTTGTGTCCCCTAGGGTGCCAACCTCCGCAGTTAGGTAGGTCTATAATAATAGTATTGATAGGGGCAAACTAGGGTTTTCCTTTTTGCTTCCCCCCTCATCCTCATAACCATCTCCCCAATGTCCCATTTTTGTACCTTGCCTATACTTACCAGGATTGTTTAATGCCTCTGGTTGGTTTAGCCACTAAAGCCAGTTTTTGGTTCCCCCTCTGTATTGGTTCTGGGGTTGAAGGAACGAATATTCTAAATTCTGGGATTTTTTTTAAGTATTTTATCTCCTCTTCTCCTCACCCATCTAATTTCTCTTTTTTTGTGGAATTATCTAATAATGTTGAATCCTTTATTCTTCATGCTGTGTATATTGACACCTATTGATGATTTGCTTTTAGTCTTGAACAATGGTCACCATCAGCTTATTGATAACCTATATGTCTTACCATGTATTTCTGGAACGGGCGCAGGATTACCGACACTTGCAGTGCAGACATACTTTTCTAGAAAATAATACAGACTGGCTATTGCATCTTCCAGTCTATACCAGAAGTGATGCATGTGTGCCACCAGTGCGTTCCAACGTGGGCCTCATAGGAAGTGATGCGTGCGTGTCACCAGTGCGTTTCAATATTGGACGTACAGGAAGTGACGTGTCTCCAACCTGGGCGCCATAATATTTAAAGGACTCCGGGTGTCTCTTTTCCTTACCAGGTATTCTAATCACAACATGTTTGTGTGGGAAATACAAGCCCCAGCCAATACAGCTGTCATCTCGACCTAATCTCTCCCCTGATGAGCATGTCAAGAAAGGGAGCATCACGGGGCACTTCTCCTAACCATTTAATGGTCCCTAAGGGAATAATTTGTGAGGCACTGTGTGGTCTTTTGATAATATTGCGCCCTCCCCCCATTTCCCTGTATCCAGGATTTGGAAGTTGTTTCATCCGATATTAAGGATCTGACATGGACTCGATTTTATAAGACAACACCTCAATGCACAGTGAGATTGCTCCTAACTAGTGATGAGCGAGCACTAAAATGCTTGGGTACTCGTTACTCTGGTCGAGCAAATCGTAACGCTCAGGTGCTTTTACCCGAGTAACGGATATAATGGAAGTCAATGGGAAACTCGAGCATTTTTCCGTCGGCCCCCACAGAGGTCTGGGGAGGGTCTAAAAATTGGTCAAATCGATGGAAAAAGCACTGAAATGGCATGGTAACAGCATGGGGAAGACCCCAGGAAGCATCTCTGAATCCCAGGTCAGAGTATTTACGCCACTTTTACGGACTGACAATAAAAGATACAAAAACGAAGATAACATTTTTTTCAGGAAAATCCATTTTAAGAAACATTCTTTCCAGGATAATGACTTGTTTATAAGGCAAAATAAATAACATAAAAAAATGGTCCTCCACACCTTGGGCTATGTTCACACGTAGTGTTTTTTCTGTGTTTTTGCACGTTCCCATTGCTTTCAACTGTGAAAAATACATTCACCAGTAAATGTAATTTTAACATTTTACTACCTTATCTGGCCATGTGGTGTGAGACATATTCAGACACATCCTGTTTAATTTATGAAGGAGTCACAAAGCCTATTTTTACAGAGCCGTCAGGCGGCCCTCACCATCAGATGGCCCTTACTATTGTTAGAGGGCCAGCAGCCAGCTATCCTTTGCATAGCCGTATATTGCTACTGCAATATAATCCATCTGAGGTGGGCAAATTTTCTTTTTCATATTAATACTGTAAAGTCAGAAACTTGGAGGGCCAGCAGGTGGCTATTCTTTGCATGGCCATATATTGCAACTGCAACATAACGTATTCATCTGAGGTGGCCAAATTTTCTTTTGCGTTTATATTGTGTAAAGTTTGAAACTTGGAGGTCCAGCAGTCGACCCTAACAATTTATAGAGTGCCAGCAGGTGGCCTCCACTATTTTTGGAAGTCCAGCAGGCTTCTTGGGGACAGATGAGACCAAGTACATCATTCAACTGTATAACTGTAAATGGAATGAGGCCTACAAATAAACGAACACAGTACTTACTGTCAAATATGGTGGAGGTTCAAAGATATTTAGGGGTTGTTTTTCTGTCTCTTGCACTGGGTGCCTTGACTGTGTGCAAGGCATCATAAAATGTGAAGATTTTCAAAGGATTTTAGGTCGCAATGTAGTGTCATAAAGCTGGATTTGCATCCTGGGTCATGAGTCTTCCAGCAGAACAATGACCCCAAACATACTTCAAGAAGCACTCAGAAATGGATGGAAACAAAGCACTGGAGAGTTCTGACGTGGTAATTCCAGCTCCAGTAGCGTCAAGTCTCCCACCACTACCTCTTATATACACAAGCTACAGAGAAACTGTGAATGGACACATTAAATCCGTACATTTTGTTGATAAATTTCTGTCAAATCTTATAAATGTGTGTCAACTTTGATGAATTTCTGGCAACTATGATGAATTTCTGTTAACTTTGATAAGTTTCTGCAAACTTTGATGAATTTTTGAGTGCAGATTATATTAAAAAACATGAATCTGTCTATGATTTTTTGAAAAAAGCAATTTAGTTATAGGCAGTGTAAGAGATGTATGCGACGACAATGAACACTCATTTCCAGCTGATGATACCTAGCACCTGTCCTTATTCTAAATGCAGCTAATAGCGGTATCAATAGAGAATAGAGAATG
The DNA here is from genome assembly GCF_046119375.1 of Phyllobates terribilis. Classification (NCBI taxonomy): domain Eukaryota; kingdom Metazoa; phylum Chordata; class Amphibia; order Anura; family Dendrobatidae; genus Phyllobates; species Phyllobates terribilis. Next base: position 21,615,077 of record NW_027362761.1, on the reverse strand, counting down.
GAATAGTTTTTTTTTGTTTGGTTACAGCAGCAAGGAGTATAAGGCAATAATCCCTAGCTAGATTCATGTAATACGTTAGTCATAGTGTGATAGCTCACCTGTACACGAATTGCAGTTAAGAGAGGTAATATTGTAGAATATAGATTCGATTTGAATTGGCCCTCGCATTATAAGGAGTGGGTCTCCTATACTGTTAATGCGTATGCAGTAAGTGCAAGGGCTGCTAAAAATTAGGACGCACTCCAATACCACTTTGAAGCGACGTAGTGAAGGGCCTCAGAAAAATTGTATTAAAAATTAAGGAGTGGGTCTCCTATACAGTAAATGCGTATATAGTATGTGCAAGGGCTGCCAAAAATTAGTACACACTCCAATACACTTTTGAAGAGACGTAGTGGAGGGTCTCGGTAAAAAAAAGTTCCCATTATTAAGGAGTGGGTGTCCTAGACTGGTAATGCCCATGCACTAAGTGGATGGGCTGAAAAACATTTACCCCTGGGGGGTATACATATATATTTTATAGACTGTTAGAGGTAGGCCTCCAAAAATTGTTTCTACGGGCATCATAAACACCCTTAAAAAAAATGAATGTGGGTGTTGCATGATGGTGACCCTGTTGATATGATGGTGGAGGATGAGGAGAAGGCGAAGGAAGAGGATGACATAAAAAAGATGAAATCCTGAAGTATATACCCATGTCTGGGTGTGAAGGGGTGCATGGGAATAGACCCGGAAAAACAAACAAACACTGGATTTGAGTTTATGTTTCCGCTGCTGTCATCTGGTGGTGTTGAGAAGTCTGGGCCAATCCAGCCCTTGTTCATTTTGTTAAGAGTCAGCCTGTCAGCATTTTCAGTTGACAGGTGGATGCTCCTACCAGTTATAATATCCCTGGCGGCACTAAAAAGCCGCTCTGACAAAACGCTAGCAGCAGGGCAGGCCAGGACCTCCAAGGCGTAGAGAGACAGTTCATGTCATGTGTCCAGCTTGGATTCTCAATAGTTGTAAGGCACAGAGGAATCACAGAGGACACTGGTACGGTCACCAAGGTACTCCTTCAGAATTTTATAAAATGTTTCCATCCTTGTCAGAGTACCCCACGCATCAAGGGCTGGGCGCTGGGAGGGTCTGAGAATACTGTCCCAGACCTTTGACAGTGTTCCCCTGCCTTTATTGCATCTGGTTTGTGTCTCCCTCGCCTGTACTCCTTGGTTGTCCAAGGAACTGTGACCTCTGTCGCCAGCATAACCAAATGGGAATTTTTTAAATAATTTTTCAGCAAGAGCCTTCTGGTACTGCAACATTTTATTAGGCTTCTCCACCAAAGGAAGGAGAAATAGAATGTTCTACTTGTAGCGTGGGTCTAGAAGGGTGACCAACCAGTAATTACTGGTGCCCAAGATGCATACAACTAAGCCATGTGTGCCAAACTGCCAACAGCCAAGACTTTCCTGTCCCCACCAAGAGGATGACTGTCCAAGAACAGATGAGACTGAACAGGTGAGATGAAGGTGATGTGGGTAGTACCATCTGTAGTGAAGGAAACCAGCTCCTGTTTCTCCTCCTCCTCCTCATTATCACCCAATCTGCGTTGAGAATATGAGATGAGGCTGGCTGTGTAGCATCACCCTGTATAGCTTCTTGCTCTATTTTCTTGCCCCATCTCATCGTGCTTCGCTTGCAAAGCCTCCTTTTTAATTGTGGGCAGCAAGCATTTCAGTAGACAGAAAAGCAGAATGGTGATGCTAACTATGCCGTCATCGCTGCTCACCATCTTGTTGAGAGTCCTCAAAGTTTTGGAGAACCGCATAGATGTCAGACATCTATGCGCACTTATCAGCTCTTATGTGCAGAGGATGACCAGAATACCAACGGGCGTGTTGGAGCTGGTACTCAACAACTGCCCTTTGCTCCTCACAAAGCCTTGTCAACATATTCAACTTTGAGTCCTAACATGTGGTGGCATCGCACACCAGTCAGTGAGCTGGAAGCTGCAAACGCTGCTGCAGCACTGCCAGGGTGGCGGAAGCTGTAGCTGACTTGCGGAAATGGGCATACACGCGGCGTACTTTCACAAGCAGCTCAGGGTAGGTTTTCAGAAACCGTTGACCAACTAAGTTGAGCACATGGGCCAAGCATGGTACGTGTGCAAGGTTGCCAAGCTTCAGAGCCACCACCAGGTTCTGGCCATTGTCACACACAATCATGCCTGGTTGTAGGTTCCATGGTGAGAGCCACAGAGCTGTCTGTGCTGTTACAGCTTTCAACAACTCTGCAGCGGTGTGCGGTTTGTCACCTAAGCAGATTAGCTTCAGCAAAGCCTGTTGCCACTTGGCCAAGGCAGTGCTGCAGTGCTTCCTGCTTGCAGCTGATGTTGACATTCCAGAGATGGAGGGTGAGGAGGAGGAGGTGCAGGAACTGCTGTCGAAGGTGGGGGCAACCCTGATTGAACCAGGGTCCGCAAACCTCGGCGTCGGTAGCACCTGTTCTGTTCTAGGGTCCGACTGGGTCCCGGCTTCCACAGTATTTACCCATTGTGCCATCAGAGAAATGTAGCATCCCTGGCCACAAGCAATTGTCCACGTGTCCGTGGTTAGGTGGACCTTCTCAGTAACTGTGTTGGTGATGGCACAGGTAATGTTATGGGACACGTGGTTATGTAAGGCGGGGAAAGCACACCAGGAGAAATAGTGGTGGCTGGGGACTGTGTACCGAAGGACAGCCGCCGCCATGTGGTTGCGGACAGCTTCCGTCTCCACAAGCCTAAAAAGCAACATTTCCAGTGCAAGCAGTTTGGAAATGTGGCAGTTTAGAATTGTGGCCTGTGGGTGGGTGGCTGCATATTTGCCCTTGCGTTCCAAGGATTGGGGTAAGGACAACTGAACACTGCACTGGGACAAGGATGTGGACGTAGTTGGCAACAGTGGTTGCAAGTGTGCAAAGACAGGTGCAGGGTGGGAGGCATCTTCGCCTGCGTCATGGACAGAGGATGGGTGTGCATGTACAACAGTGGAAGAGGCAGTGGTGTCACCCACAGACACTGTTTTTGGACCCTGGCATTCGGCCCAACTAGTCGGGTGCTTTTCTGTCATGTGCCTGAGCATGCTGGTGGTGGTCAGGCTGGTAGTTTTTCTGCCCCTGCTGATGCTGGCATGGCAGATGTTGCAAATGGTCTTTTTTGGGTTAACTGGACAGCCTTTAAAAAAGTGTCAGACTCGGGAAGAGCTAACAGTTGGACTGGCAACTTCCCTCGTGTTGGTGTTCTAGGGTTGCCCACTGCCTCTTCCTGTCTGTTATGGTGCTACAGATCCCTCCCCCTTTGGACTGCTGTCATCGCTCTGCATGTCACCTTCCGAGGTTGGGTTAGTGACTTCATCGTCCACCACCGCTTCTTGCCTGCACCCTGGTCCTCCTCCTGATCCCCACTGTCAAACATGGTGGTGGCAGCATCATGGTTTGGGCCTGCTTTTCTTCAGCAGGGACAGGGAAGATGGTTAAAATTGATGGGACAATGGACGGAGCCAAATACAGGACCATTCTGGAACAAAACCTGTTGGAGTCTGCAAAAGACCTGAGACTGGGATGGAGATTTATCTTCCAACAAGACAATGATCCCAAACATAAAGCAAAATCTACAATGGAATGGTTCAAAAATAACCGTATCCAGGTGTTAGAATGGTCAAGTCAAAGTCCAGACCTGCATCCAATCGAGAATCTGTGGAAAGAGCTGAAAACTGCTGTTCACAAACGCCCTCCATCGAACCTCAATGAGCTCGAGCTGTTTTGCAAGGAAGAATGGGCAAGAATTTCAGCCTCTCGATGTGCAAAACTGATAGAGACATACCCCAAGCGACTTGCAGCTGTAATCGCAGCAAAAGGTGGCGCTACAAAGTATTAACTCAAGGGGGCCGAATAATATTGCACGCCCCACTTTTCATTTTTTTTTTTTTTTTAAAGTTTAAAATATCCAATAAATTTCGTTCTACTTCACGATTGTGTTCCACTTGTTGTTGATTCTTCCCCAAAAAATTAGAACTTTATATCTTTATGTTTGAAGCCAGAAATGTGGCAAAAGGTAGAAAAATTCAAGGGGGCCAAATACTTTCACAGTGCATTGTATATGAACATCAATACATACAAAGCATTTTTTTTATTGTTCTTTTTCGGGATGGGTGGTTTTAGCAGTTAGTGGCAGTTTTTTCAACACAATACATGCTCTAATCTAGATATCACTTTTTGCATGTTGCTTTATCTGCATAGACTATAATCCCTTCCAATACATCTAAACAATACTTAAAAGTTCATGTACGGAAAAAAACAAATAGTGACATGAAAACTTCAGGTGTTTTCCATTCAGTCTTCAACACACATAAACATGCAATGGTAAGCACCAGGGGAGGTAAGTATAATGTTTAAAAGCATATTTCTCAAGTTACAAATCCTAGAAATGAGCTTTGAAAGTATAGTAATAAGCTGAAGTTTTGCTGGCCGCAAATCTAGAAGGAACATCAGTATCATGTCTGCCCTGTGTAAACTTCCCCTTTAAACATAATTTTTTGGTCCTTAGCAGGAATTTTACTTTACTTCTTCATTTTCCCTTAGCAACAATCACTGTCCTGTGCTTTGTTTAACACTAACACAACTCCTTAATTTGTCGCCAGATTTGTGCTATCCCATCTAAAAGGAGCATGAAGTAAGGGCAAAACCCTGATTCTAACCATGTGTCACTTACTGGTTTTATACAATACAGATCGGAAAATAGGGACATGATTTCAGCAATATGTTACTTAGTAGGCATCTTACTGTAGTTTTATGTGCTGCAGCTCTGTTACTCTTCTCAATGATAAGCTTCTGCTATTTAGTCTCAAAACTCATATGCTCTGGTTATCCCCTCTCTGTACCATTGATTGTCAGCTTTCTGCCTTTGTCCGGTGTAGACATTAAACTGTCAATCAATAGTGGAGTGTGGGGATAAACAGAGCTCATCAGTGAGAGAACTAGCAGAGCTGCAGCAGATAAAACTACAGTAAGATGCCTACTAAGTAACATATTGCTGGAATCATGTCCCTATTTTCTGATCTGTATTGTATAAATCTGGTGGCAGATGCCATATAAAATGAAGCTGGCTTATCACAATGGATACAGCTTCCCTGACTCAGCAACACTACACTGATATCTCCAGGAATATAGTAATAAACTTTTTCTGGTTATTATAAATGGCATTTTTAGCATCTATTCTGTAGAGATTCTATAAATATTGCTTTTTATTGTTGCGTATAATACTATAATCCATAAGACAGATTGTTTAACTTTTACCTTAATCCAATATATATCAGGAGGATAAACAATTGGTTCATGGGAACATATCAGCTAAGAAAATACTTTTGAGCCGTGAAGGGGACAAGGGCACTCCTCCATTTATAAAACTCAGTGACTGTGGTGTAAGCATCAAAATCTTGGAAAAAGGAAGTAAGTACATTGAAAGAGAGATAATTTAAGAATTATTCTATACATTTCCCTTAATGGGGTTGTTTAGGGTTACTATTTTTTTTGCATTGTTGGCATTATGTAAACAACCAGAAATAAATAAAATGACATTTTGCTAGAATTTAAAAAAAAAATCATAGCTCTGGCAATGTTGGATGAAGCAACCATTTTAAAAGGTCAGAGTACAGGAGCTAGAAATGTATGAGCTGAGCCTAGTCAGAAATGTTTACATGCACCACAGCCAAAATGGTGTGCATCATTTATGTAATTATAGAAATAAGACACCTTTATTTCTAACAAAAATACACACGTCTGATATATCAAAACATAAGGGTGCGTGCACATGGTCAGTAAACGCTGCGGATTGCAAACCTCAGCGGCCAGATGTTAGAGCATAGTGGATGGGATTTCAAGAAATCCCATGCCCACTATTCGTTCCCGTGCTCTTGCGGATCACCCACGGACACGGACATGTGGCGCGTCGTCACAGACCGCATCATGTCAATTTCTCTTGCGGAGTCGCTCGTCTCCGCAAGAGAAATTCTATCAGTGTAATGTATAGGATGCGGTGAACCCACATGGTTCAATGCACACATGCGGATTTACCTGCGTGCAGCGCTTTGGACACATCATAAAGTATGCTGCATTCAAAGCGCTGCCAGAAAGGATCGTGTGCACATACCTAGAGCCCTGCACAAACCCTTCAAATCCTCAAAGTTGTAATTATTGACTTTGCCTTATAATTTGGTCAAAATTGTATGCCCCGTCTAGTAACGTGGACCGCCAGTGGGAGCGTTCGACTAGAAGGCCTCACTCAATACAAGTGTATGGAGATCGAGGCCACTGGCTGGGGGTATGTATAACTCATACATACCCTTCGGTCCCAGGTCTGAAACCGGAGAATACCCGCAGCGCACTGTGTGTGCACTGGGGGATTCATAAGTCTGCAGTCATTCAGACTTATCACATTTGACCGTACAACCCCTTTAAGCAAGATTAAATGATCTCTAAAAGACCTAACGTTAAAGATGATACATTTCCTTTGTATTTTAGACAAAGAATATATATATATATTTTCATCTTTTACATTTAAAAAATTACTATTAGTAAGGATTTGTCTGGTATTGCAGCTCATTCTCTTCTCTTACACTTAAAGGGAATCTGTCAGCCCCCTGGAACGTATATGACCTACTAATATGGGCATATAGATGACAGAAATGTTAAACTAGTACTACCTGTATGTCTCATATTAGTGGTCTTGTTGTGAAATCGTCTTTTATTTCATTATGTTAATAATTTCTTCCAGACCCTGAGTCTGGAAGAAATCCCCGCCTCCTCTCTTCATTATAATAGCACCCGCTTTACCTGCATGTCACAGTGCCCTGAGACGTGCAGTTGTGGCGCCGTAATCCCACGCCTGCACCCTGGACTCCCTCCACAATCTGTACCTCTTTCTGTCTTATACACTTTTCAGTGATCTTCTGCGCAGCCGCCAGCGAGTCACTGCGACTTCCTCCCATAGAAGAGGTACGGATAGCGGAGGGAGTCCAGGGCGTAAGTGCCGGATTACGGCGCCACAACTGCACGTCACAGGGCACTGTGACATGCAGGGGAGGCAGGTGGCATTATAATGAAGAGAGGAGGCAGGGATTTCTTTCAAGCCCCCTATGGTCCGGGGCTTGGAAGAAATCATTAGCATAATGAAATAAAAGATGATTTCACAACAATGACCACTAATATGAGGTGTGAAGACACGGGGATCTACTGTGGGCATAATACTACTCAGACAACACAGGGTGAGGGAAAAACAGTGTGGCAATACTTTATTGAACCACCAAACAGACAATAAACGTATAGAACAGTTCCAACAGATACCTAAGATGGTGCAAATTACAGAGTCTCACCCTTCCGCTGACTCGCCGGGATTAAAGCAGCTGCAACTACAAGGTGCTTCCAGGGCCGACTACCCACACCAGTTGCACCCCGCTTTTGCTGGGAACCCACAGTGAGGTGATAACGGCAAGCTTAGGAAGCTGACAGTCCATTGAGGTACGTGGCCAGGAGACCCAAGGGTCCCAACCTGGCTTCTACGAACATAACTATGGAACCAGGTGTTCGAATGGTCCCAACCTGGTTTCCTCAAATATATCCATGGGTTCTTTAATAGTCAATGGAGTAGATCTGTATTCCTCCAGCCAGGGCTGGGGTCCCTTAAGCTAGTATCCTGTAGAATCTAAATCTGTGTCCCTCTTGATTGAGCTATGTGTCCTAGCTGTTGCTCTGGCAATTCACTCGGATTCTGAAGAGTCTCTCTGATTCTACTTGCAGCACAATAGAAATCCCTTTATATTTACATCTGTGGCTCAGGTCATCATTCACAGGTCAGGGGGGATGGTGGCAGGGGCTCATGTCTCATTGTTTGAGCATTTAATCAATTTGCATAGTTTGTCCTTCATTGCTCTGCAGATCAACAAACTATCTGGCCTGGAACGATATGTAATCAGCATATTAGCAAACATCATTGTTCCATGACCCTGCGTCTCTGTCCTCCAGAGATAACAGACAAAAAGTTGCGGGAGCTGATATAAAATGTAAATAACAGCCATTCATCAAGTAACAAATATCAGCTCAAGTGTCAACATTCAGACAATCCTGACCAACTGAAAATAAATGTCTGGATAATTAAGATTAAATTCTGTGTCGTCACATGAGGCATTCAGGTAGGACTTAACATTTCTGTCACCTGAATGCCCATATTAGTAGGTCATATACGTCCCAGGGGGTCAAAGATTAAACAAAATATAAGTTGCAATGCTAGACACATCCCATCGACAGAAGTGATGCTGGTTCTGAAAAAAGTTAGTCACTTTTTTATCATTTTTTATTTTAAGCAGCCAGACATTATAACTTTTATAATTATGGAAAAAATAAATATAAAATAATCCTGACAATATATGAAACTATGAACTGAACATTCTCCATTCTCTAAGTGCTGGTAGAGAGAATCCCATGGCTGGCTCCTGAATGTGTATCTGATGTGAGGAATTTGGCACTGGAGTCTGACTGCTGGAGTTTTGGGGTCACAATGTGGGAAATCTTTAATGATGGTATTGTACCCCTGAATGCAGAGGAACCTGAAAAAGTAAGTGATGACTGCCACTTAGAGTTCAAATATTGAGTTTCAATGTTCTGCTTACCTTAATTTCCTGTATTTGTATCTTTTATGATCATGTACTGTATCTTCAATATTATTTGCTCCATTATTTTTCCTGTCAAAATGAAATACCCAAATTGAACTAAATGGGGTCTATTTTTGCCTCTGATGTCCGACGTGCAGTAAACCTGACACTGTATTTTGGCTTCTATCATTACAAATGGAAGCCACAAAACAGATGTGAACAGAGCCTTACGTATGCCTCTAAGTAAAGTTAGATGCCATAAAATCATAGAAAAATTTACTTATGTAACAAGCAAGCCATAACTAAGGCACTGTTTAAATAATAATTACTCATACATATCCTGAGCATTAATAGGCTTTAGAAAGAAACAGTCAGAAAACATATTGTTTCGGTTGTGTTAAAACAGACTTGTTTCATAGTTACATATATAGTTAAATAGGTTTAAAAAAGACCTAGTTCCATCAAGTTCAACCTTCCACTAATTATACATTTTGTCACTAAGTTATCTATAAACCACAATGTTATGTGTACTGAGAAAATCATCCAGACCTTTTTTAAAAGCTGTTAGTGTCAGCCATTACTACCTCTTGTGGTAGTGCATTCCACAGTTTGACTGCTCTAACTGTAGAGAACCCTTTCCTGTTTAGCTGCTGGAATCGCTTTCCTTGCACCCATAATGAGTGCCCCTGATCCTTTGCATGGTATTGGAAGGATTAAGTCATGTGCCAGTCCATTGTATTGACTACACATGTATTTATACATATAAATGAGATCTCCTCTGAGAAGTCTTTTTTCTAAGCTAAACAAGCCCAACTTTGCCAACCTCTCATCATATCAGAGGCCTTCCATCCCTTTTAAAGGGAATCTGTCACCCCCCTGGGACTTATCAGACCTCTAATATGGGCATACAGGTTGTAGAAATGTGAATCTATACTTACCTGTATGTCCCATATTAGAGATCTGATTGCTTTGAAAATGCTTTTTATAAAATAATTTTACTTATGCTTGGCATCCAGGGGATGCCAAGAAATCCCCGCCTACTTAATTAATTTCAATATTCCCCCCTCCCCTGCACGTCACAGTGCCCTGTGACGTGCAGTTCCCGTGCCGGATCCCGCGCCTACACAATTTACCTGGTATGCAAGGTGCGGTAATTTCAGCAGTCTGTGTATCTTTGTGGAGCAGGGATCTTCCGCGCAGGTGCCGGAGTCACTCTGCCTGGGGGTGACAGATTCCCTTTAATAATCTAGTTGCCCGCCATTGAACTGACTCTAACTTCTGAATATCCTTTTTAAAATGTGGAGCCCAAAACTGGATCCCATATTCTAGATGTGGCCTTAAAAGTGATTTATAGAGGAGTAACAATACGTTGGGATCACAGGATTTTCTCTCTCTTTTTATACATCCTAAAATCTTTTTTGTTTTTGCGGCTGCTGCTTGACATTGAGTACTGCTGCTCAGGTTACTTGTAACCAGAAAACCCAAGTCCCGGGGAAGTTTGGGTTCTGGTACCCGAACTGTACTCGAACTTGAACCACAACCCGAACCACATTGAAAACAATGAGGACCCGAACTCTTGAGCTAAAAAAATCTCTCTCTCTCTTATACTTCCATTTAATCTAAATGCAGTAATAGGTGCATTTTTCTACATTTATCAACATTAAATCTCATTTTCCAGATGTTTGTCCATTCAGATATCTTATCCAGATAATTTTGTAAAATTGTACTGTTTCAAATTTTTTAACTTAATACCTACCACAGATGGATCCTACTCCAGTAATATTTGTGGCGGAATGCACGCCACAACTCATCATGAATTAGACGAACGGGCGTAACCATGCCCTGTCCCACCCAAGCTCTACCCATTTTGGTGTACTCTGCTGAAATTGTAGTGAAAACACCAAATGTTGAAAAATTTTTGCACAACCTCATGTTGCGCACAAATTTTGCAACTTTTCAAAGATTTTTACACAACAATTCTGGCATAAACACATTGATGAATTGGGGCATATATTCTTATGTCAAAGGCTAGAATATTGCAGTTCGCTAATTTCACAACTCACCAGCTTGTTACTGTGCAGACTGTATCAAGCTCATTGTGTTAGAGTTATCCATTTCTGATGGATGGACTACAGTGAAAACTTGATGCCTAAATGCTGCCTTGTCTTTAAGCTTTGGCAAGTCTGCAGTCAAGTGGTAGCGGTTAGCTACCACAAGGGCCTGGCTCATAAGTAGTGTTGAGCCACCCCCGTAGTGTTCGAGTTCGGTTCGGTTCGTCGAACACCCGTGTGTTCGCCGAACTGTTCGTCGAACTGTTCGTCGAACACCTTCGAACACCGTTAAAACCAATGGCAGGCAAACAAAAACACATAGAAACACATAGAAAACACCTTCAAAGGTGTCCAAAAGCTGACAAACTGCTCAGAAGACACAACTAACACATGGAAAAGTGACAAGTACATATAGTCATGCGAACAGAAAAGAGGTGGAGGAGTAAAAGGAGGGGGAGACACAGATATAGGCATGTCATGCCCTTCTAAAATCCAAAAAGTGAGAAGCCGACACGTTCAGTCCGCTCCTGCCCGTGCCCCCTCCGTGTCGCCGGGTTTGTGCCAGAGACGCGGTGAACCCTGATGGCCAGCCCCCCTCTCCCAATACTGGTGCCTGTCCCCTGTGGTGGAGGCAGCTCTAAGCTTTTTAATTTAAATTGTCTCTCTAATTTGAATGAATACACTTTAAATCCATTTACAAGGATCTATTGGAGGGCAAGTCTCATGCCAGCAGCCGCGTAATTCCAGCTCCAGTAGCGTCCACTAAAGCTGCTGCAGTTAAAAAGCTTTTATAAGGATCGAGCTCGGCTGTCCACCGCAAGGCATCCTACTGCCAGTCCCAGCCCCTATGCCTTGGGGTGCCTCCTGATGCTCTTCACTGAGTATCCCGTGGTCCCGAAGCATTTCCTTTGAAAAAATTAAGTGTCCAAACTACAGGTGGTGTAGCTTGCTTAACAGCCGGGATAATCCGCTGACTAGCAGACACTGCTACTAGGCACAAAGTATTTCCTGGGCTAGATGCAGTTAAAAATTTGTAATTAGATACTCTCGTTGGATGCTGAGAAAGCCAAAGGGAGAGACCGGTCCCCGAAACTAGTGGAGGCAGGAAACGACCCTCAGCTAGAAACCGGAGGCTCTGACATTTTATGTGGCGCAGCCCCTCGCTACACCCGCTAGGAAGGCACCACATAGGGTCAGGGAAACTGGCGCCAAGTTTACCAAGAGGAGGCCCGAGGCAGCCGGACAGAAGGGTTGGTAAGAAAGGCCAGACAAAGGACACACAAAGGGGGTCCTGTGAAGCGCTCCAAAGTTATCTGGGAGTTGTCTGAGCCCCTCACCTGGTGAGCACAGTACGACGTGGGCAGCTGTTACCTGCAGACGTGGTCTGGATAATAAGAACTGTGAGTAAAGGCCCTGGACTGCATCACTGACTCCGTGTCGTTACTGCTGCTGCCCTGCACCATCACCCCCATCCTCCGCATACACTGCCCTAAGGCTATACTCCTCCCGTGGGAAGTTATGCTACGCTCTGCTGCACCCACAACTCCAGCCTCAGCGGTCTGCCCTGCAGCGGCGGTTCACTCTGACCGCAATCCACGGGTGGCGTAGTCGGACATTTAAACATCAAAACCACATAAATAGTTCCGCCACTGGTTTGACCACCCTGAGCCACGGAACAGGGTCGCCGCCACGAAGACTACAACCACCAGCATCCACCAAAAAGGGTCCGGCTCCGGGTGTCCCAAGGCCCAGGGGGTGCATCAGAACATTTTCATCACCTTTCACAATCACCAATGGGACAAGGCAGGGATGTCCTCTGTCCCCTCTCTTATACATCCTAGTGACGGAGCACCTGCTCTCATCAATTCGCCATAACCCCAATATTAGGTGGATTGAGGTGGGAGGCACCGAGTACAAGTGCTCTCTATTTGCTGATGATGTCCTAGTATATATCACTCAATCACATATATCCATCCATGCTGTTATGGCTGAAATAGATCACTTTGTTACATGGTCAAATTTTAAAATCAATGCAGCGAAGTCTGAGGCCCTCGATGTCTCCCTCCCCAAATCCATATAGGATTCCATCCAGCCCAACTTTCGCTTTGCCTGGCCCTCACAGGGTATCAAATACTTAGGAATTCCTATTCATAGAGACCTCTCCCATCTATGTTATCTTAATTTTGGGCCCTTTATTGAACAACTCCATACAGACCACGGTTGGCAAGTTAGAACTGTAAGATTCACTACGTGAACCACTGGTGTTTTGTGGAAAAGCACATGTACACTGTGTTCCAAATTATTATGCAAAAAGTGTTTAGGAGTGATAAGGGAAGAATTTGTTTGTTTGTCAGTTAAACTCATTGATGGTGATGTGTGTCAGGGCTCTTTATATCACTGTAAGCAATTGCAGACACCTGTGCTAATTAGTTTGGCAGGTGTGTCCAATGAAAGGCAAGACTACTTAAGAAGGCTGTCTCACATTATTAAGCAGCCTACATTTTCTGCCAAAATGGGAAAGAAAAAGGATGTGTCGGCTGCTGAGAAGCAACAAATTGTGGAGTGTTTAGGTCAAGGCATGACTACAATCAACATTGTGCGATGATCAGGATGAAGTGTCTTGGCAATCAAGAAGTATGTAGCTGATTCACAGTACACACGTGTGCGTGCTGATAAGGGCAAATTGAGGACTCTTTCCTACAGGCAATTACGTCAGGTTAAAAGAGCAGCGGCAAAAAAGCCTTGTCATAGCAGCAGACAAGTTTTTGAAGCTGCTGGTGCCTCCAACGTCCCCCGAACAACAAGATGCAGGGTCCTTCAGAGGTTTGCAGCTGTGCATACGCCATCCTGTCGACCTCCTCTATCCACTTCACACAAGCAGAAACGGCTCCAGTGGGCTAAACATTACATGAAGACTGATTTCAAAACTGTTTTGTTCACGGATGAGTGCCGTGCAGCGCTCGATGGTCCAGATGGGTGGAGTGGAGGATGGCTGTTTGATGGACACCCCACGCAAACACGGCTACAGCGCCAACAAGGAGGAGGTGGAGTAATGTTTTGGGCTGGAATCATGGGGAGAGAGATTGTCGGCCCCTTTAGGATCCCTGAAGGCGCTAAAGATGAACTCCATAATGTATGTGGATTTTCTCAAACAGCACTTCCTGCCATGGTTCAAGAAGAAGAACCGTGTATTTCACAGCAAAATCATTTTTTTGCATGATAATGCACCATCTCATGCTGCACATAAAACATCTGCATCTCTGGCTGATATGGGCATAAAAGGGGACAAACTTATGGTGTGACCCCCATGCTCCCCTGACCTCTACCCCATTCAGAACCTCTGGAGCATCATCAAAAGGAGTGTCTATGATGGCGGGAGGCAGTTCACATCTAAGCAACACCTCTGGGAGGGTATTCTGTCCTCATGCAAAACAATTGAAGCAGAAACCATCCAAAACCTGACAAATTCAATGGACGAGAGAGTTCAGAAGCTCCTTTCGAACAAGGGGTCCTATGTGAAAATGTAACATCACCTAGAATAAAGTTTTGAGTTGAAAACTGTTTGATTTCAGTTTCTAATAACCTGCTAATGCTTATAATTTCAAAAATGACCATTTTTTTGGTCTTTAGTAAAATGAAAAGGTTGATCGAAAAGTTTGGGGGATCTAAGAGTGTGGCAACCCAGTAGTCATGATTACTTCGAATTCTGACAATATGAGGGTCATGTTGCAGGTAGTGCAGCAAGAAGGCACTTATGTGTCTTGCGCATCTCGGAGCCCCAAAATTATTTTCCGGGCTAGATGCAGCTAAAAATTATTATTAATTTTAAATCTGGTGGAGCTTAGTATAGATGGCCTAATAGGATCAGTGCTGCACACTGCTACAAAGCCCAAATTATTTTCCAGCCAAGATACAGATAAACATGATTAGTAATTTTAAATCTGGTGGAGCTTATTATAGATGGCCTAATAGAATCAGTGCTGCACACTGCTACAAAGCCCAAATTATTTTCCAGCCAAGATACAGATAAACATGATTAGTAATTTGAAAGCTTAAAACGGTTGGTAGGGTGATTTTAACCAATCATCAAGCTTTTACTCTCCCCAGGATGACACAGGGGTAGAAAAGTCGTTTCGGATCCATGATTTGTTCATCTTTATGAACGTGAGTCTGTCTACATTATCAGTGGAGAGCCGCGTGCGCTTATCTGTCAGCACACCACCAGCAGCGCTGAACACACGTTCAGACAGAACGCTGGCTGCGGGGCATGACAAGATCTCCAAGGCGTAAGTGGCTAGCTCCGGCCATTTATCCAGATTGGAAG
This sequence comes from Phyllobates terribilis, assembly GCF_046119375.1. NCBI lineage: Eukaryota > Metazoa > Chordata > Amphibia > Anura > Dendrobatidae > Phyllobates > Phyllobates terribilis. Next base: position 21,600,036 of record NW_027362761.1, on the reverse strand, counting down.
CCCAAAAAGAGCAAGGGTCCAGTGACACAGTCATGGCTTCAATGTTTACTTGGAGATACTCCTGTACCATCGTCTCTAGGCGTTGACTATGTGTCAGACTTCTTGTCTCCTGTGGCCTTGCAAAGGATGGGCTAAAAAAGTGGTGAAATGATTCCGCAAAATTGATGTTACCAGCAGATACTGTGGTTCTGTTACGGTTTGAGTGCTGAACACTTGACGGTCCCACGGTTGGCAAGTTGGAACTGTGAGATTCACTACGTGCACCACTGGTGTTTTGTGGAAAAGCACATGTAAGATTCTGCAACAGTCTCTGCTGATACTCCTGCATGCGTGCATCCCTTTCTATGGCAGGAATAATTTCGGCAAATTTACTTTTGTACCGGGGATCTAACAGTGTGGCAACCCAGTAGTCAGGATTATTTCTAATTCTCACAATTCGAGGGTCATGTTGCAGGTAGTGCAGCAAGAAGGCACTCATGTGTGTTGCGCATCCAGGAGCACCAAGTCCCTGTTGTGTTGGTGGCGAGGTAACAATCATGCTTCCTTCCTCTGTCCTCTCCCCCCAACCTCGCACAACAGAAATGTGATCAAGGTCTCCCTCATCTGATGAGTCTTCCATCAGTTCGTCCTCCACTTCTTCCTGGGCTCCTGCACCTTCCTCACTAGTTTGGCTGCTACCATGCGCCCTGGTAAAACCATCTCCCCCACCCTCACATGCCTGCCGCCTTGGTGCTGCCGACCGTCTGGACCTTGCAGATGTTAGCCCTTCCGCATACAACTCCTCCTCCTCTACTTCCTCCACCTCCTCTTGTGCCACCACCTGACTCCGAATTCTGTTTAACATGTGCTCCAGCATGTAAATCACTGGAATAGTCATGCTGATAATGGCATCGTCAGCACTAAACATCTTCGTCGCCATTTCAAAACTGTGCAGAAGGGTGCATAGGTCCCTGATCTGAGACCACTCCTCCAGCGTGATTTGCCCCACCTCTGGATCTCGTTGGCCCAGGCTATACGTCAGAACGTATTGCACCAGGGCTTGTCGGTGCTGCCACAGTCGCTGCAACATGTGCAGAGTTGAATTCCACCGGGTAGGCACATCGCATTTTAGCCGGTGAAGTGGCAGGCCCAACGACTTCTGTAGAGATGTAAGTCGCTGTGCTGCGGGATGCGAACGGCGGAAGTGAGCACACAGCGACCGTGCCCTCTGCAGAAGGCCATCTAGTCTGGGATAGTGGGCTAAAAATTGCTGGACAACCAGGTTCAACACGTGAGCCATACAAGGCACGTGTGTGACATTGCCCCGGCGAAGGGCCGCACCCAGGTTTGCAGCATTGTCGCACACGGCCTTCCCTGGTTTCAGGTCCAGTGGAGACAACCATTCATGAAATTGGTTCTCCAGAGCTGACCACAACTCCTCAGCTGTGTGACTCACATTTCCCAGACATTTCAAAGTAAAAACCGCCTGATGACGTTGAGCCCTACTGCCAGCATAGTAAGGAGGTGTGCAGGATCCCTTCTGCGCAGTTAGAAAGCTTGTGGCATGACCAGACAGGCTTTGGGTGCAGGTGGAAGACCGAGAGGAGGTTGAGGAGGCAGAAGCAGTGGAGGAACTTTGACATAAAGAGGATTGACGCACAACTCGTGGGGACGGCAAGACTTGGACAGCAGCCCCTTGTCCTGCTGTCACCATAGTTACCCAGTGCCCAGTCAGCGACATGTAACGCCCCTGTCCATGCCTACTCGTCCAAGTGTCTGTGGTGAAATGCACCCTGTCACACACAGAGTTTCTCAAAGAAGCGGTGATGTTGTGTGCGACATGCTGGTGGAGCGCAGGCACACCTTTCTTTGAGAAGTAGTGCCGACTGGGCATCTGGTACTGGGGCACTGCGACGGACATAAGGTCTCGAAAATCCTCTGTGTCCACCAGGCGGAAAGGCAGCATTTCTGTAGCCAAGAGCTTGCAGATGGTGAAATTCAACCTCTTAGCTTTCTCATGGCTAGGAGGAAATGGTCTTTTACTTGTCCACATCTGAGGGACCGAGGGCTGGCTATTGTGCTTAGACGGGGTTGATAAGGGTGTCCCCGGCAAACTGCCGGTCTGTGAGGAAGATGCAGGCGGACATGTTAGGTTGCCTTGATCCAAAGGTGGTGCTATCGATGTCGGACAGCGCTCAACACCAGCTGGTGTTACCACCTCCAAAGAAAATGATGACCTGCCAATCACGCTGGCTGTTGCGGGTAAAGAGGTGGCAGGTCTGCGCCCCAAAACAGGTGTGACTGCTGTCCCCCCAGTCACAGAGGATGAAGAGGCCGCGGATGCACAAGATATGGCAGACGGTGGTTGGCCCGGCCGGCTAGGCCGCATTGTAGCACACTGAGCTTCCCACTGCAACTTATGCTTCATGTCCATGTGCCGGTTCATGCATGAAGTACTCAAACTATGTATTTTTTGGCCTCTACTTAGCTTTTGCTGACAAATGTTACAGATAACACGAGTTGGGTCATCTTTATCGATCTGAAAAAATGCCCAGGCTATGCAAGGCTTAGCACCCATGCGACCTGAAGAGCCACCACGACTTGTGGTGAGAGGCAGAGTTGTGTTTGAGGATGCAGTTGTTGACGTGCTTCCAGTACTACGTCTCTGTCCAGGAAGGCGCAACCTGACCTCGTCGTCACTAGCATCTTCCTCCACCTCCTCTGCTGACCTCATCTCTTGGCTGACTGTGGGTTGACAGTAAGTGGGATCTCCAACCTCATCATCATCACCCTGTGCATTATCACACCCGTCGTCCTCAGAGCCAACCTGTTCCTGCCCTGACAAACAACTAAAGTTGTCGCTCCAATCAGGTATTTGAGTCTCATCATCGTCTTCCTCATTGTCTCCACCAACAGGAGTTACAGTTTGGGAATGAGGGTCTACAATATGGTCAGAACCTTCTGCGTCTGGTCCTGGATCCGACTCATAAAGATTCTGGGCATCAGTGCAGATCATTTCCTCGTCTGGATTCACAGAAGCGCTGGAGTCGACCTCTGATTCCTAGGCTATAGTATGAGTAAACAGCTCTGCAGACTCAACCATCTGTTCTACCTCATACTCAGACGGGCAGCTGGAGATTTGGGAGCTGTGAGGAAGCAAGTGCGATTGGGGTGACACCTTTGAGGACTGGAGTATTTGTGATGTTGAAGTTGATGTGGAGGAGAGCCCACTTAAAGGAGCACTTGATATCCGTTGAAGCATCTGCTGTTTTTGTGCCTCATTTGGAATTTGTAGCGATTGGCGTGGCCGTAAGAAAGGGATCTTATCACATTGTCCGCTAAAAGAAGTAGACATTTTAGTTTGGCTGGAAGATGGTCTTTCTTCTGCAGATGTTACTGTTGCTTTAACACCTACCCCACGGACACAACCTTTTTTCCCCTTCCCAACACGCCTATTCCCCTTTCCACCAGCAGCAGGCCTTTTTCCACTCATTTTGGTGGTTAACTAATTCACAACTCTGGAGTTGTTTGCACAAAAAAACAATGGATGGGAACCGAGCAGAGCTGAGTGGCCAAACTGTGGTATTAGGCCAAAACTATTGGCTGGGTTAGATGGAGAAAAAAATTATATTCGATTTGCAACCTGATGGAGGTCAGTATAGATGGACTAATAGAACAAGTCCCACACACAGCTAGAAGCCCAAATATTTTTTCAGAGGTAGATGCAGAAAAAAAATATATTCAGTTTGCAACCTGATGGAGGTCAGTATAGATGGACTAATAGAGAAAGTCCCACACACTGCTAGAAGGCCAAATATTTTTTTAGAGCTAGATGCAGACAAAAAATTATTTTGAATTTGCAACCTGATGGAGGTCAGTATAGGTGGACTAATAGAACAAGTCCCACACACTGCTAGAAGGCCAAATATTTTTTCAGAGCTAGATGCAGATAAAAATTATTTTCAATTTGCAACCTGATGGAGGTCAGTATAGATGGACTAATAGAGAAAGTCCCACACACTACTAGAAGGCCAAATATTTTTTCAGAGCTAGATGCAGAAAAAAATTATATTCAGTTTGCAACCTGATGGAGGTCAGTATAGATGGACTAATAGAACAAGTCCCACACACAGCTAGAAGCCCAAATATTTTTTCAGAGGTAGATGCAGATAAAAATTATTTTCAATTTGCAACCTGATGGAGGTCAGTATAGATGGACTAATAGAGAAAGTCCCACACACTGCTAGAAGGCCAAATATTTTTTCAGAGCTAGATGCAGATAAAAATTATTTTTAATTTGCAACCTGATGGAGGTCAGTATAGATGGACTAATAGAACAAGTCACACACACTGCTAGAAGCCCAAATATTTTTTCAGAGCTAGATGCAGAAAAAAATTATATTCAATTTGCAACCTGATGGAGGTCAGTATAGATGGACTAATATAATGATGCTATGCCCAAAAGATTTTACTTCACTAGGTGCAGTAAAAAAATTGGTATTCTATACACAGGTGGTATATCTTGCAACACAGATAGGCTACTCCACTGACTAACACACTCTGCAATAGGCCAAAAAGGATTAGCTTTGCTAGATTCAGCCAAATGCTGTGAAAAAAACTTGCACAGCACTGGCACAGACCTGCCTGGCAAAAACTGATAGGAACTGATGTAACCTAGTCCTGAAAAGGACTCCAATTACAATTAGTCTTTACTCCCACAATCTATCTATTTAAGAGCACAGACCTGCCTGATAAAAGTCGTAGGAAATGCTGTAACCTAGTCCTTAAAAGGACTGCAATCACAACTATTCCCTACTCCCAAGCTATCTGTAGATTTGTGCGAAAATTGGCTTGAAATTAACAAGGTATAGTGCACACAGCAACAGCGGTGCCGTCTAACACGCAGCTGCAGCAGTGAGAAAATGGTGGCGACGGGGAAAATGGCTTGGTCTTATAGGGCAAGGACATGTGACATACACTGCCAATGACACATGCCCTTGCTTGTGTGAAAAAAAGCACTTCGCTCCGTGTGTGCGCTGCTGATAGGCTGACAGATTGCACCTCCCCACTGTAAATGCGGGAAAGAGAAAAAAAAATGGAGATCTTCATTATTCCTGCAGAGATCCATCCCCTGCCCCTCCCCCCACCCCGCTGTACACTCAAACTGCGTATTAACATTAATTTTCATCATTACTGAGAAAAAATCCAGTTATGATTTTGGTGCACGAACAGTTATCGAACATAACCTCGAACAGCCGAATTTTTCTCAAATCGTTCGTGTTCGCCGAACGGCTCGAACACCGCCCAAAACAGCTCGAATTTGAGATTGTCGAACAGTTCGAGTAGAACAACGCTCATCTCTACTCATAAGCACATATTGGTGTTAGACCTCGAGAAATCCAGTGCAATATGGCTGGGAGTGTTTGTATACTATGCTGACAAAGGCTGGCACCTCCATGCCACAAAGGTAATTAGTGAGTGACAGGTGGAGTCTGGGTGCTGTAAACTATGCAGGGATGTCCTATAATAGTCAAGGTCTACAAGGCTTTGCTGTACCCATAAGTTAAAATTGCCAATGTGAGTTTAATAAAAAGTTTGTTCAGCACAACCGGAACATGCACTGATTCAAGCCAAAGCCATCTTGTGTTATATCTGTTTGCCTGTATGACTCTTGAAACCATTCTGAGCTCCAGCACCCAGCCATTTACCACTACAGACATTTGAGTAGTTTTATCATTACTGTTTTAAATTTAGACAAGTAAAAACCGAGAAAGGCAGATGATGCTCCAAGCTTATCACAGATACACATGCTGCATGATTAATTTGGCCCCACTAGCAAGACACAATAGACACTTTTCTTCTTACACCAACACTAAGCTAACTTACTTTAATCTAGCAAATTTTATGACTCCTCTTAGCAACAGCCCCTTTTCTAGACATTTTTCAGAACTATTGTCAAGGGTTTACTGCAACAGAGAGGGGCCAGAAGAACGCAGTGTCTGATTTCACATACTCCTGCACTGATTAGAAGCACTTCACCATCATATTAAATAGTGCAGGTTTCTGCTAGCAGTGCAAGGGTTAATCTGTTTAGTTAAGAGCTTCTGGAGCTTTCCTCCTTTGATGGTCTCAACTGTTCAGTGTTGGCCACTCCCTTCTGCTATATATACTTGGCTTTGGCAATCCGGGATCGCCAGTGTTAGTTCATACTGCCTGGCTGTGGAGTTGGTGTTGGTTTTTGGAGGTGGTATTTAGAGAGTTGTTCAGAAGACTGTTGCTTGGTATTTACCTGTGTGAATGTTCTCATTCTCTACTATTTGATTTCTCCTTCCTTAACTCCCCAGTGTTCCTCTCTGTTGTTTGTGAATGCATTTTTGTATCATTTGTATTTTCATTTGACCCTGTCTGTCTTCCCTTGTTTATCTGGTTGGTGTATTCTTATACACTTGTACTCCTCACTTCCCTGGGTGGTGGAGGGGACAGATAAGGCTTGATCTATGAACACAGCAAGGCACATGGTCCCGGCATCTTCACTATCAGAAGAAATCCATAGAGCAGGGATAGACTACAGTGCCCCCTAGCTTGAGGTATAGGGAAGGAGCCCCTAACCCCAGAATATCCTGCAACAGTGCCATGACAACTATCTTGTGAGTGTAATAAATCTGGTGCACAACATTTACCCAGTGTTTTGTCTTACAGAATTCGAACCAGAATTTTGGATCATTTTGTGTTGTAAATTTACATTATAGTGTTCACTCCCTGTTTTTTGTCTAATACTCCACTGTAAATGCTTAAAGGGATTGTCTGGCCTTAGGGTATAAGCTTGCAATCACTCTATGTGACTGCAAACTTGTGAATCCTCACAGTGTGCGCACTGTCAGGATTCTCCTGTGATGGCAGCTGCAGGTTGTGTGACCGCAAGTATGTGATTGCATACATACTGTCACATGACAATTAAATGTGCACAGCCTCGCTCGCTACATTTGTATTGAGTGAGGCCAGACACATGTAGTCAGAATGTGGCCGAAAGTATGCAAATCGCATATTTTCAGTCACATGAGTCGCTCCTGGCATCGGGGAATGCTCACAGCATAGTAACATAGAGTGACTCCAGGCTTGTACCCTAAGGCTGGACAATGCCTTTAACAGTTAGGGAAACTTTGTATGTGGCAGAAATATTGCAGAAATTTCTGCAACTGGAAATCCATTCCAATTATGAGAATGTGGCTGCTTTCTGCAAACATCTGTATTTCTGCAAACCCCATTCAAATGCAACAAATCTGCAATTTGTGAATTCCCTCCCGCTTGCTCGCACCGCAGCTTCACACTCATCATCTAATGGTCAAATGGTTTACCCAGTCCTGGTTACTACCTGAATATCATTACAGTTCTGATGTTTTTATTGATGTGATGAACCTGAGTTATATTCTATATCACTTATATTCTATATCACTTAGTTATATTCTATATCACTTATTTATTTAGAAATTGCAGTTTTATAAAGACGAAATGCAACTTCCGGCTCCACACTGGATTGAACTGGCAAGTTTAGAGCAACAGTGCATGTCTTATAACCCAGCCTTAAGACTTCCCTTTCGTTCTATCATTCGTGAGCTCAATAATCTTATTGCATCTGGTAAGAAGGAAGGAGCTAAAAAAAAACTTCAAGTATTTCTGGCTGAAGATGTATAATTTATAACAGCTCTGTTGCTATTTGTTGCAGATTATGAACTATTAGTGGATTCTAAAGGGCAGCAAATGAAAGATGGATTCAGAGCCTGTGACCGTGTCTGGGAATATCAGGACCCAAGTGTTTATGAAGAAAGACATCTTAAATATATATCAGTTATCGGCAAGGTACAGAGCAATCAGTGCTGTGTTCTTTTTAATATTGCTAGTTACTCAGCCACACATTAGAAGGGTTGTATTCACTTCATGCCCTAGGGAGATCAATGACCTCTTGTAAGAATAATAACCATAATATTGTATCTGTATATTCCAAAGGAGATATGGCAAATAACACACCGAGCTCAGATGTAATATTATAATGTTTACGGACAATGGTCACTGTTTCCATAAATCAATGGTATAAGTGAATGTAAGAAACTTTGTAATCTATTTTATCATTGAAATCGTCTAAATATGTCACTCTGTCCCACACCTCCCAAACTTACTATTTATGCTGAAAAAACACCTTGAAGACGACCTGTAAACAGGTCAAACGTGGCCAGTTTTTGCTTCTACTTTATTCCTGCTGCTACCTTCAGTATTGTATTTCTTTTTTGTTTGTTTGTTCTTTTTAAATCTGAAATATGGTTCCAGAGATATGAGCCTTTTAATTTAGTGTTCATTTTTATGGTGTTTACCAAGGGGGCAATGCTCACAGGGTAAAAGTGTAGACCAGCCTAAATACACGCCCCTAGAGAATCCTGTGAGCAACACCCCCTTGGCAAAAAACATGAAAATTAGCAATAAATAAAGAGCCCCATATCTCTGGCTCCGATTGGCGTTTTTTTTTAAAAAAAACTGAAACATCAGAGGAGCAGCAAGAATAAAATAACAGCAGAAACTGTTCATTTTTGACCTGGTGACAGGTCCTCTTTGAATCTATCTTGGTCAAAGACTGGTCGCGCACTGCTAACATCTTTTAAAGAGTATCCCTGAAATAGGGACAGAGACCCTGATCCCATGAAGGTATCACTTAGTTTACACAGTTTACTCTGCTGCATACAGTGCAGACCAAAAGTTTGGACACACCTTCTCATTTAAAGATTTTTCTGTATTTTCATGACTTTGAAAATTGTACATTCACACTGAAGGCATCAAAACTATGAATTAACACATGTGGAATTATATACTTAACAAAAAAGTGTGAAACAACTGAAAATATGTCTTATATTCTAGGTTCTTCAAAGTAGCCACCTTTTGCTTTGATGACTGCTTTGCACACTCTTGGCATTCTCTTGATGAGCTTCAAGAGGTAGTCACCGGAAATGGTTTTCACTTCCCAGGTGTGCTCTGTCAGGTTTAATAAGTGGGATTTCTTGCCTTATAAATGGGGTTGGGACCATCAGTTGTGTTGTGCAGAAGTCTGGTGGGTACACAGCTGATAGTCCTACTGAATAGACTGTTAGCTGCTTTTTACTTTCCATAATACAAATTCTAAGTAAAGAAAAATTAGTGGCCATCATTACTTTAAGAAATGAAGGTCAGTCAGTGCGAAAAATTGGGAAAACTTTGGGAAAAAGTGCAGTTGCAAAAACAATCAAGCGCTACAAAGAAACTGGCTCACATGAGGACCGCCCCAGGAAAGGAAGACCAAGAGTCACCTCTGCTTCTGAGGATAAGTTTATCCGAGTCATCAGCCTCAGAAATCGCAGGTTAACAGCAGCTCAGATTAGAGACCAGGTCAATGCCAGACAGAGATCTAGCAGCACACACATCTCTTCAACAACTGTTAAGAGGAGACTTTGTGCAGCAGGCCTTCATGGTAAAATAGCTGCTAGGAAACCACTGCTAAGGACAGGCAACAAGCAGAAGAGACTTGTTTGTGCTAAAGAACACAAGAAATGGACATTAGACCAGTGGAAATCTGTTCTTTGGTCTGATGAGTCCAAATTTGAGATCTTTGGTTCCAACCACCGTGCCTTTGTGCGACGCAGAAAAGGTGAACGGATGGACTCTACATGCCTGGTTCCCACCGTGAAGCATGGAGGAGAAGGTGTGATGGTGTGGGGGTGCTTTGCTGGTGACACTGTTGGGGATTTATTCACAGTTGAAGGCATACTGAACCAGCATGGCTACCACAGCATCTTGCAGCGGCATGCTATTCCATCCAGTTTGCGTTTAGTTGGACCATCAATTATTTTTCAACAGGACAATGACCCCAAACACACCTCCAGGCTGTGTAAGGGCTATTTGACCAAGAAGGAGAGTGATGGGGTGCTACGCCAGATGACCTGGCCTCCACAGTCACCAGACCTGAACCCAATCGAGATGGTTTGGGGTGAGCTGGATCGCAGAGTGAAGGCAAAAGGGCCAACAAGTGCTAAGCATCTCTGGGAACTCCTTCAAGATTGTTGGAAGACCATTTCCGGTGACTACCTATTGAAGCTCATCAAGAGAATTCCAAGAGTGTGCAAAGCAGTCATCAAAGGAAAAGGTGGCTACTTTGAAGAACCTAGAATATAAGACATATTTTCAGTTGTTTCACACTTTTTTGTTAAGTATATATTTCCACATGTGTTAATTCATAGTTTTGATGCCTTCAGTGTGAATGTACAATTTCCATAGTCATGAAAATACAGAAAAATCTTTAAATGAGAAGGTGTGTCCAAACTTTTGGTCTGTACTGTATCTGTTTAAAAGAGTCTGGTGTAGGCCAGATAACTAGAACTGTGGTTTTGCAGTTCCATGGTTCAAATCTCTGTATTATCCACTTTTTTGCCTTTTTTTCCATAAAAAAAAACATTTTGAGTGTCTCGCTGACTGTTCAGACACAAATATATCTGTTTAAAAGATTCTGGTGTAGGCCAGAGAACTAGAACTGTGGTTTTCCTCTTCCACAGTTCAAACCTCCTTTTTATTACCCTTTTGCCATTGATAGAGCGAGTGTAAGCTATTTTACTTCCTTTACAATGGGCAAGGCGCGTGGCAAGGGACGTGGAACTGGACGTTCTGGTGATGGTGCGTGCAGAGGACGGGGCCGTGGCCAAGGTGAAAATGTGCCACAACCAACAGCCACATCTTCTCGCTCCCAGTTCTTGACTGAATTACTAGGGAAGCACACAACAGCACCACTATTGCGAACTGATCAGTGTGAACAGGTTATTAATTGGATAGCAGATAATACTTCCACTCACCTGGGCACCACCACCTCCGGTCTGTCTTCCACACGGTCAAGTGTTAGTAGCCATGAGTCTCGACCGCATATTTCTCCTCATCCTGATGCTCCTTCCTCCCACCATGCCGAGTGTCGTCAGACAGCAACTGATCCAACTATTGGACACTCTGAAGAGCCGTTCACTGGTCCATTTCCATATTTGGGCCCCTCGCCTGCTCCGCTTGAAGTGGTGGAAGAGGAGATCCCATGTAGCGATGCCCAAATATTTGAACAGCCACGGCCACAGGAAGGCGACGCTGGCAATTTGTCACAAGAGGTGGACGATGACGAGACACAATTGCCACAAAGGGAGGAGGAGGACCGTGGTGCGGAAGTGGAAGAAGAGGAGGTGGTGGATGATCTAGTAACTGACCCAACGTGGCAGGAGGACACGCAGAGCAAGGCCAGCAGCACACAGGGGGAGGGAGGCAGAGTACCCCAACAGGCAGGAAGAAACAGTCTGGTGGCCGCGGGCTACCATTCCCAGTAACACCAACACGAGGGACGTTGCCAGTACAACCGGTAGGTATTCCAGAGTCTGGAATTTTTTTAAAGACTCTGCTGATAACCCCAAAAAGACCATTTGTACCACCTCCCAGGCCAGCATCAGCAGGGGTGACAAAACTACCAGCCTGACCACCACCAGCATGATCAGGCACATGTCAGCAAAGCACCCGACTTTGTGGGGCGAACCCCAAGGTCCACGACCAGTGTCAGTGGGTGTCACCACTGCTTCTTCCGCTGTTGTGCGTGTAAGAGAACCCCCTGTTGTGCGTGCAAGGCAATCCCCTGTCCATACTGCATACAAAGATGCCCCCTCCTCTCAGTCTTCACTTGTTATGGCAGTTTCTCAAGAAACAGCATCAACGTCCACGTCCACGTCCCACCGCAGCATTGTCCATATCCCAGACCTTTGAACGAAAGCGCAAATTTGCAGCCAACGCCCCACAGGCCACAGTCCTAAATTCGCACATTTCACGACTGCTTGCGTTGGAAATGCTGCCTTTTAGGCTGGTGGAGACGGAATCCTTCCGCTACCTTATGGCGGTGGCCGTCCCTCGGTACTCGGACCCCAGCCGACACTATTTTGCCCGGTGTGCCATCCCCGCACTACACAAGCACGTGTCCCAAAACATCAGCCGTGCCCTCAACAACGCAGTTACTGGGAGAGTCCACCTGACAACGGACACGTGGACAAGTGCTTGTGGTCAGGGATGGTACATCTCCCTGACGGCACACTAGGTAAACATAGTGGAAGCCGGGACCCAGTCGGACCTTGGGACGGAACACATCCTCCCCACACCGAGGATTGCGGGCCCTATGTCAGTCAGAGTTGCCCCCACAGTGTACAGCTCCTGCGCATTATCCTCCTCCTCCTCCTCATGTTCAGCCTCCATCTCAGATATTACCACATAAGTTACAAGCTGGAAGCACTGCAGTACAGTACTGCCTCAGCCAAGCGGAAACAGGCTGTGCTGAAACTCATAAGCTTAGGTGATAAACCTCACACTGCTTGTGAGTTGTGGACAGCTGTGAAAGAGCAGGCAGATCTGTGGCTGAGACTGCTGAACCTACATCCAGGCATGGTCGTGTGTGACAATGGCCGTACTCTGGTGGCTGCTCTGAGGCGAGGCGAGGCGAGATCACACATGTACCATGCCTGGCTCATGTGCTTAACCTCGTGGTTCAGCGGTTTCTTAAATCGTACCCTGAGTTGCCAGATCTGCTCGTCAAAGTACGCCGCCTGTCAGCTCATTTTCGCAAGTTGGCTACAGCTTCCGCCGCCCTTGCTGTGTTGCAGCAGCGTTTTCAGCTTCCGGCGCACCAACTGGTGTGTGATGTCCCCACATGTTGGAACGCTACCCTCCACATGTTGCAAAGGATTTGTGAGCAGAAGAGAGCAGTTGTGGAGTACCAGCTGCAACAAGGCCGTCGATATTCAGGTCAGACTCCACACATAAGACCTCAGGAGTGGACCTGGATGGCTGACATATGTACCATCCTGACAAACTTTGAGGAGTCCACCAAGATGGTTAGTGGCGATGACGCCATCATTAGCATCAGCATCCCACTTGTCTGTCTTTTGCAACACTCTCTGCAGAGAATTAAAGAGGAGGCATTGCAGCCAGAGTATGATGAGATGGATCAAGAAGCCGTAGCGGGCGATTACACACAGCCCAGCCTCATCTCATCCCAACGTGCATTGGGGGACAATGAGGGAGAGGAGGAGGAGGAGGAGGAGGAAGAACAGGAGCTGGTATCATGCTGTAGACGGTAGTACCTGTACAACTGTCATACCGTCGGTTCAGCGTGGGTGGCCTGAGGACAGGGGGGAGGAGGAGGAGGAGGAGGAGAGCATGGTCAGTCGTCATCTTGGTGAGGACACGGAAGTCTTGCCCGTTTCCAGTCTGGCACGCATGGCTGACTTTATGTTACGCTGCCTTAACCGTGACCCACGCGTTGTCAAAATGTTGGGTGACAGTCATTAGGGGTTGGTGACACTTTTAGACCCCCGCTACAAGGAGGACTTTCACTCTCTTATTCCTGAGGTGGAGAGGTCTACAAAAATGGGGCAGTACCAGAAGGCCCTTGCTGCAGAACTGTTAAAAAAAATTCCCATCTGAACACCCTAGAGGCCGAGGTCACAGTTCGTTGCCCAACCAAGGCGTACAGGTGAGAGAGACGCAACTCCCATCCAGCAGAGGCAGGGGAACACTGTCAACGTTCTGGGACAGTTTTCTGAGACCCGCCCAGCTTACAGGCCCTGAGGCGCGGGGTACTCTCACAAGGAGTGGAAAGTTTCAAATGATGGTGAGGGAGTACCTTGCCGACCATACCAGCGTCCTCCGTGATTCCTCTGTGCCTTTTAATTATTGGGTATCCAAGCTGGACACTTGGAATGAACTCGCTCTGTACACCTTGGAGGTCCTGACCTGCCCTTCCGCTAGCGTGTTATCGGAGCGTGTTATCGGAGCGTGTATTTAGTGCCGCTGGGGGAATTATAACTGATAAGTGCACTCACCTGTCAACTGACAATGCTGACAAGCTGACCCTTATCAAAATGAACAAGGGCTGGATTGGGCCAGACTTCTCATCACCACCAAATGACAGCAGAGTAACATAAAGTCAAATCCACTGTGTTATTTCTGGAGGCGTATTCCCATGCACCGCTTCACACCCACACATGGGTATACACTTCCTCATTTCGGCTGTTTTTTGCTCTTCTCCTTATCCTCAGCCACCACCACTATACCACCAGGGTGAACGTGGTCCGTGTTGCCAGCATTGCAAGTTCCTCCATTCTATTTTTTGGCAGCTTTTGCTTGGAAGGCATAGGCAAAGACTATGGGAGACCCACTCCCCAATAATGGGAATAATGTTTTTAATATGCTGTACTGCATGGCTCTTGTATAGGGCATTAAAACCATCTTGTTAGGCTACTGTGACCTCCACGTCTCTTCCAAGGGGCATTAAAACCTTCTTGTTAAACCACTCTGACCTCCACGTCTCTTCCAAGGGGCATTAAAACCGTCTTGTTAAGCCACTCTGAACTCCACGTCTCTTCCAAGGGCATTAGAAACGTCTTGTTAAGCTACTGTGACCTCCACATCTCTTCCAAGGGGCATTAAAACCGTCTTGTTAAGCTACTGTGACCTCCATGTCTCTACCAAGGGGCATTGAAACCATCTTGTTAAACCACTCTGACCTCCACGTCTCTTCCAAGGGGCATTAAAACCGTCTTAATAAGCTACTGTGACCTCCACGTCTCTTCCAAGGGGCATTAAAACCGTCTTGTTAACCCACTCTGACCTCCACGTCTCTTCCAAGGGGCATTAAAACCTTCTTAATAAGCTACTGTGACCTCCACGTCTTTTCCAAGGGGCATTAAAACCATCTTGTTAAGCTACTGTGACCTCCACGTCTCTTTCAAGGGGCATTTAAACCGTCATGTTAAACCACTCTGAACTCCACGTCTCTTTCAAGGGGCATTAAAACCGTCTTGTTAAACCACTCTGAACTCCACTTCTCTTGCAAGGGGCATTAAAACCGTCTTGTTAAGCTACTGTGACCTCCACGTATATTCCAAGGGGCATTAAAACAGTCTTGTTAAACCACTCTGACCTCCACATGTCTTCCAAGGGGCATTAAAACTGTCTTGTTAAGCTACTGTGACCTCCACGTCTCTTCCAAGGGGCATTAAAACCGTCTTGTTAAACCACTATGAACTCCACGTCTCTTCTAAGGGGCATTAATACCGTCTTGTTAATCCACTCTGAACTCCACGTGTCTTCCAAGGGGCATTAAAACCGTCTTGTTAAGCTACTGTGACCTCCACGTCTCTTCCAAGGGGCATTAAAACCGTTTTGTTAAACCACTGTGAACTCCACGTCTCTTCCAAGGGGCATTAAAACTGTCTTGTTAAGCTACTGTGACCTCCACGTCTCTTCCAAGGGGCATTAAAACCATCTTGTTAAACCACTATGAACTCCACGTCTCTTCCAAGGGGCATTAATACCGTCTTGTTAATCCACTCTGAACTCCACGTCTCTTCCAAGGGGCATTAAAACTGTCTTGTTAAGCTACTGTGAACTCCACGTCTCTTCCAAGGGGCATTAAAACCGTCTTGTTAAACCACTCTGAACTCCACGTCTCTTCCAAGGGGCTTTTAAACCGTCTTGTTAAGCTACTGTGACCTCAACGTCTCTTCCAAGGGGCATTAAAACCGTCTTGTTAAACCACTCTGACCTCCACGTCTCTTCCAAGGGGCATTAAAACCATCTTGTTAAACCACTCTGAACTCCAGGTCTCTTCCAAGGGGCATTAAAACCTTCTTGTTAAACCACTCTGAACTCCACAGCTCTTCCAAGGGGCATTGAAATGTTGTTTTTAATTAACTCTAACCTCCACGACTCTTCCAACGGGCATTGCATTTCCTCCTAATTTTAGTCAGCTTTTGCTTTTCAATGCAAAGGCGACCACTAAGGGAGACCCACTCCCTAAAAATGAGTAGAAGGTTTTTAGTACGCTGTAATCCACGTCTATTTCAAGGGGCATTGCAGTTCCTCATAATTTTTGGAAAGCCTTGCATTCACTGCTTAGGCCAACAGTGTATAGGAGACCCAGTTGCTATAAATGGATAAAACAGTTTAGTTAAGCCCCTCTCACCTCCATGTCACTTCCAAGGGGCATTGGAGTGCCTCGAAATTTTTGTTAGGCATTGCACTCACTGTATTCCCTATAACTGTGTAGTCGAGCCGCTCCTTTTGGTACAGAAACATATCCTACAAGACATGTGTGGTTGACTGGCCTGATATTGATGTGAATCGTCCCTGTTCCTCCTGCTCTTTCTCCTTTGCCACCACCTGATCCATCATTCATCACCTGATGCTTTGTTTTAACGGGAGTCATAGAACTGGGATAGTAGCAGGAAAACATCCAGCAATCCTCGGAGGAGGTAGGATATGCGCCAAAACGCTGACCACCTCAGGCCTAGCCGCTACTATATACATGCTCTTGCATTCCAAGGAACAGAAAGCTAAGGAGATGGATGGCCTCATGATCATGAATAATTTACTCGTTGTGTAGGAGGCTGACCACTGCTGCTGTCTACCTTCTGAACTTTGTTTTGAAGCCTGATTGACCCAGGACCCGCAATCCTCTATGTCTGGAGGACGTGTTGCATCCCAGTGTCCAACTGTGTCCCGGCTTCCACAATATTAACCCAGTGTGAAGTCGTCAGTCAGATGGACCATCCCTGGCCACATTCACTTGTCCACGTGTTTGTGGTTAGGCTGTCCTTCCCACTAAATGCACTGGGGAGGGCACAGGTAATGTTTTGGTATGCGCGCTTGTGTATAAGCCGCATCGGAACAAATAGGGGCGGCTGGGGATCGTTTATGGACACCCGGCCGCCCCCAGGTGGCTAGGGACCAAGCGTGGACACCCAGCCGCCACGCGGCTGGGGACTGAATATGGATACCAGGCCGCCGATGCAGCCATGATGTGGTGGCCAGATTCTGCCTCCACATGCCTAAAAGGCCCAATTTCAAGTGCAAGCAAGCAGTATAGTATTGCAGCCTGCGGGTGGGTGGGTGGTAGGCTGCATACTTGCGCTTGCATTGCAAGGAATGGGGGAGGTACAATTGAACACTGCCCTGGGACAAGGACTTGCACAGGGATAGTTGCAAGTCTGCATCTTCTGATGCGGCAAGGATCACTTTTGATGGGCACACTTTTAGGCAGTGACCTGGGTGTCAGAGATGCTTCCAGGGGTCTTCCCCATGCTGTTCCCATGTCTTTTCAGCACTGTATGCATGTGTAACACAGCACATGGCCAGATAAGGTTGTAAAATGTTAAAATGACATTTCCCGGTGAATGCATTCGTCACGGTTGAAAGCAATACAAAAGTGCAAAAACGCATAAAAAATCCTACTTGTGAACATAGCCCAAGGTGTGGAGGAGTATTTTTGTTTTTGGTTATTTATTTTACCTTATACACAAGTCTTTACCCTGGAAAGGATGTTCCTTAACATATTTCACAGGAAAGCCGTTTCAGTTTCGATTTTGAACGTTTTATTGTGAGCCCGTAAAAGTGGCTTAATACCTCTGACCACGTTGTTGACAGCAGTGACCTGGGGGTCAGAAATGTTTCCTGGGGCGATCCCCTTGCTGTCCCCATGTCATTTGAGCACTGTCACTATCGTTTTGGGCACTTTTTAGGCTTTCTACAGACTGCCTGGGGTGCCGCCACAAAAATGCTCAGGTCTCCCATAGACTAACATTGGGCTCGTTGCTCGAGTCGAGCACCCAAGTATCACGGTGAGCTCGGCCCAAGCTTCGAGCACCCGAGCATTTTAGTGCTCGCTCAACACTAGGTACAATACCTGCTCTCTCTCGTTCTGGGGCATACATGTCAAACTGTGGCCCGTGGGCCAAATCTGGCCCTCAGGGTGATTATATTTGGCACCGCAACACCAGAATACCCACCCCTATGTGGGTCCATTATACTGTATGGAGGACTATGTGGGGCCCATTATACTGTATGAAGGACTATGTGGGACTCATTATTCTTTATGGAGGACTATGTGGGGCCCATTATTTTGTATGGAGGACTATGTAAGACCCATTATACTATATACAGGTTGGCCCGTGACTTTGACAAAGTGCCTACACACTCCTTCTAGGCTGCAAGTCTCACACTGTAGGTCACAGACAGTTCCTTTCTGCCACTGATCAACTCCTGTTTCCTTCAGTACCTGGAGAGATTACTCATGCTCCTCTCCACTCACACAAACAAATTTCCATTTCTTCGATCAGGTCTCTGCTCACACAATCGAAGTTCTGCTTCTCCAACCGGGTCTCCGCTCACACGATCGAAGTTCTGTTTCTCCAACCAGGTCTCCGCTCACACAATCTAAGTTCCGTTATCTTAGCCTTGATAATCAATATCTCCTGTCCTCCATAAGGACTATGCACCCCTTGCTTCATCCACATCCGATGATGGCCTAGTGTTTCTGAACACGTCTTTATAGGATTTGGCTGTAAGCCAGTGCTGGCCTTGCTCTCACAGGTGACTAGTTACAAGTCTTTGAGACAACTTACTCTTGTCCTGGCCCCTGTGGACCTTTGTATTTTTCTGCTGCGTCACAGCAGATCACATGTCTCTTGTGTCAGAAGCTGCTACTTTCCTCCCATTCAACCTGTCTCCCTTTTCCTTGGTTCCAATATTCTTTCAGGTTCCTACATCTATCTTCTCTGATCAATTGATAGCAGCATCTGCACAAAAATGCTTTACAGTACATTCCGATTATATGAGTCATTCCAGTTCAGATCCTGACAGTGAGAGCCATAAATAGAAGACCAGTATTGGAAACTGCCGATACTGGGTGCTTGAGATTTTACAAGATTTACAACCTTTCCTTAAAGCAATGGAAGTATGTGTCTAAAAAAAAAAAAAGCCCCAGAGGCCTGTGTGAAAATTGCAAGATTACTAATTTAGTTTTTTTTTTTTAAATAAAGATGGTAATATGAAAAAAAATTGCTATATTTTAAAAAAATCACCTATAACACAAAAATCTGATTTAAACAATGGATCATTTTCTGTGGGTAGCCTCTCTTTAAAGAAGCAACTTAGTAAATGGGGATTGTCCAGTGGTATCAGGAGAAGTCCATTAGAGTCTTATACCTGACATTCCACACTAGACAACCGTATCAAAGGATACATATGATACAGAACAAAACTCTATATCAAAGCCATTATTTACTAACAACTGGATTTATTACAATTATATGTCTTCTTTTCAGGGGAACTTTGGCAGTGTGGAGCTCTGCAGATATGATCCTTTAGGCGACAATACGGGAGAGCTGGTTGCAGTAAAAAAACTTCAGCACAGTACAGCTGAGCATGTCCGTGATTTTCACAGGGAGAGTCTCATTCTACGTGCTCTCCATAGTGACTACATTGTAAAGTACAAAGGGATATGCTATAGTGCAGGTGAGTTTTTATATAGTACCTACCTATTGCCTGAACGTTATCTCTGGTGTTCTAAAAAAAAATGTTTTGCAAGGTCAGAAGCTTGCTCCATTACGCCATCTCATCAAGACTGGTGAGAAAAAAAAGATGGTTTTGAAGAATTGTGGCCTTAATAGTGTCTGAAATAACATATATTAAACCAAGTAGAAAATATAGCCACAGAGTTTCAGGTGCGTGAAAACAACAGAACCCAATAGATCACACTGTAAGTCAATAAGGCGCTGGTGGTAACTGATGTGAATGATCTGATTGTGCAATGTGGTTTCTATAAACAGAAACCTTACATATGTCACTGCGCCAATGTAATGTAATGTAATTATGGGAAAATGTAGGTAATCAGCCATGATTAAGACACAAATTAGCTGGACATAAATTTTTCGTACAACACCCACATGTTTTGATAAGTCATTAGCATTCTGAAATTAATTAACTTGACCCTACTATAAAATGTGAGCCCAGAATCAGAAAGAATAATTTATGATGTGTTCAAACAATAGAACCTGACTAACCAGAGTTGCTCAATTGGATCTGTCTTGCAACAGATCCAGATATACTTTGTAGTCTCCGTTAGTAGTTCAACCCAGTTGTGAATAGAGCTATAGATAAACATATGAACAACAGCAATCCAACCATTGTCAGATTAAGTTAATAACATGCATTTTCTTGTTACAATAGACAGGGCCGGCTCCAGGTTTTTGTGGGCCCTGGGCGAAAGAGTCTCAGTGGGCCCCTTTAACACATATCACGTTTCATGATGCACAGATACCGCAGAGAAATATATATATAGTACAATGCCGAAGATTTCACTTCTTACATTACATGAGTGATATCTATTGTAAATTCTATAATAGCTCAGAACCCGGCAAATTCTCTCAATGCACAGTGCATACCGGACAGTATAGTCCTCCATGCAGTATTATGGGCCCCATATATTGCTCCATGCAGAATACTGGTCCCCATATAAGGCTCCATACAGGATACTGGTCCCCATATAACGCTCCATGCAGGATACTGGTCCCCATATAATGCTTCATGCAGGATACTGGTCCCCATATAACGTTCCATTCAGGATACTGGTCCCCAAATAATGCTCCATACACGATACTGGCCCCCATATAGCGCTCCATACAGAATACTGGCCCCCACATAATGCAACATGCAGGATGTCACCCCCCCCCATATAATGCCCCATGCAGGATGTCACCCCCCCATATAATGCCCCATGCAGGATGTCACCCCCCCCCACATAATACCCCATGCAGGATGTCACCTCCCCGCCCCCATATAATACCCCATGCAGGATGTAACTTCTCCCCCCATATAATGCCCCATGCAGGATGTCACCTCTCCCCCCATATAATGCCCCATGCAGGATGTCACCCCCCCCAAATAATGCCCCATGCAGGATGTTACCTCTTCCCCCATATAATGCCCAATGCAGGATGTCACCCCCCCATATAATGCCCCATGCAGAAATTCACCTCTTCCCCCATATAATGCCCCTGCAGAATGTCACCTCTCCCCTCATATAATGCCCTTGCAGGATGTCACCTCTCCCCCCCATATAATGCCCCATGCAGGATGTCACCTCTCCCCCCCCATATAATGCCCCATGCATGATGTCACCTCTTCCCCCCATATAATGCCCCAAGCAGGATGTCACCTCTCCCCCCATATAATGCCCAATGCAGAATGTCACTACCCTCCCATATAATGCACTATGCAGGATACTGGCCCCCATATGATGCTCCAAAGAGGATACTGGCTCCTTTAAAACGCTCCATACAGAATACTGGCCCCCACATAATGCCCCATGCAGGATGTCACCTCTCCCCCCCCATATAATGTCCCATGCAAGATGTCACTTGTCCCCCCCCCACCATATAATGCCCCATGCAGGATGTCGCTTGTCCCCCCCCTATATAATGCCCCATGCCTCCATACATATAAAAAAAAAAAATCAAATACTCACCTCACTTCTCACCTGTTGCTGCTGCTCCGGACCCCTCACCCGCGCCAGCGTCTTCCCGCTTTGAGCTGCCTGTGACGGCTCAGGAGAGAGCGCGGAGTAAAGACGTCACCGCACCCTCTGATCTGAAACGTCACAGTGCAGCAGCCGCGGAAGAGACCGGAGCTGCTGCGGAGGCACGGGGAGAGGTAAGTATTGTATCGGGGCTCTGAGCAAGCGGGGGGAGCAGGCGCTGACACCGGCCCTGCACTGCTCACGGGTCCCATAGCGCGCCGGGGTGCCCGACGGTGAGTGGGCCCCCCGCCTGCTCAGGGCCCCGCAACTTGCCCGGATGCGCCGGGTGCTGACGTCGGGTCTGACAATAGTACTTGTCAACATGCAGAATGTATTAGGCATCAGATGAACATTGGGATCTTGAAGTTGATGTATTTCTAACAGGAAGAATGAGAAGGTGGCATGCTCCGATAAACCATGTTTTCATTAAACCCTTTCAAGACATGGTGATTTTTCATTTTTGCACCTTTGTTTTTTCCTCCTGTTTTATCAAGAGTCATATTTTTTTTATCTTTTGGTCAACTTTGCCGTTTAAATTCTTTATTTTTTTTTGCGACATGAGTTGTGGTTTTGATCAACAACATTTATTTTCCCATAATATATACTGAAAATGGGGAAAAAAATCCAAGTGGGATGAAATGGTGAATACACATATAGTTTTTGAGGCATTGTTTTTACAGCGTTCGCTGTGCACTAAAAATGACCAGACAATATTTTCCAGGTCAGTGCAATTACAATGATACCAAACATCTAAAGGCTTTTTTTATATATATTTTAGCTGTTAAAAATTGTATGAACTTAGTAAGAAAAGAAATTGTTTGTGTTGCATTTTCTGAGATCCTTAACTATTTTATTTTTCCATCGATTAAGCTGCTTGAGCTTGGTTTTTATGCTCACTGAACTGTAATTTTTATTGATAAAATTTTGGGATACATACAGTACAGGCCAAAAGTTTGGACACACCTTCTCATTTAAAGACATTTCTGTATTTTCATGACTATGAAAATTGTACATTCACACTGAAGGCATCAAAACTATGAATTAACACATGTGGAATTATATACTTAACAAAAAAGTGTGAAACAACTGAAAATATGTCTTATATTCTAGGTTCTTCAAAGTAGCCACCTTTTGCTTTGATGACTGCTTTGCACACTCTTGGCATTCTCTTGATGAGCTTCAATAGGTAGTCACCGGAAATGGTCTTCCATTTGGGGTGAGCTGGACCGCAGAGTGAAGGCAAAAGGGCCAACAAGTGCTAAGCATCTCTGGGAACTCCTTCAAGATTGTTGGAAGACCATTTCCGGTGACTACCTATTGAAGCTCATCAAGAGAATGCCAAGAGTGTACAAAGCAGTCATCAAAGCAAAAGGTGGCTACTTTGAAGAACCTAGAATATAAGACATATTTTCAGTTGTTTCGCACTTTTTTTTAAGTATATAATTCCACATGTGTTAATTCATAGTTTTGATGCCTTCACTGTGAATGTACAATTTTCATAGTCATGAAAATACAGAAAAATCTTTAAATGAGAAGGTGTGTCCAAACTTTTGGTCTGTACTGTATATGAGTTTCACTTTTTGTATTGAAGAACTGAAATAAATTAACTTTTTGATGATATTCTAATGTTGTGAGATGCACCTGTATATGCTAAAAAGAATGAGCTTTTTAACCACTTCAGGTTTGCTAAGACATGAAGTGGCTAAAAGAAGTGACTGGTCCATTTAACAAAATAAATAAAAACTGATGGCTCAGAGATGTCGGAAAAGACGACCAAAAATAAGCAAAAAAAAAAGTTACTTCAGGACAAAATGTAGACTGTGTCCTGAAGCGTCATCTGTCTCAAAACTCCACAGATTTGCAGAAGTCTAAAAAGTCGTGCACACATGCTCTGAGAGTGCTCATACTCTTCAGATAGTAGTTAACACCCCCATACACATTAGACTAAAGTTGGCCAAACCCGTTGATACCAACAGGTTCTGCTGACAGTCCAATGTGTATTGGTGGCTCTGACTAATGATTGACAAGAGAGATAAGAATCCAGCATGTCCGATTTTGGAAAGTAGATACTTTTGTTCTCTAAGTGATAAGCTGCTGCTAGAGATGTCTAACAGCAGCTCTCACAGAGAACACAGGAGTGCGCGGCAGAGTGAGCAATCCTGTATATGGGAGAGCCGGGCAAGATAACTGCCGGCTGAACAATTGAACAGCTACTGTATCTATAGTGTATGGGGGCTCTAGTCAATTTCTTGTTCAGCTGACAGACATTCAGACATCTGTATTTTTAGTTCAGCACACTGATCTTATGTTATAGTATCAAGTCTCATAAATTAAAGATTATAACATTTACATCACTACATCACCAGAACCAATGTCAGTGCAGTAATACATCACCAGAACCACCGTCAGTGCAGTAATACATCACCAGAACCACCGTCAGTGCAGTAATACATCACCAGAACCACCGTCAGTGTAGTCATACATCACCAGAACCTCTGTCAGTACAGCAAGACATCACCAGGACCTCCATCTTACATGAATTGCCAAGTTTAGAACAGCAATCAATTGCAGTTTCAGGTCAGCCCCAAATATAATTGTAAGCAGACATCTCAAGTTTCAAAGTTATTCCCTATCCACGGGATAAAGAATTATTTTCCAATCACTGGTGATCCAACCTCTGTGGTTCCCACCGATCCTGAGAACAGGGGATCTGAAGAGCCCCAGTTGAATGGAGCAGAGACATCTGCACTACTGCTCCATTCATTCTAGGGGGAGCGCCAAGGGTCAGCAGAGTGCTGCGATTGGTAATCTCCGGGACTGCCATTAAGAATGAATGGAGCGGTAGTGCGGATGATCAATCTCTGCTCCGGTTTTCGAAAACACTGGGGGTCCAACCACATGCGGATAGGGGATAATTTTCCAGCTTGAAACAACCCCTTTAAGGAGCAATAAAGGGGTTGTACGGTTTAAAACTACAAATCTGCAGTCACTATGTGACTGCAGAATTGTGAATCCACCCAGTGCACACACTGCTTGCTGTGAGTATCTTCCGGTGTCAGTGCCGGGAACGGTGGTCATATGATAGCAAGTATGTGATATGCATACTCCCGGCCACAATCCGCCTAGATGGGCGCATCCTCACTCATTTTACTTGCACTAGATGGTGGCCCGATTCTAATGCATCGGGTATTCTAGAATAGGTATGCGGCCTACCGGGTGCAATCAGCAGAGCTGTGTTTAAATTTGGGGCCAAAATCGCTGATTGGTCGCGTTCGGCAACTGTGACCAATCAGCAAAGCGGTGTTTAAATTTGGCGGCAATATCGATGATTGGTCGCAGGCGGCGGCCGTGACCAATCAGCGAACCGTGTTAGTGAGGACTGGAGAGCGTGTTTAAATTTGGCACCAAAATCACTGATTAGTCGCGACCAATCAGCAGAGCGGTGTTTAAATTTGGCGCCAATACTGCTGACTGGTCGCGGCCGCCGACCGCGACCAATCAGCAGAGCGATGCAGAGCGGGGTTTAAATTTGGCGCCAAAATCACTGATTAGTCGCGACCAATCAGCAGAGCGGTGTTTAAATTTGGCGCCAATACTGCTGACTGGTCGCGGCCGCCGACCGCGACCAATCAGCAGAGCGATGCAGAGCGGGGTTTAAATTTGGCGCCAAAATCGCTGATTGGTCACGGCCGACAACCGCGACCAATCAGCAGAGAGGTGTTTAAATTTGGCGCCAATCTCGCTGATTGTTCGCAGCTGGCGGACGCGACCAATCATCAGAGCAGGGTTTAAATTTGGCACCAATAATGCTGATGGGTCGCGGCCGGCGACCGCGACCAATCAGCAGAGCGGGGTTTACATTTGGCCCCAATGCTGCCGATTGGTCGCGGCCGGCGACCGTGACCAATCAGCAGAGCGTTGTTTAATTTTGGCACAAAAAACGCAGATTGGTCGCGGCCGGTGGTTGCGACCAATCAGCAGAGTGAGGTTTAAATTTGGCGCCAATACTGCTCACTGGTCACGGCCGACAACCGCGACCAATCAGCAGAGCGGTGTTTAAATTTTGCGCCAATACTGCTGATTGATCTCGGCCAGCGACCGCGATCAATCAGCAGAGCGTTGCTTAATTTTGGCGCCAATCTCATTGATTGGTTGCGGCTGGAGTCCGCAACCAATCAGCAGAGCGTTGTTTAAATTTGGCACCAATCTCGCTGATTGGACGCGTCCTGCATCCGCGTCCAATCAGCACAGCAGTGTTTAAATGTGGCGGCAAGATCGGTGATTGGTCGCGGCCGCTATTTAAATGTGGCGCCCAAATCGGTGATTGGTTGCGGGCAGCGGCCGCGACCAATCAGCAGAGCGGTGTTTAACTTTAGCGCCAAGATCACTGATTGGTCGGGTGTGGAGAGCGCGACCAATCAGCGAATCGTATTGGTGAGGAGCGGGGAGCGGAATCGTATTAGTGAGGACCGGGGAGCGCCGCTGCCTTTGCGGCTACTTCCGCTGCGAGAAGCCGGGACATGAGCGACTGCTCGCAGGAGAAGTATCCCGACCCGCAGCGCCGCTCCCCGGTCCTCTCTTCACACCCTAGCCGCTGATGTCCCCACAGTATCTGCATGGTGTTACAAAGGTCCGGACATTTGTGTTAAAAATCGCTGATTGGTCACTGGCGCTGCTCGCGGCGCCAAATTTAAATATCGGCCGCGACCAATCACCGATCTTGGCTCCACATTTAAACACCGCTGTGCTGATTGGTCGCCGACGCTGTGTGCGACCAATCACCGATTTTGGCGGCACATTTAAATAGCGTCCGCGACTAATCAGTACAGCGGTGTTTAAATGTGGAGCCAAGATCGGTGATTGGTCGCGGCCAATATTTAAATTTGACGCCCAAATCGGTGATTGGTCGCGGGCAGCGCCCGCGACCAATCAGCGATTTTTAACACAAATGTCCGGGTCTTTGTAACACCATGCGGATACTGTGGGGCCATCAGCGGCTAGGGTGTGAAGGGAGGACCGGGGAGCGGCGCTGCGGGTCGGGATACTTCTGCTCCGAGCGCCCGCTCATGTCCCGGGTTCTCGGAGCGGAAGTATCCGCACAGGCAGCGGCGCTGACATCCATGCAGCTAGGGTGTGAAGGGAGGACCGGGGAGCGGCGCTGACATCCAATTGGTCGCGGCCGCTATTTAAATGTGCCACACAAATCGGTGATTGGTCGCCGACTTGGCCCGCGACCAATCACTGATCTTGCGGCCAAAGTTAAACAGTACTGTGCTGATTGGTCGCGGACGCTGCCCGCGACCAATCACCGATTTGGGCGCCAAATTTAAATATCGGCCGCGACCAATCACCGATCTTGGCTCCACATTTAAACATCGCTGTGCTGATTGGTCGCCGACACTGGGCGCGACCAATCACCGATTTTGGCGCCACATTTAAATAGCGCCCGCGACCAATCCGCACAGCGGTGTTTAAATGTGGCGCCCAAATCGGTGATTGGTCGCGGGCAGCGTCCGCGACCAATCAGCACCTTAGTGTTTAACTTTTGCGGCAAGATCAGTCATTGGTCGTGGGTCAAGACTGCGACCAATCACCGATTTGTGCGGCAGATTTAAATAGCGGCCGCGACCAATTGGATGTCAGCGCCGCTCCCCCGTCCTCTCTTCACACCCTAGCCGCATGGATGTTAGCGGCGCTGCCTGTGCGGATACTTCCGCTGCGAGAACCCGGGACATGAGCGGGCGCTCGCAGCAGAAGTATCTCGACCCGCAGTGCCGCTCCCCGGTCCTCCCTTCACACCCTAGCCGCTGATGTCCCCACAGTATCCGCATGGTGTTACAAAGGTCCGGACATTTGTGTTAAAAATCGCTGATTGGTCGATGGCGCTGCCCGCGACCAATCACCGATTTGGGCGCCAAATTTAAATATCGGCCACGACCAATCACCGATCTTGGCTCCACATTTAAACACCGCTGTACTGATTGGTCGCGGCCGATATTTAAATTTGGCGCCCAAATAGGTGATCGGATACAGTGGGGACATCAGCGGCTAGGGTGTGAAGGGAGGACCGGGGAGCGGCGCTGCGAGTCCGGATACTTCTGCTGCGAGCGCCCACTCATGTCCCGGGTTCTTCCAGCGGAAGTATCCGCACAGGCAGCGGCGCTGACATCCAATTGGTCGCGGACGCTATTTAAAATTGCCGCACAAATCGGTGATTGGTCGCTGTCTTGGCCCGCGACCAATGACTGATCTTGGCGCCAAAGTTAAACACTATTGTGCTGATTGGTTGCGGACGCTGACCGCGACCAATCACCGATTTGGGCGCCAAATTTAAATATCAGCCGCGACCAATCACCGATTTGGGCACCAAATTTAAATATCGGCCGCGACCAATCACCGATCTTAGCTCCACATTTAAACACCGCTGTGGTGATTGGTCGCGGCCGATATTTAAATTTGGCGCCCAAATCGGTGATTGGTCGCGGGCAGCGTTGGCGACCAATCAGCACAGCGGTGTTTAAGTTTTGCGCTAAGATCAGTGATTGGTCGGGTCCAAAGACCGCGATCAATCATCAAATCGTCTTGGTGAGGACCGGGGAGCGGCGCTGCCTGTGCGGCTACTTACTCTGCGAGAACCCGGGACATCGCGGGCGCTCGCAGCAGAAGTATCCCGACCCACAGCGCCGCTCCCCGGTCCTCCCTTCCGCATGGAGGTCAGCGGCGCCGGCGGTCCTTCCGCTGATACCGGCTGGGAGATGAGCGCCTCGCGCCGCTCATCTCCCGGCTGCATCTCCGTCCCGCAGATGGGTCCGGCGGTCGGGTTCCTTCTGCTGTTGCCGGCCGGGAGATGAGCGCCTCGCGGCGCTCATCTCCTGGCTGCATCGCCGCTCAGCTCCGTCCCGCAGATGAGCCGCTAACGGCCGCCATCTTTTTTTAGAAATCCCCCGGCGCTGATTGGCCGCTGCCGGACCAATGAGCGACGCGGGATTTCCTGGACAGACAGACAGACAGACGGGATAAGACGATTATATATATAGATAGTCTGATTGTGGCCGGAAGTATGTAAATCACTTAATGCAGTCACCGTTCCCAAAGAAAAATCCTCATAGCAAGCAGTGCGTGATATGAGGATTCACAAGTCTGCAATCACATAGAGTGACTGCAGATTTGTAGTTTTAGACCAGACAACCCCTTTAACACTGTAGCCGATAATGGGAAAATGATTATCGATCTATCTAAAGAGGCTGTCAATCACCCGATGCACAAGTAAAACTTTCTTCGTTGGGCAAAATTAATTTTAAGCTTACTGAAAGGGAGTCTGTCATCCCAAAAGAACAATTAGACTGCATAAAGATTCATATAGGGGCCATAGCCCCTACTAAAATAATACCATATATAGTTTAGCATAATATCTCCTGAAAAAACGACATATAATATGCTAATGCACCAACTAAGCCTTGGTGTACTGTTATGACCTAACATTTGAAAAATTAAAGGGAACCTGTCACCTGTCCCCATATAAATATACTAGAATGCTGTATATCTGTCGTCAATTTCCTATGCAAGGCACAGACGGCAAGGTCCAGTCCGATGGGCGCCTCTGATCTTGATCCAGCGGCTCCTCTCCTTTTACAATCGTCATCCTCCTTCCGTGCTTTATGTGGATGACGCGTCCAACTTCATCATGGTGTCACCCCATCACGTTCCTGCTCAGGCGCACTTCTTTCTGCCCATGCTGAGGGCAGAGCGAAGTACTGTAGTGTGCATGAGTCAGGAAAGTCAAAAGACCACTGATAACACATAGGTAAATCTGGCGCATGCGTACTACGGAACTTTGCTCTGCCCTCGGCATGGGCAGAGAGAAGTGCACCTGTGCAGGAGAACAATGGGGGACACTGTGATGATGATGTAGGTCGCGTCATCCACACGAAGCAAAGAAGGAAGACAGCGCTCATAAGAAGAGATCAAGACCAGAGACGCCCAACAGATCAGACCGTGCCATCTGTGGGTGTAACAAAAGCTATTTTTTGTGCCTTGCATAGGGGATTGGGCACATACAGACAGCATAGCAGTATGCTGTATCAGAGGGCTTATAGGCACTGACCGTACTTTATATGGGGAAAACCTGGTGGCAGGTTCTCTTTAAAGCAAGTGCCTTGCTTTATAGTGATCCGTTGGTAAGAACGAGCACACTCTAACATCAGTTCACCAGTCTGCGCTGGAGGAGCACAGTAGCACGCTCCAAGTGTCAGTGTGCACACTATGTGGCTGCTTTCTGACGCCTGGTTCCTGTCTGTCTGCGGCTGCCACTCGGTGCTTCACACCCCCCTTCATGTTCTCCATACTGTAATTCACACCCCTCCTTCATGTTCTCCATACTGTAATTCACACCCCTCCTTCATGTTCTCCATACTGTGCTTCACACTCCCTTCATGTTCTCCATACTGTGCTTCACACTCCCCCCTTCATGTTTTCCATACTGTGCTTCACACCCCTCTTCATGTTTTCCATACTGTGCTTCACACCCCCTTCATGTTTTCCATACTGTGCTTCACACCCCCCTTCATGCTTTCCATACTGTGCTTCACACCCCCCTTCATGTTTTCCATACTGTGCTTCACACCGCCTTCATGTTTTCCATACTATGCTACACACCGCCTTCATGTTTTCCATACTGTGCTACACTCCCCCCTTTATGTTTTCCATACTGTGCTTCACACCCCCTTCATGTTTTCCATACTGTGCTTCACACCCCTCTTCATGTTTTCCATACTGTGCTTCACACCCCCTTTCATGTTTTCCATACTGTGCTTCACACCCCCCCTTCATGTTTTCCACACTGTGCTTCACACCCCTCTTCATGTTTTCCATACTGTGCTTCACACGCCCTTCATGTTTTCCATACTGTGCTTTACACCCCCTTCATGTTTTCCATACTGTGGTTCACACCCCCCTTCATGTTTTCCATACTGTGCTTCACACCCCCCTTCATGTTTTCCATACTGTGGTTCACACCCCCCTTCATGTTTTCCATACTGTGCTTCACACCCCCCTTCATGTTTTCCACACTGTGCTTCACACCCCTCTTCATGTTTTCCATACTGTGCTTCACACGCCCTTCATGTTTTCCATACTGTGCTTTACACCCCCCTTCATGTTTTCCATACTGTGCTTCACACCCCCCTTCATGTTTTCCATACTGTGCTTCACACTCCCTTCATGTTTTCCATACTGTGCTTCACACCCCCCTTCATGTTTTCCATACTGTGCTTCACACCGCCTTCATGTTTTCCATACTGTGCTACACACCCCCCTTCATGTTTTCCATACTGTGCTTCACACCGCCTTCATGTTTTCCATACTGTGCTTCACACCCCCCTTCATGTTTTCCATACTGTGCTTCACACCGCCTTCATGTTTTCCATACTGTGCTACACACCCCCCTTCATGTTTTCCATACTGTGCTTCACACCCCCTTCATGTTTTCCATACTGTGCTTCACACCCCCTTTCATGTTTTCCATACTGTGCTTCACACCCCCCTTCATGTTTTCCACACTGTGCTTCACACCCCCCTTCATGTTTTCCATACTGTGCTTCACACCCCCTTTCATGTTTTCCATACTGTGGTTCACACCCCCCTTCATGTTTTCCATACTGTGCTTCACACCCCCCTTCATGTTTTCCACACTGTGCTTCACACCCCCTTTCATGTTTTCCATACTGTGGTTCACACCCCCCTTCATGTTTTCCATACTGTGGTTCACACCCCCCTTCATGTTTTCCATACTGTGCTTCACACCCCCCTTCATGTTTTCCATACTGTGCTTCACACCCCCCTTCATGTTTTCCATACTGTGCTTCACACCCCCCTTCATGTTTTCCATACTGTGCTTCACACCCCCTTTCATGTTTTCCATACTGTGCTTCACACCCCCCTTCATGTTTTCCATACTGTGCTTCACACCCCCCTTCATGTTTTCCATACTGTGCTTCACACCCCCCTTCATGTTTTCCATACTGTGCTTCACACCCCCCTTCATGTTTTCCACACTGTGCTTCACACCCCCTTTCATGTTTTCCATACTGTGGTTCACACCCCCCTTCATGTTTTCCATACTGTGGTTCACACCCCCCTTCATGTTTTCCATACTGTGGTTCACACCCCCCTTCATGTTTTCCATACTGTGCTTCACACCCCCCTTCATGTTTTCCATACTGTGCTTCACACCCCCCTTCATGTTTTCCATACTGTGCTTCACACCCCCTTTCATGTTTTCCATACTGTGCTTCACACCCCCCTTCATGTTTTCCATACTGTGCTTCACACCCCCCTTCATGTTTTCCATACTGTGCTTCACACCCCCCTTCATGTTTTCCATACTGTGCTTCACACCCCCCTTCATGTTTTCCATACTGTGGTTCACACCCCCCTTCATGTTTTCCATACTGTGCTTCACACCCCCCTTCATGTTTTCCACACTGTGCTTCACACCCCCCTTCATGTTTTCCATACTGTGCTTCACACCCCCTTTCATGTTTTCCATACTGTGCTTCACACCCCTCTTCATGTTTTCCACACTGTGCTTCACACCCCCCTTCATGTTTTCCATACTGTGCTTCACACCCCCTTCATGTTTTCCATACTGTGCTTTACACCCCCCTTCATGTTTTCCATACTGTGGTTCACACCCCCCTTCATGTTTTCCATACTGTGGTTCACACCCCCCCTTCATGTTTTCCATACTGTGCTTCACACCCTCCATACTTCACTCCCCGCACCCGCTGCATCTTCGGCTCTGTGAGCGCTTACCTGCTCCAGGTTTCAACTTGTCCTCCATGGCACTCTGTACAGAGGTCTCCTCATCACTCTGCCGTGACGTCAGCAGCGTGCACACACTGCTGTCATTACGCTGCCATGACGTCAGCAGCGTGCACACACTGCTGCAGCTCGCCAGGTCAGGGAGCTGATTGGAGCTCCCCTCCCCCTGGATGTGCTGGCATGCGGGAGGATCATTTGTATTCGCGTCTTAATGCAGAAAGACGCTGGTTTTCTTAAAGAGCCTGGAGGAGGGAGGGAGATTAAAAAAAAAATGTTTTTTAAATCTCAACCCAGTCCCCGCCCACTGCAACCCGCCGCCCTAGGCACCGGACCCCCGGCAAATATGGGCCTGCCCACACTATAAACCCCCGCACGCAACCTGTGACAAAAATGTACATCACAGGTCATTAAGCAGTTAAATCAAGTAAATTGATGGATGCATTGCATTCTTGAGCAAGAGTTTGGCAACAGATTAGACTATTGAAAAAAAAAGGCGAGCCAAGCTGAGTCAGTGTGATGTTCTGGGCAATATTCTATTGAGAAATATTAATTCTAGTGTTCATGTGGATAGTACAGGGCTCACTCACTATTTTACCTGGAAAAATTACCACAACTTCTAAAAGAGATGATCTATCGTATTGAAATTTGGACATACCATGGTTCATGAAAAACTGATCTTTTAAAGCAGGTAGTGATGAGCGAGCATGCTCGCTACTGCTCGTTGCTCGCCCGAACATCTCACTGCTCGAAATGCTTGGTGCTCGCCGAGTATTTCCGGGGTTGCTCGGCGGGAGCCCGGGTCCCCTCCCTGCATGTTTGGCGCTCTTTAGAGTGCCAATCAACATGCAGGGATTGCCTGCCACTCACTATAATGCTGTAGCCATGTTGGTTGAGGCATTACAGTGATTGGCTGGCCGCATAGCGTCATTTGGTCTATATCAGACCTGGCGCCGCCATGTTCGTCACAGTCACTCCGGAATCAGACAGTGTAGGGAGAGGTGCTGCTGCGTCAGGGAGAGATTTGCTTGTGTATTAGGTAGTGTAGGGAGAAAAACCGTACATTACACATATCCATCTTAACAAACAGTCCTTTTGAGGACTAACTAATTCATCTGCAGAGATATCAGGCAGGCAGTGTATATATAGTAACATAGTTTGTAAAGCCGAATAAAGACTTGCGTCCATCAAGTTCGACCTGTTAGTTCTGTAATTGCTAAAGTTGATCCAGAGGAGGGCAAAAACTCCAAATGATTTGGCCAATCTTCACCTGAGGAAAAATTCCCTCCCGACTCTGAAACCAGCAGTCAGAATAAATCCCTGTATCAACCTACTATTTTATTTTATTTTTAAGTATATGCTGAAATCTGCCTGGTATCTAGAAATGCATCCAGTCCCCGCTTGAACTGGTGTAGTGAATCCGACATTACCGTCTCCTCACTCAGTGAATTCCATATTCTCACTGCTCTTACCGTAAAGAACCCCTTCCTATGCTGGTGCTGAAACCTTTTCTCTTCCAGTCTTAGTGAGTGCCCTCTTGTTACTGTAATATCCCTCCTTTTGAACAAATCCCGGGCAAGATCTCTATACTGTCCCCTAACATATTTGTACACATTTATTATGTCCCCCCTCAACCTTCTCTTTTCCAGGCTGAATAGTCCTAATTTTGCCAACCTCTCTGGGTATTGCAGTCCCTCCATTCCCTTTATTAATTTTGTTGCCCTCCTTTGTACCTTTTCAAGCTCATTTATATCCTTTCTATATATTGGGGCCCATAACTGAGCACAGTATTCCAAGTGTGGTCTGACCAGTGCTTTGTACAGTGGAAGAACAATGTTCTCATCCTTTGCAGCTATACCTCTTCTGATACATCCCATTACCCTGTTTGCCCTTACAGCAGCGGCCTGACTTTGGGCACTCCAATTTAGTTTGCTATCAATCAAGATGCCCAAGTCCTTCTCCATCTCTGAATTCCCCAATGATTTCCCATTCAGTGAGTACTGGTGACTTCCGTTTTTCATTCCCATATGTATGACCTTACATTTCTCCTCATTAAACCTCATTTGCCATTTAATGCTCCACCTACCCAGCTTATCCAAATCCCTCTGTAGGTCTGCACTGTCCTCTTTTGTATTAATTGTTTTGCATAACTTTGTGTCATCTGCAAATATTGATATTTTACTATTTATCCCGTTGACTATGTCGTTAATAAAGATATTAAATAACATTGGGCCTAGTACAGACCCCTGTGGTACCCCACTAGTGACGCTTACCCAATCTGAGTATATTCCATTTATAACCACCCTCTGCCTTCTATCCTTTAGCCAGTTAGCTACCCACTTGCAGACATTTTCCCCCAGCCCCATCATTCTCATTTTGTATACCAACCTATTATGTGGCACGCTATCGAACGCTTTTGAGAAGTCGAGATACACGACATCCACTGGTTCCCCCTGATCTACTCGAGAGCTAACCTCCTCGTAGAAGTCAATCAGGTTTGTTTGGCAGGAGCGATTCCTCATGAATCCATGTTGGTTCGGGATTAAAAGATTATTAGCATCAAGATGCTCCGTAATTGCCTCTTTAATGAAGCTTTCAAAAATTTTGCCCACAACGGACGTCAGACTCACCGGCCGATAGTTTCCGGCGTCACTTTTCGCTCCCTTTTTGAATATTGGCACTACATTCGCCTGTCGCCAATCAAGTGGCACAGACCCAGTTTCAACAGAGTCCTTAAATATAAGATATAACGGTCTGTCTATCACATTACTTAGTTCCCTTAGTACCCGTGGGTGTATGCCATCAGGTCCTGGTGATTTGTTTATTTTAACCGGTTCCCGACCGCCCACTGTAGATAAACGTCGGCGCTTGCCGGGCTCTGTGCAGTGCCGACGTTTAAAAACGGTGGGTGGTCTCGCAGTGCTCAGGACCCCCAGGGTCCTGCAAGCACTGCGATTCCGGTGCAGAGCGTTAGCTCTGACAGGGTACATCATCGGGACCTGATTAGATCAGGTCCCAGTGATGTTAACCCTTTGCTGTCTTCTATATGCTGTGATCTATAGTGATCGCGGCATATAGGAGACAGCAGGAAGAGAGGGGGTCATCTTACCTCCGAAGACCTCCGTTTCGTTTGAGGACCTGGGGTTGCTATGGCAGCTGGAGGTCACATGACCGCCTCCAGCTCTGCCATATATGGTGTCCTTCCTGTCTGACTTCAGCCTGTATGTAGCTGAAGTCAGACAGGAGACTCTGACTGAAACAGTCAGTGAAGATCTCATATAATGTAATATATGTGTATTACATTACATGAGATCAGTGATCAGAAAAATAAAAATTAATGTCCCATACAGGGACTAAGTAAAAATGTAAAAAAAAGTAAAAAAAAAGTTTTTAAACTATTAAAAAAAAAATCACAAAATAAATTAAAATAAATAAATAAAATATTAAACCAATAAATCCGTAAATTATTACAAAACCAAAAAAGTACACATATTTGGTATCGCCGCGTCCGAAACAACCCGAGCTATAAAACTGTCACACTAATTAACTCCTTCTGTGCACACCGTAATAAAAATAAATAAAAAACGGAGCAAAAAAATATGCTTTTTCATCATATCGCCAAACAAAAAGTGGAAAAAAATGCGATCAAAAAGCAGAATAGAAATAAAAATGGTACCACTGAAAACGTCATCTTGTTCCGCAAAAAAAAGCCGCCATACAGCTCCATCAGCCAAAAAATAAAAAAGTTATAGCGCTCAGAATAAAGCAATGCAAAAAAAATATTTTTTTTTCTATAAAATTGTTTTATTGTGTAAAAGCGCCAAAACATAAAAAAAATACAGTAAGTGTAGTATCGCTGTAAACGTACTGACCCGAAGAATAACGCTGCCTGATCACTTTTACCACACGCAGAACGGCATAAAAAAAAACTCAAAAAACAATTCCTGAAGTGTTTGTTTTTGTTAACTTTACCTCCCAAAAAACGGAATAGAAAGCGATCAAAAAATGTCACGTGCCCAGAAATGGTTCCAATAAAAATTTCAACTCGTCCCGCAAAAAACAAGCCGTCACATGACTCTATCGGCCGAAATATGGAAAAATTATAGCTCTCAAAATATGGTGATGCAAAAACTAGATTTTGCAAAAAAAGCGTATTTTAGTGTGTGACAGCTGTCAGTCATAAAAACTCGATATAAATCTGGTATCTCTGTAATCGCACCGACCCGAAGAATAAAGTAATCTAATCAGTTATATCACACTAGGAACGGCATAAAAAATAAATAAAACAAATATTATTCACCTGCTACTGATTTGTTTATTATGTCTCCCAAAGATCCCAGTAAGGCTCTGCTCACATTTATCCTGTGCTCTGCGCTGAGCACTTACACCAGAGTTTCCGTGTAAATCTCTGAAATACGTGATTCAGCCAGAACCCATGATGGAAGATTCCCTGTAATGAGGCAGATATAGGCCACTGTGGATGCCGTCTAGCCTGGGATCCCACGGTGTCATTTGTTTTAGGCGTGCATAAAAGTGCAGTTGGCCACAGTTTTGTACACTTCTGAAAAAAAGGACACCACTAAACAGAGGCC
This sequence comes from Phyllobates terribilis, assembly GCF_046119375.1. Lineage (NCBI taxonomy): Eukaryota > Metazoa > Chordata > Amphibia > Anura > Dendrobatidae > Phyllobates > Phyllobates terribilis. The sequence continues at coordinate 21,563,208 of NW_027362761.1, read as the reverse complement.
AGACGGAGTCCAGAGTAACTCTGCTGCCTCATTACAGTGAATGGATCCTGCAGGGGTTTCATCTGAATTACATCACTTGGAAAATTAGATGGAAACCCCGATGTAAGTGCTCAGCCTAGAGCGCCGGATAAATGTTACGTAAAATGTTCCCAATAAAAGCTTCAACTCAGTCCTCAAAAAAAGCTAGTCCCCACTCAGGTCCATCATCTGTTAAAAATATAAGGGACTTCCAAGTTACTGGTAGCAGAAAGGCTCTGGAAAAGCAAAATGGTCCTTGCCCCCCAAAAGAAATTCAGAAAATTTTGTGCTCCCAAATCCAAATGCCTATTCTACAATAATTTGCTCTCCAATTGTCAAATAGCGCTCCTTCCCCCTCAAATCTCACCGTATGGCTAAGTGGTATGATACAGCCACATATGGGGTATTGACACTTTTAGAAGAAATTGTGTGACACATTTCGGCACCATTTTTACCCATTGCCCTGTGTGAAAATGTAAAATCTGAGGGTAAAACATTTTTTTGTGGTAAAAATATAATTATGCTTTTTTCACTGCCCAATGGTATAAATTAAAAAATTAAAAAATGCTCACTACTTCCCTAGATGAATTCCTTGAGAGGTGTAGTTTACAAAATGGGGTCACTTGTGGGGGTTTCTGCTGTTTTGGCATGTCAGCGACTCTTCAAATGTGACATGGTGTCTGCTTCCTATCCCAGCCAACATAGCGCTTCTTTCTCTTCCGAACCCTGCCGTACACCAAAGCAGTGGTTTTCCCCCACATATGGGGTATCGGCGTACTCAGGAGAAATTGTACAACAAATTTCATGGTGCAATTTATCCTGTTACCCTTATGATAATGCAAAATTAGGGAATGAAAAACATTTTTTATGGGAAAAATTGGAAAATTTTATTTTTACGGCTCAATATTATAAACTTCTGTGAAGCAGCTGGGGGTGCAAGGTGCTCACCACACATCTAGATAAGTTCCCTAAGGGGTATAGTTTCCAAAATGGTGGCACTTGTGGGGGGTTTCCACTGTTTAGGCACATTAGGGGCTCCCCAAATGTGACATGGCGTCCGCTAATTATTCAAACAAATTTTACATTCAAAAAGTCAAATGGCTCTCCTTCCCTTTCAAACCCTGCCATGTGCCCAAACAGTAATTTGCCTCCACATATGGGGTATCGGCGTGTTCAGGAGAAATTGCACAACAAATTTCATGGTGCAATTTATCCTGTTACCCTTATGATAATACAAAATTAGGGAATGAAAAACATTTTTTGAGGGAAAAATGTGAAAATTTTATTTTTACGGCTCAATATTATAAACTTCTGTGAAGCAGCTGGGGGTGCAAGGTGCTCACCACACATCTAGATAAGTTCCCTAAGGGGTCTAGTTTCCAAAATGGTGGCACTTGTGGGGGGTTTCCACTGTTTAGGCACATTAGGGGCTCCCCAAATGTGACATGGCGTCCGCTAATTATTCAAACAAATTTTACATTCAAAAAGTCAAATGGCGCTCCTTCCCTTTCAAACCCTGCCATGTGCCCAAACAGTAATTTGCCTCCACATATGGGGTATCAGCGTGTTCAGGAGAAATTGCATAACAAATTTCATGGTGCAATTTATCCTATTACCCTTATGATAATGCAAAATTAAGGGATGAAAAACGGTTTTGTGGGAAAAATGTGAAAATTTAATTTTTACAGCTCAATATTATAAACTTCTGTGAAGCACCTTGGGGTTCAAGGTGCTCACCACACATCTAGATAAGTTCCCTAAGGGGTCTAGTTTCCAAAATGGTGTCACTTGTGGGGGGTTTCCACTGTTTAGGCACATCAGGAGCTCTCCAAATGCAACATGGCGTCCGCTAATTATTCAGACAAATTTTACATTCAAAAAGTCTAATGGCGCTCCTTCCCTTCCGAACCCTGCCGTGCGCCCAAACAGTGGTTATCCCTCACATATGGGGTATCAGCACGCTCAAGAGAAATTGCACAAAAAAATTTGGGGTCCATTTTTTCATGTTACCCCTGTGAAAATAAAAAAATTGGGTCTAAAGTAACATTTTTGTGAAAAAAGTTAAATGTTAATTTTTTTCTTCCACATTCCAAAAATTCCTGTGAAGCACCTGAAGGGTTAATAAAGTTCTTGAATGTGGTTTTGAGCACCTTGAGGGGTGCAGTTTTTAGAATGGTGTCACTTTTGGGTATTTTCTGTCATAAAGACCCCTCAAAGTGACTTCAAATATGATGTGGTCCCTAAAAAAATGTTTTTGTAAATTTTGTTGGAAAAATGAGAAATCGCTGGTCAACTTTTAACCCTTATAGCTCCCTAACAAAAAAAAATTTGGGTTCCAAAATTGTGCTGATGTAAAGTAGACATGTGGGAAATGTTATTTATTAACTATTTTGTGTGACATATCTCTCTGATTTAAGGGCATGAAAATTCAAAGTTTGAAAATTGCAAAATTTTCAAAATTTTTGCCAAATTTCCGATTTTTTCACAAATAAACGCAAGTGATATCGAAGAAATTTTACCACTATCATGAAGTACAATATATCACGAAAAAACAACCTCAGAATCAGGGGAATACGTTGAAGCGTTCCAGGGTAATTACTTCATAAACTGGCAGTGGTCAGAATTGAAAAAATTGGCCTGGTCACGAAGGCAAAAACAGGCTCTGGCGCGAAGTGGTTAATGTTACTGAGGCGTTTCTGTACCCCAGCTTGGGTTAGATTTGTCATACTTAGTGGAGGATTAAGTTTGTCACTTCTCATTTCTCCTGTTAGTTCTATTTCCTTTGTGAAAGTTGTCGAAAAAAAAATATTTAATAGATTAGCTTTTGTTATGTTCTGCTACCAAAGCTAAGGAAAGAGAGGAGATCTGTCCCTACTATAGGACTCAGCTGAATCCCTACGATGTAACAGGGAACCTGATCCTGCGATCAGACCTGCTAAAGTCCTAATCTAGTCTGTACGAAGACCTATAGATGTGGGGAGGGAATCCCTACAAGTACTAAGGACTGGGAGGAATATGGGACACCTCCTAACAGAAATAGTAGCAGACAGAAGAACAAACAAAATAGATAGAACATAGAGGTCCGTAGACCAAGCAAACTAACAGAGTAGATACAGAGCACAGGCTAGCTAGAAAGTAGATATACAATGAAGTCCAGCAAAGCCAGAAGGGCGGAGCAGGATTAAATAGGCCAACAAGGTCATGTGACCAGCAAAGGAAAAAAAAACCTAACAGCAAGTTCTAACAGTACCCCCCCTTCTAAGAGGATCCTCCGGATCCCCTAGGACCAGGCTTATCAGGAAATCTCCTGTGAAACGCTCTGATAAGTCTGGACGCGGAAACATCATCTGACCTCACCCAAGAGTTATCCTCGGGTCCGAAACCTTTCCAGGCCACAAGATACTGCAAACTACCTCTATACCGTCTAGAGTCAAGGATGCGAGAAATTTCATATTCCCCGTCCTCCACCACCGGAGGAACAGAGGCAGAGGCGTCACCATCCGACACAACAGCTTTTTTTAACAGAGAGACATGAAAGACCGGATTAATTCTCCAGGAGGTAGGAACCTCCAACCTAACAGCAGATTGGTTGACAACCTGAAGCACCTTAAAGGGCCCTACAAACTTGGGACCCAATTTCTTAGAAGGAATCCTTAACCGCAGATTCCTAGAGGACAACCAAACCATGTCACCAACAGCGAACAAAACCTCCTGTCGTTTCCTATCAAAGTAGTCTTTAGATTTTCTGTTGGCCTCCTGAAGATTACCACGCACATCCGTCCAAACTCTTTCCAAATCACCGGAAAAATTCTCCTCCTCAGGCACGGCAGATCCCAACTTGGAGAACGACCCAAACGACGGATGTCTCCCAGAACAACAAAAAAAAGGCGAACAACCAGCAGAAGAAGATGTATGATTGTTCAGAGCAAATTCGGCAAGTGGCAGAAACTCAGACCACCCCTCTTGATTGTCTGCCACAAAACAACGCAAGAACTGCTCAACATCCTGGTTTTTCCTTTCTGTCTGGCCATTAGATTCAGGATGATATCCGGACGAAAACGACAAATGAAATCCCAACCTGTCACAAAAGGCACGCCAAAAACGAGCCACGAACTGAGGACCCCTATCAGAAACAATGTCAGTCGGAACGCCATGAAGTCTGACAATTTCCTTGACAAAGGCCTTAGCGAGAGTTTTAGCGCAGGGCAGTTTGACGAAGGGAACCAAGTGACACATCTTGCTAAAACGGTCCACGACCACCCAGATGACAGTAAAACCCTCAGAGGGGGGAAGGTCAGTTATAAAGTCCATAGCCAAATGTGTCCAAGGAGCACTGGGGACCTCCAAAGGACAAAGCAACCCCGCAGCAGGAGTATGTGAGGACTTAGATCTAGCACATATAGTACATTGGCGCACCCACTTAATGACTTCCTTCTGCCATCCAGGCCACCAAAAACTGCGACCCACCAGTCTCTTGGTCTCAGAGATTCCGGGATGACCTGCCAACCGAGATTCGTGACACTCAACAAACAAATCTCTCCTAAAGGTCCCAGGCACAAACAACCTCCCATGAGGAGTGTTAGATGGGGCATTCTCCTGAGCTTTAAGAATCTCATCTTCCAAAACGGAGTCTAAAGCAGCTATCACAACACCTTCTTGTAAAATGTTTTCCTCTTTCTCAGCACCGACTATGGGAGAAAAACTGCGAGACAAGGCATCCGCCTTAACATTCTTAGTACCAGGGATGTAAGTAACGGAGAAATTAAACCGCGAGAAAAACAGTGCCCACCTAGCCTGACGGGCATTCAGGCGCTTGGCAGCGTCAAGATATATCAGATTTTTATGATCCGTAAGAACCTGAACGGGAAATTCCGCACCTTCCAAGAAGTGGCGCCAGTGTTCAAATGCGAGTTTAATAGCCAATAATTCCCGATTACCAATATCGTAATTCAATTCAGTCTCCGAAAATTTTTTTGAAAAAAAGGCACAGGGATGTAATCCATCCCCGTTATCCTGAGACAATACTGCGCCAACCCCCACAGAGGAAGCATCAACCTCAACCAAAAACGGCCTAGTAACATCAGGCTGCATAAGGATGGGAGCAGAGGTGAACCTCTCCTTGAGATACACAGAAGCTTCAATGGCCTCAGAAGACCACTGAACCGCATCAGCACCTTTCCTGGTGAGATCAGTCAGAGGTTTGACAATACTAGAAAAATTTTTTATGAATTTTCTATAGTAATTGGCGAAACCCAAAAACCTCTGTATCGATTTCAAACCAATAGGCCTAGGCCATTCCTGCACAGCCTGAACCTTAACCGGATCCATCTCAAAACCTTTGCTGGAGATAATGTAGCCCAAAAAACTAATTCTCTGTACAGCGAACTCACATTTCTCCAGCTTAGCAAAAAGCGAATTGTCCATTAATAACTGTAATACCTCACGCACGCTCCGCCAATGAGACTCCAGATCTGGCGAATAAATCAAAATGTCATCCAAATACACAACCACATTTTTACCGATCAAAGGTCTAAGGATGTCATTAATCAGATTCTGAAAAAATGCAGGAGCATTAGTAAGACCAAAAGGCATAACCAGATTCTCAAAATGACCCACAGGAGTGTTAAAAGCAGTCTTCCATTCATCACCCTCCTTCATGCGCAACAGATTGTATGCCCCCTTAAGGTCAATTTTAGAGAACCACTTGGCCCCCAATAACTGGTTAAACAGATCAGGAATCAATGGCAGTGGGTAAGGATTGCGTACCGTAATTTTGTTAATCTCACGAAAATCCAGACAAGGACGTAAACCGCCGTCCTTTTTTTTTACAAAAAAAAATCCAACCGCCACAGGAGACTTAGAGGGCCTAATGTGACCGGCGGCCAAACTTGTCTGTATGTATTCCTCCAAAGCCTTCCTCTCAGGAATAGTAAGGTTAAATAAACGACTTTTAGGAAGAGTCGCTCCAGGGACAAATTCAATAGAACAATCATAGTCTCTATGGGGAGGCAAAACCTGCGATTCTTTCTCAGAAAAAACTCTCCAAAAATCCTGAATAGGAACAGGCAATTCTCCCCTATCCAAAGCTGCAATACGCCCGTTACAACACTTGTCATAACATTTATGGCTCCAGGATTTAATTTCACTGGTAGACCAATCCAGTACAGGATTGTGAAATTTTAACCAGGGCAAACCCAATATTACTGGAGAAGGCAAGTTATTCAACACTACCAAATCCAATTTCTCATGGTGAACACCATTAATAGTGAGAGGAAATTCACAGACCTTGAGAGTAATATTCTTCAAAGGGGAGCCATCCACAGAAACCACAGCAATGGGGGATGATAAAGGTTCAGGTTTTAAATTGAGTTTTTCCACGAATCCCCCATCAATTACATTCAGTGTAGACCCGCAATCAACAAACACCCGAAATTCCATTAATTTTTCCTGAGCAATCGTGGAAGCAGCTAAAAATATACCCTTGGAATTTAAACAGGCAATACGGGCGTGACTGACCATTTTTTTTTCTTTCTTCATACGAAGCTCACAGCCTTTAATCAAATGACCAGATTTCCCGCAATAGAAACACAAGCCTTCTGAAAAACGACGGTGTTTTTCTTGAGAGCGAGGTGCCACCGATCCAATCTCCATCGGTTCACCACTGTTAGTACACACATTATCATAACCAGAAACTGACATAGCAGAGGATTTGCTCTCATTAACCCTAGCACGCAGTCTTCTATCCACCCGTATAGCTAATTGCATAGCCTGTTGCAAATCCTCAGGTGTAGGATAAGCAATTAGCAGGTCTTTAACCCTTTCACTGAGCCCAGCAAGAAATAGACTTTTCAGAGCAGAATCGTTCCACCCTGTTTGAGTGGACCAACGACGAAAATGTGTACAATATTTTTCCATATTACCTGATCCTTGTTTTAAACATCTCAACTCAGTCTCAGCTGATGCCACACGGTCAGGATCATCATATAATAGTCCTAAAGCAGAAAAAAAACTATCCACTGATCTGAAGCATGTATCACTAGGTTGCAAAGAAAAGGCCCACTCCTGAGGCTCTTTGCGCAAAAGTGACATTATGAACCCTACGCGCTGGGATTCATCCCCAGAGGACTTGGGTCTCAAACGAAAATACAATAAGCAAGCATTTTTAAATGAAAAAAATTCTCGATGTTCACCAAAAAATAAATCCGGCAAACATACCTTAGGCTCCAAGAAATATGCTCCAGGACAGTTACTCACGTGCTGACGGAGCTCGGCCACTTCCAGAGAGAGTCCCTGCAGGTGTTTAGCCAAATCCTGAACCGACACCATGATGGAACAAAAAAAATCTTTCCTTAGAGAATTTGCTGGCTGGACTTACTGTTATGTTCTGCTACCAAAGCTAAGGAAAGAGAGGAGATCTGTCCCTACTATAGGACTCAGCTGAATCCCTACGATGTAACAGGGAACCTGATCCTGCGATCAGACCTGCTAAAGTCCTAATCTAGTCTGTACGAAGACCTATAGATGTGGGGAGGGAATCCCTACAAGTACTAAGGACTGGGAGGAATATGGGACACCTCCTAACAGAAATAGTAGCAGACAGAAGAACAAACAAAATAGATAGAACATAGAGGTCCGTAGACCAAGCAAACTAACAGAGTAGATACAGAGCACAGGCTAGCTAGAAAGTAGATATACAATGAAGTCCAGCAAAGCCAGAAGGGCGGAGCAGGATTAAATAGGCCAACAAGGTCATGTGACCAGCAAAGGAAAAAAAAACCTAACAGCAAGTTCTAACAGCTTTATCCTCATCTTTCTCTATGATTTTGCCTTCCTCACTTTTTATCGGTCCAATATTATCCGATTTAATCCTTTTACTATTTATATACGTAAAGAACAGTTTGGGATTTGATCTACTTTCCCTAGCAATACGTCTCTCTGTTTCCTCCTTCGCTATTTTTATTTGTTTTTTACAGGTTCTCGTTTTTTCCTTGTAACACATTAGTGCTTCCTTACCGTTTTCCTGTTTTAATCTCTTGAATGCCTCTTTTTTGCTATTTAACGCCCCTTTTACGTTCTTGTTCAACCATATTGGTTTCCTCTTATTTCTGGCCCTTTTATTCCCATACGGTATATATCTCTCGCACTGAGTATTCAGAATTCTTTTGAAGGTTTCCCATTTACTATTCGTATTCCTTTGATTAAGAACTTTGTCCCAGTCAATAAGTTGAAGGCTTTCTTTCAGCTGATCAAACTTCGCCCTCCTAAAGTTTAATGTTTTTGTTGTTCCCTTATTGATAACCCTACTGAAGGGCATTTTGAAGTCGATAATATTATGGTCACTATTACCTAGGTGCCCCCCTATCTGTACCTCAGTTATTCTATCAGGCCTATTAGTCAATATTAAGTCCAACACGGCCTTCCCTCTCGTTGGTTCCTGCACTAGTTGGGAGAGATAATTATCCTTAATATTTGTCAAGAACCTTTTTCCTTTCTGAGATCTACAGGTTTCTGTTTCCCAGTCAATATCCGGGTAGTTGAAATCCCCCATTACAATCACTTCATTATGTTTTGCTACTTTGTCTATTTGTCCTAATAGCAGATTCTCATTCTCCTCTGTTATATTTGGTGGCTTATAGCAGACCCCCAGTAATATTTTATTATTATTTTTAGTTCCCTCTATCTCTACCCACATGGACTCGACCCCCTCTTCTCCCTCTCCTATATCTTCCCTTAGTCTGGGTTTTAGACATGACTTTACATATAAGCAGACTCCTCCGCCTTTCCCCTGTTTCCGGTCCCTTCTAAATAAACTATAATCTAATAAATTTACCGCCCAGTCGTAGCTATCGTCTAGCCAAGTCTCTGTTATACCTACAATGTCATACCTCTCCTCCGATATAAGCGCCTGCAGCTCATCCGCCTTATTGGTCAGGCTTCTTGCGTTGGTCAGCATGCAAGATAAAACTTTGGGGTTATTTAGCATCCTATTCTTCTCTAACGATCTAACTGTACTATCCCCACCCCCCTCTCCACCCTCATTATATTCACTTCTCCCCTTCCCCCTTGCTTGCCTCACATCCCACCTATTTCCTTGGTTCCCCCCCCCGTCTCTAGTTTAAAAACTCCTCCAACTTATTAGCCATCTTCTTCCCCAGCACCGCTGCACCCTCCCCATTGAGGTGCAGCCCGTCCCTACGGTAGAGCCTGTAGCCGACCGCGAAGTCGGCCCAGTTCTCCATGAACCCAAACCCTTCTGCCTTGCACCAACTCTTTAGCCACTTATTCACCTCCCTAACTTCCCGTTGGCGCTCCTGTGTGGCTCGCGGGATTGGTAGTATTTCTGAGAAAACTACCTTGAAATCATTTTTAAGGACCCTCCATCTACCACTCACTTTGTCATTGGTGCCGATGTGGACCATGACCGCTGGGTCTTCGCCAGCCCCACCCAGTAACCTGTCAACCCGATCCGTGATGTGCCGGACTCGAGCGCCAGGGAGGCAGCACACCGTTCGGCGATCCCGGTCTTTGTGACAGATTGCCCTGTCTGTCCCCCTAATAATAGAGTCACCCACTACCAGAACCTGTCTTGCCTGCCCTACACTTCCCCCTCCCCCTCATTACTGGAGCATACACTCCCCCGGTGGTCAGAGGATCTGTCGTGCTCCAATAATGCCGGTTCTGAACCAGCCTTCCTATACTTCTTCCCTCTATCCCTCCTAACTGTTATCCAGCTCCCTGCCTGTTCAGCCTGCACTTCCCCTCTATGCTCCACCCCCAGTATTGACCCATTGAGTGTCTGCTCGGTGAGCAGCAAACTCCGTTCCATGTTGTCGATGCTCCTCAGTACCGCTATCTGAGCACTTAGATCCAGAATTTGGGCTTCCAAGTGCACGATATGCTCACATCTCTCGCAGCAGTATGGATCCTCGAGCGGTTGCTCACGGAATGCATACATTGCGCAAGATGTACACTGCATGGCTCCGGCCAACATGGACGTCATTCTAAATATGGGGATACAGTCAGTATATATATACAAGTACAAAACACAATTATTTATATATAGGTGTATGGACGGGGATCAATTAGTGATGTGCAAGTGTATCAATTAGATATCGGCGGGGGATCAGTTAAGTATCAAGTATGGACGGGGGAATCAGATAAGTAGGTCAGGTGGATTAATTAAGTAAAAAGTAAAGTAAAGAAAGAATAAAATACAGTCAGCAATTCAGTCCTAAGTCCTCCCTTCCAAACTCCCTGAATCCAAAGTCACTGAAAAACAAGTCACACACTTACTTTCATTCGCACTTACGCTCCGGACACACGCAGCTCGTTCACACTCGCAAACTAAGAGATTTAAAGAGTTTTTTTTTTTTTTTTTTTTCTCTTCCTTTTCCAGCAATGTACCCTTCACCTCAATGCACTTCCAAAGGCAGGCAGGCAGGGTATATAGCAGACTGCAGTACATATAACACAAGAGGCTCCATTCCAATTCTGTCTTCTGCTGCTGTTAGATATTTCTATACAAAGGCCCAGGTCTCAGGGGCCAGGAATACTTTTCTTTGGATCTTAAACCTCATTATTTGCTTAAAAAGCATTCCAGAGAAAACCGATTTTCTGCACCATTTGCTTGTTGGCACTGCAGAATACAGCCAGGTCCTTTCCATATTACAGCGCTAGAAATCCAGCTATTTAAAACTGTGTTTTCTCCGTCACACGGATCACATATACGTTTTCAGAAGATAATGCCATTTCTGGCCCCCATTAAAAATTTCCTTTAGTGTGTCAGTGAAGCAATTCACAGCAGTTTGCTGTTCAAACTACTTACCTACAGGCCAGGTATTTAAAACTCTGTTTTCTCCGTCACACGGATCACATATACATTGTCAGAAAATACTGCCATTTCTGGCCTCCATTAAAAATTTCTTTCAGTGTGTCAGTGAAGCAATTCACAGCAGTTTGCTGTTCAAACTACTTACCTACAGGCCAGGTATTTAAAACTCTGTTTTTTCCGTCACACGGATCACATATAAGTTCGCTCCAAACTCAGTCATTTGTAGTGAGCGTAGAAGATTCTGTCCTCCATTTAAAATGGGCAAGGCATGTGGCAAGGGACGGGGAACTGGACGTGATGGTAATGGTGCATGCAGAGGCTGATGACAAGGCCGTGGGCAAGCTGAAATTGTGCCACAACAAACACCCACATCTTCTCGCCTGACCTTCCTGTCCCAATTTCTAGGGGACCGCAGCACACCACTATTGAACCCAGAGCAGTGTCAAAAGGTTGTTGGTTGGATAGCGGATAATGGTTCCAGTCACTTAGCCACCACCACCACCGATTTTCTGCACCATTTGCTTGTTGGCACTGCAGAATACAACCAGGTCCTTTCCATATTACAGCGCTAGAAATCCAGCTATTTAAAACTGTGTTTTCTCCGTCACACGGATCACATATACGTTTTCAGAAGATAGTGCCTTTTCTGGCCTCCATTAAAAATTTCCTTTAGTGTGTCAGTGAAGCAATTCACATCAGTGTGCTGTTCAAACTACTTACCTACAGGCCAGGTATTTAAAACTCTGTTTTCTCCGTCACACGGATCACATATACATTGTCAGAAAATACTGCCATTTCTGGCCTCCATTAAAAATTTCTTTCAGTGTGTCAGTGAAGCAATTCACAGCAGTTTGCTGTTCAAACTACTTACCTACAGGCCAGGTATTTAAAACTGTGTTTTATCTGTCACACGGATCACATATACATTGTCAGAAAATGCTGCCATTTCTGGCTTCCATTAAAAATTTCTTTCAGTGTGTCAGTGAAGCAATTCACAGCAGTTTGCTGTTCAAACTACTTACCTACAGGCCAGGTATTTAAAACTCAGTTTTTTCCGTCACACGGATCACATATAAGTTCGCTCCAAACTCAGTCATTTGTAGTGAGCGTAGAAGATTCTGTCCTCCATTTAAAATGGGCAAGGCATGTGGCAAGGGACGGGGAACTGGGCTTGATGGTAATGGTGCATGCAGAGGCCGATGACAAGGCCGTGGGCAAGCTGAAATTGTGCCACAACAAACACCCACATCTTCTAGCCTGACCTTCCTGTCCCAATTTCTAGGGGACCGCAGCACACCACTATTGAACCCAGAGCAGTGTCAAAAGGTTGTTGGTTGGATAGCGGATAATGGTTCCAGTCACTTAGCCACCACCACCACCACCACCCTGTCTTCCACACGGTCAAGTCTCAGTAGCCGTGAGTCTGGACCGCATATTCCTCACCCTGATCCTCCTTCCTCCCACCATGCCGAGTGCCCAGAGACAACTGATCCCACACTTGGACACTCTGAAGAGCTGTTCACTTTTCCATTTATAGATTCGGGCCTCTCGCCCGGTCCACTTGAAGCAGGGCAAGAGGAGATCGCATGTAGAGATGCCCAAATATTTGAGCAGCCACGGTCATACGAAGGCGACGGTGGGAAAGTGTCACAAGAGGTGGACGATGATGAGACACAATTGCCAGAAAGTCAGGAGGAGGACCAGGGTGCGGAAGTGGAAGACGAGGTGGTGGATGATATAGTAACTGACCCAACCTGGCAGGAGGACATGCAGAGCGAGGACAGCAGCACACAGGGGGAGGGAGGCAGAGCACCCCAACAGGCAGGAAGAAATAGTGTGGTGGCCACAGACAGAAGGCAGGCAACCATTCCCCATAACACCAACATGAAGGAAGTTGCCAGTACAACTGTTAGGTCTTCCCAAGTCTGGTTGTTATTAAAAGACTCTGCCGATAGGCCATTTGCACTACCAGCCAGGCCAGCATCAGTAGGGGTGGCAAAACGACCAGCCTGACCACCACCAGCATGATCAGGCACATGGTAGCAAAGCACCCGACTTTGTGGGCCAAGCCCCAGGGTCCTGGAACAGTGTCTGCAAGGGGCACCATTGCTTCTTCCGCTGTTGTGCATGCAAGCCAATCCCCTGTCCATGGTGCATGCGAAGATGCCTCCTGCCCTGCACCTGTCGTTGCGCACTCTCAAGTAGCAGCATCAGGAAGCACATCCATGTCCTTGTCCCAGTGCAGTGTTCAGTTGTCCATACCCCAGTCCTTGGAATGCAAGCGCAAATATGCCGCCAACGCCCCACAGGCCACACTACTAAATTCTCACATTTCACGACTGCTTGTGCTCGAAATGTTGCCTTTTAGGCTCGTGGAGACGGAAGCATTCTGCAACCTGATGGTGGCGGCCATTCCTCGGTACTCGGACCCTAGCCGCCACTATTTCTCCCGTTATGCCGTCCCCGCATTACACAACCACGTGTCCCAAAACATTAGCCGTGCCCTCAACAATGTAGTTACCGGGAAAGTCCACCTAACCACGGACACGTGGACAAGTGCTTGTGGGCAGGGACGGTACATCTCACTGACGGCACACTGGGTTAACATAGTGAAAGCCGGGACCCAGTCAGACCTTGGGACGGGACTCGTCCTCCCGACGCCAAGGATTGCGGGCCCTAGGTAAATTAGGGTTGCCCCCATGGTCTACAGCTCCTGCACCTCAGCCTCCTCCTCCTCTTCAGCCTCCATCTTCGAAATGACCACATCAGTCACAAGCTGGAAGCACTCCAGCACTGCCTCAGCCAAGCGGCAACAGGCTGTGCTGAAGCTAATATGCTTGGGTGACAAACCGCACAATGCTGAAGAGTTGTGGACAGCGCTGAAAGAGCCGGCAGATCAGTGGCTCACACCGCTGAACCTACAGCCAGCCATGGTCGTGTGTGACAATGGCCGGAACATGGTGGCAGCTCTGAGGCGAGGCGAGCTCACACACGTACCATGCCTGGCCCATGTGCTTAACCTCGTGGTTCAGCGGTTTCTCAAATTCTACCTGGAGCTGCCGGATCTGCTTGTTAAAGTACGCCGCCTGTGTGCCCATTTTAGAAAGTCAGCTATAGGTCCGCCGCCCTTGCCGTGTTTCAGCAGCGTGTGCAGCTTCCGGCTCACAGACTGGTGTGTGATGTCCCCACGCTTTGGAACTCTACACTGCAGATGTTAGGAAGGATTTGTGAGTAGAAGAGGGCAGTTGTTGAGTACCAGCATCAACAAGGCTGTTGGTATTCAGTTCAGACTCCACACATAAGACCTCAGGAGTGGACATGGATGTCAGACATATGTACCATCCTCCAAAACTTTGAGGACTCCACCAAGATGGTGAGCGGCGATGACGCCATAATTAGCGTCACCATCCCGCTTCTCTGTCTTCTGAAATGCTCTCTGCTCACAATCAAAGAGGATGCATTGCAGGCGGAGCACAATGAGATGGAACAAGAAACCATACAGGGTGATTACACACAGCCCAGCCTCATCTCATCCCAATGTGGATTGGGTGACAATGAGGAAAATGAGGAGGAGGAGGAAGAACAGGAGCTAGTTTCATGCGCTATAGATGGTACTACCTGCATAACTGTCATACCGTCTGTTCAGCGTGGATGGTCAGAGGACATAGAGGAGGAGGAGGAGGAGGAGAGCATGGTCAGTCATCCTCTTGGTGAGGACGCGGAAGTCTTGCCTGTTAGCAGTCTGGCATGCATGGCTGAGTTTATGTTATGCTTCCTTTCCCATGACCCTCGCGTTCTCAAAATTTTGGGTGACAGCCATTACTGGTTGGTGACACTTCTAGACCCATGCTACAAGGAGAACTTTATATCTCTTATTCCTGAGGCGGACAGGTCTACAAAAATGGGGCAGTACCAGAAGGATCTTGTTGCGGAACTATTAAAAAAATTCTCATCTGAAAACGCTTGCGGCAGAGGTCATAGTTCGTTGGACAACCAAGGAGTACAGGCTAGAGAGACACAGCTTCAATCCAGCTGAGACGCGGGGTACTCTCAGAAGGAGTCCAAAGTTTGGGAAGATGCTGAGGGAGTACCTTGCCGACCGTACCAACATCCTCTGTGATTCCTCTGTGCTTTATAATTATTGAGTATCCAAGCTGGATACGTGGAATGAACTGGCTCTCTACGCCTTGGAGGTCCTGGCCTGCCCTGCCGCCAGCGTTTTATCACAGCAAGTTTTTAGTGCCGCTGATGGAATTATAACTGTTAAGCGCATCCGCCTGTCAACTGAAAATGTTGACAGACTGACTCTTATAAAAATGAACAAGGGCTGGATTGGGCCAGACTTCTCAACACCACCGAATGATAGCAGCGTAACATAAACTCAAATCCAGTGTATTTTTTTGGGAGGTGTATTCCCATGCACCTCTTCACACCCACACATGGGTATACGCTTTCTGATTTTGGCTATTTGCTCTTTTCCTCCTCCTTCTCCTCATCCTCATCCTCCACCTCAATATCACCAGGGTGACCGTGGTCTGTGATGCAACACCCACATAATTTTTTTAAAGGGTGTTTATTATGCCCGTAAAAACATTTTTTTATACAATTTGTTCATGTATACCCCCCAGGGGTAAATTTTTGTCAGCCCATACACTTAGTGCATGGGCATTACAAGTATAGGATGCCCGCTCCTTTCTAATGGGAACATTTTTTATGAGGCCCTCCTCTACGTCTCTTCCAAGGGGCATTGGAGTGCCTCCAAATTTTTTGGCAACCCTTGCATTCACTGCATAGGCAAACACAATTGGAGACACACTTCTTAATAATGGGAACATTGTTTTCAGGAGGCCCTCTGAACTCCACGTCTCTTCCAAGGGGTATTGGAGTGCCTCCAAATTTTGGCAACCCTTGCATTCACTGCATAGGCAAACAAAATGGGAGACCTACTTCCTAATAATGGGAACATTGTTTTCAGGAGGCCCTCCTCTAAGTCACTTCAAAGGGGTATTGGGGTGCATCCAAATTTTGGGCTGCCCTGCCACTCATTGCATATGCAATAACAGTATAGGAGACCCACTCTTTAGTAATGGGAACAATAAAACAGCCGGCTGTTGGCTCTCTAAGAATGGCGAGGGCCGACTGCTGGCCCTTTAAGAATAGTAAAGGCTGCCTGATGGCCCTATAAAAATAGGCTTTGTGACTTTCAAAGTCCCTCCTTCATAAATGAAACACGATGTGTCTGATGATATCTCACACACCACATGGCCAGATAAGGTTGTAAAATGTTAAAATGACATTTCCTGGTGAATGCATTTGTCTCGGTTGAAAGCAATGCAAAAGTTCAAAAACGCTAAGTGTGAACATAGCCCAAGGTGTGGAGGAGTATTTTGTTTTTGGTTATTTATTTTGCTTTCTATACAAGTCATTACCCTGGAAAGGATGTTGCTTAACATATTTCCCTGGAAAATCCACTTTGGTTTCGTTTTTGTATGTTTTATTGTGAGTCCGTAAAAGTGGCGTAATACCTCTGACAACGTTGTTGACAGAAGTGACCTGGGAGTCAGAAATGCTTTTAGGGGTCTTCCCCATGCTCTTCCCATGTCATTTGAGCAGTGTTCCCATCGATTTGGGCAATTTTTAAGTCCTCTGCAGATCGCCGGGGGGAGCCGCTTGAAAAATGCTCGAGTTTCCCATAGACTTACATTGGGCTCGTTGCTCGGATCGAGCACCCGAGTATTCCAATGTGCTCTACCCGAGCATCGAGCACCCGAGCATTTTAGTGCTCGCCCATCTCTAAAGGTGAACCTTCGGCCAAGTCTGAGGTCCAGAGCACTCTGGAAGAGGTTTTCATCCAGGATATCTCTGTATTTGGCCGCATTCATGTTTCCTTCAATTGCAACCGGTCGTCCTGTCCCTGCAGCTGAAAAACACCCCCATATTATGATGCTGCCACCACAATTTCACTGTTGTTATTGTATTGGGCAGGTGATGAGCAGTTGCTGGTTTTCTCCACACATAGCGCTTAGAATTATCACCAAAAAGTTCTATCGTCGTCTCATCAGACCACAGAATCTTATTTCTCATAGTCTGGGAATCCTTCATGTCTTTTTGAGCAAACTCTATGTGGGCTTTCATATGTCTTGCACTGAGGAGAGGCTTCTGTCAGGCCACTCTGCCATAAAGGCCTGACTGTTGGAGGGCTGCAGTGACAGTTGACTTTGTGGAACTTTCTCCCATCTCCCTACTGCAACTCTGGAGCACAGCGACAGTGATCTTGGGGTTTTTCTTTACCTCTCTCACCAAGGCTCTTCTCCCACGATTGCTCAGTTTGGCTGGACTTTCAGGTCTAGGAAGACTTCTGGTGGTCCCAAACTTCTTCCATTTAAGGATTATGGAGGCCACTGTGCTCTTGGGAACCTTGAGTAATGCAGAAATTCTTTTGTAACCTTGGCCAGATCTGTACCTTGCCACAATTCTGTCTCTGAGCTCCTTGGGCAGTTCCTTTGAGCTCATGATTCTCATTTGGTCTGGCATGCACTATGAGCTGTGAGGTCTTATATAGACAGGTGTGTGCCTATCCAAATCAAGTCCTATCAGTTTAATTAAACACAGCTAGATTCCAATGAAAGAGTAGAACCATCTCAAGGAGGATCACAAGGAAATGGACAGCAAGTGACTTAAATGTGAATGTCTGAGCAAAAGGTCTGAATACTTATGACCATGTCATATTTCAGATTTTATTTTTTAATAAATTTGCAAAAAGTTCTACATTTCTGTTTCTTTTCAGTCAAGATGGGGCGCAGAGTGTACTTTAATGAGAAAAAAAAATGAACTTTTTAGAATTTACCAAATGGCTGCAATGAAACAAAGAGTGAAAAATTTAAAGGGGTCTGAATACTTTCCGTACCCACTGTATTAGCTGTGTCTGCCACCACCAGCCGCTCTAGTCTGTATACCAGCCGTACCTCCCTGCACCTGCCGTGTCTCCCAGTATTCCTGTCGTGCCTGCCTGTACTTATCAAGTCCATCTAGCCTTAGCCGTTCCATCTACCTGCCCCTTTGGGGGTCAGCTGCCGTGCATCCGAGGTCTGTCCTGGAGAAGTACCTGGATTCCATCTGGAGCCAAGTCTAACCCCACCATCAGTGGCTCTAGCGAAAAGTCAGGTGTTCGTCTAGTCACGCCCCTCCAGGGTCTCGGCATCACGGCACAATGGTTCCACCAATACCGTTACAGTATATTCCTATACATCACAGTTAAAATATATACACTGCTCAAAAAAATAAAGGGAACACTTAAACAGAATATAACTCCAAGCAAATCAAACTTCTGTGAAATCAAACTGTCCACTTAGGAAGCAACACTGATTGACAATTAATTTCACATGCTGTTGTGCAAATGGAATAGACAATAGATGGAAATTATTGGCAATTATCAAGACCCACTCAATAAAGGAGTGGTTCTGCAGGTGGGGACCATGGACCACATCTCAGTACCAATGTTTTCTGGCTGATGTTTTGGTCACTTTTGAATGTTGGTTGTGCTTTCACACTCGTGGTAGCATGAGATGGACTCTACAACCCACAGAAGTTGCTCAGGTAGTGCAGCTCATCCAGGATGGCACATCAATGAGAGCTGTGGCAAGAAGGTTTGCTGTGTCTGTCAGCGTAGTGTCCAGAGGCTGTAGGTGCTACCACGAGACAGACCAGTACACCAGGAGACGTGGAGGGGGCCGTAGGAGGGCAACAACCCAGCAGCAGGACCGCTACTCCGCCTTTGTGCAAGGAGGAACAGGAAGAGCACTGCCAGAGCCCTGCAAAATTACCTCCAGCAGGCCACAAATGTGCATGTGTCTGCGCAAACGATTAGAAACCGACTCCATGAGGTTGGTATGAGGGCCCGACATCCACAGATGGGGGTTGTGCTAACAGCCCAACACCGTGCAGGACGCTTGGCATTTGCCACAGAATACCAGGATTGGCAAAGTCGCCATTGGCACCCTGTTCTCCTCACAGATGAAAGCAGGTTCACACTGAGCACATGTGACAGACGTGACAGAGTCTAGAGACGCCATGGAGAGCAATCTGCTGCCTGCAACATCCTTCAGCATGACCGGTTTGGCAGTGGGTCAGTAATGGTGTGGGGTAGCATTTCTTTGGAGGGCCGCACAGCCCTCCATGTGCTCACCAGAGGTAGCCTGACTGCCATTAGGTACCTAGATGAGATCCTCAGACCCCTTGTGAGACCATATGCTTGTGCGGTTGGCCCTGATAATGCCAGACCTCAGGTGGCTGGAGTGTGTCAGCAGTTCCTGCAAGATGAAGGCATTGAAGCTATGGACTGGCCCGCCAGTTCCCAAGACCGGATTCATTGAGCACATCTGGGACATCATGTCTCGCTCCATCAACCAACGTCACGTTGCACCACAGACTGTCCTGGAGTTGGCGGATGCTTTAGTCCAGGTTTTGGAGGAGATCCCACAGGAGACCATCCGCAACCTCATCAGGAGCACGCCCAGGCATTGTAGGGAGGTCATACAGGCATATGGAGGCTACACACAATACTGAGCCTCATTTTGACTTGTTTTAAGGACATTACATCAAAGTTGGATCAGCCTGTAGTGTGTTTTTCCATTTTAATTTTGGGGGTGACTCCAAATCCAGGCCTCCATTGGTTAATAAATTTGATTTCCATTGATGATTTTTGTGTGATTTTGTTGTCCGCACATTCAACTTTGTACAGAACAAAGTACTCAATGAGAATATTTCATTCGTTCAGATCTAGGATGTGTTATTTGAGTGTTCCCTTTATTTTTTTGAGCAGTGTATATAAATTAACAATTTTTCTTGAAGGATTGAACAAGAACAGTAATGTACTCCTATTAACAAATCTCCAAAAATGTTACTGTTTGCCCTTTGGTCATTGTTCTTGGTTGCACACTTCTAGTCTTGTCCTCAACATAGGGCTGGGTGATTCTGCAAAAAAAATAGAATGTTGATTTTTTTTAATACAGATGACTTTCAATTTCCATCTGGATTTTCCTTTCAAAATTATTGTTATTGTGATCAGTTAAGCAAGTTAAAGATGAAATGATCTCTAAAACGCTTAAAGTTAAAATGACATATTGCCTTTGTATTTTAGGGAAAAAAATATATTTTCATAATTTACATTTTAAAAATTACAAAAAGGAATACGGGCACCCTTCATGGTTAGTACCTAGTAGCTACAGATGAGCGTTGTTCTACTCGAACTGTTCGCCAATCTCAAATTCGAGCTGTTTTGGGCGGTGTTCGAGCCGTTCGGCGAACACGAACAATTTGAGAAAAATTCGGCTGTTCGAGGTTATGTTCGATAACTGTTCGTGCACCAAAATCATAACTGGATTTTTTCTCAGTAATGATGAAAATTAATGTTAATACGCAGTTTGAGTGTACAGCGGGGTGGGGGAGGGGCAGGGGATGGATCTCTGCAGGAACAATGAAGATCTCCATTTTTTTTCCTCTTTCCCGCATTTACAGTGGGGAGGTGCAATCTGTCAGCCTATCAGCAGCGCACACACGGAGCGAAGTGCTTTTTTTCACACAAGCAAGGGCATGTGTCATTGGCAGTGTATGTCACATGTCCTTGCCCTATAAGACCAAGCCATTTTCCCCGTCGCCACCATTTTCTCACTGCTGCAGCTGCGTGTTAGACGGCACCGCTGTTGCTGTGTGCGCTATACCTTGTTAATTTCAAGCCAATTTTCGCACAAATCTACAGATAGCTTGGGAGTAGGGAATAGTTGTGATTGCAGTCCTTTTAAGGACTAGGTTACAGCATTTCCTACGACTTTTATCAGGCAGGTCTGTGCTCTTAAATAGATAGATTGTGGGAGTAAAGACTAATTGTAATTGGAGTCCTTTTCAGGACTAGGTTACATCAGTTCCTATCCGTTTTTGCCAGGCAGGTCTGTGCCAGTGCTGTGCAAGTTTTTTTCACAGCATTTGGCTGAATCTAGCAAAGCTAATCCTTTTTGGCCTATTGCAGAGTGTGTTAGTCAGTGGAGTAGCCTATCTGTGTTGCAAGATATACCACCTGTGTATAGAATACCAATTTTTTTACAGCACCTAGTGAAGTAAAATCTTTTGGGCATAGTATCATTCTATTAGTCCATCTATACTGACCTCCATCAGGTTGCAAATTGAATATAATTTTTTTCTGCATCTAGCTCTGAAAAAATATTGGGCTTCTAGCTGTGTGTGGGACTTGTTGTATTAGTCCATCTATACTGACCTCCATCAGGTTGCAAACTGCATATATTTTTTTCTTCATCTACCTCTGAAAAAATATTGGGCTTCTAGCTGTGTGTGGGACTTGTTCTATTAATCCATCTATACAGACCTCCATCAGGTTGCAAACTGAATATATTTTTTTCTGCATCTACCTCTGAAAAAATATTGGGCTTCTAGCTGTGTGTGGGACTTGTTCTATTAATCCATCTATACAGACCTCCATCAGGTTGCAAACTGAATATATTTTTTTCTGCATCTACCTCTGAAAAAATATTGGGCTTCTAGCTGTGTGTGGGACTTGTTGTATTAGTCCATCTATACTGACCTCCATCAGGTTGCAAACTGAATATATTTTTTTCTGCATCTACCTCTGAAAAAATATTGGGCTTCTAGCTGTTTGTGGGACTTGTTCTATTAATCCATCTATACAGACCTCCATCAGGTTGCAAACTGAATATATTTTTTTCTGCATCTACCTCTGAAAAAATATTGGGCTTCTAGCTGTGTGTGGGACTTGTTCTATTAATCCATCTATACAGACCTCCATCAGGTTGCAAACTGAATATATTTTTTTCTGCATCTACCTCTGAAAAAATATTGGGCTTCTAGCTGTGTGTGGGACTTGTTCTATTAATCCATCTATACAGACCTCCATCAGGTTGCAAACTGAATATATTTTTTTCTGCATCTACCTCTGAAAAAATATTGGGCTTCTAGCTGTGTGTGGGACTTGTTCTATTAATCCATCTATACAGACCTCCATCAGGTTGCAAACTGAATATATTTTTTTCTGCATCTACCTCTGAAAAAATATTGGGCTTCTAGCTGTGTGTGGGACTTGTTCTATTAATCCATCTATACAGACCTCCATCAGGTTGCAAACTGAATATATTTTTTTCTGCATCTAGCTCTGAAAAAATATTTGGCCTTCTAGCAGTGTGTGAGACTTTCTCTATTAGTCCATCTATACTGACCTCCATCAGGTTGCAAATTGAATATAATTTTTTTATGCATCTAACCCAGCCAATAGTTTTGGCCTAATACCACAGTTTGGCCACTCAGCTCTGCTCGGTTCCCATCCATTGTTTTTTTGTGCAAACAACTCCAGAGTTGTTAATTAGTTAACCACCAAAATGAGTGGAAAAAGGCCTGCTGCTGGTGGAAAGGGGAATAGGCGTGTTGGGAAGGGGAAAAAAGGTTGTGTCCGTGGGGTAGGTGTTAAAGCAACAGTAACATCTGCAGAAGAAAGACCATCTTCCAGCCAAACAAAAATGTCTACTTCTTTTAGCGGACAATGTGATAAGATCCCTTTGTTACGGCCACGCCAATCGCTACAAATTCCAGATGAGGCACAAAAACAGCAGGTGCTTCAACGGATATCAAGTGCTCCTTTAAGTGGGCTCTCCTCCACATCAACTTCAACATCACAAATACTCCAGTCCTCAAAGGTGTCACCCCAATCGCACTTGCTTCCTCACAGCTCCCAAATCTCCAGCTGCCCTGATGATGAGGTTGGAGATCCCACTTACTGTCAACGCACAGTCAGCCAAGAGATGAGGTCAGCAGAGGAGGTGGAGGAAGATGCTAGTGACGACGAGGTCAGGTTGCGCCTTCCTGGACAGAGACGTAGTACTGGAAGCACGTCAACAACTGCATCCTCAAACACAACTCTGCCTCTCACCACAAGTCGTGGTGGCTCTTCAGATCGCATGGGTGCTAAGCCTTGCATAGCCTGGGCATTTTTTCAGATCGATAAAGATGACCCAACTCGTGTTATCTGTAACATTTGTCAGCAAAAGCTAAGTAGAGGCCAAAAAATACATAGTTTGAGTACTTCATGCATGAACCGGCACATGGACATGAAGCATAAGTTGCAGTGGGAAGCTCAGTGTGCTACAATGCGGCCTAGCCGGCCGGGCCAACCACCGTCTGCCATATCTTGTGCATCCGCGGCCTCTTCATCCTCTGTGACTGGGGGGACAGCAGTCACACCTGTTTTGGGGCGCAGACCTGCCACCTCTTTACCCGCAACAGCCAGCGTGATTGGCAGGTCATCATTTTCTTTGGAGGTGGTAACACCAGCTGGTGTTGAGCGCTGTCCGACATCGATAGCACCACCTTTGGATCAAGGCAACCTAACATGTCCGCCTGCATCTTCCTCACAGACCGACAGTTTGCCGGGGACACCCTTATCAACCCCGTCTAAGCACAATAGCCAGCCCTCGGTCCCTCAGATGTGGACAACTAAAAGACCATTTCCTCCTAGCCATGAGAAAGCTAAGAGGTTGAATTTCACCATCTGCAAGTTCTTGGCTACAGAAATGCTGCCTTTCCGCCTGGTGGACACAGAGGATTTTTGAGACCTTATGTCTGTCGCAGTGCCCCAGTACCAGATGCCCAGTCGGCACTACTTCTCAAAGAAAGGTGTGCCTGCGCTCCACCAGCATGTCGCACACAACATCACCGCTTCTTTGAGAAACTCTGTGTGTGACAGGGTGCATTTCACCACAGACAATTGGACGAGTAGGCATGGACAGGGGCGTTACATGTCGCTGACTGGGCACTGGGTAACTATGGTGACAGCAGGACAAGGGGCTGCTGTCCAAGTCTTGCCGTCCCCACGAGTTGTGCGTCAGTCCTCTTTATGTCAAAGTTCCTCCACTGCTTCTGCCTCCTCAACCTCCTCTCGGTCTTCCACCTGCACCCAAAGCCTGTCTGGTCATGCCACAAGCTTTCTAACTGCGCAGAAGGGATCCTGCACACCTCCTTACTATGCTGGCAGTAGGGCTCAACGTCATCAGGCGGTTTTTACATTGAAATGTCTGGGAAATGTGAGTCACACAGCTGAGGAGTTGTGGTCAGCTCTGGAGAACCAATTTCATGAATGGTTGTCTCCACTGGACCTGAAACCAGGGAAGGCCGTGTGCGACAATGCTGCAAACCTGGGTGCGGCCCTTCGCCGGGGCAATGTCACACACGTGCCTTGTATGGCTCACGTGTTGAACCTGGTTGTCCAGCAATTTTTAGCCCACTATCCCAGACCAGATGGCCTTCTGCAGAGGGCACGGTCGCTGTGTGCTCACTTTCGCCGTTCGCATCCCGCAGCTCAGCGACTTACATCTCTACAGAAGTCGTTGGGCCTGCCACTTCACCGGCTAAAATGCGATGTGCCTACCCGGTGGAATTCAACTCTGCACATGTTGCAGCGACTGTGGCAGCACCGACAAGCCCTGGTGCAATACGTTCTGACGTATAGCCTGGGCCAACGAGATCCAGAGGTGGGGCAAATCACGCTGGAGGAGTGGTCTCAGATCAGGGACCTATGCACCCTTCTGCACAGTTTTGAAATGGCGACGAAGATGTTTAGTGCTGATGACGCGCCCCTGGGCCTGTGTCGCGCTGCGTTGCGCACGCGGGAGCTTACCCGGAGCCGGATCTCTTGAGGGTTGTAGTCTCGTGGCGGTGACCCGGTCCGTGCCCAGGGAGTCAAACTGAGCGGCGATGTAACAGCGGTAGATGTAGGACGACTACGCCACCCGTTGAATGCAGCTATGGAGCTGCCGCTGCAGGACAGTCCGCTGAGGCCGGTGGATGGATGGTGCAGCGTAGATGGTATAACCCCCAACGGGAGGGGTATGGCCTCAGGGCAGCAGGTGTGGATGATGGGGGTAGCAGGAACCACTCAGAGACGGTGCGGTGTAATTCAGGGTCTTTACTGGTAACAACGATAGACCCTCCCGGAGTACTTGCTAGTGAACGGGGCCTGGTCAGTCCTTGAGCAGATGGGATCTCCCCTGGCCAGGCGGAGTTGTAGGCCTCCCAAACTGACTGTACTCTTCTGGCTACCTTGCTAGAAGCGGGTATAAGTAGCCCACGTCCCTGAGTGTACCGTGTGGTGCTCACCCGTATGGCCGGTGACTCGGGGCCTTCTAATGGCTTCCGCTCCACGATGGCGGTGCTGGTCCCACGCGTGTGACCGTGCCTTCGGGTTTCTGGGCCTGAGGACCTGAAATCCCCTGCCGGTCGGCTTCTGCTGCTGGGTAAGAGTTAGTCCCCACAGCCTCGGACGCCGGGTCCGGTAAGAAAGCTTCTCAGTCAGGGCGAGCTCTGCAGCTGCCAGCCCCTGACTCGTAGTAGTATTGCTTCTGCTGTTTCTTGTCTCTACTCTCCTTGACTGCTCACCCTGCTTCAGCCCCGGGTTTATATAGGGGAAGTTCTTCCCCTCCCAAGACTGGGCAGGAGGTGTGGCATGCGCAGGATCCCTGACCAAAGGACCTCCCACCTGCTCTCAGACATAATATCTCTCTCACTGTGGCAACCAGACCCCTGGGGTGTCACATTCCCCCCTAGTGAAATTTAGTACTCCGGGACTAAACATATTTTAGAAAAACATAACAAGATATAACAATAACAATACAATAAAGAAACACATAAAGGTGGTCACGGCATGTCCGTAACCGGGTGCAGTCTTTGAAGAAAGCAAGGTGTCCATTTCACCAAAACAGGGAGACGTAACCAGGTAGGGGTCTGTCCTACCCCGAGTCCTTAACAGTCTCTAGTCCATCCTGGGTTACGCTCCAACTATGTACAAGGATTCCCGGTAAATCCACCAAGGATTCCTAAAAATAACTGGAAACACAAAATTATACACAAGCAACAATACACAGATAAACATAAATAAAACAATTTATACACTTCAAATCCTCCAGCGTGCGGGTAACTGGCCCTTAGTGGCCCTAGTGGACCTACGGAGCTGACTGTCTGGCCCTGAACTACAGGGTGTAGGAGCTGTCAAGGGTAAACTGGGCAGCTGTCTACCGGCTCTTTGTCTCACTAGGGGTACGGCAGGCTCACTATAAGCAGAGGGTTGATCCTCCTGTTCTGCTTGTGTGGAGTCTTCTGCCTCCTGGACCGGCTGTTCTTCCAGCTCTACCTGTTGCTCCGTAGGTGCTTGGGATGCTGGTTGGAGGAAGGTGAGTACGGGTACCACAACTGCACCATTGACTTGAGTCCAAGACCGAGGGAAGTCCCCGAGCACAGTACTAACCATATCTTCCCTTTCCTCTACGGGTCGATGGTCTTCTTGTTCCTCTTCAGGGTTCCTCAGTTGTTCGGGACACTTCTTCAGGTGGTCCCGGGATACAATGGCTGTGGTTTCCCCTCCGTCTTTACTGATGGTACAAACCTTCGGGTTCTCGTGGCTTGAGGGCAGTACGGTGTACGGGTCCTTCTCCCACTGGTCATCCAACTTGTGGAGCCGTCTCTTCCTCTTCAAGACCTGCTCTCCGGGTACCAGGGGAACAGCGGGAGCATACTGGTTGTAAGTTTTCTCTTGTCTTTCCCTAGCCTGACAGAGACTTCGCTCCACGCTCTCCTGTACTCTCCGGTACTGCTGCTGCCTCTCTGTGTCCCAGTCTGCTTCTGGTGAAGTGTCCTCGGGTGTCAGGACTCCCATTTCCAGGTCAACAGGTAACTTACCAGGTCTTGCCCTCATTAGGTAAGCCGGGGTACAGTTGGTGGAACCTACCGGGATGTGGTTGTATAGGTCCACCAGATCGGGCAGCTTCTCAGGCCACAGACTGCGTTCTTCCAGGGGCAACGTTTTCAGAAGATCCATTACCACCTGGTTCATTTTCTCACAAAGTCCATTAGTTTGCGGATGATAGGGTGTCGTCCTTATCTTCCGGCAGCCATACAGAGTGCAGAATTCTTGGAAGACCTCCGCTTCAAAGGCAGGACCCTGGTCTGTCAACACTTGGTCCGGGTACCCGTGTGGACGGCAGAAATGCTGCTGGAAGGCTCTCGCTGCTGTTCGAGCTGTTAAGTCCTTGACGGGGACGACAACCAAGAACCGGGAGTAGTGATCCACGATGGTTAGTGCGTAGACGTAGCCACTTCTGCTTGGGGTCAGTTTTACATGATCCAAGGCTACCAGTTCCAACGGCTGCCGGGTGACGATGGACTGCAGGGGAGTCTTCTGGCTGGCACGATCCTTCCTTCTTAGGTTGCACGGGCCACAGTCTCTGCACCACTTCTCAATGGTTCCCCTCATGCCTACCCAGTGGAATCGCTTGCGCAGCAGGAACTCCAGCTTCTTCCACCCGAAGTGTCCAGCTCCGTCGTGGTATGCCTCCATCACCATGGCTGCGTCTCTTCGTGGCACCACTACTTGCCAGAGTAGTTCATGCATCCGGGAGTTAACCATTCTGCGGCACAACTTCCCCTTGTAAAGGAACAGTCGACTCCTCTCCGCCCATAGTTGTTTGGCTTCTTCCGGAGCGTCTGGTTCAAGGCAAGCCTCCGGGCGAGTCAGCATCTCCTTCACCAGTCGGACGGCAGGGTCGCTGTCTTGCGTTTCCGCCCAGTTGTGTAGTGAGGTAAGGGGTTCAACGTAGCAGCCTGCTTGCTCCTTACCCGGTGGGAGTACTGGATAGTCCCATGACGGTGGAACGCAGGGAGTTCAACTTCTTCCAGTCCCTCCGGATCTTCTCCTTCGTCCGGCAGGTTGGGCATCCTGGACAGGGCGTCTGCGTTGGTATTGGAGCGTCCGGCCCGGTATTTGATTGTGAACTCGTAGTTGGACAGACGGGCCATCCACCTCTGCTCCAGGGCACCGAGTCTTGCCGTGTCCAGGTGTGTCAACGGGTTGTTATCCGTGTACACGGTGAACCGGGAAGAAGCGAGGTAATGCTTAAAGCGCTCGGTGACTGCCCATACTACGGCCAGGAACTCTAGCTTAAATGAGCTGTAATTCTCAGGATTCCTTTCGGTGGGTCGCAGCTTTCGGCTGGTGTAGGCGATTACTCGTTCCTTCCCCTGCTGGATCTGGGACAGTACGGCTCCTAGCCCGATGTTACTGGCGTCGGTGTAGAGGATAAAGGGCTGGCTATAATCCGGGTACGCCAGGATTTCGTCCCCCGTGAGGGCCATCTTCAGCTGGCGGAAGGACTCTTCTTCCAGCTCCTCCCATTTGAAGGGCGGCTTCTGGTTCTTGGCCTTCCGGGACTGGCCTATCAGGAGGTCCTGCATAGGTGCTGCCTTTTTGGTGAAACCAGGAATAAACCTTCGGTAGTAGCCTACCAACCCGAGGAACTGCCGCACTTCTTTTACGCTGGAGGGGCTTGGCCATTCCTTAATTGCGGTGATCTTATCAGGGTCGGGAGCCACTCCGTCAGCGCTCACCACGTGTCCCAGGTACTGCACCTTTGGCTTCAGGAGGTGACACTTGGAGGGTTTCACCTTTAGGCCGTAACTCGCCAGAGCTTCGAACACTTCCGCCAGGTGTTTCAGGTGGTCCTCATACGTCTTGGAATATACGATGACATCGTCCAGGTACAACAGGACCGTCTCGAAGTTTCTGTGGCCCAGACAACACTCCATTAGTCGTTGGAAGGTTCCTGGTGCGTTGCAGAGTCCGAACGGCATGCAGGTGAACTCGCTAAGTCCCATCGGGGTGGTGAATGCGGTCTTCTCCCGGTCCGCCTCTGCTACAGGAACCTGCCAGTACCCGCTAGTGAGATCCAAGGTAGAGAAGAAGTTAGCAGATCTTAAAGCAGCCAATGACTCCTCTATCCTTGGTAAGGGGTACGCATCCTTGTGTGTGATACGGTTGATTTTCCGGTAATCTACACACATCCTCATGGTGTTGTCTTTTTTTCTGACTAAGACTAGTGGAGCTGCCCAGGGGCTACAGCTATCCCTCATCACCCCAGCCTCCTTCATGTCTCTAAGCATCCCCTTGGCATGTTGGTAGTGTGCAGGGGGTACGGGTCGATACCTCTCTTTTATGGGAGGATGGTCTCCCGTGGGGATGTGGTGTTCTACCCCCTTGACTCGCCCGAAGTCTAACGGGTGTTTACTAAACACTCTCTCGTACTCTTGAACCACCCGATAGACTCCCTGTTTCTGATGTGAGGGAGTGGAGTCAGTACCCAAATGTAGTTGCTGACACCAGTCCTCCTTTGTTTTCTTAGAGCCATTACCTTCCTCCGGGTGAGATGGAGGCAAGGGTTCCACAGATTGTATAGCATTTTGGTTAATGGTATATAATTTGGCTAGCGTGGCATACCGGGGCAAGTACACTTCCCTCTTCCCGATATTGATTATGCGAACGGGCACCCTCCCATGGCGTACATTAACCACCCCCCGTGCTGTCAAGATGGTGGGCCTACTCTCTGAGTAAACTGGTTCTACCATTGCCTGGTAATCTCTACCTCTCAGACCAATAGCTGCCCGGCACCAAATCATCATTTCACTTTTTGGGGGCATGGCAATAGGAAAAGGGTCACACATTCTTACGCTACCAATCTCACCGCCGGAGAGTTCCACCTGTTGCCGTCGCATCAGTGCCCGGATCTCTTTCTGGAGCACCCGCTGCTCGCCGGAGCTGGCGTTCTTGGCAACCTGCTGTAAAAGGAAAATCACCTCTGCAAGACAATTTTCAATTACATTAGTTCCTAGAGTTATTTTTGGGTGACTCTCATGTTTGTCAATATCTACAATGATCAGTCCCTGTGCTGCCAGTTCGACTCTACCGATTTTGATGGTCACCTCTTTAAATCCGATCTGTGGCACGGGCTGGCCATTGCTGGCGATGATACTCAAGTCGTCGTCAGGGTAGCGGGTAATATCCGAGTCATTCCAGTACTGCTTAAAGAGCACGTACGGGATGGTGGTGACCTGTGACCCGGTGTCCAGTAGGGCACTCATGGGAATGCCATCCAGTACCACAGGCAAGACTGGACGTCCTCCCACATATCTGTCGCGCCAGTTCGATGGGCCTGGTGATCTTTTTCCTGGGGGTTGGCCCTCTACCCCAGGTTGTGCCCGTTTAAAGAACAGTACCTTGCCATATGTCCGGGTTGATTGCAGCGGCGGCAGATGGGTCGTCCGTCTTCGCTGTATCGGTCACTGGGTCTTCCTCTGGCCGGTGGGGTCCTCCTTGGTCGACGCCACGGGATGTCCTCCGGTCCGGATGCCAGCTGGATCTTCCCTGGGGTGGAAACCTGTAAAGACTGCACAGTTCGGGTTAGCGCAGCAACGCTCTTAGCTAGCTCTTGGACCTGATGGTGTAGGTCTGGAGCCGGGTCATTGTCCAAAGCCTGCGCATTAGCTCCCACAGGCCCTGCCGACAAGGGCGCCGCCTCCTGGTGGTAAGTGATAGCTGGGCGCCTGTGGGTCACAACGCCACCCGGTGCCGGTTCTCGGAGCACCTGGATGGCTCTGTCCTTGAACTGTGCAAAGCCCAGATGGGGATCCTGTAAGGCCATCGCCCGCAACTGGGTTCGGTGGGCATTACAATATAGTCCCTCTATAAATTGTTCGGTCAAGAGCCTGTCCTCGTTTCCCACTCCATCAGGGTCGGTCTGCTTAATGGCCCTCAGGGCCTCTTGTAGGTTTAGTGCATAGTCCCTTATACTCTCATGCGCTCGCTGCTTGCACCCGTAGAATCTAAGCTTAATCTCGGCTGAGGTGCGGGTATCAAAGGTGTCCTTCAGCCGGGTTAGTATCCCTGCGACAGTCTTCCTCCCAGGTGGCCAGGATTTTACTTCCCTTTTGGCTGCCCCGGTTAGTTGGGCCACCAGGATGCTCACTTTTTGCTCTTCTGTGAGGGGGTACACCTGGAAGAGGCTATCCAGCTTTTCTCTAAAGTCATGCAGGGTATGTGACTCCCCTGAGTACTGGGGTAGCCAAGCTGCTCCCGGGATATAGGGCATGGTGAAGGGCATAACTGCAGCAGCGGTAGCGCTGGCGGGGGTTGAGGCAGTGAAGCTCTCCTCCGTATCCGACATCTTCCTCCCCCCTAGTGGACCGTGGCCTACCTTGCGATGATCCTGTTCCGTAGGCCGCGGCTCCGCAGTGGATCGTCAGGGTTGAGGACCTTCCGTCGCGCTCCTGTGACGTCGGCGTCTGCTGGGCTCCTTCCAGGACCTTACGCAACGTCCGGACGTGAGGCGGGGCTTCAGTTCTCGCGCGCTTTCGGAGTCCACGCCCCTCTTCTTCCCGCGCGGCGTCCTCAAGATGGCGTCCAATGGCGGGAAAACTCCACGGATGGCGGGAAGAAGGCAGAAGATGGCGCCGGATGGCGGGAAACTTCACAGATGGCGGGAAGAAGGCTGAAGATGGCGCCGGATGGCGGGAATCTTCACCACAGGTAAGTTTGAAAAGTCTATTTTTCAGGCACGCAGTACCCGGTGGTTTCGGGCACGAAATCCTGCCGACTACGCCAAAGTTGACGCGCCCCTGGGCCTGTGTCGCGCTGCGTTGCGCACGCGGGAGCTTATCCGGAGCCGGATCTCTTGAGGGTTGTAGTCTCGTGGCGGTGACCCGGTCCGTGCCCAGGGAGTCAAACTGAGCGGCGATGTAACAGCGGTAGATGTAGGACGACTACGCCACCCGTTGAATGCAGCTATGGAGCTGCCGCTGCAGGACAGTCCGCTGAGGCCGGTGGATGGATGGTGCAGCGTAGATGGTATAACCCCCAACGGGAGGGGTATGGCCTCAGGGCAGCAGGTGTGGATGATGGGGGTAGCAGGAACCACTCAGAGACGGTGCGGTGTAATTCAGGGTCTTTACTGGTAACAACGATAGACCCTCCCGGAGTACTTGCTAGTGAACGGGGCCTGGTCAGTCCTTGAGCAGATGGGATCTCCCCTGGCCAGGCGGAGTTGTAGGCCTCCCAAACTGACTGTACTCTTCTGGCTACCTTGCTAGAAGCGGGTATAAGTAGCCCACGTCCCTGAGTGTACCGTGTGGTGCTCACCCGTATGGCCGGTGACTCGGGGCCTTCTAATGGCTTCCGCTCCACGATGGCGGTGCTGGTCCCACGCGTGTGACCGTGCCTTCGGGTTTCTGGGCCTGAGGACCTGAAATCCCCTGCCGGTCGGCTTCTGCTGCTGGGTAAGAGTTAGTCCCCACAGCCTCGGACGCCGGGTCCGGTAAGAAAGCTTCTCAGTCAGGGCGAGCTCTGCAGCTGCCAGCCCCTGACTCGTAGTAGTATTGCTTCTGCTGTTTCTTGTCTCTACTCTCCTTGACTGCTCACCCTGCTTCAGCCCCGGGTTTATATAGGGGAAGTTCTTCCCCTCCCAAGACTGGGCAGGAGGTGTGGCATGCGCAGGATCCCTGACCAAAGGACCTCCCACCTGCTCTCAGACATAATATCTCTCTCACTGTGGCAACCAGACCCCTGGGGTGTCACACTGACGATGCCATTATCAGCATGACTATTCCGGTGATTTACATGCTGGAGCACATGTTAAACAGAATTCGGAGTCAGGTGGTGGCACAAGAGGAGGTGGAGGAAGTAGAGGAGGAGGAGTTGTATGCGGAAGGGCTAACATCTGCAAGGTCCAGACGGTCGGCAGCACCAAGGCAGCAGGCATGTGAGGGTGGGGGAGATGGTTTTACCAGGGCGCATGGTAGCAGCCAAACTAGTGAGGAAGGTGCAGGAGCCCAGGAAGAAGTGGAGGACGAACTGATGGAAGAGTCATCAGATGAGGGAGACCTTGATCACATTTCTGTTGTGCGAGGTTGGGGGGAGAGGACAGAGGAAGGAAGCATGATTGTTACCTCGCCACCAACACAACAGGGACTTGGTGCTCCTGGATGCGCAACACACATGAGTGCCTTCTTGCTGCACTACCTGCAACATGACCCTCGAATTGTGAGAATTAGAAATAATCCTGACTACTGGGTTGCCACACTGTTAGATCCCCGGTACAAAAGTAAATTTGCAGAAATTATTCCTGCCATAGAAAGGGATGCACGCATGCAGGAGTATCAGCAGAGACTGTTGCAGAATCTTACATGTGCTTTTCCACAAAACACCAGTGGTGCACGTAGTGAATCTCACAGTTCCAACTTGCCAACCGTGGGACCGTCAAGTGTTCAGCACTCAAACCGTAACAGAACCACAGTATCTGCTGGTAACATCAATTTTGCGGAATTATTTCACCACTTTTTTAGCCCATCCTTTGCAAGGCCACAGGAGACAAGAAGTCTGACACATAGTCAACGCCTAGAGACGATGGTACAGGAGTATCGCCAAGTAAACATTGAAGCCATGACTGTGTCACTGGACCCTTGCTCTTTTTGGGCTTCCAATCTGGATAAATGGCCGGAGCTAGCCACTTACGCCTTGGAGATCTTGTCATGCCCCGCAGCCAGCGTTCTGTCTGAACGTGTGTTCAGCGCTGCTGGTGGTGTGCTGACAGATGAGCGCACGCGGCTCTCCACTGATAATGTAGACAGACTCACGTTCATAAAGATGAACAAATCATGGATCCGAAACGACTTTTCTACCCCTGTGTCATCCTGGGGAGAGTAAAAGCTTGATGATTGGTTAAAATCACCCTACCAACCGTTTTAAGCTTTCAAATTACTAATCATGTTTATCTGTATCTTGGCTGGAAAATAATTTGGGCTTTGTAGCAGTGTGCAGCACTGATTCTATTAGGCAATCTATAATAAGCTCCACCAGATTTAAAATTACTAATCATGTTTATCTGTATCTTGACTGGAAAATAATTTGGGCTTTGTAGCAGTGTGCAGCACTGATCCTATTAGGCCATCTATACTAAAGCTTCACCAGATTTAAAATTAATAATAATTTTTAGCTGCATCTAGCCCGGAAAATAATTTTGGGGCTCCGAGATGCGCAAGACACATAAGTGCCTTCTTGCTGCACTACCTGCAGCATGACCCTCATATTGTCAGAATTCGAAGTAATCATGACTAGTGTTGAGCCACCCCCGTAGTGTTCGAGTTCGGTTCGGTTCGTCGAACACCCGTGTGTTCGCCGAACTGTTCGTCGAACTGTTCGTCGAACACCTTCGAACACCGTTAAAACCAATGGCAGGCAAACAAAAACACATAGAAACACATAGAAAACACCTTCAAAGGTGTCCAAAAGCTGACAAACTGCTCAGAAGACACAACTAACACATGGAAAAGTGACAAGTACATATAGTCATGCGAAAAGAAAAGAGGTGGAGGAGTAAAAGGAGGGGGAGACACAGATATAGGCATGTCATGCCCTTCTAAAATCCAAAAAGTGAGAAGCCGAGACGGCCAGTCCGCTCCTGCCCGTGCCACCTCCGTGTCGCCGGGTTTGTGCCAGAGCCGCGGTGAACCCTGACGGCCAGCCCCCCTCTCCCAATACTGGTGCCTGTCCGCTGGTGGGTCGAGAGAGCCCCCCTGTGGTGGAGGCAGCTCTAAGCTTTTAAATTTAAATTGTCCCTCTAATTTGAATGAATACACTTTAAATCCATTTACAAGGATCTATTGGAGGGCAAGTCTCATGCCAGCAGCCGCGTAATTCCAGCTCCAGTAGCGTCCACTAAAGCTGCTGCAGTTAAAAAGCTTTTATAAGGATCGAGCTCGGCTGTCCACCGCAAGGCATCCTAGTGCCAGTCCCAGCCCCTATGCCTTGGGGTGCCTCCTGATGCTCTTCACTAAGTATCCCGTGGTCCCGAAGCATTTCCTTTGAAAAAATTAAGTGTCCAAACTACAGGTGGTGTAGCTTGCTTAACAGCCGGGATAATCCGCTGACTAGCAGACACTGCTACTAGGCACAAAGTATTTCCTGGGCTAGATGCAGTTAAAAATTTGTAAGTAGATACTCTCGTTGGATGCTGAGAAAGCATTCCATAGAGTCTCCTGGCACGCCATATATGATTCTCTTAAAAAGCTTGGGGTAGGGGTCTAGGGGACCCTTTTATAGCCAAAATCACGGCCCTGTATCACAATACGTCACCTAGGCTGAAGATAAATGGAACTGTAGCACCGAGGGCTCGGTTGCTACAGACGTATTGCACCTCACCCAGAGGTGTGATATCTCACTCTCAGATAAGGATGGAGTGTGGATCAGGACCCGACACCTGCATGCATTACACCACATTGCCGTGGGGCAGGGCGACCAATATGCCCCTGAGATGGGCACGACAGTCCCTGTCCCTGGCTGGAGTGGGGGGAGGGAACACTGAGGAAGGGGAACCCTGCAGTGCAGGAGCAGGGAGGAAGCAGTTCCTGGGTGCATTGAGAAGGGAGTATAAAAGGTGGGCACCATCTTAGTTCAGTGCAGAGAAGTCTGAGCAGAAGTGGCAGGGAGCAGGGGCTCTGCATGAGCTCTGCTCCGGAGGCGGGCCTAGTAACAGAGGCCCAGGCCTGCAAGAGGGAGAAGGAAGGAAGAGGAGCGGAGAAGGCTCCAGGAACGAGGAATGAAGGGATCCCAGGGGTGCGGACGGGCGAGTCGCCACCGCACGCCCGAATCCACCTGCGTGGAGGGGTCAGGCCAAAGGGGGAGACCGGTCCCCGAACTAGTGGAGGCAGGAAACGACCCTCAGCTGGAAACCGGAGGCTCTGACATTTTATGTGGCGCAGCCCCTTGCTCCACCCGCTAGGAAGGCACCACATAGGGTCAGGGAAACTGGCGCCAAGTTTACCAAGAGGAGGCCCGAGGCAGCCGGACAGAAGTGTTGGTAAGAAAGGCCAGACAAAGGACACACAAAGGGGGTCCTGTGAAGCGCTCCAAAGTTATCTGGGAGTTGTCTGAGCCCCTCACCTGGTGAGCACAGTACGACGTGGGCAGCCGTTACCTGCAGACGTGGTCTGGATAATAAGAACTGTGAGTAAAGGCCCTGAACTGCATCACTGACTCCGTGTCGTTACTGCTGCTGCCCTGCACCATCACCCCCATCCTCCGCATACACTGCCCTGAGGCTATACTCCTCCCGTGGGGAGTTATGCTACGCTCTGCTGCACCCACAACACCAGCCTTAGCGGTCTGCCCTGTAGCGGCGGTTCACTCTGACCGCAATCCACGGGTGGCGTAGTCGGACATTTAAACATCAAAACCACATAAATAGTTCCGCCACTGGTTTGACCGCCCTGAGCCACGGAACCGGATCGCCGCCACGAAGACTACAACCACCAGCATCCACCAAAAAGGGTCCGGCTCCGGGTGTCCCAAGGCCCAGGGGGTGCGTCAGAACATTTTCATCACCTTTCACAATCACCAATGGGACAAGGCAGGGATGTCCTCTGTCCCCTCTCTTATACATCCTAGTGACGGAGCACCTGCTCTCATCAATTCGCCATAACCCCAATATTAGGTGGATTGAGGTGGGAGGCACCGAGTACAAGTGCTCTCTATTTGCTGATGATGTCCTAGTATATATCACTCAATCACATATATCCATCCCTGCTGTTATGGCTGAAATAGATCACTTTGTTACATGGTAAAATTTTAAAATCAATGCAGCGAAGTCTGAGGCCCTCGATGTCTCCCTCCCTAAATCCATATAGGATTCCATCCAGTCCAACTTTCCCTTTGCCTGGCCCTCACAGGGTATCAAATACTTAGGAATTCCTATTCATAGAGACCTCTCCCATCTATGTTATCTTAATTTTGGGCCCTTTATTGAACAATTCCATACAGACCACGGTTGGCAAGTTAGAACTGTAAGATTCACTACGTGAACCACTGGTGTTTTGTGGAAAAGCACATGTACACCGCGTTCCAAATTATTATGCAAAAAGTGTTTAGGAGTGATAAGGGAAGAATTTGTTTGTTTGTCAGTTAAACTCATTGATGGTGATGTGTGTCAGGGCTCTTTATATCACTGTAAGCAATTGCAAATTGAGGACTCTTTCCTACAGGCAATTACGTCAGGTTGAAAGAGCAGCGGCAAAAAAGCCTTGTCATAGCAGCAGACAAGTTTTTGAAGCTGCTTGTGCCTCCAACGTCCCCCGAACAACAAGATGCAGGGTCCTTCAGAGGTTTGCAGCTGTGCATACGCCATCCTGTCGACCTCCTCTATCCACTTCACACAAGCAGAAACGGCTCCAGTGGGCCAAACATTACATGAAGACTGATTTCAAAACTGTTTTGTTCACGGATGAGTGCCGTGCAGCGCTCGATGGTCCAGATGAATGGAGTGGAGGATGGCTGGTTGATGGACACCCCACGCAAACACGGCTACAGCGCCAACAAGGAGGAGGTGGAGTAATGTTTTGGGCTGGAATCATGGGGAGAGAGATTGTCGGCCCCTTTAGGATCCCTGAAGGCGCTAAAGATGAACTCCATAATGTATGTGGATTTTCTCAAACAGCACTTCCTGCCATGGTTCAAGAAGAAGAACCGTGTATTTCACAGCAAGATCATTTTTCTGCATGATAATGCACCATCTCATGCTGCACATAAAACATCTGCATCTCTGGCTGATATGGGCATAAAAGGGGACAAACTTATGGTGTGACCCCCATGCTCCCCTGACCTCTACCCCATTCAGAACCTTTGGAGCATCATTAAAAGGAGTGTCTATGATGGCGGGAGGCAGTTCACATCTAAGCAACAGCTCTGGGAGGGTATTCTGTCCTCATGCAAAACAATTGAAGCAGAAACCATCCAAAACCTGACAAATTCAATGGACGAGAGAGTTCAGAAGCTCCTTTCGAACAAGGGGTCCTATGTGAAAATGTAACATCACCTATAATAAAGTTTTGAGTTGAAAACTGTTTGATTTCAGTTTCTAACAACCTGCTAATGCTTATAATTTCAAAAATGACCATTTTTTTGGTCTTTATTAAAATGAAAAGGTTGATCGAAAAGTTTGGGGTATCTAAGAGTGTGGCAACCCAGTAGTCATGATTACTTCGAATTCTGACAATATGAGGGTCATGCTGCAGGTAGTGCAGCAAGAAGGCACTTATGTGTCTTGCGCATCTCGGAGCCCCAAAATTATTTTCCGGGCTAGATGCAGCTAAAAATTATTTTTAATTTTAAATCTGGTGAAGCTTATTATAGATGGCCTAATAGGATCAGTGCTGCACACTGCTACAAAGCCCAAATTATTTTCCAGTCAAGATACAGATAAACATGATTAGTAATTTGAAAGCTTAAAACGGTTGGTAGGGTGATTTTAACCAATCATCAAGCTTTTACTCTCCCCAGGATGACACAGGGGTAGAAAAGTCGTTTCGGATCCATGATTTGTTCATCTTTATGAACGTGAGTCTGTCTACATTATCAGTGGAGAGCCGCGTGCGCTTATCTGTCAGCACACCACCAGCAGCGCTGAACACACGTTCAGACAGAACGCTAGCTGCGGGGCATGACAAGATCTCCAAGGCGTAAGTGGCTAGCTCCGGCCATTTATCCAGATTGGAAGCCCAAAAAGAGCAAGGGTCCAGTGACACAGTCGTGGCTTCAATGTTTACTTGGAGATACTCCTGTACCATCGTCTCTAGGCGTTGACTATGTGTCAGACTTCTTGTCTCCTGTGGCCTTGCAAAGGATGGGCTAAAAAAGTGGTGAAATGATTCCGCAAAATTGATGTTACCAGCAGATACTGTGGTTCTGTTACGGTTTGAGTGCTGAACACTTGACGGTCCCACGGTTGGCAAGTTGGAACTGTGAGATTCACTACGTGCACCACTGGTATTTTGTGGAAAAGCACATGTAAGATTCTGCAACAGTCTCTGCTGATACTCCTGCATGCGTGCATCCCTTTCTATGGCAGGAATAATTTCTGCAAATTTACTTTTGTACCGGGGATCTAACAGTGTGGCAACCCAGTAGTCAGGATTATTTCTAATTCTCACAATTCGAGGGTCATGTTGCAGGTAGTGCAGCAAGAAGGCACTCATGTGTGTTGCGCATCCAGGAGCACCAAGTCCCTGTTGTGTTGGTGGCGAGGTAACAATCATGCTTCCTTCCTCTGTCCTCTCCCCCCAACCTCGCACAACAGAAATGTGATCAAGGTCTCCCTCATCTGATGAGTCTTCCATCAGTTCGTCCTCCACTTCTTCCTGGGCTCCTGCACCTTCCTCACTAGTTTGGCTGCTACCATGCGCCCTGGTTAAACCATCTCCCCCACCCTCACATGCCTGCCGCCTTGGTGCTGCCGACCGTCTGGACCTTGCAGATGTTAGCCCTTCCGCATACAACTCCTCCTCCTCTACTTCCTCCACCTCCTCTTGTGCCACCACCTGACTCCGAATTCTGTTTAACATGTGCTCCAGCATGTAAATCACCGGAATAGTCATGCTGATAATGGCATCGTCAGCACTAAACATCTTCGTCGCCATTTCAAAACTGTGCAGAAGGGTGCATAGGTCCCTGATCTGAGACCACTCCTCCAGCGTGATTTGCCCCACCTCTGAATCTCGTTGGCCCAGGCTATACGTCAGAACGTATTGCACCAGGGCTTGTCGGTGCTGCCACAGTCGCTGCAACATGTGCAGAGTTGAATTCCACCGGGTAGGCACATCGCATTTTAGCCGGTGAAGTGGCAGGCCCAACGACTTCTGTAGAGATGTAAGTCGCTGAGCTGCGGGATGCGAACGGCGGAAGTGAGCACACAGCGACCGTGCCCTCTGCAGAAGGCCATCTAGTCTGGGATAGTGGGCTAAAAATTGCTGGACAACCAGGTTCAACACGTGAGCCATACAAGGCACGTGTGTGACATTGCCCCGGCGAAGGGCCGCACCCAGGTTTGCAGCATTGTCGCACACGGCCTTCCCTGGTTTCAGGTCCAGTGGAGACAACCATTCATGAAATTGGTTCTCCAGAGCTGACCACAACTCCTCAGCTGTGTGACTCACATTTCCCAGACATTTCAATGTAAAAACCGCCTGATGACGTTGAGCCCTACTGCCAGCATAGTAAGGAGGTGTGCAGGATCCCTACTGCGCAGTTAGAAAGCTTGTGGCATGACCAGACAGGCTTTGGGTGCAGGTGGAAGACCGAGAGGAGGTTGAGGAGGCAGAAGCAGTGGAGGAAAAATGACATAAAGAGGATTGACGCACAACTCGTGGGGACGGCAAGACTTGGACAGCAGCCCCTTGTCCTGCTGTCACCATAGTTACCCAGTGCCCAGTCAGCGACATGTAACGCCCCTGTCCATGCCTACTCGTCCAAGTGTCTGTGGTGAAATGCACCCTGTCACACACAGAGTTTCTCAAAGAAGCGGTGATGTTGTGTGCGACATGCTGGTGGAGCGCAGGCACACCTTTCTTTGAGAAGTAGTGCCGACTGGGCATCTGGTACTGGGGCACTGCGACGGACATAAGGTCTCGAAAATCCTCTGTGTCCACCAGGCAGAAAGGCAGCATTTCTGTAGCCAAGAGCTTGCAGATGGTGAAATTCAACCTCTTAGCTTTCTCATGGCTAGGAGGAAATGGTCTTTTACTTGTCCACATCTGAGGGACCGAGGGCTGGCTATTGTGCTTAGACGGGGTTGATAAGGGTGTCCCCGGCAAACTGCCGGTCTGTGAGGAAGATGCAGGCGGACATGTTAGGTTGCCTTGATCCAAAGGTGGTGCTATCGATGTCGGACAGCGCTCAAGACCAGCTGGTGTTACCACCTCCAAAGAAAATGATGACCTGCCAATCACGCTGGCTGTTGCGGGTAAAGAGGTGGCAGGTCTGCGCCCCAAAACAGGTGTGACTGCTGTCCCCCCAGTCACAGAGGATGAAGAGGCCGCGGATGCACAAGATATGGCAGACGGTGGTTGGCCCGGCCGGCTAGACCGCATTGTAGCACACTGAGCTTCCCACTGCAACTTATGCTTCATGTCCATGTGCCGGTTCATGCATGAAGTACTCAAACTATGTATTTTTTGGCCTCTACTTAGCTTTTGCTGACAAATGTTACAGATAACACGAGTTGGGTCATCTTTATCGATCTGAAAAAATGCCCAGGCTATGCAAGGCTTAGCACCCATGCGACCTGAAGAGCCACCACGACTTGTGGTGAGAGGCAGAGTTGTGTTTGAGGATGCAGTTGTTGACGTGCTTATAGTACTACGTCTCTGTCCAGGAAGGCGCAACCTGACCTCGTCGTCACTAGCATCTTCCTCCACCTCCTCTGCTGACCTCATCTCTTGGCTGACTGTGGGTTGACAGTAAGTGGGATCTCCGACCTCATCATCATCACCCTGTGCGTTATCACACCCGTCGTCCTCAGAGCCAACCTGTTCCTGCCCTGACAAAAAACTAAAGTTGTCGCTCCAATCAGGTATTTGAGTCTTATCATCGTCTTCCTCATTGTCTCCACCAACAGGAGTTACAGTTTGGGAATGAGGGTCTACATTATGGTCAGAACCTTCTGCGTCTGGTCCTGGATCCGACTCATAAAGATTCTGGGCATCAGTGCAGATCATTTCCTCGTCTGGATTCACATAAGCGCTGGAGTCGACCTCTGATTCCCAGGCTATAGTATGAGTAAACAGCTCTGCAGACTCAACCATCTGTTCTACCTCATACTCAGACGGGCAGCTGGAGATTTGGGAGCTGTGAGGAAGCAAGTGCGATTTGGGTGACACCTTTGAGGACTGGAGTATTTGTGATGTTGAAGTTGATGTGGAGGAGAGCCCACTTAAAGGAGCACTTGATATCCGTTGAAGCACCTGCTGTTTTTGTGCCTCATCTGGAATTTGTAGCGATTGGCGTGGCCGTAAGAAAGGGATCTTATCACATTGTCCGCTAAAAGAAGTAGACATTTTAGTTTGGCTGGAAGATGGTCTTTCTTCTGCACCTACCCCACGGACACAACCTTTTTTCCCCTTCCCAACACGCCTATTCCCCTTTCCACCAGCAGCAGGCCTTTTTCCACTCATTTTGGTGGTTAACTAATTCACAACTCTGGAGTTGTTTGCACAAAAAAACAATGGATGGTAACCGAGCAGAGCTGAGTGGCCAAACTGTGGTATTAGGCCAAAACTATTGGCTGGGTTAGATGCAGAAAAAAATTATTTTTAATTTGCAACCTGATGGAGGTCAGTATAGATGGACTAATAGACCAAGTCCCACACACCGCTAGAAGCCCAAATATTTTTTCAGAGCTAGATGCAGAAAATTTTTTTATTCAATTTGCAACCTGATGGAGGTCAGTATAGATGGACTAATAGACCAAGTCCCACACACTGCTAGAAGCCCAAATATTTTTTCAGAGCTAGATGCAGAAAAAAATTATTTTTAATTTGCAACCTGATGGTGGTCAGTATAGATGGACTAATAGACCAAGTCCCACACACTGCTAGAAGCCCAAATATTTTTTCAGAGCTAGATGCAGAAAAAAATTATTTTTAATTTGCAACCTGATGGAGGTCAGTATAGATGGACTAATAGACCAAGTCCCACACACCGCTAGAAGCCCAAATATTTTTTCAGAGCTAGATGCAGAAAAAAATTATATTCAATTTGCAACCTGCTGGACGTCAGTATAGAAGGACTAATAGAACAAGTCCCACACACTGCTAGAAACCCAAATATTTTTTCAGAGCTAAATGAAGAAAAAAATTATTTTTAATTTGCAACCTGATGGAGGTCAGTATAGATGGACTAATAGACCAAGTCCCACACACTGCTAGAAGCCCAAATATTTTTTCAGAGCTAGATGCAGAAAAAAATTATTTTTAATTTGCAACCTGATGGAGGTCAGTATAGATGGACTAATAGACCAAGTCCCACACACCGCTAGAAGCCCAAATATTTTTTCAGAGCTAGATGCAGAAAATTTTTTTATTCAATTTGCAACCTGATGGAGGTCAGTATAGATGGACTAATAGACCAAGTCCCACACACTGCTAGAAGCCCAAATATTTTTTCAGAGCTAGATGCAGAAAAAAATTATTTTTAATTTGCAACCTGATGGAGGTCAGTATAGATGGACTAATAGACCAAGTCCCACACACTGCTAGAAGCCCAAATATTTTTTCAGAGCTAGATGCAGAAAAAAATTATTTTTAATTTGCAACCTGATGGAGGTCAGTATAGATGGACTAATAGAACAAGTCCCACACGCTGCTAGAAGCCCAAATATTTTTTCAGAGATAAATGAAGAAAAAAACTATTTTTAATTTACAACCTGATGGAGGTCAGTATAGATGGACTAATAGACCAAGTCCCACACACTGCTAGAAGCCCAAATATTTTTTCAGAGCTAGATGCAGAAAAAAATTATTTTTAATTTGCAACCTGATGGAGGTCAGTATAGATGGACTAATAGACCAAGTCCCACACACCGCTAGAAGCCCAAATATTTTTTCAGAGCTAGATGCAGAAAAAAATTATATTCAGTTTGCAACCTGATGGAGGTCAGTATAGATGGACTAATAGAATGATGCTATGCCCAAAAGATTTTACTTCACTAGGTGCAGTAAAAAAATTGGTATTCTATACACAGGTGGTATATCTTGCAACACAGATAGGCTACTCCACTGACTAACACACTCTGCAATAGGCCAAAAAGGATTAGCTTTGCTAGATTCAGCCAAATGCTGTGAAAAAAACTTGCACAGCACTGGCACAGACCTGCCTGGCAAAAACTGATAGGAACTGATGTAACCTAGTCCTGAAAAGGACTCCAATTACAATTAGTCTTTACTCCCACAATCTATCTATTTAAGAGCACAGACCTGCCTGATAAAAGTCGTAGGAAATGCTGTAACCTAGTCCTTAAAAGGACTGCAATCACAACTATTCCCTACTCCCAAGCTATCTGTATATTTGTGCGAAAATTGGCTTGAAATTAACAAGGTATAGC
Organism: Phyllobates terribilis; assembly: GCF_046119375.1. Lineage (NCBI taxonomy): Eukaryota > Metazoa > Chordata > Amphibia > Anura > Dendrobatidae > Phyllobates > Phyllobates terribilis. The sequence goes on along the minus strand of NW_027362761.1, from coordinate 21,519,543 downwards.
GCACACAGCAACAGCGGTGCCGTCTAACACGCAGCTGCAGCAGTGAGAAAATGGTGGCGACGGGGAAAATGGCTTGGTCTTATAGGGCAAGGATATGTGACATACACTGCCAATCACACATGCCCTTGCTTGTGTGAAAAAAAGCACTTCGCTCCGTGTGTGCGCTGCTGATAGGCTGACAGATTGCACCTCCCCACTGCAAATGCGGGAAAGAGAAAAAAAAATGGAGATCTTCATTGTTCCTGCAGAGATCCATCCCCTGCCCCTCCCCCCGCCCCGCTGTACACTCAAACTGCGTATTAACATTAATTTTCATCATTACTGAGAAAAAATCCAGTTATGATTTTGGTGCACGAACAGTTATCGAACATAACCTCGAACAGCCGAATTTTTCTCAAATTGTTCGTGTTCGCCGACCGGCTCGAACACCGCCCAAAACAGCTCGAATTTGAGATTGGCGAACAGTTCGAGTAGAACAACGCTCATCTCTAATCATGACTACTGGGTTGCCACACTCTTAGATCCCCCAAACTTTTCGATCAACCTTTTCATTTTAATAAAGACCAAAAAAATGGTCATTTTTGAAATTATAAGCATTAGCAGGTTGTTAGAAACTGAAATCAAACAGTTTTCAACTCAAAACTTTATTCTAGGTGATGTTACATTTTCACATAGGACCCCTTGTTCGAAAGGAGCTTCTGAACTCTCTCGTCCATTGAATTTGTCAGGTTTTGGATGGTTTCTGCTTTAATTGTTTTGCATGAGGACAGAATACCCTCCCAGAGCTGTTGCTTAGATGTGAACTGCCTCCCGCCATCATAGACACTCCTTTTAATGATGCTCCAAAGGTTCTGAATGGGGTAGAGGTCAGGGGAGCATGGGGGTCACACCATAAGTTTGTCCCCTTTTATGCCCATATCAGCCAGAGATGCAGATGTTTTATGTGCAGCATGAGATGGTGCATTATCATGCAGAAAAATGATCTTGCTGTGAAATACACGGTTCTTCTTCTTGAACCATGGCAGGAAGTGCTGTTTGAGAAAATCCACATACATTATGGAGTTCATCTTTAGCGCCTTCAGGGATCCTAAAGGGGCCGACAATCTCTCTCCCCATGATTCCAGCCCAAAACATTACTCCACCTCCTCCTTGTTGGCGCTGTAGCCGTGTTTGCGTGGGGTGTCCATCAATCAGCCATCCTCCACTCCATCCATCTGGACCATCGAGCGCTGCACGGCACTCATCCGTGAACAAAACAGTTTTGAAATCAGTCTTCATGTAATGTTTGGCCCACTGGAGCCGTTTCTGCTTGTGTGAAGTGGATAGAGGAGGTCGACAGGATGGCGTATGCACAGCTGCAAACCTCTGAAGGACCCTGCATCTTGTTGTTCGGGGGACGTTGGAGGCACAAGCAGCTTCAAAAACTTGTCTGCTGCTATGACAAGGCTTTTTTGCCGCTGCTCTTTCAACCTGACGTAATTGCCTGTAGGAAAGAGTCCTCAATTTGCCCTTATCAGCACGCACACGTGTGTACTGTGAATCAGCTACATACTTCTTGATTGCCAAGACACTTCATCCTGATCATCGCACAATGTTGATTGTAGTCATGCCTTGACCTAAACACTCCACAATTTGTTGCTTCTCAGCAGCCGACACATCCTTTTTCTTTCCCATTTTGGCAGAAAATGTAGGCTGCTTAATAATGTGAGACAGCCTTCTTAAGTAGTCTTGCCTTTCATTGGACACACCTGCCAAACTAATTAGCACAGGTGTCTGCAATTGCTTACAGTGATATAAAGAGCCCTGACACACATCACCATCAATGAGTTTAACTGACAAACAAACAAATTCTTCCCTTATCACTCCTAAACACTTTTTGCATAATAATTTGGAACACAGTGTACATGTGCTTTTCCACAAAACACCAGTGGTTCACGTAGTGAATCTTACAGTTCTAACTTGCCAACCGTGGTCTGTATGGAGTTGTTCAATAAAGGGCCCAAAATTAAGATAACATAGATGGGAGAGGTCTCTATGAATAGGAATTCCTAAGTATTTGATACCCTGTGAGGGCCAGGCAAAGGGAAAGTTGGACTGGATGGAATCCTATATGGATTTGGGGAGGGAGACATCGAGGGCCTCAGACTTCGCTGCATTGATTTTAAAATTTGACCATGTAACAAAGTGATTTATTTCAGCCATAACAGCATGGATGGATATATGTGATTGAGTGATATATACTAGGACATCATCAGCAAATAGAGAGCACTTGTACTCGGTGCCTCCCACCTCAATCCACCTAATATTGGGGTTATGGCGAATTGATGAGAGCAGGTGCTCCGTCACTAGGATGTATAAGAGAGGGGACAGAGAACATCCCTGCCTTGTCCCATTGGTGATTGTGAAAGGTGATGAAAATGTTCTGACGCGCCCCCTGGGCCTTGGGACACCCGGAGCCGGACCCTTTTTGGTGGATGCTGGTGGTTGTAGTCTCCGTGGCGGCAACCCTGTTCCGTGGCTCAGGGCGGTCAAACCAGTGGCGGAACTATTTATGTGGTTTTGATGTTTAAATGTCCGACTACGCCACCCGTGGATTGCGGTCAGAGTGAACCGCCGCTCCAGGGCAGACCGCTGAGGCTGGTGTTGTGGGTGCAGCAGAGCGTAGCATAACTCCCCACGGGAGGAGTATAGCCTCAGGGCAGTGTATGCGGAGGATGGGGGTGATGGTGCAGGGCAGCAGCAGTAATGACACGGAGTCAGTGATGCAGTCCAGGGCCCTTACTCACAGTTCTTATTATCCAGACCACGTCTGCAGGTAACGGCTGCCCACGTCGTACTGTGCTCACCAGGTGAGGGGCTCAGACAACTCCCAGATAACTTTGGAGTGCTTCACAGGACCCCCTTTGTGTGTCCTTTGTCTGGCCTTTCTTACCAACCCTTCTGTCCGGCTGCCTCGGGCCTCCTCTTGGTAAACTTGGCGCCAGTTTCCCTGACCCTATGTGGTGCCTTCCTAGCGGGTGTAGCGAGGGGCTGCGCCACATAAAATGTCACAGCCTCCTGTTTCTAGCTGAGGGTCGTTTCCTGCCTCCACTAGTTTCGGGGACCGGTCTCCCCCTTTGGCCTGACCCCTCCACGCAGGTGGATTCGGGCGTGCGGTGGCGACTCGCCCATCCGCACCCCTGAGATCCCTTCGTTCCTCGTTCCTGGAGCCTTCTCCGCTCCTCTTCCTTCCTTCTCCCTCTTCCAGGCCTGGGCCTCTGTTACTAGGCCCGCCTCCGGAGCAGAGCTCATGCAGAGCCCCTGCTCCCTGCCACTTCTGCTCAGACTTCTCTGCACTGAACTAAGATGGTGCCCACCTTTTATACTCCCTTCTCAATGCACCCAGGAACTGCTTCCTCCCTGCTCCTGCACTACAGGGTTCCCCTTCCTCAGTGTTCCCTCCCCCCACTCCAGCCAGGGACAGGGACTGTCGTGCCCATCTCAGGGGCATATTGGTCGCCCTGCCCCACGGCAATGTGGTGTAATGCATGCAGGTGTCGGGTCCTGATCCACACTACATCCTTACCTGAGAGTGAGATATCACACCTCTGGGTGAGGTGCAATACCTCTGTAGCAACCGAGCCCTCAGGGTGCTACAGTTCCATTTATCTTCAGCCTAGGTGACATATTGCGATACAGGTCCGTGATTTTGGCTATAAAAGGGTCCCCTAGACCCCTACCCCAAGCTTTTTAAGAGAATCATATATGGCGTGCCAGGAGACTCTATGGAATGCTTTCTCAGCATCCAACGAGAGTATCTAATTACAAATTTTTAACTGCATCTAGCCCAGGAAATACTTTGTGCCTAGTAGCAGGGTCTGCTAGTCAGCAGATTATCCCGGCTGTTAAGCAAGCTACACCACCTGTAGTTTGGACACTTCATTTTTTCAAAGGAAATGCTTCGGGACCACGGGATACTCAGTGAAGAGCATCAGGAGGCACCCCAAGGCATAGGGGCTCGGACTGGCAGTAGGATGCCTTGCGGTGGACAGCCGAGCTCGATCCTTATAAAAGCTTTTTAACTGCAGCAGCTTTAGTGGACGCTACTGGAGCTGGAATTACGCGGCTGCTGGCATGAGACTTGCCCTCCAATAGATCCTTGTAAATGGATTTAAAGTGTATTTATTCAAATTAGAGAGACAATTTAAATTAAAAAGCTTAGAGCTGCCTCCACCACAGGGGGGCTCGCTTGACCCACCAGCGGACAGGCACCAGTATTGGGAGAGGGGGGCTGGCCGTCAGGGTTCACCGCGGCTCTGGCACAAACCCGGCGACACGGAGGTGGCACGGGCAGGAGCGGACTGAACGTGTCGGCTTCTCACTTTTTGGATTTTAGAAGGGCATGACATGCCTATATCTGTGTCTCCCCCTCCTTTTACTCCTCCACCTCTTTTCTTTTCGCATGACTATATGTACTTGTCACTTTTCCATGTGTTAGTTGTGTCTTCTGAGCAGTTTGTCAGCTTTTGGACACCTTTGAAGGTGTTTTCTATGTGTTTCTATGTGTTTTTGTTTGCCTGCCATTGGTTTTAACGGTGTTCGAAGGTGTTCGACGAACAGTTCGGCGAACACACGGGTGTTCGACGAACCGAACTCGAACACTACGGGGGTGGCTCAACACTACTAGTAGCACCCCCTTTTGAAAGTATCACAGCTTGTAAACTAGTCTTTCAATTTTTGTTTGAGGGATTTTCATCCATTCTTCCTTGGAAAATTCTTCCAGTTCTGTCAGATTCCTAGGTCATCTTGCATGCACTGCTATTTTGAGGTCTAGCCATTGATTTTCAATGAAGTTCAGATCAGGGCACTGTGAGGGCCATTGTAAAACCATCAGCTTGTGCTTTTTGAGGTAGTCAATTGTGGATTTTGATGTGTGTTTAGGATCATTATCTATGTGTAGAAGCCATCCTCTTTTCAACTTCAGCTTTTTTACAGATGGTGTTACGTTTTGCATCAAGAATGTGTTGAAATTTCATTGAATTCATTCTTCCCCTTACCTGTGAAATATTCCCCGTGCCATTGACTGCAACACAACCCCAAAGCTTGACTGATCCGCCCCCATGGTTAAAGAAGTTGTCAACTACTTGGACAACTCCTTGTCACACGCTTGGCCCCGATAAAAAAAAAAAAAGGTTATACAACCTCCCCCCGTTCCAGCGGTGTCGACACTTGTGGTCCAGTGAGCCTGACGCCCAATCAGCACTGGCGTCACTGTCTCCGCCTTAGGACAAACTGAACATGAAGAGTAAGTCAGAGATCAGCTGCAACCCGAACTTCCTATTCATGTTCTGTTCGACAGAAGGCAGGGACAGAAGGGACAGAGACACCAGCGTTGGTTGAGCGCCTTGCTCACATGTCACAACAGCTGCACCGGAGCTCCTGCCGCCCAACACCACTTGAACGGCGCTGGTACGGGGGGGTGAGTATAATCTTTTTTATTTCAACACTGCCAAGAGTGAGGTATGAGAAGGGTTTGTCCTAGTAGTGAACAACCCCTTTAATGGTTGGCAAGATGTTTTTTTTCTGAAATGTTGTGCCTTTTTTCTCCACACATTGCTTTGATCATTGTGGCCAAAGAGTTCTATTTTAACCTCATCAATCCACAGGACTTGTTCCCAAACTGCATCAGGCTTGTTTAGATGTTCTCTTGCATACTTCTGATGCTAATTTTTTTGGTGAGGATGCAGGAGAGGTTTTCTTCTGATGACTCTTCCATGAAGGCCATTGTGACGATACAACTTAAAATCTTAATAAGATGATTAGATTTGTTAATCCAAGAGAAATACCCTATTATCTTTGTGTATTTGTGTCTGGTCAATAAGAACAGACCAGTATTTGTATAACCCTGAATGTTGAATTCTATTCCTTTGGAAACAATCATGTTTACTATGCTAATGACAAATTGTACTAGGGGTCAGCTAGATGTCTGTTTGCAACAGCCCCTGTCATACCAACTATGTAAATAGATTAGCTAAAACAATGATAGCTGAGCCCTGCACCTTTACCTCTGACATGTGACTGGGGCACTGGTTGAGGTACAGTTATATGAAAAAGTTTGGGCACCCCTATTAATCTTAAGCTTAATGTTTTATAAAAATTGGTATTTTTGCAACAGCTATTTCAGTTTGATATATGTAATAACTGTTGGACACAGTAATGTTTCTGCCTTGAAATGAGGTTTATTGTACTAACAGAAAATGTGCAATCTGCATTCAAACAAAATTTGACAGGTGCATAAGTATGGGCACCTCACCAGAAAAGTGACATTAATATTTAGTAGATCCTCCTTTTGCAAAAATAACAGCCTCTAGTCACTTCCTGTAGCTTTTAATGAGTTCCTGGATCCTGGATGAAGGTATTTTTGACCATTCCTCTTTACAAAACAATTCCAGTTCATTTAAGCTTGACGGTCGCCGAGCATGGACAGCCCTCTTCAAATGATCCCACAGATGTTCAATGATATTCAGGTCTGGGGACTGGGATGGCCATTCCAGAACATTGTAATTGTTCCTCTGCATGAATGCCTGAGTAGATTTGGAGCGGTGTTTTGGATCATTGTCTTGCTGAAAGATCCATCCCCTGCGTAACTTCAACTTTATCACTGATTCTTGAATATTATTGTCAAGAATCTGCTGATACTGAGTGGAATCCATGCGTCCCTCAACCTTAACAAGATTCCCGGTGCCGGCATTGGCTACACAGCCCCAAAGCATGATGGAACCTCCACCAAATTTTACTGTGGGTAGCAAGTGTTTTTCTTGGAATTCTGTTTTTTTGCCGCCATGCATAACGCCTTTTTGTATGACCAAACAACTCAATGTTGGTTTCATCAGTCTACAGGACCTTCTTCCAAAAAGAAATTGAATTCTCCAAATGTGCTTTTGCATACCTCAGCCGACTCTGTTTGTGGCGTACTTGCAGAAACGGCTTCTTTCGCATCACTCTCCCATACAGCTTCTCCTTGTGCAAAGTGCGTTGTATAGTTGACCGATGCACAGTGACACCATCTGCAGCAAGTTGATGCTGCAGCTCTCTAGAGGTGGTCTGAGGATTGTCCTTGACTGATCTCACCATTCTTCTTCTCTGCCTTTCTGATGTTTTTCTTGGCCTGCAACTTCAGGCCTTAACAAGAACTGTCCCTGTGTTCTTCCAATTCCTTACTATGTTCCTCACAGTGGAAACTGACAGGTTAAATCTCTGAGACAGCTTTTTGTATCCTTCCCCTGAACAACTATGTTGAATAATCTTTGTTTTCAGATCATTTGACAGTTGTTTTGAGGAGCCCATGATGCCACTCTTCAGAGGAGATTCAAACAGGAGAACAACTTGCAAGTGGCCACTTTAAGTAGCTTTTCTCATGATTGCATACACCTGGCTATAAAGTTCAAAGCTCAATGAGGTTACAAAACCAAAAAAAGTGCTTTAGTACGTCAGTAAAAAGTAGGTAGGAGTATTTAAAACAAGAAAATGATAAGGGTGCCCATACTTATGCACATGTCAAATTTAGTTTGAATGCAGATTGCACATTTTCTGTTAGTACAATAAACCTCATTTCAAGGCAGAAACATTACTGTGTCCAACAGTTATTACATATATCAAACTGAAATAGCTGTTGCAAAAACACCAATTTTTATAAAACATTAAGCTTAAGATTAATAGGGGTGCCCAAACTTTTTCATATAACTGTACTTGGCCCTGGAAGTCTCCAAAGTCGCAGATGTTCTATCCCAGGTGGGCAGAGATGGAAGGGTGAGATTGTGTAATTTTGTTCCATCTTTGGATATTTTCTGGGACTGTTCTATGTGTTTATTCACCGCTTTGTGGTTCAATAAAGTATTGCCACGCTGTTTTACCCTCACCCTGTGTTGTCTGAATAGCGTTATGTCCACCAGCCATATTTGTGCAGGTTTCTCTGAACAGTAAAACAGTGTACCACAACTCTAGAGTCTGCTAAATCTTTCTGAAGGTCTTTTGCAGTCAAGCAGGAGCTCTGATTTGCCTCTCTAGCAATCCTACGAGCTCTTACCGAAACTTTGCTTGGTCTTCCAGACCTTATCTTGACCTCTACTGTTCCTGTTAACTATAGATGAGCGAATATGTTTGAAAAACGATCGCCAATTTCAAATTCGCCACGAATATGGCACATTCGCGATCAGAAACACGAGCACTTTTTCTTAAAAAATCTGCAAAAATCGGTGACAGTCGGTAAAAGTCCGGGAAATTATTGCATTGCCACTAAAGTATTTTTAGCACTTTGGCTAGGATAGTGGTGGAGTATGATGAGCGTGGTGGACACATTTGATGAGGGGAGGGGGTGTGGAGAGCTCAGAGGAGCTGCGTGCTTGTGATCTTTTTTTTTTTTCCTAACTTTATGTTTGCTAATTGCGGCTGGCCAATCAGGGCGCAGGAAGCATCCACACTGTCCAGACACCAGGGCTTGTGTCATTGGCTGCTGAAATCACATGTCCCTCTCTATATAAAGAGCGGACATGTTGTTATAGTGCCATTTTGTCAGTATGGCTGGGTGCCCACGTAGCGTTTTTCAAGCGTTTATGCTGCGGAATTTCCGCAGCGTAAACGCTTGTTAAACGCTAGGTAATCCGCACCCCATGGTCCCCAAGGGGATTCCGCATGTTCTATACACATGCTGCGGATTTTTCCGCAGCGTTTATGCTGCGTACAAAAATCCGCAGCATGTCATTTAATTTTGCGGTAGGGCAGCGGAACTCCCGCCATTGACTTGCATTGAAACGCATAGAAACCACGACTGTACATTTCTACAAGCGGCTTCTATGCGTTTCTATGTGCGTGTGGCACCCCAGGGGTCTGGTTTTCCACAGTAATGTAATGTTATGTCTGAGAGCAGGTGGGAGGTCCTTTGGTCAGGGATCCTGTGCATGCCACACCTCCTGCCCAGTCTTGGGAGGGGAAGAACTTCCCCTGTATAAACCCTGGGCTGAGGCAGGGTTAGTCAGTCAAGGAGAGTAGAGACAAGAAACAGCAGAAGCAATACTACTACGAGTCAGGGGCTGGCAGCTGCAGAGCTCGCCCTGACTGAGAAGCTTTCTTACCGGACCCGGCGTCCGAGGCTGTGGGGACTAACTCTTACCCAGCAGCAGAAGCCGACCGGCAGGGGATTTCAGGTCCTCAGGCCCAGAAACCCGAAGGCACGGTCACACGCGTGGGACCAGCACCGCCATCGTGGAGCGGAAGCCATTAGAAGGCCCCGAGTCACCGGCCATACGGGTGAGCACCACACGGTACACTCAGGGACGTGGGCTACTTATATCCGCTTCTAGCAAGGTAGCCAGAAGAGTACAGTCAGTTTGGGAGGCCTACAACTCCGCCTGGCCAGGGGAGATCCCATCTGCTCAAGGACTGACCAGGCCCCGTTCACTAGCAAGTACTCCGGGAGGGTCTATCGTTGTTACCAGTAAAGACCCTGAATTACACCGCACCGTCTCTGAGTGGTTCCTGCTACCCCCATCATCCACATCTGCTGCCCTGAGGCCATACCCCTCCCGTTGGGGGTTATACCATCTACGCTGCACCATCCATCCACCGGCCTCAGCGGACTGTCCTGCAGCGGCAGCTCCATAGCTGCATTCAACGGGTGGCGTAGTCGTCCTACATCTACCGCTGTTACATCGCCGCTCAGTTTGACTCCCTGGGCACGGACCGGGTCACCGCCACGAGACTACAACCCTCAAGAGATCCGGCTCCGGGTAAGCTCCCGCGTGCGCAACGCAGCGCGACACTGGCCCAGGGGCGCGTCAACTTTGGCGTAGTCGGCAGGATTTCGTGCCCGCAACCACCGGGTACTGCGTGCCTGAAAAAGAGACTTTTCAAACTTACCTGTGGTCAAGATTCCCGCCATCCGGCGCCATCTTCAGCCTTCTTCCCGCCATCGGTGAAGTTTCCCGCCATCCGGCGCCATCTTTTGCCTTCTTCCCGCCATCCGTGGAGTTTTCCCGCCATTGGACGCCATCTTGAGGACGCCGCGCGGGAAGAAGAGGGGCGTGGACTCCGAAAGCGCGCGAGAACTGAAGCCCCGCCTCACGTCCGGACGTTGCGTAAGGTCCTGGAAGGAGCCCAGCAGACGCCGACGTCACAGGAGCGCGACGGAAGGTCCTCAACCCTGATGATCCACTGCGGAGCCGCGGCCTACGGAACAGGATCATCGCAAGGTAGGCCACGGTCCACTAGGGGGGAGGAAGATGTCGGATACGGAGGAGAGCTTCACTGCCTCAACCCCCGCCAGCGCTACCGCTGCTGCAGTTATGCCCTTCACCATGCCCTATATCCCGGGAGCAGCTTGGCTACCTCAGTACTCAGGGGAGTCACATACCCTGCATGACTTTAGAGAAAAGCTGGATAGCCTCTTCCAGGTGTACCCCCTCACAGAAGAGCAAAAAGTGAGCATCCTGGTGGCCCAACTAACCGGGGCAGCCAAAAGGGAAGTAAAATCCTGGCCACCTGGGAGGAAGACTGTCGCAGGGATACTAACCCGGCTGAAGGACACCTTTGATACCCGCACCTCAGCCGAGATTAAGCTTAGATTCTACGGGTGCAAGCAGCGAGCGCATGAGAGTATAAGGGACTATGCACTAAACCTACAAGAGGCCCTGAGGGCCATTAAGCAGACCGACCCTGATGGAGTGGGAAACGAGGACAGGCTGTTGACCGAACAGTTTATAGAGGGACTGTATTGTAATACCCACCGAACCCAGTTGCGGGCAATGGCCTTACAGGATCCCCATCTGGGCTTTGCACAGTTCAAGGACAGAGCCATCCGGGTGCTCCGAGAACCGGCACCGGGTGGCGTTGTGACCCACAAGCGCCCTGCTATCACTTACCACCAGGAGGCGGCGCCCTTGTCGGCAGGGCCTGTGGGAGCTGATGCGCAGGCTTTGGACAATGACCCGGCTCCAGACCTACACCATCAGGTCCAAGAGCTAGCTAAGAGCGTTGCTGCGCTAACCCGAACTGTGCAGTCTTTACAGGCTTCCACCCCAGGGAAGATCCAGCTGGCATCCGGACCGGAGGACATCCCGTGGCGTCGACCAAGGAGGACCCCACCGGCCAGAGGAAGACCCAGTGACCGATACAGCGAGGACGGACGACCCATCTGCCGCCGCTGCAATCAACCTGGACATATGGCAAGGTACTGTTCTTTAAACGGGCACAACCTGGGGTAGAGGGCCAACCCCCAGGAAAAAGATCACCAGGCCCATCGAACTGGCGCGACAGATATGTGGGAGGACGTCCAGTCTTGCCTGTGGTACTGGATGGCATTCCCATGAGTGCCCTACTGGACACCGGGTCACAGGTCACCACCATCCCGTACGTGCTCTTTAAGCAGTACTGGAATGACTCGGATATTACCCGCTACCCTGACGACGACTTGAGTATCATCGCCAGCAATGGCCAGCCCGTGCCACAGATCGGATTTAAAGAGGTGACCATCAAAATCGGTAGAGTCGAACTGGCAGCACAGGGACTGATCATTGTAGATATTGACAAACATGAGAGTCACCCAAAAATAACTCTAGGAACTAATGTAATTGAAAATTGTCTTGCAGAGGTGATTTTCCTTTTACAGCAGGTTGCCAAGAACGCCAGCTCCGGCGAGCAGCAGGTGCTCCAGAAAGAGATCCGGGCACTGATGCGACGGCAACAGGTGGAACTCTCCGGCGGTGAGATTGGTAGCGTAAGAATGTGTGACCCTTTTCCTATTGCCATGCCCCCAAAAAGTGAAATGATGATTTGGTGCCGGGCAGCTATTGGTCTGAGAGGTAGAGATTACCAGGCAATGGTAGAACCAGTTTACTCGGACAGTAGGCCCACCATTTTGACAGCACGGGGGGTGGTTGATGTACGCCATGGGAGGGTGCCCGTTCGCATAATAAATATCGGGGAGAGGGAAGTGTACCTGCCCCGGTATGCCACGCTAGCCAAATTATATACCATTAACCAAAATTCTATACAATCTGTGGAACCCTTGCCTCCATCTCACCCGGAGGAAGGTAACGGCTCTAAGAAAAACATGGAGGACTGGTGTCAGCAACTACATCTGGGTACTGACTCCACTCCCGCACACCAGAAACAAGGAGTCTATCGGGTGGTTCAGGAGTACGAGAGAGTGTTCAGTAAACACCCGTTAGACTTCGGGCGAGTCAAGGGGGTAGAACACCACATCCCCACGGGAGACCATCCTCCTATAAAAGAGAGGTATCGACCCGTACCCCCTGCCCACTACCAACACGCCAAGGGGATGCTTAGAGACATGAAGGAGGCTGGAGTGATCAGGAATAGCTGTAGCCCCTGGGCAGCTCCACTAGTCTTAGTCCGAAAGAAAGACAACACCATGAGGATGTGTGTAGATTACCGGAAAATCAATCGTATCACACACAAGGATGCGTACCCCTTACCAAGGATAGAGGAGTCATTGGCTGCTTTAAGATCTGCTAACTTCTTCTCTACCTTGGATCTCACTAGCGGGTACTGGCAGGTTCCTGTAGCAGAGGCGGACCGGGAGAAGACCGCATTCACCACCCCGATGGGACTTAGCGAGTTCACCTGCATGCCGTTCGGACTCTGCAACGCACCGGGAACCTTCCAACGACTAATGGAGTGTTGTCTGGGCCACAGAAACTTCGAGACGGTCCTGTTGTACCTGGACGATGTCATCGTATATTCCAAGACGTATGAGGACCACCTGAAACACCTGGCGGAAGTGTTCGAAGCTCTGGCAAGTTACGGCCTAAAGGTGAAACCCTCCAAGTGTCACCTCCTGAAACCAAAGGTGCAGTACCTGGGACACGTGGTGAGCGCTGACGGAGTGGCTCCCGACCCTGATAAGATCACCGCAATTAAGGAATGGCCAAGCCCCTCCAGCGTAAAAGAAGTGCGGCAGTTCCTCGGGTTGGTAGGCTACTACCGAAGGTTTATTCCCGGTTTCACCAAAAAGGCAGCACCTATGCAGGACCTCCTGATAGGCCAGTCCCGGAAGGCCAAGAACCAGAAGCCGCCCTTCAAATGGGAGGAGCTGGAAGAAGAGTCCTTCCGCCAGCTGAAGATGGCCCTCACGGGGGACGAAATCCTGGCGTACCCGGATTATAGCCAGCCCTTTATCCTCTACACCGACGCCAGTAACATCGGGCTAGGAGCCGTACTGTCCCAGATCCAGCAGGGGAAGGAACGAGTAATTGCCTACGCCAGCCGAAAACTGCGACCCACCGAAAGGAACCCCGAGAATTACAGCTCATTTAAGTTAGAGTTCCTGGCCGTAGTATGGGCAGTCACCGAGCGCTTTAAGCATTACCTCGCTTCTTCCCGGTTCACCGTGTACACGGATAACAACCCGTTGACACACCTGGACACGGCAAGACTCGGTGCCCTGGAGCAGAGGTGGATGGCCCGTCTGTCCAACTACGAGTTCACAATCAAATACCGGGCAGGACGCTCCAATACCAACGCGGACGCCCTGTCCAGGATGCCCAACCTGCCGGACGGAGGAGAAGATCCGGAGGGACTGGAAGAAGTTGAACTCCCTGCATTCCACCGTCATGGGACTATCCAGTATTCCCACCGGGTAAGGAGTAAGCAGACTGCTACGTTGAACCCCTTACCCCACTACAACTGGGCGGAAACGCAAGACAGCGACCCTGCCGTCCGACTGGTGAAGGAGATGCTGACTCGGCCGGAGGCTCGCCTTGAACCAGACGCTCCGGAGGAAGCCAAACAACTATGGGCAGAGAAGAGTCGACTGTTCCTTTACAAAGGGAAGTTGTGCCGCAGAATGGTTAACTCCCGGACGCATGAATTACTCTGGCAAGTAGTGGTGCCACGAAGAGACGCAGCCATGGTGATGGAGGCATACCACGACGGAGCTGGACACTTCGGGTGGAAGAAGCTGGAGTTCCTGCTGCGCGAGCGGTTCCACTGGGTAGGCATGAGGGGAACCATCGAGAAGTGGTGCAGAGACTGTGGCCCGTGCAGCCTGAGAAGGAAGGACCGTGCCAGCCAGAAGACTCCCCTGCAGTCCATCGTCACCCGGCAACCGTTGGAACTGGTAGCCTTGGATCATGTAAAACTGACCCCAAGCAGAAGTGGCTACGTCTACGCGTTAACCATCGTGGATCATTACTCCCGGTTTCTGGTTGTCGTCCCCGTCAAGGACTTAACGGCTCAAACAGCAGCTAGAGCCTTCCAGCAGCACTTTTGCCGTCCACACGGGTACCCGGACCAAGTGCTGACGGACCAGGGACCTGCCTTTGAAGCGGAGGTCTTCCAGGAATTCTGCAATCTGTATGGCTGCCGGAAGATAAGGACGACACCCTACCATCCGCAAACTAATGGACTTTGTGAGAAAATGAACCAGGTGGTAATGGATCTTCTAAAAACGTTGCCCCTGGAAGAACGCAGTCTGTGGCCTGAGAAGTTGCCCGATCTGGTGGACCTATACAACCACATCCCGGTAGGTTCCACCAACTGTACCCCGGCTTACCTAATGAGGGCAAGACCTGGTAAGTTACCTGTTGACCTGGAAATGGGAGTCCTGACACCCGAGGACACTTCACCAGAACAGACTGGGACACAGAGAGGCAGCAGCAGTACCGGAGAGTACAGGAGAGCGTGGAGCGAAGTCTCTGTCAGGCTAGGGAAAGACAAGAGAAAACTTACAACCAGTATGCTCCCGCTGTTCCCCTGGTACCCGGAGAGCAGGTCTTGAAGAGGAAGAGACGGCTCCACAAGTTGGATGACCAGTGGGAGAAGGACCCGTACACCGTACTGCCCTCAAGCCACGAGAACCCGAAGGTTTGTACCATCAGTAAAGACGGAGGGGAAACCACAGCCATTGTATCCCGGGACCACCTGAAGAAGTGTCCCGAACAACTGAGGAACCCTGAAGAGGAACAAGAAGACCATCGACCCGTAGAGGAAAGGGAAGATATGGTTAGTACTGTGCTCGGGGACTTCCCTCGGTCTTGGACTCAAGTCAATGGTGCAGTTGTGGTACCCGTACTCACCTTCCTCCAACCAGCATCCCAAGCACCTACGGATCAACAGGTAGAGCTGGAAGAACAGCCGGTCCAGGAGGCAGAAGACTCCACACAAGCAGAACAGGAGGATCAACCCTCTGCTTATAGTGAGCCTGCCGTACCCCTAGTGAGACAAAGAGCCGGTAGACAGCTGCCCAGTTTACCCTTGACAGCTCCTACACCCTGTAGTTCAGGGCCAGACAGTCAGCTCCGTAGGTCCACTAGGGCCACTAGAGGCCAGTTACCCGCACGCTGGAGGATTTGAAGTGTATAAATTGTTTTATTTATGTTTATCTGTGTATTGTTGCTTGTGTATAATTTTGTGTTTCCAGTTATTTTTAGGAATCCTTGGTGGATTTACCGGGAATCCTTGTACATAGTTGGAGCGTAACCCAGGATGGACTAGAGACTGTTAAGGACTCGGGGTAGGACAGACCCCTACCTGGTTACGTCTCCCTGTTTTGCTTTCTTCAAAGACTACACCCGGTTACGGACATGCCGTGACCACCTTTATGTGTTTCTTCTTATTGTACTATTATTGTTGTTATATCTTGTTATGTTTTTTCTAAAATATGTTTAGTCCCGGAGTACTAAATTTCACTAGGGGGGAATGTGGCACCCCAGGGGTCTGGTTTTCCACAGTAATGTAATGTTATGTCTGAGAGCAGGTGGGAGGTCCTTTGGTCAGGGATCCTGTGCATGCCACACCTCCTGCCCAGTCTTGGGAGGGGAAGAACTTCCCCTGTATAAACCCTGGGCTGAGGCAGGGTTAGTCAGTCAAGGAGAGTAGAGACAAGAAACAGCAGAAGCAATACTACTACGAGTCAGGGGCTGGCAGCTGCAGAGCTCGCCCTGACTGAGAAGCTTTCTTACCGGACCCGGCGTCCGAGGCTGTGGGGACTAACTCTTACCCAGCAGCAGAAGCCGACCGGCAGGGGATTTCAGGTCCTCAGGCCCAGAAACCCGAAGGCACGGTCACACGCGTGGGACCAGCACCGCCATCGTGGAGCGGAAGCCATTAGAAGGCCCCGAGTCACCGGCCATACGGGTGAGCACCACACGGTACACTCAGGGACGTGGGCTACTTATATCCGCTTCTAGCAAGGTAGCCAGAAGAGTACAGTCAGTTTGGGAGGCCTACAACTCCGCCTGGCCAGGGGAGATCCCATCTGCTCAAGGACTGACCAGGCCCCGTTCACTAGCAAGTACTCCGGGAGGGTCTATCGTTGTTACCAGTAAAGACCCTGAATTACACCGCACCGTCTCTGAGTGGTTCCTGCTACCCCCATCATCCACATCTGCTGCCCTGAGGCCATACCCCTCCCGTTGGGGGTTATACCATCTACGCTGCACCATCCATCCACCGGCCTCAGCGGACTGTCCTGCAGCGGCAGCTCCATAGCTGCATTCAACGGGTGGCGTAGTCGTCCTACATCTACCGCTGTTACATCGCCGCTCAGTTTGACTCCCTGGGCACGGACCGGGTCACCGCCACGAGACTACAACCCTCAAGAGATCCGGCTCCGGGTAAGCTCCCGCGTGCGCAACGCAGCGCGACACTGGCCCAGGGGCGCGTCATGCGGATGGTACCCAGTTCTGGAGGAGAGGAGACTCTCCTCCAGACCTGGGTACCATTGTACCTGTAAAAAAAGAATAAAATAACAAATAAAGTTATATTCACCTGTCCGGCGTCTTCTCTCTGAATGCCGGCATCGCTTGAGGACCTGCGGTGACGTCACAGTCATGTGACCGCAGGCCCTTCACCGCTCTGTCTCACGATATGCCGGCAGCCGGGAACCAGACAGGAACGAGCGCTGCTGCACACACCGGGGCCTCGGGGGTGAGTATAGCTTTATTTGTTTTAATTTTTACGGTTCACACTGTATAAATCCATGCTGTTTGCATGGATTTATACAGTGTGACCTAGTTGTCAAGCACTTTCCAAGTGATGCTATCGCCTGGAAAGCGCTTGTCAATCTGCATGCGGAAACGCATGTGAATCCGCATGTGGATCCGCATGTATTCTGCAGGAAAAACGCATGCACAATCTGCATGCGTTTTTTCTGCCAGGGAGATGCAGAAATGCTGCAGAAATTTTCTGCTTCATTTCTGCATCGTGGGCACATAGCCTATCACAGCACAGAGGATTCTCCTGACGCTGCTTCTGCATACTGAGAGATTTTAGCTAGTTAGCTAGGCGGTTGCTTCTAAGTCAGACAGTTTAGGTACCTATTGTCTTGTGTGGCTGTGAAATCAACCTTCCAGCAGAATTTTTTTTCTTGTGCCATTGCTGAGGTCCAGACAAAGACAGCAGGGCACATTTCATAGATGTCTGTTGTGCACTGCTTCTATTGTGCTCCATGCATGAGTACACCTTTAAAGATAAATTTTTTTCAGTTGCTAACGTGATACAGCAAGCCATCTCTCAGTTTGTCATTTTGTGGCATTGAAATTCAGCTGTATGCAGAGCTCATGCAGAGTAAAAAAATCTACTTTTTTCTGTGACTAATGTGATGCAGCATGCCGTAGCCCATCTTGTCATTTCGTGGCGTTGAAATTCATCTGTATGCACAGCTCATGCAGAGTAAAAAAAAATCTTTTTTCTTCTGTGACAAATATGACACAGCAGGCTAGATCAGAGTTTGAAATTTATAGGAGCATATATTCTATTGTATACAGGCCTCATCCACAGTAAAAAAAATGCTTTCTTCTGTTACTAATGTGATACAGTGGGGGAGATCTCAGTTTGAAATAGTTTGAAGCATATCTTCTATGTTATACAGGCCTCATCCACAGTAAAAAAATACTTTCTTCTCTTACTATCGTGATACAGTAGGGGAGATATCAGTTTGAAATTGTTTGGAGCATATCTCCTATGTTATACAGGCCTCATCCACACTAAAAAAATACTTTCTTCTGTTACTAACGTGATACAGTAGGGGAGATGTCAGTTTGAAATTGTTTCGAGCATAACCTCTATGTTATACAGGCCTCATAAACACAGAAAATTACTTTCTTCTGTTACTAACGTGATACAGTAGGGGACATCTCAGGGTGCCAAGGGAGGGTGGATTACTGCGATCGAGGGGGGCTAGTGATGGCAGACAAACTGTTAGTGAAGGTGCAAAGGCCGAGGAACAAATGTAGGAGGAAGAGGTGATGGGCGAGCAACTGTCAGGAGATGAAGAGGATAATCATCCCCTCTCTGTTGTTCGTGGTTGGCGTTAGGGAACGGAGGAAATAAGCATCAGAGTTACTCAGCCACCATCACAGCATGGGCTTGGACCTCATGGAAGAACCCGACATATGAGTGCCTTCTTCAACATGATCTCCGTATAGTTGTGATTCGAAATAGTGCTGACTACTGGGTTGCCACTCTGTTAGATCCACGTTATAAGAGTAAATTTTGCCAGATGCTTCCCGCCCTGGAAAGGGACCCGTGAATGCTGGAATATCGAAACACTTTTACACAACCGTAACCCCTTTCCGACAACGTCATTTATAGTACGTAGCTGTACCCTGGGACTTATGGACCAGGACCCAAGCGGTGTGGGGCGATCGCCGCCGGGTGTCAGCTGATTGTCACAGCTGACACCCGGTGCTATGTGCCAGGAGCAGTCCTGCACCTCTCCCTGCACATTAACCCCCGCAATCCTGCGATCGAAGTCGATCGCAGCATTGCGGTGCCAAGGGGGGAGGTGATCGCTATACTCACCTCTCCTGCCGGCGTCCCGCGGTGTCTGCGGCTGCTTCCGGATGTTGTCATGACGACCCGATGTTGTCATGACAACATCCGGGTCACCAGGAGGCAGGACGTTACTTTGGTCATGCGCAGTGCATGACTAAAGTAATGTCTCCCCTGTGTGTAGCGCTGACAGACTGCATAGCATAGGGAGCTGCTGCTCTCTATGCCATGCAGCCGATCAGGCTGCAAAAAGTGAAAGTCCCATAGTGGGACAAAGTGTAAAAGTGAAAAAAAAGTAGAAAAGTGAAAAAAAAAATGTAAAAATATTTTAAAAAAAAATGAAAAAAATAATCCCCAAAAAATAAAAATATATTGAACCCATAATATTTATTTATTATGAAAAAAAGAAAATAATAAACCAATAAAAGTATACATTTGGTATCGCCGCATCCGGAACGACCTGACCTATAAAACTGTCCCACTAGTTAACCCCTTTAGTGAACACGGTAAAAAAATAAAATAAAAAACAAATCAAAAAACAATGCTTTCTCATCACACCGCCAAACAAAAGATGGAATAACACTCGATCAAAAAGACAAATGTAAATAAAAATGGTACCGCTGAAAATGTCATCTTGTCCTGCAAAAAACAAGCCACCATACAGCTCCATAATCCGAAAAATAAAAAAGTTATAGCTCTCAAAATAAAGCGATACAAAAAAATTATTTTTTCTAGAAAATAGTTTTTATTGTGTAAAAGCGTCAAAACATAAAAAAACTATATAAATGCGGTACCGCTGTAAACGTACTGACCCGAAGAATAAATCTGCCTCACCAATTTTACCACACGCAGAGCGGCATAAAAAAAAACCCCATAAAAACAATTCCAGAATTGCTGTTTTTTGTTTATTCTGCCTCCCAAAAATCTAAATAGAAAGAGATCAAAAAAGTCACATGCCCATAAATGGTACCAATAAAAACATCAACTTGTCCCAAAAAAAACAAGCCATCACATGACTCCATTGGCCAAAATATGGAAAAATTATAGCTCTCAAAATATGGCGATGCAAAAACTAGTCTTTGCAAAAAAAAAGCGTCTTTTAGTGTGTGACAGCTGTCAATCATAAAAACCCAATATGAATCTGGCATCGCTGTAATCGCACCGACCCGAAGAATAAAGTCGTCCAATCACTTATACCACACGAGGAACGGTGTAAAAAAATAAACTTTAGGGTTAGGGTTGTATCAGGGTTGGGGTTAGGGTTGTGCTAGGGTTAGGGTTGGGCTAGGGTTGGGCTAGGGTTAGGGTTGGGCTAGGGTTAGGCTTGGGCTAGGGTTAGGCTAGGGTTAGGGTTGGGCTAGGGTTAGGGTTGGGGTTAGGGTTGGGGATGGTGTTAGGGTTGGGGTAGGGTAGGGTTAGGGTTGGGCTAGGGTTAGGGTTGGGCTAGGGTTAGGGTTAGGTTTGGGCTAGGGTTAGGGTTGGGGTTGGGTTTGGAGTTAGGGTTGGGGTTGGGGCTAGGGCTAGGGTTGGGGTTGTATTAGGGTTGGGGTTAGGGTTGGGATTTTTTCAAAAGTAAAAAGAAAAAATGATGACGATATGGCGACCAGTGTCAAGCGCAAGTGCTCGCAAATTGAGTTTGCATCAGGTGCTCGTATATGCACAGAGTATCGTGGGTGTTCGAGTGACATGCTTGAATCTCTGCCCCATATGCTTCGCGGCCAAAAATCTGGGATCGCCTGCCATGCACAAGCAATCCCCGCATGTTTTTTTTTGGGTGTCTAACAACCGTGAAACATGAGGGGCAAGGACCCGAGCATGTCACTCGAACACCCGTGATACATGGTGCATACCTGAGTAACCGATACAAACTCAAGTAGAGTGCACTTGCGCTCAAGACTAATGACAACTTATTCAATATGATGACCTAATGTTATCAAAGTCTTACTTCTGGGTTCAAAATGTACACTATACCCCTTGATAAAATCCTTGAGGGGTCTAGTTTCCAAAATGGAGTCAATTGTGGGGGGTTTCCACTATTTAGGCACATCAGGGGCTCCCAAAATGCGATATTGCGTCTGCTCTTGATTCCAGCTAATTTTGCATTCAAAAAGTCACACAGTGCTCCTTCCCTTTTGAACCCTGATGGGCGCCCAAACAGTGTATTTTCCCCACATATGGGGTATTGGCATACACAGGAGTAATTGCACAACAGTTTTTAGGTTCCAGTTTCTCCTCTTACCCTTGTGAAACTAAAAAAATTGGGGCTCAAAGATTATTTTTGTGGAAAAAGTTAGATTTTTTTATTTTCACGGCTTCATGTTATAAACTTCTGTTAAGCACCTGGGGGTTCAGGATGCTCACCACACAACTAGATAAGTTCCCTGAGGGGTCTAGTTTGCAAAGTGGTGTCACTTGTGGGGGGGTTTCCACTGTTTAGGCACATCAGGGGCACATCCGCTAATTATTCAAGCAAATTTTACATTCAAAAAGTCAAATGGCACTCCTTCCCTTCCAAACCCTGCTGTGCGCCCAAGCAGTGGTTTTCTCCCACATATGGGGTATCGGCTTACTCAGGAGAGATTGCACAACAAGTTGCATGGTGCAATTTCTCCTGTTACCCTTATAAAATGCAAAACTGGGGGCTAAAAAACATTTTTGTGGGAAAAATGTGAAAATGTTATTTTCACGGCTCCATGTTTTAAACTTCTGTGAAGCACCTGGGGGTTCAAGGTGCCTACCATATGTCTAGATAAGTTCCCTGAGGGGTCTAGTTTCCAAACTGGTGTCACTTGTGGGGGGTTTCCACTGTTTAGGCACATCAGGGGCTCTCCAAGCACAACATGGCATTCTCTAATTATTCAAGCAAATTTTACATTCAAAAAGTCAAATGGCACTCCTTCCCTTCTGAGCCATGTCAAATTTTGGGGTCCAATTTTTCCTGTTACCCCTGCAAAAATAAAAAAAAAATTGGGGTCTAAAGTAACATTTTTGTGAAAAAAGTTAAATGTTCATTTTTTTCTTCCCCATTCCAAAAATTCCTGTGAAGCATTTGAAGGGTTAATAAACTTCTTGAATGTGGTTTTGAGCACCTTGAGGGGTACAGTTTTTAGAATGGTGTCACTTTTGGGTATTTTCTGTCATAAAGGCCCCTCAAAGTCACTTCAAATGTGATGTGGTCCCTAAAAAAATGGTTTTGCAAATTTTGTTGTAAAAATAAGAAATCGCTGGTCAACTTTTAACCCTTATAGCTCCCTAACAAAAAATGTTGGTTCCAAAATTGTGCTGATGTAAAGTAGATATGTGGGAAATGTTATTTATTAACTATTTTGTGTGATATATCTCTCTGATTTAAAGACATAAGAATTAAAATTTTGAAAATTGCTAAATTTTCCAAATTTTTGCCAAATTTCCGATTTTTTCACAAGTAAACACAAGTGACATCAAAGAAATTTTACCACTATCATGAAGTACAATATGTCATGAAAAAACAGTCTCAGAATAAGCGGGATCCATTGAAGCGTTCCAGATGTATTACCTCATAAAGTGACGGTGGTCAGAATTGAAAAAATTGGCCCGGTCATTAACGTGCAAACCACCCTCGGGGGCAAAGGGGTTAAGAGAGGTTTTCCCCAAGACCGCTCTACACTTCCAACCTTCGACATGTCAATTTGTCAACACCAAACAATTATCAGCACCAGTGTAAGTGGCAGAAGCAATTTCTGTGAGTTCTTTCACACATTTTTTAGACCAGCTTGTGCAGCAGCACAACAGAGTACAAGTCTGACATGTGGTGAACGACTGGAGAGGATGGTGCAGGAGAATCTAGAACTCAATATCAATACCATCAGGGAGGGTTTGGACCTTTTGACATTTTGATCTTCAAAAATGGATGAGTGACCTGAGCTCGCCTGTCATGCCTTGGAGGTTTTGACATGCCCGGCAGCCTGCGTTCTCTCAGAACGTGTCTTCAGCTCTGCTGGTGGTGTTCTGACGGATAAGCACAGCCGGCTGTCCCCTGAAAGTGTAGACCGCCTAACTTTCATCAAGATGAACAAGTCATGGATCTCCAAGGACTTTTGCACTCCAATTGCAGATTGTATAGACTAGCGATGTTATAGTTTTTAGTGTGCTGCGTTGATCTCATTTAATTTCAGTCTATGATAGCTTTAGTGTGACTTCTGTGCCTGCTGTTGCTGCTGCTGCAGATGTTAACACTAATTTTTGGAAATGTGAACACTCCTGGTTGGGTCTCCATCTGCTGGGTTGCCTGTAGTGGAAGAGGTGTTGGTCCCCATTATGCTATTTCTACTCTGGTGAAATTGATGCCACTTCGGTAGTGTCAGACCCTGATTTAGGAAAATATGAACACTCTTGGTTGGGTCTCCATCTGCTGGGTTGGCTGTAGTGGAAGAAGTGTCGGTCCCCATTATACTAGTTCTACTCTAGTGAAATTGATGCCACTTCGGTGGTGTCAGGCCCTAATTTAGGGAAATATGAACATTCCTGGTTGAGTCTCCATCTGCTGGGTTGGCTGTATCATAGAATCATAGAATCATAGAATGGTAGAGTTGGAAGGGACCTCCTGGGTCATCTGGTCCAACCCCCTGCTCAAAGCAGGATTCACTAAATCATCTCAGACAGATGTCTGTCCAGCCTCTGTTTGAAGACGTCCATTGAAGGGGAACTCACCACCTCTCGTGGCAGCCTGTTCCACTCATTAATCACCCTAACTGTCAAAAAGTTTTTTCTAATATCTAATCTGTGTCTCCTCCCATTTAGTTTCATCCCGTTGCTTCTAGTCTTTCCCTGTGCAAATGAGAATAAAGATGATCCTTCTACAATGTGACAGCCCTTGACATATTTGTAGACAGCTATTAAGTCTCCTCTCAGTCTTCTTTTTTGCAAGCTAAACATTCCCAAATCCTGCAACCGTTCCTCATAGGACATGGTTTGCAGACCAGTCACCATTCTGGTCGCTCTTCTCTGAACTTGTTCCAGTTTGTCTATGTCTTTTTTAAAATGTGGTGCCCAAAACTGTACACAGTATTCCAGATGAGGTCTGACCAAAGAGGAGTAAAGACCGATAATGACTTCACGTGATCTAGACTGTATGCTTCTGTTAATACATCCCAGAATTGTATTTGCCTTTTTTGCTGCTGCATCACACTGTTGACTCATGTTCAGTCTATGATCTATTAGTATACCTAAGTCTTTTTCACATGTACTGTTGCTTAGCTCTATTCCTCCCATTCTGTTATGCTTTTTTCATTTTTATTGCCCAGATGTAGTACTTTGCATTTTTCTCTGTTAAAAACCATTCTGTTGGTTGCTGCCCACTGCTCCAGTTTATTTAGGTCTTTTTGAATCCTCTCTCTCTCTTCTCTAGTATTAGCTATCCCTCCTAGCTGTAGTGGAAGAGGTGTCGGTTCCCATTATAATAGTTATACTCTAGTGAAATTAATTCTTTGGTGCAGATATTGTTCTTTACACAGGGGTACACATGATAAAATCGAAATTTTCTTACTACTGTGTTATATAAAGCAGGCTACATTTCATCTTTAAATTCTTTGGTGCAGATATTGTTCTCCACACAGGGGTACACATTAGTGATGAGCGAGTACTAAATGTGCTCAACTTAGTGGTTCAGCGGTTTCTCAAAACCTACCCAGATCTGCCAGAGCTGCTTATGAAAGTACGCCATGTGTGTGCCCATTTCCCACCCTGGCAGTGCTTCAGCAGCGTTTGCAGCTTCCAGCTCACTGACTGGTGTGCGATGTCCCCACACGTTGGAAATCAACGTTGCAGATGTTGGGAAGGATTTATGAGCAGCAGAGGGAAATTGTTGATTACCATCTTCAATACGCCCGTTGGAATTCAGGTCAGCCTCCGCACATAAGAGGTGATGAGTGAGTATGGATGTCTGACATCTGAGCCGTCCTCCAAAACTTTGAGGACTCCACCAAGATGGTGAGCGGCGATGATGCCATAATTAGCATCACCACACTGCTTCTCTGTTTACTGAAATGCTCGCTGCTCACAATTAAAGAGGAGGCATTCCAAGCGGAGCAAGGAACTATACAAGGTGATGCTACACAGCCCAGCCTCATCTCATCTCAACACGGATTGGGTGATAATGAGGAGGAGGAGGATGAGGAGGAGAACATGGACAGTCGTCGTCTTGGTGAGGACAGGGAAGTCTTGACTGTCTTGGAAGTCTTGATACCCCTCTTTCAGTCTGTGACAAAGCTGTATGAGTTTCGCTTAATGATGACCTTCAGTGGCCTAAACCATGGCTTTGCTTATGCACGCTATTTCTCAAAACGCATTGCAGATCAGGCCATTGCCCAACTCTGTAGTCATGAAATTCAAGGCATAAAGATCTTTGTATGTCGAAGCACCACCGAGAAGTGCGAGCTGACGTTAGACGGGCTGCCATTGCTTATGGAACAAGCTGCATTAGAGGTCTTCCTCGAAGAAATGACAGCCGGAGTAGATACGGTTTCCCTCTGTGCCAGTCCTTTCACCAAGCTAAAGAATATGGCTGTGGTGAAATATAACTCTCACCGAGAAGCAACCCTGGCTAAGTTTAGTCTGTGTGAAGGTTCCCGGACACTCTATGGCTGCTTATTTACTGTGGACTGGCTCCAGCAATCTATAAGATGCACTCTGGCACCTTGGCAAAGCCCAATTCACTTCTCCCTATGATATCTAACTGTCACAGGTGTGTCAGGTTTGACAGACAGTCATACGGGATCCGGCTGTAGAAGGTCTCTGCGTTTGGCCTTGCAAACATGTTCCTGATCCTTTCATTATCCCTCTCTCTCCAGGACCCAGCGGTGATTTTCACCTTGCTTGGGGATTATACTTTTAGGACCCAGTGGTGATCCTCACCTTCTGCTGCTAATTACCACACCATTGCTGGATCCTTAAATACACTCAGTTTCTCCAGAAATCTGCTGGTGATAGCATTTCCTCATCTATTCAGGCCTGGAATTCTAGTAGTTGCCTTGAATTTCTTTGGAATTCCTTTGTGGATTGTAGACTTGTTCTCTCCAGTGTCATCTTAAAGCTAAGTGTATTCCCTTGTATGTTTCCCAGGTTTGCACTTTTGTTTGCAGTGGGGCTGACTAGTGCTCATCCCTTCCCCTCCTTACCAAAGGCCAAGCTCTAGGGTCAGCTAGGGCTAAGGTATCATGCTCGGCGATAGGTGTGGAACCTATGTAGGGTCAATAGGAGAGTCAGGGTGTCATTAGATCTGCTTAGTGGTCGCCACTCTCCCTTTCCCTAGTTGTAGGGCTCCCTCTCCTGTTTGCATCGTTATAAGCTGGCTTCTCCCCATACCTAGCTGGCTTATGGCCAAACAGGTCATGCTGGAGAAACTTTCACCTACTGCCACTTAGTGTCTTCAGCTCCTTTGTGAGAAACTAATGTTTGGGCAGCCAGTCTACCAAATAAAATTCCGGAGATATGAAAATTGTGAGTGCTAATACCAAACCATGGCATGCCATAATTCACTGGATATTCCTGACTGGTTGGAGACAAGCTCATTCCAACAGAAAAGTACCAGCAAGGTAAAGAGATGGTGGCCTCTATCATCATGAAGGAGTTAGCTCGTTGTCTAGGAGACCGACCACCACTGCTGTCTACCTTGTGAACATTGGGTTGAAGCTTGCCAGGTGTCACGGGTTTCCCGCGACAGAGAGAAGACCCCAGCGTCTGATTACTCCCACTCCTGCACTCATTAGAAGCCTTTCGCCTTCATATTAATCGGTGCAGGTTTCTTTTAGCAGTGCAGGGGTTAATCTGCTCAGTTGTGAGCTTCTGGAATCTGACCTTCATTTAGGCTTTCAGCTGTCCAGTGTTAGCCACTCCCCGCTCCTATATATACTGGGCTTTGGCAGGCTATCATTGCCCGAGCTAGCTTAGGCTGCATGGTGCTAGGAATGTGGAGGAGAGTTGTTGTTTGCGAAAGCATTTGGAGAATGAATTCTAAGACTGTTGTGTGGTTTAGGTTGTGTTTAACCCCTTAAGGACCGAGCCACTTTGTAGGTTAATGACCGGGCCAATTTTTTCAGTTCTGACCACTGTCACTTTATGAGGTCATTACTCTGGAACGCTTCAACAGATCCCCCTGATTCTGAGAGAGTTTTTTTGTGACATATTGTACTTCATGATAGTGGTAAAATTTATTCAATAACTCTTGCGTTTATTTGTGAAAAAAACGGAAATTTGGCAAAAATTTTGCAATTTTCTAAATTTGAATTGTTATGCCCTGAAATCAGAGAGATATGTCACCAAAATAGTTAATAAATAACATTTCTCACATGTCTACTTTACATCAGCACAATTTTGGAACCAAAATTTTTTTTTGTTAGGGAGCTATAAGGGTTAAAAGTTGACCAGCGATTTCTCATTTTTCCAGCAAAATATACAAAACCATTTTTTTTAGGCACCACATCACATTTGAAGTGACTTTGAGGTGTCTATATGACAGAAAGTACCCAAAAGTGACACCACTCTAACAACTGCACCCCTCAAGGAACTCAAAACCACATTCAAGAAGTTTATTAACCCTTCGGGTGCTTCACAGGAACTGAAGCAATGAGGAAGAAAAAAATTAACATTTAACTTTTTTTCACAAAATACTAAGTTTAGACCAATTTTTTTTTATTTTCACAAGGGTAACAGATAAAAATGGACCCCGAAATGTATTGTGCAATTTCTCCTGAGCATGCTGATACCAAACATGTGATGGAAAACCACTGTTTGGCCGCTCGGCAGGGTTCGGAAGTGAAGGAGCGCCATTTGACTTTTTGAA
Organism: Phyllobates terribilis; assembly: GCF_046119375.1. Lineage (NCBI taxonomy): Eukaryota > Metazoa > Chordata > Amphibia > Anura > Dendrobatidae > Phyllobates > Phyllobates terribilis. The sequence goes on along the minus strand of NW_027362761.1, from coordinate 21,491,957 downwards.
TTCAAAATTTGCTGGAATAATCAGCGAAAGCCATGTTGCGTTTGGAGAGCCCCTGATGTGCTTAAACAGTGGAAACCCCCCACAAGTGACATTCATTTTGCAAACCAGACCTCTCAATGAACTTATCTCGATGTGTGATGAGCACTTTGAACCTCCAGGTGCTTCACAAAAAATTATAAGACTTGAAAAAAAAAATCACATAAGTTTTCTTTTAGCCCCCAATTTTTAATTTTCAAAAGGGTAATAGGAGAAAATGGACCGCAAAAGTTGTTGTGCAATTTCTCCTGAGCACGCCGATACCCTATATGTGGCAGAAAACTACTGTTTGGGGCGCACGGCAGGGTTCGGAAGGGAAGGAGCGCCATTTGACTTTTTGAGTTCAAAATTTGCTGGAATAATTAGCGGATGCCATGTTGCGCTTGGGGAGCCCCTGATGTGCCTAAACAGCGGAAACCCCCAACAAGTGACCACATTTTGGAAACTACACCCCTCAATGAACTTATCTAGATGTGTGATGAGTAGTGTTGAGCGAGCACTAAAATGCTCGGGTGCTCGAAGCTCGGGCTGAGCTCACCGTGATACTCGGGTGCTCGACCGGAGCAACGAGCCCAATGTTATTCTATGGGAGACCCGAGCATTTTTGCGGCGGCACCCCCGGCAGTCTGTAGAAAGCCTAAAAAGTGCCCAAAACGATAGTGACAGTGCTCAAAAGACATGGGGGCGGCATGGGGATCGCCCCTGGAAGCATTTCTGACCCCCAGGTTACTGCTATCAACAACGTGGTCAGAGGTATTAAGCCACTTTTACGGGCTCACAATAAAACGTTCAAAAACGAAACTGAAACGGTTTTCCTGTGAAATATGTTAAAGAATTTCTTTTCCAGGGTAAAGACTTGTGTATGAGGTAAAATAAATAACCAAAAACAAAAATACTCCTCCACACCTTGGGCTATGTTCACAAGTAGGATTTTTCATGCGTTTTTGCACTTTTGTATTGCTTTCAACCGTGACAAATGCATTCACCGGGAAATGTCATTTTAACATTTTACAACCTTTTCTGGCCATGTGCTGTGTGACACATGCATACAGTGCTGAAAAGACATTGGAACAGCATGGGGAAGACCCCTGGAAGCATCTCTGACTCCCAGGTCACTGCCTAAAAGTGTGCCCATCAGAGGTGATCCTTGCCGCATCAGAAGATGCAGACTTGCAACTATCCCCGTGCAAGTCCTTGTCCCAGGACAGTGTTCAATTGTACCTCCCCCATTCCTTGCAATGCAAGCGCAAATATGCAGCCAACCACCCACCCACCTGCAGGCTGCAATACCATACTGCTAGCTTTCACTTGAAATGGGACCTTTTAGTTTGGAGGAGGCCGAAGCTGGCCACTACCTCATGGCTGCTTCGGCAGCGAGGTATCCATACTCAGTCCCCAGCCGCCCGGCGGCCGGGTGTCCACACACGGTCCCCAGCCGCCTGGGGGCGGCCGGGTGTCCATAAACGGTCCCCAGCCGCCCCTATTTCTCCTGTCACCTTCCCCCACACTTTTCTTAGCTTGGCCTGCTTTAGGGCAGCATTGGACGAGCCCACCAGAGAACCAGACTCCTCCGGTGGGCCCTGGCTTCTCCATCAGGGGAGTTGAGAGTGCCAAGGTGAGGAGCATGATGATGATGATAGAAGTTAGCATCTGCTTTGTTTTCTTTTAATGCAAGCGTAAGTGTGCAGCCTGCCACCCACCCACCCCCAGACTGCAATGCCATACTGCTAGCTTGCACTTGAAATGGGGCCTTTTAGTTTGGAGTAGGCCGAAACTGGCCACTACCTCATGGTAGCCCCCTATATTTCCATTAACACATGACAGACCTGAGTGGGGGCTTTTATGTGAAGCTTTTATTGGAAACATTTTACATAACATTTTAGATCACATTTATCCAGCGCTCTACGCTGAGCACTTACTTTGGGGTTTCCATCTAAATCTCCGAATGACGTGATTCAGATGAAACCCCTGAGGGATCTATTCACTATAATGAGATGAGGCAGCAGAGTTACTCTGGACTCCGTCTGGCCTCTGTTCAGCTTTATCCTTCTTTTCAGAGGTGCACAAAACTGTGGCTGACAGCGCTTTTATTTATGCCTAAAAAGATGGACACTGCCAAATCATAGGTCAGACGGCATCCACAGTGGCTCCATCTGTCTCATTACAGGGAATCTTCCGTCAGGGGTTTCCATCTGAATCACTTATTTCAGAGATTTACACGGAAACCCCGGTGTAAGCACTCAGCGGAGAGTGCGGGATAAATGTGTGCCGAGTCATACTGCGATCTTTGGGAGGCAGAATGAACAAATCAACAGCAGGTGAAGAATTGGTTTTATTTATCTTTTACGCTGTTCCTCGTGCAGTATAAAAGTGATGAGGCGACTTTATTCTTCGGGTTGGTGCGATTACGGCGATGCCAGATTCATATCCGGTTTTTATGATTGACAGCTGTCAATCACTAAAAGACGCTTGTTTTTTGCAAAAGCTAATGTTTGAATCGCCATATTTAGAGAGCTATAATTTTTCCATATTTCGACCAACAGAGTCATGTGACAGCTTGTTTTTTGTTGGACGAGTTGACGTTTTTATTGGTACCATTTTCTGGCAAATTACATTTTTTGATCGCTTTCTATTCTGATTTTTGGGAGGCAGAATGAACAAAAACCATCAATTCAGGATTTTTTGTTGTTGTTACGTGTGTGGTAAAATTGATAAGGCAGCTTTATTCTTCGGGTCAGTCCGTTTACAGTGGTACCACATTTATGTAGTTTTTTTATGTTTTTGCGCTTTTACATAATAAAACTTTTATAGAAAAAATAATTATCTTTGCATCGCTTTATTCTGAGCGCTGTAACTTTTTAATTTTTTGGCTGATGGAGCTGTATGGCAGCTTGATTTTTGCAGGACAAGATGACGTTTTCAGTGGTACCATTTTTATTTACATCAGTCTTTTTGATCGTGACACAAGGATTAAGAGGTTACATTGGCGAGTCTGGTTTTTATACTAAAGATCCTGCTGTGTTTTTATAGTTTTAAGTGAGCATACAGAGACCATGGTTTCTGCAGCAACGCATCCTGGCCGGGATAGTGGCGGAGAAATTGCAGTACCATCAGGTTGAGGATGCGAGCCATGCAAGGCACGTGTGTGAGGTTTCCCCGGCATAGGGCCGCAACCGTGCACCATTATCGCACATGGCCTTCACTTGCTCCAGGTTTAGTGGAAACAGCCATTGCTCAAACTCGGCATGTATAGCTGTCCACAACTGATTGCAGTGAGCCTTGGCTGCGCAGTACGGAGGTGGTGGGATTCTATCTGCACTGTTGGAACGTGTGTCTCGTTAAGGCAGAGGTTGAGGGCACAGGTGGAGGCCCTAGAGGAGGTGGAGGAGGCAGAAGCACCGGAGGAAGTGTTAGATATAGAAGTTTGTCCCGCAAGCCTTGGGGATTCCAACACTTGCTGTCTAGTGACACCTTGTTGTCTAGTGATTTAGTTCTCCATCCCCTGGTGTGTAGTAGTTTAGTTCTCCAATCCTAGCTGTTTAGTAGTTTAGTTTTCCAACCCCTGTTGTCTTAGTTTTGTTCTCCATGTTCTGGTTGGTATTTGTTTCGTTCTCCAACTCTAGCTGTTTAGTAGTTTAGTTTTCCAACCCCTGTTGTCTTTTAGTTTAGTTCTCCATGTTCTAGTGTGTATTTGTTTTGTTCTCCAACCCTAGCTGTTTAGTAGTTTAGCCACAGTGTTGGCAGATCGCATATCAACCGGTTAACCAGTAGTCCGAAAGACCTCTGTAACGATGTCAATAACTCGTGGGGTAAGAATGGCGGAAGTGAGCACACAGCGACCGTGCAGCGGTACATCCAGGCCAAGATAGTGGCAGAGAAATTGCTGTACCACCAGGTTGAGGATGTGAGCCATGAAAGGCACGTGTGTGAGGTTTCCCTGGCGTAGGGCCGCTACCAGGTTCGCACCATTATCGCACACGGCCTTCCCTGGCTCCAGATTCAGGAGAGACTGCCATTTCTTAAAATCTGCCTGGATAGCTGTCCACAACTCTTGAGCTGTGTGATGGCGATCTTCAAGGCATATTAATTTAAGTACTATTGCACTGTTGAGACGCATGTCTCATTAAGGGAGAGATTGAGGGCACAGGTAGAGGCCCTAGGGGAGGTGGAGGAAGCAGGAGCAGTGAAGGAAGGGTTATATACAGAGGTTTGTCCCGCAAGCCTTGGGGATTCAAGACTTGGTGTCTAGTGACACCTTGGTGTCTAGTGGTTTAGTTCTCCACCCCCTGGTGTGTTGTGGTTTAGTTTTCCAATCCTAGGTGTTTAGTAATTTAGTTCTCCAACCCCTGTTGTCTGTTAGTTTGGTTCTCCATCTTCTAGTGTGTATTTGTTTCATTCTCCAACCCTAGGTGTTTTGTAGTTTAGTTCTCCAACCCCTGTTGTCTAATAGTTTAGTTCTCCATCGTCTGGTGGGTAGTGATTTAGTTCTGCATCCCCAAGCGCCCTGCAAGCCTTGGGGGTTCCAAGACTAGTGGAGCAGCCCATTCCCCGCCTGCTGCCACAGCCACCAGAGTCACTCACTGCCCAGTCAGCTAGATGTAACGCCCCTGACCATGCTTGCTTGTCCAGGTGTCAGTGGTGAAATGCACTCTGTTAGACCTAGATTTTTTCCAAGAACAGGTGATATTGTCTGTAACATGCTGGTGTAGCACAGGCACAGCTTTCTTAGCGAAGTAATGGCGACTGGGCCACTGGTAGTGGGGGAATGTGATGACCATCAGCTTTCGGAAACCATCTGTATCCACCAGGCGGAAAGGCAGCATTTCCGTGTCCAACATATTGGAGATGGTGAAGTTGAAGCTCTTTGCTTTGGCATATGTAGGAGGAAACTATCTTTTACGTGACCACAACTGTGAGATTGAGGGCTGGCTGCATACTGAGGGAAGGTGGGGTAGGGTGAACACGACAAGCTACTGGACTGTGAGAGAGGTGTAGACGGAGATGTTACATTGGATTGAGAAAGATGGAGTGTGCTTGGTGTCTGAGATCAGTCAAAAACAGCAGGCTTGTCCATAACAGCTGATGGCCTCTCACTCCCTCCGATTTTAGCAGGTAAACAAGTGGAGGTTATGCGTCCCGAGACCTATGTGAGAACACTTGTGACGAAGGAGGAAGAAGCAGAAGAATGGAGCGGCCGGTGGTTGGCGAGGCCCACTAGTCTGCATTTTAGCACAGTGAGACAATGAAATTCCCAGATTAACGCATGTTGATAGCACATGTGCCAGTTCATGCATGTAGTAGTCAAATTATTGCATTTTTTTTTTTTTTACTCTACTCTGTCGTTTTTAACAAAGTTGTCAGATAACGTGAGTTGTCATTTTTTGAGCGAACGCTGCTGGCTGCAGCCAGAGCTGGGGCTGAGGATACAGTGCTTGTCATGGTTGCATAACTCTGTGTCTGTGTGGGAAGCTCTAATGTAACCTCCTCGTCTTCCTCCTCCTCCACCTCCTCTGCTGAGCTACTCAGCTGCATGCCTCTGGGTTCACACCAAGTGGGATCCACAACCTCATCGTCAGCCTCTCTGTTCTTCCACTCCCTGAGAGTCACCCTCCTCCTCTTCCTGACCTGACAGCACAGTAGAGTCCACGTGCACCTCAATTATCTGAGTCTTATCATGATCACCTCCACCCCTATGGGTTGACGACTGGTGACGAGGGTTTGGAGTCTGCTCGGACCCTACTTCGTCTGGCCCCGGTCAACTGAAAAAAATTTTGGGCATTGCTGCACATGCTTTCCCCCTCTTGAGTCTGTGAAGCTTTGGATCAGACCTCTGATGCCCTGGAATAGAATGTGTGAACAGCTCTGCAGACTCGACCATCTTTGGTTCCCCACAGTCAGTTTGGCTGTTGGAAAGTTGTGACGCGGGGGGAGACGAGGGTAATTGGTGGTGCCACCTCTGAGGACTGTACTGTGTGTGATGCTGAGGTGGAGGAAGAGGAGCAGAGGCCACTTGATGCAGCGCTTGTCATCTACTGGAGCACATGTTCTTTCTGGCCCTCATCTACAAAGCGTACTCCTGTTTCAGCATCACAGACTTGGCCCTATCTTGGATCTCTTCATGCCTAACCGACCGGACATTCAGTGTCTCCCACTCACACACCACCTCGTCATCTCACCCCCTATGTGTCCCCCAAGGCTCAGTTCTAGGACCCCTGCTCTTCTCCATCTACATCTTCAGCCTGGCACAGCTCATAGAGTCTCACGGCTTTCAGTATCACCTCTATGCTGATGACACACAGATCTACCTCTCTGGACCTGATGTCACCTCCTTACTAACCAGAATCCCACAATGTCTGTCCAGTATTTCATCTTTCTTGGCTAGATTTGTAAAACTTAACATGGATAAAATAGAATTCATCATCTTTATACCATCCAATTCATCCCCCCCAACTGACCACCCAAACACATCAGACTCTCGCCTACCGTGGAAACCTTCAAAAGAAAGCTGAAGACCCACTTCCTCTGACAAGTGAACAATCTGCAGTAAACCTCGCTCCACCATACTGCTGCACGACCAGCTGTACCCTCACCTACTGTGTCCTCACCCATCCCTTGTAGATTGTTTGTGTGCCTTCGCGGGCAGTGTCCTCTCCTCTTGTGCCAGTCGGTGACCCCTTTTCACATGTGAAGCGCCATGGAATAAATGGTGCTATGATAAATATTAATAATTATACTACTTGTACTCTGTCAATTGATGGCACTTTCCTGGTGTCTGCCCCTAATTTGATGTGTTTTGGCAGCTTTTGGGCCCTTTTGAAGTTGTTGTGTATGCGTTTCGTTTTGCCCCCTATTGAATCCAATGGCGTTCGGCAATATTCGACGACTAAATCAGCTATCATAATCCAAACAGAATATTGAAATATTCGCTCATTTCTACTGTTAACTGCCATTTCTTAATTACATTTCAAACTGAGGAAAGGGCAACTTGTAAAACTCTTTTCTATCTTCTTATAGCCTTTTCCTGCGTTATGGCCCTTCCCCATTTTCATTTTCAGAGTGCTAGGCAGCTGATTAGAAGAACCCATGGCTGCTGTTTTTTGGCACAAGGCTAGTGGAGGCTGGGTTTTTATAAAGCTGGGAAATTTGCATCACCTGACCTTTCCTAATGATGATAGTGAACAAGCCATAACCCTAGCAAGCTAATTAAGTTCTGAAACCTTTGTCAAAGTTATCTGAGCACACAAATTTCCAAGGGTGCCTAAACTTTTGTATCAGCCCATTTTCCTTTTTGTAATTTTGAAAATGTAAAAAATTACAACATATATTTTGCCTAAAATACTAAGGAAATGTATCATCTTTAACTTTAGGCCCTTTAGAGATCATTTCATCTTCAACTTGCTTAACGCCTTCACCCGTGGGCCATTTTCCTTTTTTGCGCTTTTGTTTTTTGCTCCCTCTCTACCCCAGAGACATAACTTTTTTATTTTTCAGTTAGTATGGCCATGCGAGGGCTTGTTTTTTGCGGAACGAGTTGTACTTTTGAACCACACTATTCATTTTACCATATAATGTACTGGAAAAAAAGTGCAATTTCAGAATTGTTTTCTTTTTTTTTTTTTTTTTACCATGTTCACTAAATACTAAAACTGACCTACTATTATGATTCTCCATGTCATTGTGAGATTGCAGCTACCAAACATGTATTGGTTCTTTTTTTATTTAAATGGTGATAAAAAATCCAAAGTTTGTAAAAAAAAAAAAAGGCACCATTTTCCAAGACCCATAGCATCTCTATTTTTCGGGATCTAGGGCCGGGTGAGGGCTTATTTTTTGCGCGCCAAGCTGACATTTATTTATACCATTTTGGAGTAAATACAATGTTTTGATCGCCTGTTATTGCATTTTATTGCAATGTTGTGGTGACCAAAAAACTAATTCTGGCGTTTTGATTTTTTTTCTCATTACACCCTATACCGATCAGATTAATTATTTCTATATTTGGATAGATCAGGCATTTCTGAACACGGAGGTACCAAATATGTATATTTTTTATTGTTTTATTTTGAATGCGGCGAAAGGGAGGTGATTTGAACTTTTATATTTTTTTATTTTTTTTATATTTTTAAAAACATTTTTTTCATTTTTTACTGGCTTCAATAGTCCCCTTAGAAGACTTGAACCTGTGATGGTCTGATCTCTTATGTTACACATAGCTGGGCTTCAGCCCTGCTTTGTGTAACAAAAATGCTCATCAGCTATGAACCACAGGGGTTTTTTGTGCTGTTAATTTTGTGTAACAAAAATGCTCATCTACTATGAACCACAGGGGTCTTTTGTCCTGCTAATTTTGTGCTTCAGCCAGGAGTCCACATTTCAGAATAGAAATTCTTTGTGCTAATGGTGTGCTCCAGAAAGCAGGCCACATTTCAGCATATAATTATTTTGGGCTCATATTATTTCTCCATCCAGGAGTCCACATTTCAGAATCTAAATTGATTGTGCTAATAGTTTGGTCCACAAAGCAGGCCACATTTCAGCTTATAAATATTTTGTGCTAATATTTTTGCTCCATTCAGGAGTCCACATTTGAGAATCTAAATTGTTTGTGCTAATAGCGTGGTCAAGAAAGCATGCTACAGTTCAGTATATGAATATTTTTGCTCACAGCCAGGAGTCTACAATTCTGAATCTAAATTGTTTGTGCTTATAGCGTGCTCCAGAAAACAGGCCACATTTCAGCATAGAAATATTTTGTTCTGATATTTTTGCTCCAGCCAGGAGTCTACATTTCTGAGTCTAAATATTGTCATCCTCTCTGTCCTCCTTGCCCTGAGAGTCACCCTCCTCTTTTTGCCCTGACAGCACAGTACAGTCCGCGTGCGTCTCAAGTATCTGAGTCTCATCAGGATCACCTCAACCCCGGGGGTTAACGTCTGGTGATGAGGGGCTGGATTCTGCTCACACCCTACTTCATCTAGCCTCAGATCCAACTGAAAAAAATTTTGGCCATCGGTGGAGATATTTTCCTCCTCTTAAGCCTTTGAGTCTTTGAAGCATACCTCTGAGGTCCATGGAATAGAATGTGTGAACAGCTCTGCAGATTCGCCCATCTCTGGTTCCCCACAGTCAGTTGGACGGTTGGAGAGTTGTGACGCGAGGGCAAAACAATGGTTATTGGGGTGTGACCTCAGAGGACTGTTGTGTGTGATGTTAAGGTATAGGAAAAGGAGGAGTGGCGCTTGATGAAGTGCTTGCCATCCACTGGATCACTTGGTCTTTCTGGCCCTCATCTACAAGGCGTACTGCTGTGTGGCTACCAAAGAAAGTTAGTCAAGTAACCCGTCCAGTAACAGAAGATGTCAAAATGCTGCGCAATTACTCACTGCAGCAAAACAAACCTACTTCTCATCTTTCATATCCCTGTCTCACAACCCTAAACAGCTATTCAGTACTTTCAATTCTCTCCTCCGTCTCCCAGCTCATCTCCCTCTCCTCTCATCTCGGCTGAAGACTTTGCCTCATTCTTCAAGCAGAAGATTGACAACATAAGGCAAAGCTTTTGCCTCAAATCCCCACAGCCCCTCCTCATAACTACTCAACTCTCCTCCTCCAAAACCAGCTTCTCCACCATCATGGAAGATCAACTTCCCTCTTAACTCTCCAAATCAGATCTCACCACCTGTGAACTTGACCCAATCCCATCCCACCTCATTCCAGGCCTTACCACAGTCTTCATCCCAAAATGAACTCACCTGTTCAACCTGTCACTAACAACTGGTGTCATCCCATCATGCTTCAAAAATACCTCGATCACACTCATTCTCCAAAAGGCCTCCCTTGACCCATCCTTTGTGTCTAGCTGTCGAGCCATATCACTTCTCCTCTATGCCTCAAAACTACTGGAACAGCACGTCCATTTTGAACTGTCCTACCACCTCTCCTCCTGCTCCCTCTTTGACTGCTTACAAACTGGCTTCCGATTGCACCATTCCACTAAAACTGCCCTGACTAAAGTCAACAACGACCTACTAACCGCCAAATCCAAGCGACACTACTTTGTCCTCCTCCTCCTGCACCTGTCATCTGCCTTCGACACAGTGGACCATTCCCTCTTATTACTATTATTATTCCATGGTGCTGTACATGAGAAGGGTTTACATACAAAATACATATATCACTTGGGGGGTTGCAGAGCTCTGCTGGTGGTGAGGCGCAGGTCTGGTATTCGTAAGGCAGCAGCTCCAGTAGTTTTGAGGAGGCAGCGTGGTCATTGCAGGTTGTAAGCTTTCTTGAAGAGGTAGGTTTTCAGGTTCCGTCTGAAGGATCCGAATGTGGCGGATAATCGGACGTGTTGAGGCACAGAATTCCAGAGGATGGAGGATATTCGGGAGAAGTCTTGGAGATGACTGGGTGAGGAACGAATAAGTGTGGAGGAAAGGAGGTGGTCTTGGGAGGACCGGAGAGTACGTGAGGGAATAGATCAGGATATTAGTTCACAGATGTATGGAGAAGAAAGGTTATGGATGGCTTTGAAGGTCAGTGTTAGTAGTTTGAACTGGATACGCTGGCCAATTGGGAGCCAGTGAAGAGATTTGCAGAGGGGGATAGCAGAGGAATAGCGAGGAGAGAGATGAACTAGTCGGGCGGCAGAGCTATGGACAGACTGTAGAGTTGCAAGAGTGTTAGCAGGTAGGCCACAGAGGATGTTGCAGTAGTCGAGGCGGGAGATGATGATGGCATCCATAAGCACTTTAGTAGATTGAGTGTTGAGGATAGGACGGATTCTGGAAATATTTTTGAGCTGGAGGCGACAAGAAGTGGCGAGGGCTTAGATGTGTGGTTTGAAAGACAGAGTAGAGTCGAAGATTACACCGAGGCAGCGGATTTCTGGTGCAGGGGAAAGAGTGATGTAATTTATTGTGATAGATCAGATGGGGAAGATATGCGAAATTGAGGAAAGATGATGAGTTCAGATTTTTCCACATTAAGTAGTGTTGAGCCACCCCCGTAGTGTTCGAGTTCGGTTCGTCGAACACCCGTGTGTTCGCCGAACTGTTCGTCGAACTGTTCTTCGAACAACTTCGAACACCGTTAAAACCAATGGCAGGCAAACAAAAACACATAGAAACACATAGAAAACACCTTCAAAGGTGTCCAAAAGCTGACAAACTGCTCAGAAGACACAACTAACACATGGAAAAGTGACAAGTACATATAGTCATGCAAAAAGAAAAGAGGTGGAGGAGTAAAAGGAGGGGGAGACACAGATATAGGCATGTCATGCCCTTCTAAAATCCAAAAAGTGAGAAGCCGACACGTTCAGTCCGCTCCTGCCCGTGCCACCTCCGTGTCGCCGGGTTTGTGCCAGAGCCGCGGTGAACCCTGACGGCCAGCCCCCCTCTCCCAATACTGGTGCCTGTCCGCTGGTGGGTCAAGCGAGCCCCCCTGTGGTGGAGGCAGCTCTAAGCTTTTTAATTTAAATTGTCTCTCTAATTTGAATAAATACACTTTAAATCCATTTACAAGGATCTATTGGAGGGCAAGTCTCATGCCAGCAGCCGCGTAATTCCAGCTCCAGTAGCGTCCACTAAAGCTGCTGCAGTTAAAAAGCTTTTATAAGGATCGAGCTCGTCTGTCCACCGCAAGGCATCCTACTGCCAGTCCGAGCCCCTATGCCTTGGGGTGCCTCCTGATGCTCTTCACTGAGTATCCCGTGGTCCCGAAGCATTTCCTTTGAAAAAATGAAGTGTCCAAACTACAGGTGGTGTAGCTTGCTTAACAGCCGGGATAATCCGCTGACTAGCAGACCCTGCTACTAGGCACAAAGTATTTCCTGGGCTAGATGCAGTTAAAAATTTGTAATTAGATACTCTCGTTGGATGCTGAGAAAGCATTCCATAGAGTCTCCTGGCCCTTTTATAGCCAAAATCACGGCCCTGTATCGCAATACGTCACCTAGGCTGAAGATAAATGGAACTGTAGCACCCTGAGGGCTCGGTTGCTACAGAGGTATTGCACCTCACCCAGAGGTGTGATATCTCACTCTCAGGTAAGGATGTAGTGTGGATCAGGACCCGACACCTGCATGCATTACAGCACATTGCCGTGGGGCAGGGCGACCAATATGCCCCTGAGATGGGCACGACAGTCCCTGTCCCTGGCTGGAGTGGGGGGAGGGAACACTGAGGAAGGGGAACCCTGTAGTGCAGGAGCAGGGAGGAAGCAGTTCCTGGGTGCATTGAGAAGGGAGTATAAAAGGTGGGCACCATCTTAGTTCAGTGCAGAGAAGTCTGAGCAGAAGTGGCAGGGAGCAGGGGCTCTGCATGAGCTCTGCTCCGGAGGCGGGCCTAGTAACAGAGGCCCAGGCCTGGAAGAGGGAGAAGGAAGGAAGAGGAGCGGAGAAGGCTCCAGGAACGAGGAACGAAGGGATCTCAGGGGTGCGGACGGGCGAGTCGCCACCGCACGCCCGAATCCACCTGCGTGGAGGGGTCAGGCCAAAGGGGGAGACCGGTCCCCGAAACTAGTGGAGGCAGGAAACGACCCTCAGCTAGAAACAGGAGGCTGTGACATTTTATGTGGCGCAGCCCCTCGCTACACCCGCTAGGAAGGCACCACATAGGGTCAGGGAAACTGGCGCCAAGTTTACCAAGAGGAGGCCCGAGGCAGCCGGACAGAAGGGTTGGTAAGAAAGGCCAGACAAAGGACACACAAAGGGGGTCCTGTGAAGCACTCCAAAGTTATCTGGGAGTTGTCTGAGCCCCTCACCTGGTGAGCACAGTACGACGTGGGCAGCCGTTACCTGCAGACGTGGTCTGGATAATAAGAACTGTGAGTAAAGGCCCTGGACTGCATCACTGACTCCGTGTCATTACTGCTGCTGCCCTGCACCATCACCCCCATCCTCCGCATACACTGCCCTGAGGCTATACTCCTCCCGTGGGGAGTTATGCTACGCTCTGCTGCACCCACAACACCAGCCTCAGCGGTCTGCCCTGGAGCGGCGGTTCACTCTGACCGCAATCCACGGGTGGCGTAGTCTGACATTTAAACATCAAAACCACATAAATAGTTCCGCCACTGGTTTGACCGCCCTGAGCCACGGAACCGGGTTGCCGCCACGGAGACTACAACCACCAGCATCCACCAAAAAGGGTCCGGCTCCGGGTGTCCCAAGGCCCAGGGGGTGCGTCAGAACATTTTCATCACCTTTCACAATCACCAATGGGACAAGGCAGGGATGTTCTCTGTCCCCTCTCTTATACATCCTAGTGACGGAGCACCTGCTCTCATCAATTCGCCATAACCCCAATATTAGGTGGATTGAGGTGGGAGGCACCGAGTACAAGTGCTCTCTATTTGCTGATGATGTCATAGTATATATCACTCAATCACATATATCCATCCATGCTGTTATGGCTGAAATAGATCACTTTGTTACATGGTCAAATTTTAAAATCAATGCAGCGAAGTCTGAGGCCCTCGATGTCTCCCTCCCCAAATCCATATAGGATTCCATCCAGTCCAACTTTCCCTTTGCCTGGCCCTCACAGGGTATCAAATACTTAGGAATTCCTATTCATAGAGACCTCTCCCATCTATGTTATCTTAATTTTGGGCCCTTTATTGAACAGCTCCATACAGACCACGGTTGGCAAGTTAGAACTGTAAGATTCACTACGTGAACCACTGGTGTTTTGTGGAAAAGCACATGTACACTGTGTTCCAAATTATTATGCAAAAAGTGTTTAGGAGTGATAAGGGAAGAATTTGTTTGTTTGTCAGTTAAACTCATTGATGGTGATGTGTGTCAGGGCTCTTTATATCACTGTAAGCAATTGCAGACACCTGTGCTAATTAGTTTGGCAGGTGTGTCCAATGAAAGGCAAGACTACTTAAGAAGGCTGTCTCACATTATTAAGCAGCCTACATTTTCTGCCAAAATGGGAAAGAAAAAGGATGTGTCGGCTGCTGAGAAGCAACAAATTGTGGAGTGTTTAGGTCAAGGAATGACTACAATCAACATTGTGCGATGATCAGGATGAAGTGTCTTGGCAATCAAGAAGTATGTAGCTGATTCACAGTACACACGTGTGCGTGCTGATAAGGGCAAATTGAGGACTCTTTCCTACAGGCAATTACGTCAGGTTGAAAGAGCAGCGGCAAAAAAGCCTTGTCATAGCAGCAGACAAGTTTTTGAAGCTGCTTGTGCCTCCAACGTCCCCCGAACAACAAGATGCAGGGTCCTTCAGAGGTTTGCAGCTGTGCATACGCCATCCTGTCGACCTCCTCTATCCACTTCACACAAGCAGAAACGGCTCCAGTGGGCCAAACATTACATGAAGACTGATTTCAAAACTGTTTTGTTCACGGATGAGTGCCGTGCAGCGCTCGATGGTCCAGATGGATGGAGTGGAGGATGGCTGGTTGATGGACACCCCACGCAAACACGGCTACAGCGCCAACAAGGAGGAGGTGGAGTAATGTTTTGGGCTGGAATCATGGGGAGAGAGATTGTCGGCCCCTTTAGGATCCCTGAAAGCGCTAAAGATGAACTCCATAATGTATGTGGATTTTCTCAAACAGCACTCCCTGCCATGGTTCAAGAAGAAGAACCGTGTATTTCACAGCAAGATCATTTTTCTGCATGATAATGCACCATCTCATGCTGCACATAAAACATCTGCATCTCTGGCTGATATGGGCATAAAAGGGGACAAACTTATGGTGTGACCCCCATGCTCCCCTGACCTCTACCCCATTCAGAACCTTTGGAGCATCATTAAAAGGAGTGTCTATGATGGCGGGAGGCAGTTCATATCTAAGCAACAGCTCTGGGAGGGTATTCTGTCCTCATGCAAAACAATTGAAGCAGAAACCATCCAAAACCTGACAAATTCAATGGACGAGAGAGTTCAGAAGCTCCCTTCGAACAAGGGGTCCTATGTGAAAATGTAACATCACCTAGAATAAAGTTTTGAGTTGAAAACTGTTTGATTTCAGTTTCTAACAACCTGCTAATGCTTATAATTTCAAAAATGACCATTTTTTGGTCTTTATTAAAATGAAAAGGTTGATCGAAAAGTTTGGGGGATCTAAGAGTGTGGCAACCCAGTAGTCATGATTACTTCGAATTCTGACAATATGAGGGTCATGCTGCAGGTAGTGCAGCAAGAAGGCACTTATGTGTCTTGCGCATCTCGGAGCCCCAAAATTATTTTCCGGGCTAGATGCAGCTAAAAATTATTATTAATTTTAAATCTGGTGAAGCTTTAGTATAGATGGCCTAATAGGATCAGTGCTGCACACTGCTACAAAGCCCAAATTATTTTCCAGTCAAGATACAGATAAACATGATTAGTAATTTTAAATCTGGTGGAGCTTATTATAGATGGCCTAATAGAATCAGTGCTGCACACTGCTACAAAGCCCAAATTATTTTCCAGCCAAGATACAGATAAACATGATTAGTAATTTGAAAGCTTAAAACGGTTGGTAGGGTGATTTTAACCAATCATCAAGCTTTTACTCTCACCAGGATGACACAGGGGTAGAAAAGTCGTTTCTGATCCATGATTTGTTCATCTTTATGAACGTGAGTCTGTCTACATTATCAGTGGAGAGCCGCGTGCGCTTATCTGTCAGCACACCACCAGCAGCGCTGAACACACGTTCAGACAGAACGCTGGCTGCGGGGCATGACAAGATCTCCAAGGCGTAAGTGGCTAGCTCCGGCCATTTATCCAGATTGGAAGCCCAAAAAGAGCAAGGGTCCAGTGACACAGTCGTGGCTTCAATGTTTACTTGGAGATACTCCTGTACCATCGTCTCTAGGCGTTGACTATGTGTCAGACTTCTTGTCTCCTGTGGCCTTGCAAAGGATGGGCTAAAAAAGTGGTGAAATGATTCCGCAAAATTGATGTTACCAGCAGATACTGTGGTTCTGTTACGGTTTGAGTGCTGAACACTTGACGGTCCCACGGTTGGCAAGTTGGAACTGTGAGATTCACTACGTGCACCACTGGTATTTTGTGGAAAAGCACATGTAAGATTCTGCAACAGTCTCTGCTGATACTCCTGCATGCGTGCATCCCTTTCTATGGCAGGAATAATTTCTGCAAATTTACTTTTGTACAGGGGATCTAACAGTGTGGCAACCCAGTAGTCAGGATTATTTCTAATTCTCACAATTCGAGGGTCATGTTGCAGGTAGTGCAGCAAAAAGGCACTCATGTGTGTTGCGCATCCAGGAGCACCAAGTCCCTGTTGTGTTGGTGGCGAGGTAACAATCATGCTTCCTTCCTCTGTCCTCTCCCCCCAACCTCACACAACAGAAATGTGATCAAGGTCTCCCTCATCTGATGAGTCTTCCATCAGTTCGTCCTCCACTTCTTCCTGGGCTCCTGCACCTTCCTCACTAGTTTGGCTGCTACCATGCGCCCTGGTAAAACCATCTCCCCCACCCTCACATGCCTGCCGCCTTGGTGCTGCCGACCGTCTGGACCTTGCAGATGTTAGCCCTTCCGCATACAACTCCTCCTCCTCTACTTCCTCCACCTCCTCTTGTGCCACCACCTGACTCCGAATTCTGTTTAACATGTGCTCCAGAATGTAAATCACCGGAATAGTCATGCTGATAATGGCATCGTCAGCATTAAACATCTTCGTCGCCATTTCAAAACTGTGCAGAAGGGTGCATAGGTCCCTGATCTGAGACCACTCCTCCAGCGTGATTTGCCCCACCTCTGGATCTCGTTGGCCCAGGCTATACGTCAGAACGTATTGCACCAGGGCTTGTCGGTGCTGCCACAGTCGCTGCAACATGTGCAGAGTTGAATTCCACCGGGTAGGCACATCGCATTTTAGCCGGTGAAGTGGCCGGCCCAACGACTTCTGTAGAGATGTAAGTCACTGAGCTGCGGGATGCGAACGGCGAAAGTGAGCACAAAGCGACCGTGCCCTCTGCAGAAGGCCATCTAGTCTGGGATAGTGGGCTAAAAATTGCTGGACAACCAGGTTCAACACGTGAGCCATACAAGGCACGTGTGTGACATTGCCCCGGCGAAGGGCCGCACCCAGGTTTGCAGCATTGTCGCACACGGCCTTCCCTGGTTTCAGGTCCAGTGGAGACAACCATTCATGAAATTGGTTCTCCAGAGCTGACCACAACTCCTCAGCTGTGTGACTCACATTTCCCAGACATTTCAAAGTAAAAACCGCCTGATGACGTTGAGCCCTACTGCCAGCATAGTAAGGAGGTGTGCAGGATCCCTTCTGCGCAGTTAGAAAGCTTGTGGCATGACCAGACAGGCTTTGGGTGCAGGTGGAAGACCGAGAGGAGGTTGAGGAGGCAGAAGCAGTGGAGGAACTTTGACATAAAGAGGATTGACGCACAACTCGTGGGGACGGCAAGACTTGGACAGCAGCCCCTTGTCCTGCTGTCACCATAGTTACCCAGTGCCCAGTCAGCGACATGTAACGCCCCTGTCCATGCCTACTCGTCCAAGTGTTTGTGGTGAAATGCACCCTGTCACACATAGAGTTTCTCAAAGAAGCGGTGATGTTGTGTGCGACATGCTGGTGGAGCGCAGGCACACCTTTCTTTGAGAAGTAGTGCCGACTGGGCATCTGGTACTGGGGCACTGCGACGGACATAAGGTCTCGAAAATCCTCTGTGTCCACCAGGCGGAAAGGCAGCATTTCTGTAGCCAAGAACTTGCAGATGGTGAAATTCAACCTCTTAGCTTTCTCATGGCTAGGAGGAAATGGTCTTTTACTTGTCCACATCTGAGGGACCGAGGGCTGGCTATTGTGCTTAGACGGGGTTGATAAGGGTGTCCCCGGCAAACTGCCGGTCTGTGAGGAAGATGCAGGCGGACATGTTAGGTTGCCTTGATCCAAAGGTGGTGCTATCGATGTCGGACAGCGCTCAACACCAGCTGGTGTTACCACCTCCAAAGAAAATGATGACCTGCCAATCACGCTGGCTGTTGCGGGTAAAGAGGTGGCAGGTCTGCGCCCCAAAACAGGTGTGACTGCTGTCCCCCCAGTCACAGAGGATGAAGAGGCCGCGGATGCACAAGATATGGCAGACGGTGGTTGGCCCGGCCGGCTAGGCCGCATTGTAGCACACTGAGCTTCCCACTGCAACTTATGCTTCATGTCCATGTGCCGGTTCATGCATGAAGTACTCAAACTATGTATTTTTTGGCCTCTACTTAGCTTTTGCTGACAAATGTTACAGATAACACGAGTTGGGTCATCTTTATCGATCTGAAAAAATGCCCAGGCTATGCAAGGCTTAGCACCCATGCGACCTGAAGAGCCACCACGACTTGTGGTGAGAGGCAGAGTTGTGTTTGAGGATGCAGTTGTTGACGTGCTTCCAGTACTACGTCTCTGTCCAGGAAGGCGCAACCTGACCTCGTCGTCACTAGCATCTTCCTCCACCTCCTCTGCTGACCTCATCTCTTGGCTGACTGTGGGTTGACAGTAAGTGGGATCTCCAACCTCATCATCATCACCCTGTGCGTTATCACACCCGTCGTCCTCAGAGCCAACCTGTTCCTGCCCTGACAAAAAACTAAAGTTGTCGCTCCAATCAGGTATTTGAGTCTTATCATCGTCTTCCTCATTGTCTCCACCAACAGGAGTTACAGTTTGGGAATGAGGGTCTACATTATGGTCAGAACCTTCTGCGTCTGGTCCTGGATCCGACTCATAAAGATTCTGGGCATCAGTGCAGATCATTTCCTCGTCTGGATTCACAGAAGCGCTGGAGTCGACCTCTGATTCCCAGGCTATAGTATGAGTAAACAGCTCTGCAGACTCAACCATCTGTTCTACCTCATACTCAGACGGGCAGCTGGAGATTTGGGAGCTGTGAGGAAGCAAGTGCGATTGGGGTGACACCTTTGAGGACTGGAGTATTTGTGATGTTGAAGTTGATGTGGAGGAGAGCCCACTTAAAGGAGCACTTGATATCCGTTGAAGCACCTGCTGTTTTTGTGCCTCATCTGGAATTTGTAGCGATTGGCGTGGCCGTAAGAAAGGGATCTTATCACATTGTCCGCTAAAAGAAGTAGACATTTTAGTTTGGCTGGAAGATGGTCTTTCTTCTGCAGATGTTACTGTTGCTTTAACACCTACCCCACGGACACAACCTTTTTTCCCCTTCCCAACACGCCTATTCCCCTTTCCACCAGCAGCAGGCCTTTTTCCACTCATTTTGGTGGTTAACTAATTCACAACTCTGGAGTTGTTTGCACAAAAAAACAATGGATGGGAACCGAGCAGAGCTGAGTGGCCAAACTGTGGTATTAGGCCAAAACTATTGGCTGGGTTAGATGCTGAAAAAAATTATATTCAATTTGCAACCTGATTGAGGTCAGTATAGATGGACTAATAGATAAAGTCCCACAAACTGCTAGAAGGCCAAATATTTTTTCAGAGCTAGATGCAGATAAAAATTATTTTTAATTTGCAACCTGATGGAGGTCAGTATAGATGGACTAATAGAGAAAGTCCCACACACTGCTAGAAGGCCAAATATTTTTTCAGAGCTAGATGCAGATAAAAATTATTTTTAATTTGCAACCTGATGGAGGTCAGTATAGATGGACTAATACAACAAGTCCCACACACAGCTAGAAGCCCAATATTTTTTCAGAGGTAGATGCAGAAAAAAATATATTCAGTTTGCAACCTGATGGAGGTCAGTATAGATGGACTAATACAACAAGTCCCACACACAGCTAGAAGCCCAATATTTTTTCAGAGGTAGATGCAGAAAAAAATATATTCAGTTTGCAACCTGATGGAGGTCTGTATAGATGGATTAATAGAACAAGTCCCACACACAGCTAGAAGCCCAATATTTTTTCAGAGGTAGATGCAGAAAAAAATATATTCAGTTTGCAACCTGATGGAGGTCAGTATAGATGGACTAATACAACAAGTCCCACACACAGCTAGAAGCCCAATATTTTTTCAGAGGTAGATGCAGAAAAAAATATATTCAGTTTGCAACCTGATGGAGGTCTGTATAGATGGACTAATACAACAAGTCCCACACACAGCTAGAAGCCCAATATTTTTTCAGAGGTAGATGCAGAAAAAAATATATTCAGTTTGCAACCTGATGGAGGTCAGTATAGATGGACTAATACAACAAGTCCCACACACAGCTAGAAGCCCAATATTTTTTTAGAGGTAGATGCAGAAAAAAATATATTCAGTTTGCAACCTGATGGAGGTCTGTATAGATGGATTAATAGAACAAGTCCCACACACAGCTAGAAGCCCAATATTTTTTCAGAGGTAGATGAAGAAAAAAATATATGCAGTTTGCAACCTGATGGAGGTCAGTATAGATGGACTAATACAACAAGTCCCACACACAGCTAGAAGCCCAATATTTTTTCAGAGCTAGATGCAGAAAAAAATTATATTCAATTTGCAACCTGATGGAGGTCAATATAGATGGACTAATAGAATGATGCTATGCCCAAAAGATTTTACTTCACTAGGTGCAGTAAAAAAATTGGTATTCTATACACAGGTGGTATATCTTGCAACACAGATAGGCTACTCCACTGACTAACACACTCTGCAATAGGCCAAAAAGGATTAGCTTTGCTAGATTCAGCCAAATGCTGTGAAAAAAACTTGCACAGCACTGGCACAGACCTGCCTGGCAAAAACTGATAGGAACTGATGTAACCTAGTCCTGAAAAGGACTCCAATTACAATTAGTCTTTACTCCCACAATCTATCTATTTAAGAGCACAGACCTGCCTGATAAAAGTCGTAGGAAATGCTGTAACCTAGTCCTTAAAAGGACTGCAATCACAACTATTCCCTACTCCCAAGCTATCTGTAGATTTGTGCGAAAATTGGCTTGAAATTAACAAGGTATAGCGCACACAGCAACAGCGGTGCCGTCTAACATGCAGCTGCAGCAGTGAGAAAATGGTGGCGACGGGGAAAATGGCTTGGTCTTATAGGGCAAGGACATGTGACATACACTGCCAATGACACATGCCCTTGCTTGTGTGAAAGAAAGCACTTCGCTCCGTGTGTGCGCTGCTGATAGGCTGACAGATTGCACCTCCCCACTGTAAATGCGGGAAAGAGAAAAAAAAATGGAGATCTTCATTGTTCCTGCAGAGATCCATCCCCTGCCCCTCCCCCCACCCCGCTGTACACTCAAACTGCGTATTAACATTAATTTTCATCATTACTGAGAAAAAATCCAGTTATGAGTTTGGTGCACGAACAGTTATCGAACATAACCTCGAACAGCCGAATTTTTCTCAAATTGTTCGTGTTCGCCGAACGGCTCGAACACCGCCCAAAACAGCTCGAATTTGAGATTGGCGAACAGTTCGAGTAGAACAACGCTCATCTCTAACATTAAGTTTGAGGAAGCGAGGGGAAAGGGAGGATATGGCTGATAGACACGCTGGGATTCTGGACGGCAGAGAGGTGACGTCTGGGCCAGAGAGGTAGATCTGGGTGTCATTGGTGTACCATGGGACTTTATGAGCTGTCCCAGGCCAAGCGTATAGATGGAGAAGAGTAGGTGTCCTAGAACGGAGCCTTGAGGGACTCCAGAGAGAGGGCGGGATGTGGAGGTAGTGTGGGAGTGGGAGATGCTAAATGTGCGGTTGGAAAGCTATGAGGATATCCAGGATAGGGCAAGGTCTTAGATGCCAAAGGAAGAGAGAATCTGTAGTAGGAGGAAGTGGTCACTTCAGTGATGTTGGAGAGGGAGGCTATGGGGGAAAGGCAATGGTATGGAAAACAAAGGGGTTGTGGTGGTCGGACAATGAAGGTTTGCCTTGTTTGGTCAATCTTGTTTTTGAAGTGTGTTTCAAAGTCCTCAACAGTGATGAGGGAGGTCGGAGGGGGCAGTGGAGGGCAGAGGAGGGAATTAAAAGTGCTGAATAGTTGTTTGGGGTTGTAGGATAAGGAAGATATGAGGGTTGTGAAGTAGGCCTGTTTAACGGAGGTGAGGGCTGATTTGAATGCGAGTGTTGCTTGTTTGAATACAGTGAAGTCATCTTGCGAGTGTGTTTTCTTCCAGCGCCGCTCTGCAACCCTGCATGCTTGCCAAAGCTGTGTGCCCACGATGTGTTTTTAATGCGTTTCTGCAGCGTTTTTGCAGCTGCGGAAACGCATTAAAAACGCATGGTAGAAGGGCAACAATGTTCCCCAATGATAATCCGCATGTGCTATGCACATGCTGCGGAAATTTCCGCTGCGGATTATCACTGCAGAAAAAAAAGCAGCACTACCAATTATTTTGCGGAAGTGCTGCGTTTTCGCCGCCATTGACTTGCATTAGAACTAGAGATGAGCGTTGTTCTACTCGAACTGTTCGCCAATCTCAAATTCGAGCTGTTTTGGGCGGTGTTCGAGCCGTTCGGCGAACACGAACAATTTGAGAAAAATTCGGCTGTTCGAGGTTATGTTCGATAACTGTTCGTGCACCAAAATCATAACTGGATTTTTTCTCAGTAATGATGAAAATTAATGTTAATACGCAGTTTGAGTGTACAGTGGGGTGGGGGGAGGGGCAGGGGATGGATCTCTGCAGGAACAATGAAGATCTCCATTTTTTTTTCTCTTTCCCGCATTTACAGTGGGGAGGTGCAGTCTGTCAGCCTATCAGCAGCGCACACACGGAGCGAAGTGCTTTTTTTCACACAAGCAAGGGCATGTGTCATTGGCAGTGTATGTCACATGTCCTTGCCCTATAAGACCAAGCCATTTTCCCCGTCGCCACCATTTTCTCACTGCTGCAGCTGCGTGTTAGACGGCACCGCTGTTGCTGTGTGCGCTATACCTTGTTAATTTCAAGCCAATTTTCGCACAAATCTACAGATAGCTTGGGAGTAGGGAATAGTTGTGATTGCAGTCCTTTTAAGGACTAGGTTACAGCATTTCCTATGACTTTTATCAGGCAGGTCTGTGCTCTTAAATACATAGGTTGTGGGAGTAAAGACTAATTGTAATTGGAGTCCTTTTCAGGACTAGGTTACATCAGTTCCTATCAGTTTTTGCCAGGCAGGTCTGTGCCAGTGCTGTGCAAGTTTTTTTCACAGCATTTGGCTGAATCTAGCAAAGCTAATCCTTTTTGGCCTATTGCAGAGTGTGTTAGTCAGTGGAGTAGCCTATCTGTGTTGCAAGATATACCACCTGTGTATAGAATACCAATTTTTTTACTGCACCTAGTGAAGTAAAATCTTTTGGGCATAGCATCATTCTATTAGTCCATCTATACTGACCTCCATCAGGTTGCAAATTGAATATAATTTTTTTCTGCATCTAGCTCTGAAAAAATATTGGGCTTCTAGCTGTGTGTGGGACTTGTTCTATTAGTCCATCTATACTGACCTCCATCAGGTTGCAAACTGAATATATTTTTTTCTGCATCTACCTCTGAAAAAATATTGGGCTTCTAGCTGTGTGTGGGACTTGTTCTATTAATCCATCTATACAGACCTCCATCAGGTTGCAAACTGAATATATTTTTTTCTGCATCTAGCTCTGAAAAAATATTGGGCTTCTAGCTGTGTGTGGGACTTGTTGTATTAGTCCATCTATACTGACCTCCATCAGGTTGCAAATTAAAAATAATTTTTATCTGCATCTACAGTACCTCTGAAAAAATATTTGGGCTTCTAGCTGTGTGTGGGACTTGTTCTATTATTCCATCTATAGTGACCTCCATCAGGTTGCAAATTGAATATAATTTTTATCTGCATCTAGCTCTGAAAAAATATTTGGCCTTCTAGCAGTGTGTGGGACTTTCTCTATTAGTCCATCTATACTGACCTCCATCAGGTTGCAAATTGAATATAATTTTTATCTGCATCTAGCTCTGAAAAAATATTTGGCCTTCTAGCAGTGTGTGGGACTTTCTCTATTAGTCCATCTATACTGACCTCCATCAGGTTGCAAATTAAAAATAATTTTTATCTGCATCTACCTCTGAAAAAATATTTGGGCTTCTAGCAGTGTGTGGGACTCATTGTATTAGGCCATCTATACCAAGCTCCACCAGCTTTGAAATTAATAATAATTTTTAGCTGCATCTAGCCCTGAAAATAATTTTTCTTCCCAATAGTGGTAGCAATAGAAATATGGGGCGCGCGCCTGGCTAACAAAAATATACGCTTCATAACACAAAACACCAGCCTAGCGCACTGCATTAATAAGATGGCATCATCGTCTCTCCCATTGCTAGGCCTACTACGCAGGCTAGTATTCCTGTGCCTAAAACACAATGTATGGGTCCGCGCTAGCCACTATGCTGAGGGGTATAAAGCTGCTGCTAACGCTTTATAACAATTCAATTGGCAGATTTTCACAGAGCTCTTCCACAACGCCCACCCATCGGGCAACAGTTGCCCACCCTCCCTATGGGATCTAGTGGCGAATAGTTGATGCCATTAATCAGAGCGTCAGTTGCCCCGTCAACGTGGCAAGCATACGGTAAGGCATGGGAAGAGTGGACACGACTAGTAGCAGGCAGACGGGTTGACCAATGTGAACAAGCCAGATCACAAGTCACCATAGAATTTCTCCACCAGCTAATGATGAGGGGCATATCAGGGGCGTCAGCGCAGCGGTGTCTGACCGGAGTAGCATTTCACTTCCAACTACTGAATTGGGGAGATGTGACAAAGATTCATCATCAGACAATCCATAAAAGGGTGGAAAAGGGGTCAGCCAAGTCAGGAATGTAGACGTCCCGTCCCGTGTCACTAAAACTGATTTCTCACATCTTATCCCTAACACCATTAACATGACACTCACAATTTGAAGCAACACTAATGTCTACTGCATTTGTGATCGCCTTCTTCGGGGCGCTATGTATAAGCAAATTAGTCCCTCAATCCAAAATTACCACCAGTGGACGCTTATTACACCAGGAAGTAGTCATAGCCAATAATGCAATACGTGTACGCATACACCAATCGAAAACGGTTCCAGCGGGCAGGGGTACTTGGGTACTTCTACAACCCACAAACAGTACACTGAGTCGGGTAACAATAGTAAAAACATATCTAACCATCAGATCACAAAGTAATTTCTTCGTATCACACATTGATGGAACGCCATTATCAAGAAACCTGTTCCAAGCTATATTTAATAAATGCATAACATCGGCAGGGAACCACCCCAAAGATTACGGGACACACTCATTCCGCATAGGTGCGGCCACGGAAGCAGCAAGAGCAGGACTGTCAGAAACGGAAGTTCAGAGGATAGGGAGATGGCGATCCACGTGTTTGGCGAGATACATAAGACCGGACTTGTTATCCTAACGTGGTTTGTTTCTTTTACAGGTGACGCTAAGCCAACAGTGTGAGTGATAGGCCACTCGTATATATATTGGGCACAAAAAAGGGCGAAAGTCCGCCCAGTCGGGAGGAAATTAGAGTTTCATAACACATATTTCAACTGGAGAGGTATTAGAGGCCTGCTATGGCCACAGGTACTAATGGAGGTAATCAAGGTAGGGAGAGAGGCAAGAGGTCCGGTCATCTTAGTTATACAGGCCGGGGGAAACAACCTAGGTCATCACAAGAGCGCATAACTAATGGCAATAATGAAACTAGACACTGAGCGCTTCAGAGAATTTTTCACAAAATTAGCTATAGTATGGTCAGAGATTGTGCCGATAGCGGTATGGCAAGGTGCGCGAGACATCACGGCCATCGAATGGACAAGGCGGGTAATAAATATTCGGATGGCAAAATTTAGAAGAGACAGAGGCGGTGTAGTGATGCGACACCGACAACTGGAAGGAGATAAAGCAGGCTTCATACGGCCCGACGGTGTTCACTTAATAGATATTGGACTGGACATATTCCTGTCAGGACTCCAGGACGGAGTG
Organism: Phyllobates terribilis; assembly: GCF_046119375.1. NCBI lineage: Eukaryota > Metazoa > Chordata > Amphibia > Anura > Dendrobatidae > Phyllobates > Phyllobates terribilis. The sequence goes on along the minus strand of NW_027362761.1, from coordinate 21,466,015 downwards.
GAACAAGCGTTAAGAGTGATGGGTGGGGGTCAGAGTCCTGCATACGAGTACGCTGGATCCTCCGTGGCCTGGAAATAGAAAGGACATGTTGGAGAGTTACACTTGTTGGCCAACTTGCCGGAGTGGGGACCCAGGGCATGCTGCAACAAGCTGAATTATTTTAGAAATAAAATGCCTTTCTAATGGAATGAGTATAAAGAGTTAATAAAGCTGTGACCGATCCTCACCCATCCAGTTGTAAGAGTTACATTATTGGGTTGTCCATGAAAGGGGGGCGGTAGGGGGGCTGAGCATCTGGGTTTGGTTGGGGGTCCCCACAGTCTGCCTAGGCTAGATTAATTTAAAAATTCTTATTAGATACACAGGCGGTGCAGCTTGCTTCGCAGCTGGGCTACTACGCCCAAAGTATTGCCTAGGCTAGATGCATTTAAAAATTCTACGCTGACTAGCAGACACTAAAGATTTGGAGCAGACCTCTGAGTAAACAGCTCTTCAGACTCAACCATCTGTGTTACCCCAAGCCATAGTGTATGTAGTTTCTTACAGTTAAAAGGGGGGAGGGTGCGACCCAACCCACCTGGAATTGACGATGCCAACGTCACGTAAGACACAGCAAGGGGACTCCCAAAATTGTGGCACAGACACCACTTAACCCTAGAACGCATACCTGTGGCCTTGCAGGCCCGCCCAGTTAATTGTTTTCTATTTTCTGCAAGATTGCTTTAGTTAGAATTTTGAAACTCTAGGTATTCTTCATGTATATAGTTGTTTGTCATTTGAGTTTGAGTTATTCCATGTTATTTGCACACGGGCCTAAAGGGCCCCAGGTATGTGAAAGTGTAGATTTTTATGGTCATGCGTTCTAGGGTTAAGTGGCATCAATTGCCCCACTGTTGCTTAAAACGGTTGGTGAGGTGATTTTACCAAATCCCCAAGCTTTTAGTCTCCCAAGGATGACACAGGGGTAGAAATGTCCTTGCGAATCCATGATTTGATCATCTTTATGAACGTGAGTCTGTCTACATTCTCAGTGGACAGCCGCGTGCGCTTATCTGTCAGCACACCACCAGCAGCGCTGAACACACGTTCAGAGAGAACGCTGGCTGCATGGCATGACAAGATCTCCAAGGCGTGAGTGGCGAGCTCCGGCGATTTTTCAAGATTGGAATACCAAAATGAGCAAGGGTCCAGTGACACAGTCATGGCTTCGATGTTCACTTGGAGATTCTCCTGTACCATCCTCTCTAGGCATTGACTATGTGTCAGACTTCTTGTCTCCTGTGGCCTTGCAAAGGATGGTCTAAAAAAGTGGTGAAACGATTCCACAAAATTGCTGTTACCAGCAGATACTGTGTTACTGTTACTGTTTGAGTGATGAAGACTCGACAGTCCCACCGTTGGCAAGTTAGAACTGTGAGATTCACTACGTGCACCACTGGTGTTTTGTAGAAAAGCACATGTAAGATTCTGCAACAGATACTCCTGCATTCATCAATACCTTTTTATGGCAGGAATTATTTCGGCAAATATACTTTTGTACCGGGGATCTAAGAGTGTGGCAACCCAGTAGTCGGGATAACTTCGAATTCTGACAATCCGGGGGTCATGTTGCAGGTAGTGCAGCAAGAAGGCACTCATGTGTCTTGCGCATCCAGAAGGACCAAGTCCTTGTTGTGTTGGTAGCGAGGTAAGAATCATGCTTCCTTCCTCTGCCCTCTCCCTCCAACCTCGCACAACAGAAATGTGATCAAGGTCTCCCTCATCTGATGAGTCTTCCATGCCCATTGCCAGTTCGTCCTCCACTTCTTCCTCGGCTCCTGCACCTTCCTCAACAGTTTGGCTGCTACCATGCGCCCTGGTTAATCCCTCTCCCCCACCCTCCCATGCCTGCCGCCTTGGTGCTGCCAACCGTCTCGACCTTGGAGATGTTATCCCTTCCGCATACGACTCCTCCTCTACTTCCTCCACCTCCTCTTGTCCCACCACCTGACTCCGAATTCTGTTTAACATGTGCTCCAGCATGTAAATCACCGTAATAGTCATGCTGATAATGGCATCGTCAGCACTAAACATCTTCGTCGCCATTTCAAGACTGTGCAGAAGGGTGCATAGGTCCCTGATCTGAGACCACTCCTCCAGCGTGATTTGCCCCACCTCTGGATCTCGTTGGCCCAGGCTATACGTCAGAACGTATTGCACCAGGGCTTGTCGGTGCTGCCACAGTCGCTGCAACATGTGCAGAGTTGAATTCCACCGTGTCGGCACATCGCATTTCAGCCGGTGAACTGGCAGGCCCAACGACTTCTGTAGAGATGTAAGTCGTTGAACTGCGGGATGCGAACGGCGGAAGTGAGCACACAGCGACCGTGCACTCTGCAGAAGGCCATCTAGTCTGGGATAGTGGGCTAAAAATTGCTGGACAACCAGGTTCAACACGTGAGCCATACAAGGCACGTGTGTGACATTGCCCCGGCGAAGTGCTGCACCCAGGTTTGCAGCATTGTCGCACATGGCCTTCCCTGGTTGCAGGTCCAGTGGAGACAACCTTTCATGAAACTGGGTCTCCAGAGCTGACCAAAACTCCTCAGCTGTGTGACTCACATTTCCCAGACATTTCAAAGTAAACACTGATGCGTTGAGCCCTGCTGCCAGCATAGTAAGGAGGTGTGCAGGATTCCTTCTGCGCAGTTAGAAAGCAGGTGGCATTACCAGACAGGCTTTGGGTGCAGGTGGAGGACCGAGAGGAGGTTGAGGAGGCAGAAGCAGTGGAGGAAGTTCGAGATAAAGAGGATTAACACACAACTCGTGGGGACGGTAAGACTTGGACAGCAGCCCCTTGTCCTGCTGTCACCATAGTTACCCAGTGCCCAGTCAGCGTCATGTAACGCCCCTGTCCATGCCTTCTCGTCCAAGTGTCTGTGGTGAAGTGCACCCTGTCACACACAGAGTTTCTCAAAGAAGCGGTGATGTTGTGTGCGACATGCTAGTGGAGCGCAGGCACACCTTTCTTTGAGAAGTAGTGCCGACTGGGCATCTGGTACTGGGGCACTGTGACGGACATAAGGTCTTGAAAATCCTCTGTGTCCTCCAGGTGGAAAGGCAGCATTTCTGTAGCCAACAGCTTGCAGATGGTGAAATTCAACCTCTTAGCTTTCTCATGGCTAGGAGGAAATAGTCTTTTACTTTTCCACATCTGAGGGACCGAGGGCTGGCTGTTGTGCTTAGACGGTGTTGAGTAGGGTGTCCCCGGCAACTGCCGGTCTGTGAGGAAGATGCAGGCGGACATGTTAGGTTGCCTTGATCCAAAGGTGGTGCTCTCGATGTCGGAGAGCGCTCAACACTAGCAGGTGTTTCCACTTCACAATGAACTGACGACCTGCCAATCACACTGGCTGTTGCGGGTAAAGAGGTGGCAGGTTTGCGTCCAAAAACATGTGTGACTGCTGTCCCCCCAGTCACAGAGGATGAAGAGGCTGCGGATGCACAAGATGGGGCAGACGGTGGTTGGCCCAGCCGGCTAGGCCGCATTGTAGCACAGTGAGCTTCCCACTGCAACTTATGCTTCATATCCATGTGACGGTACATGCATGAAGTACTCAAACTATGTATTTTTTGGCCTCTACTTAGCTTTTGCTGACAAATATTACAGATAACACGAGTTGGGTCATCCTTATCGATCTGAATAAATGCCCAGGCTATGCAAGGCTTAGAGCCCATGTGACCTGAAGAGCCACTACGACTTGTGGTCAGAGGCAGAGTTATGGTTGAGGATGCAGTTGTTGACGTGCTTCCAGTACTCCGTCTCTGTTCAAGAAGGCGCAACCTAACCTCGTCGTCAATAGCATCTGTGATGCCCCGCTGCGCTTGGTATCACAGATCCTACAAGAGTGCATTGATGGAATCCTCCACAAGAGGCCCCCATAAACATTCACACATCTCCACCTTCCACCTCAGACCAGCAGAGGGAGCCCGTTAGGGATATAAATAGGGAAGGTGGAGCTAGGCAGTTCAGTTCCTCTGAAGAGTTCCTGCAGTAGAGAAGCCTAAGAGAGGTCAGTCTGCAGTGGAGCTCAGTCTAGTCTAGAGAACGCAGTTAATAGTTCAGCAGTGGAGCACGAGGCTCCTGCTTGCTAGATTCAGGGAGCCCAGATAGAGCTTAAGGTGTTCCGGTGCCGTAAGATCAGTGAAGCGCGGCAAGCTGCCGTTAGTGTGTATAGCCTAGTGAGGGCCCGAGTAGGCCGAAGGCGAGTGGCGAGTTAGTACATAAGGGGCAGAGGAGCTTAACCAGCTCACCCCGAAGCATTTACCGGACACAGGATCCGAGCTTACCGGTATCTCTATGACCCAGTAAGGCATAACCGGAATCCCTGGAGAACTACAAGTCCCAGGATCGCTAAGGTGCTGATATGTAACAGAGCCAGGAGACGCTTAGGCCCCGCATACTGGGAGCGTGAACTCCAAGAGAAGGCCCTACCACAAGGTCAGCCAGCGCAGGACAGAGACAAAGTTAGGCCTAGCTCCAGGCAGGTCAGAAACTTACTACGCAGAGGCAAGAAACAGGAGGCCCTACACCCGCTCATTGGGGAGGATCCTGATATGCACCCTTCACCTGACAGTGCTCCGGGATGTGCCTGAATTTCCACCAGTAAAAGGTACTGAAGTGACTACCGTGTCCGTTCCCGTTCTTGCTCTGACCCAGCTGGGTCTCGCCTGTCCTGCATTCCCCCTGCATACGCTGCCCTGAGACCTAGCTCCACCTGTGGGGAGCTATACCATCGAGCTGCCTTATCACCGGCCTCAGTGGACTGCTGCAGCGCTGGTGCTTGTCACCAGATACCACAGGTGGCGTCATGAACTCTTATAAAATTAACAATTATCCACCCTTTTAAAGAGAGACCCCAGGGTACGGGCCAGGGAGCCGACCACCGCGACATCCCCAAGGCCAGGCAAATGCCCGGGTACCGAGTCATCCCCATCCCCAGGGCTAGTCACATCCTCCTCCACCTCCTCTGCTGACCTCATCGACTGTCTGACTGTGGGTTGACAGTAAGTGGGATCTCCAACCTCGTCATCATCACCCTGTGTGTTATCACACCCGTCGCCCTCAGAGCCAACCTCTTCCTGCCCTGACCGAAAAGTCAAGTTGTCGCTCCAATCAGGTATTTGAGTCTCATCATCGTCTTCATCATTGTCTCCACCAACAGGAGTTACAGTTTGGGAACAAGGGTCTACATTATGCTCAGAACCTTCTTCATCTGGTCCTGGATCCAACTTATAAAGATTCTGGGCATCGGATCAGATCATTTCCTCATCTGGATTAACAGAAGCTCTGGAGCAGACCTCCGTTTCCCAGGCTATAGTATGAGTAAACAGCTGGGCAGACTCAGCCATCTGTGTTACCCCATACTCAGACGGGCAGCTGGAGACTTGGGAGCTGTGAGGAAGCAAATGCGATTGGGGTGACACCTCTGAGGACTGGAGTATTTGTGATGTTGAAATTGAGGTGATGGAGAGCCCACTTGAAGGAGCACTTGATATCCGTTGAAGCACCTGCTGTTTTTGTGCCTCATCTAGAATTTGTAGCGATGGGCGTGTCCGTAAGAATGGGATCGTATCACATTGTCCACGAAAAGAAGTCGACATCTTAGTTTGGCTGGAAGATGGTCGTTCTTCTGCAGATGTTACTCCCCCCCCCACCGTGGGGGGCCTCGACCCACCGGCGGACAGGCACCAGTATTGGGATAGGGGGGCTGGCCGTCAGGGTCCACCGCGGCTCTGGCACAAACCCGGCGACACAGAGGTGGCACAGGCAGGAACGGACTGGCCGTGTCGGCTTCTCACTTTTTGGATTTTAGAAGGGCATGACATGCCTATATCTGTGTCTCCCCCTCCTTTTACTCCTCCACCTCTTTTCTTTTCGCATGACTATATGTACTTGTCACTTTTCCATGTGTTAGTTGTGTCTTCTGAGCAGTTTGTCAGCTTTTGGACACCTTTGAAGGTGTTTTCTATGTGTTTCTATGTGTTTTTGTTTGTCTGCCATTGGTTTTAAGGGTGTTCGAAGGTGTTCGACGAACAGTTCGGCGAACACACGGGTGTTCGACGAACCGAACCAAACTCGAACACTACGGGGGTGGCTCAACACTAATTAGAACGCACCAATTCCGCAAGACTGCATCTGTACTTGCGTAATTGGCGCGTTCTAATGTGCGCATGGTACCCGGGTGTAGAGGAGAGGAGACTCTCATCCACACCCAGGTACCATTAAAAAATCTGTAAAAAAAGAATAAAATAAAAAATAAATGTATATTTACCTTCCGGTGGCCCGCGGTGCGCTCCTACTTGCTTCCCGGCACTTTGCAGTGGATTGAAGGACCTGCGCTGATGTCAGAGTCATGTGACGGGTCATGCGACGCTGACGTCTGCAGGTCTTTCAATCCACTGCTGCCGGCACGGAGCAAAGCAAGCCAGCGCGGGCCATCGGAGGGTAAGTATATATTTATTTTTTTATTTTTAACCACTCTCTCGGGTCACACTATATAAATCCATGCAGTTTGCATGGATTTATATAGTGTGACCTAGTTGTCACAAGCACTTTCAAAGTGATGCTAATCGCTTGGAAAGCGCTTGTCAATCCGCATGCGGAAATGTCAGTGAATAATGCTCCCTTTCCGCATGTCCCTGGCAGGAAAACACATGTACAATCCGCATGCGTTATTTTCTGCCAGGGAGATGCAGAAACGCTCAGGAAAAAATCCTGAGCATTTCTGCATCGTGGGCACATAGCCTAACACTGATATTCAAACTCATGATGTTTGTAGTGTCCATTGTGCATGATGTAGGAATAAAGGATACCGTCTGTACTATTGTCATAGGATAAGGAAGATGGGTAGGATAAAAAGGAAAATAATCCCTTTATTAGTGGGGGAGGTTTTTTTTTATGTTCACTATACACTGTGTTCCAAATTATTATGCAAATAATATTTTCTCAGATTTTCCCAAATTACTGTGATAACAGTATGATAACAGTATATTTAAAAAAAAATAAAAAACTCAAGCTGCACTCAAAATGCATGTTCCAAATTATTATGCACAGCAGAGTTTTCAACCTTTCCATTTTAATAAAGAACAAAAAAATTGTCATTTTTGAAATTATAAGCATTGGCAGGTTATTACAAACTGAAATCAAACAGTTTTCAACTCAAAACTTTATTCTAGGTGATGTTACATTTGCACATAGGACCCCTTGTTCGAAAGGAGCTTCTGAACTCTCTCGTCCATTGAATTTGTTAGGTTTTGGATGGTTTCTGCTTCAATTGTTTTGCATGAGGACAGAATACCCTCCCAGAGCTGTTGCTTAGATGTGAACTGCCTCCCGCCATCATAGACACTCCTTTTGATGATGCTCCAGAGGTTCTCAATGGGGTTGAGGTCAGGGGAGCCACACCATAAGTTTGTCCCCTTTTATGCCCATAGCAGCCAGAGATGCAGATGTGTTATGTGCAGCATGAGACGGGTATATACACTGTGTGCAGAATTATTAAGCAAGTTGTATTTTAAAGGATTATTTTTATTATTGATCAACAACTATGTGCTCAATCAACCCAAAAGACTCATAAATATCCAAGCTTAATATTTTTGGAAGTTGGAGTGTTTTTTTTAGATTTGGCTATCTTAGGAGGATATCTGTTTGTGCAGGTAACTATTACTGTGCAGAATTATTAGGCAACTTAATAAAAACAAAATATAATCCCATCTCACTTGTTTATTTTCACCAGGTAAACCAATATCAGTGCACAAAATTTAAAAATAAACATTTCTGACATGCAAAAACAAAAACCAAAAAAATTAGTGATGAATATAGCCACCTTTCTTTATGATGACACTCAACAGCCTTCCATCCATAGATTCTGTCAGTTGCTTGATCTGTTTTCAATCAACATTGCATGCAGCAGCCACCACAGCCTCCCAGACACTGTTCCGAGAGGTGTACTGTTTTCCCTCCCTGTAGATCTCACATTTTATGATGGACTACAGGTTCTCTATGGGGTTCAGATCAGGTGAACAAGGGCGCCATGTCATTATTTTTTCTTCTTTTAGACCTTTACTGGCCACGCGTGCTGTGGAATAGTGATGGAGCATTGTCCTGCATGAAAATCATGTTTTTCTTGAACGATACTGACTTCTTCCTGTACCACTGCTTGAAGAAGTTGTCTTCCAGAAACTGGCAGTAGGTCTGGGAGTTGAGCTTCACTCCATCCTCAACCCAAAAAGGTCCCACAAGTTCATCTTTGATGATACCAGCCCATTCCAGTACCCCACCTCCACCTTGCTGGTGTCTGAGTCGGAGTGGAGCTCTCTGCCCTTTACTGATCCAGCCTCTGGCCCATCCATCTGGCCCATCAAGAGTCACTCTCATTTCATCAGTCCATAAAACCTTTGAAAAATCAGTCTTAAGATATTTCTTGGCCCATTCTTGACGTTTTATCTTATGTTTATTCGGTCGTCCATGACAGCACCACGTGAGAGAGAGGATCCGCCCATCAAGGACAGGAAACCTACAGGTTAAAAAGGGCGGCCCTCTCTTTCTGCCTCAGTTTAGGTTTCCTGTCCATGATGGGGGACCTTGCAGGCTTACCTGCAGAAGATGAACTCCTGCCCCAGAGAGGGCCACAGCAGGTGGTTGGAGCCGGTCCGTCCCGGTCCTCTGGAGACGCCACGGCAGGGCTCATGGGGGCGCCTCCGTCAGCGTTGCGGCAGGCGCGACATCGCCTCACGGGAGGTAGATGTCCGCCAGGTGTGGGGCCGCTAGCGGGCTTCCCCCCCCCCCCGCTACCGCTTGCAGGAGATCCAGGTCGCGCCGGCGGCGCACGTGACGGGCGCGACCTTCTGACGCGACTTCCAGTGCGCCGGGCAGGAAGCCCTGTGACGTCACCGGAAGGGGCGGGGCTCGTTTGAATTTTTTGGCGCGAGCAGCTGAACGCCGGGGGATTGAGGACCTGGCGGCGAGTAGCCCACCTGAATCCCACCTGGACCTGGGGAGGAAGACCAAGGAGCAGGTAACGCCCTCCTGGGTAAAAAAAAAAAAAAAAAAAAAAAAAGGAAACACACACCCACACATGGTACCGGTTTGGCCAGTATATAAAGGGTCTGGTAGCATACAGAGGTGCTTCCCAGCCCATTCTTACATTGTAAGCTATGGAAGATTCACAGGAGCTGTCACCTAGGCAACAACATCTGCTGCAGGAGCAGCCCTCTGGGGAGCCCTCACAACTAGTGGCGCAGCGTCATTCCCGGCTAGGGTCTGGTCGTACAACTAGAAGAGCTACCACTAAGAGCAGGAAGAACGGTCCGGTGCGGCGTGATTCCTCGCCATGCATGCTGGATTCTTCTGCTTCTACGGTACCGAAGGTTCTGTGGGGTGAGTGGAATCTTCGTGAAAGTTCTACTAATGTTTCCTCCTTCTTTCTATCTATGACTTTCTTTTAGAGCAAGAAATGTTCCTCGAAGTCCAAGCACAGAGAGTGTGCCTTATGCAGCTGTCCACTCCCTGATTCATATAGCAAAAGGTTGTGTCAGCTTTGTATCAGCAAAATGATATCGGAGGAGACCCCAGATTTTTCCCTAGGCCTAAGAACTTTAATAAGGGAAGAAATAGGCTAAGCATTGCAAGGTTCAGAGTCTGGGCATATTCCTCAAGAAACCCAGCCGGGTTCAGACTCTGAGCTATCGGTCGCTTCCTCCTCCGCCTTCTCTTCCTCTGATAGTGAGCCAGACAGACAGTGCTTTCCCCTGAAGGAGGTCGATGCCCTAGTAAAAGCCGTCCGATCTACAATGGGGATAGTGGACTCGAGGGTAGAGAAGTCAGCTGAGGATGTTATGTTTGGTGGTCTGGGGCTAAAGAAGAGAAGGGTCTTTCCAGTAAATTCAAGGGTGAAAGACCTCATTGATAAGGAGTGGAGAAAGCCTGACAAGAAGGGTAGTGTTCCTCCATCCTTTAAAAGGAAATATCCGTTTGAGGATGCTATGTGTTCCTCCTGGTTAAAAGCACCCAAGCTGGATGTTGCTGTTACTAAAGCAGCGAAAAGAACTTCCCTCCCGTTCGATGATATGGGTGCATTGAGAGATCCCCTAGACAGACGGGCTGATACTTTCCTGAAAGGGGCATGGGAGACAGCTGCGGGAGCACTGAGACCAACAGTAGCAGCTACCTGTACGTCCAGAGCCCTGATGGTGTGGCTTGAACAGCTAGACAGTCAGTTGAAGGATGGGACTTCTAGGAAAGACATTATTTCTTCCCTTCCACTGGTTCAGGGGGCGGCAGCTTTTCTTGCTGATGCATCTGTGGACTCGGTGAGGTTGGCAGCAAAGTCAGCAGCACTGTCAAATGCGGCTCGGCGAGCCTTGTGGATTAAAAGCTGGCCAGGGGATTTACAGACTAAGTCCAGACTGTGTACAATCCCGTGTGAAGGGGAATACCTCTTTGGTCAGACCATGGACGACTTATTGGAGAAAGCGGGGGACCCTAAGAAGGGGTTTCCATCAGTACCTCTACCCTCCTTTAAGAGATCGTTCCGGAAGAGGAAATTTTTCCGGAAGAGATATTTCAGGGAGCAAGACAAGTCTGATGAAAGAGGTCGAAAAGTTCTTCCCCAGAACGCCAGGCTGCCCTCGTTTCGGAAGTACAAACCCTAATAAGAAAGCACGTCCTGATTGAGGTTCCGGAAGCTGAAAAGGGTCTTGGTTTCTACTCCTCGCTCTTCTTGATTCCGAAACCGGATGGAAGTTTCTGGACAATTATAAATCTGAAATCCCTGAATAATTTCCTTAAAATACACACCTTTAAAATGGAGTCTTTAAAATCCGTAATAAAGTTACTTTTTCCCCACTGCTATATGGTAGTGCTCGATCTCAAAGATGCGTATTACCATATCCCAATTCATAGTGATTACCAGAAATACTTGAGGCTGGCCATTGAAATAGACGGGGTGGTTAAACACTTCCAATACACTGCAGTCCCCTTCGGTTTAGCTATAGCCCCACGGGTTTTTACTAAAGTAATGGCGGAAGTTATGGCCCATATAAGAGAAAGGGACATTCTAATTATCCCTTACCTGGATGATCTCCTGATAGTGGGGAATTCGTTGGTTCAATGCGAGGCCCACCTGCAGGGGACCATGTCGGTCTTAAAGAGTTTGGGGTGGTTTCTAAATTTAGAAAAATCTAGACTATCTCCACTCAAGGTACAACAATATCTGGGGGTTATATTAGATTCCAGGAAACAGCTATGTTGTCTTCCAGAAGAGAAAATTAATAGAATCCGGGAGTTGGTAGAACAATGTATACGTAAACCTTCTATGTCACTCCGTAAGGCCATGTCACTATTGGGAACCTTCACCTCCACTTTTCCTGCGGTTCGTTGGTCACAATTGCATTCAAGAGCCTTTCAGTGGGATGTGTTGTACAATAACGCAGCTTTAGAGGGGCATCTAGACCGTAAGTTTACGCTAGGTCCTCATGCCATATGGTCCCTTCGTTGGTGGTTACGACAAGAAATTCTTGCTAAAGGGGTTCCCTGGGAATGTAGTCCAACTGCAGTCTTGTCCACTGATGCAAGTGCTACAGGTTGGGGAGCTCACTTTGAAGGGAAATTAGTGCAGGGAACCTGGTCAAGCAGTGAGCAACAGTTGTCATCAAATGTTAAGGAGCTTCTGGCGGTGAAGCATGCGTTCAACGAGTTCCTTATATATTTTCAGGACCAGCATGTCCGTGTACTCTCGGACAATCAAGTCACGGAAGCTTACATAAACCACCAAGGGGAACCCGCTCAAGAAACTTGATGAGGGTAGCGAACGCACTTCTGCTGAAAGCCGAAGATCACTGTCTCTCTCTTTCGGCTACTCATCTAAAAGGCAAGGAAAACATCACAGCGGATTTCCTCAGCCGTACTTCTGTAAAAGAAGGAGAGTGGTCCCTAAATACACAAATATTCTCCAGAATCGTACAAATGTGGGGCCTTCCGACTGTGGACTTATTCGCAACAAGAGCCAATCGGAAAGTGGAAAATTTTTGTTCCTTAGACCCCAGAGAAGGACCCCTGGCAGTGGACGCCTTTATGGTTCCCTGGAGGTTTCCTCTGGCATATGCCTTCCCTCCCATGATCCTGCTCCCAGCGGTGATAAAAAAGATCAGGGCAGACCGGGCCAGAGTGATACTCGTATGTCCCTTTTGGCCCAAAAGACCGTGGTTCCCTTGTCTCCGGAAGATGTCCATATCAGATCCCTGGGTTCTTCCGGAGATTCCGGACCTCCTCACTCAAGGGCCACTTTCCCATCCTCCAACCCCGAGTCTACATTTGACGGCGTGGAATTTGAGAGGGTGTTATTGACCAACAAAGGATTCCCCGCAAATGTAGTGAATACTCTCCTGGCTAGCAGAAAACCTGTTACCACCCGTATTTATGCCAGGACCTGGAGGAAGTTTCTGTCCTTTGCAGAAGTTAAGGTGGAGGAGGGGCCCCCTATTGGGAAAATTCTGGAATTTCTGCAGCGAGGCTTAGAATTAGGTCTCACTACCAGTACCTTGAAAGTACAGGTGTCGGCGTTGGGAGCTTTATTTTCTTCCAATATTGCAGATAACTATTGGATAGGCCGTTTTATAAAAGCTTCCTTTAGGTGTAGACCCATTACCAAAGTAAAGATGTCTCCCTGGGATTTGAATTTTGTCTTAGATGCCTTGACCAGTCCTCCTTTTGAGCCACTAGATTTAGTCTCCCCCAAAATTATTTTCCTAAAGACGGTCCTGTTAGTAGCCCTAACTTCAGCCAGGAGAGTCAGTGACCTACAAGCCCTTTCAATATGCCCTCCATTCACGCAAATTCTGGACGATAGGATTATATTAAAACCTGATCCAGCCTTTCTTCCTAAAGTGGCCACTCGATTCCATAGAACCCAGGAAATAGTTCTCCCAACTTTTTGCTTTCCGCCCAAAAATCAAAAAGAGGAGAGACTTCACACTTTAGACGTTAGGAGGTGCGTACTAAGGTACTTAGAAGTATCACATGGCTTTAGAAAGGATAAGACCCTATTTATTTGCTATCAGGGGGCTAGGAAGGGTTGTAAGGCCTCAAAGGCTACAATCGCTAGATGGATCAAGGAGGCCATTTCCCTCGCATACTCCTCAGGGGATAAAGAGATACCGGAGGGATTGAGGGCGCATTCTACCAGAGCGGTGTCAACCTCCTGGGCGGAGAAGACAGGGCTTTCCATTGAGGAGATTTGTAAGGCTGCCACTTGGTCTTCTCCCTCTACTTTCTATAGGCACTATAGATTGGATCTGGGTGGCTCTGCAGATCTCACTTTCGGGAGAAGGGTACTTCAAGCTGTGGTCCCTCCCTAATTTCCTTCGTCTCTGTAATTCTCTCACGTGGTGCTGTCATGGACGACCGAATAAAGCCTTAGTTACTTACCGGTAACGGGATTTTTAGGAGCCCATGACAGCACCCGTATATTCCCTCCCTTCACTGGTGTTGTGCACTCCTGTAGATTTGATTTCTTTTTGTGCACCCTTGTGGGAAATTGATGAAAAGTAATGTACTTAATGTGATTATGTTTTGTTATAACTAACCTTGGCGGTACTCTCATGCTCTGTTAACTAAACTGAGGCGGAAAGAGAGGGCCGCCCTTTTTAACCTGTAGGTTTCCTGTCCTTGATGGGCGGATCCTCTCTCTCACGTGGTGCTATCATGGGCTCCGAAAAATCCCGTTACCGGTGAGTAACTAAGGCTTTCTTGTTCAAAGGTGGTCTTTTTTCAGCCTTCCTTACCTTGGCCATGTCCCTGAGTATCGCACACCTTGTACTTTTTGATACTCCAGTAACGTTGCAGCTCTGAAATATGGCAAAACTGGTGGCGAATGGCATCTTGGCAGCTTCACGCTTGATTTTCCTCAATTCATGGGCAGTTATTTTGTGCCTTTTTTTAGCCAACACGCTTCTTGCGACCCTGTTGGCTATTTGCCATGAAACGCTTGATTGTTCGGTGATCACGCTTCAAAAGTTTGGAAATTTCAAGACTGCTGCATCCTTCTGCAAGACATCTCACAATTTTGGACTTTTCAGAGCCCGTCAAATCTCTCTTCTGACCCATTTTGCCAAAGGAAAGGAAGTTGCCTAATAATTAAGCACACCTTATATAGGGTGTTGATGTCATTAGTCAACACCCCTCCTCATTACAGAGATGCACATCACCAGATTTACTTAATTGGTAGTTGGCTCTCAAGCCTATGCAGCTTGGAGTAGGACAATATGTATAAAAAGTATCAAAGTGATCAAAATATGCATTTGCCTAATAATTCTGCACGCGGTGTACAATATAGCGTATCATTAAAAGAGTGGTATTTAGGCAAGTATTCAGAAGACAAATTGAGCCCATAGCTTTTTACAGATAAATCAGACATCATATAGAGACAGTTTTACACAAAGCATCCAAATGTCAACTGTTCATTGAGGCCATGAGGGGATACTGTTTTAAGCCGAAATATCCATCTCGTCTCCTTTTGTAAGATAAGACGATCCCAATCGCTACCCCTCTGTGGTCTAGAGACCTTTTCAATGCCCATAAACTTGACTACGTTTTTGTCTCCCTATGGACTTCATTAAAATGTCTTGCAATTGGGGTTTCTCTTTTATACTCAATGTCACCCAGGTGCTCACCTATCCTCCGTCTGAGCTCCTGTTTGGTCTTGCCGATGTATTCAAGACCACTATAGATAGGCCATTATAGATAACCCCCTGCGTATGACAGTTGATGAAGTCCAACACCTGGAATTCTCTATCAAGGTTAGTTCCCCTAAAGCTTTTACCACACTGGATAGAAGAACAAGCAACACATTTACGGCATCTGTAATACCCCTTTACATCTGACTTTAGCCAGGATTCGTGTTTCGAGGCAGAGAAATGACTGTGCACCAGTCTGTCCTGGAGAGCGCGACCCCTCTTATAGGTCACATGAGGGTAACCCCCCCAAGAACGGGGAGATATCACTGTCCATCTCCAGGATTGGCCAGTATTTACCAAGGATATCCTTTGCTTCCTTAGCACCGTTCCCGAAGGTCGTTATGAACCTCACCACTTCTCCATCACCATTCTTTACTCCTGGAGCCAAAAGAGTGGACCGTCTTCTAGATTTACTCCTGTTATAGGCCCTATATATTATCTTATTAGGGTAACCCCTTTCGCGGAACCTGTTCTTAAGGTCAGTGGCTTGCTCCTCAAAGGTCTGATTATTACACATTCTGCAGTATTGATCTGCATCCAGGACCACCACATTGCCTCCTTTGTCTGAGGGTTTTATGACAATGTGGTCGTCCCGCTCCAGACGTCTAATTGCCATCATTTCATTCTTACTGCAGTTATAACGGGAAAAGGTACCCATCTTTTCAGAAGCCAGCAGATCTCTAGTTACCATATTAACAAATACGTCAATGGACGACAAGTCCCCTTGAGTGGGCGGCATTTTTGTGCTCCATTTTTTTCAAATTGGAGAAGGGTCCCAATCCCATTGAGTTTGGCCCTAGAGTTTCCATACTATTAAGGAGACGTACATCCGAGAGTATATCAAAAGGAATACCCAATTCATCCTTTATGGTCCTGCCACATAAAGGATTTGCGCCACCTCAATTTCCTCGCGAAGAGGTGCAAATCTTTTACGTATTCAAAATGGTCAAAATCAGACGTGGAGACAAAGGAGAGTCCCTTATTAAACACAGTTAGCTTGGTGGGGCTCAATACCCTAGATCAGGGTTCCCCAACTCCAGTCCTCAAGGCCCACCAACAGGTCATGTTTTCAGGATTTCCTTAGTATTGCACAGGTGATGGAATTATTGCCTGTGCAGGTGATGCAATTATCACCTGTGTAATACTAAGGAAATCCTAAAAACATGACCTGTTGGTGGGCCTTGAGGACTGGAGTTGGGGAACCCTGCCCTAGATGACAAGTTGAGGACCCTTGAATCTAATTTGGGTATTGCGTTCTCGACAGATTGATCCTGTTCCTCAGGGGATACATAGAGTCTAAAAAATGTGTATTTTGTCCTGTATATTGTTGTCTCCCCCTTCCTGAGCCACGGGCCCATCCCCTCCCTCTATGTCTACCCCTTTTGGATTTGCTTATATTGTTGGTATCTGAGAAGTCAGTATCAGAGAAGAGATATCAGTCTCCTTTTCGGCTGAAAGGGATTTATTGTTTAGGAATAGGTACGCTTTATTATCCTTCAAGTCTTGTGAGTCTCTTAAGTATTGTTTATGTTTCCGTTCCTTTATATGGTACTGGAAACGTTCAATGTCGGCCTAGAGCTTGGTTTCCCTTGTCCCGAAGTCAGTCTCCTGTGAGAATTTTTTAGTTATGTCTATTTGTTCGCTTAGTTTTTCATTTAGAGCCATCAGCGTCTGCCTTTCCTCCTCAAGTAATAATGTCGTTAGCAGTAAAGAGCTGGCTGTTGCTTCCTTTTCCCACCTTGAGATAAAACCTGGGTTCCTATGTCCAAACTTTGCATCTCCCAACATTAGGATATTTTGTCCTTATACACTTTGGTTAGCTCTTTAACCCCTTTACCCCCCAAGGTGGTTTGCACGTTAATGACCAGGCCAATTTTTACAATTCTGACCACTGTCACTTTATGAGATAATTACTCTGGAACGCTTCAACGGATCTCCCTGATTCTGAGAATTTTTTTTCATGACATATTGTACTTCATGATAGTGATAAAATTTCTTCCATATCACTTACATTTATTTGTGAAAAAAATGGAAATTTGGCAAAAATTTTGAAAATTTTGCAATTTTCAAACTTTGAATTTTCATGCCCTTAAACCAGAGAGATATATCACACAAAATAGTTAATAAATAACATTTCCCACATGTCTATTTTACATCAGCACAATTTTGGAACAAAATTTTTTTTTGTTAGGGAGTTATAACGGTTAAAAGTTGACTAGTGATTTCTCATTTTTACAACAACATTTACAAAACCATTTTTTTAGGGACCATATCACATTTGAAGTGACTTTGAGGGGCCTTTATGACAGAAAATACCCAAAAGTGACACCATTCTAAAAACTGCACCCCTCAAGGTGCTCAAAACCACATTCAAGAAGTGTATTAACCCTTCGTGTGCTTCACACCAATTGATTGAACGTTAAAGGAAAAAATGAACATTTAACTTTTTTTCGCTAAAATTTTAGTTTGGACCCCAATTTTTTTATTTTTACAAGGGTACCAGGAGAAATTAGATGCCAAAAGTTATTGTGCAATTTCTACTGAGTACCCTGATACCTCATATGTGAGGGAAAGCCATTGTTTGGGTGCATGGCAGGGCTCGGAAATGAAGGAGCGCCATTTGACGTTTTCAATTAAAAATAAGCTGGAATTGACAGCGGACCCCATGTCAGGTTTGGAGAGCCCCTGATGTGCCTAAACATTGGAATCCCCCCACAAGTGACCCCATTTTGGAAACTAGACCCCTCAGGGAACTTATTTAGATGTGTGGTGAGCGCTTTGAACCTTCAAGTGTTTTGCAAAGGTTTATGACGTTGATCCAAAATCTTTTTTTTTCACAAAAATTATCTTTTAGCCGCAATATTTTTTATTTTCACGAGGGTACTAGGAGAAATTGGACCCCAGAAGTTGTTGTACAATTTCTCCTGAGTATGCTGATACCTCATATGTGGGGGAAAGCCATTGTTTGGGCGCACAGCAGGGCTCGTAAGGGAAGAAGCGCCAATTGACGTTTTGAATGTAAAACTCGCTGGAATTGACAGCGGACCCCATGTCGCGTTTGGAGAGCCCCTGATGTGCCTAAACAGTGGTAATGCCCAATAAGTGCCCCCTTTTTTTATACTAGACCCCCAATGAATTTATCTAGATGTGTGGTGAGCCCATTGAACCCCCAGGTGCTTCACAGAAAAGTATAATGTTGACTTGTGAAAATAAAAAAAAAACATTTTTTCCACAAAAAAAAGCTAAAGAAAATATTTTCACAAGGGTACCAGGAGAAATTTCACCCCATAATTTGTTGTGCAATTTCTCCTGAGTACGTTGATACCCCATGTGGTTGAGAAAACTACTGTTTGGGCGCATGTCAGGACCCGGAAGGGAAGGAGTGACTCTTTGGAATTCAGACTTTGATGGAACGGCCTGCGGGCCTCATATCACGTTCTCAGAGCCCCTGATGTGCCTAAACAGTGGAAATGCCCAATAAGTGCCCCCTTTTTGAAAGCGATAGCTGATTTTTGAATTTTATAATGTAGTGTCATACGTCAGTTGTGTAGGACAACCTGACGAACACTACACAACTAACGTATGACAACCTGACAAACACTACACAACTGACCTATGACAACCTGACGAACACTACGTCAGCTGTGTAGTGTTCATCAGGTTGTTATACGTCAGAAATTAATTTAGTAGTCCATGGAAGTATGGTACCTTTTGAAGCAGTCTTTCATGCACAGGCCAGGTTTGTCGGGGCAGTTGTCACATTGATAAATTGTGTCCTTGCGTATTTCCCTTTTATAACACACTCGGCACCTCTTTTATGACTTACCTTTTTTTCCGCTGGGAGGGATCTCCCCTGGGAAATGCTGGCCTGGTACAATTCGAGGTCCTTCAGTTCTGGAAGTACTGGGGCCTGGTCCGTCACCGCTGCCAAATATTAGGGCCTTGATAACTGTCTCCTGGAAGTGAAGGTACGACGTAGAAGTAAACTCTAAACTTGTGAGTGTTCCCTGTGTACACAGTTTATACAGCTTGATTCCGTACCTGGCCCTCTTACTGGGCAAGTACTGCCGGAATCCAAGCCGCCCCTTAAAAGCGATTAAGGACTCATCCACACAGATGTCCCTTTGGGGCATGGACACTTCAGAAAACTTGTTGTTGAAGTGTTCGATGACCGGCCGAACTTTGAAAAGATCAAAGTTCGGGTCATCACGTGCAGGACAGTTTGCATTATCTTAGTAATGCAAGAAGTTGTGGACGGCCTGAAAACGTTTCCGGATCATGACCATTCAGAACACTGGAGTGTTATTCAAAGGGTCAACACTCCAGTATTGACGAAGTTCTGGCTTCTTCAGGATCCCCATATGAAGGACCAGGCCCCAAAACTTCATCATTTCTACTGCATCTACAGGAGACCAGTTCCAAAAATTGATGAGCATTTAAATTAGTTTGGCCCACCATGAGGTTTACAAAATCCTCAGAGAAAAAGACTTTGAAAAAGTCTATTTCTGTGTGGCTGGTGGTGTCAAACTTGATTCCTGATTCCACGAAATCAGGAATCAGTGGCTCATAATTTTCGAGGGGCAAGGTCCATATGGGATCAGTAGTGGGAGGCGCTGGATCATCTTCTCTCCTGCGACGACTGCAGGGCGGTCCAGCAGCACCTGAGGAGGAAGAGGAGGAGGAGGAAGAAGAAGAGGAGGAGGAGGAAGACGACGAGGAGTCGGAAAAATAAAGAAATGTGGGATCCTCGCCCTCGCTGTCAGTGTCGGAGGTAAGAAAAGCGTATGCCTCCTCCGCTGAATAGTGAGTTTTGGATGAGCGGGACATTTTTTGTTATGTATGTGGTGCGTGTGTGTTAGTACTTTATTTAGAGTGTGTGGAAAAAGGAACTACTGTATGTGGTGCAAACAGCGAGCATGAGTGTGGATTGGTGAACTATGTCACCGATCAACACTCGGTGGCTGCTGCATGTGCGCACGGATGTGTGGGGAGTGGGAAGAGGGGAATTGAGGTGGATGAGAGGAGATCAGAGATGGACTTACCAAAGTCTTCTCTGTTCTTCTTTCAGCAGCAGGACCGGAGCAGGAGACGTATTAGTACGTCATATCTTTAATGCGGCACGGCGACCGAAGTCGCGGTCATCGCAATAAATTTCCGGCGCAATCTTACCTCTGGGTAGATGGCGCCGTCATCCCAGGGGGTGTCACCGCCCCCCCGCACCAGCAATCGCTGTGATTGGATGTTCAAATCCAATCACAGCATTTGTCACTGTTTCCGGCAATGTGATTGCCGAAACCGTGATCTGCAGCCTAGGATCGGTGTTCCTAAGAGCAACCCCAATTGCAAGACATGTTAATGAAGTCCATGGGGGAGACAAAAACGTGATCAAGTTTATGGGCATTGAAAAGGTCCCTAGACCACAGAGGGGCGTCTTATCTCACAAAAGGAGGCGAGATGGATATTTCGGCTTAAAACAGTATCCCCTCATGGCCTCAATGAACAGTTGACATTTGGATGCTTTGTGTAATACTATGTCAACCTGTCTCTATATGATGTCTGATTTTTCTGTAAAAAGCTATGGGCTCTAGGCACTCTTCTTGTCTTCTGAATACTTGTCTAAATACCACTCTTTTAATGATACGCTAAATTGTATATATAGTGAACATAAAAAAACCCTCCCCCACTCCTAATAAAGGGATTATTTTCCTTTTTATCTTACCCATCACCCCCTTCCTTATCCTATGACGATACTACAGACAGTATCCTTTATTCCTACATCATGCACAATGGACACTACATACATCATGAGTTTTAATATCAGTGTTATGATTGGGTTTGGGATGCCCTCATCATCTCCCACCTCGACTACTGCAACCTCCTGTTCTGTGGCCTCCCTTCTAACACTCGTGCACCCCTCCAATCTATCCTAAATAGTGTTGAGCGAGTATGTTCTATTAACCCTTTCGGCGAGTATGCTCGGGCCGAGCTCCGAGTATTTATAGCTGCTCAGTGACATGGTTGAATCGCTGTGTGCATGATTTGCGACTGTTTGACAGTTTTATTACATGTGAGGAATGTCTATTTCTTACACATTCCTCACATGTAATAAAGCTGTCAAACAGTTGCAAATCATGCACACGGGAGCGATTCAACCACATCACCGAGCAGCTATAAATACTCGAAACTCGGACAGAACATACTCGCTCAACCCTAACCCTAAACTCTGCTGGCCAACTAATGCACCTGTCACCCTGGTATTCCCCGGCTTCTTTCCTCTGTCAATCTCTGCACTGGCTCCCCATTGCCCAGAGACTCCAGTTCAAAACCCTAACTTTGGCATACAAAGCCATCCAAAACCTGTCTCCTACATACATCTGTGACCTAGTCTCCCGGCACTTACCTGCACGCAACCTCCGATCCTCACAAGATCTCCTTCTCTTCTCTTCTCTCCTCTTACTACTTCTTCCCACAATCGCATACATTTCTCCTGTGCATCTCCCCTACTTTGGAACTCTCTACCCCAACATATCAAACTCTTGCCTACCATGGAAACCTTCAAAAGGAACCTGAAGACCCACCTCTCCCAACAAGTGTACAATCTGCAGTAACCCTAGCTCCACCATATCGCTGCACAACCATCTCTACCCTCACCTACTGTATCATCACCCATCCCTCGCGGGCAGAGTCCTCTCTCCTCCTGTACCAGTCGGTGACTCGTTTTTGTTCAAGATTATTGTACTTGTTGTTTTCTATGTGTACTCTTTTTCACATGTAAAGCACCATGGAATAAATGGCGCTATAATAATAACTAATAATAATTATGCTATTTGTACTCTGGATCAAAAAAGCTGTATTGGCAGCTTTTGGCATCCCCTGAGGGCAGGACCGCCATCAGGGCATTACTGCCCTTACTGCCACGGGGCCCCTCCAGCTGCTTACTGGGCCCCAGGGAACTGAACTTGCATCCTCGCTCGGACGCAGGTTCACTTTAAAGCTATTGCCATGCGGGAGTCTTCCCGCACAGCAATAGTTAACGGCCACCAGCCAGTCACAGGCCGGCAGCTGACGTCACGCGCACGTCGCTAGCGTATGACATGAGTTCCGGCCTGTGACTGGCTAGTGACGCTCTTCACAACAGGAGGAAGGAGTGTCGTCGCTGGAGCAGCAGTGTAACATACCTGGCGGCGTCCTTGCATGGTGGTCCATCTCCCACTGTGCAAGAGGGCGCACTTGATCTCCTGTCCAGAATGTCTCTCTGGCTTCCCTCCATGCTGTCTGTTTGTGTCTGTTTCTGCTGCTTAAGGGCGGCGCCCGATCACTTCCTGCCTTTTGTACCTGCTGTGGGTCACACCCCTTGTGCGTCCTCAGCCTATTGCTGTCTGTCACTTGGTATATAGCTCAGCAGCTCCCTTCTATCCCTGCCTGAGCATAGTGTTTCCTTCAGTGTGTGCTTGCACTCTGAAGGTGCCAGGTCCCGTCTCTTGTCTCCTGCTTTTTTATCAGTTCCCGTGTCTGAACTGAGTCCTGTATGTCTCCTGCTTTGCGGTATCAGCTCCCGTGTCTGAACTGTGTCCTGTATGTCTCCTGCTTTGCGGTATCAGCTCCCGTGTCTGAACTGAGTCCTGTATGTCTCCTGCTTTGCGGTATCAGCTCCCGTGTCTGAACTGAGTCCTGTATGTCTCCTGCTTTGCGGTATCAGCTCCCGTGTCTGAACTGACTCCTTTCTGTGTTCTCTTGTCTGTCCTGTCTGAACACGCTCCTAGCCTGTTCCTCTCGCCTTCTAGTGGCCGATTTCCTAGACCCGCTCCTGTGTCTGGTCTGTCCTGTCTGAACACGCTCCTTGCCCGTTCGTTCCGCCTCTCTGGGGGCCGTATTCCCAGACCCGCTCCTGTATCCCTCTGCAGTGTCGGTCTCCTCCGTACACTCAGTTCCAGTCTGAACTCTCTCCTGTCCTTTACCTGTTTTGCCTCTATGTCCGTTCCCTTCCTTTTTCTGCAGAGTCTGAACTCGTACCTAACTCCTGCTTGTTGTCTCTGCAAGTACTGTGTGAGTATCTGGCTTTGTCTTTCCCTTCCTGTCTGTTCCGTGTGTACAGAGCCCTGTCCTCCCTGCTCAGCCTTGTCTGCACTCTAGCTGTGCTTGCCTGTAACCCTCTGCCTGTATTGTTCCTGAGTCCCGGTGTGTACTGGGTCCTATCCCGCCTGTGTTCCTACCTGCTAGTGCCTCCCTGTCTGCACTCTAGCTGTGCTTGCCTTTACCCCCCTGCCTGCATACCCGCCTGCCTGCATACCAGTCGTGCCTGCCTATACCCACCAGTCTGTGTGCCAGCCTACCAGCCTGTTCCTGTATTCCCCTGTGTGGGTCAACAGCCGTGTCCGGGGTCTGTCCTGGAGTAGCACCTGGTCCCTCTGCTCGGTTCCTCCTTGGTGCACTGGCGTCGTATGCCGTCGTGCGACCCTGGTCGGATCGGGTGAATACTTAGTCACGCCCCTCCAGGCATTCACTCTCCGGCACGGTCCAGTGGAATCACTACCAATCACACGCACACGCCGCTTAGCCCGGGCGTGTGCATAACAGCATGCTCAGGCCATGGTTCCCGTTGAGCCCCACGGCCTTCGCTCTTTGAGAAGTTTTTCCAGCGAATACATGCATTAAAATAAATAAATAAATTTTTTCCCCCCTTTAGCTGAGTTCCAGGCGAATTACGCACCCGTCCAGGTGGATCTATCAGCTCTCGTTCCTGCGGATCCGCCACGTTACTATGGGGATCCAAGACAGTGTCGTGCATTTGTGGAGCAATGCATGCTACACTTTAAGGCCTACCCTCTCTATTTTCCTTCCGATTGGGCTAAAGTGGCCTTTATGATTGACTACCTAGCGGGTGATGCCTTGAAATGGGTCACCCCCCTATGGGAAGCATGGGATCCTGTCATCCTTGACCTGCAGGCCTTCCTGGTGGCCTTTCGTATGGTCTTCGAGGACCCTAACTCTGAAGCCCCTGCTGAAGCTTCACTTCCCAATATCCCGGAGCAGCCCCGACGGGTAATGTGTGTGGGTAGCGCAATAGTCCTCCAGCCCAATGAGACTACTGCCCACCCAGAATCCTCACAGGGTGACTACGCTTTCCGGAATACTTCTCTCAACCTCAAGAGGCAGTCCAGACGTGCTAGACTTAGAGGCAAGCCGTCACGCCAGGGTCTGTCCTCCCTGAGACCTCCTGACCCCAACCTTGAAGTCCCTACTGAAGCTTCATCTCCCTGTATCCCGGAGAAACCCCAATGGGTAATGTGCGTGGGTAGTGCACCAGTTCTCCTGGCCGAAGAGACTTCTGCCCATCCAGACTCCACACAGGAGAACTTCCTGCACCCGGCATCAGATGCTTCTTTCTCTTTAACCGGTGTGCATGTCCAAGGATGCTCCAAAGCTGTGGTTACCTCAGAGTCTGTGCACCTCTACTACCTGGCGGAGGATCCCCTGTTGCCTCCTGAACCCTCCGGGATACCACTCGATGACAAATGGAGAGAGACTTCTCTACACCCGGTACTCAATACTTTGTCCGCTTCGTCCTGTGAGCCTGACAATGGGTACCCCAAAGTGGTAGTTACCTCCGAGTCTCTACACCCCTCCGACCAGGCGGAGGACCTCCAGTTGTCTCCTGAACCCTTCGGGGTGCTACCTGGTAGCGAAAGGACAGAGACTCTCCTATACTCTGTACCTGATACCTCGCTCGCTTCGTCCAGTGAGTCCAACTTAGTGTACTCCGAAGCAGAGGTTACTCCTGAGTCTCTACACCCCTCCGACCAGGCGGAGGACCTCCAGTTGTGTTCAGAATCCTTCGGGGTGCCACCTGGTGGTGAATGGACAGAGACTTTCCTATATCCTGGATCTGATACCTCGCTTGCTTCGTCCAGTGAGTCCGACCTAGTGTACTCTGAAGCAGAGGTTACCCGTGAGTCTCTACACCCCTCTGACCAGGCGGAGGACCGCCAGCTGTCTCCAGAACCCTTCGGGGTGCCACCTGGTGGTGAATGGACAGAGACTTTCCTATACTCGGTACCCGATACCTCGCCTGCTTCCTCCAGTGAGTCCGACCTAGTGTACTCTGAAGCAAAGGTTACCCGTGAGTCTCTACACCCCTCTGACCAGGCGGAGGTCCGCCAGCTGTCTCCAGAACCCTTCGGGGTGCCACCTGGTGGTGAATGGACAGAGACTTTCCTATACTCGGTACCCGATACCTCGCCTGCTTCCTCCAGTGAGTCCGACCTAGTGTACTCTGAAGCAGTTGTTTTCTCTGAGCCTCTGCACTCTTCTGACCCGGCGGAGGACCTCCAGTTGTTTCCTGAATCCTCCGGGATATCACCAGATAACAAAGAGACAGTGACTTTTCCTCATTATGTACCTGATAACCCGTCTATTTCTTCCTGTGAGCTTGACAAGATGTACGTCGAAGCAGAGATTACCCTTAAGTCTCTGTCCCCCTCCAACCCAGTGAACGACTGGCCCTCGAATTCCCTGCGGAAGATTCTGGCAGGCCTGAAGAAGAGGGGGCGTAAGGGGGGAGGTACTGTAACATACCTGGCGGCGTCCTTGCATGGTGGTCCATCTCCCACTGTGCAAGAGGGCGCACTTGATCTCCTGTCCAGAATGTCTCTCTGGCTTCCCTCCATGCTGTCTGTTTGTGTCTGTTTCTGCTGCTTAAGGGCGGCGCCTGATCACTTCCTGCCTTTTGTACCTGCTGTGGGTCACACCCCTTGTGCGTCCTCAGCCTATTGCTGTCTGTCACTTGGTATATAGCTCAGCAGCTCCCTTCTATCCCTGCCTGAGCATAGTGTTTCCTTCAGTGTGTGCTTGCACTCTGAAGGTGCCAGGTCCTGTCTCTTGTCTCCTGCTTTTTTTATCAGTTCCCGTGTCTGAACTGAGTCCTGTATGTCTCCTGCTTTGCGGTATCAGCTCCCGTGTCTGAACTGTGTCCTGTATGTCTCCTGCTTTGCGGTATCAGCTCCCGTGTCTGAACTGAGTCCTGTATGTCTCCTGCTTTGCGGTATCAGCTCCCGTGTCTGAACTGAGTCCTGTATGTCTCCTGCTTTGCGGTATCAGCTCCCGTGTCTGAACTGACTCCTTTCTGTGTTCTCTTGTCTGTCCTGTCTGAACACGCTCCTAGCCTGTTCCTCTCGCCTTCTAGTGGCCGATTTCCTAGACCCGCTCCTGTGTCTGGTCTGTCCTGTCTGAACACGCTCCTTGCCCGTTCGTTCCGCCTCTCTGGGGGCCGTATTCCCAGACCCGCTCCTGTATCCCTCTGCAGTGTCGGTCTCCTCCGTACACTCAGTTCCAGTCTGAACTCTCTCCTGTCCTTTACCTGTTTTGCCTCTATGTCCGTTCCCTTCCTTTTTCTGCAGAGTCTGAACTCGTACCTAACTCCTGCTTGTTGTCTCTGCAAGTACTGTGTGAGTATCTGGCTCTGTCTTTCCCTTCCTGTCTGTTCCGTGTGTACAGAGCCCTGTCCTCCCTGCTCAGCCTTGTCTGCACTCTAGCTGTGCTTGCCTGTAACCCTCTGCCTGTATTGTTCCTGAGTCCCGGTGTGTACTGGGTCCTATCCCGCCTGTGTTCCTACCTGCTAGTGCCTCCCTGTCTGCACTCTAGCTGTGCTTGCCTTTACCCCCCTGCCTGCATACCCGCCTGCCTGCATACCAGTCGTGCCTGCCTATACCCACCAGTCTGTGTGCCAGCCTACCAGCCTGTTCCTGTATTCCCCTGTGTGGGTCAACAGCCGTGTCCGGGGTCTGTCCTGGAGTAGCACCTGGTCCCTCTGCTCGGTTCCTCCTTGGTGCACTGGCGTCGTATGCCGTCGTGCGACCCTGGTCGGATCGGGTGAATACTTAGTCACGCCCCTCCAGGCATTCACTCTCCGGCACGGTCCAGTGGAATCACTACCAATCACACGCACACGCCGCTTAGCCCGGGCGTGTGCATAACAAGCAGCAAGGTAAGGAGGAATGTTTTTTCTTTTTGGAGATATGGGGTGCAGAGCTATGATGTGGGGGTGTGAGCTGAGACATGGGGGGTGTGAGGTGAAACACTGGGCGGTGAGCTGAGACATGGGGGGGTGAACTGAGACATGGGGGGTAAGATGAGACATGGGGTGCAGAGCTGAGACATGGGGGTGAGCTGAGACATGGGGGGTAAGATGAGACATGGGGTGCAGAGCTGAGACATGGGGGTGAGCTGAGACATGGGGTGCAGAGCTGAGACACGGAGGGGTGAGCTGAGACACGGAGGGGTGAGCTGAGACATGGGGGGTGAGCTGAGACATGGGGGGTGAGATGAGACATGGGGTGCAGAGCTGAGACACGGAGGGGTGAGCTGAGACACGGAGGGGTGAGCTGAGACATGGGGGGGTGAGCTGAGACATGGAGGGTGAGATGAGACATGGGGTGCAGAGCTCTTCACAACAGGAGGAAGGCGTGTCGTCGCTGGAGCAGCAGCAAGGTAAGGAGGAATGGTTTTTTTTTTGGAGATGGGTGCAGAGCTATGACGTGGGGGTGTGAGCTGAGACATGGGGGGTGTGAGGTGAAACACTGGGGGGTGAGCTGAGACATGGGGGGGTGAACTGAGACATGGGGGGTAAGATGAGACATGGGGTGCAGAGCTGAGACATGGGGGTGAGCTGAGACATGGGGTGCAGAGCTCAGACATGGGGTGCAAAGCTGAGACACGGAGGAGTGAGCTGAGACACGGAGGGGTGAGCTGAGACATGGAGGGCAGAGCGGAGACATGGGGTGCAGAGCGGAGACATGGGGTGAGATGAGACATGGGGTGCAGAGTGGAGACATGGGGTGCAGAGCGGAGACATGGGGGGGAGAGCGGAGACATGACATGAGGGCAGGATGAAATAAAATGGGGGCAGGATGTGGGACATTATTACTGTAAGGGATATTTAAGGGATATTATTACTGCTGTGATGTATTTTATTTTTGAGGATACTGTTTTCAGTGGGGAGGGGGGTCATGTTACTGTGCAGGGCGACACTATGTCACTTTTTTTCTTTATCTGGTGTAGTATAGAAATTGGGGAAAAAGTGGGGAATGTGGTCTGGAAACTGCTGTAGATACAGTACAGACAAAAAGTTTGGACACACCTTCTCATTTAAAGATTTTTCTGTATTTTCATGACTATGAAAATTGTACATTCACACTGAAGGCATCAAAACTATGAATTAACACATGTGGAATTATATACTTAACAAAAAAGTGTGAAACAACTGAAAATATGTCTTACATTCTAGGTTCTTCAAAGTAGCCACCTTTTGCTTTGATGACTGCTTTGCACACTCTTGGCATTCTCTTGATGAGCTTCAAGAGGTAGTCACCGGAAATGGTTTTCACTTCACATGTGTGCCCTGTCAGGTTTAATAATTGGGATTTCTTGCCTTATAAATGGAGTTGGGACCATCAGTTGTGTTGTGCAGAAGTCAGGTGGATACACAGCTGATAGTCCTACTGAATAAACTGTTAGAATTTGTATTATGGCAAGAAAAAAGCAGCTAAGTAAAGAAAAATGAGTGACCATCATTACTTTAAGAAATGAAGGTCAGTCAGTCCGAAAAATTGGGCAAACTTTGAAAATGTCCCCAAGTGCAGTTGCAAAAACCATCAAGCGCTACAAAGAAACTGGCTCACATGAGGACCGCCCCAGGAAAGGAAGACCAAGAGGCACCTCTGCTTCTGAGGATAAGTTTATCTGAGTCACAAGCCTCAGAAATCACAGGTTAACAGCAGCTCCGATTAGAGACCAGGTCAATGCCACACAGAGTTCTAGCAGCAGACACATCTCTACAACAACTGTTAAGAGGAGACTTTGTGCAGCAGGCCTTAATGGTAAAATAGCTGCTAGTAAACCACTGCTAAGGACAGGCAACAAGCAGAAGAGACTTGTTTTTGGCTAAAGAACACAAGAAATGGACATTAGACCAGTGGAAATCTGTGCTTTGGTCTGATGAGTCCAAATTTGAGATCTTTGGTTCCAATCTTTGTGCGACGCAGAAAAGGTGTACGGATGGACTCTACATGCCTGGTTCCCACCGTGAAGCATGGAGGAGGAGGTGTGATGGTGTGGGGGTGCTTTGCTGGTGACACTGTTGGGGATTTATTCAAAATTGAAGGCATACTGAACCAGCATGGCTACCACAGCATCTTGCAGCGGCATGCTATTCCATCCGGTTTGCGTTTAGTTGGACCATCATTTATTTTTCAACAGGACAATGACCCCAAACACACCTCCAGGCTGTGTAAGGGCTATTTGACCAAGAAGGAGAGTGATGGGGTGCTACGCCAGATGACCTGGCCTCCACAGTCACCAGACCTGAACCCAATCGAGATGGTTTGGGGTGAGCTGGACCGCAGAGTGTAGGCAAAAGGGCCAACAAGTGCTAAGCATCTCTGGGAACTCCTTCAAGATTGTTGGAAGACCATTTCCGGTGACTACCTCTTGAAGCTCATCAAGAGAATGCCAAGAGTGTGCAAAGGAGTCATCAAAGCAAAAGGTGGCTACTTTGAAGAACCTAGAATATAAGACTTATTTTCAGTTGTTTCACACTTTTTTGTTAAGTATATAATTCCACATGTGTTAATTCATAGTTTTGATGCCTTCAGTGTGAATGTACAATTTTCATAGTCATGAATATACAGAAAAATCTTTAAATGAGAAGGTGTGTCCAAACTTTTGGTCTGTACTGTAACTGTATGTTATTTTCTGCAGACAAGTGTCCTGGATTGAAGAGATGATGGCGGTCTGTGTTGGATGCACAAGAAAAGCGAAGATGAAGGACTTCATCTAGAAGATGTCACCTGTGAGTCAGTGTGTTACCTGTACACTGACACTATACACTCTGTACAGAGCTTCTGTATAATGTCACTGGTGTTCCCTGTATTACCTGTACACTGACACTATACACAGAGCTCCTGTGTATAATGTCACTGGTGATCATTGTATTACATGTACACTGACACTATATACAGAGCACCTGTGTATAATGTCACTGGTGATCATTGTATTACCTGTACACTGACACTATACACTGTATATTATGTGCAGAGCTCATGTGTATAATGGCACTTATGGTAATATTAGTATTTTTTTTTTTTATTAATGATCAGTATTGTAGTAGTCAGTCACTATGTGACGGTAATATGTGGTCCGGCCATGGTGTGGCGGTATTTGTTCCTTGTATGTGACATTATTCAGTCACTACGTGGTGGTAATACATGGTCTGGTTATGGTATGGCTGTATTTGTTCCTTGTATGTGGTGTTATTTGGTCACTATGTGGTGGTAATATATGGTCTGGTCATGGTGTGGTGGTATTCCTTGTATGTGGAATTATTCGGTCACTATGTGGTCTGGTAATGGTGTCGTAGTATTTGTCCCTTGTACGTGGTATTATTGGTCATTTTTAAAAAATTTATGTGACACATTCCCTTAAAGAAATATATACTTAAAAAGAGTATTGGGTATTATAAGAAATGTTTAAGAGGTTAGAGTAGAGTAGAATCCGGCAAGAAGAGTCTACCTTGTCCTGGTAGCGGCTTAAGAAATCTTTTGGCCAAAACAAAAGCTGCTGGCTATGTATGTGATATGATGTTTGATGGAAACTGTTTAATGTGTGATTGGTGAGGACGTGGTGCAGAAGTGGAGTTTTTCCAAGACTCAGCGGTGGGGCTCTGGAAGGTTTAAGGGATGGAGGCGGAGTGGGGTGGAGCCTGGAGCGGAATCTCAGGGGGGCCCAAAAATTTTGCCAGTATGGGGCCCTGAAATTCCTAGTGGCAGCCCTGCCTGAGGGTATTGTCTTTGCTTTTGGTTTTGCCTCCCATTGAATTCAATGAGGTTCGGATATGTTCGGCAAACATCAGGAAAGGTTCGCTCATCTCTAGTTATCACTTATCCATAGCATACGTGATATCTTATTAACCACTCTGACCACTGAGACCTGCACCACTCAGCAAAAAATGGCACCTTTATCACCTTTAGATGAAGCGGTAATACACATTCTTGACCGCTGTTCCATTCATTCTCTATGGGGATGCTGAGCCCCATAGAGACTGAATGGAGCAACAGTTGGGTGTCTCACCTGCCACTCCATTTTGAATCTGTGACAAAAGTGCCTCATCAGTGATAAAAATTACTTGTTCTGCAGATTTTGTGTGGGTCCCCACGGTGAGACACCTACAAATCAGCAAGGAATCACCTTTCCGGTAGGTAGGTGCTAACTTATTTTCACTGAACTCTTAACTACTTGGGTAATATAACAACATTGGACTACAGCATACAGTAAACACATTTTATACAGGCAAATAAGTATACACTAAGTGGCATTAGTGATGAGCAAGCACTAAAATGTTCGGGTACTCGTTGCTCGGGTCGAGCAAATTGGAATACTCGGGTGCTCGACCCGAGCAACGAGCCCAATGTAAGTCTATGGGAAACTCGAGCATTTTTCAGGCGGCTCCCCCCGGCGGTCTGCAGAGGGCCTAAAAATTGCCCAAATCGATGTGAACAGTGCCCAAATGACATGGGAACAGCATGGGGAACACCCCTGGAAGCATCTCTGACTCCCAGATCACTGCTGTCAGCAACGTTGTCAGAGTATTACGCCACTTTTACGGACTCACAATAAAACATACAAAAACAAAACCAAAATGGATTTTCCTGGGAAATATGTTAAGGAACATCCTTTCTAGGGTAATGACTTGTATATAAGGCAAAATAAATAACCAAAAACAAAAATACTCCTCCACAACTTGGGCTATGTTCACACGTAGCGTTTTTGATGCTTTTTTGCACTTTTGAATTGCTTTCAACAAAGACAAATGCATTCACCAGGAAATGTCATTTTAACATTTTACAACCTTATCTGGCCATGGGGTGTGTGACACATCATCAGACACATGCATACAGTGCTGAAAAGACATGGGAACAGCATGGGGAAGACCTCTGGAAGCATCTCTGACTCCCAGGTCACTGCCTAAAAGTGTGCCCATCATAAGTGATCCTTGGCGCATGTGAAGATGCCTCCCGCCATGCACCTGTCATTGCAGACTTGCAACAATCGCCGTCCACGCCTTGTCCCACTGCAGGGTTCAGTTGTCCCTACCCCATTCCTTGGAATGCAAACGCAAGTATGCAGGCAGCCACCCACAGGCTGCAATACTATACTGCCAAATTTTTGACAGCTGCTTTCACTTCAGATGTGGCCTTTTAGGCTCGTGGAGGCTGAAGCTTTTCACAACCTCATGCTGGCGGCAGCCGGATGTCCATACTCGGTCCCCAGCCACCACTATATTTCCCGGTATCGCCTCCGCCTTCCACAAGCATGTGTCCCACAACATTACCTGTGCCCTCCCCAGTGCACTTACTGGGAAGGACCGCCTAACCACAAACACGTGGACAGGTGAATGTGGCCAGGGACGGTATGGAGCCAGTCCACAACTTTTTTTGCTAAGAGTTGTATTTAGCACGGTGAAAGGACTGGCATAGAGGGAAACCATATCTACCCTGTGTGT
The DNA here is from genome assembly GCF_046119375.1 of Phyllobates terribilis. Classification (NCBI taxonomy): domain Eukaryota; kingdom Metazoa; phylum Chordata; class Amphibia; order Anura; family Dendrobatidae; genus Phyllobates; species Phyllobates terribilis. The sequence goes on along the minus strand of NW_027362761.1, from coordinate 21,433,686 downwards.
CATTTCTCTCAGGAAGTCCTGTAATTGAGCTTGTTGCAGAAGCAATGGCAGCCCATCCAACATCAACTTGCAATTGTCGGTGGTGCTTTGACACACACACAATCTTTCTTTGCGCATTTAATTTCTTGAGTACAGAGTTGGACAATGGCCTGATCTGTAATGCGTTTTGAAAAATAACATGCATAAACATGGCCAATCCACATTAAAAAAGCAGCCATAGATTGTCTGGGAACCTTCCCCCACACTTTTCTTAGCCAGGGCTGCTTTTCGGCAGGGTTGGACGGGCTCACCAGAGAACCGGAGACTCCACCGGCGGGCCCTGGCTTTTCCTTCAGGATAGTTCAAAGTGCCAGGGTGAGGCCATGATGATGATAGAGGCCACCATCTGCTTAGTTTTCTGTTACTTGGAATGCAAGTGCAAGTATGCAGCCTGCCACCCACCCACCCACAGGCCGCAACACTAAACTGCCAGATTTCTGAGCAGTTCTTTGCACTTGAAATATGGCCTTTTAAGCTCGTGGAGGCGGAAGCTTTTCACAACCTTATGCCGGAGGCGGCCTGGTGTCCATACTCGGTCCCTAGCGGCCACTACATTTCCCGGTATCGCCTCTGCCTTCCACAAGCATGGGTCCCACAACATTACCCGTGCCCTCCCCAGTGCACTCACTGGGAAGGACCGCCTAACCACAAACACGTGGACAGGTGAATATGGCCAGGGACGGTACGGAGCCAGTCCACAACTTTTTTTGCCCACAACTTTTTTTGCTAAGAGTTGTATTTAGCTCGGTGAAAGGACTGGCATAGAGGGAAACCGTATCTACCCGGCATGTCATTTCTCCCAGGAAGTCCTGTAATTGAGCTTGTTGCAGAAGCAATGGCAGCCGTCCAACATCAACTCGCACTTGTCAGTGGTGCTTTGACACACACACATCTTTCTTTGCGCATTTAATTTCTTGAATACAGAGTTGGACAATGGCCTGATCTGTAATGCGTTTTGAGAAATAACATACATAAGCATGGCCGATCCACATTAAAAAAGCTGCCATAGAGCGTCCGGGAACCTTCCCCCACACTTTTCTTAGCCAGGGCTGCTTTTCAGCAGGTTTGGACGGGCTCACCAGAGAACCGGAGACTCCTCCGGCGGGCCCTGGCTTCTCCTTCAGGAGAGTTCATAGTGCCGAGGTGAGGCCATGATGATGATAGAGGCCACCATCTGCTTAGTTTTCTGTTACTTGGAATGCAAGTGCAAGTATGCAGAGCCTGCCACCCACCCACCCACCCACAGGCCACAACACTAAACTGCCAGATTTCTGAGCAGCTCTTTGCACTTGAAATAAGGCTTTTTAAGCTCGTGGAGGCGGAAGCTTTTCACAATCTCATGCCGGCGGCGGCGGGTGTCCTTATTCGGACCCCAGCCGCCACTATATTTCCCGGTATCGCCTCCGCCTTCCACAAGCACGGGTCCCACAGCATTACCCGTGCCCTCCCCAGTGCACTTACTGGGAAGGACCGCCTAACCACAAACACGTGGACAGTTGAATGTGGCCAGGGACGTTACGGAGCCAGTCCACAACTTTTTTTGCTGAGAGTTGTATTTAGCTCAGTGAAAGGACTGGCATAGAGGGAAACCGTACCTACCCTGCGTGTCATTTCTCCCAGGAAGTCCTCTAAAGCTGCTTGCACTTGAAATGTGACCTGAACATTACTGCTGGTACTTTTTTGTGGGAATTTGCTTGCCTCCTACCAGCCTAGAATATTTCCAGCAAACTATGGTACGACGCCATGGTATTAGCACTGCCCCCATTACCAGTAGCGAAGCCATCTCCAATTTCCTTCTCAGGAATTTTATTTGGTAGACTGAGTGGCTGCACAAATACATTTTCTCACAAAGGAGCTGAAGATAGAGTGGCAGTAGGTGCAAGTTTCTCCAGCCTGTTAGATATTAGAGGGTGAACGGCAGCACATTGGATCAGTGGTTAGCACTAGTGTTGAGCCACCCCTGTAGTGTTCGGGTTCGGTTCGGTTCGTCGAACACCGGGATGTTCGAGGAACTGTTCGTCGAACACCTTAGAACACCGTCGAACACCGTTAAAACCAATGGCAGGCAAACAAAAACACATAGAAACACATAGAAAACACCTGCAAAGGTGTCCAAAAGCTGACAAACTGCTCAGAAGACACTCTCTTTAAAAAAGCCGGCCGGTAAATTCAGCAGCGGCATACACCGGTACCCGACAATTTAGACAAGAAGGAATAGAGCTTCACACATAGATTAGATAGATAGAAACATGTCAGTCACACATATAAGAAGCACAGTGACAGTGTTGGTTACTGCACTTGTCATTTAGTGTAAAGGATTTATTAAAAAAAATATTAGTGTTTTCATGCACCGTCTCTTTAAAAAAGCCGGCCGGCAATTCAGCATCTGTACCCGACAATTTAGAACAGAAAGAATAGAGCTTCACACATAGATTAGATAGATAGAAACATGTCAGTCACATATATAATAAGTACAGTGATAGTGTTGCTTACTGTACTTGTCATTTAGTGTAAAGGATTTATTTAAAAAAATAATAGTGTTTTCATGCACTGTCTCTTTAAAAAAGCCGGCCGGCAATTCAGCAGCGGTACCCGACAATTTAGAACAGAAAGATAGAGCATCACACATAGATTAGATAGATAGAAACATGTCAGTCACATATATATGAAGTACAGTGATAGTGTTGGTTACTGTACTTGTCATTTAGTATTAAAATAAAGGATTTATTATTAAAAAAATTGGCGTGGGGTTCCCCTTAATTTTAGGCTCTAGCGGAGGTTAAGCAGACGGCTGGGGCAGATGTTTGAAGCCTGGGAAGGGGGTAATACCCACGGAGCTTCCCAGGCTACTAATATCAGCCCCCAGCTGAATACATAGCCTTTACTAGCTATTAAAATGGGGGACCCCCCAAAAAAAATGACGTGGGGTCCCCCCTAATTTAATAGCTAGCAAAGGCTAGGCAGACAGCTGGGGGCTGATATTAATAGCCCAGGAAGGGAGCCATGAATATTGGCCCCCTCCCAGGCTAGAAACACCAGCCGTCAGCCGCCCCAGAAATGGCGCATTCATAGGATGCGCCAATTCTGGCACTTAGCCTCGCTCTTCCACGCTGCCCTGGTGCGGTGGCAGGGGGTAATAGGGTTGGGGTTGATGTCAGCTTATAATGCCAGCTGACATCAAGCCCAGGTTAGTAATGGAGAGGCGTCTATAAGACACCCCCATTACTAACCCCATAGTCAAAGTTAAAAAAAACACAAACACCCAGAATAAAGTCCTTTAATTGAAATAAAGACACAATCCTTTATTGTTCTAAATTAAACCATACTTACCATCACGCCCATTCCAGCTGAAGCCAACGATCTCCTGCAATAAAAGAAAAATAATAAAGCAACCTCATCCTTACCTTTCCATGGTTCCCACGACAGCTTCAGCTCTGCTACATCGAGATGACAGGCTGGACCGCAGCAGAACGCTGCCATCCAGCCTGTCATCCCGCAGACACTGAGAAGCGCAGGCTTGCTTGCGCTGCTCAGCGTTTCTCTGTGACGACATCCAGATGAGCCGAGTTCATGTCCAATGAACTCGGCTCACCTCATGCACGTCACTGACAGCGTGGGAAAATTCTCACGCTGAAGCGCTGATTGCAGGAGAATTTTCCCACGCTGTCAGTGACGTGCAGGAGGTGAGCTGAGTTCATTGGACATGAGCTCACCTCATGCACATCACTGACAGCGTGGGAGAATTCTCCTGCACTCAGCACTTCAGCGTGAGAATTTTCCCACGCTGTCAGTGACGTGCATGAGGTGAGCCGAGTTCATTGGACATGACCTCGGCTCATCTGGATGCAGTCACAGCGAGACAGTGAGGAGCGCAAGCATGCCTGCGCTTCTCAGTGTCTGCGGGATGACAGACTGGATGGCAGCGTTCTGCTGCGGTCCAGCCAGTCATCTCGATGTAGCAGAGCTGAAGCTGTCGTGGGAACCATGGAAAGGTAAGGATGAGGTTGGTTTATTATTTTTCTTTTATTGCAGGAGATCGTTGGCTTCAGCTGGAATGGGTGTGATGGTAAGTATGGTTTAATTTAGAACAATAAAGAATTGTGTCTTTATTTCAATTAAAGGACTTTATTCTGGGTGTTGTGTTTTTTTTAAATACTTTACTAGAAATTCATGGCGGTCATGTCTAATACTGGCGTGACCCCATGAATTTTGGGCTTGGGGCCAGCTGATAATACCAAGCTGGCCCTAACCCCTTTATTACCCAGTGAGCCACCGCACCAGGGCCCTGGATGAGTTGGGTACAGCGCCAGAAGATGGCGCTTCTATGAACGCGCCATTTTCCGGGGTGGCTGCGGACTGCAATTTGTAGCGGGGGGGGGCCCAGAAAGCTTGGGCCTCCCTGCGCTGCAGATTCCAGCCCCCAGCTGCCTAGTTGTACCTGGCTGGACACAAAAATAGGGCGAAGCCCCACGTACTTTTTTTTTAATTATTTCATGAAATTCATGAAATAATTAAGAAAAAAAGGCCTTCCCTATATTGTTGTGTCCGGCCAGGTACAAATAGGCAGCTGGTGGATGGGGGCAGCCCGTTCCTGCCTGCTGTACCTGGCTGGACACAAATATAGTGCGAAGCCCCACTTCAATTTTTTTTAAATTATTTCAGGAAATTCATGAAATAATTTAAAAAAAATTGACGTGGGGCTTCGCACTATATTTGTGTCCAGCCAGGTACAGCAGGCAGGAACGGGCTGCCCCCAACCACCAGCTGCCTATTTGTACCTGGCCGGACACAACAATATAGGGAAGCCCTTTTTTTCTTAATTATTTCATGAAATAATTTAAAGAAAATTGACGTGGGGCTTCGCCCTGTTTTTGTGTCCAGCCAGGTACAACTAGGCAGCTGGGGGCTGGAATCCGCAGCGCAGGGAGGCCCAAGCTTTCTGGGCCACCCCCGCTGCAAATTGCAGTCCGCAGCCACCCCGGAAAATGGCGCGTTCATAGAAGCGCCATCTTCTGGCGCTGTACCCAACTCATCCAGGGCCCTGATGCGGTGGCTCACTGGGTAATAAAGGGGTTAGGGCCAGCTTGGCATTATCAGCTGGCCCTAAGCCCGAAATTCATGGGGTCACGCCAATATTAGACATGACCACCATGAATTTCTAGTAAAGTATTTAAAAAAAACACAACACCCAGAAAAAAGTCCTTTAATTGAAATAAACACACAATTCTTTATTGTTCTAAATTAAACCATACTTACCATCACGCCCATTCCAGCTGAAGCCAACGATCTCCTGAAATAAAAGAAAAATAATAAAGCAACATCATCCTTACCTTTCCATGGTTCCCATGACAGCTTCAGCTCTGCTACATCGAGATGACAGGCTGGACCGCAGCAGAACGCTGCCATCCAGCCTGTCATCCCGCAGACACTGAGAAGCGCAGGCTTGCTTGCGCTCCACAGTGTCTCTCTGTGAGGGCATCCAGATGAGCCGAGTTAATGTCCAATGAACTCGGCTCACCTCATGCACGTCACTGACAGCGTGGGAAAATTCTCCTGCACTCAGCGCTTCAGCGTGGGAGAATTCTCACACTGAAGCGCTGAGTGCAGGAGAATTCTCCCACGCTGTCAGTGACGTGCAGGAGGTGAGCTGAGTTCATTGGACATGAGCTCACCTTATGCACGTCACTGACAGCGTGGGAGAATTCTCCTGCACTCACCGCTTCAGCGTGAGAATTTTCCCACGCTGTCAGTGACGTGCATGAGGTGAGCCGAGTTCATTGGACATGGAACTCGGCTCATCTGGATGTCGTCACAGAGAGACGCTGAGCAGCGCAAGCAAGCCTGCGCTTCTCAGTGTCTGCGGGATGAGAGGCTGGATGGCAGCGTTCTGCTGCGGTCCAGCCTGTCATCTCGATGTAGCAGAGCTGAAGCTGTCGTGGGAACCATGGAAAGGTAAGGATGAGGTTGCTTTATTATTTTTCTTTTATAAGATAAGATAAGATAAGATAAGATATACTTTATTTATCCCGTAGGAAATTGCGGTATCACAGCAGCAGAACACAGATCTCGAACATGACACATATGATAACATAACATTTGGAATACTTTAGACATTGCTTTTCAGACATTTGTTAAACACCCCCATAGCTGTTGGAACAAACGATCTCCTGTATTTTTCCTTTTTACACCTTAGTTGTATTAGGCGATTGCTGAATGTGCTCTTCTGTTTCGCAAACAGTTCATAAAGCGGGTGTGTGTTGTTGCCCATTATAGCTCTGCACTTCTTCTTAATCCTTTCCTCTACCACCTCTTCAAAAGTCCCAAGCTGTAGGCCCACCGTCGCGCTAGCCTTCTTTATAAGTTTGTTGAGCTTGTTGGCGTCAGCAACACGCACACTGTTACCCCAGCAAATTATTGCCGCAAAGGTGGCACTAGCCACAATGGATTGGTAGAACACCTCAAGCATTTTGCCACACACATTAAAAGACCTTAACTTCCTTAGTAAGTACAATCTACTCATCCCCTTCTTGTAGACCTTCTCCACGTGGCACTTCCAGTCTAGCTTGCTATCCAGGTAAACCCCCAAATATTTGAAACTGTCCACCATCTCCACATCCTGACCGTCAATGGTAACAGGTAGGCATACCTTCTTGCACCTTCCATAGCTCATCACCAACTCCCTGGTTTTCTTAACATTTAGTTCTAGATGGTTAGCCTGGCACCATACTACAAAGTCCGCAACCACCCTTCTATATTCCTCTTCATCCTGGTCCTTCCCAATACCGCCAACTATCACAGAGTCATCCGAGTACTTCTGGAGGTAACAACGGTCTGATTTATACTGAAAGTCAGCTGTGTACAATGTAAAGAGGAATGGCGACAGCACTGTTCCCTGCGGGGCTCCGACACTGCTCAGTACACTATCTGATGTAGCCGTCCCCCACCTAACAAACTGTGGCCTATCCGACAGGTAGTCAATTATCCAATTCACAAGTCCCTCATCCACCGCCATTTTAATCAACTTTCCACGCAGTAAGAGTGGCTGTAATGTGTTGAACGCACTAGAGAAATCAAAGAACAAAGCACGCACTGTGGTTCCATCATTGTCCAAAAAGGAATGTACTGTTTGTAGCAGAGACGCTACAGCATCGTCCACCCCCAGTCCCTGCCGGTACGCAAACTGAAGAGCATCAGTATGCGCCATCACCCTCGGACACAAGTGAGCAAGTACTATTCTCTCCAAGGACTTCATCGCATGCGATGTTAAGGCCACCGGTCTATAGTCCCCCGGGGAAGTCGGGAAGGTAGTCTTGGGAACCGGCACCAGGCAGGAAGTCTTCCATAGCACTGGTACTCTCTTTGATTGTAAGCTCTGGTTAAAGAGATGCTGGAAGACAGTACACAACTCATTTGCACACACTCTGAGGACACGTGGACTGAGACCGTCAGGCCCTGCTGCTTTGCCAATGGCCAGCTTACTAAACTGGTCCCTCACGTCATTTTTGGAGACCGAGAAATGATCTATTTCACCCCCTGTTAATTTAGCTAGTTGTTCCCCGGCCTCCTCCCCCTTCCCTGCTGCTACCGCACCTTTATTGCTGAATCTATTGAAGAACTCATTCATTTCATTAGCCATTCTAAGTCCACCACCCACCTGCTCCGACCTTGCCTTAAACCCAGTCACTAGCTTCATTCCAGCCCACACCTCTCTGGAGCTTTTTCGTGCAAATTGATTTTCTAATTTAACTCTGAATGCCTCACGGGCAATCTTAATTTTCCCCTTTAGGTCTCGCTGTATAATTTTCAATGCCTCCTTGTCCTTCCTTTTAAAAGCCAGTTTTTTCATGTTTAGTAAATGTTTCAACTCTTTTGTAATCCATGGCTTATTGTTTGCATAACACCGAATCTCTTGAACAGGTACTACAATGTCCATACAGAAGTTGATGTAATCAGTAACTCTGCCAGTAATCTCATTAACATCACAATTCTCTTTCATGGTACACAACACCTCCCAGTCTGTACAATCAAAGCAGTCTTGTAACGCCTCCTCTGCTGCTGGACACAACTTCCTTATCTTTTTAATTGTCACTGGTTGTTTGCGGACGTCTGGTTGGTAAGCAGGAGACAATAGTATGAGGTTGTGGTCAGATTTCCCCAGGGGGGGTAATGCAGCCGATGAATAAGCATTCTTAACATTAGCAAAGAGGAGATCCAGTGTGTTGTTGTCCCGTGTAGGACATTTGACATATTGATAGAACTTTGGTATTGCAGATGAGATCTTTACTCGATTGAAATCCCCAGAAATTACAGTTAGAGAGTTTGGGTGTTTAGTCTGAAGCCGGGCCATCACCCCTGACAACACATCCCCAGCAGCCTCTGGGTTCGCACATGGTGGTATATACATCACAACTACAATAACAAGAGTGAATTCTCTAGGCAGATAGTAAGGCCTGAGGCCCACTGCTAACAGTTCAATATTTGGACAGCAATGTTTCTCCTTAACAGTTACATGCCCCTGATTGCACCATCTGTTGTTAATGTAGAGTATCACTCCTCCACCTTTTTTCTTGCCGCATCTAACTCTCTCTCTATCAGCCCGAACCATTTGAAACCCTGGTACCGAGACACATGAATCTGGGACCTCCTCATGCAGCCAGGTTTCTGTAAAGCACATGAGACTGCATTCCCTAAACTCCTTCTGGGTCTTACTTATTGCAGGAGATCGTTGGCTTCAGCTGGAATGGGCGTGACGGTAAGTATGGTTTAATTTAGAACAATAAAGGATTGTGTCTTTATTTCAATTAAAGGACTTTATTCTGGGTGTTTGTGTTTTTTTTAACTTTGACTATGGGGTTAGTAATGGGGGTGTCTTATAGACGCCTCTCCATTACTAACCTGGGCTTGATGTCAGCTGGCATTATAAGCTGACATCAACCCCAACCCTATTACCCCCTGCCACCGCACCAGGGCAGCGTGGAAGAGCGAGGCTAAGTGCCAGAATTGGCGCATCCTATGAATGCGCCATTTCTGGGGCGGCTGACGGCTGGTGTTTCTAGCCTGGGAGGGGGCCAATATTCATGGCTCCCTTCCTGGGCTATTAATATCAGCCCCCAGCTGTCTGCCTAGCCTTTGCTAGCTATTAAATTAGGGGGGACCCCACGTCATTTTTTTGGGGGGTCCCCCATTTTAATAGCTAGTAAAGGCTATGTATTCAGCTGGGGGCTCATATTAGTAGCCTGGGAAGCTCCGTGGGTATTACCCCCTTCCCAGGCTTCAAACATCTGCCCCAGCCGTCTGCTTAACCTCCGCTAGAGCCTAAAATTAAGGGGAACCCCACGCCAATTTTTTTAATAATAAATCCTTTATTTTAACACTAAATGACAAGTACAGTAATCAACACTATCACTGTACTTCATATATATGTGACTGACATGTTTCTATCTATCTAATCTATGTGTGAAGCTCTATTCTGTCTGTTATAAATTGTCGGGTACCGCTGCTGAATTGCCGGCCGGCTTTTTTAAAGAGACGGTGCATGAAAACACTATTATTTTTTTTGATAAATCCTTTACGCTAAATGACAAGTACAGTAAGCAACACTGTCACTGTACTTCTTATATATGTGGCTGACATGTTTCTATCTATCTAATCTATGTGTGATGCTCTATTCTTTCTGTTATAAATTGTCGGGTACCGCTGCTGAATTGCCGGCCGGCTTTTTTAAAGAGACGGTGCATGAAAACACTATTATTTTTTTTGATAAATCCTTTACACTAAATGACAAGTACAGTAAGCAGCACTTTCACTGTACTTCGTATATATGTGGCTGACTTGTTTCTATCTATCTAATCTACGTGTGAAGCTCTATTCTTTCGGTTCTAAATTGTCGGGTACAGGTGTATGCCGCTGCTGAATTGCCGGCTTTTCATGTTTCACTGTTGGCACTGTTCCCATCGATTTGGGCAATCACTGTAATGCCACAGCCACCATGGCTGTGGCATTACAGTGAGTGGCAGACAATCCCTGCATGATTGGTGCTCTAAATAGCGCCAGACATGCAGGACACGCTTTTGGTGCACGAACAGTTATCGAACAGCCGAATTTTTTGCAAATCGTTCGGGTTCGTCGAACAACTCGAACACCGCCCAAAACAGCTCGAATTTGAGATTGGCGAACAGTTCTAGTCGAACACCGCTCATCTCTAGTTAGCACTGAAGCTTTGCAGCGCTGGGATCCTGGGTTCAAATCCCAGCAAGGACAACATCTGCAAGGACTTTGTATGTTTTCCCTGTGTTTGCGCGCGTTTCCTCCTCAGTAAAAAAGCAGCCATAGAGTGTCCGGGAACCTTCCCACACACTTTTCTTAGCCAGGACTGCTTCTCGGCAGGGTTGGACGGTCCCACCAGAGAATCCTTTGGTGTGCCTTGGTTTCTACTGAGTCTCTTGAGCGGGTGAGAAATGTTAGCCCTCAGGATCAAATCCTCTGGTGGGCACAATGTTTTTCAATCTGAAACAGCTTCTCAGTGGGAGTTGTATTTCACCACAGCCATATTCTTTAGCTTGGTGAAAGGACTGGCATAGAGGGAAACCGTATCTACCCCGGCTGTCATTTCTCCGTCACCAGGTTCCGCCCATTGTCACACACGACCATGCCTGGCTGTATGTTCAGCGGTGAGAGCCACAGATCAGGCTGCTGTGTTACAGCTTTCAACAACTCTGCAGCGCTGGGCGGTTTGTCAATTAAGCATTAAGCATGTTATCTTCAGCACAGCCTGTTGCCGCTTGGCCAAGGCAGTGCTGTCAGCTTGTGACCGATGTGGTCATTTCGGAGATGGAGGAGGAGGTGCATGAGCTGAACAATGTGATTACATTGTTGTTAAATTGGTGACGCTGTTTTTTATACTAAAGAAAGATCCTATTGTTTTGTTATTTTACGTTATTTTTTAAGACAAATGCATTCACCGGGAAATGTCATTTCAACATCTTACAACCTTATCTGGCAATGTGGTGTGTGACACATCATCAGACACATCCTTTTTTATTTATGATGGAGGGACTCTGAAAGTCATAAAGCCTATTTTTACAGGGATATCATACGGCCCTTACTATTCTTAAAATGCCATCAGCCGGCTATGCTTTGTTGTTCCCATTATTAACAAGTGGGTCTCCTATACTGTTATTGCGTATCCAGTGACTGCAAGGGGCTGCCAAAAATTTGGACGCAACCCAATACCTCTTTGAAGAGACATAGAGGAGGGTCTCAGTAAAAAAAAATGTTCCCATTATAAAGGAGCGGGTCTCCTATAGTGTTAATGCCCATGCTGTGACTGCAAGGGCTGCCAAAATTTGAGAAAAACCCCACTAAGAATTTAACCCCTTAACAACATCTGACGTACTAATACGCGTCTGTGTCCTGGGACTTAAGAGCCAGACCCGTATTAGTACGTCATGGCGATCGCGCGCGCACACAGGCTGTGCGGGCGCGATCGCCGCCGGGTGTCAGCTGATAGTATCGGGTGTCAGCTGTGACAATGTGCAGGGAGTGGTCCTGCACCGCTCCCAGCACATTAACCCCCGCGATGCTGCGATCGAAGTCGAACGCAGCATTGCGGGGGCAAGGGGAGGTGATCGCCGATACTCACCTCCTCTTCCGGCTTCCAGCGCTGTCTGCAAAGGCTTCCCGGGTGTTGCCATGACGACCCTATGTCGTCATGACAACATCCGGGTCACCAGACAGCAGGAAGATTGTTTGGACATGCGCAGTGCATCTTCAAACAATCTTCTCCCTGTCCAGCGCTGTCAGCCTGCATGACACAGGGATGGTGCTGCATTCCTGTGCCATGCAGGCGATCAGAGAAAAAAAAGTGAAAGTCCCAGAATGGGACAAAGTAATAAAGTATATAAACATTCAGAAAGTGAAAAAAAAAAATAATAAATTAAAAAAAATAATAATAATCCACCAAAAATAAAAATATAATGTACCCATCAATAAATATTATTATAAAAAAAAAAAAAAAACAATAAAAGTACACATATTTGGTATCGCCGCGTCCGGAACAAACTGACCTATAAAACTGTCCCACTAGTTAACCCCTTCAGTGAACACGGTTAAAAAAAAAAAAAAAAAACGAAGCAAAAAACAATGCTTTATCACCATACTGCCAAACAAAAAATGGAATAACACGCGATCAAAAAGACAAATATAAATAAAAATGGTACCGCTGAAAACATCATCACGTCCCGCAAAAAACAAGCCAACATACAGCTCCATCAGCCGAAAAATAAAAAAGTTAGAGCTCTCAGAATAAAGCTATGCTAAAAAATATTTTTTTCTATAAAATTGCTTTTATTATGCAAAAGTGCAAAACATAGAAAAACGATATAAATGTGGTACCACTGTAAACGTACTGACCCGAAGAATAAAGCTGCCTTATCAATTTTACCACACGCGGAACAGAATAAAAAAAAGCAAAAAAAACAATTCCTGAATTGTTGGTTTTTGTTTATTCTGCCTCCCAAAAATCGGAATAGAAAGCGATCAAAAAATGTCACGTGCCTGAAAATGGCACCAATAACAACGTCAACTCATCCCGCAAAAAACGAGCTGTCACATGACTATCTGCCAAAATCTGGAAAAATTATAGCTCTCAAAATATGGCGGTGCAAAAACTATATTTTACAAACAATGCGTCTTTTAGTGTGTGACAGCTGTCAGTCATAAAAACCCCATATGATTCTGGTATTGCTGTAATCACACCGACCCGAAGAATAAAGTCGTCTAATCACTTATACCGCACGAGGAACGGCGTCAAAAATAAACTCTTGGGTTAGGATTGGGCTAGGGTTAGGGCTGGGTTTGGGGTTAGGGTTGTGCTAGGGTTAGGGTTGTGCTAGGGTTAGGGTTGTGCTAGGGTTAGGGTTGTGCTAGGGTTAGGGTTGTGCTAGGGTTAGGGTTAGGGTTGGGGTTAGGGTTGTGATGGGGTTGGGATTTTTTTCAAAAGTAAGAAAAAAAGATGACGATATGGCGACTAGTGTTGAGCGCAAGTGCTCGCTACTTGAGTTTGCATCGGGTGCTCTGGTATGCATTGAGTATTGTGGGTATTTGAGTGACATGCTCGAGTCTCTGCCCCATATGATTCACGGCCAAAAAAACTTTACGGGGATTGCCTACCATGCATGAGCGTAAAAATGAAAAAGTGAAAAAAAAAAACACTTTTTCATTTTTACAAATCAATTTGTGAAGCACCTGGGGGTTCCAAGTGCTCACTATGCATCTAGATAGGTGCCTTGGGGGGTATAGTTTCCAAAATGGGGTCACTTGTGGGGGAGCTCCAATGTTTGGGCACACAGGGGCTCTCCAAATACAACATGGTGTCCGCTAATTATTCAAGCAAATTTTACAATCAAGTCAAATGGCGCTCCTTCCCTTCCGAGCCCTGCCGTGCGCCCAAACAGTGTTTTTTCCCCACATATTGGGTATCTGCGTGCCCAGGGGAAATTGCACACCAAATTTTGGGGTCCATTTTTTCTTGTTACCCCTGTGAAAATAAAAAAATTGGGTCTAAAGTAACATTTTTGTGAAAAAAGTTAAATGTTCATTTTTTTCTTCCACATTCAAAAAATTCCTGTGAAGCACCTGAAGGGTTAATAAAGTTCTTGAATGTGGTTTTCAGCACCTTGAGGGGTGCAGTTTTTAGAATGGTGTCACTTTTTGGTATTTTCTGTCATAAAGACCTCTCAAATTGACTTCAAATGTGATGTGGTCCCTAAAAAAATGGTTTTGTAAATTTTGTTGGAAAAATGAGAAATCGCTGGTCAACTTTTAACCCTTATAGTTCCCTAACAAAAAAAATTTGGGTTCCAAAATTGTGCTGATGTAAAGTAGACATGTGGGAAATGTTATTTATTAACTCTTTTGTGTGACATATCTCTCTGATTTAAGGGCATAACAATTCAAATTTTAAAAATTGCAAAATGTTCAAAATTTTCGCCAAATTTCCGTTTTTTTCACAAATAAACGCAAGTGGTATCGAAGAAATTTTACCACAATCATGAAGTACAATATGTCACGAAAAAACAGTCTCAGAATCAGGGGGATCCGTTGAAGCGTTCCAGAGTAATTACCTCATAAAGTGACAGTGGTCAGAATTGTAAAAATTGGCCTGGTCATTAACGTGCAAACCACCCTCGGGGCTTAAGGGGTTAAAGACACAGAGCAGAACAGTAGCAAGGTACGACATGTTCCCATTAGAAAGGAGAGGGTCTGCTATACAGTTATAGGGTATGCAGTGAGTCCAACGGCTGACCAATTTTAGGAAAAACCCCACTAAGAATTTAAAGACACACGGAGCAGGGCCGCAGTAGCAAGTACGACATGTTCCCATTAGAAAGGAGAGGGTCTGCTATACAGTTATAGGGTATGCAGTGAGTCCAACGGCTGACCAATTTTAGGAAAAACCCCACTAAGAATTTAAAGACACACAGAGCTGGGCCACAGTAACGACAAATTCCCATTAGAAAGGAGAGAGTCTCCCATAGTGTTGGCCTATGCAGTGAATGCAAGGGCTGCCAAAAATTTGGAGGCACTTCAATGCCCCTTGGAAGAGACGTGGAGGAGGGCCTCATAAAAAAATGTTCCCATTAGAAAGGAGCGGGCATCCTATACTTGTAATGCCCATGGACTAAGTGTATGGGCTGACAAACATTTACCCCTGGGGGGTATACATGAACATACTGTATAAAAAATGTTTTTATGGGCATCATAACCAGCCTTTAAAAAAATTATGTGGGTGTTGCATCACGGACCACGGTCACCCTGGTGATATGGTGGTGGAGGATGAGGAGAAGGAGGAGGACAAGCGCAAATAGACAAAATCAGGAAGCGTATACCCATGTGTGGGTGTGAAAAGGTGCATGGGAATACACCTCCCAAGAAAAGACACTGGATTTGAGTTTATGTTACTGACATCATTCGGTGGTGTTGAGAAGTCTGGACCAATCCAGCCCTTGTTCATTTTTATAAGAAAAGCCTGTCAGCATTTTCAGTTGACAGGCGGATGCGCTTATCAGGTATAATTCCACCAGCGGCACTAAAAACCCGCTCTGATAAAACGTTGGCGGCAGGGCAGGACCTCCAAGGCATAGAGAGGTAGTTAATTCCTCGTATCCAGCTTGGATACCCAATAATTATAAGGCACAGAGGAATTACGGAGGACGTTGGTATGGTTGGTAAGGTACTCCCTCAGCATCTCCCCAAACATTGCACTCCTTGTGAGAGTACCCCGCCCCTCAGGGCCTGTGTGATGGGAGGGTCTGAGAAAACTCTCCAAGAACTTTGACAGTGTTCCCCTGCCTCTGCTGGATTGAAGTTGTGTCTCTCTCGCCTGTACTCCCTGGTTGTCCAACGAAGTGTGCCCTCTGCTGCCAGAGTTTTCAGATGGGAATTTTTTTAATAGTTCCGCAACAAGGGCCTTCTGGTACTGCCCCATTTTTGTAGACCTGTCCGCCTCAGGAATAAGAGATATAAATTTCTCCTTGTAGCGTGGGTCTAGAAGTGTCACCAACCAGTAATGACTGTCACCCAAAATTTTGAGAACGCGAGGGTCATGGGAAAGGCAGCGTAACATAAACTCAGCCATGTGTGTCAGACTACTAACAGGCAAGACTTCCGTGTCCTCACCAAGAGGATGACTGACCATGCTCTCCTCCTCCTCCTCTGTGTCCTCTGGCCATCTATGCTGAACAGACGGTATGACAGCTGTGCATGTAGTACCGTCCATAGTGCTTGAAACTAGCTCCTGTCTTTCCTCCTCCTCCTCCTCTTCCTCATTGTCACCCAATCCACGTTGGGATGAGATGAGGCTGGGCTGTGTGTAATCACCTTGTATGGTTCCTTTCTCCATCTTATCGTGCTTCGCCTGCAATGCATCCGCTTTGATTGTGAGCAGAGAGCGTTTCAGAAGACAGAGATGCGGGATGGTGACGCTAATTATGACGTCATCGCCGCTCACCATCTTGGTGGAGTCCTCAAAGTTTTGGAGGATGGTACATACAGTACAGACCAAAAGTTTGGACACACCTTCTCTTTTAAAGATTTTTCTGTATTTTCATGACTATAAAAATTGTACATTCACACTGAAGGCATCAAAACTATGAATTAACACATGTGGAATTATATACTTAACAAAAAAATGTGAAACAACTGAAAATATGTCTTGTATTCTAGGTTCTTCAATGTAGCCACCTTTTGCTTTGATGACGGCTTTGCACACTCTTGGCATTCTCTTGATGAGTTTCAAGAGGTAGTCACCGGAAATGGTTTTCACTTCACAGGTGTGCCCTGTCAGGTTTAATAAGTGGGATTTCTTGCCTTATAAATGGGGTTGGGACCATCAGTTGTGTTGTGCAGAAGTCTGGTGGATACACAGCTGATAGTCCTACTGAGTAGACTGTTAGAATTTGTATTATGGCAAGAAAAAAGCAGCTAAGTAAAGAAAAACGAGTGGCCATCATTACTTTAAGAAATGAAGGTCAGTTAGTCCGAAAAATTGGGCAAACTTTGAAAGTGTCCCCAAGTGCAGTTGCAAAAACCATCCAGCGCTACAAAGAAACTGGCTCACAAAGGACTGCCCCAGGAAAGGAAGACCAAGAGTCACCTCTGCTTCTGAGGATAAGTTTATCCGAGTCACCAGTCTCAGAAATCACAGGTTAACAGCAGCTCAGATTAGAGACCAGGTCAATGCCACACAGAGTTCTAGCAGCAGACACATCTCTACAACAATTGTTAAGAGGAGACTTTGTGCAGCAGGCCTTCATGGTAAAATAGCTGCTAGGAAACCACTGCTAAGGACAGGAAACAAGCAGAAGAGACTTGTTTAGGCTAAAGAACACAAGGAATGGGCTGCAAACGCTGCTGAAACACTGCAAGGGTGGCGGAAGCTGTAGCTGACTTTCTAAAATGGGAAAACAGGCGGCGTACTATAACAAGCAGATCCGGCAGCTTCGGGTAGGATTTGAGAAACCGCTGAACCATGAGGTTAAGCACATGGGCCAGGCATGGTACGTGTGTGAGTTCTCCTCGCCTCAGAGCCGCCACCAGGTTCCGGCCATTGTCACACACGACCATGCCTGGCTGTAGGTTCAGCGGTGTGAGCCACAGATCTGCCTGCTCTTTCAGAGCTGTCCACAACTCTTCAGCATTGTGCGTTTTTTCATCTAAGCATATTAGCTTCAGCACAGCCTGTTGCCGCTTGGCCGAGGCAGTGCTGCAGAGCTTCCAGCTTGTGACTAATGTGGTCATTTTGGAGATGGAGGCTGAAGAGGAGGAGGAGGCTGAAGAGGATGAGGTGCAGGAGCTGTAGACCGTGGGGGCAACCCTGATTGGCCTAGGGCCCGCAATCCTTGGCGTCGGGAGGACGTGTTCCGTCCCAAGGTCCGACTGGGTCTCGGCTTCCACTATGTTTACCCAGTGTGCCGTCAGCGAGATGTACCGTCCCTACCCACAAGCACTTGTCCACGTGTCCATGGTTAGGTGGACTTTACCGGTAATTGCGTTGTTGAGAGCACGACTAATGTTTTGGGACACGTGCTTGTCTAATGCAGGGACGGCACACTGGGAGAAATAGTGGCGGCTGGGGACCGAGTACCGAGGGATGGCCGCCGTCACCAGGTTGCGGAATGCTTCCGTCTCCACGAGCCTAAAAGGCAACATTTCGAGCGCAAGCAGTCGTGAAATGTGAGAATTTAGTAGTGAGGCCTGTGGGGCGTTGGCTGCATATTTGCGCTTGCGTTCCAAGGACTGGGGTATGGACAACTGAACGCTGCGCTGGGACAAGGACATGGATATGCTTCCTGATGCTGCTACTCGAGAGTCTGCAACGACAGGTGCAGGGCAGGAGGCGTCTTTGCATGCACCATGGACAGGGGATTGGCTTGCATGCACAACAGCGGAAGAAGCAATGGTGCCACCCGCAGACACTGTTCCTGGACCCTGGGGTTCGGCCCACAAAGTCAGGTGCTTTGCTGCCATGTGCCTGATCAGATCATGCTGGTGGTGGTCAAGCTGCTAGTTTTTCCACCCCTGCTGATGCTGGCCTGGCAGGTGGTGCCAATGGCCTTTTTAGGGTTATTGGCAGAGTCTTTTAAAAACAACCAGACTCGGGAAGACCTAAAAGTTGTACTGGCAACTTCCTTCGTGTTGGTGTTACGGGGAACGTTTGCCTGCCTTCTGTATGCGGCCACCACACTGCTTCTTCCTGCCTGTTGGGGTGCTCTGCCTCCCTCCCCCTGTGTGCTGCTGTCCTCGCTCTGCATGTTCTCCTGCCAGGTTGGGTCAGTTACTATATTATCCACCACCTCGTCTTCCACTACCGCACCCTGGTCCTCCTCCTGACTTTCTGGCAATTGTGTCTCATCATCATCCACCTCTTGTGACGCTTTCCAACCGTCGCCTTCGCGTGACCATGTCTGCTCAAATATTTGGGCATCGCTACACGCGATCTCCTCTTGCCCCTCTTCAAGTGGACAGGGCGAGAGGCCCGAATCTATAAATGGAAAAGTGGACAGCTCTTCACAGTGTCCAAGTGTGAAATCGGTTTTCTCTGGGTACTCGGCATGGTGGGAGGAAGGAGGATCAGGATGAGGAATATGCAGTCCAGACTCACGGCTACTGAGACTTGACCATGTGGAAGACAGGGTGGTGGTGGCTAAGTGACTGGAAGCATTATCCGCTATCCAACCAACAACCTTTTGACACTTCTCTGTGTTCAATAGTGGTGTGTGGTGGTTCCCTAGAAATTGGGGCAGGAAGGTCAGGCGAGAAGATGTGGGTGTTTGTTGTGGCACAATATCGGCTTGCCCACGGCCTTGTCCTCGACCTCTGCATTACAGTCACGTCCAGTTCCCCATCCCTTGCCACGTGCCTTGCCCATTTTAAATGGAGGACAGTATCTTCCACGTTCACTACAAATGACTGAGTTTGGAGCGAACTTATATGTGATCCATTTGACGGAGAAAACAGAGTTTTAAATACCTGGCCTGTAGGTAAGTAGTTTGAACAGCAAACTGGTGGGAATTGCTTCACTGACACACTAAAGGACATTTTTAATGGAGGCCATAAATGGCAGTATTTTCTGACAACGTATATGTGATCCGTTTGATGGAGAAAACAGAGTTTTAAATAGCTGGATTTCTAGCGCTGTATTATGGAAAGGACCTGGCTGTATTCTTCAGTGCCAACAAGTAAATGGCACAGAAAAAATGGTGTTCTCTGGATTGCTTTTTAAGCAAATAATGAAGATTAAGATCCAAAGAAAAGTATTCCTGGCCCCTGAGACCTGTGCCTTTGTATAGAAATATCTAACAGCAGCAGAAGGCAGAATTGGAATGGAGCCTCTTGTGCTATATGCACTGCAGTCTGCTATATACCTTGCCTGCCTATACACCGTGCCTGCCTGATATCTCTGCGGATAGATTAGTCCTCAGAAGGACTATTTGTTAAGATGGATATGTGTAATGTATGTTTTTTCTCCCTACACTACCTAATACATGATCAAATCTCTCCCTGACACAGCAGCAGCTCTCCCTACACTGTCTGATCCGGAGTGACTGTGACGAGCATGGCGGCGCCAGGTCTGATACAGACCTGATGAAGCTGTGCGGCCAGCCAATCACTGTAATGCCCACAGCCAACATGGCTACGGCATTACAGTGCATGGTAGGCAATCCCTGCATGTTCATTGGCTCTCTAAAGAGCGCCAAACATGCAGGGAGGGGACCCGAGTTCCCGCCCGAGCAACCCGGAAATACTCGGCGAGCGCCGAGCATCTCGAGCAGTGAGATGCTCGGGCGAGCACCGAGCAGTAGCGAGCATGCTCGCTCATCACTAAGTGGCATAGCTACTTGAACGGAAATCTTTAACTTGGATCCCTTTCATGGCGGGGGGGTGTCTGATTACAGGAAAAACTATACATTTTCTATACTACATGGATTATCCAATTTTAATATTTGCCACATGGTGTAGCTTCTTTAGTTCTGACTTAATTTACTCACTTTTGTATTGGTGATGTCAACCAGGGGCTTTCTGTCTGGACTCACCTCATTAGCTTAGTCAGCCCCCTTCTGTATCTCTTAGAATCCGATCCTATGAAACATATTTGCTGCTGACCTGTCCGAGGCAGCAGCTGGAGCGGACACAGACAGAAGAGGGCCCCTGTGCATTCCTCATTTTGAAGATTCGTGCGGGCCCCAGCTGTTGGACTCCTACCGATCATTACCTTATCACTTTTCCTATGGATAGGTGATAACTTGTTTTCATCTTGTAACCATTTTAAATATTTGAAGATTGAAGACTATGGAAAAAAGTCATTGTCATCAAGACTACAGGCATTAGTCAAAAAAATACATCTGCTGATTTTGAGATGTTTTTTGCTCAGTAATGGGATTAATTTCTTTTTTTTACTGCTTTCTTTGTTTTCAGGTCGACGTAGTTTCCAATTGGTCATGGAATATCTGCCTAATGGAAGTCTGCAGGAATTTCTTCCTAAGAATCAGGATGGGCTTGGGTTCCATCATCTTCTTCTCTATGCATCTCAAATTTGCAAGGTTTGTTCTTTTTTTGTAGTTCCATGGTGTCATAAGCAACTATTAATTTTATTACATTATATTGTAAATATTAGGCTAGGAGAGTAACTAGAATCTAGTGAGGTGGTCCAATACTCGGACCACCCCTACTTAATCCCTATGTCCCCCCCAGTAAAAAAAATAACACCTATACTCACCTCAGACCAAACCTGTGTTCCAAAAAGAGCAAACCCTTATATTGATAATTTGATAGAGAAGACACAGAGTCTCAGATTGTGGAGATAAAAATAAAAAAAGCTTGGAGTTTAAGAGTTTAAAGGGATAGTCTACTACTCAAATAACCCTGTCTCAATCTCTGTTTCCCCCCAATAATATAATAACCCCTTTAGTTACCTGTAGTGCTGATGCCATTCCAGCATTGTTGGCTCTCCCAGGGTTTGCATGACATTTTTATGTCACACAATCCCTGAAGCCAATTAGCACTGGCTTCACTGCCCCACCCTACAGACAAAACAGACATCCAGAAGAAGTGAGAGAGCAGCGGCAGCTCTGACTTCCTTATGTTGTCTGACTTGTCTGAAGGAAGGTAGAGTGAAGCCAGCGCTGATTCACTGCAGGGATTGCATGATATTAGCCCCAGGAGAGCCAGTGCTGACACCACTAAAACAAAGCCTGCACCAGGAGGAGAATATAAGGCTGCGGTCAGACGTCCGTATGTTCTCTCATGCGAGAGAATCGGGCCGATTATACTAATGACACTTTGTTCAAACTCTGTCAGAGTTTGAGCCAAGTGTCACCTTAGTGTGATCCGATTCTCTTGCATGAGAGAATCACAACACAGGTGTGGAGAAGATGAAGAACTTAATTTCTCCATCTTCTCCATTGTCTCTGTCCGCATATATCGGACTATACTTGGATGACATCCAAGTACAGTCTGATGTTTTACACACACCCATAGACTTTGATGGGTGTGCATGGTCTAATTAAAGGATGCACTCGCAGCATGCTGTGATTGTTTTCTCATGCCAAATTGGTACATCGGAAAGCACTCAGCCATGTTAAAAGCTCATGTGAGCAAGCCCTAAGTGTTATTATTATACTGGAGGGAAACAAAGAGATTGAGAAGGGGTTGTCTGAGTAGTGGGCAACCCCTTTAAAGTCTTAAGCTCCCAGCTTTTTTTTTTCTCATGTCCACAATCTGAGACTAAACTTAATTTTCCCTATTAATGTATCCATGAGAGGGCTTGTTATTTTTGGAACCTATGATTTTCCTACATACCTGAAGTATATAGAACAAGCGACCATGGATTCAAACTCCCTGTGGGGACTAAAGATAATGAGAAGAATAAAGAACATATAAAATACATTTTATCCACTTTGAATATAAAAAATAATACAAAAAAATTGTCTGTATTACCGTGTGCACAAAAGTTCAATCTATCAAAATAAAAAATGATATAACCTATACAATAAAAGCCATAAAGCATTAGAGTCAGCTGTCAGTCAGGGCCGGGGGCATGGTTACAGCTGCCGCCCACTCTGCACTGAGCAGTGACTGAAGCCGCGCCTGCACACCCCTATGACTGAAAGCCCAAGACTGCCAGGAGGAATAAAGTTAATTTCCTCGAGGCAGTGGGCTCTCAGTGCGAGTGCTAGGTGGCTTCAGAATGCTATTTACCTGCAAATTAACCTTATATCTGCAGGTTAATAGCGCTTTTTTATATGACAAGTTCACTGTAAGAAAAAAGCAACAGCACACAAACCAATGTTATTCAATAAGGCAGTGCAGATGAGGAATATTTTTTCACTTACCAAATTTGATTGTAAAAAAAATTGCAACATGCACTAGTTTTTTTGTCAGGTCATACTCGCCCATTCAACTATATGTGTGTGTAGATAAAAATGGATCCGATACGGACCATCTATATTGCATCTGCTGTATTATGGATATGTAGCACCCTGAGGATTCGGCTGCTACAGGGGTATTGCACCTCAACCCAGAGGTGTGATATTCCACTCCCGGGTAAGGAAGGAGTGTGGAACTGAGCTCAGATAGACTGCATGCACTACATACATCCCATTCCAGAGGAGCAGGCCGACGGTACTCCCACTTAGAAATGTGCAGGTACAACCGAGCCTGTTCCTGGCTGGAGTGGGAGGGGGGTGGTACATCCCATGTAGTGTAGGGGCAGATAGGGGGAGCAGTCTGGGTAGTGATAGGAGCTCATTGGGTGCTGGTCACCTGAGCTCACACATAGAGGGATATATAAGGAGGGCACCAACTTAGATCAGGGTCAGACGCTGAGAACAAGTCAGTTGGAGAGGAGAGAGAAGGAAACAGCAGCCCTGGAGAGAGAGAGAGTGGAGCAGAGAAAGACCCAGAGGGGGAAGACTGAAGGGACCCAAGAACCCAAATTAGAGCACCGGGTGAGGAGTCAGCAAGAGGGTACCGGAACCCAAGCTGGTGGGGGCAAAGACATTCCCCAGCCAGAGACCGGAGACCGTGGGCAGTGTCTGTCACGGTCACCCACCACATTCACCCCGAAGGCACACCACGTGGAGGGTCAGGGAACCCAAGGCCAAGGGTGTCCCAAAAGAAGGCCCGAGGGAGCTGGACCTAGGTGAATCCCTGGTGGGGACGGCTGAAGAAAGGACAGAGGGAGAGCTCAGGGCCACGCTCCGGACTTGTTTGGGGGTTGGCTGGATCCAGGACCTGGTGGACGCAGCACGGCTCGGGTGGTCACTAGCAGCTGGAGTGACCGAAACATCAGCAGTAAGTAAACACCCTTAACTGCACAACCCGAGTCTGTCTTCATTGCCTGCTGCATCGCACCACCACAACCCCCATCCTCTGCGCCTGTCCCCTCTGAGGCTATACCCCTCCCGTTGGGGGTTATCCCACCAAGCTGCGCATCCACCATCAGCCTCAGCGGACCCTGCTGCAGCGGCGGCCACAGTGACCGCATCACAACGGGTGGCGTAGTCGACACAAAAGAACTTTAGTAACATCTGTAAAGCTGCCACATAACACTGAGCTTGACGCCCTGGGCACGGGACCGGGTCACAGCCGCTCGGAGACTACAACCCCCCCATCTGATCCGGTGCCGGGTATTCCCCTCAAAAAGGAATATGTCCCAGGGGGCGCGTATACTTTGGCGTAGTCGGCAGGATTACGTGCCCGCAACACCCGGGTACTGCGTGCCTGAAGAAAAGTGCAAGTTTACCTCAGAAAGAAGTCTCCCGCCGGTTCCGGAGGGTCCACGCCATCGGACTCCATCACCGGTCGTTTCCCGCCGATTGTCCGCCATTTCCAACTTGTTCCCGCCATCTGCAGAGTTTCCCGCCACTGGGAAGCGATTCCCGCCAAAACCGCAGATTTCCCGCCTTGGAAGAGCAGCGGACGCCATTATGGGCGTGCCAAAGGAGGGCAAGAGGCCACCTCCCATCGTGGGCCGGGACAGAAAATGGCGCCAAAAGTGGAAACCGCCCCCACCAACAGAGACTGTGATGCTGGAGGTGTCTGTCAGCGTGAAAGAACTCCCCCTGGAGCTGACAGTCACCGAGTTGCCCCGGGACCGCCCTCGAAGTGGGAGCAGACGAAAGAGAAGAACAAAGATGGGTGTCGCTTGGAGGAGTCTGGAGCGAGCGCACCCGGAGGCAAGAGGTCTAACAAGGAGTAGCGGAGAAGCTCACCCGGAGATGGAAAGAAAGCAGAACAGCACCGGCCCGCTGGCCAGGAGTCTGCTAGAGACCGAGGAAGGAGGGCAGAGCAGCACCGGCCCGCTGGCCAGGAGCCTGCCGGAAGCCGAGCAGAGCAGCACCGACCCGATGGTCAGGAGCCTGCTAGAGTCCACAACCCCGCTAGGTCTAGCGGAGATCCTAGCGCAGCTCCCCCGAGACCGGGAGTGTGCACAAACTGCCCTGGAGGGCCTCGCAAGGAGGATGGCCCGGGTACAGCGCGAGATACTGGCGGAGTGGAGTCGGGAGATGGCCCAGCAAGCAGAGACCAGTCAACGGAGCACGCTACCCTGGAAGAGGAAGCAGACCGCCTCTGAGGATGGCACGGGAGGACCCAAGGCCGGAGACGGCGCCGAGAAGGGAGCCGAACGCATGGAGGCAGGTAAAGGGGACGCCTATACCCCAAGCCGTGAAACCGCCCACCTGCCCCAGCTCCCCGTCGCAGAGCCCGAAAGTCCCCCTGCTGTGCCCGTAGCCGCCTTGTCACCGCCATGGACTAGGCCCCGACCGGAAGCCGCCGCAGCGACCCCTGTGACGTCACGCGCCTCGACCCGGAGCGTGACAAAGCAGGAATTACCACCAGCCTGGTCGCAAGGCCTAGTACCCCCGGGCGCCGCACCACCAACAGCGCCCCCTACCTCCGCGGAGCCTCCGGCCTGGCCGCAAGGCCAGGTAGCCCAGGGCGCCGCCGTCCTAACGGTGCCCTTCACCTTCCAGGTGCCCCAGGCCTGGCCGCAAGGCCTGGGCAACCCGGGCGCCACCACCACCGCGCCCGCGCCCGCAATACCTAGGGTGCCACACCTGGGGGAGGACCTCTTCGGCCAGCTCACATGGCCGGACGGGCGGCCCTTCATCTGGCCCGAAGGGTACCCTGAGCTGGAGCGGCAGCAAAGACTAGGGCCCTTGTGTGAGCCCCTAATCCCGGCTCCGAAGCCCGTGGCTCGGGTCTCGCCTCCTCTAGCAGAAGCCCAATTCGTGTGGGACCCCACGGGAGAAGATTTGATGGGGTTCACCGGAGAAACTCGGGCAGCCGCAGCTGAACGTACAGAGTGTTGCCGTCAACAGCTGGCAGAGTTTAAGAGAGAACGGGAGGAGAGGCGGGTCAGAGAACAACAGGCCCAAATCCAGAGCGCGGAGCAGAAGAGCCGGACTAGGAGGAACCCCCGTGCAGCGCATTGTCCCCGCACCATCGGGACAGTGATAAAGTTCAACCCGCAGCATGGGTGGGGCTTTATTCGGGACCGTAACAACCGCGGTGACGTTTTTGTGACCCGCAGAGACGTCGAGTCCCACCTGCCGGAAGGTCACAAAGGCCGTGACCTCTACGTCGGAGACGAGGTCACTTTCACCCGGCACAAGTGTGCCAAAGGACCTTACGCCCTCCACGTACACCGCTTGACGGAGGAGGAGTTGCGGTACGGAGAGGAGGAGCCAGAGGACCCGGACGGGTCTGAAGAAACATCATATCAAGAAAGAGCAGGAGGAAGACGCCGTTGAGTGCGGCAGAGCAGGAGCTGTAAATAGTTACCCAATCGGGGTATATAGAAACTGAAACTGAAACTGGAACTGTTGCTGCTGCTAAAATAGTCCCCGTTGGGACCAGGGAACTGTTTACCCGTTAACCCCTTCATCCTACAGGCTGAGGACTGTGAGCAGCCATTCCCTACCCTCTACCTGGCCGAGGACTGAGAGCGGCCAACTTTCAACTTCCCCTGTATATAGTTGCGCTTCCTAAAGCGCCCCCTACCGGTTTTATAGGAAAACCAGTTTTTCTAAGAGACTGTCGCACTTTTCCCGGACACACGTTGCACAGTGTCCGGAGGAGGAACCAGAGACAAGAGAAGTCTACGAGAATGTTTATATAAAAAGTTTTATATATATATAATGTTGATATGTTTTATATGTTCATATAAAAATTTTGTATGTTTTGGTGTTTTATGTCTTACAGCCCGAGGACGTGCTGTGATTTACCAGGGGGGAATGTAGCACCCTGAGGATTCGGCTGCTACAGGGGAATTGCACCTCAACCCAGAGGTGTGATATTCCACTCCCGGGTAAGGAAGGAGTGTGGAACTGAGCTCAGATAGACTGCATGCACTACATACATCCCATTCCAGAGGAGCAGGCCGACGGTACTCCCACTTAGAAATGTGCAGGTACAACCGAGCCTGTTCCTGGCTGGAGTGGGAGGGGGGTGGTACATCCCATGTAGTGTAGGGGCAGATAGGGGGAGCAGTCTGGGTAGTGATAGGAGCTCATTGGGTGCTGGTCACCTGAGCTCACACATAGAGGGATATATAAGGAGGGCACCAACTTAGATCAGGGTCAGACGCTGAGAACAAGTCAGTTGGAGAGGAGAGAGAAGGAAACAGCAGCCCTGGAGAGAGAGAGAGTGGAGCAGAGAAAGACCCAGAGGGGGAAGACTGAAGGGACCCAAGAACCCAAATTAGAGCACCGGGTGAGGAGTCAGCAAGAGGGTACCGGAACCCAAGCTGGTGGGGGCAAAGACATTCCCCAGCCAGAGACCGGAGACCGTGGGCAGTGTCTGTCACGGTCACCCACCACATTCACCCCGAAGGCACACCACGTGGAGGGTCAGGGAACCCAAGGCCAAGGGTGTCCCAAAAGAAGGCCCGAGGGAGCTGGACCTAGGTGAATCCCTGGTGGGGACGGCTGAAGAAAGGACAGAGGGAGAGCTCAGGGCCACGCTCCGGACTTGTTTGGGGGTTGGCTGGATCCAGGACCTGGTGGACGCAGCACGGCTCGGGTGGTCACTAGCAGCTGGAGTGACCGAAACATCAGCAGTAAGTAAACACCCTTAACTGCACAACCCGAGTCTGTCTTCATTGCCTGCTGCATCGCACCACCACAACCCCCATCCTCTGCGCCTGTCCCCTCTGAGGCTATACCCCTCCCGTTGGGGGTTATCCCACCAAGCTGCGCATCCACCATCAGCCTCAGCGGACCCTGCTGCAGCGGCGGCCACAGTGACCGCATCACAACGGGTGGCGTAGTCGACACAAAAGAACTTTAGTAACATCTGTAAAGCTGCCACATAACACTGAGCTTGACGCCCTGGGCACGGGACCGGGTCACAGCCGCTCGGAGACTACAACCCCCCCATCTGATCCGGTGCCGGGTATTCCCCTCAAAAAGGAATATGTCCCAGGGGGCGCGTCAGATACATTCCAATTCTGTAACTAGGAAACTGTAAATGGTCCTGTAAATTATTACTAACTGCTGCTGTTTGAAAAAAAAAAAAAAACAGACAGCATGCGGACAGAACACGAATGACAAGTGAGAAAAAAATTGGATGAAACTGACAATTTTGTAAACTGACATGTGAACCCTACATAACGGGATTAAAAGTTCCCCGTTCTGCAGATTAATTTAGTTCCCAGAGGTCACACCCCCCACTTATCAATAGGTTATTATGACCTTTCTTATTACTTAGTTTTCACACTAAGGCAATATTTTTGCAGCGTTTCTTTTTTTCTGACAAAAGCAAAAGCTATGGGATTTCAGATTTTTTTTTCCCTGACTGAATTGTAGAACTGTAGCATTTTTGAAATCTGCAGCATGTCACCCCTAGAAAGAAAGTTTGACCCATAGAAAACAGTTAGTCATTCGTTTATGGTGAATAAAACAAATTTTATTAAATATGTGCTGTAGAAAAATCACTCGTAAGCTGCATCAAAAGAGCAGCAAAAATGCAGCAAATCTTGCATTTTAAATGCAGCATTTTTACTGCCAAGAGAACCGGTTTTGGCTGCAGATAAAAACACTGCAAAATTGCTGTGTATGAACATAGCCTTAAACCCATTTAGGCTGCGTGCCCACTATGTGTTTTTCAAGCGTTTTTGCCGCGGAATTTCCGCAGCGAAAAGGCTTAAAAAACGCTTGGTAATATGTGCCCCATGGTCCCCAATGATAATCCGCATGTGCTGTGCACATGCCGCGAAAAATACACGACATGTCCATTAATTTTGCGGACACGCAGCGTAATTGCCGCCATTGATTTGCATTGAACCGCATATTATCCGTGTGAGCACATGTGCACATGCGGATATCATACTGTTCAATGTGCGGATGGTACCCGGGTTTGGAGAAGAGGAGAATCTCTTCCGGACTCGGCTACCATAGAACCTGTTAAAAAAAGAATTTAAAATAAAAAATAAAGATTATACTTACCTTCTGATGGCCCCAAGTGTTTTCTCCTCTCCGCCTTAGGCCTAGTGCCCACGATGCAGAAATGCTGCATATTTTTTCTGCATCTCCCTGGCAGGAAAAACGCATGCGGATTTTACATGCGTTTTTCCTGCCAGGTAGAAGCGTTTGTCAAGCGTTTCTGCATGCGGGTTATCAAGCGCTTTTCCAAGCGATTTTAGCATCACTTGGAAAAGTGCTTGACAACTTGGTCAAACTATATAAATCCATGCAACCGGCATGGATTTATATAGTGTGACCAAGTAATAGTTAAAAAAAAGAATAAGAATGGTAAAAAATAAAAACTAAAGATTATACTTACCTTCCGATGGCCCTCAGTGTTTTCTCCAGTGTCCGGTCTGTTGTTTCGGTCGTGGTGGTGTTTAAGGACCTGCCATGACGTCATTTAGTCATGTGACAGGTCACGCGACCGCCGACGTTAGCGGTTGCGTGACCTGTCACATGACTAAATGACATCATGGCAGGTCATTTCACACCACCGCGACCCATACAACTCACCGCACGCATCGCTATGGAGACCGGGGGCCATCGGAAGGTAAGTATAATCTTTATTTTTTATTTTAAATTCTTTTTTTAACAGGTTCTATGGTAACTGGGTCTGGAGGAGAGTCTCCTCTTCTCCAAACCCGGGTACCATCCGTACATTGAACCGTATGATATGCGGATGTCACGCGGTCCAATGCAAGTCAATGGGGGCAATTACGCTGCGTGTCCGCAAAATTAATGGACATGCTGCATATTTTTCCACAATGATAATCATTGTGGACCATGGGGCACGTATTACCGGGCATTTTTTAAGCATTTTCGCTGCGGAAATTCCGCGGCAAAAACGCTTGAAAAACGCATAGTGGGCACGCAGCCTTAAACCAAACTGAACACTTAAAATACAAACACAAGCAGAAAGCTTTGTTCACATCTGAGTTGTTGCTCCTTTTTCGAACGGAAGCCACAACTCTCTGAAAGATCCATTGTGGAAATTACCAATGGCCAATGGACACCATAGGTTTAAATTCATGTCAGTTGGGTTGCGCCATAGTTTCTGCTGTTTTTCTGCTTTGTCTGGAGTGAATTCTGGTACAATTCTGGTTACATGACTTACTGCCTTTACATCCATAGATGGTGCTGTTATCCATCTTTGCTATGAAGCAACAAAAAGACAAGAGGAAGATTGCTTAAAACAATGAAATCTTTCTAGCAGAGTTTTAAGTGCCCGGGAGATTTCCTGGCACAAAACATGATGATTAAATTGGCACATTTCCTCATTCCTTTGCTTAAAACTCATGTTTGTTGGCAGATCTCACCTCCTTTTATTAACTGGGTTGTGCTCAATTAATGTGGCAAGTAATTATTTCTATCTCAGAGGCTGGGTTCACACAAGTGTATCTTCGGTCAGTGTGATGTCTGTGAAAGAACAGTAGATAGACAGCAATTAGTGATGAGCGAGTATGCTCGCTACTGCTCGGTGCTCGCCCGAGCATCTCACTGCCATTTCTGGCCTCTATTGAAAATTTATTTCAGTGTGTCAGTGAAGCCATTCCCACCAGTTTGCTGTTCAAACTACTTACCTACAGACCAGGTATTTAAAACTCTGTTTTCTCCGTCACACGGATCACATATAAGTTCGCTCGAAACTCAGTCATTTGTAATGAGCGTGGAAGATACTGTCCTCCATTTAAAATGGTCAAGGCACGTGGCAAGGGACGGGGAACTGGATGTGATGGTAATGGTGCATGCAGAGGCCAAGGACAAGGCTGTGGGCAAGCTGAAATTGTGCCACAACAAACACCCACATCTTCTGGCCTGACCCTCCTGTCCCAATTCCTAGGGGACCGCAGCACACCACTACTGAACCCAGAGCAGTGTCAAAAGGTTGTTGGGTGGATAGCGGATAATGCTTCCAGTCACTTAGCCCCCAACACCACCACCACCCTGTCTTCCACACGATCAAGTCTCAGTAGCCGTCAGTCTGGACCGCATATTCCTCACCCTGATCCTCCTTCCTCCCACCATGCCGAGTGCCCGGAGACAACTGATCCCACACTTGGACACTCTGAAGAGCTGTTCACTTTTTCATTTATAGATTCGGGCCTCTTGCCCGGCCCACTTGAAGCGGGGAAAGAGGAGATCGCGTATAGCGATGCCCAAATATTTGAGCAGCCACGGTCACACGAATGCGACGGTTGGAAAGTGTCACAAGAGGTGGACGATGATGAGACACAATTGCCAGAAAGTCAGGAGGAGGACCAGGGTGCGGAAGTGGAAGACGAGGTGGTGGATGATATAGTAACTGACCCAACCTGGCAGGAGGACATGCAGAGCGAGGACAGCAGCACACAGGGGGAGGGAGGCAGAGCACCCCAACAGGCAGGAAGAAGCAGTGTGGTGGCCGCAGACAGAAGGCAGGCAATCGTTCCCCGTAACACCAACATGAAGGAAGTTGCCAGTACAACTGTTAGGTCTTCCCGAGTCTGGTTGTTTTTCAAAGACTCTGCCAATAACCCCAAAAAGGCCATTGGCACCACCTGCCAGGCCAGCATCAGCAGGGGTGGCAAAACGACCAGCCTGACCGCCACCAGCATAATCAGGCACATGGCAGCAAAGCACCCGACTTTGTGGGCCGAACCCCAGGGTCCAGGAACAGTGTCTGTAGGTGGCACCATTGCTTCTTCCACTGTTGTGCATGCAAGCCAATCCCCTGTCCATGGTGCATGCAAAGGTGCCTCCTGCCCTGCACCTGTTGTTGCGCACTCTAAAGTAGCAGCATCAGAAAGCAAGTCCATGTCCTTGTCCAGCGCAGCATTCAGTTGTCCATACCCCAGTCCTTGGAATGCAAGAGCAAATATGCAGCCAACGCCCCACAGGCCACACTACTAAATTCTCACATTTCACGACTGCTTGCGCTCAAAATATTGCCTTTTAGGCTCGTGGAGACTGAAGCATTCCGCAACCTGATGGCGGCCGTCCCTCGGTACTCAGTCCCCAGGCGCCACGATTTCTCCCAGTGTGCGGTCCCCGTATTACTCAAGCACATGTCCCAAAAAAATAGCCGTGCCCTCAACAACGCAGTTACTGGGAAAGTCCACCTAACCACGGACACGTGGACAAGTGCTTTTGGGCAGGGACGGTACATCTCACTGACGGCACACTGTGTACACATAGTGGAAGTCGGGACCCAGTCGGACCTTGGAATGGAACACGTCCTCCCGACTCCAAGGATTGTGTGCCCTAGGTCAATCAGGGTTGCCCCCACAGTCTACAGCTCCTGCACCTCATCCTCCTCAGCCTCCTCCTCCTCTTCAGCCAAAATGACCACATCAGTCACAAGCTGGAAGCACTGCAGCACTGCCTCGGCCAAGCAGCAACAGGCTGTGCTGAAGCTAATATGCTTAAGTGACAAACCGCACAATGCTGAAGAGTTGTGAACAGCTCTGAAAGAGCAGGCAAATCTGTGGCTCACACCGCTGAACCTACAGCCAGGCATGGTCATGTGTGACAATGGCCGGAACCTGGTGGCGGCTCTGAGGCAAGGCGAGCTCACACACATACCATGCCTGGCCCATGTGCTTAACCTCAGCGGTTTCTCAAATCCTACCCGGAGCTGCTGGATCTGCTTGTTAAAGTACGCCGCCTGTGTGCCCATTTTAGAAAGTCAGCTACAGCTTCTGCTGCGCTTGCCATGTTTCAGCAGCGTTTGCAGCTTCCGGCTCACAGACTGGTGTGTGATATCCCCACGTGTTGGAACTCTACACTGCAGATGTTGGGAAGGATTTGTGAGCAGAAGAGGGCAGTTGCTGAGTACTAGCATCAATAAGGCCATCGGTATTCAGTTCAGACTCCACACACAAGACCTCAGGAGTGAACATGGATGTCAGACATATGTACCATCCTCCAAAATTTTGAGGACTCAACCAAGATGTTGAGCGGCGATGATGCCATAATTAGCGTCACCATCCCGCTTCTCTGTCTTCTGAAACTCTCTCTGCTCACAATTAAAGAGGATGCATTGCAGGCGCAGCACGATGAGATGGAGCAAGGAACCATAAAGGGTGATTACACACAGCCCAGCCTCATCTCATTCCAAGGTGAAATGGGTGACAATGAGGAAGAGGAGGAGGAGGAAGGACAGGAGCTAGTTTCATGCACAGCTGTCATACCGTCTGTTCAGCGTGGATGGCCAGAGGACCGAGAGGAGGAGGAGGAGGAGGAGGAGAGCATGGTCAGTCATCCTCTTGGTGAGGACACTGAAGTCTTGCCTGTTAGTAGTCTGGCACGCATGGCTGAGTTTATGTTACGCTGCCTTTCTCAAATTTTTGGGTGACAGTCATTACTGGTTGGTGACACTTCTAGACCCATGCTACAAGGAGAACTTTATATCTCTTATTCCTGAGGAGGACAAGTCTACAAAATTGGGCCTGTACCAGAAGGCCCTTGTTGCGGAACTATTAAAAAAATTCCCATCTGAAAACGCTGGCGGCAGAGGGCACACTTTGTTGGACAACCAAGCAGTACAGGCGAGAGAGACACAACTTCAATCCAGCAGAGGCAGGAGAAAATTGTCAAAGTTCTGGGAGAGTTTTCTCTGACCCTCCCATCGCACAGGCCCTGAGGCACGGGGTACTCTAACAAGGAGTGCAAAGTTTGGGAAGGTGCTGAGGGAGTAACTTGCCGACTGTACCAACATCCTCCGTGATTCCGCTGTGCCATAGAATTATTGGGTATCCAAGCTGGATACGTGGAATGAACTGGCTCTCTATGCTTTGGAGGTCCTAGCCTGCCCTGCCACCAGCGTTTTATCAGAGCGGGTTTTTAGTGCCGCTGGTGGAATTATAACTGATACAGTATTTGCATCCGCCTGTCAACTGAAAATGCTGACAGGCTGACTCTTATAAAAATGAACAAGGGCTGGATTGGGCCAGACTTCTCAACACCACCGAATGATAGCCGCGTAGCATAAACTCAAATCCAGTGTCTTTTCTTGGGAGGTGTATTCCCATTCATCTTTTCACTCCCACACATGGGTATACGCTTCCTGATTTTGGCTATTTGCTCTTGTCCTCCTCCTTCTCCTCATCCTGCGCCACCATATCACCAGGGTGACCGTGGTCCGTGATGCAACACCCACATCATTTTTTTAAAGGGTGTTTATGAAGCCCATAAAAAAAAAAAAATTATACAGTATGTTCATGTATACCCCCAATGGGTAAATGTTTGTCAGCCCATACACTTAGTGCATGGGCATTACAAGTATAGGAGGCCCACTCCTTTCTAATGGGAACATTTTTTTATGAGGCCCTCCTCCACGTCTCTTCCAAGGGGCATTGAAGTGCCTCCAAATTTTTGGCAGCCCTTGCATTCACTGCATAGGCTAACACTATGGGAAACGCTCTCCTTTCTAATGGGAATTTGTCGTTACTGTGGCCCTGCTCTGTGTGTCTTTAATTTCTTAGTGGGGTTTTTCCTAAATTTGGTCAGCCGTTGTACTCACTGCATACCCTATAACTGTATAGCAGACCCTCTCCTTTCTAATGGGAACATATCGTACTTGTTACTGTGGCCCTGCTCTATGTGTCTTTAAATTCTTAGTGAGGTTTTTCCTAAATTTGGTCAGCCGTTGGACTCACTGCATACCCTATAACTGTATAGCAGACTCTCTCCTTTCTAATGGGAATTTGTCTTTACTGTGGCCCTGCTCTATGTGTTTTTAATTTCTTAGTGGGGTTTTTCTTAAATTTGGTCAGCCGTTGGACTCACTGCATACCTTATAACTGTATAGCAGACTCTCTCCTTTCTAATGGGAACATGTCGTACTCTTTACTGTGGCCCTGCTCTATGTGTCTTTCAGAGTCCCTCCATCAATGAAACAGGATGTGTCACACACCACATTGCCAGATAAGGTTGTAAAATGTTAAAATGACATTTCCCAGTGAATACATTTGCCTTAAAAAAACAGTAGGATCTTTCTTTAGTATAAAAAAGAGTGGCCAATGTAACCTCAATGTAATCATATTGTTCAGCTCTTCACCTCCTCCTCCATCTCCGAAATGACCACATTAGTCACAAGCTGACAGCACTGCAGCACTGCCTTGGCCAAGCGGCAACAGGCTGTGCTGAAGATAACATGCTTAATGCTTAGGTTACAAACCGCCCAGCGCTGCAGAGTTGTTAAAAGCGATAACACAGCAGCTTGATCTGTGGCTCTCACCGCTGAACATACAGCCAGGCATGATCGTGTATGACAATGGGCGGAACCTGGTAACGGAAAAATGACAGCCGGAGTAGATACGATTTCCCTCTATGCCACTCCTTTCACCAAGCTAAAGAATATGGCTGTGGTGAAATACAACTCCCACTGAGAAGCTGTTTCAGATTGAAAAACTTTGGGCCCACCAGAGGATTTGATTCTGAGGGCTCACCTTTCTCCCCCGATCAAGAGCCCCATAGTAGCTGCAAAGTTAGCGCTATCATGAACTCTCCTGCTGTAGAAGCCAGGGCACACCAGAGGATTCTCTGGTGGGACCGTCCAACCCTGCTGAGAAGCAGTCCTGGCTAAGAAAAGTGTGTGGGAAGGTTCCCGGACACTCTATGGCTGCTTTTTTTACTGAGGTGGAAACCCACGCAAACACGGGGAGAACATACAAAATCCTTGCAGATGTTGTCCTTGCTGGGATTTGAACCCAGGATTCCAGCACTGCAAGGCTTCAGTGCTAACCACTGATCCAATGTGATGCCGTTCACCATCTGATATTTAAGAGGCTGGAGGAACTTGCACCTACTGCCACTCTATCTTCAGCTCCTTTGTGAGAAACCAATGTATTTGGGCAGCCACTCAGTCTACCAAATAAAATTCCTGAGAAGGAAATTGGGGATGGCTTCGCTACTGTTACTGTACCATAGTTTACTGGAAATATTCCAGGCTGGTAGGAAGCAAGCACATTCCCACAGAAAAGTACCAGCAGTAATGTTCAGGGACCCGCGCTTGTAGAAGGCAGAGACAACACCGGGAGAAATAGTGGCAGCTGGGAACCAAGTATGGACACGAGGCATGAGGTTGTGAAAAGCTTCCGCCTCCACGAGCCTAAAAGGCCACATTTCAAGTGAAAGCAGCTTTAGAGGACTTCCTGGGAGAAATCACAGCTGGAGTAGATATGGTTTCCCAAGTCCTTTCACTAAGCTAAAGAATATGGCTGTGGTGAAATACATCTAAGCAAAAAAGCTGTGGACTGGCTCCGTACCGTCCCTGGCCACATTCACTTGACCACGTGTTTGTGGGTAGACGGTCCTTCCCAGTAAGTTCACTGGGGAGGGCACGGGTAATGTTGTGGGACCCGTGCTTGTGGAAGGCGGAGATGACACCAGAAGAAACAGTGACGGCTGGGGACTGAGTATGGACAACCAGCCGCCGCCGGCATGAGGTTATGGAAAGCTTCTGCCTCCACAAGCCTAAAAGGCCACATTTCAAGTGAAAGCAGCTTTAGAGGACTTCCTGGGAGAAAATACAGCTGGGTAGATATGGTTTCCCAAGTACTTTCACCAAGTTAAAAAATATGGCTGTGGTGAAATACAGCTCAGCAAAAAAAGCTGTGTACTGGCTCTGTACCGTCCCTGGCCACATTCACCTGTCCATGTGTTTGTGGTTAGGCGGTCCTTCCCAGTAAGTGCACTGGGGAGGGCACGGGTAGTGTTGTGGGACCCGTGCTTGTGGAAGGCGGAGACGACACCGGAAGAAATAGTGGCGGCTGGGGACCGAGTATTGACACCCGGCTGCCGCCGGCATGAGGCTGTGAAAAGCTTCTGCCTCCATGAGCCTGAAAGGCCCCATTTCAAGTGCAAGCAGCTGCCCAGAAATCTGGCAGTTTAGTATTGCAGCCTGTGGGTGGGTGGCTGGCTGCATACTTGCACTTGCATTCCAAGTAACAGAAAACTAAGCAGATGGTGGCCTC
Source organism: Phyllobates terribilis (assembly GCF_046119375.1). Classification (NCBI taxonomy): domain Eukaryota; kingdom Metazoa; phylum Chordata; class Amphibia; order Anura; family Dendrobatidae; genus Phyllobates; species Phyllobates terribilis. Next base: position 21,397,163 of record NW_027362761.1, on the reverse strand, counting down.
TATCATCATCATGGCCTCACCTCAGCACTATGAACTCTCCTGAAGGAGAAGCCAGGGCCCACCGGAGGAGTCTCCGGTTTTCTGGTGGGGCCGTCCAACCCTGCCGAGAAGCAGCCCTGGCTAAGAAAAGTGTGGGGGAAGGTTCCCGGACACTCTGTGGCTGTTTTTTTAATGTGGATCGGACGTGCTTATGCATGTTATTTCTCAAACCGGATTGCAGATCAGGCCATTGCCCAACTCTGTAGTCATGAAATTAAATGTGCAAAGAAAGATGTTTGTGTGTCAAAGCACCACCGAGAAGTGCGAGTTGATGTTGGACAGGCTGCCATTGCTTCTGCAAAAGCTGCTTTAGAGGACTTCCTGGGAGAAATGACACCCAGAGTAGATACGGTTTCCCTCTATGCCAGTCCTTTCACCGAACTAAAGAATATGGCTGTGGTGAAATACAACTCAGCAAAAAAAGCTGTGGACTGGCTCCGTACCGTCCCTGGCCACATTAACGTTATGGAAAGCTTCCGCCTCCACGAGCCTAAAAGGCCACATTTCAAGTGCAAGCAGCTGCCAAAAATTGGGCAGTATAGTATTGCAGCCTGTGGGTTGGTGGGTGGCTGGCTGCTTACTTGCGCTTGCATTCCAAGGAATGGGCTAGGGACAACTGAACCCTGCACTGGGACAAGGACTTGGACGGTGATTGCTGCAAGTCTGCAACGACAGGTGCATGGCGGGAGGCATCTTCGCATGCGCCAAGGATCACTTATGATGGGCACACTTTTAGGCAGTGACCTGGGAGTCAGAGATGCTTCCAGAGGTCTTCCCCTTGCTGTTCCCATGTCTTTTCAGCACTGTATGCATGTGTCTGATGATGTGTCACACACCACATGGCCAGATAAGGTTGTAAAATGTTAAAATGACATTTCCTGGTGAATGCATTTGTCTTGGTTGAAAGCAATGCAAAAGTGCAAAAACGCATCAAAAACGCTACGTGTGAACATAGCCCAAGGTGTGGAAGAGTATTTTTGTTTTTGGTTATTTAGGATGTTCCTTAACATATTTCCCAGGAAAATCCATTTTGGTTTTGTTTTTGTATGTTTTCTCGTGAGTCCGTAAAAGTGGCGTAATACTCTGACAACGTTGTTGACATCAGTGATCTTGGAGTCAGAAATGCTTCCAGGGTTCTTTCCCATGCTGTTCCCATGTCATTTGAGTACTGTTCCCATTGATTTGGGCAATTTTTAGGCCCTCTGCGGACCGCCGAGGGGATCTGACGTGCCCCCTGGGCTGTGGGCTACCCGGTGCCGGGCTGGTAGATGCTGGGGGAATGTCACAGTGGCGGTGACCCGGTCCGTGACCCAGGGCGGTCAATAAAAGGGGTTATGTATAGGGATTTATAGAGTTTTTATAGAGTTCGTCACGCCACCTGTGGAATGCGGCTAAAGGGAACCGCCGCTGCAGAGCAGTCCTCTGAAGCTGATGTTACTGCAGCAGGGATGGTGTGGCTCTCCACAGGAAGAGCTAGCTCCAGGACAGTGTAGATGATGTTGCAGGTTGTGCTGGGCGTTGTAGTGCAGGGGTTGATGGCGCAGCAAGAAACACAGAGACAAGGAAGTGCAGTCCCAGGGTCTTTACTCACGGTTATTGCAGTCCAAGTTACAGATGTCAAAGTAACTTCCCATGCCTTGCTGCGTTTACTCAGTGAGGGGCTCAGTCCACCCCCAGGTAACTCCGGAGTACATAGCAGGACCCCCTTCTGTGTCTTCTCTCTGGCCTTTTCCCTGCACCTCACACCTAGTATCTCCAATCCGGTACCCGCGGGCCTTTGCGGGCGACGTCTGTTCCGTCCCCTGGGTCCTATATGGCTACCTTCTCGGTGAGACTGGCTTGGACTTGTGGCTACAGGATATAAAGTACTGCAGCCTCCGGTTTCTAGCTGAGACTTGCAATCTTCTACTAGTTGAGGGACCGGTTCCCCTTAGATTGCCTGACCCCTCCACCACCGGGCAGATGCGGGCGTACGGGTGGCCTTCTGCATGGCCCGTACCCCTAGGGTCCTTTCTTCTGGTTCCTGGAGCCTTCCTGCTCCCTTTCCTCTCTTCTCCTTCCTCTCAGACTTGGGCCTCACTGCCTAGGCCCGCCTCTGGAGCAGAGCTCCTGCAGAGCCTCTGCTCCTGTCACTTTCCTCCTCTGACTAATCTGTCTTTCTAAGATGGCTTCTCTACTTATATCTTCCTTCTATGTGCTCCCCTTAACTACTTCCTCCACCCACACCCACTATGTGGTTCCCCCTCTCTGGGTTCCCCCCACTCCAGCCAGGAAAGGTGCTCAGCAAGTACGTGGGAGGCATCTTGCCCCTCCTGCTGGCCTGGAGTGGTGAGTTGGATGCAGGTGTTAGGGTCCTGAGCTGTACTCCTTCCTTACCTGGGAGAGATGCCACATCTCTGGCTGAGATGCAACACCTCTGTGGCGACCGAGCCCTCAGGGGTGCCACATACCCCCCTGGTAAAACACAGCACGTCCGCGGGCTGGAACAGAGTAAAAGACAAAGTATTTTTAAAGACATGCAAAATTTTTGAATGCATTCGCATAGAAGATTACCAACATAACATCTCTTCCCTTTATGGGAGGCTCTTTTTCTTTAACGTTACTGGTTACGTTTCCTTACCAAAAACATTATAAAACTTTTTAAATAACATTTTTCTCTCACTTATAAAACATTTTCCAGACAAAGCATTTGCATATTAACTGTTCCTTAACAGGTTACAGCACGATCTGCAACCAGGTGTCCGTTCTTCAGTAAGGTGCAAAATAGCAAACACGAACATGAGGGACCCGTCCGAAAACCCTCAACGTAGGCCCTGGCCGTGGCTGCAGGGCATAGGTGATCCAGGTGGTGGACCACATCTTTGGCCACGCCAAACGGGTTTTTGTTCTGAGGTCATTTGTTGTACAGATATAAAACCAATAAGGGGCACTTTAAGAAGTGCAACTATTTACAAGGGACAGTTCTTTGGTTATTCACCGTCCATAACCTGACAGTTTTTGTACCCTTTCCGGGTAACTGGATAAACACACTCACATCTCAAACTTGCAGTGTCTCTATACCCTTCCGGGCAACTATATACAGTCCACAGTTCCAGCTACTGTCGTTAGTAGTGGTGCTCCCTCCGGGGAAGCTCTTGTCCACTGTAGGCTAGCCCAGCTGGGTCTTCAGCGCTGTAGGGTGAGGAACTGCTCCCTTTCCCGACCCGGTGGACATTCAGGGCATACCAGCCCCTCTCACCTCTGTGTCTGGTGTAGGTGACATAATCACCCGGATACAGGTTCCGGTCCGGGTGACCTTCTTTTAGGTGGGACTCCACGTCCCTCCGGTTCACAAAGAGGTCGGTATCGGACTGCGGGTCCCAGATGAAGCCCCAACCTCCTTCCAGGTTGAACTTTACTATGGTCCCCTCAGCACGGGGACCAGAAGCTGCCCTACTGTTTCTCCGGGCCCGGGCCTTCTCCTCCATGTTGCGGGCTTTCAGCTTCTCCCACCACACCCGCCGGATGTGTCGCTCCCTCTCGAGCTGCTCCAGCTCCCTCCTGCAGTGCTCTTTTCTGCAGGCCGCCTCTGCCTTGGTTTCTTTGAAAAACCCCATGAGATCCTCCTCGAGGTTGTCCCACTTGAACTGATCTTCCTCACCTCGGGAGTCGGCAGGGGAGCTGGCATGAGTGGGAGCCGCTGGTCCTCCACCTCCGCGGACCAATCCCAAGGACGGCGTTTGCACACCCATTCGAGTGTCGGAGGGGGCGGTTCCTGCATGGGGCCCAGGAGCGGGCCGGTGTTGCTGGTGCCCGGAGGTGACGGTTCCGGGGCCTGAAGAACATCTAGGGCGGGCGTGCCCGGGGACAGATGTCCTGGGAGGAGGGTCCGGAATGGGTCCGCGTCTTCCGCGCCCGGGGGCAGAGGGCCTTGCTGGGGTGTTAGGAGCGGGCCGGTGTTAGTAGCGCCCGGGATCGACGGTTCCACCAGGGGGCCCAGGAGCAGGTCAGCGGCTCTAGCGCCTGGGACAGAGAGACTCCTCTTACCTGCTCCCGTGGTCGCTCTTGCGCTGCACTCCGCTTCCTGGCGCTTGTCCGGATCCGCCAAGGCTGGGGCGCTGCGGGTGCTTTGTAGCGTCGTCTGCTGCCGGCTTGCCATCTTCTCCACCATCTCCTTCTTACAGCTGGTGATGGCCTCTTGCTGGGCCCTCTCCATCCTCCGGTTCAGTTCTTCCATCCCGGCGTAGAGGAACTCTGAATCCTCCCGGGACAGCCTGGCAACTAACTCCTCCAGGGTGAGGGGCGCCTCCGGTGGTATCAGGCCGCTGGCAGGGATTCCGGTCTCTCTTCGTTCCATGTTCCCTGCCGGGTGTGATCTGTCTGGAAGGATCCAGACCACACCCCGTCTCCCAGTTTTATTCTTCCCTCTCCCCTTTTTGGGGCGGTCCCATGTCTGCTTGCTGTCGGTCACATCTGGGGGCGTCTCCTCCAGACCGATGGACAGGTCCAGGGTTATGGCCACAGTTGCAGTGGGTGGGCCGTGCTTTTGGCGCCATTCTGGGACCCGGCCCACAATGGGAGGCGATCTCTTGTTGTTCTTTGGCTCGCACATAATGGCGACCGTTCTTCAGGGGCGGGCGCCACATTCAGTAGAAAACACAGTCTTTAGGCGCACAATACCCGGTGATAATGGGTGTGTTTCATATCCTGTTCGTGACGCCAAGTATGACGTACCCCCTGGGCCGTGGGGTACCCGGTGCCCGGCCGGTAGATGCTGGGGCAATGTCACAGTGGCGGTGACCCGGTCTGTGACCCAGGGCGGTCAATAAAAGGGGTTATGTATAGGGGATTTATAGAGTTTTTATAGAGTTCGTGACGCCACCTGTGGAATGTGGCTAAAGGGAGCCGCAGCTGCGGAGCAGTCCTCTGAAGCTGATGTTACTGCAGCAGGGATGGTGTGGCTCTCCACAGGAAGAGCTAGCTCCAGGACAGTGTAGATGATGTTGCAGGTTGTGCTGGGCGTTGTAGTGCAGAGGTTGATGGCGCAGCAAGAAACACAGAGACAAGGAAGTGCAGTCCCAGGGTCTTTACTCACGGTTATTGCAGTCCAAGTTACAGACGTCAAAGTAACTTCCCATGCCTTGCTGCGTTTACTCAGTGAGGGGCTCAGTCCACCCCCAGGTAACTCCGGAGTACATAGCAGGACCCCCTTCTGTGTCTTCTCTCTGGCCTTTTCCCTGCACCTCACACCTAGTATCTCCAATCCGGTACCCATGGGCCTTGGCGGGTGACGTCTGTTCCGTCCCCTGGGTCCTATATGGCTACCTTCTCGGTGAGACTGGCGTGGACTTGTGGCTACAGGATATAAAGTACTGCAGCCTCCGGTTTCTAGCTGAGACTTGCAATCTTCTACTAGTTGAGGTACCGGTTCCCCTTAGATGGCCTGACCCCTCCACCACCGGGCCGATGTGGGCGTACAGGTGGCCTTCTGCACTGCCCGTACCCCTAGGGTCCTTTCTTCTGGTTCCTGGAGCCTTCCTGCTCCCTCTCCTCTCTTCTCTCCTTCCTCTCAGACTTGGGCCTCACTGTCTAGGCCCTCTTCTGGAGCAGAGCTCCTGCAGAGCCTCTGCTCCTGTCACTTTCCTCCTCTGACTAATCTGTCTTTCTAAGATGGCTTCTCTACTTATATCTTCCTTCTATGTGCTCCCCTTAACTACTTCCTCCACCCATACCCACTATGTGGTTTCCCCTCTCTGGATTCCCCTCCACTACAGCCAGGAAAGGGGCTCAGCAAGTATGTGGGAGGCATCTTGCCCCTCCTGCTGGCCTGGAGTGGTGTATTGGATGCAGGTGTTAGGGTCCTGACCTGTACTCCTTCCTTACCTGAGAGTGAAATGCCACATCTCTGGCTGAGATGCAACACCTCTGTGGCGACTGAACCCTCAGGGGCGCCACAGATCTGCCTGAAAAATGCTAGAGTTTCCCATTTACTTACATTGGGCTCGTTGCTCGGGCCGAGCACACCAATATTCCAGTGTGCTCGACCCGAGCAACGAGTACCCGAGCATTTTAGTGCTCGCTCATCACTAACTGCAATTAAATCAATGTAATTTAATTGCGCGAAGCAGATGAGCTTTTTTATTTTATGACTGACCGAATTTGTGCCAGAACAAATATAGCAGCATGCACTAGTTTCTTCCATGTGTTGGATGACACGCATCTATTCAAGTCTATGGGTGCACAAGTAAAAATCAGATTCCATATGGGGCCACAGTATAGCATCTGATTTTTACAAGTACATTGCAGTTCTGTAGCATAGTAAACTGTAAATGGTCCTGTAAATGATTAATAGATACTGCTGTAAAAAAAAAAAAAAAAAAAAAAAAAAAAATTGCACAGTGATGACACATGAGGAAAAAAATCGTCCGAGACTTCTGGATAAAAAAACTTTTTTTTCCATGTTTATTTTTTTTATATTATTTTACTTTACTCACTTATATAGCGCCATTATTTCCAAAGCACTTCACGTTCACATGAACCCGGCCAAATTATGTGTGGTTTGGTTTACATGAGGTGAAAACTGATCTAATTTACATGGTATTAGAGTCTCGTATCTAAAATTCAATTCTTTTTTTTTAATGGAAGATTACAGGGTTTGTTATCATACATGCATAATATAAAATATTAACCATTAACATAAGAGAATGTTAAATATTTTACCCTAAACTGATCAGTGAACTACATAAAATAAACTATCCCATGAACAAAGCATATCCCAATGTGCTATATACTTCTAGGATTCTTGTGACTAGAAGTATTCAGATTAAGAGTAGCCAGGCCCCCAGGCAGTTTAGAAGGCAGTGCCCCCAGCACCTGATGATTCACATGACATGCCACCTGATTACCTTTATAGATCATGTGATAGGTCATGAGATTAACACACAAGTGCTCTGGTGCTTATCCGCAGATGCAAAACGACCAAGACAAAACACTAATTTTTGTCCCTTATGTACAGCGCTGTACATAACATAGTGCTATACATTATACAACAAGGGTGGGGCCGTGACTGTTGTGGAGGGCCGAACTAATAGGCTCAAATTAATTCTACTCAATATTAATATTAACTACAATTATTATTTTATATCAATATTAATTTTAGCACTTAATATTGAGCAGAATTAAGTATGCTGACATCCTCCTATATACCGTATAAACCCACACACAGCCAATATATATCCAGTATGAGCCCACACACAGCCCCCTATATCAAGTGTGAGCCCTTACATAGCACCCAATAGAGAGTATGAGCCCCACATAGTCTCCTATATACAGCATGAGCCCACACAACTCCCTACATACAGCATAAGCCCCCACATAGCCCCCTATGTACAGCATGAGCCCCCACATAGCTCCCTATATACAGCATGAGCCCTCATATAGCCTACTATATGCAGCATGTTCCCCCACATAGCCTCCTATATACAGTGTGAGCCCCCACATGCCTTCTATTTACTGTATGAGCCCCCATATAGTCTCAAATATGCAATATGAGCCCCCACATAGCCTCCTATATACAGTTTGAGCTTCATATAACCTCCCAGATACAGTATGAGCCTCCACATAGCGTCCTATATACAGTATGAACCCCTACATGGCCTCCTATATACATGCACACACTAATATATATACTGAATATATATATATATATATATATATATATATATATATATATATATATATATATATACAGTACAGACCAAAAGTTTGGACACACCTTCTTATTTAAAGATTTTTCTGCATTTTCATGACTTTGAAAATTGTACATTCACACTGAAGGCATCAAAACTATGAATTAACACATGTGGAATTATATACTTAACAAAAAAGTGTGAAACAACTGAAAATATGTCTTATATTCTAGGTTCTTCAAAGTAGCCACCTTTTGCTTTGATGACTGCTTTGCACACTCTTGGCATTCTCTTGATGAGCTTCAATAGGTAGTCACCGGAAATGGTCTTCCAACAATCTTGAAGGAGTTCCCAGAGATGCTTAGCACTTGTTGGCCCTTTTGCCTTCACTCTGCGATCCAGCTCACCCCAAACCATCTCGATTGGGTTCAGGTCTGGTGACTGTGGAGGCCAGGTCATCTGGCGTAGCACCCCATCACTCTCCTTCTTGGTCAAATAGCCCTTACACAGCCTTGAGGTGTGTTTGGGGTCATTGGGGTGTGTTATATATATATATATATAAATATAATACATATAGTATAACCAGGGATGTGTCCGTCTGTCCAAAGCCTCTATAGATTGGGCATGCTCAGTGTGGAGCAATAACGACATTATGTCCAGGATGAGAGAGAGACAAATTTGTGCGTACACCCCCATATTATCAGTACACAATATATACAGCGCTCAGCATAAGTTAGTACACCCCCTCTATTCTCAGTACGTCATATATACAGTGTTTACCGTAAGTGAATACACCCCGCTGTATTCTCAGTACGTTATATATACAACACTCAGCGTAAGTGAGTACACCCCCTTGTATTCTCAGTACATTATATATACAGCGCTCAGTGTAAGTGAGTACACCCCCAGTATTCTCAGTTGGTTTTACATACATCGCTCAGCCTAAGTGAGTACACCCACTGTATTCTCATTACGTTATACATACAGCGCTCAGCGTAAGTGAGTCCACCCCCCTGTATTCTCAGTATGTTATACATAGAGCGCTCAGCATAAGTGAGTCCACCCCCTGTATTCTCAGTACGTTATACATACAGCGCTCAGCGTGAGTACACCCCTGTATTATCAGTACATTATATACACAGAGCTCAGCATAAGTGAGTACACCCCTGTATTATCAGTACATTATATATACAGTGCTCAGCGTACGTGAGTACACCCCCCTGTATTCTCAGTATGTTATACATAGAGCGCTCAGCATAAGTGAGTCCACCCCCTGTATTCTCAGTACGTTATACATACAGCGCTCAGCGTGAGTACACCCACTGTATTCTCAGTACGTTATATATACAGCGCTCAGCATGAGTGAGTACACCCCCTGTATTCTCAGTACGTTATACATACATCGCTCAGCCTATGGGAGTCCACCCCCCTGTATTCTCAGTACGTTATACATACATCGCTCAACCTAAGTGAATCCACCCCCCTGTATTCTCAGTACGTTATACATACATCGCTCAACCTAAGTGAGCACTCCCCCCTGTATTCTCAGTACGTTATACATACAGCGCTCAGCTTAAGTGAGCACTCCCCCCTGTATTCTCAGTACATTATATATACAGCGCTCAGCGTGAGTACACCGCCCTGTATTCTCAGTACGTTATATATACAGCGCTCAGCGTAAGTGAGTCCACCCCCCTGTATTCTCAGTACGTTATATATACAGCGCTCAGCGTAAGTGAGTCCACCCCCCTGTATTCTCAGTACATTATATATACAGCGCCCAGCATAAGTGAGTACACCCCCTGTATTCTCAGTACGTTATACATACAGCGCTCAGCGTAAGTGAGCACTCCCCCCTGTATTCTCAGTACATTATATATACAGCACTCAGCATAAGTGAGTCCACCCCCCTGTATTCTCACTACATTATATATACAGTGCCCAGCATAAGTGAGTACACCCCCTGTATTCTCAGTACGTTATATATACAGCGCTCAGCGTAAGTGAGCACTCCCCCCTGTATTCTCAGTACGTTATACATACAGCGCTCAGCATAAGCGAGTACACCCCCTCTATTCTCAGTACGTTATACATACAGCGCTCAGCGTAAGTGAGTCCACCCCCCTGTATTCTCGGTACGTTATACATACAGTGCTCAGCATAAGTGAGTACACCCCCCTGTATTCTCAGTACGTTATATATACACTCAGCGTAAGTGAGTACACCCCCTTGTATTCTCAGTACATTATATATACAGCACTCAGCATAAGTGAGTACACCCCCTGTATTCTCAGTATGTTATACATACAGCGCTCAGCGTAAATTAATACACCCCCCTGTATTCTCAGTACGTTATACATACAGCGCTCAGTGTAAGTGAGTATACCCCCTGTATTCTTAGTACGTTATATATACAGCACTCAGCATAAGTGAGTACACCCCCTGTATTCTCAGTATGTTATACATACAGCGCTCAGCGTAAATTAATAAACCCCTTTGTATTCTCAGTACGTTATACATACAGCGCTCAGTGTAAGTGAGTATACCCCCTGTATTCTCAGTACGTTATATATACAGCGCTCAGTGTAAGTGAGTACACCCCCAGTATTCTCAGTTGGTTTTACATACATCGCTCAGCCTAAGTGAGTACACCCACTGTATTCTCATTCCGTTATACATACAGCGCTCAGCGTAAGTGAGTATACCCCCTGTATTCTCAGTATGTTATATATATGGCGCTCAGCATAAGTGAGTACACCCCTGTATTATCAGTACATTATATATACAGTGCTCAGCGTACGTGTGTAAACCCCCCTGTATTCTCAGTATGTTATACATACAGCGCTCAGCATAAGTGAGTCCACCCCCTGTATTCTCAGTACGTTATACATACAGCGCTCAGGGTGAGTGAGTACACCCCCTGTATTCTCAGTACGTTATACATACATCGCTCAACCTAAGTGAGTCCACCCCCCTGTATTCTCAGTACGTTATACATACATCGCTCAGCCTAAGTGAGCACTCCCCCCTGTATTCTCAGTACGCTATACATACAGCGCTCAGCTTAAGTGAGCACTCCCCGCTGTATTCTCAGTACGTTATATATACAGCGCTCAGCGTGAGTACACCGCCCTGTATTCTCAGTACGTTATATATACAGCGCTGAGCCTAATTGAGTACACCCCCTGTATTCTCAGTACGTTATACATACATCGCTCAACCTAAGTGAGCACTCCCCCCTGTATTCTCAGTACGTTATACATACAGCGCTCAGCTTAAGTGAGCACTCCCCCCTGTATTCTCAGTACGTTATATATACAGCGCTCAGCGTGAGTACACCGCCCTGTATTCTCAGTACGTTATATATACAGCGCTCAGCGTAAGTGAGTCCACCCCCCTGTATTCTCAGTACGTTATATATACAGCGCTCAGCGTAAGTGAGTCCACCCCCCTGTATTCTCAGTACATTATATATACAGCGCCCAGCATAAGTGAGTACACCCCCTGTATTCTCAGTACGTTATACATACAGCGCTCAGCGTAAGTGAGCACTCCCCCCTGTATTCTCAGTACATTATATATACAGCACTCAGCATAAGTGAGTCCACCCCCCTGTATTCTCACTACATTATATATACAGTGCCCAGCATAAGTGAGTACACCCCCTGTATTCTCAGTACATTATATATACAGCGCTCAGCGTAAGTGAGCACTCCCCCCTGTATTCTCAGTACGTTATACATACAGCACTCAGCATAAGTGAGTGCACCCCCTCTATTCTCAGTACGTTATACATACAGCGCTCAGCGTGAGTCCACCCCCCTGTATTCTCAGTACGTTATACATACAGTGCTCAGCATAAGTGAGTACACCCCCCTGTATTCTCAGTACGTTATATATACAGCGCTCAACGTAAGTGAGTCCACCCCCTGTATTCTCAGTACGTTATATATACAGCGCCCAGCATAAGCGAGTCCACCCCCCTGTATTCTCAGTATGTTATATATACAGCTCTCAGCATAAGTGAGTCCACCCCCCTGTGTTTTCAGTACGTTATATATACAGCGCCCAGCATAAGTGAGTACACCTCCTGTATCCTCAGTACGTTATATATACAGCGCTCAGCATAAGTGAGTACACCACCTGTATTATCAGTACCTTACATATACAGCGCTCAGTATAAGTGAGTACACCCCCTGTATTCTCAGTACGTTATATATACAGCGTTCAGCATAAGTGAGTACACCCCCCTGTATTCTCAGTACATTATATATACAGCACTCAGCATAAGTGAGTCCACCCCCCTGTATTCTCAGTACATTATATATACAGCGCCCAGCATAAGTGAGTACACCCCCTGTATTCTCAGTACATTATATATACAGCGCCCAGCATAAGTGAGTCCACCCCCCTGTATTCTCAGTACATTATATATACAGCGCCCAGCATAAGTGAGTACACCCCCCTGTATTCTCAGTACACTATATATACAGCGCCCAGCATAAGTGAGTACACCCCCTGTATTCTCAGTACATTATATATACAGCACTCAGCATAAGTGAGTCCACCCCCCTGTATTCTCAGTACATTATATATACAGCGCTCAGTATAAGTGAGTACACCCCCTGTATTCTCAGTACGTTATATATACAGCGTTCAGCATAAGTGAGTACACCCCCCTGTATTCTCAGTACATTATATATACAGCACTCAGCATAAGTGAGTCCACCCCCCTGTATTCTCAGTACATTATATATACAGCGCTCAGTATAAGTGAGTACACCCCCTGTATTCTCAGTACGTTATATATACAGCGTTCAGCATAAGTGAGTACACCCCCCTGTATTCTCAGTACATTATATATACAGCACTCAGCATAAGTGAGTCCACCCCCCTGTATTCTCAGTACATTATATATACAGTGCTCAGCATAAGTGAGTACACCCCTGTATTATCAGTACATTATATATACAGTGCTCAGCATAAGTGAGTCCACCCCCCTGTATTCTCAGTACATTATATATACAGCGCTCAGCATAAGTGAGTACACACCCCTGTATTCTCAGTACACTATATATACAGCGCTCAGCATAAGTGAGTACACCCCCTCTATTCTCAGTACGTTATACATACAGCGCTCAGCGTAAGCGAGTCCACCCCCCTGTATTCTCAGTACGTTATACATACAGTGCTCAGCATAAGTGAGTACACCCCCCTGTATTCTCAGTACGTTATATATACAGCGCTCAACGTAAGCGAGTACACCACTGTATTATCAGTACATTATATATACAGGGCTCAGCATAAGTGAGTACACCCCCTGTATTCTCAGTACGTTATATATACACAGCGCCCAGCATAAGTGAGTACACCCCCCTGTATTCTCAGTACGTTATATATACAACACTCAGCGTAAGCGAGTACACCCCCTTGTATTCTCAGTACATTATATATACAGCACTCAGCATAAGTGAGTACACCCCCTGTATTCTCAGTATGTTATACATACAGCGCTCAGCGTAAATTAATACACCCCCCTGTATTCTCAGTACGTTATACATACAGCGCTCAGTGTAAGTGAGTATACCCCCTGTATTCTCAGTACGTTATACATACAGCGCTCAGTGTAAGTGAGTACACCCCCTGTATTCTCAGTATGTTATACATACAGCGCAAATTAATACACCCCTTTGTATTCTCAGTACGTTATACATACAGCGCTCAGTGTAAGTGAGTATACCCCCTGTATTCTCAGTACGTTATATATACAGCGCTCAGTGTGAGTACACCCCCAGTATTCTCAGTTGGTTTTACATACATCACCCAGCCTAAGTGAGTACACCCACTGTATTCTCATTACGTTATACATACAGCGCTCAGCATAAGTGAGTACACCCCCCTGTATTCTCAGTACGTTATATATACAGCGCTCAGCGTAAGTGAGTATACCCCCTGTATTCTCAGTATGCTATATATATGGCGCTCAGCGTAAGTGAGTAAACCCCTGTATTATCAGTACATTATATACACAGAGCTCAGCATAAGTGAGTACACCCCTGTATTATCAGTACATTATATATACAGTGCTTAGCGTACGCGAGTACACCCCCCTGTATTCTCAGTATGTTATACATACAGCGCTCAGCATTAGTGAGTCCATCCCCTGTATTCTCAGTACGTTATATATACAGCGCTCAGCGTAAGTGAGCACTCCCCCCTGTATTCTCAGTACGTTATACATACAGCGCTCAGCATAAGTGAGTACACCCCCTCTATTCTCAGTACGTTATACATACAGCGCTCAGCCTAAGTGAGTCCACCCCCCTGTATTCTCAGTACGTTATACATACAGTGCTCAGCATGAGTACACCCACTGTATTCTCAGTACGTTATATATACAGCGCTCAACCTAAGTGAGTACACCCCCTATATTCTCAGTACGTTATACATACAGCGCTCAGCTTAAGTGAGCACTCCCCCCTGTATTCTCAGTACGTTATATATACAGCGCTCAGATTGAGTACACCGCCCTGTATTCTCAGTACGTTATATATACAGCGCTGAGCCTAAGTGAGTACACCCCCTGTATTCTCAGTACGTTATATATACAGCGCTCAGCGTAAGTGAGTCCACCCCCCTGTATTCTCAGTACATTATATATACAGCGCCCAGCATAAGTGAGTACATCCCCTGTATTCTCAGTACGTTATACATACAGCGCTCAGCGAAAGTGAGCACTCCCCCCTGTATTCTCAGTACATTATATATACAGCACTCAGCATAAGTGAGTCCACCCCCCTGTATTCTCAGTACGTTATACATACAACGCTCAGCATAAGTGAGTCCACCCCCCTGTATTCTCAGTACATTATACATACAGCGCTCAGCGTAAGTGAGTCCACCCCCCTGTATTCTCAGTACGTTATACATACAGTGCTCAGCATAAGTGAGTCCACCCCCCTGTATTCTCAGTACGTTATACATACAGTGCTCATCATAAGTGAGTCCACCCCTCTGTATTCTCAGTACGTTATATATACAGCGCTCAGCATAAGTGAGTCCACCCCCCTGTGTTTTCAGTACGTTATATATACAGCGCCCAGCATAAGTGAGTACACCTCCTGTATCCTCAGTATGTTATATATACAGCGCTCAGCATAAGTGAGTACACCCCCTGTATTATCAGTACATTATATATACAGTGCTCAGCATAAGTAAGTACACCCCCTGTATTCTCAGTACGTTATATATACAGCGTTCAGCATAAGAGAGTACACCCCCCTGTATTCTCAGTACACTATATATACAGCGCCCAGCATAAGTGAGTCCACCCTCCTGTATTCTCAGTACATTATTTATACAGCGCCCAGCGTAAGTGAGTACTCCCCACTGTATTCTCAGTACATTATATATACAGCGCCCAGCATAAGTGAGTACACCCCCTGTATTCTCAGTACATTATATATACAGCGCCCAGCATAAGTGAGTCCACCCCCCTGTATTCTCAGTACATTATATATACAGCGCCCAGCATAAGTGAGTACACCCCCCTGTATTCTCAGTACACTATATATACAGCGCCCAGCATAAGTGAGTACACCCCCTGTATTCTCAGTACATTATATATACAGCACTCAGCATAAGTGAGTACACCCCCTGTATTATCAGTACATTATATATACAGGGCTCAGCATAAGAGAGTACACCCCTGTATTATCAGTACATTATATATACAGGGCTCAGCATAAGTGAGTCCACCCCCCTGTATTCTCAGTACATTATATATACAGCGCCCAGCATAAGTGAGTACACCCCCCTGTATTCTCAGTACGTTATATATACAACACTCAGCGTAAGTGAGTACACCCCCTTGTATTCTCAGTACATTATATATACAGCACTCAGCATAAGTGAGTACATCCCCTGTATTCTCAGTATGTTATACATACAGCGCTCAGCGTAAATTAATACACCCCCCTGTATTCTCAGTACGTTATACATACAGCGCTCAGTGTAAGTGAGTATACCCCCTGTATTCTTAGTACGTTATATATACAGCACTCAGCATAATTGAGTACACCCTCTGTATTCTCAGTATGTTATACATACAGCGCTCAGCGTAAATTAATACACCCCTTTGTATTCTCAGTACGTTATACATACAGCGCTCAGTGTAAGTGAGTATACCCCCTGTATTATCAGTACATTATATACACAGAGCTCAGCATAAGTGAGTACACCCCTGTATTATCAATACATTATATATACAGAGCTCAACGTACGTGAGTACACCCCCCTGTATTCTCAGTATGTTATACATACAGCGCTCAGCATAAGTGAGTCCACCCCCTGTATTCTCAGTACGTTATATATACAGCGCTCAGCGTAAGTGAACACTCCCCCCTGTATTCTCAGTACGTTATATATACAGCGCTCAGCGTAAGTGAGTCCACCCCCCTATATTCTCAGTACATTATATATACAGCACCCAGCATAAGTGAGTACACCCCCTGTATTCTCAGTACGTTATACATACAGCGCTCAGCGTAAGTGAGCACTCCCCCCTGTATTCTCAGTACATTATATATACAGCACTCAGCATAAGTGAGTCCACCCCCCTGTATTCTCACTACATTATATATACAGTGCCCAGCATAAGTGAGTACACCCCCCTGTATTCTCAGTACGTTATATATACAACCGCTCAGCGTAAGTGAGCACTCCCCCCTGTATTCTCAGTACGTTATACATACAGCGCTCAGCATAAGTGAGTACACCCCCTCTATTCTCAGTACGTTATACATACAGCGCTCAGCGTGAGTCCACCCCCCTGTATTCCCAGTACGTTATACATACAGTGCTCAGCATAAGTGAGTACACCCCCCTGTATTCTCAGTATGTTATACATACAGCGCTCAGCATAAGCGAGTCCACCCCCTGTATTCTCAGTACGTTATTTATACAGCACTCAGCGTAAGTGAGCACTCCCCCCTGTATTCTCAGTACAATATATATACAGAGCTCAGCATAAGTGAGTACACCCCCTGTATTCTCAGTACGTTATACATACAGCACTCAGCATAAGTGAGTACACCCCCTCTATTCTCAGTACGTTATACGTACAGCGCTCAGCGTGAGTCCACCCCCCTGTATTCTCAGTACGTTATACATACAGTGCTCAGCATAAGTGAGTACACCCCCCTGTATTCTCAGTACGTTATATATACAACACTCAGCGTAAGTGAGTACACCCCCTTGTATTCTCAGTACATTATATATACAGCACTCAGTATAAGTGAGTACACCCCCTGTATTCTCAGTATGTTATACATACAGCGCTCAGCGTAAATTAATACACCCCTTTGTATTCTCAGTACGTTATACATACAGCGCTCAGTGTAAGTGAGTACACCCCCAGTATTCTTAGTTGGTTTTACAAACATCGCTCAGCCTAAGTGAGTACACCCACTGTATTCTCATTCCGTTATACATACAGCGCTCAGCGTAAGTGAGTATACCCCCTGTATTCTCAGTATGCTATATATATGGCGCTCAGCGTAAGTGAGTAAACCCATGTATTATCAGTACATTATATACACAGAGCTCAGCATAAGTGAGTACACCCCTGTATTATCAGTACATTATATATACAGTGCTCAGCGTACGCGTGTACACCCCCCTGTATTCTCAGTATGTTATACATACAGCGCTCAGCATAAGTGAGTCCACCCCCTGTATTCTCAGTACGTTATACATACAGCGCTCAGCGTGAGTACACCCACTGTATTCTCAGTACGTTATATATACAGCGCTCAGCATGAGTGAGTACACCCCCTGTATTCTCAGTACGTTATACATACATCGCTCAACCTAAGTGAGTCCACCCCCTGTATTCTCAGTACATTATATATACAGCACTCAGCATAAGTGAGTACACCCCCTGTATTCTCAGTATGTTATACATACAGCGCTCAGCGTAAATTAATACACCCCCCTGTATTCTCAGTACGTTATACATACAGCGCTCAGTGTAAGTGAGTATACCCCCTGTATTCTTAGTACGTTATATATACAGCGCTCAGTGTAAGTGAGTACACCCACTGTATTCTCATTACGTTATACATACAGCGCTCAGCGTAAGTGAGTATACTCCCTGTATTCTCAGTATGCTATATATATGGCGCTCAGCCTAAGTGAGTACACCCCCTGTATTCTCAGTACGTTATATATACAGCGCTGAGCCTAAGTGAGTACACCCCCTGTATTCTCAGTACGTTATACATACATCGCTCAACCTAAGTGAGCACTCCCCCCTGTATTCTCAGTACGTTATACATACAGCGCTCAGCTTAAGTGAACACTCCCCCCTGTATTCTCAGTACGTTATATATACAGCGCTCAGCGTGAGTACACCACCCTGTATTCTCAGTACGTTATACATACAGCGCTCAGCTTAAGTGAACACTCCCCCCTGTATTCTCAGTACGTTATATATACAGCGCTCAGCGTAAGTGAGTCCACCCCCCTGTATTCTCAGTACGTTATACATACAGCGCTCAGCGTAAGCGAGTCCACCCCCCTGTATTCTCAGTACGTTATACATACAGTGCTCAGCATAAGTGAGTACACCCCCCTATATTCTCAGTACATTATATATACAGCGCCCAGCATAAGTGAGTACACCCCCTGTATTCTCAGTACATTATATATACAGCGCCCAGCATAAGTGAGTCCACCCCCCTGTATTCTCAGTACGTTATATATACAGCGCTCAGCATAAGTGAGTACACCCCCTGTATTATCAGTACATTATATATACAGTGCTCAGCATAAGTGAGTACACCCCCTGTATTCTCAGTACGTTATATATACAGCGTTCAGCATAAGTGAGTGCACCCCCCTGTATTCTCAGTACACTATATATACAGCGCCCAGCATAAGTGAGTCCACCCTCCTGTATTCTCAGTACATTATATATACAGCGCCCAGCGTAAGTGAGTACACCCCACTGTATTCTCAGTACATTATATATACAGCGCCCAGCATAAGTGAGTACACCCCCTGTATTCTCAGTACATTATATATACAGCGCCCAGCATAAGTGAGTCCACCCCCCTGTATTCTCAGTACATTATATATACAGCGCCCAGCATAAGTGAGTACACCCCCCTGTATTCTCAATACACTATATATACAGCGCCCAGCATAAGTGAGTACACCCCCTGTATTCTCAGTACATTATATATACAGCACTCAGCATAAGTGAGTCCACCCCCCTGTATTCTCAGTACATTATATATACAGCGCCCAGCATACGCGAGTACACCCCCTGTATTCTCAGTACATTATATATACAGCGCCCAGCATAAGTGAGTCCAACCCCCTGTATTCTCAGTACATTATATATACAGCGCCCAGCATAAGTGAGTACACCCCCCTGTATTCTCAGTACACTATATATACAGCGCTCAGCATAAGTGAGTACACCCCCTCTATTCTCAGTACGTTATACATACAGCGCTCAGCCTAAGTGAGTCCACCCCCCTGTATTCTCAGTACATTATACATACAGTGCTCAGCATAAGTGAGTACACCCCCCTGTATTCTCAGTACGTTATATATACAGCGCTCAACGTAAGTGAGTCCACCCCATGTATTCTCAGTACATTATATATACAGCACTCAGCATAAGTGAGTACACCCCCTGTATTCTCAGTATGTTATACATACAGCGCTCAGCGTAAATTAATACACCCCCCTGTATTCTCAGTACGTTATACATACAGCGCTCAGTGTAAGTGAGTATACCCCCTGTATTCTTAGTACGTTATATATACAGCGCTCAGTGTAAGTGAGTACACCCACTGTATTCTCATTACGTTATACATACAGCGCTCAGCGTAAGTGAGTATACTCCCTGTATTCTCAGTATGCTATATATATGGCGCTCAGCGTAAGTGAGTAAACCCCTGTATTATAAGTACATTATATACACAGAGCTCAGCATAAGTGAGTACACCCCTGTATTATCAGTACATTATATATACAGTGCTCAGCGTGAGTACACCCACTGTATTCTCAGTATGTTATACATACAGCGCTCAGCATAAGTGAGTCCACCCCCTGTATTCTCAGTACGTTATACATACATCTCTCAGCCTATGTGAGTCCACCCCCCTGTATTCTCAGTACGTTATACATACATCGCTCAGCCTAAGTGAGTACACCCCCTGTATTCTCAGTACGTTATACATACATCGCTCAACCTAAGTGAGTCCACCCCCCTGTATTCTCAGTACGTTATACATACATCGCTCAGCCTAAGTGAGCACTCCCCCCTGTATTCTCAGTACGTTATACATACAGCGCTCAGCTAAAGTGAGCACTCCCCCCTGTATTCTCAGTACGTTATACATACAGCGCTCAGCTTAAGTGAGCACTCCCCCCAGTATTCTCAGTACGTTATATATACAGCGCTCAGCGTGAGTACACCGCCCTGTATTCTCAGTACGTTATACATACAGCGCTCAGCATGATTGAGTACACCCCCTGTATTCTCAGTACGTTATACATACAGTGCTCAGCATAAGTGAGTACACCCCCCTGTATTCTCAGTACGTTATATATACAGCGCTCAACGTAAGTGAGTCCACCCCCTGTATTCTCAGTACATTATATATACAGCACTCAGCATAAGTGAGTACACCCCCTGTATTCTCAGTATGTTATACATACAGCGCTCAGCGTAAATTAATACACCCCTTTGTATTCTCAGTACGTTATACATACAGCGCTCAATGTAAGCGAGTATACCCCCTGTATTCTCAGTACGTTATATATACAGCGCTCAGTGTAAGTGAGTACACCCCCAGTATTCTCAGTTGGTTTTACATACATCGCTCAGCCTAAGTGAGTACACCCACTGTATTCTCATTACGTTATACATACAGCGCTCAGCGTAAGTGAGTATACTCCCTGTATTCTCAGTATGCTATATATATGGCGCTCAGCGTAAGTGAGTAAACCCCTGTATTATCAGTACATTATATACACAGAGCTCAGCATAAGTGAGTACACCCCTGTATTATCAGTACATTATATATACAGTGCTCAGCGTGAGTACACCCACTGTATTCTCAGTATGTTATACATACAGCGCTCAGCATAAGTGAGTCCACCCCCTGTATTCTCAGTACGTTATACATACAGCGCTCAGCGTGAGTACACCCACTGTATTCTCAGTACGTTATACATACATCTCTCAGCCTATGTGAGTCTACCCCCCTGTATTCTCAGTACGTTATACATACATCGCTAAGCCTAAGTGAGTACACCCCCTGTATTCTCAGTACGTTATACATACATCGCTCAACCTAAGTGAGTCCACCCCCCTGTATTCTCAGTACGTTATACATACAGCGCTCAGCCTAAGTGAGCACTCCCCCCTGTATTCTCAGTACGTTATACATACAGCGCTCAGCTTAAGTGAGCACTCCCCCCTGTATTCTCAGTACGTTATATATACAGCGCTCAGCGTGAGTACACCGCCCTGTATTCTCAGTACGTTATATATACAGCGCTCAGCATGAGTGAGTACAGCCCCTGTATTCTCAGTACGTTATACATACATCGCTCAGCCTATGTGAGCCCACCCCCCTGTATTCTCAGTACGTTATACATACATCGCTCAGCCTAAGTGAGTACACCCCCTGTATTCTCAGTACGTTATACATACAGCGCTCAGCTTAAGTGAGCACTCCCCCCTGTATTCTTAGTACGTTATATATACAACACTCAGCATAAGTGAGTCCACTCCCCTGTATTCTCACTACATTATATATACAGTGCCCAGCATAAGTGAGTACACCCCCTGTATTCTCAGTACGTTATATATACAGCGCTCAGCGTAAGTGAGCACTCCCCCCTGTATTCTCAGTACGTTATACATACAGCGCTCAGCATAAGTGAGTACACCCCCTCTATTCTCAGTACGTTATATATACAGCGCTCAACGTAAGTGAGTCCACCAACTGTATTCTCAGTACGTTATATATATACAGCGCCCAGCATAAGTGAGTCCACCCCCCTGTATTCTCAGTACGTTATACATACAGTGCTCAGCATAAGTGAGTCCACCCCTCTGTATTCTCAGTACGTTATATATACAGAGCCCAGCATAAGTGAGTCCACCCCTCTGTATTCTCAGTACGTTATATATACAGCGCTCAGCATAAGTGAGTCCACCCCCCTGTGTTTTCAGTACGTTATATATACAGCGCCCAGCATAAGTAAGTACACCTCCTGTATTATCAGTACCTTATATATACAGCGCTCAGCATAAGTGAGTACACCCCCTGTATTCTCAGAACGTTATATATACAGCGTTCAGCATAAGTGAGTACACCCCCCTGTATTCTCAGTACACTATATATACAGCGCCCAGCATAAGTGAGTCCACCCTCCTGTTTTCTCAGTACATTATATATACAGCGCCCAGCGTAAGTGAGTACACCCCACTGTATTCTCATTACATTATATATACAGCGCCCAGCATAAGTGAGTACACCCCCTGTATTCTCAGTACATTATATATACAGCACTCAGCATAAGTGAGTCCACCCCCCTGTATTCTCAGTACATTATATATACAGCGCCCAGCATAAGTGAGTACACCCCCTGTATTCTCAGTACATTATATATACAGCGCCCAGCATAAGTGAGTCCACCCCCCTGTATTCTCAGTACATTATATATACAGCGCCCAGCATAAGTGAGTACACCCCCCTGTATTCTCAGTACACTATATATACAGCGCCCATTATAAGTGAGTACACCCCCTGTATTCTCAGTACATTATATATACAGCGCCCAGCATAAGTGAGTACACCCAATGTATTCTCAGTACATTATATATACAGCGCCCAGCATAAGTGAGTCCACCCTCCTGTATTCTCCGTACATTATATATACAGCGCCCAGCATAAGTGAGTACACCCCCCTGTATTCTCAGTATGTTATACATACAGCGCTCAGCATAAGTGAGTCCACCCCCTCTATTCTCAGTACGTTATACATACAGCGCTCAGCATGAGTACACCCACTGTATTCTCAGTACGTTATATATACAGCGCTCAGCATGAGTGAGTACACCCCTTGTATTCTCAGTACGTTATACATACATCGCTCAGCCTAAGTGAGTACACCCCCTGTATTCTCAGTATGTTATACATACATCGCTCAACCTAAGTGAGTCCACCCCCTGTATTCTCAGTACGTTATATATACAGAGACCAGCATAAGGGAGTCCACCCCCCTGTATTCTCAGTACGTTATACATACAGTGCTCAGCATAAGTGAGTCCACCCCTCTGTATTCTCAGTACGTTATATATACAGCGCTCAGCGTAAGTGAACACTCCCCCCTGTATTCTCAGTACGTTATATATACAGCGCTCAGCGTAAGTGAGTCCACCCCCCTGTATTCTCAGTACATTATATATACAGCACCCAGCATAAGTGAGTACACCCCCTGTATTCTCAGTACGTTATACATACAGCGCTCAGCGTAAGTGAGCACTCCCCCCTGTATTCTCAGTACATTATATATACAGCACTCAGCATAAGTGAGTCCACCCCCCTGTATTCTCACTACATTATATATACAGTGCCCAGCATAAGTGAGTACACCCCCCTGTATTCTCAGTACGTTATATATACAAACGCTCAGCGTAAGTGAGCACTCCCCCCTGTATTCTCAGTACGTTATACATACAGCGCTCAGCATAAGTGAGTACACCCCCTCTATTCTCAGTACGTTATACATACAGCGCTCAGCGTGAGTCCACCCCCCTGTATTCCCAGTACGTTATACATACAGTGCTCAGCATAAGTGAGTACACCCCCCTGTATTCTCAGTATGTTATACATACAGCGCTCAGCATAAGCGAGTCCACCCCCTGTATTTTCAGTACGTTATTTATACAGCACTCAGCGTAAGTGAGCACTCCCCCCTGTATTCTCAGTACAATATATATACAGAGCTCAGCATAAGTGAGTACACCCCCTGTATTCTCAGTACGTTATACATACAGCACTCAGCATAAGTGAGTACACCCCCTCTATTCTCAGTACGTTATACGTACAGCGCTCAGCGTGAGTCCACCCCCCTGTATTCTCAGTACGTTATACATACAGTGCTCAGCATAAGTGAGTACACCCCCCTGTATTCTCAGTACGTTATATATACAACACTCAGCGTAAGTGAGTACACCCCCTTGTATTCTCAGTACATTATATATACAGCACTCAGTATAAGTGAGTACACCCCCTGTATTCTCAGTATGTTATACATACAGCGCTCAGCGTAAATTAATACACCCCTTTGTATTCTCAGTACGTTATACATACAGCGCTCAGTGTAAGTGAGTACACCCCCAGTATTCTTAGTTGGTTTTACAAACATCGCTCAGCCTAAGTGAGTACACCCACTGTATTCTCATTCCGTTATACATACAGCGCTCAGCGTAAGTGAGTATACCCCCTGTATTCTCAGTATGTTATATATATGGCGCTCAGCGTAAGTGAGTAAACCCATGTATTATCAGTACATTATATACACAGAGCTCAGCATAAGTGAGTACACCCCTGTATTATCAGTACATTATATATACAGTGCTCAGCGTACGCGTGTACACCCCCCTGTATTCTCAGTATGTTATACATACAGCGCTCAGCATAAGTGAGTCCACCCCCTGTATTCTCAGTACGTTATACATACAGCGCTCAGCGTGAGTACACCCACTGTATTCTCAGTACGTTATATATACAGCGCTCAGCATGAGTGAGTACACCCCCTGTATTCTCAGTACGTTATACATACATCGCTCAACCTAAGTGAGTCCACCCCCTGTATTCTCAGTACATTATATATACAGCACTCAGCATAAGTGAGTACACCCCCTGTATTCTCAGTATGTTATACATACAGCGCTCAGCGTAAATTAATACACCCCCCTGTATTCTCAGTACGTTATACATACAGCGCTCAGTGTAAGTGAGTATACCCCCTGTATTCTTAGTACGTTATATATACAGCGCTCAGTGTAAGTGAGTACACCCACTGTATTCTCATTACGTTATACATACAGCGCTCAGCGTAAGTGAGTATACTCCCTGTATTCTCAGTATGCTATATATATGGCGCTCAGCCTAAGTGAGTACACCCCCTGTATTCTCAGTACGTTATATATACAGCGCTGAGCCTAAGTGAGTACACCCCCTGTATTCTCAGTACGTTATACATACATCGCTCAACCTAAGTGAGCACTCCCCCCTGTATTCTCAGTACGTTATACATACAGCGCTCAGCTTAAGTGAACACTCCCCCCTGTATTCTCAGTACGTTATATATACAGCGCTCAGCGTGAGTACACCACCCTGTATTCTCAGTACGTTATACATACAGCGCTCAGCTTAAGTGAACACTCCCCCCTGTATTCTCAGTACGTTATATATACAGCGCTCAGCGTAAGTGAGTCCACCCCCCTGTATTCTCAGTACGTTATACATACAGCGCTCAGCGTAAGCGAGTCCACCCCCCTGTATTCTCAGTACGTTATACATACAGTGCTCAGCATAAGTGAGTACACCCCCCTGTATTCTCAGTACATTATATATACAGCGCCCAGCATAAGTGAGTACACCCCCTGTATTCTCAGTACATTATATATACAGCGCCCAGCATAAGTGAGTCCACCCCCCTGTATTCTCAGTACGTTATATATACAGCGCTCAGCATAAGTGAGTACACCCCCTGTATTATCAGTACATTATATATACAGTGCTCAGCATAAGTGAGTACACCCCCTGTATTCTCAGTACGTTATATATACAGCGTTCAGCATAAGTGAGTGCACCCCCCTGTATTCTCAGTACACTATATATACAGCGCCCAGCATAAGTGAGTCCACCCTCCTGTATTCTCAGTACATTATATATACAGCGCCCAGCGTAAGTGAGTACACCCCACTGTATTCTCAGTACATTATATATACAGCGCCCAGCATAAGTGAGTACACCCCCTGTATTCTCAGTACATTATATATACAGCGCCCAGCATAAGTGAGTCCACCCCCCTGTATTGTCAGTACATTATATATACAGCGCCCAGCATAAGTGAGTACACCCCCCTGTATTCTCAATACACTATATATACAGCGCCCAGCATAAGTGAGTACACCCCCTGTATTCTCAGTACATTATATATACAGCACTCAGCATAAGTGAGTCCACCCCCCTGTATTCTCAGTACATTATATATACAGCGCCCAGCATACGCGAGTACACCCCCTGTATTCTCAGTACATTATATATACAGCGCCCAGCATAAGTGAGTCCACCCCCCTGTATTCTCAGTACATTATATATACAGCGCCCAGCATAAGTGAGTACACCCCCCTGTATTCTCAGTACACTATATATACAGCGCTCAGCATAAGTGAGTACACCCCCTCTATTCTCAGTACGTTATACATACAGCGCTCAGCCTAAGTGAGTACACCCCCCTGTATTCTCAGTACACTATATATACAGCGCCCATTATAAGTGAGTACACCCCCTGTATTCTCAGTACATTATATATACAGCACTCAGCATAATTGAGTCCACCCCCCTTTATTCTCAGTACATTATATATACAGCGCCCAGCATAAGTGAGTACACCCAATGTATTCTCAGTACATTATATATACAGCGCCCAGCATAAGTGAGTCCACCCTCCTGTATTCTCCGTACATTATATATACAGCGCCCAGCATAAGTGAGTACACCCCCCTGTATTCTCAGTATGTTATACATACAGCGCTCAGCATAAGTGAGTCCACCCCCTCTATTCTCAGTACGTTATACATACAGCGCTCAGCATGAGTACACCCACTGTATTCTCAGTACGTTATATATACAGCGCTCAGCATGAGTGAGTACACCCCTTGTATTCTCAGTACGTTATACATACATCGCTCAGCCTAAGTGAGTACACCCCCTGTATTCTCAGTACGTTATACATACATCGCTCAACCTAAGTGAGTCCACCCCCTGTATTCTCAGTACGTTATATATACAGAGACCAGCATAAGGGAGTCCACCCCCCTGTATTCTCAGTACGTTATACATACAGTGCTCAGCATAAGTGAGTCCACCCCTCTGTATTCTCAGTACGTTATATATACAGCGCTCAGCGTAAGTGAACACTCCCCCCTGTATTCTCAGTACGTTATATATACAGCGCTCAGCGTAAGTGAGTCCACCCCCCTGTATTCTCAGTACATTATATATACAGCACCCAGCATAAGTGAGTACACCCCCTGTATTCTCAGTACGTTATACATACAGCGCTCAGCGTAAGTGAGCACTCCCCCCTGTATTCTCAGTACATTATATATACAGCACTCAGCATAAGTGAGTCCACCCCCCTGTATTCTCACTACATTATATATACAGTGCCCAGCATAAGTGAGTACACCCCCCTGTATTCTCAGTACGTTATATATACAACCGCTCAGCGTAAGTGAGCACTCCCCCCTGTATTCTCAGTACGTTATACATACAGCGCTCAGCATAAGTGAGTACACCCCCTCTATTCTCAGTACGTTATACATACAGCGCTCAGCGTGAGTCCACCCCCCTGTATTCCCAGTACGTTATACATACAGTGCTCAGCATAAGTGAGTACACCCCCCTGTATTCTCAGTATGTTATACATACAGCGCTCAGCATAAGCGAGTCCACCCCCTGTATTCTCAGTACGTTATTTATACAGCACTCAGCGTAAGTGAGCACTCCCCCCTGTATTCTCAGTACAATATATATACAGAGCTCAGCATAAGTGAGTACACCCCCTGTATTCTCAGTACGTTATACATACAGCACTCAGCATAAGTGAGTACACCCCCTCTATTCTCAGTACGTTATACGTACAGCGCTCAGCGTGAGTCCACCCCCCTGTATTCTCAGTACGTTATACATACAGTGCTCAGCATAAGTGAGTACACCCCCCTGTATTCTCAGTACGTTATATATACAACACTCAGCGTAAGTGAGTACACCCCCTTGTATTCTCAGTACATTATATATACAGCACTCAGTATAAGTGAGTACACCCCCTGTATTCTCAGTATGTTATACATACAGCGCTCAGCGTAAATTAATACACCCCTTTGTATTCTCAGTACGTTATACATACAGCGCTCAGTGTAAGTGAGTACACCCCCAGTATTCTTAGTTGGTTTTACAAACATCGCTCAGCCTAAGTGAGTACACCCACTGTATTCTCATTCCGTTATACATACAGCGCTCAGCGTAAGTGAGTATACCCCCTGTATTCTCAGTATGTTATATATATGGCGCTCAGCGTAAGTGAGTAAACCCATGTATTATCAGTACATTATATACACAGAGCTCAGCATAAGTGAGTACACCCCTGTATTATCAGTACATTATATATACAGTGCTCAGCGTACGCGTGTACACCCCCCTGTATTCTCAGTATGTTATACATACAGCGCTCAGCATAAGTGAGTCCACCCCCTGTATTCTCAGTACGTTATACATACAGCGCTCAGCGTGAGTACACCCACTGTATTCTCAGTACGTTATATATACAGCGCTCAGCATGAGTGAGTACACCCCCTGTATTCTCAGTACGTTATACATACATCGCTCAACCTAAGTGAGTCCACCCCCTGTATTCTCAGTACATTATATATACAGCACTCAGCATAAGTGAGTACACCCCCTGTATTCTCAGTATGTTATACATACAGCGCTCAGCGTAAATTAATACACCCCCCTGTATTCTCAGTACGTTATACATACAGCGCTCAGTGTAAGTGAGTATACCCCCTGTATTCTTAGTACGTTATATATACAGCGCTCAGTGTAAGTGAGTACACCCACTGTATTCTCATTACGTTATACATACAGCGCTCAGCGTAAGTGAGTATACTCCCTGTATTCTCAGTATGCTATATATATGGCGCTCAGCCTAAGTGAGTACACCCCCTGTATTCTCAGTACGTTATATATACAGCGCTGAGCCTAAGTGAGTACACCCCCTGTATTCTCAGTACGTTATACATACATCGCTCAACCTAAGTGAGCACTCCCCCCTGTATTCTCAGTACGTTATACATACAGCGCTCAGCTTAAGTGAACACTCCCCCCTGTATTCTCAGTACGTTATATATACAGCGCTCAGCGTGAGTACACCACCCTGTATTCTCAGTACGTTATACATACAGCGCTCAGCTTAAGTGAACACTCCCCCCTGTATTCTCAGTACGTTATATATACAGCGCTCAGCGTAATTGAGTCCACCCCCCTGTATTCTCAGTACGTTATACATACAGCGCTCAGCGTAAGCGAGTCCACCCCCCTGTATTCTCAGTACGTTATACATACAGTGCTCAGCATAAGTGAGTACACCCCCCTGTATTCTCAGTACATTATATATACAGCGCCCAGCATAAGTGAGTACACCCCCTGTATTCTCAGTACATTATATATACAGCGCCCAGCATAAGTGAGTCCACCCCCCTGTATTCTCAGTACGTTATATATACAGCGCTCAGCATAAGTGAGTACACCCCCTGTATTATCAGTACATTATATATACAGTGCTCAGCATAAGTGAGTACACCCCCTGTATTCTCAGTACGTTATATATACAGCGTTCAGCATAAGTGAGTGCACCCCCCTGTATTCTCAGTACACTATATATACAGCGCCCAGCATAAGTGAGTCCACCCTCCTGTATTCTCAGTACATTATATATACAGCGCCCAGCGTAAGTGAGTACACCCCACTGTATTCTCAGTACATTATATATACAGCGCCCAGCATAAGTGAGTACACCCCCTGTATTCTCAGTACATTATATATACAGCGCCCAGCATAAGTGAGTCCACCCCCCTGTATTCTCAGTACATTATATATACAGCGCCCAGCATAAGTGAGTACACCCCCCTGTATTCTCAATACACTATATATACAGCGCCCAGCATAAGTGAGTACACCCCCTGTATTCTCAGTACATTATATATACAGCACTCAGCATAAGTGAGTCCACCCCCCTGTATTCTCAGTACATTATATATACAGCGCCCAGCATACGCGAGTACACCCCCTGTATTCTCAGTACATTATATATACAGCGCCCAGCATAAGTGAGTCCACCCCCCTGTATTCTCAGTACATTATATATACAGCGCCCAGCATAAGTGAGTACACCCCCCTGTATTCTCAGTACACTATATATACAGAGCTCAGCATAAGTGAGTACACCCCCTCTATTCTCAGTACGTTATACATACAGCGCTCAGCCTAAGTGAGTCCACCCCCCTGTATTCTCAGTACATTATACATACAGTGCTCAGCATAAGTGAGTACACCCCCCTGTATTCTCAGTACGTTATATATACAGCGCTCAACGTAAGTGAGTCCACCCCCTGTATTCTCAGTACATTATATATACAGCACTCAGCATAAGTGAGTACACCCCCTGTATTCTCAGTATGTTATACATACAGCGCTCAGCGTAAATTAATACACCCCCCTGTATTCTCAGTACGTTATACATACAGCGCTCAGTGTAAGTGAGTATACCCCCTGTATTCTTAGTACGTTATATATACAGCGCTCAGTGTAAGTGAGTACACCCACTGTATTCTCATTACGTTATACATACAGCGCTCAGCGTAAGTGAGTATACTCCCTGTATTCTCAGTATGCTATATATATGGCGCTCAGCGTAAGTGAGTAAACCCCTGTATTATAAGTACATTATATACACAGAGCTCAGCATAAGTGAGTACACCCCTGTATTATCAGTACATTATATATACAGTGCTCAGCGTGAGTACACCCACTGTATTCTCAGTATGTTATACATACAGCGCTCAGCATAAGTGAGTCCACCCCCTGTATTCTCAGTACGTTATACATACATCTCTCAGCCTATGTGAGTCCACCCCCCTGTATTCTCAGTACGTTATACATACATCGCTCAGCCTAAGTGAGTACACCCCCTGTATTCTCAGTACGTTATACATACATCGCTCAACCTAAGTGAGTCCACCCCCCTGTATTCTCAGTACGTTATACATACATCGCTCAGCCTAAGTGAGCACTCCCCCCTGTATTCTCAGTACGTTATACATACAGCGCTCAGCTTAAGTGAGCACTCCCCCCAGTATTCTCAGTACGTTATATATACAGCGCTCAGCGTGAGTACACCGCCCTGTATTCTCAGTACGTTATACATACAGCGCTCAGCATGATTGAGTACACCCCCTGTATTCTCAGTACGTTATACATACAGTGCTCAGCATAAGTGAGTACACCCCCCTGTATTCTCAGTACGTTATATATACAGCGCTCAACGTAAGTGAGTCCACCCCCTGTATTCTCAGTACATTATATATACAGCACTCAGCATAAGTGAGTACACCCCCTGTATTCTCAGTATGTTATACATACAGCGCTCAGCGTAAATTAATACACCCCTTTGTATTCTCAGTACGTTATACATACAGCGCTCAATGTAAGCGAGTATACCCCCTGTATTCTCAGTACGTTATATATACAGCGCTCAGTGTAAGTGAGTACACCCCCAGTATTCTCAGTTGGTTTTACATACATCGCTCAGCCTAAGTGAGTACACCCACTGTATTCTCATTACGTTATACATACAGCGCTCAGCGTAAGTGAGTATACTCCCTGTATTCTCAGTATGCTATATATATGGCGCTCAGCGTAAGTGAGTAAACCCCTGTATTATCAGTACATTATATACACAGAGCTCAGCATAAGTGAGTACACCCCTGTATTATCAGTACATTATATATACAGTGCTCAGCGTGAGTACACCCACTGTATTCTCAGTATGTTATACATACAGCGCTCAGCATAAGTGAGTCCACCCCCTGTATTCTCAGTACGTTATACATACAGCGCTCAGCGTGAGTACACCCACTGTATTCTCAGTACGTTATACATACATCTCTCAGCCTATGTGAGTCTACCCCCCTGTATTCTCAGTACGTTATACATACATCGCTCAGCCTAAGTGAGTACACCCCCTGTATTCTCAGTACGTTATACATACATCGCTCAACCTAAGTGAGTCCACCCCCCTGTATTCTCAGTACGTTATACATACAGCGCTCAGCCTAAGTGAGCACTCCCCCCTGTATTCTCAGTACGTTATACATACAGCGCTCAGCTTAAGTGAGCACTCCCCCCTGTATTCTCAGTACGTTATATATACAGCGCTCAGCGTGAGTACACCGCCCTGTATTCTCAGTACGTTATATATACAGCGCTCAGCATGAGTGAGTACACCCCCTGTATTCTCAGTACGTTATACATACATCGCTCAGCCTATGTGAGTCCACCCCCCTGTATTCTCAGTACGTTATACATACATCGCTCAGCCTAAGTGAGTACACCCCCTGTATTCTCAGTACGTTATACATACAGCGCTCAGCTTAAGTGAGCACTCCCCCCTGTATTCTTAGTACGTTATATATACAACACTCAGCATAAGTGAGTCCACTCCCCTGTATTCTCACTACATTATATATACAGTGCCCAGCATAAGTGAGTACACCCCCTGTATTCTCAGTACATTATATATACAGCGCTCAGCGTAAGTGAGCACTCCCCCCTGTATTCTCAGTACGTTATACATACAGCGCTCAGCATAAGTGAGTACACCCCCTCTATTCTCAGTACGTTATATATACAGCGCTCAACGTAAGTGAGTCCACCCCCTGTATTCTCAGTACGTTATATATATACAGCGCCCAGCATAAGTGAGTCCACCCCCCTGTATTCTCAGTACGTTAAACATACAGTGCTCAGCATAAGTGAGTCCACCCCTCTGTATTCTCAGTACGTTATATATACAGAGCCCAGCATAAGTGAGTCCACCCCTCTGTATTCTCAGTACGTTATATATACAGCGCTCAGCATAAGTGAGTCCACCCCCCTGTGTTTTCAGTACGTTATATATACAGCGCCCAGCATAAGTAAGTACACCTCCTGTATTATCAGTACCTTATATATACAGCGCTCAGCATAAGTGAGTACACCCCCTGTATTCTCAGAACGTTATATATACAGCGTTCAGCATAAGTGAGTACACCCCCCTGTATTCTCAGTACACTATATATACAGCGCCCAGCATAAGTGAGTCCACCCTCCTGTATTCTCAGTACATTATATATACAGCGCCCAGCGTAAGTGAGTACACCCCACTGTATTCTCATTACATTATATATACAGCGCCCAGCATAAGTGAGTACACCCCCTGTATTCTCAGTACATTATATATACAGCACTCAGCATAAGTGAGTCCACCCCCCTGTATTCTCAGTACATTATATATACAGCGCCCAGCATAAGTGAGTACACCCCCTGTATTCTCAGTACATTATATATACAGCGCCCAGCATAAGTGAGTCCACCCCCCTGTATTCTCAGTACATTATATATACAGCGCCCAGCATAAGTGAGTACACCCCCCTGTATTCTCAGTACACTATATATACAGCGCCCATTATAAGTGAGTACACCCCCTGTATTCTCAGTACATTATATATACAGCACTCAGCATAATTGAGTCCACCCCCCTGTATTCTCAGTACATTATATATACAGCGCCCAGCATAAGTGAGTACACCCAATGTATTCTCAGTACATTATATATACAGCGCCCAGCATAAGTGAGTCCACCCTCCTGTATTCTCCGTACATTATATATACAGCGCCCAGCATAAGTGAGTACACCCCCCTGTATTCTCAGTATGTTATACATACAGCGCTCAGCATAAGTGAGTCCACCCCCTCTATTCTCAGTACGTTATACATACAGCGCTCAGCATGAGTACACCCACTGTATTCTCAGTACGTTATATATACAGCGCTCAGCATGAGTGAGTACACCCCTTGTATTCTCAGTACGTTATACATACATCGCTCAGCCTAAGTGAGTACACCCCCTGTATTCTCAGTACGTTATACATACATCGCTCAACCTAAGTGAGTCCACCCCCTGTATTCTCAGTACGTTATATATACAGAGACCAGCATAAGGGAGTCCACCCCCCTGTATTCTCAGTACGTTATACATACAGTGCTCAGCATAAGTGAGTCCACCCCTCTGTATTCTCAGTACGTTATACATACAGCGCTCAGCTTAAGTGAGCACTCCCCCCTGTATTCTCAGTACGTTATATATACAGCGCTCAGCGTGCGTACACCGCCCTGTATTCTCAGTACGTTATATATACAGCGCTCAGCATGAGTGAGTACACCCCCTGTATTCTCAGTACGTTATACATACATCGCTCAGCCTATGTGAGTCCACCCCCCTGTATTCTCAGTACGTTATACATACATCGCTCAGCCTAAGTGAGTACACCCCCTGTATTCTCAGTATGTTATACATACATCGCTCAACCTAAGTGAGTCCACCCCCCTGTATTCTCAGTACGTTATATATACAGCGCTCAACGTAAGTGAGTCCACCCCCTGTATTCTCAGTACGTTATATATACAGAGCCCAGCATAAGTGAGTCCACCCCCCTGTATTCTCAGTACGTTATACATACAGTGCTCATCATAAGTGAGTCCACCCCTCTGTATTCTCAGTACGTTATATATACAGCGCTCAGCATAAGTGAGTCCACCCCCCTGTATTTTCAGTACGTTATAAATACAGCGCCCAGCATAAGTGAGTACACCTCCTGTATCCTCAGTACGTTATATATACAGCGCTCAGCATAAGTGAGTACACCCCCTGTATTATTAATACCTTATATATACAGCGCTCAGCATAAGTGAGTACACCCCCTGTATTATCAGTACATTATATATACAGTGCTCAGCATAAGTGAGTACACCCCCTGTATTCTCAGTACGTTATATATACAGCGTTCAGCATAAGTGAGTACACCCCCCTGTATTCTCAATACACTATATATACAGCTCCCAGCATAAGCGAGTCCACCCTCCTGTATTCTCAGTACATTATATATACAGCGCCCAGCGTGAGTACACCCCACTGTATTCTCAGTACATTATATACACAGCGCCCAGCATAAGTGAGTACACCCCCTGTATTCTCAGTACATTATATATACAGCATTCAGCATAAGTGAGTACACCCCCTGTATTCTCAGTACGTTATATATACAGCGCTCAACGTAACTGAGTCCACCCCCTGTATTCTCAGTACGTTATATATACAGCGCCCAGCATAAGCGAGTCCACCCCCCTGTATTCTCAGTACGTTATACATACATCGCTCAGCCTAAGTGAGCACTCCCCCCTGTATTCTCAGTACGTTATACATACAGCGCTCAGCTTAAGTGAGCACTCCCCCCTGTATTCTCAGTACGTTATATATACAGCGCTCAGCATAAGTGAGTACACCCCCTCTATTCTCAGTACGTTATACATACAGCGCTGAGCCTAAGTGAGTACACCCCCTGTATTCTCAGTACGTTATACATACATCGCTCAACCTAAGTGAGCACTCCCCCCTGTATTCTCAGTACGTTATACATACAGCGCTCAGCTTAAGTGAGCACTCCCCCCTGTATTCTCAGTACGTTATATATACAGCGCTCAGCGTGAGTACACCGCCCTGTATTCTCAGTACGTTATATATACAGCGCTCAGCGTAAGTGAGTCCACCCCCTGTATTCTCAGTACGTTATATATACAGCGCTCAGCGTAAGTCAGTCCACCCCCCTGTATTCTCAGTACATTATATATACAGCGCCCAGCATAAGTGAGTACACCCCCTGTATTCTCAGTACGTTATACATACAGCGTTCAGCGTAAGTGAGCACTCCCCCCTGTATTCTCAGTACATTATATATACAGCACTCAGCATAAGTGAGTCCACCCCCCTGTATTCTCACTACATTATATATACAGTGCCCAGCATAAGTGAGTACACCCCCTGTATTCTCAGTACGTTATATATACAGCGCTCAGCGTAAGTGAGCACTCCCCCCTGTATTCTCAGTACGTTATACATACAGTGCTCAGCATAAGTGAGTACACCCCCCTGTATTCTCAGTACGTTATATATACAGCGCCCAGCATAAGTGAGTACACCTCCTGTATCCTCAGTACGTTATATATACAGCGCTCAGCATGAGTGAGTACACCACCTGTATTATCAATACCTTATATATACAGCGCTCAGCATAAGTGAGTACACCCCCTGTATTATCAGTACATTATATATACATACATTGCTCAGCATAAGTGAGTACACCCCCTGTATTCTCAGTACGTTATATATACAGCGTTCAGCATAAGTGAGTACACCCCCCTGTATTCTCAGTACACTATATATACAGCGCCCAGCATAAGTGAGTCCACCGTCCTGTATTCTCAGCACATTATATATACAGCGCCCAGCGTTAAGCGAGTACACCCCACTGTATTCTCAGTACATTATATATACAGCGCCCAGCATAAGTGAGTACACCCCCTGTATTCTCAGTACATTATATATACAGCACTCAGCATAAGTGAGTCCACCCCCCTGTATTCTCAGTACATTATATATACAGCGCCCAGCATAAGTGAGTCCACCCCCCTGTATTCTAAGTACATTATATATACAGCGCCCAGCATAAGTGAGTACACCCCCGTGTATTCTCAATACACTATATATACAGCGCCCAGCATAAGTGAGTACACCCCCTGTATTCTCAGTACATTATATATACAGGACTCAGCATAAGTGAGTCCACCCCCCTGTATTCTCAGTACATTATATATACAGCGCCCAGCATAAGTGAGTACACCCCCTGTATTCTCAGTACATTATATATACAGCGCCCAGCATAAGTGAGTCCACCCCCCTGTATTCTCAGTACATTATATATACAGCGCTCAGCATAAGTGAGTACACCCCCCTGTATTCTCAGTATACTATATATACAGCGCTCAGCATAAGTGAGTACACCCCCTCTATTCTCAGTACGTTATACATACAGCGCTCAGTGTAAGTGAGTACACCCCCAGTATTCTCAGTTGGTTTTACATACATCGCTCAGCCTAAGTGAGTACACCCACTGTATTCTTATTACGTTATACATACAGCGCTCAGCGTAAGTGAGTATACCCCCTGTATTCTCAGTATGCTATATATATGGCGCTCAGCGTGAGTAAACCCCTGTATTATCAGTACATTATATACACAGAGCTCAGCATAAGTGAGTACACCCTTGTATTATCAGTACATTATATATACAGTGCTCAGCGTACGTGAGTACACCCCCCTGTATTCTCAGTACGTTATACATACAGCGCTCAGCATAAGTGAGTACACCCCCTCTATTCTCAGTACGTTATACATACAGCGCTCAGCGTGAGTCCACCCCCCTGTATTCTCAGTACGTTATACATACAGTGCTCAGCATAAGTGAGTACACCCCCCTGTATTCTCAGTACGTTATATATACAACACTCAGCATAAGTGAGTACACCCGCTTGTATTCTCAGTACATTATATATACACAGCACTCAGCATAAGTGAGTACACCCCCTGTATTCTCAGTATGTTATACATACAGCGCTCAGCGTAAATTAATACACCCCCCTGTATTCTCAGTACGTTATACATACATCGCTCAGTGTAAGTGAGTATACCCCCTGTATTCTCAGTATGTTATACATACAGCGCTCAGCCTAAGTGAGTACACCCACTGTATTCTCATTCCGTTATACATACAGTGCTCAGCGTAAGTGAGTATACCCCCTGTATTCTCAGTATGTTATATATATGGCGCTCAGCGTAAGTGAGTAAACCCCTGTATTATCAGTACATTATATACACAGAGCTCAGCATAAGTGAGTACACCCCTGTATTATCAGTACATTATATATACAGTGCTCAGCGTACGTGTGTACACCCCCCTGTATTCTCAGTATGTTATACATACAGCGCTCAGCGTGAGTACACCCACTGTATTCTCAGTACGTTATATATACAGCGCTCAGCATGCGTGAGTACACCCCCTGTATTCTCAGTACGTTATACATACATCGCTCAACCTAAGTGAGTCCACCCCCCTGTATTCTCAGTACGTTATACATACATCGCTCAACCTAAGTGAGCACTCCCCCCTGTATTCTCAGTACGTTATATATACGGCGCTCAGCTTAAGTGAGCACTCCCCCCTGTATTCTCAGTACGTTATATATACAGCGCTCAGCGTGAGTACACCGCCCTGTATTCTCAGTACGTTATATATACAGCGCTCAGCGTAAGTGAGTCCACCCCCCTGTACTCTCAGTACGTTATATATACAGCGCTCAGCGTAAGTGAGTCCACCCCCCTGTATTCTCAGTACATTATATATACAGCGCCCAGCATAAGTGAGTACACCCCCTGTATTCTCAGTACGTTATACATACAGCGCTCAGCGTAAGTGAGCACTCCCCCCTGTATTCTCAGTACATTATATATACAGCACTCAGCATAAGTGAGTCCACCCCCCTGTATTCTCACTACATTATATATACAGTGCCCAGCATAAGTGAGTACACCCCCTGTATTCTCAGTACGTTATATATACAGCGCTCAGCGTAAGTGAGCACTCCCCCCTGTATTCTCAGTACGTTATACATACAGCGCTCAGCATAAGTGAGTACACCCCCTCTATTCTCAGTACGCTATACATACAGCACTCAGCGTAAGTGAGTCCACCCCCCTGTATTCTCAGTACGTTATACATACAGCGCTCAGCTTAAGTGAGCACTCCCCCCTGTATTCTCAGTACGTTATATATACAGCGCTCATCGTGAGTACACCGCCCTGTATTCTCAGTACGTTATATATACAGCGCTCAGCGTAAGCGAGTCCACCCCCCTGTATTCTCAGTACATTATATATACAGCGCCCAGCATAAGTGAGTACACCCCCTGTATTCTCAGTACGTTATACATACAGCGCTCAGCGTAAGTGAGCACTCCCCCCTGTATTCTCAGTACATTATATATACAGCACTCAGCATAAGTGAGTACACCCCCCTGTATTATCAGTACCTTATATATACAGCGCTCAACGTAAGTGAGTTCACCCCCTGTATTCTCAGTACGTTATACATAAAGCGCCCAGCATAAGTGAGTCCACCCCCCTGTATTATCAGTACGTTATACATACAGTGCTCAGCATAAGTGAGTCCACCCCTCTGTATTGTCAGTACATTATATATACAGCGCTCAGCATAAGCGAGTCCACCCCCCTGTGTTTTCAGTACGTTATATATACAGCGCCCAGCATCAGTGAGTACACCTCCTGTATCCTCAGTACGTTATATACACAGCGCTCAGCATAAGTGAGTACACAACCTGTATTATCAGTACCTTATATATACAGCGCTCAGCATTAGTGAGTACACCCCCTGTATTATCAGTACATTATATATACAGTGCTCAGCATAAGTGAGTACACCCCCTGTATTCTCAGTACGTTATATATACAGCGTTCAGCATAAGTGAGTGCACCCCCCTGTATTCTCAGTACACTATATATACAGCGCCCAGCATAAGTGAGTCCACCCTCCTGTATTCTCAGTACATTATATATACAGCGCCCAGCGTAATTGAGTACACCCCAATGTATTCTCAGTACATTATATATACAGCGCCCAGCATAAGTGAGTACACCCCCCTGTATTCTCAGTACACTATATATACAGCGCCCAGCATAAGTGAGTCCACCCCCTGTATTCTCAGTACATTATATATACAGCACTCAGCATAAGTGAGTCCACCCCCCTGTATTCTCAGTACATTATATATACAGCGCCCAGCATAAGTGAGTACACCCCCTGTATTCTCAGTACATTATATATACAGCGCCCAGCATAAGTGAGTCCACCCCCCTGTATTCTCAGTACATTATATATACAG
Source organism: Phyllobates terribilis (assembly GCF_046119375.1). Lineage (NCBI taxonomy): Eukaryota > Metazoa > Chordata > Amphibia > Anura > Dendrobatidae > Phyllobates > Phyllobates terribilis. Next base: position 21,357,457 of record NW_027362761.1, on the reverse strand, counting down.
CACTCAGCATAAGTGAGTACACCCCCTGTATTCTCAGTATGTTATACATACAGCGCTCAGTGTAAGTGACTATACCCACTGTATTCTCATTCCGTTATACATACAGCTCTCAGCGTAAGTGAGTATACCCCCTGTATTCTCAGTATGTTATATATATGGCGCTCAGCGTAAGTGAGTAAACCCCTGTATTATCAGTACATTATATACACAAAGCTCAGCATAAGTGAGTACACCCCTGTATTATCAGTACATTATATATACAGTGCTCAGCGTACGTGTGTACACCCCCCTGTATTCTCAGTATGTTATACATACAGCGCTCAGCATAAGTGAGTCCACCCCCTGTATTCTCAGTACGTTATACATACAGCGCTCAGCGTGAGTACACCCACTGTATTCTCAGTACGTTATATATACAGCGCTCAGCATGAGTGAGTACACCCCCTGTATTCTCAGTACGTTATACATACATCGCTCAGCCTAAGTGAGCACTCCCCCCTGTATTCTCAGTACGTTATACATACAGCGCTCAGCTTAAGTGAGCACTCCCCCCTGTATTCTCAGTACGTTATATATACAGCGCTCAGCGCGAGTACACCGCCCTGTATTCTCAGTACGTTATATATACAGCGCTGAGCCTAAGTGAGTACACCCCCTGTATTCTCAGTTCGTTATACATACAACGCTCAACCTAAGTGAGCACTCCCCCATGTATTCTCAGTACGTTATACATACAGCGCTCAGCTTAAGTGAGCACTCCCCCCTGTATTCTCAGTACGTTATATATACAGCGCTCAGCGTGAGTACACCGCCCTGTATTCTCAGTACGTTATATATACAGCGCTCAGCGTAAGTGAGTCCACCCCCCTGTATTCTCAGTACGTTATATATACAGCGCTCAGCGTAAGTGAGTCCAACCCCCTGTATTCTCAGTACATTATATAAACAGCGCCCAGCATAAGTGAGTACACCCCCTGTATTCTCAGTACGTTATACATACAGCGCTCAGCGTAAGTGAGCACTCCCCCCTGTATTCTCAGTACATTATATATACAGCACTCAGCATAAGTGAGTCCACCCCCCTGTATTCTCACTACATTATATATACAGTGCCCAGCATAAGTGAATACACCCCCTGTATTCTCAGTACGTTATATATACAGCGCTCAGCGTAAGTGAGCACTCCCCCCTGTATTCTCAGTACGTTATACATACAGCGCTCAGCATAAGTGAGTAAACCCCCTCTATTCTCAGTACGTTATACATACAGCGCTCAGCGTAAGTGAGTCCACCCCCCTGTATTCTCAGTACGTTATACATACAGTGCTCAGCATAAGTGAGTACACCCCCCTGTATTCTCAGTACGTTATATATACAGCGCTCAACGTAAGTGAGTCCACCCCCTGTATTTTCAGTACGTTATATATACAGCGCCCAGCATAAGTGAGTCCACCCCCCTGTATTCTCAGTAAGTTATACATACAGTGCTCAGCATAAGTGAGTCCACCCCTCTGTATTCTCAGTACGTTATATATACAGCGCTCAGCATAAGTGAGTCCACCCCCCTGTGTTTTCAGTACGTTATATATACAGCGCCCAGCATAAGTGAGTACACCTCCTGTATCCTCAGTACGTTATATATACAGCGCTCAGCATAAGTGAGTACACAACCTGTATTATCAGTACCTTATATATACAGCGCTCAGCATAAGTGAGTACACCCCCTGTATTATCAGTACATTATATATACAGTGCTCAGCATAAGTGAGTACACCCCCTGTATTCTCAGTACGTTATTTATACAGCGTTCAGCATAAGTGAGTACACCCCTCTGTATTCTCAGTACACTATATATACAGCGCCCAGCGTAAGTGAGTACACCCCACTGTATTCTCAGTACACTATATATACAGCGCCCAGCATAAGTGAGTACACCCCCTGTATTCTCAGTACATTATATATACAGCACTCAGCATAAGTGAGTCCACCCCCCTGTATTCTCAGTACATTATATATACAGCGCCCAGCATAAGTGAGTACACCCCCTGTATTCTCAGTACATTATATATACAGCGCCCAGCATAAGTGAGTCCACCCCCCTGTATTCTCAGTACATTATATATACAGCGCTCAGCATAAGTGAGTACAACCCCCTGTCCCCCTGTATTCTCAGTACACTATATATACAGCGCTCAGCATAAGTGAGTACACCCCCTCTATTCTCAGTACGTTATACATACAGCGCTCAGCGTGAGTCCACCCCCCTGTATTCTCAGTACGTTATACATACAGTGCTCAGCATAAGTGAGTACACCCCCCTGTATTCTCAGTACTTTATATATACAGCGTTCAGCATAAGTGAGTCCACCCCCTGTATTCTCAGTACGTTATATATACAGCGCCCAGCATAAGTGAGTACACCCCCCTGTATTCTCAGTACGTTATATATACAACACTCAGCGTAAGTGAGTGCACCCCCTTGTATTCTCAGTACATTATATATACAGCACTCAGCATAAGTGAGTACACCCCCTGTATTCTCAGTATGTTATACATACAGCGCTCAGCGTAAATTAATACACCCCCCTGTATTCTCAGTACGTTATACATACAGCGCTCAGTGTAAGTGAGTATACCCCCTGTATTCTTAGTACGTTATATATACAGCGCTCAGTGTAAGTGAGTACACCCCCAGTATTCTCAGTTGGTTTTACATACAGTGCTCAGCCTAAGTGAGTACACTCACTGTATTTTCAGTATGCTATATATATGGCGCTCAGCGTAAGTGAGTAAACCCCTGTATTATCAGTACATTATATACAAAGAGCTCAGCATAAGTGAGTACACCCCTGTATTATCAGTACATTATATATACAGTGCTCAGCGTACGTGTGTACACCCCCATGTATTCTCAGTATGTTATACATACAGCGCTCAGCATAAGTGAGTCCACCCCCTGTATTCTCAGTACGTTATACATACAGCGCTCAGCGTGAGTACACCCACTGTATTCTCAGTACGTTATATATACAGCGCTCAGCATGAGTGAGTACACCCCCTGTATTGTCAGTACGTTATACATACATCGCTCAGCCTAAGTGAGTACACCCCCTGTATTCTCAGTACGTTATATATACAGCCCTCAGCATAAGTGAGTACACCCCCCTGTATTCTCAGTACATTATATATACAGCGCCCAGAATAAGTGAGTCCACCCCCCTGTATTCTCACTACACTATATATACAGTGCCCAGCATAAGTGAGTACACCCCCTGTATTCTCAGTACGTTATATATACAGCGCTCAGCGTAAGTGAGCACTCCCCCCTGTATTCTCAGTACGTTATACATACAGCGCTCAGCATAAGTGAGTACACCCCCTCTATTCTCAGTACGTTATACATACAGCGCTCAGCGTAAGTGAGTCCACCCCCCTGTATTCTCAGTACGTTATACATACAGTGCTCAACCTAAGTGAGTACACCCCCCTGTATTCTCAGTACGTTATATATACAGCGCTCAGCTTAAGTGAGCACTCCCCCCTGTATTCTCAGTACGTTATATATACAGCGCTCAGCGTGAGTACACCGCCCTGTATTCTCAGTACGTTATATATACAGCGCTGAGCCTAAGTGAGTACACCCCCTGTATTCTCAGTATGTTATATATACAGCACTCAGCGTAAGTGAGTCCACCCCCCTGTATTCTCAGTACATTATATATACAGCGCCCAGCATAAGTGAGTACACCCCCTGTATTCTCAGTACGTTATACATACAGCGCTCAGCGTAAGTGAGCACTCCCCCCTGTATTCTCAGTACATTATATATACAGCACTCAGCATAAGTGAGTACACCCCCCTGTATTCTCAGTACATTATATATACAGCGCCCAGAATAAGTGAGTCCACCCCCCTGTATTCTCACTACACTATATATACAGTGCCCAGCATAAGTGAGTACACCCCCTGTATTCTCAGTACGTTATATATACAGCGCTCAGCGTAAGTGAGCACTCCCCCCTGTATTCTCAGTACGTTATACATACAGCGCTCAGCATAAGTGAGTACACCCCCTCTATTCTCAGTACGTTATACATACAGCGCTCAGCGTAAGTGAGTCCACCCCCCTGTATTCTCAGTACGTTATACATACAGTGCTCAGCATAAGTGAGTACACCCCCCTGTATTCTCAGTACGTTATATATACAGCGCTCAACGTAAGTGAGTCCACCCCCTGTATTCTCAGTACGTTATATATACAGCGCCCAGCATAAGTGAGTCCACCCCCCTGTATTCTCAGTACGTTATACATACAGTGCTCAGCATAAGTGAGTCCACCCCTCTGTATTCTCAGTACGTTATATATACAACGCTCAGCATAAGTGAGTCCACCCCCCTGTGTTTTCAGTACGTTATATATACAGCGCCCAGCATAAGTGAGTACACCTCCTGTATCCTCAGTACGTTATATATACAGCGCTCAGCATAAGTGAGTACACCCCCTGTATTATCAGTACATTATATATACAGTGCTCAGCATGAGTCAGTACACCCCCTGTATTCTCAGTACGTTATATATACAGCGTTCAGCATAAGTGAGTGCACCCCCCTGTATTCTCAGTACACTATATATACAGCGCCCAGCATAAGTGAGTCCACCCTCCTGTATTCTCAGTACATTATATATACAGCGCCCAGCGTAAATGAGTACACCCCACTGTATTCTCAGTACATTATATATACAGCGCCCAGCATAAGTGAGTACACCCCCTGTATTCTCAGTACATTATATATACAGCACTCAGCATAAGTGAGTCCACCCCCTGTATTCTCAGTACATTATATATACAGCGCCCAGCATAAGTGAGTACACCCCCTGTATTCTCAGTACATTATATATACAGCGCCCACCATAAGTGAGTCCACCCCCCTGCATTCTCAGTACATTATATATACAGCGCCCAGCATAAGTGAGTACACCCCCCTGTATTCTCAGTACACTATATATACAGCGCCCAGCATAAGTGAGTACACCCCCTGTATTCTCAGTACATTATATATACAGGACTCAGCATAAGTGTGTCCACCCCCCTGTATTCTCAGTACATTATATATACAGCGCCCAGCATAAGTGAGTACACCCCCTGTATTCTCAGTACATTATATATACAGCACCCAGCATAAGTGAGTCCACCCCCCTGTATTCTCAGTACATTATATATACAGCGCCCAGCATAAGTGAGTACACCCCCCCTGTATTCTCAGTACACTATATATACAGCGCTCAGCATAAGTGAGTACACCCCCTCTATTCTCAGTACGTTATACATACAGCGCTCAGCGTAAGTGAGTCCACCCCCCTGTATTCTCAGTACGTTATACATACAGTACTCAGCATAAGTGAGTACACCCCCCTGTATTCTCAGTACGTTATATATACAGTGCTCAACGTAAGTGAGTCCACCCCCTGTATTCTCAGTACGTTATATATACAACACTCAGCGTAAGTGAGTACACCCCCTTGTATTCTCAGTACATTATATATACAGCACTCAGCATAAGTGAGTACACCCCCTGTATTCTGATTATGTTATACATACAGCGCTCAGCGTAAATTAATACACCCCCCTGTATTCTCAGTACGTTATACATACAGCGCTCAGTGTAAGTGAGTATACCCCCTGTATTCTTAGTACGTTATATATACAGCACTCAGCATAAGTGAGTACACCCCCTGTATTCTCAGTATGTTATACATACAGCGCTCAGCGTAAATTAATACACCCCTTTGTATTCTCAGTACGTTATACATACAGCGCTCAGTGTAAGTGAGTATACCCCCTGTATTCTCAGTACGTTATATATACAGCGCTCAGTGTAAGTGAGTACACCCCCAGTATTCTCAGTTGGTTTTACATACATCGCTCAGCCTAAGTGAGTACACCCACTGTATTCTCATTACGTTATACATACAGCGCTCAGCGTAATGAGTATACCCCCTGTATTCTCAGTATGCTATATATATGGCGCTCAGCGTAAGTGAGTAAACCCCTGTATTATCAGTACATTATATACACAGAGCTCAGCATAAGTGAGTACACCCCTGTATTATCAGTACATTATATATACAGTGCTCAGCGTATGTGAGTACACCCCCCTATATTCTCAGTATGTTATACATACAGCGCTCAGCATAAGTGAGTCCACCCCCTGTATTCTCAGTACGTTATACATACAGCGCTCAGCGTGAGTACACCCACTGTATTCTCAGTACGTTATATATACAGCGCTCAGCATGAGTGAGTACACCCCCTGTATTCTCAGTACGTTATACATACATCTCTCAGCCTAAGTGAGCACTCCCCCCTGTATTCTCAGTACGTTATAAATACAGCGCCCAGCATAAGTGAGTACACCTCCTGTATCCTCAGTACGTTATATATACAGCGCTCAGCATAAGTGAGTACACCCCCTGTATTATCAGTACCTTATATATACAGCGCTCAGCATAAGTGAGTACACCCCCTGTATTATCAGTACCTTATATATACAGCGCTCAGCATAAGTGAGTACACCCCCTGTATTATCAGTACATTATATATACAGTGCTCAGCATAAGTGAGTACACCCCCTGTATTCTCAGTACGTTATATATACAGCGCTCAGCATAAGTGAGTACACCCCCTGTATTATCAGTACATTATATATACAGTGCTCAGCATAAGTGAGTACACCCCCCTGTATTCTCAGTACACTATATATACAGCGCCCAGCATAAGTGAGTCCACCCTCCTGTATTCTCAGTACATTATATATACAGCGCCCAGCGTGAGTACACCCCACTGTATTCTCAGTACATTATATATACAGCGCCCAGCATAAGTGAGTACACCCCCTGTATTCTCAGTACATTATATATACAGCGCCCAGCATAAGTGAGTACACCCCCTGTATTCTCAGAACGTTATACATACTGTACAGCGCTCAGCGTAAGTGAGTACACCGCCCTGTATTCTCAGTACGTCTTATATATGCTGGACGCATCCTTCTCTCTGAAGCCGGGTTGGGTGACGCCTGCGCAGTGAGGTGCCGGAGTCAGCACGTGTACAGACCACACTACGGCGCCATTTTATTGAAGACACTGTATATGCAAATTCGCATACAATGTCTTTAAAAAAATGCGCACATGCTGACTCCGGCGTCATTAATAAAATTAAAAATGTACCAATAAAAATGCTCGCCACCCGGGTGTAGAAGGGGTTCAATAGCTAGTATATAAATATATATACACACACATGAAAAAAAACAACAACACACATTCACTTCATTCCTGTTCCTAACGCGCTATGCTCTATTTCTATTTCTTCTTGTAGCGCCGGCACATCACATAAAAGGCGATGGGAGTTTTCCTGGAGCTTTGCTGCCATTCTGTATTGCAGGCTACAGAGCTTCAGGAAAACTCCCTGACTGGGGATTAGCGCATAAAACATTATAGTGAGGGCAATCTGGCCCTGCCCCCTCCCCAAAGCTGGTAGAACAGATTGCCCTTATTATAATTTTATTATATTTGTACAATCCCCTTGTCTAAGCTGCTCTGTTTTTATCTGCTGGCATGACAAGGGGAAGTTGCAGGTGGCAGCACATTTCGCCTCTTGAAATGTGATATTGCATAGTGCCTATTCAAATGAATGGGCTAACTATGTAATAAATGTTTTCCTTTAGAGCAGAGACACACTGCCGTATTTCTCGTGTGAGGATCGCATCATAAACCTCGTACTGGCCGGCACCTCTCCTGACCTGAGCTTGACAGCTTCATAGAAATCCATCACGCTGTCATGCTCAGGTCAGGAGAGGTGCCGGCCAGTCCATTCAGTGCAATGCATCATCCTACTAGTGATACAGCAGTGTTTCCCTGCCCTTAAGGAAATAATCTCTGGAAAGACTATCTGTTCTAGCCAAAGTGTCAATAACCTTTTTGTGGAAACCTAGTGACGCACCCCTGGGCCTGTGTCGCGCTGCGTTGCGCACGCGGGAGCTTACCCGGAGCCGGATCTGTTGGGGGTAGTAGTCTCGTGGCGGTGACCCGGTCCGTGCCCAGGGAGTCAGACTAAGTGGCGCTGTATCAGCGGTAGATGATGGACGACTACGCCACCCGTTGAATGCAGCTATGGAGCTGCCGCTGCAGGGCAGGCCGCTGAGGCCGGTGGAAGGATGGTGCAGCGTGGATGGTATAACCCCCAACGGGAGGGGTATGGCCTCAGGGCAGCCGACGTGGATGATGGGGGTAGCAGGAACCACTCGGAGACGGTACGGTGTAGTTCAGGGTCTTTACTGGTGACAAAGATAGACCCTCCCGGAGTACTGGCTAGCGATTGGGGCCTGGTCAGTCCTTGAGCAGATGGGAACTCCCCTGGCCAGGTGGAGTTGTAGGCCTCCCAAACTAACTGTACTCTTCTGGCTACCTTGCTAGAGGCGGGTATAAGTAGCCCACGTCCCTGAGTGTACCGTGTGGTGCTCACCCGTATGGCCGGTGACTCGGGGCCTTCTAGTAGCTTCCGCTCCACGACGGCGGTGCTGGTCCCATGCGTGTGACCGTGCCTTCGGGTTTCTTGGCCAGAGGACCTGAAATCCCCTGCCTGACGGATTCTGCTGCTGGGTAGGAGTTAGTCCCCACAGCCTCGGACTCCGGGTCCGGTAAGAAATCTTCTCAGTCAGGGCGAGCTCTGCAGCTGCCAGCCCCTGACTCCTTGTAACACTGCTCCCACAGAGCTCCTGATGTTCTGTTCCTATATTTGCTTCTTTTCTCTGTCTCTACTTCTTTTCTACTCTCTAACCCTGACTCAGCCCTAGGTTTATATAGGGGAAGTTCTTCCCCTCCCAGGACTGGGCAGGAGGTGTGGCATGCACAGGATTCCTGACCAAGAGACCTCCCACCTGCTCTCAGACATAACATTGCTGTTACTGTGGAAACCAGATCCCTGGGGTGCCACACTAGCACATGCAGGATTTTTGTGTTCATTCCTTATCTGTGTCTCACATGTCTTTTTTCTCTAGTGTATTACACTTCTTTTCTATTCGCTCAGTACATCCTTTTCTTTTGCAAAAGGCAATATTATTAGTAAACCACAAATTACAGCTACCACAGATTTCAAGGTATGTATGGTGCAGGGGCATACATAGAAATCATGGTGACCCATCAATTCCTTAAAAATAAAGATATTCGGTGGAGTAGGAGAGGTCACGGCGCATAGGCGCTGTCACAGAAGAGTGACATTTATTGTGGCACATACACAAAAATAGTGTCCCTACTAATGTTGAGCGAGTATGTTCTGTCCAAGTATTTATAGATGCTCGGTGATATGTTTGAATCACTCCCGTGTGCATGATTTGTGACTGTTTGACAGCTTTATTACATGTGAGGAATGTCTTTTTCTTACACATTCCTCACATGTAATAAAGCTGTCAAACAGTCGCAAATCATGCACACGGGAGTGATTCAAACATATCACCGAGCAGCTGTAACTACTCTGTGCTCGCCCGAGCATACTCGGCGAAAGGGTTAATAGAACATACTCGCTCAACACTAGTCCCTACTGAAGCCACTTAGCGTCCTCACCCACTATGATATTCCTACCATGGCGCCATGGAGAAAAATGTCTTCCATATACAATATGACAACCCCACAGTGAACTCCTCCACACAGTTTTCCCCCACATATATGGTATCTGCATCATGAAGATACAAATAACGTTAAAATCCAAATGTAAGGAGTGTGAGTGCCATTCGATGCCAGCTTCCTCCTGAGTTGGGCCCCATAGCTGGGTGCATGGTCTGCCATCATTAGCATTACACTCCTAGTAGGGTGTCATGCTTCTGACTAATAGAACTCTGCTGGAACTTATTTATAATATACTTTTATTTTTATTGTGTTTTAGTCACCAACTTCCTTATATTATCTATTTTACAGGGTATGTTGTACTTGGGATCTCAAAGATACCTTCATCGAGATTTAGCTAGTAGGAACATTCTTGTAGAAAGTCCTAACCATGTTAAAATTGGAGACTTTGGCCTGACAAAAATTCTGCCACAAGATAAAGAATACTATGTAGTGAGAGAACAAGGACAGAGCCCTATCTTCTGGTAAGTGGGAGTTAAAGGAATAATCCAGCTGTAAAAAATATTGTTTTTCCACTAGATAGAAGTTAAATTCAAGATTGTTTGGGGGCTTGTCACCATCAACGATCTCCAGAACATGGAAGCAGGTGCCCTATTCAAACTTACGGACAATAGCACCGATGTCCCGTAAATAACTGAGCACTTATTTGGGGTATTCTGTGCAGTGGTCATTGTACAGGGAGGAGGAGGTGAACTGTGGCCATGTTCTATACAAATGCTGTAATAGTGTATAATCTGCTTTCAAGTTTGGTATTAACTGTCATTATAAATCTGATTGTGAGGACAATGAGATGACTGCTGTGAAGTGATCTGACAAATCTGGAATTGTCAACCTATTTTCATACTCAATGGATTGTGTGAAAACTGCAACATTTCAGGATTTTTTTTCATATAAGTCATAACATGGGAAATTTGAAAAAAAAAACACAAGTATTAAATTAAAATACATTTAACCTAAAAACTTGATTTAAACAATATCTGATGATACATTTTTTAAGGGCCTTGCAAGCGTGCACAATTAGCCGAGCTGATTGTAAATGTTTATTGGAGGTTTGAGGAAGGCAGCTGTGGGCCGAATAATAAATCAGCAGGCAATAATAAAATCAATGAATAATAAATCTTAGACCTCATTCACAGGTCCATATTTAAACAAGTACGTGAAAAAAAATGTACCGGTGTGATCAGTGTTTTGCATCACTGTGTCATCCATGTGTCTGTTTTTACCATCAGTGTGTCATCTGTGTACATGTCTTTACTAGTGTTGAGCGAGTATGTTCTATTAACCCTTTCGCCGAGTACGCTCGGGCCGAGCTCCGAGTATTTACAGCTGCTCGGTGATATGGTTGAATCGCTCCCGTGTGCATGATTTGCGACTGTTTGACAGTTTTATTACATGTAAGGAATGACTATTTCTTACACATTCCTCACATGTAATAAAGCTGTCAAACAGTCGCAAATCATGCACACGGGAGCGATTTAACCATATCACCGAGCAGCTATAAATACTCGGAGCTCGGCCCGAGCGTACTCGGACAGAACATACTCGCTCAACCCTAGTCTTTACCATCAGTGTGTCTTCAGTGTGTTCACCTTTACCATTAGTGTGTATTCAGTGTGTCTGTCTTTACCATCAGTGTGTCATCCGTGTGTCTGTATTTACCATCAGTGTCACCAGTGTTTTTCACGGACGGATTAATAAATAAATAAATTACAAAGCTTCTATCCTTTTCAATGTTAAATATGTACAGCATACAGATAACACACAGTGCCACAGTGTGATGTACTTGTTTTTCACAGACCCATAGACTTGTATTGGCCGTTTTCATCCATGCTGCTGTGAAAAAAAAACGGACATGTACGTAGCACCATAATTATAACGGGTACATGTTGTATTCGTGAAAAAAACGAATGCAACATGTACATGAAACCAGGGCTGTGGAGTTGGAGTCGTGGAGACAGTGTCCATTTTGGTGGAGTCGGAGTCGGTATAAAATGGACCGACTCCAACTCCTAAAATATATAATAAATTGGGTACAGTAGGTCAATGCAGTTTGTGGGGAATATTTTTCATAAGAATTTGGGAAAGTTATGAAATGTCCTATAAATGTCTGTCCTAGTCCTGATCTAAGGGTCTAGACTTTTAGTTGAGATGAATCTGTGCTACAGTAAATTTATCACTTAAACATGAGCCGTGTATGAGGGAGTCGGAGTTGTGGAGTCGAAGTCAGAGTTGAAGTCGGTGTCATGGAAATTGAGGAGTCGGAGGTTTGGCTTACCGACTCCACAGCCCTGCATGAAACACAGACATCTGAGGCCTTACACTGTATGTATGGCCTGTTGAAAAGAGTAAAGAAAACTTTGATGTATATCTCTGCTGTTTCCATTGTTCATCAAAAGTATAGATGACTGTATAATAATTTGTGATATTACAACCAGAGCTGGATCCGGGTTTATGTGAGTGTCCCAATGGGACACTTCAAGGTTTCAATTTTTCCTCCTTACCTTCCAAAAGCTACAACTTTTTGTTGTTCAATTTTATCATAACTTATTTTTTTCGGTAAATTTTGTAGTTATTATGATCACCATTTTGGGTCCATACATCTTTCAGATTCATTTTAATCCTCTTTTTGGGAAGCAAAATGAACAAAAGAGAGCCACTGGGATGATAAAATATAATATTTATCCTATATTCAATGAGTTCAAACAGTAACACACACATCAAGATTTTCGGTACATTTGGGGAAAAGAGGGGTGAACTTTATGAACTTACCAGTAAATATTTTTATATTTGAAAAATATTTCTTTTTTTACATTTTGATTGATTTCCCTTGGGAACATGTACCTGATCACTTCATTGCATGTACAATACACTACAATATTGTAATATTGCAGTGTAGTGTTAAATTACCCATCACCTATGAAGCCCAGCCAGGGGCTGCTCTTCACAGGTATACAAGATAGCAGACAATGGGGCCTCCTGTAGGCCCCACTATCTGTAATGACAGTGCCATCAACACCAAGCAGTCATGGTGCGAGGGGATCTTTCCCCCTTTTTAAGTGTTGCTGTACTCATTGCCATCGGCATCTAAGAGGTTAAACTTCTGCCATTTTAGCTACACACGGGGTCAAAATTGTTGGTACCCCTCGTTTAATGAAAGAAAAACCCACAATGGTCACAGAAATAACTTGAATCTGACAAAAGTAATAATAAATTAAAAATCTTTGAAATGAACAAATGAAAGTCAGACATTGCTTTTCAACCCTGCTTCCACAGAATTTTTTAAAAAATTACTCCTGAAATAGGCCTGGACAGAAATGATAGTACCCTTAACTTAATATTTTGTTGAACAAGCTTTTGAGGCAATTACTGCAATGAAACAATTCCTATAACTGTCAATGAGACTTCTGCACCTCTCAACAGGTATTTTGGCCCACTCTTCATGAGCAAACAGCTCCAGTTGTCTCGTGTTTGAAGGTTGCCTTTTCCAGACGGCATGCTTCAGCTCTTTCCAAAGATGCTCAATAGGTTTTTGGTCAGGGCTCATAGAACGCCACTTCAGAATAGTCCAATGTTTTCCTCTTAGCCATTCTTGGGTGTTTTTAGCTGTGTGTTTTGGGTCATTATCCTGTTGCAAGATCCATGACCTGCGACTGAGACCAAGCTTTCTGACACTGGGCAGCACATTTCTCTCTAGAATCCCTTGATAGTTTTGAGATTTCATTGTACCCTGCACAGATTCAAGACACCCTGTGCCAGATGTAGTAAAGCAGCCCCAGAACATAACAGAGCCTCCACCATGTTTCACAGTAGGGACAGTGTTCTTTTCTTGATATGCTTCTGACGCACCCCTGGGCCTGTGTCGCGCAGCGTTGCGCACGCGGGAGCTTACCCGGAGCCGGATCTGTTGAGGGTTGTAGTCTCGTGGCGGTGACCCGGTCCGTGCCCAGGGAGTCAGACTAAGTGGCGCTGTATTAGCGGTAGATGTTGTACGACTACGCCACCCGTTGAATGCAGCGAAGGAGCTGCCGCTGCAGGGCAGACCGCTGAGGCCGGTGGTAGGATTGTGCAGCGTGATAGTATCACCCCCAACGGGAGGGGTATGGCCTCAGGGCAGCCGACGTGGATGATGGGGGTAGCAGGAACCACTCGGAGACGGTACGGTGTAGTTCAGGGTCTTTACTGGTGACAAAGATAGACCCTCCCGGAGTACTGGCTAGCGATTGGGGCCTGGTCAGTCCTTGAGCAGATGGGATCTCCCCTGGCCAGGCGGAGTTGTAGGCCTCCCAAACTAACTGTACTCTTCTGGCTACCTTGCTAGAGGCGGGTATAAGTAGCCCACGTCCCTGAGTGTACCGTGTGGTGCTCACCCGTATGGCCGGTGACTCGGGGCCTTCTAGTAGCTTCCGCTCCACAACGGCGGTGCTGGTCCCACGCGTGTGACCGTGCCTTCGGGTTTCTTGGCCAGAGGACCTGAAATCCCCTGCCGGTCGGTTTCTGCTGCTGGATAGGAGTTAGTCCCCACAGCCTCGGACTCCGGGTCCGGTGATAGCTTCTCAGTCAGGGCGAGCTCTGCAGCTGCCAGCCCCTGACTCCTTGTAGTACTGCTCCCACAGAGCTCCTGTTGTTTCTTCCTATGCTGCTTCTCTTCTCTGTCTCTACTTCTTCTCTACTCACTAACCCTGCCTCAGCCCTAGGTTTATATAGGGGAAGTTCTTCCCCTCCCAGGACTGGGCAGGAGGTGTGGCATGCACAGGATCCCTGACCAAGAGACCTCCCACCTGCTCTCAGACATAACATTGCCGTTACTGTGGAAACCAGACCCCTGGGGTGCCACACTTCATTTTTCCATCTGTGAACATAGAGCTGATGAGCCTTGCCAAAAACTTCCATTGTTGTCAAATCTGTCCATAGGACATTCTCCCAGAAGCTTTGTGGCTTGTCATCATGTAGTTTGGCAAATTCCAGTCTGGCTTTTTTATGATTTTTTTTCAACAATGGTGTTCTCCTTGGTCGTCTCCCATGAAGTCCACTTTCGATCAAACAACGACGCATGGTGTGATCTGACACTGATGTTCCTTGAGCTTGAAGTTCACCTGTAATCTCTTTAGAAGTTTTCCTGGGCTCTTTTGTTACCATTCGTGTTATCCGTATCTTTGATTTCTCATCAATTTTCCTCCTGCGGCCACGTCCAGGGAGGTTGGCTACAGTCCTATTGATCTTAAATTTCTGAATAATATGTGCAACTGTAGTCACAGGAACATCAAGCTGCTTGGAGATGGTCTCATAACCTTTACCTTTAACATGCTTGTCTACAATTTTCTTTCTAATCTCCTGAGACAACTCTTTCCTTTGCTTCCTCTGGTCCATGTTGAGTGTGGTACACACCATGTCACCAAACAGCACAGTGAGTATCTGTAGCCCTATATACAGGCCCACTGACTGATTACAAGATAGTAGACACCTGTGATGCTAATTAGTGGACACAACTTGATTTAACATGTCCCTATTGTCACAGAATTTTCAGGGGTACCATCATTTCTGTCCAGGCCTATTTCATGAGTTTCATTTTTTCTTTAAATTCTGTGGAAGCAGGGTTGAAAAGCAATGTCTGACTTTCATTTGTTCATTTTCATAGATTTTTAATTTATTATTACTTTTGTCAGATTCAAGTTATTTCTGTGATCATTTTGGGTTTTTCTTTCATTAAACGAGGGGTACCAACAATTTTGACCATGTGTGTATCTCTGTGCCCAGTAGTTAGGCTCAGGTACCATATAACACAGCCAGTACCTGTGCTGTATGGAGTTCCTGAGCCTGCTCTATACATGACAAGTTGAAACCTGGGCAGAGTGGGCACCTCAGGCGCCGTGGGCGCATCAGTCAAATTCACATGCTACTGTCATTGTGTTCCAGCAGCTGTGCTGAGCGGTCACATTACTGTTGTCACCGCTCAGCACTGCATCTGGATGTAGCAGATGTTGGGGATCATTGTGGGAAGGATTTATGTCGGACCCTTTGGATTATTTTATTTTTTAAAGGTATTAAATGGGTACAATTAAAGGTCTTTTCTCCTTGTGTTTTTATTACTTTTGACTACGGGGTTAGTAATGGTGGTGTCTTATAGACACCTCTGCATTACTAACCCCTGGGCTTGATGTCACCGGACATAACACAGCTGACATCAACCCCAAAACTATTACCCCACTTTCCAATGCACAAGAGCAAGCGGGAAGAGCCGAGGCTAAGCGTCAGAATTGCTGTGTTTAATTGATGCATCATTTCTGGAGTTGCGGAGGGCTGGTGTTATTAGTCTGGGAAGGGGGCCATTATCCATGGCCCCTTCCCAGCCTATTAATATCATCCCACAGGTGTGTGCTTAGCCTTTGCTGATTATTAAAAATAGGGGGGACCCCGCATCATTTTTTCGTGGATCCCCTCTTTTTAATAACCAGTAAAGGCTAAACAGGCAGCTGTGAGCTGATATTAAAAGCCTGGGAAGCTCTTTGTTTATTGCCCCCTTCCCAGAATATTAACACCAGCCCCCCATCTGTCTGCTTTCCCTCAGCTGGGTATTAAAAATAAGGGGGACCCCACGCCATTTTTCTCCTTCTCCCATGACAGCACCACGGAGAGAGGGGATCCGCCCTTCAAGGAAAGGAAACCTACAGATAAAAAGGGCGGTACCTCTCTCCCGCATCAGTTGGTTTCCTGTCGTTGATGGGGAACCTGTAGTACCTGAAGAAAGAAGACATACCTGAAAACAGAAGATCACAAGAGGATACGTCAGGAGTTCCAGACCAGGTCAGTCCGATCCATGCAGCGGGGGTTCCCTGCCTCGGCTAATGCAGAAGCACCATGAGGCTATGCCAGCAGCAGGGCCTGCATTAGCTTTAGCAGTACGGTGTGGAGCAATCCACAGTGAGATATCGCTCTCTCCTGTAGTCCCAACACGCCGCCGCCCTATGGATCACTGGACTTCCGGGATCCACTGCGCAGGCTCGGGGACACACCGGTCGCATCATGATGACAGCGCATGCATGAGGACGCTCCGGCGATCCTCTTTGCAAGGAGAGGCACATGACCGGATCTGCACGTGGCAGAAGCAGATCTGGAGGAAGAAGGGGGGGGGGGGGTGCCAGGGGTTTTAAAAAAAAGCACCAAAAACGTGGAGGAAGTGCTTCCGTCAGCACTCTGGTGGCTCCCTTTCAGCAATGAGCAACCAGGAGCATGCGGAGGCACATACTCCACAACAGCAGCATCCACAACAGCTGCGGCGGCAGTAGAAGCAGCGGAAGCAGCAAGTGAACCCTTCCCATCATCACAGTTGTGGCAGCAGTGAAAGTGGACGTTATGCCAGGTCTTCCCAGCACAGCAGTGACTCCAGTGTGTCCTCGACCTCCAGAGGAAATCCATCTACGGATATGGTTTCTGCTCCTAACCCGGTACCCCTTCTGCCGTCAGATTGGTAAGTGATCTTCGTGAAAGTTCACTTTGTAATTAGGGTCCCCCCCTTTTTCTTCTCCTATGCAGGGAAAGAAAAGTGTGTGCAAGACCAAGCCTAGAACCTGTGCACTTTGCACAGAAGAGCTTCCCGCTACATGATAAAAAAGGCTCTGCAGCTCTTGCATATAGCAAACAATTTGTGTGGAAACCCCAAAGCTTGAGTCCGAGCTTAGGTCCATAATAAAAACAGAGGTAGTTCTTTTCAGGACATGGGGGAGTTGAAGGACCCCATGGATAAGAAGGCTGACACTTCCTTGAAAGTCTCCTGGGAAGGAGGAGGACTAAAGCCTGCTGTAGCGGCTACCTATACCGCCAGGTCACTAATGGTTTGGCTAGACCAGCTGGAAACTCAGCTTAAAGAAAAAACGTCCAGAGAAAAAATGTTGGCTACCATTCCTTTAATGAAAGGGGCTGCTGCCTTTTTGGCTGACCCATCTGCCGACTCAGTCAGCTTGGCAACCAGATTGGCAGTTTTTTTCAGTGCAGCTCGGTGAGCTCTCTGGCTTAAGTGTTGGCCAGGGGATCACTAGACAAAATCCAGATTATGCTCCATCCCCTGTGAGGGTGAATTCTTATTTGGGCCGTCGCTAGGTGAGATACTTGACAAAACGAGTTTCCCCGCCCTTCCCACTACCTGCTATAAAAAGTCCTTTCGGAGTAGAAGAATTATTCGTAGGAAACCCTTCAGGGATCATGATAAGTGGGAAAACAGGAGAAAGAAGAACAATGGGTCTATTTTCAGTGGGCCCTCCAATGATAACAGAAAGCCTTCCCAATAAGGGTTTTCCCCAGGTGGGGAGAAAGTTGTCCTTCTTTCTCCCGGCCTGGAAAAAATTCTCCAACAGCAGTTGGATATTAGACCTAATAAAATTGGGTCTAAAGCTACAATTTCATTCAATCCCCAACCCAAGTTTCATAGTGACTCCCCAGCGGTTCTCAAACGAGGAGCAGTTAGTCTTGGAACAGGAGGTTCTAGGCTTAGTAACAAAGACAAAGTCCTACAGGAGGTCCCTCCCCACTGTTTCTGAGGAGGAAACCCGATGGATCATTCAGGACAATTATAAATCTAAAGAAACTGAACAAATATCTGAAGATCCAGACCTTCAAGATGGAAATAATAAAAACATCGGTAAAAATTGTGTTTCCGGACTGTTTTATGACCTTTCTGGACCTAAAGGACGCATATTATCATGTGCACATTCACAAGGACTACCAAAAATTCCTCAGAGTAGCAGTGTCAATAGGAGGAATAATCAAACACTACCAATACACCGCTCTCCTGTTCGGTCTAGCCGTTGCTCCACAAGTATTCACCAAGATAATTGCTGAGGCACTGGCACATGTGAGGAAGCAAGATGTTACGGGTCCGGGTGGTGGAACCTCTGTGCCGCGGTGCAAGGAGGGACCCAGAGGGGCGTAACTAAGTATCAACCCGGACCGACCCTGGTCGGACGGCGGCAAACGACACCGTAACCAGGGAGGGACCGAGCAGAGAGACCAGGTGCTACTCTGGGGACGACCTTGTAAGATAGCAGGTGGCTCCCACAGGTCAGACAGCAGGGACTGACCGGTATAGCGGATGGACACAACAGGTAGGCAGCAGTCTCTGGGTTAGCTGACGGGTGGTCACGGTACGTGACGGAAGAAGTCTCTTGGCAAGCGGGTAGGTGGTCACGGCAAGTGACAGTGGGAGCCTCCAGGTAGGCTAGCAGGTGGTCACGGCAAGTGACGGCAAGCAGGCTGTAGTCTCTAGGCTGACAGGCAGGTGGTCACGGCATGTGACGGCAGAGCCTCCAGGTAGGCTAGCAGATAACAGGCGGGTAGCAGACGTGCGCTCCCAGGTGAGCGGGTTTAGCAGGCACGACAGGTAGCAGGCAGGTAACTGGCAGGTGCTTCCTGGAACGAAGGTGGACTTGCCCATAGACAGACTGGCGGAAGACCGGAGGCAGACTGTCGGGCAAGAGGGAAGAGAAACTGGCAGACAGGACTGGTAGTCAGGCTGGCAACGGGACCTGAGGGCTGAAGCAGAGGTAAGTATTCTGTGCAACAACTTTGCTCGGGCACCTCCATTTTGGAGGAGGTGCCTTATATATGGGAGGTCCTCCGACTATTGGCCGGGGACTCCTTAGGATGGCGCGCGCGGTCCCTTAAAGAGAGGGGGAGCGCGCGCGCGCCCTAAGCACAGTGCCGGGGAGGGAGCGCGCGCCAGCAGCAGCGGGGAGAGGAGCGCTGGAGGACGCCGCGCCAGGAGCGGGAAGGTGAGAGGGACGGCGTCTCTGCCTAGCAGGGGGCAGAGACGCCGATGCTACGCAAGATATCTTGATTGTCCCATACCTAGACGATTTCCTGATAATAGGCAGCTCCTCCCAACATTGGAAGAACCAGCTGGGGAAGGTTATGAGTTCCTTGACAGACTTAGGTTGGCTTTTAAATCTAAAAAAAAATCAAAAACCGAACCAAGACAGATGCAGGAGTTTCTAGGTACACTGTGTTCCAAATTATTATGCAAATAATATTTTCTCAGATTTTCCCAAATTACCTATATGAATTGCAGTCATTGTAATTTTCCAGTCAAATAACTATTAGAGTACAATTGAAAGGTTTTTGTACAAACTGCCTATGATAACAGTATATTTAAAAAAAAAAATAAAAAACTCAAACTGCACTCAAAATGCATTTTCCAAATTATTATGCGCAGCAGAGTTTTCAACCTTTTCATTTTAATAAAGAACAAAAAAAATGGTCATTTTTGAAATTATAAGAATTAGCAGGTTATTACAAACTGAAATCAAACAGTTTTCAACTCAAAACTTTATTCTAGGTGATGTTACACATAGGTAATCGATGCACATAGGACCCCTTGTTTGAAAGGAGCTTCTGAACTCTCTCGTCCATTGAATTGGTCAGGTTTTGGATGGTTTCTGCTTCAATTGTTTTGCATGAGGACAGAATACCCTCCCAGAGCTGTTGCTTAGATGTGAACTGCCTCCCGCCATCATAGACACTCCTTTTGATGATGCTCCAGAGGTTCTCAATGGGGTTGAGGTCAGGGGAGCATGGGTGCCACACCATAAGTTTGTCCCCTTTTATGCCCATAGCAGCCAGAGATGCAGATGTGTTATGTGTAGCATGAGACGGGGCATTATCATGCATGAAAATTATCTTGCTGCGGAATACACGGTTCTTCTTCTTGAACCATGGAAGGAAGTGCTGTTTGAGAAACTCCACATATATTATGGAGTTCATCTTTACCCCTTCAGGGATCCTAAAAGGGCCGACAATCTCTCTCCCCATGATTCCAGCCCAAAACATTACTCCACCTCCTCCTTGTTAGCGCCGTAGCCGTGTTTGCATGGGGTGTCCATCAACCAGCCATCCTCCACTCCATCCACCTGGACCATCGAGATCATTTCATGCATGATAATGCCCCGTCTCATGCTCCACATAACACATCTGCATCTCTGGCTGCTATGGGCATAAAAGGGGACAAACTTATGGTGTGGCACCCATGCTCCCCTGAACTCAACCCCATTGAGAACCTCTGGAGCATCATCAAAAGGAGTGTCTATGATGGCGGGAGGCAGTTCACATCTAAGCAACAGCTCTGGGAGGGTATTCTGTCCTCATGCAAAACAATTAAAGCAGAAACCATCCAAAACCTGACAAATTCAATGGACGAGAGAGTTCACAAGCTCCTTTCGAACAAGGGGTCCTATGTGCAAATGTAACATCACCTAGAATAAAGTTTTGAGTTGAAAACTGTTTGATTTCAGTTTGTAATAACCTGCTAATGCTTATAATTTCAAAAATGACCATTTTTTTGTTCTTTATTAAAATGAAAAGGTTGAAAACTCTGCTGTGCATAATAATTTGGAACATGCATTTTGAGTGCAGTTTGAGTTTTTTATTTTTTTAAAGATATACTGTTATCATAGGCATTTTGTACAAAAACCTTTCAATTGTACTCTAATAGTTATTTAACTGGAAAATTACCATGACTGCAATTCATATAGGTAATTTGGGAAAATCTGAGAAAATATTATTTGCATAATAATTTGGAACACAGTGTATCTTACTAGATTAAAAAAAAACAGGAGTGCTGCCTTCCAGGGAAAAAAGTACAGAAGAATATGGATAAGGTATCTCGGATGGTGGACCATCCTTCTATGACTCTGCAGAAGGCTATGTCCCTCCTAGGCTTCATGATGGCCTGTATGCTAGTGGTTCAATGGGCACACAGATGCATACCAGGGATCTACAGTGGGAAATTTTAGGAGCAGAAATTTCTCTAGGAGGGCATTTAGAAGGTCAGCTACCTTTGTCGCCAAAAACTGTCCTGTCCTTTCTCTAGGGTGGTGGATGAGAGTAGACAAGTTAACCCAGAGTATTATGTGAGTGAACACAATCTCTCAAATACTGACCACGGACGCAACCCCAAAGGGTTGGGGGGCACATTTGAAGGACAAAATAGCGCAAGGAGTCTGGTCAGAGGACCTAAGGTCAGTATCCTCAAATATGAAGGAGCTGCTAGCGGTAAAATTTGCTCTTATGGAATTTTTGGATACTCTTCAGAGTAATCACGTAAGAGTATTCTCAGGCTACCGAGTTATAGTGGCATATTTGAATCACCAGAGAGGAACCCGGTTCCATCCTTTGATGGAGGTGACAGACCTCATCTTCCAGATAGCCGAAAACAATTTGGGGTCTCTGTCAGCACTACACATAAAAGGGACAGAAAATCACAGAGCAGACTTCCTGATCAGGACCTAGCTAAGACAGGGCGAGTGGGAACTGAAACGACCATATTCAACCAGATTTCGGAAATGTGGGGATGTCCTACAGTAGATCTGTTAGCCAACAATCAGAACAAAAAACTAGATGAATTCTGCTCAATAGATCCCAAAGGGAACCCTGTAACGTTAGATGCCTTCATGATCCAATGGAACCATAACTCGCCCCCTGGGCCGTGGGGCACCCGGAACAGGGCTTCTGTGCGATGCTGGGGGTAGTAGTGGCAACCCAATCCCGTGGCTCAGGGTGGTCAGACCAAATGCTGTGGCAGTCTATTTGTAGAGTTATGAATGTCCTACTACGCCACCCGTGGATTGCGGTCAGGGATGACCGCCGCTGCAAGGCAGACCGCTGAGGCAGGTGTTGGTGTGCAGCACAGGGATAGGATAACTCCCCACGGGAAGAGTATAGCCTCGGGGCAATGTAGGTGGATGCTGGGGGTGATGGTGCAGACGCAGCATAAATCATACAGAGTCCAATGGTGCAGTTCAGGCCTTTTACTCACAGTTGTTATCCAAGTCACTTCCGTCGGCAAGGACTGCCTGAGCCGTGCTGCGTCCACCAGGTGAGGAGCTCGGTCAACCCCACAGGCAATTCAGGAGTATGGCACAGGACCCCCTTCTATCCTTTCTCTGGCCTCTCGTGCCCCACCAGTGACCACGCTTCTGTCCAGCTGCCTCGGGCCTTCTCTTGTAAAACTTGGTGCCAGTTTCCCTGACCCTATGTGGTGCCTTCCTAGCGGGTGTAGCTAGGGGGTCGCACCAATAAATGATCACGACTTCCGGTTCTTGGCTGAGGGATGATTTACCTCCACCAACTTGGGAATCCGGTACCCTTCCGCGGCCTGACCCTTCACCCGATATAACGCGGGCTTGCAACGGTTGCTGTCCGTTCTGCTCTCTTAGGGTCCCTTCTGCCTTCTTGTTTCTGGAGCCTTTCTACTCCTCTGTCTCTCCTCTTCCCTTCCTTCTCCTCTTCTCCTCTCTGGCCCCGGCCTCTTCTCTAGGCCTGCCTCGTGGAGCTGAGCTCAGGCTGAGCCACAGCTCCCTGTCAGCTCTCTCTCTCTCTGCTGCTCTGACTGACTGAACTCCCTCCTAAGATGGCCCCCACCTTTTATCGGCTTCTCTGTGTCTGAGCTCAGGTGACCTGCACCCAATGAGCTCGTTCCTATGCTCCAGAAACCGTCCCCTACATCACTGGGTTCTCTCCCCCCTCCCCACTCCAGCCAGGGACATAGTCAGTTGTGCCTGCAATAAATGGGAGCACCGTCGAGCCTAGTCAGTCGTGCCTGCATAAATGGGAGCACCGTCAAGCTGTCCCCCGGAAATGGGGTGAGTATGTGTATGCAGCTAACTGAGCCCTGGTCCACACTCCATCCTTACCTGAGAGTGGAATAGCACACCTCTGGTTGAGGTGCAATACCCCTGTGGCAACCGAACCCTCGGGGCGCCACAACCACACCCTAGCCTATGCTTTTCTTCTGATTGCCTTGATACCCGCAGTTCTGAGAAAGATCAGGGAAGACAGAGCAAAAGTAATCCTGATTGCTCCCTTCTGGCCAAAAAGGGCATGGTTTTCTTGGCTGAGGCTGATGTCCATCTCCGACCACTGGGTACACCCGGAAATTCCAGACCTTCTTTCCCAGGGAACAGTTTATCATCCTCAGGTAACAAACTTACACATGACAGCCTGAAATTTGAGAGGGCTCTCCTGAGGGATAAAGGTTTTTCCCCAAATCTAATCTCCACATTACTACAAAGTAGGAAACTCGTCACCACCAAAGTTTATGGGAAAACTTGGAGAAGGTTCCTTTCCTCTTCAGGTTCCAAGTTAGAGGAAGGGCTACCACTGACAGCCATACTAGAATAACTGCAGAAGGGGTTAGAGCAAGGTCTAGCTACAAGCACCCTCAAGTCCAAGTCGTAGCATTAGGGGCATTATACAATTGTGACTTGGCCAGGAATCGCTGGATATCTAGATTCGTCAAAGCTTCGGCTAGATCTAGACCCATCTCTAGTCAGAGCTCCTTGGGATTTAAACTTGGTTCTTACGGCTTTAACTAAATGTCCTTTTGAACCCTTAGACGATACATCTCTAAAAGTTTTATCCCTCAAGACATCACTTTTGGTAGCAATCACATCAGATTGTAGGATCAGCGACATCCAGGCCCTGTCTGCAGGGCTCCCCTTTAGACAGATCTTGAAGGATAGAGTTGTCCTTACACCTGACCCAGCCAACTTGCCCAAAGTAGCATCATGATTCCACAGATCCTAGGAGGTCATCCTTCCTTCCTTTTGCCCCAATCCCAAAAACAGGGGGGAAAGAGATCTCCATACGTTAGATGTCAGGAGATGTCTAATCCAGTACCTAGCTGCCACACAAGAGTGTAGGAAGGATAGAGCTTTCTTTGTGTACTTTCAGGGACCTCGGAAGCGTCTAAAAGCTTCCAAGGGTACGTTAGCAAGATGGATAAGAGACGCCATCTCTCTGGCACTCATCAACTGGAGAAGCCACTCCGGAGAGATTAAAAGCTCACTCGACAAGGGCTGTGGCAACCTCCTGAGTAGAAAAAGCCGGCGTTTCAATTGAACAGATATGTAGAGCTGTGACATGGTCATCCCCCTCTACTTTCTTTAAGCATTATTGGCTGGACCTAGCCTCTTCTTCAGATCTCACTTTTGGGAGAAGGGTTCTGGAAGCGGTGGTCCCTCCCTAATGGTACATTTCTCTGAAATTCTCTCCATGGTGCTGTCATGGGGGAAGGAGAAAGACGTAGTTACTTACCGATAACGGGATTTCTCAGAGCCCATGACAGCACCCGTATATTCTCTCCCTTCATGTGTGGGTGTGCACACTTATTTGTTATTTATGCATAGACACAGGGTGTTCCTGATAAGCATTATAATGATGATATACCTTGTGTTAATAACCTGGAGGTCCTCTTGTGTTCTGTAAACAACTGATGCGGGAGAGAGGTACCGCCCCTTTATCTGTAGGTTTCCTGTCCTTGAAGGGCGGATCCCCTCTCTCTGTGGTGCTGTCATGGGCTCTGAGAAATCCCATTACCGGTAAGTAACTACGTCTTTTTCTTTTATTTCTTTATTTATTAGTTAAATAAATTTACAGTAAGCTTCACATGCACTGCTCTAATTATATATCTCATTGACATAGTAAGAGATATGCACAGGCACTGGCTGGTGAATACTCTCATCAGCAAGACCAGGCGCACGATAAGGAGAGTAGTAGTCATTAGCCGATGCCTGACCGGCGGTAACCTTTTTACCGCTAGTCACAGTCTCCGCTCACACGCTGTCCTCTGTGAGACAGCATGGGAACCTACAATGATCCACGATAACCAGTGGCTGTGAGCGGCGGTGACTTCAGTAAAAATCAGAGCCAGTGTTTCCCACACTGTCACACAGATGATAGCGTGGGAGCCGCCGGATGTTTGTTCGGGATCAAGTTCGGGTACCCGAACCAAACTTTTTTATGAAGTTCGTCCGAACCCAACGGCCCATCTCTATAATACAATGTTCAATTAACTACTGTACATAGAAAAGAGAAAAATTATATAAGAATTTATAGCAAAATTTTATAATCATAAATCATAAAATCTACAATGATTATAGTATGTGCAAAGTCTTTGGGTTCGCTTATATTTGCCTATAAATCGGACGAGTGCAACCCCGATAAAAAAATCGAATTTCACTTAGACCAACATTATTCAATGAGGCAGTGCAGATCTGTATACTTTTTCTCAGCTGTATTCAGCATGAGAAAAAAATTGCAGCATTCATTCCGAAATCGGACAGTGCAAGGAAAAAAATACATGCCATACAACCATCAGTATGGCATCCGATTTTTACGGATACATTACAATTCTGTAGCATAGGAACCTGTAGATGGTCCTTGTAAAGATTAAAAGCTGTTGAGAAAAAAAAACTGATTTAATACTGACAGCACAAGGGTGAGAAGTGAGAAAAAAATCGTACCACTTTTCTGGATGAAAATGGGACAGATTTTTTATACGCTAGTGTGAGCGAACCCTTTTACATGCGGGCAAACCAACCAAGGTTTCCAAAGGGAAATGCTCTAAAATACCTATTCCAGGCATCTTTTAAGCTTTCACATTGAATTATATTGTAAATATGGAGCGTCTGCTCACTTCTTTTAACCACTTTTAATCTTTTGAAACTTGAAACAGTTAAAAGATGCTCAAAAGCATTAACATATGAATAGCAAGTAGTTTTCACATAGAAACGCTTATGTTCATTCTTTTGAACGTTTTCTGAATGCTTTTCTAGTGGGTTTCGGAGCATATTTACCTGAAAAAGACGATGTGTGCATATACTGTACCTTTATGGACATTTTAGAAAAAGGAAGTGCAGACTCAAAAAGGCCTCTCTGATGTGCTCTTCCAGTGGAATGGGCGACAGGTGACGGATGCTGGAAGATGAAGCGGGCACTCTGGGGTCATCGGTGCATGGACTTGTGGTATTGTATTAGGTACTCTTTTGCCCTAGGCTGTGCAGACCAATCCGACAGAGGCTGAAATATGACACACCATGCAGTAGTAATTCACTTCTACAGAGAGGACTCACATAAGGCCATGGCCTTTTTGGCAGGAGTTCTGGTCCCTCTGCTTAAATTGGAGCTCTGACGAGGAGGAGCAGGTGACTCCCAGTTCATGCATGTCTACCAGCTTGTACCTGACAGAGGAAGCTGAAACAACCGGTGAGTGGGGCGGTAACCAAATGGACTGGTAAAATACGGAATGGGTATACACGGGTGCGCCTCCTACCACCCGGCCAGTTGAGAACCCTGTGCCGCCCACTGTACGTCCTCCTGCGGCACCTCGCCAGGCTGCAACCGATACCTCTCCCACCAGGTCGGTCACAGGCCCACTGCCAGTGGCCCTGTCTCCTGCATCAGCTTCGAAAATGCAAACGCGCCCCCTACTGTCCAGCCGGTTCTCAGCCCATGACCTGTTCACTAGGTTCAACTAAACCCCAGATGGAGTCAGGAAGAACTCAGCAGGGGCTCTACAGGCTACTACCAGAAATTACCTAGGAAGAACCCAATCTGTCTCATTGACGAACAACTGTATGTGGAAGCTGAGGAAAAAAAATGCAAGCCGGAGAGTTTCGCTAGAGAGTAGCTAGTTGGCCCTCATGCAGGGTCCATGGAGAAGGATTTCACCAGTGGGCATGTCCATAGCTTCGACAAGAAAAATAATAATTTTATTTATATTTACATATTCCGCAGCACTTTACAATTAAGCGGGGACATGACAAGAAAAAGAACTACGGATTTATCATAGTTTCCCACACATGACACCAATTGTTTGTGAACCGTATGTCGGTCAACAAGACTATCTCCCTCAGCGGCTACACAATCTACAACCTGGTGAAGTTGTGCAGTTCCTCAAGCTGCCCAAGTGGAGGGAATGTTATGCAGTTGCGGTGTCCAGATCCTGCTTCGCCTCTGATTTGGAGGTTTGGCAGGAGGAAAGGGAACAGGAGAAGGAAGCTCAATTCTTGTACCTGGAAAGGAGGGATGCTGGCCAACACCCCATTAAGCCACCAGAGGGAGCCAGACAGGAGGAGCAGTCCACCTCAGCACTCCCGTTATCCGCCTCAGCCACTTCAACTGGCGCAATAGCTACTCTTGCAACACCTACCTACCCAACCATAAAAGGTACTGTAAAGATCTGAGGTTTTGGGTTGTAAGTAATCACCTAGGCAGGTTAACAATGCAGCAATATTTTATTAATCACCTCCATGGTAACGCAGCAATTCCAAGTAAATGGCCAAAATACAGTTCTCTCAGTCCTTAAGTTCACAACCTGGGTTCAGTAGTTCCACTGGCTTTGTATCAGGTGATACCCCCTGTCTCCCAACTTTTGGTTGGCCCACAGATTTCGTATCTCCAGCCAGTATGGTCTGTAGCCACAGTCCATGATCCTCCAGATGACAGATAAAACTATGAAAGCACAGGTATCCAGTAGCAGCAGTCCTTCAATAAAGTTTAAATCCAAATGACATATCCACAACTGAAGTGACGCGCCCCCTGGGACATATTCCTTTTTGAGGGGAATACCCGGCACCGGATCAGATGGGGGGGGTTGTAGTCTCCGAGCGGCTGTGACCCGGCCCGTGCCCAGGGCGTCAAACTCAGTGTTATGTGGCAGTCCTACAGATGTTATTAAGAGTTCTTTTGTGTCGACTACGCCACCCGTTGTGATGCGGTCACTGTGGCCGCCGCTGCAGCAGGGTCCGCTGAGGCTGATGGTGGGTGCGCAGCTTGGTGGGATAACCCCCAACGGGAGGGGTATAGCCTCAGGGGGGACAGGTGCAGAGGATGGGGGTTGTGGTGGTGCAGTGCAGACGGCAATGAAGACAGAGTCGGGTTGTGCAGTTAAGGGTGTTTACTTACTGCAGATGTTGTACTGGTCACTCCAGCTTCGAGTGACCACCCGAGCCGTGCTGCGTCCACCAGGTCCTGGATCCAGCCAACCCCCAAACAAGTCCGGAGCGTGGCCCTGAGCTCTCCTTCTGTCCCGTTCTCTGGCCGTCCCCACCAGTGATCCACCTAGGTCCAGCTCCCTCGGGCCTTCTGTTGGGACACCCTTGGCCTTGGGTTCCCTGACCCTTCATGTGGTGTGCCTTCGGGGTGGATGTGATGGGTGGCCGTGGCAGATGCTGCCCACGGCCTCCGGTCTCTGGCTAGGGTGTGTTTTCTGCCCCCGCCAGTTTGGGATCCGGTACCCTGTGCCGACTCTTCACCCGGGGATTTAATTTGGGTTCTTGGAGTCCTCTTTTCTGTTTCCCCCTCTGGGTCTCTCTTCTCCTCTGCTTGCTGACTTGTTCTCTGCATCTGACCCTGATCTTAGTTGGTGCCCTCCTTTTATACACCCTCTATGTGTGAGCTCAGGTGACCAGCACCCAATGAGCTCCTATCTTTACCCAGGCTGCTCCCCCTATCTGCCCCTACACTACTTGGGATGTACCACCCCCCTCCCACTCCAGCCAGGAACAGACTCGGTCGTACCTGCACATTTCTAAGTGGGAGTACCGTCGGCCTGTTCCTCGGAAATGGGGTGTATGTAGTGCATGCAGCCTACCGAGCTCAGTCCCACACTCCATCCTTACCCGGGAGTGGAATATCACACCTCTGGGTTGAGGTGCAATACTCCTGTAGCAGCCGAATCCTCAGGGTGCTACAGAAGCACGTTTATCCACTTTAGTTGTTAACAGATCTTCAACACTCCATAAGTCATCCATCCAACAGCTCCAGGTCCACAGCCACAGATCCTAACCCTCCGGCATCCTTCCACCAACTCCTAGACTAAAACATGTCTCTCCTCTACTTCCCTGGGGTCAGCCCCCTCCCTGCTCAGAATTGCTGACACCCTTCCCCTTAAGCATTTACTGGTCGCTAAAACAATGAAGAATATTCTAGAAGCCTTCATCTGAGACTGCCTGTAAGACCTCCTGTGGTGATGGCTCCACTGTGTCTCAATCTACACTCACCTAATGAGATTATTGGCTGTTGAAACAATGGACTCCTGAGATAAAGATGAGATTAGTGGAATGCTGGACATTTTACAAGTGAATCTTACATACTGACAAGTAAGCAGAACTATATAAAACATAACAAGTAAATCACTAATAAACACACAATAATAATATTGACAAAAATGGTGGTCCGTTGCTGGAAAAGTATCATAGCCTTTAATAAGTGGGCAGCTCCTCACAGGTACTAACAACCACATTTCCATGGTGTACTTCCTTGGCCCCACGCATCCTAATCCAGTCGTGATTGATATGGCCCCTGCCAAACCGACCAGTAAAGAGGAAGAGGAATAACCTGTCACCAAGTGAGCCACCATTGTAATTCTGATTTAATGCTGAGTAAATCCTTACCTTTCTTGAAGAATTTCAGTTTTCCATTTAAGAGAAATCTAGCATTTAAATTTCCTGTTAATGAGCTGCAAGTGCAACAGGTTGGACACTGTATTTACAGCTCTCCTGCCTCTCTACTTATTCACCTGCCACCTGCCTCTGGTCTCCGACAAGTCATTTTTGCTTTAAAGAACTGTCTTCCCTGACCAAGCATCATCATTGCCTGTGGTTATCTCCTCAGAGGGGGTGACACTTGCGGTGATTGATAGTTCGGCTCTCGCAATGTCATCAGGACGCATGTACAATTCCAGGCAATGACACCACTTGTGCAAAATCTCAGACAGCGAGAGGCAGGTCACTGAAACAAGAGTGACCTGTCCTTCAGAATGAAGACAGGTGGCGGGAAATAGGACAAGAGGCAGGAGAGCTGTAAGTTCAATGTCCACCCCACTGCATAACATTTAAACAATGGATTTCTCTACAGCAGAAACATGAAATTCTTCAAGTAAGATTTAATCAGCATTAAAGCACATTTACAGACATGCCATTAGTTAGGGTTATAAAATCCTAATGATAGGTTCTCTAAATGGACAATGTTCTTCCAGACAGATTATTCTCATTTGACAGAGCTGCATACAGGCATGCTTTCAGTTTAAGGCAGGCCAGCAATTGACAATAGCAGATGCAATGCATGCTTTAGACAAAGAGTTCCCAACCTAGGGCTCAGGAGCCACATGTGGCTGGCGGGCCCATGAAGTGTCGCTTGCGGTGGTCTGCCAGGTTGTTGAACGAGGTCTAGAAAGCAACTATGAAGAAAAGGTGTCCAGATGTTGACTTTTATGAGTAGCCCTGCACAGAGCACAAGAGTTGATCTGGATGAACATATACTGGTGTGGTGGAGGGATAAATATGGTAAGCTGGAAGTAGGATGATAGGCTATTAGGCTATAGTCAATTAGGCTACGCTCACACATTAAGTATTTGGTCAGTATTTTACATCAGTATCTGTAAGCTAAAATCAGGAGTGGAAACAATCAAAGGAAAAGTTTAGTAGAAACACGTGCACCAATTCTGCATTTTTTACCCACTCCTGATTTTGGCCTACAAGTACTGCTGTAAAATACTGACCAAATACTGAACATGTGAATGTGGCCATATAGGGGTGCTGGAAGCCATATAGGGGCTCGCTCACATTAGCGTATAAATCGGACGAGTGCAATGTGAGAAAACATCACATTGCACTCTGACTAATGTTATACAATGATTCAGTGCTCATCTGCGAGGTTTTTCTTAGCTTGGATCGGACTGAGAAAAAAAATGCAGCATGCTACTATTGTCTGCGAGAATCGGATCGCACTTGCCAATGCAAGTCAATGGGTGAGAGAGAAAAAAAATCGCACAACACACGGACCATGCGTATGCCGTCCAATTTTTACGCACACATCTCAAAGGAAACCCCCTACTCTCAATGTGTTCCGGCGGCCATGGTGAATGGTCATTTTACTGAAGTTACCGCTCATCACAGACTCCGGGTGTAGTCAGGGATCGTCGTGGGACGTTTATATTATGGATTTACGGCAGACCATATGGATTATTTTTTTATGCTAATAAATGGGTAAAAGAGGGTAACTGTCGGGAAATGCTTTCTACAGTTAAAGGACTTTTGTATGTGGGTGTTTATTTCTTTTGACTATGTGGGTTAGTAATGGGGGTGTCTGACAGACGCCTCTCCATTATTAACCCCTGGGCTTACACAGCTGGCATCAACTCTAATACCATTACCCAAATTGCCACCGTACCAGGGTAATCGGGAAGAGCCGAGGCTAAGCGCCAATTGCATTTAGTGGATGCACCATTTCTGGGGAGGCTGAGGGCTGGTGTTATTAGTCTGGAAAGGGGCCAATATCCACGGCCCTACCCAGTCTATTAATATCAGCCTCAGCTGTCTGCTTAGCCTTTGCTGGTCAGTAAAAATAGGGGGACCTCACATCATTTTTTTGGGTCCCCCCTTTTTAATAACCAGTAAAGGCTACGCAGAGAGCTGTGAGCTGATATTAGTAGGCTGGGAAGATCCATGGATATTGGCCCCTTCCCAGAATAATAACATCAGCTCAAAACTGTCTGCTTTCCCTTAGTTGGTTATTAAAAAAGGAGGACCACGTGCCATTTTTTTATAATAATTATTTTATTTAATAGGTTAAATAAGGCTAAGCATACTTTAGTGCCACATGAAAGGCACTAAAGGGTGCTAGTTTATTATATGTAGGGGGCTTGTGACATTAAATATCTACAGGATATCTATCCTATTTATTCTATCTAAATCTATATATAAGATTGCTTTATTTGTTTCTAAACTAGCTTTAAATGACATAGAGAATTACTGAATGTAAAAGCTGATGTTAAAAACGCATTGCATACTCATGTCATACAGATGCTAAGTGAGAAAAAACACATTATACTCCCATGGCACTCATCCTACTTTTCTGAATCAACATTAGACCGATTTTTTATACGCTACTGTGACTCCAGTCTAATAGTGTGTTCAGTGTGCTTGATGCAAGATATTATACCCGGATTCATCAGGTCTGTCCCAAATTGAGGGCTCAGTCCCGCTACATCGGAGCTTTGTCCCAACTTCTACTACTCACCTCTCTCCAACGTTGTTGCTTCTCTTCCTCGGGGATGAGGCCTTATTGCTCTGTTCTGATATAAATTAAATATTCCCTTCTCTTGTGATCCAAGGTTCAAACTCATGATTTCATGCTTGCAGGCACCAGCTCTAGCTATGAGCCACATCCCACAACAATAAACATAGGAGAATTTGGTAATCTTGAGCTGTTTTGCAGGCAGTGAACCCAGTAGCAGATTTTACAGGTGCATAGAGATACATTTTATATATCAGTATTCTAGAGGTGAAGAAAATGTCAGATATTTTTTTTGTTCTTATAAAATTACAAAAATTTAATTTTTCTTTTTCTGTGGGTCTCCCTGGGACTTGAACTTGTTTTTGGAGCAATGAAATAAAAGAGAAATTATTCATTGAACACGTGAGTGCCAGGAATTACTTCCGTTCTGTATAATTTACTCCATGTGCACCATGCTAACAGAGTGCTGATCCATTATTCCTGTGTCCTTGGGACTTGAACCCACAGCCTCTATAATTGCAGGCAGGAGCTAAAGCTATTGAGCCACTGGCTCCAGTGAAGAATTTTGTGTACTTGATCTGTTTTACAGCCACTAACCCAACTGGCAGAATATACTCATACATAGAGATACATTGTACATTACAGTGTATTTCTATTTCCCTGCATTCTAGAGCGGTGAATGAAACATATTTTTCTTCTTTTAAAATTGCTACAAAAATAAGGAAAAACAATTACAATAATGTCATCTTCTATTTTTGTGAGTCTCCCTGGGACTTGAACCCACAACCTGCAACATTGCAGGCAGGAGTTAAAGATATTGAGCTACAGGCTCTGCTGATATCAGTGGAAAAATTTTGTATACTTGATCTGTTTTGCAGGCAGTGACCAACAGGCAGAGCATGCTGATACCACACGACACAATAACAATCTTCTCTGATTATTGCTTGTTTGCTGCCTTTTTATGTTTATCCCTTTATTTGAAGGGTTTTTGGTGCAGATGTGAAAACCATGTTTTTAATGCTTTTTTTTATACTAAACAAAAGCTTTGTATCTGCACTTATAAATGCAACGGAGTTCTTTTTTCCCTTGCGTTGTTTTCAGGCTCCACATAAAAGCCTATCGAGAAAAAAAGCACCAAAACTGCAGAGTTCAGCAGTGACTTTAGGCACACCAAGGACGGAGTTTTCCTGAAATCACATCCACTGTGCTTGGAAAATTAGACCATGCTCACATGTAGCATAAATGCTGCATATTTTCTGCTGCTTTTTTGCACAGAAATTCAGCTGTGTTTAACTGTCCAAGCAAAGTGGATGTGATTTCATGAAAACTGCGCTCCTATGGTCTAAAGACGCTGCTGAACTGTGCTTTTTTTCTCTAGAGGGCTCTATGTGGAGCCTAAAAAAACACATGTAAAAACTGCAGATACTTTTTTAAATGTAGAATCAAAGCTTTTCTGTACCATAAAAAACACATTAGAAAAATGGCTTCACATCTGCACCAAATAAGCATCAAATACGAGGTAAAAGACATAAAAAATGCAGCAAAAATGAAATACTCAGAGAAGATTGTTATTGTGTTGTTTGGTGCAGACACCTGTAGAAAACAAAAAAACACAGTATTTTCGCTATTTGTGAACATGGCCTTACAGACACAAGAAAGCCAGATGTCATATAGTGAAGCTACATGAAGAAGAGAAAGTCCTGGCTGATATGACTGTGAACGAAGGAACAAAAAATAAATCCACAGGACCCAACTAGAGATGAGCATGACGCCCAGATGACATCGAACCAGCCCTGGCTAATCAAAAGCTGTATTGGGGACACCGGAAGGTAAGAAATTCATGACCTCCCATCCAGCTGCCAGGTACCACTGACCTGCACGCTGAATCGTAGTCCTGTGAATCGGTCCACTCATATTTAGTCGCAACTGTCCTGGATACAGCGGACAGTCCCGGATTGGGGTCTACACCCTGCAGTCTCGGGCATCTGCTGAATGTCCCTCACTACCACGACACCCCTGAAATCTTCTCCTGCCAGGGTAGAAAGAAATGAAAAATGGGCATGGATTGGGATGTGGATAGGGGCATGATCAAAATTTGCTGCATAGTTTGTCCCTCTTTCTGTTCTTCAATAGTTGGGAGATATGGCTGTGAGTGCCACTACTGTAGGGCAGGGAAAGAGGCATTTGAGGTGGCTTATGACTATCTCTCAGAGCTGAATGTGGCTCTCCCCAGATAAGAAGGTTGAGATCCCCACCCCCAAAATACTGGCAGAACTAGGACAGTTCCTGGACATTATAGAATAGTATATACACCAAAAGCAGTTTTAACTAGTTTTGGAGGATGAGAACACAAAGATCATGCCGTGCTACAAGTTTTGTATGAAAAAAACAGGTGCTTAATAACCTAAATGAAGACCTATCACTATGGAGCACACTAGAAGTTTTTTATGCTATATTACAGTAGGCAATGGTGAATCTAAGTAACCATGAAATGGTCATGGAGGCACAGTGACAATGAATCCAGTCATTATGTGATGTGAAGACTTGTAATCAAGAGGGGCCATATTGTTCCCGGCAGATCAGCACACTATGTACATGAAGGACGTGTCCTCGGATTCCAGGCTTGTAGATACTGCAGTGACAGCAGTCATATATCAGAAGCAGTGTCACAATTATTATCTTTTTATGTTTATTGCTGTGCCTGTGTGTATTACTACCTGATAAATCACAAAGGCTTAGAATGCAGAATAGTAGCACTTTCAAGATATTGTGCTAATGAACCAATGTACTGTAGCTAATCTCATGATGCTTAAAGGGAACCTGTCAGGCGATTCCTACTACTCAAATTGTAGGCATAATGAATCACAGCCTGGCTACACGCTTCAAACAAGTGTATTATAGTCTGAAACACTCCGGCATTTCAGAGAAAATATATTTGAAGACCAGACTCGTCCGCCTCAGCCCCTGGCCAGCTATTCTCAGCACCAGCTGCAGGGGAATGACAGATCTGCCCCTATGTATACGCGAGGGATAGACCTGTCAGTTACCTGCAGCGGCACTGGCAAGAGCCAACTGACGCTGTACTAGCTAGTCTCTGGCTAATGTGCCCTGTTGGATTTTTGCCCAGATTGTTTCAGAGAATTTCCTGACAAGTACATGTTAGTATGAACCACAGGCAGCATGTACCATACACTGCCTGTATAATTTCATCCATGTATGTCATGCAAGGTGTGGGAAAGACTAAGTGCAACACGAAGGGAAGAGGGGGAGAAAGCCCAAACACTAGGGAATCTCCCTGGATTTCCAATCCACCAATGGACTATGTTTCACCAACCCAGGTAGACCCAAAACAATTGGGATGGGAAGGCCGTCCAGGACATAGCAAGGAATTATCTCACAATGCACTGACCCCACCCACAGTTGTACAATCTGAGTCAGAGCTCTCTGTGCAAGTAGCGCTGAGTCAATGGCGATGATGGGAATGGGCTTAGCTAAAGTACAGCAAGCAAGACCATGTGTTCTCACAAACTCAGCATCAACCATGCTGTCTCCAGCTCCACTGTTAACAAACACAGAAATTTTCTCAGTCTTGCTCTCTAGCACCACCTCTGCTGTCAGGACAAACCGAGAACTGCAGGTTGATGATAAACACACCCGTTAATTATCCAACTCCAGACTACCAAGGGTTAATCAAGTTTCCTTTTGCTTAGGAATCGAGTGACAGGCCCTAATAAAATGTCCCTTTTTTCAACAAAAAGAACCACACGCCCTTTATTTTGCGGATCTCCGGGGAAACGTACGATGCAGGGGCATCCCCTAACTGCATCTACTATCAACACATATGGCCGAAGACATGGCAGCCTCCAAGGACTCTCAAGTTTCATAAACTGCCAAAGCATCTTTCAACCTTTCAGTAAGGCCCTGACAAAATTGGCTTCTAAGAGCTGGGTTATTCCATTTTGTATCAGTTGCCCATCTGCGGAATTTGGAGCTGTATGTTTCTACTGACCGATTTCCCTGCTGAAGGCAATGCAGTCTGAACTTAGCCACGGAAATTCAGTCAGGGTCATCATAGATGAGGGCTAGAGCCCCGAGAAAACCCTCCACAGACTGGAGACAAAACGAACCCTGTGGCAAAGAGAAAGCCCAGGATTGAGGATCTCCTTGCAGTAGTGAGGTCACAATTCCCACTCGCTGCTCCTCATCTCCAGAGGAGTAAGGATGAAGTTTAAAATACAGTTTGCAAGCTTCCTTGAACACAAAAAAACTTGTTCTCACCTCCTGAAAACCTGTCCGGGAGGTTAGGGACCTGCAGCCACTTTTGCTGCTGCTGAACCTCATAGCAGAGGTCAGTCACCTCCAAATACAGCATGCGCAGCTGCTCTTCCAGCTCTGCAACTGGATCCATGAACCAAGGGAGAAAGGAAAAAAAAAAAACACACCCGAAAAAAAACACACTAATAAAACCACGTGTCAGTTTTTTTCTCTATTTATGCACGACCGGTGATAATGTCATGCAAGGTGTGGGAAAGACCATATTTGAAGACCAGACTAGTCCGCCTCAGCCCCTGGCCAGCTATTCCCAGCACCTGCTCCACGGGAGTCTATCCCTCGTGTATGCCCCTATGCATACGCGAGGGATAGACCTGTCAGTTACCTGCAGCGGCACTGGCAAGAACCAACTGGCGCTGTACTAGTCTAGTCTCTGGCTAATGTTCCCTGTTGGATTTTTATGTATTTTCTCTGAAACGCCCAGATCATTTCAGAGAATAATATATCTGGCTGCAATCATTCAGCCAGAATTTCCTGGCAGGTCACATTAGTATGAACCACAGGCAGCATGTACCATACACTGCCTGTATAATTTCATCCATGTATGTCATGCATGGTGTGGGAAAGACTAAGTGCAACACGAAGGGAAGAGGAGAAGGAAGCCCAAACATTAGGGAAATGGGGAGTGGAGACCCCTATGCAGATCTAATATGACCATGCCTACCCTACCGTTCTTATATATGTTACACACCTATCGCCGAGCAGGACCCTAAACCCTGAGTGACCTTAGAGCTTGGCCCTAGATAGGGAGGGGGAGGGGTGAGCACTAGTCAGGCCCCACTGCAAACTAAAGACATCAAGGTAAACAAACAAAGGGGATCAACTTAGCTTAAGCAGACACCAGAGTAGTAATGCCAACTTTCCTCCAAGGGCACCAGAGAAGAAGCTATCGGACTGCTAGTGCTCCAAGCCTGTACATAGAAGTATCACCGGCGATTCCCTGGAGCAAACTGAGTGTTCTTAACTCCCAGACAAGGGTGTGACAAACGGCAGCAGGGTCCTAAAGGCAGAAGGATTAAGAAGGAGTCTGTAATGCCAAGCGCAGTGGCCTTCTACAGCCAGATCCAGAGCGACTGTCTATTACACCTGACACACCCGTGACAATGTATTTTTGACTCTGCAGTGCTGCGGGGTTTCAGAGAAAAACATACTTTTAAAAACCAGCTTGGGTCCAAGCCACAGGGGTGAATAGTTGGAAAGGCAGGTGCCTGGCAGCTTCTCCCCTCCTGCTGCCAATGATTGACAGGTTTCTCCCTATAAACACATGCAGGAAGAGATCTGTAACTCCAGGGGAGATAACAGGGATAAGCTGCCGAGAACCAGCCTTTTTGAATAGTCTCCTGTGCGCCTTGGTCCCTGGCAGCTGTTAAAGTATGTTTTTGCAGCATGTATCAGATGTCAGATACCCTTTAAATTCACTGGGCTATCTTAATCCACATCATAGGTTAAGATAGGCAGTGACACACACAGTAGGCTCAGTGTATTTAAGCCTACATTTTTTGAGACTGTTTCGTTGCGTCCATGCTACTGTACACATATTTCTGTGGGTATCTAATCTAATCATGTGTGATACTATGCCACTGAGCCAATGCATCTAAACCTGTCATGTGTGATACTGCCTGCTGCTCTTGTGTATTCATCATACAGCATGTGTAATGCTTTCTGCTAAGCCACTGTATCTAATCCTGTAATTTGTAATATTGTCTGTGATGGTATATAAATCCCCAACAGAATACATATCATTCCATTCTATTATTCCATTCAGTGTTCCCTATTGCATGAACAGAATGT
Organism: Phyllobates terribilis; assembly: GCF_046119375.1. Classification (NCBI taxonomy): domain Eukaryota; kingdom Metazoa; phylum Chordata; class Amphibia; order Anura; family Dendrobatidae; genus Phyllobates; species Phyllobates terribilis. The sequence continues at coordinate 21,318,816 of NW_027362761.1, read as the reverse complement.
ATACAGTATTATACTTCATCTTGGGGCTAGTCACCTTTTAAATACTAAAGTTTAGGCTTTGTTGACACCTAAATCCATCCATCTTCCTGTTTTTTCTCGTTGTCTACATTATTTTTCCAGAAAAAATAAAATATAGGGCAATATGTATTCTGTTTCTCTGTTCATAGAATGGAACACAGAACCATCATGACACAAGATGGATGTGAATAGAGCCTTATAAATTGGTGAAAATGAGAAGACTGTCTAAACAAGTTGGAAAAATGCTGCATAAGTAAAATACATATTAGTGCCAAATATATAGTTTGTGGCTCTAGTGCATAGATCAATGAATATGCATGATTATACTTACAATTATACTACTATGTCAAATCTCTATATATACATTAAACAATGGCTTGCAAAAGTATTCACCCCCTTGGCTTTTTACCTATTTTGTTACATTACAACCTGTGGTTAAATATTTTTGTAATCCGATTTGCGTGTGATACATCAGCACTAAATAGTCTAAGTTGGTGAAGTGAGAAAAATATAGGCATAAATTACATTTATGGGATCAAATAACTAAAAATTTGGCATTTGCATATGTATTCACCCCTTTTGCTATGAAGCACCTAAAAAATTCTGGTGCAAGTGACGCACCCCCTGGGCCATATTCTTTAGGGGAATACCCGGAGCCGGATCAGATGGGGGTTGTAGTCTCCGAGTGGCTGTGACCCGGTCCGTGCCCAGGGTGTCAAGCTCAGAGTATGTGGCAGTCCTACAGATGTTACAAAGTTCTTTATGTCGACTACGCCACCCGTTGGATTGCGGTCACTACGGCCGCCGCTGCAGCAGGGTCCGCTGAGGCTGATGGTGTTGGTGCAGCTTTAGATAGTATAACCCCCAACGGGAGGGGTATGGCCTCAGGGGGTCAGGTGCAGAGGATGGGGGTTGTGGTGGTGCAGCGTAGATGATAATTAAAGACAGAGTCGGGTTGTGCAGTTCAGGGTGTTTACTTACTGCAGATATTCCGGTCACTCCGGCCTTGAGTGACCACCCGAGCCGTGCTGCGTCCACCAGGTCCTGGATTCAGCCAACCCCCAAGCAAGTCCGGAGCGTGTCCCTGAGCCCTCCTTCTTGTCCTTTCTTCTGGCCGTCCCCACCAGGGATCCACCTAGGTCCAGCTCCCTCGGGCCTTCTGTTGGGAGACCCTTGGCCTTGGGTTCCCTGACCCTACACGTGGTTTGCCTTCAGGGTGGATGTGGTGGGTGGCCGTGGCAGATCCTGCCCACGGCCTCCGGTCTCTGGCTGAGGTATGCTTTAGCCCCCACCAGTTTGGGATCCGGTACCCTATTGCCAACTCTTCACCCTAGGGTTGTACTCGGGTTCTCAGAGTTCCTTCTGTCTCCCCCTCTGGGTCTTTCTTGTTCTCCGCTCTCACTCTCTCTGGGGCTGCTCTGCTCTTCTGCTCTCTTCCTCTGGCTTCTCTGCAAAAGGCTGACTTCTCTCAGACTGACCCTGATCTTAGATGGTGCCCACCTTAAATACTCCCTCTATGTGTGAGCTCAGGTGACCAGCACCCAATGAGCTCCTATCTTTACCCAGGCTGCTCCCCCTATCTGCCCCTACACTACTGGGATGTACCACCCCCCTCCCACTCCAGCCAGGAACAGACTCGGTCGTACCTGCACATTTCTAAGTGGGAGTACCGTTGGTCTGTTCCTCGGAAATGGGATGTGTGTAGTGCATGCAGCTTTCTGAGCTCAGTTCCACACTCCATCCTTACCCGGGAGTGGAATATCACACCTCTGGTTGAGGTGCAATACCCCTGTAGCAGCCGAATCCTCAGGGTGCTACATTCCCCCCTGGTAAATCACAGCACGTCCTCGGGCTGTAAGAGATAAAAACACCAAAACATACAATTTTTGCATAAACAACATAATAAAAACATATAAAACATATATATCAGCAATAAAACTTTTTTTTTCATAAATAACATTCTCGTAGACTTCTCTTGCTTCTAGCTCCTCCTCCGGACACTGTGCAACGTGTGCCCGGGAAAAATGCAACAGTTTCTCTAGAAAAATGGTTTTCCTATAAAACCGGTAGGGGGCGCTTTAGGAAGCGCAACTATATACAATGGGAGGTATGGCCGCTCTCAGTCCTCGGCCAGGTATTTAGGAAAGGGATGACCGCTCTCAGTCCTCGGTCAGAGGGATTAAGGGAAATACGGGTAACAGTTCAATTCGCTGGTCCCAACGGGGACTATAATAGCAGCAACAGTTCACTGTGCCCCGACGGGCAACTATATACAGCTTCTACTCCGCTGTACTCAACGACGACGTCCTCCTGCTCTTTCTTTGTGGACAGTTTCAGTTTCAGACCCGTCCGGGCACGTATGCTGGGCGAACAGGTCCTCACCCAGGTGCGGTACTTTAGGTGTTATGGGCGCAGTGGTGGTAGCGGCGCCCGGGTTGCCCAGGCCTTGCGGCCAGGCCTGGGGCACCTGGAAAGTAAAGGGCACCGTAAGGACGGCGGCGCCCTGTGTTACTTGGCCCTGCGACCAGGCCGGTGGCTCCGCGGAGGTAGGGGGCGCTGTTGGTATTGCGGCGCCCGGGGGTACTAGGCCTTGCGACCAGGCCGGTGGTACTTCCTGCTTGGTCACGCTCGGGGTCGAGGCGTGTGATGTCACAGGGGTCGCGGCTCCCGTTTGAGGCCTAGTCTGCGGCGGTGACGTTGCAGCGACGGGCACGGCAGGGGGTACTTCGGGCTCTGCGACGGGGAGCTGGGGCAGGCACGCGGTTTCCCGGCTCGGGGTAGAGACGTCCCCTTTACCTGCCTCCTTTCGTTCGGCTCCCTTCTCGGCGCCGTCTCCGGCCTTCAGTCCTCCTGCGCCATCCTCAGAGGCGGTCTGTCTCCTCGTCTCGGGTGGCGTGCTCCGCTGACGAGTTCTTGTCTGCTGGACCATCTCACGGCTCCATTCTGCTAACGTCTCTCGCTGCACCCGGGCCATCCTCCGTACGAGGCCCTCCAGCGCAGTCTGTGCACACTCCCGATCTCGGGGGAGCTGTGCCAGGACCTCCACTAAGCCTAGTGGGGTCGTTGCTTCTAGCAGGCTCCTGACCAACGGGTCGGTGCTGCTCTGCTCTCTTCCCGTTGTCTCCAGCAGGCCTTCTGGAGTGGCGACCGGCAACAGGCTCCTGACCACTGGGTCGGTGCTGCCTGGAGTGGCGGCCCGCATCAGGCTCCTGACCACTGGGTCGGTGCTGCCTGGCTCTCCCTCCATCTCCGGGTAGGCTCTTTCTGGACTCTGCTCCAGGCTTCTTGTCTCCGGGTGCGCTCTCTCCAGACTACTCCAGGCGACACCCATCTTTGCTCTCTCCTTCTCAGTCCTCCCACTTCGAGGGCGGTCCCGGGGCCACTTGGTGATTGTCAGCTCCAGGGGCAGTTCTTTCGCGCTGACAGACACCTCTAGCATCACAGTCTCTGTTGGTGGGGGCGGTTTCCACTTTTGGCGCCATTTTCGGTCCTGGCCCACGATGGGAGGTGGCCTCTTGCCACCCTCTGGCACGCCCATAATGGCGTCCGCTCTTCCAAGGCGGGAAACCTTTGGAAATGGCGGGAATCGTCTCCCAGTGGCGGGAAACTCTGCAGATGGCGGGAAAAAGCTGTTAATGGCGGACAACCGGCGGGAAACGACCTGTGATGGAGTCCGATGGCGGGGACCCTCCGGAACCGGCAGGAGACTTCTTTTTGAGGTAAACTCGTTCTTTTCTTCAGGCACGCAGTACCCGGTTGTTGTGGGCACGTAATCCTGCCGACTACGCCAAAGTTGACGCACCCCCTGGGCCATATTCTTTAGGGGAATACCCGGAGCCGGATCAGATGGGGGTTGTAGTCTCCGAGTGGCTGTGACCCGGTCCGTGCCCAGGGTGTCAAGCTCAGAGTATGTGGCAGTCCTACAGATGTTACAAAGTTCTTTATGTCGACTACGCCACCCGTTGGATTGCGGTCACTACGGCCGCCGCTGCAGCAGGGTCCGCTGAGGCTGATGGTGTTGGTGCAGCTTTAGATAGTATAACCCCCAACGGGAGGGGTATGGCCTCAGGGGGTCAGGTGCAGAGGATGGGGGTTGTGGTGGTGCAGCGTAGATGATAATTAAAGACAGAGTCGGGTTGTGCAGTTCAGGGTGTTTACTTACTGCAGATATTCCGGTCACTCCGGCCTTGAGTGACCACCCGAGCCGTGCTGCGTCCACCAGGTCCTGGATTCAGCCAACCCCCAAGCAAGTCCGGAGCGTGTCCCTGAGCCCTCCTTCTTGTCCTTTCTTCTGGCCGTCCCCACCAGGGATCCACCTAGGTCCAGCTCCCTCGGGCCTTCTGTTGGGAGACCCTTGGCCTTGGGTTCCCTGACCCTACACGTGGTTTGCCTTCAGGGTGGATGTGGTGGGTGGCCGTGGCAGATCCTGCCCACGGCCTCCGGTCTCTGGCTGAGGTATGCTTTAGCCCCCACCAGTTTGGGATCCGGTACCCTATTGCCAACTCTTCACCCTAGGGTTGTACTCGGGTTCTCAGAGTTCCTTCTGTCTCCCCCTCTGGGTCTTTCTTGTTCTCCGCTCTCACTCTCTCTGGGGCTGCTCTGCTCTTCTGCTCTCTTCCTCTGGCTTCTCTGCAAAAGGCTGACTTCTCTCAGACTGACCCTGATCTTAGATGGTGCCCACCTTAAATACTCCCTCTATGTGTGAGCTCAGGTGACCAGCACCCAATGAGCTCCTATCTTTACCCAGGCTGCTCCCCCTATCTGCCCCTACACTACTGGGATGTACCACCCCCCTCCCACTCCAGCCAGGAACAGACTCGGTCGTACCTGCACATTTCTAAGTGGGAGTACCGTTGGTCTGTTCCTCGGAAATGGGATGTGTGTAGTGCATGCAGCTTTCTGAGCTCAGTTCCACACTCCATCCTTACCCGGGAGTGGAATATCACACCTCTGGTTGAGGTGCAATACCCCTGTAGCAGCCGAATCCTCAGGGTGCTACACAAGCAAATACCTTCATAAGTCACATGCTTAGTGAAAGGAAGTTCACCTGTGTGCAATCACACGGTCTGTCAGTATATGCCTTTTCTGAAGGGCCACAGAGGCTGCAACACCATTAAGAGGCACCGCTAACCAAGCAACACCATGGAGATCAAGGAGATCTCCAAACAAGTCAGAGACAAAGTTGTTGAGAAGTACAAGTCAGGGTCAGGTTATAAAAAAAACAACCCAATCTCTGACGATTCCCTGGAGCACCATCAAATTCATTATCAACAAATGGAAAGAACATGGTACCACAACAAATCTACCAAGAGAAGACCACCCACCAAAACTCTCAGCCCGAGCAAGGAGGGCATTAATCAGAGTGGCAGCAGAGAGACCAAAGGTAACCCTGAAGGAGCTGCAGTTCCTAAACAGAGACTGGTGTTCAGGAATTTAGTCCATGCGACCACAATAAGCCCTACACTCCATTTCTTATTTTTAATTATACAGTATTTCCTAATAAAAATTTGTATTATATGCATTTACGCTTGTCCTAGCACTGTTTCTTTTTTTGTTCCTTACATCTTCTATGCAAATGGGACATTTACCCTGCTTGGGGCCACAATTTTATTTACTTTGAAAAGTCAGCAAAATTTTGCACAACACGAAGTTGCCAAAATTGTAGCCCCTTTTGGCATTTTCATGCCGATCCCGGCTAGCTCCACCATAATGCGTGGAGATTGGGGCAGGACGAGCTTGGCAATGCCCAGACATCCTATTCATTACCAGACGTGGCATACCTTACCCAAGAAGTCTTACTCCTGTACCTGACTGGACTAAGATTTTTGGTGAGGTCCACCAAAGTACACGCCACTTATAAGATGTGGCTGAATCATTAAGTGATGTGCGCCTCTTTATGAATCAGGCTCTTCTTACTCTGCCACACACCTTCATCAAAACTGTGTCACGGGTATGTCAGAGGTGACAGACAGTCGCCCTGCGGTTGGTTGCAGGAGATCTTTATGTTTGGCATTGCAGACAGCTTCTTAGATGAGAGGCTGTCTTTAGGACCTAGCGGCTACCTCCCTCTGGCTAATTAGCCTGGGTGTATATATACCTGGTGTGTCTGAGAGGTAGTTACCGGCTATATTAATTTCTACTTGTGAGGCTTAGCAGGAGCAGTACTTCGTCCTCTCTGGAGCTTGAGGCCGTGTGCATATTTTGAGTCATCTAAAGCTAAGCTATTCCCCCCTGTTTTGTCTACCCTTGTTGTCTATAGTGTTTAGTGGAGGTTGACTAGTGCTCATCTCCTCCCATCCCTAGCCGTAGCCATAAGCCAGGGAAAGTAGGGCGAGGAACGCATGCGGTGATTGCTGAAAAGGCAATATAGGGACGGTAGTTGAGACAGGGTGACGCTAGACCAGACTAGGAGGTCTCCATTTCCCCCTTCCCCTAGTGTCTGGGCTCCCTTTCCCTTTTACCTCTGTGTTGCACTAACACCTGGCATGACAAACTGGTACATACAACCCCAGTCTTAACGAATCGGGGCCGTAAATTTTTTAGTTGGAACAGTTTAACATAAATGAACTCTAACGTGGAGACTTCCTCTTTAACGCCATTATGGTTATCAAGCAGTTATCACAGCATTGAAGCGAGGCTCTGTTCTTCCATCAGTCTGGTCTCAATATCAAAATGTAAGGAGAGTATTTTGTCACTTGCCATAGACTCCTAGCACAGAGAGCCTCTTGGTTCAGACCCTGTAGGAATAATGCTATTATTGTATATATTGCATCAACTACTATTTACTACTGTTTAATAGTACACGAGTTTCTGTCTCCAGCAATAGTGTTATATTGCCAATAATTCACTGTTAAAAAAAAAAAAACAGGAAGTTCCCGTTTACTTTGCAAGCTGACAGACAAGATGCTAACATCCTAATCTATAAGAAATACCGGATGTAAGCTGTGTTATCTCTGTTCCTGAATAAAATATATATTCACTGTTGAATGGCTGGACAGTACAGAGATTAATCCACTGCCAGGTTGTGTGCCCAGAAACCCAAAGACCCAATGAACAGCCCAGAAGAGAGAGAACAACATTAACACTAAGAAGAAGAAGAAGCAAAGGTGATTGCCAGCAGCAGAAGTTCATAGTGCCAAATCTGACTAACCAGAACTATCAATCCTTGAAATTCAAGGTAAAGATGCTGCTCATAAGCGAAGGCACATGGAAATAAACACAGGAGTCTAGACCTTACCCACTACCAGAAGACTAGGTAGAGAAGGATCAAATAACAAAGCCCTATCTCTCTCAGTATAGATGATGATCAGATTGTGCATGTATGTAAATGTGAAACTGCAAAAGATATGTGGGAACAGCTGCATAAAGTGCATGAAAGGATAAATATCGGTAATAAGCTCTATTTAATGAGAAATCTAGATCTAGAGCTAAGCTAAATAAAGGCCAAGATATGTAGGATTACATAAGAAATATTCTAGAAGTTGTGTACCTCCTGCAGGGCATTGGGGAAGATCTAAAGGATTTCCATGTTGCTGCACTACTACTAAGTAGTCTACTAGAAAATTATGACACACTTGTAACTGCACTAAATACTCACCCAGATTATGAGCTTATATTGGAATATGTCAGAGGAAAGCTTGTAGATGAGTATAACCAAAAGACAGAAAGTGTAAGAAGTAGTGGGGTATCTATAGCAGAATTTGCTTTAAAAACACAAGATCTACCACAAAATAAAAGTCATTTGAAGGAAACACGTGAGTGTTTTGTCTGCAAGAAATTAGGGCACCTAAAAGCTGACCGCAGAGTCTGGAAAGCTAGAGTGAATCAACTGAAAGAGCAAAATAATCATCAAAGGGTTAAAAGTGTCATTACTGAAGAATATGACACTTCAAGTGCTGAAGCTGCGTTTACTGTTAATGCAAGTACATCAAAGCATGCATGGTGTATAGACTCTGGGGCAACTAGTCATAGGACTAATGACAGAAGCTTCTTCTCTAACCTTGACCAAAGAAAGTCAGAGAAAGTGATCTTGGTCAATGGTCAGTATATGAATTCAGAGTGAATAGCCCTCTCTCCTCATCTGTTGATTTATATGATTATTGTTATTCTGTAATGTCTTTTATTGTCTGTACAAGTCCCCTCTAAAATGTAAAGTGCTGTGAAATATGTTGGCGCTATAGAAATAAAAAAATATTATTATTAATAGGAGTTGGTTACATTAATTGTCAAGTCTGCAAAGCAGGAGAAATCCCAGTAAAGGACGTGCTTTATGTCTCTAGTCTTGTTATCTGTGAAGAATCTCACAAGACAAGGAAATGAAGTTACATTTAAAGATGACAGCTGTATCATCTCAAAAGAAGGTAAAGCACTAGCAGAAGGAAAAATCAAAGATGAGTTGTACCAGCTAAAATGCAAGGAAAGTGTATACACTGCTAAACATGTACAGCACAAGAATTGTATCCATGTATGGCACAGGCGTCTTGCACATAGACCGAGAAACAATAAGAAAGTTAGTTCAAAAACAGCATGCTTATGGCTTGCATTTGATCTGTGGAATCAAACAATGAAATGTACTAGCTGTCTTAAAGGGAAAATATCAAGAAGCAACAACAATCTCAGTCACAATTTCAAAATAACAAGAAAAAGGATGCAAAAGTTTGGTTAGGTTCTTCAACCACTGAAGCAACAGAAAAATCAGGTGAAATTGAAGTCAGGAGATTATCGAGATCAAACAAGGGTATACCAGCTAAGCATCTATCCTTCTTTCTAAAAAAAAAACACTACCTGAGTCAGAGCTGCAGTCATGGGATGAGATGCAATAACAACCAAAGACAACATCTGCAAGGAGTTTGTATGTTCTCCCCGTGTTTGCGTGGGTTTCCTCCGGGTTCTCCGGTTTCCTCCCACACTCCAAAGACATACTGATAGGGAATCTAGATTGTGAGCCCCAATGGGGACAGTGCCCATAATGTCTGTAAAGCGCTGTGGAATTAATGGCGCTATATAAGTGAGTAAAATAAATAAATAAACTACCTGTCCATGAAAGACTGAAGTGGATTAATGCAGCTAATGAGGAAATTAAGTACCTTCATCGACTTCAAACTTGGAAACCCACCAAACTACAACAAGACAAGAAAGCAATCAAATGTAAATGGGTTTTTAAGACCAAGTCTGACTCTAAAGGCAAGGTTCACAGATTTAAAACAATATTAACATATTTTCAGAAATATGGTGAAGATTATGATGGCACATTTTCTCCAGTTGCTAAGCAGACCACATTTAGGACTCCAATGGCTATAGCTGCTGTACAAAAAATGTTTGTCAGACATTTGGACATCAAAACTACCTATGGTGACATTGAAGAGGTCTTGTTCATGACTCAACTTGAGGGTTGTATCAAAGAGGGTGAACAGAATCTCATTTGCAAACTACAAAAATCTCTCTATGGTCTTAAGCAATCGGCAAGAGCATGGAACATCAAAATGAACAGTCTTATTGGAAGAAGGATTTGGAAGAGGTCAAGCAGATCCATGTTTATACACAAAATGTACAGACGGAAAGTGGATGTATATTCTTTTATATGTGGACGATGTGAAGCAGAAATTGCAAAGATGACTAAAATTCTGAATCAGCATTTTAAAACTAAAGACCTTGGAAATTTGACATATTATCTAGGAATCCAGGTCCAAAGAGAAGAAGATGGAAGTTTCCTTCTAAACCAAAGTGCAAAAATCAACTCAATTCTGAAACAGTGTGGAATGTCCGAAGCCAAAGGTATATCAACCCCAATGGAACCATCCTACTTAAAGTTGGAAAGTGAAGATGATCTGTTACCCAACAATGAAAAATACAGGCAGTGGAGGCACTTCCATACATAGCAATTATGACTCGACTGGATATCGCAGCAACAATTGGAATTTTTCAAAAAGACTGGAATGCTGTAAAGAGAGTTCTTTGATATTTGAAAGAGACTCAAGACATAAATTTAAGGATATCTGCAACAGGAGATTTAAAACTCACAGGCAAAGTGGATGTACAGTGGCTTGCGAAAGTATTCACCACCTTGGTATTTTTTGTGTTTTGCTACCTCACAACCTGTAGTTCTTGTCCACCCAGTTTTGTGTAGATTACAGGAAATTGAATTTGCTTACAACATTTGATGCCTACCCCATGCCGAGGATAGAGGAGCTGTTAGAACAGTTGGCTAATTCGTCTTACCTGACATAATGGACATAAATAGGGGATATTGGCAGATAGCCATGACAGAAGAGGCATAAGAGAGGTCTGCCTTGAGGAATGCCCCTCCGACCTTTCAGCAGTTGGTTAATCAGATATTGGAAGGATATGATGGTTTTGCAGCTGCTTATCTTGATGATATAGCAATTTTTAACTCTAGCAAAATGGCGCCCACGCATGCGCAGTAGCAGCTACCAGATGGAGCCTGATTTTGCAGCAATATGATTTTACAATTCAACGTAACAAAGGAATTGATTATGGCAATGCTGAAGGTTTATCTCGCCAAAGGGGCCAGAACTGGAGACGTGCTCAGTAGTGTTGAGCCACCCCCGTAGTGTTCGAGTTCGGTTCGGTTCGTCGAACACCCGTGTGTTCGCCGAACTGTTCGTCGAACTGTTCGTCGAACACCTTCGAACACCGTTAAAACCAATGGCAGGCAAACAAAAACACATAGAAACACATAGAAAACACCTTCAAAAGTGTCCAAAAGCTGACAAACTGCTCAGAAGACACAACTAACACATGGAAAAGTGACAAGTACATATAGTCATGCGAAAAGAAAAGAGGTGGAGGAGTAAAAGGAGGGGGAGACACAGATATAGGCATGTCATGCCCTTCTAAAATCCAAAAAGTGAGAAGCCGACACGTTCAGTCTGCTCCTGCCCGTGCCACCTCCGTGTCGCCGGGTTTGTGCCAGAGCCGCGGTGAACCCTGACGGCCAGCCCCCCTCTCCCAATACTGGTGCCTGTCCGCTGGTGGGTCGAGCGAGCCCCCCTGTGGTGGAGGCAGCTCTAAGCTTTTTAATTTAAATTGTCTCTCTAATTTGAATGAATACACTTTAAATCCATTTACAAGGATCTATTGGAGGGCAAGTCTCATGCCAGCAGCCGCATAATTCCAGCTCCAGTAGCGTCCACTAAAGCTGCTGCAGTTAAAAAGCTTTTATAAGGATCGAGCTCGGCTGTCCACCGCAAGGCATCCTACTGCCAGTCCCAGCCCCTATGCCTTGGGGTGCCTCCTGATGCTCTTCACTGAGTATCCCGTGGTCCCGAAGCATTTCCTTTGAACAAATTAAGTGTCCAAACTACAGGTGGTGTAGCTTGCTTAACAGCCGGGATAATCCGCTGACTAGCAGACACTGCTACTAGGCACAAAGTATTTCCTGGGCTAGATGCAGTTAAAAATTTGTAATTAGATACTCTCGTTGGATGCTGAGAAAGCATTCCATAGAGTCTCCTGGCACGCCATATATGATTCTCTTAAAAAGCTTGGGGTAGGGGTCTAGGGGACCCTTTTATAGCCAAAATCACGGCCCTGTATCACAATACGTCACCTAGGCTGAAGATAAATGGAACTGTAGCACCCTGAGGGCTCGGTTGCTACAGAGGTATTGCACCTCACCCAGAGGTGTGATATCTCACTCTCAGGTAAGGATGGAGTGTGGATCAGGACCCGACACCTGCATGCATTACACCACATTGCCGTGGGGCAGGGCGACCATTATGCCTTTGAGATGGGCACGACAGTCCCTGTCCCTGGCTGGAGTGGGGGGAGGGAACACTGAGGAAGGGGAACCCTGTAGTGCAGGAGCAGGTAGGAAGCAGTTCCTGGGTGCATTGAGAAGGGAGTATAAAAGGTGGGCACCATCTTAGTTCAGTGCAGAGAAGTCTGAGCAGAAGTGGCAGGGAGCAGGGGCTCTGCATGAGCTCTGCTCCGGAGGCGGGCCTAGTAACAGAGACCCAGGCCTGGAAGAGGGAGAAGGAAGGAAGAGGAGCGGAGAAGGCTCCAGGAACGAGGAATGAAGGGATCCCAGGGGTGCGGACGGGCGAGTCGCCACAGCACGCCCGAATCCACCTGTGTGGAGGGGTCAGGCCAAAGGGGGGACCGGTCCCCGAAACTAGTGGAGGCAAGAAACGACCCTCAGCTAGAAACCGGAGGCTGTGACATTTTATGTGGCGCAGCCCCTCGCTACACCTGCTAGGAAGGCACCACATAGGGTCAGGGAAACTGGCGCCAAGATTACCAAGAGGAGGCCCGAGGCAGCCGGACAGAAGGGTTGGTAAGAAAGGCCAGACAAAGGACACACAAAGGGGGTCCTGTGAAGCGCTCCAAAGTAATCTGGGAGTTGTCTGAGCCCCTCACCTGGTGAGCACAGTACGACGTGGGCAGCCGTTACCTGCAGACGTGGTCTGGATAATAAGAACTGTGAGCAAAGGCCCTGGACTGCATCACTGACTCCGTGTCGTTACTGCTGCTGCCCTGCACCATCACCCCCATCCTCCGCATACACTGCCCTGAGGCTATACTCCTCCCGTGGGGAGTTATGCTACGCTCTGCTGCACCCACAACACCAGCCTCAGCGGTCTGCCCTGCAGCGGGGTTCACTCTGACCGCAATCCACGGGTGGCATAGTCGGACATTTAAACATCAAAACCACATAAATAGTTCCGCCACTGGTTTGACCACCCTGAGCCACGGAACCGGGTCGCCGCCACGAAGACTACAACCACCAGCATCCACCAAAAAGGGTCCGGCTCCGGGTGTCCCAAGGCCCAGGGGGTGCATCAGAACATTTTCATCACCTTTCACAATCACCAATGGGACAAGGCAGGGATGTCCTCTGTCCCCTCTCTTATACATCCTAGTGACGGAGCACCTGCTCTCATCAATTCGCCATAACCCCAATATTAGGTGGATTGTGGTGGGAGGCACCGAGTACAAGTGCTCTCTATTTGCTGATGATGTCCTAGTATATATCACTCAATCACATATATCCATCCATGCTGTTATGGCTGAAATAGATCACTTTGTTACATGGTCAAATTTTAAAATCAATGCAGCGAAGTCTGAGGCCCTCGATGTCTCCCTTCCCAAATCCATATAGGATTCCATCCAGTCCAACTTTCCCTTTGCCTGGCCCTCACAGGGTATCAAATACTTAGGAATTCCTATTCATAGAGACCTCTCCCATCTATGTTATCTTAATTTTGGGCCCTTTATTGAACAACTCCATACAGACCACGGTTGGCAAGTTAGAACTGTAAGATTCACTACGTGAACCACTGGTGTTTTGTGGAAAAGCACATGTACACTGTGTTCCAAATTATTATGCAAAAAGTGTTTAGGAGTGATAAGGGAAGAATTTGTTTGTTTGTCAGTTAAACTCATTGATGGTGATGTGTGTCAGGGCTCTTTATATCACTGTAAGCAATTGCAGACACCTGTGCTAATTAGTTTGGCAGGTGTGTCCAATGAAAGGCAAGACTACTTAAAAAGGCTGTCTCACATTATTAAGCAGCCTACATTTTCTGCCAAAATGGGAAAGAAAAAGGATGTGTCGGCTGCTGAGAAGCAACAAATTGTGGAGTGTTTAGGTCAAGGCATGACTACAATCAACATTGTGCGATGATCAGGATGAAGTGTCTTGGCAATCAAGAAGTATGTAGCTGATTCACAGTACACACGTGTGCGTGCTGATAAGGGCAAATTGAGGACTCTTTCCTACAGGCAATTACGTCAGGTTAAAAGAGCAGCGGCAAAAAAGCCTTGTCATAGCAGCAGACAAGTTTTTGAAGCTGCTGGTGCCTCCAACATCCCCCGAACAACAAGATGCAGGGTCCTTCAGAGGTTTGCAGCTGTGCATACGCCATCCTGTCGACCTCCTCTATCCACTTCACACAAGCAGAAACGGCTCCAGTGGGCCAAACATTACATGAAGACTGATTTCAAAACTGTTTTGTTCACGGATGAGTGCCGTGCAGCGCTCGATGGTCCAGATGGATGGAGTGGAGGATGGCTGGTTGATGGACACCCCACGCAAACACGGCTACAGCGCCAACAAGGAGGAGGTGGAGTACTGTTTTGGGCTGGAATCATGGGGAGAGAGATTGTCGGCCCCTTTAGGATCCCTGAAGGCGCTAAAGATGAACTCCATAATGTATGTGGATTTTCTCAAACAGCACTTCCTGCCATGGTTCAAGAAGAAGAACCGTGTATTTCACAGCAAGATCATTTTTTTGCATGATAATGCACCATCTCATGCTGCACATAAAACATCTGCATCTCTGGCTGATATGGGCATAAATGGGGACAAACTTATGGTGTGACGCCCATGCTCCCCTGACCTCTACCCCATTCAGAACCTCGGGAGCATCATCAAAAGGAGTGTCTATGATGGCGGGAGGCAGTTCACATCTAAGCAACAGCTCTGGGAGGGTATTCTGTCCTCATGCAAAACAATTGAAGCAGAAACCATCCAAAACCTGACAAATTCAATGGACGAGAGTGTTAGAACCTTGCTCTTAGGTTTTTTCCTTTGCTGGTCACATGACCTTGTTGGCCTATTTAATCCTGCTCCGCCCTTCTGGCTTTGCTGGACTTCATTGTATAACTACTTTTTAGCTAGCCTGTGCTCTGTATCTAACTCTGTTAGTTTGCTTGGTCTACGGACCTCTATGTTCTATATATTTTGTTTGTTCGTCTGTCTGCTACTATTTCTGTTAGGAGGTGTCCCATTTTCCTCCCAGTCCTTAGTACTTGTAGGGATTCCTTCCCCACATCTATAGGTCTCCGTACAGACTAGCTTAGGACTTTAGCAGGTCTGATCGCAGGATCAGGTTCCCTGTTACATCGTAGGGATTCAGCTGAGTTCTATCGTAGGGACAGATCTCCTCTCTTTCCTTAGCTCTGGTAGCAGAACATAACAGTAAGTCCAGCCTGCAAATTCTCTAAGGAAAGATTTTTCTGTTCCATCATGGTGTCGGTTCAGGATTTGGCTCATCGCCTGCAGGGACTCTCTCTGGAGGTGGCCGAGCTGCGTCAGCACGTGAGTAACTGTCCTGGAGCACATTTCTTGGAGCCTAAGGTATGTTTGCCGGATTTATTTTTTGGTGAACACCGAGAATTTTTTTCATTTAAAAATGCTTGCTTATTGTATTTTCGTTTGAGACCCAAGTCCTCTGGGGATGAATCCCAGCGCATAGGGTTCATAATGTCACTTTTGCGCAAAGAGCCTCAGGAGTGGGCCTTTTCTTTGCAACCTAGTGATACATGCTTCAGATCAGTGGATAGTTTTTTTTCTGCTTTGGGACTATTATATGATGATCCTGACCGTGTCGCATCAGCTGAGACTGAGTTGAGACGTTTGAAACAGGGATCAGGTAATGTGGAAAAATATTGTACTCATTTCCGTCGATGGTCTACTCAAACAGGGTGGAACGATTCTGCTCTGAAAAGTCTATTTCTTGCTGGGCTCAATGAAAGGGTTAAAGACCTGCTAATTGCTTATCCTACACCTGAAGATTTGCAACAGGCTATGCAATTAGCTATACGGGTGGATAGGAGACTGCGTGCAAGGGTTAATGAGAGCAAATCCTCTGCTATGTCAGTTTCTGGTTATGAGAATGTGTGTACTAACAGTGGTGAACCGATGGAGATTGGATCGGTGGCACCTCGCTCTCAAGAAAAAGACCGTCGATTTTCTGAAGGCTTGTGTTTCTATTGCGGAAAATCTGGTCATTTGATTAAAGGCTGTGAGCTTCGTATGAAGAAAGAAAAAAAAAAAAGGTCAGTCATGCCCGTATTGCCTGTTTAAATTCCAAGGGTGTATTTTTAGCGGCTTCCACGATTGCTCAGGAAAAATTAATGGAATTTCGGGTGTTTGTTGATTGTGGGTCTACTCTGAATGTAATTGATGGGGGATTCTTGGAAAGACTCAATTTAAAACCCGAACCTTTATCATCCCCCATTGCTGTGGTTTCTGTGGATGGTTCCCCTTTGAAGAATATTACTCTCAAGGTCTGTGAATTTCCTCTCACTATTAATGGTGTTCACCATGAGAAATTGGATTTGGTAGTTTTGAATAACTTGCCTTCTCCAGTAATATTGGGATTGCCCTGGTTAAAATTTCACAATCCTGTACTGGATTGGTCTACCAGTGAAATTAAATCCTGGAGCCATAAATGTTATGACAAGTGTTGTAACGGGCGTATTGCAGCTTTGGATAGGGGAGAATTGCCTGTTCCTATTCAGGATTTTTGGAGAGTTTTTTCTGAGAAGGAATCGCAGGTTTTGCCTCCCCATAGAGACTATGATTGTTCTATTGAATTTGTCCCTGGAGCGACTCTTCCTAAAAGTCGTTTATTTAACCTTACTATTCCTGAGAGGAAGGCTTTGGAGGAATACATACAGACAAGTTTGGCCGTCGGTCACATTAGGCCCTCTAAGTCTCCTGTGGCGGTTGGATTTTTTTTTGTAAAAAAAAAGGACGGCGGTTTACGTCCTTGTCTGGATTTTCGTGAGATTAACAAAATTACTGTACGCAATCCTTACCCACTGCCATTGATTCCTGATCTGTTTAACCAGTTAATGGGGGCCAAGTGGTTCTCTAAAATTGACCTTAAGGGGGCATACAATCTGTTGCGCATGAAAGAGGGTGATGAATGGAAGACTGCTTTTAACACTCCTGTGGGTCATTTTGAGAACCTGGTTATGCCTTTTGGTCTTACTAATGCTCCTGCATTTTTTCAGAATCTTATTAATGACATCCTTAGACCTTTGATCGGCAAAAATGTGGTTGTGTATTTGGATGACATTTTGATTTATTCGCCGGATCTGGAGTCTCATTGGCGGAGCGTACGTGAGGTATTACAGTTATTAATAGAGATGAGCGTTGTTCTACTCGAACTGTTCGCCAATCTCAAATTCGAGCTGTTTTGGGCGGTGTTCGAGCGGTTCGGCGAACACGAACAATTTGAGAAAAATTCGGCTGTTCGAGGTTATGTTCGATAACTGTTCGTGCACCAAAATCATAACTGGATTTTTTCTCAGTAATGATGAAAATTAATGTTAATACGCAGTTTGAGTGTACAGCGGGGTGGGGGGAGGGGCAGGGGATGGATCTCTGCAGGAACAATGAAGATCTCCATTTTTTTTTCTCTTTCCCGCATTTGCAGTGGGGAGGTGCAATCTGTCAGCCTATCAGCAGCGCACACACGGAGCGAAGTGCTTTTTTTCACACAAGCAAGGGCATGTGTCATTGGCAGTGTATGTCACATGTCCTTGCCCTATAAGACCAAGCCATTTTCCCCGTCGCCACCATTTTCTCACTGCTGCAGCTGCGTGTTAGACGGCACCGCTGTTGCTGTGTGCGCTATACCTTGTTAATTTCAAGCCAATTTTCGCACAAATATACAGATAGCTTGGGAGTAGGGAATAGTTGTGATTGCAGTCCTTTTAAGGACTAGGTTACAGCATTTCCTACGACTTTTATCAGGGAGGTCTGTGCTCTTAAATAGATAGGTTGTGGGAGTAAAGAATAATTGTAATTGGAGTCCTTTTCAGGACTAGGTTACATGAGTTCCTATCAGTTTTTGCCAGGCAGGTCTGTGCCAGTGCTGTGCAAGTTTTTTTCACAGCATTTGGCTGAATCTAGCAAAGCTAATCCTTTTTGGCCTATTGCAGAGTGTGTTAGTCAGTGGAGTAGCCTATCTGTGTTGCAAGATATAACACCTGTGTATAGAATACCAATTTTTTTACTGCACCTAGTGAAGTAAAATCTTTTGGGCATAGCATCATTCTATTAGTCCATCTATACTGACCTCCATCAGGTTGCAAATTAAAAATAATTTTTTTCTGCATCTAGCTCTGAAAAAATATTTGGGCTTCTAGCAGTGTGTGGGACTTGGTCTATTAGTCCATCTATACTGACCTCCATCAGGTTGCAAATTAAAAATATTTTTTTTCTTCATTTAGCTCTGAAAAAATATTTGGGCTTCTAGCAGTGTGTGGGACTTGTTCTATTAGTCCTTCTATACTGACCTCCAGCAGGTTGCAAATTGAATATAATTTTTTTCTGCATCTAGCTCTGAAAAAATAGTTGGGCTTCTAGCGGTGTGTGGGACTTGGTCTATTAGTCCATCTATACTGACCTCCATCAGGTTGCAAATTAAAAATAATTTTTTTCTGCATCTAGCTCTGAAAAAATATTTGGGCTTCTAGCAGTGTGTGGGACTTGGTCTATTAGTCCATCTATACTGACCTCCATCAGGTTGCAAATTAAAAATAATTTTTTTCTTCATTTAGCTCTGAAAAAATATTTGGGCTTCTAGCAGTGTGTGGGACTTGTTCTATTAGTCCTTCTATACTGACCTCCAGCAGGTTGCAAATTAAAAATAATTTTTTTCTGCATCTAGCTCTGAAAAAATATTTGGGCTTCTAGCAGTGTGTGGGACTTGGTCTATTAGTCCATCTATACTGACCTCCATCAGGTTGCAAATTAAAAATATTTTTTTTCTTCATTTAGCTCTGAAAAAATATTTGGGCTTCTAGCAGTGTGTGGGACTTGTTCTATTAGTCCTTCTATACTGACCTCCAGCAGGTTGCAAATTGAATATAATTTTTTTCTGCATCTAGCTCTGAAAAAATAGTTGGGCTTCTAGCGGTGTGTGGGACTTGGTCTATTAGTCCATCTATACTGACCTCCATCAGGTTGCAAATTAAAAATAATTTTTTTCTGCATCTAGCTCTGAAAAAATATTTGGGCTTCTAGCAGTGTGTGGGACTTGGTCTATTAGTCCATCTATACTGACCTCCATCAGGTTGCAAATTAAAAATAATTTTTTTCTTCATTTAGCTCTGAAAAAATATTTGGGCTTCTAGCAGTGTGTGGGACTTGTTCTATTAGTCCTTCTATACTGACCTCCAGCAGGTTGCAAATTGAATATAATTTTTTTCTGCATCTAGCTCTGAAAAAATATTTGGGCTTCTAGCAGTGTGTGGTACTTGGTCTATTAGTCCATCTATACTGACCTCCATCAGGTTGCAAATTAAAAATAATTTTTTTCTGCATCTAGCTCTGAAAAAATATTTGGGCTTCTAGCGGTGTGTGGGACTTGGTCTATTAGTCCATCTATACTGACCTCCATCAGGTTGCAAATTAAAAATAATTTTTATCTGCATCTACAGTACCTCTGAAAAAATATTTGGGCTTCTAGCAGTGTGTGGGACTATTTGTATTAGTCCATCTATACTGACCTCCATCAGGTTGCAAATTCAAAATAATTTTTTTCTGCATCTAACCCAGCCAATAGTTTTGGCATAATACCACAGTTTGGCCACTCAGCTCTGCTCGGTTACCATCCATTGTTTTTTTGTGCAAACAACTCCAGAGTTGTGAATTAGTTAACCACCAAAATGAGTGGAAAAAGGCCTGCTGCTGGTGGAAAGGGGAATAGGCGTGTTGGGAAGGGGAAAAAAGGTTGTGTCCGTGGGGTAGGTGTTAAAGCAACAGTAACATCTGCAGAAGAAAGACCATCTTCCAGCCAAACTAAAATGTCTACTTCTTTTAGCGGACAATGTGATAAGATCCCTTTCTTACGGCCACGCCAATCGCTACAAATTCCAGATGAGGCACAAAAACAGCAGGTGCTTCAACGGATATCAAGTGCTCCTTTAAGTGGGCTCTCCTCCACATCAACTTCAACATCACAAATACTTCAGTCCTCAAAGGTGTCACCCAAATCGCACTTGCTTCCTCACAGCTCCCAAATCTCCAGCTGCCCGTCTGAGTATGAGGTAGAACAGATGGTTGAGTCTGCAGAGCTGTTTACTCATACTATAGCCTGGGAATCAGAGGTCGACTCCAGCGCTTCTGTGAATCCAGACGAGGAAATGATCTGCACTGATGCCCAGAATCTTTATGAGTCGGATCCAGGACCAGACGCAGAAGGTTCTGACCATAATGTAGACCCTCATTCCCAAACTGTAACTCCTGTTGGTGGAGACAATGAGGAAGACGATGATAAGACTCAAATACCTGATTGGAGCGACAACTTTAGTTTTTTGTCAGGGCAGGAACAGGTTGGCTCTGAGGACGACGGGTGTGATAACGCACAGGGTGATGATGATGAGGTCGGAGATCCCACTTACTGTCAACCCACAGTCAGCCAAGAGATGAGGTCAGCAGAGGAGGTGGAGGAAGATGCTAGTGACGACGAGGTCAGGTTGCGCCTTCCTGGACAGAGACGTAGTACTGGAAGCACGTCAACAACTGCATCCTCAAACACAACTCTGCCTCTCACCACAAGTCGTGGTGGCTCTTCAGGTCGCATGGGTGCTAAGCCTTGCATAGCCTGGGCATTTTTTCAGATCGATAAAGATGACCCAACTCATGTTATCTGTAACATTTGTCAGCAAAAGCTAAGTAGAGGCCAAAAAATACATAGTTTGAGTACTTCATGCATGAACCGGCACATGGACATGAAGCATAAGTTGCAGTGGGAAGCTCAGTGTGCTACAATGCGGCCTAGCCGGCCGGGCCAATCACCGTCTGCCATATCTTGTGCATCCGCGGCCTCTTCATCCTCTGTGACTGGGGGCACAGCAGTCACACCTGTTTTGGGGCGCAGACCTGCCACCTCTTTACCCGCAACAGCCAGCGTGATTGGCAGGTCATCATTTTCTTTGGAGGTGGTAACACCAGCTGGTGTTGAGCGCTGTCCGACATCGATAGCACCACCTTTGGATCAAGGCAACCTAACATGTCCGCCTGCATCTTCCTCACAGACCGGCAGTTTGCCGGGGACACCCTTATCAACCCCGTCTAAGCACAATAGCCAGCCCTCGGTCCCTCAGATGTGGACAAGTAAAAGACCATTTCCTCCTAGCCATGAGAAAGCTAAGAGGTTGAATTTCACCATCTGCAAGCTCTTGGCTACAGAAATGCTGCCTTTCCGCCTGGTGGACACAGAGGATTTTCGAGACCTTATGTCCGTCGCAGTGCCCCAGTACCAGATGCCCAGTCGGCACTACTTCTCAAAGAAAGGTGTGCCTGCGCTCCACCAGCATGTCGCACACAACATCACCGCTTCTTTGAGAAACTCTGTGTGTGACAGGGTGCATTTCACCACAGACACTTGGACGAGTAGGCATGGACAGGGGCGTTACATGTCGCTGACTGGGCACTGGGTAACTATGGTGACAGCAGGACAAGGGGCTGCTGTCCAAGTCTTGCCGTCCCCACGAGTTGTGCGTCAATCCTCTTTATGTCAAAGTTCCTCCACTGCTTCTGCCTCCTCAACCTCCTCTCGGTCTTCCACCTGCACCCAAAGCCTGTCTGGTCATGCCACAAGCTTTCTAACTGCGCAGAAGGGATCCTGCACACCTCCTTACTATGCTGGCAGTAGGGCTCAACGTCATCAGGCGGTTTTTACATTGAAATGTCTGGGAAATGTGAGTCACACAGCTGAGGAGTTGTGGTCAGCTCTGGAGAACCAATTTCATGAATGGTTGTCTCCACTGGACCTGAAACCAGGGAAGGCCGTGTGCGACAATGCTGCAAACCTGGGTGCGGCCCTTCGCCGGGGCAATGTCACACACGTGCCTTGTATGGCTCACGTGTTGAACCTGGTTGTCCAGCAATTTTTAGCCCACTATCCCAGACTAGATGGCCTTCTGCAGAGGGCACGGTCGCTGTGTGCTCACTTCCGCCGTTCGCATCCCGCAGCTCAGCGACTTACATCTCTACAGAAGTCGTTGGGCCTGCCACTTCACCGGCTAAAATGCGATGTGCCTACCCAGTGGAATTCAACTCTGCACATGTTGCAGCGACTGTGGCAGCACCGACAAGCCCTGGTGCAATACGTTCTGACGTATAGCCTGGGCCAACGAGATTCAGAGGTGGGGCAAATCACGCTGGAGGAGTGGTCTCAGATCAGGGACCTATGCACCCTTCTGCACAGTTTTGAAATGGCGACGAAGATGTTTAGTGCTGACGATGCCATTATCAGCATGACTATTCCTGTGATTTACATGCTGGAGCACATGTTAAACAGAATTCGGAGTCAGGTGGTGGCACAAGAGGAGGTGGAGGAAGTAGAGGAGGAGGAGTTGTATGCAGAAGGGCTAACATCTGCAAGGTCCAGACGGTCGGCAGCACCAAGGCGGCAGGCATGTGAGGGTGGGGGAGATGGTTTTACCAGGGCGCATGGTAGCAGCCAAACTAGTGAGGAAGGTGCAGGAGCCCAGGAAGAAGTGGAGGACGAACTGATGGAAGACTCATCAGATGAGGGAGACCTTGATCACATTTCTGTTGTGCGAGGTTGGGGGGAGAGGACAGAGGAAGGAAGCATGATTGTTACCTCGCCACCAACACAACAGGGACTTGGTGCTCCTGGATGCGCAACACACATGAGTGCCTTCTTGCTGCACTACCTGCAACATGACCCTCGAATTGTGAGAATTAGAAATAATCCTGACTACTGGGTTGCCACACTGTTAGATCCCCGGTACAAAAGTAAATTTGCAGAAATTATTCCTGCCATAGAAAGGGATGCACGCATGCAGGAGTATCAGCAGAGACTGTTGCAGAATCTTACATGTGCTTTTCCACAAAATACCAGTGGTGCACGTAGTGAATCTCACAGTTCCAACTTGCCAACCGTGGGACCGTCAAGTGTTCAGCACTCAAACCGTAACAGAACCACAGTATCTGCTGGTAACATCAATTTTGCGGAATCATTTCACCACTATTTTAGCCCATCCTTTGCAAGGCCACAGGAGACAAGAAGTCTGACACATAGTCAACGCCTAGAGACGATGGTACAGGAGTATCTCCAAGTAAACATTGAAGCCACGACTGTGTCACTGGACCCTTGCTCTTTTTGGGCTTCCAATCTGGATAAATGGCCGGAGCTAGCCACTTACGCCTTGGAGATCTTGTCATGCCCCGCAGCCAGCGTTCTGTCTGAACGTGTGTTCAGTGCTGCTGGTGGTGTGCTGACAGATAAGCGCACGCGGCTCTCCACTGATAATGTAGACAGACTCACGTTCATAAAGATGAACAAATCATGGATCCGAAACGACTTTTCTACCCCTGTGTCATCCTGGGGAGAGTAAAAGCTTGATGATTGGTTAAAATCACCCTACCAACCGTTTTAAGCTTTCAAATTACTAATCATGTTTATCTGTATCTTGACTGGAAAATAATTTGGGCTTTGTAGCAGTGTGCAGCACTGATCCTATTAGGCCATCTATACTAAAGCTTCACCAGATTTAAAATTAAAAATAATTTTTAGCTGCATCTAGCCCGGAAAATAATTTTGGGGCTCCGAGATGCGCAAGGCACATAAGTGCCTTCTTGCTGCACTACCTGCAGCATGACCCTCATATTGTCAGAATTCGAAGTAATCATGACTACTGGGTTGCCACACTCTTAGATCCCCCAAACTTTTCGATCAACCTTTTCATTTTAATAAAGACCAAAAAATGGTCATTTTTGAAATTATAAGCATTAGCAGGTTGTTAGAAACTGAAATCAAACAGTTTTCAACTCAAAACTTTATTCTAGGTGATGTTACATTTTCACATAGGACCCCTTGTTCGAAAGGAGCTTCTGAACTCTCTCGTCCATTGAATTTGTCAGGTTTTGGATGGTTTCTGCTTCAATTGTTTTGCATGAGGACAGAATACCCTCCCAGAGCTGTTGCTTAGATGTGAACTGCCTCCCGCCATCATAGACACTCCTTTTAATGATGCTCCAAAGGTTCTGAATGGGGTAGAGGTCAGGGGAGCATGGGGGTCACACCATAAGTTTGTCCCCTTTTATGCCCATATCAGCCAGAGATGCAGATGTTTTATGTGCAGCATGAGATGGTGCATTATCATGCAGAAAAATGATCTTGCTGTGAAATACACGGTTCTTCTTCTTGAACCATGGCAGGAAGTGCTGTTTGAGAAAATCCACATACATTATGGAGTTCATCTTTAGCGCCTTCAGGGATCCTAAAGGGGCCGACAATCTCTCTCCCCATGATTCCAGCCCAAAACATTACTCCACCTCCTCCTTGTTGGCGCTGTAGCCGTGTTTGCGTGGGGTGTCCATCAACCAGCCATCCTCCACTCCATCCATCTGGACCATCGAGCGCTGCACGGCACTCATCCGTGAACAAAACAGTTTTGAAATCAGTCTTCATGTAATGTTTGGCCCACTGGAGCCGTTTCTGCTTGTGTGAAGTGGATAGAGGAGGTCAACAGGATGGCGCATGCACAGCTGCAAACCTCTGAAGGACCCTGCATCTTGTTGTTCGGGGGACGTTGGAGGCACAAGCAGCTTCAAAAACTTGTCTGCTGCTATGACAAGGCTTTTTTGCCGCTGCTCTTTCAACCTGACGTAATTGCCTGTAGGAAAGAGTCCTCAATTTGCCCTTATCAGCACGCACACGTGTATACTGTGAATCAGCTACATACTTCTTGATTGCCAAGACACTTCATCCTGATCATCACACAATGTTGATTGTAGTCATGCCTTGACCTAAACACTCCACAATTTGTTGCTTCTCAGCAGCCGACACATCCTTTTTCTTTCCCATTTTGGCAGAAAATGTAGGCTGCTTAATAATGTGAGAGAGCCTTCTTAAGTAGTCTTGCCTTTCATTGGACACACCTGCCAAACTAATTAGCACAGGTGTCTGCAATTGCTTACAGTGATATAAAGAGCCCTGACACACATCACCATCAATGAGTTTAACTGACAAACAAACAAATTCTTCCCTTATCACTCCTAAACACTTTTTGCATAATAATTTGGAACGCAGTGTACATGTGCTTTTCCACAAAACACCAGTGGTTCACGTAGTGAATCTTACAGTTCTAACTTGCCAACCGTGGTCTGTATGGAGTTGTTCAATAAAGGGCCCAAAATTAAGATAACATAGATGGGAGAGGTCTCTATGAATAGGAATTCCTAAGTATTTGATACCCTGTGAGGGCCAGGCAAAGGGAAAGTTGGACTGGATGGAATCCTATATGGATTTGGGGAGGGAGACATCGAGGGCCTCAGACTTCGCTGCATTGATTTTAAAATTTTACCATGTAACAAAGTGATCTATTTCAGCCATAACAGCATGGATGGATATATGTGATTGAGTGATATATACTAGGACATCATCAGCAAATAGAGAGCACTTGTACTCGGTGCCTCCCACCTCAGTCCACCTAATATTGGGGTTATGGCGAATTGATGAGAGCAGGTGCTCCGTCACTAGGATGTATAAGAGAGGGGACAGAGGACATCACTGCCTTGTCCCATTGGTGATTGTGAAAGGTGATGAAAATGTTCTGACGCACCCCCTGGGCCTTGGGACACCCGGAGGCGGACCCTTTTTGGTGGATGCTGGTGGTTGTAGTCTTCGTGGCGGCGACCCAGTTCCGTGGCTCAGGGCGGTCAAACCAGTGGCGGAACTATTTATGTGGTTTTCATGTTTAAATGTCCGACTACGCCACCCGTGGATTGCGGTCAGAGTGAACCGCCGCTACAGGGCAGACCACTGAGGCTGGTGTTGTGGGTGCAGCAGAGCGTAGCATAACTCCCCACGGGAGGAGTATAGCCTCAGGGCAGTGTATGCGGAGGATGGGGGTGATGGTGCAGGGCAGCAGCAGTAACGACACGGAGTCAGTGATGCAGTTCAGGGCCTTTACTCACAGTTCTTATTATCCAGACCACGTCTGCAGGTAACGGCTGCCCACGTCGTACTGTGCTCACCAGGTGAGGGGCTCAGACAACTCCCAGATAACTTTGGAGTACTTCACAGGACCCCCTTTGTGTGTCCTTTGTCTGGCCTTTCTTACCAACACTTCTGTCCGGCTGCCTCGGGCCTCCTCTTGGTAAACTTGGCGCCAGTTTCCCTGACCCTATGTGGTGCCTTCCTAGCGGGTGTAGCGAGGGGCTGCGCCACATAAAATGTCAGAGCCGCTGGTTTCTAGCTGAGGGTCGTTTCCTGCCTCCACTAGTTCGGGGACCGGTCTCCCCCTTTGGCCTGACCCCTCCACGCAGGTGGATTCGGGCGTGCGGTGGCGACTCGCCCGTCCGCACCCCTGGGATCCCTTCATTCCTCGTTCCTGGAGCCTTCTCCGCTCCTCTTCCTTCCTTCTCCCTCTTCCAGGCCTGGGCCTCTGTTACTAGGCCCGCCTCCGGAGCAGAGCTCATGCAGAGCCCCTGCTCCCTGCCACTTCTGCTCAGACTTCTCTGCACTGAACTAAGATGGTGCCCACCTTTTATACTCCCTTCTCAATGCACCCAGGAACTGCTTCCTCCCTGCTCCTGCACTACAGGGTTCCCCTTCCTCAGTGTTCCCTCCCCCCACTCCAGCCAGGGACAGGGACTGTCGTGCCCATCTCAGGGGCATATTGGTCGCCCTGCCCCACGGCAATGTGGTGTAATGCATGCAGGTGTCGGGTCCTGATCCACACTCCATCCTTACCTGAGAGTGAGATATCACACCTCTGGGTGAGGTGCAATACGTCTGTAGCAACCGAGCCCTCAGGGTGCTACAGTTCCATTTATCTTCAGCCTAGGTGACGTATTGCGATACAGGGCCGTGATTTTGGCTATAAAAGGGTCCCCTAGACCCCTACCCCAAGCTTTTTAAGAGAATCATATATGGCGTGCCAGGAGACTCTATGGAATGCTTTCTCAGCATCCAACGAGAGTATCTAATTACAAATTTTTAACTGCATCTAGCCCAGGAAATACTTTGTGCCTAGTAGCAGTGTCTGCTAGTGAGCGGATTATCCCGGCTGTTAAGCAAGCTGCACCACCTGTAGTTTAGACACTTAATTTTTTCAAAGGAAATGCTTCGGGACCATGGGATACTTAGTGAAGAGCATCAGGAGGCACCCCAAGGCATAGGGGCTGGGACTGGCAGTAGGATGCCTTGCGGTGGACAGCCGAGCTCGATCCTTATAAAAGCTTTTTAACTGCAGCAGCTTTAGTGGACGCTACTGGAGCTGGAATTACCGCGGCTGCTGGCATGAGACTTGCCCTCCAATAGATCCTTGTAAATGGATTTAAAGTGTATTCATTCAAATTAGAGAGACAATTTAAATTAAAAAGCTTAGAGCTGCCTCCACCACAGGGGGGCTCGCTCGACCCACCAGCGGACAGGCACCAGTATTGGGAGAGGGGGGCTGGCCGTCAGGATTCACCGCGGCTCTGGCACAAACCCGGCGACACGGAGGTGGCACGGGCAGGAGCGGACTGGCCGTGTCGGCTTCTCACTTTTTGGATTTTAGAAGGGCATGACATGCCTATATCTGTGTCTCCCCCTCCTTTTACTCCTCCACCTCTTTTATTTTCGCATGACTATATATACTTGTCACTTTTCCATGTGTTAGTTATGTCTTCTGAGCAGTTTGTCAGCTTTTGGACACCTTTGAAGGTGTTTTCTATGTGTTTCTATGTGTTTTTGTTTGCCTGCCATTGGTTTTAACGGTGTTCGAAGGTGTTCGACGAACAGTTCGGCGAACACACGGGTGTTCGACGAACCGAACCGAACTCGAACACTACGGGGGTGGCTCAACACTAGTTATTAATGGACAATTCGCTTTTTGCTAAGCTGGAGAAATGTGAGTTCGCTGTACAGAGAATTAGTTTTTTGGGTTACATTATCTCCAGCGAAGGTTTTGAGATGGACCCGGTTAAAGTTCAAGCTGTACAGGAATGGCCTAGGCCTATTGGTTTGAAATCGATACAGAGGTTTTTGGGTTTCGCCAATTATTACAGAAAATTCATAAAAAATTTTTCTAGTATTGTCAAACCTCTGACCGATCTCACCAGGAAAGGTGCTGATGCGGTTCAGTGGTCTTCTGAGGCCATTGAAGCTTTTGTGTATCTCAAGGAGAGGTTCACCTCTGCTCCCATCCTTATGCAGCCTGATGTGACTAAGCCGTTTTTGGTTGAGGTTGATGCTTCCTCTGTGGGGGTTGGCGCAGTATTGTCTCAGGATAACGGGGATGGATTACATCCCTGTGCCTTTTTTTCAAAAAAATTTTCGGAGACTGAACTGAATTACGATATTGGTAATCGGGAATTATTGGCTATTAAACTCGCATTTGAACACTGGCGCCACTTCTTGGAAGGTGCGGAATTTCCCGTTCAGGTTCTTACGGATCATAAAAATCTGATATATCTTGATGCTGCCAAGCGCCTGAATGCCCGTCAGGCTAGGTGGGCACTGTTTTTCTCGCGGTTTAATTTCTCCGTTACTTATATCCCTGGTACTTAGAATGTTAAGGCGGATGCCTTGTCTCGCAGTTTTTCTCCCATAGTCGGTGCTGAGAAAGAGGAGAACATTTTACAAGAAGGTGTTGTGATAGCTGCTTTGGACTCCGTTTTGGAAGATGAGATTCTTAAAGCACAGGAGAATGCCCCATCTAACACTCCTCATGGGAGGTTGTTTGTGCCTGGGACCTTTAGGAGAGATTTGTTTGTGGAGTGTCACGAATCTCGGTTGGCAGGTCATCCCGGAATCTCTGAGACCAAGAGACTGGTGGGTCGCAGTTTTTGGTGGCCTGGATGGCAGAAGGAAGTCATTAAGTGGGTGCGTCAATGTACTATATGTGCTAGATCTAAGTCCTCACATACTCCTGCTGCGGGGTTGCTTTGTCCTTTGGAGGTTCCCAGTGCTCCTTGGACACATTTGGCTATGGACTTTATAACTGACCTTCCCCCCTCTGAGGGTTTTACTGTCATCTGGGTGGTCGTGGACCGTTTTAGCAAGATGTGTCACTTGGTTCCCTTCGTCAAACTGCCCTGCGCTAAAACTCTCGCTAAGGCCTTTGTCAAGGAAATTGTCAGACTTCATGGCGTTCCTACTGACATTGTTTCTGATAGGGGTCCTCAGTTCGTGGCTCGTTTTTGGCGTGCCTTTTGTGACAGGTTGGGAGTTCATTTGTCGTTCTCGTCCCGATATCATCCTGAATCTAATGGCCAGACAGAAAGGAAAAACCAGGATGTTGAGCAGTTCTTGCGTTGTTTTGTGGCAGACAATCAAGAGGGGTGGTCTGAGTTTCTGCCACTTGCTGAATTTGCTCTGAGCAATCATACATCTTCTTCTGCTGGTTGTTCGCCTTTTTTTTGTTGTTCTGGGAGACATCCGTCGTTTGGGTCGTTCTCCAAGTTGGGATCTGCCGTGCCTGAGGAGGAGAATTTTTCCGGTGATTTGGAGAGAGTTTGGACGGATGTGCGTGGTAATCTTCAGGAGGCCAACAGAAAATCTAAAGACTACTTTGATAGGAAACGACAGGAGGTTTTGTTCGCTGTTGGTGACATGGTCTGGTTGTCCTCTAGGAATCTGCGGTTGAGGATTCCTTCTAAGAAATTGGGTCCCAAGTTTGTAGGGCCCTTTAAGGTGCTTCAGGTTGTCAACCAATCTGCTGTTAGGTTGGAGGTTCCTACCTCCTGGAGAATTAATCCGGTATTTCATGTCTCTCTGTTAAAAAAAGCTGTTGTGTCGGATGGTGACGCCTCTGCCTCTATTCCTCCGGTGGTGGAGGACGGGGAATATGAAATTTCTCGCATCCTTGACTCTAGACGGTATAGAGGTAGTTTGCAGTATCTTGTGGCCTGGAAAGGTTTCGGACCCGAGGATAACTCTTGGGTGAGGTCAGATGATGTTTCCGCGTCCAGACTTATCAGAGCGTTTCACAGGAGATTTCCTGATAAGCCTGGTCCTAGGGGATCCGGAGGATCCTCTTAGAAGGGGGGGTACTGTTAGAACCTTGCTCTTAGGTTTTTTCCTTTGCTGGTCACATGACCTTGTTGGCCTATTTAATCCTGCTCCGCCCTTCTGGCTTTGCTGGACTTCATTGTATAACTACTTTCTAGCTAGCCTGTGCTCTGTATCTAACTCTGTTAGTTTGCTTGGTCTACGGACCTCTATGTTCTATATATTTTGTTTGTTCGTCTGTCTGCTACTATTTCTGTTAGGAGGTGTCCCATTTTCCTCCCAGTCCTTAGTACTTGTAGGGATTCCTTCCCCACATCTATAGGTCTCCGTACAGACTAGCTTAGGACTTTAGCAGGTCTGATCGCAGGATCAGGTTCCCTGTTACATCGTAGGGATTCAGCTGAGTTCTATCGTAGGGACAGATCTCCTCTCTTTCCTTAGCTCTGGTAGCAGAACATAACAGAGAGAGTTCAGAAGCTCCTTTCGAACAAGGGGTCCTATGTGAAAATGTAACATCACCTAGAATAAAGTTTTGAGTTGAAAACTGTTTGATTTCAGTTTCTAATAACCTGCTAATGCTTATAATTTCAAAAATGACCATTTTTTTGGTCTTTATTAAAATGAAAAGGTTGATCGAAAAGTTTGGGGGATCTAAGAGTGTGGCAACCCAGTAGTCATGATTACTTTGAATTCTGACAATATGAGGGTCATGTTGCAGGTAGTGCAGCAAGAAGGCACTTATGTGTCTTGCGCATCTCGGAGCCCCAAAATTATTTTCCGGGCTAGATGCAGCTAAAAATTATTATTAATTTTAAATCTGGTGGAGCTTATTATAGATGGCCTAATAGAATCAGTGCTGCACACTGCTACAAAGCCCAAATTATTTTCCAGCCAAGATACAGATAAACATGATTAGTAATTTGAAAGCTTAAAACGGTTGGTAGGGTGATTTTAACCAATTATCAAGCTTTTACTCTCCCCAGGATGACACAGGGGTAGAAAAGTCGTTTCGGATCCATGATTTGTTCATCTTTATGAACGTGAGTCTGTCTACATTATCAGTGGAGAGCCGCGTGCGCTTATCTGTCAGCACACTACCAGCAGCGCTGAACACACGTTCAGACAGAACGCTGGCTGTGGGGCATGACAAGATCTCCAAGGCGTAAGTGGCTAGCTCCGGCCATTTATCCAGATTGGAAGCCCAAAAAGAGCAAGGGTCCAGTGACACAGTCATGGCTTCAATGTTTACTTGGAGATACTCCTGTACCATTGTCTCTAGGCGTTGACTATGTGTCAGACTTCTTGTCTCCTGTGGCCTTGCAAAGGATGGGCTAAAAAAGTGGTGAAATGATTCCGCAAAATTGATGTTACCAGCAGATACTGTGGTTCTGTTACGGTTTGAGTGCTGAACACTTGACGGTCCCACGGTTGGCAAGTTGGAACTGTGAGATTCACTACGTGCACCACTGGTGTTTTGTGGAAAAGCACATGTAAGATTCTGCAACAGTCGCTGCTGATACTCCTGCATGCGTGCATCCCTTTCTATGGCAGGAATAATTTCTGCAAATTTACTTTTGTACCGGGGATCTAACAGTGTGGCAACCCAGTAGTCAGGATTATTTCTAATTCTCACAATTCGAGGGTCATGTTGCAGGTAGTGCAGCAAGAAGGCACTCATGTGTGTTGCGCATCCAGGAGCACCAAGTCCCTGTTGTGTTGGTGGCGAGGTAACAATCATGCTTCCTTCCTCTGTCCTCTCCCCCCAACCTCGCACAACAGAAATGTGATCAAGGTCTCCCTCATCTGGTGAGTCTTCCATCAGTTCGTCCTCCACTTCTTCCTGGGCTCCTGCACCTTCCTCACTAGTTTGGCTGCTACCATGCGCCCTGGTAAAACCATCTCCCCCACCCTCACATGCCTGCCGCCTTGGTGCTGCCGACCGTCTGGACCTTGCAGATGTTAACCCTTCCGCATACAACTCCTCCTCCTCTACTTCCTCCACCTCCTCTTGTGCCACCACCTGACTCCGAATTCTGTTTAACATGTGCTCCAGCATATAAATCACCGGAATAGTCATGCTGATAATGGCATCGTCAGCACTAAACATCTTCGTCGCCATTTCAAAACTGTGCAGAAGGGTGCATAGGTCCCTGATCTGAGACTACTCCTCCAGCGTGATTTGCCCCACCTCTGGATCTCGTTGGCCCAGGCTATACGTCAGAACGTATTGCACCAGGGCTTGTCGGTGCTGCCACAGTCGCTGCAACATGTGCAGAGTTGAATTCCACCGGGTAGGCACATCGCATTTTAGCCGGTGAAGTGGCAGGCCCAACGACTTCTGTAGAGATGTAAGTCGCTGAGCTGCGGGATGCGAACGGCGGAAGTGAGCACACAGCGACCGTGCCATCTAGTCTGGGATAGTGGGCTAAAAATTGCTGGACAACCAGGTTCAACACGTGAGCCATACAAGGCACGTGTGTGACATTGCCCCGGCGAAGGGCCGCACCCAGGTTTGCAGCATTGTCACACATGGCCTTCCCTGGTTTCAGGTCCAGTGGAGACAACCATTCATGAAATTGGTTCTCCAGAGCTGACCACAACTCCTCAGCTGTGTGACTCACATTTCCTAGACATTTCAAAGTAAAAACCGCCTGATGACGTTGAGCCCTACTGCCAGCATAGTACGGAGGTGTGCAGGATCCCTTCTGCGCAGTTAGAAAGCTTGTGGCATGACCAGACAGGCTTTGGGTGCAGGTGGAAGACCGAGAGGAGGTTGAGGAGGCAGAAGCAGTGGAGGAACTTTGACATAAAGAGGATTGACGCACAACTCGTGGGGACGGCAAGACTTGGACAGCAGCCCCTTGTCCTGCTGTCACCATAGTTACCCAGTGCCCAGTCAGCGACATGTAACGCCCCTGTCCATGCCTACTCGTCCAAGTGTCTGTGGTGAAATGCACCCTGTCACACACAGAGTTTCTCAAAGAAGCGGTGATGTTGTGTGCGACATGCTGGTGGAGCGCAGGCACACCTTTCTTTGAGAAGTAGTGCCGACTGGGCATCTGGTACTGGGGCACTGCGACGGACATAAGGTCTTGAAAATCCTCTGTGTCCACCAGGCGGAAAGGCAGCATTTCTGTAGCCAAGAGCTTGCAGATGGTGAAATTCAACCTCTTAGCTTTCTCATGGCTAGGAGGAAATGGTCTTTTACTTGTCCACATCTGAGAGACCGAGGGCTGGCTATTGTGCTTACACGGGGTTGATAAGGGTGTCCCCGGCAAACTGCCGGTCTGTGAGGAAGATGCAGGCGGACATGTTAGGTTGCCTTGATCAAAAGGTGGTGCTATCGATGTCGGACAGCGCTCAACACCAGCTGGTGTTACCACCTCCAAAGAAAATGATGACCTGCCAATCACGCTGGCTGTTGCGGGTAAAGAGGTGGCAGGTCTGCACCCCAAAACAGGTGTGACTGCTGTCCCCCCAGTCACAGAGGATGAAGAGGCCGCGGATGCACAAGATATGGCAGGCGGTGGTTGGCCCGGCCGGCTAGGCCGCATTGTAGCACACTGAGCTTCCCACTGCAACTTATGCTTCATGTCCATGTGCCGGTTCATGCATGAAGTACTCAAACTATGTATTTTTTGGCCTCTACTTAGCTTTTGCTGACAAATGTTACAGATAACACGAGTTGGGTCATCTTTATCGATCTGAAAAAATGCCCAGGCTATGCAAGGCTTAGCACCCATGCGACCTGAAGAGCCACCACGACTTGTGGTGAGAGGCAGAGTTGTGTTTGAGGATGCAGTTGTTGACGTGCTTCCAGTACTACGTCTCTGTCCAGGAAGGCGCAACCTGAGCACGTCGTCACTAGCATCTTCCTCCACCTCCTCTGCTGACCTCATCTCTTGGCTGACTGTGGGTTGACAGTAAGTGGGATCTCCAACCTCATCATCATCACCCTGTGCGTTATCACACCCGTCGTCCTCAGAGCCAACCTGTTCCTGCCCTGACAAAAAACTAAAGTTGTCGCTCCAATCAGGTATTTGAGTCTCATCATCGTCTTCCTCATTGTCTCCACCAACAGGAGTTACAGTTTGGGAATGAGGGTCTACATTATGGTCAGAACCTTCTGCGTCTGGTCCTGGATCCGACTCATAAAGATTCTGGGCATCAGTGCAGATCATTTCCTCATCTGGATTCACAGAAGCGCTGGAGTCGACCTCTGATTCCCAGGCTATAGTATGAGTAAACAGCTCTGCAGACTCAACCATCTGTTCTACCTCATACTCAGACGGGCAGCTGGAGATTTGGGAGCTGTGAGGAAGCAAGTGCGATTGGGGTGACACCTTTGAGGACTGGAGTATTTGTGATGTTGAAGTTGATGTGGAGGAGAGCCCACTTAAAGGAGCACTTCATATCCGTTGAAGCACCTGCTGTTTTTGTGCCTCATCTGGAATTTGTAGCGATTGGCGTGGCCGTAAGAAAGGGATCTTATCACATTGTCCGCTAAAAGAAGTAGACATTTTAGTTTGGCTGGAAGATGGTCTTTCTTCTGCAGATGTTACTGTTGCTTTAACACCTACCCCACGGACACAACCTTTTTTCCCCTTCCCAACACGCCTATTCCCCTTTCCACCAGCAGCAGGCCTTTTTCCACTCATTTTCGTGGTTAACTAATTCACAACTCTGGAGTTGTTTGCACAAAAAAACAATGGATGGGAACCGAGCAGAGCTGAGTGGCCAAACTGTGGTATTAGGCCAAAACTATTGGCTGGGTTAGATGCTGACAAAAAATTATATTCAATTTGCAACCTGATGGAGGTCAGTATAGATGGACTAATAGAACAAGTCCCACACACAGCTAGAAGCCCAAATATTTTTTCAGAGGTAGATGCAGAAAAAAATTGTATTCAGTTTGCAACCTGATGGAGGTCAGTATAGATGGACTAATAGAACAAGTCCTACACACAGCTAGAAGCCCAAATATTTATTCAGAGGTAGATGCAGAAAAAATATATATTCAGTTTGCAACCTGATGGAGGTCAGTATAGATGGACTAATAGAGAAAGTCCCACACACTGCTAGAAGGCCAAATATTTTTTCAGAGCTAGATGCAGAAAAAAATTATATTCAGTTTGCAACCTGATGGAGGTCAGTATAGATGGACTAATATAACAAGTCCCACACACAGCTAGAAGGCCAAATATTTTTTCAGAGGTAGATGCAGATAAAAATTATTTTTAATTTGCAGCCTGATGGAGGTCAGGATAGATGGACTAATAGAGAAAGTCTCACACACTGCTAGAAGGCCAAATATTTTTTCAGAGCTAGATGCAGACAAAAAATTATTTTGAATTTGCAACCTGATGGAGGTCTGTATAGATGGACTAATAGAGAAAGTCCCACACACTGCTAGAAGGCCAAATATTTTTTCAGAGCTAGATGCAGACAAAAAATTATTTTTAATTTGCAACCTGATAGAGGTCAGTATAGATGGACTAATAGAGAAAGTCCCACACACTGCTAGAAGGCCAAATATTTTTTCAGAGCTAGATGCAGATAAAAATTATTTTTAATTTGCAACCTGATGGAGGTCAGTATAGATGGACTAATAGAGAAAGTCCCACACACTGCTAGAAGGCCAAATATTTTTTCAGAGCTAGATGTAGAAAAAAATTATATTCAGTTTGCAACCTGATGGAGGTCAGTATAGATGGACTAATAGAACAAGTCCCACACACAGCTAGAAGCCCAAATATTTTTTCAGAGGTAGATGCAGAAAAAAATTATATTCAGTTTGCAACCTGATGGAGGTCTGTATAGATGTATTAATAGAACAAGTCCCACACACAGCTAGAAGCCCAAATATTTTTTCAGAGGTAGATGCAGAAAAAAATTATATTCAGTTTGCAACCTGATGGAGGTCTGTATAGATGGATTAATAGAACAAGTCCCACACACAGCTAGAAGCCCAAATATTTTTTCAGAGGTAGATGCAGAAAAAAATTATATTCAGTTTGCAACCTGATGGAGGTCTGTATAGATGGATTAATAGAACAAGTCCCACACACAGCTAGAAGCCCAATATTTTTTCAGAGGTAGATGCAGAAAAAAAATATATTCAGTTTGCAACCTGATGGAGGTCTGTATAGATGGATTAATAGAACAAGTCCCACACACTGCTAGAAGGCCAAATATTTTTTCAGAGCTAGATGCAGACAAAAAATTATTTTTAATTTGCAACCTGATGGAGGTCAGTATAGATGGACTAATAGAGAAAGTCCCACACACTGCTAGAAGGCCAAATATTTTTTCAGAGCTAGATGCAGATATAAATTATTTTTAATTTGCAACCTGATGGAGGTCAGTATAGATGGACTAATAGAGAGTCCCACACACTGCTAGAAGGCCAAATATTTTTTCAGAGCTAGATGCAGAAAAAAATTATATTCAGTTTGCAACCTGATGGAGGTCAGTATAGATGGACTAATAGAACATGTCCCACACACTGCTAGAAGCCAAAATATTTTTTCAGAGCTAGATGCAGAAAAAAATTATATTCATTTTGCAACCTGATGGAGGTCAGTATAGATGGACTAATAGAATGATGCTATGCCCAAAAGATTTTACTTCACTAGGTGCAGTAAAAAAATTGGTATTCTATACACAGGTGGTATATCTTGCAACACAGATAGGCTACTCCACTGACTAACACACTCTGCAATAGGCCAAAAAGGATTAGCTTTGCTAGATTCAGCCAAATGCTGTGAAAAAAACTTGCACAGCACTGGCATAGACCTGCCTGGCAAAAACTGATAGGAACTGATGTAACCTAGTCCTGAAAAGGACTCCAATTACAATTAGTCTTTACTCCCACAATCTATCTATTTAAGAGCACAGACCTGCCTGATAAAAGTCGTAGGAAATGCTGTAACCTAGTCCTTAAAAGGACTGCAATCACAACTATTCCCTACTCCCAAGCTATCTGTAGATTTGTGCGAAAATTGGCTTGAAATTAACAAGGTATAGCGCACACAGCAACAGCGGTGCCGTCTAACACGCAGCTGCAGCAGTGAGAAAATGGTGGCGACGGGGAAAATGGCTTGGTCTTATAGGGCAAGGACATGTGACATACACTGCCAATGACACATGTCCTTGCTTGTGTGAAAAAAAGCACTTCGCTCCGTGTGTGCGCTGCTGATAGGCTGACAGATTGCACCTCCCCACTGTAAATGCGGGAAAGAGAAAAAAAAATGGAGATCTTCATTATTCCTGCAGAGATCCATCCCCTGCCCCTCCCCCCACCCCGCTGTACACTCAAACTGCGTATTAACATTAATTTTCATCATTACTGAGAAAAAATCCAGTTATGATTTTGGTGCACGAACAGTTATCGAACATAACCTCGAACAGCCGAATTTTTCTCAAATCGTTCGTGTTCGCCAAACGGCTCGAACACCGCCCAAAACAGCTCGAATTTGCGATTGGCGAACAGTTCGAGTCGAACAACGCTCATCTCTAGTGCTCAGGAGCTGACGAGTACATCAATCTCCTATGCATGTCCAGAAGGGGGAGGTGTGAAGTAAATATATAATTGTAAAGTAAACTATAATATCAGTAAAATAACTAGTTAAGGCTGTATCCCAATGACTGTCTCTACACAATGGACTTAACATCTGCCCTACTCTTATTGTAGGATCTCAGAACATCAGGGGGGGGGTCACTTGGGAGAATGCTGAGAGTGTCACAGG
Source organism: Phyllobates terribilis (assembly GCF_046119375.1). Taxonomy (NCBI): domain Eukaryota; kingdom Metazoa; phylum Chordata; class Amphibia; order Anura; family Dendrobatidae; genus Phyllobates; species Phyllobates terribilis. The sequence continues at coordinate 21,281,312 of NW_027362761.1, read as the reverse complement.
TTCACCGCGGCAGAGAGGGGCCAGAAGACCGCAGCGTCTTATTTCACGTACTCCTGCATGCTCTTCTCCTTCATATTAAACCGTGCAGTTGTCTGCTAGTAGTGCAGGGGTTAAACTGTTCAGCTTAGAGTCTAGAGTCTCTGAAGCTTTCCTGCTTGGATGATCTCAGCTGTTGAGTATTGGCCACTCACCTCTCCTATATATACTCACCTCTGGCATTCTGGATTGCCAGTGTTAGTTTAATACTGCCTGGTATGGAGTGGAGGTGTCGGTTTTGGTAGAGGCGTTTGGAGTGTTGATAAATGACTGCTGCTTAGTGTTCCAGCTGTGGGCAAATCCTCATCCTCTCCTATTTGGTTTTCCTTCCTTTTCTCCCTGGTGATCATCTCTGTTGTCGGTGAGTGCATATTTGTATGATTGGTATTTTCATTTATCCCTGTACGCCCTCCCTTGTTATAGTTTAGTTTGTGTATATTCATAGGCTATTACTCCCCACTTCCCTGGGTGGGGGAGAGGGGCAGATATAGGGCTGATTCAGGAGTTCAGCAAGGTACGTGGCCCCAGTGTCTTCACCATCAGAAGTCATCCAAGGAGCAGAGATAGATAGCTAGGGCTCCCCTAGCGTTAAGGACAGGGAAGGAGTCCCTGGCCCCAGGTAATCCAACAGAGTTGTGACATTAACACCGGCCCATACTAGTTTTTGATCCATCATGGAACCTATTACTGCTCTGGCAGAGTAACTGCAGCAACTCAGCCTGCAGGTGGCAGACCTTCGCTCTGTTGTTTTACAACACTCGTCTGGGGACCACTACTGCCAGGCAACCCCAGGTGAAGCCCAAGATTGCTTTGCCTGACAAGTTCTCTGGGGGGTGAGACAAGTTTGTTGTGTTCAGGAAGGCCTGTAAGCTATACTTTAAATTATATCCTCAGTCCTCTGGAGCTGAGGAGGAATGGGTGGAGATCGTAATTTTGCTCCTTCCGAGTGACTCTCAAGCCTGGGCATTTTCTCTTCCACATATACAATGACTCTGTCAGCATCTCCCTGGCTGAGTCTATGCTACATCAGCTTCAGCAGGGAGACCGTCCGGCAGAGGAGTATCGGTCCGAGTTTCGGATCTGGTCCACCGATACGAAGTGGAATGACTCTGCACTCCGTAGCCAGTTCCATCAAGGGTTATCCGTAAGGGTAAAGGATGCCTTTGCCCTGCATGAGATTCCGGTCTCCCGTGAGTTAGCCTTGTCTCTGGCAATCCATGTGGACCGCTCTCTTTGTCAGAGACATAAGGAGACACTCTAATTTGCGGGGGGCCCGGGGTCAAGTTAACCTGGGTCCGAGTCAACCGAGGAACCAATACAGTTGCGTAGGGTGGCACGTTCTTTTGGTCCAACAGTAGTTCTGCATAAAAGGGGAGTGTGTTTTTTCTGTGGTGGAAAAGGTCATTTTGTAGGTGCTTGTCCATCTATATCCCACCATAAACAGCAATCGGAAAACTAAGGAGCCCGGGTTGCGGGGAAGTTGGCAACCCAGGTGTACTTATTTCCTCCGTTGGTAGATCTCAATTTTTTCTACCGGTTGAGATCCATCTTGGCAAAGATGAGGTGGTCATTTCTGCCTTTCTGAACAGTAGGCCAGGGTTTAATTTTATCAACGTTAAGTTCATCCAGGCTCATGGCCTCAAACCACAAAAATTGCCTAGATCAATACCCATTATCGTTATTGACTCTGCACTCTTGAGCCAGGGGTATTTTACTCAGGTCATTTGTATGTTGCATTTACGGGTAGACTGTTATGTGCTAGAGGGCTTGCCCTCTCCTGTGGCTTTTGGACTACCTTGGCTTTCGCTGCACAACCCTATGGTAGACTGGCAGACTTGGGAGGTGGTAAAATGGAGCGATTATTGCCAAGAACATTGTTTGAGCACCCGGCTAGCCAGTGTGGGTACCCAATCTGTGACTGAATACCTGTCTGACTTTGGGGATATGTTTTAGGAACAGAGGTATCAAGAACTTCCTCCACGTCATCCTTATGATTGCGCCGTTAATCTGATTCCTGGGGCAAGCTGCCAAAGAGCATATCTCTGGTCCAGAGAGGCAGGCCATGAAGGATTATATCGCTGAAAGTCTGGCAAAGGGTCATATCAGATCTTATTCATCTCCCGTTGCTGCAGGGTTTTTCTTTGTTAAGAAAAAAGACGGGGGGGGGGGGGTTACACCCTTGCCTAGACTTTTGCAAACTCAATTGTAACACGGTCCGGGATCCATACCCTCTCCCTCTTATCCCGGACGTCTTTAATCAGATCGTGGGAGCTAAGTGGTTATCTAAACTGGATCTCGGGGTGGGGAGGGGGGCTAATAATCTCATTTGCATCAAAGAGGGGCATGAGTGGAAGACAGCCTTCAATACTCCTGAGGGACACTATGAAAATCTTGTGATACCATTTGGGTTGACAAATGCTCCTGCCGTCTTTCAACACTGTAATTACATTTTTAGTCACCTGGCAGGTAGGTTTGTTGTGATCTACCTTCATGACATTTTGATTTATTCACCTGACCTCAAGTCACATCAGGTACATGTTAGGCAGGTCCTTCAGATACTCAGACAATAAATTATTTGTCAAACCAGAGAAATGCATGTTCTCGGTTCAGGATATCCCTTTCTGGGTTATTTTTTATTGTCCACCGGTTTTCGCATGGATCCAGCTAAAGTCCGGGTGGTACTGGATTGGTATTGTCCTGCAGACCTAAAGACCTTACAAAAGTTTTTGGGTTTCGTCATCTGCTATCCGTAAGTTCATCAAAAACTCTTCAGTAGTGGCCAAAAGACTGACGATATGACCAGGAAAGGGATGGACTTTTCCAAATGGTGAAGTCCAGCCCAAGAGGCTTTTGATTCCTTGAAAAGATGTTTTGCAACTGTACCAATCCTTATACAGCCTGATGTCACTCAGCCATTTATTGAAGAAGTTGACGCATCTGAAGTGGGGGTGGGGCCTGTACTATCGCAGGGTGCATCTCCTATTAAATGTGCATATTTTTCTAAGAAACTATCGTCCGCTGAGAAAAACTATGACATTGGTAACAGGGAACCCTTGGCAATTAAATGGGCTTTTGAAGAGTGGCGTCATTTTCTGGAAGGGGCAGTTCATCCGGTCATGGTAATATGGTAATCACTGATCATAAAAATCTTTTATATTTAGAATCTTCTAGGCATCTGAAGCCTAGACAGGCATGGTGGTCATTGTTCTTCACCAGATTCAACTTTTTTTGTGACATATAGGTTTCACCATGTCAAAGAGGGGCCAGAAGACCGCAGCGTCTGATTTCACGTACTCCTGCACTGATCGGAATCACTTCTCCTCCATATTAAATGGTGCAGGTTTCTGTTAGCGGTGCAGGGGTTAAAATGTTCAGCTTAGAGTCTCTGAAGCTTTCTTGCTTGGATGATATCAGCTGTTCAGTATTGGCCACTCACCTCTCCTATATATTCTCGCCTCTGGCAACATGGATTGCCAGTGCTAGCTTCATACTGCCTGGTGTGGAGTGGAGGTGTCGGTTGTTGGTAGAGGCGTTTGGAGTGTTGATCTGTGACTGTTGCTTGGTGTTTCGGCTGTGTGCTAAGCCTCATCCTCTCCTATTTAGTTTTTTTTCCTTTTCTTCCTTTTCCTTTCGGATGTCTGTGAGTGCATATTTGTATGATGGATATCTTCATTTATCCCTGTACGTCTCTCCTTGTTAGTGTGCTTTGTGTATATTCATATACTATTACTCCCCTCTTCCCTGGGTGGGGAAGAGGGACAGGTTTAGGGCTGATTCAGGAGTTCAGCAAGGTATGTGGCCCCAGCGTCTTCACCATCAGAAGTAATCCAGGGAACAGGGATTGCTAGGATGCCCCTAGCGTTAGGGACAGGGAAGGAGCCCCTGGCCCCAGGTAATCCAACAACAGAGTTGTGACATTAACACTGGCCCATACTAGTTTTTGATCCATCATGGTCAGAGTTGTGACAGAGAGGTGTCAAACATGGCACCTCAGCTCCTGGACCCTTAGCTTCAAAGGAGCTAGCAGATGGTTTGTTACTAGGCAGAATATTTCCTATTGACTATATAGAGAGGAGTGGCAGAAACACAGGATATTTGAAATGCAAGGCCACAACCTAGCCCATCTTCCAGTCACCAACAGCAACTTTTAAATGGGCCACTCTGGGTCATCTTGGAAATATGAGCCTATGGTCGGGACTATAAAAAGCTGACTGTCACAAAACAAAAGTTGTTCATATGTGGGGGCTGCTGATGCCGCTTGTGATCCATAATTCACGCTCTCCTTACACCAAGGAAACAGAAGTACAATAGGTATTTCTGTTATTTCTCCCTTTTTATTTTATAACTGTTTTGCATATTTGTGTGTCGTTTTCTTTATATCTTTTTATATCTTTGATAGTAAGCACTGTATATTTTTATATTAAAGCTTAAAATCTTAAATAAGTTTAATCCTTGTATGCTCTAAAGAATTCATAGCCTTTCAGAGAGTGTATGACCTTTTGATTGTCTGACAGTAATATATTTTGGGGACTCCTCTCCCTGTATGTTTGATGAGTGGTGGCAGCACATTAAGAAATCGGGGTGTGCTGAATGTGTTGGGGTGTGATTTATGCTCACTTTATAGCCTAGAAAAGAGGTGAAGTGTTGAATTGGATGTGAGGAGATAAATTAACCTGTGCAGGAGCACCCCACGTCATTTGCTGAGAAGCGTGTACGTGACAGAAATAAGGATAACCTTGCACAAGTTACCATAGGGCTCATCGCAGATATTCTCATTGTTCTGTCATGTATTCACTAGCATAGGGTTCACCCAGAGATCCAACACAGCCAATAGTCATTTGTTTATTAGTATGTATAGGGCACAGCTATTGCTTGTTACTCAGCATTGTAGAGACACCAGGGGAGGATCCATCTTTCAAAAAAATGTGTCAAAACTATGTACAGGTTGTTTGAACAGTGAGTAATGTTGATGTTGTACTGGCCATTTTTTCTTGTGTGTTTACACCAATGTCAATAAAGTCTTTTTGAAGGAGATTTCTCAGTGCCTTGGATCCTTGGATTGAATGCAGTTTTTACAACTTTGTAGAGAACTGTACCAAACCTGCGCATGGAATATATTTATACAAACGTATTGACCAAACAATGGTTGGTTACTGATCTTATTTTATTCCCATTGCTCCTCTAGGTTTTCTGATTTTTTTTTTTAATCAGCTATATGGTTCCACATACAGTACAGACCAAAAGTTTGGACACACCTTCTCATTTAAAGATTTTTCTGTATTTTCATGACTATGAAAATTGTACATTCACACTGAAGGCATCAAAACTATGAATTAACACATGTGGAATTATACACTTAACAAAAAAGTGTGAAACAACTGAAAATATCTAATATATATATAATCGTCTTATCCTGTCTGTCTGTCTGTCTGTCTGTCTCTGTCTGTCTGTCCAGGAAATCCCACGTCGCTGATTGGTCAGGCCGCGGCCAATCAGCGATGCGGGATTTGAGAACAAGATGTCGGCCGTTAGTGGCTTACCCTCACCCGCTCAACCTCACACCCTCAGACGCTCACCCTCAGACGCTCACGCTCAGACGCTCACGCTCTGACGCTCAAGCTCTGACGCTCACGCTCGGACGCTCACACACTGACGCTCACGCTCTGACGCTCATGTTCACGCTCTGACGCTCACGCTCTGACGCTCACGCTCTGATGCTCATGTTCACGCTCTGACGCTCACGCTCGGACGCTCACCTTCGGACGCGCACGCTCGGACGCTCAAGCTCGGACGCTCACGCTCGGACGCTCACACACTGACGCTCACGCTCACACTCACGCTCTGACGCTCACGCTCGGACGCTCACGCTGATGCTCTGACGCTCACGCTCGGACGCTCACGCTGATGCTCTGATGCTCACGCTCGGACGCTCACGTTCACGCTATGAAGCTCACGCTCTGACGCTCACGCTCGGACGCTCACGCTGATGCTCTGACGCTCACGCTCGGACGCTCACGCTGATGCTCTGATGCTCACGCTCGGACGCTCATGTTCACGCTCTGACGCTCACGCTCTGACGCTCACGCTCTGATGCTCATGTTCACGCTCTGACGCTCACGCTCGGACGCTCACCTTCGGACGCGCACGCTCGGACGCTCAAGCTCGGACGCTCACGCTCGGACGCTCACGCTCTGACGCTCACGCTCACACTCACGCTCTGACGCTCACGCTCGGACGCTCACGCTGATGCTCTGACGCTCACGCTCGGACGCTCACGCTGATGCTCTGATGCTCACGCTCGGACGCTCACGTTCACGCTATGAAGCTCACGCTCTGACGCTCTGACGCTCACGTTCACGCTCTGACGCTCACGCTCTGAAGCTCACGCTCACGCTCTGAAGCTCACGCTCTGACGCTCACGCTCTGAAGCTCACGTTCACGCTCTGACGCTCACGCTCTGACGCTCACACTGATGCTCTGACGCTCACGCTCTGACGCTCACGCAAGGACGCTCACGCTGATGCTCTGACGCTGATGCTCTGACGCTCACGCTCTGACGCTCACGCTGATGCTCTGACGCTCACGCTCTGACGCTCACGCTGATGCTCTGACGCTCACGCTCTGACACTCACGTTCACGCTCTGACGCTCACGCTCTGACGCTCACGCTCACGCTCTGACTCTCACGCTCTGACGCTCACGTTCACGCTCTGACGCTCACGCTCTGAAGCTCACGCTCTGACGCTCACGCTGATGCTCTCGCTGATGCTCTGACGCTCACGCTGATGCTCGGACGCTCACGCTCACGCTCGGACGTTCACGCTCGGACGCTCACGCTCGGACGCTCACGCTCGGACGCTCACGCTCCGACGTTCACGCTCTGACGCTCACGCTCTGACGCTCACGCTCTGACTCTCACGCTCACACTCACGCTCTGACGCTCACGCTCTGACGCTCACGTTCACGCTCTGACGCTCACGCTCTGACGCTCACGTTCACGCTCTGAAGCTCACGTTCACGCTCTGATGCTCACGCTCTGACGCTCACGCTCACGCTCTGACGCTCACGCTCGGACGCTCACGCTCGGACGCTCACGCTCGGACGCTCACGTTCACGCTCTGACGCTCACGCTCTGAAGCTCACGTTCACGCTCTGACGCTCACGCTCGGACGCTCACGCTCACACTCACGCTCCGACGTTCACGCTCTGACGCTCACGCTCTGACGCTCACGCTCACACTCACGCTCTGACGCTCACGTTCACGCTCTGACGCTCACGCTCTGACGCTCACGCTCTGACGCTCACATTCACGCTCTGAAGCTCACGTTCACGCTCTGACGCTCACGCTCTGACGCTCACGCTCACACTCACGCTCTGACGCTCACGCTCACGCTCTGAAGCTCACGCTCTGACGCTCACGCTCTGACGCTCACGCTCTGAAGCTCACGTTCACGCTCTGACGCTCACGCTCTGACGCTCACACTGATGCTCTGACGCTCACGCTCTGACGCTCACGCAAGGACGCTCACGCTGATGCTCTGACGCTGATGCTCTGACGCTCACGCTCTGACGCTCACGCTGATGCTCTGACGCTCACGCTCTGACGCTCACGCTGATGCTCTGACGCTCACGCTCTGACACTCACGTTCACGCTCTGACGCTCACGCTCTGACGCTCACGCTCACGCTCTGACTCTCACGCTCTGACGCTCACGTTCACGCTCTGACGCTCACGCTCTGAAGCTCACGCTCTGACGCTCACGCTGATGCTCTCGCTGATGCTCTGACGCTCACGCTGATGCTCGGACGCTCACGCTCACGCTCGGACGTTCACGCTCAGACGTTCACGCTCGGACGCTCACGCTCGGACGCTCACGCTCGGACGCTCACGCTCCGACGTTCACGCTCTGACGCTCACGCTCTGACTCTCACGCTCACACTCACGCTCTGACGCTCACGCTCTGACGCTCACGTTCACGCTCTGACGCTCACGCTCTGACGCTCACGTTCACGCTCTGAAGCTCACGTTCACGCTCTGATGCTCACGCTCTGACGCTCACGCTCACACTCACGCTCTGACGCTCACGCTCGGACGCTCACGCTCGGACGCTCACGCTCGGACGCTCACGTTCACGCTCTGACGCTCACGCTCTGAAGCTCACGTTCACGCTCTGACGCTCACGCTCGGACGCTCACGCTCACACTCACGCTCCGACGTTCACGCTCTGACGCTCACGCTCTGACGCTCACGCTCACACTCACGCTCTGACGCTCACGTTCACGCTCTGACGCTCACGCTCTGACGCTCACGCTCTGACGCTCACATTCACGCTCTGAAGCTCACGTTCACGCTCTGACGCTCACGCTCTGACGCTCACGCTCACACTCACGCTCTGACGCTCACGCTCGGACGCTCACGCTCACACTCACGCTCTGACGCTCACGCTCTGACGCTCACGCTCACACTCACGCTCTGACGCTCACGTTCACGCTCTGACGCTCACGCTGATGCTCTGACGCTCACGTTCACGCTCTGACGCTCTGACGCTCACGCTCTGACGCTGACGCTCTGACGCTCATGCTCACGCTCTGATGCTCACGCTCTGGCGCTCACGCTCACGCTCTGACGCTCACGCTCACGTTCTGACGCTCACATGCTCACGCTCGGACGCTCACGCTCTGACGCTCACGCTATGAAGCTCACGCTCTGACGCACACACACTGACGCTCACACTGACGCTCACACTGACGCTCACACTGACGCTCACACTCTGACGCTCACGCTAGGATGCTCACGCTCTGACGCTCACGCTCTGACGCTCACGCTCACGCTCTGACGCTCACGCTGATGCTCTGACGCTCTGACGCTCACGTTCTGACGCTCACACTCTGGCGCTCACGCTCACGCTCTGACGCTCACGCTCACGCTCTGACGCTCACGCTCTGACGCTCACGCTCTGATGCTCACGCTCTGACGCTCACATGCTCATGCTCGGACGCTCACGCTATGAAGCTCACGCTCGGACGCTCACGCTCGGACGCTCACGCTCGGACGCTCACGCCCGGACGCACACACACTGACGCTCACGCTCTGGCGCTCACGCTCTGGCGCTCATGTTCACGCTCTGACACTCACGCTCTGACGCTCACGTTCACGCTCTGACACTCACGCTCTGACGCTCACGCTCTGAAGCTCACGCTCAGACGCTCACGCTCGGACGCACACACACTGACGCTCACGCTCTGGCGCTCACGCTCTGGCGCTCATGTTCACGCTCTGACACTCACGCTCTGAGGCTCACGCTCTGAAGCTCACGCTCTGACGCTCACGTTCACGCTCTGACACTCACGCTCTGACGCTCATGCTCTGATGCTCACGCTCGGACGCTCACGCTCGGACGCTCATGCTCTGATGCTCACGCTCGGACGCTCACGCTCTGACGCTCGGACGCTCACGCTCGGACGTTCACGCTCTGACACTCACGCTCTGACGCTCACGCTCTGACGCTCACGCTCTGACGCTCACGCTCGGACGCTCACGCTCTGACGCTCACGCTCTGACGTTCACGTTCACGCTCTGACACTCACGCTCTGACGCTCATGCTCTGACGCTCACACTCACGCTCTGATGCTCACGCTCTGACGCTCCCGCTCGGATGCTCACGCTCTGACGCTCACGTTCACGCTCTGACGCTCATTCTCTGGCGCTCACGCTCACACTCTGAAGCTCACGCTCTGACGCTCACGCTCTCACGCTCACACTCACGCTGACGCTCACGCTCTAAGGCTCACGCTCTCACGCTCACGCTCTGACGCTCACACTCACGCTCTGACGCTCACACTCTGACGCTCATGCTAGGACGCTCACGCTCTGACGCTCACGCTCACGCTCTGACGCTCACATGCTCACGCTCGGACGCTCACGCTATGAAGCTCACGCTCACGCTCACACGCTCACGCTCTGACGCTCACGCTCTGACGCTCATGCTAGGATGCTCACGCTCTGACGCTCACACTGACGCTCTGACGCTCACGCTCTGACGCTCATGCTAGGATGCTCACGCTCTGACGCTCACACTGACGCTCTGACGCTCACGCTCTGACGCTCATGCTAGGATGCTCACGCTCTGACGCTCACACTCTAACGCTCACACTCGCGCTCTGACGCTCACGCTCGGACGCTCACGCTGATGCTCTGACGCTCTGACGCTCACGTTCACGCTCTGATGCTCACGCTCTGGCGCTCATGCTCACGCTCTGACGCTCACGCTCGGACGCTCACGCTCTGACGTTCACGCTATGAAGCTCACGCTCTGACGCTCACACTCACGCTCTGACGCTCACGCTCACGCTCTGATGCTCTGACGCTCACGCTCTGACGCTCACGCTGATGCTCTGACGCTCACGCTCGGACGCTCACGCTCGGACGCTCTGACGCTCACGCTCTCACGCTCACACTCACGCTCTGACGCTCACGCTCTAAGGCTCACGCTCTCACGCTCACGCTCTGACGCTCACACTCACGCTCTGACGCTCACACTCACGCTCTGATGCTCACACTCACGCTCTGACGCTCACACTCACGCTCTGACGCTCACACTCTGACGCTCATGCTAGGACGCTCACGCTCTGACGCTCACACTCACGCTCTGACGCTCACGCTGACACTCACGCTCTGACGCTCACGCTGAAGCTCACGCTCTGACGCTCACGCTCTGACGCTGACACTCACGCTCACGCTCTGACGCTCACGCTCACACTCACGCTCTGATGCTCACGCTCGGACGCTCACGCTGATGCTCTGACGCTCACGCTCTGACGCTCACGCTCTGACGCTCATGCTCACGCTCTGATGCTCACGCTCTGGCGCTCACGCTCTGATGCTCACGCTCTGACGCTCATGCTCACGCTCTGATGCTCACGCTCTGGCGCTCACGCTCACGCTCTGACGCTCACATGCTCACGCTCTGACGCTCACGCTCTGACGCTCATGCTCACGCTCTGATGCTCACGCTCTGATGCTCACGCTCTGGCGCTCACGCTCTGGCGCTCATGCTCACGCTCTGATGCTCACGCTCTGGCGCTCACGCTCACGCTCTGACGCTCACATGCTCACGCTCGGACGCTCACGCTATGAAGCTCACGCTCACGCTCACGCTCACACGCTCACGCTCTGACGCTCACGCTCTGACGCTCATGCTAGGATGCTCACGCTCTGACGCTCACACTGACGCTCTGACGCTCACGCTCTGACGCTCATGCTAGGATGCTCACGCTCTGACGCTCACGCTCTAACGCTCACACTCGCGCTCTGACGCTCACGCTCGGACGCTCACGCTGATGCTCTGACGCTCTGACGCTCACGTTCACGCTCTGATGCTCACGCTCTGGCGCTCATGCTCACGCTCTGACGCTCACGCTCGGACGCTCACGCTCTGACGTTCACGCTATGAAGCTCACGCTCTGACGCTCACACTCACGCTCTGACGCTCACGCTCACGCTCTGATGCTCTGACGCTCACGCTGATGCTCTGACGCTCACGCTCGGACGCTCACGCTCGGACGCTCTGACGCTCACGCTCGGACGCTCTGACGCTCACGCTCAGAAGCTCACGTTCACGCTCTGACGCTCACACGCTCACGCTCTGACGCTCAAGCTCTGATGCTCACGCTCTGACGCTCAAGCTCTGATGCTCAAGCTCTGATGCTCTGACGCTCATGCTCACGCTCTGACGCTCACGCTCTGACGCTCGCGCTCTGACGCCCACGCTCACGCTCTGACGCTCACTCTCTGAAGCTCACGCTCTGACGCTCTGACGCTTATGCTCTGACGCTCACGATCTGATGCTCTGACGCTCACGCTCTGATGCTCTGACGCTCACGCTCTGACGCTCACGCTCACGCTCGGACGCTCACGTTCACGCTCGGACGCTCATGTTCACGCTCTGACGCTCACGCTCTGACGCCCACGCTCTGACGCTCTGATGCTCTGACGCTCACGCTCTGATGCTCACGCTCGGACGCTCACGCTCTGACGCTCACGCTCTGACGCTCACGCTCGGAAGCTCACGTTCACGCTCTGACGCGCACGCTCTGACGCGCACGCTCTGATGCTCTGACGCTCATGCTCACGTTCTGATGCTCTGACGCTCACGCTCTGACGCTCGCGCTCTGACGCCCACGCTCACGCTCTGACGCTCACGCTCTGAAGCTCACGCTCTGAAGCTCTGATGCTCTGACGCTCACGCTCGGACGCTCACGTTCATGCTCTGACGCTCACGCTCTGACGCTCACACTCAGACTCTGACGCTCACGCTCGGATGCTCACGTTCACGCTCTGATGCTCACGCTCACACGCTCACGCTCTGACGCTCACGCTCTGATGCTCTGACGCTCAAGCTCTGATGCTCTGACGTTCACACTCTGATGCTCTCGCTCTGACGCTCGCGCTCGGACGCTCACGCTCTGACGCTCACGCTCTGACTCTGACGCTCACGCTCTGACGCTCACGTTCTGACGCTCAAGCTCTGATGCTCTGACGCTCACGATCTGATGCTCTGACGATCACGCTCTGACGCTCACGCTCTGAAGCTCTGACGCTCACGCTCAGACGCTCCTGCTCTGACGCTCACGCTCGGACGCTCACGCTCAGATTCTGACGCTCTGACGCTCACGCTCTGACGCTCACACTCGGACACTCACGCTCGGACGCACACGCTCGGACGCACACGCTCGGACGCACACGCTCGGACGCACACGCTCGGACGCACACGCTCGGACGCTCACACTCTGACGCTCCCACGCTCACACGCTCACCCTCACACGCTCACACCCTCACATTCTCACCCGCTCCCACGCTCACCCTCCCACGCTCACCCGCTCCCACGCTCACCCGCTCCCACGCTCACCCTCCCACGCTCACCCGCTCCCACGCTCACCCGCACCCACGCTCACGCGCTCCCACGCTCACGCGCTCCCACGCTCACCCGCTCCCACGCTCACCCTGTGCTAGCCGGTCATCTCCCGGCTGCTCGCAGCAGAAGTACCCAGACCGGCGGCCTCGCTCCCCGGTCCTCCAAAATTCATTAGGGGCCCCAGGGGGATACATTGGGGGGTTAATTTAAAGTAGTGCGCAACCCATTTAAACACTGCTTTGCTGATTAGTTGCGCCCGGTCGGCCGCATACATATTCTAGAATACCCAATGCGTTAGAATCGGGCCACCATCTAGTGTCTTATATTCTAGGTTCTTCAAAGTAGCCACCTTTTGCTTTGATGACTGCTTTGCACACTCTTGGCATTCTCTTGATGAGCTTCAAGAGGTAGTCACCGGAAATGGTTTTCACTTCCCAGGTGTGCCCTGTCAGGTTTAATAAGTGGGATTTCTTGCCTTATAAATGGGGTTGGGACCATCAGTTGTGTTGTGCAGGAGTCTGGTGGATACACAGCTGATAGTCCTACTGAATAGACTGTTAGAATTTGTATTATGGCAAGAAAAAAGCAGCTAACTAAAGAAAAACGAGTGGCCATCATTACTTTAAGGAATGAAGGCCAGTCAGTCCAAAAAATTGGGAAAACTTTGAATGTGTCCCCAAGTGCAGTTGCAAAAACCATCAAGCGCTACAAATAAACTGGCTCACATGAGGACCGCCCCAGGAAAGGAAGACCAAGAATCACCTCTGCTTCTAAGGATAAGTTTATCCGAGTCACCAGCCTCAGAAATTGCAGGTTAACAGCAGCTCAGATTAGAGACCAGCTCAATGCCACACAGAGTTCTAGCAGCAGAAACATCTCTTCAACAACTGTTAAGAGGAGACTTTGTGCAGCAGGCCTTCATGGTAAAATAGCTGCTAGGATACCACTGCTAAGGACAGGCAACAAGCAGAAGAGACTTGTTTGGAATGGACATTAGTCCAGTGGAAATCTGTGCTTTGGTCTGATGAGTCCAAATTTGAGATCTTTGGTTCCAACCACCGTGTCTTTGTGCGACGCAGAAACGGATGGACTCTACATGCCTGGTTCCCACCATGAAGCATGGAGGAGGAGGTGTGATGGTGTGGGGGTGCTTTTCTGGTGACACTGTTGGGGATTTATTCAAAATTGAAGGCATACTGAACCAGCATGGCTACCACAGCATCTTGCAGCGGCATGCTATTCCATCCGGTTTGCGTTTAGTTGGACCATCATTTATTTTTCAACAGGACAATGACCCCAAACACACCTCCAGGGTGTGTAAGGGCTATTTGACCAAGAAGGAAAGTGATGGGGTGCTACGCCAGATGACCTGGCCTCCACAGTCACCAGACCTGAACCCAATCAAGATGGTTTGGGGTGAGCTGGACCGCAGAGTGAAGGCAAAAGGGCCAACAAGTGCTAAGCATCTCTGGGAACTCCTTCAAGATTGTTGGAAGACCATTTCCGGTGACTACCTCTTGAAGCTCATCAAGAGAATGCCAAGAGTGTGCAAAGCAGTCATCAAAGCAAAAGGTGGCTACTTTGAAGAACCTAGAATATAAGACATATTTTCAGTTGTTTCACACTTTTTTGTTAAGTATATAATTCCACATGTGTTAATTCATAGTTTTGATGCCTTCAGTGTGAATGTACAATTTTCATGAAAACACAAAAAATCTTTAAATGAGAAGGTGTGCCCAAACTTTTGGTCTGTACTGTATATGGACCTGTTTATTTAATGCTTTTATAGTCTTTATCAAGAAGGCATTGTTCACAATGTAATAATGCAGAGCAGCCTAAGAACATGCCCCAGAGATTCCTGTGAGACCCGTCCCCTTGGTAAATACCATAAAAATTAGCACTAAATAAAAAGACCCATATCTCTGGAACTGTATGGCGAATTAAAAAAAAATCAGAATAATCAGGTGAGCAGAAGGAATAAAACAAGAGCAAACATTGGCCACTTTTGACCTAGTGACGGGTCCTTTTTTATTTTATTAACTTTACATGCTAGACATAATACTCTATCATGGTCTGGATTTATAGGACTATCCAATAGGATTTGAGACTATCTTTACCTGAATTTGGGGTGATTTTAATATTCACAGGTGATTGCTGTGTACATTTCTGGATGCTAGATTATACATACAGGAATACTTATTTGTTATATTGAATCAGGAACATTTTAACAGATTATAAATAAAAGTTATGTTTTAATATAGGATTCACATTATTCAACAAAAAGATGATGGGAAAATAATTTTTATGCTAGAAGAAAAACTATAAATTACTTAACCAGCTATTAGTAAATGTTTCATAGAAGAATGATGAATTATCCTCATAGGGATGAAAGGACCATTGTTAAAGGATATTTATAGTGGGTGTGTCTGGCTCTGGCACAATAAGCAGATACACATCAGATTACTGCCAAAAATAAGACATTTAAAAGTAGGTAATTGCCATCTATCCAGAAGGCTCGTTCTAATATTCTATTCAAATATGACTTGGTATGTTGACAAATAAGCCACTAAAACCATGTCATTTTTTCTTCTTTTCAGGCATGCACCTGAATCACTTTCAGATAATATGTATTCCCGAGAATCAGATGTCTGGAGTTTTGGAGTCCTGCTCTATGAACTGTTTACATATTGTGAAAGAAGCTGCAGTCCCTCAGCTGTAAGACACTGACATTAAACAAAGCTAAAAGATAATCCCAATAAAGCAATTTTAATTTTAAAATAATTTTTATAACATGTTTCTTCATTTTTATAGCAATACCGTCATATGATGGGACCTCACAATTCCCAGCAAACTGTTTGTGGACTTGTGGAACTGTTACGAACCGATAGAAGACTGTGTTCTCCGTGCAGATGCCCAGTGGAGGTAAGCACAATCACAACACTTTTTTATTTAGGCAAGGACTCTTTTTGTTGCCTTGTCCTTTTGGTATCAGGTGTGTTGTCATAAGGCTGCTTAGTGATCCCTGTCATTACTGAATGCCAGAACTCAGACTGACAATAAACAATGGTTGTAGCCTGTACTTATAATTACAGTGTCATTGTTAGTCACTGTAATTAGCATTAATTACAGTTTATTGTTAGTAACTGAAATCAGCATTGCTTACAGTGTCATTGTTAGTCCACTTACATTATTTAGTTAGTGTAATGCTATGTGACACATCCCTCAGACAGGCAGAGGTAACTTATCGCTACAAGTTTCTTCAATCATCAGGGGTGTGTAAGACCCTCAATTCATCAAGTCCGGCAATTTTCAACTTGATGAGTGGGTGCTGTGGAGTTAGAAGATTCACTAAGAGACATAAGCCACTGGCAACTGGCATGCACCTCCACGCATCTTGCCACTGGAGTAAGATTTGTGGCTTAAGAAATGCCACAGTACGTCATGAACTAGATGAGCTGTGGCGTCACACCCCCATCCCACCCCAGCTTTGTGAATTTTGAAAACATCAAAAGTCCCAAAATGTTTGCACAACTCTGAGCCCGGTTTAAAAGTTTTGATGAATCGGCGCGAATGTAATTTTTTTATGTACTAAAAGATTGGATAGAAGCCAAACCAGAATCCCAATTGCAGACACGTTGTTTTGGGGTATTGCCCCTCGTCAGTGCAAAGTATGAGATCTGATTTGGCTAGGTGAGAGGCTTAAGAATGGGATCTAAGAGGTAAGGTTTCTCCTTGTGGAGAGTGACAAGCGAGGTCTGGCATGCCTGGTCAAATAAGCAATCCTTGTTTGGCTTTTATCCTAATTCATATTGCATGGCTCGTTAAAGGGTTGATACTGACCTGTAGGATTGTTACTTCCAATAGATGTCACTAAAGTTCAAGTCCTCTTCCTCTCTGAAGAGACAATTTGCAAATTTAATTTCCCAGAGGAGCATACAAGTCATTTAACTCTCCTCATGATGGCATAACAGGCCTAGCTTGTCACTCTCCACAAGGAGAAACCTTACCCCTTGGGAAAATAGCAAAATTTGAGAGTCCTCAGTGGCTGATACCTTTTAATGGCTAACTGAAAAGATGGTAATAAATAGCAAGTTTTCCAGACTACTCGGGTCTCATCATCAGGCTCTGTATGACACGAAATCTGAAAAGTCACATATTTGTATGCAACATGACACAGGAATAATGACATAAATAAGACAACTAGCGTGAAGCAGAAGGGGAGAAACAGTTGTGGCAATAAATATTGGAGCAGTTCATAGATAAGAAGTGTGAAAGTTTTTTTGTCCCCTGATTGAGGTCTGGTCCTGGGTTTTAATGCCTCCAAAACTTCTGAGAAGCACATTCCTTAATTGATGTTGTTACGCTCACGCCCGGACTGACTGGCGTGAGCATGGTTAGTGATCCCACTGGACCATGAACCGAGGAGTGCCTGGAGGGGCGTAACTAAGTATCAACTCGGTCCGACCAAGGTCGCACGGTGGCTCAGTCGACTCCGTGAACCAGGGAGGAACCGAGCAGAGGGACCAGGTGCTACTCCAGGTCAGACCCCGGTCACAGCTGTTGACCCACACCGGGGAATGCAGGAACGGGCAGACACGGCTGGTGTGTAGACAGGTGGGTACTGGCAGGCACAGCTGGTATGCAGACAGGTTGGTACTGACAGGCATGGCTGGTATGCAGACAGGCGGGTACTGGCAGGCACAGCTGGTAAGTAGACAGGCAGGTACTGGCAGGCATGGCTGGAATGCAGACTGGCAGATAGTGGCAGGTATGAACGCAGGCTGGATAGGGACCAGTACAGACTGGGATACAGGAACAGAGCCGCGGGTGTGGTGGACTAGCAGAGCAGAACCGCAGGCGCGGAGGACAAGCGGGGCAGAGCAGAGTGAAACCGCAGGTGCGGTGGACAAGCAGAGCAGAGCGAAACCGCAGATGCGGTGAACAAGCAAAACGAAACCGCAGATGCGGTGAATAAGCAGAGCAGAGCGAAACCGCAGGTGCGGTGAACAAGCAGAGCGGAGCAAAACCGCAGATGCAGTTTCGCTCTGCTCTGCTTGTTCACCGCATCTGCGGTTTTGCTCCGCTCTGCTTGTCCACTGCACCTGCAGTTTCGCTCTGCTCTGCTTGTTCACCGCAGGTGCAGTGGACAAGCAGAGCGGAGCGAAACCGCAGGTGCGGTGAACAAGCAGAGCGGAGCGAAACCGCAGGTGCAGTGGACAAGCAGAGCAGAACGAAACCGCAGGTGCGGTGGACAAGCAGAGCAGAGCAAAACCGCAGGTGCGGTGAACAAGCAGAGCTGAGCGAAACCGCAGGTGCGGTGGACAAGCAGAGCGGAGCGAAACCGCAGGTGCGCTGAACAAGCAGAGCAGAGCGAAACCGCAGGTGCGGTGAACAAGCAGAGTGAAACTGCATGTGCGGTGAACAAGCAGAGCAGAGCGAAATCGCAGGTGCAGTGAACAAGCAGAGCAGAGCGAAACTGCAGATGCGGTGGACAAGCAGAGCAAAACCACAGATGCGGTGGACAAGCAGAGCAGAGCAAAACCGCAGGTGCAGTGGACAAGCAGAGCAGAACAGAGCAGAAAGTGCAGGCAGACAGGACTGGGCTCTGTTCACATGGAACAGACTGGAAAATACAGGAAGATAGTTAGAACACAGGAGGTAGATACGGAGGCAGGGAAATGGGACAAGCAGAACCAGATACACACAAGGTACATACAATGAAGTAGCGAGTGGACACAAAACTCACAAACAGAAGTACAGAGACAACGAGTTGGAGTTAGGTGCAGCTTCAGACACTGCAGGAAAAGGGAAGGTTCGGACATAGAGTCAAACAAGTAACGGGCTAGGACACAGTTCAGACAGGAACTGAACCAGGAAGAAGATACAGGAATGAGCCTGGATATACAGCCCCCAGGGTGGCGGGAACAGACTAGAAGTCACAGATACAGGTAACAGACCTGGGTATACAGCCCCCAGGGTGGCAGAAACAGACAAGATACAGGACAGGACCTGGCAACTCAGTTGCAAGGAACACACTGAAGGAAAGTGTTGCTCAGGCACCTCCTATTGGGTGGAGGGGGTTTAAGTATCCTGTGACTTACAACAATAGGCTGGGGAGGCATTAGGAGTGGGCATACAGTAACTATAAGAATCAGGCAGTAACCGCGCCGCCACCCTAAGCAATCAGACAAGAGACACAGCAGGTACTGGAGCAAAGTGTGCAGCCTGGCCTGATAGGTAAGATGGCGGTCTTGCATGGTGGGAGGTGGTAAGCCATGCCAGCACGCCGCCAGGGATGTTACAGATGTAGAAAGACATAAATCCAAGTGACACATTCATTCCTGCTCTGAGAGTGTCAAAGGTTGTCACACATTTGTATTCCTAGACATTTGTCTCTCTGGGGTTTGAAGTTACATTTTAGTACCAGCAATTTCATGTCCATGATGCTGTGATCAGGGCTACAAAAATGTTTGGGCACAGGTAGATCTATTATTTTTTATTTTATTGTGTGATGATGAGAATTCATCCTTGTTCTAAATTTTTGTTCTATCTCCTCTTCATACAGACTCCCAGTCAAGACATTTGGTGTATATAATTAGCTACACTACATTATTAGTGGTGCAACTGAAAGTACTTGGGGTATTTTTTTAAGCAGTTTCAGTTTTGTTGTTTGGAAAATGAAGAAGAAAAGACTTTTTAACAAGCTTTTTTTTGGAGTTGCTAGCAATAGGTTTGTTGTTTTGAAAATGAAAAAGCTGTAGCTTTTTAATAAGCATTCCAAAAATGATCTCTTCTTTGAAAACAGCAATAGGTTTGCAGTTTGGAAAGTGATGAAGCAATGACTTTTTAAGAAGCCATCCAAAAATGATCTTTCTTTTTGGGATCAGCAACAGGTTTGCTTTTAAGAAAATGAAGAAGCAATGGCTTTTTGGAAAGCCATGCAAAAAATGATCCCTTTATCGGAGCAGATTCAGGTTTACTTACTCTGCACAGTGTAGACTTCCCGTCAGAAGTGCAATATATCTATAGAACACAATGCACAAGCATGACCCGGTACGGCCAATATGGTTTCTTAACTGATGGCTTACCTTCTCCCACCTTACCCCAAGGATCCCGTGATCCTGTCCCAAAAATAAAAACACTACAACCAGTTATTCTTTTGGATAATTTGGGCCACAGCGGCCATTTTATTAACAAACAACAATAACATTCAAATTAACAATAAAATAAATATAAATATGGAGGGAGGGTTCTTGAAGCTAAAAGATCTGGCTTTAAAATAAACTATAAGAAATCAACCGCCATGTTACCCTCAGCCGTGCCGCACCAGCTCAAGGGCACCAAACTTCCACAGTCCGTGAAAGACCAACCAACTAAAAGCTCCCAGGGTAAAACCCCGTCCAGAGCCCAGAGCCGACTGCCAGATCACCCCCCACTTAATTTAAACGACCTGGAATTTTCCCAATTCCTTCAACCGACAATTCGGTACCAACTCCAAGAACCCCACCCCCCGCCAACCACGAACAGCCCTGAAACCTTAGGCTCGTGAGTGCCCCAAAGCCACCAATGCCATTTCAATCCCCTCCTGTATTGCCATGGCCCAAAGATCGATACCGATTGCATTCAGATGAACACCGTCCTCCAACCAGAAATTACCAATCCCAGATTCCAACTCAAAGTGCCTAACACTGATCCCCCCATTCCTTGACACAAAACTGGACACGGCCATATTTAACTTAACTCATGCCCTATTTATACCTTTTACCAATCTGGCCACCCGCCATTTTTTCCTAGGCACTATATCTGACCAAACCGTCAGTACCCCCGGAAACGAAGTCCACAACCTCAAAAAATCAAAACATATAACCCGAATAAACTCTCTCACGGGCCTAGCCCCCAAATCGTTCCCTCCCATATGTACGACCAAAATATCAGGTGTTCTGTTTAATCTAGCCGCCTTGTGAAACTCCGACATAACCCGGCTCCATACCATCCCCCTAAAACCTAGCCAACGGATAATCACCTGTTCCCTCGGTAATACCTGCGGTATTTAACGCCGAACATACGTCAAATAACGATCCGAACTCCACCTGCCAATTCGCTTTATCACCTCTGCCCCCAAGCAGCGCCTATCAATCCTAAAAGAATGTGAACCATACACATCTGGGCTAAGGCCCAACTCCGGCACCCCCTTTTTAAGGACGGCTATAAACTGAAACCTGGACAGGAATGTCCCGTCACAGTGACATAAAAGTGGGCTTGCTCTCCCTGACCACACTTGCCAATATGCCTCCAAGCACCTTCTTGGACACATCAACGCCCCGTCCACTCTACCTAACACAATGCACTTACCTCTGCCCAACTGATCAGTCTTTGCACGTCTAATCCAAAAATCGATACCCCCGGTCCAGCAGCTCATGTCTTCAGCTAATAAACCTCCCGCCCTGTTCCTACTGGGGGCGACCAATTCACCTACTCTCATTGCCCCGAAAAAAGCTAAGGAAAAAGCTAACTTAAATAGTGCCACCTCGAAAGTAAAACTACAAATCCTTTCCAAAACAACACCTAACCTTTCCAACATACATACCAAACGAGACTGGCCTACGCTTATCCAAAATCCTGCTACCTTTACGAAAACCTCTAAGTGCCTGCTTAACTAAAAAGGATTTTGTAACATCACACAATCCCTGCAATTTAAAACCGAATGCAAGCCTGGCAATAAATTTACTGATTCTAGATGCCGACCACTCTAACTCTGCAGCCTTACCAACTAAAAACAAAACCGCCCGGGTTCTATCCTCATCACTCTCTACCGCCCCCCAATGGGACACCCAGCTTAGCCATACTCGCCACAATGCCTCGTAAGAAGACCAGGTCGAACTCGAAACTGAATCCTGGATCAATATTCCAGCTCGTCCGTAACCAGCAGCCGCAACTGCCAAGGGCATTCCACTCCTGCGACTTCTGCCTCTGGTACCAGAGCCCGAAAATGCTCCCACTGGAAACGAGACAAAGCATCCGCTATGGAATTTTGCACACCTGGCACATGGACCGCCGAAATCCACGCATTTAACTCCAAACACCGGAGTACCAGTTCCCTGACCAGCTTAATAACCGGAGGAGACGAAGCCAACAAGCTGTTAATCACCGCCACCACACCCATGTTACCGCAGTGAAACCTGACTCTCCAATTCAAGAAAAACTCACCCCAAATCGAAACCGCGACTACAATTGGGATTAATTCCAGAAGAGCAAGATTCTTTGCAAGACACCTCTCCTTCCACGAATCAGGCCATTTTCCCTTACAAAAGGCCCCGTAGCCAAAACCGCCAGCAGCGTCCGAGTAAATCTCGCAATCAAAGCTGTCCAAAAACTCCTGCTGAATCAATGACTTGCCATTGTAATTGACCAAAAAACGCTTCCACACCAACAAATCCTCTCTGTGCTCTCTATTCAAACGAATAAAATGATGCGATGCCCGCACACCTGCTGTTGCCCTTGACAACCTGCGACAAAATATTCTGCCCATAGGTATAATCCTACAGGCAAAGTTCAATCTCCCTAACAGCAACTGCAGCTCCTTCAATGTCACCTTGCGCAATTTACTGATTCGCTCGACCTCCTGCTGGAGCAATGACAATTTATCCTCGGGCAATCGACACTCCATTCTATCCGCATCAATCAGTATTCCCAAAAAACTCAATACAGTACAAGGACCTTCCATTTTTTCTTTTGCCAATGGAACACCAAAACGTTCTGCCACCCACACCATGGCTGCTAACAAATTATGACAAACCAAAGAGTCTGGAGGACCTATGAACAAAAGTCATCCAGGTAATGAATAACGGACTGCACACCTGCAACCTCTCTGACCACCCATTCCAGAAAAGTACTAAAAGTTTCAAACAATGAACATGAAATCGAACAACCCATAGGCAAACACCTATCCAGATAATAACCTTTGTTCCAAAAACAACCCAACAACGGAATACTAGCCGGGTGAACCGGGAATAACCTAAAAGCTGATTCAATGACGGTTTTAGCTAACAATGACCCAGGCCCATACCTGCGCACCTATGACACCGCCGTATCGAATGAAGTATATTCTACCGAACATAATTCTGGCGCGATCCCATCATTGACCGAAAAACCTTTCGGATACGACAAATGCTGTATCAAGCAAAATTTGTTCGGCTCCTTCTTAGGCACTACCCCTAAAGGAGAAATGATCACCCCTTCAACCGGCAGATTCTCAAATGGCCCAGCCATACAACCTAACTCGACTTCCTTTGACAACTTAGCACTGACCACCTCCGGATGCAACAAAGCAGACCTCAAATTTTTAACGGAGAAAGGAACTTTAAGATCAGGTGGCGGGATCCTGAAATCTTCCAGAAAACCATTACCAATAACCGCAGCCTTCAATTTATCTGGATATCTACTTAGAAAGGGGGCCATCTCTAGCAGATTCACTGGAGTCACCCCCTTGACCATTACCCACTGACAGCTTTCCTTTTCCTTTCCTGAAGCATTTGGAGGCCACGTGGGAGCTCCCATTGCAATGGGAACACACATGTTTAAACTTACAGCTGTTTCCGTATTTGCACTGGCCGTCATTAAATTGTCAGCACGTTCCCAACTTCTCTTTTCCTCCCTGTGCTCCCTGACTACCGCCCCCTTGTCCTGCCAGTTGACTCCCGCTCCCTCCGCTCCCATGAAAGGACTGCCCGTACCTAGCCGGGGCCATCACTTTCAACCAAAGGCCAATATCTTTCTGATCCCACTTGATCTCCGGCTACACTGCCTTCCTCTGCCTGAATTGCTCTTTATACCTCAGCCATGTCTGACCCCCGTAAGTACGATGTGCTTCCCCAATCACATCTAAGTAACAAAATAAACCCGAGCAATTCTCAGGAAACTTCTCCCCAATGACACTAGCTAATATAGCAAAAGCTTGAAGCCAATTTACAAAAGTCTGAGGGATCAAGCACCACCTGTGCTTCTCCTCCTCCTCCTTTTTGCTATCATCCTTCTTCCCTTTATCCAAATTAAACTTCTCCAAGGAAAGGAGTGAGAAAATTTCGACATATTCATCACGCCAAATTTTCTCTTTCACCTCTTTTTTTAAATGCGCCCCCAATGGCCCCTCAAAGCACACATACACCTCACCCTTAGCCCTGTCATCCAACTTCACCGTATCCCCTTTGTCCTTTTCCGTCTGAACAGACACTGATACATCCGTAGATGCTACCTCTGTGCCCGCCGCAGACCCGACTACACCATAACTAGACTGTGGCAACACATCCTGACCTGGTAACCAGGCTCCTACGGGGGATGCCCTTGACCCACCGGCTGTTCCACCCTCCATTCTTCACAAAATCTGTGACATACTGTTCTGGATATCCCTAATCCCCGCTACTCGACGACCCCGGGACCACCTAAAGTCCCCCTACCTTGTACTACAAACTGACCACTACCTTCCCCACGAAAATACGGCCCCTGCGGGCGACAAACCAGACATAGAGTCATACTTACGCAGCTGCGCAGGTGCTGTGTCCCCGCCAGCCGGAAATCCTGAGTCCTGACGATCCCTTCCTCCGTCACGGTCGCCGCTGGAATCCGATCCCTCAGAATCCGTTCGCTGCTCAAGCCCGTGCCCCTGGCCTCCATGTCACCAGGGGGGACCTGAACAGTCACGGATGAGGAAGCCGTGCTTCTCACCAAGGATCGCCTCCCGCTGGACCTCTTTGCACTCCTGGACGCACCTCTGGGCCTTCTCCGACTTCCAGACCCAGGCACCCGGGCCTGGTCCGCACTGCCGGGACGAACGCTGCTGGGCAACGCGGTGTCGCTGCCCGCCTCTTCCTCCGCCCCGTGTCCTCCAAATGAGCCAGGCAGCAGGGGTTCCCTGGCCTGCTGCCTGCCCGCTGATGCCTGCCGTCCTGAACTCTTGGTCCTCCTCCCAGCAGGCACCCCGACAGGAGCATCACCAGTGGTGCCTGCCGCCTTGTGTGCGCCTCCTCCGTCCCTCCTGGCCCCTCTCCTGCCATTTTGGCCCCCTCTGTGGTTCAAATCGGGCCGGCCCGGCCCGGCTGCAGCGCGCATGCGCCGGTCTGCTGGGGCCCGGACCCCTGGCACGGGCAGCGCTGTTCCCGCAGGCTGCACATTCGGTGCGGCCCTCACTTCCGGCGCGGCCCCGACTTCCGGGCGGGCTGCAATCCCTGCTGTGCTGCGCCAACAGGCCGGCTGGACAGATTCCTGCCAGGGCGAGCGCGGCGGGAAGGGACCGCGCCGTCACTCTCTCTCCCCGCAGGGTCCCCGGAGGGGCTCCGGAGCCTGCGTCTGCTGCTCGCTGATACCTCCGGCAACAGTTTCTCCGGGGGCCGGGTCCTCCTGCTCCTACTCCCCGCTCCTGACGGCGGATCCTAGTTCCCGGCTGCTCCAAGCAGAGCAGACAGCTGGGCCTGGAGCCATCCATCGCTGCATGACCGGGCGACATCTCTCAGCTGGACCACCACTCCATCTTCAGGTAATTCCTCGTCTGCTGCTCCTCCAGGGATGGCGGTTTTCCCGCATTTTTCCTTTTATATCCTCCTCTCCCACTGCCCGCCCCCCAAACTTCCCACTAGCCAATCCCCATAACTGCCACTTTTAAAATGGGAACCTCCAGGCCAATCCTGGTCATGGGGGGCTTCCCTCTAGCTGTGCCTGTCTCCAGCCCCCTCCTGGAGATGTGTGGTTGTCTGTCCGCAGTGGCAGTGCCAGCAACTACATAGAATAGAATATGATGAGATAGGAGATGTGTAAGGCCAGCACTGGTATTTCCGACAGCAGTACAGTATAGCTATAAGTGTATAAGCAGTTGTATTGGCAGTGGCAGCAGCACATTACAGAACATGATGGAATATGAAGGCACAGGATAGAATATTATTGGACAGGCCAGGAGATGACCAGCTGTGTAGGCCCAGCACTGGCAGCGGGAGAAAATGTGGTAAAGAAAGGTCATTTTGACATCTATTTTCTAACAAGTATGAAACTCACTCTAAACTAGAGCATTCTCTCATGCTAGAGTATTGCACTACTATTGTAACCTCTATAATCTTAAAAATAATCACTCTTTAACACAACCCTTTCCCCAACGTATTGAAGGACATTTTCGACTATTTAAACCTCCCTCAAATCACTAAGAAAGAGTTTGAAACTTTAAGCAAACGCTTTACCTTAATAGAAATACTTTGAAGTCATTAATTAAAGAATAATAAATCTCTACGCCCAGATTGGCTGACTAATGAATTTTTATTAGTCCATACATTAGCACAGTGGTCCCCAACCTTTTTTGCACCAGGGACCGGCTTGAAGCAAGATCATTTTTCCATGGCCCAGCAAGGAGGGGGTGGGGTGGGCGGGGCTTTGGTCATATGGGGGCGGGGTAATGGAGGGATTTGGAGTTTAGTGCATACTTATCATATAGTGTAGACCAGGTCCCCGCCAGGAGCTATGCCAGGAGCCCCACATAATGTGCTGTGCCAGGAGCCGCATCACTGAGGCCCCATCACGCCCTGCAGCAGGACAGGGCAGCTGTCCTGACAGCTGCTGTTCAGCTGCATTTACTTCATCCCAGGGGCGGACACAGACTGTAGTGGGCCCCTGTGCAAGAAATTTTGGGGGGCCCCCCCCGCCCTTCATAAGGCAACAAAGTTATGTAAACATAACCCCCCCATGTGCATCTCTCACCCCCCCATCTGCAGCTCACCCCCCGTGCATCTCTCATCCCCCCCCCGTGCATCTCTCATCCCCCTCCGTGCATCTCTCACCCCCCCCCGTGCATCTCTCATCCCCTCCGTGCATCTCTCACCCCCCCGTGCATCTCTCATCCACCCCCCGTGCATCTCTCATCCACCCCCCGTGCATCTCTCCTCTCCCCTCCCCCCATGTGCATCTTTCATCTGTCCCCTCCCCCCATGTGCATCTCTCATCTCTCCCCTCCCCCCCATGTGCATCTCTCATATCTCCCCTCCCCCCCATGTGCATCTCTCCCCTGCCCCCCATGTGCATCTCTCATCTCTCCCCTCCCCCCCATGTGCATCTCTCATCTCTCCCCTCCCCCCCATGTGCATCTCTCATCTCTCCCCTCCCCCCATGTGCATCTCTCATCTCTCCCCTCCCCCCCATGTGCATCTCTCATCTCTCCCCTCCCCCATGTGCATCTCTCATCTCTCCCCTCCCCCCATGTGCATCTCCCATTCCCCCCACTCCTAGATAATTGTATTTAAAAAAAAATAAAACTTGTTATACTTACCCCCATGCGATCCCTGCAGAACCCTGGCGCTCGTCCAAATCGCTGACACCAGGTTCTCCTGCCTTCCGGTCATGTGACGGCGCCGTCACATGACCGGAAGTCAGAGGAATTATGAGATGTCCTGGACCCGGCGCTTTGCATGGGGCCGGGGGCCCCATGAGGAGAGAGACGCACAAGAGGGGGGCTCCGAGGGGGCTCCTACCGGCCGGGCCCCATACTGGAGTCAGGGCAGTCATGCCCTGATGGCGGCCCTGCTGGAGGCTGGAGGGGCCCCCTCGGGGCCCCCGTTCAATGAACCGGCTGCACGGGCGGTAGTTCCGCCCCTGCTTCATCCTGCTTCAGGACCTGTGGTGACATCACAGTTATGTACCTTGATGTCATCACAGGTCCTCTACAGGTCTACCCTGCGGGAGTCTAGAATAGCGGGCAGCATCCACCCCACACAGTGTGCTCTGAGCCACCGCAGACCAGAGCACACTGTCAATGTTTAGTGATTGTCTGTGGCGGTGCCGCGGACCGGCTGAAAAACCCCAACGGCCCGGTCCTGGTCCGCGGACCGGCGGTTGGGGACCTCTGCATTAGCACACTGTCTACTTAAAGTCTGACAACCAAGAAGAGGTCAGATTGGACACCTCCACCTGGACACAACCCTCATTTGGATACATATATAGACTCCTTCAGACATGTGATAAAATCCACCATCCTAGACACAAACAGGAGACAAGCATCCAACATCAGTGCCCAGGAGAGAAAGGCCATACAATCTTTGAAAACCAACAAAGAAATCATCATTAAACCTGCTGACAAGGGCGGTGCAATAGTGATGATGAACACATCAGACTACCTGAAGGAAGCAAACAGACAACTGATGGACACACGCTACTACAAAAAATTGCAGTCTGAGCCTACACAGGACTATTACAAGGAACTAAACAAGTTGGTATCTTGTCTGCCTGATTAATCCATAAGACCTGATGACCTGATACCAGAGAGTCCAAGAATAGGGACATTCTATATGCTTCCCAAAATCCACAAATCTGATAATCCAGGAAGACCAATAATTTCATGTGTGGGCACCCTTACTGAGCAAGTTTATGGATGGCTAGAGTGTGTTCTTAAACCACTGGTAAAGATTACACCCAGCTACATTCAGGACACGTGGAGAAATACAAGAGAAAATATGCGATATAAAGGCCCACAATGTACTTCAAAGAGTAAAAAATGCAATCTTTATTAGTTATAGGTCGATAAAAGATCAATAAGGTTACATACGGAGTACAACACACAAAAGTTCATGTACAGGATTGAAAAAAGGGGTAACTCAAGCCCCAGCATAAAAGGCCCCACAAAAAATAGTGAAGGTTCATTTACTGAAACATGGTCTTCAATTTTGAAAAAACGGACATAAAAAGCAATGTATATAAGACCAGTTAGAGACAAAGTACAAGTACATAGATAGTAGACTAGTCAGCCCAACTAGCTATCATGTATAATAATATATATAAAGCCAATATAGGCAATCACACAACAATATCTTCATGTAATTTTTATGAGAAATTTTAGCGCATAAATTGGCCAATTCATGTGTACCTGATAGCCGCGGTAAGGCGTTTCTCGATGTCAGGACCTAACAATGTGAATACCTCTCTAAGAGACCTCCGTCTGCTTATGTGTGGGAAAGTCAGATCCTGATGCAAAAATGTTTTCATTTATTTCTATTTTTTACAGCAGTTATGCTATTCATATTTCATACTTCATATTTACATACTCAGTATTACAGTGTGCTACGTTATTTGTTCATTGTATATGGAGGTAGCTCCTCTTAGTAGGCACCTGTTCACACCTATTTCTTGTAGTGGAAGTGCCGTCATTTTCTTTGTTACTAGATTTAGCGTTGACTGAGCACTCCACCCCCACCCCCATGCCGCAGGTGGTTTTAAATGCATCAGGATCTGTCTTTCCCACACATAAGCAGACGGCGGTCTCTTAGAGAGGTATTCACATTGTTAGGTCCTGACATCGAGAAACACCTTACCGTGGCTGTCAGGTACACATGAATTGGCCAATTTATGCGCTAAGATTTCTCATTTATTTCTACAGCAGCAATGCTATTCATATTTCATACTTCATATTTACATGCGCTAAAAATTTTTCAAAATTTTTTTTCATTTATTTCTATTTTTACAGCAGTTATGCTATTCATATTTCATACTTCATATTTACATACTCAGTATTACAGTGTGCTACGTTATTCGTTCATTGTATATGGAGGTAGCTCCTCTTAGTAGGCACCTGTTCACACCTATTTCTTGAAGTGGAAGTGCCGTCATTTTCTTTGTTACTCCCATATACAGTGGTGTGAAAAAATGTTTGCCCCCTTCCTGATTTCTTATTCTTTTGCATGTTTGTCACTCATAAATGTGTGAGATCGCAAAACAAATTTATATATAAGAGAAAGATAACACAAGTAAACACAGAATGCAGTTTTTAAATTAAGGTTTTTATTATTAAGGGAAAAATAAATCAAACCTATAGCACTGTGTGAAAGAGTGGTTGCTTCCTAAATCTAATAACTGGTTGGGCCACCCTTAACAGCAACAACTGCAATAAAGCATTTGCGATAGCTGGCAATTAGTTTTTTACAACGTTCAGGAGGAATTTTGGCCCACTCATCTTTGCAAAATTGTTGTAATTCAGCCACATTGGAGGATTTCCGAGCATGAACCGCCTTTTTAAGGCATCTCAATCAAATTAAGGTCAGGACTTTGACTAGGCCACTCCAAAGTCTTAATTTTGTTTTTCTTAAGCCATTCAGAGGTGGACTTGCTGGTGTGTTTTGAATCATTGTCCTGCTACATAACCCAAGTACGCTTCAACTTGAGGTCACGAACAGATGGCTGGACATTCTCCTTCAGGATTTTGTGGTAGACAGCAGAATTCATGGTTCCATTTACCACAACAAGTCTTCCAGGTCCTGAAGCAGCAAAACCGCCTCAGACCATTACACTACCACCACCATATTTTACTGTTGGCATGATGTTCCTTTTCTGAAATGCTGTGTTACTTCTATGCCAGATGTAATGGGACATACACCTTCCAAACAGTTAAACTTTTGTCTAGTCAGTCCACAGAATATTCTCCCAAAAGTCTTGGCGATCATCAAGATGTTTTATGGCAAAACTGAGAAGAGCCTTTATGTTCTTTTTGCTCAGCAGGTGTTTTTGTCTTGGAACTCTACCATGAATGCCATTTTTGCCCAGTCTCTTTCTTATGGTGGAGTCATGAACACTGACCTTAACTGAGGCAAGTAAGGGATGCAATGCTTTGGATGTTGTTGTGGGGTCTTTTGTGGTAATTTTGGTCAACTGGCCACTCCTGGGAAGGTTCACCACTGTTCCATGTTTTGGCCATGTGTGTACAATGGCTCTCACTGTAGTTTGCTGGAGTTACAAAGCATTAGAAATGGCTTTATAACCTTTTCCAGACTGATAGATTTTAATTACTTTGTTTCTCATTTGTTCCTGAATTTCTTTGGATCGCAGCATGATGTATAGCTTTTGAGGATCGTTTGGTCTTACTTCACTTTGTCAGGCAGGCAGGTCCTATTTAAGTGATTTCTTGATTGAGAACAGGCGTGTCAGTAGTCAAGCCTGTGTGTGGCTAGGGAAATTGAACTCAGCTTCCCAAAGATGTGATAAACCACAGTTAATTTATGTTTTAAGGGGTGGGGGGGTGCAATCACTTTTTCACACAGGGCCCTGTAGGTTTGGATTTATTTTTTGCTTAATAATAAAGACTTTAATTTAAAAATTGCATTCTGTGTTTACCTGTGTTATCTTTGTCTAATATTTACATTTGTTTTGTGATCTGAAACATTTAAGTCTGACAAACATGCAAAAGAATAAGAAATCAGGAAGGGGGCAAAGAGTTTTTCACACCACTGTAATAAAAGGACTCAGAAGTGGAAAAGATGGCCAATCATGTTGAATTATTTGTTAACATTTTTACAGCCGTATCTTCTCCAAAAGAATCACTCCAACCAATTTCATTAAAATCTATACAGTATTTAGGAAAATATGTCCCAAATGCTTAACCTTGGAGAATACCAACTCTACCTACAAGCAAAATTCACTTTTAAATTGGTGTAAGACTCGTTTGAATAGTTAGGTATTCACTTCACATATCGAATTCCTAAGTTATTTGATAAAAAGCCTACATGCCACAATTAAATGAAGTATGAAAATACATACATATTGTAATTGCAAAGCACAAGTTTTATCATAGCTAGTAAGAATAGCAACCTTTAAATAACTATTAAATAGTGATGAGCGAGCACTAAAATGCTCGGGTACTCATTGCTAGGGTCGAACAAATTGGAATACTTGGGTGCACGACCCGAGCAACAAACCCAATGTAAGTCTATGGGAAACATGAGCATTTTTCAGGCAGCTCCCCCCGGCGGTCTGCAGAGGGCCTAAAAATTGCCCAAATCGATGGGAACAGTGCTCAAATGACATGGGAACAGCATGTGGAAGACCCCTGGTAGCATTTCTGACTCCCAGGTCACTGTTGTCAACAACGTTGTCAGAGGTATTAAGCCACTTTTACGGACTCACAATAAAACATACAAAAACGAAACCAAAATGGATTTTCCTGTGAAATATGTTAGGGAACATCCTTTCCAGGGTAATGACTTGTATATAAGGCAAAATAAATAACCAAAACCAAAAATACTCACACCTTTGGCTATGCTCACACGTAGCGTTTTTGATGCGTTTTTGCACTTTTGCATTGCTTTCATCAAAGACAAATGCATTCACTGGGAAATGTCATTTTAACATTTTACAACCTTATCTGGCCATGTGGTGTGTGACGCATCATCAGACACATGCATACAGTGCTGAAAAGACATGGGAACAGCATTGGGAAGACCTCTGGAAGCATTTATGACTCCCAGGTCACTGCCTAAAAGTGTACCCATCATAAGTGATCCTTGGCGCATGCAAAGATGCCTCCTGCCATGCACCTGTCGTTGCAGACTTGCAACAATCACCATCCACGTCCTTGTCCCAGTGCAGCGTTCAGTTGTCCCTACCCCATTCCTTGGAATGCAAGCGCAAGTATGCAGCCAGCCACCCACCCTCCCACAGGCTGCAATATTATACTGCCAAATTTTGACAGCTGCTTTCACTTGAAATGTGGCCTTTTAGGCTAGTGGTGACGGAAGCTGTCCACAATCTTATGGCGGCGGCGAGTGGGTATCCATACTCGGTCCCCAGCCACCACTATTTTTCCCGGTATCGTCTCCGCCTTCCACAAGCACAGATCCCACAACAATACCTGTGCCCTCCCCAGTGCACTTACTGGAAAGGACCGTCTAACCTCAAACACGTGGACAGGTGAATGTGGCCAGGGACAGTACGAAGCCAGTCCACTACTTTTTTTGCTGAGTTGTATTTCACCACAGCCATATTCTTTAGCTTGGTGAAAGGACTTGGGAAACCATATCTACCCAGCTGTCATTTCTCCCAGGAAGTCCTCTAAAGCTGCTTTCACTTGAAATGTGGCCTTTTAGGCTCGTGGAGGCTGAAGCTTTTCATAACCTCATGCCGGCGGCGGCCGGGTGCCCATACTCGGTCCCCAGCCGCCACTATTTCTCCCGGTATCGTCTCCGCCTTTCACAAGCACGGGTCCCACAACATTACCTGTGCCCTCCCCAGTGCACTTACTGGGAAGGACCGCCTACCCACAAACACGTGGACAGGTGAAAGTGGCCAGGGACGGTACGGAGCCAGTCCACAGTTTTTTTTGCTGAGAGTTGTATTTAGCTCGGTGAAAGGACTGGCATAGAGGGAAACCGTATCTACTCTGGGTGTCATTCATCCCAGGAAGTCCTCTAATGCAGCTTGTTGCAGAAGCAATGGCAGCCCGTCCAACATCAACTCGCACTTGTCGATGGTGCTTTCACAAACACACATCTTTCTTTGTGCATTTAATTTCATGACTACAGAGTTAGACAATGGCCTGATCTGCAATGCGGTTTGAGAAATAACATGGATAAGCACATCCGATCCACATTAAAAAAGCAGCCATAGAGTGTCCGGGAACCTTTCCACACACTTTTCTTAGGCAGGACTGCTTCTCGGCAGGGTTGGACTGTCCCACCAGAGAATCTTCTGGTGTGCCTTGGCTTCTACCTCAGGAGAGTTCATGATATCACTAACTTTGCAGCTGCTATGGGAATCTTGAGCGGAGGAGAAAGGTGAAGCCTCAGAATCAAATCCTCGGATGGCACAATGTTTTTCAATCTGAAACAGCTTCTCAGTGGAAGTTGTATTTCACCACAGCTATATTCTTTAGCTCGGTGAAAGGACTGGCATAGAGGGAAACCGTATCTACTCTGGCTGTCATTTCTCCGTCACCAGGTTCCTCCCATTGTCACACCTGAACATGCCTGGCTGTATATTCAGCGATGAGAGCCACAGATCAGGCTGCTGTGTTATAGCTTTCAACAACTCTGCAGCGCTGGGCGGTTTGTCACCTAAGCATTAAGCATGTTATCTTCAGCACAGCCTGTTGCCACTTGGCCAAGGCAGTGCTGCAGTGCTGTCAGCTTGTGACTAATGTGGTCATTTCGGAGATGGAGGAGGAGGAGGTGCAGGAGCTGAACAATGTGATTACACTGATGTTAAATTGGTGACGTTGTTTTTAATACTAAAGAAAGATCCTATTGTTTGGGGTTTTTACGTTATTTTTTAAGACAAATGCATTCACCGGGAAATGTCATTTTAACATTTTACAACCTTATCTGGCAATGTGGTCTGTGACACATTATCAGACACATCCTGTTTTATTTATGATGGAGGGACTCTGAAAGTCATAAAGCCTATTTTTATAGGGCCATCATACGGCCCTTACTATTCTTAAAAGGCCTGCAGTCGGCCCTCTCTATTGTTAGAGAGCCATCAGCCGGCTATGTTTTGTTGTTCCCATTATTAACAAGTGGGTCTCCTATACTGTTATTGCGTATCCAGTGACTGCAAGGGCTGCCAAAAATTCGAACGCAACCCAATACCCCTTTGAAGAGACATAGAGGAGGGTCTCCGTAAAAAAATGTTCCGATTATAAAGGAGCGGGTCTCCTATAGTGGTAACGCCCATGCTGTGACTGCAAGGGCTGCCAAAATTTGGGAAAAACCCCACTAAGATTTTAAAGACACATAGAGCAGGGCCACAGTAACAAGTACGACATGTTCCCATTAGAAAGGAGAGAGTCTGCTATACAGTTATAGGGTATGCAGTGAGTCCAACGGGTGACCAATTTTAGGAAAAACCCCACTAAGAATTTAAAGACACATAGAGCAGTGCCATAGTAACAAGTACGTCATGTACCCATCAGAAAGCAGAGGATCTGCTATACAGTTATAAGGTATGCAGTGAGTCCAAAGGCTGACCAATTTTAGGAAAAACCCCACTAAGAATTTAAAGACATATAGAGCAGGGCCACAGTAACGACAAATTCCCATTAGAAAGTAAAGAGTCTGCTATACAATTATAGGGTATGCAGTGAGTCCAACGGCTGACCAATTTTAGGAAAAACCTGACTAAGAATTTAAAGACACATAGAGCAGGGCCACAGTAACAACAAATTCCCATTAGAAAGGAGAGAGTCTGCTATAAAGTTATAGGGTATGCAGTGAGTCCAAAGGCTGACCAATTTTAGGAAAAACCCCACTAAGACTTTAAAGACACATAGCGCAGGGCCACAGTAACAAGGTACGTGTTAGAACCCTCCTGTTAGTTTTTTCTATCTTGTGTTTTGCTGTCACGTCACCATCTGCCTTTATATTCCAGCTCCGCCCTTCTGGCTGTGCTGGGCTTCAGTGTTCTACGGTCTCTCTAGCCTGGTGCTTCTGTGCCTTTCTTTGTCCAGTTCGCTTGGTCCTCTGGGACCTCTAGTACTTTTTGTCAGTTTATTTTTTTGTGTTCTGCAACAACTTCTGTTTAGGAGGTGTCCCTTTTTGTCCCAGTCCTTAGTTCTTTTAGGGACCCCTTCCCTTAATTCTATAGGTCTTCGTTCAGACTAGCCGAGGACTAAGGTGGGTCTGTTCACTAGGAACAGGCAGCCCGCTACATCGTAGGGATTCAGCTTGGTCTTACTGTAGGGACAGCTTTCCCCTATCTTTCCTTAGTACATGTTGCAGATTATAACAGTAAGTCCAGCCCAAAAAACTTAAAGGAAAGAAATTTGGGGATCAGTATGGTTTCCATCCAGGATTTGGCTCAGAGATTTAATCCATCCAGGATACAAAAAGCTGTCTCAGAGATTTAACCTGTCAGTTTCCACTGTGAGGAACATAGTAAGGAAATGGAAGAACACAGGGACAGTTCTTGTTAAGGCCAGAAGTGGCAGGCCAAGAAAAACATCAGAAAGGCAGAGAAGAAGAATGGTGAGATCAGTCAAGGACAATCCTCAGACCACCTCCAGAGAGCTGCAGCTTCAACTTGCTGCAGATGGTGTCACTGTGCATCGGTCAACTATACAACGCACTTTGCACAAGGAGAAGCTGTATGGGAGAGTGATGCGAAAGAAGCCGTTTCTGCAAGCACGCCACAAACAGAGTCGGCTGAGGTATGCAAAAGCACATTTGGAGAAGCCAATTTCTTTTTGGAAGAAGGTCCTGTGGACTGATGAAACCAAGATTGAGCTGTTTGGTCATACAAAAAGGCGTTATGGATGGCAGCAAAAAAACACAGCATTCCAAGAAAAACACTTGCTACCCACAGTAAAATTTGGTGGAGGTTCCATCATTCTTTGGGGCTGTGTGGCCAATGCCGGCACCGGGAATCTTGTTAAAGTTGAGGGACGCATGGATTCCACTCAGTATCAGCAGATTCTTGACAATAATGTTCAAGAATCAGTGATAAAGTTGAAGTTACGCAGGGGATGGATCTTTCAGCAAGACAATGATCCAAAACACCGCTCCAAAT
The DNA here is from genome assembly GCF_046119375.1 of Phyllobates terribilis. Taxonomy (NCBI): domain Eukaryota; kingdom Metazoa; phylum Chordata; class Amphibia; order Anura; family Dendrobatidae; genus Phyllobates; species Phyllobates terribilis. Next base: position 21,245,075 of record NW_027362761.1, on the reverse strand, counting down.
CTACTCAGGCATTCATGCAGAGGAACAATTACAATGTTCTGGAATGGCCATCCCAGTTCCCAGACCTGAATATCATTGAACATCTGTGGGATCATTTGAAGAGGGCTGTCCATGCTCGGCGACCATCAAACTTTACTGAACTGGAATTGTTTTGTAAAGAGGAATGGTCAAAAATACCTTCATCCAGGATCCAGGAACTCATTAAAAGCTACAGGAAGCGACTAGAGGCTGTTATTTTTGCAAAAGGAGGATCTACTAAATATTAATGTCACTTTTCTGGTGAGGTGCCCATACTTATGCACCTGTCAAATTTTGTTTGAATGCAGATTGCACATTTTCTGTTAGTACAATAAACCTCATTTCAAGGCAGAAACATTACTGTGTCCAACAGTTATTACATATATCAAACTGAAATAGCTGTTCCAAAAACACCAATTTTTATAAAACATTAAGCTTAAGATTAATAGGGGTGCCCAAACTTTTTCATATAACTGTATATCCCTGGTACTAAGAATGTTAAAGCCGATGCTTTATCTCACAGCTTCTCTCCTACGGTCGGTGCTGAGGAGGAGGAGAGCATTTTACAGAAAGGAGTTGTGGTGGCGGCTTTGGACTCCGTTTTGGAGAATGGAATTCTGAATGCTCAAGATGATGCTCCATCTAACACTCCCCATGGGGGAGGTTGTTCATGCCTAGAGCCTTTAGGAGAGATTTGTTTGCGGAGTGTCATGAGTCTCGGATGGCAGGTCATCCAGGAGTTTCGGAGACTAAGAGACTTATCAGTCGCAGTTTTTGGTGGCCTGGATGGCAGAAGGAAGTCATCAAGTGGGTGCGTCAGTGTACTGTGTGTGCTAGGTCAAAGGCTTCACATACTCCTGCTGCGGGGTTGCTTTGCCCTCTGGAGGTTCCTAGTGCGCCTTGGACACATCTCACTATGGATTTTATTACTGATCTTCCTGTGTCCGAGGGTTTTACTGTCATCTGGGTGGTCATGGACCGTTTTAGTAAGATGTGTCATTTGGTTCCATTCATTAAGTTGCCCTGCGCCAAGACACTCGCTAAGGCGTTTGTTAAAGAGATTGTCAAGCTCCATGGCGTTCCCACGGATATTGTTTCTGATAGAGGACCTCAGTTTGTGGCTCGCTTTTGGCGTGCTTTTTGTGACAGGCTGGGAGTCCATTTGTCATTCTCGTCTGGTTATCATCCTGAGTCGAATGGACAGACTGAAAGAAAGAACCAGGATGTTGAACAGTTTTTGCGTTGTTTTGTGGCGGACAATCAAGAGGTGTGGTCTGAGTTTCTGCCTCTCGCAGAATTTGCTCTTAACAATCATACATCCTCCTCTGCTGGGTGTTCTCCTTTTTTTTCTTGTACTGGGAGACATCCGTCTTTTGGTTCATTCTCCAAATTGGGGTCGGCGGTGCCGGAGGAGGAGAATTTTTCTGGTGATTTGGAGAGAGTTTGGACTAATGTACGTTGCAACCTTCAAGAGGCTAACAAGAAGTCCAAGAAGTATTTTGACAGGAAAAGTAAAGAGGTTTTGTTTACTGTGGGTGACATGGTTTGGTTGTCCTCGAAGAACCTGCGGTTGAGGATTTCCTCTAAAAAACTGGGTCCTTAGTTTGTGGGTCCATTTAAAGTGCTTCAGGTTGTTAACCTGTCTGCTGTTAGGTTGTATGTCCCTACTTCCTGGAAGATTAATCCTGTGTTTCATGTTTCCTTGTTGAAAAAGGCTGATTTATCTGATAGGGATGCCACTGTCACAGTTCCTCCTGTGGTGGAAGACGGCGAATTTGAAATTTCGCGTATCTTGAATTCTAGATGGCATAGAGGGAGATTACAGTATCTTGTCTCCAGGAAGGGTTTCGGTCCCGAAGACAATTCCTGGGTAAAGACGGATGATGTCTCTGCTCCTAGGCTTGTTAAAGCTTTCCACAGAAGGTTTCCGGATAGGCCTGGGCCTGGAGGATCCGGAGGATCCTCATAAAAGAGGGGATACTGTTAGAATCCTCCTGTTAGTTTTTTCTAACTTGTGTTTTGCGGTCACGTGACCATCTGCCTATATATTCCAGCTCCGCCCTTCTGGCTGTGCTGGACTTCAGTGTTCTACTGTCTCTCTAGCCTGGTACTTCTGTGCCTTTCTTTGTCAAGTTTGCTTGGTCCTCTGGGACCTCTAGTACTTTTTGTCAGTTTGTCTTTTTGTGTTCTGCAACAACTTCTGTTTAGGAGGTGTCCCTTTTTGTCCCAGTCCTTAGTTCTTTTAGGGACCCCTCCCCTTAATTCTATAGGTCTTCGTTCAGACTAGCCGAGAACTAAGGCGGGTCTGTTCACTAGGAACAGGCAGCCTGCCACATCGTAGGGATTCAGCTTAGTCTCACTGTAGGGACAGCTTTCCCCTATCTTTCCTTAGTACATGTTGCAGATCATAACAGTACGACATGTTCACATTAGAAAGGCTATACAGTTATAGGGTATGCAGTGAGTCCAACGGCTGACCAATTTTAGGAAAAACCCTGCTAAGAATTTAAAGACACATAGAGCAGGGCCACAGTAACGACAAATTCCCATTAGAAAGGAGAGAGTCCGTTATACAGTTATAGGGTATGCAGTGAGTCCAACGACTGACTAATTTTAGGAAAAACCCCACTAAAACTTTAAAGACACATAGAGCAGGGCCACAGTAACGACAAATTCTCATTAGAATGGAGAGGGTCTCCCATAGTGTTGGCCTATGCAATGAATGCAAGGGCTGCCAAAAATTTAGGGGCACTCCAATGCCCTTTGGATGAGACTTAGAGGGCCTCATAAAAAATGTTCCCATTAGAAAGGAGCGGGTCTCCTATACTTGTAATGCCCATGCACTAAGTGTATGGGCTGACAAACATTTACCTCTGGGGGGGTATACATGAGCATACTGTAAAATTATTATTTTTTTTACGGGCATCATAAACACCCTTTAAAAAAATTATGTGGGTGTTGCATCATGGACCACGGTCACCCTTGTGATATGGGGGTGGAGGATGAGGAGAAGGAGGAGGACAAGAGCAAATAGCCAAAATCAGGAAGCGTATACCCATGTGTGGGTGTGAAGAAGTACATGGGAATACACCTCCCAAAAAAAGACACTGGATTTGAGTTTATGTTACGCTGCTATCATTCGGTAGTGTTGACAAGTCTGGCCCAATCCAGCCCTTATTCATTTTTTTAAGAGTCAGCCTGTCAGCATTTTTAGTTGAGAGGTGGATGCGCTTAGCAGTTATAATTCCACCAGCGGCACTAAAAACCCGCTCTGATAAAACGCTAGCGGCAGGGCAGGCCAGGACCTCCAAGGCATAGAGAGCCAGTTCATTCCACATATCCAGCTTGTATACCCAATAATTAAAAGGCACAGAGGAATCATGGAGGACGTTGGTACGGTCGGCAAGGTACTCTTTCAGCATCTTCCCAAACTTTGCACTCCTTGTGAGAGTACCCCGCACTTCAGGGCCTGTACGATGGGAGGGTCTGAGAAAACTGTCCCAGAACTTTGACAGTGTCCCCCTGCCTCTGCTGGATTGTATTAGTATCTGTCTCGCCTGTACTCCTTAGTTGTCCAATGAACTGTGAACTCTGCCGCCAGCGTTTTCAGATGGGAATTTTTTTAATAGTTTCACAACAAGGGCCTTCTGGTACTGCACCCATTCTTGTAGACATGTCCGCCTCAGGAATAAGAGATGTAAAGTTCTCCTTGTAGCGTGGGTCTAGAAGTGTCACCAACCAGTAATGACTGTCACCCAAAATTTTGAGAATGCGAGGGTCATGGGAAAGGCAGTGTAACATAAACTCAGCCATGTGTGCCAGACTGCTAACAGGCAAGACTTCCGTGTCCTCACCAAGAGGATGACTGACCATGCTCTCCTCATCCTCCCCTCTGTCCTCTGGCCATCCACGCTGAACAAACGGTATGACAGTTGTGCAGGTAGTACCGTCTATAGCGCATGAAACTAGCTCCTGTCCTTCCTCCTCCTCCTCCTCTTCCTCATTGGCACCCAATCCACGTTGGGATGAGATGAGGCTGGGCTGTGTGTAATCACCCTGTATGGTTCCTTGCTCCATCTCATCGTGCTCCACAATGCATCCTCTTTGATGGTGAGCAGAGAGTGTTTCAGAAGACAGAGAAGCGGGATGGTGATGCTAATTATGGCGTCATCGCCGCTCACCATCTTGGTGGAATCCTCAAAGTTTTGGAGGATGGTACATATGTCTGACATCCTGAGGTCTTATGTGTGGAGTCTGAACTGAATACCGACGGCCTTGTTGATGCTGGTACTCAACAACTGCCCTCTTCTGCTCACAAATCCTTCCCAACATCTGCAGTGTAGAGTTCCAATGCGTGGGGACATCACATACCAGTCTGTGAGCCGGAAGCTGCAAACGCTGCTGAAACACGGCAAGGGCGGAGGAAGCTGTAGTTGACTTTCTAAAATGGGCACACACAGGTGTACTTTAACAAGCAGATCCGGCAGCTCCAGGTAGAATTTGAGAAACCTCTGAACCACGAGGTTAAGCACATGGGCCAGGCATGGTACATGTGTGAGCTCGCCTCACCTTAGAGCCGCCACCAGGTTCCGGCAATTGTCACACACGACCATACCTGGTTGTAGGTTCAGCGGTGTGAGCCACAGATCTGCCTGATCTTTCAGAGCTGTAAACAACTCTTCAGCATTGTGTGGTTTGTCGCCTAAGCATATTAGCTTCAGCACAGCCTGTTGCCGCTTGGTCGAGGCAGTGCTGCAGTGCTTCCAGCTTTTGACTGATGTGGTCATTTCGGAGATGGAGGCTGAAGAGGAGGAGGATGAGGTTCAGGAGCTGTAGACTGTGGGGGCAACCCTGATTGACATAGGGCACGCAATCCTCGGCGTCGGGGGGACGTGTTCCATCCCAAGGTCAGTCTGAGTTCCGGCCTCCACTATGTTAACCCAGTGTACCGTCAGCGAGATGTATCGTCCCTGCCCACAAGCACTTGTCTACATGTCCGTGGTTAGGTGGACTTTCCCGGTAACTGCGTTTTTGAGGGCACGACTAATGTTTTGGGACACGTGCTTGTGTAATGTGCGGACGGCACACCGCGATAAATAGTGGCGGCTGGGGACGGAATGCTTCCTTCTCCACGAGCCTAAAAGGCAACATTTCGAGCGCAAGCAGTCGTGAAATGTAGGAATTTAGTAGTGTGGCCTGTGGGGCGTTGGCTGCGTATTTGCACTTTCTTTCCAAGGACTGGGGTATGGACAACTGAACGCTGCGCTTGGACAAGGACATGGACGTGCTTCCTGATGCTGCTACTCGAGAGTGTGCAACGACAGGTGCAGGGCAGAAGGCGTCTTCGCATGCACCATGGACAGGGGATTGGCTTGCATGCACAACAGCGGAAGAAGCAATGGTGCCACCTGAAGACACTGTTCCTGGACCCTGAGGTTCGGCCCACAAAGTCGAGTGCTTTGCTGCCATGTGCCTGATCATGCTGGTGGTGGTCAGGCTGGTCATTTTGCCACCCCTGCTGATGCTGGCCTGGCAGGTGGTGCAAATGGCCTTTTTGGGGTTATCGGCAGAGTCTTTAAAAAACAACCATACTCGGGAAGACCTAACAGTTGTACTGGCAACTTCTTTCGTGTTGGTGTTACGGGGAACGGTTGCCTGCCTTCTTTCTGCGGCCACCGCACTGCTTCTTCCTGCCAGTTGGGGTGCTCTGCCTCCCTCCCCCTGTGTGCTGCTGTCCTCGCTCTGCATGTCCTCCTGCCAGGTTGGGTCAGTTACTATATCATCCACCACCTCGTCTTCCACTTCCGCACTCTGGTCCTCCTTCTGACTTTCTGGCAATTGTGTCTCATCATCGTCCACCTCTTGGGACACTTTCCCACCGTCGCCTTCGTGTGACCGTGGCTGCTTAAATATTTGGGCATCGCTACATGCGATCTCCTCTTGCCCCGCTTCAAGTGGACCGGGTGAGAGGCCCGAATCTATAAATGGGAAAGTAAACAGCTCTTCAGAGTGTCCAAGTGTGAAATCAGTTGTCTCTGGGCACTCAGCATGGTGGGAGGAAGGAGGTTCAGGGTGAGGAATATGCGGTCCAGACTCACAGCCACTGAGACTTGACCGTGTGGAAGACAAGGTGGTGGTGGTGGTGGCTAAGTGACTGGAAGCATTATCTGCTATCCAACCAATAACCTTTTGACACTGCTCTTTGTTCAATAGTGGTGTTCTGCGGTCCCCTATTAATTCCAGCAGGAAGGTCGAGCGAGAAGATGTGGGTGTTTGTTGTGGCACAATTTCAGCTTGCCCACGGCCTCGGCCTCTGCATGCACCATCATCACCATCTCGTCCAGTTCCCCGTCCCTTGCCACGTGCTTTACCCATCTTAAATGGAGGACAATATCTTCCACGCTCACAACAAATGACTGAATTTGGAGTGAACTTATATGTGATCCGTGTGACGGACAAACCACAGTTTTAAATACCTGACCTGTAGGTAACTATTTTAAACAGCAAACTGGTGTCAATTGCTTCACTGACACACTGAAACAAATTTGTAATGGAGGCCAGAAATGGCAGTATTTTCTGAAAACATATGTGATCCATGTGACGCGGAAAACACAGTTTTACATTCCTGGCCTGTAGGTAACTGTTTTGAACAGCAAACCGGTGTCAAAAACTTTGCTGACACACTGAAATGTTTATTTAATGGAGGCCAGAAATGGCAGTATTTTCTAAAAACGTATATGTGATCCGTGTGACGCAGAAAACACAGTTTTAAATACCTGGCCTGTAGATAACTATTTTGAACAGCAATCCGGTGTCAATTGTTTCACTGACACTGCAACAAATTTTTAATGAAGATCCGAAATGGCAGTATTTTCTGAAAACGTATATGTGATCCGTGTGACGCAGAATACACAGTTTTAAATACCTGGCCTGTAGGTAACTATTTTGAACAGCAAACCGGTGTCAAAAACTTTGCTGACACACTGAAAATTTTTTTAATGGAGCCCAGTTTTAAGTAGCTGGATTTTTAGTGCTGTAATATGGAAAGGACCTGGCTGTATTCTGCAGTGCCAACAGGCAAATGGCGCAGAAAAACGAGGTCCTCTGGATTGCTTTTTAAGCAAATAATGAGGATTAATATCCCCAAAAAATTATTCCTGGCCCCTGAGACCTGGGCCTTTGTCTAGAAATATCTAACAGCAGCAGGAGATAGAACTGGAATGGAGCCTCTTGTGCTATGTGCACTGCAGTCTGCTATATACCCTGCCTGCCTATATACACTGCCTGATATCTCTGCAGATGGATTAGTCCTCAGAAGGACTGTTTTTTTTAGATGGATATGTGTCTCTAATATAGTCTGTACACCTACACTAACTAGAAACAAGCGATTCTCTCCCTAGCTCAGCAGCAGCACTCCCTACACTGTCTGGTTCCGAAGTGACTGTCACAAGCATGGCGGCGCCAGGTCTGATATAGACCCGATGATGATATGCAGCCAGCCAATCACTGTAATGCCACAACTAACATGGCTGCGGCATTACAGTGAGTGGCAGGCGATCCCTGCATGTTCATTGGCTCTCTAAAGAGAGCCAAACATGCAGGGAGGAGACCCGAGCTCCAGCCGAGCAACTCCCGAAATACTCGGCAAGCTCCGAGCATGTCGAGCAGTGAGATGCTCGGGCGAGCACCGAGCAGTAGCGAACATGCTCGCTCATCACTACTATTAAATGCTAAATATTTCTGAAGTGTTCCTATCTATTTTCCTATGCGTCATAAAAAAAAGACATAAGTCGCTATTCATTAAAACTGGAGTTTTTTACAACAGTTTTAATTATGGACATGCAGGAATAAGATTAATTAATGAACTTGGCGCATCCTATCAATGGAGTGCACCTCTGTGCACAACGCCCCACCACAAATGTTACTCCAGACAGAGACTGGAATAACAACATTTCTGCCATAAGAAATGAATGAATTTGACAGGCAAGAGCACATTTTGGTGGACCTGCTTGAAACTGGCGTAAAGAAACCAAAAGTTTAAAAAAATTTGCACAACTCCGTGTTCTGTATACATTTTTGGGACTTTTCAAAGTGTTTTACAACAGTTTTCCGGTGTTAACACTTTGATGAATCAGACCCATAATTTACATCAATGTGTTATGTATGGAGCAAAAAGAAGTCTAAAATAAAAGATGAAATATTGTACAAACCAATTACTAAGGGAGGAATATTATAGAGCTCAAATTTCAACCACTAATTTCTATTATCCCACAAACTGTCCTATAATGAAAGCTATTACAAAAATTTGTCAAGTAATAGCTAATAATAAAGAAATTCCATCAATGGACCTTTAGCAAAAAAAACATAACAATTTTTCAGACCTCAACATATCTCAATAAAGTGATCCATCAAGTTTCCAACATATGAGACAAAAATTCCTTACTGTCCATTGAAAATCAAATAGATAACCATGACTTGCACAAATGCCCGCAGCTAATGCATGCCCTGGGCTTCAATAAGCTGTTATTATATACCAGAACTTCACCCATTAAAATGTGGCCTATTTCAGATCTAAATATAAATAGGACAAAAGGAATTCCAATATGATATTAAATTCTAGTAGATACTTTTCCAGATTGCCTTGTCATGTTACGCAAATAATGGGGACAAGACCTGTGCACTAATATAGTCCTGAATAGTCGGAGGTCTTTCTCTGCATTTGCCAAAGTTTGCTGTGATCTCTGTCCATAGAAATGCATTAGTTTACAGCAGGGGCGGACACATACTGCTGAGGCCCCCTGTATAAGGAATATGTTTCCACCCCCATACCATCATCCATACCGCAACAACCCCTGAAAGAAGCTAGCGCAAAACACGCGCTTGGGTTCTGGTTCTATTCCTTCCAGTTTTTTTCAGGTTTCTATTGTCTTTTACTGTATTTATTGCTGTGTCTTTTATCCATATCATTTTGTCACTACTGGACACTAATATTTTCTATACTTACCTTCATCCATTCTTTGGATAGACATTGGTCTACGTCGTCCTCTGTCAATGCTGATATTCTGATTGCAATGCACAGCATTTGTATTGTTATGACCTGTCGCCTGGTTAGAAGGGATCTTTGTGTCCCGCACTCCCTTTTTGATTTTCTTCATTTTATCAGGTGTGTTACATTGTGTTATCAATAAAGGTTGTTTATTTCTATTTGTGCTTCTTTGCTTCTAACTTTGTCTGGACAAACCGCAACAAAGTATGGTCCATGTGAAAAAAAATTGAGCATTCAGCAGTCTCACATTGTACAGACCAGGCTAGTGTATGTGACTAGCAGGCCACTGTTGTGCTCATTTGCTATGCACAAAAAGCCAATCAGGTATGCAATTTGCGGACATGACTGGAACTTTCCTCAGGTGACAACTACTGCTACTAACTAGTGTTGAGCGAGTATGTTCTATTAACCCTTTCGCCGAGTATGCTCGGGCCGAGCTCCGAGTATTTACAGCTGCTCGGTGATATGTTTGAATCGCTCACGTGTGCATGATGTGCAACTGTTTGACAGTTTTATTACATGTGAGGAATGTCTATTTCTTACACATTCCTCACATGTAATAAAGCTGTCAAACAGTCACAAATCATGCACACGGGAGCGATTCAAACATATCACCGAGCAGCTATAAATACTCGGACAGAACATACTCGCTCAACTCTACAGTACTAACATATTAAAGGGGATGTCCAATACATAAAATGTCTTGTATAAATATCTTTTTTAAGCACTAACCACTTCTGTAATTTGCTTTATTTGAAAATTCCTTACCGTAATTTCTATACAGCTAATACTTATATTTGTTTTTCTTTACTTCTTGTAACATCTCGTTTGTGGTGAGTCTCAAATGGGGTGTCATTAGGAGGATGGGCCTACAGTCACTTTCCACAGCTTCATTCAATACTGGCCTATGATGACATCTAGAATCAATGATGGTGATAGAAGCAGGGGGAAGTGACCGCAGCGCCATAGCTTCTATCACCGCCTCCCTGCAGCTTCTTTTACCACCACCACATAGCTTTTTCACTGAAACAATGTTATCAGGGGCATGAAACATCACAGGGAGCAAAGTAAAAAAAAATACAAACAACAGATATAGGGATAAGTTGTATAGGGAGAACAGTATTGAATTTTCAAATAAAGCAAATTGCAAATGTGTTATGGGTTTAAAAATAGATATTTTTCAAGGGAATTTTATGCATTGGACTACCTTTTAACTAACATTTATTAAATCTTACTTTGTAAAGCAAGATTCGTACAAACACTCCACTAAAGAGGTTACACTTCTTCCCGTTTCTTAATCAGACTTGTCCACAGTCCTCTTCTGCTGCAGCTTCCTGCTCCTAACTGTGACTTAAAGAGAACCTGTCAGTATAATTTTGTAATGTAAGTAAAGATATAGCAATAATGGTGTTGTAATACTGATTACATTGATACATTTGATGAAGAAATCCGCTTTGTTGTTCTTCTTTAATCACGTTTTTCTGCTAACTCGATTTCAGTGCACAGGAGCCGGACTGTACAATTAGTCTTCTCCTCCCTGTCTGTGATTTCACGGCCCCTCCACCTGTCCCTGGTCTGTGAATGACAGGTCACTGCTGAGATGTCAAACAGAGGAGACCGGTCATTCACAGACTGGTGGCTCTGGAATCACAGACAGGGAGGAGAAGACCCAGTGTACAGTCTGTCCCCTGTGCACTGAAATCTAATTAGTAGAAAATTTCAAATAGTGATTAAAAAGAACCACAAAGCAGATTTCTTCACCAAAGATATCAATGTAATTAGTATTACAGTGCAATTACAACCATGTTTTTACTTTAAATTAAAAAACAATGCAGACAGGTTCTCTTTAACCACATTCTGACGTGGGGCGTAATAATACGTCCCTGTGCCCTGGGCCTTAATGACCAGGTACGGATTATTACGCCTCAGCGATCGCGCCCGCACAGAATCTGTGCGGGCGCGATCGCCGCCGGGTGTCAGCTGATTCTAACAGGTGACACCCAGGACTATGTGCCACGAGGGGTCCTGCACTGCTTCCAGCACATTAACCCCAAAAATGCTGCGATCGAAGTCGATCGCAGCATTTCTGGGGCAAGCAGAGGTAAGAGCGCCCTTCTTACCTTGGATTGGAGACTCTGCGCTGTGTACACGGGGTCCTGATCGTAGCCATGGTGACCAGATGTCGTCATGACGACATCCGGGTGACCAGGCATCAGGAAGCTAGATAGATCGGGCGCAGTGCACGATCTATCTAACTTGTGCTAGTGCAGAGCTGACAGCCTGCATAGCACAGGGATGCTGCTGCATCTCTATGCTGTGCAAGCGATCAGCCTGCAAAAAATGAAAGTCCCATAGTGGGACAAAGTATAAAAGTGAAAAAATATGTTTTCAAAATTGTAAAAATATTTTATAAAAATAAAAAAAAGAATCCAAAAAAATATATATATATATATATATACTGTACCCATAAATAAATATTATGAAAAAAAACAATAGTACACATATTTGGAATCGCCGCATGTGAAACAACCTGACCTATAAACCTTTCCCACTAGTTAACCCCTTTAGTGAACACGGTAAAAAAAAAGCAAGCTTTATCATCATACTGCCAGTCAAAAAATGGAATAAAACGCAATCAAACAGACAAATGTAAATAAAAATGGTACCGCTGAAAACATCATCTTGTCCCACAAAAAATAAGCCGCCATACAGCTCCATCAGCTGAAAAATATAAAAGTTATAGCTCTCATAATAAAGCTATGCAAAGAAAATAATTTTTTCTATAAAATAGTTTTTATTGTGTAAAAGCGGCAAAACATAAAAAAACAATGGATATGTAGTATCGCTGCAAAAATACTGGCCCGAAGAATAAAGTTGCCTTATCAATTTTACAACACGTGGAACGGCATAAAAAAAAATAAAATCCTGAGTAGTGTTGAGCCACCCCCGTAGTGTTCGGGTTCGGTTCGGTTCGTCGAACACCGGGATGTTCGAGGAACTGTTCGTCGAACTGTTCGTCGAACACCTTAGAACACCGTCGAACACCGTTAAAACCAATGGCAGGCAAACAAAAACACATAGAAACACATGGAAAACACCTGCAAAGGTGTCCAAAAGCTGACAAACTGCTCAGAAGACACTCTCTTTAAAAAAGCCGGCCGGCAAATTCAGCAGCGGCATACACCGGTACCCGACAATTTAGACAAGAAGGAATAGAGCATCACACATAGATTAGATAGATAGAAACATGTCAGTCACACATATAAGAAGCACAGTGACAGTGTTGGTTACTGTACTTGTCATTTAGTGTAAAGGATTTATTTAAAAAAATAATAGTGTTTTCATGCACTGTCTCTTTAAAAAAGCCGGCCGGCAATTCAGCAGCGGTACCCGACAATTTAGAACAGAAAGATAGAGCATCACACATAGATTAGATAGATAGAAACATGTCAGTCACATATATATGAAGTACAGTGATAGTGTTGGTTACTGTACTTGTCATTTAGTATTAAAATAAAGGATTTATTATTAAAAAAATTGGCGTGGGGTTCCCCTTAATTTTAGGCTCTAGCGGAGGTTAAGCAGACGGCTGGGGCAGATGTTTGAAGCCTGGGAAGGGGGTAATACCCACGGAGCTTCCCAGGCTACTAATATCAGCCCCCAGCTGAATACATAGCCTTTACTAGCTATTAAAATGGGGGACCCCCCCAAAAAAATGACGTGGGGTCCCCCCTAATTTAATAGCTAGCAAAGGCTAGGCAGACAGCTGGGGGCTGATATTAATAGCCCAGGAAGGGAGCCATGAATATTGGCCCCCTCCCAGGCTAGAAACACCAGCCGTCAGCCGCCCCAGAAATGGCGCATTCATAGGATGCGCCAATTCTGGCACTTAGCCTCGCTCTTCCACGCTGCCCTGGTGCGGTGGCAGGGGGTAATAGGGTTGGGGTTGATGTCAGCTTATAATGCCAGCTGACATCAAGCCCAGGTTAGTAATGGAGAGGCGTCTATAAGACACCCCCATTACTAACCCCATAGTCAAAGTTAAAAAAAAACACAAACACCCAGAATAAAGTCCTTTAATTGAAATAAAGACACAATCCTTTATTGTTCTAAATTAAACCATACTTACCATCACGCCCATTCCAGCTGAAGCCAACGATCTCCTGCAATAAAAGAAAAATAATAAAGCAACCTCATCCTTACCTTTCCATGGTTCCCACGACAGCTGCAGCTCTGCTACATCGAGATGACAGGCTGGACCGCAGCAGAACGCTGCCATCCAGCCTGTCATCCTGCAGACACTGAGAAGCGCAGGCTTGCTTGCGCTGCTCAGCGTCTCTCTGTGACGACATCCAGATGAGCCGAGTTCATGTCCAATGAACTCGGCTCACCTCATGCACGTCACTGACAGCGTGGGAAAATTCTCACGCTGAAGCGCTGATTGCAGGAGAATTTTCCCACGCTGTCAGTGACGTGCAGGAGGTGAGCTCAGTTCATTGGACATGAGCTCACCTCATGCACATCACTGACAGCGTGGGAGAATTCTCCTGCACTCAGCACTTCAGCGTGAGAATTTTCCCACGCTGTCAGTGACGTGCATGAGGTGAGCCGAGTTCATTGGACATGACCTCGGCTCATCTGGATGCCGTCACAGCGAGACAGTGAGGAGCGCAAGCATGCCTGCGCTTCTCAGTGTCTGCGGGATGACAGACTGGATGGCAGCGTTCTGCTGCGGTCCAGCCAGTCATCTCGATGTAGCAGAGCTGGAGCCGTCGTGGGAGCCATGGAAAGGTAAGGATGAGGTTGGTTTATTATTTTTCTTTTATTGCAGGAGATCGTTGGCTTCAGCTGGAATGGGTGTGATGGTAAGTATGGTTTAATTTAGAACAATAAAGAATTGTGTCTTTATTTCAATTAAAGGACTTTATTCTGGGTGTTGTGTTTTTTTTAAATACTTTACTAGAAATTCATGGCGGTCATGTCTAATACTGGCGTGACCCCATGAATTTTGGGCTTGGGGCCAGCTGATAATACCAAGCTGGCCCTAACCCCTTTATTACCCAGTGAGCCACCGCACCAGGGCCCTGGATGAGTTGGGTACAGCGCCAGAAGATGGCGCTTCTATGAACGCGCCATTTTCCGGGGTGGCTGCGGACTGCAATTTGCAGCGGGGGGGGCCCAGAAAGCTTGGGCCTCCCTGCGCTGCAGATTCCAGCCCCCAGCTGCCTAGTTGTACCTGGCTGGACACAAAAATAGGGCGAAGCCCCACGTACTTTTTTTTTTAATTATTTCATGAAATTCATGAAATAATTAAGAAAAAAAGGGCTTCCCTATATTGTTGTATCCGGCCAGGTACAAATAGGCAGCTGGTGGTTGGGGGCAGCCCGTTCCTGCCTGCTGTACCTGGCTGGACACAAATATAGTGCGAAGCCCCACTTCAATTTTTTTTAATTATTTCATGAAATTCATGAAATAATTAAGAAAAAAAGGGCTTCCCTATATTGTTGTGTCCGGCCAGGTACAAATAGGCAGCTGGTGGATGGGGGCAGCCCGTTCCTGCCTGCTTTACCTGGCTGGACACAAATATAGTGCGAAGCCCCACTTCAATTTTTTTAAATTATTTCAGGAAATTCATGAAATAATTTAAAAAAAATTGACGTGGGGCTTCGCACTATATTTGTGTCCAGCCAGGTACAGCAGGCAGGAACGGGCTGCCCCCAACCACCAGCTGCCTATTTGTACCTGGCCGGACACAACAATATAGGGAAGCCCTTTTTTTCTTAATTATTTCATGAAATAATTTAAAGAAAATTGACGTGGGGCTTCGCCCTGTTTTTGTGTCCAGCCAGGTACAACTAGGCAGCTGGGGGCTGGAATCCGCAGCGCAGGGAGGCCCAAGCTTTCTGGGCCACCCCCGCTGCAAATTGCAGTCCGCAGCCACCCCGGAAAATGGCGCGTTCATAGAAGCGCCATCTTCTGGCGCTGTACCCAACTCATCCAGGGCCCTGGTGCGGTGGCTCACTGGGTAATAAAGGGGTTAGGGCCAGCTTGGCATTATCAGCTGGCCCTAAGCCCGAAATTCATGGGGTCACGCCAATATTAGACATGACCACCATGAATTTCTAGTAAAGTATTTAAAAAAAACACAACACCCAGAAAAAAGTCCTTTAATTGAAATAAACACACAATTCTTTATTGTTCTAAATTAAACCATACTTACCATCACGCCCATTCCAGCTGAAGCCAACGATCTCCTGAAATAAAAGAAAAATAATAAAGCAACATCATCCTTACCTTTCCATGGTTCCCAGGACCGGTCCAGCTCTGCTACATCGAGATGACAGGCTGGACCGCAGCAGAACGCTGCCATCCAGCCTCTCATCCCGCAGACACTAAGAAGCGCAGGCTTGCTTGCGCTCCACAGTGTCTCTCTGTGAGGGCATCCAGATGAGCCGAGTTCATGTCCAATGAACTCGGCTCACCTCATGCACGTCACTGACAGCGTGGGAAAATTCTCACTCTGAAGCGCTGAGTGCAGGAGAATTCTCCCACGCTGTCAGTGACGTGCAGGAGGTGAGCTGAGTTCATTGGACATGAGCTCACCTTATGCACGTCACTGACAGCGTGGGAGAATTCTCCTGCACTCACCGCTTCAGCGTGAGAATTTTCCCACGCTGTCAGTGACGTGCATGAGGTGAGCCGAGTTCATTGGACATGAACTCGGCTCATCTGGATGTCGTCACAGAGAGACGCTGAGCAGCGCAAGCATGCCTGCGCTTCTCAGTGTCTGCGGGATGAGAGGCTGGATGGCAGCGTTCTGCTGCGGTCCAGCCTGTCATCTCGATGTAGCAGAGCTGAAGCTGTCGTGGGAACCATGGAAAGGTAAGGATGAGGTTGCTTTATTATTTTTCTTTTATTGCAGGAGATCGTTGGCTTCAGCTGGAATGGGCGTGACAGTAAGTATGGTTTAATTTAGAACAATAAAGGATTGTGTCTTTATTTCAATTAAAGGACTTTATTCTGGGTGTTTGTGTTTTTTTTAACTTTGACTATGGGGTTAGTAATGGGGGTGTCTTATAGACGCCTCTCCATTACTAACCTGGGCTTGATGTCAGCTGGCATTATAAGCTGACATCAACCCCAACCCTATTACCCCCTGCCACCGCACCAGGGCAGCGTGGAAGAGCGAGGCTAAGTGCCAGAATTGGCGCATCCTATGAATGCGCCATTTCTGGGGCGGCTGACGGCTGGTGTTTCTAGCCTGGGAGGGGGCCAATATTCATGGCTCCCTTCCTGGGCTATTAATATCAGCCCCCAGCTGTCTGCCTAGCCTTTGCTAGCTATTAAATTAGGGGGGACCCCACGTCATTTTTTTTGGGGTGTCCCCCATTTTAATAGCTAGTAAAGGCTATGTATTCAGCTGGGGGCTGATATTAGTAGCCTGGGAAGCTCCGTGGGTATTACCCCCTTCCCAGGCTTCAAACATCAGCCCCAGCCGTCTGCTTAACCTCCGCTAGAGCCTAAAATTAAGGGGAACCCCACGCCAATTTTTTTAATAATAAATCCTTTATTTTAATACTAAATGACAAGTACAGTAACCAACACTATCACTGTACTTCATATATATGTGACTGACATGTTTCTATCTATCTAATCTATGTGTGAAGCTCTATTCTGTCTGTTATAAATTGTCGGGTACAGATGCTGAATTGCCGGCCGGCTTTTTTAAAGAGACGGTGCATGAAAACACTATTATTTTTTTTGATAAATCCTTTACGCTAAATGACAAGTACAGTAAGCAACACTGTCACTGTACTTCGTATATATGTGGCGGACATGTTTCTATCTATCTAATCTATGTGTGAAGCTCTATTCTGTCTGTTATAAATTGTCGGGTACCGCTGCTGAATTGCCGGCCGGCTTTTTTAAAGAGACGGTGCATGAAAACACTATTATTTTTTTTGATAAATCCTTTACGCTAAATGACAAGTACAGTAAGCAGCACTTTCACTGTACTTCGTATATATGTGGCTGACATGTTTATATCTATCTAATCTATGTGTGAAGCTCTATTCTTTCGGTTCTAAATTGTCGGGTACAGGTGTATGCCGCTGCTGAATTGCCGGCTTTTCATGTTTCACTGTTGGCACTGTTCCCATCGATTTGGGCAATCACTGTAATGCCACAACCACCATGGCTGTGACATTACAGTGAGTGGCAGACAATCCCTGCATGATTGGTGCTCTAAATAGCGCCAGACATGCAGGACACGCTTTTGGTGCACGAACAGTTATCGAACATAACCTCGAACAGCCGAATTTTTTGCAAATCGTTCGGGTTCGTCGAACAACTCGAACACCGCCCAAAACAGCTCGAATTTGAGATTGGCGAACAGTTCTAGTCGAACACCGCTCATCTCTAATCCTGAGTTGTTGGTTTTTGTTTATGCTGTCTCCCAAAAATCGGAATAGAAAGCGATCAAAACATGTCATGTGCTCAAAAATGGTACCAATAAAAACCTCAACTTGTCCCACAAAAAATAAGCCCTTACATGACTCTGTTGGACGAAATATGGAAAAATGATTGCAAAAACGAGTCTTTGTAAAAAAAATGCGTCTTTTAGTGTGTGACAGCTGCCAAACATAAAAACCCGATATGAATCTGGTATCGCTGTAATCGCACCGACCCGAAAAATAAAGTCATCTAATCACTTATACTGCACGAGGAACGGCGTAAAAAATAAAAGCTATGTAAAAAATAAACGCTATGATGACGATATAGCGACTAGTGGGTACTCGGGTATGCATCATGTATCGCAGGTGCTCGAGTGACGTGCTCGAGTCCCCACCCCGCATGTTTCACAGTTGTTAGACACCCAAAAAAAACCATGCAGGGATCGCTCGTACATGGCAGGCAATCCCCGCGTGTTTTTTTGGCTGTATAACAGCCGCGAAACATATGGGGCGGAGACTTAAGCATGTCACTCGAGCACCCACTCGGTGCATACCCGAGCACCCGATGCAAACTCAAGTAGCGAGCAGCTAATGACAACTTATTCAATATTATGACCAAATGTTATCAAATTCTGTGTTGTACCTCTGGGTTCAAAATTTTCACCATACCCCTTGATAAAATCCTTGAGGGGTCTAGTTTCCAAAATGGGGTCAGTTTTGGGCAACTTCCACTGTTTAGGCACATCAGGGGCTCTCCAAACGCGACATGGTGTCCGCTCTCGATTCCAGCCAATTTTGCGTTCAAAAATTCACACAGTGCTCCTTCCCTTGTGAACCCTGCCGTGCATCCAAACAGTGCATTTTCCCCACCTATAGGGTATCGGCGTACTCAGGAGAAATTGCACAACAATTTTTTGGGTCCATTTTCTCCTCTTACCTTTGTGAAAATAAAAAAATTTGGGCTAAAAGTTCATTTTTGTGGAAAAAGTTTGATTTCTTTATTTTCACTTTTATTTAAACTTCTGTGAAGCACCTGGGGGTTCAGGGTGCTCACCACACATCTAGAGAAGTTCCTTGAGGGGTCTAGTTTCCAAAATGGGGTCAGTTTTGGGCAACTTCCACTGTTTAGGCACATCAGGGGCTCTCCAAACGCGACATGGCATCCGCTAATTATTCAAGCAAATTTTACATTCAAAAAGTCAAATGGCGCTCCTTCCCTGCCATGCGCACAAACAGTAGTTTTCCCCCACATATTGGGTATCAGCTTACTCAGGAGAAATAGCACAACCAATGATATGGTGCAATTTATCCTGTTACCCTTATGAAAATGCAAAAGTGGGGGCAGAAAAACAATTTTTGTGGTAAAAATGTGAAAATGTTATTTTTACGGCTCAATGTTATAAACTTTTGTGAAGCACATGGCGGTTCAAGTTGCTCACCACACATCTAGATAAGTTCGCTCAGGAGTGTAGTTTCCAAAATGTTGTCACTTGTGGGTGGTTTCCACTGTTTAGGCACATCAGGGGATCCCCAAAAGTGACATGGCGTCCGCTAATTATTCAAGAAAATTTTACATTCAAAAAGTCAAATGACGCTCCTTCCCTTCTGAGCCCTACCGTGTGCCCAAACAGTGGTTTTCCCCAACATATGGGGTATCAGCGCGCTCATGAGAAACTGCACAACAAATTTTGGGGGCCATTTTTTCCTGTTACCCTTGCGAAAATAAAAAAATTGGGTCAAAAAGTAACATTTTTTGTGAAAAAAAGTTAAATGTTCATTGTTTTCTTCCACATTCCAAAAATTCCTGTGAAGCACCTGAATGGTTAATAAGCTGCTTTAATGTGGTTTTGAGCATCTTGAGGGGTGCAGTTTTTAGAATGGTGTCACTTTTTGGTATTTTCTGTCATAAAGGCCCCTCAAAGTCACTTCAAATGTGATGTGGTCCCTAAAAAAATGGTTTTGTAAATTTTGTTGGAAAAATGAAAAATCGCTGGTCAACTTTTAACCCTTATAACTTCCTAACAAAAAAAATTGTGCTGATGTAAAGCAGACATGTGGGAAATGTTATATATTAACTATTTTGTGCGACATAACTGATTTAAGGCATAAAAATTCAAAGTTTGAAAATTCTAATTTCTAAATTTTTGTCAAATTTCTGATTTTTTCGCAAAGTAACGCATGTCATATCAAAGAAATTTTCTCACTATCATGAAGTACAATATGTCACGAAAAAGCAGTCTCAGAATTAGGGGGATCCGTTGAAGCCTTCCAGAGTTATTACCTCATAAAGTGACAGTGGTCAGAATTGTAAAAATTGGCCTAGTCATTAATGTGCAAACCACATTAAAGGGGTTAAGGACAAATCAGACACTCTTTCATCGTCAAGTGTCATCCAATCACAGATGCACCTAAAAAGAGGAGTCTATGATTAGCTGAGAGGATGAGGCACAAGTGTCACTTTGTGCAGTGCTGTACTGCATAATTGTACAACCTTATAACTTGTAGGGCTCTATACAGACCCCTTGTAGTGGCTATGGCTAATGCAATAATGTACACTCTAAGCACCATTCTATCTTCTTCCCTAAAACACACTCCCCACAACTCCTTAGATCGACATGAGAGGAGAATGCAACCCCTCTGTGAAGGCTGTTGTCCATGGCACAAACTCATCACTCCCCTGCAGGGTTGCCAACCTACTATTCAATTTTTCCTGGACAACTGTACCAAAATTCACGGACGGCTCAAATTTTTTACGGACATATGCCATGTCCCTTAATAAAGACCATGCCCATTTGCAATGCCCCAAATAATACAGAATAATGCAGATACTGAAAATTACATCCGATAAAGGTGAGTATCCATCAACATGTCCAGGAGAGCGTGATTAAAAACAAAAAAAAATTATGATAAATTTATTAAAAGGCTAAAAGTAAAAACTGGGACAGTCCCCAGAAACTTTACCAAGCCACTCCAGTAGATCTGACGCTTTTTGACCTTGTGAAAGAAGATGTCATCAGTGGAGATATAGAAGCATTGAATGACACTAGCGCCGCCCCACACCTTCTAGCTTTGTTTGAGGGGCAACTCTGGTGTTACTCAATACTTCTATCTCTGCCCCTGATGACATCTTAGTTAGAAGCAGAGTGCATGCCCTGCACTCACCACTCCCACAGATCCTATTACCATAGATCAATTGCAGCGTTGCCTCCTGTTGATGATCTGTCCCAGAAGGGGAGATAGATACTGCAGGAAAGTCAGTGCAGCCCCAGCCTCCTGTGACATCCCATTGTGAGACTCCTCTCAAAGAAAACATCACAGGAAGTGCAGTAAAAAAGCACATTTAGGGATTAGATAGATAGTGAGAAGTGTAGGGTATTTTATAATAAAATACAAAAAAGTAGCAGTTCAGCTCACCAGCTTAGTGCACGGTCAAAAAAAGCTCAAAGCAGAAAGTCCAGGAAGAGACCAGCACTCCCTTCATTCATAAAAAAAGGCTTTTAATCCAATAAAGATAAAATTAGGAACAGTTCACACAGCAGTACTCCATGAGGCATAGAGGGAAACCATAAAAAGATAAGGTAAGCCGTTTCTGACCTTTCTGGTTTTTAATCATTGCCAGTTTCTGACCTTTGGGGTCCTTAATCACTGCCAGTTTCAGACATTTGTGGTCCTTAATCATTGCGAGTTTCTGACCTTTGTGGTACTTAAAGAAGATATCCATTACTTTTTGTTATCCCCCCAATGTATTCCCCAGGGGCTCATAAGGGTTTTTGTAATTACCTTGCGTTGCAGTTACTGCCTGTGAGCGGCGCTCACAGGCAGTCCAGCATCCACAGCCCAGCATCCACCGTGGGACACAGAAGTAAGTCACCCTCGGCTGCAGCCGGAACTTGACGTGACATTAGTGGATGTCAGAGCCGGCTGCAGCCGGGGGTCACGTGATGCCTGTGAGCGGCCAGTGATAGCACCGCTCACAGGCAGTAACTGCAATGCAAGGTATTTACAAAACACTTATGGGCCCCGGAGGGAATACATTAGGGGGATAATAAAAAGTAGTGGACAACACCTTTAACCACTGCCAGTGATTAAGGACCACAAAGGTCAGAAACGTGTTGCCTTTTCTTTTTATAGTTTCCCTCTGTCTCATGGAGTACTGCTGTGTGAACTGTTCCTTATTTTATCTTTATTGGAATAAAAGCCTTTTTATGGATGAAGCAAGTGCTGTTCTCTTCCTGGACTTTTTATTTTATAATAAAACTCATTACAAAACTGCTTAGTGCAACATCTGTGCCAATTCGTGCCTCCTGTGTATCTGCTTTGGCTGCTGTGAAGCAGCGTGTCTTTGTTGCTTGTGATGAGTGACAGTGACGCGCCCAAGGGATGGGGACTCGGCGCCCGGGCTTTGCTGTTTGGTTTTGGGGGATGCCGTGGTGGCCGGCTCCCGGGCCCATACCCTGGGGTCACTCTTTAAAAGGAAGAAGGAATGGTGGGGAAAAGGTGTATGGGATAGGAAAGAGTTCGTGACGCCACCCGTGGTGTCTGGTGAGGATCACCAGCGCTGCTACAGTCCTCTGAGGCCGGTGGTCAGGCAGCTTAGTTGGTGCGGCTCCCCACAGGTGGAGCGGGCCCTCAGGGCAGCATAGGAGAAGGGGTGCAGGACAGAGGGGACCCAGTCGGGTCGGAAGAAGAATAGGCACACTCACAACAGTTCACTTCAGTACCTTTACTGGTGGTGTTTCAGGCACGATCCAGGGCACTGTAGGGTGAAGGGTGCACTTCAGGACTCTCCCCAGAGAGCGGGTGTGGGGCCTCCTGTTTCTTGCCTTTTCCTGATAAGTTTATGACCTGCCTGAAGCTAGGCCTAACTTGGTCTCTGTCTTGCACCTGCTGACCTGGTGGTAGGGCCTTCTGTTGGAGATCACACTCCCTGGTCTCTTGGGCCTCAGTGATTCCTGACCCTGGTATATCAGTCAGCTTTTGGTGTTCCTGGGACATGTAGTTCGCCAGGGGTTCCGGTTGTTTCTGCTGGTCCTAGAGATCCTTGCAGGCACAGACCCGGTGTCCGGTAAATGGTCTTGGGGTGAGCTGGCTAAGCTCCTCTGCCCCCTACGTAGCTCGCTGCTCCACTTGCCTTCGACCACGCTCGGGGCCCTCACTAGGCTTCACACTGGCAGTAGGCCTCGCTACTCTTCACCGCTCTTATGGCGTCGGCACGCCTTAGGCTCAATGACTGAGCTTTATGAGTCTGAACTCTCTCTAGAGGGACTGGAACTACCTCTGTCCCCTGAGGAAACTGTTCTCTAGACTGCACTGCCTAGCTCCACCTTCCCTTTTTATATACCTATCGGGCTCCCTCTGCTGGTCTGAGGTGGAAGGTGGAGGTGTGTGTATGCTACGAGGGCCTCTTGTGGAGGAATCCGTCCATGCACCCCTCTAGGATCTGTGGCACCAACGCACAGCAGGGCGCCACATTCCCCCCTACCAAAGCTCAGTACTCCCGGACTGAAGTACTTTTTATAACAACAATAATAACAATCTTCCCTTTATGGGAGGCACTTGCTTGAACGTTACATAATAAAACATTATAAATAATAAATAAATATGTACAATTTGATAAACAATCACAGAATTCAAGTCTCTTCCGGTGAGGTTCCCACAGGATGTCCATCTCACAGGGTAGAGTACTTGGTAGCTTGAGGGACCTGTCCCAAACCCTCCACGTAGGCCCTGGGGTGGCTGCAAGGCATGGCGATCCTGAGTTGGACCTCAGTTAGTGCCACACCAGACAGGTTTTTCTTCTGAGGTCACCTAAAGGGGCACTCCAGGGAGTGCAATCATTTACAAAAAGCAGTTTTTGGGCTGCACATAGTCCTCAGCAACAAAGTTCTGAATATACGCTGACGGGTAGTTAGAGGTAAACAAGAAAAGTGTCCATTTCACTTAAATTGTCCATTACAAGGCAAAACACAAGTTAATAAATACATACATGAAAATACACAATATAATACCCCAGGGGCAACTATTTACACTGTCAGAGTTTCCTTCTTTACTTTCTGTATCTGACAGGGGTCTGACCTCGTGTGCTACGTGTCGACCTACGTGGTACTGGGATGCGTAGTATTTGCACTACCTCCCATGCTGTCAGTTCTAAGTGTTGGGGAACTGCAGGGTTGCCTTAACCTCTCTACAGGACTGGCAAGTATACCATTGGCTGGGCCTTCTTGCTCTGCTCCAACCGGGGATCCTTCTTCTGGGGATTCTTCTTGAGCAGGCTCTTCTGAAGCACTTATAGGCTCTACTTGCTGTGGAGGGTCTTCTGGCTGTTGAAAGAAGTGGATCACAGGTATTATTACTGCTCCTCCTAGTTGAGGCCAATCTGCCGGGATATCTCCTAAGTCAGTATGGAGTACAGCTTCTTTAGGCTCCTCCGGTACGGTGAGAGGCACTTCTTCTTGTGGCTTTAGCAGGTCTGGACACAACTTCAGATGGTCACTAGATACCGTTGCAGTCGTTATTCCTCCGTCTTTGCTAATCAAACAGGTCTTCTTGTTATCAAATCTTGAATTTAACACAGTGTAGGGTTCTCTCTCCCACTGGTCATCAAGTTTGTGGTTTCTCCTCTTCCTTTTTAACACCACTTCTCCTGGTGTGAAGGGTTCTGCGGGAGCACTTTTATTGTAGTGGGCTTCCTGCTTGTCCCTTACCCGAGTGAGATTGTCTTCGACACAGGCCTGTACTCTTCTGTACTGCTCCTGTCTGGTCGTGTCCCAGTCCTCAGTGGACATATCTCCTTCTGGTTCTACTACACCAAGCTCCAGGTCCATGAGCAACTTCCCAGGTCTTGCTCACATGAGATATGCTGGAGTGCAATTGGTGGAACTCACAGGTATGTGGTTGTACAGATCTACCAGGTCAGGTAGTAGGTCTGGCCACTGATTTCTCTCCTCTAGTGGTAAGGTCTTCAGCAGGTCGTTGACGATGTTATTCATCTTTTCACAGAGACCGTTGGTTTGGGGGTGGTACGGTGTAGTCCGGATCTTTTTACACCCGTACAAATGGCAGAACTCCTTGAACAGTTCGGCTTCAAAGGCTGGGCCTTGATCCGTCAGCACCTGCTCCGGGTATCCATGGGGTCTGCAGAAGTACGCTTGAAACATCTTCGCCGCAGTTTCTGCCGTCAGATCCTTGACGGGGCGACCACCAGGAACCGGGAGTAGTGATCCACCATGGTCAGGGCATAGGAATATCCTGACCTGCTGGGTGACAGCTTGACATGATCCAGGGCCACGATCTCTAAAGGTCGAGTTGTCTTGATGGGTTGCAGGGGTGCCTTCTGGCTGCTGTAGTTTTTTCTTCTGAGGCTACAGGGTCCACAATTCCGGCATCACCTCTCAATGGAACTGCGCATTCCTAACCAATAAAACCGACACTTCAGCAGGGTTTCTAGCTTCTTCCAGCCAAAGTGCCCCACCTGATCGTGGTAGGCTTCCAACACCATCTGGATGTCTGTCTTGGGCACCACTATCTGCTATACCATCTCATGGGTTTTGGGGTTGACGTACCTCCGGCACAGTTTCTCTCTATAGATGAACAACCGGCTCTTCTCATTCCACAGCTGCTTGGCTTGTAGAGACGCTTCCTTCTCCAGGGAGGAACCTTCCTGGGTTATCAGCTCTTTGATACGGCTGACAACCGGGTCGCTGTCCTGGGTCTCCTTCCAGCTGTGGTGAGGCAGGGGGTTTAACGTTTTACCGCGAAGCCTCCTGGAGGCTCGTTGCTCGTGGACCATCCCATTCCGATGAAAGGCAGGTAGTTCAATCTCCTCCAGGTCATCCACTTTTTCAGTGTCTGACTGGTGAGGCATCCTGGACAGGGCATCGGCGTTGGCGTTCTTGCGGCCCGCCCGGTACTTAATAGTGAATTGGTAGTTTGACAGCCGAGCCATCCATCGTTGTTCCATGGCTTCTCGCTTGGCTGTTTCTAGATAGGTCAAGGGGTTGTTGTCAGTGAAGGCAGTGAACTTACTGGAGGCTAGGTAGTGCTTGAACCGCTCGGTGATGGCCCAGACCAGGGCCAGGAACTCCAACTTGAAGCTGCTATAGTTCTCTGGGTTCCTCTCGGTCGGTCGGAGCTTCCGGCTTGCATAGGCGATCACCTTCTCTTTGCCATTCTGCTTCTGACTCAGTACAGCTCCTAATCCTTCGTTGCTGGCATCAGTGTACAGCAGGAACGGTTGGCTGTAGTCAGGGTAGGCTAGGATCACTTTGCCGGTCAGGATCTCCTTCATCACATTAAAGGATTCAGCTTGCTCCTTACCCCACTGGAACGGGGGATTTCTGCCTCTGGGGGACTGTCCTACCAGGAGGTCTTGCAGAGGCGCCGCTTTCTTAGTATAGTCCTTCACAAACCTCCGGTAATACCCGACTAGTCCCAGGAACTGATGTACCTACTTGAGGCTCTTCGGCTCCGGCCATTTCTGGATGGCAGTGACCTTCTCCGGGTCTGGTGCTACTCCCTCTGGACTAACGATGTGCCCCAGGTACTGTACCTTTCGCTTGAGCAGGTGGCACTTTGAGGGCTTCAGCTTCATCCCATACCGAGACAGCGACTCAAATACCTCCGCCATGTGCTTTAAGTGGTCCTCATACGTTTTGGAGTACACTATCACGTCGTCCAGGTATAGTAGTACAGTCTCGAAGTTGCGGTGTCCCAGACAGCACTCCATCAATCTCTGGAACATTCCGGGGGCGTTGCAGAGTCCAAACGGCATACTATTGAACTCGCAGAGTCCCATCGGGGTGGTGAAGGCCGTCTTCTCCCGATCCTCCTCAGCAACAGCTACTTGCCTGTACCCACTAGTGAGGTCAAGGGTGGAGAAGTAATTTGCATACTTTAAGGCAGCCAGGGATTCCTCTATACATGGTAAAGGGTATGCATCTTTATGTGTAATGTGATTTACTTGCCTGTAATCTACACACATTCTCATGCTTCCGTCCTTTTTCTGGACTAGAACTAGGGGAGCTGCCCAGGGACTACAACTATCCCTTACTACCCCTGCCTTCTTCATGTCGTGCAACATCTCCTTCGCCTTCTGGTAGTGTGATGGTGGTATAGGCCTGTAACGTTCTTTGATGGGTGAATGGTCACCTGTGGGGATATGGTGTTAAACCCCCTTAATCCTCCCAAAGTCAAGTGGGTGCTTACCGAATACTTGCTCGTATTCCTGAACCACCCGGTGTATACCCTGCTTCTGATGGGCAGGAGTGGTGTCTGTCCCAACATGGAGCTGTTGACACCAATCCTCCACCTGGGTTGCCGGGCCATTATCCTCTACTTTGTCTGGTGAGGTTAAGGACTCCGCCGTGTGTATGGAGTTGTTATTTACTGTGTACAGTTTGGCAACAGTGGCATAGCGTGGTAATCTAACCTCGTCCTCCCCATAGTTTAGGAGGCGTACGGGCACCCTCCCATTGCATACATCCACTACCCCTCTGGCAGTCAAGAGTGTAGGCCTATGTTCCGAGCTAAGGGGCTCTACTACCACCTGGTAGCTCCGTCCTTTGAGACCTATTGCTGTTCTACACCAAATCAGCATTTCACTCATCGGGGGAATCACAATGGGTACCGGGTCTGTCACCCGTACATTACCAATTTCACCGCCTGTTAGCTTTACCTGTTGCTGGTACATAAGGGCTCGGATCTCTTTCTGAAGCGCCCTTCTCTGCCCTGGTCTGGCAGTGTCAGCTATCTGTTGGAGCAAGAACACCACTTCTCCCAAACAGTTACTAACAATATTAGTGCCAAGTACCATATACAAGTTTGTATCATCAGGATTAGTCTCTACTACAATTAGTCCCTGGTCCTTCAGTTCCACTCTTCCCACCTTTACTGCCACATCCTTAACCCCGACTAGGTTAAGGGGGAGGCCGTTTAAGGCATAAACGGAAAGGTTTGGAGCTGGTGGGCTTAGGTCATCCATGGACCAGAACCTTTTGTAGAGGACGTCAGGCATGATGGTTACCTGAGATCCTGTGTCCAGCAGAGCGGATGTTGTGATGCCGTCCAGCACAACGGACAGGAAAGGTCTTCCTCCCACGAACCTGCTGTACTTGTTAGAACTCTCCTGTTAGGTTTTTTTTAGTTTGCTGGTCACATGACCTTTTTTGCCTATTTAATCCTGCTCCGCCCTTCTGGCCTTGCTGGACTTCATTGTAATTTCAACTCTTAAGCTAGCCTGGTGCTTTGTTACCTTTCTCCGTCAGTTTAGCTAGGTCTCTTGACCTCTATTTTCTATGTTGTTTCTTTGTCCTTTTCTGCTACAATTTCTGCTAGGAGGTTTCCATCTTACTCCCAGTCCCTAGTTCTTGTAGGGATCCCTCCCTCACATCTATAGGTCTTCGTACAGACTAGCTTAGGACTTTAGCGGGTCTGATCGCAGGATCAGGTTCCCCGTTACATCGTAGGGATCAAGCTTAGTTCTATTGTAGGGACAGATCTCCTGTCTTTCCTTAGTGCTTGTAGCAGATCATAACAGTAAGTCCAGCCCAAAAATTTCTCTAAGGAAAGACCTCCAGTTTCCATCATGGTGTCAGTTCAGGATTTGGCTCAACGCTTGCAGGGACTCTCTCTGATGGTGGCTGAGCTCCAACAACACGTGAGTAGCTGTGCTGGAGCGCATTTTGTAGAGCCAAAGGTACGTTTGCCTGATTTATTTTTTGGTGAACAACAAGATTTTTTTTCCTTTAAAAATGCTTGTTTATTGTATTTTCGTTTAAGACCCAGATCCTCTGGTGATGAATCACAGCGCATAGGGTTCATAATGTCACTTTTGCGCAAGGAACCTCAGGGATGGGTCTTTTCTCTCCAACCTAGTGATCCGTGCTTTAGATCAGTGGATAGTTTTTTTTCTGCTTTGGGGTTGTTGTATGATGATCCTGATCGTGTCTCATCAGCTGAGACGCAATTGAGACATTTGAGGCAGGGATCAGGTAATGTGGAAAATTATTGTACTCACTTCCGTCGGTGGTCTGCTCAGGTGGGGTGGAACGATTCTGCTCTGAAAAGTTTGTTTCTTGCAGGGCTAGGTGAAAGGGTTAAGGATCTGCTGATTGCTTATCCTACACCTGGAAACTTGCAGGAGGCAATGCAATTAGCTATACGGGTGGACAGGAGACTGCGTGCAAGGGTTAATTAGAGTAAATCCTCTGCCATGTCAGCTCCGAGTTCTGAGAGGGTCTGTACTGACATTGGAGAGCCGATGGAGATTGGGGCGATGTCACCCCGCTCTCAGGAAAAAGACCGCAGGTTTTCTGAAGGTTTGTGCTTTTATTGCAGAAAATCTGACCATTTCATTAAGAACTGTGTGCTTCTTATGAACAAAGAAAGAAAAAAGGTCAGTTACGCCCGTATAGCCTGTTTAAATACTAAGGGGGTATTTCTTTCTGCTACTACCGCTGCTCAGGAAGAATTAATTGAATTTCGGGTATTTGTGGATTGTGGTTCTACTCTGAATGTGATTGATGGGGGATTCTTGGAAAAACTTAAATTAAAACCCAAACCTTTGTCATCCCCTATTGCCGTGGTTTCTGTCGATGGCTCTCCCTTGAAATGTGTTACTCACAAGGTTTATGAATTTCCCCTCACTATTAATGGTATTCACCAAGAAAATTTGGATTTGGTGGTATTAAATAATTTGCCTTCTCCAGTAGTTTTGGGTTTGCCCTGGTTAAAATTGCACAATCCTGTACTGGATTGGTCTACCAATGAAATTAAGTCCTGGAGCCCTAAGTGTTATGACAAGTGTTGTAACGGGCGCATTGCTGCTGTGGATAAAGGGGAATTACCTGTACCTATTCAGGATTTTTGGAAAGTTTTTTCTGAGGAGGAGTCGCAAATTTTGCCTCCTCATAGAGACTATGATTGTACCATTGAATTTGTCCCTGGAGCGACTCTCCCTAAAAGTCGTTTATTTAATCTTACTATTCCTGAGAGAAAGGCTTTGGAGGAATACATACAGACGAGCTTGGCCGCCGGTCATATCAGACCCTCTAAGTCACCTGTGGCTGTTGGATTTTTTTTTGTTAAAAAAAAGGACGGCGGTTTACGTCCTTGTCTGGACTTTTGCGAGATTAATAAAATTACTGTACGCAATCCTTACCCACTGCCATTGATTCCTGATTTGTTTAACCAGTTAGTGGGGGCCAAGTGGTTCTCTAAAATTAATCTGCGGGGGGCATACAATCTGTTGCGCATGAAGGAGGGTGACGAATGGAAGACTGCTTTTAACACTCCTGTGGGTCATTTTGAGAATCTGGTGATGCCTTTTGGTCTTACCAATGCACCAGCATTTTTTCAGAATCTTATTAATGACCTTTGATCGGCAAAAATGTGGTTGTGTATTTGGATGACATTTTGATTTATTCGCCTGATCTGGAGTCTCATTGGCGGAGCGTACGTGAGGTATTACAGTTATTGATTGACAATTCGCTTTTTGCTAAGCTGGAGAAGTGTGAGTTCGCTGTACAGAGAATTCGTTTTTTGGGCTACATTATCTCCAGCGAGGGTTTTGAGATGGACCCGGTGAAAGTTCAAGCTTTGCAGGAATGGCCTAGGCCTATTGGTTTGAAATCGATACAGAGGTTTTTGGGTTTCGCCAATTACTACAGAAAATTCATTAAAAATTTTTCTATTATTGTTAAACCACTGACCGATCTCACCAGGAAAGGTGCTAATACGGTTCAGTGGACTACTGAGGCCATTGAAGCTTTTGTGTTTCTAAAGGAGAGGTTCAGCTCTGCCCCCATCCTTATGCAGCCTAATATGACTAAGCCGTTTTTGGTTGAGGTTGATGCTTCTTCTGTGGGGGTCGGTGCGGTGTTGTCTCAGGAAATCAAGGATGGAGTACATCCCTGTGCCTTTTTTTCAAAAAAATTTTCTGAGACGGAACTTAATTACGATATTGGTAATCGGGAATTTCTGGCTATTAAACTCGCATTTGAACACTGGCGTCATCTCTTGGAAGGTGCTGAATTTCCCATTCAGGTTTTCACTGATCATAAAAATCTGATCTATCTTGATGCTGCCAAGCGCTTGAATGCCCGTCAGGCTAGGTGGGCACTTTTTTTTTCGCGGTTTAATTTTTCTGTTACTTACATCCCGGGTACCAAGAATGTTAAAGCTGATGCTTTGTCTCGCAGCTTTTCTCCCATGGTCGGTGCTGAGGAGGAGGAGAGCATTTTACAAGAAGGTGTTGTGATTGCTGCATTGGACTCCGTTTTGGAAGATGAGATTCTTAAAGCCCAGGAGAATGCCCCATCTAACACTCCCCATGGGAGGTTGTTTGTGCCTAGGACCTTTAGGAGAGATTTGTTTGTTGAGTGTCATGAGTCCCGAACACTGTCCTCCAGTTGCTGAGAGCAGTTGTAGAGCCTCATCCGGAG
The DNA here is from genome assembly GCF_046119375.1 of Phyllobates terribilis. Taxonomy (NCBI): domain Eukaryota; kingdom Metazoa; phylum Chordata; class Amphibia; order Anura; family Dendrobatidae; genus Phyllobates; species Phyllobates terribilis. The sequence goes on along the minus strand of NW_027362761.1, from coordinate 21,214,119 downwards.
GTCTGTCTCAGTACGATTCTCAAAGACAGTTTGTAACTTTTTAAAGATTGCGGACACTGACTCCTGGTCTGCGGCCAACCAGGTTTCTACTTCTCGCTTCGCAGCACCAGTCAGTTGTCCTAATACAACAGCGGCTCTTTGCTTGTCTGTCATAGAGTACATGTCCAGTATACCGCATATTTTCCGTTTAACTCCAGACAGGGTATCTGGTTTGCCGCTGTACTGGGGGAGCCACTTCGCTCCAGGGATGTACGGTAGGTGCCTTGGGTATGACAGGGGTTACAGGCCCTGCTGGTGGAGCGGCTGCTTCGGCCTGCTCGGCGCCGAGCACGGGTTGAACTTCAGGGCGGTTAACCGGTACTCCGGCGTTGTGCTGTTCTTCGGACATTCTGGTGCCCCCCTAGCGAACCGTGGCCTACCTTCTTTTCTTTTCTTCCGGTAGGCTGCAGCTCTGCAGGTGACGGTCTTCTTCAGGACCTTGCGTCGCTTGCGTCCTAGGTCAGAGCGTTCAATGGCGCTCCTTCCAGGACCTGGTGCTTCCTGGTTTGACGTCGAGGCGTGGGGCGTGTCCGGGGCTTCATGCGCTTTAGCAGGTACGCCTCTCAGTTTCCCGCGGTTACGCCCTTCTTCCCGCTCGGCGACTCAACAATGGCGGCGATCTTCGCCACAGTTAAATACACAGTTCAGAATAAAGGCGCACAGTACCCGGTGGCAACAGGCACAACACTCCATCGTTGCAGCGGCACGGAATCCTGTTCGTGACGCCAGGAAGAGATGACGCGCCCAAGGGTTCGGGACTCGGCGCTCGGGCCTTGCTGTTTGGTTTTGGGGGATGCTGTGGTGGCCGGCTCCCAGGCCTGTACCCTGGGGTCACTCTTTAAAAGGAAGAAGGAATGGTGGGGAAAAGGTGTATGGGATAGGAAAGAGTTTGTGACGCCACCCGTGGTGTCTGGTGAGGATCACCAGCGCTGCTACAGTTCTCTGAGGCCGGTGGTCAGGCAGCTTAGTTGGTGCGGCTCCCCACAGGTGGAGCGGGGCCTCAGGGCAGCGTAGGAGAAGGGGTGCAGGACAGAGGGGACCCATCCGGGTCGGAAGAAGAATAGGCACACTCACAACAGTTCACTTCAGTACCTTTACTGGTGGTGTTTCAGGCACAATCCAGGGCACTGTAGGGTGAACGGTGCACTTCAGGACTCTCCCCAGTGAGTGGGTGTGGGGCCTCCTGTTTCTTGCCTTTTCCTGATAAGTTTATGACCTGCCTGAAGCTAGGCCTAACTTGGTCTCTGTCTTGCACCTGCTGACCTGGTGGTAGGGCCTTCTGTTGGAGATCACACTCCCTGGTCTCTTGAGCTTCAGTGATTCCTGACCCTGGTATATCAGTCAGCTTTTGGTGTTCCTGGGACATGTAGTTCGCCAGGGGTTACGGTTGTTTCTGCTGGTCCTAGAGATCCTTGCAGACACGGACACGGTGTCCGGTAAATGGTCTTGGGGTGAGCTGGCTAAGCTCCTCTGCCCCCTACGTAGCTCGCTACTCCACTTGCCTTCAGCCACGCTCGGTGCCCTCACTAGGCTTCACACTGGCAGTAGGCCTCGCTACTCTTCACCGCTCTTATGGCGTCGGCATGCCTTAGGCTCACTGACTGAGCTTTATGAGTCTGAACTCTCTCTAGAGGGACTGGAACTACCTTTGTCCCCTGGGGAAACTGTTCTCTAGACTGCACTGCCTAGCTCCACCTTCCCTTTTTATATCCCTATTGGGCTCCCTCTGCTGGTCTGAGGTGGAAGGTGGAGGTGTGTGTATGCTACGAGGGCCTCTTGTGGAAGAATCCGTCCATGCACACCTCTAGGATCTGTGGCACCAATGCACAGCAGGGCGCCACAACAGCACCAGTCCTGGGACTTTCGGTGCTTCTTTATTAGAGAGCTATTGCTTTCATTTGATATAGGTTTTGAACACTCCTTCCTGAGAGCTCTGGGTATGGCAGTCAGCTATTTAAACCCCTGACGCTTTGACTCCACTGTCAGTCAATAGCATTGTTGTCTTGGTGAATACTGCTGTGCTCTGATACTGTTTGTTGTTCTGATTATTGCTCTGCTCTTTGATCTCAGCTTGACTTTTGACTACCCACTTGCTTTACGATTTTGTCTCTCAGGTGACCTCTTAGCTTTGACCCTGCTTGATGGTCCTTCTTTCTAGTTTGTGCCACTGAACAGCAGCTGACTCTGTAGCCCTTGTCCTGGTCCCCATACAGCAGTTAACAGGTGAAGGCCAGGGCGACCCCTCAGCTCTGAGAAACTGAGTATCTTGCACTAAGCCTGTTCATGGTAGCCATTTTGGAGCTGCCAGGTGACTACGAACAATGCCCGTGTGACGCTTAGGGTGTAAAGATAGAAGTTAAGAAAGGATATATTAGCTTTCAGAACACCCCTTTAAAGTGAACTTGTCATGTAGAAAATTGCTATTAATCTGCAGGTTAATAGCATTCTGAAGTTTAACGACGCCCACAATGTGAGCCCTGCTGCCTGGAGAAAATGAACTTTTATGTTCCCGGAAAGCTTGGGCTTTCAATCATATGGATGGGATGGCACGGCTTCAGTCACTGCTCATTGCATAGTGAGTGGTGGCTTTAACGGCACTCCGGCAATGACTGACAGCCAACTCTGCATTAAAGTCGGCTGTCAGTCAGTGCTGGGGGGTGGTTACAGCCGCTGCTCACTGTACTGAGCGATAACTTAAGCTGTGCTGGCCACATCTCTATGACTGAAAGCCTGACTGAAAGTTAATTTTCTCCCTGTAGCCAGGCTTTCGGTGCAGCAGCCGCACAGCTTCAGAACTCTAGTAACCTGCAGATTAATCCCATATGTGCAGGTTAATAGTGTTTTTTTACAGGACAGGTTCTCTTTAATTTTTCAGGCGAGTATAGAGCAAAATAAAAACAAGCGGCAGAGCCCTTGCAAGAACGATAGCAGAGAAGCCTAACGGAAACAACAACTGCCATTTTTCCTGAAGTTGCTTAGCCGGTGAGAATCAGCGTCCATATGCACATTGCCTCACAAGTAGTAAGTCAGTGAACAAATCCGCTAAATAGTAAAGATCTCAAAACGCATCTTAATATACCACAGGGACAAGCCCCCACTAATGCTAAACTAACAAATACAGACCTTTAGACATACATTATTCAGGACCCCAGAAAAGAACAGAACCTTATTGAAGACCCCTCTCACTACAGAAAACCTTCAGAGGAAAACTCCCTTTAAACACTCCCCAAACCCTTCTTAAACATTACTTCTTTGTAATTCTATATTGTCTGCAAATTCCACCACAGGCATCACCCGCAGCAATGCAGCCCCCCAAACCACACCACAGGCACCCCCCCAGTATTACAGTCCCTCCAAATCCCAAGCTTCCTCTCAGCATTGTACACCCTTCAAATCTCAAAACGCATACATCCCCCCAGCATTGCATGCCTCCCAAATCCCACCACAGGAATCACACCATCATTGCACACATCCCAAAGCGCACCAGAGGCATCACCCAGCATTATAGACCCTCAAAATGCCACCACAGTCATTACCCAGCATTTTAAAGCCTCAAAATCTCACCACAAGCATCCCCCAGCATTAAACACCCCCAAAAATCCCACCACAGATGTCCCTCCATCATCGCACACTCCCCAAAATCCCACCATAGACATCCCCAGAGCATTGCACACACCCCAAATCCCAACACAGGCATCTCCACAACATTGCACACACCCAAAATCTCATTACAGACATCCTCCAGCATTATAGATCCCCAAAATTTCACCACAGGCATCCCCCAAGAATTGCACACCCCTCAAATCCCACCACAGGAATCCCCACAGCATTGCACACACCCCAAATGCCACCACAGACATCCCCCAGCATTATTGACCCCCAAAATCTCACCACAGACATCCCCACAGCATTTCACACATCCCAGAACCATCCACAGGGATCCCGAGCATTATAGTCCCCCCAAATCACACCACAAGCATCCCCCAGCATTACAGTCCCCCCACAAATCCCACTGCAGGCATTCGCCAGCATTATAGACCCCCAAAATCCCACCACAAGCATTCCCTAGCATTACTGACCCCCAAATCCCAGCACAGGAACATTCGAGGAGACGGTAGTAAACTGTGTCGAAGGCAGAGGACAGTTGTAGAAGGAGAAGTATAGAGAATTGTCTGTTAGCTTTGGCTGTAAGTAAGTCATTAGTAATTTTGGTCAGGGTAGTTTCAGTGGAATGGTGGGGATAGAAGCCAGATTGTCGGTTGTCGAAGATAGAGTTAGATAAGGGGAAAGTTCAGCGTGAACATGTTGCTAAAGGAAAAAAAAAAGGAGCATGGACCCCACCTCCAAAAATCATACATTTGATCTAATGCCTCTCGGCAAAAATATATATAACTGAACATGAGGTTCTTAGTTTAACATTCTGATCAGACTGTATGAAGCCCACTGCCACGTCATGGCAAACCTCGTAGTGGGTCCTAACATTTCCTACCTGAACGGGAGCGGAGCCGTGCGCCAACCACCGCCACAGTGACAATGCACCAGCAGGGTGGGCGGCCTGGTGCCTCACAGCACCTATGCTGCAAGACCGAGTCCCCATGACTCCAGGCCACGCCGCCCCACAAGCGCAAAACCACAGCAACAATGGGCGACACACTGCACCAACACCACATGAAAGGAACAAAAAAAAAAACACTCACCTTCCTCAAGCTCTCAAGTGAGAGCAAAAATAGGCTGGACCCTCTTTGCAGTCTCCTGCTAATTAAAATCACCTGTGCCAAATGGGAGGAGTGCTGGTCCAAGAAAGGGGAAAGAATATGCAATGCAAAAAAAAGGAGCATGGACCGCACCTCCAAAAATCATACATTTGATCTAATGCCTCTCGGCAAAAATATATAACTGAACATGAGGTTCTTAGTTTAACATTCTGATCAGACTGCATGAAGCCCACTGCCACGTCACGAGCTGGAGGAAGGTGAGTCACAATGCTCCTTTCTTGTGGTGTTGGTGCAGTGTGTCGGCCATTGTTGCTGTGGCTTTGTGCTTTGGGGGCGGCGTGGCCTGGAGTCATGGGGATTTGGTCTTGCAGCATAGGTGCTGTGAGGCACCAGGCCGCCCACCCATCTGGTGCATTGTCGCTGTGGCGGTGGTTGGCGCACGGCTCCGCTCCCGTTCAGGTAGAAAATGTTAGGACCCACTACGAGGTTTGCCGTGACTACCTCTTGAAGCTCATCAAGAGAATGCCAAGAGTGTGCAAAGCAGTCATCAAAGCAAAAGGTGGCTACTTTGAAGAACCTAGAATATAAGACATATTTTCAGTTGTTTCACACTTTTTTTTTAAGTATATAATTCCACATGTGTTAATTCATAGTTTTGATGCCTTCAGTGTGAATGTACAATTTTCATAGTCATGAAAATGCAGAAAAATCTTTAAATGAGAAGGTGTGTCCAAACTTTTGGTTTGTACTGTATATGAGTAAAATAAATAAATATAGGATCTAGAACGCTACAAAGGCCGTGACTAATATGGAGGTGGGGGCCCAGCCCTGAGCTAATGCATCTCTAAAGAAAACATTTTTTGTAGTAATCGATAAAAAATATGTGTAGCCCTAAACATAAAGTATGAAAGTTATTCCCAAGACATTAGCAATTGAACAAGTGTTGACAGCTGGGACCAAGACAGGAACATGTTGGAAGGGGCAACAAGCTGAGATTGTGATGTTCAATTTATGTGTATTTAGCCACTTTGTAATGTGCTGTTTAAACATAACATCTCTCTTAATTGCAGGTATATAAGATGATGCTGTCTTGCTGGTCATTCCAACCATCTGAGCGGCCAACATTTAGTGTGCTAGAGAATCAGTGTGAACAGCTCCGCCGAGTATATCAGAGCGAGCCCTGCAATCTACACAGCAACATGTATGAAGATCAGTTTCAGTTCCGTTAAAATTGAATGCATATATTCTTATCAAATTGTGTCAATTTACAATGAAGGCAACTATAAAGACACATGTATTCCTCCTGAAATCTATGAAGTCTATTTTTTTCATTCCATTTAGTTACATTTTACAGTTAACTGTTAAATAGTTTGCATGTTAAAGATGAAGTCTAATAAATGTTTTAAAAATGATAAAAAGTGACACCCTATTGACCCTAATGACTTCTGAGCATCTACTTATATTGCTTTAGATCTTTCCCACAACTAATTCCAGGCTGTGCCCTCTTGTTCTCATGTTTAGTATTTATTACAACTGTAAGTACTGCTGCATCATGGCATTAGTTTAATGAACACTCTGCTGACAGGTTCCCAAACACACACACACTAGACACATACACACACTACATAAACACAGACAGATTACACACATACTACATAATACACCACAAAAACACACACAAACTACACAAATCCACTTACATACAAACACACACAACACTCACCAGTACTGTGTCTCTTCAACTAAGTTAAACTAAGTGTCTCTTCAGTACAGGTTTCTTCAACTAAGTTAAAAGCTCAGTGTTTATTGCACTGACTTCTGGACACAGAATTTTGGGTTCAAGTTCCATCAGCGAAAGGTTACTAATTTTTTTTTTATATTATTATTACAGTTGTCAAAGTCACTTGTCAGGATCACTTGTCAGAATCACTCATTAGAATCACTGGTCAGGATCACTCGTCAGGATCACTCGTCAGAATCACTCGTCAAGATCACTCGTCAGGATTATTGTTGAGCGAGTATGTTCTATTAACCCTTTCGCCAAGTATGCTCGGGCCGAGCTCCAAGTATTTATAGCTGCTCGGTGATGAGGTTAAATCGCTCCTGTGTGCATGATTTGCGACTGTGTGACAGTTTTATTACATGTGAGGAATGTCTATTTCTTACACATTCCTCTCATGTAATAAAACTGTCAAACAGTCACAAATCATGCACACGGGAGCGATTTAACCATATCACCGAGCAGCTATAAATACTCGAAGCTCGGCCCGAGCATACTCGAACAGAACATACTCGCTCAACCCTAGTCAGGATCTCTCGTCAGGATCTCTCGTCAGGATCTCTCGTCAGGATCTCTCGTCAGAATCTCTCGTCAGAATCTCTCGTCAGAATCTCTCGTCAGAATCTCTCGTCAGAATCTCTCGTCAGAATCTCTCGTCAGAATCTCTCGTCAGAATCTCTCGTCAGAATCTCTCGTCAGAATCTCTCGTCAGAATCTCTCGTCAGAATCAGTTCTCAGACAGGGTATTTAGCCTCAAACTGACATCATTCTGATGTTTGATTTTGATATCTAATCATGTCCTAAAATGGACACTGTACACCAGTCCCCTGTTGAGATCAAGATGTCACAGTAGATACTGTACCTATTTTAGTTTTGTTTTTGTAGTTTCACCAAGATTTATGCAGACCCTCATTAGAAACAGCTTGGCTCTTTGTAAATCATATTAAAGGGACTCTTGTCAGCACAGAATGACTGTTCATACCAATTACAGACACTCAGTGCACCCTTGGCATGACTAAACATTTAGGCCGGGATCCCATCAGCGTATAGCATCCCTCTGCCTTCAGATCGGTGCCTCCACGACATCATTGCAGGGGTCCGATCGTTGCCATGGTGACGAGGGGTCGTGATTATGACCCCTGGGTCACCAAGCTACGGTAAGCTGCTTAGACCAAGTTCGGAGCATGGTCTAAGAAGCTTTCAGTACAGGTATAATGCATTGCAATGCTGGTGCACTGCAATGCATTACTCCTGACATCAAAGTGAAAAAAGTGAAATTCCCATAGAGAGACTAAGTAAAAAAAAAAGTACCAAAAAGTTGTAAAAATATAACAAAAAATAATTGTAAAATAATAACAAAAATATAAAAAATATAACATCAATAAATACTAGTGATGAGCAAGCACTAAAATGCTCAGGTGCTCGATGCTCGGGTCGAGCACATTGGAATACTCGGGTGCTCGACCCGAGCAACGAGCCCAATGTAAGTCTATGGGAAACTCGAGCATTTTTCAGGAGGCTCCCCCTTGGCGGTCTGCAGAGGGCCTAAAAATTGCCCAAATCGATGGGAACAGTGCTCAAATGACATGGGGACAGCATGGGGAAGACCCCTGGAAGCATTTCTGACTCCCAGGTCACTTCTGTCGACAACGTTGTCAGAGGTATTACGCCACATTTACGGACTCACAATAAAACATACCAAAACAAAACCAAAATGGATTTTCCTGGGAAATACTGTATGTTAAAGAACATCCTTTCCAGGGTAATGACTTGTATATAAAACATAATAAATAACCAAAAACAAAAATGCTCCTCCACACCTTAGGCTATGTTCACACGTAGCGTTTTTGATGCGTTTTTTTCACTTTTGCATTGCTTTCAACCGTGACAAATGCATTTACCAGGAAATGTAATTTTAACATTTTACCACCTTATCTGGCCATGTGGTGTGTGAGATATCATCAGACACATCGTGTTTCATTTTTGAAGGAGGGACTCTGAAAGTCACAAAGCCTATTTTTATAGGGCCATCAGGCGGCCTTTACTATTCTTAAAGGGCCAGCAGTCGGCCCTTACTATTCTTAGAGAGCCATCAGCCGCCTATGTTTTATTGTTCCCATTACTAAAGAGTGGGTCTCCTATAATGTTATTGCGTATGCAGTGAGTGGCAGGGCTGCCCAAAATTTTGTATGCACCCCAATACCACTTTGAAAATTTGGATGCTCCCCAATACCCCTTTGAAGAGACTTAGAGGAGGGCCTCCTGAAAACAATGTTCCCATTATTAGGAAGTGGGTCTCTCATTCTGTTTGCCTATGCAGTGAATGCAAGGGTTGCCAAAAATTTGGAGGCTCTCCAATGCCCCTTGGAAGAGACGTGGAGGAGGGCCTCATAAAAAAATGTTCCCATTAGAAAGGAGCGGGCCTCCTATATTTGTAATGCCCATGCACTAAGTGTATGGGCTGACAAACATTTACCCCTGGGGGGTATACATGAACATACTGTATAAATTTTTTTTTTACGGACATCATAAACAGCCTTTAAAAAAATTATGTGGGTGTTGCATCACGGACCACGGTCACCCTGGTGATATGGTGGTGGAGGATGAGAAGAAGGAGGAGGACAAGAGCAAATGGCCACAATCAGGAAGCGTATACCCATGTCTGGGAGTGAAAAGGTGCATGGGAATACACCTCCCAAGAAAAGACACTGGATTTGAGTTTATGTTACGCTGCTATCATTCGGTGGTGTTGAGAAGTCTGGCCCAATCCAGCCCTTGTTCATTTTTATAAGAGTCAGCCTGTCAGCATTTTCAGTTGACAGGCGGATGTGCTTATCAGTTATACTTCCACCAGCGGCACTAAAAACCCGCTCTGATAAAACGCTGGCGGCAGGGCAGGCCAGGACCTCCAAGGCATAGAGAGCCAGTTCATTCCACGTATCCAGCTTAGATACCCAATAATTATAAGGCACAGAGGAATCACGGAGGACGTTGGTACGGTCGGCAAGGTACTCCCTCAGCATCTTCCCAAACTTTGCACTCCTTGTGAGAGTACCCCGCGCCTCAGGGCTTGTGCGATGGGAGGGGCTGAGAAAATTCTCCCAGAACTTTGACAGTGTCCCCCTGCCTCTGCTGGATTACATTTGTGTCTCTGTCGCCTGTACTCCTTGGTTGTCCATCGAAGTGTGACCTCTACTGCCAGCGTTTTCAGATGGGAATTTTTTGAATAGTTCCGCAACAAGGGCCTTCTGGTACAGCCCCATTTTTGTAGACCTGTCCGCCTCAGGAATAAGAGATATAAAGTTCGCCTTGTAGCGTGGGTCTAGAAGTGTCACCAACCAGTGTCACCCAAAATTTTGAGAACGCGAGGGTCATGGGAAAGGCAGCGTAACATAAACCAAGGAGATGGTCTATTCTCATCAGATCTATATCCACAGGTGTACACCACCAAAAATAATCATGTTAGATAGGGGGAAGGGGAAGTAGGAGAAGTGTGGATATATAGAAAAATTTAAAATTCATAACCTTTATTAATTTATTAAATCTTTAAAATACAAAATATCTAATGCATCTATAGATGCATATAAGGTAACCATCTATTAGAGTATAAAGATGGTACCCACTAATAAGTCTGGCTAGATGCAGTGTAGGGCAGATTAGGGACACCTCTGTCCAGTCCCTCTAATATAGGACCGAGGTTATATGTAAATGATATCCCCATATATTGGAATAGCCTCAATGCTAATATCAGGTGGAGCAGTTATACAAATCCAATGAATAGGAAAATTAATTGTTATCTTGGCAAATTATTTCACTGTCATGTATAAATCTGCCTTGGGACACAACTGTACACCCCCTGATTATCCCATAAAAATGAGATGACATTAGTCTAGCGGTTTGTAATATTATGGTAGTGATAGATGTCAGCTATAATCACTAACTCTGCCCAATACCGCAGTAGTCCATAATGAAGTGCACTGTGTGTGTATTAGTGCTTGTAATAACTGAGCCGGCACCACTTGAAATCTTTGGCAGGAGGAAAACCTCACTGCCAAGCGATCATAAATCTTATGACACTGAGGAGCAGCCCGCTGTGCCGAACGACTCCTCACATGTCAGGTACTAATGATCACACTAATGTTCAGCGTGCCTGGCTGAAAAGTTAATCACTGGGGTGAGGGGCAGTCTATTGTCCCCTATCTCACTCCCCGCACATGTGCTCAGCGTCCCGGCTTCAAACAGCTGATCGCTGCAGTGAGGAGCGATACACTGTCTCCTTGCTCTCTCGCTGCACACGTGCGTCGCGTGCCGGCTACAACAGCTGATCACTGCAGACCTGGACTCTCTGTTGTCCGCTGCAGCTTGGAGTACTGATGCGGTTCTCCCTTGTCAGAGTACCGCAATTGTGTGCATATTCCTAGGGCTTAATCTCATTCCCCCCTACACTATCAAATAGCTCAGATATAATCCCTGACGCACGTTTCACCGGTATACCGGCTTTTTCTAAGGGTGGGGTCGGCCTCCAACTCCGAATCTTTATACCCTCTAACTAGATTGACAGGAGGATCGACCAATCAGATTGTGTTAATCAAAAGAGAAAGATTTCTTTTCTCTAAATTACAAGTAGCTCTTATATGTGTGAATCATACTACTTGAGCAATATTAAAACAAACAGATTATCCATTTGCATAGCCCACATCATGGTTTATAAATATAACATGAGAAAGGAAGCAAAGGTGACTCAAGAAAAACATTTTCATATACCTATACTCATATTTTACAACTGATTGATCTTTCAGTGTTCAGATATATTTGAATTAATACCTCTAAATAGGTTTTCAGAGAGATAAAGGGAGAGAGAATTGATATAAAGGAAGGGATAAAGGAGAAAAGAAAAGAGAGAAGGAGAGGGAAAAAAGGGGAAATTATTCTTCACTTAAATCTCATCACGAAATGTTTTTATTATTATTTGGATTTTAATTTTTAGCCACAAATAGCCCCATTATCATATATTCCCAATCATATTAATACGTACAGGGGCCATGGTATATCCGTCTCATATGCCCACAGGATAGGGAATGGCAATTACAAAAAACATCCGAAATTGAAGCTCTCATTCAGTCCATGTGGATTCACAGAGTTACATCTAAAAATCCATTCGCTCTCTCTCTTCAGAAGCATGGAATCCAGATCTCTTGTTCTTGTAGACACATTGTCCCTCCTAAAGTGACGAGATACTAAAAAGCTTGAGACTGGAGTATTTTTTCTATATCCAGAGGAAGCTTCTCTCCAAGAGTCTGAGTTTAATCTATACCTAGGATGGTGGGAGGAGGAGATAGTCTTTGCTGAAAATATGTCAACATACGTGGATTGCATTGTAACCTGGAAACGTTACATTGATGACGTGTTGATATTGTGGAGGGGTATGGAAGACAAACTACATGAATTTATAAATATATTGAATAACAACTCCCTCAACCTAAAACTTACACTGGCTTTCCATAGGCAAATGATCCCCTTCCTGGATATAATGATACAAAGAGACGAAAATAACTCGGTACAAACTGACCTGCACAGGAAAGAGACTTCCACCAATAGCATCCTAGATGCCAAAAGTGCTCACTCAACCAGTACTATTAGAGGAATTCCAAAAGGAGAATTTTTATGTTTACGACGGAATTGTTCAACTTTTGAGCTTTTTAAAGAACGGGCTCGAGAACTTAAACTCAGACTCTTGGAGAGAAGTTACTCAGGGAGAATGATTAAAAAGGCATATAACTATGCCCTAAGGGTTGAGAGAAGAGAGCTTTTGGTCCCTAAGAAGAAGAATAGAGATGACAACAATGTCGTGAGATTCATAACAGAATTTCACGAGGAATGGCAAACGATGCTGGATATTCTGAACAAACATTGGGATATTTATTCGATCAGATGTGAACCTTAGGAATTGTGTAACATCACGAGCTTCCTCTGGATATAGAAAAAATACTCCAGTCTCAAGCTTTTTAGTATCTAGTCACTTTAGGAGGGACAATGTGTCTACAAAAACAAGAGATCCCGTTTTTTTCCCATGCAAAATGTGCAAGGCATGTCGGATTTTAGTTCCTAGAAAATCGTTTATGGACGCCTTTGGGAAAAAATGTATAATCCACCAACATATTAATTGTACCACTAGTGGGGTAGTTTACTGCCTTGAATGCACATGTGGGCTTAAATATGTTGGGAAAACAATAAGGGATCTGAGAACTCGTATAAGGGAACACATTCAAAGTATTGTTAACTATGATAGGGATGAGAGAAGGAGTCAGGAGCAGGGAAAAATATTTACCCCAACACCGATTGCTAGACATTTTAAGATTAAACATCAATCACAATGGAAGGACTTGAAGGGTTGGGCAATCTGTCAAATAAAATTGGATAACAGAGGAGGAGATCTGGATTCCATGCTTCTGAAGAGAGAGAGCGAATGGATTTTTAGATGTAACTCTGTGAATCCACATGGACTGAATGAGAGCTTCAATTTCGGATGTTTTTTGTAATTGCCATTCCCTATCCTGTGGGCATATGAGATGGATATACCATGGCCCCTGTACGTATTAATATGATTGGGAATATATGATAATGGGGCTATTTGTGGCTAAAAATTAAAATCCAAATAATAATAAAAACATTTCGTGATGAGATTTAAGTGAAGAATAATTTCCCCTTTTTTCCCTCTCCTTCTCTCTTTTCTTTTCTCCTTTATCCCTTCCTTTATATCAATTCTCTCTCCCTTTATCTCTCTGAAAACCTATTTAGAGGTATTAATTCAAATATATCTGAACACTGAAAGATCAATCAGTTGTAAAATATGAGTATAGGTATATGAAAATGTTTTTCTTGAGTCACCTTTGCTTCCTTTCTCATGTTATATTTATAAACCATGATGTGGGCTATGCAAATGGATAATCTGTTTGTTTAATATTGCTCAAGTAGTATGATTCACACATATAAGAGCTACTTGTAATTTAGAGAAAAGAAATCTTTCTCTTTTGATTAACATAATCTGATTGGTCGATCCTCCTGTCAATCTAGTTAGAGGGTATAAAGATTCGGAGTTGGAGGCCGACCCCACCCTTAGAAACGCGCGTCAGGGATTATATCTGAGCGATTTGATAGTGTAGGGGGGAATGAGATTAAGCCCTAGGAATATGCACACAATTGCGGTACTCTGACAAGGGAGAACCGCATCAGTACTCCAAGCTGCAGCGGACAACAGAGAGTCCAGGTCTGCAGTGATCAGCTGTTGTAGCCGGCACGCGACGCACGTGTGCAGCGAGAGAGCAAGGAGACAGTGTATCGCTCCTCACTGCAGCGATCAGCTGTTTGAAGCCGGGACGCTGAGCACATGTGCGGGGAGTGAGATAGGGGACAATAGACTGCCCCTCATCCCAGTGATTAACTTTTCAGCCAGGCACGCTGAACATTAGTGTGATCATTAGTACCTGACATGTGAGGAGTCGTTCGGCACAGCGGGCTGCTCCTCAGTGTCATAAGATTTATGATCGCTTGGCAGTGAGGTTTTCCTCCTGCCAAAGATTTCAAGTGGTGCCGGCTCAGTTATTACAAGCACTAATACACACACAGTGCACTTCATTATGGACTACTGCGGTATTGGGCAGAGTTAGTGATTATAGCTGACATCTATCACTACCATAATATTACAAACCGCTAGACTAATGTCATCTCATTTTTATGGGATAATCAGGGGGTGTACAGTTGTGTCCCAAGGCAGATTTATACATGACAGTGAAATAATTTGCCAAGATAACAATTAATTTTCCTATTCATTGGATTTGTATAACTGCTCCACCTGATATTAGCATTGAGGCTATTCCAATATATGGGGATATCATTTACATATAACCTCGGTCCTATATTAGAGGGACTGGACAGAGGTGTCCCTAATTTGCCCTACACTGCATCTAGCCAGACTTATTAGTGGGTACCATCTTTATACTCTAATAGATGGTTACCTTATATGCATCTATAGATGCATTAGATATTTTGTATTTTAAAGATTTAATAAATTAATAAAGGTTATGAATTTTAAATTTTTCTATATATCCACACTTCTCCTACTTTCCCTTCCCCCTATCTAACAGCGTAACATAAACTCAGCCATGCGTGCCAGACTACTAACAGGCAAGACTTCCGTGTCCTCACCAAGAGGATGACTGACCATGCTCTCCTCCTCCTCCTCTCTGTCCTCTGGCCATCCACGCTGAACAGACGGTATGACAGGTGTGCAGGTAGTACCGTCTATAGCGCATGAAATTAGCTCCTGTTCTTCCTCCTCCTCCTGTTCCTCACTGTCCCCCAATCCACATTGGGATGAGATGAGGCTTGGCTGTGTGTAATCAACCTGTACGGTTCCTTGCTCCATCTCATCGTGCTCCGCCTGCAATGCATCCTCTTTGATTGTGAGCAG
Organism: Phyllobates terribilis; assembly: GCF_046119375.1. Taxonomy (NCBI): domain Eukaryota; kingdom Metazoa; phylum Chordata; class Amphibia; order Anura; family Dendrobatidae; genus Phyllobates; species Phyllobates terribilis. Next base: position 21,199,115 of record NW_027362761.1, on the reverse strand, counting down.
AAAGCATTTCAGAAGACAGAGAAGCGGGATAGCGTCATGGATAATGGATAATTATGGCGTCATCGCCGCTCACCATCTTGGTGGAGTCCTCAAAGTTTTGGAGGATGGTACATATGTCTGATATCCATGTCCACTCCTGAGGTCTTATGTGTGGAGTCTGAACCGAATACCAACAGCTTGTTGATGCTGGTACTCAACAACTGCCCTCTTCTGCTCACAAATCCTTCCCAACATCTGCAGTGTAGAGTTCCAATGCGTGGGGACATCACACACCAGTCTGTGAGCTGCAAGCTGCAAACCCTGCTGAAGCACGGCAAGGGCGGCGAAAGCTGTAGGTGACTTTCTAAAATGGGCACACAGGCGGCATACTTTAACAAGCAGATCCAGCAGCTCCAGGTAGGATTTGAGAAACCGCTGAACCACGAGGTTAAGCACATGGGCCAGGCATGGTTCGTGTGTGAGCTCATCTCTCCACAGAGCCGCCACCAGGTTCCGGCCATTGTCACACATGACCATGTCTGGCTGTAGGCTCAGCGGTGTGAGCCACAGATCTGCCTGCACTTTCAGAGCTGTCCACAACTCTTCAGCATTGTGCGGTTTGTCACCTAAGCATATTAGCTTCAGCACAGCCTGTTGCTGCTTGGCCGAGGCAGTGCTGCTGTGCTTCCAGCTTGTGACTGATATGGTCATTTTGAAGATGGAGGCTGAAGAGGAGGAGGAGGCTGAGGAGGATAAGGTGCAAGAGCTGTAGACCGTGGGGGCAATCCTGATTGACCTAGGGCCCACAATCCTTGGCGTTGGCTGAGTCCCGGCTTCCACTATGTTAACCCAGTGTGCTGTCAGCGAGATGTACCGTCCCTGCCCACAAGCAGTTGTCCATGTGTCTGTGGTTAGGAGGAATTTCCCGGTAACTGCGTTGTTGAGGGCACGGCTAGTGTTTTGGGACATGTGCTTGTGTAATGCGGGGACGGCACACCGGGAGAAATAGTGGCGGCTGGGGACTGAGTATGGAGAGACGGCCGCCGCCATCAGGTTGCGGAATGCTTCCGTCTCCACGAGCCTAAAAGGCAACATTTCGAGTGCAAGCAGTCGTGAAATGTGAGAATTTAAAAGTGGTAATTAGAATAGAGCACTATGTTACATATAGCAATTAACAATGTCAAATAGTATGAAATAAACATAATACCATATTGTAACCTGCCCATCGGATTTATGTTATCATCCAAAAAATACTAGCAAGGGGGTGCCAAAAGGCAGAAAGAAGACGTTCAAATGGTCCATCATAGTGAAAAAGATGAAAAAAACTTTATTATAAATACTACACAGAGTGTATGGGGAGGAGGGGAGAAAAATGCATACATATATATAAAAATAATTTTAAAAGCAGATACGCAACGTGTCAAATGCAGGTATAGGACCCCTCTATGTTCATACTAAGCCATAGCTATTGATAGAATGGGATATAGTGGTGCTAGAGCATAAAAGAAGGAGACATATTACGTAATAAATAGCGTACTAGTGTGCATATACATCAATGTCCCTCACATCAAATATGGCCACCACAAGCCGCAATTACCTTAGTAGGTATGAAAAAACACCACCTCAACCTGCATCTGCACGTGTTTCCCCGACGCGCGTTTCGGCGCTTGTGCCTTTCTCAAGAGGACTACTCTAGCTGAACAGCTGATGCCTTAAATACATTTGTGCGCGGGCCGCAGACCAAAAAGGACGCGGCACTGCCTCCAACGAAAGTTGCACCCTATGTGTCATTGTTGCCCTGGTACCAACAAATGCTACCCAGTACACCACCGCGACAGCCCAGAAATGAGGCAAGGCACGTCACCGTAACTAAGCTACCCGATAACGTCGTCATCGCGGCAGCCAGGACCACCCTGGGATGCCAAAAGGAACCAGGTATGTAACGACGGCGACACCCCTGCGTACTGAATCACGGGGTGATATGTTCGGGGATATCTAGATCCTAACACCAATTACTAGGACACAATATGTAAAGTGCATGGATATATCCATCATACAAAATCTGAAAAAGGTCAGGAAATAGTCTATTCAGAGCATAAAGAGTTCTGATATTACTCATACTGGTGGACAACTGTATCAGAACAAGACTATAAAAAGAATAAAGATAAAAAGAAAAAAACAAGTACTACATAAGTACTTCAAATATACATATATGTGGAATATATAGGACAGTATAAATACAACTGTTCATAACACGGTTCATGTATAAAATATCATTAGATAGGCATATAATGACCAGATCACATAAATTAATAGAACATCGCCACCAATATTAATCCCATAATACTGTGCTATATGTCCATTCAGTGGTGATCCAAAGAGGGCCCCTAGCTGAAATATGGACATGTACCACCAAAATACTCCCCGTGATCCCTAAAACCCACACAGTAAGTACATATAAACAGTCACTGCATAGAAAACCATCACAGATTAGTCATATTTAATGGGAGGTATTGCCAAAAAGAAGTGGGATCCAGAAATCCCATGATGTAGGATTGTGGAAATCCCACTGTATACACATTTTCCGAATGGCAGCCGTCAAAGATGGATCGGGTCAGATGACACAAAGATGACCTTATGTTCAGCCAGAGTATAGAAGTCATTAAACATGCTAAGATGAATACAATTAAAATCACAAGAACACATAATACTTAAAAAACAATACGTATATTGCCCCAATGGCGCAAAACACAAACCTCCAGGACTGCATCATAGGAATGGGGCAAAACTATTGTTCTCAGTTAGACCGCTCAGATGTAGTGTTTTCAAGGTCCAAATCCACCTTGTTTCGATCTGAGCAAGTCTCTGGGATATAGGGCCACCATGTATCCCTGTTACAACCATGTCTATCCCTTTTACCCTTAACAGCTTCGCATTACAATCATGATATAATTTGAAGTGCTTCGGGATGGTTTTTAACATTGATATATCATTTTGGTCCACAGCTGCCAAAATCCCCAACACATGTTCTCTAATGCGTGTCTTGAGGCAGCGCGTGGTCATCCCAACGTAGATAAGTCCACACGGGCATGTGGCATAGTATATCACATTACGTGATGTACATGTAATATGTTTTTTAATATCAAAAGTTTCCTGCCCGTAGAGTCAATAAATGTGGTACTTTTCACCACGTTGGGACAGGCCACGCACCGTCCACACGACGTGCATCCATGTCTGGCCTTAGCCTTATCCATAAATGTGTGTGTCAAACCTCCCTCATAGTGGCTACAGACCAGATGGTCACGAAGATTCTTAGCACGGCGAAATACAATTGTAGGTTTATCCGAGACGTATTTAGCCAATATTGGATCTGCTCTCAAGACGGGCCAAGCTTTTGTAAGGGCCATTCTTACAGCTGGAATTTGAGTATAGAATGTGGTGAAGAATGTCACCGCATCACTCTGCTTCTTTTCCTGAGATTTATAGAGTAAATCCTGTCAGGATGAATGCTTAGCCCGATTATGTGCCCTTTTTATCATCCTATGGCTATATCCATGTTCATAGAAACGTTCCTTCAATTCCACTGACTGTACCTCAAAATACCGATCGGTGGAGCAGATTCTGCAAAGATGCAGAAACTGCCCCACAGGAACAGATTGAACCATATGTGATGGGTGGGAGGAAGAGGCATGGAGGAGTGTATTGGTTGATGTGGGTTTCCTATAGATTTATTGACTCTACGGGCAGGAAAACTTTTGATGTGATATACTATGCCACATGCCCATGTGGACTTATCTACGTTGGTATGACCACGCGCTGCCTCAAAACACGCATTAGAGAACATATGTTGGGGATTTTGGCAGCTGTGGACCAAAATGATATATCAATGTTAAAAACCATCCCGAAGCACTTCAAATTATATCATAATTGTAATGCGAAGTTGTTAAGGGTAAAAGGGATAGACATGGTTGTAACAGGGATTAGTGTTGAGCCACCCCCGTAGTGTTCGAGTTCGGTTCGGTTCGTCGAACACCCGTGTGTTCGCCGAACTGTTCGTCGAACTGTTCGTCGAACACCTTCGAACACCGTTAAAACCAATGGCAGGCAAACAAAAACACATAGAAACACATAGAAAACACCTTCAAAGGTGTCCAAAAGCTGACAAACTGCTCAGAAGACACAACTAACACATGGAAAAGTGACAAGTACATATAGTCATGCGAAAAGAAAAGAGGTGGAGGAGTAAAAGGAGGGGGAGACACAGATATAGGCATGTCATGCCCTTCTAAAATCCAAAAAGTGAGAAGCCGACACGTGCCTGTCCGCTGGTGGGTCGAGCGAGCCCCCCTGTGGTGGAGGCAGCTCTAAGCTTTTTAATTTAAATTGTCTCTCTAATTTGAATGAATACACTTTAAATCCATTTACAAGGATCTATTGGAGGGCAAGTCTCATGCCAGCAGCCGCGTAATTCCAGCTCCAGTAGCGTCCACTAAAGCTGCTGCAGTTAAAAAGCTTTTATAAGGATCGAGCTCGGCTGTCCACCGCAAGGCATCCTACTGCCAGTCCCAGCCCCTATGCCTTGGGGTGCCTCATGATGCTCTTCACTGAGTATCCAGTGGTCCCGAAGCATTTCCTTTGAAAAAATTAAGTGTCCAAACTACAGGTGGTGTAGCTTGCTTAACAGCCGGGATAATCCGCTGACTAGCAGACACTGCTACTAGGCACAAAGTATTTCCTGGGCTAGATGCAGTTAAAAATTTGTAATTAGATACTCTCGTTGGATGCTGAGAAAGCATTCCATAGAGTCTCCTGGCACGCCATATATGATTCTCTTAAAAAGCTTGGGGTAGGGGTCTAGGGGACCCTTTTATAGCCAAAATCACGGCCCTGTATCGCAATACGTCACCTAGGCTGAAGATAAATGGAACTGTAGCACCCTGAGGGCTCGGTTGCTACAGAGGTATTGCACCTCACCCAGAGGTGTGATATCTCACTCTCAGGTAAGGATGTAGTGTGGATCAGGACCCGACACCTGCATGCATTACACCACATTGCCGTGGGGCAGGGCGACCAATATGCCCCTGAGATGGGCACGACAGTCCCTGTCCCTGGCTGGAGTGGGGGGAGGGAACACTGAGGAAGGGGAACCCTGTAGTGCAGGAGCAGGGAGGAAGCAGTTCCTGGGTGCATTGAGAAGGGAGTATAAAAGGTGAGCGCCATCTTAGTTCAGTGCAGAGAAGTCTGAGCAGAAGTGGCAGGGAGCAGGGGCTCTGCATGAGCTCTGCTCCGGAGGCGGGCCTAGTAACAGAGGCCCAGGCCTGGAAGAGGGAGAAGGAAGGAAGAGGAGCGGAGAAGGCTCCAGGAACGAGGAACGAAGGGATCCCAGGGGTGCGGACGGGCGAGTCGCCACCGCACGCCCGAATCTGTTAGAACCTTGCTGTTAGGTTTTTTTTCCTTTGCTGGTCACATGACCTTGTTGGCCTATTTAATCCTGCTCCGCCCTTCTGGCTTTGCTGGACTTCATTGTATATCTACTTTCTAGCTAGCCTGTGCTCTGTATCTATCTCTGTTAGTTTGCTTGGTCTACGGACCTCTATGTTCTATCTATTTTGTTTGTTCGTCTGTCTGCTACTATTTCTGTTAGGAGGTGTCCCATATTCCTTCCAATCCTTAGTACTTGTAGGGATTCCCTCCCCACATCTATAGGTCTTCGTACAGACTAGATTAGGACTTTAGCAGGTCTGATCGCAGGATCAGGTTCCCTGTTACATCGTAGGGATTCAGCTGAGTCCTATAGTAGGGACAGATCTCCTCTCTTTCCTTAGCTTTGGTAGCAGAACATAACAGTAAGTCCAGCCTGCAAATTCTCTAAGGAAAGATTTTTTTTTGTTCCATCATGGTGTCGGTTCAGGATTTGGCTAAACACCTGCAGGGACTCTCTCTGGAAGTGGCCGAGCTCCGTTAGCACGTGAGTAACTGGCCTGGATGGCAGAAGGAAGTCATTAAGTGGGTGCGCCAATGTACTATATGTGCTAGATCTAAGTCCTCACATACTCCTGCTGCGGGGTTGCTTTGTCCTTTGGAGGTCCCCAGTGCTCCTTGGACACATTTGGCTATGGACTTTATAACTGACCTTCCCCCCTCTGAGGGTTTTACTGTCATCTGGGTGGTCGTGGACCGTTTTAGCAAGATGTGTCACTTGGTTCCCTTCGTCAAACTGCCCTGCGCTAAAACTCTCGCTAAGACCTTTGTCAAAGAAATTGTCAGACTTCATGGCGTTCCTACTGACATTGTTTCTGATAGGGGTCCTCAGTTCGTGGCTCGTTTTTGGCGTGCCTTTTGTGACAGGTTGGGAATTCATTTGTCGTTTTCGTCCGGATATCATCCTGAATCTAATGGCCAGACAGAAAGGAAAAACCAGGATGTTGAGCAGTTCTTGCGTTGTTTTGTGGCAGACAATCAAGAGGGGTGGTCTGAGTTTCTGCCACTTGCCGAATTTGCTCTGAACAATCATACATCTTCTTCTGCTGGTTGTTCGCCTTTTTTTTGTTGTTCTGGGAGACATCCGTCGTTTGGGTCGTTCTCCAAGTTGGGATCTGCCGTGCCTGAGGAGGAGAATTTTTCCGGTGATTTGGAAAGAGTTTGGACGGATGTGCGTGGTAATCTTCAGGAGGCCAACAGAAAATCTAAAGACTACTTTGATAGGAAACGACAGGAGGTTTTGTTCGCTGTTGGTGACATGGTTTGGTTGTCCTCTAGGAATCTGCGGTTGAGGATTCCTTCTAAGAAATTGGGTCCCAAGTTTGTAGGGCCCTTTAAGGTGCTTCAGGTTGTCAACCAATCTGCTGTTAGGTTGGAGGTTCCTACCTCCTGGAGAATTAATCCGGTCTTTCATGTCTCTCTGTTAAAAAAGCTGTTGTGTCGGATGGTGACGCCTCTGCCTCTGTTCCTCCGGTGGTGGAGGACGGGGAATATGAAATTTCTCGCATCCTTGACTCTAGACGGTATAGAGGTAGTTTGCAGTATCTTGTGGCCTGGAAAGGTTTCGGACCCGAGGATAACTCTTGGGTGAGGTCAGATGATGTTTCCGCGTCCAGACTTATCAGAGCGTTTCACAGGAGATTTCCTGATAAGCCTGGTCCTAGGGGATCCGGAGGATCCTCTTAGAAGGGGGGGTACTGTTAGAACCTTGCTGTTAGGTTTTTTTTCCTTTGCTGGTCACATGACCTTGTTGGCCTATTTAATCCTGCTCTGCCCTTCTGGCTTTGCTGGACTTCATTGTATATCTACTTTCTAGCTAGCCTGTGCTCTGTATCTATCTCTGTTAGTTTGCTTGGTCTACAGACCTCTATGTTCTATCTATTTTGTTTGTTCGTCTGTCTGCTACTATTTCTGTTAGGAGGTGTCCCATATTCCTTCCAGTCCTTAGTACTTGTAGGGATTCCCTCCCCACATCTATAGGTCTTCGTACAGACTAGATTAGGACTTTAGCAGGTCTGATCGCAGGATCAGGTTCCCTGTTACATCGTAGGGATTCAGCTGAGTCCTATAGTAGGGACAGATCTCCTCTCTTTCCTTAGCTTTGGTAGCAGAACATAACAGAATCCACCTGCGTGGAGGGGTCAGGCCAAAGGGGGAGACCGGTCCCCGAAACTAGTGGAGGCAGGAAACGACCCTCAGCTAGAAACAGGAGGCTGTGACATTTTATGTGGCGCAGCCCCTCGCTACACCCGCTAGGAAGGCACCACATAGGGTCAGGGAAACTGGCGCCAAGTTTACCAAGAGGAGGCCCGAGGCAGCCGGACAGAAGGGTTGGTAAGAAAGGCCAGACAAAGGACACACACGAAGCGCTCCAAAGTTATCTGGGAGTTGTCTGAGCCCCTCACCTGGTGAGCACAGTACGACGTGGGCAGCCGTTACCTGCAGACGTGGTCTGGATAATAAGAACTGTGAGTAAAGGCCCTGGACTGCATCACTGACTCCGTGTCGTTACTGCTGCTGCCCTGCACCATCACCCCCATCCTCCGCATACACTGCCCTGAGGCTATACTCCTCCCGTGGGGAGTTATGCTACGCTCTGCTGCACCCACAACACCAGCCTCAGCGGTCTGCCCTGGAGCAGCGGTTCACTCTGACCGCAATCCACGGGTGGCGTAGTCGGACATTTAAACATCAAAACCACATAAATAGTTCCGCCACTGCTTTGACCACCCTGAGCCACGGAACCAGGTCGCCGCCACGGAGACTACAACCACCAGCATCCACCAAAAAGGGTCCGGCTCCGGGTGTCCCAAGGCCCAGGGGGCGCGTCAGAACATTTTCATCACCTTTCACAATCACCAATGGGACAAGGCAGGAATGTTCTCTGTCCCCTCTCTTATACATCCTAGTGACGGAGCACCTGCTCTCATCAATTCGCCATAACCCCAATATTAGGTGGATTGAGGTGGGAGGCACCGAGTACAAGTGCTCTCTATTTGCTGATGATGTCCTAGTATATATCACTCAATCACATATATCCATCCATGCTGTTATGGCTGAAATAGATCACTTTGTTACATGGTCAAATTTTAAAATCAATGCAGCGAAGTCTGAGGCCCTCGATGTCTCCCTCCCCAAATCCATATAGGATTCCATCCAGTCCAACTTTCCCTTTGCCTGGCCCTCACAGGGTATCAAATACTTAGGAATTCATATTCATAGAGACCTCTCCCATCTATGTTATCTTAATTTTGGGCCCTTTATTGAACAGCTCCATACAGACCACGGTTGGCAAGTTAGAACTGTAAGATTCACTACGTGAACCACTGGTGTTTTGTGGAAAAGCACATGTACACTGTGTTCCAAATTATTATGCAAAAAGTGTCTAGGAGTGATAAGGGAAGAATTTGTTTGTTTGTCAGTTAAACTCATTGATGGTGATGTGTGTCAGGGCTCTTTATATCACTGTAAGCAATTGCAGACACCTGTGCTAATTAGTTTGGCAGGTGTGTCCAATGAAAGGCAAGACTACTTAAGAAGGCTGTCTCACATTATTAAGCAGCCTACATTTTCTGCCAAAATGGGAAAGAAAAAGGATGTGTCGGCTGCTGAGAAGCAACAAATTGTGGAGTGTTTAGGTCAAGGCATGACTACAATCAACATTGTGCGATGATCAGGATGAAGTGTCTTGGCAATCAAGAAGTATGCAGCTGATTCACAGTACACACGTGTGCGAGCTGATAAGGGCAAATTGAGGACTCTTTCCTACAGGCAATTACGTCAGGTTGAAAGAGCAGCGGCAAAAAAGCCTTGTCATAGCAGCAGACAAGTTTTTGAAGCTGCTGGTGCCTCCAACGTCCCCCGAACAACAAGATGCAGGGTCCTTCAGAGGTTTGCAGCTGTGCATACGCCATCCTGTCGACCTCCTCTATCCACTTCACACAAGCAGAAACGGCTCCAGTGGGCCAAACATTACATGAAGACTGATTTCAAAACTGTTTTGTTCACGGATGAGTGCCGTGCAGCGCTCGATGGTCCAGATGGATGGAGTGGAGGATGGCTGGTTGATGGACACCCCCGCAAACACGGCTACAGCACCAACAAGGAGGAGGTGGAGTAATGTTTTGGGCTGGAATCATGGGGAGAGAGATTGTCGGCCCCTTTAGGATCCCTGAAGGCGCTAAAGATGAACTCCATAATGTATGTGGATTTTCTCAAACAGCACTTCCTGCCATGGTTCAAGAAGAAGAACCGTGTATTTCACAGCAAGATCATTTTTCTGCATGATAATGCACCATCTCATGCTGCACATAAAACATCTGCATCTCTGGCTGATATGGGCATAAAAGGGGACAAACTTATGGTGTGACCCCCATGCTCCCCTGACCTCTACCCCATTCAGAACCTTTGGAGCATCATTAAAAGGAGTGTCTATGATGGCGGGAGGCAGTTCACATCTAAGCAACAGCTCTGGGAGGGTATTCTGTCCTCATGCAAAACAATTGAAGCAGAAACCATCCAAAACCTGACAAATTCAATGGACGAGAGAGTTCAGAAGCTCCTTTCGAACAAGGGGTCCTATGTGAAAATGTAACATCACCTAGAATAAAGTTTTGAGTTGAAAACGGTTTGATTTCAGTTTCTAACAACCTGCTAATGCTTATAATTTCAAAAATGACCATTTTTTTGGTCTTTATTAAAATGAAAAGGTTGATTGAAAAGTTTGGGGGATCTAAGAGTGTGGCAACCCAGTAGTCATGATTACTTCGAATTTTGACAATATGAGGGTCATGCTGCAGGTAGTGCAGCAAGAAGGCACTTATGTGTCTTGCGCATCTCGGAGCCCCCAAATTATTTTCTGGGCTAGATGCAGCTAAAAATTATTATTAATTTTAAATCTGGTGAAGCTTTAGTATAGATGGCCTAATAGGATCAGTGCTGCACACTGCTACAAAGCCCAAATTATTTTCCAGTCAAGATACAGATAAACATGATTAGTAATTTTAAATCTGGTGGACCTTATTATAGATGGCCTAATAGAATCAGTGCTGCACACTGCTACAAAGCCCAAATTATTTTCCAGCCAAGATACAGATAAACATGATTAGTAATTTGAAAGCTTAAAACGGTTGATAGGGTGATTTTAACCAATCATCAAGCTTTTACTCTCCCCAGGATGACACAGGGGTAGAAAAGTAGTTTCGGATCCATGATTTGTTCATCTTTATGAACGTGAGTCTGTCTACATTATCAGTGGAGAGCCGCGTGCGCTTATCTGTCAGCACACCACCAACAGCGCTGAACACACGTTCAGACAGAACGCTGGCTGCGGGGCATGACAAGATCTCCAAGGCGTAAGTGGCTAGCTCCGGCCATTTATCCAGATTGGAAGCCCAAAAAGAGCAAGGGTCCAGTGACACAGTCGTGGCTTCAATGTTTACTTGGAGATACTCCTGTACCATCGTCTCTAGGCGTTGATTATGTGTCAGACTTCTTGTCTCCTGTGGCCTTGCAAAGGATGGGCTAAAAAAGTGGTGAAATGATTCCGCAAAATTGATGTTACCAGCAGATACTGTGGTTCTGTTACGGTTTGAGTGCTGAACACTTGACGGTCCCACGGTTGGCAAGTTGGAACTGTGAGATTCACTACGTGCACCACTGGTATTTTGTGGAAAAGCACATGTAAGATTCTGCAACAGTCTCTGCTGATACTCCTGCATGCGTGCATCCCTTTCTATGGCAGGAATAATTTCTGCAAATTTACTTTTGTACCGGGGATCTAACAGTGTGGCAACCCAGTAGTCAGGATTATTTCTAATTCTCACAATTCGAGGGTCATGTTGCAGGTAGTGCAGCAAGAAGGCACTCATGTGTGTTGCGCATCCAGGAGCACCAAGTCCCTGTTGTGTTGGTGGCGAGGTAACAATCATGCTTCCTTCCTCTGTCCTCTCCCCCCAACCTCGCACAACAGAAATGTGATCAAGGTCTCCCTCATCTGATGAGTCTTCCATCAGTTCGTCCTCCACTTCTTCCTGGGCTCCTGCACCTTCCTCACTAGTTTGGCTGCTACCATGCGCCCTGGTAAAACCATCTCCCCCACCCTCACATGCCTGCCGCCTTGGTGCTGCCGACCGTCTGGACCTTGCAGATGTTAGCCCTTCCGCATACAACTCCTCCTCCTCTACTTCCTCCACCTCCTCTTGTGCCACCACCTGACTCCGAATTCTGTTTAACATGTGCTCCAGCATGTAAATCACCTGAATAGTCATGCTGATAATGGCATCGTCAGCACTAAACATCTTCGTCGCCATTTCAAAACTGTGCAGAAGGGTGCATAGGTCCCTGATCTGAGACCACTCCTCCAGCGTGATTTGCCCCACCTCTGAATCTCGTTGGCCCAGGCTATACGTCAGAACGTATTGCACCAGGGCTTGTCGGTGCTGCCACAGTCGCTGCAACATGTGCAGAGTTGAATTCCACCGGGTAGGCACATCGCATTTTAGCCGGTGACGTGGCAGGCCCAACGACTTCTGTAGAGATGTAAGTCGCTGAGCTGCGGGATGCGAACGGCGGAAGTGAGCACACAGCGACCGTGCCCTCTGCAGAAGGCCATCTAGTCTGGGATAGTGGGCTAAAAATTGCTGGACAACCAGGTTCAACACGTGAGCCATACAAGGCACGTGTGTGACATTGCCCCGGCGAAGGGCCGCACCCAGGTTTGCAGCATTGTCGCACACGGCCTTCCCTGGTTTCAGGTCCAGTGGAGACAACCATTCATGAAATTGGTTCTCCAGAGCTGACCACAACTCCTCAGCTGTGTGACTCACATTTCCCAGACATTTCAATGTAAAAACCGCCTGATGATGTTGAGCCCTACTGCCAGCATAGTAAGGAGGTGTGCAGGATCCCTTCTGCGCAGTTAGAAAGCTTGTGGCATGACCAGACAGGCTTTGGGTGCAGGTGGAAGACCGAGAGGAGGTTGAGGAGGCAGAAGCAGTGGAGGAACTTTGACATAAAGAGGATTGACGCACAACTCGTGGGGACGGCAAGACTTGGACAGCAGCCCCTTGTCCTGCTGTCACCATAGTTACCCAGTGCCCAGTTAGCGACATGTAACGCCCCTGTCCATGCCTACTCGTCCAAGTGTCTGTGGTGAAATGCACCCTGTCACACACAGAGTTTCTCAAAGAAGCGGTGATGTTGTGTGCGACATGCTGGTGGAGCGCAGGCACACCTTTCTTTGAGAAGTAGTGCCGACTGGGCATCTGGTACTGGGGCACTGCGACGGACATAAGGTCTCGAAAATCCTCTGTGTCCACCAGGCGGAAAGGCAGCATTTCTGTAGCCAAAAGCTTGCAGATGGTGAAATTCAACCTCTTAGCTTTCTCATGGCTAGGAGGAAATGGTCTTTTACTTGTCCACATCTGAGGGACCGAGGGCTGGCTATTGTGCTTAGACGGGGTTGATAAGGGTGTCCCCGGCAAACTGCCGGTCTGTGAGGAAGATGCAGGCGGACATGTTAGGTTGCCTTGATCGAAAGGTGGTGCTATCGATGTCGGACAGCGCTCAACACCAGCTGGTGTTCCCACCTCCAAAGAAAATGATGACCTGCCAATCACGCTGGCTGTTGCGGGTAAAGAGGTGGCAGGTCTGCGCCCCAAAACAGGTGTGACTGCTGTCCCCCCAGTCACAGAGGGTGAAGAGGCCGCGGATGCACAAGATATGGCAGACGGTGGTTGGCCCGGCCGGCTAGGCCGCATTGTAGCACACTGAGCTTCCCACTGCAACTTATGCTTCATGTCCATGTGCCGGTTCATGCATGAAGTACTCAAACTATGTATTTTTTGGCCTCTACTTAGCTTTTGCTGACAAATGTTACAGATAACACGAGTTGGGTCATCTTTATCGATCTGAAAAAATGCCCAGACTATGCAAGGCTTAGCACCCATGCGACCTGAAGAGCCACCACGACTTGTGGTGAGAGGCAGAGTTGTGTTTGAGGATGCAGTTGTTGACGTGCTTCCAGTACTACGTCTCTGTCCAGGAAGGCGCAACCTGACCTCGTCGTCACTAGCATCTTCCTCCACCTCCTCTGCTGACCTCATCTCTTGGCTGACTGTGGGTTGACAGTAAGTGGGATCTCCAACCTCATCATCATCACCCTATGTGTTATCACACCCGTCGTCCTCAGAGCCAACCTGTTCCTGCCCTGACAAAAAACTAAAGTTGTCGCTCCAATCAGGTATTTGAGTCTTATCATCGTCTTCCTCATTGTCTCCACCAACAGGAGTTACAGTTTGGGAATGAGGGTCTACATTATGGTCAGAACCTTCTGCGTCTGGTCCTGGATCCGACTCATAAAGATTCTGGGCATCAGTGCAGATCATTTCCTCATCTGGATTCACAGAAGCGCTGGAGTCGACCTCTGATTCCCAGGCTATAGTATGAGTAAACAGCTCTGCAGACTCAACCATCTGTTCTACCTCGTACTCAGACGGGCAGCTGGAGATTTGGGAGCTGTGAGGAAGCAAGTGCGATTTGGGTGACACCTTTGAGGACTGGAGTATTTGTGATGTTGAAGTTGATGTGGAGGAGAGCCCACTTAAAGGAGCACTTCATATCCGTTGAAGCACCTGCTGTTTTTGTGCCTCATCTGGAATTTGTAGCGATTGGCGTGGCCGTAAGAAAGGGATCTTATCACATTGTCCGCTAAAAGAAGTAGACATTTTAGTTTGGCTGGAAGATGATCTTTCTTCTGCAGATGTTACTGTTGCTTTAACACCTACCCCACGGACACAACCTTTTTTCCCCTTCCCAACACGCCTATTCCCCTTTCCACCAGCAGCAGGCCTTTTTCCACTCATTTTGGTGGTTAACTAATTCACAACTCTGGAGTTGTTTGCACAAAAAAACAATGGATGGTAACCGAGCAGAGCTGAGTGGCCAAACTGTGGTATTAGGCCAAAACTATTGGCTGGGTTAGATGCAGAAAAAAATTATATTCAATTTGCAACCTGATGGAGGTCAGTATAGATGGACTAATACAACAAGTCCCACACACAGCTAGAAGCCCAATATTTTTTCAGAGGTAGATGCAGAAAAAAATATATTCAGTTTGCAACCTGATGGAGGTCAGTATAGATGGACTAACAGAGAAAGTCCCACACACTACTAGAAGGCCAAATATTTTTTCAGAGCTAGATGCAGAAAAAAATTATATTCAGTTTGCAACCTGATGGAGGTCTGTATAGATGGATTAATAGAACAAGACCCACACACAGCTAGAAGCCCAATATTTTTTCAGAGGTAGATGCAGAAAAAAATATATTCAGTTTGCAACCTGATGGAGGTCAGTATAGATGGACTAATACAACAAGTCCCACACACAGCTAGAAGCCCAATATTTTTTCAGAGGTAGATGCAGAAAAAAATATATTCAGTTTGCAACCTGATGGAGGTCAGTATAGATGGACTAATACAACAAGTCCCACACACAGCTAGAAGCCCAAATATTTTTTCAGAGGTACTGTAGATGCAGATAAAAATTATTTTTAATTTGCAACCTGATGGAGGTCAGTATAGATGGACTAATAGAGAAAGTCCAACACACTACTAGAAGGCCAAATATTTTTTCAGAGCTAGATGCAGAAAAAAATTATATTCAGTTTGCAACCTGATGGAGGTCAGTATAGATGGATTAATAGAACAAGACCCACACACAGCTAGAAGCCCAATATTTTTTCAGAGGTAGATGTAGAAAAAAATATATTCAGTTTGCAACCTGATGGAGGTCAGTATAGATGGACTAACAGAGAAAGTCCCACACACTACTAGAAGGCCAAATATTTTTTCAGAGCTAGATGCAGAAAAAAATTATATTCAGTTTGCAACCTGATGGAGGTCAGTATAGATGGACTAATACAACAAGTCCCACACACAGCTAGAAGCCCAATATTTTTTCAGAGGTAGATGCAGAAAAAAATATATTCAGTTTGCAACCTGATGGAGGTCAGTATAGATGGACTAATACAACAAGTCCCACACACAGCTAGAAGCCCAATATTTTTTCAGAGGTAGATGCAGAAAAAAATATATTCAGTTTGCAACCTGATGGAGGTCAGTATAGGTGGACTAATAGAACAAGTCCCACACACTGCTAGAAGGCCAAATATTTTTTCAGAGCTAGATGCAGAAAAAATTATATTCAGTTTGCAACCTGATGGAGGTCAGTATAGATGGATTAATAGAACAAGACCCACACACAGCTAGAAGCCCAATATTTTTTCAGAGGTAGATGCAGAAAAAAATTATATTCAGTTTGCAACCTGATGGAGGTCAGTATAGATGGATTAATAGAACAAGACCCACACACAGCTAGAAGCCCAATATTTTTTCAGAGGTAGATGCAGAAAAAAATATATTCAGTTTGCAACCTGATGGAGGTCAGTATAGATGGACTAACAGAGAAAGTCCCACACACTACTAGAAGGCCAAATATTTTTTCAGAGCTAGATGCAGAAAAAAATTATATTCAGTTTGCAACCTGATGAAGGTCTGTATAGATGGATTAATAGAACAAGACCCACACACAGCTAGAAGCCCAATATTTTTTCAGAGGTAGATGCAGAAAAAAATATATTCAGTTTGCAACCTGATGGAGGTCAGTATAGATGGACTAATACAACAAGTCCCACACACAGCTAGAAGCCCAATATTTTTTCAGAGGTAGATGCAGAAAAAAATATATTCAGTTTGCAACCTGATGGAGGTCAGTATAGGTGGACTAATAGAACAAGTCCCACACACTGCTAGAAGGCCAAATATTTTTTCAGAGCTAGATGCAGAAAAAAATTATGTTCAGTTTGCAACCTGATGGAGGTCAGTATAGATGGATTAATAGAACAAGACCCACACACAGCTAGAAGCCCAATATTTTTTCAGAGGTAGATGCAGAAAAAAATTATATTCAGTTTGCAACCTGATGGAGGTCAGTATAGATGGATTAATAGAACAAGACCCACACACAGCTAGAAGCCCAATATTTTTTCAGAGCTAGATGCAGAAAAAAATTATATTCAGTTTGCAACCTGATGGAGGTCAGTATAGATGGATTAATAGAACAAGACCCACACACAGCTAGAAGCCCAATATTTTTTCAGAGCTAGATGCAGAAAAAAATTAGATTCAGTTTGCAACCTGATGGAGGTCAGTATAGATGGACTAATAGAATGATGCTATCCCCAAAAGATTTTACTTCACTAGGTGCAGTAAAAAAATTGGTATTCTATACCAGGTGGTATATCTTGCAACACAGATAGGCTACTCCACTGACTAACACACTCTGCAATAGGCCAAAAAGGATTAGCTTTGCTAGATTCAGCCAAATGCTGTGAAAAAAACTTGCACAGCACTGGCACAGACCTGCCTGGCAAAAACTGATAGGAACTGATGTAACCTAGTCCTGAAAAGGACTGCAATTACAATTAGTCTTTACTCCCACAATCTATCTATTTAAGAGCACAGACCTACCTGATAAAAGTCGTAGGAAATGCTGTAACCTAGTCCTTAAAAGGACTGGAATCACAACTATTCCCTACTCCCAAGCTATCTGTATATTTGTGCGAAAATTGGCTTGAAATTAACAAGGTATAGCGCACACAGCAACAGCGGTGCCGTCTAACACGCAGCTGCAGCAGTGAGAAAATGGTGGCGACGGGGAAAATGGCTTGGTCTTATAGGGCAAGGACATGTGACATACACTGCCAATGACACATGCCCTTGCTTGTGTGAAAAAAAGCACTTCGCTCCGTGTGTGCGCTGCTGATAGGCTGACAGATTGCACCTCCCCACTGTAAATGCGGGAAAGAGAAAAAAAATGGAGATCTTCATTGTTCCTGCAGAGATCCATCCCCTGCCCCTCCCCCCACCCCGCTGTACACTCAAACTGCGTATTAACATTAATTTTCATCATTACTGAGAAAAAATCCAGTTATGATTTTGGTGCACAAACAGTTATCGAACATAACCTCGAACAGCCGAATTTTTCTCAAATTGTTCGTGTTCGCCGAACGGCTCGAACACCGCCCAAAACAGCTCGAATTTGAGATTGGCGAACAGTTCGAGTAGAACAACGCTCATCTCTAACAGGGATATGTGGTGGCCCTATATCCCAGAGACTTGCTCAGATCGAAACAAGGTGGATTTGGACCTTGAAAACACTACATCTGAGCGGTCTAAATGAGAACAATAGTTTTGCCCCATTCCTATGATGCAGTCCTGGAGGTGTGTGTTTTGCGCCATTGGGGCAATATACGTATTGTTTTTTAAGTATTATGTGTTCTTGTGATTTTAATTGTATTCATCTTAGCAGGTTTAACGACTTCTATACTCTGGCTGAACATAAGGTCATCTTTGTGTCATCTGACCCGATCCATCTTTCACAGCTGCCATTCGTAAAATGTTTATACAGTGGGATTTCCACCATCCTTCATCATGGGGTTTCATTTATGGATCCCCCCTTCTTTTTGGCAATACCTCACATTAAATAAGACTAATCTGTGATGGTTTTCTATGCAGTGACTGTTTATATGTACTTACTGTGTGGGTTTTAGGGATCACGGGGAGTATTTTGGTGGTACATGTCCATATTTCAGCTAGGGGCCCTCTTTGGATCACCACTGAATGGACATATAACACATTATTATGTGTTAGAACCCTCCTGTTTTTTTTTTTCCATTTTGTGTTTTGCGGTCACGTGACCAACTGCCTATATATTCCAGCTCCGCCCTTTTGGCTGTTCTGGACTTCAGTGTTGTCCAGCCCAAAAAAACTAAAAGGAAAGAAATTCGGGGATCAGTATGGTTTCCATCCAGGATTTGGCTCAACGCTTGCAGGGATTGTCTCTGGAGATGGCCGAGCTACAGCAACATAGTAGCTGTTCTGGAGCACATTTTGTGGAACCCAAGGTAGGACTGCCGGATGTTTTTTATGGTAAACACCAAGATTTTTTTTCCTTTAAAAATGCTTGTTTGTTATATTTTCGTTTGAGACCAAGGTCCTCTGGGAATGAATCACAGCTCATTGGTTTTATTATGTCACTTTTTCGCAATGAACCACAGGGGTGGGCCTTTTCTCTCCAACCTAATGATCCATGCTTAAGGTCGGTAGAAGAATTTTTTTCTGCTATGGGTCTATTATATGACGATCCTGATCGAATCTCATCTGCTGAGGCAGAACTCAGGCGTTTGAATCAGGGGTCAGGTGATGTTGAAAATTATTGCACACACTTTAGAAGATGGGCTTCAGAAGTCAAATGGAATGATCCTGCTCTGAAAAGTCTATTTGTTGCTGGTCTGAGTGAAAGGGTTAAAGGTTAGCTAATTGCATTCCCTGCACCTGAGACTCTGCAGGATGCCATGCAATTAGCTGTTCGTGTGGATAGGAGGCTGAGATCTAGGCAGAATGAGGTAAAGACTCCTGTAATGCCAGGTCCTAGTCCCCAGAAAATCTGCTCAGACAGCGGAGAACCGATGGAGGTTGGGGCGATGTCGCTCCACTCTTTGGAAAGAGACCGGAGGTTCGCCGAGGGATTGTGTCTTTATTGTGGTAAAGCTGACCATTTGATTAAGTTTTGTGAGCTTCGTTTAAGTAAAGAAAAAAAAAAGGTCAGTTACACCCATATAGCTGGTTTACGCTCTGCAGGAGTATTTCTTTCAGGGAGTACTACTTTGCATGTAAATGCGATTGAATTTCAGGTATTTGTGGATTGTGGTTCAACACTTAATGTGATTGATAAAGGGTTTTTGGAAAACCTTAAATTGAAATCCAAACCTTTGTCATCAACTATTTCTGTGATTGCAATTGATAACACTCCCTTGAAATGTATTACTCACATGGTTGCTGCATTTCCCCTCTCTATCAATGGACTTCACCAAGAAATTTTGGACTTGGTTGTATTAAATAATTTACCCTCTCCAGTCGTTCTAGGATTGCCTTGGCTAAAACTGCACAATCCTTTGCTGGACTGGTCTACTAATATGATAAAGTCTTGGAGTCCGAAGTGCTATGATAAATGTTGTAATGGTCGCGTTGCGGCTGTGGAAAAAGGGGAATTACCTGTACTTATTCAAGATTTTAAGATTTTTGGAGGGTTTTTTTGGAGGAGGAGTAGCAAGTTTTACCTCCTCATAGGGATTATGATTGCGCCATTAAGTTTATTCCGGGAGCTACTCTTCCCAAGAGTCGCTTGTTTAATCTGACTATCCCTGAAAGAAAGGCCTTGGAAGAGTACATACAGACTAGCCTGGCTGCTGGTCACATTAGACCGTCTAAGTCGCCTGTGGCAGTTGGATTTTTCTTTGTTAAAAAATAGGACGGGGGTTTACGTCCATGTCTGGATTTTCGAGAAATGAATAAGATTACCGTACGCAATTCCTACCCATTGCCGTTAATTCCTGACTTGTTTAACCAGTTAGTGGGGGCCAAGTGGTTCTCTAAGTTTGATCTCCGGGGGGCATACAATTTGTTACGAGTGAAGGAGGGTGATGAATGGAAAACTGCTTTTAACACTCCGGTAGGTCATTTTGAGAATCTGGTGATGCCTTTTGGTCTTACCAATGCACCTGCATTTTTTCAGAACCTTATTAAAGACATCCTGAGACCTTTGATTGGTAAGAATGTGGTTGTGTATTTGGATGACATTTTGATTTATTCGCCAGATCTGGAGTCCCATTGTAAAGTGTACGTGAAGTTTTGCAGTTATTGAGTGATAATTCACTGTTTGCTAAGCTGGAGAAATGTGAGTTCGCTGTGCAGAAAATTAGTTTTTTGGGCTACATTGTCTCCAGCGAGGGCTTTGAGATGGATCCGGTGAAGGTTCAGGCTGTGCAGGAATGGCCTAGGCCTATTGGTTTGAAATCTATACAGAGATTTTTGTGTTTTGCCAATTCATTAAGAATTTTTCTGTAATTGTTAAGCCTCTTACTGATCTCACCAGGAAAGGTGCGAATACGGTCCAGTGGACTACTGAGGCCATTGAAGCGTTTACGTATCTCAAAGAGAGGTTCAGTTCTGCCCCTATCCTTATGCAGCCTGATGAGACCAAGCCTTTTTTGGTCGAGGTCGATGCTTCATCGCTGGGGGCCGGAGCAGTCTTGTCTCAGGAGAACAGGGATAGAGTACATCCTTGTGCCTTCTTTTCGAAAAATTTTTCGGAAACCAAACTGAATTATGATGTTGGAAATCGGGAGTTGCTGGCTATTAAACTTGCGTTTGAACATTGGCGTCATTTTTTGGAAGGCGCTAGATTTCCTTTTCAGGTTTTCACAAATCATAAGAATTTGATCTATCTGGATGCTGCCAACTGCTTGAATGCCCATCAAGCTAGGTGGGCACTTTTTTTTTCTCTGTTTCATTTTTCTGTTACCTATATCCCTGGTACTAAGAATGTTAAAGCCAATGCTTTATCTCGCATTTTACAGAAAGGAGTTGTGCTGGCGGCATTGGACTCCGTTTTGGAGAATGGGATTCTGAAAGCTCAAGATGATGCTCCATCTAACACTCCCCATGGGAGGTTGTTTGTGCCTAGAACCTTTAGGAGAGACTTGTTTGTGGAGTGTCATGAGTCTCGGTTGGCAGGTCATCCAGGAATTTCTGAGACTAAGAGACTTATCAGTCACAGTTTTTGATGGCGTGGATGGCAGAAGGAAGTCGTCAAGTGGGTGCATCAATGTACTGTGTGTGCTAGGTCAAAGGTTTCACATACTCCTGCTGCGGGGTTGCTTTGCCCTCTGGAGGTTCCTAGTGCGCCTTGGACGCATCTCACAATGGATTTTATTACTGATCTGCCTGTGTCCGAGGGTATTACTGTCATCTGGGTGGTCGAGGACCGTTTTAGTAAGATGTGTCATTTGGTTCCATTCATTAAGTTGCCCTGCGCCAAGACACTCGCTAAGGCGTTTGTTAAGGAGATTGTCAAGCTTCATGGCATTCCCACGGATATTGTTTCTGATAGAGGACCTCAGTTTGTGGCTCGCTTTTGGCGTGCTTTTTGTGACAGGTTGGGAGTCCATTTGTCATTTTCGGCTGTGTATCATCCTGAGTCTAATGGACAGACTGAAGAAAGAACCAGGATGTAGAACAGGTTTTGCGTTGTTTTGTAGCGGACAATCAAGAGGTGTGGTCTGAGTTTCTGCTTCTAGCAGAATTTGCGCTTAACAATCATACATCCTCCTCAGCTGGGTGTTCTCCTTTTTTTTGTAGTACTGGGAGACATCCATCTTTTGATTCGTTCTCCAAATAGGGGTCGGCGTTGCCAGAAGAGGAGAATTTTTCCGGTGATTTGGAGAGAGTTTGGACTAATGTACGTTGCAACCTTCAAGAGGCTAACAAGAAGTCCAAGAAGTATTTTGACAGGAAACGTAACGAGGTTTTGTTTACTGTGGGTGACATGGTTTGGTTGTCCTCAAGGAACTTGCGGTTGAGGATTCCCTCTAAAAAACTGGGTCCTAAGTTTGTGGGTCCATTTAAAGTGTTTCAGGTTGTTAACCCGTCTGCGGTTAGGTTGGATGTCCCTACTTCCTGGAAGATTAATCCTGTGTTTCATGTTTCCTTGTTGAAAAAGGCTGATGTGTCAGATAGGGACGCCACTGTCACAGTTCCTCCTGTGGTAGAAGATGGCGAATATGAAATTTCTCGTATCTTGAATTCTAGATGGCATAGAGGGAGATTACAGTATCTCGTCTCCTGGAAGGGTTTCTGTCCCGAAGATAACTCCTGGGTAAGGGCGGATGATGTTTCTGCTCCTAGGCTTGTCAGAGCTTTCCACAAGAGGTTTCCGGATAGGCCTGGTCCTGGAGGATCCGGAGGGTCCTCAAAAAAGAGGGGGTACTCTTACAACCCTCCTGTTTGTTTTTTCCATCTTGTGTTTTGCGGACCATCTAGCTATATAATCCAGCTCCGCCCTTTTGGCTGTGCTGGACTTCAGTGTTGTTTGTCTGCTTTGCTAGCCAGGTGCTTCTGTGCCTATCTCTGTCAGTTTGCTTGGTCCTTCTGGGACCTCTAGTACCTTTTTGTCAGTTTATCTTTTTGTGTTCTGCAACAACCTTCTCTGTTCAGGAGGTGTCCCATTTTTGTTCCAGTCCTTAATAGTGTTGAGCCACCCCCGTAGTGTTCAGGTTCGGTTCGTCGAACACCCGTGTGTTCGCCGAACTGTTCGTCGAACTGTTCGTCGAACACCTTCGAACACCGTTAAAACCAATTGCAGGCAAACAAAAACACATAGAAACACATAGAAAACACCTTCAAAGGTGTCCAAAAGCTGACAAACTGCTCAGAAGACACAACTAACACATGGAAAAGTGACAAGTACATATAGTCATGCGAAAAGAAAAGAGGTGGAGGAGTAAAAGGAGGGGGAGACACAGATATAGGCATGTCAAGCCCTTCTAAAATCCAAAAAGTGAGAAGCCGACACGGCCAGTCCGCTCCTGCCCGTGCCACCTCCGTGTCGCCGGGTTTGTGCCAGAGCCGCGGTGAACCCTGAAGGCCAGCCCCCCTCTCCCAATACTGGTGCCTGTCCGCTGGTGGGTCGAGCGAGCCCCCCTGTGGTGGAGGCAGCTCTAAGCTTTTTAATTTAAATTGTCTCTCTAATTTGAATGAATACACTTTAAATCCATTTACAAGGATCTATTGGAGGGCAAGTCTCATGCCAGCAGCCGCGTAATTCCAGCTCCAGTAGCGTCCACTAAAGCTGCTGCAGTTAAAAAGCTTTTATAAGGATCGAGCTCGGCTGTCCATCGCAAGGCATCCTACTGCCAGTCCCAGCCCCTACGCCTTGGGGTGCCTCCTGATGCTCTTCACTGAGTATCCAGTGGTCCCGAAGCATTTCCTTTGAAAAAATTAAGTGTCCAAACTACAGGTGGTGTAGCTTGCTTAACAGCCGGGATAATCCGCTGACTAGCAGACACTGCTACTAGGCACAAAGTATTTCCTGGGCTAGATGCAGTTAAAAATTTGTAATTAGATACTCTCGTTGGATGCTGAGAAAGCATTCCATAGAGTCTCCTGGCACGCCATATATGATTCTCTTAAAAAGCTTGGGGTAGGGGTCTAGGGGACCCTTTTATAGCCAAAATCACGGCCCTGTATCACAATACGTCACCTAGGCTGAAGATAAATGGAACTGTAGCACCCTGAGGGCTCGGTTGCTACAGAGGTATTGCACCTCACCCAGAGGTGTGATATCTCACTCTCAGGTAAGGATGGAGTGTGGATCAGGACCCGACACCTGCATGCATTACACCACATTGCCGTGGGGCAGGGCGACCAATATGCCTCTGAGATGGGCACGACAGTCCCTGTCCCTGGCTGGAGTGGGGGGAGGGAACACTGAGGAAGGGGAACCCTGTAGTGCAGGAGCAGGGAGGAAGCAGTTCCTGGGTGCATTGAGAAGGGAGTATAAAAGGTGGGCACCATCTTAGTTCAGTGCAGAGAAGTCTGAGCAGAAGTGGCAGGGAGCA
The DNA here is from genome assembly GCF_046119375.1 of Phyllobates terribilis. NCBI lineage: Eukaryota > Metazoa > Chordata > Amphibia > Anura > Dendrobatidae > Phyllobates > Phyllobates terribilis. Next base: position 21,175,137 of record NW_027362761.1, on the reverse strand, counting down.
GGGGCTCTGCATGAGCTCTGCTCCGGAGGCGGGCCTAGTAACAGAGGCCCAGGCCTGGAAGAGGGAGAAGGAAGGAAGAGGAGCGGAGAAGGCTCCAGGAACGAGGAATGAAGGGATCCCAGGGGTGCGGATGGGCGAGTCGCCACCGCACGCCCGAATCCACCTGCGTGGAGGGGTCAGGCCAAAGGGGGAGACCGGTCCCCAAAACTAGTGGAGGCAGGAAACGACCCTCAGCTAGAAACCGGAGGCTGTGACATTTTATGTGGCGCAGCCCCTCGCTACACCCGCTAGGAAGGCACCACATAGGGTCAGGGAAACTGGCGCCAAGTTTACCAAGAGGAGGCCCGAGGCAGCCGGACAGAAGGGTTGGTAAGAAAGGCCAGACAAAGGACACACAAAGGGGGTCCTGTGAAGCGCTCCAAAGTTATCTGGGAGTTGTCTGAGCCCCTCACCTGGTGAGCACAGTACGACGTGCTCAGCCGTTACCTGCAGACGTGGTCTGGATAATAAGAACTGTGAGTAAAGGCCCTGGACTGCATCACTGACTCCGTGTCGTTACTGCTGCTGCCCTGCACCATCACCCCCATCCTCCGCATACACTGCCCTGAGGCTATACTCCTCCCGTGGGGAGTTATGCTACGCTCTGCTGCACCCACAACACCAGCCTCAGCGGTCTGCCCTGCAGCGGCGGTTCACTCTGACCGCAATCCACGGGTGGCGTAGTCGAACATTTAAACATCAAAACCACATAAATAGTTCCGCCACTGGTTTGACCACCCTGAGCCACGGAACCGGGTCGCCGCCACGAAGACTACAACCACCAGCATCCACCAAAAAGGGTCCGGCTCCGGGTGTCCCAAGGCCCAGGGGGTGCATCAGAACATTTTCATCACCTTTCACAATCACCAATGGGACAAGGCAGGGATGTCCTCTGTCCCCTCTCTTATACATCCTAGTGACGGAGCACCTGCTCTCATCAATTCGCCATAACCCCAATATTAGGTGGATTGAGGTGGGAGGCACCGAGTACAAGTGCTCTCTATTTGCTGATGATGTCCTAGTATATATCACTCAATCACATATATCCATCCATGCTGTTATGGCTGAAATAGATCACTTTGTTACATGGTCAAATTTTAAAATCAATGCAGCGAAGTCTGAGGCCCTCGATGTCTCCCTCCCCAAATCCATATAGGATTCCATCCAGTCCAACTTTCCCTTTGCCTGGCCCTCACAGGGTATCAAATACTTAGGAATTCCTATTCATAGAGACCTCTCCCATCTATGTTATCTTAATTTTGGGCCCTTTATTGAACAACTCCATACAGACCACAGTTGGCAAGTTAGAACTGTAAGATTTACTACGTGAACCACTGGTGTTTTGTGGAAAAGCACATGTACACTGCGTTCCAAATTATATGCAAAAAGTGTTTAGGAGTGATAAGGGAAGAATTTGTTTCTTTGTCAGTTAAACTCATTGATGGTGATGTGTGTCAGGGCTCTTTATATCACTGTAAGCATTTGCAGACACCTGTGCTTATTAGTTTGGCAGGTGTGTCCAATGAAAGGCAAGACTACTTAAGAAGGCTGTCTCACATTATTAAGCAGCCTACATTTTCTGCCAAAATGGGAAAGAAAAAGGATGTGTCGGCTGCTGAGAAGCAACAAATTGTGGAGTGTTTAGGTCAAGGCATGACTACAATCAACATTGTGCGATGATCAGGATGAAGTGTCTTGGCAATCAAGAAGTATGTAGCTGATTCACAGTACACACATGTGCGTGCTGATAAGGGCAAATTGAGGACTCTTTCCTACAGGCAATTACGTCAGGTTGAAAGAGCAGCGGCAAAAAAGCCTTGTCATAGCAGCAGACAAGTTTTTGAAGCTGCTTGTGCCTCCAACGTCCCCCGAACAACAAGATGCAGGGTCCTTCAGAGGTTTGCAGCTGTGCATACGCCATCCTGTCGACCTCCTCTATCCACTTCACACAAGCAGAAACGGCTCCAGTGGGCCAAACATTACATGAAGACTGATTTCAAAACTGTTTTGTTCACGGATGAGTGCCGTGCAGCGCTCGATGGTCCAGATGGATGGAGTGGAGGATGGCTGGTTGATGGACACCCCACGCAAACACGGCTACAGCGCCAACAAGGAGGAGGTGGAGTAATGTTTTGGGCTGGAATCATGGGGAGAGAGATTGTCGGCCCCTTTAGGATCCCTGAAGGCGCTAAAGATGAACTCCATAATGTATGTGGATTTTCTCAAACAGCACTTCCTGCCATGGTTCAAGAAGAAGAACCGTGTATTTCACAGCAAGATCATTTTTCTGCATGATAATGCACCATCTCATGCTGCACATAAAACATCTGCATCTCTGGCTGATATGGGCATAAAAGAGGACAAACTTATGGTGTGATCCCCATGCTCCCCTGACCTCTACCCCATTCAGAACCTCTGGAGCATCATCAAAAGGAGTGTCTATGATGGCGGGAGGCAGTTCACATCTAAGCAACAGCTCTGGGAGGGTATTCTGTCCTCATGCAAAACAATTGAAGCAGAAACCATCCAAAACCTGACAAATTCAATGGACGAGAGAGTTCAGAAGCTCCTTTCGAACAAGGGGTCCTATGTGAAAATGTAACATCACCTAGAATAAAGTTTTGAGTTGAAAACTGTTTGATTTCAGTTTCTAACAACCTGCTAATGCTTATAATTTCAAAAATGACCATTTTTTTGGTCTTTATTAAAATGAAAAGGTTGATCGAAAAGTTTGGGGGATCTAAGAGTGTGGCAACCCAGTAGTCATGATTACTTCGAATTCTGACAATATGAGGGTCATGCTGCAGGTAGTGCAGCAAGAAGGCACTTATGTGTCTTGCGCATCTCGGAGCCCCAAAATTATTTTCCGGGCTAGATGCAGCTAAATATTATTATTAATTTTAAATCTGGTGAAGCTTTAGTATAGATGGCCTAATAGGATCAGTGCTGCACACTGCTACAAAGCCCAAATTATTTTCCAGTCAAGATACAGATAAACATGATTAGTAATTTTAAATCTGGTGGAGCTTTTTATAGATGGCCTAATAGAATCAGTGCTGCACACTGCTACAAAGCCCAAATTATTTTCCAGCCAAGATACAGATAAACATGATTAGTAATTTGAAAGCTTAAAACGGTTGGTAGGGTGATTTTAACCAATCATCAAGCTTTTACTCTCCCCAGGATGACACAGGGGTAGAAAAGTCGTTTCGGATCCATGATTTGTTCATCTTTATGAACGTGAGTCTGTCTACATTATCAGTGGAGAGCCGCGTGCGCTTATCTGTCAGCACACCACCAGCAGCGCTGAACACACGTTCAGACAGAACGCTGGCTGCGGGGCATGACAAGATCTCCAAGGCGTAAGTGGCTAGCTCCGGCCATTTATCCAGATTGGAAGCCCAAAAAGAGCAAGGGTCCAGTGACACAGTCGTGGCTTCAATGTTTACTTGGAGATACTCCTGTACCATCGTCTCTAGGCGTTGACTATGTGTCAGACTTCTTGTCTCCTGTGGCCTTGCAAAGGATGGGCTAAAAAAGTGGTGAAATGATTCCGCAAGATTGATGTTACCAGCAGATACTGTGGTTCTGTTACGGTTTGAGTGCTGAACACTTGACGGTCCCACGGTTGGCAAGTTGGAACTGTGAGATTCACTACGTGCACCACTGGTATTTTGTGGAAAAGCACATGTAAGATTCTGCAACAGTCTCTGCTGATACTCCTGCATGCGTGCATCCCTTTCTATGGCAGGAATAATTTCTGCAAATTTACTTTTGTACCGGGGATCTAACAGTGTGGCAACCCAGTAGTCAGGATTATTTCTAATTCTCACAATTCGAGGGTCATGTTGCAGGTAGTGCAGCAAGAAGGCTCTCATGTGTGTTGCGCATCCAGGAGCACCAAGTCCCTGTTCTGTTGGTGGCGAGGTAACAATCATGCTTCCTTCCTCTGTCCTCTCCCCTCAACCTCGCACAACAGAAATGTGATCAAGGTCTCCCTCATCTGATGAGTCTTCCATCAGTTCGTCCTCCACTTCTTCCTGGGCTCCTGCACCTTCTTCACTAGTTTGGCTGCTACCATGCGCCCTGGTAAAACCATCTCCCCCACCCTCACATGCCTGCCGCCTTGGTGCTGCCGACCGTCTGGACCTTGCAGATGTTAGCCCTTCCGCATACAACTCCTCCTCCTCTACTTCCTCCACCTCCTCTTGTGCCACCACCTGACTCCGAATTCTGTTTAACATGTGCTCCAGCATGTAAATCACCGGAATAGTCATGCTGATAATGGCATCGTCAGCACTAAACATCTTCGTCGCCATTTCAAAACTGTGCAGAAGGGTGCATAGGTCCCTGATCTGAGACCACTCCTCCAGCGTGATTTGCCCCACCTCTGGATCTCGTTGGCCCAGGCTATACGTCAGAACGTATTGCACCAGGGCTTGTCGGTGCTGCCACAGTCGCTGCAACATGTGCAGAGTTGAATTCCACCGGGTAGGCACATCGCATTTTAGCCGGTGAAGTGGCAGGCCCAACGACTTCTGTAGAGATGTAAGTCGCTGAGCTGCGGGATGCGAACGGCGGAAGTGAGCACACAGCGACCGTGCCCTCTGCAGAAGGCCATCTAGTCCGGGATAGTGGGCTAAAAATTTCTGGACAACCAGGTTCAACACGTGAGCCATACAAGGCACGTGTGTGACATTGCCCCGGCGAAGGGCCGCACCCAGGTTTGCAGCATTGTCGCACACGGCCTTCCCTGGTTTCAGGTCCAGTGGAGACAACCATTCATGAAATTGGTTCTCCAGAGCTGACCACAACTCCTCAGCTGTGTGACTCACATTTCCCAGACATTTCAAAGTAAAAACCGCCTGATGACGTTGAGCCCTACTGCCAGCATAGTAAGGAGGTGTGCAGGATCCCTTCTGCACAGTTAGAAAGCTTGTGGCATGACCAGACAGGCTTTGGGTGCAGGTGGAGGACCGAGAGGAGGTTGAGGAGGCAGAAGCAGTGGAGGAACTTTGAGATAAAGAGGATTGACGCACAACTCGTGGGGGCGGCAAGACTTGGACAGCAGCCCCTTGTCCTGCTGTCACCATAGTTACCCAGTGCCCAGTCAGCGACATGTAACGCCCCTGTCCATGCCTACTCGTCCAAGTGTCTGTGGTGAAATGCACCCTGTCACACACCGAGTTTCTCAAAGAAGCGGTGATGTTGTGTGCGACATGCTGGTGGAGCGCAGGCACACCTTTCTTTGAGAAGTAGTGCCGACTGGGCATCTGGTACTGGGGCACTGCGACGGACATAAGGTCTCGAAAATCCTCTGTGTCCACCAGGCAGAAAGGCAGCATTTCTGTAGCCAAGAGCTTGCAGATGGTGAAATTCAACCTCTTAGCTTTCTCATGGCTAGGAGGAAATGGTCTTTTACTTGTCCACATCTGAGGGACCGAGGGCTGGCTATTGTGCTTACACGGGGTTGATAAGGGTGTCCCCGGCAAACTGCCGGTCTGTGAGGAAGATGCAGGCGGACATGTTAGGTTGCCTTGATCCAAAGGTGGTGCTATCGATGTCGGACAGCGCTCAACACAAGCTGGTGTTACCACCTCCAAAGAAAATGATGACCTGCCAATCACGCTAGCTGTTGCGAGTAAAGAGGTGGCAGGTCTGCGCCCCAAAACAGGTGTGACTGCTGTCCCCCCAGTCACAGAGGATGAAGAGGCCGCGGATGCACAAGATATGGCAGACGGTGGTTGGCCCGGCCGGCTAGGCCGCATTGTAGCACAGTGAGCTTCCCACTGCAACTTATGCTTCATGTCCATGTGCCGGTTCATGCATGAAGTACTCAAACTATGTATTTTTTGGCCTCTACTTAGCTTTTGCTGACAAATGTTACAGATAACACGAGTTGGGTCATCTTTATCGATCTGAAAAAATGCCCAGACTATGCAAGGCTTAGCACCCATGCGACCTGAAGAGCCACCACGACTTGTGGTCAGAGGCAGAGTTGTGTGTGAGGATGCAGTTGTTGACGTGCTTCCAATACTACGTCTCTGTCCAGGAAGGCGCAACCTGACCTCGTCGTCACTAGCATCCTCCTCCACCTCCTCTGCTGACCTCATCTCTTGGCTGACTGTGGGTTGACAGTAAGTGGGATCTCCAACCTCATCATCATCACCCTGTGTGTTATCACACCCGTCGGCCTCAGAGCCAACCTGTTCCTGCCCTGACAAAAAACTAAAGTTGTCGCTCCAATCAGGTATTTGAGTCTCATCATCGTCTTCCTCATTGTCTCCACCAACAGGAGTTACAGTTTGGGAATGAGGGTCTACATTATGGTCAGAACCTTCTGCGTCTGGTCCTGGATCCGACTCATAAAGATTCTGGGCATCAGTGCAGATCATTTCCTCGTCTGGATTCACAGAAGCGCTGGAGTCGACCTCTGATTCCCAGGCTATAATATGAGTAAACAGCTCTGCAGACTCAACCATCTGTTCTACCTCATACTCAGACGGGCAGCTGGAGATTTGGGAGCTGTGAGGAAGCAAGTGCGATTGGGGTGACACCTTTGAGGACTGGAGTATTTGTGATGTTGAAGTTGATGTGGAGGAGAGCCCACTTAAAGGAGCACTTGATATCCGTTGAAGCACCTGCTGTTTTTGTGCCTCATCTGGAATTTGTAGCGATTGGCGTGGCCGTAAGAAAGGGATCTTATCACATTGTCCGCTAAAAGAAGTAGACATTTTAGTTTGGCTGGAAGATGGTCTTTCTTCTGCAGATGTTACTGTTGCTTTAACACCTACCCCACAGACACAACCTTTTTTCCCCTTCCCAACACGCCTATTCCCCTTTCCACCAGCAGCAGGCCTTTTTCCACTCATTTTGGTGGTTAACTAATTCACAACTCTGGAGTTGTTTGCACAAAAAAACAATGGATGGGAACCGAGCAGAGCTGAGTGGCCAAACTGTGGTATTAGGCCAAAACTATTGGCTGGGTTAGATGCAGAAAAAAATTATATTCAATTTGCAACCTGATGGAGGTCAGTATAGATGGACTAATAGAACAAGTCCCACACACAGCTAGAAGCCCAAATATTTTTTCAGAGCTAGATGCAGAAAAAAATTGTATTCAGTTTGCAACCTGATGGAGGTCAGTATAGATGGACTAATAGAACAAGTCCTACACACAGCTAGAAGCCCAAATATTTTTTCAGAGGTAGATGCAGAAAAAAAATATATTCAGTTTGCAACCTGATGGAGGTCAGTATAGATGGACTAATAGAGAAAGTCCCACACACTGCTAGAAGGCCAAATATTTTTTCAGAGCTAGATGCAGACAAAAAATTATTTTGAATTTGCAACCTGATGGAGGTCAGTATAGATGGACTAATAGAGAAAGTCCCACACACTGCTAGAAGGCCAAATATTTTTTCAGAGCTAGATGCAGAAAAAAATTATATTCAGTTTGCAACCTGATGGAGGTCAGTATAGATGGACTAATAGAACAAGTCCCACACACAGCTAGAAGCCCAAATATTTTTTCAGAGGTAGATGCAGATAAAAATTATTTTTAATTTGCAACCTGATGGAGGTCAGTATAGATGGACTAATAGAGAAAGTCCCACACACTGCTAGAAGGCCAAATATTTTTTCAGAGCTAGATGCAGATATAAATTATTTTGAATTTGCAACCTGATGGAGGTCAGTATAGATGGACTAATAGAGAAAGTCCCACACACTGCTAGAAGGCCAAATATTTTTTCAGAGCTAGATGCAGAAAAAAATTATATTCAGTTTGCAACCTGATGGAGGTCAGTATAGATGGACTAATAGAACAAGTCCCACACACAGCTAGAAGGCCAAATATTTTTTCAGAGGTAGATGCAGATAAAAATTATTTTTAATTTGCAGCCTGATGGAGGTCAGTATAGATGGACTAATAGAGAAAGTCCCACACACTGCTAGAAGGCCAAATATTTTTTCAGAGCTAGATGCAGATATAAATTATTTTTAATTTGCAACCTGATGAAGGTCAGTATAGATGGACTAATAGAGAAAGTCCCACACACTGAGAGAAGGCCAAATATTTTTTCAGAGCTAGATGCAGAAAAAAATTATATTCAGTTTGCAACCTGATGGAGGTCAGTATAGATGGACTAATAGAACAAGTCCCACACAGAGCTAGAAGGCCAAATATTTTTTCAGAGGTAGATGCAGATAAAAATTATTTTTAATTTGCAGCCTGATGGAGGTCTGTATAGATGGACTAATAGAGAAAGTCCCACACACTGCTAGAAGGCCAAATATTTTTTCAGAGCTAGATGCAGACAAAAAATTATTTTGAATTTGCTACCTGATGGAGGTCAGTATAGATGGACTAATAGAGAAAGTCCCACACACTGCTAGAAGGCCAAATATTTTTTCAGAGCTAGATGCAGATATAAATTATTTTTAATTTGCAACCTGATGGAGGTCAGTATAGATGGACTAATAGAGAAAGTCCCACACACTGCTAGAAGGCCAAATATTTTTTCAGAGCTAGATGCAGATAAAAATTATTTTTAATTTGCAACCTGATGGAGGTCAGTATAGATGGACTAATAGAGAAAATCCCACACACTGCTAGAAGGCCAAATATTTTTTCAGAGCTAGATGCAGAAAAAAATTATATTCAGTTTGCAACCTGATGGAGGTCAGTATAGATGGACTAATAGAACAAGTCCCACACACAGCTAGAAGCCCAAATATTTTTTCAGAGGTAGATGCAGATAAAAATTATTTTTAATTTGCAACCTGATGGAGGTCAGTATAGATGGACTAATAGAGAAAGTCCCACACACTGCTAGAAGGCCAAATATTTTTTCAGAGCTAGATGCAGACAAAAAATTATTTTGAATTTGCAACGTGATGGAGGTCAGTATACATGGACTAATAGAACAAGTCCCACACACTGCTAGAAGGCCAAATATTTTTTCAGAGCTAGATGCAGAAAAAAATTATATTCAGTTTGCAACCTGATGGAGGTCAGTATAGATGGACTAATAGAACAAGTCCCACACACTGCTAGAAGCCCAAATATTTTTTCAGAGCTAGATGCAGAAAAAAATTATATTCAATTTGCAACCTGATGGAGGTCAGTATAGATGGACTAATAGAATGATGCTATGCCCAAAAGATTTTACTTCACTAGGTGCAGTAAAAAAATTGGTATTCTATACACAGGTGGTATATCTTGCCACACAGATAGGCTACTTCACTGACTAACACACTCTGCAATAGGCTTTGCTAGATTCAGCCAAATGCTGTGAAAAAAACTTGCACAGCATTGGCACAGACCTGCCTGGCAAAAACTGATAGGAACTGATGTAACCTAGTCCTGAAAAGGACTGCAATTACAATTAGTCTTTACTCCCACAATCTATCTATTTAAGAGCACAGACCTGCCTGATAAAAGTCGTAGGAAATGCTGTAACCTAGTCCTTAAAAGGACTGCAATCACAACTATTCCCTACTCCCAAGCTATCTGTAGATTTGTGCGAAAATTGGCTTGAAATTAACAAGGTATAGCGCACACAGCAACAGCGGTGCCGTCTAACACGCAGCTGCAGAAGTGAGAAAATGGTGGCGACGGGGAAAATGGCTTGGTCTTATAGGGCAAGGACATGTGACATACACTGCCAATGACACATGCCCTTGCTTGTGTGAAAAAAAGCACTTCGCTCCGTGTGTGCGCTGCTGATAGGCTGACAGATTGCACCTCCCCACTGTAAATGCGGGAAAGAGAAAAAAAAATGGAGATCTTCATTATTCCTGCAGAGATCCATCCCCTGCCCCTCCCCCCGCCCCGCTGTACACTCAAACTGCGTATTAACATTAATTTTCATCATTACTGAGAAAAAATCCAGTTATGATTTTGGTGCACGAACAGTTATCGAACATAACCTCGAACAGCTGAATTTTTCTCAAATCGTTCGTGTTCGCCGAACGGCACGAACACCGCCCAAAACAGCTCGAATTTGAGATTGTCGAACAGTTCGAGTCGAACAACACTCATCTCTAATTTATACTGTCCTATATATTCCACATATATGTATATTTGAAGTACTTATGTAGTACTTGTTTTTTTCTTTTTTTCTTTTTTATTTTTATAGTCGTGTTCTGATACAGTAGTCCACCAGTATGAGTAATATCAGAACTCTTTATGCTCTGAATAGACTATTTCCTGACCTTTTTCAGATTTTGCATGATGGATATTTCCATGCACTTTACATATTGTGTCTTAGTAATTGATGTTAGGATCTAGATATCCCTGCACATATCACCCCGTGATTCAGTACACAGGGGTGTCGCCGTCCTTACATACCCGGTTCCTTTCGGCATCCCAGGGTGGTTCTGGCCGCCGCAATGCCGACGTTATCAGGTATCTTAGTTACGGTGACGCGCTTTGCGTCATTTCCGGGCACTCGCGGTGGTGTACTGGGTAGCATTTGTTGCTACCAGGGCAACGATGACACATAATGTGTAACTTTCGTTGGAGGCGGTGCCGCGTCCTCTTTGGTCTGCAGTCCATGCACAAATGTATTTAAGGCATCAACTGTTCAGCCAGAGTAGTCCTCTTGAGAAAGGTACAAGCGCCGAAACACGCGTCGGGGAAACACGTGCAGATGCAGGTTGAGGTGGTGGTTTTTCATTCCCACGAAGGTAATTACGGCCTATGGTGGCCATATTTGATGTGAGGGACATTGATGTATATGCACACTAGTACGCTATTTATTATGTAATATGTCTCCTTCCTTTATGCTCTAGCACCACTATATCCCTTTCTATCAAAAGCTATGGCTTAGTATGAACATAGAGGGGTCCTATACCTGCATTTGACATGTTGCATATCTGCTTTTAAAATTATTTTTATATATATGTATGCATTTTTCTCCCCTCCTCCCCATACACTCTGTGTAGTATTTATAATAAAGTTTTTTTCATCTTTTTCACTATGATGGACCATTTGATCGTTTTCTTTCCTCTTTTTGGCACCCCCTTGCTAATGTGAGAATTTAGTAGTGTGGCCTGTGGGGCGTTGGCTGCGTATTTGCGCAGTTCCAAGGACTGGGGTATGGACAACTGAACGTTGCGCTGGGACAAGGACGTGGATGTGCTTCCTGATGCTGCTACTTGAGAGTGTGCAATGACAGGTGCAGGGCAGGAGGCATCTTCGCATGCATCATGGACAGGGGATTGGCTTGCAGGCAATACAGCGGAAGAAGCAATGGTGCCACCCGCAGATACTGTTCTTGGACCCTGGGGTTCAGCCCACAAAGTCGGGTGCTTTGCTGCCATGTGCCTGATCATGCTGGTGGTGGTCAGGCTGGTCGTTTTCCCACCCCTGCTGATGCTGGCCTGGCAGGTGGTGCAAATGGCCTTTTTGGTGTTATCGGCAGAGTCTTTAAAAAACAACCAGACTCGGGAAGACCTAACAGTTGTACTGGCAACTTCCTTCGTGTTGGTGCTACGGGGAACGGTTGCCTGCCTTCTGTCTGCGGCCACCACACTGCTTCTTCCTGCTTGTTGGGGTATTCTGCCTCCCTCACCCTGTGTGCTGCTATCCTCGCTCTGTATATCCTCCTGCCAGGTAGGGTCAGTTACTATATCATCCACCACCTCGTCTTCCACTTCCACACCCTGGTCCTCCTCCTGACTTTCTGGCAATTGTGTCTCATCATTGTCCACCTCTTGTGGCACTTTCCCACCGTCGCCTTCGTGTGACTGTGGCTGCTCAAATATTTGGGCATCGCTACATGTGATCTCCTCTTGCACCGCTTCAAGTGGACCGGGCGAGAGGCCCAAATCTATAAATGGAAAGGTGAACAGCTCTTCAGAGTGTCCAAGTGTGGGATCAGTTGTCTTCGGGCACTCAGCATGGTGGGAGGAAGGAGGATCAGGGTGAGGAATATGCGGTCCAGGCTCACAGCTACTGAGACTTGACCGTGTGGAAGACAGGGTGGTTGTTGTTGTGGTGGCTAAGTGACTGGAAGCATTATCCGCTATCCAACTAACAACCTTTTGACACTGCTCTGGGTTCAATAGTGGTGTGCTGTGGTCCCCTAGGAATTGGGACAGGAAGGTCGGGCGAGAAGATGTGGGTGTTTGTTGTGGCACAATTTTAGCTTGCCCACGGCCTTGTCCTCGGCCTCTGCATGCACCATCACCATCACGTCCAGTTCCCCGTCCCTTGCCACGTGCCTTGCCCATTTTAAATGGAGGACAATATCTTCCACGCTCACTACAAATGACTGAATTTGGGGCAAACTTATATGTGATCCGTGTGACGGAGAAACCACAGTTTTAAATACCTGGCCTGTAGGTAACTTTTGAACAGCAAACTGGTGTCAATTGCTTCACTGACACACTGAAACAAATTTTTCATGGAAGCCAGAAATGGCAGTATTTTCTGAAAACGTATATCTGTTCCGTGTGATGGAGAAAACACAGTTTTAAATACCTGGCCTGTAGGTAACTATTTTGAACAGCAAATCGGTGTCAAAAACTTCACTGACACAGTGAAAAAAAATTTGAATGGAGGCCAAAAATGGCAGTATTTTCTGAAAAACTGTATGTGATCCGTGTGATGGAGAAAACACAGTTTTAAATACCTGGCCTGTAGTTAACTATTTTGAACAGCAAACTAGTGTCAATTGCTTCACTGACACACTGAAACTAATTTTTAATGGAGGCCAGAAATGGCAGTATTTTCTGAAAACGTACATGTGATCCGTGTGATGGAGAAAACACAGTTTTAAATACCTGGCCTGTAGGTAATTATTTTAAACAGCAAACCAGTGTCAAAAACTTCGCTGACACACTGAAAAAAAATTTGAATGGAGGCCAAAAATGGCAGTATTTTCTGAAAACGTATGTGATCCGTCTGACGGAGAAAACACAGTTTTAAATAGCTGGATTTTTAGCGCTGTAATATGGAAAGGACCTGGCTGTATTCTGCAGTTGGAATGGAGCCTCTTGTGCTATATGCACTGCAGTCTGCTATATACACTGCCTGTCTATATACACTGCCTGTCTATATACACTGCCTGCCTGATATCTCTGCAGATGGATTAGTCCTCAAAAGGACTGTTTGTTAAGATGGATATGTGTAATGTACGGGTTTTCTCCCTACACTACCTAATACACAAGCAAATCTCTCCCTAGCTCAGCAGCAGCTCTCCCTACTCTGCCTGATTCCAGAATGACTGTGACGAGCATGGCGGCGCCAGGTCTGATATAGACCTGATGACGCTGTGCGGCCAGCCAATCACTGTAATGCTAAAACCACCATAGCTGCGGCATTACAATGAGTGGCAGGCAATCCCTGCTTGTTGACTGGCGCCAAACATGCACGGAGGGGAGTACAGAGTATTTGCGAGTATGCTCGCTCATCATTAATAAATACACATTTTTTATGTATAAAGAAAAAAATAAGCAAAAAAAGTATACATATTTGGTATCGCTGCTTCCGGAACGACTTGATCTATAAAACTGTCACGCTAGTTAACTCCTTCAGTGAACACCGTAAAAAAAGAAAATGTGGCAAACTATGGTTTTTCATCATACTGCTGGAAAAAAAGTGTTATAAAATGCAATCAAAAAGACAAATGTAAATAAAAATGGTATCACTGAAAACTTCATCATGTCCCGCAAAAAACAAGAAGCCATATGGCTCCATCAGTGGAAAAATTAAAAAGTTAGAGCTTTGAGAATACAGTGATGCAAAAATAATTATTTTTTCTATAAAAGTTTTTAATATGCAAAAGTACCAAAACATAAAAATTGACATAAATGAGGTATCACTGCAATGTTACTGACCCCAAGAATAAAGTTGCATTTTCAATTTTACCACATGCAAAATGGCATAAAACAATTCCTGAATTGTTGGTTTTGCTTATTCTGCCTCCCAAAAATTAGAATAGGAAGGCATCAAAAATGTCAATATGATCACTATATCCCTAGATGAATTCATTGAGAGGTGTAGTTAGTAAAATGGGGTCACTTATGGGGGGATTCTGCTATTCTGTCACCTCAGGGGCTCTTCCAGTGGGTCATGGCACCCAAATAGCAAAATCTGCACTATAATATGGCGCTCCTTACCTTCTGAGCTTTGCACTGTGCCTGAGAAGTAGTTCCCTATTACATGTAGGATATTGGCGCAATCAGCAGAAATTACACAACAAATTAAGAGGTCCATTTTTTCCTATTAACCCTTATAAAAATGTAAAATTTGGAGTTAAAACAACATTTTAGCTGTAAAAATGTAATCATTCTTTCTTCACCGCCCAATGGTATAAATTTCTGTGAGGCACATGTGGTGTCAACATGCTCACTGCACCCTTAGATGAATTCATTGAGAGGTTTAGTAGGTAAAATGATTAGAGATGAGCGTTGTTCTACTCGAACTGTTCGCCAATCTCAAATTCGAGCTGTTTTGGGCGGTGTTCGAGCCGTTCGGCGAACACGAACAATTTGAGAAAAATTCGGCTGTTCGAGGTTATGTTCGATAACTGTTCGTGCACCAAAATCATAACTGGATTTTTTCTCAGTAATGATGAAAATTAATGTTAATACGCAGTTTGAGTGTACAGCGGGGTGGGGGGAGGGGCAGGGGATGGATCTCTGCAGGAACAATGAAGATCTCCATTTTTTTTTCTCTTTCCCGCATTTACAGTGGGGAGGTGCAATCTGTCAGCCTATCAGCAGCGCACACACGGAGCGAAGTGCTTTTTTTCACACAAGCAAGGGCATGTGTCATTGGCAGTGTATGTCACATGTCCTTGCCCTATAAGACCAAGCCATTTTCCCCGTCGCCACCATTTTCTCACTGCTGCAGCTGCGTGTTAGACGGCACCGCTGTTGCTGTGTGCGCTATACCTTGTTAATTTCAAGCCAATTTTCGCACAAATATACAGATAGCTTGGGAGTAGGGAATAGTTGTGATTGCAGTCCTTTTAAGGACTAGGTTACAGCATTTCCTACGACTTTTATCAGGCAGGTCTGTGCTCTTAAATAGATAGGTTGTGGGAGTAAAGACTAATTGTAATTGGAGTCCTTTTCAGGACTAGGTTACATCAGTTCCTATCAGTTTTTGCCAGGCAGGTCTGTGCCAGTGCTGTGCAAGTTTTTTTCACAGCATTTGGCTGAATCTAGCAAAGCTAATCCTTTTTGGCCTATTGCAGAGTGTGTTAGTCAGTGGAGTAGCCTATCTGTGTTGCAAGATATACCACCTGTGTATAGAATACCAATTTTTTTACTGCACCTAGTGAAGTAAAATCTTTTGGGCATAGCATTATTCTATTAGTCCATCTATACTGACCTCCATCAGGTTGCAAACTGAATCTAATTTTTTTCTGCATCTAGCTCTGAAAAAATATTGGGCTTCTAGCTGTGTGTGGGTCTTGTTCTATTAATCCATCTATACTGACCTCCATCAGGTTGCAAACTGAATATAATTTTTTTCTGCATCTAGCTCTGAAAAAATATTGGGCTTCTAGCTGTGTGTGGGTCTTGTTCTATTAATCCATCTATACTGACCTCCATCAGGTTGCAAACTGAATATAATTTTTTTCTGCATCTACCTCTGAAAAAATATTGGGCTTCTAGCTGTGTGTGGGTCTTGTTCTATTAATCCATCTATAATGACCTCCATCAGGTTGCAAACTGAATATAATTTTTTTCTGCATCTAGCTCTGAAAAAATATTTGGCCTTCTAGCAGTGTGTGGGACTTGTTCTATTAGTCCACCTATACTGACCTCCATCAGGTTGCAAACTGAATATATTTTTTTCTGCATCTACCTCTGAAAAAATATTGGGCTTCTAGCTGTGTGTGGGTCTTGTTCTATTAATCCATCTATACTGACCTCCATCAGGTTGCAAACTGAATATAATTTTTTTCTGCATCTAGCTCTGAAAAAATATTTGGCCTTCTAGTAGTGTGTCGGACTTTCTCTATTAGTCCATCTATACTGACCTCCATCAGGTTGCAAATTAAAAATAATTTTTATCTGCATCTACAGTACCTCTGAAAAAATATTTGGGCTTCTAGCTGTGTGTGGGACTTGTTGTATTAGTCCATCTATACTGACCTCCATCAGGTTGCAAACTGAATATATTTTTTTCTGCATCTACCTCTGAAAAAATATTGGGCTTCTAGCTGTGTGTGGGACTTGTTGTATTAGTCCATCTATACTGACCTCCATCAGGTTGCAAACTGAATATATTTTTTTCTGCATCTACCTCTGAAAAAATATTGGGCTTCTAGCTGTGTGTGGGACTTGTTGTATTAGTCCATCTATACTGACCTCCATCAGGTTGCAAACTGAATATATTTTTTTCTGCATCTACCTCTGAAAAAATATTGGGCTTCTAGCTGTGTGTGGGTCTTGTTCTATTAATCCATCTATACAGACCTCCATCAGGTTGCAAACTGAATATAATTTTTTTCTGCATCTAGCTCTGAAAAAATATTTGGCCTTCTAGTAGTGTGTGCGACTTTCTCTGTTAGTCCATCTATACTGACCTCCATCAGGTTGCAAACTGAATATATTTTTTTCTGCATCTACCTCTGAAAAAATATTGGGCTTCTAGCTGTGTGTGGGTCTTGTTCTATTAATCCATCTATACTGACCTCCATCAGGTTGCAAACTGAATATAATTTTTTTCTGCATCTAGCTCTGAAAAAATATTTGGCCTTCTAGTAGTGTGTCGGACTTTCTCTATTAGTCCATCTATACTGACCTCCATCAGGTTGCAAATTAAAAATAATTTTTATCTGCATCTACAGTACCTCTGAAAAAATATTTGGGCTTCTAGCTGTGTGTGGGACTTGTTGTATTAGTCCATCTATACTGACCTCCATCAGGTTGCAAACTGAATATATTTTTTTCTGCATCTACCGCTGAAAAAATATTGGGCTTCTAGCTGTGTGTGGGACTTGTTGTATTAGTCCATCTATACTGACCTCCATCAGGTTGCAAACTGAATATATTTTTTTCTGCATCTACCTCTGAAAAAATATTGGGCTTCTAGCTGTGTGTGGGTCTTGTTCTATTAATCCATCTATACAGACCTCCATCAGGTTGCAAACTGAATATAATTTTTTTCTGCATCTAGCTCTGAAAAAATATTTGGCCTTCTAGTAGTGTGTGGGACTTTCTCTGTTAATCCATCTATACTGACCTCCATCAGGTTGCAAATTGAATATAATTTTTTTCTGCATCTAACCCAGCCAATAGTTTTGGCCTAATACCACAGTTTGGCCACTCAGCTCTGCTCGGTTCCCATCCATTGTTTTTTTGTGCAAACAACTCCAGAGTTGTGAATTAGTTAACCACCAAAATGAGTGGAAAAAGGCCTGCTGCTGGTGGAAAGGGGAATAGGCGTGTTGGGAAGGGGAAAAAAGGTTGTGTCCGTGGGGTACGTGTTAAAGCAACAGTAACATCTGCAGAAGAAAGACCATCTTCCAGCCAAACTAAAATGTCTACTTCTTTTAGCGGACAATGTGATAAGATCCCTTTCTTACGGCCACGCCAATCGCTACAAATTCCAGATGAGGCACAAAAACAGCAGGTGCTTCAACGGATATCAAGTGCTCCTTTAAGTGGGCTCTCCTCCACATCAACTTCAACATCACAAATACTCCAGTCCTCAAAGGTGTCACCCAAATCGCACTTGCTTCCTCACAGCTCCCAAATCTCCAGCTGCCCGTCTGAGTATGAGGTAGAACAGATGGTTGAGTCTGCAGAGCTGTTTACTCATACTATAGCCTGGGAATCAGAGGTCGACTCCAGCGCTTCTGTGAATCCAGACGAGGAAATGATCTGCACTGATGCCCAGAATCTTTATGAGTCGGATCCAGGACCAGACGCAGAAGGTTCTGACCATAATGTAGACCCTCATTCCCAAACTGTAACTCCTGTTGATGGAGACAATGAGGAAGACGATGATAAGACTCAAATACCTGATTGGAGCGACAACTTTAGTTTTTTGTCAGGGCAGGAACAGGTTGGCTCTGAGGACGACGGGTGTGATAACACACAGGGTGATGATGATGAGGTTGGAGATCCCACTTACTGTCAACCCACAGTCAGCCAAGAGATGAGGTCAGCAGAGGAGGTGGAGGAAGATGCTAGTGACGACGAGGTCAGGTTGCGCCTTCCTGGACAGAGACGTAGTACTGGAAGCACGTCAACAACTGCATCCTCAAACACAAATCTGCCTCTCACCACAAGTCGTGGTGGCTCTTCAGGTCGCATGGGTGCTAAGCCTTGCATAGCCTGGGCATTTTTTCAGATCGATAAAGATGACCCAACTCGTGTTATCTGTAACATTTGTCAGCAAAAGCTAAGTAGAGGCCAAAAAATACATAGTTTGAGTACTTCATGCATGAACCGGCACATGGACATGAAGCATAAGTTGCAGTGGGAAGCTCAGTGTGCTACAATGCGGCCTAGCCGGCCGGGCCAACCACCGTCTGCCATATCTTGTGCATCCGCGGCCTCTTCATCCTCTGTGACTGGGGGGACAGCAGTCACACCTGTTTTGGGGCGCAGACCTGCCACCTCTTTACCCGCAACAGCCAGCGTGATTGGCAGGTCATCATTTTCTTTGGAGGTGGGAACACCAGCTGGTGTTGAGCGCTGTCCGACATCGATAGCACCACCTTTGGATCAAGGCAACCTAACATGTCCGCCTGCATCTTCCTCACAGACCGGCAGTTTGCCGGGGACACCCTTATCAACCCCGTCTAAGCACAATAGCCAGCCCTCGGTCCCTCAGATGTGGACAAGTAAAAGACCATTTCCTCCTAGCCATGAGAAAGCTAAGAGGTTGAATTTCACCATCTGCAAGCTCTTGGCTACAGAAATGCTGCCTTTCCGCCTGGTGGACACAGAGGATTTTCGAGACCTTATGTCCGTCGCAGTGCCCCAGTACCAGATGCCCAGTCGGCACTACTTCTCAAAGAAAGGTGTGCCTGCGCTCCACCAGCATGTCGCACACAACATCACCGCTTCTTTGAGAAACTCTGTGTGTGACAGGGTGCATTTCACCACAGACACTTGGACGAGTAGGCATGGACAGGGGCGTTACATGTCACTGACTGGGCACTGGGTAACTATGGTGACAGCAGGACAAGGGGCTGCTGTCCAAGTCTTGCCGTCCCCACGAGTTGTGCGTCAATCCTCTTTATGTCAAAGTTTCTCCACTGCTTCTGCCTCCTCAACCTCCTCTCGGTCTTCCACCTGCACCCAAAGCCTGTCTGGTCATGCCACAAGCTTTCTAACTGCGCAGAAGGGATCCTGCACACCTCCTTACTTTGCTGGCAGTAGGGCTCAACGTCATCAGGCGGTTTTTACATTGAAATGTCTGGGAAATGTGAGTCACACAGCTGAGGAGTTGTGGTCAGCTCTGGAGAACCAATTTCATGAATGGTTGTCTCCACTGGACCTGAAACCAGGGAAGGCCGTGTGCGACAATGCTGCAAACCTGGGTGCGGCCCTTCGCCGGGGCAATGTCACACACGTGCCTTGTATGGCTCACGTGTTGAACCTGGTTGTCCAGCAATTTTTAGCCCACTATCCCAGACTAGATGGCCTTCTGCAGAGGGCACGGTCGCTGTGTGCTCACTTCCGCCGTTCGCATCCCGCAGCTCAGCGACTTACATCTCTACAGAAGTCGTTGGGCCTGCCACTTCACCGGCTAAAATGCGATGTGTCTACCCGGTGGAATTCAACTCTGCACATGTTGCAGCGACTGTGGCAGCACCGACAAGCCCTGGTGCAATACGTTCTGACGTATAGCCTGGGCCAACGAGATTCAGAGGTGGGGCAAATCACGCTGGAGGAGTGGTCTCAGATCAGGGACCTATGCACCCTTCTGCACAGTTTTGAAATGGCGACGAAGATGTTTAGTGCTGACGATGCCATTATCAGCATGACTATTCCGGTGATTTACATGCTGGAGCACATGTTAAACAGAATTCGGAGTCAGGTGGTGGCACAAGAGGAGGTGGAGGAAGTAGAGGAGGAGGAGTTGTATGCGGAAGGGCTAACATCTGCAAGGTCCAGACGGTCGGCAGCACCAAGGCGGCAGGCATGTGAGGGTGGGGGAGATGGTTTTACCAGGGCGCATGGTAGCAGCCAAACTAGTGAGGAAGGTGCAGGAGCCCAGGAAGAAGTGGAGGACGAACTGATGGAAGACTCATCAGATGAGGGAGACCTTGATCACATTTCTGTTGTGCGAGGTTGGGGGGAGAGGACAGAGGAAGGAAGCATGATTGTTACCTCGCCACCAACACAACAGGGACTTGGTGCTCCTGGATGCGCAACACACATGAGTGCCTTCTTGCTGCACTACCTGCAACATGACCCTCGAATTGTGAGAATTAGAAATAATCCTGACTACTGGGTTGCCACACTGTTAGATCCCCGGTACAAAAGTAAATTTGCAGAAATTATTCCTGCCATAGAAAGGGATGCACGCATGCAGGAGTATCAGCAGAGACTGTTGCAGAATCTTACATGTGCTTTTCCACAAAATACCAGTGGTGCACGTAGTGAATCTCACAGTTCCAACTTGCCAACCGTGGGACCGTCAAGTGTTCAGCACTCAAACCGTAACAGAACCACAGTATCTGCTGGTAACATCAATTTTGCGGAATCATTTCACCACTTTTTTAGCCCATCCTTTGCAAGGCCACAGGAGACAAGAAGTCTGACACATAGTCAACGCCTAGAGACGATGGTACAGGAGTATCTCCAAGTAAACATTGAAGCCACGACTGTGTCACTGGACCCTTGCTCTTTTTGGGCTTCCAATCTGGATAAATGGCCGGAGCTAGCCACTTACGCCTTGGAGATCTTGTCATGCCCCGCAGCCAGCGTTCTGTCTGAACGTGTGTTCAGCGCTGTTGGTGGTGTGCTGACAGATAAGCGCACGCGGCTCTCCACTGATAATGTAGACAGACTCACGTTCATAAAGATGAACAAATCATGGATCCGAAATGACTTTTCTACCCCTGTGTCATCCTGGGGAGAGTAAAAGCTTGATGATTGGTTAAAATCACCCTACCAACCGTTTTAAGCTTTCAAATTACTAATCATGTTTATCTGTATCTTGACTGGAAAATAATTTGGGCTTTGTAGCAGTGTGCAGCACTGATCCTATTAGGCCATCTATACTAAAGCTTCACCAGATTTAAAATTAAAAATAATTTTTAGCTGCATCTAGCCCGGAAAATAATTTTGGGGCTCCGAGATGCGCAAGACACATAAGTGCCTTCTTGCTGCACTACCTGCAGCATGACCCTCATATTGTCAGAATTCGAAGTAATCATGACTACTGGGTTGCCACACTCTTAGATCCCCCAAACTTTTCGATCAACCTTTTCATTTTAATAAAGACCAAAAAAATGGTCATTTTTGAAATTATAAGCATTAGCAGGTTGTTAGAAACTGAAATCAAACAGTTTTCAACTCAAAACGTTATTCTAGGTGATGTTACATTTTCACATAGGACCCCTTGTTCGAAAGGAGCTTCTGAACTCTCTCGTCCATTGAATTTGTCAGGTTTTGGATGGTTTCTGCTTCAATTGTTTTGCATGAGGACAGAATACCCTCCCAGAGCTGTTGCTTAGATGTGAACTGCCTCCCGCCATCATAGACACTCCTTTTAATGATGCTCCAAAGGTTCTGAATGGGGTAGAGGTCAGGGGAGCATGGGGGTCACACCATAAGTTTGTCCCCTTTTATGCCCATATCAGCCAGAGATGCAGATGTTTTATGTGCAGCATGAGATGGTGCATTATCATGCAGAAAAATGATCTTGCTGTGAAATACACGGTTCTTCTTCTTGAACCATGGCAGGAAGTGCTGTTTGAGAAAATCCACATACATTATGGAGTTCATCTTTAGCGCCTTCAGGGATCCTAAAGGGGCCGACAATCTCTCTCCCCATGATTCCAGCCCAAAACATTACTCCACCTCCTCCTTGTTGGCGCTGTAGCCGTGTTTGCGTGGGGTGTCCATCAACCAGCCATCCTCCACTCCATCCATCTGGACCATCGAGCGCTGCACGGCACTCATCCGTGAACAAAACTGTTTTGAAATCAGTCTTCATGTAATGTTTGGCCCACTGGAGCCGTTTCTGCTTGTGTGAAGTGGATAGAGGAGGTCGACAGGATGGCGTATGCACAGCTGCAAACCTCTGAAGGACCCTGCATCTTGTTGTTCGGGGGACGTTGGAGGCACAAGCAGCTTCAAAAACTTGTCTGCTGCTCTGACAAGGCTTTTTTGCCGCTGCTCTTTCAACCTGACGTAATTGCCTGTAGGAAAGAGTCCTCAATTTGCCCTTATCAGCACGCACACGTGTGTACTGTGAATCAGCTACATACTTCTTGATTGCCAAGACACTTCATCCTGATCATCGCACAATTTGATTGTAGTCATGCCTTGACCTAAACACTCCACAATTTGTTGCTTCTCAGCAGCCGACACATCCTTTTTCTTTCCCATTTTGGCAGAAAATGTAGGCTGCTTAATAATGTGAGAGAGCCTTCTTAAGTAGTCTTGCCTTTCATTGGACACACCTGCCAAACTAATTAGCACAGGTGTCTGCAATTGCTTACAGTGATATAAAGAGCCCTGACACACATCACCATCAATGAGTTTAACTGACAAACAAACAAATTCTTCCCTTATCACTCCTAAACACTTTTTGCATAATAATTTGGAACGCAGTGTACATGTGCTTTTCCACAAAACACCAGCGGTTCACGTAGTGAATCTTACAGTTCTAACTTGCCAACCATGGTCTGTATGGAGTTGTTCAATAAAGGGCCCAAAATTAAGATAACATAGATGGGAGAGGTCTCTATGAATAGGAATTCCTAAGTATTTGATACCCTGTGAGGGGCAGGCAAAGGGAAAGTTGGACTGGATGGAATCCTATATGGATTTGGGGAGGGAGACATCGAGGGCCTCAGACTTCGCTGCATTGATTTTAAAATTTTACCATGTAACAAAGTGATCTATTTCAGCCATAACAGCAGGGATGGATATATGTGATTGAGTGATATATACTAGGACATCATCACCAAATAGAGAGCACTTGTACTCGGTGCCTCCCACCTCAATCCACCTAATATTGGGGTTATGGCGAATTGATGAGAGCAGGTGCTCCGTCACTAGGATGTATAAGAGAGGGGACAGAGGACATCCCTGCCTTGTCCCATTGGTGATTGTGAAAGGTGATGAAAATGTTCTGACGCACCCCCTGGGCCTTGGGACACCCGGAGCCGGACCCTTTTTGGTGGATGCTGGTGGTTGTAGTCTTCGTGGCGGCGACCCGGTTCCGTGGCTCAGGGCGGTCAAACCAGTGGCGGAACTATTTATGTGGTTTTGATGTTTAAATGTCCGACTACGCCACCCGTGGATTGCGGTCAGAGTGAACCGCCGCTACAGGGCAGACCGCTGAGGCTGGTGTTGTGGGTGCAGCAGAGCGTAGCATAACTCCCCAGGAGTATAGCCTCAGGGCAGTGTATGCGGAGGATGGGGGTGATGGTGCAGGGCAGCAGCAGTAACGACACGGAGTCAGTGATGCAGTCCAGGGCCTTTACTCACAGTTCTTATTATCCAGACCACGTCTGCAGGTAACGGCTGCCCACGTCGTACTGTGCTCACCAGGTGAGGGGCTCAGACAACTCCCAGATAACTTTGGAGCACTTCACAGGACCCCCTTTGTGTGTCCTTTGTCTGGCCTTTCTTACCAACACTTCTGTCCGGCTGCCTCGGGCCTCCTCTTGGTAAACTTGGCGCCAGTTTCCCTGACCCTATGTGGTGCCTTCCTAGCGGGTGTAGCGAGGGGCTGCGCCACATAAAATGTCAGAGCCTCCGGTTTCTAGCTGAGGGTCGTTTCCTGCCTCCACTAGTTCGGGGACCGGTCTCCCCCTTTGGCCTGACCCCTCCACGCAGGTGGATTCGGGCGTGCGGTGGCGACTCGCCCGTCCGCACGCCTGGGATCCCTTCATTCCTCGTTCCTGGAGCCTTCTCCGCTCCTCTTCCTTCCTTCTCCCTCTTCCAGGCCTGGGCCTCTGTTACTAGGCCCGCCTCCGGAGCAGAGCTCATGCAGAGCCCCTGCTCCCTGCCACTTCTGCTCAGACTTCTCTGCACTGAACTAAGATGGTGCCCACCTTTTATACTCCCTTCTCAATGCACCCAGGAACTGCTTCCTCCCTGCTCCTGCACTACAGGGTTCCCCTTTCTCAGTGTTCCCTCCCCCCACTCCAGCCAGGGACAGGGACTGTCGTGCCCATCTCAGGGGCATATTGGTCGCCCTGCCCCACGGCAATGTGGTGTAATGCATGCAGGTGTCGGGTCCTGATCCACACTCCATCCTTACCTGAGAGTGAGATATCACACCTCTGGGTGAGGTGCAATACGTCTGTAGCAACCGAGCCCTCAGGGTGCTACAGTTCCATTTATCTTCAGCCTAGGTGACGTATTGCGATACAGGGCCGTGATTTTGGCTATAAAAGGGTCCCCTAGACCCCTACCCCAAGCTTTTTAAGAGAATCATATATGGCGTGCCAGGAGACTCTATGGAATGCTTTCTCAGCATCCAACGAGAGTATCTAATTACAAATTTTTAACTGCATCTAGCCCAGGAAATACTTTGTGCCTAGTAGCAGTGTCTGCTAGTCAGCGGATTATCCCGGCTGTTAAGCAAGCTACACCACCTGTAGTTTAGACACTTAATTTTTTCAAAGGAAATGATTCGGGACCATGGGATACTTAGTGAAGAGCATCAGGAGGCACCCCAAGGCATAGGGGCTGGGACTGGCAGTAGGATGCCTTGCGGTGGACAGCCGAGCTCGATCCTTATAAAAGCTTTTTAACTGCAGCAGATTTAGTGGACGCTACTGGAGCTGGAATTACGCGGCTGCTGGCATGAGACTTGCCCTCCAATAGATCCTTGTAAATGGATTTAAAGTGTATTCATTCAAATTAGAGAGACAATTTAAATTAAAAAGCTTAGAGCTGCCTCCACCACAGGGGGGCTCGCTCGACCCACCAGCGGACAGGCACCAGTAGTGGGAGAGGGGGGCTGGCCGTCAGGGTTCACCGCGGCTCTGGCACAAACCCGGCGACGCGGAGGTGGCACGGGCAGGAGCGGACTGGCCGTGTCGGCTTCTCACTTTTTGGATTTTAGAAGGGCATGACATGCCTATATCTGTGTCTCCCCCTCCTTTTACTCCTCCACCTCTTTTATTTTCGCATGACTATATGTACTTGTCACTTTTCCATGTGTTAGTTATGTCTTCTGTGCAGTTTGTTAGCTTTTGGACACCTTTGAAGGTGTTTTCTATGTGTTTCTATGTGTTTTTTTTGCCTGCCATTGGTTTTAACGGTGTTCGAAGGTGTTCGACAAACAGTTCGACGAACAGTTCGGCGAACACACGGGTGTTCGACGAACCGAACCGAACTCGAACACTACGGGGGTGGCTCAACACTAAAAATGATGTCACTCATGGGGTGTTTTTGCTGTTCTGGCACATTAGGGGCTCTGCCAATGTGACATTGCACCCTCAAGCCAATATGGCGCTTCTTCCCTTCTGAGCTTTACGCTATGCCTCAAAAGTAGTTTTCAACCACATATGGGGTATTGGCGCACTCAGGGGAAATTGCACAAAAAATTGTACAGTGTATTCTCTTCAGTTACCCTTGTGAAAATAAAAAAATTGGGGCTAAAAGAACATTTTTGTGGGAAAATGTGATTTTTTTTATTTTCACTGCTCTATCTTATAAACATCTGTGAAGCAACTGGGGTTTCAAGATGCTCACCACACATCTGGATGCATTCTTTGAGTGGTCTAGTTTCCAAAATGGGGTCACTTGTGGGGGGTTTCCACTATTTAGGCACATCAGGGGCTCTCCAAACGCAACATGGCGTCCCCTCTTGATTCTAGACATTTTTACATTTCAAAAGTCAAGCGGTGCTCCTTACCTTCCAAGCCATGCCATGCACCCAAACAGTAGTTTTCCCCAACATATGGGGTATGGGCATTCTCAGTAGAAATTGCATAACAAATTTTGGGATCCATTTTCTCCTGTTACCCTTGTGAAAATAAAAAAATTGGGGCTGAATTAAAATTGTGAAAAAAAGTAAAATGTTCATTTTTTCTTTCAACATTGCATTAATTCCTGTGAAGCACATGAAGGGTTAATAAACTTCTTGAATGTGGTTTTGAAGACTTTGAGGGGTGCAGGTTTTAGGCTGTGTACCCACTATGCGGTTTTTAAGCGTTTCTGCAGAGGCAATTCCGCTGCAGAAATGCTTAAAAAACACTTGGTAGAAGGTCTACCATGTTCCCCAATGATAATCCGCATGTGCTGTGCACATGCTGAAGAAATTTCCGCTGCGGATTATCATTGCGGAAAAATCTGCATCACTACCAATTATTTTGCTGAATCGCGGCGTTTTCGCCGCCATTGACTTGCATTGAATCGCATAATATCCGCATCACTACATGTGCACATGCGGATATCATGCGGTTCAATGTGCGGATGGTACCCGGGTTTGGAGAAGAGGAGACTCTCCTCCAGACCCAGGTACAATAGTACCTGTAAAAAAAAAGAATAAAATAAAAAATATACATTATACTTACCTTCTGATGGCCCCCGGTCTCCATAGTGAGCCGTCCTGGCTCGCCAGCAGCTCGCGATGGTCTAAAAGGACCTGCCATGACGTCATATAGTCATGTGACTGGTCACGTGACCTCTGACGTCGGCGGTCGCGTGACCCGTCACATGACTAAATGACATCATGGCAGGTCCTTTTAGACCACCGCTAGACACCTAGGACACCGGACGGATGGGATAAGGACACCGGGGGCCATCAGAAGGTAAGTATATATTTATTTTTTTATTTTTTATCATTCTTTACGGTCACACTATATAAATCCATGCCGATTGCATGGATTTATATAGTGTGACCAAGTTGTCAAGCACTTTCCAAGTGATGCTAAGATCACTTGGAAAGCGCTTGACAACCCGCATGCGGAAATGCATGTGAAGAACGCTTCACATCCGCATGTCCCTGGCAAGAAAAAGGCATGTAAAATCCGCATGCGTTTTTTCTGCCAGGGAGATGCAGAAACGCTCAGGAAAAATCCGGAGTATTTCTGCATCGAGCGCACTTAGCGTGAGAATGGTGTCAATTGTGGGTATTTTCTATCATATAGGCCATATAGTCACTTCAAATGTGATGTGGTCCCTAAAAAAATTAGAAATTGCTGAAAAATTATGTTTCAAAAATTATGCTGATGTAAAGTAGACATGTGGGAAATGTTATTTATTAACCATTTTGTGTGACATATCTCTCTGATTTAAGGGCATAAGAATTAAAAGTTTGAAAATTGTGAAATTTTCAACATTTTCGCCAAATTTCCGATATTTTCACAAATAGACGCAAGTTATATTGAACATATTTTACCACTATCATGAAGTACAATATGTCACCAGAAAACATTCTCAGAATCAGTGGGATCCTTTGAAGCGTTCCAGAGTTATTACCTCATAAATTGACACTAGTCAGATTTAAAAAATGAGGTCTGGTCATTAACCTACAAAGTGGCTCGGTCCTTAAGAGGTTAAATGTTTAGCCACGCCAAGGTTACCCTAGTGCCTGTACTTGGGTTGAATAGTAATTCTGTGCTGAAAGACTCCCTTTAAAGGGAATGTGTCATAAAAAAAATATTCAAAAAAATTCAAAGTATTAAGGTTTTAATTTTTTTTATTTTTTAATGTTATAAAATGTGAAAAATAATTTAAAATGTTTTAATATTTTCTATTTTTAAACATTAGGGGGAGCAACTGCTGAAAATTGCCATGAAATTTTCATAGTGTACTGCTAGCTCGCATTACGACTGCAGTAAAAGTGGGCAGGATCTGCTCACATGTGTGTGACATCAATCCACCCCTCCTCTCCTGGGCATTTGCAAAACGATAAGGGTGGATAAAGTTTAGGATCACAGTGCAGAGCCATTTTGTTCGTGACTGCAAAGTGATACTGATATGTGGGCAGTATCACCGAGAACGACTGGCAGCATCAATTCTGTAAGTTGGTGCAGATCGCTGTATCACATGCTGGGATTAGATATGCGGACTGTTAGTGTAGTGTTACCACACATGATGGGATTAGCTACAAGAGTGTATCACATGATGAGATTAGATACAGAGCTCAGCAGAGTGTATCACACAGGATGTGATTAAATGTAACTCGGGTACTTTAGATGCAGTGACACAGAAACACAGAGCAGCCAATACAGGGTTAATAAACAGTGGAGGTTTATGATAACAGGGTCAATCTCCACACAGGGAGTAACAGGGGAAAATATGGGGAAAAACAAGGGAAATAGCAGGTAGAAGTCTATAACTGACAGTTCACAGTTTAACTAGATGTAGCAGAGTCAAACCGGTTGTAATCGACAGTTTTTACATTTAGCTGACTTTTATCCTCCACAAGGCAGTAGCCAGCTGATGCTGGTCACGCTTTCTTCAGGCTTCCCCGCCCAAACAATGCTCCGTCTTCTGGCGGCAGCGGGCGGTCTCCGGTTTTATCCGCTGAGCCCCTAGTCCATAACACGGCACCTCACGTGCCCGGCTCCACCAACCCTGCGTCTCTTCTCCATCTAGTCGGCTTGACTCCTCCGGTCCACTGCACTCGGATCTTGCTCCCAGTACTGGATCCAGGAGCCTGGACCCTCTCACACTGCTCTCCTGAGCAGAACTTTCTTGCCGCTTTCCCGTGCAAAAGTCCTCATCTCCCCCTCTATCTAGCCACGCCACCAGTTTCCCGGTCACCTGACCTCCCAGCTCTCACTCTGGACACGCCCCCAACTTCCCAGTCACCTGACTCCTGTGCTCGCAGTCTGTCTTCCCCCTGCAACCAGAGGTATGGCCCCGGCAGTTCCGGATCCCTTGTTCTGAAAGTACTTACACCCCGGTCTTCCCCCTAACAGATACGCCGACTGTATTGCGCGCTGGAATTTGATACACGCAGTGTAGCACATGATGGTATTAGATACAGGGCACAGTAAAGTGTATCACACAGGATGTGATTAGATACGCGGACTGTATCTCTTGCTGGGGTTAAGAAATGTCACACACGACAGGACTGGATGCACGGCCCAGCTGACCGTGTCACACATGACAGGACTGGATGCATGACGCATCGGACAGTGTCACACATGACAGGACTAGATGCATGGCGCATCGGACTGTCACACATGACAGGATTGGATGCATGGTGCATCGGACTGTGTCACACATGACAGGACTGGATGCATAGCGCATCGGACTGTGTCACACATGACAGGACTGGATGCATGCCGCATCGGACTGTGTCACACATGACAGGACTGGATGCATGGCCCAGCTGACCGTGTCACACATAACAGGACTGGATGCATGGCGCATCGGACTATCACACATGACAGGACTGGATGCATGACGCATCGGACTGTGTCACACATGACAGGACTGGATGCATGCCTCATCGGACTGTCACACATGACAGGACTGGATGCATGGCGCATCGGACTGTGTCACACATGACAGGACTGGATGCATGGCGCATCAGACTGTGTCACACATGACAGGACTGGATGCATGGCGCATCGGACTGTGTCACACATGACAGGACTGGATGCATGCCGCATTGGACTGTGTCACACATAACACGACTGGATGCATGGCGCATCAGACTGTGTCACACATGACAGGACTGGATGCATGGCGCATCGGACTGTGTCACACATGACAGGACTGGATACATGCCGCATCGGACTGTCACACATGACAGGACTGGATGCATGGCGCATCGGACTGTGTCACACATGACAGGACTGGATGCATGCCGCATCGGACTGTGTCACACATGACAGGACTGGATGCATGGCCCAGCTGACCGTGTCACACATGACAGGACTGGATGCATGGCGCATTGGACTATCACACATGACAGGACTGGATGCATGACGCATCGGACTGTGTCACACATGACAGGACTGGATGCATGGCGCATCGGACTGTGTCACACATGACAGGACTGGATGCATGGCGCATCAGACTGTGTCACACATGACAGGACTGGATGCATGGCGCATCGGACTGTGTCACACATGACAGGACTGGATGCATGCTGCATCGGACTGTGTCACACATAACACGACTGGATGCATGGCGCATCAGACTGTGTCACACATGAGAGGACTGGATGCATGCCGCATCGGACTGTGTCACACATGACAGGACTGGATGCATGCCGCATCGGACTGTCACACATGACAGGACTGGATGCATGGCGCATCGGACTGTGTCACACATGACAGGACTGGATGCATGCCGCATCGGACTGTGTCACACATGACAGGACTGGATGCATGGCCCAGCTGACCGTGTCACACATGACAGGACTGGATGCATGGCGCATCGGACTATCACACATGACAGGACTGGATGCATGACGCATCGGACTGTGTCACACATGACAGGACTGGATGCATGTGACGCGCCCCCTGGGCCTGTGTTGTGCAGGGGAACCCGGAACCGGGCCTGTTGTAGAATGCTGGGGGTTGTAGTCTCCGTGTGGCAGTGACCCGGTCCGTGCCCAGGGTGGTCAAACCAGTGGCAGTCTATTTGTATTGTAATAAGTGTCCGACTACGCCACCCGTGGATTGCGGTCAGTGGGGACCGCCGCTGCGCTGCAGACCGCTGAGGCTGATGTTGTTTGCGCAGCCGAGTATGGGATGACTCCCCACGGGAGAAGTATTGCCTCAGGGCAGCTAATGTGGAAGATGATGGGAGTGATGGTGTGAGGGTCCCAGTACTAATGGTGCTGGTGCGGCAAGGAATCACAGAGACGTGTGGTGCAGTTCAGGGTCTTTACTGATGGTACAAGGCAGACCCTCCCGGGAGTACTGGCTAGTATAAGGGGCCTGGTCAGTCTGCGAGCAAGCAGGACTTCCCCTGGCCAGGTGGAGTTGTAGGCCTCCCCGTTTATCTGCACTCTTCCTGGCTACCTTGCTGTCAGCGGTTACAAGTAGCCCACGTCCCTGAGTATACCGTGTGGTGCTCACCCGTATGGCTGGTGACTTGGGGCCTTCTGTTAGCCTCCGCTCCTGGATGGCGGCGCTGGTCCCTTCTTTGTGACTGAGCCTCCGGGCTTCTATGGCCAGAGGACCTGGAATCCCCTGCCGGCTGGTTTCTGCTGCTGGGTGTATATCAGTCCCCACAGCCTCGGACTCCTGTGTCCGGCTTTAGTATCTTCGTCCAGGGCGAACTCTGCTCAGCTCCAGCCCCTGGACTTCTGCTACTGCTCCTACAGAGCTCCTGTTCTTGCTTTCCCTGTGTCTGGAACTGTCTGCAGCTCCACTCTGACTCTGACTGCTCTAATCCCGCCCCAGACCCAGTTTTATAAGGGCAGATTCCTCCCCTCCCAGGTCTGGGCGGACCGTGTTGCATGCTTAGGGATCCTGACCAGAGAAACCTCCCACTTGCTCTCAGACATAATATCTCTATTACTGTGGCAACCAGACCCCTGGGGTGTCACATTCCCCCCTAGTAAATTTTAGTACTCCGGGACTAAACACATTTTTAAAGAAACATAAATACAAGGTATAACAATAACAAGACAACATATTTACAAGAAGCTTTAGTCTGTAGAGGTCACGGCGTTTCCGTGACCGGGTGTCCATATCACCCAAAGTGAAGTTTATGAAACAAAGGGGTGTCCATGTCACCCAACAAGGCGAAGTCTTGGCACAGAATAGGTGACCTGTCCAAAGCAAACCCCTTGCGTTGTCCTTGGGCGTGGCTGCAAGGCTAGACTAACTACTTTGGGCCGCAAGGAGGCCACGCCAGACAGGTTTTCTCTTCCGCGGCCGTCTTCACAAGAGGCACCAAGGTGCAACTATCTACAAAACTGTTCCGGTTATCCAGTGTCCATAACCTGTTAGTCCAAATAAATCTGCAGGGTAACTGAGAAACATAATTAGTAACAGGCAACAAACATAAACCATAAACATTTTTCAATAAACAGTCAACTTTACAGTGCACTGGTTTAGATTCTCCAGCGAGCGGGCATCTGACCTCTAGTGACTCTAGTAGACCTACGGAGCTCACTAACTGGTTCTGCACTACAGGGTGTAGGAGGTGTTATGGGCAAGCTGGGCAGCTTTCTGCGCACTCTTTGGCTCACTAGGGGCACAGCAGGCTCACTACTAGCAGAGGGTTGATCCTCCTGTACTGCTGGTGTGGACTCTTCTGCCTCTTGGGCCGGCTGCTCTTCCAGCTCTACTGGTTCCTCTGTAGGCACTTGCGGGGCTGGCTGGAGAAAGGTGAGGACGGGTACCACGACAGCGCCGTTTACTTGTGTCCAAGACCGGGAGAAGTCTCCGAGTACGGTACTGATCATTTCTTCCCTTTCCTCTGCGGGTTGAGGGTTTTCTTGATCTTCTTCAGGGCTTTGCAGCTGCTCGGGACACTTCTTCAGGTGGTCTCTGGAGAAAATGGCTGTGGTTTTTCCTCCATCCTTACTGATTACGCAGATTTTTGGGTTCTCATGGCTTGATGGCAGTACGGTGTACGGGTCCTTCTCCCACTGGTCGTCCAACTTGTGGAGCCGCCTCTTCCTCTTCAAGACCTGCTCTCCAGGTACCAGGGGAACAGCGGGAGCATACTGGTTATAAGCCTTCTCTTGCCTTTCTCTAGCTTGAGACAGACTTCGCTCGACGCTCTCCTGTACTTTCCGATACTGCTGCTGCCGTTCTGTATCCCAGTCTGCCTCTGGCGAGGTGTCCTCAGGCGTCAGGACTCCCATATCCAGGTCAATAGGCAGCTTACCAGGTCTTGCTCTCATTAGGTAAGCCGGGGTACAGTTGGTGGAACCTACAGGGATGTGGTTATACAGGTCCACCAGATCGGGCAGTTTCTCAGGCCACAGGCTGCGTTCTTCCAGGGACAATGTTTTTAGCAGATCTATCACCACCTGGTTCATCTTCTCGCAGAGTCCATTGGTTTGAGGGTGATAGGGCGTTGTTCTTATCTTCTTGCAGCCATACAGGTTGCAGAACTCCTGGAAGACCTCCGCTTCGAAGGCTGGTCCTTGGTCTGTCAGCACTTGGTCCGGGTACCCGTGTGGACGGCAGAAGTGCTGCTGGAAGGCTCTAGCTGCTGTTTGAGCCGTTAAGTCCTTGACCGGGACCACCACCAGGAACCAGGAGTAATGATCTACGATTGTGAGGGCGTAGACATACCCAGATCTGCTTGGAGCCAGTTTCACATGGTCCAGGGCTACCAGTTCCAGTGGCTGTCTGGTGATGATGGGCTGCAAGGGAGTCTTCTGGCTGGCACGGTCCTTTCTTCTCAGGTGGCACGGGCCACAGTCTCTGCACCACCTCTCGATGGCTCCTCTCATGCCTACCCAGTAGAACCGTTCACGCAACAAGAACTCCAGCTTCTTCCATCCGAAATGTCCTGCTCCGTTGTGGTATGCCTCCAGAACCATAGCCGCGTCTCGTCTTGGGACCACTACCTGCCAGGTCAACTCATGTGTTCGAGAGTTAACCATTCTCCGGCACAGCTTGTCCCTGTAGAGGAACAGCTTACTTTTCTCCTTCCACAGTTGCTTGGTCTCCTCCGGAGCGTCTGGGTCAAGACTGGCATCGGCCTGGGTCAGCATTTCCTTCACCAAACGGACTGCGGGATCACTGTCTTGCGTCTCCGCCCAGTTGTAGTGGGGCAAGGGATTGAACGTCACGGAGCGCCTGTCCTTCACACGGTGGGAATACAGGGTAATCCCATGACGGTGGAACGCAGGGAGCTCAACTTCTTCCAGATCTTCTGGATCTTCCCCTACGTTCGGTAAGTTCGGCATTCTAGACAGGGCATCCGCGTTGGCATTTGAGCGTCCTGCCCGGTATTTGATGGTGAATTCAAAGTTGGACAGACGGGCCATCCGTCTCTGTTCCAGGGCACCGAGCCTTGCAGTGTCCAGGTGTGTCAACGGGTTGTTATCCGTGTACACGGTGAATTTGGAGGAGGCAAGGTAATGCTTGAAACGTTCGGTAACTGCCCACACTACTGCCAGGAACTCCAGCTTGAATGAGCTATAATTCTCAGGGTTCCTCTCCGTGGGCCGTAGCTTTCGGCTGGCGTAAGCGATTACCCGTTCTTTCCCTTGCTGGATCTGGGACAGTACGGCTCCTAGCCCGATGTTGCTTGCGTCCGTGTGGAGGATAAAGGGCTGGCTGTAGTCTGGATATGCCAGGATTTCATCCCCCGTGAGGGCCATCTTCAGCTGGCAGAAGGACTCCTCTTCCAGCTTTTCCCACCTGGAGGGCGGCTTCTGGTTCTTGGCTTTCCGAGATTGACCTATCAGGAGGTCCTGCATAGGGGCTGCCATTTTGGTGAAACCGGGAATGAATCTTCGGTAGTAGCCTACCAACCCGAGGAACTGCCGCACTTCCTTTATGCTGGAGGGTCTTGGCCAGTCCTTAATTACGGTGATCTTATCAGGGTCGGGAGCCACTCCGTCAGCACCCACCACGTGTCCCAGGTACTGCACCTTTGGTTTCAGGAGGTGACACTTGGAGGGTTTCACCTTTAGGCCGTAGTTTGCCAGAGCTTCGAACACTTCTGCCAGGTGTTTCAGGTGGTCCTCGTAGGTCTTGGAATAGACGATGACATCGTCCAGGTATAACAGGACCGTCTCGAAGTTCCGGTGTCCCAGACAGCATTCCATCAACCGTTGGAAGGTTCCTGGTGCGTTGCAGAGCCCAAACGGCATACAGTTAAATTCACTGAGACCCATCGGGGTGGTGAATGCGGTCTTCTCCCGGTCCGCCTCTGCTACAGGAACCTGCCAATACCCGCTAGTGAGATCCAAAGTAGAGAAGAAGTTAGCAGATTTTAATGCAGCTAAGGACTCTTCTATCCTTGGTAACGGGTACGCATCTTTGTGTGTGATACGGTTGACCTTCCTGTAGTCTACACACATTCTCATAGTGTTGTCTTTCTTTTTCACTAAGACTAGTGGAGCTGCCCAGGGGCTACAGCTGTCCCTGATTACCCCAGCCTCCTTCATGTCTCTAAGCATCCCCTTGGCGTGTTGGTAGTGTGCAGGGGGTACGGGTCGGTATCTCTCCTTTATGGGAGGATGGTCTCCCGTGGGGATGTGGTGTTCTACCCCCTTTACTCACCCGAAGTCTAACGGGTGTTTACTAAACACTCTCTCGTACTCTTGAACCACCCGATAGACTCCCTGTTTCTGGTGTGAGGGAGTGGAGTCAGTACCCAAATGTAGTTGCTGACACCAGTCCTCCATTGGTTTCTTAGAGCCGTTACCTTCCTCTGGTTGAGATGGAGGCAAGGGTTCCACGGCCTGTACAGAATTCTGGTTTATGGTGAACAATTTGGCTAGCGTGGCATACCGGGGCAGGTGTACTTCTCTCTCCCCGATATTTATGATGCGAACGGGCACCCTCCCATGGCGTACATCGACCACCCCCCGTGCTGTCAAAATGGTAGGCCTACTGTCTGAGTAGACGGGTTCTACCATTGCTTGGTAGTCTCTACCTCTTAAACCAATAGCTGCCCGGCACCAAATCATCATCTCACTTTTTGGGGGCATGGCAATAGGGAACGGGTGACACATTCTCACGCTACCTATCTCACCACCAGATAGTTCCACCTGTTGCCGCTTCATCAGTGCCCGGATCTCTTTTTGGAGCACACGCTGCTGGCCGGAACTGGCGTTCTTGGCAACCTGCTGTAAAATGAGAATCACCTCTGCAAGACAATTTTCAATCACATTAGTTCCCAAGGTTATTCTAGGGTGACTCTCATGACGGTCTATGTCCACTATAATCAGTCCTTGTGCCGCCAGTTCGACTTTACCGATCTTAATGGTCACCTCTTTGAATCCCAATTGCGGCACGGGCTGACCATTGCTGGCGATGATACTCAGGTCGTCATCTGGGTAGTGGGTTATGTCCGAGTCATTCCAGTACTGTTTAAAGAGCACATACGGGATGGTGGTCACCTGTGACCCAGTGTCTAGTAGGGCACTCATAGGAATGCCATCCAGTACCACAGGCAAGATTGGACGTCCCCCTATGTATTTATCACTCCAGTTTGATGGGCCTGATGGTCTTATGCCTGGGGGTTGGCCCTCTACCCCAGGTTGTGCCCGTTTAAATGACAGTACCTTGCCACATGTCCAGGTTGATTGCAGCGGCGGCAGATGGGTCATCCGTCCTCGTTGTATCTGTCGCTGGGTCTTCCTCTGGCCGGTGGGGTCCTCCTCAGTCGGCGCCACGGGACGTCCTCCGGTCCGGATGCCAGCTGGATCTTTCCTGGAGAAGAGACCTGTAAAGACTGCACAGTTCTGGTTAGCGTGGCAACGCTCTTAGTCAGCTCTTGGACCTGATGGTGCAGGTCTGTAGCCGGGTCACTGTTTAAAGCCTGCGCATCAGCTCCCACAGGCCCTGCAGACAAGGGCGCCGTCTCCTGGTGGTAAGTGATAGCAGGGGGCCTGTGGGTCACAGCGCCACCTGGTGCCGGTTCTCGGAGCACCCGGATGGCTCTGTCCTTGAACTGTGCAAAGTCCAGGTCAGGGTCCTGTAAGGCCATTGCCCGCAACTGGGTTCGGTGGGCATTGCACAGTAGACCCTCAATAAATTGTTCAGTCAACAGCTTATCTTCATTTCCCACGCTGTCAGGGTCTGCCTGCTTAATGGCTCTCAGGGCCTCTTGTAAGTTTAAAGCATAGTCTCTTATACTTTCATGAGCCCGTTGTTTGCACCCATAAAATCTTAGTTTTATTTCGGCTGAGGTGCGGGTGTCAAACGTGTCTTTCAGCCGGGCTAGTATCTCTCTGACAGTCCTCTTCCTCCCAGGTGGCCAGGACTTTACCTCCCTTTGGGCTGCCCCGATTAATTGGGCCACCAGGATGCTCACTTTTTGCTCTTCTGTGAGGGGGTACACCTGGAAGAGGCTATCCAGTCTTTCTCTAAAGTCATTTAGGGTATGTGACTCCCCTGAGTACTGGGGTAGCCAGGCTGCCCCCGGGATATAGGGCATGGTGAAGGGCATGACCGCAGCAGCGGTTGTGCTGGCGGTGGCTGTGGCAGTGGAGCTCCCCTCGGTATCCGGCATCCTCCTCCCCCCTAGTGGACCGTGGCCTACCTTGCGATGCTCTTCTTCTGTAGGCCGCGGCTCCGCAGTCGATCGTCGGGGTTGAGGACCTGGCGTCGCGCTCCGATGACGTCAGCGTCGCTCTTCCTCCCTTCCAGGACCTTGCGCAGCGTCACTGTGTGGGGCGGAGCTTCGGATCTCGCGCGCTTTCGGCGTCCACGCCCCTCTTCTTCCCGTGCGGCGTCCCGAAGATGGCGTCCGAAGGCGGGAAGCAGCTGCGGATGGCGGGAAGAAGGCAGAAGACGGCGAGAAACGGTCCAAGATGGCGTCTGATGGCGGGAATCGGCTCCGGATGGCGGGAAACGACTCCGGACGGCGGGAAACTTCACCACAGGTAAGTATAAAAGTCTCTTTTTCAGGCACGCAGTACCCGGTGGTTGCGGGTACGAAATCCTGCCGACTACGCCAAAGTTGACGCGCCCCCTGGGCCTGTGTTGTGCAGGGGAACCCGGAACCGGGCCTGTTGTAGAATGCTGGGGGTTGTAGTCTCCGTGTGGCAGTGACCCGGTCCGTGCCCAGGGTGGTCAAACCAGTGGCAGTCTATTTGTATTGTAATAAGTGTCCGACTACGCCACCCGTGGATTGCGGTCAGTGGGGACCGCCGCTGCGCTGCAGACCGCTGAGGCTGATGTTGTTTGCGAAGCCGAGTATGGGATGACTCCCCACGGGAGAAGTATTGCCTCAGGGCAGCTAATGTGGAAGATGATGGGAGTGATGGTGTGAGGGTCCCAGTACTAATGGTGCTGGTGCGGCAAGGAATCACAGAGACGTGTGGTGCAGTTCAGGGTCTTTACTGATGGTACAAGGCAGACCCTCCCGGGAGTACTGGCTAGTATAAGGGGCCTGGTCAGTCTGCGAGCAAGCAGGAGTTCCCCTGGCCAGGTGGAGTTGTAGGCCTCCCCGTTTATCTGCACTCTTCCTGGCTACCTTGCTGTCAGCGGTTACAAGTAGCCCACGTCCCTGAGTATACCGTGTGGTGCTCACCCGTATGGCTGGTGACTTGGGGCCTTCTGTTAGCCTCCGCTCCTGGATGGCGGCGCTGGTCCCTTCTTTGTGACTGAGCCTCCGGGCTTCTATGGCCAGAGGACCTGGAATCCCCTGCCGGCTGGTTTCTGCTGCTGGGTGTATATCAGTCCCCACAGCCTCGGACTCCTGTGTCCGGCTTTAGTATCTTCGTCCAGTGCGAACTCTGCTCAGCTCCAGCCCCTGGACTTCTGCTACTGCTCCTACAGAGCTCCTGTTCTTGCTTTCCCTGTGTCTGGAACTGTCTGCAGCTCCACTCTGACTCTGACTGCTCTAATCCCGCCCCAGACCCAGTTTTATAAGGGCAGATTCCTCCCCTCCCAGGTCTGGGCGGACCGTGTTGCATGCTTAGGGATCCTGACCAGAGAAACCTCCCACTTGCTCTCAGACATAATATCTCTATTACTGTGGCAACCAGACCCCTGGGGTGTCACACATGCCTCATCGGACTGTCACACATGACAGGACTGGATGCATGGCGCATCGGACTGTGTCACACATGACAGGACTGGATGCATGCCGCATCGGACTGTGTCACACATAACACGACTGGATGCATGGCGCATCAGACTGTGTCACACATGACAGGACTGGATGCATGCCGCATCGGACTGTGTCACACATGACAGGACTGGATGCATGCCGCATCGGACTGTCACACATGACAGGACTGGATGCATGCCGCATCGGACTGTCACACATGACAGGACTGGATGCATGGCGCATCGGACTGTGTCACACATGACAGGACTGGATGCATGGTGCATCGGACTGTGTCACACATGACAGGACTGGATGCATGGCGCATCGGACTGTGTCACACATGACAGGTCTGGATGCATGGCGCATCGGACTGTGTCACACATGACAGGACTGGATGCATGCCGCATCGGACTGTCACACATGACAGGACTGGATGCATGGCGCATCAGACTGTGTCACACATGACAGGTCTGGATGCATGGCGCATCGGACTGTGTCACACATGACAGGACTGGATGCATGGCGCATCAGACTGTGTCACACATGACAGGACTGGATGCATGGCGCATCGGACTGTGTCACACATGACAGGACTGGATGCATGCTGCATCGGACTGTGTCACACATAACACGACTGGATGCATGGCGCATCAGACTGTGTCACACATGAGAGGACTGGATGCATGCCGCATCGGACTGTGTCACACATGACAGGACTGGATGCATGCCGCATCGGACTGTCACACATGACAGGACTGGATGCATGGCGCATCGGACTGTGTCACACATGACAGGACTGGATGCATGCCGCATCGGACTGTGTCACACATGACAGGACTGGATGCATGGCCCAGCTGACCGTGTCACACATGACAGGACTGGATGCATGGCGCATCGGACTATCACACATGACAGGACTGGATGCATGACGCATCGGACTGTGTCACACATGACAGGACTGGATGCATGTGACGCGCCCCCTGGGCCTGTGTTGTGCAGGGGAACCCGGAACCGGGCCTGTTGTAGAATGCTGGGGGTTGTAGTCTCCGTGTGGCAGTGACCCGGTCCGTGCCCAGGGTGGTCAAACCAGTGGCAGTCTATTTGTATTGTAATAAGTGTCCGACTACGCCACCCGTGGATTGCGGTCAGTGGGGACCGCCGCTGCGCTGCAGACCGCTGAGGCTGATGTTGTTTGCGCAGCCGAGTATGGGATGACTCCCCACGGGAGAAGTATTGCCTCAGGGCAGCTAATGTGGAAGATGATGGGAGTGATGGTGTGAGGGTCCCAGTACTAATGGTGCTGGTGCGGCAAGGAATCACAGAGACGTGTGGTGCAGTTCAGGGTCTTTACTGATGGTACAAGGCAGACCCTCCCGGGAGTACTGGCTAGTATAAGGGGCCTGGTCAGTCTGCGAGCAAGCAGGACTTCCCCTGGCCAGGTGGAGTTGTAGGCCTCCCCGTTTATCTGCACTCTTCCTGGCTACCTTGCTGTCAGCGGTTACAAGTAGCCCACGTCCCTGAGTATACCGTGTGGTGCTCACCCGTATGGCTGGTGACTTGGGGCCTTCTGTTAGCCTCCGCTCCTGGATGGCGGCGCTGGTCCCTTCTTTGTGACTGAGCCTCCGGGCTTCTATGGCCAGAGGACCTGGAATCCCCTGCCGGCTGGTTTCTGCTGCTGGGTGTATATCAGTCCCCACAGCCTCGGACTCCTGTGTCCGGCTTTAGTATCTTCGTCCAGGGCGAACTCTGCTCAGCTCCAGCCCCTGGACTTCTGCTACTGCTCCTACAGAGCTCCTGTTCTTGCTTTCCCTGTGTCTGGAACTGTCTGCAGCTCCACTCTGACTCTGACTGCTCTAATCCCGCCCCAGACCCAGTTTTATAAGGGCAGATTCCTCCCCTCCCAGGTCTGGGCGGACCGTGTTGCATGCTTAGGGATCCTGACCAGAGAAACCTCCCACTTGCTCTCAGACATAATATCTCTATTACTGTGGCAACCAGACCCCTGGGGTGTCACATTCCCCCCTAGTAAATTTTAGTACTCCGGGACTAAACACATTTTTAAAGAAACATAAATACAAGGTATAACAATAACAAGACAACATATTTACAAGAAGCTTTAGTCTGTAGAGGTCACGGCGTTTCCGTGACCGGGTGTCCATATCACCCAAAGTGAAGTTTATGAAACAAAGGGGTGTCCATGTCACCCAACAAGGCGAAGTCTTGGCACAGAATAGGTGACCTGTCCAAAGCAAACCCCTTGCGTTGTCCTTGGGCGTGGCTGCAAGGCTAGACTAACTACTTTGGGCCGCAAGGAGGCCACGCCAGACAGGTTTTCTCTTCCGCGGCCGTCTTCACAAGAGGCACCAAGGTGCAACTATCTACAAAACTGTTCCGGTTATCCAGTGTCCATAACCTGTTAGTCCAAATAAATCTGCAGGGTAACTGAGAAACATAATTAGTAACAGGCAACAAACATAAACCATAAACATTTTTCAATAAACAGTCAACTTTACAGTGCACTGGTTTAGATTCTCCAGCGAGCGGGCATCTGACCTCTAGTGACTCTAGTAGACCTACGGAGCTCACTAACTGGTTCTGCACTACAGGGTGTAGGAGGTGTTATGGGCAAGCTGGGCAGCTTTCTGCGCACTCTTTGGCTCACTAGGGGCACAGCAGGCTCACTACTAGCAGAGGGTTGATCCTCCTGTACTGCTGGTGTGGACTCTTCTGCCTCTTGGGCCGGCTGCTCTTCCAGCTCTACTGGTTCCTCTGTAGGCACTTGCGGGGCTGGCTGGAGAAAGGTGAGGACGGGTACCACGACAGCGCCGTTTACTTGTGTCCAAGACCGGGAGAAGTCTCCGAGTACGGTACTGATCATTTCTTCCCTTTCCTCTGCGGGTTGAGGGTTTTCTTGATCTTCTTCAGGGCTTTGCAGCTGCTCGGGACACTTCTTCAGGTGGTCTCTGGAGAAAATGGCTGTGGTTTTTCCTCCATCCTTACTGATTACGCAGATTTTTGGGTTCTCATGGCTTGATGGCAGTACGGTGTACGGGTCCTTCTCCCACTGGTCGTCCAACTTGTGGAGCCGCCTCTTCCTCTTCAAGACCTGCTCTCCAGGTACCAGGGGAACAGCGGGAGCATACTGGTTATAAGCCTTCTCTTGCCTTTCTCTAGCTTGAGACAGACTTCGCTCGACGCTCTCCTGTACTTTCCGATACTGCTGCTGCCGTTCTGTATCCCAGTCTGCCTCTGGTGAGGTGTCCTCAGGCGTCAGGACTCCCATATCCAGGTCAATAGGCAGCTTACCAGGTCTTGCTCTCATTAGGTAAGCCGGGGTACAGTTGGTGGAA
The DNA here is from genome assembly GCF_046119375.1 of Phyllobates terribilis. Classification (NCBI taxonomy): domain Eukaryota; kingdom Metazoa; phylum Chordata; class Amphibia; order Anura; family Dendrobatidae; genus Phyllobates; species Phyllobates terribilis. The sequence continues at coordinate 21,132,955 of NW_027362761.1, read as the reverse complement.
CCTACAGGGATGTGGTTATACAGGTCCACCAGATCGGGCAGTTTCTCAGGCCACAGGCTGCGTTCTTCCAGGGACAATGTTTTTAGCAGATCTATCACCACCTGGTTCATCTTCTCGCAGAGTCCATTGGTTTGAGGGTGATAGGGCGTTGTTCTTATCTTCTTGCAGCCATACAGGTTGCAGAACTCCTGGAAGACCTCCGCTTCGAAGGCTGGTCCTTGGTCTGTCAGCACTTGGTCCGGGTACCCGTGTGGACGGCAGAAGTGCTGCTGGAAGGCTCTAGCTGCTGTTTGAGCCGTTAAGTCCTTGACCGGGACCACCACCAGGAACCAGGAGTAATGATCTACGATTGTGAGGGCGTAGACATACCCAGATCTGCTTGGAGCCAGTTTCACATGGTCCAGGGCTACCAGTTCCAGTGGCTGTCTGGTGATGATGGGCTGCAAGGGAGTCTTCTGGCTGGCACGGTCCTTTCTTCTCAGGTGGCACGGGCCACAGTCTCTGCACCACCTCTCGATGGCTCCTCTCATGCCTACCCAGTAGAACCGTTCACGCAACAAGAACTCCAGCTTCTTCCATCCGAAATGTCCTGCTCCGTTGTGGTATGCCTCCAGAACCATAGCCGCGTCTCGTCTTGGGACCACTACCTGCCAGGTCAACTCATGTGTTCGAGAGTTAACCATTCTCCGGCACAGCTTGTCCCTGTAGAGGAACAGCTTACTTTTCTCCTTCCACAGTTGCTTGGTCTCCTCCGGAGCGTCTGGGTCAAGACTGGCATCGGCCTGGGTCAGCATTTCCTTCACCAAACGGACTGCGGGATCACTGTCTTGCGTCTCCGCCCAGTTGTAGTGGGGCAAGGGATTGAACGTCACGGAGCGCCTGTCCTTCACACGGTGGGAATACAGGGTAATCCCATGACGGTGGAACGCAGGGAGCTCAACTTCTTCCAGATCTTCTGGATCTTCCCCTACGTTCGGTAAGTTCGGCATTCTAGACAGGGCATCCGCGTTGGCATTTGAGCGTCCTGCCCGGTATTTGATGGTGAATTCAAAGTTGGACAGACGGGCCATCCGTCTCTGTTCCAGGGCACCGAGCCTTGCAGTGTCCAGGTGTGTCAACGGGTTGTTATCCGTGTACACGGTGAATTTGGAGGAGGCAAGGTAATGCTTGAAACGTTCGGTAACTGCCCACACTACTGCCAGGAACTCCAGCTTGAATGAGCTATAATTCTCAGGGTTCCTCTCCGTGGGCCGTAGCTTTCGGCTGGCGTAAGCGATTACCCGTTCTTTCCCTTGCTGGATCTGGGACAGTACGGCTCCTAGCCCGATGTTGCTTGCGTCCGTGTGGAGGATAAAGGGCTGGCTGTAGTCTGGATATGCCAGGATTTCATCCCCCGTGAGGGCCATCTTCAGCTGGCAGAAGGACTCCTCTTCCAGCTTTTCCCACCTGGAGGGCGGCTTCTGGTTCTTGGCTTTCCGAGATTGACCTATCAGGAGGTCCTGCATAGGGGCTGCCATTTTGGTGAAACCGGGAATGAATCTTCGGTAGTAGCCTACCAACCCGAGGAACTGCCGCACTTCCTTTATGCTGGAGGGTCTTGGCCAGTCCTTAATTACGGTGATCTTATCAGGGTCGGGAGCCACTCCGTCAGCACCCACCACGTGTCCCAGGTACTGCACCTTTGGTTTCAGGAGGTGACACTTGGAGGGTTTCACCTTTAGGCCGTAGTTTGCCAGAGCTTCGAACACTTCTGCCAGGTGTTTCAGGTGGTCCTCGTAGGTCTTGGAATAGACGATGACATCGTCCAGGTATAACAGGACCGTCTCGAAGTTCCGGTGTCCCAGACAGCATTCCATCAACCGTTGGAAGGTTCCTGGTGCGTTGCAGAGCCCAAACGGCATACAGTTAAATTCACTGAGACCCATCGGGGTGGTGAATGCGGTCTTCTCCCGGTCCGCCTCTGCTACAGGAACCTGCCAATACCCGCTAGTGAGATCCAAAGTAGAGAAGAAGTTAGCAGATTTTAATGCAGCTAAGGACTCTTCTATCCTTGGTAACGGGTACGCATCTTTGTGTGTGATACGGTTGACCTTCCTGTAGTCTACACACATTCTCATAGTGTTGTCTTTCTTTTTCACTAAGACTAGTGGAGCTGCCCAGGGGCTACAGCTGTCCCTGATTACCCCAGCCTCCTTCATGTCTCTAAGCATCCCCTTGGCGTGTTGGTAGTGTGCAGGGGGTACGGGTCGGTATCTCTCCTTTATGGGAGGATGGTCTCCCGTGGGGATGTGGTGTTCTACCCCCTTTACTCACCCGAAGTCTAACGGGTGTTTACTAAACACTCTCTCGTACTCTTGAACCACCCGATAGACTCCCTGTTTCTGGTGTGAGGGAGTGGAGTCAGTACCCAAATGTAGTTGCTGACACCAGTCCTCCATTGGTTTCTTAGAGCCGTTACCTTCCTCTGGTTGAGATGGAGGCAAGGGTTCCACGGCCTGTACAGAATTCTGGTTTATGGTGAACAATTTGGCTAGCGTGGCATACCGGGGCAGGTGTACTTCTCTCTCCCCGATATTTATGATGCGAACGGGCACCCTCCCATGGCGTACATCGACCACCCCCCGTGCTGTCAAAATGGTAGGCCTACTGTCTGAGTAGACGGGTTCTACCATTGCTTGGTAGTCTCTACCTCTTAAACCAATAGCTGCCCGGCACCAAATCATCATCTCACTTTTTGGGGGCATGGCAATAGGGAACGGGTGACACATTCTCACGCTACCTATCTCACCACCAGATAGTTCCACCTGTTGCCGCTTCATCAGTGCCCGGATCTCTTTTTGGAGCACACGCTGCTGGCCGGAACTGGCGTTCTTGGCAACCTGCTGTAAAATGAGAATCACCTCTGCAAGACAATTTTCAATCACATTAGTTCCCAAGGTTATTCTAGGGTGACTCTCATGACGGTCTATGTCCACTATAATCAGTCCTTGTGCCGCCAGTTCGACTTTACCGATCTTAATGGTCACCTCTTTGAATCCCAATTGCGGCACGGGCTGACCATTGCTGGCGATGATACTCAGGTCGTCATCTGGGTAGTGGGTTATGTCCGAGTCATTCCAGTACTGTTTAAAGAGCACGTACGGGATGGTGGTCACCTGTGACCCAGTGTCTAGTAGGGCACTCATAGGAATGCCATCCAGTACCACAGGCAAGATTGGACGTCCCCCTACGTATTTATCACTCCAGTTTGATGGGCCTGATGGTCTTATGCCTGGGGGTTGGCCCTCTACCCCAGGTTGTGCCCGTTTAAATGACAGTACCTTGCCACATGTCCAGGTTGATTGCAGCGGCGGCAGATGGGTCATCCGTCCTCGTTGTATCTGTCGCTGGGTCTTCCTCTGGCCGGTGGGGTCCTCCTCAGTCGGCGCCACGGGACGTCCTCCGGTCCGGATGCCAGCTGGATCTTTCCTGGAGAAGAGACCTGTAAAGACTGCACAGTTCTGGTTAGCGTGGCAACGCTCTTAGTCAGCTCTTGGACCTGATGGTGCAGGTCTGTAGCCGGGTCACTGTTTAAAGCCTGCGCATCAGCTCCCACAGGCCCTGCAGACAAGGGCGCCGTCTCCTGGTGGTAAGTGATAGCAGGGGGCCTGTGGGTCACAGCGCCACCTGGTGCCGGTTCTCGGAGCACCCGGATGGCTCTGTCCTTGAACTGTGCAAAGTCCAGGTCAGGGTCCTGTAAGGCCATTGCCCGCAACTGGGTTCGGTGGGCATTGCACAGTAGACCCTCAATAAATTGTTCAGTCAACAGCTTATCTTCATTTCCCACGCTGTCAGGGTCTGCCTGCTTAATGGCTCTCAGGGCCTCTTGTAAGTTTAAAGCATAGTCTCTTATACTTTCATGAGCCCGTTGTTTGCACCCATAAAATCTTAGTTTTATTTCGGCTGAGGTGCGGGTGTCAAACGTGTCTTTCAGCCGGGCTAGTATCTCTCTGACAGTCCTCTTCCTCCCAGGTGGCCAGGACTTTACCTCCCTTTGGGCTGCCCCGATTAATTGGGCCACCAGGATGCTCACTTTTTGCTCTTCTGTGAGGGGGTACACCTGGAAGAGGCTATCCAGTCTTTCTCTAAAGTCATTTAGGGTATGTGACTCCCCTGAGTACTGGGGTAGCCAGGCTGCCCCCGGGATATAGGGCATGGTGAAGGGCATGACCGCAGCAGCGGTTGTGCTGGCGGTGGCTGTGGCAGTGGAGCTCCCCTCGGTATCCGGCATCCTCCTCCCCCCTAGTGGACCGTGGCCTACCTTGCGATGCTCTTCTTCTGTAGGCCGCGGCTCCGCAGTCGATCGTCGGGGTTGAGGACCTGGCGTCGCGCTCCGATGACGTCAGCGTCGCTCTTCCTCCCTTCCAGGACCTTGCGCAGCGTCACTGTGTGGGGCGGAGCTTCGGATCTCGCACGCTTTCGGCGTCCACGCCCCTCTTCTTCCCGTGCGGCGTCCCGAAGATGGCGTCCGAAGGCGGGAAGCAGCTGCGGATGGCGGGAAGAAGGCAGAAGACGGCGAGAAACGGTCCAAGATGGCGTCTGATGGCGGGAATCGGCTCCGGATGGCGGGAAACGACTCCGGACGGCGGGAAACTTCACCACAGGTAAGTATAAAAGTCTCTTTTTCAGGCACGCAGTACCCGGTGGTTGCGGGTACGAAATCCTGCCGACTACGCCAAAGTTGACGCGCCCCCTGGGCCTGTGTTGTGCAGGGGAACCCGGAACCGGGCCTGTTGTAGAATGCTGGGGGTTGTAGTCTCCGTGTGGCAGTGACCCGGTCCGTGCCCAGGGTGGTCAAACCAGTGGCAGTCTATTTGTATTGTAATAAGTGTCCGACTACGCCACCCGTGGATTGCGGTCAGTGGGGACCGCCGCTGCGCTGCAGACCGCTGAGGCTGATGTTGTTTGCGAAGCCGAGTATGGGATGACTCCCCACGGGAGAAGTATTGCCTCAGGGCAGCTAATGTGGAAGATGATGGGAGTGATGGTGTGAGGGTCCCAGTACTAATGGTGCTGGTGCGGCAAGGAATCACAGAGACGTGTGGTGCAGTTCAGGGTCTTTACTGATGGTACAAGGCAGACCCTCCCGGGAGTACTGGCTAGTATAAGGGGCCTGGTCAGTCTGCGAGCAAGCAGGAGTTCCCCTGGCCAGGTGGAGTTGTAGGCCTCCCCGTTTATCTGCACTCTTCCTGGCTACCTTGCTGTCAGCGGTTACAAGTAGCCCACGTCCCTGAGTATACCGTGTGGTGCTCACCCGTATGGCTGGTGACTTGGGGCCTTCTGTTAGCCTCCGCTCCTGGATGGCGGCGCTGGTCCCTTCTTTGTGACTGAGCCTCCGGGCTTCTATGGCCAGAGGACCTGGAATCCCCTGCCGGCTGGTTTCTGCTGCTGGGTGTATATCAGTCCCCACAGCCTCGGACTCCTGTGTCCGGCTTTAGTATCTTCGTCCAGTGCGAACTCTGCTCAGCTCCAGCCCCTGGACTTCTGCTACTGCTCCTACAGAGCTCCTGTTCTTGCTTTCCCTGTGTCTGGAACTGTCTGCAGCTCCACTCTGACTCTGACTGCTCTAATCCCGCCCCAGACCCAGTTTTATAAGGGCAGATTCCTCCCCTCCCAGGTCTGGGCGGACCGTGTTGCATGCTTAGGGATCCTGACCAGAGAAACCTCCCACTTGCTCTCAGACATAATATCTCTATTACTGTGGCAACCAGACCCCTGGGGTGTCACACATGCCTCATCGGACTGTCACACATGACAGGACTGGATGCATGGCGCATCGGACTGTGTCACACATGACAGGACTGGATGCATGCCGCATCGGACTGTGTCACACATAACACGACTGGATGCATGGCGCATCAGACTGTGTCACACATGACAGGACTGGATGCATGCCGCATCGGACTGTGTCACACATGACAGGACTGGATGCATGCCGCATCGGACTGTCACACATGACAGGACTGGATGCATGCCGCATCGGACTGTCACACATGACAGGACTGGATGCATGGCGCATCGGACTGTGTCATACATGACAGGACTGGATGCATGGTGCATCGGACTGTGTCACACATGACAGGACTGGATGCATGGCGCATCGGACTGTGTCACACATGACAGGTCTGGATGCATGGCGCATCGGACTGTGTCACACATGACAGGACTGGATGCATGCCGCATCGGACTGTCACACATGACAGGACTGGATGCATGGCGCATCAGACTGTGTCACACATGACAGGTCTGGATGCATGGCGCATCGGACTGTGTCACACATGACAGGACTGGATGCATGGCACATCAGACTGCGTCACACATGACAGGACTGGATGCATGGCGCATCAGACTGTGTCACACATGACAGGACTGGATGCATGGCGCATCGGACTGTGTCACACATGACAGGAGTGGATGCATGCCGCATCGGACTATCACACATGACAGGACTGGATGCATGGCGCATTGGACTGTGTCACACATGACAGGACTGGATGCATGGTGCATCGGACTGTGTCACACATGACAGGACTGAATGCATGGTGCATCAGACTGTGTCACACATGAAGGACTGGATACATGGCGCAGCGGACTGTGTCACACATGACAGGACTGGATGCATGGCACATCGGACTGTGTAACACTACAAGACTGGATGCAGGGCGCATCAGACTGTGTCACACATGACAGGACTGGATACATGGCGCAGCGGACTGTGTCACACATGACAGGACTGGATGCATGGCGCAGCGGACTGTGTCACACATGACAGGACTGGATGCATGGCGCATCGGACTGTGTCACACACGACAGGACTGGATGCATGGCGCATCGGACTGTGTCATACATGACAGGACTGGATGCATGGCGCAGCGGACTGTGTCACACATGACAGGACTGGATGCATGGCACAGCGGATTGTGTCACACATGACAGGACTGGATGCATGGCGCATCGGACTGTGTCACACATGACAAGACTGGATGCATGGCACAGCGGACAGTGTCACACACGACAGGGCTGGATGCATGGTGCATCGGACTGTGTCACACACGACAGGACTGGATGCATGGCGCAGCGGACTGTGTCACACATGACAGGACTGGATGCATGGCGAATCGGACTGTGTCACATATGATGAGACTGTATGCATGGAGCAGCGGACTGTGTCACACATGATAGGACTGGAAGCATGGCACAGCGGATTGTGTCACACATGACAGGACTGGATGCATGGAACATTGGACTGTGTCACACATGACAAGACTGGATGCATGGCACAGAGGACAGTGTCACACACGACAGGGCTGGATGCATGGAGCATCGGACTGTGTCACACATGACAAGACTGGATGCATGGCACAGCGGATTGTGTCCCACACGACAGGACTGGATGCATGGCGCATCGGACTGTGTCACACATGACAGGACTGGATGCATGGCGCAGCGGACTGTGTCACACATGACAGGACTGGATGCATGGCACAGCGGATTGTGTCACACATGACAGGACTGGATGCATGGCGCATCGGACTGTGTCACACATGACAAGACTGGATGCATGGCACAGCGGACTGTGTCACACACGACAGGACTGGATGCATGGCGTATCGGACTGTGTCACACACGACAGGACTGGATGCATGGCGCAGCGGACTGTGTCACACATTACAGGACTGGATGCATGGCACAGCGGATTGTGTCACACATGACAGGACTGGATGCATGGCGCATCGGACTGTGTCACACATGATGAGACTTTATGCATGGAGCTGCGGACTGTGTCACACATGACAGGACTGGATGCATGGCACAGCGGATTGTGTCACACATGACAGGACTGGATGCATGCCGCATCAGACTGTGTCACACATGACAGGACTGGATACATGGCACAGCGGACTGTGTCACACATGACAGGACTGGATGCATGGCGCATCGGACTGTGTCACACATGATGAGACTGTATGCATGGATCAGCGAACTGTGTCACACATGACAGGACTGGATGCATGGCGCATCGGACTGTGTCAAACACGACAGGACTGGATGCATGGCGCAGCGGACTGTGTCACACATGACAGGACTGGATGCATGGCGCAGCGGATTGTGTCACACATGACAGGACTGGATGCATGGCGCAGCGGACTGTGTCACACATGACAGGACTGGATGCATGGCACAGCGGACTGTGTCACACATGACAGGACTGGATGCATGGCACAGCGGACTGTGTCACACATGACAGGACTGGATGCATGGCGCAACGGACTGTGTCACACATGACAGGACTGGATGCATGGCACAGTGGACTGTGTCACACATGACAGGACTGGATGCATGGCGCAGCGGACTGTGTCACACATGACAGGACTGGATGCATCGCGCATCGGACTGTGTCACACATGACAGGAGTGGATGCATGCCGCATCGGACTATCACACATGACAGGACTGGATGCATGGCGCATTGGACTGTGTCACACATGACAGGACTGGATGCATGGTGCATCGGACTGTGTCACACATGACAGGACTGAATGCATGGTGCATCAGACTGTGTCACACATGAAGGACTGGATACATGGCGCAGCGGACTGTGTCACACATGACAGGACTGGATGCATGGCACATCGGACTGTGTAACACTACAAGACTGGATGCAGGGCGCATCAGACTGTGTCACACATGACAGGACTGGATACATGGCGCAGCGGACTGTGTCACACATGACAGGACTTGGTGCATGGCGCAGCGGACTGTGTCACACATGACAGGACTGGATGCATGGCGCATCGGACTGTGTCACACATGATGAGACTGTATGCATGGAGCAGCGGACTGTGTCACACATGACAGGACTGGAAGCATGGCACAGCGGATTGTGTCACACATGACAGGACTGGATGCATGGAACATCGGACTGTGTCACACATGACAAGACTGGATGCATGGCACAGCGGACTGTGTCACACACAACAGAGCTTGATGCATGGAGCATCGGACTGTGTCACACATGACAAGACTGGATGCATGGCACAGCGGACTGTGTCACACATGACAGGACTGGATGCATGGCGCATCGGACTGTGTCATACATGACAGGACTGGATGCATGGCGCAGCGGACTGTGTCACACATGACAGGACTGGATGCATGGCACAGCGGATTGTGTCACACATGACAGGACTGGATGCATGGCGCATCGGACTGTGTCACACACGACAGGGCTGGATGCATGGAGCATCGGACTGTGTCACACATGACAAGACTGGATGCATGGCACAACGGACTGTGTCACACACGACAGGACTGGATGCATGGCGTATCGGACTGTGTCACACACGACAGGACTGGATGCATGCCGCAGCGGACTGTGTCACACATTACAGGACTGGATGCATGGCACAGCGGATTGTGTCACACATGACAGGACTGGATGCATGGCGCATCGGACTGTGTCACACATGACAGGACTGGATGCATGGCACAGCGGATTGTGTCACACATGACAGGACTGGATGCATGCCGCATCAGACTGTGTCACACATGACAGGACTGGATACATGGCACAGCGGACTGTGTCACACATGACAGGACTGGATGCATGGCGCATCGGACTGTGTCACACATGATGAGACTGTATGCATGGAGCAGCGAACTGTGTCACACATGACAGGACTGGATGCATGGCGCATCGGACTGTGTCACACATGACAAGACTAGATGCATGGCGCAGCGGACTGTGTCACACATGACAGGACTGGATGCATGGCGCAGCGGACTGTGTCACACACGACAGGACTGGATGCATGGCGCATCGGACTGTGTCAAACACGACAGGACTGGATGCATGGCGCAGCGGACTGTGTCACACATGACAGGACTGGATGCATGGCGCAGCGGATTGTGTCACACATGACAGGACTGGATGCATGGCACAGCGGACTGTGTCACACATGACAGGACTGGATGCATGGCACAGCGGACTGTGTCACACATGACAGGACTGGATGCATGGCGCAGCGGACTGTGTCACACATGACAGGACTGGATGTGCATGGCGCAGCGGACTGTGTCACACATGACAGGACTGGATGCATGGCGCATCGGACTGTGTCACACACGACAGGACTGGATGCATGGCGCAGCGGATTGTGTCACACATGACAGGACTGGATGCATGGCACAGCGGACTGTGTCACACATGACAGGACTGGATGCATGGCGCAGCGGACTGTGTCACACATGACAGGACTGGATGTGCATGGCGCAGCGGACTGTGTCACACATGACAGGACTGGATGCATGGCGCATCGGACTGTGTCACACATGACAGGACTTGATGCATGGCACAGCGGATTGTGTCACACATGACAGGACTGGATGCATGGCGCATCGGACTGTGTCACACACGACAGGGCTGGATGCATGGAGCATCGGACTGTGTCACACATGACAAGACTGGATGCATGGCACAGCGGACTGTGTCACACATGACAGGACTGGATGCATGGCGTATCGGACTGTGTCACACACGACAGGACTGGATGCATGCCGCAGTGGACTGTGTCACACATTACAGGACTGGATGCATGGCACAGCGGATTGTGTCACACATGACAGGACTGGATGCATGGCACAGCGGATTGTGTCACACATGACAGGACTGGATGCATGCCGCATCAGACTGTGTCACACATGACAGGACTGGATACATGGCACAGCGGACTGTGTCACACATGACAGGACTGGATGCATGGCGCATCGGACTGTGTCAAACACAACAGGACTGGATGCATGGCGCAGCAGACTGTGTCACACATGACAGGACTGGATGCATGGCGCAGCGGATTGTGTCACACATGACAGGACTGGATGCATGGCACAGCGGACTGTGTCACACATGACAGGACTGGATGCATGGCGCAGCGGACTGTGTCACACATGACAGGACTGGATGCATGGCACAGCGGACTGTGTCACACATGACAGGACTGGATGCATGGCGCAGCGGACTGTGTCACACATGACAGGACTGGATGTGCATGGCGCAGCGGACTGTGTCACACATGACAGGACTGGATGCATGGCGCATCGGACTGTGTCACACGACAGGACTGGATGCATGGCGCAACATACTGTGTCACACATGACAGGACTGGATACATGGCGCAGCGGACTGTGTCACACATGACAGGACTGGATGCATGGCACAGCGGACTGTGTCACACATGACAGGACTGGATGCATGGCGCAGCGGACTGTGTCACACATGACAGGACTGGATGTGCATGGCGCAGCGGACTGTGTCACACATGACAGGACTGGTTGCATGGCGCATCGGACTGTGTCACACGACAGGACTGGATGCATGGCGCATCATACTGTGTCACACATGACAGGACTGGATACATGGCGCAGCGGACTGTGTCACACATGACAGGACTGGATGCATGGCGCAATGGACTGTGTCACACATGACAGGACTGGATGCATGGTGCATCGGACTGTGTCACACATGACAGGACTGGATGCATGGCGCATCGGACTGTGTCACATATGACAGGACTGGATGCATGGCACATCAGACTGTGTCACACATGACAGGACTGGATAAATGGCGCAGCGGACTGTGTCACACATGACAGGACTGGATGCATGGCGCATCGGACTGTGTCATCACATGACAGGACTGGATGCATGGCGCATCGGACTGTGTCACACATGATGAGACTGTATGCATGGCGCATCGGACTGTGTCACACATGATGTGACTGTATGCACTACCCAGTGGATCATATCACACACAATGGGATTAAATGCACGGCCCAGCAGAACGTGTCACGCAATGATGGGACTTGATGCACGGCCCAGTGGGTCATACATGATCAAGCATGATGGGATGAGATGCACGGCTCTGCTCATTCAGTTTAACACGTCATTTCGATGTCTGTAATGCAGGAACGTCTGAATGAGTCTTTACTGCTGACTTCTTATGTGTTTTTCAGTCGCAGCTGTAAATCCTCATTCAGACGTCCCTGCACATACGTTTGTCTGAATGAGCTGATATACCAACTAAGGAGAGCTGAGTCAGTGTTCAGAGCACAGCATAGGTATGATTACATTGCTGGTGCAGTGACAGCAGCGTTGAGCACCGAACAGCAGCCTAACATTGTAATACTACTTCCAGACTACCAAGTTGTTCTCACCACTGGAAGAAGTCACTGCTGCAGTACTGCTTTCATCGTTCAGAGCAGAGCTGTGGTGGTAACTTCTTCCAGCGGTGAGAACAGCCCAGTAGCCACGTATTGGTAGTACAATGCCAGGCTGCTGACTTACGGCCGTATCCCTAGAGCTCTTGACATGGATCTACCCCATCACTGCTCACTGCTTCTGCTCGTGTCAGCGCTAGACGCAGAACACTGTGAGCGGTGATGGGGAAATTGTAGTTCGGACCACAGCTCTGCACTACAATAAAATGGTGCCAAACTCTTCCCACAGCTGTGACCTGTACAGCCCAGGAGGTGTGCCCAGTTCACAGAAGAGGCAGCCACAATGTAGGAGATGTGGTCAGACACTGACCGCAGTATTTTATGTCCGGACTCTACCGTATTTGCGATGTGTATGTGTCGTGCTAAGACATTTACACACCAGAAAATAAAAATGGCAGCTCCAAGTGGCTGCAGAAAAAAAAAATGTTAAAACATGAGATTTATTTTATATTAAAAAGAATTGATTATATAATCAATAATTGTTAATACCAAAATAAAAATTCCTACACATTCCATTAAGTTTGCAGCAAAACTGTAATATGTTAAGATAAAAGCAAGGGATTCAGTCTATGAGGATATGTGTGCAGAATGTTCTAATGCGTGTTTAATGTGTGTGGAGCATATATCCAATGTGTTTTTTTATATCTATCTTCGCCATCCTTCCTCAAAACAGTCACGTTACAGAATCTATAACTGTACCTGATTCAGAGAATTTGGAGAATATACAGTACGTACTCCAAAAAAAAAACAAGTTGCATGAAAGTATGTTTGTTTTGTCCATTTAGTGAACACATTTTTGCATAACACATCTAAATTTATTATACAGTCTCTCACAGAGTTGCCACTAACAATTTCGAGGCCCCATACTGGCAAAATGTTTGGTCCCAATTGAAATTCCGGCCAGGCTCCACACCAGCTCTGCCTCCATCCCTCGAACCTTCCACAGTCCCACCGCCCTCTCTTGGAAAAACTCTACTTTCTGCACCACATCGTCACCAATCACACATTAACAGTTCCCATCGAAACACCATATCACATATATAGCCAGCAGCTTTTGTTTTGGCCAAAAGATTTTTTAAAGCAGCCACTACGACTCTTCTGGCCAGGCCCTACTCTACTCTACTCTAACTTATTAAACATTTCATATAATGCCCAATATTCTTTTTAGGTAGATTTTTATTTATGGGAATGTGTCACATACATTTTTTAAAATTACCAATAATACCACAAGGGACAAATACCATCACACCATGACCAGACTACATATTACCACCACATAGTGACCGAATAATAGCACATACAAAGCACGAATACCGCCACACCTTGAGCAGATTACATATTGCTACCACATAGTGACCGAATACTACAATACTGATTATTAATAAAAAACAGAATACTAATATTACCATAAGTTCTATTATACACAGTATATCTGCACATAGTATACAGTGCATAGTGTCAGGGTACAGGTAACATACTGACTCACCGGTGACGCCTTTAGTTGAAGTCCTTCACCTTCGCTTTTCTTGTTCATCAAGCGCAGACCGCCATCACTTCTTCCAGCCAGGACTCGTCTCTGCATAAAATAACACAGTTATCTAGAGCACCGCTTCCAGAGCATATTCCCCAATTTTTCCCCAACTTCTACACTACACCAGATGAAGAAAAAAAAGTGACATAGTGCCGCCCTGCACAGTAACAGGACCGGCCCCCTCAGTGAAAACAGTATCCCCAAAAATAAAATACATCACAGCAGTAATAATATCCTTTAATTAGCTCCTACAGTAATAATGTCCTACATCCCCCAATGTCTCAATTTATCTCAATTCTGCCCCATGTCTCCATTCTGCCCCAATGTCTCTATCCTGCCCCTAATTTCTCCATTCTGCCCCCAATGTCTCAATTCTGCCCCCAATGTCTCCATCCTGCTCCCAATGTCTCTTTATTCTGCCCCCCATGTCTCTCCATTCTGCCCCCTGTGTCTCTCCATTCTGCCCCCATGTCTCTGCATTGTGCCCCATGTTTCTATTCTGTCCCAATGTCTCACATTCTGCCTCCATGTTTCCATTCTGCCCCAATGTCTCTCCATCCTGACCCCATGTCTCTCCATCCTGACCCCATGTCTCTCCATCCTGCCCCATGTCTCTCCATCCTGCCCTAATGTTTCCATTCTTCCCTCATTGTCTCCCATTCTGTTAAAAGTTAAAAAAAAAGTTTCTTCTTACCTTGCAGTGCTTCAGCGGCGCCGGGCTCCCTCATCACCGGAAGCATGGTCGCTGGCGCATGACAGTGACATCAAATGCCAGCGACGTGCGCGCTGATGTCAGCTGTCAGCCTGTGATTGGCCGGCGGCTTTTAACTGTTTCCATGCGGGAAGCTTCCTGCACAGCAATAGATTTCAAGTGACGCACGTTCACAGATAACTGAAGCCTGCCCCTTTGGCCCCTCTGCTCATCGGGCCCCATACGCCAGTAAAGGCAGAAGTGCACTAATGGCGGCCCTGGCACCATGGAATCAATGGTTCTCTAAAAAGAAATAATAATTTTCAGTGGTGGGAAAAAGTGTTTGCCCCTTCCTGATTTCTTATTCTTTTTCATGTTTGTCACACTTATATATTTCAGATCACAAAACAATTTTAAATATTAGAAAAAGATAACACAAGTAAACACAAAATTCAGTTTTCAAATGAAAGTCTTTATTATTAAGGGAAAAAGAAATCCAAACCTACAGGGCCCTGTGTGAAAAAGTGATTGCCCCCTAAACCTAATAACTGTTTGGGCCACCCTTAGAAGCAACAACTGCAATCAAGCATTTGCAGTAACTGGCAATGAGTCTTTTACAAGGCCCTGGAGGAATTTAGGCCACTCATGTTTGCAAAATTGTTGTAATTCAACCACATTTATATATATATATACAGTACAGACCAAAAGTTTGGACACACCTTCTCATTTAAAGATATTTCTGTAGTTTCATGACTATGAAAATTGTACATTCACACTGAAGGCATCAAAACTATGAATTAACACATGTGGAATTATATACTTAACAAAAAAGTGTGAAACAATTGAAAATATGTCTTATATTCTAGGTTCTTCAAAGTAGCCACCTTTTGCTTTGATGACTGCTTTGCACACTCTTGGCATTCTCTTGATGAGCTTCCAGAGGTAGTCACCGGAAATGGTCTTCCAGCAATCTTGAAGGAGTTCCCAGAGATGCTTAGCACTTGTTGGCCCTTTTGCCTTCACTCTGCGGTCCAGCTCACCCCAAACCATCTCGATTGGGTTCAGGTCTGGTGACTGTGGAGGCCAAATCATCTGGCGTAGCACTCCATCACTCTCCTTCTTGGTCAAATAGCCCTTACACAGCCTGGAGGTGTGTTTGGGGTCATCGTCCTGTTGAAAAATAAATGATGGTCCAACTAAACGCAAACCAGATGGAATAGCATGCCGCTGCAAGATGCTGTGGTAGCCATGCTGTTTCAGTATGCCTTCAATTTTAAATAAATCCCCAACAGTGTCACCAGCAAAGCACCGCCACACCACCACACCTCCTCCTCCATGCTTCACAGTGGGAACCAGGCATGTGGAGTCCTTCCGTTCACCTTTTCTGCGTTGCACAAAGACACGGTGGTTGGAACCAAAGATCTCAAATTTGGACTCATCAGACCAAAGCACAGATTTCCACTGGTCTAATGTCCATTCCTTGTGTTCTTTAGCCCAAACAAGTCTCTTCTGCTTGTTGCCTGTCCTTAGCAGTGGTTTCCTAGTAGCTATTTTACCATGAAGGCCTGCTGCACAAAGTCTCCTCTTAACAGTTGTTGAAGAGATGTGTCTGCTGCTAGAACTCTGTGTGGCATTGACCTGGTCTCTAATCTGAGCTGCTGTTAACCTGCGATTTCTGAGGCTGGTGACTCGGATAAACTTATCCTCAGAAGCAGAGGTGACTCTTGGTCTTCCTTTCCTGGGGCGGTCCTCATGTGAGCCAGTTTCTTTGTAGCGCTTGATGGTTTTTGCAACTGCACTTGGGGACTTTTTCAAAGTTTTCCCAATTTTTCGCACTTACTGACCTTCATTTCTTAAAGTAATGATGGCCACTCGTTTTTCTTTACTTAGCTGCTTTTTTCTTGCCATAATACAAATTCTAACAGTCTATTCAGTAGCACTATCAGCTGTGTATCCACTAGACTCCTGCACAACACAACTGATGGTCCCAACCCCATTTATAAGGCAATAAATCCCACTTATTAAACCTGACAGGGCACACCTGTGAAGTGAAAACCATTTCCGGTGACTACCTCTTGAAGCACATCAAGAGAATGCCAAGAGTGTGCAAAGCAGTCATCAAAGCAAAAGGTGGCTACTTTGAAGAACCTAAAATTTAAGACATATTTTCAGTTGTTTCACACTTTTTTGTTAAGTATATAATTCCACATGTGGTAATTCATAGTTTTGATGTCTTCAGTGTGAATGTACAATTTTCATAGTCATGAAAATACATAAAAACCTTTAAATGAGAAGATGTGTCCAAACTTTTGGTCTGTACTGTATATATATATATATGTATATATATATATATATATATATATATATATATACAGGGTGGTCCAAAAGTAGGTGGACAGAAAGTGTAATAAGGTTATGAAGGGGGAGATTTATCAAACATGGTGTAAAGTGAAACTGGCTCAGTTGCCCTTAGCAACCAATCAAATTCCACTTTTCATTCCTCACAGACTCTTTGGAAAATTAAAGGTGGAATCTGATTGGTTGCTAAGGGCAACTGAGCCAGTTTCACAGATCTAGTTTTCACAGATAGATCTCCCCCAAATCTGTTTTCATTTCAGATAATTCAGATAACACATAATGGCAAATAATTTAAATGCAGATCAAAGAAAATGGATTTTAACATAGTATTGGAAATCTCAAAATGTTGAAACCGTTAGAGCAAATTGGGTTGAAACATTTGGTACTCAAGCCCCAAAGAGACAAACCATTTACCGCATTCGTGACAAATTCAATGCCACTGGCTCAATCCTTAATGCTCCAAAAACTGGTCGACCCAAAACAGTCTGTACAGAAGATAATAAACAACTTGTTGCTGAAACATTTGTTCAGAGTCCAAAAAAGTCCACCAGAAGAGCCTTTTTGGAATTGGGAATTTCATGAGCTTCTATCATGCGAATCCTGAAATCTATTGGGTGGAAAGCTTATCGTCCACGTCTAATTCATGGTTTAATGGAGGATGATCCAGAAAGGCGGCTGCAATTTAGTGAGATTATGCTTAACGAAATTTAAGAAAATCCCGTAATTTTAGATAACATTATGTGGAGTGATGAAGCTTCTTTCAAATTATCCGGCCATATTAACAGACATAATTGTATTTACTGGTATAATGAGAACATGCATTTAACATTAGAGCAACAACTAAATGAGCCTGGTGTCAATGTTTGGGGTGGTCTTTCAAGTTTTGGTGTTTTAGGACCAATATTTTTTGATGGAACAGTCACAGGAGATAAGTATCTCGAAATTCTAATGTATCAAGTTTTTCCCCAGTTACAGCAACAGCCTAATTCAAATGTTATTATTTTCTGTCCACTTACTTTTGGACCACCCTGTATATACAGTGCATTGTGAAAGTATTTGGCCCCCTTGAACTTTTCTACCTTTTGCCACATTTCTGGCTTCAAACATAAAGATATAAAATTCAGATTTTTTGGGGGAAGAATCAACAACAAGTGGGACACAATCGTGAAGTGGAACGAAATTTATTGGATATTTTAAACATTTAAAAATAAAATAAAAAATTAAAAGTGGGGCATGCAATATTATTCGGCCCCCTTGAGTTAATACTTTGTAGCGCCACCTTTTGCTGCGATTACAGCTGCAAGTCGCTTGCGGTATGTCTCTATCAGTTTTTCACATTGAGAGGCTGAAATTCTTGCCCATTCTTCCTTGCAAAACAGCTTGAGCTCATTGAGGTTGGATGGAGGGCATTTGTGAACAGCAGTTTTCAGCTCTTTCCACAGATTCTCGATTGGATTCAGGTCTGAACTTTGACTTGGCCATTCTAACACCTGGATATGTTTATTTTTGAACCATTCCATTGTAGATTTTGCTTTATGTTTGGTATCATTGTCTTGTTGGAAGATAAATCTCCGTCCCAGTCTCAGGTCTTTTGCAGACTCAAACAGGTTTTCTTCCAGAATGGTCCTGTATTTGGCTCCGTCCATCTTCCCATTAATTTTAACCATCTTCCCTGTCCCTGCTGAAGAAAAGCAGGCCCAAACCATGATGCTGCCACCACCATGTTTGACAGTGGGGATGGTGTTTTGAGGGTGATGAGCTGTGTTGCTTTTACGCCAAATATATCGTTTTGCATTGTGGCCAAAAAGTTAGATTTTGGTTTCATCTGACCAGAGCACCTTATTCCACATGTTTGGTGTGTCTCCCAGGTGGATTGTGGCAAACTTCAAATGAGACTTTTTATGGATATCTTTGAGAAATTGCTTTCTTCTTGCCTCTCTTCCATAAAAGCCAGATTTGTGCAGCGTACGACTGATTGTTGTCCTATGGATAGACTCTCCCACCTCAGCTGTAGAGGAGACCACACACAATACTGAGCCTCATTTTGACTTGTTTTAAGGACATTACATCAAAGTTGGATCAGCCTGTAGTGTGTTTTTCAACTTTAATTTTGGGGGTGACACCAAATCCAGGCCTCCATTGGTTAATACATTTGATTTCCATTGATGATTTTTGTGTGATTTTGTTGTCAGCACATTCAGCTTTGTACAGAACAAAGTATTCAATGAGAATATTTCATTCATTCAGATCTAGGATATGTTATTTGAGTGTTCCCTTTATTTTTTTGAGCAGTGTATATTTTCAGCTGTGTTAGGATATTGAACTTCCTCCAGTGGATTGTTGGGTTGGTGGAAGTGTTTGCACGTTGCGGCTTCCCCAATCCGAAGAGGGGCTTTCATTTGGACTTGGATTATCCGGCTGTTGAGGACTTCAAGCCTCCAACTGGAAATTGGACTACAACTATTGTAGTTATTGTTGCATGCCTGTGTGTATTTTCTTTGTCTTTCAGGTCTACCGTGACATCCCATGAAGACATCACATTAAAGGAATCAGTGAAATCTAAAGATTTCAGACGGGGAGTGTTATGTCCCATGATTGGGAATTTCATGGACAATAATGGACTTCTTACAGTTGTTATAAATCACTGTTCTTTGTATAGCTGTAATGTTTATTTTCCTTTAAGTTTGTCCCTTTTCTCTCCCTGTCTCCCTCTCATGTGACTGTAATGTAGTAAACCCCTCCCTTCTTCCTGCCTTCCCCTCATTCTTCATGTTAACCATCATTAGAAGCTCATGTGCTTTCAGCCTGTCTCAGGAAAAAGTTATTTTTACCTGCTCCTGTATGCATTATAACAAGAATTCTTAAAGAAAACAAAGCCTCTTCTGAATTCTTCATAACATTCCTGCTTGTAGCAGAGTTAAAGTTATCTGCGACCATCGCTTCCATGTAAGTAAGGTGAAGAGACAGCGTCTCAAAAGCGCCCTATATTACAGCACAGCCATGGGGACAGAATTGTTAATTCAAAAGAGGGAAACCCACAAGGGGGTCCAGTTCCTGATGTAGTCCATGATTAAAAGGACTACCTAACCTGCAAAGAAGAATATACCAGGGAAATTGAAAGAATGAATGTCAGCATAGTGGGAGTCACGGGATTGGAACTGAGGACTTCCGCTCATATGATTACACCATTTATTACTCAATCAGACCAAAAGGAGAAAGGAAATTGCTATTGCTGCCAATCAAAGGAATGCAAGGTGCATACTTAACCCCCAGTACATCAAGGATAGGGTCATGCCCATTCACATCATAAGGAAATCTCTAAGTATGACCATCATCCAAGTTTATGTACTGACAGCAGTCGCATCAGAGCGGGACATTGAGGACTTCTACGCCTAGGCCCAAAGCTCACTCCAAAGAGCCCCAAGAAAGGACGTCAAATACCTTATGAGCTACTTCAATGCTAAAGCTGGAGACGAAGAGGATGCTGGGAGTGGTCAGCAAACATGATTTGGGGAGAAGAATTAAGCTGGGAACCGTCTTGTTGCTTTTCTGTCATGAGAAAAAGCTTAAAATCACCAACACTTTCTTCCCCCTTTCAAAGCAGCGCCTCTACACCAGTATCTCAACTAGAAGGACTACATTCTTTGCCTCTAAAATGGAAGGGATGCATTTTCTCTGCAAAAACACTATCAGGCGCAGACTGTGGGTTTCATCACCAACTCCCAGATGAATTTGGGCAGTGGCTGACGTACAGGAAAAAAATTTCCCTAAGAGTGAAAACATTTTTATACGGTTACCTGAAAAACAGTCAGATAGATTCACCTTGGATTCGGGAATGGACAAGAGAGGTACAGCAATTGTTTAGGCTTGGGAAGTTTCACAATGTTGAATCTGCTTTACAAGATCCTGGACCAACCATTTGATTGACCACCACTTGCAGGTGATCTATAATTTTCGGCTAGTTGTACTGTAACCCACTGTAGGTGAAAATAGCTAAAAGCTCTTAATAGGGTTTCTACAGACAGGCTTTGCACACGTCTCTCTGTTCAGCAGGTCCCAGAGGAACCCTGGCTTTCACACTTTAACCCCTATGCAGGGATCTGGACTTAAGTAGAGCTGCCTGGGTTACATCCATAAAGGGGCTGCTTGCTGCCGCAGTGGCCCAGCAGAGAAATGTCATGATGCAGAGTCTAAACCCAGAAGTCAAAGTCAGGAACTGAATTGTGAGACGGTCACGCAATCATAAAAATGAGAGATGCAGGATACAAGACAAAACAAAACGGGCCACGGTAAGAACAACTTATAATTGGCAACTGGAATTTAGTTGCTTTCGGTTCACCACAGAAAGCTGACTACAACTGATAATCAGCACCTTGCAGTAATACATAGACTCATTCAGTGGTTATCTGTCATGTTAGGTATGGGAAGGACTCAGCGAACGATGATGGAAAAAGGGGGGAAGCCCAACAACTAGGGAAAGGGAGATTGGAGACCCATAGGCATATCTTACAACACCCTGACTCCCCTCTCGTCCTTCAACAGGTTCCGCACGTATCGCCAAGCAGGATACCTAATCCCTGGCTGACCCTAGAGTAGGCCCTAGGTAGGGAGGGGTGAGCACTAGTGAGCCCCACTGCAACTAAAGACAAACAAGGCAAACAGAAAAGGGGAAACACTTAGCTTTGAGAAGACACCAGAGAGATCACAACTACAATCCACCAAGGAACTCCAAGAAGAAACTAGCCGACTGCTAGAACCCCAGGCCTGAACACAGGAATATACTTCTATCACCGGCAACTCTCTGGAGACATTAAGGGCATTTAAAGATCAAGCAAGGGTGTGTCAATTACCAGCAGAAGGTGGATATCACCGCTGGATCCTAGCAAGAGAAAAATACCACTACACTACAGAGATGAAAGGATCAAGAAGGTGTCTGCAAGGCCAAGCGCAGCAACCTTCTACAGCTGGATCCAGAACGACTGTCTGTCAAACCTGAAACACCAGTGACATTATCAAGTCCTATGAAGGATCACAATGGAAATTATATACACATTAACCTAGACAAGAAAGACTCAACCCTTACTGTAAGTACTTTTTTGAGTTAACTGACAAACCGTCAGTCAAACCTCCTGCAACTGGGCCTGAAAGGGAGATTGTAAGTCTTTTATTTGTCTTTTTCTTAGCTTCTCTCAGCTGATTTATAAACACAGTCCACATCAAAGCTGAATAAGCAAAAGTAAATGTCTTTAAAAGGAAAGTGGTGCAAGATTTTAAAGCAACCCAATTACAAAAATGTTATGTGGATTGTTGAGAGGGAACGATACCCAGGTTCCTAAATGCCCCACTCTCTTGCTACCCCACTACAGAGGGGTACATTGTTGACTACTGAAACAAAAATCAAAGACCGTAAGAAAGGCAGCCATCAATGTTACAGCAGCTTCACCTGTTTATAGAAATGCAGCAAAAATCACCAACATACAAAGTTATTGTTCAGAGCGCTTTCCTTGCTAGTACTGTATTTTTCTTCCATTAGTATTTCTGTAAAACAAAACCACAGTGATTACAGTAATGAACAAACAAGAAACATCAATGAACTCTTGTCTTGTCACCACCTGTAGTAAGCTTGCTTGCTGCCATGATTGCAGAATGTTTCATAAACTGCTTTGCTTACACAGGACTGGACAGTTTCATTAAAAGAGCTTTCCAGTTTTATAAAATAATGTCCTAAAAGCTGGGTCTGCTTTAAAATAAAAAAACAAGCATTACTTACCTGCTGATTGTGTGCTGCCTCTTCGCTGTTCCCTTTATGGATGGGTCTGCCACTGTGGTGTGCCATCTACAGCATGGCAAGGGCTTTAACAGGTAAGTTCTGCTTTTTTTGTTATTTTAAAGGAGGTGCAGCCTTTAAGGTTTCTATGGAACTGGGAAACCTCTTTAATTACGGTTCAAAGAAAAATTTAAGATGTATAAAAAAGAAAAAGAAAAATGTAACATTTAGTCACTTCTTGCAGCTGTTAATCCCAAGGTTGTCCTTGCCTTTTCTAGGAGTTACTTTACAAGGTTGTTTCCTAAAATGTAATTATCTTAAAAGCCTTGAAAAGATAATGGTCAAGATCTTATTTATAAATCAGTTCATCTGTCAAACCTTTCAGTAGGTCAGGTAAAAGACATCATACCAAGAGCCATGTGTCTCCGCTTCTGTCTTTGTTTCCTGCTCATTTCCTCTATACCTAATTTTTGCCAGGCATTGGAGGTGTCGGATGGTGGCATAAGGCTATGTGGAAGAGATTTCATTCGGACTGTTGTCATGTCATGTGGAGGATCGCGGTGGAAAAGATATTCCCCTGAACCTGGACAAGAAAGACTTAACCCTTACCGTAAGTACTTTTTTGTTTGCATGCTAAACAGTTGTTTGTCTGCAAAATTAATCAAACCCCACACCCAACTACAGAAACAAAAAGGCCTCACGTTATCTTTACAGCCACTGATGCTTCATTCTGCAATCACATAAAATAACATGATATAAAAGCAGATGTGAAGAAAAAGGTGAGGGAATAAACTGTATCAAACATTGCATTCAGCAGGAATGGTTGTAACATTATAAAAAAATTGTATACTCACCTACTGTAACACCCAACACATGCTTTCTGGTTGTCGTGGCCAGGATAGAAAGGAATGAAGTATAGAAAGGAATGAAGTCCTGTTCTGTGGTCACCTGACCACTGAGGTCTGTGATTGGCTACAGAGGTCAGGTGACTGGAACAGTACTTCATTAGGTGTGTCTTATTCAGTCACCTGACAGCTGCAGCCAATCACAGCCCTCAGCGGTCTGGTGAAGGAACTTTATAGCTTTCTGTCCTGGTGGAGAATGCTAGATGGACTGTGTCGAAGTGATTGGAGTTAGAGGAGGGGAGTATAGATTATTTTATTATTTTATAACCATCCCTGCCTGATCTTTGGAAGTCGAACAACCCCTTTAAGTTTAATTCTTTACTTAAACAATTACTAGAGATGTAATGTATGTGAATATTATTTAAAATCAACCAATGAATACCTAAATAAACCTGACACTAATAAATATGTATCACTTTCATCGCTTTAGGTACATAAGTTAAAGGGTTTTACTTACCGTAAATGCATGTCATTGGGAATAAAAGTAATTTATGCAATTGTGTTTATTTAAAAAATGTCCCTATTCACCTTTTAGTCTCTGTGTTGGGCTACGCTCACATGTTCAGTATTTTACATCAGTATGTGTAAGCCAAAACTAGGAGTGGGTGATAAATACAGAAATGGTGGCGTGTCTCTATTATACTTTTCCTCTGATTGTTCCATTCCTGATTTTGGATTACAAATACTGATGTAAAATACTGACCAAATACTGAACGTGTGTTGCCCTGACTATTGCTGACTGCAGAATGAGTGAACTGAGAATCAATCAGTCAGCCCACTATGACAGTCTGACAGTGAATTTGTATCTCTTGTATCTGTCTTATCTGTCTTTTTCTGCGCTCCTCTCAGCCGATTTATGATCACAGACCACATGAAAGTTGAATGTGGAGAGAAAAAAGAGCTTGTAAAAGCCAAACTATACAAATTTTGTAATGAAACCAATTAGCAAAAATAATTTTTATTCCCAAATACATAAATTTAATTAAAAAAACTAATC
Source organism: Phyllobates terribilis (assembly GCF_046119375.1). Taxonomy (NCBI): domain Eukaryota; kingdom Metazoa; phylum Chordata; class Amphibia; order Anura; family Dendrobatidae; genus Phyllobates; species Phyllobates terribilis. The sequence goes on along the minus strand of NW_027362761.1, from coordinate 21,108,393 downwards.
CCTTCGAGACCAGACAATTTTTCATTTTAGTGTTTATTTTTCCTCCCTTTCTTCCAAGAGCCATAACTTTCATTTTTCTGTCAACATAGCTGTGTGAGGGCTTTTTTGTGGAGCAAGTGGTAGTTTTGAATGACACCATTCATTTTAAAGTATCATATGTTGAAAAACGGGAAAAAAATAAAATGAGGTGAAATTGTGAAAAAACTGAAATTCTGCCAATGTGTTTTTTTTTAGCGTTTATTGTGCAGTAAAAATGACCTGACAACATAATTCTTTGGGTCAGTTGACCAGGCTATCACAGTAATTCATTGGTGTGTCACACCGGAGCACGCACCAGAGGTTGCGCTATTTTAATGCAGCTATCAGTGATTGACAACGGCATTTAAATAAACAGCACCGATCAAGGCTAGCTTCTGTCTCTGCTGTTACAGGCAGATGCCTGCTACGTATTACAACTGGCATCGGCCCTGTATGGAGCAGGCTCAGCGCCTGAGCCCGCTGCTTATTCAAGCACCCTGACTGTATAATACAGTTAAGTCAGGGTGCGCACAGGAGCTAAATATGTAATTGATGCTATCTTACTAATACAATCTACTTTCAGTAAAGTTCCCTACTCAATTTTTTATATGTCAGTGAATTTGAAGTAGGAATATTAAAACTTAATTTTAATTATGTTTCATTAAAACCAAGCAATGACTGATCTCTTAGCTACTTTAGTGCATAAAAGCAGTATAATAAGGTGCATTAGCACACACAAAGAAGGGCACTGACAACACAGCTGTAGTGTGTGGGCTAGGGCTACATGCATATTGGGCTTTTACTGTGAAACTTGTAAGAAGGTACTACAGATTACACATCGATAACGCCTCTAAAATTCTGATTATAGGTGATTTCATGGAATGGTTGAATAAAGATTATTTGGAGGACCATGACCGTCTGAATTCAGTGTATGGAGACGGCCATAGAGCTCAAAATCCTCCATATTCCTCCCTGCAGAAGAACGATCCAACTATGGAACAGTTGCAAGGAGCCCTATATGATCCTATAGCCAGTGAAGAACAGCAAAGTGTTGGCCTGCGAATGAAGAGAAGTGCAGGGCCGGCTTTATCCTGCTGTCAGAGAGGCTGCACCAAGACTGAACTCATGAAGTTCTGCTAATGTGGCTTTTACGCATTATATTTTCTTGCTGAGCGCTATTATTGAGCATAATACACTTTGCCATCTCTATTAAGATCTACATGTATAATATTATATGCTTAATAGTGCAGTCAAGCCCAATACTCTATCTATATCTAGTCACATAAGGTACAAGATTTACAGTATATTCACACACAGTCAATTTGTTTGAGAAATCTCCGTGACTGCATCATTGTTCTTATGTGAGGTTTATAGAAATACATGCAGAAACGCCATTCACACGCACGGAAATCATATTCATTCATAGCAATTGCTTTGCAAATCCGCCAAATGCATACATGTCCCCTTTTATTAATTTCTTTATTAATCAGTAAAATATAATATATAGATATTAAATACATATACCCACAACAGTAAAGCCCCCCCCCCCCCCCCAATAAGGCAGAAAATGAAATAAAAAACGGAGGGAGTCAGAAAGGTTTTAGAGAAATCTCAAACTCCCAGGTACTTATGTCCTTAAGAAATTTATACAAAAGCATAAGAAACCCCACATTAGTGAATTATATGTGACAATAGGAACTAATCAGTATCCAGAATTCTCTTGACAGGCTTAAATGAAGTGAGCTAACTGGTTTTAAAATTAAGCCTCTAATACACATTAGATAGCTGTAGTACAAACAATCGTTGGCCGATAGTCATCTCCCCTAATTCATCCATAAACAAGAGCACTCCGCTTGGCTGAATACTCCTATGTTCCCTATGAGAGAGAATCCAACATGCCGAATCCACCTCTCCCCTGATAGATGATGGGAGACACCGATACCTATCAAACTACTGATCAATCCCTCCAATACCGGCGGGTTTGGTAGACTTTAGTTTTAAATGAATGGGGGCCTTTTACTTTTTGTTAAATCAGATTTTATGCACGAGACAACACTAAATAACAATAGGATCATGAGTAAACCACTATTTTTTGCTGGCATCCCAGGTCTTTTCATAAGATTTACACATGAAGTTAGTCTATATGGCAGCTCATACTTTTGTCTGCATATATCGTAAACCTTCAAAAAACTCCATAAAAATGATTTGCAAATCATCTCATTGTTAGCATCGTAATGTAGTTTTTTCCGAAGAAAATGTATTTTTGCTTTTATGTATTTCTTGTACCTTTTTCTCATGTTTTATTCCTCTATAACTAAACGTCCTGACATAAAACAGTATATGAAATAAACTCTGCATTTTACTAGAATGTATCATTTTACATATATACAGATCAGGAACAATGCACATCATGTGGCTTTATGTGAATTCAGAGGTAGTGGCATATGGTGCATATATACAGTATATATAGTGGGTACGGAAAGTATTCAGACCCCTTTAAATGTTTCACTCTTTGTTTCATTGCAGCCATTTGATAAATTCTAAAAAGTTCATTTTTTCTCATTAAAGTACACTCTGCACCCCATCTTCACTGAAAAAAACCAGAAATGTAGAAATTTTTTGCAAATTTATTAAAAAAGAAAAACTGAAATATCACATGGTCATAAGTATTCAGACTAGTGTTGAGCGAGCATGCTCGACACTGCTCGGTACTCACCCGAGCATCTCGCTACTCGGGATGTTCGGCGAGCACCGAGCATTTCCGGGTTACTCGGGCGGGAGCTCGGGTCTCCGCCCTGCAGGTTTGGTGCTCTTTACAGAGCCAATGAACATGCAGGGATTGCCAGCCAGTCACTGTAATGCCACAGTCATGTTGTTTGTGAGCATTACAGTGATTGGCTGGCCGCACAGCGTCACCTCGAGTATTTAAAACCGGGCGCCGCCATCTTGGACACAGTCGCTCCGGATCAGACAGTGTAGGGAGAGTGCTGCTGAGCTAGGGAGAGATTTATACTGCAAAATAGGTAGTGTAGGGTTTCTAAAGCCTGCAAAATCAAACAAACAGTCCTTCTCAGGACTAATATCCATCCCAGATATCAGGCAGGCAGGCAGGCAGGCTGTATAAGAGACGCAGTGGTTATACCAACAAACACTGCATTACAGTCCTGTGTGCTGATTTTCAAATTGCTAGACTTAGACGCAGGTCTCAGGGGCAAGGAAAAATCCTTTTTTTTTCATCGAAATCCTCTTTTTTTTCCCTCAGTTAGACTGTACAAATACCCGTCTTATTAGCCTTTTGGTATTTACCCCTCCCCCCCAAAAAAAAAAATTGAGTGTGTCTGTGAGTGTTCAGACACAAATATATCTGTTTAAAAGAGTCTGGTGTAGGCCAGATAACTAGAACTGTGGTTTTCCTCTTCCACGGTTCAAATCTGGGTGTAATCCACCTTTTTACATGAAAAAAAACATTTTGAGTGTCTCGCTGACTGCTCAGACACAAATATATCTGTTTAAAAGAGTCTGGTGTAGGCCAGATAACTAGAACTATGGTTTTGCAGTTCCATGGTTCAAACCTCTGCATTATCCACTTTTTTGCCTTTTTTCCATAAAAAAAAACATTTTGAGTGTCTCGCTGACTGTTCAGACACAAATATATCTGTTTAAAAGATTCTGGTGCAGGCAAGATAACTAGAACTGTGGTTTTCCTTTTCCACGATTCAAATCTGGGTGTAATCCACCTTTTTGCATAAAAAAAAACATTGAGTGTCTCGCTGACTGTTCAGACACAAATATATCTGTCTAAAAGAGTCTGGTGTAGGCCAGAGAACTAGAACTGTAGTTTTGCAGTTCCACGGTTCAAATCTCTGTATTATCCATTTTTTGCCTTTTTTCCATAAAAAAAACATTTTGAGTGTCTCGCTGAGTGTTCAGACACAAATATATCTGTTTAAAAGATTCTGGTGTAGGCCAGATAACTAGAACTGTGGTTTTCCTCTTCCAAGGTTCAAATCTACTTTTTATTACCCTTTTGCCATTGATAGTGCGAGTGTAATCTATTTTACTTCATTTACAATGGGCAAGGCGCTTGGCAAGGGACGTGGTACAGGATGTTCTGGTAATGGTGCATTCAGAGGACGGGGCCGTGGCCAAGGTGAAAATGTGCCACAACCAACAGCCACATCTTCTCGCTCCCAGTTCTTGACCGAATTACTAGGGAAGCACACAACAGCACCACTATTGCAAACTGATCAGTGTGAACAGGTTATTAATTGGATAGCAGATAATACTTCCACTCACCTGGGCACCACCACCTACGGTCTGTCTTCCACACGGCCAAGTGTTAGTAGCCGTGAGTCTCGACTGCATACTCCTCCTCACCCTGATGCTCCTTTCTCCCACCATGCCGAGTGTTGTCAGACAGCAACTGATCCCACAGTTGGACACTCTGAAGAGCTGTTCACTGGTCCATTTCCATATTTGGGCCCCTCGCCTGCTCCGCTTGAAGTGGTGGAAGAGGAGATCCCATGTAGCAATGGCCAAATATTTGAACAGCCACGGCAACAGGAAGGCGACGCTGGCAATTTGTCACAAGAGGTGGATGATGACGAGACACAATTGCAACGAAGTGAGGAGGAGGACCGTGGTGCGGAAGTGGAAGAGGAGGAGGTGGTGGATGATCTAGTAACTGACCCAACGTGGCAGGAGGACACGCAGAGCGAGGCCAGCAGCACACAGGGGAGGGAGGCAGAGTACCCCAACAGGCAGGAAGAAGCAGTGTGGTGGCCGCAGACAGAAGGCAGGCAACCGCTCCCCGTAACACCAACACGAGGGACGTTGCCAGTAAGACCGGTAGGTCTTCCAGATTCTGGAATTTTTTTAAAGACTCTGCTGATAACCCCCAAAAGGCCATTTGTACCACCTGCCAGGCCAGCATCAGCAGGGGTGACAAAACTACCAGCCTGACCACCACCAGCATGATCAGGCACATGTCAGCAAAGCACCCGACTTTGTGGGGTGAACCCCAGGGTCCACGACCAGTGTCAGCGGGTGTCACCACTGCTTCTTCCGCTGTTGTGCGTGTAAGAGAACCCCCTGTTGTGCGTGCAAGGCAATCCCCTGTCCATACTGCATGCAAAGTCTTCACTTGTTATGGCAGGTTCTCAAGAAACAGCATCAACGTCCACGTCCACATCCCACCATATCCCAGACCTTTGAACGAAAGAGCAAATTCGCAGCCAACGCCCCACAGGCCACAGTCCTAAATTCGCACATTTCACGACTGCTTGCGTTGGAAATGCTGCCTTTTAGGCTGGTGGAGACGGAATCCTTCCGCAACCTTATGGCGGTGGACGCCCCTTGGTACTCGGTCCCCAGCTGACACTATTTTTCCCGGTGTGCCATCCCCGCACTACACAAGCACGTGTCCCAAAACATCTGCCGTGCCCTCAACAACGCAGTTACTGGGAGAGTCCACTTGACAACGGACATATGGACAAGTGCTTGTGGCCAGGGACGGTACATCTTTCTGACGGAACACTGGGTAAACATAGTGGAAGCAAGGACCCAGTCGGACCTTGGGACGGAACACATCCTCCCCACACCGAGGATTGCGGGCCCTATGTCAGTCAGAGTTGCCCCCACAGTGTACAGCTCCTGCGCATCATCCTCCTCCTCATGTTCAGCCTCCATCTCAGAGATCACCACATCAGTTACAAGCTGGAAGCACTGCAGTACTGCCTCAGCTAAGCGGCAACAGGCTGTGCTGAAACTCATAAGCATAGGTGATAAACCTCACACTGCTTGTGAGTTGTGGACAGCTGTGAAAGAGCAGGCAGATCTGTGGCTGAGACCGCTGAACCTACATCCAGGCATGGTCGTGTGTGACAATGGCCGTAACCTGGTGGCGGCTCTGAGGCGAGGCGAGATCACACACGTACCATGCCTGGCTCATGTGCTTAACCTCGTGGTTCAGCGGTTTCTTAAATCGTACCCCTAATTGACAGATCTGCTCGTCAAAGTACGCCGCCTGTCAGCTCATTTTCGGAAGTCAGCTACAGCTTACGCCGCCCTTGCTGTGTTGCAGCAGCGTTTGCAGCTTCTGGCACACCGACTGGTGTGTGATGTCCCCACATGTTGTAACTCTACCCTCCACATGTTGCAAAGGATTTGTGAGCAGAAGAGAGCAGTTGTGGAGTACCAGCTGCAACAAGGCCATCGATATTCAGGTCAGACTCCACACATAAGACCTCAGGAGTGGACCTGGATGTCTGACATATGTACCATCCTGACAAACTTTGAGGAGTCCACCAAGATGGTGAGTGGCGATGACGCCATCATTAGCGTCAGCATCCCACTTGTCTGTCTTTTGCAACGCTCTCTGCAGAGAATTAAAGAGGAGGCATTGCAGCCAGAGTATGATGAGATGGATCAAGAAGTCGTAGCGGGCGATTACACACAGCCCAGCCTCATCTCATCCCAACGTGCATTGAGGGACAATGAGGGAGAGGAGGAGGAGGAGGAAGAACAGGAGCTGGTATCATGCGCTGTAGACAGTAGTACCTGTACAAGTGTCATACCGTCGGTTCAGCGTGGGTGGCCTGAGGACAGGGGGGAGGAGGAGAAGGAGGAGGAGAGCATGGTCAGTCGTCATCTTGGTGAGGACACGGAAGTCCTGTCGGTTACCAGTCTGGCACGCATGGCTGACTTTATGCTACGCTGCCTTAACCGTGACCCTCGCATTGTCAAAATGTTGGGTGACAGTCATTACTGGTTGGTGACACTTTTAGATCCCCGCTACAAGGAGAACTTTCACTCTCTTATTCCTGAGTGGAGAGGTCTACAAAAATGAGGCAGTACCAGAAGGCCCTTGCTGCAGAACTGTTAAAAAAATTCCCATCTGAACACGCTAGCGGCAGAGGTCACAGTTCGTTGCCCAACCAAGGTGTACAGGCGAGAGAGAGGCAACTACAATCCAGCAGAGGCAGCGGAACACTGTCAACATTCTGGGACAGTTTTCTGAGACCCGCCCAGCTTACAGGCCCTGAGGCGCGGGGTACTCTCACAAGGAGTGGAAAGTTTCAAAAGATGGTGAGGGAATACCTTGCCGACCGTACCAGCGTTCTCCGTGATTCCTCTGTGCCTTTTAATTATTGGGTATCCAAGCTGGACACTTGGAATGAACTTACTCTGTACGCCTTGGAGGTCCTGGCCTGCCCTGCCGCTAGCGGGTTATCGGAGCGGGATTTTAGTGCCGCTGGGGGAATTAGAACTGATAAGTGCACTCGCCTGTCAACTGACAATGCTGACAAGCTGAGCCTTATCAAAATGAACAAGGGCTGGATTGGGCCAGACTTCTCATCACCACCAAATGACAGCAGAGTAACATAAAGTCAAATCCACTGTGTTATTTCGGGAGGTGTATTCCCATGCATCGCTTCACACCCACACTTGGGTAGACGCTTCCTCATTTCAGCTGTTCTTTGCTCTTCTCCTTATCCTCAGCCTCCACCACCACTATACCACCAGGGTGATCGTGGTCCGTGTTGCCAACATTGCAAGTTCCTCCGTCCTAATTTTTGACAGCTTTTGCTTGGAAGGCATAGTGAAAGACTATGGGAGACTCACTCCCCAATAATGGGAATAATGTTTTTAATATGCTGTACTGCATGGCTCTTGTAAGGGGCATTAAAATCGTATTGTTAAACCACTCTGACCTCCACGTCTCTTCCAAGGGGCATTACAACCGTCTTGTTAAACTACTTTGACCTCCACGTCTCTTCCAAGGGGCTTTACAACCGTCTTGTTAAACCACTCTGACCTCCACGTCTCTTCCAAGGGGCATTAAAACCGTCTTGTTAAACCACTCTGAACTCCATGTCTCTTCCAAGGGGCATTAAAACCGTCTTGTTAAGCTACTGTGACCTCCACGTCTCTTCCAAGGGGCATTAAAACCATCTTGTTAATCCACTCTGAACTCCACGTCTCTTCCAAGGGGCATTAAAACCGTCTTGTTTAACCACTCTGACCTCCACGTCTCTTCCAAGGGGCATTAAAACCATCTTGTTAATCCACTCTGAACTCCACGTGTCTTCCAAGGGGCATTAAAACCGTCTTGTTAAACCACTCTGAACTCCACGTCTCTCGCAAGGGGCATTAAAACCGTTTTGTTAAGCTACAGTGACCTCCACGTCTCTTCCAAGGGGCATTAAAACCGTCTTGTTAAACCACTCTGACCTCCACGTCTCTTCCAAGGGTATTAAAACTGTCTTGTTAAACCACTCTGAACTCCACGTCTCTTCCAGGGGGTATTAAAACCGTCTTGTTAAGCTACTGTGACCTCCACGTCTCTTCCAAGGGGCATTAAAACCATCTTATTAAACCACTCTGAACTCCACGTCTCTTCCAAGGGGCATTAAAACCGTCTTGTTAAACCACTCTGAACTCCACGTCTCTTCCAAGGGGCATTAAAACCATCTTGTTAAGCTACTGTGACCTCCACGTCTCTTCCAAGGGGCATTAAAAGCCTCTTGTTAAACCACTCTGAACTCCACGTCTCTTCCAAGGGGCATTAAAACCATCTTATTAAACCACTCTGAACTCCACGTCTCTTCCAAGGGGCATTAAAACCGTCTTGTTAAACCACTCTGAACTCCACGTCTCTTCCAAGGGGCATTAAAACCATCTTGTTAAGCTACTGTGACCTCCACGTCTCTTCCAAGGGGCATTAAAAGCCTCTTGTTAAACCACTCTGAACTCCACGTCTCTTCCAAGGGGCATTAAAACCGTCTTGTTAAGCTACTGTGACCTCCACGTCTCTTCCAAGGGGCATTAAAACCATCTTGTTAAACCACTCTGAACACTACGTCTCTTCCAAGGGGCATTAAATCCATCTTGTTAAGCTACTGTGACCTCCACATCTCTTCCAAGGGGCATTAACACCGTCTTGTTAAGCCACTCTGAACTCCACGTCTCTTCCAAGGGGCATTAAAACCGTCTTGTTAAACCACTCTGAACTTCACGTCTCTTCCAAGGGGCATTAAAACCGTCTTGTTAAGCTACTGTGACCTTCACGTCTCTTCCAATGGGCATTAAAACCGTCTTGTTAAACCACTCTGAACTCCACGTCTCTTCCAAGGGGCATTAAAACCGTCTTGTTAAACCACTCTGAACTCCACGTCTCTTCCAAGGGGCATTAAAACCGTCTTGTTAAGCTACTGTGACCTCCACGTCTCTTCCAATGGGCATTAAAACCGTCTTGTTAAACCACTCTGAACTCCACATCTCTTCCAAGGGGCATTAAAATTGTCTTGTTAAGCTACTGTGACCTCCACGTTTCTTCCAAGGGGCATTAAAACCGTCTTGTTAAGCTACTGTGACCTCCACGTCTCTTCCAAGGGGCATTAAAACCGTCTTGTTAAACCACTCTGAACTCCACGCCTCTTCCAAGGGGCATTAAAACCGTCTTGTTAAACCACTCTGAACTCCACAGCTCTTCCAAGGGGCATTGAAATGTTGTTTTTAATTAACTCTAACCTCCACGACTCTTCCAACGGGCATTGCATTTCCTCCTAATTTTAGTCAGCTATTGCTTTTCAATGCATAGGTGAACACTAAGGGAGACCCACTTCCCAATAATGGGTAGAAGGTTTTTAGTACGCTGTAATCCACGTCTGTTTCAAAAGGCATTGCAGTTCCTCATAATTTTTGGAAAGCCTTCCATTCACTGCTTAGGCCAACAGTGCACAGGAGACCCAGTTGCTATAAATGGAAAAAAAGGTTTAGTTAACGCCCTCTGACCTCCATGTCATTTCCAAGGGGCATTGGAGTGCCTCTAAATTTTTGGTAGGCATTGCACTCACTGTATGCCCTATAACTGTGTAGCCGAACTGCTCCTTTTGGTACAGAAACATATCCTACAAGACATGTGTGGTTGACTGGCCTGATATTGATGTGAATGGTCCCTGTTCCTCCTGCTCTTTCTCCTTTGCCACCACCTCATCCATCATTCAACACCTGAAGCTTTGTTTTAACGGGAGTAATAGAACTGGGATAGTAGCAGGAAAACATCCAGCAATCCTCGGAGGAGGTAGGATATGTGCCAAAACGCTGACCACCTCAGGCCTAGCCGCTACTACATACATGCGCTTGCATTCCAAGGAATAGAAAGCTAAGGAGATGGATGGCCTCATGATCATGAATAATTTACTCGTTGTGTAGGAGGCCGACCACTGCTGCTGTCTACCTTCTGAACTTTGTGTTGAAGCCTGATTGACCCAGGACCCGCAATCCTCTATGTGTGGAGGACGTGTTGCATCCCAGTGTCCAACTGTGTCCCGGCTTCCACAATATTAACCCAGTGTGAAGGCGTCAGTGAGATGGACCATCCCTGGCCACATTCACTTGTCCACGTGTTTGTGGTTAGGCTGTCCTTCCCACTAAATACACTGGGGAGGGCACAGGTAATGTTTTGGTATGCGTGCTTGTGTATAAGGCGCACTGGGACAAATAGGGGTGGCTGGGGACTGTTTTTGGACACCCGGCAGCCCCCAGGCGGCTGGGGACCGTGTGTGGGCACCCGGCCGCGGGGTGGCTGGGGACCGAGTATTGACACCTGGCCGCCCCCTGGCGGCTGGAGACCAAGCGTGGACACCCGGCCGCTGGCTGGCTGGGAACTGAGTATGGATACTGTCACGCTGTCTCAGCGTACAGGAGGTCAGGGGCCTGAGCTGACGCTAAACGGGGACCCTGACTAATCCCTCAACCTGGAGGTACTGTTAATGGTACAAAGGTCCAGGCCGCCAGCGTAACCCTAAACTCCTGAATATCCCTGAACCTCAGTAATCTAGTCCTGAGAAGGACCCCGATCACAACAATGGGGAACAGGATAGAAAAAGCCCAAAACACAGTACTAGACTAACGAGACAGTACAAGGGGAAAACCAAAAACCACCTTGCATACAAAAACACACACCACAATTACAGAGGGAACAACAACAGGTTAGGAGATAAATGATAAAGGGAGGAAGGGAAGAAACCACACCGCATACTCTTCGCTCCGAACTCCACCAAACAACGATCCGCTCTGAAGGTCTGCAAGAAATGCTTTCACCGAAAACTTCCCTATCAGACAAGCAGGTTTTTGAAGGAATCCCAATACTGCAGCATTAACTGCAGCTGGGCGAGGCTGAGCCTCGTCAAGCACAGAGAGAGAGAATTAACTCCCTCACTACCAAAAAACACAAAGCACAAAAAACTCAGCTGCGAGAAGTCAGGCTGTGTAGTCGCGACGATCTTTGTGGCGACACACCCGTGACAGTACCCCCCCTTCTACGAGGGGCCTCCGGACCCTCAGGGCCAGGTTTATCTGGGTGAGTCGTGTGGAAGGCCCGAATTAACCGGTCTGCGTTAATATCTGACGCAGGAACCCAAGGAGGAGAATGCTTGACAAGCCTTGTCAGACCACCTAGAAAAATCCGTCCCCTTTTTTGTCATGTCTGTGAGAGGTTTAACCATGGATGAGAAATTACGAATGAATTTCCGCTAATAATTAGCAAACCCCAGGAAACGTTGTAGTGCCTTAAGATTCTCTGGCTGATCCCACTCAAGAACTGCCCGCACTTTCCCTGGGTCCATACGAAAACCGGACGCTGACACCAGGAAACCTAAAAACTGGAGTTCCTGTACGGCGAACACACACTTCTCCCATTTGGCGTACAGTTTATTATCCCGCAAAATCTGTAACACCTGCCTAACATGCTCCTGATGAGACACAAGATCAGGCGAGTAAATTAAGATGTCATCCAGATATATGACCACAAACTGACCCACCAGGCGGCGAAAAATGTCATTAACAAAGTGTTGGAACACCGCCGGGGCATTAGTCAGACCGAATGGCATGACAAGGTTCTCATAATGCCCCTCCGGAGTGTTAAACGCCGTCTTCCACTCATCCCCCTCCTTCATCCTAATCAGATTGTACGCCCCCCTGAGATCCAACTTAGAGAACCATTTGGCGCCCACGATCTGATTAAAGAAATCGGGGATAAGTGGGACTGGATACGGATCTCGGACCGTAATCCGATTAAGTTCACAGAAATCCAGGCAAGGGCATAGGCCTCCTTCTTTTTTCTTCACAAAGAAGAACCCCGCGGCCACCGGGGAAGATGAAGGTCTAATATGCCCCTTAGCCAGACTCTCTGAAATATAATCCTTCATGGCCTGCCTTTCTGGACCAGATAGGTTATACAACCTAGATTTAGGTAACTTGGCCCCAGGGAGCAATTTTACAGAACAGTCATACACGCGATGAGGAGGTAGTTCCTGACACCCTTTCTCCGAGAATACATCCTCAAAGTCCGCCAGAAATGGAGGTAAGACCCTAGTAGTGACAGCACCGATGACCGTATTCATGCAGTTTTTATTACAGAATTCACTCCATTGGCTTATCTCCCTGGATTGCCAATTAATAACCGGATTATGCTTAGTTAACCAAGGAAGGCCCAACACAATAGGAGTGGGAAGACCCTCCAACACGTAACAAGACAACAGTTCTTTATGTATCGCCCCCACTTGAAGATTTACGCTATGCACCACTTGCAAAAAACTTCCCTGACCGAGAGGCCTGGCGTCGATCGAAAATATGGGGATGGGTTTAGCCAACATACTCAATAGCATACCTTGAACCCGAGCAAACCGAGCGTCCACCAGATTAGCCCCGGCCCCACTATCTAGAAGAACAGATATCCTCTCAGTTCTCGTACCCACCACCACCTCCGCCGGCACGAGAAACTGAGACGAACCTAGGGACGAAATACCTACTCCCAGATTGCCGTCCACCACACAACCTGGGATCAACAGTTTTCCGACGACTCTTTACTCTGCAAAGGACGGGATGGACACCCCCCAATAAAATGTCCCTCTCTCCCGCAGAAGAAGCACCTTCCAGTCTTGTGGCGCACCGCCGGTCCCCTCCCCCGGAATGATGTCCTTCCTAACTGCATAGGCTCCTCTGGACTGACCAGGGGAACCTCCATATGAGGGGACCTTGTAGGAGGTGGAGTCATCACAGGGGGCGGAGTTATCCCGCACCTCTCCCGAAGCCGTCTGTCAATGCGAATAGCAAGGGCCATAGCGGCTTCCAGTGAGGCGGGAGGATCATACTGTGCCAACACATCCTTTAATTTGTCAGATAACCCTCGACAAAACTGGCTCTTAAGAGCCGGGTCATTCCACTGGGTGTCCGTGGCCCACCTACGGAACTCCGAACAGAATTCCTCCGCCGGACGATCTCCCTGGTGGATCCTACGTAACTTAGATTCAGCAAGGGATATCCGATCCGGGTCATCATATACGAGTCCCAGAGCAGCGAAGAACCTATCCACTGACTGGAGAGCCGGGGAGCCCGGGGGAAGAGAGAACGCCCAAGATTGTGGGTCCCCTTGTAGGAGCGAGATGACAATTCCCACCCTTTGCTCCTCACTCCCCGAAGACCGAGGCCGCAGCCGAAAGTACAACATGCATGCCTCCCGGAAAACAAAAAACTTGTCCCGCCCCCCAGTGAACCTGTCAGGGAGAGCTACTTTAGGTTCTGGTCCGGCTTGCTCCTGGGGATACAAAACCTTGGACTTAACGTCCGCCAGCTCCATGGACAAACTCTGCAACTGCCGAGCTAGACTGGCTACTGGATCCATGGTGGCTGGACAAAAAATTTTTTTTTTTTTGTTTTTTGTCGGTCGGTGAAAATGTCACGCTGTCTCAGCGTACAGGAGGTCAGGGGCCTGAGCTGACCCTAAACGGGGGCCCTGACTAATCCCTCAACCTGGAGGTACTGTTAATGGTACAGAGGTCCAGGCCGCCAGCATAACCCTAAACTCCTGAATATCCCTGAACCTCAGTAATCTAGTCCTGAGAAGGACCCCGATCACAACAATGGGGAACAGGATAGAAAAAGCCCAAAACACAGTACTAGACTAACGAGACAGTACAAGGGGAAAACCAAAAACCACCTTGCATACAAAAACACACACCACAATTACAGAGGGAACAACAACAGGTTAGGAGATAAATGATAAAGGGAGGAAGGGAAGAAACCACACCGCATACTCTTCGCTCCGAACTCCACCAAACAACGATCCGCTCTGAAGGTCTGCAAGAAATGCTTTCACCGACAACTTCCCTATCAGACAAGCAGGTATTTGAAGGAATCCCAATACTGCAGCATTAACTGCAGCTGGGCGAGGCTGAGCCTCGTCAAGCACAGAGAGAGAGAATTAACTCCCTCACTACCAAAAGACACAAAGCACCAAAAACTCAGCTGCGAGAAGTCAGGCTGTGTAGTCGCGACGATCTTCGTGGCGACACACCCGTGACAGACACCAGGCCGCCGACGCAGCCATGACGTGGTGGCCAGATTCCGCCTCCACATGCCTAAAAGGCCCAATTTCAAGTGCAAGCAATCAGTATAGTATTGCAGCCTGGGTGTGGGTGGGTGGCAGGCTGCATACTTGCGCTTGCATTGCAAGGAATGGGGGAGGCACAATTGAACACTGCCCTGGGACAAGGACTTGCACGGGGATAGTTGCAAGTCGGCATCTTCTGATGCGGCAAGGATGACTTCTGATGGGCACACTTTTAGGCAGCGACCTGGGTGTCAGAGATGCTTCCATGGGTCTTCCCCATGCTGTTCCCATGTCTTTTCAGCACTGTATGCATGTGTCACACAGCACATGGCCAGATAAGGTTGTAAAATGTTAGAATGACATTTCCCGGTGAATGCATTTGTCACGGTTGAAAGCAATACGAAAGTGCAAAAATGCATAAAAAATGCTACTTGTGAACATAGCCCAAGGTGTGGAGGAGTATTTTTGTTTTTGGTTATTTATTTTACCTTATACACAAGTCTTTAACCTGGAAAGGATGTTCCTTAACATATTTCACAGGAAAGCAGTTTCAGTTTCGTTTTTGAACGTTTTATTGTGAGCCCGTAAAAGTGCTTAATACCTTTGACCACGTTGTTGACAGCAGTGACCTGAGTGTCAGAAAAGCTTCCTGGGGCGATCCCCATGCTGTCCCCATGTCATTTGAGCACTGTCACAATCGTTTTGGGCACTTTTTAGGCTTTCTACAGACTGCCGGGGGTGCCGCCGCAAAAATGCTCGGGTCTCCCATAGACTAACATTGGGCTCGTTGCTCGGGTCGAGCACCCGAGTATCACGGTGAGCTCAGCCCGAGCTTCGAGCACTGGAGCATTTTAGTGCTCGCTCAACACTAATTCAGACCCTTTGCTCAGTATTGAGTAGAAGCACCCTTTTGAGCTAGTACAGTCATGAGTCTTCTTGGGAATGATGCAACAAGTTTTTCACATCTGGATTTGGGGATCATCTGTCATTCTTCCTTGCAGATCCTCTCCAGTTCCGTCAGGTTGGATGGTGAACGTTGGTGGACAGCCATTTTCAAATTTCTCCAGAGATGCTCAATTGGGTTTAGGTCAGGGCTCTGGCTGGGCCAGTCAAGAATGATCACAGAGTTGTTCTGAAGCCACTCCTTTGTTATTTTAGCTGTGTGCTTAGGGTCATTGTCTTGTTGGAAGGTGAACCTTCGGACAAGTCTGAGGTCAAGAGCACTCTGCCGCATTCATGTTTCCTTCAATTGCAACCAGTCGTCCTGTCCCTGCAGCTGTAAAACACCCCCATAGCATGATGCTGCCACCACCATGTTTCACTGTTGGGATTGTATTGGGCAGGTGATGAGCAGTGCCTGGTTTTCTCCACACATATCGCTTAGAATTATCACCAAAAAGGTCTATCTTCTTCTCATCAGACTAGAGAATCTTATTTCTCATAGTCTGGGAGTCCTTCATGTGTTTTTGAGCGAACTGTATACGGGCTTTCATATGTCTTGCACTGAGGAGAGGCTTCCGTTGAGCCACTCTGCCACAAAGGCCCAAATGGTGGAGGGCTGCAGTGATAGTTGACTTTGTGGAACTTTCTCCTATCTCCCTACTGCATATCTGGTGCTCAGCTACAGTGATCTTGGGGTTCTTCTTTACTTCTCTCACCAAGGCTCTTCTCCCATGATTGCTCAGTTTGGCTGGGCGGCCAGGTCTAGGAAGACTTCTGGTGGTCCCAAACTTCTTCCATTTAAGGATTATGGAGGCCACTGTGCTCTTAGGAACCTTGAGTAATGCAGAAATTTTTTTGTAACCTTGGCCAGATCTGTGCCTTGCCACAATTCTGTCTCTGAGCTCCTTGGGCAGTTCCTTTGAGCTCATGATTCTCATTTGGTCTGACATGCACTGTGAGCTGTGAGGTCTTATATAGACAGGTGTGTGCCTTTCCAAATCAAGTCCTATCAGTTTAATTAAACACAGCTGGACTCCAATGAAGGAGTAGAACCATCTCAAGGAGGATCACAAGGAAATGGACAGCAAGTGACTTAAATATGAGTGTCTGAGCAAAGGGTCTGAATACTTATGACCATGTGATATTTCAGTTTTTCTTTTTTAATAAATTTGCAAACATTTCTACATTTCTGTTTTTTTTCAGTCAAGATGGGGTGCACAGTGTACTTTGAGAAAAAAATGAACTTTTTAGAATTTACCAAATGGCTGCTATGAAACAAAGAGTGAAAAATTTAAAGGGGTCTGAATACTTTCTGTACCCACTGTATACAGGTCTGGCGAGACCTGAAAATGGCTGTTGTCAGGGGTTTCTTGCTGCCACTTACTGTTACTCGGCTTCTCTTTCACCCAGTAATGATGTGGGCATGGCAGAAAGTGAGTGCTGCAACCATTTGGCGAGACATGAGTCTTAAATGAGAAGATCCTTGCAGGTCTCTTCTTCCTTTCCATGCAGACATCACCTATGATAACCCAGCCTAGATCAAAGCATTGAGCAAATGGAGCATCATGTGGCCTGTTGATTTGCCGACCTACCTTGTGTAGCTGCAGAATGTCTCTGCTAAGCAGAATCAGGATGTTCGCGCTGTTGTCAAGAGCTGGAATCTTGTTGGCTATAGTCTTTAGATGGGGGTGACGAAGAGCAGCCTCAGGAGTTGGGATCTCCTCTCTGTTGGATGGTATTTGCTTGCACTCGACCAAAGTGGGTAAGGGTATCTTCACATTGTTCTCAAGAGAAGATACTATGAGTCCATTGTCTCTTCACCCACAGACCTCTGTAACACCACTACAGGTGGCCAGAGTGTAGGGGTGAGTGTTTCCCTTTAAGTCAAATAGATCAAAGAGTTCTGACCTTGAAAGGGATCGGTTACTCTGATCGTCCAGGATGGCGTACATCTTTATGGTTTTTTCAGGATGGTCCTTAGGATGCACATTCACCAGACATATCTTCGCACAGTACTTGTCACACAGGTCTTCTGCGCAGACTTCTGTACTTGAAGAAGATATTGTAGTAGGACTTGCTGGTTGCTCTGCATTCTCCCCGCCATGCCTTGTGGTGGGCGAAGGCATAAACGGTGCATTGTCAGGTTGGGATGGATGGAGCGCTTGTATGTGGTCCTCACTGTCACACTCAAAACACTTAATAGAGATTTTACAATCTTTAGCAAAGTGTTCAGTAGACGCACAACATCTGTAACATACCCCAAACTTCTTTAGAAGCTCTTTAAGTTCCTGGAGCGGTTTCTTTCTGAAGCCAATGCTCTTCTTTAGGGGATGTGGCATCTTATGAATGGGACACATACGATTAGGATTTACGATCTTTTCACATATCTCGCTCTTGTCTGGAGCTGGTGAAGGTGTGGGAAGAACATCAGTCTTCTTCACTGACACTGGACTGCTGCGGTTACTGTTGCTTGCATGTGGACTTTCATACTTGGGAAGGGATGAACCAGGGCCGCTGGGTTCTTCATGGAAAAAGCTTGGGTCAGTCTTACACTCTGCAATATTTTCGATAAACTGACAAAAGTAGGAAAATGGAGGAAAGGAGACTTGGTTTTCTATTTTGTATTTTGATCCAAGCATAGCCCACCTATCTTGGATATAGGATGGTAGCTTAGAAGCTATTGTGATTACCCCACGAGCAGTGTCCAGGTAGCTGAGGCCAGGCAGGTGCGGGTGTTTCTATTTCCATTTCTATTTTCTTTTGAGCAAAGTCAGCTTGTACCTTATTGGCCTCAGCTTCTGTATGTGCTCTTACAGTGAAGGAAATAAGTATTTGATCCCTTGCTGTTTTTGTAAGTTTGCCCACTGGCAAAGACATGAACAGTCTATAATTTTAAGGGTAGGTTAATATTAAAATTGAGAGATAGAATATCAAAAAAATAATCAAGAAAATCACATTGTGTAAATTAGATACAATTTTTTGCATGTTGCTGTGAGAAATAAGTATTTGATCCCTCTGGCAAACAACACTTAATACTTGGTGGCAAAACCCTTGTTGGCAAGCACAGTTGTCAGACTTTTATGTAGTTGATGATGAGGGTTGTGCACATGTCAGGAGGAATTTTGGTCAACTCCTCTTTGCACATCATATCTAAATCATTAAGATTTTGAGGCTGTCACTTTTCAACTCGGAGCTTCAACTCCCACCATAAGTTTTCTATGGGATTAAGGTCTGGAGACTGGCTAGGCCACTCCATGACCTTACTGTGCTTCTTTTTGAGCCACTCCTTTGTTGCCTAGACTGTATGTTTAGGGTCATTGTCTTGCTGGAAGACCCAGCAACAACCCATCTTCAATTCTCTTACTGAGGGAAGGAGGTTGTTGACCAAAATCTCACGATACATGACCCCATCCATCTTCCCTACAGTACGGTGCAGTCGTGATGTCCCCTTTGCAGAAAAGCACCCCCAAAGTATAATGCTTTTCCCACCATGCTTCACGGTTGGGACGATGTTCTTAGGGATGTACTCATCCTTCTTCTTCCTCCAAACACGGCGAGTTGAGTTAATGCCAAAGAGCTCAATTTTTGTCTCATCTGACCACAGCACCTTCTCGCAATAACTCACAGAATCATCCAGGTGTTCATTGGCAAACTTCAGACGGGCCTGCATATGTGCCTTCTTGAGCAGGGGGACCTTGCGTGCACTGCAGGATTTTAAACCTTTAAGGCGTAATGTGTTACCAATGGTTTTCTTGGTGAGTGTGGTCCCAGCTGCCTTGAGATCAGTAACAAGTTCCCCCCATGTAGTTTTAGGCTGATCTCTCAACTTCCTCATGATCAAGGATGCTCGACGAGGTGAGATTTTGCATGGTGCCCCAGATCGATGTCGATTGACAGTCATTTAGTATTTCTTCCATTTTCTTACTATTGCACCAACAGTTGTCTCCTTCTCACCAAGCGTCTTACTTATGGTTTTGTAGCCCATTCCAGCTCTTGTCCATGACATCATTAAAAAGCTCTTTGGTCTTGCCCATGTTGAAGAGGTTAGAGTCTGACTGATTAATTGAGTCTGTGTGGACAGGAGTCTTTTATACAGGTGACTATGTAAGACGGCTGTCTTTAATGCAGGTAACGAGTTGATTAGGAGCGTCTAACTGGTCTGTAGGAGCCAGAACTCATAATGATTTGTAGGGGATCAAATACTTATTTCCCACTGCAAAATGCAAAAAAAATTATCTAATTTATACAATGTGATTTTCTTGATTTTTTTTGGATATTCTATCTCTCAATGGTAAAATTAACCTACCCTTAAAATTATAGACTGTTCATGTCTTTCTCAGTGGGCAAACTTACAAAAACAGCAAGGGATCAAATACTTATTTCCTTCACTGTATAAGCTGTTCGCTGAGGGTTGAAGATTTTGAAGAGCGTGACCTAGATGATCGCTTTGACTGCCTGGCTGAGCCAGAAATGCAAGATGACATCTCAGCCATTAGTGCAATTCTTGGCTCTGTCTTGGCTTTAATATTGCGCACCATGCATTCTCTCTCAGAGTTAAGTTGCTGGAAAGCTTGCATCTCTTTACAGGAAATGGAATGGTTAAGTTTTAGTAAAACTGTGACATATTCATCTGCTGTTTCTACATACAGTTGATAATCTGAACACAGTTGTGCAAGGGCTCCCTCTGGTGGTAGTTTGAGAGAAGCAGGCTGAGACAGGCTGTCCATGTGACTCAGCAGTTTTTGCCATAAGTCTGCTATAACACAGGAAAGTTCATGTTTACTGGTTTCAAGGTTCTCTCTAACCTTCCATGTAGGCTTTGTGGGACATTTAGCCTTCTCACTAGACAGTGGATCAAGTTCTATGCATTTTTCCTCTAACAATGGGTCTGGCAGAGACCATGTAGCCATTCCCTCGGCCATATTAATTCACAGGGAGAAGGAAACTGCATAGTCTCTTAAATGCTGAGAGCAGATGCTCTACTGAAAGTTCTGTAGCTTTATAGAAGCTGTGGCTGGCTTTACAGATGAATCTGGGAAGTTCTTTTTACTATTCTGTCCCCATGGCTGTGCTGTAATATAGAGCACTGTTGAGACGCTGTCTCTTCACCTTACTTACATGGAAGCGAAGGTCACAGATAACTTTAACTCGGATACAAGCAGGCACATTAGGAAGAATTCAGAACAGGCTTTGTTTTCTTTAAGAATTCTTGTTATAATGCATACAAAAGCAGGTAAAAATAACTTTTTCCTGAGACAGGCTGAAAGCCCATGAGCTTCTGTGGCGCCCCTGAGGGTTCAGTCGCCACAGAGGTACTGCACTTCACCCAGAGGTGTGGTGTCTCCTTCTCTCAGGTAAGGAGGGAGTGCTGCCCGGAACCCCAACACCCACATCCAACACTACACTGCTCCAGGCCGGCTGGAAGGGCAAGACGCAATGTATGTTCCTGCTGAGCCCTGACCCTGGCTGGAGTGGGGGGATCCCAAAGGTAGGGGGAACCAGTAGTGGGTGTGGGTGGAGGAAGTAGTTAGGGGAAGAACTTTGGTAGGAGGTATAAATAGGGAAGCCATCTTAGGGTGGCAGTACAGTAGTGAGAAGAGTAGTGAGAGGAGAGCAGTTCAGAAGAACAGCTCAGGACAGTTCAGAAGAACAGTCCGGGAGCAGAGTCTCATTAGGAGCTCTGCTCCACAAGTAGGGCCTGGTCTGGAGGCCCCGGAGGGGAGCAGGGAGTAGGCTCCGTTCTAAGAAGGGATCCTAGGGGGTACGGTGAGTGCAGGACGGCACCCGTACGCCCCGAATCTGTCAGAAGACAGAGGAATCGTAAGCCGCATTCTAATCCCCGTGAGGGTCAAGCAGGTCTGTGAACTCCGACGGACAGGAGGGACTTCAGAGCACCCGAGCAGGATTGAGAGTGGGCAGCGCAGGGCAGGAGAGAGAAAGACGGTCTGGCTAGGAGCACGAGAAAGTGGAGTTCTGTCAGGTACTCCTAATCTGCCTGAGAAAGTGCTGAACCCCTGCCTGGTGAACGCAGCGCGACGCGGGAGGCTGTAAGCTGACAATGCACCCTGAGGAACTAAAGAACTGTGGGTAAAGACTCGGATGACTGCACCGCACCACCTCTGTCCATTATTTTGTCCGCGCCATCTTTCCCCCTGCACTAAAACGCCCAGCGCAACTTACATTACCTGCACTGCCCTGGAGTAAGCTCTACCTGTGGAGAGCCACACCATCCCTGCTGCCGTAACACCAGCTGCAGAGGACTGCTCCGCAGCGGCGGCACCCCTTTTGCCGCATACCACAGGTGGCGTCACGAGTAATCCCAAAAACCCCATATAAAAATATCCCCCTTTTGCACTGACCGCCCTGGGTCACGGACCGGGCCAGCCACCGTGATATCCCCCAACCGGCATCCAGAGGCCCGGCTGCCGAGTACCCCACGGCCCTGGGGGCGCGTCACTTCTAATGTGGTTAACATGAGGAATGAGGGGAAGACAGGAAGAAGGGAGGGACTTACTACATTACAGTCACATGAGAGCGAGACATGGAGAGAGGAGCGACAAACTTCAAGGAAAGTGAACATTACTGCTATACAAAGAACAGTGATTTATAACAACTGTAAGAAGTCCATTATTGTCCATGAAATTCCCAATCATGGGACATAACATTAACCTTGTCCTGATTACGTCATCACTCCAGGTGCATGAATACTCTCCAGCCCAGGATAGCTGTGAGAAGGGTTTCACTATTGACCACCATATATGAAGCATACTGGTTCTGATCCATAGCGTTCAATGGTGAAGGTTTTATTGGATAGGTCATCATGGTCTTTCCCCAGCCCATAGCACTTATACTACCTATGGAGGTGGTGTTTCTGTTGTGAGTTATCACTCTCCCGGATATAATAAGGGAGAGACAAACATCAATTACGTCAGCTTATCTGCCCTTCTATAGTACTATATCCTACTCGACGCAATACAACCAACTACGTGATCTTTATATCTCTGTGGCAATAAAAATAAATGATTAGCTGCAGTAAACAATTGCTTTAGAAGTTATCCTTGAACTGCCATTTGGCAAACATTACTTTTGCAATAAGTAAAAGATATACAGGTGATAATCACTTTGTTGATAAAGCACAGTAAAATTTGTTCAGGCTAGCACTTGCTCAGAAAAGGCACCTTCAATGTTGTTGAAGTTTGTTATGTAATCATTTTTATAAAGGGCAGCTCATATTATACACTAGGTTTTATATTTTTCAAGAGTCTAAGTCACTGGACCAAAGAGGGGTTATGTCTTTAACTTGTGTCTCACACATACATGAACTAGATTGCTGAAAGAACTAACCTCTTAAATATAACTCAGGTTGTAATGTTAGTAATCATTTCATTGACAAGACTTTTCAAGTCCATGCCTAGAGCAGAACATGAGGGTGGTACACAGCGATTTGAAAAAATGTGTAATTTAAACTATAATCTTTCTTGTTGTTCTGGCAGCGGCATCAATGAGATGTATTCTCCTTGGAAGAACAGGACGGGCAGCAATTATAAAAAAAACAAACAAAAAAACCCCCTGTCTATAAATAGGGCATCTGTTTTTGGAAACACGCCTGTTTATGCAATGGTTTTATTTGGGCTTATTGGAATGGGCGTATTGCAGATTGAGACGGAAGCCAGCGTGCCACAAAAGAACAAATATGGAAACAAGGAGCAAAGAAAAACGTGTGAAACAAGCCAGACTGTGTTAAACCTTTAGACTACTGGCCTTTTATTCTAATGACAGCTTGAAATACCCTTGTCAATCTTTCAAGCAGTTTCATCAGATAGTAAATTGGAATGACTTTCCAACAGGTCTTGAAGGTGTTCCCAGAGATGCTGAGCACTTGTTGGTTCCTTCACCTTCACATAGTCCAACTCATCTCAAACCAGTTCAACTGAAAAGTAGTTGGGTGATTGTGGAGGTCATCTAATCTGATGCAGCACGCCATTCCGCTCCTTATTGGTCATATAGCCTGGAGGTTTATTTTGGCTCATTGTCTTGTAGCAACATAAATGATGGTCGCATTAAGTACAAACCAGATGGTATATTACGTTGTTGCAGAACACTGAACTAGCCATGCTGGTTCAGTATGCCTTGAATTTTGAAAAAATCACTAACAGTGTCACAGCAAAGCACACCTGCAACATCACACCTTCCCCCATGCGTCACAGGAGGCCCCACATATGTAGAAACCATCCACCATTCTCACAAACATATGGTGATGAGATGAGAGTACAGCTTACCACTGATTTAAAGTGCAGTCCTTGTGTTTCTTGGCCCAACAAGTCTTTTCTTTTTACTTGCATTTCGCAGTAGTGGCTCTTTTGCAACAATTAGACCATAAAACCCAGCTTTTCGCAGTCTCCTTTGAACAGTTGATGTTCGGATGTGTCTGCTACTTATTTATTGATTTATTTAGGAAGCTGGCAATTTGAAGTTTCTGAGGCTGGTAATGCTGATGAAGTTATCCTAATCAGCAGAGTTAATTCTTGGTTTTCCTTTCCTGGGGTGGTCCTCAGGAGAACTAGTTTCATCATGGTCATTGATTTTTTTCCTGACTGCACTTGAGCATACTATCAAGGTTTAGCAGTTTTCCTGAATGACTGACCTTTATGTCTTAAATGGGTTTTCTAAGAATGTGATAAAATCCTATCATGTAATTCAAACAGTCTTCAAATAATTTGTCCTAGTCATGTCACGACAGTTTGCAGTCTGAAGAAACACAGATCAAGACCTGCGTCTCAACTGACCAAAGAGTTGTATCATAAGCACATATGCCTCCGTGAACTGCCGCAGCAAGGTTGTGACATCAGAAGAAATACATTTTTTTATCGGCTGACTAAGTGTGCATGGATGACTGCATAAAAAAATCTTTTATAGTCACTCACTTTCTCCAGCTTTAGTCTTCCAAGCGCAGTCAACCAAGAAGATTTTTTTCTTCTCATGTCACAGTTTTGATCTCAGCAGCTGACAGAGGTATGTGTGCTTAAAATTAAGCTTTTCTGTCAAAGGAGATGTAGGTTGTGATGTGTTGTACTAATGGACTGCTGTTTCTTTTTACTTGAATGTTTCTTGTCATATTTGTGCTAAGTCCACGGCCCCAGTATCAGTATTTAGTCAGTATTTTTTATCAGGAGTGGGAGCCAAAACCAGGAGTGGGTGATAAATGCAGAATTGGTGACTTGTTTCTATTATACCTTTTCTCTGATTGTTCCTCACCTGGTTTTGGCTCCCACTCCTGAGAAAAAATGCTGACCAAATACTGACCAAATACTGATAGTGGGGCCATAGGCCTTAGAACAATTATGGAATAGGGCTCAGCACCATATGGAACCATGCAATAACACTGCCTCAGCAGTGGTCGCAAACATGTTCTAAAGGCTGGTGATTCCACAATTGAACTGTTGACAAGACATACTTGTTTATTGACAGACATATCAGCTGACTACCTGATGAAGTTACGTAAGAGAATTCCAAGGGGGTATAAAGCTCTTATCAGAGTAAAGGCTCTTTAATACATCCAGATATTTCCGGTACTGGAAAAAACAGTACCGGAGATATCCGTGTCCAGGTGTACATGTGTCTGTGTGTATGATATGTGTGGCATAGATGTGGCAACTGCTTGCCGCATCAGTATCACACGTACCGGCGCCTGAGAATCAGCTATACAGTTAGCGCTGTTCCCAAGCACCGGGTGCTGAAAGCTGCCCTCATCACTGTCCCCTGCCAGTGCTGCAATCAGCGCCAGCAGGGGACAATGTTGAGAGTAGTATTCTGCTCCTGCTGTCTCCTAGTGTAAAAATAAGAATAAAATAAAAAAATCCTTATACTCACCTGTCCGAAGATTAAATAAGGGTCCCATACTGTAATTCATCTGACCACACATGCTGAGGAGCAGAAGAGAATGACTCACTCCAGCAAGCGGGCCCCTGACCTGCGCTGAGCTCAGTGAGAGGTGTCCTGTCACTCAGTGAGCTCAGCACAGTTCAGGAGTCCACTCGCTTCAGCGAGTCATTCTCCCTTGCTCCTCAGTGTGTGCGGTCGCCTCAAGCCACTGATCACACTGAGGTAGAAATGTCAGTCAGATGGATTACAGCGTGGGACAGTATTTCGGACAAGTGAGCATTATGGTTTTACAGGGGACAATGGCTTAAAGGTGAGTATAATGTTTTTTGTTTTATTCCTATTTTTACACTTGCTGGACACAGTGGGGTCAGAATACAACTGTCAACATTGTCCCCTGTTGGCTCTGATCTCAGCGCAAGCAGGGAACAATGATGAGCGATGCCTCCAGCAGCCGGCACTTGGGAACAGTGCGAACAGTACCGCTGTTTCCCAGGAGCCGGTACATGTCACACGGATATCATCCGTGTGTCATCAGTGTGCATGTGTGCGGGACGTTTTGCGGCCAGTGCTACGGGTAAAAAACGGCATGTCGGCGTGTTTTGCCCACGGACACACGGTCTGTGAAAGCACACTGACATGTGCACAGACCCATTCATTTGAAGGGGTCTTCGTGTGTCAGTGTCTCCAGTACATGTGGAAACAGACACCACATGTACTCTTGTACTCTAAATACGGACATGTGAAAAAGCCCTAAAAGGGAGTACTTTGAGGAATTAAAGGTTTAACACATATTCTGGTTTGTTTCATATGTGTTTCTTTACTCCTTATTTCCATATATGTTCCTTCATGGTTTTCCTGCCAGCAGTCTAAATCTAAATTGTGCACATGCCAATAAGAGCAAGAAAATTCATTGAACAGGTGTGTTCAAACTTTTTGACCGATACTGTGGGTCATTAAAACCCTCTGCTGATCCAGATGAAGGCAAAAAAAATTATCCTTTGTATGTCAAAAACCCAAATCACCATGAAGTAGAATAAAATTCTTTCTGACCCATGCAGGCAATTGGACCGCTCCCTTGATTAACATTCTAGCTTAAATGTAGTAACATTAAATACAGAATGTTTACATAAATGATGTCTAAAATCTTTCTTACTATGGTTGTCCCAAAACAAAAATGTAATCACCATAGCTGGGGCCACCACTTTTCACAAGACAAGGGCCCCGTGTCATGCATACAAGCATTATCACTCCATTTGATGTCTATGAGACTGACGGAATATCTGGTCAAACATGGAAGCATACTCAAGTGATAAAATAATACATTTTTATCCATCAGTCATATTTTTTTACCCCCTAATCCATCTCCTCAATAAAAAAAAATGAATAAAAAATAAAAATAAAAGCTGCACATTTTGCCAAGCTACATTTTAGCAAAAAAATGGCTAGATGGGACACAGTGAACAGTTTCACTATAATATGTGTTAGAAATTGGTGTAAATGATTATGTAAATCTATGCTGGTGATGGTGTAGATTTAAGTTTCTGCTCTGTTTTTATTTAGATTTAAAATGTATAATAATTTAACTTACTAACTTCAATTTTCATCTGTCATTTTGCTATTTAATCGGTTTATACAGGTTGCCCACAGGAATAAGACATTCTGTACAGTATCTACAACACTACTGAGTTTTATACCATCTGCAAATATATTCTGTTTATAAACATGTTGAACAGTTAGGCTATGTCCCCACAATCAGGAATAGTAGCGCATTGGACGCAGCGTATTTTCGCTGCGTCCAAAAACCTCCATTCTAATTACTGCATTTGTTTGTCAGTACATGCAGATCCACGAGTTCTTGAAATGCATTTTGTCATTGTTTTTCATGATATATTGTACTTCACAATAGTGGTACAATTTGTTTGATATGGTTTGCATTTATTTGTGAACAAAAATCAGAAATTTGGTGAAAATGTGGAAAATTTCAAACTTTTAATTTTTATGCCCTTAAACCAGAGAGTTATGTCACACAAAATAGTTAATAAATAACATTTCCCACATGTCTATTTTACATCAGCACAATTTTTGAAACATCATTTTTTTGTTAGTAAGTTAGAAAAATTAAAAGTTGACCAGCAATTCCTCATTGTTCTAACAAAATTTACAAAACCATTTTTTAGGGACCACATCACATTTGAAGTGACTTTGAGGGGCTTAAATTACATAAAATACCCAAAAGTGACACCATTCTAACAACTGCACCCCTCAAAGTACTCAAAATCACATTCAAGAAGTTTATTAACCCTTCAGGTGCTTCACAGGAATTTTTGGAATGTGGAAGGAAAAAAATTAACATTTTAACTTTTTTTCACAAAAATTTTAATTTAGATATAATTTTTTTATTTTCACAAGGGTAACAGGAGAAATTGCACAGCACATTTTGGGGTCCATTTTCTCCTGAGTACGCCGATACCCCATATTTGGGGGAAAACTACTATTTGGGTGTACGGCAGGGCTCAGAAGGGAAGGAGCGCCATTTGACTTTTGAAGCACAAAATTGACTGGAATCAAGAGCGGACGTCATGTCGTGTTTGGAAAGCCCCAGATGTGCCTATACAGTGGAAACCCCCCAACAATGACCACACTTTGGAAACTAAACCCCTCAAGGAATATATCTAGATGTGTGGTGAGCACCTTGAACCCCCAGGTGCTTCACAGAAGTTTATAATGTAAAGCAGTGAAAATAGAAAAAGTTTTCCATAAAAAAGCCCCCATTTTTATATTTTTACAAGGGTAACAGAAGAAAATGAAACCCAAAATTTGTTGTACAATTTCTCCTGAGTATACAGATACCCCCATATGTGGGGGTAAACTACTGTTTAGGCACACGGCAGAGCTCAGAAAGAAAAGAGTGACGTTTTGGAACACAGACTTTGATGGAATGGTCTATGGTGTCATATCGCATTTGGAGAGCCCCTGATGTGCCTAAACGGTGGAACCCCCCTACAAGTGACCCCATTTTGGATATTTGACCCCTAAAGTAATTTATCTAGACATGTGGCGGGCACCTTGAACCCACAGTTGCTTCATAGAATTTTACAACATTGATCTGTGAAAATGAAATACAATTATTTTTCCCACAAACATGTTGTTTTAGCTCTAGTGTTGAGTGAATTTGTTCGGCATTTCAAATTCGTGTTCGGGGCTCCGGCTTGTTCGCGCAAAAAAATTGGCTCCTCCCACAAACTTCCCTGATTTGCCACGCTGTCAAGCAGATATTATCTATATGTTTGACCAAATATAGCAGGATAAATTTCAAGTTGCTAATTTGGAACATCCGGGGGAAGATGGGGGCAATGACAGCTTGACACCTCTTCGTCTAATAGGGACAAAGGTACAGACTATATATACTGTGTGTGTATGTGTATATACTGTAAGAGGGTCACTGGTAATGAGTTGTAGGGGAGATATGTTTCACTGAGGTTATTAGCTTCAGTGATATAAACCTGGAAGTTTTCTTCCAGCATGTTATGTGCTGAGAGGGGTTAATCAGCCATTATAGGGCCAGGTCTATTATGAACGGCTGAAGAGGTGGGCGTAACAGCTGTTCATCATATCTCCACTCTAGGGAGAAGTCCAGGAGCTAAAAGTAAAGCTTTTGAGCTTAATGATTGTTCTGCGTACTCTGGAGGGAAGCTGACCTCCAGAGCTGGGCTCTTGGCAGTAGCGTAGCTACTGGGGGGACAGAGGGGACGGTTGTCCTGGGTCCCGCGCTCTGTGGGGCCCACCCGGAGCTACACTAGTGCAACTGTATGGGTGTGCACAGCATACTGATACAGTTACACTCTGGGCCAGAGCAGGGAGACTCGATGTCCCTGCACCGCCACCAGGCCACTATGGGACCCTTGAGCAGGAGGGCAGAGGGCCCCCAGTCCCAGCACTGAGACCCCTACCCGTCACCACGTGACAGTCCCTCTCCCATGAATCCCTCCTCTGCTGTTGACGTCACTGATGATGACACTGATATCCGGCACAATGAAGTCATCATTTGGAGCCCGCTGTCCTGAGGTGTGTGGGCGCTTGGAGCAGTGGGGAGCGAGGAGGAGAGGTGAATATTGCATTTATCTATTTTTTATGATGGTGCATTATACTATATAGTCTGCTTAGGGGGATGCATTATAATATATAGAGTCTGCCTAAGGGGGGTGCATTATACAGGGTGGGCCATTTATATGGATACACCTAAATAAAATGGGAATGGTTGGTGATATCAACTTCCTGTTTGTGGCACATTAGTATATGGGAGGGGAAAAACTTTTCCAGATAGGTGGTGACCATGGCAGCCATTTTTAAGTCAGCCATTTTGGATCCAACTTTATTTTTTTCAATGGGAAGAGGGTCATGTGACACATCAAACTTATTGAGAATTTCATAAGAAAAACAGTGCTTGGTTTTAACGTAACTTTATTCTTTCATGACTTATTTACAAGTTTCTCTTTGTTTACAGCCATTGACATGTCACAGAGGTTATCACGTGAGGAGCGGATAGAAATTGTGTTGATGTCTGGTGAACGCAGTACACAGGTCATTGCAGCAGATTTCAATGCAAGACACCCTACGAGACCACCCATCTCCCATGCTACAGTTAGCAAACAGCTTGCCAAATTTCGTGAAACAGGTTCAGTGTTAGATTTGCCAAAATGTGGACTCAAGAAAACTGTCACTAATGAAGAAACATCAGTGGCTGTCCTAGCTTCATTCAGCAAGAGCCCACAGCGTAGCACTCGCCGCATGACACTGGAGAGTGGCATCAGTCGAACATCCCTTCAGTGGATATTAGCTACTCACAAATGGCACCCTTACAAAATCCAGCTGCTGCAGCATCTCAACGAGGATGACCCAGATCGGTGCACTGACCTAGATCGGCGCACTGAATTTGCAGAATGGGCAAAACAAAAATTGGAACAGGACCCTCAGTTTACACAGAACATTATGTTCAGTGATGAGGCAAACTTTTTTGTGAATGGTGAAGTTAACAAACAAAACCACCGCTATTGGTCTGACAATAACCCACAGTGGATAGATCCCTCCAAGACTGTTGGAACAAAAAAATTGATGGTATGGTGTGGTATATGGGGTACAAAGATAGTGGGGCCATTCTTCATCAATGGAAACCTCAATGCCACTGGAAATCTGAAATTGCTACAAGATGATGTGTTGCCCTCTTTATACACTGAAGATGGCACGTTCCCTGAGTTTTTCCAACAAGATGGTGCACCACCACATTATGGGTATCAGGTCTGAGTATTCCTACATGAACAGTTTCCTGGAAAGTGGATTGGTTGTCGTGGGCCAGTTGAATGGCCACCAAGGTCTCCCGATCTGACCCCCTTAGACTTTTATCTTTGGGGTCATCTGAAGGCAATTGTCTATGCTGTGAAGATACGAGATGTGCAGCATCTGAAACAACGGATACTGGAAGCCTGTGCTAGCATTTCTTCTGCAGTGCTGCTATCAGTGTGTCAGGAGTGGGAGAAGAGGGTTGCATTGACAATCCAACACAATGGGCAGCACTTTGAACACATTTTATAAGTGATCATAAACTTGTAAATAACTCATGAAAGAATAAAGGTACGTTAAAACCAAGCACACCATTGTTTTTCTTATGAAATTCTCAATGAGTTTGATGTGTCACATGACCCTCTTCCCATTGAAAAAAATAAAGTTGGATCCAAAATGACTGACTTCAAAATGGCTACCATGGTCACCACCCATCTGGAAAAGTTTTCCCCCTCCCATATACTAATGTGACACAAACAGGAAGTTGATATCACCAACCATTCCCATTTTATTTAGGTGTATCCATATAAATGGCCCACCCTGTATCCATATAAATGGCCCACCCTATATAAAGGTGTATCCATATAAATGGCCCACCCTATAGAGGCCTCTATATATTATACTACATAGAGTCTGCCTATGGGCAGTGCATTATACTATATAGAGTCTGCCTATGGGGTGCATTATACTATATAGAGTTTGCCTATGTGGGTACATTATACTATATAGAGTCTGCCTATGAGAGTGCATTATACTATATAGAGGCTGCCTATGGGGAGTGCATTATACTATATAGAGGCCTATTAGGAGTGTATTATACTATATAGAGGTCTATTGGGAGTGCATTATACTATCGAGGCCTATGGTGAGTGCATTATACTATATGGAGACCTATGTGGAGTGCATTATACTATATAAAGGCCTATGAGGGGTGCATTATACTATATGGAGGCTATTTAGGGGGCCATCATAACGTGTTGGGATTACAGTGAGGGCCATCATACAGTGTGGGAGATAATGTGGGATCTTTGTATAGTGTGGGAGCCATCATACAGTGTTGGAGCCATCAGTTTGGGGGCTACTAAGGGGTAAGTATACTGTGTGTGGGGTACTATACAGTGAGGGGGCATTATACTATGTACAAGAGAGCATCATACTGTGTAGAGTAGAGCTGTACATGGGGGGAGACTCGGGACATTATTAAATGCTAAGTGGACACTTATTGTTATAGCGGAACTCAGGTTATTGTGACTGTCAAAGGAGCACCCAGAGGGCATTATTACTTTCTAGAGGGAAAAATGTGGGCACTGTTTTCTAGCGGACTTGCACAGGGCATTAATATATTCTAGAGGGTTGTTTTACCATCTTGAGGGCACACAGTGCCACACAGTAGGTGCAGTAATAGGGACACATATGGCAGCAGCGGCTCAGTATTAGGGTATCAGCAGGATGAAGAGTTTGTGCAGGTTAGTAATAGCTGGGGACAGTGCTGGGAATGTGAGAAGTCATATGTGTCTTTGTTGTATTCTATGCAAACGAGTCCTAGCTGGAGAAGTTGTCATATTGGTCTGGTCCAGATGGAAAAGATGGGAAAATGACTCAGTGAATCAGAAATAACATCAGCTGTAACTTACTATATATAACTGTACTGTAATCTCCTATCCTACAGGTGCATCTCACTAAATTAGAATATCATCAAAAAGTTAATTTATTTCAGTTCTTCAATACAAAAAGTTAAACTCATATATTATATAGAGTCATTACAAACAGAGTGATCTAGTTTGTTTATTTGTTATTATTTACTATTATAGCGCCATTTATTCCATGGCGCGTTACATGTGAAAGGGGTATACATACAAAAATAATTACAATAATCTTGAACAGAACGTGACGGCGACTGGTACAGGAGGAGCGAGGACCCTGCCCACGAGGGTTCACTGACTACATGGGATGGGTAAGGATACAGTAGGTGTCACGGGTGTGTCAGAGGTGACAGACAGTCACCCTGCACTGGGTTGCAGGAGATCTCTACATTTAGCATTGCTAGATAAGAGGCTGTCTTTAGGACCGAGCAGCTCCCTCTCTCTTGCTAATAAGCTCTCTGGCCTAGGTGTATATATACACACGTGGTCAAAATTGTTGGTACCCCTCATTTAATGAAAGAAAAACCCACAATAGTCACAGAAATAACTTGAATCTGACAAAAGTAATAATATATTAAAAATCTATGAAAATGAACAAATGAAAGTCAGTCATTGCTTTTCAACCCTGCTTCCACAAATTAAAAAAAAAAAATTAAACTCATGAAATAGGCCTGGACAGAAATGATGGTACCATTAACTTAATATTTTGTTGAACAACCTTTTGAGGCAATCACTGCAATCAAACGATTCCTGTAGCTGTCAATGAGACTTCTGCACCTCTCGACAGGTATTTTGGCCCACTCCTTGTTACGGGTCCGGGTGGTGGAACCTCTGTGCTTCGGTGCAAGGAGGGACCAGAGGGCCGTGACTAAGTGCCTACTCGGCCTGACCCAGGTCACACGGCTGCTTAGTCGACTCTGTGAACCAGGGAGAGACTGGGCAGGTGAACCAGGTGCCACTCTGGGACCGACCTTGTGTGAGAGCAGGCGACTCCCACAGGTCAGATGACAGGAGCTGACCAGTACAGCGGATGAGCACAGCAGGCAGGCTGGTGGGTGGTCCAGGTAGATAAGCAGGCAGGTACGGCTGATAGCCAGACATGCGCTCTGGGTTGGCAGGCTGGCGGGTGGTCCAGGTAGATAAGCAGGCAGGTACGGCTGATAGCCAGACAGGTGCTCCGGATAGGCAAGCAGGCGGGCACGACAGGTTACTTGGCAGGTGCTCCTTGTAGACAGGCTGGCGGGCACGGCAGGTAACTGGCAGGTGCTCCAGGTAGACAGGCTGGCGGACACGGCATGTATCTGGCAGACTGGCGGACAGAACTATTAGACAGAATGGCGGGCAGGACTGACAGGAAGCGAGACCTGAGGGCTGAAGCAAGTGTTAGCACACGGAACAACAACCTTGCACAGGCACCTCCATTTTGGAGGAGGTGCCTTAAATAGGAGAAGTCCATTAGCCGGCTACTCTTTAGGACGGCGCGCGCAGCCCCTTTAAGAGGGAGTGCGCGCCCTAAGCACAGTGCCCGGGAAGCTGCGCGCGGTGCGCACCACAGCAGCAGGGGAGCAGGGAGACACGGGACCAGGACCGCGGCGGTGAGGGGAATGGCGTCTCTGCCCAGCAGGAGACAGAGACGCCGATGCTACAGTACCTCCCCCTTTACTCCCCCTCTACTTTAGGCCCGCAAGAAATTTTTTAAGAAGATGAGGGGCATGAATGTTCTCCTTGGCTTCCCAAGACCTCTCCTCCAGGCCAAACCCTTTCCAATCCACAAGAAAGAAAGTCTTCTCTATTACCCTCTTTATGGCCAAAAAGTTTTCTACCTCAAAAACTTCCTCAGTGGAGACTGGAGCTGGAGTGGTACCTGGATCGTCAGAGAAGGAATTAAGGACAACAGGTTTGAGGAGGGATACATAAAAGGAGTTGGGAATCCGTAAGGTGACCGGGAGTTTCAGCTTGTAAGCCACGGGATTGATTTGGTTCAGAACTTCGAATGGACCGATGAACCGCGGACCCAACTTATAAGAATGTATCTTAAGACGGACATATTTGGAGGAAAGCCAGACCTTGTCTCCCGGATGGAATTGAGGTGGATCCAGACGTCTCTTATCAGCATGTTTCTTCATTCGCTCGGAGGACTGAAGAAGTGCAGATCTAGTGTCTTCCCAAATAGACGAAAATTTGCTGACAAGAGACTCTGCGGCAGGATTGTCCACTGAAGAGGAGACGAGAAATGGAATCCTGGGGTGGCGACCATAGACCACAAAGGATGGGGATTTAGTAGAAGACTCGCTCTCATGGTTGTTATAGGAGAATTCGGCCCAGGGCAGGAGCTCAACCCAATCGTTATTTTGAGCGTTGACAAAGTGCCGAAGAAAGCTGGTAAGGATCTGGTTGATACGTTCCACTTGACCATTGGACTGAGGATGATAAGCAGAAGAGAAATCCAAAGAGACATCCAGCAGCTTGCACGTAGCTTTCCAGAAGCGCGACGTGAACTGAACTCCGCGATCAGACACAATGTGAAGGGGTAGGCCGTGAAGACGGAAGATGTGATAGATGAAGTCCTTAGCCAGCACAGATGCAGATGGAAGACCAGGCAGAGAGATGAAGTGGGCCATTTTAGAAAAGTGGTCAGCGACCACCCAAATGACAGTACAACCGGCAGAAACAGGGAGATCCGTGATGAAGTCCATTGCAATGTGTTTCCACGGAGCGGAAGGCACGGGAAGAG
Source organism: Phyllobates terribilis (assembly GCF_046119375.1). Taxonomy (NCBI): domain Eukaryota; kingdom Metazoa; phylum Chordata; class Amphibia; order Anura; family Dendrobatidae; genus Phyllobates; species Phyllobates terribilis. Next base: position 21,073,442 of record NW_027362761.1, on the reverse strand, counting down.
GAAGAAGACGGCCAGATGGAAGGTGCCTGGGTAACTTGTTACGGGCACAAGAGGAACAAGCCGCGACAAAGTCTGCAACATCCTTGCGTAAGGAAAGCCACCAGTAATGTCGGGTGATGAGCAGAAAGGTCTTCCTCTGGCCAGCATATCCGGCTAGTTTGGATGAATGGCCCCAGAGTAGAACCTTCTTTCGATCCGGAACTGCTACAAAGGTCTTACTGGGTGGAAGATGAGACAGGTCAAACGGAGCAACAGTCATTACTTTGGAGGGGTCAATGATATGTAGAGGCCCCTCCTTTTGGTCGGAAGACAGGAATGAGCGGGATAGAGCGTCAGTTTTAATGTTCTTGTCCGCCGGGCAGCAATGCAGAGTGAAGCAGAATCGGGCAAAGAATAGAGACCACCTGGCCTAATGCGGATTTAATCTTTGGGCATTCTGCAAATAAGCAAGGTTTTTGTGGTCAGTGTAGATGACCACCAGGTGCAGAGCCCCCTCCAGCAAGTAGCGCCACTCCTCCAGTGCTAATTTAATGGCCAGCAGCTCACGATCTCCTATGGAGTAGTTGCGCTCGGACTAGGAGAAGAGCTTACAGAAGAAGCTGCAGGTCACCATTCTCCCGGATGAAGATTTCTGAGTCAGCACCGCTCCGGCTCCGGAGGAGGAAGCATCAACCTCCAGGAAGAACTGCTTGCTGCAATCTGGATGGTGCAGCACAGGAGCGGAGGAGAAGGCTTGTTTAAGGGAGACGAAGGCCTCCTCCGCTTCGGAAGTCCATTCCCTGGGATTTTCTCCTTTGCGGGTGAGCGCGGAGATGGGAGCAGTTCGGGAGGAGAAATGAAGAATGAAGAGGCGGTAATAGTTTGCGAAGCCCAGGAATAGCTGAATCGCCTTCAACCCCTCCAGACTGGGCCACTTTAAGACGGCAGACACCTTCTCTGGATCCATCTGCAGACCAGTCTCGGAGATAATATAGCCCAGGAACGGCAGAGAGGTCAACTCAAAGAGGCATTTCTCAAATTTTGCGTATAGGCGATTCTGCCGGAGCCTTAGCAGAACCTGACGAACATCCCTCCGGTGTGAGGGCAAATCCGGAGAGAAAACAAAGATATCGTCCAGGTACACCACCATGCAAGAATACAGGAGATCCCGGAAGATGTCGTTAACCATCTCCTGGAAGATGGCTGGGGCATTACAGAGACCAAAGGGCATCACGCGGTATTCGTAGTGACCGTCCCGGGTGTTAAATGCCGTCTTCCACTCGTCTCCCTGGCGGATCCGTACCAAATTGTACGCCCCACGAAGATCGAGCTTGGTGAAGATCTTCGCACCTTTACGGCGGTCAAACAGCTCCGAGATGAGCAGCAGGGGGTACTTATTCTTGATGGTAATATGGTTAAGGCCCCTGTAATCGATACAGGGACGTAAAGAGCCATCTTTCTTCTTGACGAAGAAGAATCCTGCTCCAGCCGGAGAGGTGGATTTCTGGATAAATCCCCTATCAAGATTCTCCTCTATGTACTCAGACATGGCACGGGTCTCAGCCAGTGACAAGGGGTAGAATCGCCCGCGAGGAGGTGAAGCACCAGGTATTAGGTCGATAGGGCAATCATACGGCCTATGAGGTGGTAGTGTCTCCGCTTCCTTTTTGTCAAAGACGTCCGCATAGGACTAGTAGGGTGCCGGCAGACCAGGTAGATTAGCCGGAGTAGACGGGGGTCGAGCAGGACGAACCGGAACCAGGCAGGACTCATGGCATTGCTAACCCCAACGGAGCACTTCACCAGATCTCCAATTCAGGACAGGCTCATGTCTTTGTAACCAGGGTAGACTAAGCAAGAGGGGGAGAGAGAGACCGGACAGCACATGAAAGGAGATCTTCTCCGAGTGCAGCATTCCCACCTGAAGGGTTACAGGCTCTGTGACAAGCAAGATGGTCTCCGGAAGAAGCCTCCCATCCATGGAGGCAACCGCCAACGGTTCAGCCAGACGTACGGTGGGAATCTGGTACCGCTCCACAACAGTTTGTTGAATGAGATTCCCAGCGGCTCCGGAATCCAGATGTGCAGTCTCGAAGAAGCGGGTCTCACCACTGGAAATAGAAGCAGAGAGAGTCAAGGACAGTGAGGATTTACTCTTGCCTAGGACGACCTCTCCGAGTGGTCCTAGACACTGGAGTTTCCCGGACACACCGGGCAGGGAACGGATAAGATTCTCTATACTGCCACAGTAGAAGCAACTCCCCTCGGCTCGGCGCGTCTCCAGGCGAGACTTCACCATCTTGGTTTGGTCAATTTGCATGGGCTCAGGCGAACATGCCCGGGGAATTGCTGGTTGCGAGGCTGGCCTTTGGAAAATTGGAGCGAGATGCGGAAATCTTCTCTCCCGGGTAGTCTCCTTAGCACGTTCCAAAAAATGGATGTCAATCCGGGTAGCTAATGACACCAGGTCATCCAGGGTGGAAGAGATGTCATGACCTGCTAGCTCATCCATGATTCGTCCGGAAAGACCCTCCCAAAAAGGTGGACACCGGGGCCTCGTTGTTCCAGGCAAGTTCAGATGCGAGGGTTTGGAAACGTATGGCATACTGGCCCACAGTGAGACTCCCTTGGCGGAGACGGAGAAGTGAGGATGCAGTAGAAGATTTTCATCCGGGCTCATCGAAGACCTTCCAGAAAGCATTGAGGAAAGCCAGAAGATCGGACACCAGGGGATCCCCTCTTTCCCACAGAGGGTTTAGCCATGCCAATGCCTCCCCGGTGAGGTGAGACATGATGAACGCCACCTTGGTCCGGTCGGAGGTGAACTGGTGTGGCAGGAGTTCAAAGTGCAGCGTGCACTGATTTATGAAGCCCTGACATAAGACGGGGTCACCATCAAAACGTGGAGGCGCAGAGAGCCGGGGTCCAAAGCAGGGTGCCACAGCACCACTGGGTTGAGGTGCTGCCAGAGCGGGTGCCACTCGGCAAGAGAGGGACACAGATGGGATAGACAGCGTGTCCAGGCGGGAGTTGACAGTGCGCAGATAGGACAGGATAGTTTCCTGTTGGGATCTCTGACGTGAGACCTCCTGGTACAGGTCAGAGAGCAAAGGAGCTTTGGAGACACCGGGTTCCATTGCCTGTGAAAAACTGTTACTGGTCCGGGTGGTGGAACCTCTGTGCTTCGGTGCAAGGAGGGACCAGAGGGGCGTGACTAAGTGCCTACTCGGCCTGACCCAGGTCACACAGTGGCTTAGTCGACTCTGTGAACCAGGGAGGGACCGGGCAGGTGAACCAGGTGCCATTCTGGGACCGACCTTGTGTGAGAGCAGGAGACTCCCACGGGTCAGATGACAGGAGCTGACCTGTACAGCGGATGAGCACGGCAGGCAGGCTGGTGGGTGGTCCAGGTAGATAAGCAGGCAGGTACGGCTGATAGCCAGACAGGCGCTCCGAGTAGGCAAGCAGGCGGGCATGACAGGATACTTGGCAGGTGCTCCGGGTAGACAGGCTGGCGGGCACGGCAGGTAACTGGCAGATGCTCCAGGTAGACAGGCAGGCGGACACGGCAGGTATCTGGCAGACTGGCGGGCAGAACTATTAGACAGACTGGCGGGCAGGACTGACAGGCAGCGGGACCTGAGGGCTGAAGCAAGTGTTAGCACACGGAACAACAACCTTGCACAGGCACCTCCATTTTGGAGGAGGTGCCTTAAATAGGAGAAGTTCTCCGTCCATTGGCCGGGGACTCTTTAGGACGGCGGACGAGGCCCCTTTAAGAGGGAGCGTTCGCCCTAAGCACAGTGCCCGGGAAGCTGCGCGCGGTGCACGCCACAGCAGCAGGGGAGCAGGAAGACGCCGGACCAGGCCAGCGGCAGTGAGGGGTGCGGCGTCTCTGCCCGGCAGGAGGCAGAGACGCCGATGCTACACTCCTCATGAGCAAACTTCTCCAGTTGTCTCGTGTTTGAAGGTTGCCTTTTCCAGACAGCATGTTTCAGCTCTATCCAAAGATGCTCAATAGGATTTAGGTCAGGGCTCATAGAAGGTCACTTCAGAATAGTCCAATGTTTTCCTCTTAGCCATTCTTGGATGTTTTTAGCTGTGTGTTTTGGGTCATTATCCTGTTGCAACACCCATGACCTGCGACTGAGACCAAGCTTTCTGACACTGAGCAGCACATTTCTCTCTAGAATCCCTTGATAGTCTTGAGATTTCATTGTACCCTGCACAGATTCAAGACACCCTTAGCCAGATGCAGCAAAGCAGCCCCAGAACATAAGAGCCTCCTTCCTGTTCCACGGTAGGGACAGTGTTCTTTTCTTGATATGCTTCATTTTTCCCTCTGTGAACACAGAGCTGATGTGCCTAGCCAAAAACTTCCATTTTTGTCTCATCTGTCCATAGGACATTCTCCCAGAAGCTTTAACATGTACCTTTGGTCACATTATTTTCAGGGGTACCATCATTTCTGTCCAGGCCTATTTCATGAGTTTAATTTTTTTTTTTTATTCTTTGGAAGCAGGGTTGAAAAGCAATGTCTGACTTTCATTCGTTCATTTTCATAGATTTTTCATTTATTATTACTTTTGTCAGATTCAAGTTATTTCTGTGACCATTGTGGATTTTTCTTTCATTAAACGAGGGGTACCAACAATTTTGACCACATGTGTACCTGGTGTGTCTGAGTGGGAGATGTCGGCTATATCCATTTCTACTTGTGAAGCTTAGCAGGAGCAGTAATTTGTCCTCTCTGGATTATGCAGCCATGTGCTTATTTGGAGTTCATCTAAAGCTAAGCCATTTCCCCTGTTGGGGTAGAGAGTTCCAGAGTAGGGGGGATGCATGGGAGAAATCGTATATGTGATTGTGGGAAGAGGAGATAATAGGGGAGTAGAGCAGGAGATCTTGTGAGGATCGGAGGTTGCATGCAGGTATGCATCGGGAGACTAGGTCACAGATGTATGGAGGAGACAGGTTGTGGATGGCTTTATATGCCATGGTTAGGGTTTTGAACTGGAGTCTCTGGGCAATGGGGAGCTGTAGCGCCGGCGTCCCTGCCCTCTGCTAGGCAGGGACGCTGTTCTCCTCACCTCCCTGCTCCGTGCCCGGCGTCCTCCTCCCGCTCTGCTGGCAGCGCGCGCTCCTTCCCGTCCACTGTGCTTAGGGCGCGTGCGCGCGCTCTCCCTCCCTCTTAAAGGGGCCGCGCGCGCCGTCCTAAGGAGTCCCCGGCCAATGGCCGGAGGACTTCACCATATATAAGGCACCTCCTCCAAAATGGAGGTGCCCGAGCAATGTTGCTGCACTGTTCACTACTCTGCTTCAGCCCTCAGGTCCCGTTGCCAGTTACCTGCCAGTTACCTGCCAGTTACCTGCCAGATTCCTGCCTGATTATCTGCTACCTGCCTGCTAGTCTGAGGTCCGACGGTCTGCCTTACTACTCCTGTCAGTCTGTCTAAGGACCAGCCTGCCCGCTCACCTGGGAGCGCACATCAGCCACCTGCCTGCTTGCCTGAGGTCCGACGGTCTGCCTTCCAACTCCTGTCAGTCTGTCTATGGACCAGCTTGCCCGCTCACCTGGGAGCACACACCTGCTACCTGCCTGCTAGTCTACCTGGAGGCTCCGCCGTCACGTGCTGTGACCACCTGCCTGTCCAGTGACTCCTGCTCGCTCACCTGGGAGCGCTCATCTGCTGCCTGTCTGCTAGCCTACCTGGAGGCTCTGCCGTCACGTGCTGTGACCACCCGCCTGTCCAGAGACTTCTGCCCGCTCACCTGGGAGCGCTCATCTGCCGCCTGTCTGTTGGTCTTCCTGGAGGCTCCGCTGTCACATGCTGTGACCACCCGTTCATCCAGAGACTCTCGCCTGCTCACCTGGGAGCTCACGTCTATCATCAGCCGCCACAGGTCGTACCAACCCTTTACCTAGAGACTGCCCCGGTCACTTGCCGTGACCATCTGCCCGTTCATCCAGAGACTGCCCCGGTCACTTGCCGTGACCATCTGCCCGTTCATTCAGAGACTGCCCCGGTCACTTGCCGTGACCATCAGCCCGTTCATCCAGAGACTGCCCCGGTCACTTGCCGTGACCATCAGCCCGTTCATCCAGAGACTGCCCCGGTCACTTGCCGTGACCTCCAGCCCGTTCACTCAGAGACTGTCCCGGTCACCTGCTGTGACCTCCTGCCCGTCTTCCCTGGTCGCCACCCGCTCCCTTACAAGGACTGCCCCCTTGTATAGTAGCTCAGAGGTTCCGCCTCCCAGACCCGTTACAGTTTGCTCGGGCCATGGAACCCGGTGGCACCCAAGCTCCCTCGCTCTCGGACCTCTGTCATGAACTGTCCCATCAGAGGTCCCAACAGGAGTCCATCCTGGGTCACCTGCGGAATGTCAATTCTCGCCTGGACACTCTGACTGCTCCACCAGCAACCACCACCAGTGCCATGACTCGCAACCCGGCAGCTCCGCTGCCCACCAATACCATAGTATCCTACCCCGGACCCCGGCTTTCTGCACCTCCTCGCTTTGGAGGCGACTCCGCCCAGGCTCGGGGCTTCATAAATCAGTGCACCCTGCACTTTGAACTCCTGTCCCACCAGTTTAACTCCGACCGGGCCAAAATTGCCTTCATCATGTCCCATCTCACCGGGGAGGCCCTGGCCTGGCTAAATCCTCTATGGGAGAGAGGAGACCCCCTGGTGTCCGACTTGCCTGCCTTTCTCATGGCTTTCCGGAAAGTCTTCGACGAACCCGGACGGAAGACCTCATCCGCATCATCTCTGCTACGCCTCCGTCAGGGAAGTCTCACCGTGGGCCAATATGCCATACGGTTCCGTACCCTTGCCTCGGAGCTGGCCTGGGATAACGACGCTCTGGTATCCGTCTTCTGGGAGGGTCTGTCCGGCCGTATTAAAGATGAACTTGCCGGTCGGGACATTCCTACCACTCTCGATGACCTAATAACTCTTGCCACCCGGATTGACCTACGGTTCCAGGAGCGTGCCAAAGAGGTCACCCGTGAGAGAAGGTTTCCACGTCTAGCTCCTACTTTACAGAGATCCGTCTCTCCCCAGGTACACTCTCCTGAGCCTATGCAGGTCGACCAGACCAAGATGGTCAAAACCCGTCAGGACTTACGCCGTGCCGAAGGGAGCTGCTTCTACTGTGGCAGTAAGGAGCACCAGATCCGTACCTGCCCGGAGAGGTCGGGAAACGCCTGTGTCTAGGTTCGCTCAGAGAGGTCAACCTAGACAAGAATAAATCCTCTCCATCTCTGCTACTGTCAGTCTCTATTATCTGCGGGGTGTAACGGGTCCGGGAGGCGGAACCTCTGAGCTACTATACAAGGGGGCGGCCCTTGTAAGGGAGCGGGTGGCAGTCTCTGGGTGAACGGACAGGGAGTTACGGCAAGTGATCAGGGCAGTCTCTGGGTAAGGGGTAGGTACGACCTGTGATGGCAGAGCCTCCGGGTAGGCTAGCAGGCAGATGGTAGATGTGTGCTCCCAGGTGAGCAAGCGAGAGTCTCTGGAATAGCAGGTGGTCACGGCACGTGACAGCGGAGCCTCCGGGCTGGCAGGCAGGTAGGTAACGGAGAAGCGCTCCCAGGTGAGCGGGCAAGAGTCTCTGGAATAGCTGGTGGTCACCGCACGTGACAACGGGACCTCCGGGCTGGCAAGCAGGCAGGTAACGGAGATGCGCTCCCAGGTGAGCGGGCAAGCTGGTCCATAGACAGACTGACCGGAGTTGTAAGGCAGACCGTCGGACCTCAGGCAAGCAGGCAGGTAGCTGATGTGCGCTCCCAGGTGAGCGGACAAGTTGGTCCTTAGACAGACTGACCGGAGTTGTAAGGCAGACCGTCGGACCTCAGGCAGGCAGGCAGGTAACAAGTATTCAGGCAGGAATCAGGCAGGTAACTAGCAGGAAACTGGCAGGAAACTGGCAGGTAACTGGCAGGTAACTGGCAACGGGACCTGAGGGCTGAAGCACAGGTGAGACACAGGTGCAAACAACATTGCTCGGGCACCTCCATTTTGGAGGAGGTGCCTTTTATATGATGAAGTCCTCCGGCCATTGGCCGGGGACTCTTTAGGGCGGCGCGCGCGGCCCCTTTAAGAGGAGGGGAGCGCGCGCGCGCGCGCCCTAAGCACAGGGGCCGGGAAGGAGCGCGCGCCGAGAGCAGAGCAGGAGGAGGACGCCGGGCAGGAGCGCGCGCTGACAGCAGAGCGGGGAGAGGACGCCGGGCACGGAGCAGAGCGGTGAGGGGAGCAGCGTCCCTGCCTAGCAGAGGGCAGGGACGCCAGCGCTACACGGGGAGAATCGTTATTTCGAACTAGCCCAACTTGACTCTGGAGCGGCCGGGAATCTTATCTCACAGTCCCTGGTAGAAAAATACCGCATTCCCACCAAACCTCTGGCTGTACCATTATCTGTTGCTGCTGTGGATGGGGGCCTCTTACCACGTCCCATCCAACTCATCACCGAATCCGTAACTCTGCAGGTGGGAATGCTGCATTCTGAGAGTATCTCCTTTCATGTTCTGCCTGGACTCTCTCACGCCCTCTTGCTAGGCCTACCTTAGCTCCAGAGACATGCACCCGTGCTTGACTGGCAGACCGGAGAAGTCCTTCGCTGGGGACAGGACTGCCATAAGACCTGTCTGGTTCCCGTCCGTCCTTCTCCTACCCCAGCTAATCTACCTGGACTTCCGATTCCTTATTGGTCTTATGCTGATGTCTTTAATAAAAAGGAAGCAGAGACACTACCTCCTCATAGACCATACGACTGCCCTATCGACCTGTTACCTGGTACTACTCCTCCCCGTGGGCGTATTTATCCTTTATCCGCTGCTGAGACCCGGTCGATGTCCGAATATATTGAGGAGAATCTGGCCAGGGGATTCATCCGGAAATCTACCTCCCCGGCGGGAGCAGGCTTCTTTTTCGTCAAAAAGAAGGACGGCTCTCTCCGTCCCTGTATAGACTATAGAGGCCTTAACCAGATCACGGTGAAGAATAAGTACCCCCTTCCGCTCATTCCGGAGTTATTTGATCGTCTGAGGGGGGCTAGAATCTTCACCAAACTGGACCTCCGTGGGGCGTACAACCTGGTTCGTATCCGTCAGGGGGATGAATGGAAGACGGCATTCAACACCCGGGACGGCCACTATGAATATCTGGTAATGCCCTTTGGTCTCTGTAACGCTCCTGCCGTCTTTCAAGAGTTGGTCAATGACATCTTCCGGGACCTTCTCTACTCCTGCGTAGTGGTGTACCTGGACGACATCTTGGTCTTCTCTCCGGATCTCCAGACTCACCGGAGGGACGTTCGTCAGGTCCTGCTCAGGCTCAGGCAGAATCACCTCTTCGCTAAATACGAGAAGTGCCTCTTTGAGCAGACCTCGCTTCCGTTTTTGGGCTACATTATTTCTCAGACCGGCCTACGAATGGATCCAGAGAAACTGTCTGCCATCGAGAAATGGCCTCGACCGGAGGGGTTGAAGGCCATTCAGCGATTCCTGGGCTTCGCCAACTACTACCGCCTCTTCATTCCACACTTCTCTTCCCAGACTGCCCCAATTTCCGCGCTCACCCGTAAGGGTACTAATCCCAAAGAGTGGCCGCCCGAAGCAGAGGAGGCCTTTCTTTCCCTAAAACAGGCCTTCTCTTCCGCCCCGGTGCTGCATCGCCCGGACGGCAACAAGCAGTTCTTCCTGGAAGTTGACGCCTCCTCCTCTGGAGCCGGAGCGGTACTTACTCAAAAATCATCTTCCGGGAGAATGGTAACTTGTGGCTTCTTCTCCAAACTCTTTTCCTCTTCTGAGCGCAACTATTCCATAGGAGACCGAGAGTTATTGGCCATCAAACTGGCATTGGAGGAGTGGCGTTACCTACTCGAGGGGGCTCTTCACCCGGTAATAATTTACACTGACCACAAGAACTTGGCTTACCTCCAGCATGCCCAGAGACTTATCCCGCGCCAAGCCCGGTGGTCCTTGTTTTTTGCTCGCTTTGATTTTGTTCTTCATTTTCGCCCGGCTGACAAAAACGTCAAAGCAGATGCCTTGTCCCGATCCTTTCTGGTGTCCGATCTCGAGGAGGAACCTAAACATATCATCGATCCCGCCAGAGTAATGCAGGTGGCTCCCGTGAGCCTAAATCGTCTCCCTCCCGGTAAGACGTTCGTATCAGTACCTGATCGGGAGAAGATCCTACACTGGGGTCACTCGTCTAAACTAGCTGGCCACGCCGGTCAGAAAAAGACCCTCCAGCTTATTGCCCGGCACTACTGGTGGCCTACCCTGCACAAGGACGTAATAGACTTTGTTTCTGCCTGTGTGTCCTGCGCCCGCAACAAAGTCCCGAGACACCTGCCAGCCGGACGCCTTCTTCCGCTTCCTGTGCCTGCTGCCCCCTGGCAGCATATTGCTATGGACTTCATAACTGGTCTCCCCGTCTCTGCCGGTTGTACGGTCATTTGGGTGGTCGCTGACCGCTTTTCCAAGATGGCTCACTTTATTCCCCTGCCTGGCCTTCCGTCTGCACCCGAGCTGGCTAAAGACTTTATCCGCCACATCTTCCGTTTTCATGGCCTGCCCCTCCACATCGTGTCGGATCATGGGGTACAGTTCACCTCACGTTTCTGGAGAGCCACTTGTAAACTGCTAGACGTCACCCTGGACTTCTCTTCCGCTTACCACCCACAGTCCAATGGTCAAGTGGAGCGGATCAATCAGAACCTGACCAGTTACCTCCGGCACTTCGTTAATGCCCATCATTCTGACTGGGTGGATCTCCTACCATGGGCCGAGTTCTCCTATAACAATCACGAGAGCGAATCCTCCTCCAAATCCCCGTTTTTTGTAGTCTTCGGTCAGCATCCTCGGATTCCTTTTCCTGTCTCCACCTCTGTGGATAATCCGGCTGCGGAATCTCTCGTTAGCAAATTTTCCTCCATTTGGGAGAGTACCCGATCCGCACTCCTCCAGTCGTCCGAACGGATGAAAAGACATGCTGACAAAAAACGCCTGGATCCTCCACAATTTCGTCCTGGAGATAAAGTCTGGCTCTCGTCTAAATATGTCCGACTCAAGATACCTTCTTACAAGTTAGGGCCTCGGTTCATCGGTCCTCTGGAGGTCATCAGTCAGATCAACCCGGTGGCCTATAAATTAAAACTCCCGGCCAACTTACGGATCCCTAACTCCTTCCATGTATCTCTCCTCAAACCTGTGGTACTTAACTCTTTTTCCAAGTCTACAGGTACGCCTCCTGCTCCGGTTTCTGCTGAGGACGAGTTTGAGGTAGAGAACATTCTTGCCACCAAAAGGGTAAGAGGAAAGACCTTTTTTCTAGTAGATTGGAGGGGGTTTGGTCCTGAGGAGAGAACGTGGGAGCCCCGGGAGAACATCCATGCCCCTCTTATCCTAGCTAAATTTCTGTCTGGCCTAAAAAAGGGGGGGCCTAAAGGGGGGGGTACTGTAGCGCCGGCGTCCCTGCCCTCTGCTAGGCAGGGACGCTGTTCTCCTCACCTCCCTGCTCCGTGCCCGGCGTCCTCCTCCCGCTCTGCTGGCAGCGCGCGCTCCTTCCTGTCCACTGTGCTTAGGGCACGCGCGCTCTCCCTCCCTCTTAAAGGGGCCGCGCGCGCCGTCCTAAGGAGTCCCCGGCCAATGGCCGGAGGACTTCACCATATATAAGGCACCTCCTCCAAAATGGAGGTGCCCGAGCAATGTTGTTGCACTGTTCACTACTCTGCTTCAGCCCTCAGGTCCCGTTGCCAGTTACCTGCCAGTTACCTGCCAGTTACCTGCCAGATTCCTGCCTGATTATCTGCTACCTGCCTGCTAGTCTGAGGTCCGATGGTCTGCCTTACTACTCCTGTCAGTCTGTCTAAGGACCAGCCTGCCCGCTCACCTGGGAGCGCACATCAGCCACCTGCCTGCTTGCCTGAGGTCCGACGGTCTGCCTTCCAACTCCTGTCAGTCTGTCTATGGACCAGCTTGCCCGCTCACCTGGGAGCACACACCTGCTACCTGCCTGCTAGTCTACCTGGAGGCTCCGCCGTCACGTGCTGTGACCACCTGCCTGTCCAGTGACTCCTGCTCGCTCACCTGGGAGCGCTCATCTGCTGCCTGTCTGCTAGCCTACCTGGAGGCTCTGCCGTCACGTGCTGTGACCACCCGCCTGTCCAGAGACTTCTGCCCGCTCACCTGGGAGCGCTCATCTGCCGCCTGTCTGTTGGTCTTCCTGGAGGCTCCGCCGTCACATGCTGTGACCACCCGTTCATCCAGAGACTCTCGCCTGCTCACCTGGGAGCTCACGTCTATCATCAGCCGCCACAGGTCGTACCAACCCTTTACCTAGAGACTGCCCCAGTCACTTGCCGTGACCATCTGCCCGTTCATCCAGAGACTGCCCCGGTCACTTGCCGTGACCATCTGCCCGTTCATTCAGAGACTGCCCCGGTCACTTGCCGTGACCATCAGCCCGTTCATCCAGAGACTGCCCCGGTCACTTGCCGTGACCATCAGCCCGTTCATCCAGAGACTGCCCCGGTCACTTGCCGTGACCTCCAGCCCGTTCACTCAGAGACTGTCCCGGTCACCTGCTGTGACCTCCTGCCCGTCTTCCCTGGTCGCCACCCGCTCCCTTACAAGGACTGCCCCCTTGTATAGTAGCTCAGAGGTTCCGCCTCCCAGACCCGTTACAGGAGCCAGTGAAGGGATTGACAGAGGAGAGGCTGGGGAATAGCAAGGGGACAGGTGGATTAGTCAGGCAGCAGAGTTTAGGATAGATTGGAGCGGTGCGAGAGTGTTGGAAGGGAGAGTAGGAGGTTGCAGTAGTCGAAGAGAGAGATGATGAGGGCATGCACTAATGTTTTTGCAGATTCGTGGTTGAGGAATGTGCGGATCCGGGAGATATTTTGGAGTTGCAGTCGGCAGGAAGTGGAAAGGACTTGGATATGTGGTTTGAAGGAGAGATCAGAGTCCAGGGTTACCCCAAGGCAGTGAGCTTGTGAGACTGGGTAGAGTGAGCAGCCATTGACGTTGATAGATAGGTCAGATGGGGGGGTTGAATGAGATGGTGGAAAGATGATGAATTCTCTTTTATCCATGTTAAGTTTTAGAAATCTAGTAGAAAAGAAGGATGAAATAGAGGACAGACATTGTGGGATTTTGGTTAGTAGGGAGGAGATATTGGGTCCAGAGAGGTAGATCTGTGTGTCATCAGCATAGAGGTGATACTGAAAGCCGTGAGACTCTATGAGCTGTCTTAGGCCAAAGGTGTAGATGGAGAAGAGCAGGGGTCCTAGAACTGAACCTTGGGGGACATCGACAGATAGGGGCAAGATGAGGAGGTGGTGTGTGAATTGGAGACACTGAATGTCCTATTTCTGTTAATGTTGATGATTATAGCTTACAGCCAATGAAAACACAAAAGTCATTATCTCAGTAAATTAGAATACTTTATAACACTAGCTCGAAAAAATGTTTTTAAAATCAGAAATGTTGGCCTACTGAAATGTATGTTCAGTAAATGCACTCAATTCTTTGTCGGGGCTCCTTTTGCATCAATTACTGCATCAATGCGGCATGGCATGGAGGCAATCAGCCTGTGGCACTGCTGAGGTGTTATGGAAGCCCAGGTTGCTTTGATAGCAGCCTTCACCTAGTCTGCATTGTTAAGTCTGGTGTCTCTCATCTTCCTCTTGACAATACCCTATAGATTCTCTAAGGTGTTAAGGTCAGGTGAGTTTGCTGGCCAATCAAGCCCAGTGATACTGCTGTTTTTAAATCAGGTATTGGTACTTTGGCGGTGTGGACAGCTGCCAAGTACTGCTGGAGAATGAAATTTCCATCTCCAAAAAGCTTGTCGGCAGAGGGAAGCATGAAGTGCTCTAAAATTTCCTGGTAGACGGCTGCAGTGACTTTGGTCTTGATAAAACATAGTGAACCTGCACCAGCAGATGACATGACTCCCCAAACTATCACTGATTGTGGAAACTTCACACTAGACCTCAAGCAGCTTGGATTGTGTGCCTCTCCACTCTTCCTCCAGACTCTGGGACCTTGATTTCCAAATGAAATGCAAAATTTACTTTAATCTGAAAGCAACACCTTGGACCACTGAGCAACAGTCCAGGTTTTTTTTTCCTTGACCCAGGTAAGACGCTTCTGGCATTGTCTATTGGTCATGAGTGGCTTGACACAAGGAATGCGACACTTGTAGCCCATGTCCTGCATACATCTGTGTGTGGTGGCTCTTGAAGCAATGACTCCAGCAGCAGTCCACACCTTGTGAATCTCCCCCAAATTTTTGAATTGCCTTTTCTTAACAATCCTTTCAAGGCTGCAGTTATCCCGGTTGCTTGTGCACCTTTTCCTACCACATTTTTTCCATCCACTCAACTTTCCATTAATATGCTTGGATACAGCACTCTGTGAACAGCCAGCATCTTTAGCAATGACCTTTTGTGGCTTACCCTCCTTGTGGAGTGTGTCAATAACTGCCTTCTGGACATCTGTCAAGTCAGCAGTCTTCCCCATAATTGTGGAGCCTACTGAAATAGACTAAGGGACCTTTTTAAATGCTTAGGAAGCCTTTGTAGGTTTTTTTTGTTAATTATTCTAATCTACTGAGATAATGACTTTTGTGTTTTCATTGGCTGTAATCCATAATCATCAACATTAACAGAAATAAACACTTGAAATAGATCACTCTGTTTGTAATGTCTCTATATAATATATGAGTTTCACTTTTTGTATTGAAGAACTGAAATAAATTAACTTTTTGATGATATTCTAATTTAGTGAGATGCACCTGTATGTCACACAAAATAGTTAATAAATAACATTTCCCACATGTCTACTTTACATCAGCACAATTTTAGAACCATTTTTTTGTTGTTATTAGGAAGCTATAAGGGTTAAAAGTTGACCAGGAATTTCTCATTTTTGCAACAAGATTTACAAAACAATTTTTTTTATGGCTTACACCACATTTGAAGTCACTTTGAGGGGTCTATAGGACAGAAAATACCAAAAAGTGACACCATTCTAAAAATTTCACCCCTCAAGGTGCTCAAAACCATATTCAAGAAGTTTATTAACCCTTCACGTGCTTCACAGCAATTAATCGAATGTGAAAGGACAAAAATGAACATTTACCTTTTTTTCACTAAAATTTTACTTTAGACCCCAGTTTATTATTTTCACAAATGTAACAGGAGAAATTGGACCCCAAAAGTTGTTAGGCAATTTCTGCTGAGCATGATGATACCCCATATGTGTGGGAAAGCCATTGTTTGGGAGCACGGCAGGGCTCGGAAGGGTAGGAGCACCGTTTGACGTTTTCAACTACTAAAAACACGCTGGAATTGAGAGTGGACGGCATGTCACGTTTGGAGAGTCCCTGATGTGCCTCAACAGTGGAAACCCTCCACAAGTGACCCATTTTGAAAACTAGACCCCATAAGGAACTTATTTAGATGTGTGGTGAGCACTTTGAACCCCCAAGTGTTTCGCAAAAGTTTATAACATAGAGCCGTGAAAAAAAAATCACTTTTTTTCCACAAAAACGATCTTTTAGCCATAATTTTTTTATTTTCACGAGGGTAACATAATAAATTGGAACCCAAAAGTTGTTGTACAATTTCTCCTGAGTACGCTGATACCCCATATGTGGGAGAAAACTGTTGTTTGGGCGCACGTCAGGGCTCGGAAGAAAATGAGTGACGTTTTGGAATGCAGACTTTGATGGAATGGTCTGTGGGAGTCATGTCACGTTTGCAGAGCCCCTGATGTACCTAAAGAGTGAAAATTCCCAACAAGTGTCCCCTTTTTGGAACTGATTCCTGATATGTGAATTTTATAATGTAGTGTCATACGTTAGTTGTGTAGAGTTCGTCAGGTTGTCATACGTCAGTTGTGTAAGTCAGAACTGAATTTAGTAGTCCATGGATGTGTGGTACAGTCAGAAGCATTCTTTCATGCACAGGCCAGGTTTTTGTCAGGGCAGATGTCACATTGATAAATGGTGTCCTTGAGTATTCCCCTTTCGTAACACACTCAGCACCTCTTTTGTGACTTACCTTTTTTTCTGCTTTGAGAGATCTCCCTCGGGAAATGCTGGCCTGGTACAATTCAATGTCCTTCAGTTCCGGAAGTACTGGGGCCCACTCCTCCACCACTGCCAAATATCAGGACCTTGATCACTACCTCCTGAAACTGAAGGTATGATGTAGAAGTCTGGCCTGCACATCGTGATAGCAGGAAAGCGTTGTGCATTGCCATCTGTACAATGTGCACGGCCAGCTTCTTGTACCACACCATTTCGCAAAGCTCTGTATGGCTGGAGAACTTGATCAGAGAGATCAACTCCCCCCATGTACTTGTTGTACCACACTACACAGTCTGGTTTGACAACCTGTGTAGATGAACCTCTTTCAGTGCTGGGGGTGCTGCCATCACCATGTATGATGGTCAAAAGAAGGTCATCTGCTCTGACCTCTTCTGAGAATCTGCCCAATTAGCATCTTCAGGAGGCCACTCTGATTTTTGCAGACAGTACCACAGGCTGCGGTACCTTGCGCAGAGACTTGAAGAGTGGTATGCTGGTATAAAAGTTATCCACGTAGAGGTGATAACCTTGATCCAGCAGTAGGTGCACCAAATCCCACTCCCAGGAAAGGGGGGCATTCAGGGGGTTCAATCCGGGAGTCCTTCCCTTTGTAAATCCTAAACTTGTGGGTGTACCCTGAGGTACTCTCACAAAGTTTGTACAGCTTAATTCCATACCTGGCCCTCTTACTGGGCAGGTACTGCCAGAATCCAAGCCTCCACTTAAAATGAATTAGGGACTAATCCATGCAGATGTCCCTTTGGGGCACGTACACTTCAGCAAACTTGTTGAAGTGCTCGATGACCGGCCGAACTTTGAAAAGACGATCAAAGTTGGGGTCAACTTGTGCAGGACACTGTGCATTATCATTGTAATGCGAGAACTTGTGAATGGCCTCAAAACGTGTCCGGGTCATGACCATTCGGAACACTGGAGTGTTACACAAAACCTCAACATTCCAGTATTGCTGAGTTTCTGGCTTCTTCAGGATCCTCATGTGAAGGACCAGGCCCCAAAACGTCATAATTTCTACTGCGTCTAAAGGAGTCCAGTTAGAAAATGATGAAGAGTGGTTTTCTGCCAAAAATTGTTGAGCATACAAATTAGTTTGGCCCACCATGAGGTTTCCAAAATCCTCAGAGAAAAAGACTTTGAAAAGGCCTATTTCTGTGAGGCTGGTGGTGTCAAACTTGATTCCTGATTCCGCTACAAAATCAGAAATCAGTGGCTCATAATTTTCGGGGGGCGAGGTCCATACAGAGCCAGTAATGGGGGGGGGGGGGGGGCGCTAGTTCATCTTCTGTCCTGAGGCATCTTCGTGGCGGTCAAGCATCACTTGAGGAGGAAGAGGAGGAGGAGGACAACGACGACGAGTCAGAAAAATAAAGATAGGTAGGATCCTCTTCCTCACTGTCAATGTCAGAGGCAAGGAAAGAGTATGCCTCCTCCACTGAATAGCGGGTTTGGGACAAGTGGGACATTTTTTTTTTATGCATATGGTTTGTGTGTGTCAGTACTTTATTCAGTTGTGTGTGTGTGTGTGTGTGTGTCAGTGTGCTTGGTGTAAACTTTTTTTTCCTGAAAGAAAAAGATTAAAATAAAGGAGCACGAGTGCGGATCAGTGAACTGCGTCACTGATCAACGTTTGGCAGCTGCTAGATGTGCGCACGGAGGTGGTGCAAAGGGGGGGGGGCGAGTGTAAAACAGCGAGCATGAGTGCGGATCAGTGATCTGCGGTCACTGATTAGTGCTCAGCCACTGCAGAAAGCACAAAAAAAAAAAAACAACTGCCAAAAATCGAGCAATCAAGTACTGATCAGCACTGGGTGGCAGAAAGGGGTGGGAGGGAAGGGGGAAGAGGGGAGTTGGGGTGGATGAAGAGGGTTCAAAAAAATCTACTTACAGTTGTCTTCTGTCACAGGCTTCTGTGGCACTGCAAGGCCCAGCAAGGTGCACAATCGGAAAGTGTGACCACCTTGTACAAAAAAAAAAGTCAGTGAAAAAAAAAAGTGTAAAACAGCGAGCACTAGTGCTGATCAGTGATTTGCGTCACCGATCAATGCTCGGCGGCTGCTGGATGTACGTACGGAGGTGGTGCAAAGTGGGGGGAGAAAAAATGGACAGGGACAAAAAAAAAGTCCTGGAAAACAGCGAGCTCAGACGTTGATCAGTGATTTGCGTCACTTACTGCCTGAAACACTGCGAAATGATGCGATTGGCTTTTCAGAATTGAGGTAAGATGGCGCTGGAATTTTAATGCGATCACCGTGACTCCGGTTGTGGTGCCACATTAAACATGACTCGTAATAAGAAAGTACCTAGTCATTAAGGCCCAGGACGCAGAGACGTATTATTACGCCTCACGTCAAAAAGGGGTTAAGAAAGGCGCTATATAGAACAAGAAATTACACTATATACTAAGGGACAGTGCTATACATAATAACACTACATTCCTGAATCCATCTGAAGTGTCAGTGTGCTGCCTGATTTTTTTTCTTGTCCTCATGAATGGACATGCTCAGAGTCTGGTAGATCTCATTCTCGGATCTGTGATTTTTATGGATATGTGAATGGATCTATAAAATTTTATGAGTCTGTGTGCCGTCCGATAAAAAAGTTTGGCAGCACATGGATATATCACACGAATATGGACTAAGGGGGGATATTTTACAAATAACAGAATTACCCAAAGTCAAATAGTTCAGAAACAGAATAAATATTTACATCCAGTAACTTACCTGAGACATCTCTTCTGATTAAAGTTGTTTTTTGTTGTTTCTCCTCCATCTGGTCCTTCATGTCAACATCACCCAGTCACGAATCGTCCTGTCACACTGATCACCGCAGCCCTTCAAATAACAAGTTCACATATATTGTATACACATAATTGTCTCCTGAATACAAAAATCTCCCACATTGTGCCCCTGAATACAAATATGTACCACACCAGGGGAGGATCTACCGCCGGTGCAACTGGTGCAACTGCCGGTCGGGTAATATTGAGGGCAATCTGGCCTGCTTCTTGGAGCCCCAGGCTCCGAGGGCCCATGGCCAGATTGCCCTCTCTTGTGCGGCAGGCAGGGAGCAGTCCGTCCAGCTCCTCTGCCATCAGGAGAAAAATGGCAGCAGAGCGGAGAGATCCGTTCTCATCTCTGCTTCCTGCCCGGCACTTCTCCCTGATGTCATCATGCAGCACGGGCCTGTGTCAGAGCGAAAGTTGCTGGCACCCGAGGAGGATGCCACGGGGGAGCGTGCTGAGAGGTAAGTTGTGTTTTTATTTTTATTTTTTATTTTTTTTATACTGAAACGGCTGGGGAGGGGAACAGAAGAATGAGGAGAGGTGGGGGAGAGCAATGGTGGAGCTGGTGGCAATGGGGAGAGCAGTGATGGGGCTGGTGGCGATGGGGAGAGCAATGATTGAGCTGGTGGCGATGGGGAGAGCAATGATTGGGGTGCTGGGAAAGAGCAATGATGGGGGTGCTGGGAGACAGCAATGATATGGGTGCTGAGAGAGAGCAATGACGGGGGTGCTGGAACAGAGCAATGACGGGGGTGCTGGTAGAGAGCAATGATGGGAGTTTCACTTAGTACTGTAAAGTCTTGTATATTTTCCGTGTGCACATAGCCTTACAGTTCATTGGGGAGAGTCACAGAGCCTGAATAATTTTTATAATTGGGCTGCGGAGATTATGGTTAATGGGGGGCACAGTGCTGCTTATCACTTTGCATTTTGATTACTAAGTGGCTAATAGTATATTAATGGGGGGGTACATATCTGTATTCAGGGGCGCAGTGCGGGGGAGACACATGTATATATACAATAAATGTGACCTTGTTATTTACTAGGCTGGAGATCATCGTGACAAGACGAGTCGTGGCTGGGAGAAGTCGACATGAAGGTCTGACCAGATGGAGAAGAAGCAGCAGAAACCGACTCTGATCAGATGAGATGTCAGCGGTAAGTGCCTTGATGTAAATATTATTCTGTATCTACAATGTGTGACTTGGAGTGATAATGTTATCTGTAAAATCCCTTAGGCTGCATTCTCATATTTGTGTGAAATGTCCGTGTGCTGCCAGATTTTTTTATCGGATGGCCCACGGACTTGTAAAGTTTTATAGATCCATTCACACATCCATCAAAACCACAGATCTGAGAATGAGATCTGTGAGGGTCAGAGAATGTCCTGTTCTGATCCGATTTTGAGTATCAGAATAGGACATGCTCAATGCGTCTGTAAAATAGGGAAGCTCACCGACACTGCATACAGATGCAGGAATGTAGCCTTATTATGTATAGCACAGTTCCTTAGTATATAGTGTACTCACTTATTATGTATAGCACATTCCCTTAGTATATACCGTGGGGAAAAAAGTATTTAGTCAGCCACCAATTGTGCAAGTTCTCCCACTTAAAAAGAAGAGAGAGACCTGTAATTGACATCATAGGTAGACCTCAACTATGAGAGACAAAATGAGAAAACAAATCCTGAAAATCACATTGTCTGATTTGGAAATTTTTTTTCAAATTTTGGTGGAAAATAAGTATTTGGTCAATTACAAACAAGCAAGATTTCTGGCTCTCACAGACCTGTAACTTCTTCTTGAAGAGGCTCCTCTGTCCTCCACTCATTACCTGTAGTACTGGCACCTGCTTGAACTTGTTATCAGTATAAAAGACACCTGTCCGCAACCTCAAACAGTCACACTCCAAACTCCACTATGTTGAAGACCAAAGAGCTGTCGAAGGACACCAGAAACAAAATTGCAGCCCTGCACCAGACTGGGAAGACTGAAACTGCAATAGGCAAGCAGCTTGGTGTGAAGAAATCAACTGTGGGATCAATAATTAGAAAATGGAAGACATTCAAGACCACTGATAACCTCCCTCGATCTGGGGCTCCACACAAGATCTCACCCCGTGGGGTCAAAATGATCTCAAGAACGGTGAGCAAAAATCTCAGAACCACACGGGGGGACCTAGTGAATGACCTGCAGAGAGCTGGGACCAACATTACACAGGCTACCATCAGTAACACACTACACCGCCAGGGTCTCAGATCCTGCAGTGCCAGACGTGTCCCCCTGCTTAAGCGATTACATGTCTGGGCCCGTCTGAAGTTTGCTAGAGAGCATTTGGATGATCCAGAAGAGTATTGGGAGAATGTCATATGGTCAGATAAAACCAAAGCAGAACTGTTTGGTAGAAAAACAACTTGGCCTGTTTGGAGGCGAAAGAATGCTGAGTTGCATCCAAAGAACACCATACCTACTGTGAAGCTTGGGGGTGGCAACATCATGCTTTCTGGCTGTTTCTCTGCCAAGGACGACGGATCCGTGTACATGAAAGAATGAATGGGGCCATGTATTGTGAGATTTTGAGTGCAAACCTCCTTCCATCAGCAAGGGCATTAAAGATGAAACGTGGCTGGGTCTTTCAGCATGACAATGATCCCAAGCACACTGCCAGGGCAACGAAGGAGTGGCTTCGTAAGAAGCATTTCAAGGTCCTGGAGTGGCCTAGCCAGTCTACGGATCTAAGCCATATAGAACACCTTTGGAGGGAGTTGAAAGTCCGTGTTGCCCAGCGCCAGCCCCAAAACATCACTGCTCTAGAGGAGATTTGCATGGAGGAATGGGCCAACATACCAGCAACAGTGTGTGCCAACCTTGTGAAGACTTACAGAAAACGCTTGACCTCTGTCATTGTCAACAAAAGATATATAACAAAGTATTGAGATTAACTTTTGTAATTGACCAAATACTTATTTTCCACAAAAATTTGAAAAAAATGTCTTTCCAAATCAGACAATGTGATTTTCAGGATTTGTTTTCTCATTTTGTCTCTCATAGTTGAGGCCTACCTATGATGTCAATTACAGGCCTCTCTCATCTTTTTAAGTGGGATAACTTGCACAATTGGTGGCTGACTAAATACTTTTTTTCCCCACTGTAGTGTACTCACTTATTATGTATAGCACCATCCTTAGTTATATAGTCTCATCTTTAATTATGTATAACACCCTCCTTTACTACGTACCATCCTCTCTAGCTATATATGGTGTCGTCTCTTATTAAATAGCTTCCTCTGCTGTTATGTACAGTGCTGTCCCTTACATAGCATATTCTTGTTATTTTTGTCAGAAACAGCGCACACTTTTATTACTTACTCGTCTCTTGTTAGATATAAAATGACTGCTAATGGAGAAGCTGGTGACCAGAAGACCAGTCCATCAGCTCCTCCATTAGAAAAGAAGCTTTCCCCTGCTTCATCAGCCGTCATTGCATTATATATCTAACAAGAGAGGATGGTATGTAATAAAGACAGGGTGCTATAGATAGTCCGATATGTAAGGGACGGTGCTGTACATAACAAGAGAGGGCACTGTGTAATAAGGGACGGCAATATACATAATAAAGGAGGCTATGTAAGAGGTATATATGTGTGTGTGGCTATATATACATCTGTAGCTTTGTCGCCATAAAAGGTGGGGGGCCCAGATACATTTCTTGCACAGGGGTCCCCAAGCAGTCAGTGTCCGCCCCTGTACCACACCATTAACATGCAACAACATTAACATTAACATGCAACAAGCCACACACCATTCAAAATATAAATTGATAAGCCGGCACTGTGTTCCCCATTAACTATAATATTTGCCACCCAATAAATATATATTAGTCAGTCTCTGTGACTCTCCTCCAATTCATTTTACAGCTATGTTCACAATTTTGTTGCGTTTTTTCGTAATGAATTTGTTGCAGAAAATATGCAGTGTTTTACAGTACAAACAAAGTGAATGAGATTTCTGAAGTTTCATGCACACATTGCTTATTTTTTCCTTGCAGATTCAAATCTGCATAACGTAATTTCTTACAAAATGAGCAACAAAAACGCCTGTAAAACAACACAGCAAAAATGCATGTATATTATGCAGCGTTTTTCCTGCTAACATATAAAAATTTGCAGTAGAATTTTCTGCTGCAAATCCTGGACATGTGCACATAGCCGTTGTTCCTGTCCTTGGCTTATGTCCACACCCCCTCCAATTCATTATAAGTCCCTGAAAGACTCATAGTGAATTAGAAGGTAGGAGAATACATTATGTCATATAATGAATTTGGGTACAGGATGCTATCAGGTACTTAGAAAAATTTGGACATGGCACCAACCAGCATATTGATCAGATGCATGGGCCGTTGTAGCATTCTAGATCCTAGAAAGACACGCATGTGTGCCCTCATATAGTAAAGCACCCCTCCCCCCATCCTGGGCTCCTTCTTGATATAATGTCCCCCATCCATGGCTCCTTCTTGGTAAAATGTCCCCTCATCCATGGCTCCTTCTTGGTAAAATAGCCCCCATCCTGGGCTCCTTCTTGGTAAAATGTCCCCCATCCTGGGTTCATTCATGTTAAAATGTCCCCCACCATGAGCACCTTCATTGTATAATGTCTCCCATCGTGTGCCCCTTCATGGTATCAAAACTCCTATCATGGGTCCCATCAGGGTATAATGTGCACTGCTCAAAAAAATAAAGGGAACACTCAAATAACACTTCCTAGATCAGAATGAATGAAATATTCTCATTGAATACTTTGTTCTGTACAAAGTTGAATGTTCTGACAATAAAATCACACAAAAATCATCAATGGAAATCAAATTTATTAACCAATAGAGGCCTGGACTTGGAGTCACCCCCAAAATTAAAGTGGAAAAACACACTACAGGCTGATCCAACTTTGATGGAATGTCCTTAAAACAAATCAAAATGAGGCTCAGTATTGTGTGTGGCCTCCACGTACCTGTATGACCTCCCTACAACACCTGGGCATGCTCCTGATGAGGTTGCGGATGGTCTCCTGTGGGATCTCCTCCCAGACCTGGACTAAATCATCCGCTAACTCCTGGACAGTCTGTGGTACAACGTGACGTTGGTGGATGGAGCGAGACATGATGTCCCTGATGTGCTCAATCGGATTCAGGTCTGGGGAACGGGCGGGCCAGTCCACAGCTTCAATGCCTTCATCTTGCAGGAACTGCTGACACACTCCAGCCACATGAGGTCTGGCATTGTCCTGCAGTAGGAGGAACCCAGGGCCAACCGCACCAGCATATGGTTTCACAAGGGGTCTGAGGATCTCATCTCGATACCTAATGGCAGTCAGGCTACCTCTGGCGAGCACATGGAGTGCTGTGCGGCCCTCCAAAGAAATGCCACCCCACACCATTACTGACCCACTGCCAAACCGGTCATGCTGAAGGATGTTGCAGGCAGCAGATCGCTCTCCATGGCGTCTCCAGACTCTGTCACGTCTGTCACATGTGTTCAGTGTGAACCTGCTTTCATCTGTGAAGAGCACAGGGCGCCAGTGGTGACTTTGCCAATTTTGATGTTCTGTGGCAAATGCCAAGCGTTCTGCACGGAGTTGGGCTGTGAGCACAACCCCCATCTGTGGACGTCGGGCCCTCATACCACCCTCATGGAGTCGGTTTCTAACCGTTTGAGCAGACACATGCACATTTGTGGCCTGCTGGAGGTCATTTTGCAGGGTTCTGGCAGTGCTCCTCCTGTTCCTCCTTGCACAACGGCGGAGGTAGCGGTCCTGCTGCTGGGTTGTTGCCCTCCTACGGCACCCTCCACGTCTCCTGATGTACTGGCCTGTCTCCTGGTAGCGCCTCCAGCCTCTGGACACTACACGGACAGACACAACAAACCTTCTTGCCACAGCTCGCATTGATGTGCCATCCCGGATGAGCTGCACTACCTGAGCAACTTCTGTGGGTTGTAGAGTCTGTCTCATGCTACCATGAGTGTGAAAGCACAACCAACATTCAAAAGTGACCAAAATATCAGCCAGAAAGCATTGGTACTGAGATGTGGTCTGTGGTCCCCACCTGCAGAAACACTCCTTTATTGAGTGGCTCTTGATAATTGCCAATAATTTCCATCTATTGTCTATTCCATTTGCACAGCAGCATGTGAAATTGATTGTCAATCAGTGTTGCTTCCTAAGTGGACAGTTTGGTTTCACAGAAGTTTGAGTTACTTGGAGTTATATTCTGTTGTTAAGTGTTCCCTTTATTTTTTTGAGCAGTGTATAATAGCAGTATACCTATTTTCTGCTGTGCTATTCCATATGGAAAATCCAGGAAAAAAATTACTTTGCCGGCCGTATAGGATTTTATTTTAACATTGGAGGCTTATAGGTGACGGATGTCATTGTATGTCATTAGAGTGAAATTAACCTGTCCGAGGTATATTTCGGGAAATCCTCTTCATTCAGTGAGTTTCCAACAGAAGCTAAAAACAATCTGAACTGTTGGGGCTCCAGTGGTACAGTCATAATTTGGGGAAGCTGTCCCGCTGTTCTGGCAGGTCAGGGCTACCTAACAACATTCACTCACACTGTGTACAATGTCTCAACTCCTGCTGGAGAGCGCAAATGCTGAATTTTTTTCTGCAGCTTTTTATCTGCATGTTTTCTGCAGGTGTCACTTGGCACTTAAAAAAAGCATGGGATCTATTAAGTGGTGAGCTCACTAAGTGGAGTATTACTTAGTTTATTTTCTACCATTCTATAACTTTGGTAAAAACTTCATGTAGCTAGAAAATCCCTTTGAAACACAAGTGATACACAAGTAGCTGTAAGTAATTTCTTAGTGCTCTGTACAAAGTAGGCCATGGATATAACTATAGGATCCAACCAAGTATCTCAGACTAGATTCTAAAACCTTAATGACCAAGAACCTTAACCACATCCTGTCATATCACTGCATTGAAATATATTGATAAACTGCTTTTGTTTACCCCTTAGGGTCCCCAGCTGTCTGATAGATTGCATGAGCATTAAAGGGGTTGTCTGGTCCAAACTGATCAGTCTGCAGTCACTCTGTGTGACTGCAGAGTTATGAATCCCCCCAGTGCATGCACTGTGTGCTGCGGGGAGTTACCGGTTTCAGACCTGAGAACAGAGGGTATATATATAAGTTATACACTTGTATGGAGAGAGGCCACGCCCTGTAGTCTGCCACGCCCACTAGACGGCAGTGTCACTAGACGGGACATGGCCACGGCTCAATGGGCAGCACGGTGGCTCAGTGGTTAGCACTGCAGTGCTGGGATCCTGGGTTCAAATCCCACCAAGGACAACATCTTCAAGGAGTTTGTATGTTCTCCCCGTGGGTTTCCTCCGACACTCCAAAGACATACTGATAGGGGATGTAGATTGTGAGCCCCAATGGAAACAGTGCCCATAATGTCGGTAAAGCGCTGTGGAAGTAATGGTGCTATATAAGTGAGTAAAATAAATAAATAAAATGCAAGTGTATGGAGTGGGCAGGCAGCATCAGGGAGTGGGAACCTATGTTCCCAGAGGAGGAGATTAAAGACGACACCAGGTCAGGTGACACCTATGTTGCAGTGACTAATTATAAAAGGCCGGGCCTGGCAGAGAAGAGGTAGTTGGCACCAGAACCTGGGACAGCTCCTGTGGCTTCTTGGTGGACTTACAGCCACCATCGCCACAGAACACTCTGAGAGCGGTCAGATGCCGGAGAAGGCCTGAGCTAGTGGGAAGATATGTATCCCCCGCCAGTAGAAGATCGTGACCAGATTAGAACCAGGCCTGGAAGATGATCCGCCTGTAGCAGAGGGCTGTTACTTCCAGCACATACGGGGTGTGGGCTGGGGCTGTGCTTCAGGGAACGGAGATGGCCAGCATGACAAGCACACTGTATACCCAGTGACTCACAAATCTAGGACTTGCGACCTAGCGGGAAATACCGGTGACCCCCGCTAGGGCCAGTGTAACGATCAGAGGTGTTTACAGAGACTACGACGGGGACGGGCCTAGTACTGAGAGTGATGCCCGTTGAGACTTAAGGGGATTTTCCCATGAACAAAAGTTAATTTCTAAAAATTTGGCTGTGCCTGACCATGTACGGAACATACCACAGCTCCTGGGCATGGGAGGAAGCAAAGGACAATACAGACATTACACCAGGGGATTGCAGAGGATTCATTTTTTGAGGTAAAATATTTCACTGCCTGTTTTTAAACAATATTTTACCTCACAAAATGAATCCTCTGTGATCCCCTGCTGTAATGTCTGTATTGTCTTTTGCTCCCTCCCCTGCCCAGGAGCTGTGGTATGTTCCGTAAATGGTCAGACACAGACAATTTTTAAAATTAACTTTTGTTCACGGGAAAACCCCTTTAAAGGTATTAACAGACATTTAATTGCTAGATAGCGACTGTTACAGGGTCGGACTGGGGAGTCGGGAGCCCACAGGGGGAATTGACCCTAGGGGCCCACCCTACAGCTATATGCAAATACCTGTTAGCCGTTATCCCCATTATAGTGGAGCATTGACTGTAAAACACAGGCGGCTCCTGCACATCTACTGCGTGCCACCATAACTGGAATCTATAATATAACCGGCCAAGCGTCCCTCTGTCTGAAGCCTTTATAGACTGCGCATGCGCGACGCGCAGTCTGGCTCCAGACAGGAGAGCGCATGGAGCCGTTACTGGTAAGGGGAGTGTATGGCGCCGGAGATCGCGGTATCCGTAGGCACTGAACGCATACCGCGATCTCTGGCGGCATACTTACATACTTACCTGACCGGGAGGAGCATTGCTGCGGCACCTCTCTTCTGGCCGGAGACCGGGGGTGGAGTGAAGGCATCAGAATCGGCGCATGTGCATAGCGCTACCCGGCTCCATTTTACTGAGGACACATTTGCATTGTGTCTTCATCAAAATGGCGCTGGACAGCGCGGTGTTCCAGCGCCACACTCCTCCCCCGGCCTCCGGCAGAACAGGACACAGCAGCGCTGGAGCACAGGGAAGAAAGGTGAGTATAAGTGTTTATTTTTTTTGTATGTGTGCAGAGGAGTACCATGCATACCAGGATTGGGGGGTGAGGGGGCCACACATACCAGGATTGGGGGATGAGGGGTACCATGCATACCAGGATTGAGGGATGAGGGGGCCACACATACCAGGATTGGGGGATGAGGGGGCAACACATACCAGGATTGGGGGATGAGGGGTACCATACATACCAGTATTGAGGGATGAGGGGGCCACACATACCAGAATTGGGGGGGATGAGGGGACCATGCATACCAGGATTGGGAGATGAGGGGACCATGCATACCAGGATTGGGGGGTGAGGGGTACCATACATACCAGGATTGGGGGTGAGGGGACCATGCTTAAAAGGATTGAGGGATGAGGGGGCCACGCATACCAGGATTGGGGGATGAGGGGTACCATAAATACCAGGATTGGGGGGTGAGGGGGCCACACATACCAGGATTGGGGATGATCGGTACCATACATACCAGGATTGGGGGATGAGGGGTACCATAAATACCAGGATTGGGGAATGAGGGGTACCATACATACCAGGATTGGGGGATGAAGGGTACCATGCATACCAGGATGGGGGATGGGGTGCCATGCATACCAGGATTGGGGGAAGAGGGGTGCCATGCATACCAGGATAGGGATGAGGCATGCCATGCATACCAGGATAGGGATGAGGGCAGCACATAACAGGATAGGCATGAGGGAAGCAAATAACAGGATGAGGGAAGCAAATAACAGGATGGGGGAACAGGATGGGGGCAGCACAAATGCCAGGATGGGGGCAGCACAAATACCTGGATGGGGGCAGCACATACCAGCATGGGAGACCATATACCAATAAAAAATGCTCGCCACCTGTACGTAGAAAGGGGTCAATAGCTAGTGTACAATAACAGTACTTTGCATTAAAGGGTTCTTTGATGAAAACAAGTCATCATCGATTCACAGGTTAGGTAGGGTATAACTTATTGATAGGTGGAATCCGACCATTGGAAACTGCACCGATTGGAAGAATGGGAAACTTTTATCCCTGACAGGGCACCTTTATCCCCATTTTAAAATGGAGCCGCAGGTGGGAGGTCTGACCGCAGCTCCATTCATCCTCTTTGGGGGCTTCCAGAAAAAGCCAAGTGCAGCCCCTTAGGGAATGAATGGATTAGTGGCCGAGTCGTACATGCTGCTCCATACTAATGGGGATAAAAGCTCCACATTCTGCAGATCGGTGCAGGTCCCAGCAGTCAGACCCCCACCAACCAATAACTTATCACTTACTCTTTGGTCACATTCACACGTTCAGAATTTGGTCAGTATTTTACCTCAGTATTTGTAAGCCAAAACCAGGAGTGGAACAATCAGAGGAAAAGTATAATAGAATCTCGTCACCACTTCTGTATTTATCACCCACTCCTGGTTTTGGCTTACAAATACGGATGTGAAATACTGACCACATACTGAATGTGTGAAAGGGGCCTTAGGATAGGTGATTACTTGTTTTCACCGTAGAACCTCTCTAAGTGCATATTTGCTACTGTGTAATTGTCACAGGACAGGTAGGGGTTAAACATCCAGGTAATTAATCTCTATTGGAATTCAAGAATCTTCCCCTTATTGATATCAGAGAGAACAAATGGCCGCAATCCACTATACCAAGACCAATAATACCACATACAAGGAACAAATACCGCCACACAGTGACCAGACTACATATTATCACCACGCAGTGACCACATACCACCATATACAGACGATTAATACCGTCACGCCATGACCAGACCAAGTATTACCACCACAGTGACTGAATAATACCACATACAAGGAACAAATACCACCACACCAAGACCAGATCACATATTACTACCTCATAGTGACCGAATAATACAATACTGATCATTAATAAAAAACAGAATATTAATAACACTAATACTACCACTGGTGACATTACACACAGGAGATCTGTATATAGTTTAAGTGTACAGGTAATACAGTGATCACCAGTGACATTACAGCATATACAGTGGTGGCCAAAAGTATTGGCACCCCTGCAATTCTGTCAGATAATACTCAGTTTCTTCCTGAAAATGATTGCAATCACACATTCTTTGGTATTATTCTCTTCATTTAATTTGCTTGCAAGGAAAAAACACAAAAGAGAATGAAGCAAAAATCAAATCATTGATCATTTCACACAAAACTTCAAAAATGGGCCAGACAAAAGTATTGGCACCCTCAGCCTAATACTTGGTTGCACAACCTTTAGCCAAAAGAACTGCGAACAACCGCTTCCGGTAACCATCAATGAGTTCCTTATAATGCTCTGCTGGAATTGTAGACCATTCTTCTTTGGCAAACTGCTCCAGGTCCCTGATATTTGAAGGGTGCCTTCTCCAAACTGCCATTTTGAGATCTCTCCACAGGTGTTCTATGGGATTCAGGTCTGGACTCATTGCTGGCCACCTTAGAAGTCTCCAGTGCTTTCTCTCAAACCATTTTATAGTGCTTTTGGAAGTGTGTTTTGGGTCATTGTCCTGCTGGAAGACCCATGACCTCTGAGGGAGACCCAGCTTTCTCACACTGGGCCCTACATTATGCTGCAAAATTTGTTGGCAGTCTTCAGACTTCATAATGCCATGCACATGGTCAAGCAGTCCAGTGCCAGAGGCAGCAAAGCAACCCCAAAACATCAGGGAACCTCCGCCATGTTTGACTGCAGGGACCGTGTTCTTTTCTTTGAATGCCTCTTTTTTTTCCCTGTACACTCTATGTTGATGCTTTTTGCCAAAAAGCTCTACTTTTGTCTTATCTGACCAGAGAACATTCTTCCAAAAAGTTTTAGGCTTTCTCAGGTAAGTTTTGGCAAACTCCAGCCTGGCTTTTTTATGTCTCGGGGTAAGAAGTGGGGTCTTCCTGGGTATCCTACCATACAGTCCCTTTTCATTCAGACGCCGACGGATAGTAAGGGTTGACACTGTTGTACCCTCGGACTGCAGGGCAGCTTGAACTTGTTTGGATGTTAGTCAAGGTTCTTTATCCACCATCCGCACAATCTTGAGTTGAAATCTCTCGTCAATTTTTCTTTTCCGTCCACATCTAGGGAGGTTAGCCACAGTGCCATGGGCTTTAAACTTCTTGATGACACTGCGCGCGGAAGACACAGGAACATTCAGGTCTTTGGAGATGGACTTGTAGCCTTGAGATTGCTCATGCTTCCTCACAATTTGGTTTCTCAAGTCCTCAGACAGTTCTTTGGTCTTCTTTCTTTTCTCCATGCTCAATGTGGTACACACAAGGACACAGGACAGAGGTTGAGTCAACTTTAATCCATGTTAACTGGCTGCAAGTGTGATTTAGTTATTGCCAACACCTGTTAGGTGCCACAGGTAAGTTACAGGTGCTGTTAATTACACGAATTAGAGAAGCATCACATGATTTTTCAAACGGTGCCAATACTTTTGTCCACCCCCTTTTTTAGGTTTGGTGTGGAATTATATCCAATTTGGCTTTAGGACAATTATTTTTGTGTTTTTTCATTGAAGACAAATTAAATGAAGATAATAAGACCAAAGAATTTGTGATTGCAATCATTTTCAGGAAGAAACTGAGTATTATCTGACAGAATTGCAGGGGTGCCAATACTTTTGGCCACCACTGTACACAGTAACTGTATATGCTGTAATACAGGTATATGCAGGTAATACAGTGGCCTCCAGTGAGATTATACACAGCCGGCGGCCATTTAATGTAACTGCTATGTAACATCAGTGCACGGCCTGTCACAGAGCAGATCGCCCTGTCACAGTTGCACCCAGCGTTCATCTTGATGTGCATTGTGTCACCAGGGCCAGCTCCACCGGGCGAAAGAGTCTCAGTGGACCCCTTTAACACATACCACAATTCATGATGCACAGATACGGCCGGGAAATATAGGTATAGTACAATGCCAAAGATTTCACTTACTTCTTATATTACATGAGTGATATCTAATGTAAATTCTACAATAGCTCAGAAACCGACGAATCCTCGCAGCGCACAGTGCGTGCCCTGGGGGGATTCAAAAGATTTCATTTTAGACCGGACAGTATAGTCCTCCATACAGAATTATGCTCCATACAGTATAATGGACCCCATATAGTCATCCATACAGAATGGGCCCCACATACTCCTCCATACAGTATAATGGGCCCCACATAGTCCTCCATACAGTATAATGGGCCCCACATAGTCCTCCATACAGTATACTGGGCCCCACATAGTCCTCCATACAGTATACTGGCCCCCACATAGTCCTCCATACAGTATAATGGCTCCACATAGTCCTCCATACAGAATAATGGGCCCTACATAGTCCTCCATACAGAATAATGGGCACCACATAGTCTTCCATGCAGAATAATGGGCCCCACATAGTCCTCCATACAGTATAATGGCTCCACATAATCCTCCATACAGTATAATGGGCCCCACATAGTCCTCCATATTGTATAATGGTCCCCATGTAGTCCTTCATACAGAATAATGGGCTCCACATAGTCCTCCATACAGTATAATGGCTCCACATAGTCCTCTATACAGTATAGTGGCCCCACATAGTCCTCCATAAAGTATAATGGGCTCCACATAGTCCTCCATACAATATAATGGCTTCACATAGTCCTCCATACAGTATAGTTGCCCCACATAGTCCTCCATACAGTATAATGGGCCCCACATAGTCCTCCATACAGAATAATGGGCCCCGCATAGTCCTCCATACAATATAATGGCTTCACATAGTCCTCCATACAGTATAGTGGCCCCACATAGTCCTCCATATACACTAGTATAACGGGCCCCATGTATTCCTCCATGTAGTATAATGGGCCCCATGTAGTCCTCCATACAGAATAATGGGCTCCACATAGTCCTCCATACAGTATAATGGCCCCACATAGTCCTCCATACAGTATAGTGGCCCCACATAGTCCTCCATAAAGTATAATGGGCTCCACATAGTCCTCCATACAATATAATGGCTTCACATAGTCCTCCATACAGTATAGTGGCCCCACATAGTCCTCCATATACACTAGTATAACGGGCCCCATGTATTCCTCCATGTAGTATAATGGGCCCCATGTAGTCCTCCATACAGAATAATGGGCTCCACATAGTCCTCCATACAGTATAATGGCCCCACATAGTCCTCCATACAGTATAGTGGCCCCACATAGTCCTCCATAAAGTATAATGGGCTCCACATAGTCCTCCATACAATATAATGGCTTCACATAGTCCTCCATACAGTATAGTGGCCCCACATAGTCCTCCATATACACTAGTATAACGGGCCCCATGTATTCCTCCATGTAGTATAATGGGCCCCATGTAGTCCTCCATACAGAATAATGGGCTCCACATAGTCCTCTATACAGTATAATGGCCCCACATAGTCCTCCATACAGTATAGTGGCCCCACATAGTTCTCCATACAGTATAATAGGCTCCCCACAGTCCTCGATACAGTATAATGGCCCCCACATAGTTCTCCATGCAGTATAATGGCCCCCACATAGTGCTCCATACAGAATAATGGGCCCCACATAGTCCTCCAAACAGAATTATGGGCCCCCATAAGTTGCTGCACACAGTATATAATGGGCCCCCATATGATGCTGCACAGTATATAGTGAGCCCCCATAAGATGCTGCACACGGTATATAATGGGCCCCCATAAGATGCTGTACACAGTATATAATAGACCCCCATATGATGCTGCACACAGTATATAATGGGCCCCCATAAGATGCTGTACACAGTATATAATAGGCCTCCATAAGATGCTGCACACAATATATAATGGGCCACCATAAGATGATGCACACAGTATATAATGGGCCCCCATAAGATGCTGCACACAGCATATGAGCCGATATCACTGATCGAGGACCTTCAGACTCAAAAGACTCCACTAATTAAACAATAATTTCACAGACTGCGGTGGAATCCCCAATAAAAATTAACCTTTATTTATTTTGTATAAAATACCCCATATCCACTGTACCCAAATTGCGGTCTATCTGTTCTGCACCATTATGTGTCAGAAACAGATACAAATAAAACAAATATTTCGCATAGATTGTGCAGGTGATTATTTTTGTTATCTGTATTTTAACTGTGTGGCGTCTAATTATAAGCAGACCCTACCATGGGCGTACCCACCGTGAGGCAGGGGGGGACAGCTGCCCCCCCTAGAAGCAGGCACGCAAGCCGCACACCAGGGCCGGCGTCAGCACCCGGCGCACCTGGGCAAATGCCGGGGCCCTCAACAGGCGGGGGGGGCCCCTCACCGTCAGCGCCCGCTCCCCCCCGCTTGTCAGGGCCCCGGCACCCGGCACAATACTTACCCCTCCCCGTGCCTCTGAGGCAGCTCCTGCATCCTCCGCGGAGGCTGCACTGTGACGTCTCAGGTCAGAGGGCGCAGTGACGTCTTTACACCGCGCTCTCTCCTGAGCAGTCACAGCGCAGAGCGGTATGAGGCCGGCGACGCTGAGGAGTCCGGAGCAGCAGCAGCAAGTGAGATGTGAGGTGAGTATTTGATTTTTTTTTATTATTATATGGAGGCCTGTGGCAATATAAGGGAGGGGGGTGAGGTGGGGGTGTGTGACATCCTGCATGGGGCATTATAAGGGGGGGGGGGTGACATCCTGCATGGGGCATTATAAGGGGGGGGTGACATCCTGCATGGGGCATTATAAGGGGGGGGTGACATCCTGCATGGGGCATTATAAGGGAGGGGGGGTGACATCCTGCATGGGGCATTATAAGGGAGGGGGTGGTGTGACATCCTGCATGGGGCATTATAAGGGAGGGGGGGTGTGACATCCTGCATGGGGCATTATAAGGGAGGGGGGGTGACATCCTGCATGGGGCATTATAAGGAGGGGTGACATCCTACATGGGGCATTATATGGGGGGGGGACAGCCTGCATGGGGCGTTATGTGGGGGGAACAGCCTGCGTGGGGCATTGTGTGGGGGGAACAGCCTGCGTGGGGCATTATGTGGGGGGGAACAGCCTGCATGAAGCGTTATATGGGGGCCAGTATTCTGTATGGAGCATTATATGGGGGCCAGTATTCTGTATGGAGCGTTATATGGGGGCCAGTATTCTGTATGGAGCGTTATATGGGGGCCAGTATCCTGCATGGAGCATTATATGGGGCCAGTATCCTGCATGGAGCGTTATATGGGGGCCAATATCCTGCATGGAGCGTTATATGGCGGCCAGTATCCTGTATGGAGTGTTATATGGGGGCCAGTATTCCGTATGGAGCGTTATATGGGGGCCAGTATCCTGTATGGAGTGTTATACAGTGGTGGGAAAAAATATTGGCACCCCTGCAATTCTGTCAGATAATACTCAGTTTCTTCCTGAAAATGATTGCAATCACAAATTATTTGGTATTATTATCTTCATTTAATTTGTCTTCAATGAAAAAACACAAAAAGAATTGTCCTAAAGCCAAATTGGATACAATTCCACACCAAACCTAAAAAAGGGGGTGAACAAAAGTATTGGCACTGTTTGAAAAATCATGTGATGCTTCTCCAATTTGTGCAATTAACAGCACCTGTAACTTACCTGTGGCACCTAACAGGTGTTGGCAATAACTAAATCACACTTGCAGCCAGTTAACATGGATTAAAGTTGACTCAACCTCTGTCCTGTGTCCTTGTGTGTACCACATTGAGCATGGAGAAAAGAAAGAAGACTAAATAACTGTCTGAGGACTTGAGAAACCAAATTGTGAGGAAGCATGAGCAATCTCAAGGCTACAAGTCCATCTCCAAAGACCTGAATGTTCCTGTGTCTTCCGTGCGCAGTGTCATCAAGAAGTTTAATGCCCATGGCACTGTGGCTAACCTCCCTAGATGTGGACGGAAAAGAAAAATTGACGAGAGATTTCAACGCAAGATTGTGCAGATGGTGGATAAAGAACCTCGACTAACATCCAAACAAGTTCAAGCTGCCCTGCAGTCCGAGGGTACAACAGTGTCAACCCGTACTATCCTTCCGCGTCTGAATGAAAAGGGACTGTATGGTAGGATACTCAGGAAGACCTCACTTCTTACCCCGAGACATAAAAAAGCCAGGCTGGAGTTTGCCAAAACTTACCTGAGAAAGCCTAAAACGTTTTGGAAGAATGTTCTCTGGTCAGATGAGACAAAAGTAGAGCTTTTTGGCAAAAAGCATCAACATAGAGTGTACAGGAAAAAAAAGAGGCATTCAAAGAAAAGAACACGGTCCCTACAGTCAAACATGGCGGAGGTTCCCTGATGTTTTGGGGTTGCTTTGCTGCCTCTGGCACTGGACTGCTTGACCGTGTGCATGGCATTATGAAGTCTGAAGACTACCAACAAATTTTGCAGCATAATGTAGGGCCCAGTGTGAGAAAGTTGGGTCTCCCTCAGAGGTCATGGGTCTTCCAGCAAGACAATGACCCAAAACACACTTCCAAAAGCACTATAAAATGGTTTGAGAGAAAGCACTGGAGACTTCTAAGGTGGCCAGCAATGAGTCCAGACCTGAATCCCATAGAACACCTGTGGAGAGATCTCAAAATGGCAGTTTGGAGAAGGCACCCTTCAAATATCAGGGACCTGGAGCAGTTTGCCAAAGAAGAATGGTCTACAATTTCAGCAGAGCATTGTAAGAAACTCATTGATGGTTACCGGAAGCGGTTGTTTGCAGTTATTTTGGCTAAAGGTTGTGCAACCAAGTATTAGGCTGAGGGTGCCAATACTTTTGTCTGGCCCATTTTTGAAGTTTTGTGTGAAATTATCAATGATTTGATTTTTGCTTCATTCTCTTTTGTGTTTTTTCCTTGCAAGCAAATTAAATGAAGATAATAATACCAAATAATTTGTGATTGCAATCATTTTCAGGAAGAAACTGAGTATTATCTGACAGAATTGCAGGGGTGCCAATACTTTTGGCCACCACTGTATGGGGGCCAGTATTCCGTATGGAGCGTTATATGGGGGCCAGTATTCTGTATGGATCATTTTATGGGGGCCAGTATTCTGTATGGAGCATTATATGGGGGCCAGTATCTTGTATGGAGCGTTATATGGGGGCCAGTATTCTGTATGGAGCGTTATATGGGGGCCAGTATTCTGTATAGAGTGTTATATGGGGGCCAGTATCCTGCCTGGAGCGTTATATGGGGGCCAGTATTCTGCCTGGAGCGTTATATGGGGCCAGTATTCTGTATGGAGCGTTATATGGGGGCCAGTATCCTGTATGGAGCATTATATGGGAGTCAGCATTCTGTATGGAGCTTTATATGGGGGCCAGTATTCTGTATGGAGCGTTATATGGGGGCCAGTATTCTGTATGGAGCGTTATATGGGGGCCAGTATCCTGTATGGGGCATTTTATGGCTGCCAGTATACTGTGTGGAGTGATTCGCCGGTTTCTGAGCTATTGTGGAATTTACAATAGATATCACTCATGTAATGTAAGAAGTGAAATCTTTCCATTGTACTATATATATATTTCTCTTCGGTATCTGTGACCATGGCTTGCCCCCCTTCCCCCGTAGTTTTGATCCTGTGTATGCCCATGGACCCTACCCCTCATATACTACACTCTCAGGGAGATTTTACAGCTAAACAGCTTATATACTTCATGGAATATTGCACTATCTTACTGATAATGCACCCAATGCTCTTTGTGGTTGTCAATATTGCACTTTGCCCTTAATTATTCACGTATAATATAGCTGCCCGGCCAATTATTAACACAGTCATGTGTTATTGCTTCTTGCCCACAATTAGAATAAACTACTGCTTTCATAAAGTCTAGTCCCGTGCACTTTAAATAATTCTCACTGAAAATCTTTCTTGGGTTTTAATTAGATATCACCCTAACCAATTCATGCATATGACTGCTCTGGCTCCTTTATTCATTATAAATGCTCCTTCTCTCTCAGCATTTCTGTATCTGATACGATCACATTTGTAGCTGCTGTCAAGCTGTTAGTGAAACAATGTTTCCGCCCACAGCTTATACACTAAGGCTGTGTGCCCACGATGCGTTTTTTAAGCGTTTCTGCAGTGGCAAAAACGCTGCAGAAACGCTTAAAAAACACTTGGTAGAAGGTCTGCCATGTTCCCCAATGATAATCCGCATGTGCTGTGCACATGCTGCGGAAATTTCCGCTGCGGGTTATCATTGCGGAAAAAAACGCAGCACTACCAATTATTTTGCGGAAGCGCTGCATTTTCGCCACCATTGACTTGCATTGGAATGCTTGGATTCCGCATCACTGGATCTGTACATGCGGAATCCACGCGTTTCAATGTGCGGATGGTACCCGGGTGTGGAGGACAGGAGACTCTCCTCCGGACCCGGGTACCATAGAAAACTGTAAAAAATAAATAAATATTATACTTACCTTCTGATGGCCCCCGGTCTCCTGGTCTTCGCTTGCCGGCAGCTCGCGGTGGACTGAAGGACCTGCGCTGACGTCATAGTCATGTGACGGCAGGTCCTCCAGTGTAGTGTACCGCGAGCTGCCGGCAAGCCAGGACGGAGCGATGGAAGACTCCGGGGGCCATCAGAAGGTAAGTATAGATTTTTTTTTTATTTTTTACCATTCTTTCGGTCACACTATATAAATCCATGCCGTTTGCATGGATTTATATAGTGTGACCAAGTTGTCAAGCACTTTTCAAGTGATGCTAAAATCGCTTGGAAAGCGCTTGTCAACCCGCATGCGGAAATGCAAGTGAAGAACGCTTCACATCCGCATGTCCCTGGCAGGAAAAACGCATGTACAATCCGCATGTACAATCTGCATGTACAATCCGCATGTACAATCCGCATGTACAATCCGCATGCGTTTTTTCTGCCAGGGAGATGCAGAATCTCTCAGGAAAAAATCCGGAGCATTTCTGCATTGTGGGTGACGCGCCCCTGGGACTGTGTCGCGCTGCGTTGCGCACGCGGGAGCTTACCCGGAGCCGGATCTGTTGAGGGTTGTAGTCTCGTGGCGGTGACCCGGTCCGTGCCCAGGGAGTCAAACTGAGTGGCGATGTATCAGCGGTAGATGTTGGACGACTACGCCACCCGTTGAGTACAGCTAAGGAGCTGCTGCTGCAGGGCAGACCGCTGAGGCCGGTGGTAGGATTGTGCAGCGTGATAGTATAACCCCCAACGGGAGGGGTATGGCCTCAGGGCAGCCGACGTGGATGATGGGGGTAGCAGGAACCACTCGGAGACGGTGCGGTGTAGTTCAGGGTCTTTACTGGTGACAAAGATAGACCCTCCCGGAGTACTGGCTAGCGATTGGGGCCTGGTCAGTCCTTGAGCAGATGGGATCTCCCCTGGCCAGGCGGAGTTGTAGGCCTCCCAAACTAACTGTACTCTTCTGGCTACCTTGCTAGAGGCGGGTATAAGTAGCCCACGTCCCTCAGTGTACCGTGTGGTGCTCACCCGTATGGCCGGTGACTCGGGGCCTTCTAGTAGCTTCCGCTCCACGACGGCGGTGCTGGTCCCATGCGTGTGACCGTGCCTTCGGGTTTCTTGGCCAGAGGACCTGGAATCCCCTGCCTGACGGATTCTGCTGCTGGGTAGGAGTTAGTCCCCACAGCCTCGGACTCCGGGTCCGGTAAGAAATCTTCTCAGTCAGGGCGAGCTCTGCAGCTGCCAGCCCCTGACTCCTTGTAACACTGCTCCCACAGAGCTCCTGATGTTCTGTTCCTATATTTGCTTCTTTTCTCTGTCTCTACTTCTTCTCTACTCCCTAACCCTGCCTCAGCCCCAGTTTTATATAGGGGAAGTTCTTCCCCTCCCAGGACTGTGCAGGAGGTGTGGCATGCATAGGATTCCTGACCAAGAGACCTCCCACCTGCTCTCAGACGTAATATCTCTATCACTGTGGCAACCAGACCCCTGGGGTGTCACATTCCCCCCTAGTAAAATTTAGTACTCCGGGACTAAACATATTTTAGAAAAACATAACAAGATATAACAATAACAATACAATAAAGAAACACATAAAGGTGGTCACGGCATGTCCGTAACCGGGTGCAGTCTTTGAAGAAAGCAAGGTGTCCATTTCACCAAAACAGGGAGACGTAACCAGGTAGGGGTCTGTCCTGCCCCGAGTCCTTAACAATCTTTAGTCCGTCCTGGGTTACGCTCCAACTATGTACACAGGATTCCCGGTAAATCCACCAAAGACTCCTATAAACAACTAGAAACACATAATTATACACAAGCAACAAGAAAAACAGGTAACCACAAATAAAACAATTTATACACTTCAAATCCTCCAACGTGCGGGTAACTGGCCTCTAGTGGCCCTAGTGGACCTACGGAGCTGACTGTCTGGCCCTGAACTACAGGGTGTAGGAGCTGTCAAGGGTAAATTGGGCAGCTGTCTATGGGCCCTTTGGCTCACTAGGGATATGGCAGGCTCACTGCAAGCAGAGGGTTGATCCTCCTGATCTGCTGGTGTGGGGTCTTCTGCCTCCTGGA
Organism: Phyllobates terribilis; assembly: GCF_046119375.1. Lineage (NCBI taxonomy): Eukaryota > Metazoa > Chordata > Amphibia > Anura > Dendrobatidae > Phyllobates > Phyllobates terribilis. Next base: position 21,032,952 of record NW_027362761.1, on the reverse strand, counting down.
CCGGCTGTTCTTCCAGCTCTACCTGTTGCTCCGCAGGTGCTTGGGATGCTGGTTGGAGGAAGGTGAGTACGGGTACCACAACTGCACCATTGACTTGAGTCCAAGACCGAGGGAAGTCTCCGAGCACAGTACTAACCATATCTTCCCTTTCCTCTACGGGTCGATGGTCTTCTTGTTCCTCTTCAGGGTTCCGTAGCTGTTCAGGACACTTCTTCAGGTGATCCCGGGATACAATGGCTGTGGTCTCCCCTCCGTCTTTACTGATGGTACAGACCTTCGGGTTCTCGTGGCTTGAGGGCAGTACGGTGTACGGGTCCTTCTCCCACTGGTCGTCCAACTTGTGGAGCCGTCTTTTCCTCTTCAAGACCTGCTCTCCGGGCACCAGGGGAACAGCGGGAGCATACTGGTTGTAAGTTTTCTCTTGTCTCTCCCTAGCCTGACAGAGACTTCGCTCCACGCTCTCCTGTACTTTCCGGTACTGCTGCTGCCTCTCTGTGTCCCAGTCTGCTTCTGGTGAAGTGTCCTCGGGTGTCAGGACTCCCATTTCCAGGTCAACAGGTAACTTACCAGGTCTCGCCCTCATTAGGTAAGCCGGGGTACACAGTTGGTGGAACCTACCGGGATGTGGTTGTATAGGTCCACCAGATCGGGCAGCTTCTCAGGCCACAGACTGCGTTCTTCCAGGGGCAACGTTTTCAGAAGATCCATTACCACCTGGTTCATTTTCTCACAAAGTCCATTAGTTTGCGGATGATAGGGTGTCGTCCTTATCTTCCGGCAGCCATACAGATTGCAGAATTCCTGGAAGACCTCCGCTTCAAAGGCAGGTCCCTGGTCCGTCAGCACTTGGTCCGGGTACCCGTGTGGACGGCAGAAGTGCTGCTGGAAGGCTCTAGCTGCTGTTTGAGCCGTTAAGTCCTTGACGGGGACGACAACCAAGAACCGGGAGTAATGATCCACGATGGTTAACGCGTAGACGTAGCCACTTCTGCTTGGGGTCAGTTTTACATGATCCAAGGCTACCAGTTCCAACGGCTGCCGGGTGACGATGGACTGCAGGGGAGTCTTCTGGCTGGCACGGTCCTTCCTCCTCAGGTTGCACGGGCCACAGTCTCTGCACCACCTCTCGATGGTTCCCCTCATGCCTATCCAATGGAACCGCCCGCGCAGCAGGAACTCCAGCTTCTTCCATCCGAAATGCCCAGCTCCATCGTGGTATGCCTCCATCACCATGGCTGCGTCTCGTCGTGGCACCACTACTTGCCAGATTAGTTCATGCGTCCGGGAGTTAACCATCCTGCGGCACAACTTCCCCTTGTAAAGGAACAGTCTACTCTTTTCTGCCCACAGTTGCTTGGCTTCCTCCGGAGCGTCTGGGTCAAGGCGAGCCTCTGGCCGAGTCAGCATCTCCTTCACCAGCCGGACGGCAGGGTCACTGTCTTGCGTTTCCGCCCAGTTGTAGTGAGGTAAGGGGTTAAGCGTAGCGCCTTGCTTACTCTTTACCCGATGGGAATACTGGATAGTCCCATGACGGTGAAACACGGGGAGTTCGACTTCTTCCAGTCCCTCTGGATCTTCTCCTACGTCCGGTAGGTTTGGCATCCTGGACAGGGCGTCCGCGTTGGTATTGGAGCGTCCTGCCCGGTATTTGATGGTGAACTCGTAGTTGGACAAGCGGGCCATCCATCTCTGCTCTAGGGCACCGAGTCTTGCCGTGTCCAGGTGTGTCAACGGGTTGTTATCCGTGTACACGACGAACCGGGAAGAAGCGAGGTAGTGCTTAAAGCGTTCGGTGACTGCCCACACCACTGCCAGGAACTCTAGCTTAAATGAGCTGTAATTCTCAGGGTTTCTTTCGGTGGGTCGCAGTTTTCGGCTGGCGTAAGCGATTACTCGCTCCTTCCCCTGCTGGATCTGGGACAACACGGCTCCTAGCCCGATGTTACTTGCGTCGGTGTAGAGGATAAAGGGCTGGCTGTAATCCGGGTACGCCAGGATTTCATCCCCCGTGAGGGCCATCTTCAGCTGGCGGAAGGACTCTTCTTCCAACTTCTCCCATCTGAAGGGCGGCTTCTGGTTCTTGGCCTTCCGGGACTGGCCTATCAGGAGGTCCTGCATAGGAGCTGCCTTTTTGGTGAAACCGGGGATGAACCTGCGGTAGTAGCCTACCAACCCGAGGAACTGCCGCACTTCTTTTACACTGGAGGGACTTGGCCATTCCTTAATTGCGGTGATCTTATCAGGGTCGGGAGCCACTCCGTCAGCGCTCACCACGTGTCCCAGGTACTGCACCTTTGGTTTCAGGAGGTGACACTTGGAGGGTTTCACCTTTAGGCCGTAGCTTGCCAGAGCTTCGAACACTTCCGCCAGGTGTTTCAGGTGGTCCTCATAAGTCTTAGAATATACGATGACATCGTCCAGGTACAACAGGACCATCTCGAAGTTTCTGTGGCCCAGACAGCACTCCATTAATCGTTGGAAGGTTCCTGGTGCGTTGCAGAGTCCGACCGGCATACAGGTAAACTCGCTAAGTCCCATCGGGGTGGTGAATGCGGTCTTCTCCCGGTCCGCCTCTGCTACAGGAACCTGCCAGTACCCACTAGTGAGATCCAAGGTAGAGAAGAAGTTAGCAGATCTTAAAGCAGCCAAAGACTCCTCTATCCTTGGTAAGGGGTACGCATCCTTGTGTGTGATACGGTTGATTTTCCGGTAATCTACACACATCCTCATGGTGTTGTCTTTCTTTTTGACTAAGACTAGTGGAGCTGCCCAGGGGCTACAGCTATCCCTGATCACCCCAGCCTCCTTCATGTCTCTAAGCATCCCCTTGGCGTGTTGGTAGTGTGCAGGGGGTACGGGTCGATACCTCTCTTTTATGGGAGGATGGTCTCCCGTGGGGATGTGGTGTTCTACCCCCTTGACTCGCCCGAAGTCTAACGGGTGTTTACTAAACACTCTCTCGCACTCTTGAACCACCCGATAGACTCCCTGTTTCTGGTGTGAGGGAGTGGAGTCAGTACCCAAATGTAGTTGCTGACACCAGTCCTCCATTGTTTTCTTAGAGCCGTTACCTTCCTCCGGGTGAGATGGAGGCAAGGGTTCCACAGATTGTATAGCATTTTGGTTAATGGTATATAATTTGGCTAGCGTGGCATACCGGGGCAGGTACACTTCCCTCTTCCCGATATTGATTATGCGAACGGGCACCCTCCCATGGCGTACATTAACCACCCCCCGTGCTGTCAAGATGGTGGGCCTACTGTCTGAGTAAACTGGTTCTACCATTGCCTGGTAATCTCTACCTCTCAGACCAATAGCTGCCCGGCACCAAATCATCATTTCACTTTTTGGGGGCATGGCAATAGGGAAAGGGTCACACATTCTCACGCTACCAATCTCACCGCCGGAGAGTTCCACCTGTTGCCGTCGCATCAGTGCCCGGATCTCTTTTTGGAGCACTCGCTGCTCGCCGGAGCTGGCGTTCTTGGCAACCTGCTGTAAAAGGAAAATCACCTCTGCAAGACAATTTTCAATTACATTAGTTCCTAGAGTTATCTTTGGGTGACTCTCGTGTTTGTCAATGTCTACAATGATCAGTCCCTGTGCTGCCAGTTCGACTCTACCGATTTTAATGGTCACCTCTTTAAATCCAATCTGTGGCACGGGCTGACCATTGCTGGCGATGATACTCAAGTCGTCGTCAGGGTAGCGGGTGATATCCGAGTCATTCCAGTACTGCTTGAAGAGCACGTACGGGATGGTGGTGACCTGTGACCCGGTGTCCAGTAGGGCACTCATAGGAATGCCATCCAGTACCACGGGTAAGACTGGACGTCCTCCCACATATTTGTCGCGCCAGTTCGATGGGCCTGGTGATCTTTTTCCTGGGGGTTGGCCCTCTACCCCAGGTTGTGCCAGTTTAAAGGACAGTACCTTGCCATATGTCCGGGTTGATTGCAGCGGCGGCAGATGGGTCGTCCGTCCTCGTTGTATCGGTCGCTGGGTCTCCCTCTGGCCGGTGGGGTCCTCCTTGGTCAACGCCACGGGATGTCCTCCGGTCCGGATGCCAGCTGGATCTTCCCTGGAGTGGAAACCTGTAAAGACTGCACAGTTCGGGTTAGCGCAGCAACGCTTTTAGCTAGCTCTTGGACCTGATGGTGCAGGTCTGGAGCCGGGTCATTGTTCAAAGCCTGCGCATCAGCTCCCACAGGCCCTGCCGACAAGGGTGCCGCCTCCTGGTGGTAAGTGGTAGTGGGGCGTCTGTGGGTCACAACGCCACCTGGTGCCGGTTCTCGGAGCACCCGGATGGCTCTGTCCTTGAACTGTGCAAATCCCAGATGAGGGTCCTGTAAGGCCATTGCCCGCAACTGGGTTCGGTGGGCATTGCAATATAAACCCTCTATAAATTGTTCAGTCAACAGCCTGTCCTCGTCTCCCACGCCGTCAGGGTCGGTCTGCTTAATGGCTCTCAGGGCCTCTTGTAGGTTCAGGGCATAGTCCCTTATACTCTCGTATGCTCGCTGCTTGCACCCGTAGAATCTAAGCTTGATCTCGGCTGAGGTGCGGGTATCAAAGGTGTCCCTCAGCCGGGTTAGTATCCCTGCGACAGTCCTCCCCCCAGGTGGCCAGGACTTTACCTCCCTTCGGGCTGCCCCAGTTAATTGGGCCACCAGGATGCTCACTTTTTGCTCTTCTGTGAGGGGGTACACCTGGAAGAGGCTATCCAGCTTTTCTCTAAAGTCATGCAGGGTATGTGACTCCCCTGAGTACTGGGGTAGCCAGGCCGCTCCCGGGATATAGGGCATGGTGAAAGGCATGACTGCAGCAGCGGTGGCGCTGGCGGGGGTTGAGGCAGTGAAGCTCTCCTCCGTATCCGACATCCTCCTCCCCCCTAGTGGACCGTGGCCTACCTTGCGATGATCCTCTTCCGTAGGCCGCGGCTCCGCAGTAGATCGTCAGGGTTGAGGACCTTCCGTCGCGCTCCTGTGACGTCGACGTCTGCTGGGCTCCTTCCAGGACCTTACGCGACGTCCGGACGTGAGGCGGGGCTTCAGTTCTCGCGCGCTTTCGGAGTCCACGCCCCTCTTCTTCCCGCGCAACGTCTTCAAGATGGCGTCCAACGGCGGGAAAACTCCACGGAAGGCGGGAAGAAGGCTGAAAATGGCGCCGGATGGCGGGAATCTTCACCGATGGCGGGAAGAAGGCTGAAGATGGCGCCGGATGGCGGGAATCTTCACCACAGGTAAGTTTGAACAGTCTTTTTCAGGCACGCAGTACCCGGTGGTTGCGGGCACGAAATCCTGCCGACTACGCCAAAAGTTGACGCGCCCCTGGGACTGTGTCGCGCTGCGTTGCGCACGCGGGAGCTTACCCGGAGCCGGATCTGTTGAGGGTTGTAGTCTCGTGGCGGTGACCCGGTCCGTGCCCAGGGAGTCAAACTGAGTGGCGATGTATCAGCGGTAGATGTTGGACGACTACGCCACCCGTTGAGTACAGCTAAGGAGCTGCTGCTGCAGGGCAGACCGCTGAGGCCGGTGGTAGGATTGTGCAGCGTGATAGTATAACCCCCAACGGGAGGGGTATGGCCTCAGGGCAGCCGACGTGGATGATGGGGGTAGCAGGAACCACTCGGAGACGGTGCGGTGTAGTTCAGGGTCTTTACTGGTGACAAAGATAGACCCTCCCGGAGTACTGGCTAGCGATTGGGGCCTGGTCAGTCCTTGAGCAGATGGGATCTCCCCTGGCCAGGCGGAGTTGTAGGCCTCCCAAACTAACTGTACTCTTCTGGCTACCTTGCTAGAGGCGGGTATAAGTAGCCCACGTCCCTCAGTGTACCGTGTGGTGCTCACCCGTATGGCCGGTGACTCGGGGCCTTCTAGTAGCTTCCGCTCCACGACGGCGGTGCTGGTCCCATGCGTGTGACCGTGCCTTCGGGTTTCTTGGCCAGAGGACCTGGAATCCCCTGCCTGACGGATTCTGCTGCTGGGTAGGAGTTAGTCCCCACAGCCTCGGACTCCGGGTCCGGTAAGAAATCTTCTCAGTCAGGGCGAGCTCTGCAGCTGCCAGCCCCTGACTCCTTGTAACACTGCTCCCACAGAGCTCCTGATGTTCTGTTCCTATATTTGCTTCTTTTCTCTGTCTCTACTTCTTCTCTACTCCCTAACCCTGCCTCAGCCCCAGTTTTATATAGGGGAAGTTCTTCCCCTCCCAGGACTGTGCAGGAGGTGTGGCATGCATAGGATTCCTGACCAAGAGACCTCCCACCTGCTCTCAGACGTAATATCTCTATCACTGTGGCAACCAGACCCCTGGGGTGTCACATGGGCACATAGCCTTAGTCTCTGCTACAAGCTCAGGAATGCCTGCTCACACTCCCTTGCTTCCCCTGTTTAACCCTCGACACGTTTCACCCATGTATTATCACAGGTAAATCAGGAGGTTATTATGATCATATTTCAATGATTGTGTGCTGTAACAATCGTGACACAGGCACTGGAGGTCATTACTCCTGGCCTCAATGCGAGCCTCGCAACATACGGGCCCCCATAAAATGCTCCACACTGTATATGGGCCCCCATAAGATGTTGCATACTGTATTTGGGGCCCCATAAGATGCTGCATACTGTATATGGGCCCCCTGATGCTGCATACAGTATTTTGGCCCCCTGTTGCTGCATACATAAAAAAAAAATCAAATGCTCACCTCTCCCGTTCCCTGCACGTCCGGTATACTCAGCGTGTCTTCTGACTCTGCAGTGCTCAGAGCAGAGGGCGGTAGTGACACACAGCAATGCGACTGAATGCAAAATCTATGCAACATTCTATTACTTACATAGTTCTTAAAACAGTCCAGGGCCCTCTGCCCTGAGACGTCAGAATCAGAAGACGCTGACGTCACTGGAACTGTGGGGAACGAGGAGAGGTGCGTTTCTGAGGAGGGGGGAGCTCTCCCTCCCTTGACTCATGGGCCCAATAGTGTGCCGGTGTCCCTTCCCTCCGGGGCCCCAGCTCTTGCCTGGGTGCGCCGGGGGGTGACGCCGGCCATGGTCATTGCGGCGGGTCAGGTCTGCATGTGTGCGTGCGCACGCCCCTGCCTCCCATGCTTTTAAAGGGCCGGTGTCCCTAAAAAAAATTTTTTTCCTCTCCTTCTCTCTCCGGGGCCCAACGGGCATTCCACCGGTACCCCGCCAGGCCAGTCCGACCCTGGACTGTTATAAGAACGGTGTATGTAATAGAATGTTGCATAGATATTGCATTCAGTCGCATTGCTGTGTGTCATACTGTATTGATCCTGTTACTGTAACATGCCGTATAGTGCTTACATATCTAGTTGAAACCAGAGGTTTACATAAACTATATAAAAAAGGCACATGTTTTTCTCAATATCCGACATGAAATCAGAATAAACCTTTCCCGTTTTAGGTCAATTAGGATTACCATCATTTTTAATATTCACCAAATGCCAGAATAATGAGAGCGAGAGAGAGAATGTTTTAAGGCATTTTTAATACTTACTGCAAAGTCAAAAGTTTACATACATTTCATTAGTATTTGGTACCATTGCCCTTAAACTGAATGACTTGGATCAAACGTTCGGGGTTATCCTTCCACAAGCTTCTCACAATAGTTGGTTGGAATTTGGGCTCATTCCTCCTGACTAGTGATGAGCGAGCACTAAAATGCTCGGGTGCTCGATGCTCGGGTCGAGCAACTTCGAATACTCGGGTGCTCGACCCGAGCAACGAGCCCAATTTAAGTCTATGGGAAACTTGAGCATTTTTCAGGCGGCTCCCCCCGGCAGTCTGCAGAGGACCTAAAAATTGCCCAAATCGATTGGGAACAGTGCTCAAATGACATGGGGACAGCATGGGGAAGACCCCTGGAAGCATTCTGACTCCCAGGTCACTGCTGTCAACAACGTTGTCAGAGCATTACGCCACTTTTACGGACTCACAATAAAACATACAAAAACGAAACCAAAATGGATTTTCCTGGGAAATATGTTAAGGAACATCCTTTCCATGACATGTACAATGCATATAAAGCAAAATAAATAACCAAAAACAAAAATACTCCTCCACACCTTGGGCTATGTTCACATGTAGCGTTTTTGATGCGTTTTTGCACTTTTGCATTGCTTTCAACCAAGACAAATGCATTCACCAGGAAATTTCATTTTAACATTTTACAACCTTATCTGGCAATGTGGTGTGTGACACATCATCAGACACATCCTTTTTTATTTATGATGTAGGGACTCTGAAAGTCATAAAGCCTATTTTACAAGAACATCAGACGGCCCTTACTATTCTTAAAAGGCAAGCAGTCGGCCCTAGCTATTGTTAGAGTGCCATCAGCCGGCTATGCTTTGTTGTTCCCATTATTAACAAGTGGGTCTCCTATACTGTTATTGCGTATCCAGTGACTGCAAGGGCTGCCAAAAATTTTGACGCACCCCAATACCCCTTTGAAGAGACATAGAGGAGGATCTCAGTAAAAAAAAATTTTTCCATTATAAAGGAGCGGGTCTCCAATAGTTGTAATGCCCATGCTGTGACTGCAAGGGCTGCCAAAAATTGGGAAAAACCCCACTAAGAATTTAAAGACACACAGAGCAGGGCCACAGTAACAAGGTACGACATGTTCCCATTAGAAAGGAGAGGGTCTGCTATACAGTTATAGGTTATGCAGTGAGTCCAACGGCTGACAATTTTAGGAAAAAACCCACTAAGAATTTAAAGACACACGGAGCAGGGTCGCAGTAACAAGGTACGACATGTTCCCATTAGAAAGGAGAGGGTCTGCTATACAGTTATAGGTACAAAAAAATTGGTAGTATTGGATAAAGAGCTTTATGCTCGAAATTTGGGAAAAACCCCACTAAGAATTTAAAGACACACAGAGCAGGGCCACAGTAACAAGGTATGACAGGTTCCCATTAGAAAGGAGAGGGTCTGCTATATAGTTATAGGGTATGAAGTGAGTCCAACGGCTGACAATTTTAGGAAAAACCCCACTAAGAATTTAAAGACACATGGAGCAGGGCCACAGTAACAAGTACGACATGTTCCCATTAGAAAGGAGAGAGTCTGCTATACAGTTATAGGGTATGCAATGAGTCCAACGGCTGAACAATTTTAGGAAAAACCCCACTAAGAATTTAAAGACACACAGAGCAGGGCCACAGTAACAAGGTAGGACATGTTCCCATTAGAAAGGAGAGGGTCTGCTATACAGTTATAGAGTATGCAGTGAGTCCAACGGCTGAACAATTTTAGGAAAAACCCCACTAAGAATTTAAAGACACACAGAGCAGGGCCACAGTAACAAGTACGACATGTTCCCATTAGAAAGGAGAGAGTCTGCTATACAGTTATAGGGTATGCAGTGAGTCCAACGGCTGAACAATTTTAGGAAAAACCCCACTAAGAATTTAAAGACACACAGAGCAGGGCCACAGTAACAAGGTACGACATGTTCCCATTGGAAAGGAGAGGGTCTGCTATACAGTTATAGGGTATGCAGTGAGTCCAACGGCTGACCAATTTTAGTAAAAACACCACTAAGACTTTAAAGACACATGGAGCAGGGCCACAGTAACAAGGTACGACATGTTCCCATTAAAAAGGAGAGGGTCTGCTATACAGTTATAGGTTATGCAGTGAGTCCAATGGCTGACAATTTTAGGAAAAAACCCACTAAGAATTTTAAGACACACGGAGCAGGGTCACAGTAACAAGGTATGACATGTTCCCATTAGAAAGGAGAGGGTCTGCTATACAGTTATAGGTACAAAAAAAATGGTAGTATTGGATAAAGAGCTTTATGCTCGAGAGGTAAACAAAATTTTGAATGATGAACAGTCATACCGTAAGATAAGTTATGACCCCACACAGATTATAGGAGAAAAATTGGATAAGATCTTACAATAAGGGGTGGACCTGGGTATCCTGAGTTTAAAGCAAAAGGATTATTTACAACCTAGCAATCCAAGAATACCGATTTTTCATGCTTTACCAAAAACGCACAAGGACCAGTTTCCACCCCCTCTAAGACCTTTAGTCTCAGGTATAGGTTCTCTGCTGGAGATATTGGGTTCATGGTTGGATGATAGGTTACAACCATTGGTAGTGATATCACCCAGTTATTTCAGAGACAGTAAGCGCGTTCTAACCATCATGAATGATGTGACATGGAGTGAGGATCTAACTTGGATGACCTGTGATGTCAGAACTTTATATTCCTGCATTCCGCACAGTTTGGCCATTCAAGCATTAACGGAACAACTAAATGCGAATTCTAATTACTCTGATGAAATGAAGGAATACATTCTTGATGTTACTCTTTTCTTGCTTCAAAATAATTACTTCAAGTTTTCCCATTAGTTTTATGTACAGTGCCAGGGATGTTCCATGGGGGCCAAATTTTCACCATCCCTGGCAAATCTGTACATGAACTGGTGGGAATCTAAATACATTTATGCTATTTCTAACCCTTATTCAGACTACCTGCGGTATTACATGCGCTTCATAGATGATATTTTAATTGTTTGGAGCGGACAGGAGAGTGACATTCTCGGGTTTGAAAATTATTTAAACACTAATGAATTGAATTTATCCTTTACTATTGAAGCAAGAAAGGAAGAAATTTCCTTTTTAGATTTGAAATTAAAGAGTAATATTAATAACCATAGGGTGGAATGCAACCTTTTTCGTAAAAAAATAGCTGGCAATTCTATATTGCACGCCTCGAGCCTGCACCCTAAACATGTTATTAGCAACATACCCACAGGAGAGATCATAAGGGCACGCAGGTGTTGCACTGATGGCGTCAAATATGAACAGGAATGTCAAATCATTAAAGAGAGGCTAATAAATCGAGGGTATGATACTAAAACCATAGAAACATCAAAAGATAAAGCTAATGGTAAGAACAGGGATCAATATTTAGCACAGAGTTCCAAAAATGCAAATAGAATAAATAAATTCCTGAAAAAAGTGAAATTCTCAACCACATATAACAAAAATTATTATAATGTTATTGGTGTTGTACGGAAATACTAGGCATTGCTTTATACCGATAGTACTCTAAAGGAAATTTTGAAAAATGGATGCAAATTTGTCCAAAGAGGTCACGCACAGTGGGGAACATTATTTCTCCTAGTGAATTTAGAAATAACGAACATAGAAACAGGGGGGATTCTTGGCTGTCCACAAAAGGCTCATTTAGGTGTGGACAAAGGCAATGTGGCTTGTGTCCGTACATGATTTTTTTTTTTTTTTTAAGCTTTTTTCACTGTTTTCAGAACATTAACAGTAAGAACATGGAAGAGTCCAGGAGCCATTTGGTGAGCTGCATATCCTGCTACATGTTCACAGACTTGCCAGTGGAAAAGCCAAACTTCACATGCCAGAAATGCAAGCTTGTGTCCCTGTTGGAGGAAAAGTTGCGAAATCTAGAAGAGAGGTTAACTACCTTGAAAATCGTTAAGGAAGGTGAAGAGTTCTTAGACAGAGCAGAATTATCTCTTCATGATTCAGAAAGAGAAGAAATTTGAACTGCACCTGACGAAACAGAGGAATGGAAGCATGTGACCCAGAGAAGCAGGAGGATCGAGAGGCAGTCAGCACCCATACTACTCAGGAACCAGTACCAGGCTCTCACGCAGGAGAACCATGAAGAAATACAGCAAAATAAGACTTTGCCAGCAATGAATAACCTTGTAAGCCCTCAGAATCCTCCTGGATGGAGAAAGAAGAATGTTGTGAAGAAAAAACGGAGAGTGGTGGTCATGGGGGATTCCCTGTTAAGAGGAACAGAGGCCGCTATCTGCAGACCAGACATAACCTCAAGAGAAATGTGCTGTCTTCCAGGAACAAAAATTAAAGATGTGTCTGACAGGATATCAAGACTCTTCAGACCTACAGATCACTACCCATTCCTGCTAATACATGTGGGGACAAATGACACCGCAAGAAAGGACCTGGAAACCATCTGCAGTGACTTTGAAGACTTAGGCAAGAAAGTGAAAGAATTGGGAGCGCAGGTGGTCTTCTCATCCATCATCCCAGTGGATGGCCATGGAACAATGAGGTGGAATAAGATTCTACAGGTGAACAACTGGCTACATGGATGGTGCCGTCAACAAGGATTTGGATTTCTGGATCACGGAATGAATTACCTATACGATGGACTACTTGCTAGAGATGGGGTGCACCTTACGAAGACTGGAAAACATGTATTTGGAAGTCGCCTTGCTACACTCATCAGGAGAGCTTTAAACTAGAACAATGTGGGAAGGGAAGCAAAAGGCCAGAAAAAGCCATACAGCTGACAAATACTATTGAGATCTCTGCTACTGGAAGTGGAAAGGAAGAACAAAGACAAAACAATTTAAATAATAAAAATATGGGAGGAAGAGAAACCAATCACAAACTAAAATGTTTTTATACAAATGCACAAAGCATGGGCAACAAACAAGGAGAATTGGAACTACTAACGCAGGAAAAGGAATATGATGTCATTGGAATCACTGAAACTTGGTGGGACGATACACATGATTGGAATACAAGGCTAAAAGGATACAACTTATTTGCAAGAAACAGACGATAAACGAGGAGGAGGTGTCGCATTGTATGTTAGAAAAGCGTATATCTGCACAGAGATTGAAGCTTCAGAGACTGGGAGTTCTGTGGAAACTGTTTGGGTAAGAATACAAGGAGAGAACAACGGAAAGGACACCATTGTAGGCATTTACTACAGGCCACCTGGGCAAGCTGAAGATATGGATGAACTCTATGTATCAAATGACCAAGTTCTCCAAAAAATATGACGTAGTGGTCATGGGAGATTTCAACTATCCAGACATTTGTTGGGAATCTCTCTCAAGTAAAACTAACAGGTCAAGAAAATTCTTATCCTCTCTTGCTGACAACTTTATCTTCCAAAAGGTAGGGGAGAAAACAAGGGGATCTGCTACTTTGGATCTAATCCTTATAAACAGGGAGGAAATGGTTGAGGAGGTAAAGGTGGCTGGGACGCTAGGAGGCAGCGATCATGCTATTATAGAATTTTGGATAACTAGAGGAGGAAGACATGTGAAGACTCAAACTTCAAGGTTAGATTTTAGAAAGGCAGATTTTAAGAGACTCAGAAAGAGAATAGGAGGGATCCAATGGCTGGATGTCCTTAAGGACAAAAATGTCCAGGAAGGATGGGAAATTTTTAAAAATGAGATTCTCAAAGCACAATCGTTAACAATCCCGAAAAGTAGGAAGAATGGGAAGCATTTAAGGAAACCAGGATGGATGAACACAGAACTTAAACACATGCTAAAAAGAAAGAAAGAAATGTTTATTAAATGGAAAAAGGGAGGCATATCTAAAGAAGATTATAATGCAGTCTGCAGATCCTGCAGGGCACGTATCAGGTTAGCTAAAGCTGACAATGAATTAAGGCTTGCAAGAGATGTCAAAAGCAATAAAAAAGGATTTTGGGGGTATGTCAAAAGTAAAAGAAAAGTCAAAGATGCTATAGGATTTTTACAGGATGAAAATGGAGAAATGGTAAGAGAGGATGTTGAGAAGGCCGAACTTTTTAATTCCTATTTTGCATCTGTTTTCTCTCAGAAAGAAAATGTAACATCAACTGATCTTCACTGTCCTTTTAAAGGAATAGAGGAATCCAAGTTATCTGTAAACAGAAAGATTGTGAGGGAATATTTAGCTAACATAAATGAGTTCAAGTCTCCAGGTCCAGATGAATTACACCCCAGAGTACTGAAGGAGATCGTAGAAGAAATTTTAGAACCACTCTCCATAATCTTTGAAAATTCTTGGAGAACAGGAGAAGTCCCAGAAGACTGGAGAAGAGCAAATGTTGTTCCTATCTTCAAAAAGGGGAAGAAGGTGGACCCAGGGAACTATAGGCCGGTGAGTCTGACTTCTATACCAGGAAAGATCTTTGAACAAATTATTAAACAACATGTATGTAAGTACATGGATAAGAATGAAGTGATTAACCAGAGTCAGCATGGGTTTGTAACTAACAAGTCATGTCAGACTAACTTAATTTCCTTCTATGACAGAATCACTGACTGGGTGGATCAGGGAAATGCTGTAGATATAGTATATCTTGACTTCAGCAAAGCATTTGACAAAGTATCTCACACCATCCTTATTGAAAAAATGACCAAGTATGCAATGGACCAGGCAACTGTTAGGTGGATTCATAACTGGCTTAGTGATCGGACTCAAAGGGTGGTTGTAAATGGCTTCACATCCAGCTGGATGAATGTCTCAAGTGGGGTACCACAGGGCTCCGTCCTGGGACCTGTATTGTTCAACATCTTTATCAATGATTTAGATGAAGGAATTGAGGGTAAACTGATTAAATTTGCTGATGACACAAAGCTAGGAGGGATAGCTAATACTAGAGAAGAGAGAGAGAGGATTCAAAAAGACCTAAATAAACTGGAGCAGTGGGCAGCAACCAACAGAATGGTTTTTAACAGGGAAAAATGCAAAGTACTACATCTGGGCAATAAAAATGAAAAAAGCATATACAGAATGAGAGGAATAGAGCTAAGCAACAGTACATGTGAAAAAGACTTGGGTATACTAATAGATCATAGACTGAACATGAGTCAACAGTGTGATGCAGCAGCAAAAAAGGCAAATACAATTCTGGCATGTATTAGCAGAAGCATACAGTCTAGATCACGTGAAGTCATTATCGGTCTTTACTCCTGTTTGGTCAGACCTCATCTGGAATACTGTGTACAGTTTTGGGCACCACATTTTAAAAAAGACATAGACAAACTGGAGCAAGTTCAGAGAAGAGCGACCAGAATGGTGACTGGTCTGCAAACCATGTCCTATGAGGAACGGTTGCAGGATTTGGGAATGTTTAGCTTGCAAAAAAGAAGACTGAGAGGAGACTTAATAGCTGTCTACAAATATGTCAAGGGCTGTCACATTGTAGAAGGATCATCTTTATTCTCATTTGCACAAGGAAAGACTAGAAGCAATGGGATGAAACTAAATGGGAGGAGACACAGATTAGATATTAGAAAAAACTTTTTGACAGTTAGGGTGATTAATGAGTGGAACAGGCTGCCACGAGAGGTGGTGAGTTCCCCTTCAATGGACGTCTTCAAACAGAGGCTGGACAGACATCTGTCTGAGATGATTTAGTGAATCCTGCTTTGAGCAGGGGGTTGGACCAGATGACCCAGGAGGTCCCTTCCAACTCTACCATTCTATGATTCTATGATTCTATGATTAATAACAACAAATCGGTAATTAACAATGAGGGACAAATATACCGTCTAGTGACATTTATGAACTGCGGCAGTAATCATTGTGTTTATGTGATTTTCTGTACACAGTGTAATAAACAGTATGTTGGGTCCACAAGCCGCACTTTGAGAAAACGTTTGTCAGAACACATATACGATATCCTAAATCCCACTACCCGTAGTTTGTTAGGAGCCTCCAGGCATTTTTTGCATGAACATGGAGGTAATATCGGCTGCTTACGTGTAAGTGCATTGGAAACTGTCCCTATATCTCATCATGGTGGGGACAGGGTTAAATTATTATGGAAAAAAGAAGCACAGTGGAATTTGAAATTAAATACTAGATATCCAACAGGTTTAAATATGAGAAATGAATTAGTTTATTTGTATTAATATTCCAGTTATTTCCACTTGCACTATTTTACACTAGCTGATTTCCTGCTATATTTATTATAACTCTCTGTTTCTAGGTTGATATTATGTGACTTATATTTAGTGAGTTATATTTATGGAGTTTGTAATTTTTTGGTAACTTTCCAATTTTTTTTTCCCTTTTAAATAGAAACAGTTCATTTAGGGTTAAAACTGAGTTTTCTGAGACTCTGGACTCATGTGTAATTGAACTTCTGAACAGGTGATGTCGGTGGGCGGCTACTTTCTCCATATGCCTTAAAAGTTTTTCCATTTCAACATTGTATTATTCTATGAATAAGGATCCACGTATCCGAAACGCGTAAGCCTCTGTACTCTTTTATTTGCACTATGGTCTCATGTTTTTAATTTTTTCAAAATAAAGGCTATTTTTTAAGTCAATTTCACGAGTTGCTGGATAACTACCCTTTCATCACTATACAGTTATAGGGTATGCAGTGAGTCCAACGGCTGACCAATTTTAGGAAAAAGCCCACTAAGAATTTAAAGACACATGGAGCAGGGCCACAGTAACGACAAATTCCCATTAGAAAGGAGAGATTCTGCTATACAGTTATAGGGTATGCAGTGAGTCCAACGGCTGACAATTTTAGGAAAAACCCCACTAAAAATTTAAAGAAACACAGAACAGAGCCACAGTAACAAGCTACGACATGTTCCCACTAGAAAGGAGAGGGTCTGCTATATGTGGCGCCCCTGAGGGTTCAGTCGCCACAGGGGTACTGCATCTCACCCAGAGGTGTGGTATCTCACTCTCAGGTAAGGAAGGAGTACAGCTCAGGACCCTAACACCTGCATTCATTACACCACACTTCAGAGGGCAGGGCGAGATTGCTCCTATGGGAGAGCACAGTCCCTGGTCCCTGGCTGGAGTGGGGTTGGACCTAGTAAAGGGGAACCATGTAGTGGGTGTGGGTGGAGGACGTAGTTAAGGGGAGCACATAGAAGGAAGATATAAAAAGAGTAGCCATCTTAGAAAGACAGATTGGTCAGAGGAGGAAGGTAACAGGAGCAGAGGCTCTGTAGGAGCTCTGCTCCAGAGGCGGGCCTGGACAGTGAGGCCCAAGTCTGGGAGGAGAAGGAGAGAAGGAGGAGAGGGAGCAGAGAGGCTCCAGGAACGGAAGAAGGGACCCTAGGGGTACGGGCCGTGCAGGAGGCCACCTGTACGCCCGCATCTACCGGGAGGTGGAGGGGTCAGGTTGCATACAGGGAACCGGATCCCTCAACTAGCGAAAGATTGTATATCTTAACTAGAAACCGAAGGCTGCAGTATTTCATGTCCTGTAGCCAACATTCCATACCAGTCTCACCAGGAAGGTAGCTATATAGGACCCAGGGAACGGAACAGACGTCGCCCGCCAAGTCCCGCAGATACTGGACTGGGACACTTGGTATGAGGTTCAGGGTTACAGCCAGAGAGAAGACACAGAAGGGGGTCCTGCTAAGTACTCCGGAGATAACTGAGGGTGGACTGAACCCCTCACTGAGTAAACGTAGCACGGCATGGGAAGTTACTTTGACGTCTGTAACTTGGACTGCAATAACCGTGAGTAAAGACCCAGAGGACTGCACTTCCTTGTCTCTGAGTTTCTTGCTGCACCATCACTCCCTGCACTACAATGCCTAGCACAACCTGCAACATCATCTATACTGCCCTGAAGCTAGCTCTTCCTGTGGAGAGCCACACCATCCCTGCTGCAGTAACATCAGCTTCAGAGGACTGCTCCGCAGCGGCGGCTCCCTTTAGCCGCATTCCACAGGTGGCGTCACGAACTCTATAAAAACACTATAAATCCCCTATACATAACCCCTTTTATTGACCGCCCTGGGTCACGGACCGGATCACCGCCACTGTGACATTCCCCCAGCATCTACTGGCCCGGCACCGGGTTCCCCACGGCTCAGGGGACGCGTCATACTTGGCATCATGAACAGGATATGTAACCCACCCGTTATCACCGGGTGAGAGCCATCAGCCGGCTATACTTTGTTGTTCCCATTATTAACAAGTGGGTCTCCTATACTGTTATTGCGTATCCAGTGACTGCAAGGGCTGCCAAAAATTTGGACGCAACCCAATACCCCTTTGAAGAGACATAGAGGAGGATCTCAGTAAAAAAAATGCTTCCATTATAAAGGAGTGGGTCTCCTATAGTTGTAATGCCCATGCTGTGACTGCAAGGGCTGCCAAAATTTGGGAAAAACCCCACTAAGAATTTAAAGACACATGGAGCAGGGCCACAGTAACAACATGTTCCCATTAGAATGGAGAGAGTCTGCTATACAGTTGTAGGGTATGCAGTGAGTCCAAAGGCTGAACAATTTTAGGAAAAACCCCACTAAGAATTTAAAGACACACAGAGCAGGGCCACAGTAACAAGGTACGACATGTTCCCATTAGAAAGGAGAGGGTCTGCTATACAGTTATAGGGTATGCAGTGAGTCCAACGGCTGACCAATTTTAGTAAAAACACCACTAAGACTTTAAAGACACATAGAGCAGGGCCACAGTAACAAGGTATGACATGTTCCCATTAGAAAGGAGAGGGTCTGCTATACAGTTATAGGTACAAAAAAATTGGTAGCATTGGATAAAGAGCTTTATGCTCGAGAGGTAAATAAAATTTTGAATGATGAACAGTCATACCGTAAGATAAATTATGACCCCACACAGATTATAGGAGAAAAATTGGATAAGATCTTACAAGAAGGGGTGGACCTGGGTATCCTGAGTTTAAAGCAAAAGGATTATTTGCAACCTAGCAATCCAAGAATACCGATTTTTCATGCTTTACCAAAAACGCACAAGGACCAGTTTCCACCCCCTCTAAGACCTATAGTCTCAGGTATAGGTTCACTGCTGGAGAGATTGGGTTCATGGTTGGATGATAGGTTACAACCATTGGTAGTGATATCACCCAGTTATTTCAGAGAGTAAGCACGTTCTAACCATCTTGAATGATGTGACATGGAGTGAGGATCTAACTTGGATGACCTGTGATGTCAGAACTTTATATTCCTGCATTCCGCACAGTTTGGCCATTCAAGCATTAACGGAACAACTAAATGCGAATTCTAATTACTCTGATGAAATGAAGGAATACATTCTTGATGTTACTCTTTTCTTGCTTCAAAATAATTACTTCAAGTTTTCCCATCAGTTTTATGTACAGTGCCAGGGATGTTCCATGGGGGCCAAATTTTCACCATCCCTGGCAAATCTGTACATGAACTGGTGAGAATCTAAATACATTTATGCTATTTCTAACCCTTATTCAGACTACCTGCGGTATTACATGCGCTTCATAGATGATATTTTAATTGTTTGGAGCGGACAGGAGAGTGACATTCTCGGGTTTGAAAATTATTTAACCGCTTCCCGACCGCCCACTGTAGATAAACGTCCGCGCTGCCTGGGCTCTGTGCAGCGCGGCCGTTTAAAAACGGTGGGTGGTCTCGCAGTGCTCAGGACCCCCAGAGTCCTGCAAGCGCCGTGAGAGCGGTGCAGAGCATTAGCTCTGACAGGGAACATCATCGGGAGCTGATTAGATCAGGTCCCAGTGATGTTAACCCTTTGCTGTCTTCTATATGCCGCGATCTATAGTGATCGCGGCATATAGAAGACAGCAGGAGGAGAGGGGGTCGTCCACTTACCTCTCCGACGACCCCTTGATTGCTTTCAGGACCTGGCGTTGCTATGGCAGCTGGAGGTCACATGACCGCCTCCAGCTCTGCCATATATGGTGTCCTTCCTGTCTGGCTTCAGCCTGCAGCTGATGCCAGACAGGAGACTGTGAAACAGTCAGTGAAGATCTCATATAATGTAATACATGTCTATTACATTACATGAGATCAGGGATCAGAAAAATAAAAATTAATGTCCCATACAGGGACTAAGTAAAAATGTAAAAAAAAGTAAAAAAAATGTTTTGAAACTGTTAAAAAAAAATACAAAATAAATAAAAATAAATAAATAAAATATTAAACCGATAAATCCATATATTTATGCAAAAATAAAAAAAGTACACATATTTGGTATTTCCGCGTCCGAAACAACCCGAGCTATAAAACTGTCACACTAATTAACTCCTTATGTGTACACCGTAATAAAAATAAATAAAAAACGGAGCAATAAACTATGCTTTTTCCTCATATCGCCAAACAAAAAGTGGAAAAAAATGCGATCAAAAAGCAAAATGGAAATAGAAATGGTACCACTGAAAACATCATCTTATTCCGCAAAAATCAAGCCGCTATACAGCTCCATCAGCCAAAAAATAAAAAAGTTATACCTCTCAGAATAAAGCAATGCAAAAAAAATATTTTTTCTATAAAATTGTTTTATTGTGTAAAAGCGCCACAACATAAAAAAAAATACAGTAAGTGTAGTATCGCTGTAAACGTACTGACCCGAAGAATAACGCTGCCTGATCACTTTTACCACACGCAGAACGGCATAAAAAAAAACCTCAAAAAACAATTCCTGAATTGTTGGTTTTTGTTAATTTTACCTCCCAAAAAACGGAATAGAAAGCGATCAAAAAATGTCACATACCCACAAATGGTACCAATAAAAATGTCAACTCGTCCCGCAAAAAACAAGCCATCACATGACTCTGTCGGCCGAAATATGGAAAAATTATAGCTCTCAAAATATGGCGATGCAAAAACTAGATTTTGCAAAAAAAAATCGTCTCTTAGTGTGTGACAGCTGTCAGTCATAAAAACCCGATATAAATCTGGTATCTCTGTAATCGCACCGACCCGAAGAATAAAGTAATCTAATCAGTTATATCACACTAGGAACGGCGTAAAAAATAAATAAAACCAATTCTTCACCTGCTACTGATTTGTTTATTATGTCTCCCAAAGATCGCAGTATGTCTCGGCACACATTTATCCTGCGCTCTGCGCTGAGCACTTACGCCAGAGTTTCCATGTAAATCTCTGAAATATGTGATTCAGCCGGAACCCATGACTAGTGTTGAGCATTCCGATACTGAAATATCGGGTATCGGCCGATATTCACTGTATCGGAATTCCGATACTTAATTCCGATACTTTTATAATATCGAATACCGGAATCGGAAGTTCCCATAATGCCTGCGCTCTGCAGTGTCTGTGAAGGATGACAAGCTGGATGGCAGCGCTCAGCTGCGATCCAGCTTGTCATCAGAATGCCATCCCAGCGTGGGAGAATTCTCCTGATTGTTTAAAAGCCGGCGCGCGGTAAAAAGCCGCCGGCTTTTAAACAATCACGCAGCCTCATACTGCTTCCCCGCAGCCTCCCATCCCGATCCTCCGCTCCCCTCGCCACCTCCAATCCCAATCGTAAATTAGGACCGGGCGGGGAGCGCAGCACCAAGGAGCGAAGGACCCGGGCGGGGAAGCCGGCAGTGAAAAGACTTCACCGCCGGCTTTCCCGTTCTGTGCTGCGCTTTCCCGCCGGTTATTTCAAATGAACAGCTGAGGTATCAGGTGATGCCGATCAGCTGTTCATTTGAAGTCGCCGCGGTGCCCTCAGAGGGTTCATGTGAGTTCATGCTTGACTGCATGAACTCACATCAACTTTCCCACGGCCGCACAGGTCAGCCACTCCTCCCAGACCCGTCATGATTAGTGTGTGCGGGGTGTGTGTGCGGGGTGTGTGTGTGTGCGGGTGTGTGTGCGGGGTGTGTGTGTGCGGGTGTGTGTGCGGGGTGTCTGTGCGTGCAGGCAGACATAGGCCGATGTGACACTACTACTCCCATCGGCCTATGTCTGTCCCCCGTCCACTCGTGCCAGCAGGATCAGCTCGATGGGAGCAGTAGTTCCCATCAGCCTGATCCTGCTATTTAAATTGCCCTACTGTGTCCCCAATAAATGTTAAATACATGTCATTGGTGGCCAGTGGTTACCTAAAAGAAATTAGTTTATACATTACCTGTCCCCGCCGATCGCCACCTAAAATAAAGTAAAAAATAAAAAACTACACCTATACTCACCAAGACACCTAATTCCCCGAAGCCATCGATCTCCTGTAATAAAATATAAAATAATAAACCACAACCTTATCCTTACCCCTCCGTAGCAGTCCACGAGTGTCCCACGAAGATCTCCAGTTCAGAGCAGCCACATAGAATGTGACCGCTCTGAACCGCTGCCGCCGCTAGAATGACGGGGCCGTAAGGGTTCACCGGAGTTCAGGCAGCGCTGCTCCGGTTAGCTCCTTTACGGCACTGCTGTATCGTGAGAAATTCCCACGGTACAGCACTGCCGTAAAGGAGGTCTCCGGAGCTGCGCTGCCTGAATGCACTCCGGTGACCTCAGTCAGTGGCTCCCGCTGCCGGGAGCGGACGTGTTCCCGGCAGCGTGAGCTTACAGCAGCCATGCACAGCTGTCACCATCTCCAGATGTGACAGCTGTGCATGGGAGATCAGCGCAGGAACGTGGACAGGTAACTATTTTTTTTTTAGTAAACTAAGAATTAAATAAAATGGTGTGGTTTATTTCAAATAAATTATTTTTTTCTTGGTGTAGTGTGTGTTTTTTCTTTTTAACACTTTGTAGGTTAGTAATGGGGGTGTCATATAGACGGCCATCATTACTAACCTGGGCTTCATGGCAGCTGGCGCTGACATGAACCCCACCACTATTACCCCCTGCCACCGCACCAGGGCAGCGTGGAAGAGCGAGGTTAAGTGCCAGAATTGGCGCATCCTATGGATGCGCCATTTCTGGGGCGGCTGACGGCTGGTGTTTCTAGCCTGGGAGGGGGCCAATATTCATGGCTCCCTTCCTGGGCTATTAATATCAGCCCCCAGCTGTCTGCCTAGCCTTTGCTAGCTATTAAAATAGGGGGGACCCCACGTCATTTTTTTTGGGGGGGTCCCCCATTTTAATAGCTAGTAAAGGCTAGGTATTCAGCTGGGGGCTGATATTAGTAGCCTGGGAAGCTCCGTGGGTTTTACCCCCTTCCCAGGCTTCAAACATCTGCCCCAGCCGTCTGCTTAACCTCCGCTAGAGACTAAAATTATGGGGGATCCCACGCCATTTTTTTTTTAAATAAATCCTTTATTTTAACACTAAATGACATTTGAGGACTTAATAAAGATGCAGTCCCTAAATTATTATTTATTTTTTAATAAATTTTTCCCAAAACTTTTGACGTGGGCTTCGCCATATTTTTGTATGCCAGCCAGGTACAGCATCCAGCTTCTATGAACGCGCCATTTTCCGGGGCGGCCGCGGACTGCAATTTTCAGCGGGGGGGGGGGGGGGGCAGAAAGCTTGGGCCTCCCTGCGCTGCAGATTCCATCCCCCAGCTGCCTAGTTGTACCTGGCTGGACACAAAAATAGGGAGAAGCTCCACGTTTTTTTTTTTTTAATTATTTCATGAAATTCATGGAATAATTAAGAAAAAAAGGGCTTCCCTATATTGTTGTGTCCGGCCAGGTACAAATAGGCAGCTGGTGGTTGGGGGCAGCCCGTTCCTGCCTGCTGTACCTGGCTGGACACAAATATAGTGTGAAGCCCCACGTCAATTTTTTTTAATTATTTCAGGAAATTCATGAAATAATTAAAAAAAAATTATGTGGGGCTTCGCCCTATATTTGTGTCCAGCCAGGTACAGCAGGCAGGAACGGGCTGCCCCCAACCACCAGCTGCCTATTTGTACCTAGCCGGACACAACAATATAGGGAAGGCCTTTTTTTCTTAATTATTTCATGAATTTCATGAAATAATTAAAAAAAAAATACGTGGGGCTTCGCCCTATTTTTGTGTCCAGCCAGGTACAACTAGGCAGCTGGGGGTTGGAATCTGCAGCGCAGGGAGGCCCAAGCTTTCTGCCCCCCCCCCCCGCTGAAAATTGCAGTCCGCAGCCACCCCGGAAAATGGCGCGTTCATAGAAGCTGGATGCTGTACCTGGCTGGCATACAAAAATATGGCGAAGCCCACGTCAAAAGTTTTGGGAAAAATTAATTAAAAAATAAATAATAATTTAGGGACTGCATCTTTATTAACTCCTCAAATGTCATTTAGTGTTAAAATAAAGGATTTATTTTAAAAAAAATTGACGTGGGGCTTCGCCCTATATTTGTGTCCAGCCAGGTACAGCAGGCAGGAACAGGCTGCCCCCAACCACCAGCTGCCTATTTGTACCTGGCCGGACACAACAATATAGGGAAGCCCTTTTTTAAAAAAATTATTTCATGAAATAATTAAAAAAAAATTGACGTGGGGCTTCGCACTATATTTGTGTCCAGCCAGGTACAGCAGGCAGGAATGGGCTGCCCCCAACCACCAGCTGCCTATTTGTACCTGGTTGGACACAACAATATAGGGAAGCCCTTTTTTTCTTAATTATTCCATGAATTTCATGAAATAATTTTAAAAAAAAATGCGTGGGGCTTCGCCCTATTTTTGTGCCCAGCCAGATACAACTAGGCAGCTGGGGGCTGGAATCCGCAGCGCAGGGAGACCCAAGCTTTCTGGGCCACCCCCGCTGCAAATTGCAGTCCGCAGCCGCCCCAGAAAATGGCGCGTTCATAGAAGCGCCATCTTCTGGCGCTGTACCCAACTCATCCAGGGCCCTGGTGCGGTGGCTCACTGGGTAATAAAGGGGTTAAGGCCAGCTTGGCATTATCAGCTGGCCCTAAGCCCAAAATTCATGGGGTCACGCCAATATTAGACATGACCACCATGAATTTCTAGTAAAGTATTTAAAAAAACACAACACCCAGAAAAAAGTCCTTTAATTGAAATAAACACACAATTCTTTATTGTTCTAAATTAAACCATACTTACCACCACGCCCATTCCAGCTGAAGCCAACGATCTCCTGCAATAAAAGTAAAATAATAAAGCAACATCATCCTTACCTTTCCATGGCTCCCACGACAGCTTCAGCTCTGCTACATCGAGATTACAGGCTGGACCGCAGCAGAACGCTGCCATCCATCCTGTCATCCCGCAGACACTGAGAAGCGCAGGCATACTTCCACTCCTCAGTGTCTGGCTGTGACGGCATCCAGATGAGCCGAGGTCATGTCCAATGAACTCAGCTCACCTCATGTACGTCACTGACAGCGTGGGAAAATTCTCCTGCACTCAGCACTTCAGCGTGAGAATTTTCCCACGCTGTCAGTGACGTGCATGAGGTGAGCTGAGTTCATTGGACATGACCTCACCTCATGTATGTCACTGACAGCGTGGGAGAATTCTCACGCTGAAGCGCTGAGTGCAGGAGAATTTTCCCACGCTGTCAGTGACGTGCATGAGGTGAGCTGAGTTCATTGGACATGAACTCGGCTCATCTGGATGACGTCACAGAGAGACACTGAGGAGCGCAAGCATGCCTGCGCTTCTCAGTGTCTGCGGGATGACAGGCTGGATGGCAGCGTTCTGCTGCGGTCCAGCCTGTCATCTCGATGTAGCAGAGCTGAAGCTGTCCTGGGAACCATGGAAAGGTAAGGATGAGGTTGCTTTATTATTTTATTTTTATTACAGGAGATCGTTGGCTTCAGCTGGAATGGGCGTGACGGTAAGTATGGTTTAATTTAGAACAATAAAGAATTGTGTCTTTATTTCAATGAAAGGACTTTATTCTGGGTGCTTGTGATTTTTTTAACTTTGACTATGGGGTTAGTAATGGGGGTGTCTTATAGACGCCTTTCCATTACTAACCTGGGCTTGATGTCAGCTGGCATTATAAGCTGACATCAACCCCAACCCTATTACCCCACTGCCACCGCAACAGGGCAGCGTGGAAGAGCGAGGCTAAGTGCCAGAATTGGCGCATCCTATGGATGCGCCATTTCTGGGGCGGCTGACGGCTGGTGTTTCTAGCCTGGGAGGGGGCCAATATTCATGGCACCCTTCCTGGGCTATTAATATCAGCCCCCAGCTGTCTGCCTAGCCTGTGCTAGCTATTAAATTAGGGGGGACCCCACGTTATTTTTTTGGGGGGGTTCCCCCATTTTAATAGCTAGTAAAGGCTAGGTATTCAGCTGGGGGCTGATATTAGTAGCCTGGGAAGCTCCGTGGGTATTACCCCCTTCCCAGGCTTCAAACATTTGCCCCAGCTGTCTGCTTAACCTCCGCTAGAGCCTAAAATTAAGGGGAACCCCACGCCAATTTTTTTTTAAATAAATCCTTTATTTTAACACTAAATGACAAGTACAGTAATCAACACTGTCACTGTACTTCATATATATGTGACTGACATGTTTCTATCTATCTAATCTATGTGTGATTCTCTATTCCTTCTATTCTAAATTGTCGGGTACAGATGCTGAATTGCCGGCCGGCTTTCTTAAAGAGACGGTGCATGAAAACACTATTATTTTTTTAAATAAATCCTTTACACTAAATGACAAGTACAGTAAGCAACACTGTCACTGTACTTCATATATATGTGACTGACATGTTTCTATCTATCTAATCTATGTGTGATTCTCTATTCTGTCTGTTATAAATTGTCGGGTACAGATGCTGAATTGCCGGCCGGCTTTTTTAAAGAGACGGTGCACGAAAACACTAATATTTTTTTTAATAAATCCTTTACACTAAATGACAAGTTCTGTAAGCAACACTGTCACTGTACTTCATATATATGTGACTGACATGTTTCTATCTATCTAATCTATGTGTGAAGCTCTATTCTGTCTGTTATAAATTGTCGGGTACCGCTGCTGAATTGCCGGCCGGCTTTTTTAAAGAGACGGTGCACGAAAACACTAATATTTTTTTTAATAAATCCTTTACACTAAATGACAAGTACAGTAAGCAACACTGTCACTGTACTTCATATATATGTGACTGACATGTTTCTATCTATCTAATCTATGTGTGAAGCTCTATTCTTTCTGTTGTAAATTGTCGGGTACCGGTGTATGCCGCTGATGAATTGCCGGCTTTTCATGTCATTCTACATTATTCTTAGTTGTTTTACTTCATGTAGAATTAACCTACAAGGAAAGAAAGGGTTTATTTTCATTCCGATATTTGTGTCCCATTGACTTGCATTGGTTTCCAGTATCGGAATCGGCGATATCCGATACTTTTTGGGTATCGGCCCGATCCAATCCGATACGATATTTCCTGATATCGGAAGGTATCGCTCAACACTACCCATGACGGAAGATTCCCTGTAATGAGGCAGATATAGGCCACTGTGGACGCCGTCTAGCCTGGGATCCCACGGTGTCATTTGTTTTAGGCGTGCATAAAAGTGCGGTTGGCCACAGTTTTGTGCACTTCTGAAAAAAAGGACACCGCTAAACAGAGGCCAGACGGAGTCCAGAGTAACTCTGCTGCCTCATTACAGTGAATGGATCCCGCTGGGGTTTCATCTGAATTACATCACTTGGAAATTTCGATGGAAACCCCGATGTAAGTGCTCAGCCTAGAGCGCCGGATAAATGTTACGTAAAATGTTCCCAATAAAAGCTTCAACTCAGTCCTCAAAAAAAGCTAGTCCCCACTCAGGTCCGTCATCTGTTAAAAATATAAGGGACTTCGAAGTTACTGGTAGCAGAAAGGCTCTGGAAAAGCGAAATGGCCCTTGCCCCCCAAAAGAAATTCAAAAAATTTTGTGCTCCCAAATCCAAATGCCTATTCTACAATAATTTGTTCTCCAATTGTCAAATAGCACTCCGTCCCCCCCAGATCTCGCCATATGGCTGAGCGGTACGATACAGCCACATATGGGGTATTGCCACTTTTAGAAGAAATTGTGTGACACATTTCGGCACCATTTTTACCCATTGCCCTGTGTGAAAATGTAAAATCTGAGGGTAAAACATTTTTTTGTGGTAAAAATATAATTATGCTTTTTTCACTGCCCAATGGTATAAATGTAAAAATTAAAAAATACTCACTACTTCCCTAGATGAATTCCTTGAGAGGTGTAGTTTACAAAATGGGGTCACATGTGGGGGTTTCTGCTGTTTCGGCATGTCAGCGACTCTTCAAATGTGACATGGTGTCTGCTGGCTATCCCAGCCAACATAGCTCTCCTTTCTCTACCGAACCCTGCCGTACACCAAAGCAGTGGTTTTCCCCCACATATGGGGTATCGGCGTGTTCAGGAGAAATTGAACAACAAATTTCATGGTGCAATTTATCCTGTTACCCTTATGATAGTACAAAATTAGGGAAAGGAAAACATTTTTTGTGGGAAAAATGTGAAAATTTTATTTTTATGGCTCAATATTATAAACTTCTGTGAAGCAGCTGGGGGTGCAAGGTGCTCACCACATATCTAGATAAGTTCCCTAAGGGGTCTAGTTTCCAAAATGGTGTCACTTGTGGGGGGTTTCCACTGTTTAGGCACATCAGGGGCTCCCCAAATGCAACATGGCGTCCGCTAATTATTCAAACAAATTTTACATTCAAAAAGTCAAATGGCGCTCCTTCCCTTCCGAGTCCTGCCGTGTGCCCAAACAGTGGTTTGCCTCCACATATGGGGTATCGGCGTGTTCAGGAGAAATTGCACAACAAATTTCATGGTGCAATTTATCCTATTACCCTTATGATAATGCAAAATTAAGGGATGAAAAACGTTTTTGTGGGAAAAATGTGAAAATTTTATTTTTACAGCTGATTATTATAAACTTCTGTCAAGCACCTTGGGGTTCAAGGTGCTCACCACACATCTAGATAAGTTCCCTAAGGGGTCTAGTTTCCAAAATGGTGTCACTTGTGGGGGGTTTCCACTGTTTAGGCACATCAGGGGCTCCCCAAATGCAACATGGCGTCCGCTAATTATTCAAACAAATTTTACATTCAAAAAGTCAAATGGGGCTCCTTCCCTTCCGAGCCCTGCCGTGCGCCCAAACAGTGGTTTGCCTCCACATATGGGGTATCGGCGTGTTCAGGAGAAATTGCACAACAAATTTCATGGTGCAATTTATACTATTACCCTAATGATAATGCAAAATTAAGGGATGAAAAACGTTTTTGCGGGAAAAATGTGAAAATTTTATTTTTACAGCTGATTATTATAAACTTCTGTGAAGCACGTTGGGGTTCAAGGTGCTCACCACACATCTAGATAAGTTCCCTAAAGGGTCTAGTTTCCAAAATGGTGTCACTTGTGGGGGGTTTCCACTGTTTAGGAACATCAGGGGCTCTCCAAACGCAACATGGCGTCTGCTAATTATTCAGACAAATTTTACATTCAAAAAGTCAAATGGCGCTCCTTCCCTTCCAAACCCTGCCGTTCGCCCAAACAGTGGTTTTCCCCCACATATGGGGTATCGGCGTGTTCAGGAGAAATTGCACAACAAATTTCATGGTGCAATTTATCCTATTACCATTATGATAATGGAAAATTAAGGGATGAAAAACGTTTTTGCGGGAAAAATGTTAAAATTTTATTTTTACAGCTCAATATTATAAACTTCTGTGAAGCACCTTGGGGTTCAAGGTGCTCACCACACATCTAGATATGTTCCCTAAGGGGTCTAGTTTCCAAAATGGTGTCACTTGTGGGGGGTTTCCACTGTTTAGTCACATCAGGAGCTCTCCAAACGCAACATGGTGTCTGCTAATTATTCAGACAAATTTTACATTCAAAAAGTCTAATGGCGCTCCTTCCTTTCCGAGCCCTGCCGTGTGCCCAAACAGTGGTTTTCCCTCACATATGGGGTATCAGCACGCTCAAGAGAAATTGCACAAAAAATTTGGGGTCCATTTTTTCCTGTTACCCCTGTGAAAATAAAAAAAATTGGGTCTAAAGTAACATTTTTGTGAAAAAAGTTAAATGTTAATTTTTTTCTTCCACATTCCAAAAATTCCTGTGAAGCACCTGAAGGGTTAATAAAGTTCTTCAATGTGGTTTTGAGCACCTTGAGGGGTGCAGTTTTTAGAACGGTGTCAATTTTGGGTATTTTCTGTCATAAAGACCCCTCAAAGTGACTTCAAATATGATGTGGTCCCTAAAAAAATGTTTTTGTAAATTTTGTTGGAAAAATGAGAAATCGCTGGTCAACTTTTAACCCTTATAGCTCCCTAACAAAAAAAAAATTTGGTTCCGAAATTGTGCTGATGTAAAGTAGACATGTGGGAAATGTTATTTATTAAGTATTTTGTGTGACATATCTCTCTGATTTAAGGGCATGAAAATTCAAAGTTTGAAAATTGCAAAATTTTCAAAATTTTTGCCAAATTTCTGATTTTTTCACAAATAAACGCATGTGATATCAAAGAAATGTTACCACTATCATGAAGTACAATATGTCACGAAAAAACAGTCTCAGAATCAGGGGGATCCGTTGAAGTGTTCCAGAGTAATTGTTTCATAAAGTGACAGTGGTCAGAATTGAAAAAATTGGCCCGGTCACGAAGGCAAAAACAGGCTCTGGTGCGAAGTGGTTAAACACTAATGAATTGAATTTATCCTTTACTATTGAAGCAAGAAAGGAAGAAATTTCCTTTTTAGATTTGAAATTAAAGAGTAATATTAATAACCATAGGGTGGAATGCAACCTTTTTCGTAAAAAAATAGCTGGCAATTCTATATTGCACGCCGCGAGCCTGCACCCGAAACATGTTATTAGCAACATACCCACAGGAGAGATCATAAGGGCACGCAGGTGTTGCACTGATGGCGTCAAATATGAACAGGAATTTCAAATCATTAAAGAGAGGCTAATAAATCGAGGGTATGATACTAAAACCATAGAAACATCAAAAGATAAAGCTAATGGTAAGAACAGGGATCAATATTTAGCACAGAGTTCCAAAAATGCAAATAGAATAAATAAATTCCCGAAAAAAAGTGAAATTCTCAACCACATATAACAAAAATTATTATAATGTTATTGGTGTTGTACGGAAATACTTGCCATTGCTTTATACCGATAGTACTTTAAGGAAATTTTGAAAAATGGATGCAAATTTGTTCCAAAGAGGTCACGCACAGTGGGGAACATTATTTCTCCTAGTGAATTTAGAAATAACGAACATAGAAAGAGGGGGAATTCTTGGCTGTCCACAAAAGGCTCATTTAGGTGTGGACAAAGGCAATGTGGCTTGTGTCCGTACATGATTAATAACAACAAATCGGTAATTAACAATGAGGGACAAATATACCGTCTAGTGACATTTATGAACTGCGGCAGTAATCATTGTGTTTATGTGATTTTCTGTACACAGTGTAATAAACAGTATGTTGGGTCCACAAGCCGCACTTTGAGAAAACGTTTGTCAGAACACATATACGATATCCTAAATCCCACTACCCCTAGTTTGTCAGGAGCCTCCAGGCATTTTTTGCATGAACATGGAGGTAATATCGGCTGCTTACGTGTAAGTGCATTGGAAACTGTCCCTATATCTCATCGTGGTGGGGACAGGGTTAAATTATTACGGAAAAAAGAAGCACAGTGGAATTTGAAATTAAATACTAGATATCCAACAGGTTTAAATATGAGAAATGAATTAGTTTATTTGTATTAATATTCCAGTTATTTCCACTTGCACTATTTTACACTAGCTGATTTCCTGCTATATTTATTATAACTATCTGTTTCTAGGTTGATATTATGTGACTTATATTTAGTGAGTTATATTTATGGAGTTTGTAATTTTTTGGCAACTTTCCAATTTTTTTTTTTCCCTTTTAAATAGAAACAGTTCATTTAGGGTTAAAACTGAGTTTTCTGAGACTCTGGACTCATGTGTAATTGAGCTTCTGAACAGGTGATGTCAGTGGGTGGCTACTTTCTCCATATGCCTTAAAAGTTTTTCCATTTCAACATTGTATTATTCTATGAATAAGGATCCACGTATCCGAAATGCGTAAGCCTCTGTAATCTTTTATTTGCACTATGGTCTCATGTTTTTAATTTTTTCAAAATAAAGGCTATTTTTTAAGTCAATTTCACGAGTTGCTGGATAACTACCCTTTCATCACTATACAGTTATAGGGTATGCAGTGAGTCCAACGGCTGACCAATTTTAGGAAAAACACCACTAAGAATTTAAAGACACATGGAGCAGGGCCACAGTAACGACAAATTCCCATTAGAAAGAAGAGATTCTGCTATACAGTTATAGGGTATGCAGTGAGTCCAACGGCTGACAATTTTAGGAAAAAACCCACTAAGAATTTAAAGACACATGGAGCAGGGCCACAGTAACAAGTACGAAATGTTCCCATTAGAAAGGAGAGGGTCTGCTATACAGTTATAGGGTATGCAGTGAGTCCAACGGCTGACAATTTTAGGAAAAACCCCACTAAAAATTTAAAGACACACAGAGCAGGGCCACAGTAACAAGGTACGACATGTTCCCACTAGAAAGGAGAGGGTCTGCTATATGTGGTGCCCCTGAGGGTTCAGTCGCCACAGGGGTACTGCATCTCACCCAGAGGTGTGGTATCTCACTCTCAGGTAAGGAAGGAGTACAGCTCAGGACCCTAACACCTGCATTCATTACACCACACTTCAGAGGGCAGGGCGAGATTGCTCCTAAGGAAGAGCACAGTCCCTGGTCCCTGGCTGGAGTGGGGTGGGACCTAGTAAAGGGGAACCATGTAGTGGGTGTGGGTGGAGGATGTAGTTAAAGGGAGCGCATAGAAGGAAGATATAAAAAGAGTAGCCATCTTAGAAAGACAGATTGGTCAGAGGAGGAAGGTAACAGGAGCAGAGGCTCTGTAGGAGCTCTGCTCCAGAGGCGGGCCTGGACAGTGAGGCCCAAGTCTGAGAGGAGAAGGAGAGAAGGAGGAGAGGGAGCAGTGAGGCTCCAGGAACGGAATAAGGGACCCTAGGGGTACGGGCCGTGCAGGAGGCCACCCGTACTCCCGCATCTACCGGGAGGTGGAGGGGTCAGGCTGCATACAGGGAACCGGATCCCTCAGCTAGCGAAAGATTGAACAGCTTAACTAGAAACCGGAGGCTGCAGTATTTCATGTCCTGTAGCCAACATTCCATACCAGTCTCACCAGGAAGGTAGCTATATAGGACTCAGGGGACGGAACAGACGTCGCCCGCCAAGGCCCGCAGATACTGGACTGGGACACTTGGTATGAGGTTCAGGGAGACAGCCAGAGAGAAGACACAGAAGGGGGTCCTGCTAAGTACTCCAGAGATAACTGAGGGTGGACTGAACCCCTCACTGAGTAAACGCAGCACGGGAAGTTACTTTGACGTCTGTAACTTGGACTGCAATAATCGTGAGTATAGACCCAGAGGACTGCACTTCCTTGTCTCTTTGTTTCTTGCTGCATCATCACTCCCTGCACTACAATGCCCAGCACAACCTGCAACATCATCTATACTGCCCTGAAGCTAGCTCTTCCTGTGGAGAGCCACAACATACCTGCTGCAGTAACATCAGCTTCAGAGAACTGCTCCGCAGCGGCGGCTCCCTTTAGCCGCATTCCACAGGTGGCGTCACAAATTCTATAAAAACACTATAAATCCCCTATGCATAACCCCTTTTATTGACCACTCTGGGTCATGGATCGGGTCACCGCCACTGTGACATTCCCCCAGCATCTACCGGCCCGGCACCGGGTTCCCCACGGCTCACGGGACGCGTCATACTTGGAGTCACGAACAGGATATGCAACCCACCCGTTATCACTGGGTATTGTGCACCTGGAGACTGTGTTTAAAGACTGAATGTGGCGCCAGCCCCAGAAGAACAGGCGCCATTATGTGCGTGATCAAAGACAACAATACAGAACCTCCCATCGTGGGCCGGGTCCCAGAATGGTGCCAAAAGCGCAACCAGCCCCCTGCACCTGTGGCCATACACATAGATGTGTCCATCAAGGTGGGGAAGACGCCCCCAGGTGTGACCGACAGCAAGCAGCCATGGGACCGCCCCAGAAAGGGGAGAGGAGAAACGAAAACTGGAAAACAGGGTGTGGTGTCCAGTAGACCAGATAGAACACACCCGGTAGGCAAGGTGGAGGGAGGTGAGTCTGAGACCCTGGCCCGAGGCCTGCAGCCAAGCGAGACACCTCTTACCCTGGCGGAGGTGATCTACAAGCTGACCCTGGAGGACGTGGAGTTCCTTCATGCAGAGATGCATGAGCTCAGCCGGCGGGTAGGAGAGGCCAAAAGAACAGACATCGCCGGCTGGAAGAAGGAGGTGCTGGAGAAGATGGAGGCCAGGCGGCAGCGAGTCCCGTGTTCCACCGACGGCGCCCCGGTCCCGGCGGAGCCAAACCAGGACCAGAAGGCAGAGAGCAGCCAAGGAGCGGCCGCGGAAGCAGGTAGGAAGAGTTTCCCTGTCCCGGGCGCAGACCGCGCTGACCTGCTCCTGGGCCCACTGGCGGCACCTCCTTACCCGGGCGCGCACGCTCCCGACTTGCTCTCAGGCCCAGAATCCACTACCCCGGGGACCTGCTCCGTCGACCAGCTCCACGATCCTCTGGCAGAATCTCCACACCACCTGACCAGCTCTGCCGATCCGCTCCTCGATCCCCTGGCAGAATCCTCGCACCTCCTGCTTGGAAGACCTGCTTCTGGGCCCATTACCAGAGCCACCTATCTCCGCATCCGAGTTGGGATACGGGAACCCCTCCTTCGACTGGTCCGCCAGGAATGAAGGTCAGCAGAGACCCCCCCTTGCTCCCGCACCTGCGCCCCCAATTACCTGCGCAGAGGGAGAGGAGTTCCGATGGAACAACCGGGAGGGGGACCTCATCGGGTTCCCGCAGGAGACACAGGCCCAGGCCCTCCGGCGAGAAGAGTACTGCAGGAGGGAGCTCCTGCAGCTGGAAAAGGAGCGATATGACCGGCAGGTACGATGGGAGCGCATGGAGGCCAGAAACATGGCGGCCAAGACACGGGCCCGCCAAGCAATGTCCACTAAACCCAGTCCCCGTCTGGAGGGGATAATAGTGAAGTTTGACTTGGACGCTGGGTGGGGCTTTATACAGGAGCGGCAGACAGATCGAGACGTCTTCGTCAACCGGCGGGACATAGAACCCCACCTCCAGCAGGGGCATCCCGGCCGAGACTTCTATCCCGGTGACTATGTCACTTTCACCCGTCACAAAGGAGAGCGCGGGTGGTATGCCCTCCAAGTCCACAAGGTGGCAAAGGAAAGAAAGGACATGCCCCCGCAGTACCAGGCTGAACACCCGGCTGGGTCAGTCGGTAAAAATGAGGAGTTCCCCTGGCGGGAACCCCACTATTGAACATGTGTTGTAAGGAACTGTATATAGTTACCCGTAAGGGTAAAGCAAGAATGCTGCAAGTTTGAAAAAAAAGTTTACAATGAAAAAAAAATTTAAAATTTTTCTTGTTTACATATGCCTTTTGTTATGATCTGCAACATAAACTAAGGAAAGATAGGGGAAAGCTGTCCCTACAGTAAGACTAAGCTGAATCCCTACGATATAGCGGGCTGCCTGTTCCTTGTGAACAGACCCACCTTAGTCCTCGGCTAGTCTGAACGAAGACCTATAGAGTTAAGGGAGGGGTCCCTAAAAGAACTAAGGACTGGGACAAAAATGGGACACCTCCTAAACAGAAGTAGATGCAGAGCACAAAAGACAAACAGACAAAACGTACTAGAGGTCCCAGAGGACCAAGCGAACTAGACAGAGATAGGCACCAAAGCACCTGGCTAGAGAGACAGTCGAACAACACTGAAGTCCAGCAAAACCAGAAGAGCGGAGCTGGAATAAATAGGCAGATGGTCACGTGACCGCAAAACACAAGATAGCAAAAACTAACAGGAGGGTTCTAACAGTACCCCCTCTTCTATGAGGATCCTTCGGATCCTCCAGGTCCAGGCCTATCAGGAAACCTCCTGTGGAAAGCTTTAACAAGCCTAGGAGCAGAGAGATCATCCGTCCTTACCCAGAAGTTGTCTTCGGGACCGAAACCCTTCCAGGAGACAAGATACTGTAATTTCCCTCTATGCCATCTAGAATTCAAAATACGAGAAATTTCATATTCGCCGTCTTCCACCACAGGAGGAACTGTGATAGTGGCGTCCCTATTAGATACGTCAGCCTTTTTCAACAAGGAAACATGAAGCACAGGATTAATCTTCCAGGAAGTAGGGACATCCAACCTAACAGCAGACTGGTTAACAACCTGAAGCACTTTAAATGGACCCACAAACTTAGGACCCAGCTTTTTAGAGGGAATCCTCAACCGCAGGTTCTTCAAGGACAACCAAACCATGTCACCCACAGTAAACAAAACCTCTTTACGTTTCCTGTCAAATTACTTCTTGGACTTCTTGTTAGCCTCTTGCAGGTTACAACGTACATTAGTCCAAACTCTCTCCAAATCACCGGAAAAATTCTCCTCCTCCGGCACCACCGACCACAATTTGGAGAACGAACCAAAAGACGGATGTCTCCCAGTACAACAAAAAAAAGGAGAGCACCCAGAAGAGGAGGATGTATGATTGTTAAGAGCAAATTCTGCGAGAGGCAGAAACTCAGACCATACCTCTTGATTGTCCGCCACAAAACAACGCAAAAACTGTTCTACATCCTGGTTCTTTCTTTCAGTCTGTCCATTCGACTCAGGATGATAACCAGACGAAAATGACAAATGGACTCCCAACCTGTCACAAAAAGCACGCCAAAAGCGAGCCACAAACTGAGGTCCTCTATCAGAAACAATATCCGTGGGAACGCCATGGAGCTTGACAATCTCCTTAACAAACACCTTAGCGAGTGTCTTGGCGCAGGGCAACTTAATGAATGGAACCAAATGACACATCTTACTAAAACGGTCCACGACCACCCAGATGACAGTAAAACCCTCAGACACAGGAAGATCAGTAATAAAATCCATAGTGAGATGCGTCCAAGGCGCACTAGAAACCTCCAGAGGGCAAAGCAACCCCGCAGCAGGAGTATGTGAAGCCTTTGACCTAGCACACACAGTACACTGACGCACCCACTTGATGACTTCCTTCTGTCATCCAGGCCACCAAAAACTGCGACTGATAAGTCTCTTAGTCTCCGAAACTCCTGGATGACCTGCCATCCGAGATTCATGACACTCCACAAACAAATCTCTCCTAAAGGCTCTAGGCACGAACAACCTCCCATGGCGAGTGTTAGATGGAGCATCATCTTGAGCTTTCAGAATCCCATTCTCCAAAACGGAGTCCAAAGCCTCCACAACTCCTTTCTGGAAAATGCTCTCCTCCTCCTCGGCACCGACCATATGAGAGAAGCTGCGAGATAAAGCATCGGCTTTAACATTCTTAGTACTAGGGATATAGGTAACAGAAAAATGAAACAGAGAAAAAAAAAGTGCCCACCTAGCTTGACGGGCATTCAAACACTTGGCAGCATCCAGATAGATAAAATTCTTATGATCTGTGAAAACCTGAATAGGAACTCTAGAGCCTTCCAAAAAATGACGCCAGTGTTCAAACGCAAGTTTAATAGCCAGCAACTCCCGATTTCCAACATCATAATTCAGTTCGGTTTCCGAAATTTTTTTTGAAAAAAAGGCACAAGTATGTACTCCACCCTTGTTCTCTTGAGACAAAACTGCTCCGACCCCCACCGATGAAGCATCAACCTCGACCAAAAAAGGCTTGGTCTCATCAGGCTGCATAAGCATAGGGGCAGAACTGAACCTCTCTTTGAGATACTCAAATGCTTCAATGGCCTCAGTAGTCCACTGGGCCGTATTCGCACCTTTCCTGGTGAGATCATTTAGAGGCTTAACAATTACAGAAAAATTCTTAATGAATTTCCTGTAATAATTGGCAAAACCCAAAAATATCTGTATAGATTTCAAACCAATAGGCCTAGGCCATTCCTGCACAGCCTGAACCTTCACAGGGTCCATCTCAAAGCCCTCGCTGGAGACAATGTAGCCCAAAAAACTAATTTTCTGCACAGCGTATTCACATTTCTCCAGCTTAGCAAAGAGTGAATTATCACTCAATAACTGCAAAACTTCACGTACACTCAGCCAATGGGACTCGAGATCTGGTGAATAAATCAAAATGTCATCCAATACACAACCACATTCTTACCAATCAAAGGTCTCAGGATGTCATTAATAAGGTTCTGAAAAAATGCAGGTGCATTGGTAAGACCAAAAGGCATCACCAGACTCTCAAAATGACCTACCGGAGTGTTAAAAGCAGTTTTCCATTCATCACCCTCCTTCACACGTAACAAATTGTATGCCCCCCGGAGATCAATTTTGGAGAATCACTTGGCCCCCAATAACTGGTTAAACAAGTCAGGATTTAACAGCAATGGGTAGGAATTGCGTACGGTAATCTTATCAATTTCACGAAAATCCAGACATGGACGTAAACCGCCGTCCTTTTTTTTAACAAAGAACAATCCAACTGCCACAGGTGACTTAGAAGGTCTAATGTGACCAGCAGCCAGGCTAGTCTGTATGTACTCCTCCAAGGCCTTTCTTTCAGGGATAGTCAGATTAAACAAGCGACTTTTGGGAAGAGTAGCACCTGGAACAAATTCAATGGCGCAATCATAATCCCTATGAGGAGGTAAAACTTGCGACTCCTCCTCCGAAAAAACCCTCCAAAAATCTTGGAGGGTAATTCTCCCTTTTCCACAGCTGCAATGCGACCATTACAACATTTAGTACTTCGGACTCCAAGACTTAATCACATTAGTAGACCAGTCCAATAAAGGATTGTGCAGTCTTAACCAAGGCAATCCTAGAACAACTGGAGAGGGCAAATTATCCAAAACAACCAAGTCCAAAATTTCTTGGTGATCTCCATTGATAGTGAAAGGAAATGCAGCAGTCTTGTGAGTAATACATTTCAAAGGAGTGTTATCAATTGCAACCACAGAAATAGGTGATGGCAAAGGTTTGGATTTCAATTTAATGTTTTCCAAAAACCCTTTATCAATCACATTAAGTGTTGAACCACAATCCACAAATATCTGAAATTCAATCAAATCTCCCTGCAGAGTAGTACTCCCAGAAAGGAATACTCCTGCAGAGCGTAAACAAGCTATACGGGCTTAACTGACCTTTTTTTTTCCTTTACTTAAACGACGCTCACAATACTTAATCAAATGATCATCTTTACCACAATAAAGACACAAGCCTTCGGCGAATCTCCAATCTCTTTCCTGAGAGCGGAGTGACATTGCCCCCACCTCCATTGGTTCTCCGCTGTCAGAGCAGATTTTCTGGGAACTAGGACCTGAAGTTACAGGAGTTTTTACATCATTAGCCCTGGACCTCAGTCTCCTGTCCACAGGAACAGCTAACTGCATAGCTTCCTGCAGAGTCTCAGGTGCAGGGAATGCAATTAGAAAATCCTTAACCCTTTCACTCAGACCAGCAAGAAAAACATCTTAGCGCAGAATCATTCCATCTAACTTCTGAAGCCCATCTCCTGAAGTGTGTGCAATAATTTTCAACATCATCTGACCCCTGATTCAAACGTCTAAGTTCTGATTCAGCAGATGAGATTCGATCAGGATCGTCATATAATAGCCCCATAGCAGAAAAAAATTCTTCAACAGAACTTAAACACGGATCATTAGGCTGGAGAGAAAAGGCCCAACCCTGTGGTTCTTTGCGCAAAAGTGACATAATAAAACCAATGCGCTGTGATTCATTCCCAGAGGATCTTGGTCTCAAACGAAAATATAACAAACAAGCATTTTTAAAGGAAAAAAAATCTTGCAGTTTACCATAAAAAAAATCAGGCAGTCCTACCTTGGGTTCAACAAAATGCGCTCCAGGACAGCTACTCACTTGTTGCTGAAGCTCAGTCACCTCCAGAGACATTCCCTGCAGGCGTTGAGCCAACTTCTGGATGGAAACCATACTGATCCCCGAATTTCTTTCCTTTTAGTTTTGTTTTTTTTGGGCTGGACTTACTGTTATGATCTGCAACATAAACTAAGGAAAGATAGGGGAAAGCTATCCCTACAGTAAGACTAAGCTGAATCCCTACGATGTAGCGGGCTGCCTGTTCCTTGTGAACAGACCCGCCTTAGTCCTCGGCTAGTCTGAACGAAGACCTATAGAGTTAAGGGAGGGGTCCCTAAAAGAACTAAGGACTGGGACAAAAATGGGACACCTCCTAAACAGAAGTAGATGCAGAGCACAAAAGACAAACAGACAAAACGTACTAGAGGTCCCAGAGGACCAAGCGAACTAGACAGAGATAGGCACCGAAGCACCTGGCTAGAGAGACAGTCAAACAACCCTGAAGTCCAGCAAAGCCAGAAGAGCGGAGCTGGAATAAATAGGCAGATGGTCACGTGACCGCAAAACATGACTAGCCCAGGGGGATGGAGACGACTCGGTACCCGGGCCCTTGCCTGGCCTTTGGGGATGTCGCGGTGGTCGGCTCCCGGGCCCGTACCCTGGGGTCTCTCTTTAGAAGCGTTGATAGTTGTTAATTTTATAAAAGTTTGTGACGCCACCTGTGGCTTCTGGTGAGAAGCACCAGCGCTGCGCAGTCCATTGAGGCTGATGATAAGGCAGCTCGATGGTATAGCTCCCCACAGGTGGAACTAGGCCTCAGGGCAGCGTACGGAAGGGGTATGCAGGACAGGGGAGACCCAGCCGGGTCAGAGCAAGAACAGGGACAGACACGATAGTCACTTCAGTACCTTTTACTGATGGAAATTCAGGCACGTCCCGGAGCACTGTAGGGTGAAGGGTGCATGTCAGGATCCTCCCCAATGAGCGGGTGTAGGGACTCCTGTTACTTGCCTCTGCGTAGTAAGTTTCTGACCTACCTGGAGCTAGGCCTAACTTTGTCTCTGTCCTGCGCTGGCTGACCTTGTGGTAGGGCCTTCTCTTTGAGTACACGCTCCTCAGCTTGCGGGGCCTATGTGTCTCCCGGCTCTGTTACGTATCAGCACTTTATATCTTACTGGGTCATAGAGATCCCGGTAAGCTTCGGACCCGGTGTCCGGTAAATGCTTCGGGGTGAGCTAGTTAAGCTCCTCTGCCCCCCTATGTACTAACTCTCCACTCGCCTACGGCCTACTCAGGCCCTCACTAGGCTATACACACTAACGGCAGCTTGCCGCGCTTCACCGATCTTATGGCGCCGACACACCTAAAGCTCACTATTCTGAGCTACAACTGAGTCTGGACTGTGCTTCACTGCAGACTGACCTCTCTCAGGCTTCTCTACTGCAGGAACTCTCTCAACAGACTCCACTGCCTGGCTCCACCTTCCCTATTTATTTCCCTAACGGGCTCCCTCTGCTGATCTGTGGTGGAAGGTGGAGATGTGTCAAGGGTTAAGGGGGGCCTCTTGTGGAGGAATCCATCAATGCACTCTTCCAGGATCTGTGATACCAAGCGCAGCTGGGCGTCACAAACACAAGATAGAAAAAACTAACAGGAGGGTTCTAACACCTTTAGTTACCCGCGAGGGTATAGAGACATTAGGGTAGAGGATGGTGATCTCCCTAAAAACTTTTCATTGTATATAATTGCACTTCTTAAAGTGCCCCTTATTGGTTTTATAAATATACAACAATGACCTCAGAACAAAAACCCGTTTGGCGTGGCCGAAGACGTGGTCCAACACCTGGATCATCTATGCCCTGCAGCCACGCCCAGGGTCTACGTTTAGGGTTTTCGGACGGGTCCCTCATACTCAAGTTTGCACCTTAAAAAAGAAAGTGGATACCTGGTAGCATATCATGCTGTAACCTGTTAATAAATGTTTAATATGAAGAATGTTTATGAGAAAAATGTTTTATATGCGAAAGATGTGTTTATACAAGTGAAAAGAGTTTTATAATGTTTGGTATAGTAACCTGAAATGTTCAAGAAAATGTGCCTCCCATAAAGGGAAGAAATGTTACGTTGGTAATCTTATATGTGATGGATCTAAAATTTTCCATGTCTTTAAAATGCTTTGTCTTTTACTCTGTTCCAGCCCACGGAAGTGCTGTGATCTACCAGGGGGGTGTGTGGCGCCCCTGAGGGTTCAGTCGCCACAGGGGTACTGGATCTCACCCAGAGGTGTGGTATCTCACTCTCAGGTAAGGAAGGAGTACAGCTCAGGACCCTAACACCTGCATTCATTACACCACACTTCAGAGGGCAGGGCGAGATTGCTCCTACGGGAGAGCAAAGTCCCTGGTCCCTGGCTGGAGTGGGGGGGGACCTAGTAAAGGGGAACCATGTAGTGGGTGTGGGAGGAGGACGTAGCTAAGGGGAGCACATAGAAGGAAGATATAAAAAGAGTAGCCATCTTAGAAAGACAGATTGGTCAGAGGAGGAAGGTGACAAGAGCAGAGGCTCTGTAGGAGCTCTGCTCCAGAGGCGGGCCTGGACAGTGAGGCCCAAGTCTGAGAGGAGAAGGAGAGAAGGAGGAGAGGGAGCAGAGAGGCTCCAGGAGCGGAAGAAGGGACCCTAGGGGTACGGGCCGTGCAGGAGGCCACCCGTATGCCCGCATCTACCGGGAGGTGGAGGGGTCAGGCTGCATACAGGGAACCGGATCCCTCAACTAGTGAAAGATTGAACATCTTAACTAGAAACCGGAGGCTGCAGTATTTCATGTCCTGTAGCCAACATTCCATACCAGTCTCACCAGGAAGGTAGCTATATAGGACTCAGGGGACGGAACAGACGTCGCCCGCCAAGGCCCGCAGATACTGGACTGGGACACTTGGTATGAGGTTCAGGGAGACAGCCAGAGAGAAGACACAGAAGGGGGTCCTGCTAAGTACTCCGGAGATAACTGAGGGTGGAATGAACCCCTCACTGAGTAAATGCAGCACGGCACGGGAAGTTACTTTGACGTCTGTAACTTGGACTGCAATAACCGTGAGTAAAGACCCAGAGGACTGCACTTCCTTGTCTCTGTGTTTCTTGCTGCGCCATCATTCCCTGCATTGCAACGCCCAGCACAACCTGCAACATCATCTATACTGCCCTGAAGCTAGCTCTTCCTGTGGAGAGCCACACCATCCCTGCTGCAGTAACATCAGCTTCAGAGGACTGCTCCGCAGCGGCGGCTCCCTTTAGCTGCATTCCACAGGTGGCGTCGCAAACTCTATAGAAACACTATAAATCCCCTATCCATAACTCCTTTTATTGACCGCCCTGGGTCACGGACCGGGTCACCACCACTGTGACATCCCCCAGCATCTACCGGCCCGGCAATGGGTACCCCACGGCCCAGGGGGCGCGTCATATACAGTTATAGGGTATGCAGTGAGTCCAACGGCTGACCAATTTTACAAAAAACCCCACTAAGAATTTAAAGACACATGGAGCAGGGCCACAGTAACAAGTTATGACATGTTCTCATAAGAAAGGAGAGGGTCTACTATACAGTTATAGAATATGCAGTGAGTCTAAAGGCTGACCAATTTTACGAAAAACCCCACTAAGAATTTAAAGACACATGGAGCAGGGCCACAGTAACAAGTACGACATGTTCCCATTAGAAAGGAGGGGGTCTGCTATACAGTTATAGGGTATGCAGTGAGTCCAACGGCTGACAATTTTAGGAAAAACCCCACTAAGAATTTAAAGACACATGGAGCAGGGCCACAGTAACAAGGTACGACATGTTCCCATTAGAAAGGAGAGGGTCTGCTATACAGTTATAGGGTATGCAGTGAGTCCAACGGCTGACCAATTTTAGCAAAAATGCCACTAAGAATTTAAAGACACATGGAGCAGGGCCACAGTAACTAGGTACGACATGTTCCCATTAGAAAGGAGAGGGTCTGCTATAAAGTTATAGGGTATGCAGTGAGTCCAACGGCTGACAATTTTAGGAAAAACCCCACTAAGAATTTAAAGACACATTGAGCAGGGCCACAGTAACAAGGTACAACACGTTGCCATTATAAAGGAGAGGGTCTGCTATAAAGTTATAGGGTATGCAGTAAGTACAACGGCTGACAAATTTTAGTAAAAACCCCACTAAGAATTTTAAGACACACAGAGCAGGGCCACAGTAAAAAGGTACGACATGTTCCCATTTGAAAGGAGAGGGTCTGCTATACAGTTATAGGGTATGCAGTGAGTCCAATGGCTGACCCATTTTAGGAAAAACCCCACTAAGAATTTAAAGACACACAGAGCAGGGCCACAGTAACGACAAATTCCCATTAGGAAGGTCTCCCATAGTGTTGGCCTATGTAGTGAATGCAAGGGCTACCAAAAATTTGGAGGCACTTCAATGCCCCTTCGAAGAGACATGGAGGAGGGCCTCATAAAAAAATGTTCCCATTAGAAAGGAGCGGCCCTCCTATACTTGTAATGCCCATGCACTAAGTGTATGGGCTGACAAACATTTACCCCTGGGGGATATACATGAACATACTGTATAAAAAAATTTTTTTACAGGCATCATAACCACCCTTTAAAAAACAAGGTGGGAGTTGCATCACAGACCACGGTCACCCTGGTGATATGGTGGTGGAGGATGAGGAGAAGGAGGAGGACAAGAGCAAATAACCAAAATCAGGAAGCGTATACCCATGTGTGGGTGTGAAAAGGTGGATGGGAATACACCTCCCAAGAAAAGACACTGGATTTGAGTTTATGCTACACTGCTATCATTCGGTGGTGTTGAGAAGTCTGGCCCAATCCAGCCCTTGTTCATTTTTATAAGAGTCAGTCTGTCAGCATTTTCAGTTGACAGGCGGATGCGCTTATCAGTTATAATTCCACCAGCGGCACTAAAAACCCGCTCTGATAAAATGCTGGCGGCAGGGCAGGCCAGGACCTCCAAGGCATAGAGAGCCAATTCATTCCACGTATCCAGCTTGGATACCCAATAATTATAAGGCACAGAGG
The DNA here is from genome assembly GCF_046119375.1 of Phyllobates terribilis. NCBI lineage: Eukaryota > Metazoa > Chordata > Amphibia > Anura > Dendrobatidae > Phyllobates > Phyllobates terribilis. The sequence continues at coordinate 20,988,498 of NW_027362761.1, read as the reverse complement.
AATCACGGAGGATGTTGGTACCGTCGGCAAGGTACTCCCTCAGCATCTTCCCAAACTTTGCACTCCTTGTGAGGGTACCCCGTGCCTCAGGGTCTGTCCGATGGGAGGGTCTGAGAAAACTCTCCCAGAACTTTGACTGTGTTCCTCTGCCTCTGCTGGATTGAAATTGTGTCTCTCTCGACTGTACTCCTTGGTTGTACAAGGAAGTGTGCCCTCTGCCGCCAGCGTTTTCAGATGGGAATTTTTTTAATAGTTTCGCTACAAGGGCCTTCTGGTACAGCCCCATTATTGTAGACGTGTGCACCTCAGAAATAAGAGATATAAAGTTCTCTTTGTAGCGTGGGTCTAGAAGTGTCACCAACCAGTAATGACTGTCACCCAAAATTTTGAGAACGCGAGGGTCATGGGTAAGGCAGCGTAACATAAACTCGGCCATGCGTGCCAGACTACTAACAGGCAAGACTTCCGTGTCCTCACCAAGAGGATGACTGACCATGCTCTCCTCCTCCTCTCTCTCCTCTGGCCATCCACGGAATGACAGCTGTGCAGGTAGTACCATCTATAGTGCATGAAACTAGCTCCTGTCCTTCCTCCTCCTCCTCTTCCTCATTGTCACCCAATCCAGGTTGGGATGAGATGAGGCTTGGCTGTGTGTAATCACCCTGTATGGTTCCTTGCTCCATCTCATCACGCTCCACCTGCAATGCATCCTCTTTGATTGTGAACAGAGAGCGTTTCAGAAGACAGAGAAGCGGGATGGTGACGCTAATTACGGCATCATCGCCGCTCACCATCTTGGTGGAGTCCTCAAAGTTTTGGAGGATGGTACATATGTCAGACATCCATGTCCACTCCTGAGGTCTTATGTATGGAGTCTGAACTGAATACCGACGGCATTGTTGATGCTGGTACTCAACAACTGCCCTTTACTGCTCACAAATCCTTCCCAACATGTGCAGTGTAGAGTTCCAATGCGTGGGGACATCACACACCAGTCTGTGAGCCGGAAGCTGCAAATGCTGCTGAAACACTGCAAGGGCGGCGGAAGCTGTAGCTGACTTTCCAAAATGTGCACACAGGTGGCATACTTTTAACAAGCAGATCCGGCAGCTCCAGGTAGGATTTGAGAAACCGCTGAACCACGAGGTTAAGCACATGGGCCAGGCATGGTACGTGTGTGAGCTCGCCTCGCCTCAGAGCCGCCACCAGGTTCCGGCCATTGTCACACACGACCATGCCTGGCTGTAGGTTCAGCGGTGTGAGCCACAGATCTGCCTGCTCTTTCAGAGCTGTCCACAACTCTTCAGCATTGTGCGGTTTTTCACCTAAGCATATTAGCTTCAGCACAGCCTGTTGCCGCTTGGCCGACGCAGTGCTGCAGTGCTTCTAGCTTGTGACTGATGTGGTCATTTTGGAGATGGAGGCTGAAGAGGAGGAAGAGGCTGAGGAGGAAGAGGTGCAGGAGCTGTAGACCGTGGGGGCAACCCTGATTGACCTAGGGCCCGCAATCCTTGGTGTCGGGAGGACGTGTTCCATCCCAAGGTCCGACTGGGTCCCGGCTTCCATTATATTAGCCCAGTGTGCCATCAGAGAGATGTACCATCCCTGCCCACAAGCACTTGTCCACGTGTCCATGGTTAGGTGGACTTTACCGGTAACTGCGTTGTTGAGAGCATGGCTAATGTTTTGGGACACGTGCTTGTGTAATGCGGGGAAGGCACACTGGGAGAAATAGTGGCGGCTGGGGACCGAGTACCAAGGGACAGCTGCCACCATCAGGTTGCGGAATGCTTCCGTCTCCACGAGCCTAAAAGGCAACATTTCGAGCGCAAGCAGTCGCTAAATGTGAGAATTTAGTAGTGTGGCCTGTGGGGCGTTGGCTGCATATTTGCACTTGCGTTCCATGGACTGGGGTATGGACAACTGAACGCTGCACTGGGACAAGGACATGGATGTGCTTCCTGATGCTGCTACTTGAGAGTGTGCAACGACAGGTGCAGGGCTGGAGGCATCTTCGCATGCACCATGGACAAGGGATTGGTTTGCATGCACAACAGCGGAAGAAACAATGGTGCCACCCGCAGACACTGTTCCTGGACCCTGGGGTTTGGCCCACAAAGTCAGGTGCTTTGCTGCCATGTGCCTAATCATGCTGGTGGTGGTCAGGCTGGTCGTTTTGCCACCCCTGCTGATGCTGGCCTGGCAGTCGGTGCAAATTGCCTTTTTGGGGTTATCGGCACAGTCTTTAAAAAACAACCAGACTCGGGAAGACCTAACAGTTGTACTGGCAACTTCCTTCGTGTTGGTGTCACAGGGAACGGTTGCCTGCCTTCTGTCTGCGGCCACCACACTGCTTCTTCCTGCCTGTTGGGGTGCTCTGCCTCCCTCCCCCTGTGTGCTGCTGTCCTCACTCTGCATGTCCTCCTGCCAGGTTGGGTCAGTTACTATATCATCCACCACCTCATCTTCCACTTCCGCACCCTGGTCCTCCTCCTGATTTTCTGGCAATTGTGTCTCATCATCGTCCACCTCTTGTGACACTTTCCCGCTGTCACCTTCGTGTGACCGTGGCTGCTCAAATGTTTGGGCATCACTACACGCGATCTCATCTTGCCCCTCTTCAAGTGGACCGGGCGAGAGGCCAGAATCTATAAATGGAAAAGTGAACAGCTCTTCAGAGTATCCAAGTGTGGGATCAGTTGTCTCTGAGTACTCGGCATGGTGGGAGGAAGGAGGATCAGGATGAGGAATATGCGGTCCAGACTCACGGCTAATGAGACTTGACCGTGTGAAAGACATGGTGGTGGTGGTGGTGGCTAAGTGACTGGAAGCATTATCCGCTATCCAACCAACAACCTTTTGACACTGCTCTGGGTTCAATACTGGTTTGCTGCGGTCCCCTAGAAATTGGGACAGGAAGGTCAAGCGAGAAGATGTGGGTGTTTGTTGTGGCACAATTTCGACTTGCCCACGGCCTTGTCCTCGGCCTCTGCATGCACCATTACCATCACTTCAAGTTCCCCGTCCCTTGCCACGTGCCTTGCCCATTTTAAATGGAGGACAGTATCTTCCACGCTCACTACAAATGACTGAGTTTGGAGCGAATTTATATGTGATCCGTGTGACAGAGAAAATACCTGGCCTGTAAGTAAGTAGTTTGACCAGCAAACTTCTGTGAATTGCTTCACTGACACACTGAATGGAGGCCAGAAATTTTTTAATGGAGGCCAGAAATGGCAGTATTTTCTGAAAACGTATATGTAATCCGTGTGAGGGAGAAAACACAGTTTTAAACACCTGGCCTGTAGGTAACTGTTTTAAACAGCAAACCAGTGTCAAAAACTTTGCTGACACACTGAAAAAAAAATGTATTGGAGGCCAGAAATGGCAGTATTTTCTGAAAACGTATATGTGATCCGTGTGACGAAGAAAACACAGTTTTAAATAGATGGATTTTTAGCGCTGTAATATGGAAAGGACCTGGCTGTATTCTGTAGTGCCAACAAGCAAATGGCACAGAAAAACCGTGTTCTCTGGATTGCTTTTTAAGCAAATAATGAGGATTAAGATGCAAAAAAAATTATTCCTGGCCCCTGAGACCTGGGCCTATTTCCAGAAATATCTAACAGTAGCAGCCGACAGAACTGGAATGGAGCCTCTTGTGCTATGTGCACTGCAGTCTGCTATATACACTGCCCGCCTGCCTGATATCTCTGCAGATGGATTAGTTAGTCCTCAAAAGGACTGTTTGTTAAGATGGATATGTGTAATGTACGGTTTTTCTCCCTGCACTACCTAATACACAAGCAAATCTCTCCCTGACACAACAGCAGCTCTCCCTACACTGTCTGATCTGGAGTGAATGTGACGAGCATGGCGGCGCCAGGTCTGATATACACCTGATGACGCTGTGTGGCAAGCCAATCACTGTAATGCCCACAACCAACATGGCTACGGCATTACAGTGCATGGCAGGCAATCCCTGCATGTTCATTGGCTCTCTAAAGAGCGCCAAACATGCAGGGATCGCGCCCGAGTAACCCAGAAATACTCGCCGAGCTTGTCGAGCACCATGATGCTTGGACGAGTACCGAGTAGTGGCGAGCACGTTCGTCCATCACTACTCCTGACAAAACTGGTGTAACTGATCCAGGTTTGTAGGTCACCTTGCTTGCACCTGCCTTTTCAGCTTTGCCCATAAATTTTCAATAGGATTGAGATCAGGGCTTTGTGATGGCCACGCCAAAACATTGACTTTGTTGTCCTCAAGCCACTTTGTTACCATTTTGGCAGCATGCTTCGGGTCATTGTCTATTTGGAAGACCTATTTCCGCCCAAGCTTTAACTTCCTGGCTGATGTCTTGAGATGTTGATTCAGTATTGCCACATAATCTTTTTTTCTCATGATGCCATCTATTTTGTGACGTGCACCAGTCCCTCCTGCAACAAAGCAACCCCATAATACGATGCTGCACCCCTATGTTTCACAGTTGGAATGGTGTTCTTAGGCTTCCAAGCTTCTCCCTTTTTCCTCCAAAAGTAACGATGGTCATTATGGCCAAAAAGTTAAATTTTAGCTTCATCAGATCACAGGAGATGTCTAAAAAAATTAAGGTCTTTGTTACTGTGTGCATTTGCAAACATTAATCTGGCCTTTTAATGTTTCTTTTGGAGTAATTGCTTCTTCCTGGCAGAGTGGCCTTTCAGCCCATGTTGATACAGTACTCATTTTGCTGTGGTAATTGACGCAATCTTACCAGCTTCTGCCATCATCTTCATAAGGTCTTTTGCTTTTGTCCTTGGGTTGATATGCAAATGTCGGACCAAAGCACGTTCATCTCTGGGACACAGAACTCGTCTCCTTCCTGAGCAGTATGATGGCTCGACATTCCCATCCCCATTGTTTGTACTTGCGTATAATTGTTTCTACAGATGAACGAGGCACCTTCAGGTATCTTGAAATTGTACCCAAGGAAGAACCAGACTTGTGCAAGTCCACAATTCTCTTCCTGATATCTTGGCTGATTTCTTTAGACTTTTCCATAATGCTACACAAAGAAGCAGTGTGTTTCAGGTGTGCATTAAAATACATCCACAGGTGTGGCTCTAATTAACTCAGATGTTGCCAAAAAAACTATCAGAAGCTTCCAAACACATGACATCATCATATTGGCAGTCCAGAATTGTTTAAAGGCATAGTAATCTTAGTGTATGTAAAGTTTTGAGTTTGCAGTGAGTAATAAAAATGCCTTAAAGCATTCTCTCTCTCTCGCTCTCATTATTCTGGCATTTGGCAAATATTAAAAATTATGATAATCCTAATTGACCTAAAACGGGAAAGGTTTATTTGATTTCATGTCAGATATTGAGAAAAACATGCATATGTGTCTTTTTATATAGTGTATGTAAACTTCTGGTTTCAACTGTATATATACACTTATAAATTTCCCTAGTTAGTCAAATAGTGTTGGTTAAGTACCACTGTCCATAAAAAATAGAAAAAGGTGGCACTCAGCGTCCTCTTAAAAACTTTTATTTCATGTCCTTAAAACATTGCCGCCATGTGATCATGTGAATGCTGGACAGACAACAGCCATTTCACGCTAGCTGTGCTTCAAACCTGTGTTTAAGGTCTAATGTTAAGTTCTCCTAAGAAATGTATTTGAGCCGAAAAGGACACCAATAGGGATTCGGGATTCCTATATTTGGGAATTTCTGGTTACTGCATTCTAGCCAAGTGCTAAGAGCTGATACAACTAGAACAGGCAAAAAAGAGATCTGAGCAATTTCATAAAAGAAAAAGCCACAATCCACCATTCATTTAGGGGTGATAGGATTTATCTTATTCTCTATAATGGCATCAATTTACAACTTAAGTGGATGCTAATAATACAATCCACCCATGAAGATTGTTAGTTCAAATGCATTAGATTTTGAGCAAAAAAATAAGAAAGCCAAGTGATAACCATCACCTGATACACTTCTTTTTTTCTTCCCTGAGGAAGCAACCCAATCAGAAAGATATAGACCTCATGTGGTATTGGTCAAATCTCAGATGGTCTTAAATCAAGGTATTAGAACCCCATACCGCCAACCATGTACCTTATGGACGCATCATCCTACCCTTACGAAATAATCAGAACGGTCTTACCTCAGTTAGAAGGTATTAGTCTTATCTAGCGAAGATGTTCCTCCTTCGTTACAGGAGTCTCACAGGTAAGGGGACATTTTAACTCATTCATCGATTCCTCCCTTTATAGATTACAGAGTTGAAGTTTCGTCACTCCAAAAGCATATTGACTGGATATTTACCCAACTCACTACTTATTGGGTATAATGGTTCCACCGACTTAATTTCCAATAAGTGCATTTTCCGACTCCAACCGGCAGGATACACTGGTTTTGAACTATTTTTAGCAGATCTGGTATAACAATGTCTGTCATGCCACTCCATTTATTAGGAGGATAGACTTTGATATTGAAGGCTTATCAGACCCATACCAGCGAGTCAAACTCACACCTCCATTAGGAGGGCAGACTGGTATAGAGCAGCTTCATTTGGCACAATCAAGTTAATTTTACCACTCCATACCATGAGGGTAGATTTGGGGCAATTGGTAGTTTGTCAGTTTTTTTTATCTTCCTGTAAAGGCCTTCAGAGTGCCTTAGGGATACACCACGCCATACCAGACCGTGTTCCCCCTATGGAATGTCCTTGGGGATATTTCTACCTCGGGGATACACTGCGCCATACCAATCCATGTCCCCTGTCCGGAGATGCTGTACCGGCTTTGGTCCCTGGGGATACACAGTACGATTCCCCTCGCTGGAAGTGATGCCTGCTGTTTCGTCGCTCCTAATCCTCTAGGAGGGTGAACTGAATTGTCTTAGCAGTCCATCTTACAACATAAGACCGGAGGATCGACTGGACTAATACTGGTTTTGTTCAGCCTAGCCATGCCTAAGCTACAACACCTCTAGAAGGATAACCTGGAACCAACTTACAGTAGATGCCAAACAGTTCAAGTTATGGCTCCAAACCCAAAAACTGGACTTACACAACCACGACCAATTCCAACAATAAGGATAACTGGGACCTAGATGTTAAATGCTGACCAGTCCAATAAGCTATCCAAGTAAAAGGGATTGACTGGAAATCTGTTAGACTCACCAGCTACCTCAGGAGTATAATTTATTAAGGCCCTTCCTTGTTATTTAGAAGAATCACCACAGACTGCTGGCATCATCCAAAACCATCTTTACCGATATCAGCAGTATTGCTAGTAAAGGGTAGTGAAGCTTTGAGACAGTAGTAAAAACAGACCTAAAAGCACCAAGTCTGCTGGCTAACCAGGCAAAAGCCATGGACCCCCAAAGTTGTACATACCACTGAAAGTCATACTCCAGTGAAGGCACTATCAAGTCACGCTGTGAGGCAGAGCCAGTCGAAGAAAATCCTAGACCTAAGGTGACAGGTTATTCTACAACTATGAAGTGGCCCGAAAACCTTCAGGCTAGCCAAACACCAGATATAAGGTGGCATGGCACCATAATAGATAAGGTCATACCCCAGGCGACCAGCCCCACACATGACATGAGGCCCTGCCTGACTCGGCAGGCCCAACGCACAAGACCTGAGGCCAGACATGAGATGGAAGGTCTCACACCCAAGATGAGGTGGCAGGCTCAACACACAAGCCATGAAGCCAGACCAGAGGCAGCAGATTCAATACAGCAGCCATGAAGCAGCAGGTTAAATACACCAATTACGAAGAATTGACCACAGGATCTGTTAACAAGACGTACTCCTTAGCCAAATAAGCCACAGCTTAACTGAAAAACAGTAGGCTGCAGGCAACACACACAGGCTGCAGGCCACGCATCCAGGCTGCACCAAGACATGTGAGAATCACTAGGCCCCATGGCTACTGAAACACAAGGCCCTTGTCATGCAAGGTATAAAGACTAGTGCAACACAAAGGGAAGAGGGAAAGGGAGCCCAGACTCTAGGGAAAGGGGAGAGTGGAGACCTCCTAGGTAGATCTAATCTCACCCTGTCTCCACTAATGTCCCTATATAAGTTCTCCACCAATTGCAGCATGCGTACCTCGCCCTATCTTTTCCTGGCGTTGGGCTCTGGCTTGGGAAGGGAGGAGATGAGCGCTAGTCAATCCCCACTGACCACTACAGAAAACAAGGGGGGACAAACAAGGGAAAATTGCTTAGCTTTAGAAGACTCCAGACAAATGCGCACACGTCCTCTAGCACAAGAGAGGTAGAAGTACTGCTCTTTCTCAAGCCTTCACAAGGGATAATGTGAATATCACCAGCACCTCCCTCTGGCACACAGCAGGTATTTATACACCCAGGCCAGGGTGTTAATTAGCCAGAGGAAGGTAGCCGCTGGGTCCTGGAGACAGCTTCAAGAAGATGTCTGTAATGCCAAACGAAACTGCAGGACGACTGTCTGTAACTTCTGACACACCCGTGAGAGTACCCCCCCTCTACGAGTGGTTTCCGGATACTCAGGACTGGGTTTTCTCAGGATAAGAGGTGTGGAATGAACGAACCAACCTGGGAGTGTTCACCTCTGATGCTGAAATCCATATCATGTCCTCTGGGCCATAGCTCTTCCAGTGCACCAAGTATTGTAGGGAACGACATGGGAGATGAGAATCTATAATTCTCGAAATCTGGAACGCCAGATTACCATCAACCATTACTGGGGGCGGTGGTAGAAGTGAGGGCTCAAGAGGTTCCACATACTTCTTGAGTAAGGACTTATGGAACACGTTGTGGACCTTAAGGGCCTGAGGAAGTTCAAGACGAAACGCTGCTGGGTTAATGACGGTGGTTATTTTATAGAGACCAATAAACCTAGGTCCCAGCTTCCAAGAAGGAACTTTCAATCTTATATTCCTGGAAGACAACCACACAAAGTCATTCACATTCAGGTCCGGACCTGTCAGCTTTACGTTTGTACCTGTCTCCCATGATCCTTAAATTACCCAGAACACCCTACCATACCGAGGAGAGCGAAAAGGAAACCGTTCCTTCATAGTAACTCCCGAAGCTCCTCCCCCACTAAAGGTACAAAATTGTGGGTGGTAACTGAAGAATGGTGACCTACCAGTGGATTATTAATGGCAAATTCTACTAGAGATAGGTAGGATGCCCAATCCTCCTGATTTTCGGAGACAAAACACCTGAGGTAGGTCTCCAAATTCTGGTTGACACGCTCGGTCTGTCCATTCGACTGAGAGTGGAAAGCAGAGGAAAAGAACAGCTGCATCCCCAGTCGAGAACAGAATGCCTTCCAGAACTTGAAAACAAACTGGGTCCCCCGATCTGACACCACATCGGAGGGAACCCCTTGAAGCTTCACAATCTCATTTATGAACACCTAAGCAACTGTCATGCCATTTGGAAGTGCAGGTAATGCGACGATGTGAACCATTTTACTGAACATATCTACAACCACCAAAACCACCGTTTTGCCTGCAGAAACCGGTAGGTCAGTAATAAAATCCATGAACAAGTGTGTCCATGGCCTTCTAGGGATAGGTAGCGGAAGAAGAGTACCAAATGGACGGGTATGTGAAACCTTAGAACGCGCGCAAATACTACAAGCAGATACGTGTTCAATCACATCCTGATGCAACCCCGGCCAGCAAAAACAAAGAGAGAGGAGGTCCACTGTTGCCTTACCACCTGGATGACCAGCAAGCACAGAGTTATGATGTTCTTTAATAACCTTACGAAGCAGATCGGATGGTACAAATAACCTTCCTGGAGGGCAGGAGGAAGGGGCGTCCCCCTGAGCCTCCAACACCTCACCCTCAAGTTCAGGATATAATTCCGAAATGACTACCCCCTTCTGTAATATAGGGGCAGGGTTCTCATGGTTACTACCACCATGGAAGTTCCGGGACAAAGCATCAGCCTTGACATTTTTGACTCCTGGGCGAAAAGTGACAACAAAGTTGAACCTAGTAAGAAAACGTGCACCAGGGTTGAGACGTTTAGCTGACTGGAGATATGACAGGTTTTTATGGTCAGTAATAACAGTAATAGGATGGACAGTCCCCTCCAACCAATGTCGCCATTCTTGGAACGCCAATTTGATCGCCAGAAGTTCCCCATTACCCACGACAATTTTTTAGAAAAGAAGGCGCATGGACGCCATTTACCAGGGGACGGACCTTGAGACAACACAGCCCCAACCCCCACATCCGACGCATCAACCTCCACAATAAAGGGCTGGGAAACATCACGTTGACTGAGTATAGGTGCAGTGGCAAAATAATTCTTTAGGCTATGCAGAATTGAAGCAGAAAATTTCCGCAGCGTATCTGCATGTTCTTGGCAGTATAATGCTTGCGGATTTTATACGCGTTTTTGCAGTGTTTTTGCAGCGTTTTTACATGCGGATTTGACTTGTGTTTTTCAACTGCATTGTGACCTCAAGTTCGCATGCAGAAACGCACAAATAATGGACATGCTGCGGATTTTTCCGCAATGAAAATTCGCTGCGGAAAATTCCGCAGCATGTGCACAGAACATGCCGATTTTCATTGGGGATCATGGGGCACGGATTACCAAGCGTTTTGCAAGCGTTTACACTGCAGAAATTCCGCATCAAAAACGCTTGAAACACGCGTAGTGGGCACTCAGCCTTAAAGAAGAAAAAGCCTGGAGGGAGGCCTCCGACCATTTGGAAAAATCAGACCCCTTCTTAGTCATGTCAGTAAGGGGTTTCACAATTACAGAGTAATTTTGGATGAATTTCCAGTAAAAATTAATAAAGCCCAGAAAACGTGCGGAACGGTCACATTCAAGGACTTCACGGATCTTCTCCGGATTCATCTGAAAACCCGAAGATGACAACAAGTACCCCAAAAACCTCCAGAACGGCGAAAACATATTTTTACAGTTTGGCGTGGAGTTTGTTATCCTTTAATATCTGAAGCATCTCTTTAACATGCCCCTGGATGTGTCTCCAAATCAGGTGAGTAAACCAAAATATCATCCAGGTAGACCACCACAAATGTCCCCACCAAATGATGGAAAATTTAATTTATGAAATGCTGTAATACCACAGGTGAATTGGTCAAAAGGCATAACAAGACTCTCGAAATGCCCTTCAAGGGTATTGAACGCTGTTTTCCAGTCGTCCCCTTCTCTGATTCTATCCAGATTGTAGGCCCACCTTAAATCCAACTTGGAAAATACCTTAGGCTCCTACAACCTGGCTGAACAAATCAGGAATCTGAGGAAGAGTGTATGGGTCTCCGATGGTAATTTGATTTAATTCCTGGAAATCTAAACAGGGACGTAGACCGCCATCTTTTTTCTTCACAAAGAAGAACTCAGCTGCCACAGGCGAAGATGAGGGCCTAATGTGTCCCTTCTCCAGACTTTCCGCAGTGAAATCCTTCATGGCTTGCCTCTCAGGTACAGAAAGATTATACAGTCTGGACTTCGGTAGTTTAGCTCCAGGGGTCGTCAATAGGACAGTGATATGCACGATGAGGAGGCAATTCCTGACACCCCCTCTCAGATAAAACGTCCTCAAAACCAGACAGAAAAGCAGGTAATATTTCCATAGAGACAGTAGCAAGGGAAATATCTAAACAGTTTTCATGGCAGTAATCTCCCCATTCACTGATCTCCATGGCTTGCCAATCCACTAACGGATTATATTTCACCAGCCATGGAAGGCCCAGTACAATTGGTGTGGGAAGACTGTCCAGGACACAGCAAGGGATTATTTCACAATGAACCGACCCCACCCTCGGGGTGTACAATCTGAGTAAATGCTTTCAGTGCAAGTGGCGCTGAGTCAATGGCGAAGATGGAAATAGGCTTAGCCAAAGAACAGAAAGCAAGGCCATGAGCTTTCGCAAATTCAGCATCAATCATGCTGACTCCAGCACCACTGTCAACAAACACAGAAATTTTCTCGGTTTTGCTCTCTAGCACTTCATCTGCTGTCGGGACAAACCAGGAACTGCAGGTTGGCAACAAATGCACCCCTTGCTTATCCAATTTCAGACTACCAAGAGTTAACCAAGTTTCCTTTTGTTTAGGAATTGAAGGACAGGCCCCAATAAAATGTCCCTTTTTCCCACAAAAAAAACATACATCTTTTTCTTGTGAATCTCCGGGGGAATGTATGATGTAAAGGCACCCCCTAACTGCATGGGTTCCTCCACCTCCGCCAGTACTAGTTCACCACCAGAACGCTCCCCCGGCAGACGTACATAACCATGACAAGAAGGCCCGGGGAAGGTGGTCTCATCACTCTATCCTGAAGGCGTCTATCAAGACGTATGGCCAAAGACATGGCAGCCTCCAAGGACTGAGAGGTTTCATAAACTGCCAAGGCATCTTTCAGAAAGACCCTCTGAAGGCGACGTAGCCTAGACTCAGCCAAGGCGACTCGGTCATGGTCATCATAGAAGAGGGCAAGAGCCCCAAAAAACTCCTCAACAGATTGGAGACAAACCGAATCCTTGGGCAACCTTGGGTTCAGGCTGCACAGGCCTACCTGCAGAGACCCCCACATTAGCGACTTATAGCCACTGAGGTTGTTGCTGAACCTCACAGCGGAGGTCATTCACCTCCAGAGACAGACCGCACAGCTGCTCTGCAAGCTCTGCAACTGAAACCATACCAAAGGAGAAAAGAAAAAAAAAAGGTTTTTTTTTGTTTCAAAATGTGCTCGGCCGGCGATAATGTCACGCAAGGTGTAGGAAAGACCAGTGCAACACAAAGGGAAGAGGGAAATGGAGCCCAGACTCTAGGGAAAGGGGAGAGTGGAAACCTCCTAGGTACAGAACAGACCAAATGTTTGGACACCTTCTCATTTAAAGATTTTTCTGTATTTTCATGACTATGAAAATTGTACATTCACACTGAAGGCATCAAAACTATGAATTAACACATGTGGTATTATATTGACGCACCCCCTGGGCCGTGTGTGCATGCGTGTGGGTTACCCGGAGCTGGGTCTCTGGGGGTTGTAGTCTCCGTGGCGGCGACCCGGTCGCGTGGCTCAGGGTGGTCAAACCAGTGGCAGTCTTTTATAGGGTTTTTATGATTTAATGTCCGACTACGCCACCTGTGGATTGCGGTCAGGGTGTACCACCGCTGCGAGGCAGACCGCTGAGGCTGGTTTTTTGTGCGCAGCAGAGGATGGGACAACTCCCCACGGGAGGAGTATAGCCTCAGGGCAGTGAGTGTGGATGATGGGAGTGATGGTGCATGGGTGAAGCAGGAACGACTCAGAGTCTTTGCAGTGCAGTTCAGGGTCTTTACTGATGATGATAAGGCAGACCCTCCCGGGAGTACTGGCTAGCATAAGAGGCCTGGTCAGTCTGTGAACAAACAGGAGTTCCCCTAGCCAGGTGGAGTTGTAGGCCTCCCCGTCTGTCTGCACTCTTCCTGGCTACCTTGCTGTAAGCGAGTGGAAGTAGCCCACGTCCCTGAGTATACCGTGTGGTGCTCACCCGTATGGCTGGTGACTTGGGGCCTTCTGATAGCCTCCGCTCCTCGATGGTGGTGCTGGTCCCTTGCTCGTGACTGAGCCTCCGGGCTTCTATGGCCAGAGGACCTGGAATCCCCTGCCGGCTGGTTTCTGCTGCTGGACTTAGAGATCCCCACAGCCTCGGACTCCGTTGTCCGGTCGTAGTGTCTTCAGCCAGGACGAGCAATATCTGCTTCCAGTCCCTGGCACTCAGCTCCTGCTCCTACAGAGCTCCTAGCTGTTGCTTTCCCTGTGTCTGGAACTTCACTCTCTCTGAACTCTATCTCTGTTCTCTCTCTGTTCTCTCTCTGCTAACCCCGCCCCAGACCCAGTTTATATAGGGCAGGTTCTTCCCCTATCTGGTCTGGGACAGGGAGTGTTGCATGTTTAAGGGCTCCTGACCAGGAAGCTCCCACTTGCTCTCAGACGTGATATTTCTATCACTGTGGCAACCCAACCCCTGGGGTGCTACATTCCCCCCTAGTGAAATTTAGTACTCCGGGACTAAACACATTTTTGCCACATAACATAACAGGGTATAAACAATAATACAACAACATATGTACAAGAAGTTTAGTCTTTAGAGGTCACAGCGCGTCCGTGACCGGGTGTCCATGCCACCCAACGAGGTGAAGTCTTGAACGGTGCGGGGACCTGTCCAAAGCAAACCCCAAACGTTGGCCCTGGGCGTGGCTGCAAGGCAAAGCTAACTACTTTGGACCACACGGGGCCACGCCAGACAGGTTTTTCTTCCGTGGCCGTCTTCGCAAGAGGCACCAAGTGCAACTATTTACAAGGTAGTTCCGGTTATTCAGCGTCCATAACCTGTCAGTCCAAATAAACCTGCAGGGTAACTAGAGAAACATAATTAATAAACAGGCAACAAAAACATAAACCATTTTCAGCATTTGCAATTTACAGGTTAATCCACATTACATTCTAGATTCTCCAGCGAGCGGGCATCTGTGCTCCTGGTGGACCTACGTAACCCACTATCTGGCTCTGCACTACAGGGTGTAGGAGGTGTTGCGGGTAGGCCTGGCAGCCTCCTGCGTACTCTTTGGCTTACTAGGGGCACGACAGGCTCACTACTAGCAGAGGGTTGATTCTCCTGGGCTGCTTGTATGGATCCTTCTGCCTCCTGGGCTGGCTGCTATCCCGACACTCCCTGTTCTTCTGTAGGCCCTTGAGGGGCTGGCTGGAGAAAGGTGATGATGGGTACCATGACTGCGTTGTTGATTTGAGTCCAGGACCGGGGAAAGTCTCCGAGTACGGTACTGATCATTTCTTCCTTTTCCTCTGCGGGTTGAAGGATATCCTGGTCTTCTTCAGCACCTTGTAGCTGTTCGGGACACTTCTTCAGGTGGTCTCTGGAGACAGTGGCTGTGGTCTCTCCCCCATCCTTACTGATGACACATACTTTTGGGTTCTCATGGCTTGAGGGCAGTACGGTGTACGGGTCCTTTTCCCACTGGTCATCCAACTTGTGGAGCCGTCTCTTCCTCTTCAAGACCTGCTCTCCAGGTGCCAAGGGAACAGCGGGAGCATGTTGGTTATAAGTCCTCTCTTGTCTTCCTCTTGCTTGAGACAGACTTCGCTCCACGGTCTCCTGTACTTTCCGGTACTGCTGCTGCCGTTCCGTGTCCCAGTCTGCTTCTGGCGAGGTGTCCTCGGGTGTCAGGACTCCCATCTCCAGGTCAATTGGCAGCTTACCAGGCTTGCTCTCATTAGGTAAGCCGGGGTACAGTTGATGGAACCTACGGGGATGTGGTTATACAAGTCCACCAGATCAGGCAGGTTTTCAGGCCACACACTGCGTTCTTCCAGGGGCAACGTTTTTAGCAAGTCTATCACCACCTGGTTCATTTTCTCACATAGACCGTTGGTCTGAGGGTGATAGGGCATTGTTCTTATCTTCCTGCAGCCATACAGGTTGCAGAACTCCTGGAAGACCTCCGCTTCGAAGGCCGGTCCTTGGTCCTTCAACACTTGCTCCGGATACCCGTGTGGACGGCAGAAGTGCAGCTGGAAGGCTCTGGCTGCTGTTTGAGCCGTTAAGTCTTTGACAGGGACCACCACCAGGAACCGGGAGTAGTGATCTACGATGGTGAGGGCGTAGACGTACCCAGATTTGCTTGGAGCCAGTTTCACATGGTCCAGAGCTACCAGCTCCAGTGGCTGCCTGGTGATCATGGGCTGCAGAGGAGTCTTCTGGCTGGCACGGTCCTTCCTTCTTAGGTTGCACGGGCCACAGTCTCTGCACCATCTCTCGATGGCTCCTCTCATGCCTACCCAGAATAACCGTCCACGCAAGAGGAACTCCAGCTTCTTCCATCCGAAGTGCCCTGCTCCGCCGTGGTATGCCTCCAGAACCATAGCCGCGTCTCGTCTCGGGACCACTACCTGCCAGGTCAGCTCATGTGTTCGGGAGTTGACCATTCTCCGGCACAGCTTCTCTTTGTAAAGAAACAGCTTACTTTTTTCTTTCCACAGTTGCTTGGTCTCCTCCGGAGCGTCTGGGTCAAGGCGGGCATCAGCCTGTGTCAGCATTTCCTTCACCAGATGGACTGCGGGGTCACTGTCTTGAGTCTCTGCCCAGCTGTAGTGGGGTAAGAGATTGAACGTAACAGAGTGCCTGTCCCTTACACGGTGGGAATACTGGGTAATCCCATGACGTTGGAACGCAGGGAGTTCGATCTCTTCCAGTTCCTCTGGATCTTCCCCTCCGTCCGGTAAGTTTGGCATCCTGGACAGGCTGTCTGCGTTGGCATTTGAGCGTCCTGCCCGGTATTTGATGGTGAAGTCATAGTTGGACAGGCGGGCCATCCATCTCTGCTCCAGGGCACCAAGTTTCGCAGTGTCCAGATGTGTCAACGGGTTGTTGTCCGTGTACACGGTGAACTTGGAAGAGGCAAGGTAATGCTTCAATCGCTCCGTCACTGCCCACACCACTGCCAGGAACTCTAGCTTGAAGGAGCTATAATTCTCAGGGTTTCTCTCTGTGGGCCGTAGTTTTCGGCTGGCATAAGCGATTACCCTTTCTCTCCCCTGCTGGATCTGGGACAGCACCGCTCCTAGTCCGATGTTGCTCGCGTCCGTGTGGAGAATAAAGGGCTGGCCGTAATCAGGGTATGCCAGGATTTCATCCCCCGTGAGGGCCATCTTCAGCTGGCGGAAGGACTCCTCTTCCTGCTTGTCCCACCTGAAGGATGGCTTCTGGTTTTTGGCCTTTCTGGACTGGCCTATTAGGAGGTCCTGCATAGGAGCGGCCATTTTGGTGAAACCAGGAATGAATCTTCGGTAGTAGCCTACCAACCCGAGGAACTGCCTCACTTCCTTTATGTTGGAGGGTCTTGGCCAGTCCTTAATCACTGTGATCTTATCAGGGTCAGGAGCTACTCCATCTGCACTCACCACGTGTCCCAGGTACTGCACCCGAGGTTTCAGTAGATGACACTTGGAGGGTTTCACCTTTAGGCCAAAGCCTGTCAGGGCATCGAACACTTCTGCCAGGTGCTTTAGGTGGTCCTCATAGGTCTTGGAATACACGATGACATCGTCCAGGTATAGCAGGACCGTCTTGAAATTTCTGTGCCCCAGACAGCACTCCATCAGCCTCTGGAAGGTCCCTGGTGCGTTGCAGAGTCCGAACGGCATACAGTTGAATTCACTGAGACCCATCGGGGTGGTAAACGCAGTCTTCTCCTTGTCTGCCTCTGCTACAGGAACCTGCCAGTACCCGCTAGTAAGATTCAAAGTGGAGAAGAAGTTAGCAGATTTTAATGCAGCTAAAGATTCTTCTATCCTAGGTAACGGGTACGCATCTTTGTGTGTGATTCGGTTGATCTTTCTGTAATCTAAACACATCCTCATAGTGCCATCTTTCTTTTCCACAAGAACTAGTGGAGCTGCCCAGGGGCTACAGCTATCCCTGATTACCCCAGCCTCCTTCATTTCTCGCAACATTCCCTTGGCGTTCTGATAGTGTGCAGGGGGTACAGGCCGGTATCTCTCTTTTATGGGTGGATGGTCTCCTGTGGGGATTTGATGTTCTACCCCCTTTACTTGCCCAAAGTCTAGCGGGTGTTTGCTAAAGACCCTTTCGTACTCCTGAACCACCCGGTAGACTCCCTGTTTCTGGTGTGGGGGAGTGGAGCCAGTGCCCACGTGCAGATTCTGGCACCAGTCCTCCATTTGTTTCTTGGAGCCGTTGCCTTCCTCTGGGAGAGATGGAGGCAAGGGTTCCACGGCCTTTACAGAGTTCTGGTTAATGGTGAACAATTTGGCTAGCGTGACATACCGGGGCAAGTATACTTCTCTTTCCCCAATGTTTAGGATGCGGACAGGTACCCTCCCATGGCGGACATCAACCACCCCCCGTGCCGTCAAAATGGTGGGCCTACTGTCTGAGTAAACGGGTTCTACCATAGCTTGGTAGTCTCTACCCCTCAGACCAATAGCTGTCCGACACCAGATCATCATCTCACTCTTTGGGGGCATGGCGATAGGGAACGAGTCACTCATCCTAACGCTACCAATCTCACCACCCGACAGTTTTACCTGTTGCCGTTTCATCAGTGCCCGGATCTCCTTTTGTAGGACACGCTGCTGGCCGGAGCTGGCATTCAACGCAACATGCTGTAAAATGGCAATTACTTCTGAAAGGCAATTCTCAATGACGTTAGTACCCAAGGTTATTTTAGGGTGACTTTCACGACGGTCAATGTCCACAATAATCAGTCCCTGCGCCGGCAGTTCAACTTTACCAATTTTGATGGTCACCTCCTTGAACCCGATCTGCGGCACGGGCTGACCATTACTGGCGATGATGCTCAAGTCATTATCTGGGTAACGGCTAATATCCGTGTCATCCCAGTATTGCTTGAAAAGTACATAGGGGATGGTGGTTACCTGCGACCCGGTGTCCAACAGTGCAATCATGGGAATGCCATCCAGTACCACAGGCAAGACCGGTCGTCTCCTCACATACTTGTCACGCCAGTTTGATGGGCCTGATGATCTTACGCCTGAGGGTTGGCCCTTTACCCCAGGTTGGACTCGTTTAAATTACAGTACCTTGCCATATGTCCTGGTTGGTTGCAGCGGCGGCAGATGGGCTGTCCGTCCTCATTGTAGCGGTCGCTGGGTCTTCCTCTGGACGATGGGATCCTCCTCTGTCAGCGCCACGGGACGTCCTCTGGACTGGTGGCCAGCTTGATCCTTCCTGGAGAGGATACCTGTAATGACTGCACAGTCCTGGTTAATGCGGCAACGCTTTTGGTCAGTTCTTGGACCTGATGGTGCAGGTCTGCAGCCGGGTCTTTATCCAAAGCCTGCGCACCAGCTTCCACAGGCTCTGCAGACAAGGGCGCCGCCTCCTGGTGATAGGTAATAGCAGGGCACCGGTGCGTTACAGCGCTACCCGGTGCCGGTTCTCTGAGCAACCGGATGACCCTGTCTTTGAACTTTGCAAAGTCTATCCCAGGGTTCTGCAAGGCCATTGCAAGTAACTGGGTTCGGTGGGCGTTGGACAGCAGACCCTCATTGAATTGCTCAGTCAACAGTTCATCTGCATTCCGCACACTGTCAGGGTCTGCCTGTTTAATGGCTCCCAGGGCTTCCTGCAAATTCAAAGCATAGTCTCTTATACTGTCTTGGGCCCGCTGCTTGCACCCATAAAATCTCATTTTGATCTCTGCTTAGGTACAGGTATCAAAAGTGTCCGTCAGACGGGCTAAGATCTCCTTTACGGTCACCTTGTCCCGGACTGACCAGGACTTTACTTCACGTTGGGCTGCGCCGGTTAGCTGGCCTATCAATATGCTCACTTTTTGTCCCTCCGTCAGGGGGTACACTTTAAATAGGCTGTACAGTTTCTCTTTAAAGTCGCTTAGGGTATGCGACTCCCCTGAGTATTGGGGCAGCCAGGCCGCTCCGGGGATGTAAGGCATTGTGAATGGCATTACTGTGGCAGCGGCCGCGCTGGCGGTGGCAGTCCCCTCCACTTCCAACATCCTCCCCCCCCCAGTCGACCGTGGCCTGCCTTCTGTTGCTTCCACTCCGTAGGCCGCGGCTCCGCAGGCGATCGTCGGGGTGGAGGACCTTGCATCGCGTCCTGGTGACGTAAGCGTCCGCTCGACTCCTTTCAGGACCTTGCGCAGCGTCCATGCGTAAGGCGGGGCTTCAGGTCTCGCGCGGTTTGGACGTCCACGCCCCTCTTCTTCCCGTGCGGCATCCCGAAGATGGCGTCCGATGGCGGGAAAACGGCTGAAGATGGCGGGAAACGACTGAAGATGGCGGGAAACGACTTTTGAGGTACGTGTACAGTCTTTTCAGGCGCGCAATACCCGTTTGTGGCGGGTTGGTCAAAATCCTGCCGACTACGCCAAAGTTGACACGCCCCCTGGGCCGTGTGTGCACACGTGTGGGTTACCCAGAGCCGGGTCTCTGAAGGTTGTAGTCTCCGTGGCGGCGACCCGGTCCCGTGGCTCAGGGTGGTCAAACCAGTGGCAGTCTTTTATAGGGTTTTTACGATTTAATGTCCGACTACACCACCCGTGGCTTACGGTCAGGGTGTACCGCCGCTGCGAGGCAGACCGCTGAGGCTGGTGTTGTGTGCGCAGCAGAGGATGGGACAACTCCCCACGGGAGGAGTATAGCCTCAGGGCAGTGAGTGTGGATGATGGGAGTGATGGTGCACGGGTGAAGCAGGAACGACTCAGAGTATTTGCAGTGCAGTTCAGGGTCTTTACTGATGATGATAAGGCAGACCCTCCCTTGAGTACTGGCTAGCATAAGAGGCCCGGTCAGTCTGTGAACAAACAGGAGTTCCCCTGGCCAGGTGGAGTTATAGGCCTCCCCATCTGTCTGCACTCTTCCTGGCTACCTTGCTGTAAGCGAGTGGAAGTAGCCCATGTCCCTGAGTATACCGTGTGGTGCTCACCCGTATGGCTGGTGACTTGGGGCCTTCTGATAGCCTCCGCTCCTCGATGGCGGTGCTGGTCCCTTGCTCGTGACTGAGCCTCCGGGCTTCTATGGCCAGAGGACCTGGAATCCCCTGCCGGCTGGTTTCTGCTGCTGGACTTAGAGATCCCCACAGCCTCGGACTCCGTTGTCCGGTCGTAGTGTCTTCAACCAGGACGAGCAATATCTGCTTCCAGTCCCTGGCACTCAGCTCCTGCTCCTACAGAGCTCCTAACTGTTGCTTTCCCTGTGTCTGGAACTTCACTCTCTCTGAACTCTATCTCTGTTCTCTCTCTGTTCTCTCTCTGCTAACCCCGCCCCAGACCCAGTTTATATAGGGCAGGTTCCTCCCCTATCTGGTCTGGGACAGGAGGTGTTGCATGTTTAAGGGCTCCTGACCAGGAAACTCCCACTTGCTCTCAGACATGATATTTCTATCACTATGGCAACCAGACCCCTGGGGTGCCACAATATACTTAACAAAACAGTGTGAAACAACTGAAAATACGTCTTATATTCTAGGTTCTTCAAAGTAGCCACCTTTTTGCTTTGAAGACTGCTTTGCACACTCTTGGCATTATCTTGATGAGCTTCAAGAGGTAGTCACCGGAAATGGTTTTCACTTCACAGGTGTGCCCTGTCGGGTTTAATAAGTAGGATTTCTTGCCTTCTAAATGGGGTTGGGACCATCAGTTGAGTTGTGCAGAAGTCTGGTGGATACACAGCTGATAATCGTACTGAATAGACTGTTAGAATTTATATTATGGCAAGATAAAAGCAGCTGAGTAAAGAAAAACGAGTGGCCATCATTACTTTAAGAAACGAAGGTCAGTCAGTGCGAAAAATTGGGAAAACTTTGAAAGTGTCCCCAAGTGCAGTTGCAAAAACCATCAAGCGCTACAAAGAAACTAGCTCACATGAGGACCGCCCCAGGAAAGGAAGACCAAGAGTCACCTCTGCTTCTGAGGATAAGTTTATCCGAGTCACCAGCCTCAGAAATCGCAGGTTAACAGCAGCTCAGATTAGAGACCAGGTCAATGCCATACAGAGTTCTAGCAGCAGACACATCTCTTCAACAACTGTTAAGAGGAGACTTTGTGCAGCAGACCTTCATGGTAAAATAGCTGCTAGGAAACCACTGCTAAGGACAGGCAACAAGCAGAAGAGACTTGTTTGGGCTAAAGAACACAAGGAATGGACATTAGAGCAGTGGAAATCTGTGCTTTGGTCTGATGAGTCCAAATTTGAGATCTTTGGTTCCAACCACCGTTTCTTTGTGCGACGCAGAAAAGGTGAACAGATGGACTCTACATGCCTGGTTCCCACTGTGAAGCATGGAGGAGGAGGTGTGATGGTGTGGGGGTGCTTTGCTGGTGACTAGTGTTGAGCCACCCCCGTAGTGTTCGAGTTCGGTTCGGTTCGTCGAACACCCGTGTGTTCGCCGAACTGTTCGTCGAACTGTTCGTCGAACACCTTCGAACACCGTTAAAACCAATGGCAGGCAAACAAAAACACATAGAAACACATAGAAAACACCTTCAAAGGTGTCCAAAAGCTGACAAACTGCTCAGAAGACATAACTAACACATGGAAAAGTGACAAGTACATATAGTCATGCGAAAATAAAAGAGGTGGAGGAGTAAAAGGAGGGGGAGACACAGATATAGGCATGTCATGCCCTTCTAAAATCCAAAAAGTGAGAAGCCGACACGGCCAGTCCGCTCCTGCCCGTGCCACCTCCGTGTCGCCGGGTTTGTGCCAGAGCCGCGGTGAACCCTGACGGCCAGCCCCCCTCTCCCAATACTGGTGCCTGTCCGCTGGTGGGTCGAGCGAGCCCCCCTGTGGTGGAGGCAGCTCTAAGCTTTTTAATTTAAATTGTCTCTCTAATTTGAATGAATACACTTTAAATCCATTTACAAGGATCTATTGGAGGGCAAGTCTCATGCCAGCAGCCGCGGTAATTCCAGCTCCAGTAGCGTCCACTAAAGCTGCTGCAGTTAAAAAGCTTTTATAAGGATCGAGCTCGGCTGTCCACCGCAAGGCATCCTACTGCCAGTCCCAGCCCCTATGCCTTGGGGTGCCTCCTGATGCTCTTCACTAAGTATCCCATGGTCCCGAAGCATTTCCTTTGAAAAAATTAAGTGTCTAAACTACAGGTGGTGCAGCTTGCTTAACAGCCGGGATTATCCGCTTACTAGCAGACACTGCTACTAGGCACAAAGTATTTCCTGGGCTAGATGCAGTTAAAAATTTGTAATTAGATACTCTCGTTGGATGCTGAGAAAGCATTCCATAGAGTCTCCTGGCACGCCATATATGATTCTCTTAAAAAGCTTGGGGTAGGGGTCTAGGGGACCCTTTTATAGCCAAAATCACGGCCCTGTATCGCAATACGTCACCTAGGCTGAAGATAAATGGAACTGTAGCACCCTGAGGGCTCGGTTGCTAAAGACGTATTGCACCTCACCCAGAGGTGTGATATCTCACTCTCAGGTAAGGATGGAGTGTGGATCAGGACCCGACACCTGCATGCATTACACCACATTGCCGTGGGGCAGGGCGACCAATATGCCCCTGAGATGGGCACGACAGTCCCTGTCCCTGGCTGGAGTGGGGGGAGGGAACACTGAGGAAGGGGAACCCTGTAGTGCAGGAGCAGGGAGGAAGCAGTTCCTGGGTGCATTGAGAAGGGAGTATAAAAGGTGGGCACCATCTTAGTTCAGTGCAGAGAAGTCTGAGCAGAAGTGGCAGGGAGCAGGGGCTCTGCATGAGCTCTGCTCCGGAGGCGGGCCTAGTAACAGAGGCCCAGGCCTGGAAGAGGGAGAAGGAAGGAAGAGGAGCGGAGAAGGCTCCAGGAACGAGGAATGAAGGGATCCCAGGGGTGCGGACGGGCGAGTCGCCACCGCACGCCCGAATCCACCTGCATGGAGGGGTCAGGCCAAAGGGGGAGACCGGTCCCCGAACTAGTGGAGGCAGGAAACGACCCTCAGCTAGAAACCGGAGGCTCTGACATTTTATGTGGCGCAGCCCCTCGCTACACCCGCTAGGAAGGCACCACATAGGGTCAGGGAAACTGGAGCCAAGTTTACCAAGAGGAGGCCCGAGGCAGCCGGACAGAAGTGTTGGTAAGAAAGGCCAGACAAAGGACACACAAAGGGGGTCCTGTGAAGTGCTCCAAAGTTATCTGGGAGTTGTCTGAGCCCCTCACCTGGTGAGCACAGTACGACGTGGGCAGCCGTTACCTGCAGACGTGGTCTGGATAATAAGAACTGTGAGTAAAGGCCCTGAACTGCATCACTGACTCCGTGTCGTTACTGCTGCTGCCCTGCACCATCACCCCCATCCTCCGCATACACTGCCCTGAGGCTATACTCCTCCCGTGGGGAGTTATGCTACGCTCTGCTGCACCCACAACACCAGCCTCAGTGGTCTGCCCTGTAGCGGCGGTTCACTCTGACCGCAATCCACGGGTGGCGTAGTCGGACATTTAAACATGAAAACCACATAAATAGTTCCGCCACTGGTTTGACCGCCCTGAGCCACGGAACTGGGTCGCTGCCACGAAGACTACAACCACCAGCATCCACCAAAAAGGGTCCGGCTCCGGGTGTCCCAAGGCCCAGGGGGTGCGTCCGAACATTTTCATCACCTTTCACAATCACCAATGGGACAAGGCAGTGATGTCCTCTGTCCCCTCTCTTATACATCCTAGTGACGGAGCACCTGCTCTCATCAATTCGCCATAACCCCAATATTAGGTGGATTGAGGTGGGAGGCACCGAGTACAAGTGCTCTCTATTTGCTGATGATGTCCTAGTATATATCACTCAATCACATATATCCATCCATGCTGTTATGGCTGAAATAGATCACTTTGTTACATGGTAAAATTTTAAAATCAATGCAGCGAAGTCTGAGGCCCTCGATGTCTCCCTCCCCAAATCCATATAGGATTCCATCCAGTCCAACTTTCCCTTTGCCTGGCCCTCACAGGGTATCAAATACTTAGGAATTCCTATTCATAGAGACCTCTCCCATCTATGTTATCTTAATTTTGGGCCCTTTATTGAACAACTCCATACAGACCACGGTTGGCAAGTTAGAACTGTAAGATTCACTACGTGAACCACTGGTGTTTTGTGGAAAAGCACATGTACACTGCGTTCCAAATTATTATACAAAAAGTGTTTAGGAGTGATAAGGGAAGAATTTGTTTGTTTGTCAGTTAAACTCATTGATGGTGATGTGTGTCAGGGCTCTTTATATCACTGTAAGCAATTGCAGACACCTGTGCTAATTAGTTTGGCAGGTGTGTCCAATGAAAGGCAAGACTACTTAAGAAGGCTCTCTCACATTATTAAGCAGCCTACATTTTCTGCCAAAATGGTAAAGAAAAAGGATGTGTCGGCTGCTGAGAAGCAACAAATTGTGGAGTGTTTAGGTCAAGGCATGACTACAATCAACATTGTGCGATGATCAGGATGAAGTGTCTTGGCAATCAAGAAGTATGTAGCTGATTCACAGTACACACGTGTGCGTGCTGATAAGGGCAAATTGAGGACTCTTTCCTACAGGCAATTACGTCAGGTTGAAAGAGCAGCGGCAAAAAAGCCTTGTCATAGCAGCAGACAAGTTTTTGAAGCTGCTTGTGCCTCCAACGTCCCCCGAACAACAAGATGCAGGGTCCTTCAGAGGTTTGCAGCTGTGCATGCGCCATCCTGTCGACCTCCTCTATCCACTTCACACAAGCAGAAACGGCTCCAGTGGGCCAAACATTACATGAAGACTGATTTCAAAACTGTTTTGTTCACGGATGAGTGCCGTGCAGCGCTCGATGGTCCAGATGGATGGAGTGGAGGATGGCTGGTTGATGGACACCCCACGCAAACACGGCTACAGCGCCAACAAGGAGGAGGTGGAGTAATGTTTTGGGCTGGAATCATGGGGAGAGAGATTGTCGGCCCCTTTAGGATCCCTGAAGGCGCTAAAGATGAACTCCATAATGTATGTGGATTTTCTCAAACAGCACTTCCTGCCATGGTTCAAGAAGAAGAACCGTGTATTTCACAGCAAGATCATTTTTCTGCATGATAATGCACCATCTCATGCTGCACATAAAACATCTGCATCTCTGGCTGATATGGGCATAAAAGGGGACAAACTTATGGTGTGACCCCCATGCTCCCCTGACCTCTACCCCATTCAGAACCTTTGGAGCATCATTAAAAGGAGTGTCTATGATGGCGGGAGGCAGTTCACATCTAAGCAACAGCTCTGGGAGGGTATTCTGTCCTCATGCAAAACAATTGAAGCAGAAACCATCCAAAACCTGACAAATTCAATGGACGAGAGAGTTCAGAAACTCCTTTCGAACAAGGGGTCCTATGTGAAAATGTAACATCACCTAGAATAAAGTTTTGAGTTGAAAACTGTTTGATTTCAGTTTCTAACAACCTGCTAATGCTTATAATTTCAAAAATGACCATTTTTTTGGTCTTTATTAAAATGAAAAGGTTGATCGAAAAGTTTGGGGGATCTAAGAGTGTGGCAACCCAGTAGTCATGATTACTTCGAATTCTGACAATATGAGGGTCATGCTGCAGGTAGTGCAGCAAGAAGGCACTTATGTGCCTTGCGCATCTCGGAGCCCCAAAATTATTTTCCGGGCTAGATGCAGCTAAAAATTATTTTTAATTTTAAATCTGGTGAAGCTTTAGTATAGATGGCCTAATAGGATCAGTGCTGCACACTGCTACAAAGCCCAAATTATTTTCCAGTCAAGATACAGATAAACATGATTAGTAATTTGAAAGCTTAAAACGGTTGGTAGGGTGATTTTAACCAATCATCAAGCTTTTACTCTCCCCAGGATGACACAGGAGTAGAAAAGTCGTTTCGGATCCATGATTTGTTCATCTTTATGAACGTGAGTCTGTCTACATTATCAGTGGAGAGCCGCGTGCGCTTATCTGTCAGCACACCACCAGCAGCGCTGAACACACGTTCAGACAGAACGCTGGCTGCGGGGCATGACAAGATCTCCAAGGCGTAAGTGGCTAGCTCCGGCCATTTATCCAGATTGGAAGCACAAAAAGAGCAAGGGTCCAGTGACACAGTCGTGGCTTCAATGTTTACTTGGAGATACTCCTGTACCATCGTCTCTAGGCGTTGACTATGTGTCAGACTTCTTGTCTCCTGTGGCCTTGCAAAGGATGGGCTAAAAAAGTGGTGAAATGATTCCGCAAAATTGATGTTACCAGCAGATACTGTGGTTCTGTCACGGTTTGAGTGCTGAACACTTGACGGTCCCACGGTTGGCAAGTTGGAACTGTGAGATTCACTACGTGCACCACTGGTATTTTGTGGAAAAGCACATGTAAGATTCTGCAACAGTCTCTGCTGATACTCCTGCATGCGTGCATCCCTTTCTATGGCAGGAATAATTTCTGCAAATTTACTTTTGTACCGGGGATCTAATGGTGTGGCAACCCAGTAGTCAGGATTATTTCTAATTCTCACAATTCGAGGGTCATGTTGCAGGTAGTGCAGCAAGAAGGCACTCATGTGTGTTGCGCATCCAGGAGCACCAAGTCCCTGTTGTGTTGGTGGCGAGGTAACAATCATGCTTCCTTCCTCTGTCCTCTCCCCCTAACCTCGCACAACAGAAATGTGATCAAGGTCTCCCTCATCTGATGAGTCTTCCATCAGTTCGTCCTCCACTTCTTCCTGGGCTCCTGCACCTTCCTCACTAGTTTGGCTGCTACCATGCGCCCTGGTAAAACCATCTCCCCCACCCTCACATGCCTGCCGCCTTGGTGCTGCCGACCGTCTGGACCTTGCAGATGTTAGCCCTTCCGCATACAACTCCTCCTCCTCTACTTCCTCCACCTCCTCTTGTGCCACCACCTGACTCCGAATTCTGTTTAACATGTGCTCCAGCATGTAAATCAGGGTTCCCCAACTCCAGTCCTCAAGGCCCACCAACAGGTCATGTTTTCAGGATTTCCTTAGTATTGCACAGGTGATAATTCCATCATCAGCACAGGCAATAGTTACATCACCTGTGCAATACTAAGGAAATCCTGAAAACATGACCTGTTGGTGGGCCTTGAGGACTGGAGTTGGGGAACCCTGATGTAAATCACCGGAATAGTCATGCTGATAATGGCATCGTCAGCACTAAACATCTTCGTCGCCATTTCAAAACTGTGCAGAAGGGTGCATAGGTCCCTGATCTGAGACCACTCCTCCAGCGTGATTTGCCCCACCTCTGAATCTCGTTGGCCCAGGCTATACGTCAGAACGTATTGCACCAGGGCTTGTCGGTGCTGCCACAGTCGCTGCAACATGTGCAGAGTTGAATTCCACCGGGTAGGCACATCGCATTTTAGCCGGTGAAGTGGCAGGCCCAACGACTTCTGTAGAGATGTAAGTCGCTGAGCTGCGGGATGCGAACGGCGGAAGTGAGCACACAGCGACCATGCCCTCTGCAGAAGGCCATCTAGTCTGGGATAGTGGGCTAAAAATTGCTGGACAACCAGGTTCAACACGTGAGCCATACAAGGCACGTGTGTGACATTGCCCCGGCGAAGGGCCGCACCCAGGTTTGCAGCATTGTCGCACACGGCCTTCCCTGGTTTCAGGTCCAGTGGAGACAACCATTCATGAAATTGGTTCTCCAGAGCTGACCACAACTCCTCAGCTGTGTGACTCACATTTCCCAGACATTTCAATGTAAAAACTGCCTGATGACGTTGAGCCCTACTGCCAGCATAGTAAGGAGGTGTGCAGGATCCCTTCTGCGCAGTTAGAAAGCTTGTGGCATGACCAGACAGGCTTTGGGTGCAGGTGGAAGACCGAGAGGAGGTTGAGGAGGCAGAAGCAGTGGTGGAAAAATGACATAAAGAGGATTGACGCACAACTCGTGGGGACGGCAAGACTTGGACAGCAGCCCCTTGTCCTGCTGTCACCATAGTTACCCAGTGCCCAGTCAGCGACATGTAACGCCCCTGTCCATGCCTACTCGTCCAAGTGTCTGTGGTGAAATGCACCCTGTCACACACAGAGTTTCTCAAAGAAGCGGTGATGTTGTGTGCGACATGCTGGTGGAGCGCAGGCACACCTTTCTTTGAGAAGTAGTGCCGACTGGGCATCTGGTACTGGGGCACTGCGACGGACATAAGGTCTCGAAAATCCTCTGTGTCCACCAGGCGGAAAGGCAGCATTTCTGTAGCCAAGAGCTTGCAGATGGTGAAATTCAACCTCTTAGCTTTCTCATGGCTAGGAGGAAATGGTCTTTTACTTGTCCACATCTGAGGGACCGAGGGCTGGCTATTGTGCTTAGACGGGGTTGATAAGGGTGTCCCCGGCAAACTGCCGGTCTGTGAGGAAGATGCAGGCGGACATGTTAGGTTGCCTTGATCCAAAGGTGGTGCTATCGATGTCGGACAGCGCTCAAGACCAGCTGGTGTTACCACCTCCAAAGAAAATGATGACCTGCCAATCACGCTGGCTGTTGCGGGTAAAGAGGTGGCAGGTCTGCGCCCCAAAACAGGTGTGACTGCTGCCCCCCCAGTCACAGAGGATGAAGAGGCCGCGGATGCACAAGATATGGCAGACGGTGGTTGGCCCGGCCGGCTAGACCGCATTGTAGCACACTGAGCTTCCCACTGCAACTTATGCTTCATGTCCATGTGCCGGTTCATGCATGAAGTACTCAAACTATGTATTTTTTGGCCTCTACTTAGCTTTTGCTGACAAATGTTACAGATAACACGAGTTGGGTCATCTTTATCGATCTGAAAAAATGCCCAGGCTATGCAAGGCTTAGCACCCATGCGACCTGAAGAGCCACCACGACTTGTGGTGAGAGGCAGAGTTGTGTTTGAGGATGCAGTTGTTGACGTGCTTCCAGTACTACGTCTCTGTCCAGGAAGGCGCAACCTGACCTCGTCGTCACTAGCATCTTCCTCCACCTCCTCTGCTGACCTCATCTCTTGGCTGACTGTGGGTTGACAGTAAGTGGGATCTCCAACCTCATCATCATCACCCTGTGCGTTATCACACCCGTCGTCCTCAGAGCCAACCTGTTCCTGCCCTGACAAAAAACTAAAGTTGTCGCTCCAATCAGGTATTTGAGTCTTATCATTGTCTTCCTCATTGTCTCCACCAACAGGAGTTACAGTTTGGGAATGAGGGTCTACATTATGGTCAGAACCTTCTGCGTCTGGTCCTGGATCCGACTCATAAAGATTCTGGGCATCAGTGCAGATCATTTCCTCGTCTGGATTCACAGAAGCGCTGGAGTCGACCTCTGATTCCCAGGCTATAGTATGAGTAAACAGCTCTGCAGACTCAACCATCTGTTCTACCTCATACTCAGACGGGCAGCTGGAGATTTGGGAGCTGTGAGGAAGCAAGTGCGATTTGGGTGACACCTTTGAGGACTGGAGTATTTGTGATGTTGAAGTTGATGTGGAGGAAAGCCCACTTAAAGGAGCACTTGATATCCGTTGAAGCACCTGCTGTTTTTGTGCCTCATCTGGAATTTGTAGCGATTGGCGTGGCCGTAAGAAAGGGATCTTATCACATTGTCCGCTAAAAGAAGTAGACATTTTAGTTTGGCTGGAAGATGGTCTTTCTTCTGCACCTACCCCACGGACACAACCTTTTTTCCCCTTCCCAACACGCCTATTCCCCTTTCCACCAGCAGCAGGCCTTTTTCCACTCATTTTGGTGGTTAACTAATTCACAACTCTGGAGTTGTTTGCACAAAAAAACAATGGATGGTAACCGAGCAGAGCTGAGTGGCCAAACTGTGGTATTAGGCCAAAACTATTGGCTGGGTTAGATGCAGAAAAAAATTATTTTTAATTTGCAACCTGATGGAGGTCAGTATAGATGGACTAATAGACCAAGTCCCACACACCGCTAGAAGCCCAAATATTTTTTCAGAGCTAGATGCAGAAAAAAATTATTTTTAATTTGCAACCTGATGGAGGTCAGTATAGATGGACTAATAGACCAAGTTCCACACACCGCTAGAAGCCCAAATATTTTTTCAGAGCTAGATGCAGAAAATTTTTTTATTCAATTTGCAACCTGATGGAGGTCAGTATAGATGGACTAATAGAACAAGTCCCACACGCTGCTAGAAGCCCAAATATTTTTTCAGAGATAAATGAAGAAAAAAATTATTTTTAATTTGCAACCTGATGGAGGTCAGTATAGATGGACTAATAGACCAAGTCCCACACACTGCTAGAAGCCCAAATATTTTTTCAGAGCTAGATGCAGAAAAAAATTATTTTTAATTTGCAACCTGATGGAGGTCAGTATAGATGGACTAATAGAACAAGTCCCACACGCTGCTAGAAGCCCAAATATTTTTTCAGAGATAAATGAAGAAAAAAATTATTTTTAATTTGCAACCTGATGGAGGTCAGTATAGATGGACTAATAGACCAAGTCCCACACACCGCTAGAAGCCCAACTATTTTTTCAGAGCTAGATGCAGAAAAAAATTATATTCAATTTGCAACCTGCTGGAGGTCAGTATAGATGGACTAATAGAACAAGTCCCACACACTGCTAGAAGCCCAAATATTTTTTCAGAGCTAAATGAAGAAAAAAATTATTTTTAATTTGCAACCTGATGGAGGTCAGTATAGATGGACTAATAGACCAAGTCCCACACACTGCTAGAAGCCCAAATATTTTTTCAGAGCTAGATGCAGAAAAAAATTATTTTTAATTTGCAACCTGATGGAGGTCAGTATAGATGGACTAATAGACCAAGTCCCACACACCGCTAGAAGCCCAAATATTTTTTCAGAGCTAGATGCAGAAAAAAATTATTTTTAATTTGCAACCTGATGGAGGTCAGTATAGATGGACTAATAGACCAAGTCCCACACACTGCTAGAAGCCCAAATATTTTTTCAGAGCTAGATGCAGAAAAAAATTATATTCAGTTTGCAACCTGATGGAGGTCAGTATAGATGGACTAATAGAATGATGCTATGCCCAAAAGATTTTACTTCACTAGGTGCAGTAAAAAAATTGGTATTCTATACACAGGTGTTATATCTTGCAACACAGATAGGCTACTCCACTGACTAACACACTCTGCAATAGGCCAAAAAGGATTAGCTTTGCTAGATTCAGCCAAATGCTGTGAAAAAAACTTGCACAGACCTGCGTGGCAAAAACTGATAGGAACTCATGTAACCTAGTCCTGAAAAGGACTCCAATTACAATTAGTTTTTACTCCCACAACCTATCTATTTAAGAGCACAAACCTGCCTGATAAAAGTCGTAGGAAATGCTGTAACCTAGTCCTTAAAAGGACTGCAATCACAACTATTCCCTACTCCCAAGCTATCTGTATATTTGTGCGAAAATTGGCTTGAAATTAACAAGGTATAGCACACACAGCAACAGCGGTGCCGTCTAACACGCAGCTGCAGCAGTGAGAAAATGGTGGCGACGGGGAAAATGGCTTGGTCTTATAGGGCAAGGACATGTGACATACACTGCCAATCACACATGCCCTTGCTTGTGTGAAAAAAAGCACTTCGCTCCGTGTGTGCGCTGCTGATAGGCTGACAGATTGCACCTCCCCACTGCAAATGCGGGAAAGAGAAAAAAAAATGGAGATCTTCATTGTTCCTGCAGAGATCCATCCCCTGCCCCTCCCCCCGCCCCGCTGTACACTCAAACTGCGTATTAACATTAATTTTCATCATTACTGAGAAAAAATCCAGTTATGATTTTGGTGCACGAACAGTTATCGAACATAACCTCGAACAGCCGAATTTTTCTCAAATTGTTCGTGTTCGCCGACCGGCTCGAACACCGCCCAAAACAGCTCGAATTTGAGATTGGCGAACAGTTCGAGTAGAACAACGCTCATCTCTACTGGTGACACTGTTGGGGATTTATTCAAAATTGAAGGCATACTGAACCAGCATGGCTACCACAGCATCTTGCAGCGGCATGCTATTCCATCCGGTTTGCGTTTAGTTGGACCATCATTTATTTTCATTAGGACAATGACCCCAAACACACCTCCAGGCTGTGTAAGGGCTATTTGACCAAGAAGGAGAGTGATGGGGTGCTACGCCAGATGACCTGGCCTCCACAGTCACCAGACCTAAAAGCAATCAAGATGGTTTGGGGTGAGCTGGACCGCAGAGTGAAGGCAAAAGGGCCAACAAGTGCTAAACATCTCTGGGAACTCCTTCAAGATTGTTGGAAGACCATTTCCGGTGACTACCTCTTGAAGCTCATCAAGAGAATGCCAAGAGTGTGCAAAGCAGTCATCAAAGCAGAAGGTGTCTACTTTGAAGAACCTAGAATATAAGACATATTTTCAGTTGTTTCACACTTTTTTTTTATTAAGTATATAATTCCACATGTGTTAATTCATAGTTTTGATGCTTTCAGTGTGAATGTACAATTTTCATTGTCATGAAAATACAGAAAAATCTTTAAATGAGAAGATGTGTCCAAACTTTTGGTCTGTACTGTATATCTAATCTCACCCTGTCTCCACTAACGTCCCTGTATTGGTTCTTCACCAGTGATGAGCGAGCATGCTCACATGCAGGTCCCCTCCCTGCATATTTGGCGCTCTTTAGAGAGCCGATGAACGTGCAGGGATTGCCTGCCATGCACTGTAATGCCGTAGCCATGTTGGTTGTGGGCATTACAGCGATTGGCTGGCCGCACAGCGTCATCAGGTGTGTATCAGACCTGGCGCAGCCATTCTTGTCACAGTCACTCCAGACCAGACATTGTAGGGAGAGCTGCTGCTGTGTCAGGGAGAGATTTGATTGTGTATTAGGTAGTGTAGGGAGAAAAACTGTACATTACACATATCCATTTTAACAAACAGTCCTTCTGAGGACTAATCCATCTGCAGAGATATCAGGCAGGGAGGGTGTATAGGCAGGCAGTGTATATAGCAGACTTTAGTGCATATAGCACAAGAGGCTCCATTCCAATTCTGCCTTCTGCTGCTGTTAGATATTTCTATACAAAGGCCCAGGTCTCAGGGCCCAGGAAAACTTTTCTTTGGATCTTAATCCTCATTATTTGCTTAAAAAGCAATCTAGAGAACACAATTTTTTCTGTGCCATTTGCTTGTAGGCCCTGCAGAATACAGACAGATCCTTTCCATATTAGAGCGTTAGAAATGCAGCTATTTAAAACTCTGTTTTCTCCGTCAAATGGATCACATATACGTTTCAGAAAATACTGCCATTTCTGGCCTCCATTAAAAATTTCCTTTAGTGTGTCATTGAAGCAATTCACCGCAGTTTGCTGTTCAAACTACTTACCTACAGGCCAGGTATTTAAAACTCTCTTTTCTCTATCACACGTATCGCCAAACTCAGTCATTTGTAGTGAGCGTGGAAGATACTGTCCTCCATTTAAAAATGGGCAAGGCACGTGGCAAGGGACGGGGAACTGTACGTGATGGTAATGGTGCATGCACAGGCCGAGGACAAGGCCGTGGGCAAGCCGAAATTGTGCCACAACAAACACGCACATCTTCTCGCATGACCTTCCTGTCCCAATTTCTAAAGGACCGCAGCACACCAATATTGAACCCAGAGCAGTGTCAAAAGGTTGTTGGTTGGATAGCGGATAATGCTTCCAGTCACTTAGCCACCACCACCACCCCCCTGTCTTCCACACGGTCAAGTCTCAGTAGCCGTGAGTCTGGACCGCATACTCCTCACCCTGATCCTCCTTCCTCCCACCATGCCGTGTATAAAGAGGCAACTGATCCCACACTTGGACACTCTGAAGAGCTGTTCTCTTTTCCATTTATATATTCGGGCCTCTTGCCCGGTCCACTTGAAGCGGGGCAAGAGGAGATCGCGTGTAGCGATGCCCAAATAATTGAGCAGCCACGGTCACACGAAGGCGATGGTGGGAAAGTGTCACCAGAGGAGGACTATGATGAGACACAATTGGCAGAAAGTCAGGAGGAGGACCAGGGTGCGGAAGTGGAAGACGAGGTGGTGGATGATATAGTAACTGATCCAACATGGCAGGAGCACATGCAGAGCGAGGACCGCAGAACACAGGGGGAGCGAGGCAGAGCACCCCAACAGGCAGGAAGAAGCAGTGCGGTGGCCGCAGACAGAAGGCAGGCAACTGTTCCCCGTAACAACAACACAAAGGAAGTTGCCAGTACAACTGTTAGGTCTTCCCGAGTCTGGTTGTTTTTTAAAGACTCTGCCGATAACACCAAAAAGGCCATTTGCACCACCTGCCAGGCGAGCACCAGCAGGGGTGGGAAAACGACCAGCCTGACCACCACCAGCATGATCAGGCCCATGGCACCAAAACACCCGACTTTGAGGGCCGAACCCCGGGGTCCAGGAACAGTGTCTGCGGGTGGCATCATTGCTTCTTCCACTGTTGTGCATGCAAGCCAATCCCATGTCCATGGTGCATGCGAAGACGCCTCCTGCCCTGCACCTGTCATTGCACACTCTCAAGTAGCAGCATCAGGAAGCACGTCCATGTCCTTGTCCCAGTGCAGCGTTCAGTTGTCCATACCCCAGTCCTTGAAACGCAAGCGCAAATGCGCAGCCAACGCCCCACAGGCCACACTACTAAATTCTCACATTTCACGACTGCTTGCGCTCGAAATGTTGCCTTTTAGGCTCGTGGAGACGGAGGCATTACGCAACCTGATGGCGGCGGACGTCCCTTGGTACTCGGCATTACACATGTACGTGTCCCAAAACATTAGCCGTGCTGTCAACAACGCAGTTACCAGTAAAGTCCACATAACCACGGACCCGTGGACAAATGCTTGTGTGCTGACGGCACACTGGGCTAACATAGTGGAAGCCGGGACCCAGTGGGACTTTGGTATGGAACACGTCCTCCCGACGCCAAGGATTGCGGGCCCTAGGTCAATCAGGGTTGCCCCCACGGTCTACAGCTCCTGCACCTCATCCTCCTCCTCCTCTTCAGCCTCCATCTCCGAAATGACCACATCAGTCACAAGCTGGAAGCACTGCAGCACTGCCTTGGCCAAGCGGCAACAGGCTGTGCTGAAGCTAATATGCTTAAGTGAAAAACCGCACAATGCTGAAGAGTTGTGGACAGCTCTGAAAGAGAAGGCAGATCTGTGGCTTACACCACTGAACCTACAGCCAGGCATGGTCGTGTGTGACAATGGCCGGAACCTGGTGGCGGCTCTGAGGCGAGGCAAGCTCACAGACGTACCATGCCTGGCCCATGTGCTTAACCTCATGGTTCAGCGGTTTCTCAAATCCTACCTGGAGCTGCCGGATCTGCTTGTTAAAGTAGGCCGCCTGTGTGCCCATTTTAGAAAGTCAGCTACAGCTTCCGCCGCCCTTGCAGTGTTTCAGCAGGGTTTGCAGCTTCCGGCTCACAGACTGGTGTGTGATGTCCCCATGCGTTGGAACTCTACACTGCAGATGTTGGTAAGGATTTGTGAGCAGAAGAGGGCAGTTGTTGAGTACCAACATCAACAATGCCGTCGGTATTCAGTTCAGACTCCACACATAAGACCTCAGGAGTGGACATGGATGTCTGACATATGTACCATCCTCCAAAACTTTGAGGACTCCAAGATGGTGAGCGGCGATGACGCCATAATTAGCGTCACAATCCCGCTTCTCTGTCTTCTGAAACGCTCTCTGCTCACAATCAAAGAGGATGCATTGTAGGCGGAGCACGATGAGATGGAGCAAGGAACCATACAGGGTGATTACACACAGCCAAGCCTCATCTCATCCCAACGTGGATTGGGTGACAATGAGGAAGAGGAGGAGAAGGAGGAAGGACAGGAGTTAGCTTCATGCACTATAGACGGTACTACCTGCACAGCTGTCATACCGTCTGTTCAGTGTGGATGGCCAGAGGACAGAAAGGAGGAAGAGGAGGAGGAGGAGGAGAGCATTGTCCGTCATCCTCTTAGTGAGGGGACATGGAAGTCTTGCCTGTTAGTAGTCTGGCACGCATGGCTGAGTTTATGTTACACTGTCTTTCCCATGACCTTCGAGTTCTCAAAATTTTGGGTGACAGTCATTACTGGATGGTGACACTTCTAGACCCATGCTACAAGGAGAACTTTATATCTCTTATTCCTGAGGCGGACAAGTCTACAAAAATGGGGCACTACCAGAAGGCCCTTGTTGCGCAACTATTAAAAAAATTCCCATCTGAAAACGCTGGCGGCAGAGGGCACACTTCCTTGGACAACCAAGAAGTAAAGGCGAGAGAGACACAACTTCAATCAAGCAGAGGCAGGGGAACACTGTCAAAGTTCTGGTAGAGTTTTCTCAGACCCTCCCATCGCACAGGCCCTGAGGCGCGGGGTACTCTCACAAGGAGTGCAAAGTTTGGGAAGATGCTGAGGGAGTACCTTGCCGACCGTACCAACGTCCTCCGTGATTCCTCTGTGCCTTATAATTATTGGGTATCCAAACTGGATATGTGGAATGACCTGGCTCTCTATGCCTTGGAGGTCCTGGCCTGCCTTGCCGCCAGCGTTTTATCAGAGCGGGTTTTTAGTGCCGCTGGTGGAATTCTAACTGATAAGCGCATCTGCCTGTCAACTGAAAATGCTGACAGGCTGACTCTTATAAAAATGAACAAGGGCTGGATTGGGCCAGACTTCTCAACACCACCGAATGATAGAAGCCTAACAAACTCAAATGCAGTGTCTTTTCTTGGGAGGTGTATTCCCATGCACCTTTTCACACCCACACATGGGTATACGCTTCCTGATTTTGGCTATTTGCTCTTGTCCTCCTCCTTCTCCTCATCCTCCACCACCATATCACCAGGGTGACCGTGGTCCGTGATGCAACACCCACATAAATTTATTAAAGGGTGTTTATGATACCAGTAAAAAAAATTTTTTATACAGTATGTTCATGTATACCCCCCAGGGGTAAATGTTTGTCAGCCCATACACTTAGTGCATGGGCATTACAAGTATAGGAGGCCCACTCCTTTCTAATGGGAACATTTTTTTGTGAGGCCCTCCTACACGTCTCTTCCAAGGGGCATTGAAGTGCCTCCAAATTTTTGGCAGCCCTTGCATTCACTGCATAGGCCAACACTATGGGAGACTCTTTCCTCTCTAATGGGAATTTGTTGTTACTGTGGCCCTGCTCTGTGTGTCTTTAAATTCTTAGTGGGGTTTTCCTAAAATTGGTCAGCCATTGGGCTCACTGCATACCCTATAACTGTATAGCAGACTCTCTCCTTTCTAATGGGAACATGTCGTACTTGTTACTGTGGCCCTGCTCTATGTGTCTTTAAATTCTTAGTGGGGTTTTTCCTAAAATTGGTCAGCCATTGGGCTCACTGCATACCCTATAACTGTATAGCAGACTCTCTCCTTTCTAATGGGAACATGTCGTACTTGTTACTGTGGCCCTGCTCTGTGTGTCTTTAAATTCTTAGTGGGGTTTTTCCAAAATTTTGGCAGCCCTTGCCGTCACAGCATGGGCATTACCACTATAGGAGACCCGCTCCTTTATAATGGGAACATTTTTTTTACTGAGACCCTCCTCTATGTCTCTTCAAAGGGGTATTGGGTTGCGTCCAAATTTTTGGCAGTCCTTGCAGTCACTGGATACGCAATAACAGTATAGGAGACCCACTTTTTAATAATGGGAACAACAAAGCATAGCCGGCTGATGGCTCTCTAACAATAGCTAGGGCCGACTGCTGGCCTTTTAAGAATAGTAAGGGCCGTCTGATGTCCCTATAAAAATAGGCTTCATGACTTTCAGAGTCCCTCAATCATAAATAAAAAAGGATGTGTCTGATGATGTGTCACACACCACATTGCAGATAAGGTTGTAAAATGTTAACGTGACATTTCCCGGTGAATGCATTTGTCTTAATAAATAACGCAAAAGAAACAAAACAATAGGATCTTTCTTTAGTATAAAAAACAGCGTCACCAATTTAACCTCAATGTAATCACATTGTTCAGCTCATGCATCTCCTTCATCTCCGAAATGACCACATCAGTCACAAGCTGACAGCACTGCAGCACTGCCTTGGCCAAGCGGTAACAGGCTGTGCTGAAGATAACATGCTTAATGCTTAATTGACAAACCGCCCAGCGCTGCAGAGTTGTTGAAAGCTGCAACTCAGCAGCCTGATCTGTGGCTCTCACCGCTGAACATACAGCCAGGCATGGTCGTGTGTGACAATGGGCGGAACCTGGTGACGGAGAAATGACAGCCGGGGTAGATACGGTTTCCCTCTATGCCAGTCCTTTCACCGAGCTAAAGAATATGGTTGTGGTGAAATACAACTCCCACTGAGAAGCTGTTTCAGATTGAAAAACATTGTACCAACAGAGGATTTGATTCTGATGGCTAACCTTTCTCACCCACTCAAGAGCCCCATAGCAGCTGCAAAGTTAGCGCTATCATGAACTCTCCTGAGGTAGAAGCCAAGGCACACCAGAGGATTCTCTGGTGGGACCGTCCAACCCGGCCGAGAAGCAGTCCTCGCTAAAAAAAGTGTGTGGGAATGTTCCCGGACACTCTATGACTGCTTTTTTTTTTTACTGAGGAGGTAACACATGCAAACACGGGGAGAACATACAAAGTCCTTGCAGATGTTGTCCTTGCTGGGATTTAAACCCAGGATCCCAGCGCTGCAAGGCTTCAGTGCTAACCACTGATCCAATGTGCTGCCGTACACCCTCTAATATCTAACAGGCTGGAGAAACTTGCACCTACTACCACTCTATCTTCAGCTCCTTTGTGAGAAAATGTATTTGGGCAGTCAGTCTACCAAACAAAATTCCTGAGAAGGAAATTGGGGATGGCTTCGCTACTGGTACTGGAGGCAGTGCTAATACTTTGGCGTTGTACCACAGTTTGCTGGAAATATTCCAGGCTGGTAGGAGGCAAATGTGGTGCCCCTGAGGGTTCAGTCGCCACAGAGGTACAGAACCTCACCCAGAGGTGTGGCATCTACTTCTCTCAGGTAAGGATGGAGTACTGCCCGGGACCCTAACACCTGCATATAAAGGGGAGCCATCTTAGTGCTAGGGAGGAAGGCTCCAGGAACTGAAGGGATCCCAGCGGGTACGGTGAGTGCAGGATGGTACCCGTACGCCCGAATCTGCCAGGCGTCAGAGGGATCAGGCCGCAAGAAGGGAACCGGTCCCTGGACTAGCCGAGTTACTTCAAGTCTCAGCTAGAAAACTGGAGGCTTCTGCACTTTCAGGGTGCAGTTGCCACATTCGCACCTAAGCCACCGAAAAGGGCACCAAGCCAGGTCTGGGAACTTCAAGTTGCCCAGAGGGATATCAAGGTACCTGATCGGGACTTTGTGTGGCGAGGCGCAGGGCAGGAGGGAGAGACCCAGCGCGGGAAGTCGGCTAAGGAAGGAACATACAGAAAGGGGTCCCGTTAAGTACTCTTGAGATACTTGAGGGAGTGCTGAACCCCTGCCTGGTAAATGCAGCGCGACGTGGGAGACGGTCACCTGTAAAGTGCCACCTGAGGAACCTAAATAACTGTGAGTAAACTCGGATGACTGCACCCCACTGTTTCTGTCAGTTATTTCTACCACGCTATCGCTCCTGCACTACAATGCCCAGCATCACCATCTGCACCTACACTGCCCTGGAGCTGTGCTCTGCCTGTGGAGAGCTGCACCAACCCAGCTGCCCTATCATCTGCTCCAGAGGTCTGCAGAAGCGCCGGTACCCATTACCGGGAACCACAGGTGGCGTCACGAGACAAAACTGTTATTTATCCCTTCAAGCAACAACCCTCTTGTAAAGAGAGACCCCAGGGTACGGGGTACGGGGCCCGGGAGCCGAATGCCGTGACATCCCAAGAAGGTAAAGGCCCGGGTACCGAGTCCCCCATATCCCCCTGGGCGAGTCACAAACAAATTCCCACAGAAAAGTACCAGCTGTAATGTTCAGGCCACATTTCAAGTGCAAGCAGCTTTAGAGCACTTCCTGGGAGAAATGACACGCAGGGTAGATACGGTTTCCCTCTATGCCAGTCCTTTCACCGAGCTAAATACAACTCTCAGCAAAAAAGTTGTGGACTGGCTCCATACCGTCCCTGGCCACATTCACCTGCCCACGTGTTTGTGGTTAGGCTGTCCTTCCCAGTAAGTGCACTGAGGAGAGCACGGGTACTGTTGTGGGACCCGTGCTTGTGGAAGGCGGTGGCGATACCGGGAAATATAGTGGCGGCTGGGGACCGAGTATGGACACCCGGCCGCCGCCGGCATGAGGTCGTGAAAAGCTTTCACCTCCAAGAGCTTAAAAGGTCATATTTAAAGTGCAAAGAGCTGCCCAGAAATCTGGCAGTTTAGTGTTGTGCCCTGTGGGCGGGTGGGTGGCTGGCTGCATACTTGCACTTGCATTCCAAGCAACAGAAAACTAAGCAGATGGTGGCCTCTATCATCATCATGGCCTCACCTCGGCACTATGAACTCCCCTGAAGAAGAAGCCAGGGCCTGTCGGAGGAGTCTCCGGGTTCTCTGGTGGGCCTGTTCAACCCTGCCAAAAAGCAGCCCAGGCTAAGAAAAGTGTGGGGGAAGGTTCCCGGACACTCTATGGCTGCTTTTTTAATGTGGATCGGCCATGCTTATGCATGTTATTTCTCAAAACGCATTACAGATCAGGCCAATGTCCAACTCTGT
Source organism: Phyllobates terribilis (assembly GCF_046119375.1). NCBI lineage: Eukaryota > Metazoa > Chordata > Amphibia > Anura > Dendrobatidae > Phyllobates > Phyllobates terribilis. The sequence continues at coordinate 20,947,307 of NW_027362761.1, read as the reverse complement.
ATTCAAGAAATTAAATGCGCAAAGAAAGATGTGTGTGTGTCAAAGCACCACCGACAAGTGCGAGTTGATGTTGGACGGGCTGCCATTGCTTCTGCAACAAGCTCAATTACAGGACTTCCTGGGAGAAATGACACGCAGAGTACATACGGTTTCCCTCTATGCCAGTCCTTTCACCGAGCTAAATACAACTCTTAGCAAAAAATGTTGTGGACTGGCTCAGTACAGTCCCTGGCCACATTCACCTGTCCACATGTTTGTGGTTAGGCGGTCCTTCCCAGTAAGTGCACTGGAGAGGGCACGGGTAATGTTGTGGGACCCGTGCTTGTGGAAGGCGGAGGCGATACCGGGAAATATAGTGGTGGCTGGGGACCGAGTATGGACACCCGTCCGCCGCCGGTATGAGGCTGTGAAAAGCTTCCGCCTCCACGAGCCTAAAAGGCCACATTTCAAGTGCAAGCAGCTGTCAAAAATTTGGCAGTATAGTATTGCAGCCTGTGGGTGGGTGCGTGGCTGCCTGCATACTTGCGCTTGCATTCCAAGGAATGGGGTAGGGACAACTGAACGCTGCAGTGGGACTAGGACATGGACGGTGATTGTTGCAAGTCTGCAACAACAGGTTCATGGCGGGAGACATCTTCGCATGCACCAAGGATCACTTATGATGGGCACACTTTTAGGCAGTGACCTGGGAGTCAGAGATGCTTCCAGAGGTCTTCCCCGTGCTGTTCCCATGTCTTTTCAGCACTGTATGCATCCCGCTGATGATGTGTCACACACCACATGGCCAGATAAGGTTGTAAAATGACATCTCCTGGTGAATGCATTTGTCTTGGTTGAAAGCAATTCAAAAGTGCAAAAAGCATAAAAACGATACGTGTGAACATAGCCAAAGTTGTGGAGGAGTATTTTTGTTTTTGGTTATTTACTTAGTTTTTGTATGTTTTATTGGGAGTCTGTAAAAGTGGCGTAATACTCTGACCACGTTGCTGACAGCAGTGATCTGGGAGTCAGAGATGCTTCCAGGGGTCTTCCCCATACTGTTCCCATGTGTTTTGAGCACTGCTCACCATCGATTTGGGCCATTTTTAGGCCCTCTGCAGACCGCCGGGGGGAGCTCTTGGCTTCCTGTCCAGTAATAGGGGCGGATCCCACTCTCCCCATGGTGCTGTCATGGGTGAGGGGAAAATACCAAATATGTATTATTTTCTTTATTTTAAATATGAAAAATGGAGGAGCAGCTGACCAGAATTTTTATTTTTTCTTCTTCACATTTTAGTCCCCTTCTGTGCCTTGAATCTGTTTGTCCGTTCGCTTATACTATATATAAGTATTGCAATATATAGTGAAAATCGGTCTTCCTATGGCTGACCTTCACTTGCCCGACTGTCATGATAACCCATCGGTGTCCTGCAATCATGTCAGGCGATTGACAGCAATATTTAAATGGTTTAACACCAGCGATCGGAGCTCAGCCCTTGCCATTGCTGTTAAACACAGATGTTGGCATGTATCGTATGTTGAGGGAATCTCAGCTCCTGAGCCCCCTTCACACACATTCATCAACGTATGTGATTTTTTTCACAAAGGGCATGGCTACCAAAACTGTACTACTTTTTCTATTCAGCCAGCATAGCCACTAAGAATATTTCTAGTGATGTACACTAAAATATCTAGTAGTTAGTGGACAAAACAGTATGATTGTGCTTTTCCTTCTGTGAGCAGTTTTTGAATTTTGTGTAGGGACTCGCAAGTATGAAGACCCTTGATGTGCGTTTCGAGATGGATTATTTTGTCCAAAATACCGACCAATACCGCATGTATTTTATACATAATTTTTCATCTTTCTATTGGATATTTTTCCATTTTTATGCAGGATGCACCCAGGCCCCTTCGTGTTGGTTGGGTGCATTTGGGGTGTCTGTCCTTCAGTGGTGCACTTATATAGTGCTGGGTAGCCCTCCGGATCTAACAGTTTGGGTGTCTTCTATAGGCTTTAAGCCAGCACTGTGCATCACACGTACCTGTGTGACAGGCACCCTATGCAAGCCTCATCTGTGTGCATGTTTAATACTAGGCAACCACCCCCCTCCATGAATTGGTAGGTTTGTGAGTGGTTGCGTCATCAGTATTTTGTCCTTGTGCTGCCCCCACCTTTATCATGAGGGTCTCCTGCATCCTGCTAGTGCATTGGCAATCTATACTTTGAGTTGGTAAGGCTGTTTTTTCTGTGATTTTTTTTAAATTATGTCCTTCTGCGAGACAATTACCATACTTATAATATACTATGTGGTAAAGAGTAGGAGCAAGAACACAATATGTTGTATTTTTCAGCCTAAGGCCAAGTTGCCCCAATGAGTATTTGGTATATTTTTGAGGTTTCAGATTTCCCCTAGTATTTCTGCACCAATTAGCTACATTATGTTACTTACGTTTTCGAGTGCGATTTTTTTTTTTCATCTTAGCGTATTTTTTACTCTTTTCTGTAGTGTCATGTTTTAAATAAAACTGTTGTTTTGGAAACTTAATGTTACTTAGCTTTGCAAAAACTTTATTGACAAACTCACGTGCAAATTACAAGCGTTATTATTGTGTTCCGACGCGGAATCGCAATAAATATGCATGTGCGTTTGTTTTTTTATCTGGAAATTTTTCTCATCTTATTCACGTCTATAAGGGAAATCCACAAATAAACCGCATACTTACTGCCAGAGAAACGGACATGTTGAGATTTAAAAATCTCAACAATACATAACCAATGATACATAATGCATTGATTCTCATTAACATCTTCACTTTTGTTCTGTAAGTATTAGAAAAGGTGTTAATTGAGAACAAGTTGTGTTAAATAAATAAGAGGCTCTCCTTGACATCTGATTTAAAACGGTTATTTCCTTCTCAGACAATAATGGCATATCCATAAAATACCTTAAATGTCTGATATGTGTCCCCCACCTTAGGAACTACAACCACCTTGAGAATGGGACTCTGTCTTGCACTGCAGTGAATCAAAATTATTTTTCTGTTTACATAGTCATAGCAGGCCTTGTTTCTTTTGCAGGACAAGTTAAAATTTTGAATGACACAATTTTGCCATAATATTGGCTAAAAAAAAAACATGAAAAATTTCCAAGTGCAGGGAAAAAAAATGCAATTCCTTCATAATTTCTCAGGTTTTGTTTTTATTGCAATCATTGTGTGGTAAAATTTGCCAGGTAACAGGATTCTACAGGTTTGTTCCATCGAGGCAATATTAACCATTTACAACCCAAGGTGGTTTGCACGTTAATGACCAGGCCAATTTTTACAATTCTGACCACTGTCACTTTATGAGGTAATTTACTCTGCAACGCTTCAACCCCTGATTCGGAGATTATTTTTTCGTGACATATTGTACTTCATGATTGTGGTAAAATTTTGTCTATATCACTTGCGTTTGTGAAAAAAACGAAAATTTGGCGAAAAATTCGAAAATTTTGCAATTTTCTAAATTTGAATTTTTATGCCCTTAAATCAGAGAGATATGTCACACAAAAGAGTTAATAAATAACATTTCCCACATGTCTACTTTACATCAGCACAATTTTGGAACCAACTTTTTTTTTTTTTTTTTTATTAGGGTTAAAAGTTGACCAGCAATTTCTCATTTTTCCAACAAAATTTACAAAACCATTTTCAGGGACCACATCACATTTGAAGTCACTTTGAGGGATCTTTATGACAGAAAATACCCAAAAGTGACGCCATTCTTAAAACTGCACCCCTCAAGGTGCTCAAAACCACATTCAAGAACTTTATTAACCCTGCAGGTGCTTCAGAGGAATTTTTGGAATGTGGAAGAAAAAAATTAACATTTAACTTTTTTTTACAAAAATGTTACTTTAGACCCAATTTTTTTTATTTTCGCAGGGGTAACAGGAAAAAAATGGACCCCAAAATTTCCCCCGAGCATGCAGATACCCCATATGTGGGGAAAAACCACTGTTTTGGCGCACGGCAGGGTTCGGAAGGGAAGGAGCACCATTTGACTTTTTGAATGTAAAATATGCATGAATAATTAGCGGACGCCATCTTGCATATGGAGAGCCCCTGATGTGCCTAAACAGTGGAAACCCCCCACAAGTGACACCATTTTGGAAACTAGACCCCTCAGGGAACTTATCTAGATGTGTGGTGAGCACCCTGAACCCCCAAGTGCTTTGCAAAAGTTTATAACATGGAGCCGTGAAAATAAAAAAAAAATCAAACTTTTTCCACAAAAATGATGTTTTAGCCCAATTTTTTTTATTTTCACAAGGGTAAGAGGAGAAAATGGACCCCAAAAACTTTTGTGCAATTTCTCCTGAGTACGCCAATACCCCATATGTGGGGAAAATACAGTGTTTGGGCGCACGGCAGAGTTCAGAAGGGAAGGTGCACTGTGCGACTTTTTGAACGCAAAATTGGCTGGAATCGAGAGCAGACGCTATTTCGCGTCTGGAGAGCCCCTGATGTGCCTAAATAGTGGAAACCCTGGAAACTACCACGCTCAAGGATTTTATTAAGGGGTATAGTGAACATTTTGAACCCAGAGGTGCGACACAGAATTTGATAACATTAGGTCATCATATTGAATAAACTGTCATTAGTCTTGAGCGCAAGTGCTCGCTACTTGAGTTTGCATCGGGTTCTCAGGTATGCACCATGTATCGTGGGTGTTCAAGTGACATGCTCGAGTCCCCGCCCGCATGTTTCACGGTTATTAGACACCCCAAAAAAACATGCGGGATCGCTCGTGCATGGCAGGCAATCTCCGCAAGGTTTTTTTGGCCGCAAAGCATATGGGGCGGAGACTCGAGCATGTCACTCGAGCACCCGCAATACTTAGTGCATACCCGAGCACCTGATGCAGACTCAAGTAGCGAGCACTTGTGCTCAACACTAGTTGCCATATTGTCATTTTTTTTTTTTACTTTTGAAAAAAATCCCAACCCTAGCCCAAGCCCAAGCCCAAGCCCAAGCCCAAGCCCAAGCCCAAGCCCAAGCCCAAGCCCAAGCCCAAGCCCAAGCCCAAGCCCAAGCCCAGAGTTTATTTTTTACGTCGTTCCTCGCGCGGTATAAGTGATTAGACGACTTTATTCTTCGGGTCGGTGTGATTACAGCGATACCAGAATCATATTGGGTTTTTATGATTGACAGCTGTCACACATGACAATCAGCTGACACTCTGCGGCGATCGAGCCCACACAGCCTGTGTGCTGGCACGATCGCCAAGACATACTAATACGCATCTGGCTCTTAAAGCCCAGGGCGCAGATACGTATTAGTTCGTCTTGGGCTTTAAAGGGGTTAAACTTATTTTTTTTATTTTTATAATATAGATTTTTTAATAATAAAAAAATATATATATTCAGAACCTTGAAAAAAAAAAAAAGTTTGCTATATTTTATGGTGGCAAATTGTGTCGACCAAATAAATAAAGCCAGTTCTGATGTTTCAAGTTTTTTCCCCCTGTTTTGGCATTCAGCATATGACAAATATTTGTATAGATTTTATTAGTTCAGGTGATCACGCATGCAGAAATTCCAAAGTTTGCTATTTTCATTTAAAGAAAAGACAGTGGGTGTGCTTTAAACTTTGTATTTTTCTAACATTTTTTTATATTTTAATTTAGTCCCCTTAGGGAACATGAACCTGTAGTCGCTTGATCGGCCTTGCAATACATTAATATTGTAGTATATTGTGAAATCACTGGTCTCCTATGATGCCTCTGGCTGCCATAACAACTGATCAGCTCCCAGCAATCATGTCATGCAGGGTTTGTAGACGGTCACCATGTTTAAACCTCTTAAATGCCACTGTAACCGCAGACAGCAGCTTCTAAGGAGTAAAATTGATGTAATCAGTTATTGTCAGGTACTGGCTGTGTAATAGAGTGGGTTCAGTTTCTACAGGTGCATCTCACTAAATTAGAATATCATCAAAAAGTTAATTTATATGACTTCAATACAAAAAGTGAAACTCATTATATAGAGTCATTACAAACAGTTATCTATTTCAAGTGTCTATTGCTGTTAATGTTGATGATTATGGCTTACAGCCAATGAAAACACAAAAAGCATTATCTCAGTAAATTAAAATTATTGATAAAAAACACCTGCAAAGGCTTCCCAAGTGTTTAAAAAGGTCCCTTAGTCTGTTTCAGTAGGCTCCACAATCACGGGGAAGACTGCTGACTTGACAGATGTCCAGAAGGCAGTCATTGACACTCTCCACAAGGTCCCAGAGTTCCAATTTTCATTTGGAAATCAAGGTCCAAGAGTCTGGAGGAAGAGTGGAGAGGCACACAATCCAATCTGCTTGAGGTCTAGTGTGAAGTTTCCACAATCAGTGATAGTTTGGGGAGCCATGCCATATGCTGCTGTAGGTCCACTGTGCTTTATCAAGACCAAAGTCAGTGCAGCCATCTACCAGGAAATTTTAGAGCACTTCATGCTTCTCTCTGCCGACAAGCTTTTTGGAGATGGAAATTTCATTCTCCAGCAGGACTTGGCACCTGTCCACACTGCCAAAAGTACCAATACCTGGTTTAATAACGATAGTATCACTGTGCTTGATTGGCCAGCAAACTCGCCTGACCTTAACCCCATGGAGAATCTATGGGGTATTGTTAAGAGGAAGATGAGAGACACCAGACCCAACAATGCAGACAAGCTGAAGGCTACTATCAAAGCAACCTGGGCTTCCATAACACCTCAGCAGTGCCACAGGCTGATCGCCTCCATGCCACAACACATTGATGCAAAAGGAGCCCCGACCAAGTACTGAGTGCATTTACTGAACATACATTTCAGTAGGCCAACATTTTGGATTTTAAAAACATTTTTCAAGCTGGTATAAAATATTCTAATTTACTGAGATAATGACTTTTGTATTTTCGTTGGCTGTAAGCCATAATCATCAACATTAACAGAAATAAACACTTGAAATAGATCACTCTGTTTGTAAGGACTATATGAGTTTCACTTTTTGTATCAAAGAACTGAAATAAATTACTTTTTGATGATATTCTAATTTAGTGAGACGCACCTGTAAGCAGGGGCTGGCTGGCAAATTTTAGCCTAGGGGGCAAGCATATAGCAGTGGCTCATGAGCAACGGCACAGCCTCACTGCGCGGGACCAGTGGTCGGACATGTAGAAATGCGCATCCGCCCCACAATAATAGCGCTTGACGGGAGCAAATTTTAAATACGTGGGTAGCGTCAGCAGTGACTGTATGCAGCGCCGCCCCTGAATAAGAGAATCACACCCCTATGACTGAAAACGAGCAGGTTGGACAAAGTATATATATATATGATGTTATAAAATCATTATAATACCACCAATTTTAAAGAAAAAAGCTTGTTAGTGATGCACATTGCATCACTAACAAAGCAATGGGGGCAGTGTAGATAGTAGATACGACATGACAGGTTCCCTTTAAAGTTAGAGATGTCAAACTCAAATACACAGAGGGACAAAGTTCAAAGCTTGGACAAAGTCGCGCACCAATCTTGATATTTATTAAAAAATATGTCTACAATTGAGGAAGTTTTTCTTTATCAAATATATCGATTAATTTAAAAAGGATAGTGGAATATTATAATATGTTATGTAAAAGCAGTTAAAAGCATATGGCTCAATGGCCTAATTTAAATATGTAATTTAACAGGATAAAAATCCTTGAATGAAACGGATAATAATGAATGATGCAAGCTAAAGCATCCCAAACACAGTATGATACCCCCACAGTGAATTCCTCCACACTCACAGTATGACCACCCTACTGTACCCCTCTCCCTCAATCCCCCCAACAAAGAATGGTGACCCCATCACAGTATAATTCTCCATCTGTAATCCCCACACATGCCTCCATACTGTATACAAGGCCCCGCACAGTTTGCCGTACTGTATACACGGCTCCACATGGTGCTCCATACAGCATAATGGCCCCAGATTAAAAAAAATAAAAACCTCTGCTATTCCAACGCTGATCCCTACTTACCTGTGAGTCCACGGGCCATCCCCCTTTCACTAGCGTCATGGCGACTTTCCTCTGCTCATGCCCTCCTGTCAGACCGCGCACCCTGAGGGTAGGCGCAGGCAGAGGCAAGTGGCAGCGGCAGTTTTGAGACGATGGCTGATGGCCCAAAACCTCTGTTGGAGGAACGGCCTGGGGGGCATTTGCCCGTCTGCCACCTGACCCAGCCCGCCCCTACCTGTAAGTCTGTTTCATGCAGATGTAGAAAAGATGTGCCGCACATGTTCTGTTGCCATTAAGGGATTAACTTTGATTAGAAATTAGCTTTTCAATGAGTGTTTTAGAGTTCTTTAGTTCAGCTCTACTACTGAAGCTGCATAATCTATGGCAGAATAATCATCCACTTAGATAATTGCAGCTGCACCACACAAATATCGTGGTAGGCAGCAATTCTATGCAGTTTAATGTAAAAGTGGCATATGTAAGATTATTTTGACTCATGGCCAATAAAGGGCATTAACAAAACTTAAAAATCATAAATTATGTATTTAAATTATAATTTTAATGAAAAACAAACAAAAAATAAATTAACATATAACATAAATAGAGCTTTTACATCAGTTTCTCCATTGAGAAAATGATACAACATAAGCTAAGCAACGTTATTAAATGGCTGTTTTACCAACATCAGTTCCTATTATATACCTAAATAAATAGACAATTTCTGGCCACAGTCAAGTTGAGGATCTTGAATTGCTTTCCACATGACTAACATTTGATATGGTATAAAACGATGCACCATTAAAAGTTCTCTATAATAACAAGGATTGAATGAATCTAGTTTGGCAGAAGGTACATGCACCCCGACTGTCCTCATGCCCATGTGAGAGGCTGGGACAAGGCCAGCCTTTGCCAGACACATGCCTAGATAAACATCATCAATAGGGAATAGTTGGATGTCCTGAGATTTATTGTGGATGACATGAGCAGTAAATTTGGACATGAGAATTCCTCCACCTCCACAGTACACTGGATAGGAGTTAGACGTAGTAACTTGTACAGGTACATAATACTTGCTTCCAGCTTCACGAATAGGTCCAACATTGGCTATTAGCTGTCCTACAAAAAGGTGTTTATCTGCTTCTTGACTATGTAGGTAGGTTATTACATTAAAAGTGTTCACAAATACATCATCATCTCCATTAAAAATGAAGTTTGCACCTGGACAGTATTCCTCTAGCCACATATGGAATAGGAACTGCTTTAGAGTCAGATTAAAAAATGTGTCGTGAAAGTCCCACTGTAGGATATCCCCATATGTTTCACTTTCAATTTTAAGAAGCAGTCTTAAATGCCTGTCCTCCTGAACATTCTTTGAAGTTCCAGCAAGAAAAATCCTTTTCACATGAGCACCTTCATAACTGGTTTCCTTCCCCCACGTTTGACGAATGATGGCTCGCCTTTCGTAGTTACCAGGTGAAGACTTTATAGCAAGCAGAAGGAAGACTTTATTAGATTCTGCTGCTCTTCCACATTTTTTTGGAGAGTTATGGATTTGTGGAAAACTTCTGCAATGTCTATATAGCAAGAAATCTTTAATATGCTTTGGTAGTTTTAAAAAACCTTCAATACTTTGCATTGATTTGTTCTCCTGGCATCCAGGTAGCCACTCAAGTTTTTCTTCAACTGAAGTAAGGCGGATTGGAATAGCAATCTTCTGCTCCTCTTTGACTAAAGTGGTTGGTTCATCTCCACCTCCACGCATAATAAACAGAAGTCCAACAAAACCCACACTTAACAGGAGAATGCCTTCTAACGTGACAAAGGATAGCCTCATGGTGCCTCTCTGCAAAAAAAAACATAACGAAAAACACAAGTCAATCTACTGAACAGTGCCACGCATTACTTGATAAAAGCATTGGTGGAAAACGTTCACAAATAATTTGAAAGATAACTGCCATTATACATTGATGGACATTGTGCTAAAATGTAAAGGGCCTTCAAATGAAGTTTGTTACAAATACCAATCCGTTTTATACAACCTTAATTCCAAAACAAGTTGGGATGCTGTGTAAAATGTAAAGAAAACAAAAATGCAATGATTTTTAAATCTCATATCTATATTTTATCCACAACAGAACATAGATCAGAAGGTAAAAGTTACTTTTTTTTAAATGAAATGGAAAACACACTCATTTAGATTGATGACAGCAACACATTTTAAAAATAGTTACCTGCTTTTAAATGGACTCTCCAAGAATGAGATAAAATGGAGTCCCTGATATAATTTAAACTACAGCCTGTCCTAATCACGTGTCAGGACAGGCTACAGACTGAAGACATACAGCTCCCAAGATGTGCTTCTCAACTGACAAGACCTGTCGGTTTAACAGCTTTGTAACAGGGGACTGACTGCATCCAACTGGAAAACGAAAAAAACCTTGAGGGTGAAGATTAGTGTTGAGCCACCCCCCGTAGTGTTCGAGTTCGGTTCGGTTCGTCGAACACCCGTGTGTTCGCCGAACTGTTCGTCGAACACCGTTTAAACCAATGGCAGGCAAACAAAAACACATAGAAACACATAGAAAACACCTTCAAAGGTGTCCAAAAGCTGACAAACTGCTCAGAAGACACAACTAACACATGGAAAAGTGACAAGTACATATAGTCATGCGAAAAGAAAAGAGGTGGAGGAGTAAAAGGAGGGAGAGACACAGATATAGGCATGTCATGCCCTTCTAAAATCCAAAAAGTGAGAAGCCGACACGTTCAGTCCGCTCCTGCCCGTGCCACCTCCGCGTCGCCGGGTTTTTTACCAGAGCCGCGGTGAACCCTGACGGCCAGCCCCCCTCTCCCAATACTGGTGCCTGTTCGCTGGTGGGTCGAGCGAGCCCCCCTGTGGTGGAGGCAGCTCTAAGCTTTTTAATTTAAATTGTCTCTCTAATTTGAATGAATACACTTTAAATCCATTTACAAGGATCTATTGGAGGGCAAGTCTCATGCCAGCAGCCGCGTAATTCCAGCTCCAGTAGCGTCCACTAAAGCTGCTGCAGTTAAAAAGCTTTTATAAGGATCGAGCTCGGCTGTCCACCGCAAGGCATCCTACTGCCAGTCCCAGCCCCTATGCCTTGGGGTGCCTCCTGATGCTCTTCACTGAGTATCCCGTGGTCCCGAAGCATTTCCTTTGAAAAAATTAAGTGTCCAAACTACAGGTGGTGTAACTTGCTTAACAGCCGGGATAATCCGCTGACTAGCAGACCCTGCTACTAGGCACAAAGTATTTCCTGGGCTAGATGCAGTTAAAAATTTGTAATTAGATACTCTCGTTGGATGCTGAGAAAGCATTCCATAGAGTCTCCTGGCACGCCATATATGATTCTCTTAAAAAGCTTGGGATAGGGGACCCTTTTATAGCCAAAATCACGGCCCTGTATCGCAATACGTCACCTAGGCTGAAGATAAATGGAACTGTAGCACCCTGAGGGCTCTGTTGCTACAGAGGTATTGCACCTCACCCAGAGGTGTGATATCTCACTCTCAGGTAAGGATGTAGTGTGGATCAGGACCCGACACCTGCATGCATTACACCACATTGCCGTGGGGCAGGGCGACCAATATGCCCCTGAGATGGGCACGACAGTCCCTGTCCCTGGCTGGAGTGGGGGGAGGGAACACTGAGGAAGGGGAACCCTGTAGTGCAGGAGCAGGGAGGAAGCAGTTCCTGGGTGCATTGAGAAGGGAGTATAAAAGGTGGGCACCATCTTAGTTCAGTGCAGAGAAGTCTGAGCAGAAGTGGCAGGGAGCAGGGGCTCTTCATGAGCTCTGCTCCGGAGGTGGGCCTAGTAACAGAGGCCCAGGCCTGGAAGAGGGAGAAGGAAGGAAGAGGAGCGGAGAAGGCTCCAGGAACGAGGAACGAAGGGATCCCAGGGGTGCGGACGGGCGAGTCGCCACCGCACGCCCGAATCTACCTGCGTGGAGGGGTCAGGCCAAAGTGGGAGACCGGTCCCCGAAACTAGTGGAGGCAGGAAACGACCCTCAGCTAGAAACAGGAGGCTGTGACATTTTATGTGGCGCAGCCCCTCGCTACACCCGCTAGGAAGGCACCACATAGGGTCAGGGAAACTGGCGCCAAGTTTACCAAGAGGAGGCCCGAGGCAGCCGTACAGAAGGGTTGGTAAGAAAGGCCAGACAAAGGACACACAAAGGGGGTCCTGTGAAGCGCTCCAAAGTTATCTGGGAGTTGTCTGAGCCCCTCACCTGGTGAGCACAGTACGACGTGGGCAGCCGTTACCTGCAGACGTGGTCTGGATAATAAGAACTGTGAGTAAAGGCCCTGGACTGCATCACTGACTCCGTGTCGTTACTGCTGCTGCCCTGCACCATCACCCCCATCCTCCGCATACACTGCCCTGAGGCTATACTCCTCCAGTGGGGAGTTATGCTACGCTCTGCTGCACCCACAACACCAGCCTCAGCGGTCTGCCCTGGAGCAGCGGTTCACTCTGACCGCAATCCACGGGTGGCGTAGTCGGACATTTAAACATCAAAACCACATAAATAGTTCCGCCACTGGTTTGACCACCCTGAGCCACGGAACCGGGTCGCCGCCACAGAGACTACAACCACCAGCATCCACCAAAAAGGGTCCGGCTCCGGGTGTCCCAAGGCCCAGGGGGCGCGTCAGAACATTTTCATCACCTTTCACAATCACCAATGGGACAAGGCAGGGATGTTCTCTGTCCCCTCTCTTATACATCCTAGTGACGGAGCACCTGCTCTCATCAATTCGCCATAACCCCAATATTAGGTGGATTGAGGTGGGAGGCACCGAGTACAAGTGCTCTCTATTTGCTGATGATGTCCTAGTATACATCACTCAATCACATATATCCATCCATGCTGTTATGGCTGAAATAGATCACTTTGTTACATGGTCAAATTTTAAAATCAATGCAGCGAAGTCTGAGGCCCTCGATGTCTCCCTCCCCAAATCCATATAGGATTCCATCCAGTCCAACTTTCCCTTTGCCTGGCCCTCACAGGGTATCAAATACTTAGGAATTCCTATTCATAGAGACCTCTCCCATCTAGGTTATCTTAATTTTGGGCCCTTTATTGAACAACTCCATACAGACCACGGTTGGCAAGTTAGAACTGTAAGATTCACTACGTGAGCCACTGGTGTTTTGTGGAAAAGCACATGTACACTGTGTTCCAAATTATTATGCAAAAAGTGTTTAGGAGTGATAAGGGAAGAATTTGTTTGTTTGTCAGTTAAACTCATTGATGGTGATGTGTGTCAGGGCTCTTTATATCACTGTAAGCAATTGCAGACACCTGTGCTAATTAGTTTGGCAGGTGTGTCCAAAGAAAGGCAAGACTACTTAAGAAGGCTGTCTCACATTATTAAGCAGCCTACATTTTCTGCCAAAATGGGAAAGAAAAAGGATGTGTCGGCTGCTGAGAAGCAACAAATTGTGGAGTGTTTAGGTCAAGGCATGACTACAATCAACATTGTGCGATGATCAGGATGAAGTGTCTTGGCAATCAAGAAGTATGTAGCTGATTCACAGTACACACGTGTGCGTGCTGATAAGGGCAAATTGAGGACTCTTTCCTACAGGCAATTACGTCAGGTTGAAAGAGCAGCGGCAAAAAAGCCTCGTCATAGCAGCAGACAAGTTTTTGAAGCTGCTGGTGCCTCCAACGTCCCCCGAACAACAAGATGCAGGGTCCTTCAGAGGTTTGCAGCTGTGCATACGCCATCCTGTCGACCTCCTCTATCCACTTCACACAAGCAGAAACGGCTCCAGTGGGCCAAACATTACATGAAGACTGATTTCAAAACTGTTTTGTTCACGGATGAGTGCCGTGCAGTGCTCGATGGTCCAGATGGATGGAGTGGAGGATGGCTGGTTGATGGACACCCCACGCAAACACGGCTACAGCGCCAACAAGGAGGAGGTGGAGTAATGTTTTGGGCTGGAATCATGGGGAGAGAGATTGTCGGCCCCTTTAGGATTCCTGAAGGCGCTAAAGATGAACTCCATAATGTATGTGGATTTTCTCAAACAGCACTTCCTGCCATGGTTCAAGAAGAAGAACCGTGTATTTCACAGCAAGATCATTTTTTTGCATGATAATGCACCATCTCATGCTGCACATAAAACATCTGCATCTCTGGCTGATATGGGCATAAAAGGGGACAAACTTATGGTGTGACCCCCATGCTCCCCTGACCTCTACCCCATTCAGAACCTTTGGAGCATCATTAAAAGGAGTGTCTATGATGGCGGGAGGCAGTTCACATCTAAGCAACAGCTCTGGGAGGGTATTCGGTCCTCATGCAAAACAATTGAAGCAGAAACCATCCAAAACCTGACAAATTCAATGGACGAGAGAGTTCAGAAGCTCCTTTCGAACAAGGGGTCCTATGTGAAAATGTAACATCACCTAGAATAAAGTTTTGAGTTGAAAACTGTTTGATTTCAGTTTCTAACAACCTGCTAATGCTTATAATTTCAAAAATGACCATTTTTTTGGTCTTTATTAAAATGAAAAGGTTGATCGAAAAGTTTGGGGGATCTAAGAGTGTGGCAACCCAGTAGTCATGATTACTTCGAATTCTGACAATATGAGGGTCATGCTGCAGGTAGTGCAGCAAGAAGGCACTTATGTGTCTTGCGCATCTCGGAGCCCCAAAATTATTTTCCGGGCTAGATGCAGCTAAAAATTATTATTAATTTTAAATCTGGTGAAGCTTTAGTATAGATGGCCTAATAGGATCAGTGCTGCACACTGCTACAAAGCCCAAATTATTTTCCAGTCAAGATACAGATAAACATGATTAGTAATTTTAAATCTGGTGGAGCTTATTATAGATGGCCTAATAGAATCAGTGTTGCACACTGCTACAAAGCCCAAATTATTTTCCAGCCAAGATACAGATAAACATGATTAGTAATTTGAAAGCTTAAAACGGTTGGTAGGGTGATTTTAACCAATCATCAAGCTTTTACTCTCCCCAGGATGACACAGGGGTAGAAAAGTCGTTTCGGATCCATGATTTGTTCATCTTTATGAACGTGAGTCTGTCTACATTATCAGTGGAGAGCCGCGTGTGCTTATCTGTCAGCACACCACCAGCAGCGCTGAACACACGTTCAGACAGAACGCTGGCTGCGGGGCATGACAAGATCTCCAAGGCGTAAGTGGCTAGCTCCGGCCATTTATCCAGATTGGAAGCCCAAAAAGAGCAAGGGTCCAGTGACACAGTCATGGCTTCAATGTTTACTTGGAGATACTCCTGTACCATCGTCTCTAGGCGTTGACTATGTGTCAGACTTCTTGTCTCCTGTGGCCTTGCAAAGGATGGGCTAAAAAAGTGGTGAAATGATTCCGCAAAATTGATGTTACCAGCAGATACTGTGGTTCTGTTACGGTTTGAGTGCTGAACACTTGACGGTCCCACGGTTGGCAAGTTGGAACTGTGAGATTCACTACGTGCACCACTGGTATTTTGTGGAAAAGCACATGTAAGATTCTGCAACAGTCTCTGCTGATACTCCTGCATGCGTGCATCCCTTTCTATGGCAGGAATAATTTCTGCAAATTTACTTTTGTACCGGGGATCTAACAGTGTGGCAACCCAGTAGTCAGGATTATTTCTAATTCTCACAATTCGAGGGTCATGTTGCAGGTAGTGCAGCAAGAAGGCACTCATGTGTGTTGCGCATCCAGGAGCACCAAGTCCCTGTTGTGTTGGTGTCGAGGTAACAATCATGCTTCCTTCCTCTGTCCTCTCCCCCCAACCTCGCACAACAGAAATGTGATCAAGGTCTCCCTCATCTGAGGAGTCTTCTATCAGTTCGTCCTCCACTTCTTCCTGGGCTCCTGCACCTTCCTCACTAGTTTGGCTGCTACCATGCGCCCTGGTAAAACCATCTCCCCCACCCTCACATGCCTGCCGCCTTGGTGCTGCCGACCGTCTGGACCTTGCAGATGTTAGCCCTTCCGCATACAACTCCTCCTCCTCTACTTCCTCCACCTCCTCTTGTGCCACCACCTGACTCCGAATTCTGTTTAACATGTGCTCCAGCATGTAAATCACCGGAATAGTCATGCTGATAATGGCATCGTCAGCACTAAACATCTTCGTCGCCATTTCAAAACTGTGCAGAAGGGTGCATAGGTCCCTGATCTGAGACCACTCCTCCAGCGTGATTTGCCCCACCTCTGGATCTCGTTGGCCCAGGCTATACGTCAGAACGTATTGCACCAGGGCTTGTCGGTGCTGCCACAGTCGCTGCAACATGTGCAGAGTTGAATTCCACCGGGTAGGCACATCGCATTTTAGCCGGTGAAGTGGCAGGCCCAACGACTTCTGTAGAGATGTAAGTCGCTGAGCTGCGGGATGCGAACGGCGGAAGTGAGCACACAGCGACCGTGCCCTCTGCAGAAGGCCATCTAGTCTGGGATAGTGGGCTAAAAATTGCTGGACAACCAGGTTCAACACGTGAGCCATACAAGGCACGTGTGTGACATTGCCCCGGCGAAGGGCCGCACCCAGGTTTGCAGCATTGTCGCACACGGCCTTCCCTGGTTTCAGGTCCAGTGGAGACAACCATTCATGAAATTGGTTCTCCAGAGCTGACCACAACTCCTCAGCTGTGTGACTCACATTTCCCAGACATTTCAATGTAAAAACCGCCTGATGACGTTGAGCCCTACTGCCAGCATAGTAAGGAGGTGTGCAGGATCCCTTCTGCGCAGTTAGAAAGCTTGTGGCATGACCAGACAGGCTTTGGGTGCAGGTGGAAGACCGAGAGGAGGTTGAGGAGGCAGAAGCAGTGGAGGAACTTTGACATAAAGAGGATTGACGCACAACTCGTGGGGACGGCAAGACTTGGACAGCAGCCCCTTGTCCTGCTGTCACCATAGTTACCCAGTGCCCAGTCAGCGACATGTAACGCCCCTGTCCATGCCTACTCGTCCAAGTGTCTGTGGTGAAATGCACCCTGTCACACACAGAGTTTCTCAAAGAAGCGGTGATGTTGTGTGCGACATGCTGGTGGAGCGCAGGCACACCTTTCTTTGAGAAGTAGTGCCGACTGGGCATCTGGTACTGGGGCACTGCGACGGACATAAGGTCTCGAAAATCCTCTGTGTCCACCAGGCGGAAAGGCAGCATTTCTGTAGCCAAGAGCTTGCAGATGGTGAAATTCAACCTCTTCGCTTTCTCATGGCTAGGAGGAAATGGTCTTTTACTTGTCCACATCTGAGGGACCGAGGGCTGGCTATTGTGCTTAGACGGGGTTGATAAGGGTGTCCCCGGCAAACTGCCGGTCTGTGAGGAAGATGCAGGCGGACATGTTAGGTTGCCTTGATCCAAAGGTGGTGCTATCGATGTCGGACAGCGCTCAACACCAGCTGGTGTTACCACCTCCAAAGAAAATGATGACCTGCCAATCACGCTGGCTGTTGCGGGTAAAGAGGTGGCAGGTCTGCGCCCCAAAACAGGTGTGACTGCTGTCCCCCCAGTCACAGAGGATGAAGAGGCCGCGGATGCACAAGATATGGCAGACGGTGGTTGGCCCGGCCGGCTAGGCCGCATTGTAGCACACTGAGCTTCCCACTGCAACTTATGCTTCATGTCCATGTGCCGGTTCATGCATGAAGTACTCAAACTATGTATTTTTTGGCCTCTACTTAGCTTTTGCTGACAAATGTTACAGATAACACGAGTTGGGTCATCTTTATCGATCTGAAAAAATGCCCAGGCTATGCAAGGCTTAGCACCCATGCGACCTGAAGAGCCACCACGACTTGTGGTGAGAGGCAGAGTTGTGTTTGAGGATGCAGTTGTTGACGTGCTTCCAGTACTACGTCTCTGTCCAGGAAGGCGCAACCTGACCTCGTCGTCACTAGCATCTTCCTCCACCTCCTCTGCTGACCTCATCTCTTGGCTGACTGTGGGTTGACAGTAAGTGGGATCTCCAACCTCATCATCACCCTGTGCATTATCACACCCGTCGTCCTCAGAGCCAACCTGTTCCTGCCCTGACAAAAAACTAAAGTTGTCGCTCCAATCAGGTATTTGAGTCTTATCATCGTCTTCCTCATTGTCTCCACCAACAGGAGTTACAGTTTGGGAATGAGGGTCTACATTATGGTCAGAACCTTCTGCGTCTGGTCCTGGATCCGACTCAAAGATTCTGGGCATCAGTGCAGATCATTTCCTCGTCTGGATTCACAGAAGCGCTGGAGTCGACCTCTGATTCCCAGGCTATAGTATGAGTAAACAGCTCTGCAGACTCAACCATCTGTTCTACCTCATACTCAGACGGGCAGCTGGAGATTTGGGAGCTGTGAGGAAGCAAGTGCGATTGGGGTGACACCTTTGAGGACTGGAGTATTTGTGATGTTGAAGTTGATGTGGAGGAGAGCCCACTTAAAGGAGCACTTGATATCCGTTGAAGCACCTGCTGTTTTTGTGCCTCATCTGGAATTTGTAGCGATTGGCGTGGCCGTAAGAAAGGGATCTTATCACATTGTCCGCTAAAAGAAGTAGACATTTTAGTTTGGCTGGAAGATGGTCTTTCTTCTGCAGATGTTACTGTTGCTTTAACACCTACCCCACGGACACAACCTTTTTTCCCCTTCCCAACACGCCTATTCCCCTTTCCTCCAGCAGCAGGCCTTTTTCCACTCATTTTGGTGGTTAACTAATTCACAACTCTGGAGTTGTTTGCACAAAAAAACAATGGATGGGAACCGAGCAGAGCTGAGTGGCCAAACTGTGGTATTAGGCCAAAACTATTGGCTGGGTTAGATGCAGAAAAAAATTATATTCAATTTGCAACCTGATGGAGGTCAGTATAGATGGACTAATAGAACAAGTCCCACACACAGCTAGAAGCCCAATATTTTTTCAGAGCTAGATGCAGAAAAAAATATATTCAGTTTGCAACCTGATGGAGGTCTGTATAGATGGATTAATAGAACAAGTCCCACACACAGCTAGAAGCCCAATATTTTTTCAGAGGTAGATGCAGAAAAAAATATATTCAGTTTGCAACCTGATGGAGGTCAGTATAGATGGACTAATACAACAAGTCCCACACACAGCTAGAAGCCCAATATTTTTTCAGAGGTAGATGCAGAAAAAAATATATTCAGTTTGCAACCTGATGGAGGTCAGTATAGATGGACTAATACAACAAGTCCCACACACAGCTAGAAGCCCAAATATTTTTTCAGAGGTAGATGCAGATAAAAATTATTTTTAATTTGCAACCTGATGGAGGTCAGTATAGATGGACTAATAGAGAAAGTCCCACACACTGCTAGAAGGCCAAATATTTTTTCAGAGCTAGATGCAGATAAAAATTATATTCAATTTGCAACCTGATGGAGGTCAGTATAGATGGACTAATAGAACAAGTCCCACACACAGCTAGAAGCCCAAATATTTTTTCAGAGGTACTGTAGATGCAGATAAAAATTATTTTTAATTTGCAACCTGATGGAGGTCAGTATAGATGGACTAATACAACAAGTCCCACACACAGCTAGAAGCCCAATATTTTTTCAGAGGTAGATGCAGAAAAAAATATATTCAGTTTGCAACCTGATGGAGGTCTGTATAGATGGATTAATAGAACAAGTCCCACACACAGCTAGAAGCCCAATATTTTTTCAGAGGTAGATGCAGAAAAAAATATATTCAGTTTGCAACCTGATGGAGGTCTGTATAGATGGATTAATAGAACAAGTCCCACACACAGCTAGAAGCCCAATATTTTTTCAGAGGTAGATGCAGAAAAAAATATATTCAGTTTGCAACCTGATGGAGGTCAGTATAGATGGACTAATACAACAAGTCCCACACACAGCTAGAAGCCCAATATTTTTTCAGAGCTAGATGCAGAAAAAAATTATATTCAATTTGCAACCTGATGGAGGTCAGTATAGATGGACTAATAGAATGATGCTATGCCCAAAAGATTTTACTTCACTAGGTGCAGTAAAAAAATTGGTATTCTATACACAGGTGGTATATCTTGCAACACAGATAGGCTACTCCACTGACTAACACACTCTGCAATAGGCCAAAAAGGATTAGCTTTGCTAGATTCAGCCAAATGCTGTGAAAAAAACTTGCACAGCACTGGCACAGACCTGCCTGGCAAAAACTGATAGGAACTGATGTAACCTAGTCCTGAAAAGGACTGCAATTACAATTAGTCTTTACTCCCACAATCTATCTATTTAAGAGCACAGACCTGCCTGATAAAAGTCGTAGGAAATGCTGTAACCTAGTCCTTAAAAGGACTGCAATCACAACTATTCCCTACTCCCAAGCTATCTGTAGATTTGTGCGAAAATTGGCTTGAAATTAACAAGGTATAGCGCACACAGCAACAGCGGTGCCGTCTAACACGCAGCTGCAGCAGTGAGAAAATGGTGGCGACGGGGAAAATGGCTTGGTCTTATAGGGCAAGGACATGTGACATACACTGCCAATGACACATGCCCTTGCTTATGTGAAAAAAAGCACTTCGCTCCGTGTGTGCGCTGCTGATAGGCTGACAGATTGCACCTCCCCACTGCAAATGCGGGAAAGAGAAAAAAAAATGGAGATCTTCATTGTCCCTGCAGAGATCCATCCCCTGCCCCTCCCCCCACCCCGCTGTACACTCAAACTGCGTATTAACATTAATTTTCATCATTACTGAGAAAAAATCCAGTTATGATTTTGGTGCACGAACAGTTATCGAACATAACCTCGAACAACCAAATTTTTCTCAAATTGTTCGTGTTCGCCGACCGGCTCGAACACCGCCCAAAACAGCTCGAATTTGAGATTGGCGAACAGTTCGAGTAGAACAACGCTCATCTCTAGTGAAGATAACCCTCATTACGTTCAGTGAGAAAGAGAAATGTTTCTTCACATATGACAGCCATGCTTCCAGCCACTGACTGAGGTATGTGTGATACCTCAGTCGGTGTCTAGGAGCACAGCTGTCATGAGTTGAAACATTTCTCTTACTCACTGAACACAACGAGGGTTATCTTCACCCTCAAGGTTTTTCCGTTTTCCAGTTGGGTGCAGTCAGTCTCCTGTTACAAAGCTGTTAAACCGACAGAGGAGGATGAAGCTGGAGATCTCCTCTCTGAGCACAACATGGGTTAAAACATATTTCTTCACATACCGCATCCATGCTACTGGTCGCAATAGAGGTATGTGTGATACAGCTCGTCAGTTGAGACGCAGTTCTCCGGAGCTGTATGTCTTCGGCCAGTCCTGACACATGACTAGGACAGTTTCAGTTAGAATTCCATCAGGGATGCCATTTTATCTCATTCTGGGAGAACCTCTTTAAAGTAGTGCTGACTGAGGGTCCATAGATCATGAGCAAGTAATATTGACCAAATGACTTGTCCCTTGTGGACATGCATTTCTCCAGTGTCTGAATCGTTTGAATATCCCACCATCTACAGTATATAAAATCAAAGTCTTTCCAAGTTTACTATTAGGAACATTTCTGTGAAATTGTTCCATAATTTTTAGATGCAGTTGTTCAGATTGGCAACTCTGACCCTCTTTGCTTAGGAGAGACTCTACCTCTATAAACTGTTTTTTTTTAATACAGTCAATCATGTGACTTAAAATTGACCCTCCAGCTGATTTTTCATTAGTACCACTCTTCCAACCTTTTGTTAACCCTGTCCCAACTTTTTGGAGATGTGTTGCTGCCTATTTCTAAATAAGCAACATTTTCCATTTCATTTGAAAATATTCAAACTTTCACCTTCTGATCTGTGTTCTATGTTCTGTTGTGAATAAAATATGGCTATAAGATTTACAAATCATTGCATTTTTGCTTTCTTTACATTTACCAAGATATGCTAATACAGTATTTGACTGTGCTTAGGCATAATGATTTAAATAAAAATTACTTGTGCCTCCTGTACAATTTACTGTAATAAGCAGTAAATATAGTACATGTATCGGACATTTTTGTCAGCATTTGCATTTTATTTTAATTTGTTAGGCTTGCTTGCAAGTATCTTTTATTAAAGTATATACTTATTCTAAGTAGAAGATAGATTGTAACTACAGCAGAAACGCTGTCACGGCATTTGTGTATAAAATGACTTGATGTGGTTGGAAGACAAAAATGATACCCACCGAATGCAAAAGAAAAAAACCACAATGTTTAGTTCTTAGGGCTGTTATGAAAACCTATATGCGACCAAATATTACATAAGGGCACTTCCATCATAAGAGAACCCAAAAAGAGGGAAGCTATACAAGACCTTGTAAAGAAAAAGTAACAAACTTTTTTGAGAATAGAACAACAGAGATCCCCTCAGCCCAAGACCCTTTAAATAATAAGGCTATGTGAACAATATGTAAATTATGCACAGTACAACAGTATATAACAAGGTAAGCCTAAACACAAGTTTAGCAGTGGAAGTAAAGCTAGGTATACGTAGTAATAGTGACATCTAGTGGCCAGAACAAGTAACTAGTGATACAGGATTAGAGAGGGCATAAGATTGGACACAGGAATTAGATACCTGTGAGGGGTCTGTTGGAGGGGGAGGAATCCCTCCATGGGCTTGTGTAGCTTCCCTATGTTTGAGACCTCTTATGGCTGTTATGCTGTAAGAGCCTATATTCTCATCCATATGAACAGCATTCATATCATGAATGTGGTTATAATATATTCCTATGATGAAATGTACAGTATATCACTTTTTTGGGGGGAAAACAGTGTTTATGATCTGCAGGGTCCACATGTGGAAATATGAAAAAAAAAAAAAGAAAACAGCTCTCCATTTGATTCTGGATTTCAGTCCATATTCCAATTTAAAGCCTTTTAATGTGGAACACAGTGCAAGATGACATACACTACTAAGCTAATCAGGCCACAATTAGGTTTTCTATACACTGTAATATGCATAAAAAATTAGGATTAAAATATCAACATCCTAATTTAAAAGGTAGGGGTATTATCATTTAGGCAAGTGGTGGCAAATCACTAGAATATGCAATCACCTAATGATCATATATATGCAGTCTTGTCAAAATGAGGGTTCAATTCACCACACTGCTGGCATCAAATATATGGTGTAAAGGATTTATTCAATCCAAGTAGTTTATCGATTCCATAGACAGTCAACACATTTCATTGTCATACAGACCCTATCATCGGGACAATCTGTCTGATTCATTTTTTTAGCTCACCTAATAATTGCTAATCTGATTTCTGGGACCTCTCATGAGAATGAAGGGGCTGCTGCGCCCTATTCACACTGCCAAGCTCAGCTATCTGATGCAGCATGGCTCCATTCAAGTGAATGGGCTCGCTACAGCTCCCTGCATTGCCAAGTGGCTGGGATTAATGTACAGGGTGAAACTTTGAAGGAAACAGTACTAAAGTAGCATTTCAGCACCTTGGGTCTTTGGATCGGTGGGGGTTGGCAATCTGTGCACAGCGTTGCAGAATATATTGCCACTATATAGGCAACTCAAAATAAATATCTTAATATCACTATAGTTAAAAGGATTTGATATATACATAGTAGTATGATAAGAAAAATAATCAATACTACACAAATTATAGTTACAGATTAACCCCTTCACCCCTGAGCAATTTTTCCATTTTTTGCGCTTTCGTTTTTTTGTTCCTCTTCTTCCCAGAGACATAACTTTTTTTTTTCCCATCAATATGGCCTTGTGAGAGCTTGTTTTTTGCGGGATGAGTTGTACTTTTGAATGACACCATTGATTTTACCATATAAATGTACTGGAAAATGGGGGAAAAAATTATAAGCGTGGTGAAATTGCAAAAAAAAGTGCAATTCCAAGGTTTTTTTTTTTTAATTTACCATGTTTACTAAATGCTAAAACGGACCTGCCATTACGAGTTTGTAGATGCCAAACATGTTAAGGTTCTTTTTTATTCAAGTGGTTTTTGAATTTTAATGCAATGTTGCTGCAACCAAAAAAAACAATTCTGGTGTTTTGATTTTTTTTTTCTTGTTACGCACTTTACCAATCGGAATAATTTATTTATATATTGATAGGTCAGGTGTTACTGAATGCAGTGATACCAAATGTGTATTTTTTATTTTTAATGGAGCAAAAGAGGGGTGATGTGAACTTTTATATTTTTTTAAAAAACCTTTTACTTTTTACTGGCTTCAATAGTCTCCATGGAAGACTAGAAGCTGTGATCATCCGATCACTTGTGCTACCTGCTATGTGTAGCAAAGATGCTCAACTGCTTTGAGCGCCGGCCACGGGGCAACGCTCATAGCAGATCGGCAATGACAACCACAGGGGTCTCCAACTAACCCATTGGCGCTCTGCGATTATGTTACGAGGCGCCGATCGGCGGAGCTAGTGACACACATCCAGTTTGCGAGAGTTAAAAGCTGCTGTCAGAAATTGACAGTGGCATTTAACTAATTAACAGCCACAAGTGAAATCGCAATTTCACCCATGGCTGGGTGTCATGTGCCGAAAAAAATGCAGGCTCAGCGCCGGAACCCGCATCACAGGGGAACACGGACAGGACAGATGACGTATTTATACATCATATATCGTGAATGGGTTAATAGTTTACCAACTGATATATACTGTACAACGACAAGTTCTAAAGAAACCAATAAAATATAGTCAGAGTGCTTCCCGGTAATGGTGCCCAACAGTGGTCTGATACATGCTGATTCACAGCAAAAAGAAAACACTTTAATTTTTGGTGGTGAATAATTAATAAAATGCCATTTCAATTGTATATATTTTTTGGATCGTATAGATCAGTTTTCTAATCTACCTCTGCCCTGCAGACTAGAACCCTCTCAGTTGTGTACAGGTAAATGGCTATGCACATATAATCTCCATGCGATTTGAGGAAAAAGAACCAACGTACTGTGACTATTGGGAATGAATATTTTTTACACTCCTTAACACTGAAATTGCAACACCAAGAAGGAAAAGTTGTGGAATACATGCACTTACATGTTTTGGGATGCTAGCAATGAGGTTATTAATGGTTGTCTGATGAATGTTCTGCCACACTGAATGCACTTGGGTACACAAATCATCAATAACTGCTGCTGGCAGCTCTGCTTGCCATTGCCCACCAGTCCAGAGCTGCTGCAAGCCTTGGTAAAACTTTTAAGCAACACAAGCTGCTCAAAGTAGCACAATTAACAGGAGGTCTGGAGTTGTAGTGGTAAAAAACACCTCCCTGTGAAGCATTTTGATTTGGTGGTGGGACCAGTAGTACGGCAATTTCCCCAATGCAAAACCAACATGTTAGTGTACCTGGAATGAAGATTAGAGGGGTTTGCCTACTATATATTATGACCCACCCAGACCATACTCAAGATTAGGACCCCTGTGACATTCCCTCGAGAAAGCCTATTCATAGCGTTGTTCATGTGGTATACAGACCAATCTCCGGCTATCACTGCATCCAAGACAAAAGCTGGACTCGTCCTGAATAGTTTAGACCTCTATTCTAGTCTCTACTTCAGTCTTGCTCTGCACCATGACACTTTGAGAGTGGTGGTGTCAGGTCAAGCTTATGGGTTTCCCTTCTTGGAAAAAAAACAAAAACAAAAAAAAAAAAACACAAAACAAAATTATGTTGATAAATGTTAATGTCTACGTTCACTCCTAAGAGCTCGTTCAAACATCCGTGAACGGACCGCTGATCTCCTGACCAGAGCATGACGGTTTCACTGTTCATGTATTTCTCTCATGAGACCCCCCAACCAGATCATGCATTGCAGTCTGAGATGGGACTGAAATTCACAGATGCCTGCATGAGCCCTTAGTCAACAGGAATTCATTGAAATAGTCACTTTTTTTTCTGACAACTTATTAAAAATGGTGAATGTGGTGCATGAATTTTGAACGAAAATCAAGAATGCTCTGTAATTTTTTCTTTTAAATATTTTTGAGACTTTAAATTCAAAAAGGCGTAAGTTCGGGTAGAATTTGCACCATAATTTCAAGCATACAAAACATCCTGGGTAACTACAGCACAATTTTTATAAAAAGTCAAATTGATGAATCAGTCAAAAAACATCTGGAAACCACAAACCCGTTCCACAATGATGAACATTTAAAAAACAAATGGACTTTAAAGTGGCGCAAATTAAAAGGAGAACAAAGTAAAGTGTAAATGAAAAAAAAAAAAAGTTCAAAAACATCAAAAACGTGCAAATGCAATAATGAATCGAGCCATGCTATTTCATAATGTTAGTGGAATACAAATTACCCCTAAAGCAGAAAGCTTTGGACAGACCTTTTTCTGGTTAAAAAAAAAGTGGACGCCAATACACTATTTATACTCGGCTGTCAACTACAATGTTTGCTTTGAAGTGAACTAAATCAGTAAATAAACGCAGATATAATTGATACATATACAATCAAACACAAAGTCCTGTATAAGGAAGCTCATGTAATACTGTACATTTCTGTTCCATGCTATACACTAGAGCAGTGTAGAATAGTGCGTACTTACATTTTACTGTTATCCCATAGAGGAAAAGTAGAGAATGTATTTCAGTTTCCAGAGACAAACAGCAAATCCCTAACCTGACTGGTTTCACAGGTAGCACTTTGACAAGGATCAGGGATAGTCATATCAGAACACCTTGTATAGGAGGAGCTTTGTAATACTTGAAGAACTGGTTGGGTTATGTCCATCCTGGACCACTGCAATATCTAGCATAAACTGATAGAATCAATGCTTAGGTTTAAACATGATATGAATGTTGTAAAGAAGATGACAGTCAAAACAATGATCTGACTACACTAATAAAGACCTTCATGTGGATCAGCTGTCACTTCATATCGATCTTGAAGGAAGACATAGTGAGTAATGCATGGAACAAAAAAAATCAAATATACATGTACATATAGCCATTTATGACATCAGAGCTTAAAGGGGTTGTCTAGTATTTTTATATTGAGGATCTGGCTTTAGGATAAGTAAACAATATAAGATAGGTCAGAGACCAACGCCCAGCAACCCCCACCAATCAGTTGTTACCAACTCCAGTGGCTGTCAAATGTAATTATCAGTTTATAGAACACTGCAGCTTCATTCCCTAGGGTACAGCTCCTATTGGAAATGATACACACTGCTCTATTCATAGACTGAGACAAACATGGAATTGTACTGTGCCACAGACTAGCAGAACGGCGGCATTGCACTGTGCCACAAACTAGCAGAACGGCGGCATTGCACTGTGCCACAGACTAGCAGAACGGCGGCATTGCACTGTGCCACAGACTAGCAGAACGGCGGCATTGCACTGTGCCACAGACTAGCAGAACGGCGGCATTGCACTGTGCCACAGACTAGCAGAACGGCGGCATTGCACTGTGCCACAGACTAGCAGAACGGCGGCATTGCACTGTGCCACAGACTAGCAGAACGGCGGCATTGCCCTATTTAAGGCTATGTGCCCACGATCAGGAAATAACAGCGTTTTGGACAAAGCGTATTTTCGTTCAGTTCAGTCACGCTGTGTTACTGCATCCAATATATTCGATTGGGGAAATTTCTGTTGCAGAGACTACCATCTCCGCAACAGAAATGGATATGCTGCGGCTCGTATACCCACGCTGCTGGTGAGTTTACGCAGCGTTAAATAGAAGCACAGTAGGCATGGGATTTCTATAAATCCCACCACTGTGCTTCTACTGTGCAAAGCAGCGGTTTGGACGCAGCGCAGGTGAGCTGCGTCCAAAACGCTGCTATTCCTGATCGTGGGCACATACCCTAACGGGAATCTGTCAGCAGGATTTCACACCCCACAACTATTTATATGTGCATGTAGCTCTTTCAAAGACAAGTCCAGCAACACCTTTACATGGGCAGTCAGTGATTTCTCCATTACTGAAAAATCTGAATTTGAGATGTAATTGATATGTAAATAAGGCTGTAGACCTGAAGCCTTTGTCACACCAGCTCTATTCTCCGCCCAGCGTAGCCTTCTCCTGCTCCTTTGTCTGAAATCATTCAGCATAGAGGCTGTCACTCAAGCAATATGAAGGGGCAGGATATAGAGCTGGAGTGACTGATTGCTCAGTACTAGAGCAATGGACTAGTCATGTAAAAAGGTATAGCTGAACTTGTATTTGAAAGAGTTACATAGCATATAAATAGTTTGGGGGTGAAATTTTGCTGACATATTTCCTTTAAAGCAAATATCTACAGCAATTTACCAGTTGCAGAGATTGCAGTTTATATTTTTCAATGATAGAGTTAGATGAGGTTTGTAAAGCACTGTGGAATTAATGGTGCTATACAAGTGAGAAAAAAATAAATAAAGTATAAGCAATTATTGACTGCTTCCTAGTTGTCCTTCCTCTGCGGTTTAAAATTAATGTAGAGAACCTCTTTAAAAAAAATGCCGTTCCCATGTTTATTTCCACATAGTAGAAATTACAGGTTGCTGGATTTCCCCACAATGTCTCGTCTTTCCACTATTATAACACATTTACGTCATCAGGATCATACTATTGTGCAAGAGAAAAGATATCAGTTACAACTGTGACAATGTCCCATTAAGACAAGTATACTCATATCTGAGCCGATATAACACCAGAGAAAAATAAAATGTACTAAACTGCGGATGAAAATCATTTACATTCATACGAATTGGTGCATAGCCCACTTATTTCCAAAATCTGGCAAGTGTGAATTCATGTTCGGCAGCCGTGTGCCATCATTATTTGGAGAAGATTCAGCCGCTGAGCCAATTCCATAAACCTCCTAAGCCGACTATATGGGCACAAAGGGGGCGGGGAGGCAACGGCAGATTCAAGAGAATAATGGCATTTAAAACAAGATGAAACAAATACATATTTATGGCAAGTGACAGGTCCTCGAAGCATTTTTTAATGGAACCAGGTTAGTTTAAATGAAGTCAAAATCATTACAGGAAATTAAACTGCAGGGAAGGCATTTAACTTACAATATAATCATCGCTGCTTTAGGGAAAATTTAGATTTAAATTTTGGTAAAAAAAAAAAGTCTATACATTTATAGCTGAAATTGTTGAATAGATGGGGTCTCACTATGACATATTGGTGGGGATTTTTCAAATTCAAGGCAGAAAATAAATGGAAGGCGATCATGCATGTATGAATAGAAGTATGAGCACCACATGTAGAAATACACACACCTTGGTATGCTATTAATGAGATTATTAATGGTTGTCTGGGGAATGTTCTGCCACGCTGTATGCAATTGAGGATGCAAAACATCAAGCTCTGCTGCTAGCAACTCCCTTTGCTTAAAAAAACCCAAAATATAGGTTTGACAAATTATGCTAACAAAGTAGACATATGGCAAATATTAACTACTTTAAGTGCATACATCCCAGTTTAAAACTTGTTAATTTTTCAAATTTTTTTGCAAATGTCAGTTTCATAAATAAATGCAAAACATTTAATTTTTTTTTTTTTTATACCGCTAATCTAGTACATTGTGCCACAAAAAAAAAAAAACAATCAATACACTAATGAAACACTGATAAAATTATGGTCCAAAAACACTGATGAAAATTGGTCTGTTTTTGAGTATAAGAAAAATCCCTGATGTCTGAATCTGAAGCAATCAGGGTGGGATAGAAAAACACAGAGGCTTAGAATATTGTAGCTGAAGTGTAAAGTAAGTGAATAGTAGGGAGAAAATGTATCTCAGAGATGAGCAATTCAGTTTACGCTGCCCTAGTTCAGACCTCTATGGTGTCCGTTCTTCACTTTTTTCTTGCTTGGCATCCTCAGCCCAAAATATGAAATATGATTGTATAAACCTGCTCTTAATAATGTATCTTGTATGGCATATTATTACCAATGTGTAGAAATGTTTCAAAAATAATAATGTTCTGATTACATGGATACAATATATCACAACCACTCCCTATAGCCATAGGCAGTGGGACATTGTAAAGGATATGACCTTTACTCTCTGGAGAGTTTTGTTACTATGGCTAGCTTTCTAATGAGCAGGTTGTACACCCTACCTAAGGATGATCACAGTTTAATAAAAAGTTAACTATTGAAATACGGAATGCAGTGATCTTTGGCAGCAGAGGGAATGGTTTACAAACGCACATGGGGAATGGGGAAAAAAAAAAAAGTAATTACTAGAACTCTTCCCACCTTCTTGACCCAAACCAAGCATGTGATAGGGTATGTTGAGCCGGAATCTTTGAGTAGTCTTTTGGAGCGGCTTGAAACTAGTGTTTAAATACCAAAAATCACAAAATGTTTGCGACTATTAAAAGTGTTTTACACCAATTTTCTTGCATAAACACTGATTCATCGGCCGCACATTTTGGCGACAGTCTGAAATCACAGCACTTTAAGGCTTCCTCCATACGTCCGTATAAAAGACGTACGTGAAAAAACGATACCTGTGTCAGTGTTTTTCCAGTATGGATAAAGAATGAAGTAAATTCCAAAGCTTCTCCTATACTCTTCAATGTTAAACACGTACAGCTCACTGATGCCATCTGTGTGCTGTATGAGCTTTTCATGGACCTTGTCACCCACCCGTGCTGCTGGAAAAAAATGAATGTCTGTGTGTTTTGTATGTACACATGGTCCATGTAAAAACACGGACATGTGCATAGCACCAAAGATTATAATGGGTACGTGTGGTATCTATGAAAAAAATAAATACCACACCTACTGGAAACACGGATGTGACGAAGGAGATCTTAGAAAACAAACACAAATGTAGGTTGGTTGAACTTTGTGTATATTATTGCAGTCTATGGCGCCATCAGGTCCAGAATCCTGGTTTTTATAACTGAGGATTACATCTGAATCCCCATAATGTAGAAACGCAACACCTTATATTCTGCGACTGTTAGTATACACCACTGATGCCAAGGGGACACGTTTATTCCCCTCCATCTATATGAGGTGAGAGGTTAGCTTTCTCGGCACAAATGACCAGCAGAATGAAGGCTGCGCCCTGGCTCTGCTAGCTACAGGAGGTACCAATGGCACCAGAGGGACCTTATGGACTTACAACAGATTCCCTCATGGTGCTAGAATTTTCACAGAAAGAATTACACAGCACCAATGACAAAAAAGAAAGCAGGTTTCAAACATATGTTTGATCAAAGCCCCAGCCATTCCACTAGAATGAGGTAAAAACCTCAAGTTGCCACAATTTGTGCAGTTTTCCCACATTCATAGCATGTGAATATACACTGTGTTCCAAATTATTATGCAAATAATATTTTCTCAGATTTTCCCAAATTACCTATATCAATTGCAGTCATTGTAATTTTCCAGTCAAATAACTATTAGAGTACAATTGAAAGGTTTTTGTACAAACTGCCTATGATAACAGTATATTTTAAAAAAAATAAAACACTCAAAATGCACTCACAATGCATGTTCCAAATTATTATGCACAGCAGAGTTTTCAACCTTTTCATTTTAATAAAGAACAAAAAAATGGTCATTTTTGAAATTATAAGCATTAGCAGGTTATTACAAACTGAAATCAAACAGTTTTCAACTCAAAACTTTATTCTAGGTGATGTTACATTTGAACATAGGACCCCTTGTTCGAAAGGAGCTTCTGAACTCTCTCGTCCATTGAATTTGTCAGGTTTTGGATGGTTTCTGCTTCAATTGTTTTGCATGAGGACAGAATACCCTCCCAGAGCTGTTGCTTAGATGTGAACTGCCTCCCGCCATCATAGACACTCCTTTTGATGATGCTCCAGAGGTTCTCAATGGGGTTGAGGTCAGGGGAGCATGGGTGCCACACCATAAGTTTGTCCCCTTTTATGCCCATAGCAGCCAGAGATGCAGATGTGTTATGTGCAGCATGAGACGGGGCATTATTATGCATGAAAATGATCTTGCTGCGGAATGCACGGTTCTTCTTCTTGAACCATGGAAGGAAGTGCTGTTTGAGAAACTCAACAAACATTATGGAGTTCATCTTTACCCCTTCAGGTATCCTAAAAGGGCCAACAATCTCTCTCCCCATGATTCCAGCCCAAAACATTACTCCACCTCCTCCTTGTTAGCGCCATAGCTGTGTTTGCAGGGGGTGTCCATTAACCAGCCATCCTCCACTCCATCCATCTGGACCATCGAGATCATTTCATGCATGATAATGCCCAGTCTCATGCTGCACATAACACATCTGCATCTCTGGCTGCTTTGGGCATAAAAGGGGACAAACTTATGGTGTGGCACCCATGCTCCCCTGACCTCAACCTCATTGAGAACCTCTGGAGCATCATCAAAAGAAGTGTCTATGATGGCGGGAGGCAGATCACATCTAAGCAACAGCTCTGGGAGGGTATTCTGTCCTCATGCAAAACAATTGAAGCAGAAACCATCCAAAACCTGACAAATTCAATGGACGAGAGAGTTCAGAAGCTCCTTTCGAACAAGGGGTCCTATGTGCAAATGTAACATCACCTAGAATAAAGTTTTGAGTTGAAAACTGTTTGATTTCAGTTTGTAATAACCTGCTACTGCTTATAATTTCAAAAATGACCATCTTTTTGTTCTTTATTAAAATGAAAAGGTTGAAAACTCTGCTGTGCATAATAATTTGGAACATGCATTTTGAGTGCAGTTTGAGTGTTTTATTTTTTTAAAAATATACTGTTATAGGCAGTATGTACAAAAACCTTTCAATTGTACTCTAATAGTTATTTGACTGGAAAATTACAATGACTGCAATTCATATAGGTAATTTGGGAAAATCTGAGAAAATATTATTTGCATAATAATTTGGAACACAGTGTAGTCATAGGTTTCAACCTAACATTTCCCACCTCAGAGCCAGTATTTTTTTTTTTTTTTTTTCTTAATATATATATATATATATATATATCCGGTGGCTCTCTGTCTCACTCACATTTTTTCCACGGTCATCATGTTTTCCATTACTTGACTATTATCAGATCTCTTTTTCCTCACGCCTACACTAGAAACTAAAGAAAACCTGCACTTTTCACTAGTCATATTGGGTAGTTCATCTCGGACCACGGCTTCTGATTACTTCATCTCGGACCACGGCTTCTGATTACTTCATCTCGGACCACGGCTTCTGATTACTTCATCTCGGACCACGGCTTCTGATTACTTCATCTCGGACCACGGCTTCTGATTACTTCATCTCGGACCACGACTTCTGATTACGTCATCTCGGACCACGGCATCCGATTGTTACATTGTTTCTCTCTCTCACTCATTTTTTAGTTTTCCCGTCCTCACCGGCCCCCTTTACAATCAGTACCGTTGCACGTACCTGGTTTGGGCAGGTGCCGACATTGGAGAAGAAATAGAAGTGTTGTGGTGAGGGGAGGCGTATGCAAGTAGGAAAAAGCCGAGCAGCTCAGCAAAGAAAGAAGGCGAATCAATAGTAACACGGGCTCAACCTTTCCCCCTGCCATGTTGCTGATCTGAGTAGTGTCTTGTGCCACATAGTACTTGTAGTCCCTCATTACCTTGCAGCCTCCAGCCTTTCCTCGCCTCACTTGATGCCCTTCCTTTCTGCTTAGTGTTGTGTGTAACTGTGTATAACCCATTACAGTTTGTCCTAAAAATCCATATTTCTTAATCTGCGATGACTTTGAGCCACTTTCTCTTGGAATAGAAATGTGCCCCATTTCCACAAATCATTTGGCGCCACAGATGTTGTTTTATTTTATTTATTCATCGGCGTCTATAAAGAGTCATAACTTTTACATTTTTCAACATGGCCATACACAGGCTTATTTTTATTTGTAGTTTTTAATACCAGCATTTAATTATCTGAAAAAATTAGGGAAAAATATCCTGTGAGAGGGAGAAAAAAAAAGAAGCAAAATCTTCATTGTTTTTTTGGAGGGAACAGATAAAAAAAAGTTATGTTTATTATACGAGGGAAATGATTACGGCAGTTCCAAAGCTAGCTGCTATGTTTTATTCTTAATGTTTTATTTAGAAGTAAAGTATAGTTTATGAAAAACTATATGACGTGTTGGTCTCAATCACCTTCCTCAGAACATACACTAGTGAATATTAGTGATGAGCGAGCACTAAAATGCTCGGGTACTCGTTGCTCGGGTCGAGCAAATTGGAATACTCGGGTGCTTGACCCGGGCAACGAGCCCAATGTAAGTCTATGGGAAACTCAAGCATTTTTCAGGCGGCTCCCCCCAGCGGTCTGCAGAGGGCCTAAAAATTGCCCAAATCGATGGGAACAGTGCTCAAATGACATGGGAACAGCATGGGGAAGACCCCTGGAAGCATTTCTGACTCCCAGGTCACTGCTGTTAACAACATTGTCAGAGTATTACGCCACTTTTACGGACTCACAATAAAACATACAAAAACAAAATCCAAAATGGATTTTCCTGGGAAATATGTTAAGGAGCATCCTTTCCAGGGTAATGACTTGTATATAAGGCAAAATAAATAACCAAAAACAAAAATACTCCTCCACAACTTGGGCTATGTTCACACGTAGCGTTTTTGATGCGTTTTTGCACTTTTGAATTGCTTTCAACCAAGACAAATGCATTAACCAGGAAATTTCATTTTAACATTTTACAACCTTATCTGGCCATGTGGTGTGTGACACATCATCAGACACATGCATACAGTGCTGAAAAGTCATGGGAACAACATGGGGAAGACCTCTGGAAGCATCCCTGACTCCTAGGTCACTGCCTAAAACTGTGCCCATCATAAGTGATCCTTTGCGCATGAGAAGATGCCTCCTGCCATGAACCTGTCATTGCAGACTTGCAACAATCACTGTCCATGTCCTTGTCCCATTGCAGCGTTCAGTTGTCCCTACCCCATTCCTTGGAATGCAAGCGCAAGTATGCAGGCAGCCACCCACCCACCCACAGGCTGCAATACTATACTGCCAAATTTTTGACAGCTGCTTGCACTTGAAATATGGCCTTTTAGGCTCGTGGAGGCGGAAGCTTTTCACAACCTCATGCCGGCGGCGGCCGAGTGTCCATACTCGGTCCCCAGCCGCCACTATATTTCCCAGTATCGCCTCCGCCTTCCACAAGCACGGGTCCCACAACACTACCCGTGCCCTCCCCAGTGCACTTACTGGGAAGGACCGCCTAACCACAAACACGTGGACAGGTGAATGTGGCCAGGGACGGTACGGAGCCAGTCCACAACTTTTTTTGCTAAGAGTTGTAATTAGCTTGGTGAAAGTATTGGCATAGAGGGAAACCGTATCTACCCTGCGTGTCATTTCTCCCAGGAAGTCCTGTAATTGAGCTTGTTGCAGAAGCAATGGCGGCCCATGCAACATCAACTCATGGTGCTTTGACATACACACATCTTTCTTTGCGCATTTAATTTCTTGAATACAGAGTTGGACAATGGCCTGATCTGTAATGCGTTTTGAGAAATAACATGCATAAGCATGGCAGATCCACATTAAAAAAGCAGCCATAGAGTGTCCGAGAACCTTCCCCCACACTTTTCTTAGCCAGGGCTGCTTTTCGGCAGGGTTGGATGGGCCCACCAGAGAACTGGAGACTAGTGATGAGCGAACGTGCTCGCCACTACTCGGTACTCGCCCGAGCATCATGGTGCTCGACAAGCTCTGCGAGTATTTCCGGGTTGCTCGGGCGGGAACTCGGGTGCCCTCCCTGCATGTTTGGCGCTCTTTAGAGAGCCAATGAACATGCAGGGATTGCCTGCCATGCACTGTAATGCCGTAGCCATGTTGGTTGTGGGCATTACAGTGATTGGCTGGCATCACAGCGTCATCAGGTCTATATCAGACCTGGCGCCGCCATGCTCGTCACAGTCACTCCGGATCAGACAGTGTAGGGAGAGGTGCTGCTGCGTCAGGGAGAGATTTGCTTGTGTATTAGGGGTAGTGTAGGGAGAAAAAGCATACATTACACATATACATCTTAACAAACAGTCTTTTTGAGGACTAACTAATCCATCTGCTGAGATATCAGGCAGGTGGGCAGTGTATATAGCAGACTGCAGTGCACATAGCACAAGAGGCTCCATTCCAGTTCTGCCTTCTGCTGATGTTAGATATTTCTGAAAATAGGCCCAGGTCTCAGGGGCCAGGAATAATTTTTTTTCCATCTTAATCCTCATTATTTGCTTAAAAAGCAATCCAGAGAACACGTTTTTTCTGCGCCATTTGCTTGTTGGCACTGCAGAATACAGCCAGATCCTTTCCATATTACAGCGATAAAATCCATCTATTTAAAACAATGTTTCATCCGTCGCACGAATCACATATAAGTTCGCTCCAAATTCAGTCATTTGTAGTGAGCTTGGAAGATACTGTCCTCCATTTAAAATGGGCAAGGCACGTGGCAAGGGACGGGGAACTGGACGTGATGGTAATGGTGCAAGCCGAGGACAAGGCCGTGGGCAAGCCGAAATTGTGCCACAACAAACAACTACATCTTCTCGCCTGACCTTCCTGCCCCAATTTCTAGGGGACCTCAGCAAACCACTATTGAACCCAGAGCAGTGTCAAAACATTGTTGGTTGGATAGTGGATAATGCTTCCAGTCACTTAGCCACCACCACCACCACCCTGTCTTCCACACGGTCAAGTCTCAGTAGCCGTGAGTCTGGACCGCATATTCCTCACCCTGATCCTCCTTCCTCCCACCAGGCCGAGAACCCAGAGAAAACTGATCCCACAGTTGGACACTCTGAAGAGCTGTTCACTTTACCATTTATAGATTCGGGCCTCTCGCCCGGTCCCCTTGAAGTGGGGAAAAAGGAGATCGCGTGTAGCGATGCCCAAATATTTAAGCAGCCACTGTCACACAAAGGCGATGGTGGGAAAGTGTCACAAGAGGTGGACGATGATGAGACACAATTGCCAGAAAGTCAGGAGGAGGACCAGGGTGCGGAAGTGGAAGACGAGGTGGTGGATGATATAGTAACTGACCCAACCTGGCAGGAGGACATGCAGAGCGAGGACATCAGCACACAGGGGGAGGGAGGCAGAGCACCCCAAAAGGCAGGAAGAAGCAGTGTGGTGGCCGCAGACAGATGGCAGGCAACCGTTCCCCGTAACACCAACACGAAGGAAGTTGCCAGTACAACTGTTAGGTCTTCCAGAGTCTGGTTGTTTTTTAAAGACTCTGCCGATAACCCCAAAAAGGCCATTTGCAACACCTGCCAGGCCAGCATCAGCAGGGGTGGCAAAACGACCAGCCTGACCTCCACCAGCATAATCAGGCACATGGCAGCAAAGCACCCGACTTTGTGGGCCGAACCCCAGGGTCCAGGAACAGCATCTGCGGGTGGCACCATTGCTTCTTCCGCTGTTGTGCATGCAAGCCAATCCCCTGTCCATGGTGCATGCGAAGATGCCTCCTGCCCTGCACCTGTCGTTGCACACTCTCAAGTAGCAGCATCAGGAAGCACATCCATGTCCTTGTCCCAGTGCAGGGTTCAGTTGTCCATACCCCAGTAATTGGAACGCAAGCGCAAATATGCAGCCAACGCCCTACAGGCCACACTACTAAATTCTCACATTTCATGACTGCTTGCGCTCGAAATGTTGCCTTTTAGGCTCGTGGAGACGGAAGCATTCCGCAACCTAATGGCGACGGCCGTCCCTCAGTACTCGGTCCCCAGCCACCACTATTTCTCCCGGTGTACCGTCCCCTCATTACACAAGCACGTGTCCCAAAACATTAGCCGTGCACTCAACAATGCAGTTACCGGAAAAGTCCACCTAACCATGGACACGTGCTTGTGGGCAGGGACGGTACATCTCGCTGACGGCACACTGGGTTAACATAGTGGAAGCCGGGACCCAGTCGGACCTTGGGACGGAACACGTCCTCCCGACGCCAAGGATTGCGGGCCCTAGGTCAATCAGGGTTGCCCCCACAATCTACAGCTCCTGCACCTCATCCTCCTCAGCATCCTCCTCCTCTTCAGCCTCCATCTCCGAAATGACCACATCAGTCACAAGCTGGAAGCACTGCCTCAGCCAATTGGCAACAGGCTATGCTGAAGCTAATATGCTTAGGTGAAAAACCGCACAATTCTGAAGAGTTGTGGACAGCTCTGAAAGAGCAGGCAGATCTGTGGCTCACACCGCTGAACCTACAGCCAGACATGGTCGTGTGTGACCATGGCCAGAACCTGGTGGCGGCTCTGAGGAGAGGCTAGCTCACACGCGTTCCATGCCTGGCCCATGTGCTTAACCTCATGGTTCAGCAGTTTCTCAAATCCTACCCGGAGCTGTCGGATCTGCTTGTTAAAGTACGCCGCCTGTGTGCCCATTTTAGAAAGTCAGCTACAGCTTAAGCCGCCCTTGCAGTGTTTCAGCAGCGTTTGCAGCTTCCGGCTCACAGACTGGTGTGTGATGTCCCCACGCGTTGGAACTCTACACTGCAGATGTTGGGAAGGATTTGTGAGCAGAAGAGGGCAGTTTTTGAGTACCAGCATCAACAAGGTCGTCGGTATTCAGTTCAGACTCCACACAAGACCTCAGGAGTGGACATGGATGTCAGACATATGTACCATCCTCCAAAACTTTGAGGACTCCACCAAGATGGTGAGCGGTGATGACGCCATAATTAGCGTCACCATCCCGCTTCTCTGTCTTCTGAAACGCTCTCTGCTCACAATCAAAGAGGATGTTATGTTCTGCTACCAGAGCTAAGGAAAGAGAGGAGATCTGTCCCTACGATAGAACTCAGCTTAATCCCTACGATGTAACAGGGGACCTGATCCTGCGATCAGACCTGCTAAAGTCCTAAGCTAGTCTGTACGGAGACCTATAGATGTGGGGAAGGAATCCCTACAAGTACTAAGGACTGGGAGGAATATGGGACACCTCCTAACAGAAATAGTAGCAGACAGACGAACAAACAAAATATATAGAACATAGAGGTCAGTAGACCAAGCAAACTAACAGAGCAAGACACAGAGCACAGGCTAGCTAGAAAGTAGATATACAATGAAGTCCAGCAAAGCCAGAAGGGCGGAGCAGGATTAAATAGGCCAACAAGGTCATGTGACCAGCAAAGGAAAAAAAACCTAAGAGCAAGGTTCTAACAGTACCCCCCCTTCTAAGAGGATCCTCCGGATCCCCTAGGACCAGGCTTATCAGGAAATCTCCTGTGAAATGCCCTGATAAGTCTGGATGCGGAAACATCATCCGACCTCACCCAAGAGTTATCCTCGGGACCGAAACCTTTCCAGGCCACAAGATACTGCAAACTACCTCTATACCGTCTAGAGTTAAGGATGCGAGAAATTTCATATTCCCCGTCCTCCACCACCGGAGGAACAGAGGCAGAGGCGTCACAATCAGATACAACAGCTTTTTTCAACAAAGAGACATGAAATACCGGATTAATTCTCCAGGAGGTAGGAACCTCCAACCTAACAGCAGATTGGTTGACAACCTGAAGCACCTTAAAGGGCCCTACAAACTTGGGACCCAATTTCTTTGAAGGAATCCTCAACCGCAGATTCCTAGAGGACAACCAAACCATGTCACCAACAGCGAACAAAACCTTGTGTCGTTTCCTATCAAAGTAGTCTAGATTTTCTGTTGGCCTCCTGAAGATTACCACGCACATCCGTCCAAACTCTCTCCAAATCACCGGAAAAATTCTCCTCCTCAGGCACGGCAGATCCCAACTTGGAGAACGACCCAAACGACGGATGTCTCCCAGAACAACAAAAAAAAGGCGAACAACCAGCAGAAGAAGATGTATGATTGTTCAGAGCAAATTCAGCAAGTGGCAGAAACTCAGACCACCCCTCTTGATTGTCTGCCACAAAACAACGCAAGAACTGCTCAACATCCTGGTTTTTCCTTTCTGTCAGGCCATTAGATTCAGGATGATATCCGGACGAGAATGACAAATGAACTCCCAACCTATCACAAAAGGCACGCCAAAAACGAGCCACGAACTGAGGACCCCTATCAGAAACAATGTCAGTAGGAACGCCATGAAGTCTGACAATTTCCTTGACAAAGGCCTTAGCGAGAGTTTTAGCGCAGGGCAGTTTGACGAAAGGAACCAAGTGACACATCTTGCTAAAACGGTCCACGACCACCCAGATGACAGTAAAACCCTCAGAGGGGGGAAGGTCAGTTATAAAGTCCATAGCCAAATGTGTCCAAGGAGCACTGGGAACCTCCAAAGGACAAAGCAACCCCGCAGCAGGAGTATGTGAGGACTTAGATCTAGCACATATAGTACATTGACGCACCCACTTAATGACTTCCTTCTGCCATCCAGGCCACCAAAAACTGCGACCCACCAGTCTCTTGGTCTCAGAGATTCCGGGATGACCTGCCAACCGAGATTCGTGACACTCAACAAACAAATCTCTCCTAAAGGTCCCAGGCACAAACAACCTCCCATGAGGAGTGTTAGAAGGGGCATTCTCCTGTGCTTTAAGAATCTCATTTTCCAAAACGGAGTCCAAAGCAGCTATCACAACACCTTCTTGTAAAATGTTTTCCTCTTTCTCAGCACCGACTATGGGAGAAAAACTGCGAGACAAGGCATCCGCCTTAACATTCTTAGTACCAGGGATGTAAGTAACGGAGAAATTAAACCGCGAGAAAAACAGTGCCCACCTAGCCTGACGGGCATTCAGGCGCTTGGCAGCATCAAGATATATCAGATTTTTATGATCCTTAAGAACCTGAACGGGAAATTCCGCACCTTCCAAGAAGTGGCGCCAGTGTTCAAATGAGAGTTTAATAGCCAATAATTCCCGATTACCAATATCGTAATTCAGTTCAGTCTCTGAAAATTTTTTTGAAAAAAAGGCACAGGGATGTAATTCATCCCAGTTATCCTGAGACAATACTGCGCCAACCCCCACAGAGGAAGCATCAACCTCAACCAAAAACGGCCTAGTAACATCAGGCTGCATAAGGATGGGAGCAGAGGTGAACCTCTCCTTGAGATACACAAAAGCTTCAATGGCCTCAGAAGACCACTGAACCGCATCAGCACCTTTCCTGGTGAGATCAGTCAGAGGTTTGACAATACTAGAAAATTTTTTTATGAATTTTCTGTAGTAATTGGCGAAACCCAAAAACCTCTGTATCGATTTCAAACCAATAGGCCTAGGCCATTCCTGCACAGCCTGAACCTTAACCGGATCCATCTCAAAACCTTTGCTGGAGATAATGTAGCCCAAAAAACTAATTCTCTGTACAGCGAACTCACATTTCTCCAGCTTAGCAAAAAGCGAATTGTCCATTAATAACTGTAATACCTCACGCACGCTCCGCCAATGAGACTCCAGATCCGGCGAATAAATCAAAATGTCATCCAAATACACAACCACATTTTTGCCGATCAAAGGTCTAAGGATGTCATTAATCAGATTCTGAAAAAATGCAGGAGCATTAGTAAGACCAAAAGGCATAACCAGATTCTCAAAATGACCCACAGGAGTGTTAAAAGCAGTCTTCCATTCGTTACCCTCCTTCATGCGCAACAGATTGTATGCCCCCTTAAGGTCAATTTTAGAGAACCACTTGGCCCCCATTAACTGGTTAAACAGATCAGGAATCAATGGCAGTGGGTAAGGATTGCGTACAGTAATTTTGTTAATCTCACGAAAATCCAGACAAGGACGTAAACCGCCGTCCTTTTTTTTTACAAAAAAAAATCCAACCGCCACAGGAGACTTAGAGGGCCTAATGTGACCGGCGGCCAAACTTGTCTGTATGTATTCCTCCAAAGCCTTCCTCTCAGGAATAGTAAGGTTAAATAAACGACTTTTAGGAAGAGTTGCTCCAGGGACAAATTCAACAGAACAATCATAGTCTCTATGGGGAGGCAAAACCTGCGATTCCTTCTCAGAAAAAACTCTCCAAAAATCCTGAATAGGAACAGGCAATTCTCCCCTATCCAAAGCTGCAATACGCCCGTTACAACACTTGTCATAACATTTATGGCTCCAGGATTTAATTTCACTGGTAGACCAATCCAGTACAGGATTGTGAAATTTTAACCAGGGCAATCCCAATATTACTGGAGAAGGCAAGTTATTCAACACTACCAAATCCAATTTCTCATGGTGAACACCATTAATAGTGAGAGGAAATTCACAGACCTTGAGAGTAATATTCTTCAAAGGGGAACCATCCACAGAAACCACAGCAATGGGGGATGATAAAGGTTCAGGTTTTAAATTGAGTCTTTCCACGAATCCCCCATCAATTACATTCAGAGTAGACCCGCAATCAACAAACACCCGAAATTCCATTAATTTTTTCTGAGCAATCGTGGAAGCAGCTAAAAATATACCCTTGGAATTTAAACAGGCAATACGGGCGTGACTGACCATTTTTTTTTCTTTCTTCATACGAAGCTCACAGCCTTTAATCAAATGACCAGATTTTCCGCAATAGAAACACAAGCCTTCAGAAAATCGACGGTCTTTTTCTTGAGAGCGAGGTGCCACCGATCCAATCTCCATCGGTTCACCACTGCTAGTACACACATTCTCATAACCAGAAACTGACATAGCAGAGGATTTGCTCTCATTAACCCTTGCACGCAGTCTTCTATCCACCCGTATAGCTAATTGCATAGCTTGTTGCAAATCTTCAGGTGTAGGATAAGCAATTAGCAGGTCTTTAACCCTTTCACTGAGCCCAGCAAGAAATAGACTTTTCAGAGCAGAATCGTTCCACCCTGTTTGAGTAGACCAACGACGGAAATGAGTACAATATTTTTCCACATTACCTGATCCCTGTTTTAAACGTCTCAACTCAGTCTCAGCTGATGCGACACGGTCAGGATCATCATATAATAGTCCCAAAGCAGAAAAAAAACTATCCACTGATCTGAAGCATGAATCACTAGGTTGCAAAGAAAAGGCCCACTCCTGAGGCTCTTTGCGCAAAAGTGACATTATGAACCCTACGCGCTGGGATTCATCCCCAGAGGACTTAGGTCTCAAACGAAAATACAATAAGCAAGCATTTTTAAATGAAAAAAATTCTCGGTGTTCACCAAAAAATAAATCCGGCAAACATACCTTAGGCTCCAAGAAATGTGCTCCAGGACAGTTACTCACGTGCTGACGGAGCTCGGCCACCTCCAGAGAGAGTCCCTGCAGGCGATGAACCAAATCCTGAACCGACACCATGATGGAACAGAAAAATCTTTCCTTAGAGAATTTGCTGGCTGGACTTACTGTTATGTTCTGCTACCAGAGCTAAGGAAAGAGAGGAGATCTGTCCCTACGATAGAACTCAGCTTAATCCCTACGATGTAACAGGGGACCTGATCCTGCGATCAGACCTGCTAAAGTCCTAAGCTAGTCTGTACGGAGACCTATAGATGTGGGGAAGGAATCCCTACAAGTACTAAGGACTGGGAGGAATATGGGACACCTCCTAACAGAAATAGTAGCAGACAGACGAACAAACAAAATATATAGAACATAGAGGTCAGTAGACCAAGCAAACTAACAGAGCAAGACACAGAGCACAGGCTAGCTAGAAAGTAGATATACAATGAAGTCCAGCAAAGCCAGAAGGGCGGAGCAGGATTAAATAGGCCAACAAGGTCATGTGACCAGCAAAGGAAAAAAAACCTAAGAGCAAGGTTCTAACAGAGGATGCATTGCAGGCGGAGCACGATGAGATGGAGCAAGGAACCATACAGGGGTGATTACAACCAGCCAAGCCTCATCTCATCCCAACATGGATTTGGTGACAATGAGGAAGAGGAGGAGGAGGAAGGACAGGAGCTAGATTCATGCACTATAGACGGTACTACCTGCACAGCTGTCATACCGTCTGTTCAGCGTGGATGGACAGAGGACAGAGAGGAGGAGGAGGAAGAGAGCATGGTTAGTCATCCTCTTGGTGAGGACACGGAAGTCTTGCCTGTTAGTAGTCTGGCACGCATGGTTGAGTTTATGTTACGCTGCCTTTCCCATGACCCTCGCGTTCTCAAAATTTTAGGTGTCAGCCATTACTGGTTGGTGACACTTCTAGACCCACGCTACAAGGAGAGCTTTATATCTCTTATTCCTGAGGCGGACAGGTCTACAAAAATGGGGCTGTACCAGAAGGCCCTTGTTGCGGAACTATTAAAAATATTCCCATCTGAAAACGCTGGCGGCAGAGGGCACACTTCATTGGAGAACCAAAGAGTACAGCCGAGAGAGACAACTTCAATCCAGCAGAGGCAGGGGAACACTGTCAAAGTTCTGGGAGAGTTTTCTCAGACCCTTCCATCGGACTGGCAACGAGGCGCGGGGTACTCTCACAAGGAGTGCAAAGTTTGGGAAGATGCTGAGGGAGTACCTTGCCGACCGTACCAATGTCCTCCGTGA
This sequence comes from Phyllobates terribilis, assembly GCF_046119375.1. NCBI lineage: Eukaryota > Metazoa > Chordata > Amphibia > Anura > Dendrobatidae > Phyllobates > Phyllobates terribilis. The sequence goes on along the minus strand of NW_027362761.1, from coordinate 20,902,922 downwards.
TTCCTCTGTGCCTTATAATTATTGGGTATCCAAGCTGCATACGTGGAATGAACTGGCTCTCTATGCCTTGGAAGTCCTGGCCTGCTCTGCCGCCAGCGTTTTATCAGAGCGGGTTTTTAGTGCCGCTGGTGGAATTATAACTGATAAGCGCATCCGCCTGTCAACTGAAAATGCTTTCAGGCTGACTCTTATAAAAATGAACAAGGGCTGGATTGGGCCAGACTTCTCAACACCACTGAATGATAGCAGTGTAACATAAACTCCAATCCAGTGTCTTTTCTTGGGAGGTGTATTCCCATGCACCTTTTCACACCCACACATGGGTATACGCTTCCTGATTTTTTCTATTTGCTCTTGTCCTCCTGCTTCTCCTCATCCTCCACCACCATATCACCAGAGTGACCGTGGTCCGTGATGCAACACCCACCTAATTTTTTTAAAGGGTGTTTATTATGCCCGTAAGAAATTTTTTTTTATACATGTTCATATATACACCCCAGGGGGTAAATGTTTGTCAGCCCATACACTTAGTGCATGGGAATTACAAGTATAGGAGGCCCGCTCCTTTCTAATGGGAACATTTTTTTTATGAGGCCCTCCTCCACGTCTCTTCTAAGGGCATTGAAGTGCCTCCAAATTTTTGGCAGCCCTTGCATTCACTGCATAGGCCAACACTATGGGAGACACTCTCCTTTCTAATGGGAATTTGTCATTACTGTGGCCCGGCTCTATGTGTCTTTTCATTCTTAGTGGGGTTTTTCCCAAATTTTGGCAGCCCTTGCAGTCACAGCATGGGCATTACCACTATAGGAGACCGGCTCCTTCATAATGGAAACTTTTATTTTACTGAGACCCTCCTCTATGTCTCTTCAAAGCGGTATTGGGTTGCGTCCAAATTTTTGGCCGCCCTTGCAGTCACTGGATACGCAATAACAGTATAGGCAACCCACTTGTTAATAATGGTAACAAAACATAGCCGGCTGATGGCTCTCTAACAATAGCTAGGGCCGACTGCTGGCCTTTTAAGAATAGTAAGGGCCGTCTGATGTCCCTATAAAAATAGGCTTCATGACTTTCAGAGTCCCTCCATCATAAATAAAACAGGATGTGTCTGATGAGGTGTCACACACCACATTGCCAGATAAGGTTGTAAAATGTTAAAATGACATTTCCCGGTGAATGTATTTGACGTAAAAAAAACAAAAATAGGATCTTTCTTTAGTATAAAAAACAGCGTCACCAATTTAACAACAATGTAATCACATTGTTCAGCTCCTGCACCTCCTCCTCCTCCATCTCCAAAGTGAACACATCAGTCACAAGCTGACAGCACTGCAGCACAGCCTTTGCCAAGTGGCAGCAGGCTGTGCTGAAGATAATATGCTTAATGCTTAATTGACAAACCGCCCAGCGCTGCAGAGTTGGTGAAAGCTGTAACACAGCAGCCTGATCTGTGGCTCTCACCACTGAACATGCAGCCAGGCATGGTCGTGTGTGACAATGGGCGGAACCTGGTGACGGAGAAATGACAGCCGGGGTAGATACGGTTTTCCTCTATGCCAGTCCTTTCACCGAGCTAAAGAATATGGCTGTGGTGAAATACAACTCCCACTGAGAAGCTGTATCAGATTGAAAAACATTGTGCCCACCAGAGGATTTGATTCTGAGGGCTAACCTTTCTCCCCCGCTCAAGAGCCCCATAGCAGCTGCAAAGTTAGCGCTATCATGAACTCTCCTGAGGTAGAAGCCAAGGCACACCAGAGGATTCTCTGGTGGGACCATCCAACCCTGACAAGAAGCAGTCCTGGCTAAGAAAAGTGTGTGGAAAGGTTCCCAGACACTCTTTGGCTGCTTTTTTACTGAGGAGGAAACACACGCAAACACGGGGAGAATATACAAAGTCCTTGCAGATGTAGTCCTTGCTGGGATTTGAACCCAGGATCCCAGCGCTGCAAGTCTTTACAGCTAACCACTGATCCAATGTGCTGCCGTTCACCCTCTAATATCTAACAGGCTGGGAAACTTGCACCTACTGCCACTCTATCTTCAGCTCCTTTGTGAGAAAATGTATTTGGGCAGCCACTCAGTCTACCAAATAAAATTCCTGAGAAGGAAATTGGGGATGGCTTCGCTACTGGCACCTGGGGCAGTGCTAATGCCATGGCGTCGTACCATAGTTTGCTGGAAATATTCCAGGCTGGTAGGAGGCAAGCAAATAACCACAGAAAAGTACCAGCAGTAATGTTCAGGGACCCGCGCTTGTAGAAGACGGAGACAATGTGTCACCCTGGCCTGGATGCCACAAGTGTAAATAAAGCGGTGTCTGAGAGCAAGGGGGAGGTTCTCTAGTCAGGGGAACATTAGCATGCAATGCCTCCTGTCTCAGGCCAGTAGGGGGAGCTGGCTGCCCCTATAAAAGCTGGTACTGGGGGCAGGGTTAGAGAGAACTTGAAGGCCTGTCCCAGAGCAGAGCAGGGACAGACAGTTGTATTGCACCTAAGAGGAAGTGTGGCAGGAGGAGAGCCACAAGCCAGAGACAAGAGGCGAAGTGAGCCTGTCTTGTCAGAAAGAGGACTTAATTTACCAGACTTTGGTGTCTGAGGCTCGGAGGATTCCACATCCCCCAGCAGATAACCAGTCCGCAAGGGACTGTATATTCCTTGGCCTAAGAAGCCTGGAGGCCCTGCCACAACCGAAGGGACCAGTAAAGCCGTACAAGGCTGGGAGCAGAAAGGAACCCACGTCGCACGCCATACAGGCGAGAATACACGGAAAGCTCGGAAACGTGGGCTGTTACCCTATAACGAGGAGATAGCCAGAAGGAGCGCAGAAAGCACGGTAGGCTTACACCCTCACCCTAACCAGGGCCAATTTCCCCGTTGCTCTCAGACATCCAGGTCCCCTCCTAGCTGGGACTGTTTGTGGGTCAATTTACCTGATCTAGTAAAGACCCTGGACTGCAACCTGTTGTCAGCGTGCTCCTTGCTCCTCCAGCACTATCAGCACTGGGACTCTCACTACCATCACTCCCAACATCCACTACACTGCCCTGGGGCCGCACTCTTCCCGTGGGGAGTCACACCATCCCAGCTGCATACATCATCAGCCCCAGCAGTCTGCCTTGCAGCGGCAGTTCCTAATGACCGCAAATCCACGGGTGGCGTAGTCGGACATAATCAATAGCACATAACGGACTACCACTGGCCTGACCACCCTGAGCCACGGAACCGGGTTGCCACTACTACTCCCATCGTTCCCTATTGCCCGGATCCGAGTGCCCCACGGCCCAGGGGGCGAGTCAACAACACCGGGAGAAATAGTGACGGCTGGGGACCGAGTATGTACACGAGGCATGAGGCATGTGGTTGTGAAAAGCTTCCGCCTCCATGACCCTAAAAGGCCACATTTCAAGTGAAAGCAGCTTTACAGGACTTCCTGTGAGAAATGACACGCAGGGTAGATAGGGTTTCCCTCTATGCCAGTCCTTTCACCGAGCTAAATACAACTGTCAGCAAAAAAATTGTGGACTGGCTCAGTACTGTCTCTGGCCACATTCACCTGTCCACGTGTTTGTGGTTAGGCGGTCCTTCCCAGTAAGTGCACTGGGGAAGGCACGGGTAATGTTGGGGGACCCGTGCTTGCGAAAGGCGGAGGCGATACTGGGAAATATAGTGGCGGCTGGGAACCGAGTATGGATACCCGGCCGCCGCCGGCATGAGGTTGTGAAAATCTTCCGCCCCCATAAGCTTAATAGGCAATATTTCAAGTGCAAAAAGCTGCCCAGAAATCTGGCAGTTTAGTGTTGCGGCCTGTGGGTGGGTGGCTGACTGCATACTTGAGCTTGCATTCCAAGGAATGGGGTAGGGACAACGTAACGCTGCAGTGGGACAAGGACGTGGACAGTGATTGTTGCAAGTCTGCAATGACAGGTTCATGGCAGGAGGCATCTTCGCATGCGCCAAGGATCACTTATGATGGGCACACTTTTAGGCAGTGACCTGGGAGTCAGAGATGCTTCCAGAGGTCTTCCCCATGCTGTTACCATGACTTTTCAGCACTGTATGCATGTGTCTGATGTGTCACACACCACATGGTCAGATAAGGTTGTAAAATGTTAAAATGACATTTCCTGGTGAATGCATTTGTCTTGGTTGAAAGCAATGCAAAAGTGCAAAAACGCATCAAAAACGCTACGTGTGAACATAGCCCAAGGTGTGGAGGAGTATTTTTGTTTTTGGTTATTTATTTTGCTTTATATACATTGTACATGTCATGGAAAGGATGTTCCTTAACATTAGTGTTGAGCGAGCATGCTCGACAGTGCTCATTACTAGCCCGAGAATCATGCTACTCTGGATGTTCGGCGAGCACCGAGCATTTCCGGGTTCCTCGGGTGGGAGCTCGGGTCTCCGCCCTGCACGTTTGTTGCTCTTTACAGAGCCAATGAACATGCAGGGATTGCCAGCCAGTCACTGTAATGCCGCAGCCATGTTGTTTGTGGGCATTACAGTGATTGGCTGGCCGCACAGCGTCACCTCGAGTGTTTAAAACCAGGCGCCGCCATCTTGGACAGTCGCTCTGCTTCAGCCAGCGTAGAGTCAGTGCTGCTGAGTTAGGGAGAGATATATAGTGCGAAATAGGCAGTGTAGGGTCTCTAAAGCCTGCCAAATCAAACAAACAGTCCTTCTCAGGACTAATATCCATCCCAGATATCAGGCAGGCAGGCTGTATAGGAGACGCAGTGGTTATACCAGCAAACACTGCATTACAGTCCTGTGTGCTCCTGTTGCTCAAATTGCTAGACTTATTCCCCGGTCTCAGGGGCCAGGAAAAATTATTATTTTTTTCATCTAAATCCTGTATTTTTTTTTTCCTCAGTTAGACTGTCCAAATACGCGTCTCATTAACCTTTTGGTATCCCCCCCCCAAAAAAAAAATAAAAAATTGAGTGCGTCTGTGACTGTTCAGACACCAATATATCTGTTTAAAAGAGTCTGGTGTAGGCCAAACAAATCTCCTTTCTATTATCCTTTCTATTATCCACTGTCTATTATCCTTTTTCCATTGACAGTGCGAGTGTAAGCTATTTTACTTCATTTACAATGGGCAAGGCGCGTGGCAAGGGACGTGGAACTGGACGTTCTGGTGATGGTGCGTGTAGTGAACGGGGCCGTAGCCAAGGTGAAAATGTGCCACAACCAACAGCCACATCTTCTCGCTCCCACTTCTTGACCGAATTACTAGGGAAGCACACTACAACACCAGTATTGCGAACTGATCAGTGTGAACAGGTTATTAATTGGATAGCAGATAATACTTCCAGTTACCTGGGCACCACCACCTCCGATCTGTCTTCCACACGGTCAAGTTTTAGTAGCCGAGAATCTCGACCGCATACTCCTCCTCACACTGATGCTCCTTCCTCCCACCATGCCGAGTGTCGTCAGACAGCAACTGATCCCACACTTGGACACTCTGAAGAGCTGTTCACTGGTCCATTTCTATATATCCGCTTAAAGTGGTGGAAGAGGAGATCCCATGTAGCGATGCCCAAATATTTGAACAGCCACGGCCACAGGAAGTCTACGCTGGCAATTTGTCACAAGAGGTGGATGATGACGAGACAATTGCCACGAAGTGAGGAGGAGGATCGTGGTGCGCAAGTGGAAGAGGAGGAGGTGGTGGATGATCTAGTAACTGACCCAACGTGGCAGGAGGACACGCAGAGCGAGGCCAGCAGCACACAGGGGGAGGGAGGCAGAGTACCCCAATAGGCAGGAAGCAGTGTGGTGGCCGCACACAGAAGGCGGGTAACAGTTCCCCATAACACCAACACGAGGGACGTTGCCAGTACAACCGGTAGGTCTTCCAGAGTCTGGGATTTTTTTAAAGACTCTACTGATAACCCCAAAAAGGCCATTTGTACCACCTGCCATGCCAGCAGAAGCAGGGGTGACCAAACTACCAGCCTGACCACCACCAGCATGGTCAGGCACATGGCAGCAAAGCACTCGACTTTATGGGGCGAACCCCAGGGTTCATGACCAGTGTCAGCAGGTGTCACCACTGCTTCTTCCGCTGTTGTGCGTGTGATAGAACCCCCTGTTGTGCGTGCAAGGCAATCCCCTGTCCATACTGCATGCAAAGATGCCGCCTCCTCTCAGTCTTCACTTGTTATGGCAGTTTCTCAAGAAACAGCATCAACGTCCACGTCCCACCGCAGCTTTCAATTGTCCATATCCCAGAGCTTTGAGCTAAAGCGCAAATTAGCAGCCAACGCCCCACAGGCCACAGTCCTAAATTTGCACATTTCACGACTGCTTGCATTGGAAATGCTGCCTTTTAGGCTGGTGGAGACGGAATCCTTCCGCAACCTTATGGCGGTGGCTGTCCCACGGTACTGGGTAAACATAGTGGAAGCCGGGACCCAGTCGGACCTTGGGACGGAACACATCCTCCCCACACCGAGGATTGCGGGCCCTATGTCAGTCAGAGTTGCCCCGACAGTGTACAGCTCCTGCGCGTCATCCTCCATCTCAGATATCACCACATCAGTTACAAGCTGGAAGCACTGCAGTACTGCCTCAGCCAAGCGGCAACAGGCTGTGCTGAAACTCATAAGCTTAGGTGATAAACCTCACACTGCTTGTGAGTTGTGGACAGCTGTGAAAGAGCAGGCAGATCTGTGGCTGAGACCGCTGAACCTACATCCAGGCATGTTTGTGTGTGATAATGGCCGTAACCTGGTGGCGGCTCTGAGGCGAGGCGAGATCACACACGTACCATGCCTGGCTCATGTGCTTAACCTCGTGGTTCAGCGGTTTCATAAATCATACCGAGAGTTGCCAGATCTGCTCGTCAAAGTACGCCACCCGTCAGCTAATTTTCACAAGTCGGCTACAACTTCCGCCGCCCTTGCTGTGTTGCAGCAGTGTTTGCAGCTTCCGGCACACCGACTGGTGTGTGATGTCCCCACACGTTGGAACTCTACCCTCCACATGTTGCAAAGGATTTGTGAGCAGAAGAGAGCAGTTGTGGAGTACCAGCTGCAACAAGGCCGTCGAAATTCAGGTCAGACTCCACACATAAGACCGCAGGAGTGGACCTGGATGTCTGACATATGTACCATCCTGACAAACTTTGAGGAGTCCACCAAGATGGTGAGTGGCGATGACGCCATCATTAGCGTCAGCATCCCACTTGTCTGTCTTTTGCAAAGCTCTCTGCAGAGAATTAAAGAGGAGGCATTGCAGCCAGAGTATTATGAGATGGAACCAAAAGCGGGCGATTACACACAGCCCAGCCTCATCTCATCCCAACGTGCATTGGGGGACAATGAGGGAGAGGAGGAGGTACAGGAAGAACAGGAGCTGGTATCATGCACTGTAGACAGTAGTACCTGTACAACTGTCATACCATCGGTTCAGCGTAGGTGGCCTGAGGACAGGGGGGAGGAGGAGGAGGAGGAGGAGAACATAGTCAGTCGTCATCTTGGTGAGGACAAGGAAGTCTTGCCCTTTACCAGTCTGGCACGCATGGCTGACTTTATGTTACGCTGCCTTAACCGCGACCCTCGCGTTGTCAAAATGTTGGGTGACAGTCATTACTGGTTGGTGACACTTTTAGACCCCCGCTACAAGGAGAACTTTCACTCTCTTATTCCTGAGGTGGAGAGGTCTACAAAAATGTGGCAGTACCAGAAGGCCCTTGCTACAGAACTGTTAAAAAAAAATTCCCATCTGAACACGCTAGCGGCAGAGGTCACAGTTCGTTGACCAACCAAGGCGTACAAGTGAGAGAGACACAACTCCAATCCAGCAGAGGCAGGGGAACACTGTCAATGTTCTTGGAGAGTTTTCGGAGACCCACCCAGCTTACAGGCCCTGAGGCGCGGGGTACTGTCACAAGGAGTGGAAAGTTTCAAAAGATGGTGAGGGAGTACCTTGCCGACCGTACCTGCGTCCTCCGTGATTCCTCTGTGCCTTTTAATTATTGGGTATCCAAGCTGGACACTTGGAATGAACTCGCTCTGTATGCCTTGGAGGTCCTGGCCTGCCCTGCCGCTAGCGTGTTATCGGAGCGTGTTTTTAGTGCCGCTGGGGGAATTATAACAGATAAGCACACTCGCCTGTCAACTGACAATGCTGACAAGCTGACCCTTATCAAAATGAACAAGGGCTGGATTGGGCCAGACTTCTCATCACCACCAAATGACAGCAGAGTAACATAAAGTCAAATCCACTGTGTTATTTCGGGAGGTGTATTCCCATGCACCGCTTCACACCCACACATGGGTATACGCTTCCTCATTTCGGCTGTATTTTGCTCTTCTCCTTATCCTCAGCCTCCACCACCACTAAACCACCAGGGTGACCTTGGTCCGTGTTGCCAGCATTGCAAGTTCCTCCTTCCTAATTTTTGGCAACTTATGCTTGGAAGGCATAGGTAAAGACAATGGGAGACCCACTCCCCAATAATGGGAATAATGTTTTTAAGATGCTGTTCTGCATGGCTCCAAGGGGCATTTAAACTGTCTTGTTAAGCTACTGCGACCTCCACCACTTTCCCCAGGGGCATTAAAACAGTCTTGTTAAGCTACTGCAACCTCCACGTCTCTTCCAAAGGGCATTGATATTGTCTTTTTATTCCACTGCGACCTCCACCATTCTTCCAACGGGTATTGCATTTCCTCCTAATTTTAGTCAGCTATTGCTTTTCAATGCATAGGCGAACACTAAGGGAGACCCACTCCCCAATAATGGGTAGAAGGTTTTTATTATGCTGTAATCCACGTCTGTTTCAAGGGGCATTCCATTCACTGCTTAGGCCAACAGTGCACAGGAGACCCAATTGCTATAAATGGATAAAACAGTTTAGTTAAGGCCCTCTGACCTCCATGTCACTTCCAAGGGGCATTGGAGTGCCTCGAAATTTTTGGTAGGCATTGCACTCACTGTATGTCCTATAAGTGTAGCCGAACCGCTCCTTTTGGTACAGAAACATATCCTACAAGACATGTGTGGTTGACTGGCCTGATATTGATGTGAATGGTCCCTGTTCCTCTTGCTCTTTCTCCTTTGCCACCACCTCATCTATCATTCAACACCTGAAGCTTTGTTTTAACGGGAGTCATAGAACTGGGATAGTAGCAGGAAAACATCCAGCAATCCTCGGAGGAGGTAGGATATGCGCCTAAACGCTGACCACCTCAGGCCTAGCCGCTACTACATACATTCTCTTGCATTCCAAGAAAACAAAGCAGAAGCTAACTTCTATCATCATCATCATCATCATCATCATCATGCTCCTCACCTTGGCACTCTCACCTCCCCTGATGGAGAAGCCAGGGCCCACCGGAGGAGTCTGGTTCTCTGGTGGGCTCGTTCAATGCTGCCCTAAATCAGGCCAGGCTAAGAAAAGTGTGGGGAAAGTTTCAAGGAGAAATAGGGGTGGCTGGGGACCATGTGTGGACACGCAGCCTTGGGGTGGCTGGGGCCAGAGTATGGACACCCGGCCGCCGGGCGGCTGGGGACTGAGTATGGATACCTCGCTGCCGAAGCAGCCATGAGGTAGTGGCCAGCTTCGGCCTCCTCCAAACTAAAAGGCCCCATTTCAAGTGCAAGCAAGCTAGCAGTATGGTATTGCAGCCTGGGGGTGGGTGGGTGGCAGGCTGCATACTTGTGCTTGCATTGCAAGGAATGGGGGAGGTCCAATTGAACACTGCCCTGGGACAAGGACTTGCACGAGGATAGTTGCAAGTCTGCATCTTCTGATGCGGAAAGGATCACTTCTGATAGGCACACTTTTAGGCAGTGACCTGGGTGTCAGAGATGCTTCCAGGGGTCTTCCCCATGCTGTTCCCATGTCTTTTCAGCACTGTATTCATGTGTCACACAGCACATGGCCAGATAAGATTGTAAAATGTTAAAATGACATTTCCCGGTGAATGCATTTGTCACGGTTGAAAGCAATACAAAAGTGCAAAAACGCATAAAAAATGCTACATGTGAACATAGCCCAAGGGGTGGAGGAGTATTTTTGTTTTTGGTTATTTATTTTACCTTATACCCAAGTCTTTACCCTGGAAAGGAAGTTCCTTAACATATTTCACAGGAAAACAGTTTGTTTCGTTTTTGAACGTTTTATTGTGAGCCCGTAAAAGTGGCTTAATACCTCTGACCACGTTGTTGACAGCAGTGACCTGGGGGTCAGAAATGTTTCCTGGGGCGATGCCCATGCTGTCCCCATGTCTTTTGAGCACTGTCACTATCGTTTTGGGCACCTTTTAGGCTTTCTACAGACTGCCGGGGGTGCCGCCGCAAAAATGCTCGGGTCTCCCATAGACTAACATTGGGCTCGTTGCTCAGGTTGAGCACCCGAGCATTTTAGTGCTCACTCAACACTACTTAACATATTTTCCAGGAAAATCCATTTAGGTTTTGTTTTGGTATGTTTCATTGTGAGTCCGTAAAAGTGGCGTAATACCTCTGACAACGTTGTTGACAGAAGTGACCTGGGAGTCAGAAATGCTTCCAGGGGTCTTCCCCATGCTGTTCCCATGTCATTTGTGCACTATTCCCATCAATTTGGGCATTTTTTAGGCCCTCTGCAGACCGCCGGGGGGAGCCACCTGAAAAATGCTTGAGTTTCCCATAGACTTACATTGGGCTCGTTGCTCGGGTCGAGCACCCGAGTATTCCAATTTGCTCGACCCGAGCAACGAGTACCAGAGCATTTTAGTGCTCGCTCATCACTACCGGAGACTCCTCCGGCGGGCTGTGGCTTCTCCTTCAAGAGAGTTCATAGTGCCTAGGTGAGGCCATGATGATGATAGAGGCCACCATCTGCTTAGTTTTCTGTTACTTGGAATGCAAGTGCAAGTATGCAGCCAGCCATCCACCCACCCACAGGCCGCAACACTATACTGCCAGATTTCTGGGCAGCTCTTTGCACTTGAAATATGGCCTTTTAAGCTCGTGGAGGCGGAAGCTTTTCACAACCTCATGCTGGCGGCGGCCGGGTGTCCATACTCGGTCCCTAGCCGCCACTATATTTCCTGGTATCGCCTCCGCCTTCCACAAGCACGGGTTCCACAACATTACCTGTGCCCTCCCCAGTGCACTTACTGGGAAGGACCGCCTAACCACAAACACGTGGACAGGTGAATGTGGCCAGGGACGGTACGGAGCCAGTCCACAACTTTTTTGGCTGACAGTTGTATTTAGCTCGGTGAAAGGACTGGCATAGAGGGAAACCATATCTACCCTGCGTGTCATTTCTCCCAGGAAGTCCTCTAAAGCTGCTTGCTCTTGAAATGTGGCCTGAACATTACTGCTGGTACTTTTCTGTGGGAATTTGCTTGCCTCCTACCAGGCTGGAATATTTCCAGCAAACTATAGTACGACGCCATGGTATTAGCACTGCCCCCAGTACCAGTAGCGAAGCCATCCCCAATTTCCTTCTCAGGAATTTTATTTGGTAGACTGAGTGGCTGCCCAAATACATTTTCTCACAAAGGAGCTGAAGATAGAGTGGCAGTAGGTGCAAGTTTCCCAGCCTGTTAGATATTACAGGGTGAACAGCAGCACATTGGATCAGTGGTTAGCAGTGAAGACTTGCAGCGCTGGGATCCTGGGTTCAAATCCCAGCAAGGACAACATCTGCAAGGACTTTGTATGTTCTCCCCATGTTTGCGTGTGTTTCCTCCTCAGTAAAAAAGCAGCCATAGAGTGTCCGGGAACCTTCCCGCACACTTTTCTTAGCCAGGACTCCTTCTCGGCAGGGTTGGACGGTCCCACCAGAGAATCCTCTGGTGTGCCTTGGCTTCTACCTCAGGAGAGTTCATGATAGCGCTAACTTTGCAGCTGCTATGGGGCTCTTGAGCGGGGGAGAAAGGTTAGCCCTCAGAATCAAATCCTCTGGTGGGCACAATGTTTTTCAATCTGAAACAGCTTCTCAGTGGGAGTTGTATTCCATCACAGCCATATTCTTTAGCTCGGTGAAAGGACTGGCATAGAGGGAAACCGTATCTACCCCGGCTGTCATTTCTCCGTCACCAGGTTCCGCCCATTGTCACACACGACAATGCCTGGCTGTATGTTCAGCGGTGAGAGCCACAGATCAGGCTGCTGTGTTACAGCTTTCAACAACTCTGCAGTGCTGGGCGGTTTGTCAATTAAGCATGTTATCTTCAGCACAGCCTGTTGCCGCTTGGCCAAGGCAGTGCTGTCAACTTGTAATAATACCCTCTCTCTCCACAGCCTCCTTAGTGGCTTCTGTCCACCTCCTGAAACTCTAAACAAACAAATACTGGTATGTTCTCTTTCTTTTCTTCCATTTCTGGGACATCTACCTCATGCGTCCTTCCTCTCCTTCCCTGACCCACCCAGTACAGGTAGTCCACAATTGAAACAACTATAAACTACATGTCATATATTATATATCTTGTTATATAATGGCGTTTTTCTCAACCTCTGTGACCATATATTATTTCCTTTTGTTTTGTTGTTTTAGTACACTGATGAAGGTCCTAAGCCACCGAAACGTTTGTACACTGTATTAAACCTCATTAAAATCAAATCAAGAAAATTAAGTGCCGGGTTATTATAATATAATAGAATAACCTCGGCACTCGGATTAGATCAAAGAAGTGTAATTTTAATGCAGTCCATTAATTAACAAACGTTTCGGTCAAGCAGACCTTCATCAGTAAGCAGACTGCCTGTAAAGGGGGGTTTAAGGCATAAGTGCTTGGGTGGAGGACACAATGTCACAGTGCAGCACAGAACTTCCTTAAATGCAGCAAGTGTTGGGAGCCTGGCAAAGAACGCGGTGTCCACCGCTGTGCCCCAGGAACCAGCGGTGGACACCGCGTTCTTTGCCAGGCTCCCAACACTTGCTGCATTTAAGGAAGTTCTGTGCTGCACCGCGACATTGTGTCCTCCACCCCAGCACTTATGCCTTAAACCCCCCTTTACAGGCAGTCTGTTTACTGATGAAGGTCTGCTTGATCGAAACGTTTGTTAATTAATGGACTGCATTAAAATTACACTTCTTTGATCTAATCCGAGTGCCGAGGTAATTCCATTATATTGTACGGGTTCAGCCCCTACTCGAGCACCAGTGTCCAGCGATTTTATTTCTACTGGGGTTATTATAATAGACTTATATTTGGCTTGGTACCATACCCGGGCACCAACCTATACCAGAAGTGCCATATTTGAAAAACTATCTATTGGTTCCTATATATGAGCACCCTGGTTGGTCATGACTTCTTCCAACACATTCTTCTATAATGCTGAAGAAACTTCTCAAATTATCTCTCAATCTAACCTATGCTGCGACTTCCTCCAAGCTCCACCAAAGGAAACACGAGGAAGAGACTGGGAAAGGGAATTACGGCACTTAGCTAACATCGAACTCCACTGTGCCACATTGACCGAATACGTACGCGTTCAGCGCATTCCACAAGGCTTGAGGGTACCACTTTGTCCTACGCTGTTCAGTGACCAAGGGGAATATTGTACAAAATTTGAACGTAGTCTCAACAAATGTTCTTTTGATTTAATGACCCTTACCATTGAATTCCTGCAGAAAGCCATTTCTTCTTCCAAGGAAGAGATTACCAACATTGAGACGCAGCTATCATCATTAATCCCGAGTGAGGAATTTGAAATCCTCAAGAATAAAACTCAGGCCACCATCGAACAACATAGACGGAACACCGAGAGTAGGAAACGTACCAAGTTCACCGGAGATTCAGAAGATTACCAACAGAATCGTGTCTACAGATGGCAAGACAGACAGGCTCCCAGACGAAATTATACACGCTTCGGGCACTCCTCTACAGATCAATCTACCTCGGGATCGGAGGCAGACAGAAGCGACCCCACTACCTCTACTCATTTTTTAGGCAATCGCAAGAAGAATTTCAGAAGAGGACCAGGAGAGGAGGCACCCGGAAAAGGCCTCATGGACTTCGTTCGAGTGTCCCGCTCCTAGGTACAGCCCCACTTGTAATGAACATTTCCTCACACTCTTTGAGCATTGCTGAAATTGCTGTTCTTCAGAAAGGTCTCAATTTTTGTCCTTCTAACAGGTGTAATATGTTTACATTAGATATGGAATTACAAAGATTTTATCGCTCCATCAGACTCAAGACACACTTTTCACATGAATCCCCCCCAACACTACCACTTCACCCTCCATAGGTTCACCGAACATTATTGCACCTAGCTTGGGCCTTAAACTCAAAAGTACCTACCGACCACCACGTAACCAACATGCAGTAGAGACCTTCATTGAATTTATAGATAATTTGTTTCAAAAACTACAATCCGACATGGATAGAGGACATATACACTACCATCATAATATGTCCAGTTTGGACAAACAAGCCCTTAAATCACTACAGGCCAATCAGTCAATCATAATTAAACCTGCAGACAAAGGCGGAGCTATAGTCGTAATGGACAAGACTACATAAGTAACAGAGATCCAGTGACAACTCGACGACACCACAGTATATTTGAAATTATCAAATGACCTCTCACACAACATCAGCACATGAGTCACAGGGATTATAGATCAACACCTGAGTAAGGGCACAATTGATCTCAAAACACGAGATTTTCTAATTAAGAAATTTCCCATAACCCCAGTATTTTACATACTTCCTAAAATACATAAATGCCTAGAGAATCCACCAGGACGCCCCATAGTTGCCTCCACTGACTCTATATTGTCTCCATTATCAATCTTTCTAGAAAAAATACTGACCCCATTGATAAAAGAAAGTCCATCGTTTATACTTGATACAGGAACTTTCCTCAGTATGATTCAAACAATTCACCGAATTCAACCAGGCGCTCTCCTAGTGACTCTAGATGTCAATAACCTCTATACGTCCATTCCACACAAAAAAAGGCATTCAATGCGTGGGCAACTTATTGGACAAATCCGACATATCTCCAGAAACACGCGATCTTTGCATAGATCTCCTCACCCTAGTCTTGACAAAAAAAATTTCTGTTTAACCCCTTAATAACATCTGACGTACTAATACGCGTCTGTGCCCTGGGACATAAGAGCCAGACCCGTATTAGTACGTCATCGCGATCGCGCGCGCACACAGGCTGTGCGGGCGCGATCGCCGCCGGGTGTCAGCTGATTGTCACAGCTGACACCCGATACTATGTGCAGGGAGCGGTCCTGCACCGCTCCCAGCACATTAACCCCTGCGATGCTGCGATCGAAGTCGATCGCAGCCAATCGCAGCATTGCGGGGGCAAGGGGAGGTGATCGCAGATACTCACCTCCTCTTCCGGCTTCTAGCACTGTCTGCAAAGGCTTCCCGGGTGTTGCCATGACGACCCGATGTCGTCATGACAACATCCGGGTCACCAGGCAGCAGGAAGATTGTTTGGACATGCGCAGTGCATCTCCAAACAATCTTCTCACTGTGCAGCGCTGATAGCCTGTATGACACAGGGATGGTGCTGCATTCCTGTGCCATGCAGGCGATCAGAGAAAAAAAAGTGAAAGTCCCATAATGGGACAAAGTAATAAAGTATAAAAGCTGTCAGTAAGTGAAAAAAAAAAAAAAAAAAAATTGCAAAAATATAAAAAAAAATTAAATAAAATAATCCACCAAAAATAAAAATATAATGTACCCATCAATAAATATTATTATAAAAAAAAAAAAAAAAAAAACAATAAAAGTACACATATTTGGTATCGCCGCGTCCGGAACAACCTGACCTATAAAACTGTCCCACTAGTTAACCCCTTCAGTGAACACGGTAAAAAAAAAAAAAAAACGAAGCAAAAAACAATGCTTTATCACCATACCGCCAAATAAAAAATGGAATAACACGCGATCAAAAAGACGAATATAAATAAAAATGGTACCGCTGAAAACGTCATCTCGTCCCGCAAAAAACAAGCTGACATACAGCTCCATCAGCCGAAAAATAAAAAAGTTATAGCTCTCAGAATAAAGCTATGCTAAAAAATATTTTTTTCTATAAAATTGCTTTTATTATGTAATAGTGCAAAACATAGAAAAACGATATAAATGTGGTACCGCTGTAAACGTACTGACTCGAAGAATAAAGCTGCCTTATCACTTTTACCACACGTGGAACAGAATAAAAAAAAAAAAAAAAAACAATTCCTGAATTGTTGGTTTTTGTTTATTCTGCCTCCCAAAAATCAGAATAGAAAGCGATCAAAAAATGTCACGTGCCTGAAAATGGCACCAATAACAACGTCAACTCATCCCGCAAAAAACGAGCCGTCACATGACTGTCTGCCAAAATCTGGAAAAATTATAGCTCTCAAAATATGGCGATGCAAAAACTAGATTTTACAAAAAATGCGTCTTTTTGTGTGTGACAGCTGTCAGTCATAAAAACCCCATATGATTCTGGTATTGCTGTAATCACACCGACCCGAAGAATAAAGTCGTCTAATCACTTATGCCGCACGAGGAACGGCGTCAAAAATAAACTCTTGGGTTAGGATTGGGCTAGGGTTAGGGCTGGGTTTGGGGTTAGGGTTGTGCTAGGGTTAGGGTTGTGCTAGGGTTAGGGTTGTGCTAGGGTTAGGGTTGTGCTAGGGTTAGGGTTGTGCTAGGGTTAGGGTTGTGCTAGGGTTAGGGTTGTGCTACGGTTAGGGTTGTGCTACGGTTAGGGTTGTGCTACGGTTAGGGTTGTGCTACGGTTAGGGTTGGGGTTAGGGTTGTGATGGGGTTGGGATTTTTTTCAAAAGTAAGAAAAAAGATGACGATATGGCGACTAGTTTTGAGCGCAAGTGCTCGCTACTTGAGTTTGCATCGGGAGCTCTGGTATGCATTGAGTATCATGGGTATTTGAGTGACATGCTCGAGTCTCTGCCCCATATGCTTCGCGGCCAAAAAAGCTTTACGGGGATTGCCTGCCATGCACGAGCGATCCCCGCATGTTTTTTTTTGGGTGTCTAATAACCGTGAAACATGCGGAGCAGGGACTCGAGCATGTCACTCGAGCACACGCTGTACATGGTGCATACCTGAGTACCCGATGCAAACTCAAGTAGCGAGCACTTGCGCTCAAGACTAATGACAACTTATTCAATATGATGACCTAATGTAAACAAATTCTGTGTCATACCTCTGGGTTCAAAATGTTCACTATACACCTTAATAAAATCCTTGAGGGGTATAGTTTCCAAAATGGGGTCACTTGTGGGGGAGCTCCACTGTTTAGGCACATCACGGGCTCTCCAAATGCAACATGGTGTCCGCTAACAAATTGAATGGAAAATCGGCTCAAATTGTTAGCGGACGCCATGTTGCGTTTGGAGAGCTATTGCGTGCACAAACATTGGAGCTCCTCCACAAGTGACCCCATTTTGGAAACTAGACCCCCCAAGGCACCTATCTAGATGCATAGTGAGCACTTGGAACCCCCAGGTGCTTCACAAATTGATTCGTAAAAATGAAAAAAAAAAACTTTTTCATATTTATGAATCAATTTGTGAAACACCTGGGGGTTCCAAGTGCTCACTATGCATCTAGATAGGTGCCTTGGGGGGGTCTAGTTTCCAAAATGGGGTCACTTGTGGGGGAGCTCCAATGTTTGGGCACACAGGGACTCTCCAAATGCAACATGGTATCCGCTAACAAATTGTCGGCTCAAATTGTTAGCGGACATCATGTTGCGTTTGGAGAGCCCCTGTGTGCCCAAACATTGGAGCTCCCCCACAAGGGACCCCATTTTGGAAACTAGACCCCCCAAGGCACCTATCTAGATGCATAGTGAGCACTTGGAACCCTCAGGTGCTTCACAAATTGATTCATAAAAATGAAAAAGTGTTTTTTTTTTCACTTTTTCATTTTTACGAATCAATTTGTGAAGCACCTGGGGGTTCCAAGTGCTCACTATGCATCTAGATAGGTGCCTTGGGGGGGTCTAGTTTCCAAAATGGGGTCACTTGTGGGGGAGCTCCAATGTTTGGGCACACAGGGGCTCTCCAAACACAACATGGCGTCCGCTAATTATTCAAGCAAATTTTACAATCAAAAAGTCAAATGGCGCTCCTTCCCTTCCGAGCCCTGCCGTGTGCCCAAACAGTGTTTTTTCCCCACGTATTGGGTATCTGCGTGCCCAGGGGAAATTGCACAACAAATGTTGGGGTCCATTTTATCTTGTTACCTCTGTGAAAATAAAAAAAATTGGGTCTAAAGTAACATTTTTGTGAAAAAAGTTAAATGTTCATTTTTTTCTTCCACATTCAAAAAATTCCTGTGAAGCACCTGAAGGGTTAATAAAGTTCTTGAATGTGGTTTTGAGCACCTTGAGGGGTGCAGTTTTTAGAATGGTGTCACTTTTGGGTATTTTCTGTCATAAAGACCTCTCAAAGTGACTTCAAATGTGATGTGGTTCCTAAAAAAATGGTTTTGTAAATTTTGTTGGAAAAATGAGAAATCGCTGGTCAACTTTTAACCCTTATAGCTCCCCAACAAAAAAAAATTTTGGTTCCAAAATTGTGCTGATGTAAAGTAGACATGTGGGAAATGTTATTTATTAACTCTTTTGTGTGACATATCTCTCTGATTTAAGGGCATAACAATTCAAATTTTGAAAATTGCAAAATTTTCAAAATTTTCGCCAAATTTCCATTTTTTTCACAAATAAACGCAAGTGATATCGAAGAAATTTTACCACAATCATGAAGTACAATATGTCACGAAAAATAATCTCAGAATCAGGGGGATCCGTTGAAGCATTCCAGAGTAATTACCTCATAAAGTGACAGTGGTCAGAATTGTAAAAATTGGCCTGGTCATTAACGTGCAAACCACCCTCGGGGCTTAAGGGGTTAAGGACACCTATTACATCCAAAAACAGGTGACCACGATGGGCTCCAATGTAGGCCCTCCACACGCCAATTGTTACATGGCCACTTTTGAAGAAAATATCGTTTACCCCAATAACCTATATAAAACTCATGCTATCTTATGGAAAAGATTTATAGATTATATATTCTGCATATGGGGGGGGGCTGGGTCGAGCCACTTACAGATTTCTTCAATACTATCAACTCAGCATGGGAGGGACTTAAATTCACGTTTTCCTCAGACCTTGATTCCATCAATTTCCTAGACACTAGGGTCATAAAGAACCAGGAGGGGATACTCTCTACTGACCTCTATGTTAAACCCAGTGACCGAAAAGGGCAACTCCGTTTCGACAGCTTACACCCCAAATCCACGGTTTGCTCAATCCCCAAGTCACAATTCCATCGTGTGAAATGGATAGTCAGTGATCCGACCATTTGTGACCTTAGACTCAAAGAAATCCAATGCAAATTTGAGGAATGTGGATATCCCCCGGCCTGTTGAAAAAATCCTTGCAACCTAGGGCCAACATCCGACCCACAACCTCTAACCGCAATCCTTTTGTCCATACCTACCATCCGGCTGTACTCATCCTCCATAAAAAAAAATCCGACAACATTGGAAAATACTACAAACCGCATATCCCTCTGTACCGGAATTTAACGGCTCCTTCTTACCTTGCTTTAAGAGCCCCCAATATCAGAGATCAACTCATTCGAGCTGATTTTGGCACAACTAAAACTTTACCTAGACAAAGATTTCTATCAAACCCAAAAACCGGCACGTTTCCATGTTTACAATGCTACCAGTGTAACAATGTCACCAGAGGTAATACATTTTACCACCCACACTCACGTAAATAGTACCAAATCAAGGACTATTACACTTGTAACTCAACCTTTGTGATCTATCTAATCAAATGCCCATGCGGGCTTATTTACATTGGAGAAACAACACAATCCATCAAAGACCGTATATCAAAACATAAATCTACTATACGTTGTAAGAACTTACTATTACCATTACCCAATCACTTCACATCAGCCGGCCACACAAGCTTAAATTCCAGGTTATTGACCATATACCATTACCACGCCGGAGAGGTGACCGTATACGTATGCTTAAGCACCGTGAAGGCTATTGGATCCATGAACTACAATCGCTTACACCTAGGGGACTCAACCGAGAATATGATCTTCTGTCTTTTACCTGAACAATATCCCTCTAATAAATAACATCACAACCTTGGCGTTGAAAGCATAATAACTCGGTCCTTACACATAAGATTTTCCAGCATATGTTACGTTATGATAATGTATGAGATCTTCTGGTTTTACATTTATTATTTTTGGTTCTATGTATAATACGTGCCTCATTTATGAGTATGATTGCATAATCTATATATACTCGCCAGTGTCTTCCATAAATAATATTTACATTCTGGTATATGTATCATTGTATGTATTCTAACGTTCTTTATCCTTATCTCCTAGAATCCTCCCTATGAGAGGATTCAACCTTTCAATTGTACTCTAATAGTTATTTGACTGGAAAAATACAATGACTGCAATTCATATAGGTAATTTGGGGAAAATCTGAGAAAATATTATTTGCATAATAATTTGGAACACAGTGTAGATCCCAGCCTTCTTCCCTGATCCCTCCTGATGTCCCTACTTTGGATTCTTCTTTCCTTTTTTTTAAATTATTTTTGCATTATCCCCTGCAATAGCCAGCCATTTTCACCAGCTGCACAGTGGAACGCACAGCCCACGGAGTGGAACGCAAGCGGCACGTCACTTCCGCCCACGTGACCGCCGCTCAGCTACAGGACCTGGTGATGCGGCCGCCGCTTCACTTTCCGGTCCGGCAGGTCCTTCCAGCATTGCGCGCATTCTCGGCATCCCACTGCCACCAATGTTCATTCATCCACACTGGACCCACCCACAGCCTATTTAAGGCCTACCACACATCTCCAGAACAAGCGGTGGATACCGCGTTCCTATAGCTCCATGCAGCCCATACATTAATGCAAGGTATGTGTCCACCACTGACCGCTCTCTGGACCCAGCGGCTATTACCTTCTTTTCCTAATAATACCCTTTCTCTCCACAGCCTCCTTAGTGGCTTCTGTCCACCTCATGAAACTCTAAACAAACAAATACTGGTATGTTCTCTTTCTTTTCTTCCATTTCTGGGACATCTACCTCATGCGTCCTTCCCCTCCTTCCCTGACCCATCCAGTACAGGTAGTCCACAATTGCCACAACTATAAACTACATGTCATATATTATATATCTTGTTATATAATGGCGTTTTTCTCAACCTCTGTGACCATATATTATTTCCTTTTGTTTTGTTGTGTTAGTACACTGATGAAGGTCCTAAGCGATCGAAAAGTTTGTACACTGTATTAAACCTCATTAAAATCAAATCAAGAAAATTAATCTAAGTTTTTGAGAGCTGGGTTATTATAATAGACTTATATTTGGCTTGGTACCATACACGGGCACCAACCTATACCAGGAGTGCGATAGTTTATCAAATATCTATAGCTTGTGACTGATGTGATCATTTTGGAGATGGAGAATGAGGTGCATGAGCTGAACAATGTGATTACATTGAGGTTAAATTGGTGACGCTGTTTTTTATACTAAAGAAAGATCCTATTATTTTGGGGTTTTTTACGTTATTTTTTTAAGACAAATGCATTCACCGGGAAATGTCATTTTAACATTTTACAACCTTATCTGGCAATGTGGTGTGTGACACATCATCAGACACATCCTTTTTTATTTATGATTGAGGGACTCTGAAAGTCATAAAGCCTATTTTTATAGGGACATCAGACGGCCCTTACTATTCTTAAAAGGCCAGCAGTCGGCCCTAGCTATTGTTAGAGAGCCATCAGCCGGCTATGCTTTGTTGTTCCCAATATTAACAAGTGGGTCTCCTATACTGTTATTGCGTATCCAGTGACTGCAACAGCTGCCAACAATTTGGATGCAACCCAATACCCCTTTGAAGAGACACAGAGGAGGGTCTATGTAAAAAAAATGTTCCCATTATAAAGGAGCGGGTCTCCTATAGTGGTAATGCCCATGCTGTGACTGCAAGGGCTGCTAAAATTTGGGAAAAACCCCACTAAGAATTTAAAGACACAGAGCAGGGCCACAGTAACAAGGTACGACATGTTCCCATTAGAAAGGAGAGGGTCTGCTATACAGTTATAGGGTATGCAGTGAGTCCAACGGCTGACCAATTTTAGGAAAACCACCACTAAGAATTTAAAGACACACAGAGCATGGCCACAGTAACGACAAATTCCTATTAGAAAGTAGAGAGTCTCCCATAGTGTTGGCCTATGCAGTGAACGCAAGGGCTGCCAAAAATTTGGAGGCACTTCAATGTCCCTTGGAAGAGACGTGGAGGAGGGCCTCAAAAAAATGTTCCCATTAAAAAGGAGCGGACCTCCTATACTTGTAATGCCCATGCACTAAGTGTATGGGCTGACAAACATTTACCCCTGGGGGGGTATACATGAACATGCTTTATAAAAAAAAAAAATTTCACGGGCATCATAAACACCCTTTAAAAAAATTAGGTGGGTGTTGCATCACGGACTACGGTCACCCTGGAGATATGGTGGTGGAGGATGAGGAGAAGGAGGAGGACAAGAGCAAATAGACAAAATCAGGAAGCATATACCCATGTGTGGGTGTGAAAAGGTTCATGGGAATACACCTCCTAAGAAAAGACACTGGATTGGAGTTTATGTTACTCTGCTATCATTCGGTGGTGTTGAGAAGTCTGGCCCAATCCAGCCCTTGTTCATTTTTATAAGAGTCAGCCTGTCAGCATTTTCAGTTGACAGACGGATGCGCTTATCAGTTATAATTCCACCAGCGGCACCAAAAACACGCTCTGATAAAACGCTGGTGGCAGGGAAGGCCAGGGCCTCCAAGGCATAGAGAGACAGTTCATTCCACGTATTCAGCTTGGATACCCAATAATTATAAGGCACAGAGGAATCACGGAGGATGTTGGTACGGTCGGCAAGGTACTCCCTCAGCATCTTCCCAAACTTTGCACTCCTTGTGAGTACCCCGCGCCTCGTTGCCTGTGCGAAGGGAGGGTCTGAGAAAACTCTCCCAGAACGTTGACAGTGTTCCCCTGCCTCTGCTGGATTGAAGTTGTGTCTCTCTCACCTGAACTCCTTGGTTGTCCAACGAAGTGTGCCCTCTGCTGCCAGCGTTTTCAGATGGGAATTTTTTTTTTTTTTAATAGTTCTGCAACAAGGGCCTTCTGGTACTGCCCCATTTTTGTAGACCTGTCCGCCTCAGGAATAAGAGATATAAAGTTCTCCTTGTAGCGTGGGTCTAGAAGTGTCACCAACCAGTAATGACTGTCACCCAAAATTTTGAGAACGCGAGGGTCATGGGAAAGGCAGCGCAACATAGTAGTCTGGCACGCATGGCCGAGTTTAACAGGCAAGACTTCCATGTCCTCACCAAGAGGATGACTGACCATGCTCTCCTCCTTATCTCTGTCCTCTGGCCATCCACGCTGAACAGACGGAATGACAGCTGTGCAGGTAGTACCGTCTATAGTGCATGAAACTAGCTCCTGTCCTTCCTCCTCTTCCTCATTGTCACCCTATCCACATTGGGATGAGATGAGGCTTGGCTGTGTGTAATCACCCTGTATGGTTCCTTGCTCCAGCTCATCGTTCTCCGCCTGCAATGCATCCTCTTTGATTGTGAGCAGAGAGCGTTTCAGAAGACAGAGAAGCGGGATGGTGATGCTAATTATGGAATCATCGCCACTCACCATCTTGGTGGAGTCCTCAAAGTTTTGGAGGATGGTACATATGTCAGACATCCATGTCCACGGCTGAGGTCTTATGTGTGGAGTCTGAACTGAATACGGATAGCCTTGTTGATGCTGGTACTCAACAACTGCCCTCTTCTACTCACAAATTCTTCCCAACATCTGCAGTGTAGAGTTCCAACGTGTGGGGACATCACACACCAGTCTGAGCCGGAAGCTGCAAATGCTGCTAAAACACTGCAAGGGCAGTGGAAGCTGTAGTTGACTTTCTAAAATGGGCACACAGGCGGTGTACTTTAACAAGCAGATCCGGCAGGTTAAGCACATGGGCCAGGCATGGAGGAGGATGCTGAGGAGGATGAGGTGCAGGAGCTGTAGATCGTGGGGGCAAACCTGATTGACTTAGGGCCCCCAATCCTTGGCGTCGGGAGGACGTGTTCCGTCCCAAGGTCCGACTGGGTCCCGGCTTCCACTGAACTTTAGGAGGGCAAAGTTTGATCAGCTAAGAGATGCCCTTCACCTTATAGACTGGGATAGTGTCTTCAGTAATAGGAGCACGGATAGAAAATGGGAAATTTTCAAAACAGTCCTACATAGTCACTGTAGAAGGTACATACCTTATGGGAATAAAAGGGCTAGGAATAGGAGGAAGCCAATGTGGCTAAATAAGGAAGTCAAGAGGGCAATGAAAAACAAAAAAAGGGCTTTCGGTAAACTTAAACAAGAAGGCAGCGAGGAAGCGCTAATATCTTATAGGGAAAAAAACAAAATCTGTAAGAAACAAATAAGAATAGCAAAAGAGGAGACAGAGACTAATTGCCAAGGAAAGTAAAACGAATCCCAAACTGTTCTTTAACTATATAAACAGTAAAAGGATTAAAACTGATGGCGTTGGCCCATTGAAAAATAACCTGGGTAAAATCATAGAGGGCGATGAGGGTAAAGCAAACCTACTCAATAGCTTCTTCTCCACTGTTTTCACAAAAGAAAACAATTTATCGGAGGAAATGCAGAGTGATAAAGTAAACCCTCCGCTAAATAGCACCCACCTAACCCAGGAGGAAGTTCAGAAACGCCTAAATAATATCAAAATAGACAAGTCACCAGGCCCAGATGACATACACCCCCGGGTACTAAAAGAATTAAGTAATGTGATAGACAGGCCGCTGTATCTTATATTCAAGCACTCTTTATGGACAGGGACTGTCCCACTAGACTGGCGCCAAGCAAATGTGGTACCAATATTCAAAAAGGGGTCTAATAGTGACCCTGGGAACTATAGACTAGAGATGAGCGTTGTTCTACTCGAACTGTTCGCCAATCTCAAATTCGAGCTGTTTTGGGCGGTGTTCGAGCCGGACGGCGAACACGAATAATTTGAGAAAAATTCGGCTGTTCGAGGTTATGTTCGATAACTGTTCGTGCACCAAAATCATAACTGGATTTTTTCTCAGTAATGATGAAAATTAATGTTAATACGCAGTTTGAGTGTACAGCGGGGTGGGGGGAGGGGCAGGGGATGGATCTCTGCAGGAACAATGAAGATCTCCATTTTTTTTTCTCTTTCCCGCATTTGCAGTGGGGAGGTGCAATCTGTCAGCCTATCAGCAGCGCACACACGGAGCGAAGTGCTTTTTTTCACACAAGCAAGGGCATGTGTCATTGGCAGTGTATGTCACATGTCCTTGCCCTATAAGACCAAGCCATTTTCCCCGTCGCCACCATTTTCTCACTGCTGCAGCTGCGTGTTAGACGGCACCGCTGTTGCTGTGTGCGCTATACCTTGTTAATTTCAAGCCAATTTTCGCACAAATATACAGATAGCTTGGGAGTAGGGAATAGTTGTGATTGCAGTCCTTTTAAGGACTAGGTTACAGCATTTCCTACGACTTTTATCAGGCAGGTCTGTGCTCTTAAATAGATAGGTTGTGGGAGTAAAGACTAATTGTAATTGGAGTCCTTTTCAGGACTAGGTTACATGAGTTCCTATCAGTTTTTGCCAGGCAGGTCTGTGCAAGTGCTGTGCAAGTTTTTTTCACAGCATTTGGCTGAATCTAGCAAAGCTAATCCTTTTTGGCCTATTGCAGAGTGTGTTAGTCAGTGGAGTAGCCTATCTGTGTTGCAAGATATAACACCTGTGTATAGAATACCAATTTTTTTACTGCACCTAGTGAAGTAAAATCTTTTGGGCATAGCATCATTCTATTAGTCCATCTATACTGACCTCCATCAGGTTGCAAACTGAATATAATTTTTTTCTGCATCTAGCTCTGAAAAAATATTTGGGCTTCTAGCAGTGTGTGGGACTTGGTCTATTAGTCCATCTATACTGACCTCCATCAGGTTGCAAATTAAAAATAATTTTTTTCTTCATTTAGCTCTGAAAAAATATTTGGGCTTCTAGCAGTGTGTGGGACTTGTTCTATTAGTCCTTCTATACTGACCTCCAGCAGGTTGCAAATTGAATATAATTTTTTTCTGCATCTAGCTCTGAAAAAATATTTGGGCTTCTAGCAGTGTGTGGGACTTGGTCTATTAGTCCATCTATACTGACCTCCATCAGGTTGCAAATTAAAAATAATTTTTTTCTGCATCTAGCTCTGAAAAAATAGTTGGGCTTCTAGCGGTGTGTGGGACTTGGTCTATTAGTCCATCTATACTGACCTCCATCAGGTTGCAAATTGAATATAATTTTTTTCTGCATCTAGCTCTGAAAAAATATTTGGGCTTCTAGTGTAGCACCCTGAGGATTCGGCTGCTACAGGGGTATTGCACCTCAACCCAGAGGTGTGATATTCCACTCCCGGGTAAGGATGGAGTGTGGAACTGAGCTCAGATAGACTGCATGCACTACATACATCCCATTTCAGAGGAGCAGGCCGACGGTACTCCCACTTAGAAATGTGCAGGTACAACCGAGCCTGTTCCTGGCTGGAGTGGGAGGGGGGTGGTACATCCCATGTAGTGTAGGGGCAGATAGGGGGAGCAGTCTGGGTAGTGTTAGGAGCTCATTGGGTGCTGGTCACCTGAGCTCACACATAGAGGGTGTATATAAGGTGGGCACCAACTGAGATCAGGGTCAGTCTGTCAGAATCAGGAAGAGGAGCAGAGCAGAGCCCTAGAGAGAGAGAGAGAGGAGGAAGAAAGAGAAAGACCCAGAGGGGGAAGACTGAAGGGACCCAAGAACCCAAATTAGAACACCGGGTGAGGAGTCAGCATCAGGGTACCGGAACCCAAGCTGGTGGGGGTAAAGACATTCCCCAGCCAGAGACCGGAGACCGTGGGCAGTGTCTGTCACGGTCACCCACTACATTCACCCCGAAGGCACACCACATGAAGGGTCAGGGAACCCAGGGCCAAGGGTGTCCCAAAAGAAGGCCCGAGGGAGCTGGACCTAGGTGAATCCCTGGTGGGGACGGCTGAAGAAAGGACAGAGGGAGAGCTCAGGGCCACGCTCCGGACTTGTTTGGGGGTTGGCTGGATCCAGGACCTGGTGGACGCAGCACGGCTCGGGTGGTCACTAGCAGCTGGAGTGACCGAAACATCAGCAGTAAGTAAACTCCCTTAACTGCACAACCCGAGTCTGTCTTCATTGCCGGCTGCACCGCACCACCACAACCCCCATCCTCTGCGCCTGTCCCCTCTGAGGCTATACCCCTCCCGTTGGGGGTTATCCCACCAAGCTGCGCATCCACCATCAGCCTCAGCGGACCCTGCTGCAGCGGCGGCCACAGTGACCGCATCACAACGGGTGGCGTAGTCGACACAAAAGAACTTTAGTAACATCTGTAAAGCTGCCACATAACACTGAGCTTGACGCCCTGGGCACGGGGCCGGGTCACAGCCGCTCGGAGACTACAACCCCCCATCTGATCCGGTGCCGGGTATTCCCCTCAAAAAGGAATATGTCCCAGGGGGCGCGTCAACTTTGGCGTAGTCGGCAGGATTACGTGCCCGCAACACCCGGGTACTGCGTGCCTGAAGAAAAGTGCAAGTTTACCTCAGAAAGAAGTCTCCCGCCAGTTCCGGAGGGTCCACGCCATCGGACTCCATCACCAGTCGTTTCCCGCCGATTGTCCGCCATTTCCAGCTTGTTCCCGCCATCTGCAGAGTTTCCCGCCACTGGGCAACGCTTCCCGCCAAAACCGCAGATTTCCCGCCTTGGAAGAGCAGCGGACGCCATTATGGGCGTGCCAAAGGAGGGCAGGAGGCCACCTCCCATCGTGGGCCAGGACAGAAAATGGCGCCAAAAGTGGAAACCGCCCCCACCAACAGAGACTGTGATGCTGGAGGTGTCTGTCAGCGTGAAAGAACTCCCCCTGGAGCTGACAGTCACCGAGTTGCCCCGGGACCGCCCTCGAAGTGGGAGGAGACGAAAGAGAAGAGAAAAGATGGGTGTCGCTTGGAGCAGTCTGGAGCGAGCGCACCCGGAGGCAAGAGGTCTAACAAGGAGTAGCGGAGGAGCTCACCCGGAGATGGAGAGAAAGCAGAACAGCACCGGCCCGCTGGCCAGGAGTCTGCTAGAGACCGAGGAAGGAGGGCAGAGCAGCACCGGCCCGCTGGCCAGGAGCCTGCCGGAAGCCGAGCAGAGCAGCACCGACCCGATGGTCAGGAGCCTGCTAGAGTCCACAACCCCGCTAGGTCTAGCGGAGATCCTAGCGCAGCTCCCCCGAGACCGGGAGTGTGCACAAACTGCCCTGGAGGGCCTCGCAAGGAGGATGGCCCGGGTACAGCGCGAGATACTGGCGGAGTGGAGCCGGGAGATGGCCCAGCAACCAGAGACCAGTCAACGGAGCACGCTACCCTGGAAGAGGAAGCAGACCGCCTCCGAGGATGGCGCAGGAGGACCCAAGGCCGGAGACGGCGCCGAGGAGGGAGCCGAACGCATGGAGGCAGGTAAAGGGGACGCCTATACCCCAAGCCGTGACACCGCTTACCTGCCCCAGCTCCCCGTCGCAGAGCCCGAAAGTCCCCCTGCTGTGCCCGTAGCCGCCAGGTCACCGCCATGGACTAGGCCCCGACCGGAAGCCGCCGCCGCGACCCCTGTGACGTCACACGCACCGACCCGGAGCGTGACAAAGCAGGAATTACCACCAGCCTGGTCGCAAGGCCTAGTACCCCCGGGCGCCGCATCACCAACAGCGCCCCCTACCTCCGCGGAGCCTCCGGCCTGGCCGCAAGGCCAGGTAACCCAGGGCGCCGCCGTCCTAACGGTGCCCTTCACCTTCCAGGTGCCCCAGGCCTGGCCGCAAGGCCTGGGCAACCCGGGCGCCATCACCACCGCGCCCGCGCCCGCAATACCAAGGGTGCCACACCTGGGGGAGGACTTGTTCAGCCAGCTCACATGGCCGGACGGGCAGCCCTTCATCTGGCCCGAAGGATACCATGAGCTGGGGCGGCAACAGAGACGAGGGCCCTTGTGTGAGCCCCTGATCCCGGCTCCGAAGCCCGTGACTCGGGTCTCGCCTCCTTTGGAAGACGCACAGTTTGAGTGGGACCCCACCGGAGAAGATCTAATGGGGTTCACTCAGGAAACTCGGGCAGTCGCCGCTGAGCGGACTGAGTGTTGTCGTCAGCAGCTAGCAGAGTTTACGAGAGAACGGGAGGAGAGGCGGGCCAGAGAACAACAGGCCCAAATCCGGAGCGCGGAGCAGAAGAGCCGGACTAGGAGGAACCCCCGTGCAGCGCATTGTCCCCGCACCATCGGGACAGTGATAAAGTTCAACCCGCAGCATGGGTGGGGCTTTATTCGGGACCGTAACAACCGCGGTGACGTTTTTGTGACTCGCAGAGACGTCGAGTCCCACCTGCCGGAAGGTCACAAAGGCCGTGACCTCTACGTCGGAGATGAGGTCACTTTCACCCGGCACAAGTGTGCCAAAGGACCTTACGCCCTCCACGTACACCGCTTGACGGAGGAGGAGTTGCGGTACGGAGAGGAGGAGCCAGAGGACCCGGACGGGTCTGAAGAAACATCATATCAAGGAAGAGCAGGAGGAAGACGCCGTTAAGTGCGGCAGAGAAGTGATGTAAATAGTTACCCAATCGGGGCACAGTGAACCGTTGCTGCTAAAATAGTCCCCGTTGGGACCAGTGAACTGTTTACCCGTTAACCCCTTCATCCTACAGGCTGAGGACTGTGAGCAGCCATTCCCTTTCCTCTAACTGGCCGAGGACTGAGAGCGGCCAACTTCCAACTTCCCTGTATATAGTTGCGCGTCCTAAAGCGCCCCCTACCGGTTTTATAGGAAAACCAGTTTTTTCTAAGAGACTGTCGCACGTTTCCCGGACACACGTTGCACAGTGTCCGGAGGAGGAAGCAGAGACAAGAGAAGTCTACGAGAAAGTTTTATCTGATAAGATATGTTATATATATAATGTTTTATATGTTTTATATGTTTATATGAAAAAAAAAAATTGTATGTTTTGGTGTTTTATGTCTTTACAGCCCGAGGACGTGCTGTGATTTACCAGGGGGGAATGTAGCACCCTGAGGATTCGGCTGCTACAGGGGTATTGCACCTCAACCCAGAGGTGTGATATTCCACTCCCGGGTAAGGATGGAGTGTGGAACTGAGCTCAGATAGACTGCATGCACTACATACATCCCATTTCAGAGGAGCAGGCCGACGGTACTCCCACTTAGAAATGTGCAGGTACAACCGAGCCTGTTCCTGGCTGGAGTGGGAGGGGGGTGGTACATCCCATGTAGTGTAGGGGCAGATAGGGGGAGCAGTCTGGGTAGTGTTAGGAGCTCATTGGGTGCTGGTCACCTGAGCTCACACATAGAGGGTGTATATAAGGTGGGCACCAACTGAGATCAGGGTCAGTCTGTCAGAATCAGGAAGAGGAGCAGAGCAGAGCCCTAGAGAGAGAGAGAGAGGAGGAAGAAAGAGAAAGACCCAGAGGGGGAAGACTGAAGGGACCCAAGAACCCAAATTAGAACACCGGGTGAGGAGTCAGCATCAGGGTACCGGAACCCAAGCTGGTGGGGGTAAAGACATTCCCCAGCCAGAGACCGGAGACCGTGGGCAGTGTCTGTCACGGTCACCCACTACATTCACCCCGAAGGCACACCACATGAAGGGTCAGGGAACCCAGGGCCAAGGGTGTCCCAAAAGAAGGCCCGAGGGAGCTGGACCTAGGTGAATCCCTGGTGGGGACGGCTGAAGAAAGGACAGAGGGAGAGCTCAGGGCCACGCTCCGGACTTGTTTGGGGGTTGGCTGGATCCAGGACCTGGTGGACGCAGCACGGCTCGGGTGGTCACTAGCAGCTGGAGTGACCGAAACATCAGCAGTAAGTAAACTCCCTTAACTGCACAACCCGAGTCTGTCTTCATTGCCGGGTGCACCGCACCACCACAACCCCCATCCTCTGCGCCTGTCCCCTCTGAGGCTATACCCCTCCCGTTGGGGGTTATCCCACCAAGCTGCGCATCCACCATCAGCCTCAGCGGACCCTGCTGCAGCGGCGGCCACAGTGACCGCATCACAACGGGTGGCGTAGTCGACACAAAAGAACTTTAGTAACATCTGTAAAGCTGCCACATAACACTGAGCTTGACGCCCTGGGCACGGGGCCGGGTCACAGCCGCTCGGAGACTACAACCCCCCATCTGATCCGGTGCCGGGTATTCCCCTCAAAAAGGAATATGTCCCAGGGGGCGCGTCACTAGCAGTGTGTGGGACTTGGTCTATTAGTCCATCTATACTGACCTCCATCAGGTTGCAAATTAAAAATAATTTTTTTCTGCATCTAGCTCTGAAAAAATATTTGGGCTTCTAGCGGTGTGTGGGACTTGGTCTATTAGTCCATCTATACTGACCTCCATCAGGTTGCAAATTAAAAATAATTTTTTTCTGCATCTAGCTCTGAAAAAATAGTTGGGCTTCTAGCGGTGTGTGGGACTTGGTCTATTAGTCCATCTATACTGACCTCCATCAGGTTGCAAATTAAAAATAATTTTTTTCTGCATCTAGCTCTGAAAAAATATTTGGGCTTCTAGCAGTGTGTGGGACTTGGTCTATTAGTCCATCTATACTGACCTCCATCAGGTTGCAAATTAAAAATAATTTTTTTCTGCATCTAGCTCTGAAAAAATATTTGGGCTTCTAGCGGTGTGTGGGACTTGGTCTATTAGTCCATCTATACTGACCTCCATCAGGTTGCAAATTAAAAATAATTTTTTTCTGCATCTAGCTCTGAAAAAATATTTGGGCTTCTAGCAGTGTGTGGGACTTGGTCTATTAATCCATCTATACTGACCTCCATCAGGTTGCAAATTAAAAATAATTTTTTTCTGCATCTAGCTCTGAAAAAATATTTGGGCTTCTAGCAGTGTGTGGGACTTGGTCTATTAGTCCATCTATACTGACCTCCATCAGGTTGCAAATTGAATATAATTTTTTTCTGCATCTAGCTCTGAAAAAATAGTTGGGCTTCTAGCGGTGTGTGGGACTTGGTCTATTAGTCCATCTATACTGACCTCCATCAGGTTGCAAATTAAAAATAATTTTTTTCTGCATCTAGCTCTGAAAAAATATTTGGGCTTCTAGTAGTGTGTCGGACTTTCTCTATTAGTCCATCTATACTGACCTCCATCAGGTTGCAAATTAAAAATAATTTTTATCTGCATCTACAGTACCTCTGAAAAAATATTTGGGCTTCTAGCAGTGTGTGGGACTATTTGTATTAGTCCATCTATACTGACCTCCATCAGGTTGCAAATTCAAAATAATTTTTTTCTGCATCTAACCCAGCCAATAGTTTTGGCCTAATACCACAGTTTGGCCACTCAGCTCTGCTCGGTTACCATCCATTGTTTTTTTGTGCAAACAACTCCAGAGTTGTGAATTAGTTAACCACCAAAATGAGTGGAAAAAGGCCTGCTGCTGGTGGAAAGGGGAATAGGCGTGTTGGGAAGGGGAAAAAAGGTTGTGTCCGTGGGGTAGGTGTTAAAGCAACAGTAACATCTGCAGAAGAAAGACCATCTTCCAGCCAAACTAAAATGTCTACTTCTTTTAGCGGACAATGTGATAAGATCCCTTTCTTACGGCCACGCCAATCGCTACAAATTCCAGATGAGGCACAAAAACAGCAGGTGCTTCAACGGATATCAAGTGCTCCTTTAAGTGGGCTCTCCTCCACATCAACTTCAACATCACAAATACTCCAGTCCTCAAAGGTGTCACCCAAATCGCACTTGCTTCCTCACAGCTCCCAAATCTCCAGCTGCCCGTCTGAGTATGAGGTAGAACAGATGGTTGAGTCTGCAGAGCTGTTTACTCATACTATAGCCTGAGAATCAGAGGTCGACTCCAGCGCTTGTGTGAATCCAGACGAGGAAATGATCTGCACTGATGCCCAGAATCTTTATGAGTCGGATCCAGGACCAGACGCAGAAGGTTCTGACCATAATGTAGACCCTCATTCCCAAACTGTAACTCCTGTTGGTGGAGACAATGAGGAAGACGATGATGAGACTCAAATACCTGATTGGAGCGACAACTTTAGTTTTTTGTCAGGGCAGGAACAGGTTGGCTCTGAGGACGACGGGTGTGATAACACACAGGGTGATGATGATGAGGTTGGAGATCCCACTTACTGTCAACCCACAGTCAGCCAAGAGATGAGGTCAGCAGAGGAGGTGGAGGAAGATGCTAGTGACGACGAGGTCAGGTTGCGCCTTCCTGGACAGAGACGTAGTACTGGAAGCACGTCAACAACTGCATCCTCAAACACAACTCTGCCTCTCACCACAAGTCGTGGTGGCTCTTCAGGTCGCATGGGTGCTAAGCCTTGCATAGCCTGGGCATTTTTTCAGATCGATAAAGATGACCCAACTCGTGTTATCTGTAACATTTGTCAGCAAAAGCTAAGTAGAGGCCAAAAAATACATAGTTTGAGTACTTCATGCATGAACCGGCACATGGACATGAAGCATAAGTTGCAGTGGGAAGCTCAGTGTGCTACAATGCGGCCTAGCCGGCCGGGCCAATCACCGTCTGCCATATCTTGTGCATCCGCGGCCTCTTCATCCTCTGTGACTGGGGGGACAGCAGTCACACCTGTTTTGGGGCGCAGACCTGCCACCTCTTTACCCGCAACAGCCAGCGTGATTGGCAGGTCATCATTTTCTTTGGAGGTGGTAACACCAGCTGGTGTTGAGTGCTGTCCGACATCGATAGCACCACCTTTGGATCAAGGCAACCTAACATGTCCGCCTGCATCTTCCTCACAGACCGGCAGTTTGCCGGGGACACCCTTATCAACCCCGTCTAAGCACAATAGCCAGCCCTCGGTCCCTCAGATGTGGACAAGTAAAAGACCATTTCCTCCTAGCCATGAGAAAGCTAAGAGGTTGAATTTCACCATCTGCAAGCTCTTGGCTACAGAAATGCTGCCTTTCCGCCTGGTGGACACAGAGGATTTTCGAGACCTTATGTCCGTCGCAGTACCCCAGTACCAGATGCCCAGTCGGCACTACTTCTCAAAGAAAGGTGTGCCTGCGCTCCACCAGCATGTCGCACACAACATCACCGCTTCTTTGAGAAACTCTGTGTGTGACAGGGTGCATTTCACCACAGACACTTGGACGAGTAGGCATGGACAGGGGCGTTACATGTCGCTGACTGGGCACTGGGTAACTATGGTGACAGCAGGACAAGGGGCTGCTGTCCAAGTCTTGCCGTCCCCACGAGTTGTGCGTCAATCCTCTTTATGTCAAAGTTCCTCCACTGCTTCTGCCTCCTCAACCTCCTCTCGGTCTTCCACCTGCACCCAAAGCCTGTCTGGTCATGCCACAAGCTTTCTAACTGCGCAGAAGGGATCCTGCACACCTCCTTACTATGCTGGCAGTAGGGCTCAACGTCATCAGGCGGTTTTTACATTGAAATGTCTGGGAAATGTGAGTCACACAGCTGAGGAGTTGTGGTCAGCTCTGGAGAACCAATTTCATGAATGGTTGTCTCCACTGGACCTGAAACCAGGGAAGGCCGTGTGCGACAATGCTGCAAACCTGGGTGCGGCCCTTCGCCGGGGCAATGTCACACACGTGCCTTGTATGGCTCACGTGTTGAACCTGGTTGTCCAGCAATTTTTAGCCCACTATCCCAGACTAGATGGCCTTCTGCAGAGGGCACGGTCGCTGTGTGCTCACTTCCGCCGTTCGCATCCCACAGCTCAGCGACTTACATCTCTACAGAAGTCGTTGGGCCTGCCACTTCACCGGCTAAAATGCGATGTGCCTACCCGGTGGAATTCAACTCTGCACATGTTGCAGCGACTGTGGCAGCACCGACAAGCCCTGGTGCAATACGTTCTGACGTATAGCCTGGGCCAACGAGATTCAGAGGTGGGGCAAATCACGCTGGAGGAGTGGTCTCAGATCAGGGACCTATGCACCCTTCTGCACAGTTTTGAAATGGCGACGAAGATGTTTAGTGCTGACGATGCCATTATCAGCATGACTATTCCGGTGATTTACATGCTGGAGCACATGTTAAACAGAATTCGGAGTCAGGTGGTGGCACAAGAGGAGGTGGAGGAAGTAGAGGAGGAGGAGTTGTATGCGGAAGGGCTAACATCTGCAAGGTCCAGACGGTCGGCAGCACCAAGGCGGCAGGCATGTGAGGGTGGGGGAGATGGTTTTACCAGGGCGCATGGTAGCAGCCAAACTAGTGAGGAAGGTGCAGGAGCCCAGGAAGAAGTGGAGGACGAACTGATGGAAGACTCATCAGATGAGGGAGACCTTGATCACATTTCTGTTGTGCGAGGTTGGGGGGAGAGGACAGAGGAAGGAAGCATGATTGTTACCTCGCCACCAACACAACAGGGACTTGGTGCTCCTGGATGCGCAACACACATGAGTGCCTTCTTGCTGCACTACCTGCAACATGACCCTCGAATTGTGAGAATTAGAAATAATCCTGACTACTGGGTTGCCACACTGTTAGATCCCCGGTACAAAAGTAAATTTGCAGAAATTATTCCTGCCATAGAAAGGGATGCACGCATGCAGGAGTATCAGCAGAGACTGTTGCAGAATCTTACATGTGCTTTTCCACAAAATACCAGTGGTGCACGTAGTGAATCTCACAGTTCCAACTTGCCAACCGTGGTCTGTATGGAATTGTTCAATAAAGGGCCCAAAATTAAGATAACATAGATGGGAGAGGTCTCTATGAATAGGAATTCCTAAGTATTTGATACCCTGTGAGGGCCAGGCAAAGGGAAAGTTGGACTGGATGGAATCCTATATGGATTTAGGGAGGGAGACATCGAGGGCCTCAGACTTCGCTGCATTGATTTTAAAATTTTACCATGTAACAAAGTGATCTATTTCAGCCATAACAGCAGGGATGGATATATGTGATTGAGTGATATATACTAGGACATCATCAGCAAATAGAGAGCACTTTTACTCGGTGCCTCCCACCTCAATCCACCTAATATTGGGGTTATGGCGAATTGATGAGAGCAGGTGCTCCGTCACTAGGATGTATAAGAGAGGGGACAGAGGACATCCCTGCCTTGTCCCATTGGTGATTGTGAAAGGTGATGAAAATGTTCTGACGCACCCCCTGGGCCTTGGGACACCCGGAGCCGGACCCTTTTTGGTGGATGCTGGTGGTTGTAGTCTTCGTGGCGGCGATCCGGTTCCGTGGCTCAGGGCGGTCAAACCAGTGGCGGAACTATTTATGTGGTTTTGATGTTTAAATGTCCGACTACGCCACCCGTGGATTGCGGTCAGAGTGAACCGCCGCTACAGGGCAGACCGCTAAGGCTGGTGTTGTGGGTGCAGCAGAGCGTAGCATAACTCCCCACGGGAGGAGTATAGCCTCAGGGCAGTGTATGCGGAGGATGGGGGTGATGGTGCAGGGCAGCAGCAGTAACGACACGGAGTCAGTGATGCAGTTCAGGGCCTTTACTCACAGTTCTTATTATCCAGACCACGTCTGCAGGTAACGGCTGCCCACGTCGTACTGTGCTCACCAGGTGAGGGGCTCAGACAACTCCCAGATAACTTTGGAGCGCTTCACAGGACCCCCTTTGTGTGTCCTTTGTCTGGCCTTTCTTACCAACACTTCTGTCCGGCTGCCTCGGGCCTCCTCTTGGTAAACTTGGCGCCAGTTTCTCTGACCCTATGTGGTGCCTTCCTAGCGGGTGGAGCAAGGGGCTGCGCCACATAAAATGTCAGAGCCTCCGGTTTCTAGCTGAGGGTCGTTTCCTGCCTCCACTAGTTCGGGGACCGGTCTCCCCCTTTGGCCTGACCCCTCCACGCAGGTGGATTCGGGCGTGCGGTGGCGACTCGCCCGTCCGCACCCCTGGGATCCCTTCATTCCTCGTTCCTGGAGCCTTCTCCGCTCCTCTTCCTTCCTTCTCCCTCTTGCAGGCCTGGGCCTCTGTTACTAGGCCCGCCTCCGGAGCAGAGCTCATGCAGAGCCCCTGCTCCCTGCCACTTCTGCTCAGACTTCTCTGCACTGAACTAAGATGGTGCCCACCTTTTATACTCCCTTCTCAATGCACCCAGGAACTGCTTCCTCCCTGCTCCTGCACTGCAGGGTTCCCCTTCCTCAGTGTTCCCTCCCCCCACTCCAGCCAGGGACAGGGACTGTCGTGCCCATCTCATGGGCATATTGGTCGCCCTGCCCCACGGCAATGTGGTGTAATGCATGCAGGTGTCGGGTCCTGATCCACACTCCATCCTTATCTGAGAGTGAGATATCACACCTCTGGGTGAGGTGCAATACGTCTGTAGCAACCGAGCCCTCGGTGCTACAGTTCCATTTATCTTCAGCCTAGGTGACGTATTGTGATACAGGGCCGTGATTTTGGCTATAAAAGGGTCCCCTAGACCCCTACCCCAAGCTTTTTAAGAGAATCATATATGGCGCGCCAGGAGACTCTATGGAATGCTTTCTCAGCATCCAACGAGAGTATCTACTTACAAATTTTTAACTGCATCTAGCCCAGGAAATACTTTGTGCCTAGTAGCAGTGTCTGCTAGTCAGCGGATTATCCCGGCTGTTAAGCAAGCTACACCACCTGTAGTTTGGACACTTAATTTTTTCAAAGGAAATGCTTCGGGACCACGGGATACTTAGTGAAGAGCATCAGGAGGCACCCCAAGGCATAGGGGCTGGGACTGGCACTAGGATGCCTTGCGGTGGACAGCCGAGCTCGATCCTTATAAAAGCTTTTTAACTGCAGCAGCTTTAGTGGACGCTACTGGAGCTGGAATTACGCGGCTGCTGGCATGAGACTTGCCCTCCAATAGATCCTTGTAAATGGATTTAAAGTGTATTCATTCAAATTAGAGGGACAATTTAAATTAAAAAGCTTAGAGCTGCCTCCACCACAGGGGGGCTCTCTCGACCCACCAGCGGACAGGCACCAGTATTGGGAGAGGGGGGCTGGCCGTCAGGGTTCACCGCGGCTCTGGCACAAACCCGGCGACACGGAGGTGGCACGGGCAGGAGCGGACTGGCCGTCTCGGCTTCTCACTTTTTGGATTTTAGAAGGGCATGACATGCCTATATCTGTGTCTCCCCCTCCTTTTACTCCTCCACCTCTTTTATTTTCGCATGACTATATGTACTTGTCACTTTTCCATGTGTTAGTTGTGTCTTCTGAGCAGTTTGTCAGCTTTTGGACACCTTTGAAGGTGTTTTCTATGTGTTTCTATGTGTTTTTGTTTGCCTGCCATTGGTTTTAACGGTGTTCGAAGGTGTTCGACGAACAGTTCGACGAACACACGGGTGTTCGACGAACCGAACCGAACTCGAACACTACGGGGGTGGCTCAACACTACTATAGACCAGTCAGCTTAACATCTGTTGTGGGTAAATTGTTTGAAGGATTTCTTAGAGATGCTATTGTAGTATATCTTAATGATAATAACTGTCTAACTCAATATCAACATGGATTCATAAGGGATCGCTCCTGCCAAACAAACCTGATCGCCTTCTACGAGGAGGTGAGCTCACAGCTGGACCGGGGAGAGTCAGTGGATGTTGTATACCTTGACTTCTCCAAAGCGTTTGATACTGTGCCACACAAAAGGTTGGTATATAAAATGAGAATGCTTGGTCTGGGGGATAATGTGTGCAAGTGGGTAAATAGCTGGCTGAGTGATAGAAAGCAGAGGGTGGTTATCAATGGAGTAAGCTCAGGGTATGTCAGGGTTACTAGCGGGGTGCCTCAAGGGTCTGTCTTGGGCCCTATATTATTTAATATATTTATTAATGATCTAGTGGAAGGGTTGCATAGTAAAATAGCAATATTTGCAGATGATACTAAACTTTGTAAAGTAGTTAATACAGATGAGGATAGGGCACAGCTACAGGAGGATTTAGATAAATTGGGGAGTTGGGCCAAAAAATGACAAATGGGGTTCAATGCCGATAAATGTAAGGTCATGCACATGGGAAAGAAAAACAGCAGTCACCCATACATATTAAATGGGAAACCGTTGGGGAAATCTGACATGGAGAAGGACCTGGGCGTCTTGGTTAATAACCAATTAAATTGGAGTGCCCAGTGTCAGGCAGCAGCTGCGAAGGCAAATAGAGTCATGGCATGCATCAGAAGAGGAATAGGGGCATATGATGAGAACATTGTTCTTCCTCTGTATAAAGCGCTGGTAAGGCCGCACTTAGAATATTGTGCACAGTTCTGGGCTCCGGTGCACAGGAAAGACATATTGGAGCTAGAGACGGTACAAAGGAGGGCGACTAAGGTAATAAAGGGAATGGAAGGACTAGAATACCCAGAGAGGTTGTCAAAATTAGGCCTATTTACATTGGAAAAGAGAAGGCTTAGGGGAGACCTCATAAACATGTATAAATACATCAGGGGGCAGTACAGAGATCTCTCCCATGACCTGTTTATACCAAGGATGGTGACAAAGACGAGGGGGCACACTATGCATCTGGAGGAAAGGAGGTTCCTGCACCAGCATAGAAGGGGATTCTTTACGGTCAGAGCCGTGAGAATCTGGAACTCTCTGGGAGAGGAAGTGGTGATGTCCAGCTCACTTAATGAGTTCAAGAGAGGCCTGGACGCCTTTCTTGAGAATAAAATTACATCTTATGCTTAGTTAATTAATCCAGGGATTTAATCTGACGGCCAGATTGGTGTTGGGAAGTGAATTTTTCCTCAATGATGTAAATTGGCCTATACCGCATGGTATAGGAATAGCGGAATAGCTGCAGTGCACAAGAAATAGGCTGAACTGGATGGAAGCTTGTCTTTTTTCGGCCTTATAAACTATGTAACTATGTTAACCCAGTGTGCCGCCAGCGAGATGTACCATCCCCGCCCACAAGCACTTGTCCACGTGTCTGTGGTTAGGTGGACTTTACCGGTAACTGCGTTGTTGAGAGCACAGGTAATGTTTTGGGACACGTGCTTGTGTAATGCGGGGACGGTACACCGGGAGATATAGTGGCGGCTGGGGACCGAGTACCAAGGGACGGCCGCCGCCATCAGGTTGCGGAATGCTTCCGTCTCCACGAGCCTAACAGGCAACATTTCGAGCGCAAGCAGTCGTGAAATGTGTGAATTTAGTAGTGTGGCCTGTGGGGCGTTAGCTGCATATTTGCGCTTGCGTTCCAAGGACTGGGATATGGACAACTGAACGCTGCGCTGGGACAAGGACATGGATGTGCTTCCTGATGCTGCTACTTGAGAGTGCGCAACGACAGGTGCAGGGCAGGAGGCGTCTTCGCATGCACCATGGACAGGGGATTGGCTTGCATGCACAACAGCGGAAGAAGCAATGGTGCCACCCGCAGACACTGTATCTGGACACTGGGGTTGGGCCCACAAAGTCGGGTGCTTTGCTGCCATGTGCCTGATCATAGGCTCGCCCCGATATACAAACAGGACACCGGGTCCACGCCTACAGTGTCCCTTTAGACCCAGTAGGGATCACCGGCATTCCAGGAGGACTACAAGTCCCTGGACGACCTGAATCTAGACCCATTACAGGACCAGG
Source organism: Phyllobates terribilis (assembly GCF_046119375.1). Taxonomy (NCBI): domain Eukaryota; kingdom Metazoa; phylum Chordata; class Amphibia; order Anura; family Dendrobatidae; genus Phyllobates; species Phyllobates terribilis. The sequence continues at coordinate 20,862,212 of NW_027362761.1, read as the reverse complement.
AACCATGAAGGCCCCGACGCCCAGGGATAGTGGTTGCCAGCAGAAGGTCCTACTACCGAGCGACACGTGAAGGAACAGCACGACACATAAGCTAGGCCCAGTTGCAGGCTGGCCAGGAGCATACAGAGAGGCAGACACGGACCAGGAGGCTTTATACCCGCTCACTGGGGAGAAGTCCTGAAGTACACCCCATCCTATTGAGTACCCTGGACCGTACCTGACATCCGCACCAGTAAAGGTATTGAAGCCAATCCCCTGTCTCTGTCAGTTACTCCTGCTGCGCCATCCCACCTGCACTACTAGTCCCAGCATCACCACCATCAAACTCTACCCTGCCCTGAGGCTCGCTCCACCTGTGGGGAGCCGTTCCATCCCAGCTGCCTTATCAACTGCCTCAGAAGTCTGCAGCAGCGCTGGTACAAATTACCAGAAACCAGAGGTGGCGTCACGATTGAACTATAAACTCCATATAAACTCCCCCCCCCCCCCCCCGCCCCTTTTAGTTGACCGCCCTGGGCCACGGACTGGGCCAGCCACTGTGACATATCCCTTTCCCCCAGCATCTATCGGCCCGGACTCCGAGTACCCCATTGCCCTGGGGGCGCGTCACACCTATTGTGGGGTCATTCCATGTCAAGTGAACCAATGAATATTACCACTATATTTTTAATTCTTTTGAGAATTTGTTCTTTGGTAATACTGTGTTAGAGGATGCAAAATGTGAAGAAAAAAAAATTCTATATATTTTATTATTTTTTTTTAATTAATTTTCAAAGTTGTGAAAAAACGCGAATTTCTGTGTTGCATGCCTTTTATGTTTCTCCTCATAACTCAGGCAAGAAACAAGATAGGGAAATGGGAAAAACACCATTCAACTTAGAACAGTACAGAATTTCAACTTATATGTAATAAGAGTATCTTTGTTAATATTTTACCCATGCCAAATCAAACACAAAATTTCAAAATGCATTTCTGAAAAATCAATATGATATTAAATTTGCAAAAAATTGCGAAATAATTCAAGTTGGGCTCTCAGTGGGATCATACTTATTAAAAAAAATAACAAAAAAACCCTATATAAATAGTGACAATGCGAAAATCTTGAATTCAAATCTGTTCAGCTTGTGGTCTAAAAGTGTAGTGTCTGTATTTTCCAAATAAAAAAAGTTTTTTTTTTAAATATTGGGAGGGTGGGAGGGATGCTTTGGCCATTTCTTCACACGATGAACAGCTGACTGGACCGTTCGATGAGCTTTATAAAACCTCCACCAATCCAGTCACATCTCCCCGATCTGCGCAGTAATGGAGACAACCTGAGCAGATTCTAGAAAGGTGAGTACCACAAGCACACCCCAGAAGGGGTGCGGAATATAGCATTAATTACAATAAAAAAGGAACAAATTAATAAATACCTGAAGGGGAAAATTAACCACTTTACAGCCTGTGGCGTATTAGTACGCACCAGGCTGTCACCCCCTGTTCTGCGCTGGCTCCGGCGCCGAGCCCGCACTGAACCGGGCACATGTCAGCTGATTATTACAGCTGACATGTGCCCGCAACAGCCGCGGGTGGAATCTCGATCCACCCGCGGCTATTAACATGTTAAATGCCGCTGTCAATCTCTGACAGCAGCATTTTACATCGCCGCGCCAGAAGCACGTCAATTACATCGCCCATCGGTGACCCTGTCACGTGATCGCGGGTCACTGATGGGTGGGAATGACAACCCTGGGTCTGCAGCAGACTCCAGTGGTTGTCACGAGCTTATCGGTATGAGCACCACCTAGTGGTCGGCGCTCATAGCACAGAAGCATTTCTGCTACATAGAGGTGATCTGCTGATCACCTCTATGTAGCAGAGACAATCAGACAAGTGCTGCTTCTAGTCTCCTATGGAGACTATAGAAGCAAGCAAAACGTGAAGAAAAAAAGTTTTTAAAAATATTTAAAAAATTAAAAAAAATATATAAAAAGTTTAAAATCACCCCCTTTTCGCCCCAATCAAAATAAAATAGAAAAAAAAAACACATACACATATTTGGTATCGCCACGTTCTGAATCGCCTGATCTATCAATATAAAAAAATAAATAATCCGATCGGTAAACGGCGTAGCGAGAAAAAAATTCTAAACGCCAGAATTATGTTTTTCGGTCGCCGCAACATTGCAATAAAATGCAATAATGGGTGATCAAAACATCGGATCTACCCCAAAATTATATCAAGAAAAACTTCAGCTTGGCGCGCAAAAAATAAGCCCTCACAACGCCCCAGATCCCGAAAAATGGAGACGCTACGGGTCTTGGAAAATGGCTCCATTTTTTTTTTTTTTAAGCTAATTTTGGAATTTTTTTTCACCACTTAAATAAAAAAGAACCTATACATGTTTGGTGTCTACGATCTCATAATGACCTGGAGAATAAGAATCGCAGGTCAGTTTTAGCATTCAGTGAACGTGGTAAAAAAAAAAACATCTGTGGTATTGCACTTTTTTTGCAATTTCACCACACTTGGATTTTTTTTCCCATACACGATATGGTAAAACTAGTAATATTTTTCAAAAAGTGCAAAAAATAAGCCCTCACATCGCCATATTGACGAAAAAATAAAACCGCTATGGCTCTGGGAACAAGGGGAGCAAAAAACGAAAATGCAAAAACGGAAAATCCCAGGGTTGCGAAGGGGTCAAGGGGTTAATACTGACAGAAGTGAAGTATTGTTTTAAAAGTGACAGAGGCAAAGGAGAGCCCATTAAAGGGACTCCGCAATACAACACTTTCATTCCATTGAGTGAAACAGAAATAAAAACAAGGATTTTTTCATTCAGCAATGACAGTGAAGTGATTGAAGATGGCACAAGATTGGCAATGGATGACATAACTGGAGAGTCCCAACCTGTGAATATGATCGGTACTGGTGGCTGGCTAATGGACTCTCCAAAGATTATGCTAATGAAGAAGTAGAAGTGACTTTTTTTTGCATCCTACTAGTCCATCCCCATCCTTTCTGTATCCAAGAAAGTCAGACATATTAAAAGTAAACAAAAATGGGATATAACTCAGGTGGACCCAAACACCATAACAGGCGTACATACTGACACAAAAGGAAATGGCCATTGCTGGTAAGAGATTGCGGACAAGATTAAATATTGCCAAGTAAAAGGGACAAATAGATAAAAAAAAGCTCAGTTTAAAGAATTATTAATTGTTCAGACTTGTTCATTTTGTTTTATTTTAAAACTTGATGATTTAACTACTATGCTCTGCTTAAAAATTTAAAAAAACACATGTCTAGTGTCATAATAAAAAAAATTTATACACATACAGTACATTAGTATTAAACATACAGTATGATTAGAACGAGACTGTATTTAGAAAATCACCCTTAAAATATGATCACAAGGAGAGCCCAACTTAAATCTTTGTACAAATGTAACCAAGAACTCAACACATGCCTTTTTTGAAAATTTTGCAATATATTGTTTTTTTTCAAAATTATGCATCAAAATTTTCAATTTGACGCCTCAAAAACTAAATATTAAACATAATCTTGTGACATATCAAATTAAAGTCTGTAACGTTCTAAACAAAACGGTGACTCTCCCATCACTCTCTTATTTCTAACATGAGATATGAAAAAAAATTTATCATACAAGCCCAAAATTCAGACTTTCAAAAAACTTTAGAAATCTATGAAAAAATAACTAATGAAGATAAAAATGCAAAAAAAAAAAATGTTTGTAATTCAGTTAAGTAGCACTTCAAAAAAAGATCAAAGAAAAAAAATCCAAAGACATCAGGTAAAAAAAATATTCAGATGTGGATCACTTGACATGGAATGACCCTGTGGTGGGATTATGACTAGTGTTGAGCCACCCCCGTAGTGTTCGAGTTCGGTTCGGTTCGTCGAACACCCGTGTGTTCGACGAACTGTTCGTCGAACACCTTCGAACACCGTTAAAACCAATGGCAGGCAAACAAAAACACATAGAAACACATAGAAAACACCTTCAAAGGTGTCCAAAAGCTGACAAACTGCTCAGAAGACATAACTAACACATGGAAAAGTGACAACTACATATAGTCATGCGAAAATAAAAGAGGTGGAGGAGTAAAAGGAGGGGGAGACACAGATATAGGCATGTCATGCCCTTCTAAAATCCAAAAAGTGAGAAGCCGACACGGCCAGTCCGCTCCTGCCCGTGCCACCTCCGTGTCGCCGGGTTTGTGCCAGAGCCGCGGTGAACCCTGACGGCCAGCCCCCCTCTCCCAATACTGGTGCCTGTCCGCTGGTGGGTCGAGCGAGCCCCCCTGTGGTGGAGGCAGCTCTAAGCTTTTTAATTTAAATTGTCTCTCTAATTTGAATGAATACACTTTAAATCCATTTACAAGGATCTATTGGAGGGCAAGTCTCATGCCAGCAGCCGCGTAATTCCAGCTCCAGTAGCGTCCACTAAAGCTGCTGCAGTTAAAAAGCTTTTATAAGGATGGAGCTCGGCTGTCCACCGCAAGGCATCCTAATGCAAGTCCCAGCCCCTATGCCTTGGGGTGCCTCCTGATGCTCTTCACTAAGTATCCCATGGTCCCGAATCATTTCCTTTGAAAAAATTAAGTGTCTAAACTACAGGTGGTGTAGCTTGCTTAACAGCCGGGATAATCCGCTGACTAGCAGACACTGCTACTAGGCACAAAGTATTTCCTGGGCTAGATGCAGTTAAAAATTTGTAATTAGATACTCTCGTTGGATGCTGAGAAAGCATTCCATAGAGTCTCCTGGCACGCCATATATGATTCTCTTAAAAAGCTTGGGGTAGGGGTCTAGGGGACCCTTTTATAGCCAAAATCACAGCCCTGTATCGCAATACGTCACCTAGGCTGAAGATAAATGGAACTGTAGCACCCTGAGGGCTCGGTTGCTACAGACGTATTGCACCTCATCCAGAGGTGTGATATCTCACTCTCAGGTAAGGATGGAGTGTGGATCAGGGCCCGACACCTGCATGCATTACACCACATTGCCGTGGGGCAGGGCGACCAATATGCCCCTGAGATGGGCACGACAGTCCCTGTCCCTGGCTGGAGTGGGGGGAGGGAACACTGAGGAAGGGGAACCCTGTAGTGCAGGAGCAGGGAGGAAGCAGTTCCTGGGTGCATTGAGAAGGGAGTATAAAAGGTGGGCACCATCTTAGTTCAGTGCAGAGAAGTCTGAGCAGAAGTGGCAGGGAGCAGGGGCTCTGCATGAGCTCTGCTCCGGAGGCGGGCCTAGTAACAGAGGCCCAGGCCTGGAAGAGGGAGAAGGAAGGAAGAGGAGCGGAGAAGGCTCCAGGAACGAGGAATGAAGGGATCCCAGGGGTGCGGACGGGCGAGTCGCCACCGCACGCCCGAATCCACCTGCGTGGAGGGGTCAGGCCAAAGGGGGAGACCGGTCCCCGAACTAGTGGAGGCAGGAAACGACCCTCAGCTAGAAACCGGAGGCTCTGACATTTTATGTGGCGCAGCCCCTCGCTACACCCGCTAGGAAGGCACCACATAGGGTCAGGGAAACTGGCGCCAAGTTTACCAAGAGGAGGCCCGAGGCAGCCGGACAGAAGTGTTGGTAAGAAAGGCCAGACAAAGGACACACAAAGGGGGTCCTGTGAAGTGCTCCAAAGTTATCTGGGAGTTGTCTGAGCCCCTCACCTGGTGAGCACAGTACGACGTGGGCAGCCGTTACCTGCAGACGTGGTCTGGATAATAAGAACTGTGAGTAAAGGCCCTGGACTGCATCACTGACTCCGTGTCGTTACTGCTGCTGCCCTGCACCATCACCCCCATCCTCCGCATACACTGCCCTGAGGCTATACTCCTCCCGTGGGGAGTTATGCCACGCTCTGCTGCACCCACAACACCAGCCTCAGCGGTCTGCCCTGGAGCGGCGGTTCACTCTGACCGCAATCCACGGGTGGCGTAGTCGGACATTTAAACATCAAAACCACATAAATAGTTCCGCCACTGGTTTGACCGCCCTGAGCCACGGAACCGGGTTGCCGCCACGGAGACTACAACCACCAGCATCCACCAAAAAGGGTCCGGCTCCGGGTGTCCCAAGGCCCAGGGGGCGCGTCAGAACATTTTCATCACCTTTCACAATCACCAATGGGACAAGGCAGGGATGTTCTCTGTCCCCTCTCTTATACATCCTAGTGACGGAGCACCTGCTCTCATCAATTCGCCATAACCCCAATATTAGGTGGATTGAGGTGGGAGGCACCGAGTACAAGTGCTCTCTATTTGCTGATGATGTCCTAGTATATATCACTCAATCACATATATCCATCCCTGCTGTTATGGCTGAAATAGATCACTTTGTTACATGGTCAAATTTTAAAATCAATGCAGCGAAGTCTGAGGCCCTCGATGTCTCCCTTCCCAAATCCATATAGGATTCCATCCAGTCCAACTTTCCCTTTGCCTGTCCCTCACAGGGTATCAAATACTTAGGAATTCCAATTCATAGAGACCTCTCCCATCTATGTTATCTTAATTTTGGGCCCTTTATTGAACAACTCCATACAGACCACGGTTGGCAAGTTAGAACTGTAAGATTCACTACGTGAACCGCTGGTGTTTTGTGGAAAAGCACATGTACACTGCGTTCCAAATTATTATGCAAAAAGTGTTTAGGAGTGATAAGGGAAGAATTTGTTTGTTTGTCAGTTAAACTCATTGATGGTGATGTGTGTCAGGGCTCTTTATATCACTGTAAGCAATTGCAGACACCTGTGCTAATTAGTTTGGCAGGTGTGTCCAATGAAAGGCAAGACTACTTAAGAAGGCTCTCTCACATTATTAAGCAGCCTACATTTTCTGCCAAAATGGGAAAGAAAAAGGATGTGTCGGCTGCTGAGAAGCAACAAATTGTGGAGTGTTTAGGTCAAGGCATGACTACAATCAACATTGTGCGATGATCAGGATGAAGTGTCTTGGCAATCAAGAAGTATGTAGCTGATTCACAGTACACACGTGTGCGTGCTGATCAGGGCAAATTGAGAACTCTTTCCTACAGGCAATTACGTCAGGTTGAAAGAGCAGCGGCCAAAAAGCCTTGTCATAGCAGCAGACAAGTTTTTGAAGCTGCTTGTGCCTCCAACGTCCCCCGAACAACAAGATGCAGGGTCCTTCAGAGGTTTGCAGCTGTGCATACACCATCCTGTCGACCTCCTCTATCCACTTCACACAAGCAGAAACGGCTCCAGTGGGCCAAACATTACATGAAGACTGATTTCAAAACTGTTTTGTTCACGGATGAGTGCCGTGCAGCGCTCGATGGTCCAGATGGATGGAGTGGAGGATGGCTGGTTGATGGACACCCCACGCAAACACGGCTACAGCGCCAACAAGGAGGAGGTGGAGTAATGTTTTGGGCTGGAATCATGGGGAGAGAGATTGTCGGCCCCTTTAGGATCCCTGAAGGCGCTAAAGATGAACTCCATAATGTATGTGGATTTTCTCAAACAGCACTTCCTGCCATGGTTCAAGAAGAAGAACCGTGTATTTCACAGCAAGATCATTTTTCTGCATGATAATGCACCATCTCATGCTGCACATAAAACATCTGCATCTCTGGCTGATATGGGCATAAAAGGGGACAAACTTATGGTGTGACCCCCATGCTCCCCTGACCTCTACCCCATTCAGAACCTTTGGAGCATCATTAAAAGGAGTGTCTATGATGGCGGGAGGCAGTTCACATCTAAGCAACAGCTCTGGGAGGGTATTCTGTCCTCATGCAAAACAATTGAAGCAGAAACCATCCAAAACCTGACAAATTCAATGGACGAGAGAGTTCAGAAGCTCCTTTCGAACAAGGGGTCCTATGTGAAAATGTAACATCACCTAGAATAAAGTTTTGAGTTGAAAACTGTTTGATTTCAGTTTCTAACAACCTGCTAATGCTTATAATTTCAAAAATGACCATTTTTTTGGTCTTTATTAAAATGAAAAGGTTGATCGAAAAGTTTGGGGGATCTAAGAGTGTGGCAACCCAGTAGTCATGATTACTTCGAATTCTGACAATATGAGGGTCATGCTGCAGGTAGTGCAGCAAGAAGGCACTTATGTGTCTTGCGCATCTCGGAGCCCCAAAATTATTTTCCGGGCTAGATGCAGCTAAAAATTATTATTAATTTTAAATCTGGTGGAGCTTAGTATAGATGGCCTAATAGGATCAGTGCTGCACACTGCTACAAAGCCCAAATTATTTTCCAGTCAAGATACAGATAAACATGATTAGTAATTTTAAATCTGGTGGAGCTTATTATAGATGGCCTAATAGAATCAGTGCTGCACACTGCTACAAAGCCCAAATTATTTTCCAGCCAAGATACAGATAAACATGATTAGTAATTTGAAAGCTTAAAACGGTTGGTAGGGTGATTTTAACCAATCATCAAGCTTTTACTCTCCCCAGGATGACACAGGGGTAGAAAAGTCGTTTCGGATCCATGATTTGTTCATCTTTATGAACGGGAGTCTGTCTACATTATCAGTGGAGAGCCGCGTGCGCTTATCTGTCAGCACACCACCAGCAGCGCTGAACACACGTTCAGACAGAACGCTGGCTGCGGGGCATGACAAGATCTCCAAGGCGTAAGTGGCTAGCTCCGGCCATTTATCCAGATTGGAAGCCCAAAAAGAGCAAGGGTCCAGTGACACAGTCGTGGCTTCAATGTTTACTTGGAGATACTCCTGTACCATCGTCTCTAGGCGTTGACTATGTGTCAGACTTCTTGTCTCCTGTGGCCTTGCAAAGGATGGGCTAAAAAAGTGGTGAAATGATTCCGCAAAATTTATGTTACCAGCAGATACTGTGGTTCTGTTACGGTTTGAGTGCTGAACACTTGACGGTCCCATGGTTGGCAAGTTGGAACTGTGAGATTCACTACGTGCACCACTGGTATTTTGTGGAAAAGCACATGTAAGATTCTGCAACAGTCTCTGCTGATACTCCTGCATGCGTGCATCCCTTTCTATGGCAGGAATAATTTCTGCAAATTTACTTTTGTACCGGGGATCTAACAGTGTGGCAACTCAGTAGTCAGGATTATTTCTAATTCTCACAATTCGAGGGTCATGTTGCAGGTAGTGCAGCAAGAAGGCACTCATGTGTGTTGCGCATCCAGGAGCACCAAGTCCCTGTTGTGTTGGTGGCGAGGTAACAATCATGCTTCCTTCCTCTGTCCTCTCCCCCCAACCTCACACAACAGAAATGTGATCAAGGTCTCCCTCATCTGATGAGTCTTCCATCAGTTCGTCCTCCACTTCTTCCTGGGCTCCTGCACCTTCCTCACTAGTTTGGCTGCTACCATGCGCCCTGGTAAAACCATCTCCCCCACCCTCACATGCCTGCCGCCTTGGTGCTGCCGACCGTCTGGACCTTGCAGATGTTAGCCCTTCCGCATACAACTCCTCCTCCTCTACTTCCTCCACCTCCTCTTGTGCCACCACCTGACTCCGAATTCTGTTTAACATGTGCTCCAGCATGTAAATCACCGGAATAGTCATGCTGATAATGGCATCGTCAGCACTAAACATCTTCGTCGCCATTTCAAAACTGTGCAGAAGGGTGCATAGGTCCCTGATCTGAGACCACTCCTCCAGCGTGATTTGCCCCACCTCTGAATCTCGTTGGCCCAGGCTATACGTCAGAACGTATTGCACCAGGGCTTGTCGGTGCTGCCACAGTCGCTGCAACATGTGCAGAGTTGAATTCCACCGGGTAGGCACATCGCATTTTAGCCGGTGAAGTGGCAGGCCCAACGACTTCTGTAGAGATGTAAGTCGCTGAGCTGCGGGATGCGAACGGCGGAAGTGAGCACACAGCGACCGTGCCCTCTGCAGAAGGCCATCTAGTCTGGGATAGTGGGCTAAAAATTGCTGGACAACCAGGTTCAACACGTGAGCCATACAAGGCACGTGTGTGACATTGCCCCGGCGAAGGGCCGCACCCAGGTTTGCAGCATTGTCGCACACGGCCTTCCCTGGTTTCAGGTCCAGTGGAGACAACCATTCATGAAATTGGTTCTCCAGAGCTGACCACAACTCCTCAGCTGTGTGACTCACATTTCCCAGACATTTCAATGTAAAAACCGCCTGATGACGTTGAGCCCTACTGCCAGCATAGTAAGGAGGTGTGCAGGATCCCTTCTGCGCAGTTAGAAAGCTTGTGGCATGACCAGACAGGCTTTGGGTGCAGGTGGAAGACCGAGAGGAGGTTGAGGAGGCAGAAGCAGTGGAGGAACTTTGACATAAAGAGGATTGACGCACAACTCGTGGGGACGGCAAGACTTGGACAGCAGCCCCTTGTCCTGCTGTCACCATAGTTACCCAGTGCCCAGTCAGCGACATGTAACGCCCCTGTCCATGCCTACTCGTCCAAGTGTCTGTGGTGAAATGCACCCTGTCACACACAGAGTTTCTCAAAGAAGCGGTGATGTTGTGTGCGACATGCTGGTGGAGCGCAGGCACACCTTTCTTTGAAAAGTAGTGCCGACTAGGCATCTGGTACTGGGGCACTGAGACGGACATAAGGTCTCGAAAATCCTCTGTGTCCACCAGGCGGAAAGGCAGCATTTCTGTAACCAAGAGCTTGCAGATGGTGAAATTCAACCTCTTAGCTTTCTCATGGCTAGGAGGAAATGGTCTTTTACTTGTCCACATCTGAGGGACCGAGGGCTGGCTATTGTGCTTAGACGGGGTTGATAAGGGTGTCCCCGGCAAACTGCCGGTCTGTGAGGAAGATGCAGGCGGACATGTTAGGTTGCCTTGATCCAAAGGTGGTGCTATCGATGTCGGACAGCGCTCAACACCAGCTGGTGTTCCCACCTCCAAAGAAAATGATGACCTGCCAATCACGCTGGCTGTTGCGGGTAAAGAGGTGGCAGGTCTGCGCCCCAAAACAGGTGTGACTGCTGTCCCCCCAGTCACAGAGGATGAAGAGGCCGCGGATGCACAAGATATGGCAGACGGTGGTTGGCCCGGCCGGCTAGGCCGCATTGTAGCACACTGAGCTTCCCACTGCAACTTATGCTTCATGTCCATGTGCCGGTTCATGCATGAAGTACTCAAACTATGTATTTTTTGGCCTCTACTTAGCTTTTGCTGACAAATGTTACAGATAACACGAGTTGGGTCATCTTTATCGATCTGAAAAAATGCCCAGGCTATGCAAGGCTTAGCACCCATGCGACCTGAAGAGCCACCACGACTTGTGGTGAGAGGCAGAGTTGTGTTTGAGGATGCAGTTGTTGACGTGCTTCCAGTACTACGTCTCTGTCCAGGAAGGCGCAACCTGACCTCGTCGTCACTAGCATCTTCCTCCACCTCCTCTGCTGACCTCATCTCTTGGCTGACTGTGGGTTGACAGTAAGTGGGATCTCCAACCTCATCATCATCACCCTGTGTGTTATCACACCCGTCGTCCTCAGAGCCAACCTGTTCCTGCCCTGACAAAAAACTAAAGTTGTCGCTCCAATCAGGTATTTGAGTCTTATCATCGTCTTCCTCATTGTCTCCACCAACAGGAGTTACAGTTTGGGAATGAGGGTCTACATTATGGTCAGAACCTTCTGCGTCTGGTCCTGGATCTGACTCAAAGATTCTGGGCATCAGTGCAGATCATTTCCTCGTCTGGATTCACAGAAGCGCTGGAGTCGACCTCTGATTCCCAGGCTATAGTATGAGTAAACAGCTCTGCAGACTCAACCATCTGTTCTACCTCATACTCAGACGGGCAGCTGGAGATTTGGGAGCTGTGAGGAAGCAAGTGCGATTGGGGTGACACCTTTGAGGACTGGAGTATTTGTGATGTTGAAGTTGATGTGGAGGAGAGCCCACTTAAAGGAGCACTTGATATCCGTTGAAGCACCTGCTGTTTTTGTGCCTCATCTGGAATTTGTAGCGATTGGCGTGGCCGTAAGAAAGGGATCTTATCACATTGTCCGCTAAAAGAAGTAGACATTTTAGTTTGGCTGGAAGATGGTCTTTCTTCTGCAGATGTTACTGTTGCTTTAACACCTACCCCACGGACACAACCTTTTTTCCCCTTCCCAACACGCCTATTCCCCTTTCCACCAGCAGCAGGCCTTTTTCCACTCATTTTGGTGGTTAACTAATTCACAACTCTGGAGTTGTTTGCACAAAAAAACAATGGATGGTAACCGAGCAGAGCTGAGTGGCCAAACTGTGGTATTAGGCCAAAACTATTGGCTGGGTTAGATGCAGAAAAAAATTATTTTGAATTTGCAACCTGATGGAGGTCAGTATAGATGGACTAATACAACAAGTCCCACACACAGCTAGAAGCCCAAATATCTTTTCAGAGGTACTGTAGATGCAGAAAAAAATTATATTCAGTTTGCAACCTGATGGAGGTCAGTATAGATGGATTAATAGAACAAGACCCACACACAGCTAGAAGCCCAATATTTTTTCAGAGGTAGATGCAGAAAAAAATATATTCAGTTTGCAACCGGATGGAGGTCCGTATAGATGGACTAATACAACAAGTCCCACACACAGCTAGAAGCCCAATATTTTTTCAGAGGTAGATGCAGAAAAAAATATATTCAGTTTGCAACCTGATGGAGGTCAGTATAGATGGATTAATAGAACAAGACCCACACACAGCTAGAAGCCCAATATTTTTTTAGAGGTAGATGCAGAAAAAAATATATTCAGTTTGCAACCTGATGGAGGTCAGTATAGATGGATTAATAGAACAAGACCCACACACAGCTAGAAGCCCAAATATTTTTTCAGAGGTACTGTAGATGCAGATAAAAATTAGTTTTAATTTGCAACCTGATGGAGGTCAGTATAGATGGACTAATAGAGAAAGTCCGACACCCTACTAGAAGGCCAAATATTTTTTCAGAGCTAGATGCAGAAAAAAATTATATTCAGTTTGCAACCTGATGGAGGTCAGTATAGATGGATTAATAGAACAAGACCCACACACAGCTAGAAGCCCAAATATTTTTTCAGAGGTAGATGCAGAAAAAAATATATTCAGTTTGCAACCTGATGGAGGTCAGTATAGATGGATTAATAGAACAAGACCCACACACAGCTAGAAGCCCAATATTTTTTCAGAGGTAGATGCAGAAAAAAATATATTCAGTTTGCAACCTGATGGAGGTCAGTATAGATGGATTAATAGAACAAGACCCACACACAGCTAGAAGCCCAATATTTTTTCAGAGGTAGATGCAGAAAAAAATATATTCAGTTTGCAACCTGATGGAGGTCAGTATAGATGGACTAATACAACAAGTCCCACACACAGCTAGAAGCCCAATATTTTTTCAGAGGTAGATGCAGAAAAAAATATATTCAGTTTGCAACCTGATGGAGGTCAGTATAGATGGATTAATAGAACAAGACCCACACACAGCTAGAAGCCCAATATTTTTTCAGAGGTAGATGCAGAAAAAAATATATTCAGTTTGCAACCTGATGGAGGTCAGTATAGATGGACTAATAGAATGATGCTATGCCCAAAAGATTTTACTTCACTAGGTGCAGTAAAAAAATTGGTATTCTATACACAGGTGGTATATCTTGCAACACAGATAGGCTACTCCACTGACTAACACACTCTGCAATAGGCCAAAAAGGATTAGCTTTGCTAGATTCAGCCAAATGCTGTGAAAAAAACTTGCACAGCACTGGCACAGACCTGCCTGGCAAAAACTGATAGGAACTGATGTAACCTAGTCCTGAAAAGGACTCCAATTACAATTAGTCTTTACTCCCACAATCTATCTATTTAAGAGCACAGACCTCCCTGATAAAAGTCGTAGGAAATGCTGTAACCTAGTCCTTAAAAGGACTGCAATCACAACTATTCCCTACTCCCAAGCTATCTGTATATTTGTGCGAAAATTGGCTTGAAATTAACAAGGCCCCTTGTAACTTTTTGTGGAAACTTGTTGCGACTTTTTACTTGTTGACACTTTAATTTCTTCCATTCCGTGCCGTCTAACACGCAGCTGCAGCAGTGAGAAAATGGTGGCGACGGGGAAAATGGCTTGGTCTTATAGGGCAAGGACATGTGACATACACTGCCAATGACACATGCCCTTGCTTGTGTGAAAAAAAAGCACTTCGCTCCGTGTGTGCGCTGCTGATAGGCTGACAGATTGCACCTCCCCACTGCAAATGCGGGAAAGAGAAAAAAAAATGGAGATCTTCATTGTTCCTGCAGAGATCCATCCCCTGCCCCTCCCCCCACCCCGCTGTACACTCAAACTGCGTATTAACATTAATTTTCATCATTACTGAGAAAAAATCCAGTTATGATTTTGGTGCATGAACAGTTATCGAACATAACCTCGAACAGCCGAATTTTTATCAAATTGTTCGTGTTCGCCGAACGGCTCGAACACCGCCCAAAACAGCTCGAATTTGAGATTGGCGAACAGTTCGAGTAGAACAACGCTCATCTCTAATTATGACGTGCACAGTCTGAGCATGGATTCTAATCCCTCCCATTTAGAGATATCATCCTAACAATCCATGAGTATTGTAAGTCTCAATGATTGTCATTGGCCCCTATGTTTCCTTGAGTAAATTCAGGAAGTCTTTAGCCCTATTCTCTCCTATCTTGTTTAGTTTTAGGATAGAGGAGCCCCTATAGGGTCTGGTTTTTCATCCAGGAAGAAAACCAAAAGATGTGCTACATATAATGCTAAGCTACCTGAGACACATAAGAAACAGTTGTGTGCCAAGTGTATCATGAAGATCCTAAAGGAGGAGCAGACCTCATCCATAGCGGACATTAGGGCTATGATTAGGGAAGAAATACAAAGCACGGTCTCCAGTGTAGTTCCCCCTCAGACTGTACAGGTCATTTGCTGTGATAAGAGAGCCAGGTAGTAAATGGAAGGGTCGTTAGATGAAGAGGAAGGTTCCTATTATACTGACCAGGATCTGGAGGGTGGAGAGGATACACCTTAGGTCCCTCCGAGGAAAGGAAAAAGTATGTGTGGTACGGACAGGGGCTGGCTGGCAGGCAAATTTTGGCCTAGGGGGCAAGCATACAGCAGTGGCCCATGAGCAGCGGCACAGCCTCACTGCGGAGGCGCAGGACCAGCGGCCAGACATGTAGAAATGCGCATGCGCCCCACAATAATAGCGCTTGCCGGGAGCAATATTCAAATACGTGGGCGGCACCAGCAGTGAGTGAATGCTGCGCCCGCCCACGAATCACACCTCTATGACTGAAAACGAGCAGATAGGACAAAGTATATCAAAGGTTATAAAAAAATTATTTTGCCACCAATTTTAATGAAAAAAAGTTTGTTAGTGATGCACATTGCATCACTAACAAAGCAACGGGGGCAGTGTAGATAGTAGATACGACATGACAGGTTCCCTTTAAAGCTAGAGATGTCAAACTCAAATACACAGAGGGCCAAAGTTCAAAGCTTGGACAAAGTTGCGGACCAACCTTGATATTTATTAAAAAATATGTCTACAATTGAGGAAGTTTTTCTTTATCAAATATATTGATTAATTTAAAAATGATAATGGAATATTAGAATATGTTCTGTAAAAGCAGTAAAAAGCATATGGCCCAATGGCCTAATTTAAATATGTAATTTAACAGAGGATAAAAATCCTTGAATGAAAGAGATAATGTATGATGCAAACAAGGAGTGCCCCCAAACAGTACGATACCCTGATAGGAGTGTGCGTGCAGAGAAGAGTGGCCGCAGCAGTATTAAGGCGATGGCTGGTGGCCCAAAACCTCTGCTGGAGGACAGACCTGGGGGGCATTTGCCCCTCGGCCACCCGGCCCAGCCCGCCCCTGGGTATAGAGTACTATGAAGATTGCGGTAGCGCAGATGGCTCACTCAATACAATTTGAATTGTTTGGCAGGCTAAGGGCTCAGAGAAAGTCTTTCCAGTGAACAAACATGGCTCAGTGGTTAGCACTGCAGCCTTGCAGCGCTGGGGTCCTGGGTTCAAATCCCACCAAGGACAACATCAGCAAGCAGTTTGTATGTTCTCCCTCCGGGTTCTCCAGTTTCCTCCCACACTCCAGAGACATACTGATAGGGAATTTAGATTGTGAGCCCCAATGGGGACAGTGCTGATATTATCTGTGAAGCACTGTGTAATTTATGGAGCTATATAAGTGAGTAAAATAAATAAATATTAAAGCAATGATAATGGAAGAGTGGGAAGATGCAGAGAGGAGGCTATCCCCAAAGATTTCAAAGTCTGTCTCCCCTTTGAACCAGAAGAGGTTAAAGTCTGTGAGGAAATCCCAAAAATTTACATCCCAATAGCCAGAGTGGCAAAGAAAACGCAAATTCCATTTGAAGACACTTCATGTCTCCGTGATGCGATGGATAGGAAGGCAGAGGCATTACTAAGAAGGGTTTAGGACCATATAACTGCCACCTCGGTGGCTAGATCTATGAGTTTATGGATCGAAGAATTGAGAGCCCAATTGAAATCCAATACTCTTAGAGAGTTTGTACTAGAATCTCTTTCATTATTGAAAATGGCGACGGGTTTAGGGCGGAGGCATTGGCCGAGTCCGTGAGATTTGCTGCCGGGAACAATGTTCTTTCCAATTATGTTAGGCGGGCCATCTGGTTAAAAACCTGATCAGGAGATGGCCATTCCAAAATTAAGCTATGCTCAATTCCCTTTTTAGGGAGTTCAGTCTGGTATTAGAGAACAACAAAAAGGGATTTCCAGAAGAAACCTTCCTTTCATAGGTCCTGTGTATCCAAGAGACCGGAGCTTAAAAGGGAAAGGTAAAACCAGCAGATGGAATTACCCAAAAGGAGGTAAGGGTAGAAGTGCCCTGTTCCGTTCAGATGCAAGCGCAGGGAGACCTTGACGCCAGAGGAGTTGGGGGGGGGGGGGGTTGAGGCTTCGGTTCTTTCAAGAAGGATGGCAAATGATTACACAAAACCAGTGGGTTCTTCAGATTGTAGTGGAAGGCTACAAGACAGAATTTATTCAGCTCCCTCCAGAAAAATTTGGCCAACTGTCCCTCAATCTCCAAACTCCCTACAAAGGCTCGAAAGGGATATCAGGAATCTGGTAGCATCCGGGGCAGTTATTCCTGTTCCTCAGTCAGAAGTATACCAGAGCCACTACAGTTTCTTTTCTGTGAAAAAACCCTTGTACAATCGTGCCATCATAAACTTAAAGTCCTTAAACCAGTGGGTCAGGTACAGAAAGTTCACAATGGAAACAATAAGATCAACAAGTTATTAGGAAAGCATTCAGTAATTTGCACCTTGGATTTAAAAGATGCATATTGCCATGTGGCCATCCATCCTTCTTTTCAGTGGTTCCTGAGGTTTGCGCTAAAACATCAGGGGGTAGTTCATCATTTTCAATTTCAGTGCCTTCCGTTCAGCCTATCCTCAGCCCCTCGGATATTCACAAAGTTAATGACCGAAGCTGTGGCCTTTGAGGAAGGAAGGGATAATCATCATCTCATACTTGGATGACCTCCTTTTAGTGGCAGACTTGGCGCAACAACTCGACTGTCATCTCTCAAGAACTATCCTCACCGTGAAGAAGTTGGGTTGGTTCGTCAATTGGGAGAAATCCAGTTTAGAGCCAGGAACACAAAAGGTGTTTCTTGGGGTTCTTCTCAATTCCCACCTCAGAACATTCTTTCTGCCCAAAATAAAACAGGAAGAAGTCAGGAACAGAGTTCATTCCTTCCAGGGGAAAAAGTGGGTCTCAATCAGGCTTGCACTGAAAATATTGGGATTAACGACACTGGGCGGCGCTCATAGCAATCTGGACATGACAGCCACAGGGGTCTCCTGCAGACCCAGAGTTGTCATACCAACCGATCGGTGACCCGCGATCATGTGACATGGTCACCGATGGGCAGGGTAAGTGATGCGCTTCCGGCACGGCGCTGTTAGATGCCGCTGTCAGAGATTGACAGCAGCATTTAACTAGTTCTCTTCATGATTCAGAAAGAGAAGAAATTCGAACTGCACCTGACGAAACAGAGGAATGGAAGCATGTGACCCACAGAAGCAGGAGGATCGAGAGGCAGTCAGCACCCATACTGCTCAGGAACCAGTACCAGGCTCTCACACAGGAGAACCATGAAGAAATACAGCAAGATAAGACTTTGCCAGCAATGAATAACCTTGTAAGCCCTCAGAATCCTCCTGGATGGAGAAAGAAGAATGTTGTGAAGAAAAAACGGAGAGTGGTGGTCATGGGGGATTCCCTGTTAAGAGGAACAGAGGCCGCTATCTGCAGACCAGACATAACCTCAAGAGAAATGTGCTGTCTTCCAGGAGCAAAAATTAAAGATGTGTCTGACAGGATATCAAGACTCTTCAGACCTACAGATCACTACCCATTCCTGCTAATACATGTGGGGACAAATGACACCGCAAGAAAGGACCTGGAAACCATCTGCAGTGACTTTGAAGACTTAGGCAAGAAAGTGAAAGAATTGGGAGCGCAGGTGGTCTTCTCATCCATCCTCCCAGTGGATGGCCATGGAACAATGAGGTGGAATAAGATTCTACAGGTGAACAACTGGCTACGTCGATGGTGCCGTCAACAAGGATTTGGATTTCTGGATCACGGAATGAATTACCTATACGATGGACTACTTGCTAGAGATGGGGTGCACCTTACGAAGACTGGAAAACATGTATTTGGAAGTCGCCTTGCTACACTCATCAGAAGAGCTTTAAACTAGAACAATGTGGGAAGGGAAGCAAAAGGCCAGAAAAAGCCATACAGCTGACAAATACTATTGAGATCTCTGCTACTGGAAGTGGAAAAGAAGAACAAAGACAAAAAAATCTAAATAATAAAAATATGGGAGGAAGAGAAACCAATCACAAACTAAAATGTTTTTATACAAATGCACAAAGCATGGGCAACAAACAAGGAGAATTGGAACTACTAATGCAGGAAAAGGAATATGATGTCATTGGAATCACTGAAACTTGGTGGGACGATACACATGATTGGAATAAAAGGCTAAAAGGATACAACTTATTTGCAAGAAACAGACTTGATAAACGAGGAGGAGGTGTCGCATTGTATGTTAGAAAAGCGTATATCTGCACAGAGATTGAAGCTTCAGAGACTGGGAGTTCTGTGGAAACTGTTTGGGTAAGAATACAAGGGGAGAACAACGGAAAGGACACCAATGTAGGCATTTACTACAGGCCACCTGGGCAAGCTGAAGATATGGATGAACTCTTTATGTATCAAATGACCAAGTTCTCCAAAAAATATGACGTAGTGGTCATGGGAGATTTCAACTATCCAGACATTTGTTGGGAATCTCTCTCAAGTAAAACTAACAGGTCAAGCAAATTCTTATCCTCTCTTGCTGACAACTTTATCTTCCAAAAGGTAGGGGAGAAAACAAGGGGATCTGCTACTTTGGATCTAATCCTTATAAACAGGGAGGAAATGGTTGAGGAGGTAAAGGTGGCTGGGACCCTAGGAGGCAGCGATCATGCTATTATAGAATTTTGGATAACTAGAGGAGGAAGACATGTGAAGACTCAAACTTCAAGGTTAGATTTTAGAAAGGCAGATTTTAAGAGACTCAGAAAGAGAATAGAAGGGATCCAATGGCTGGATGTCCTGAAGGACAAAAATGTCCAGGAAGGATGGGAAATTTTTAAAAATGAGATTCTCAAAGCACAATCGTTAACAATCCCGAAAAGTAGGAAGAATGGGAAGCATTTAAGGAAACCAGGATGGATGAACACAGAACTTAAACACATGCTAAAAAGAAAGAAAGAAATGTTTATTAAATGGAAAAAGGGAGGCATATCTAAAGAAGATTATAATGCAGTCTGCAGATCCTGCAGGGCACGTATCAGGTTAGCTAAAGCTGACAATGAATTAAGGCTTGCAAGAGATGTCAAAAGCAATAAAAAAGGATTTTGGGGGTATGTCAAAAGTAAAAGAAAAGTCAAAGATGCTATAGGATTTTTACAGGATGAAAATGGAGAAATGGTAAGAGAGGATGTTGAGAAGGCCGAACTTTTTAATTCCTATTTTGCATCTGTTTTCTCTCAGAAAGAAAATGTAACATCAACTGATCTTCACTGTCCTTTTAAAGGAATAGAGGAATCCAAGTTATCAGTAAACAGAAAGATTGTGAGGGAATATTTAGCTAACATAAATGAGTTCAAGTCTCCAGGTCCAGATGAATTACACCCCAGAGTACTGAAGGAGATTGTAGAAGAAATTTTAGAACCACTCTCCATAATCTTTGAAAATTCTTGGAGAACAGGAGAAGTCCCAGAAGACTGGAGAAGAGCAAATGTTGTTCCTATCTTCAAAAAGGGGAAGAAGGTGGACCCAGGGAACTATAGGCCGGTGAGTCTGACTTCTATACCAGGAAAGATCTTTGAACAAATTATTAAACAACATGTATGTAAGTACATGGATAAGAATGAAGTGATTAACCAGAGTCAGCATGGGTTTGTAACTAACAAGTCATGTCAGACTAACTTAATTTCCTTCTATGACAGAATCACTGACTGGGTGGATCAGGGAAATGCTGTAGATATAGTATATCTTGACTTCAGCAAAGCATTTGACAAAGTATCTCACATCATCCTTATTGAAAAAATGACCAAGTATGCAATGGACCAGGCAACTGTTAGGTGGATTCATAACTGGCTTAGTGATCGGACTCAAAGGGTGGTTGTAAATGGCTTCACATCCAGCTGGATGAATGTCTCAAGTGGGGTACCACAGGGCTCCGTCCTGGGACCTGTATTGTTCAACATCTTTATCAATGATTTAGATGAAGGAATTGAGGGTAAACTGATTAAATTTGCTGATGACACAAAGCTAGGAGGGATAGCTAATACTAGAGAAGAGAGAGAGAGGATTCAAAAAGACCTAAATAAACTGGAGCAGTGGGCAGCAACCAACAGAATGGTTTTTAACAGGGAAAAATGCAAAGTACTACATCTGGGCAATAAAAATGAAAAAAGCATATACAGAATGGGAGGAATAGAGCTAAGCAACAGTACATGTGAAAAAGACTTAGGTATACTAATAGATCATAGACTGAACATGAGTCAACAGTGTGATGCAGCAGCAAAAAAGGCAAATACAATTCTGGGATGTATTAATAGAAGCATACAGTCTAGATCACGTGAAGTCATTATCGGTCTTTACTCCTCTTTGGTCAGACCTCATCTGGAATACTGTGTACAGTTTTGGGCACCACATTTTAAAAAAGACATCGACAAACTGGAGCAAATTCAGAGAAGAGCGACCAGAATGGTGACTGGTCTGCAAACCATGTCCTATGAGGAACGGTTGCAGGATTTGGGAATGTTTAGCTTGCAAAAAAGAAGACTGAGAGGAGACTTAATAGCTGTCTACAAATATGTCAAGGGCTGTCACATTGTAGAAGGATCATCTTTATTCTCATTTGCACAAGGAAAGACTAGAAGCAATGGGATGAAACTAAAAGGGAGGAGACACAGATTAGATATTAGAAAAAACTTTTTGACAGGGTGATTAATGAGTGGAACAGGCTGCCACGAGAGGTGGTGAGTTCCCCTTCAATGGACGTCTTCAAACAGAGGCTGGACAGACATCTGTCTGAGATGATCTAGTGAATCCTGCTTTGAGCAGGGGGTTGGACCAGATGACCCAGGAGGTCACTTCCAACTCTACCATTCTATGATTCTATGATTCTATGATAGTTAACAGTCGCGAGTGGATCGCGATTCCACCCGCAGCTGTTGTGTATACAGTGGTGGCCAAAAGTATTGGCTCCCCTGCAATTCTGTCAGATAATACTCAGTTTCTTCCTGAAAATGATTGCAATCACAAATTCTTTGGTATTATTATATTCATTTAATTTGTCTTCAATGAAAAAACACAAAAAGTATTGTCCTAAAGCCAAATTGGATATAATTCCCCACCAAACCTAAAAAAGGGGGTGGACAAAAGTATTGGCTCCCTTTGAAAAATCATGTGATGCTTCTCTAATTCGTGTAATTAACAGCACCTGTAACTTACCTGTGGCACCTAACAGGTGTTGGCAATAACTAAATCACACTTGCAGCCAGTTAACATGGATTAAAGTTGACTCAACCTCTGTCCTGTGTCCTTGTGTGTACCACATTGAGCATGGAGAAAAGAAAGAAGACCAAAGAACTGTCTGAGGACTTGAGAAACCAAATTGTGAGGAAGCATGAGCAATCTCAAGGCTACAAGTCCATCTCCAAAGACCTGAATGTTCCTGTGTCTTTTGTGCGCAGTGTCATCAAGAAGTTTAAAGCCCATGGCACTGTGGCTAACCTCCCTAGATATGGACGGAAAAGAAAAATTAACGAGAGATTGTGCGGATGGTGGATAAAGAACCTTGACTAATATCCAAACAAGTTCAATCTGCCCTGCAGTCCGAGGGTACAACAGTGTTAACCCGTACTATCCGTCGACGTCTGAATGAAAAGGGACTGTATGGTAGGATACCCAGGAAGACCCCACTTCTTACCCAGAGACATAAAAAAGCCAGGCTGGAGTTTGCCAAAACTTACCTGAGAAAGCCTAAAACGTTTTGGAAGAATGTTCTCTGGTCTGATGAGACAAAAGTAGAGCTTTTGGGAAAAAGCATCAACACTGTGTTTCAAATTATTATGCAATAAATATTTTCTAAGATTTTCCCAAATTACCTATATGAATTGTAGTCGTTGTAATTTTCCAGTCAAATAACTATTCGAGTACAATTGAAAGTTTTTTGTACAAACTGCACATGATAACAGTATATTTTTAAAAAAATAAAACACTCAAACTGCACTCAAAATGCATGTTCCAAATTATTATGCACAGCAGAGTTTTCAACCTTTTCATTTTAATAAAGAACAAAAAGATGGTCATTTTTGAAATTATAAGCATTAGCAGGTTATTACAAACTGAAATCAAACAGTTTTCAACTCAAAACTTTATTCTAGGTGATGTAACATTTGCACATAGGACCCCTTGTTCGAAAGGAGCTTCTGAACTCTCTCGTCCATTGAATTTGTCAGGTTTTGGATGGTTTCTGCTTTAATTGTTTTGCATGAGGACAGAATACCCTCCCAGAGCTGTTGCTTAGATGTGAACTGCCTCCCGCCATCATAGATACTCCTTTTGATGATGCTCCAGAGGTTCTCAATGGGGTTGAGGTCAGGGGAGCATGGGGGCCACACCATAAGTTTGTCCCCTTTTATGCCCACAGCAGTCAGAGATGCAGATGTGTTATGTGCAGCATGAGATGGGGCATTATGCATGAAAATGATCTTGCTGCGGAATGCACGGTTCTTCTTCTTGAACCATGGCAGGAAGTGCTGTTTGAGAAACTCAACATACATTATGGAGTTCATCTTTACCCCTTCTGGGATCCTAAAAGGGCTGACAATCTCTCTCCCCATGATTCCAGCCCAAAACATTACTCCACCTCCTCCTTGTTGGCACCGTAGCCGTGTTTGCATGGGGTGTCCATCAACCAGCCATACTCCACTCCATCCATCTGGACCATCGAGATCATTTCATGCATGATAATGCCCAGTCTCATGCTGCACATAACACATCTGCATCTTTGGCTGCTATGGGCATAAAAGGGGACAAACTTATGGTGTGGCCCCCATGCTCCCCTGACATCAACCCCATTGAGAACCTCTGGAGCATCATCAAAAGGAGTGTCTATGATGGCGGGAGGCAGTTCACATCTAAGCAACAACTCTGGGAGGGTATTCTGTCCTCATGCAAAACAATTGAAGCAGAAACCATCCAAAACCTGACAAATTCAGTGAATGAGAGAGTTCAGAAGCTCCTTTCGAACAAGGGGTCCTATGTGCAAATGTTACATCACCTAGAATAAAGTTTTGAGTTGAAAACTGTTTGATTTCAGTTTGTAATAACCTGCTAATGCTTATAATGTCAAAAATGACCATTTTTTTGTTCTTTATTAAAATGAAAAGGTTGAAGACTCTGCTGTGTGTAGCGCTGGCGTCCCTGCCCTCTGCTAGGCAGGGACGCTGCTCCCCTCACCGCTCTGCTCCGTGCCCGGCGTCCTCTCCCCGCTCTGCTGTCAGCGCGCGCTCCTGCCCGGCGTCCTCTCCCCGCTCTGCTGTCAGCGCGCGCTCCGTCCCGGCGTCCTCCTCCTGCTCTGCTCTCGGCGCGCGCTCCTTCCCGGCCCCTGTGCTTAGGGCGCGCGCGCGCGCGCTCCCCTCCTCTTAAAGGGGCCGCGCGCGCCGCCCTAAAGAGTCCCCGGCCAATGGCCGGAGGACTTCATCATATAAAAGGCACCTCCTCCAAAATGGAGGTGCCCGAGCAATGTTGTTTGCACCTGTGTCTCACCTGTGCTTCAGCCCTCAGGTCCCGTTGCCAGTTACCTGCCAGTTACCTGCCAGTTACCTGCCAGTTTCCTGCCAGTTTCCTGCTAGTTACCTGCCTGATTCCTGCCTGAATACTTGTTACCTGCCTGCCTGCCTGAGGTCCGACGGTCTGCCTTACAACTCCGGTCAGTCTGTCTAAGGACCAACTTGTCCGCTCACCTGGGAGCGCACATCAGCTACCTGCCTGCTTGCCTGAGGTCCGACGGTCTGCCTTACAACTCCGGTCAGTCTGTCTATGGACCAGCTTGCCCGCTCACCTGGGAGCGCTTCTCCGTTACCTGCCTGCTTGCCAGCCCGGAGGCTCCGTTGTCACGTGCTGTGACCACCAGCTATCTCAGAGACTCTTGCCCGCTCACCTGGGAGCGCATCTCCGTTACCTGCCTGCTTGCCAGCCCGGAGGTCCCGTTGTCACGTGCTGTGACCACCAGCTATCTCAGAGACTCTTGCCCGCTCACCTGGGAGCGCTTCTCCGTTACCTACCTGCCTGCCAGCCCGGAGGTTCCGCCGTCACGTGCTGTGACCACCTGCTATTCCAGAGACTCTCGCTTGCTCACCTGGGAGCACACATCTACCATCTGCCTGCTAGCCTACCCGGAGGCTCCGCCATCACAGGTCGTACCTACCCCTTACCCAGAGACTGCCCTGATCACTTGCCGTAACTCCCTGTCCGTTCACCCAGAGACTGCCACCCGCTCCCTTACAAGGGCCGCCCCCTTGTATAGTAGCTCAGAGGTTCCGCCTCCCGGACCCGTTACAGTTTGCTCGGGCCATGGAACCCGGTGGCACCCAAGCTCCCTCGCTCTCGGACCTCTGTCTTGAACTGTCCCGTCAGAGGTCCCAACAGGAGACCATCCTGGGTCACCTGCGGAATGTTAATACTCGCCTGAACACTCTGTCTGATCCACCAACAACCTCCGCCAGTACCATGGTATCCTTTTCCGGACCCCGGCTCTCTGCACCTCCTCGCTTCGGAGGCGACTCCGTCCTGGCTCGGGGCTTCATAAATCAGTGCACCCTGCATTTTGAACTATTATCCCACCAGTTTAACTCCGACCGAGCCAAAATTGCCTTTATCATGTCCCATCTCACCGGGGAGGCCCTGGCCTGGCTAAATCCTCTATGGGAGAGAGGAGATCCCCTGGTGTCCGACTTGCCTGCTTTTCTCATGGCTTTCCGGAAAGCCTTCGACGAACCCGGACGGAGGACCTCATCCGCATCTTCTCTGCTTCGCCTCCGTCAGGGAAGCCTCACCGTGGGCCAATATGCCATACGGTTCCGTACCCTTGCCTCGGAGCTGGCCTGGGATAACGAAGCCCTGGTATCCGTCTTCTGGGAGGGTCTGTCCGGCCGTATTAAAGATGAACTTGCTGGTCGGGACATTCCTACCACTCTCGATGATCTAATAACCCTTGCCACCCGGATTGACCTACGGTTCCAGGAGCGTGCCAAAGAGGTCACCCGTGAGAGAAGGATTCCACGTCTAGCTCCTACTTTCCAGGAACCCGTCATTCCTTCCGTTTCTCCACAGGTACACTCTCCTGAGCCTATGCAGGTCGACCAGACCAAGATGGTCAAATCCCGTCAGGATTTCCGCCGTGCCGAGGGGAGCTGCTTCTACTGTGGCAGTAAGGAGCATCTGATCCGTGCCTGCCCGGAGAGGTCGGGAGAACGCCTGTATCTAGGTTCACTCAGAGGGGTCGATCTAGACAAAAATAAATCCTCTCCATCCCTGCTGTTGTCAGTCTCAATCATCTGCGGGGAGAATCGTTATTCCGAACTAGCCCAACTTGACTCTGGAGCAGCCGGAAATCTTATTTCACAGTCCCTGGTGGAGAAATTCCGCATCCCCACCAAACCTCTGGCTGTACCCTTGTCTGTTGTTGCCGTGGATGGGGGCCTCTTACCTCGCCCCATCCAATTCATCACCGAATCCATTACTCTGCAGGTAGGAATGCTGCATTCAGAGAGTATCTCCTTTCACGTTCTGCCTGGTCTCCCTCATGCCCTCTTGCTAGGTCTGCCTTGGCTCCAGAGACATGCACCCGTGCTTGACTGGCAAACCGGAGAAGTCCTTCACTGGGGACAGGCCTGTCATAAAACCTGCCTGGTTCCCGTCCATTCCGTCCGTCCCTCTCCTATCCCAGCTAATCTACCTGGACTTCCGATTCCTTATTGGTCTAGTGCTGATGTCTTTGTTAAGGAGGAGGCAGAGACATCACCACCTCATAGACCATGTGACTGCCCCATCGATCCCGCCAGAGTAATGCAGGTGGCTCCCGTGAGTCTAAATTGTCTCCCTCCTGGTAAGACGTTCGTATCGGTACCTGATCGGGAGAGAATCCTACACTGGGGTCATTCGTCTAAACTAGCTGACCACGCCGGTCGGAAAAAGACCCTCCAGCTTATTACCCGACACTACTGGTGGCCTAACCTGCACAAGGATGTTATGGACTTTGTTTCTGCCTGTGTATCCTGCGCCCGCAACAAAGTTCCGAGACACCTGTCGGCCGGCCGCCTTCTTCCTCTGCCAGTACCTGCTGCCCCCTGGCAGCATTTAGCGATGGACCCTCCTCAATTCCGTCCTGGGGATAAAGTCTGGCTCTCGTCCAAATATGTCCGACTCAAGATCCCTTCCTATAAGTTAGGGTCTCGGTTCATCGGCCCACTGGTGGTCATCGGTCAGATCAACCCGGTAGCCTATAAATTGAAACTCCCGGCCAACTTACGGATCCCTAACTCCTTCCATGTATCTCTCCTCAAACCTGTGGTACTTAACTCTTTTTCTAAGTCTACAGGTACGCCTCCTGCTCTGGTTTCTGCTGAGGACAAGTTTGAGGTAGAGAACATTCTTGCCAGCAAAAGGGTAAGAGGAAAGACCTTTTTTCTGGTAGATTGGAGGGGGTTTGGTCCTGAGGAGAGAACGTGGGAGCCCCGGGAGAACATCCATGCCCCTCTCATCCTAGCTAAATTTCTGTCTGGCCTAAAAAAGGGGGGGCCTAAAGGGGGGGGGTACTGTAGCGCTGGCGTCCCTGCCCTCTGCTAGGCAGGGACGCTGCTCCCCTCACCGCTCTGCTCCGTGCCCGGCGTCCTCTCCCCGCTCTGCTGTCAGCGCGCGCTCCTGCCCGGCGTCCTCTCCCCGCTCTGCTGTCAGCGCGCGCTCCGTCCCGGCGTCCTCCTCCTGCTCTGCTCTCGGCGCGCGCTCCTTCCCGGCCCCTGTGCTTAGGGCGCGCGCGCGCGCGCTCCCCTCCTCTTAAAGGGGCCGCGCGCGCCGCCCTAAAGAGTCCCCGGCCAATGGCCGGAGGACTTCATCATATAAAAGGCACCTCCTCCAAAATGGAGGTGCCCGAGCAATGTTGTTTGCACCTGTGTCTCACCTGTGCTTCAGCCCTCAGGTCCCGTTGCCAGTTACCTGCCAGTTACCTGCCAGTTACCTGCCAGTTTCCTGCCAGTTTCCTGCTAGTTACCTGCCTGATTCCTGCCTGAATACTTGTTACCTGCCTGCCTGCCTGAGGTCCGACGGTCTGCCTTACAACTCCGGTCAGTCTGTCTAAGGACCAACTTGTCCGCTCACCTGGGAGCGCACATCAGCTACCTGCCTGCTTGCCTGAGGTCCGACGGTCTGCCTTACAACTCCGGTCAGTCTGTCTATGGACCAGCTTGCCCGCTCACCTGGGAGCGCTTCTCCGTTACCTGCCTGCTTGCCAGCCCGGAGGCTCCGTTGTCACGTGCTGTGACCACCAGCTATCTCAGAGACTCTTGCCCGCTCACCTGGGAGCGCATCTCCGTTACCTGCCTGCTTGCCAGCCCGGAGGTCCCGTTGTCACGTGCTGTGACCACCAGCTATCTCAGAGACTCTTGCCCGCTCACCTGGGAGCGCTTCTCCGTTACCTACCTGCCTGCCAGCCCGGAGGTTCCGCCGTCACGTGCTGTGACCACCTGCTATTCCAGAGACTCTCGCTTGCTCACCTGGGAGCACACATCTACCATCTGCCTGCTAGCCTACCCGGAGGCTCCGCCATCACAGGTCGTACCTACCCCTTACCCAGAGACTGCCCTGATCACTTGCCGTAACTCCCTGTCCGTTCACCCAGAGACTGCCACCCGCTCCCTTACAAGGGCCGCCCCCTTGTATAGTAGCTCAGAGGTTCCGCCTCCCGGACCCGTTACACTGTGCATAATTTGGAACATGCATTTTGAGTGCAGTTTGAGTGTTTTATTTTTTAAAAAATATACTGTTATCATAGGTAGTTTGTACAAAAACCTTTCAATTGTACTCTAATAGTTATTTGACTGGAAAATTACAATGACTGCAATTCATATAGGTAATTTGGGAAAATCTGAGAAAATATTATTTGCATAATAATTTGGAACACAGTGTAGAGTGTACAGGAAAAAAAAAAAAGAGGCATTCAAAGAAAAGAACACGGTCCCTACAGTCAAACATGGCGGAGGTTCCCTGATGTTTTGGGGTTGCTTTGCTGCCTCTGGACTGCTTGACCGTGTGCATGGCTTTATGAAGTCTGAAGACTACCAACAAATTTTGCAGCATAATGTAGGGCCCAGTGTGAGAAAGCTGGGTCTCCCTCAGAGGTCATGGGTCTTCCAGCAGGACAATGACCTAAAACACACTTCCAAAAGCACTATAAAATGGTTTGAGAGAAAGCACTGGAGACTTCTAAGGTGGTCAGCAATGAGTCCAGAACTGAATCCCATAGAACACCTGTGGAGAGATCTCAAAATGGCAGTTTGGAGAAGGCACCCTTCAAATATCAGGGACCTGGAGCAGTTTGCCAAAGTAGAATGGTCTACAATTCAAGCACAGCATTGTAAGAAACTCATTGATGGTTACCGGAAGCGGTTGTTCACAGTTATTTTGGCTAAAGGTTGCGCAACCAAGTATTAGGCTGAGGGTGCCAATACTTTTGTCTGGCCCATTTTTGGAGTTGTGTGTGAAATGATCAATGATTTGATTTTTGCTTCATTCTCTTTTGTGTTTTTTCTTTGCAAGCAAATTAAATGAAGATAATAATACCAAAGAATTTGTGATTGCAAATCATTTTCAGGAAGAAACTGAGTATTATCTGACAGAATTGCAGGGGTGCCAATACTTTTGACCACCACTGTAAATCAGCTGACGTGTGCCCGGTTTAGCGCGACCTCAGTGCTGGATTCTGCGCTGAGCAGGGGGTTACAACGTGGTGCGTAAAGGGGTTAAGCCAGCAAAGCTACAGCTCATGCCTGCAGACAAAATGGAGGAACTGCTAAGGCAATTGGACCTCACTCAGCGACAATAGCAAGAGCAATTCCAGCAGCAGCTCACTAATGACTTGATTGTGCAGCAGATTTCGGCTCTGCCAGAGACGCCACTATCACTGACCGCGGAACGTCATGAGGCCCTGGACAAGGTCCGTAAAGCATTGAGGAAGCTGAGTCCGGAGGATGACGTGGGAGGCCTTCCTCACCGTCTATCAGCGCACTACTGAGCGGGAGAACCTGACAACTTACCAGCGGGCTGAAGTGATGGCTCCGTTTCTGATGAGCGACACTCAGAAAGCCTACTTTGACCTCAGTCAGGAGGATACCCAGGACTATGGGAAGCTGAAAGGTGAGATCCTATGTGAGAGCCCAACGGGCGATTCCATGGACCTTTGTGGAGCCCCGACACACCAGGTCTCAGGCATATTACTTGCTGCAGGTAGTTAAAAGATGGCTCCAGCCTGAGACCTCGACTCCATCCCAGATGGTAGAGAGGGTTGTGGTCGACTGGCTTGTGAGAACTCTGCCAGCTTCTAGACAGTATTGGGTGGGACAAGGGGACCCGAGCACTCTAGACCAGGTGGTTAACCTGATTGAGCGGTATACGGCCATTCAGGACTTCATATGGGACTCTGCCCCACTTGGGCCGTCTTACTGGACGCTACAAGCCCATGAGCCTGGGAAAGGTACACGGGCTCTGGGGTTGGTCAGGACAGAGCCCATACAGAGAGGATAACCCGGAGTGATGGTGGACGAAGACCAGTTACCCCTAAGCCGGTCTCATGGACTAAAGGTGCCACCAATATCAGGTGCTGGCTGTGCCAAGGGCCAGGACATGTGGTTGCCAACTGCCCCCTGACTGTTGAACCCATGGACTGCAGGTTTACTCGCCAGGTGTCAATGTGTGCCCAGACAGTCTGCACCGCGAATGCAGACACTACGCGTAGTGAACCCCAACTGTGCCAGGTACACGTCAACGGGTACCCGACGGAGGCCCTCTTGGACTCGGAGGTTAGTGACACTGGTCCATGGGTCACTGGCTGCCAGAAACAACCCCAATGGTCAGAAAGTGGGGGGTTGTTTGTATACATGTGGACCTCCTAGAGTACCCGACAGCGGAGGTTACTTTTTCCACCCCATGTGGGGAGAGGAAACATGTGGTGGGAGTGAAGACCCTTCCTTATGGGACTGTTTTGGTTAGAGACTTGCCCCTGTTCTGGTCCCTGTGAGAGAATAAAATTAGCCCTCCCAGGGTAAATGTCTTTCCAGACGCGGAACCCAAAGTTCCTGAGTCAGGGATACCTGTCGTAGGGGTAACCCACTTAGGGAAAGAGTGTGAACGCGATAGGTTTCCCCCTAGAGGTCTTGGCAAAAGAGGTTGAGGAGACCACATTAGTCCCAGAGCTGGAAGTGTCCCCTGGTACTTTTGGGACAGCTCAGCTCCAGGATCCCACTCTAGCCCGGGCACGAGAATGGGTGATAATAAATGGAATTGTTGGAACCAGGAATTGTTATACTGGGTTTCATCCTAGATGAAATAGTGGAACAGCTGATAGTACCCAAATCCTATCGTCAGGCGGTGCTCGAGATGGCTCACACACATGTGCTGGGTGGGCACCTAGGTGTTAAAAAGATGCAAGAACGTATCTTGCAGCAGTTCTTTTGGCCCGGGATATATGCCAAGGTACAGAGGTATTGTGAGTCTTGCCCGGAATGTCAGCTGACCACACCCACAGCAAGCTTCCATAGTCCATTGGTTCCTCTGCCTATTATAGAAGTACCTTTTGAACGGATTGTGATGGATCTGGTGGGGCCCAATATAAAGTCAGCTCATGGCTACCAACACATACCCGTTACCTGGAGGCCATTCCTCTTCGCACACCTCCGCTAAACTTATTGCCCGGGAACCGTTTGCCATGTTCTGTCACCTTGGGCTACCTAAGGAAATCCTTACAGATCAGGGGACTCCCTTTATGTCCAAGGTGACAAAAGAACTGTGCAAGCAGCTTAAAATAAAACAGTTATGCACGTCTGTGTACCACCCACAGACCGATGGTCTAGTAGAGATATTTAACAAAACTCTTAAATCTATGTTGAAAAAAGTGGTTGCCAAGGATGGGAGGGATTGGGACATGTTACTGCCCTATTTAATGTTTGCCGTCCGCAAGGTACCACAGACTTCCATGGGGTTCTCACCCTTTGAGCTATTGTACGGCAGGCATTCTAGGGTTCTGCTGGATGTAGCCAAAGAGACGTGGGAACAGGAGCCTACTCGGAATAAGAGTATAATAGAACATTTGACAAGTATGCAGGACCGGATCACGGCAGTCATGCCTATAGTAAAAGAACACCTCCTGGATTGCTCAGGCAGCACAGAGTCGAGCATATAATATAAAGGCCATGGTCAGGTCCTTTTAAAAGAAGGGGATCAGGTATTAATATTAGTGCCCAACGCAGAGCGTAAGCTCATGGCCAAGTGGTCCGGGAAAAGGTGAGGGAGGTAAATTACAGAGTATATCAACCCAGGAAGAGGAAACTCAAACAAATATATCACATCAATCTGCTTAAAGCCTGGAAAGACAGGGAATGTATGATTATGGAGGCGACTCCGGTCGTATTGTCTGTGGACCCTCCGACACCGAGCCGGAGGAGGTCGGGGGAGGGGTAAAGATAAGCGACGCTCTCAAGAAACAGCAGCAAAGAGAGGCTTGGAAGTTGGTGCAGCAGAATAGAGATGTATTCTCAGAACTGCCTGGCCATACATCTAAGATACGACATGACATTGTCACCGAACCTCAGGTAAGGTTACAAATGAAACCGTACCATGTGCGGAGGCACGCCATCGCAGGTGAGGTAATACAAATGCTCCAGTTGGGAGTCAGAGGAATCCAGGAATAAGTGGGCTAGCACATTGTACTGATTCTGAAGCCGGCCGGATAATAACGATTTTGTAAATGACTTCCGAAAATTGAATGAAGTGTCAAAGTTTGACCTTAATCCAATGCCCCGGATGGCTGAGCTGATTGAGAGACTGGGGTAGGCCCAGTACTTCACAAAGCTCGATTTTATCAAGGGTTACTGGCAGGTGCCTCTGACCGAGTTGGCGAAAGAAAAGACCGCCTTTATAATACCAGAGGGTCTCGATCACTATGTCATCTTGCCTTTTGGATTACATGGTGCCCCGGCCACATTCCAGAGGATAATGGACATAGTGTTAGAGCCTCATCAAAAATACGAGTCAGCATATTTGGATATTATCTTTAGTACAGACTGGCATACCAGCTTGTCCCAGGTACAAGCGGTGGTGGATTCTCTCAGAGCCGCGGGATTAACGTCGAACCCAAAATAATGTGCAATAGGTCTCGAGGAAGCCCGGTACTTGGGGTATTTGATTGTCAATGGGGTTATTAAACCCCAAATAAACAAGATCGAAGCCATTCAAAACTGGCCCTGGCCTCTTACTACAAAAAAGGTAAGAACATTCCTCGGCATCATTGGGTACTACCAACGGTTTATACCTAATTTTTCCAGAAGATCAGCACCCCTGCCCGATCTCTTAAAGGGAAAGAAGTCGGTCATGGTTCGGTGGAACACTCAAGCGGAGGAAACATTCCAATCCATATTGTAATCATTGCGCTCAGCTGGTCCTCATCAGCCAACTTCAAGAAAGGCTTTATATAGTGCAAATAGATGCCTCGGAGGTAGGCCTAGGAGTGGTGCTGTCACAGGAGGTGAACGGAGAAGAACATCTGTGTCACCCTGGCCTGGATGCCACAAGTGTAATTAAAGCTGTGTCTGAGAGCAGGGGGGAGGTTCTCTGGTCAGGGGAACATTAGCATGCAATGCCTCCTGTCTCAGGCCAGTAGGGGGAGCAGGCTGCCCCTATAAAAGCTGGTGCTGGGGGCAGGGTTAGAGAGAACTTGACGGCCTGTCTCAGGACTGAGACTTGTCCCAGAGCAGAGCCGGGACAGACAGTTGTATTGCACCTAAGAGGAAGTGTGGCAGGAGGAGAGCCACAAGCCAGAGACAAGAGGCGAAGAGAGCCTGTCTTGGCAGATCACGGACTTAATTTACCAGACTTTGGTGTCTGAGGCTGGAAGGATTCCACATCCCCCAGCAGATAACCAGTTCGCAGGGGACTGTATATTCCTTGGCCTAAGAAGCCTGGAGGCCCTGCCACAACAGAAGGGACCAGCAGAGCCGTACAAGGCTGGGAGCAGAAAGGAACCCACGTCGCAGGCCATACAGGCAAGAATACACGGAAAGCTTGGAAACGTGGGCTGTTACCCTATAACGAGGAGATGGTTAGAAGGAGCGCAGAAAGCACGGTAGGCCTACACCCTCACCCTGACCAGGGCCAATTTCCCCGTTGCTCTCAGATATCCAGGTCCCCTCCTAGCTGGGACTGTTTGTGGGTCAATTTACCTGTTCTAGTAAAGACCCTGGACTGCAACCTGTTGTCTGTGTGCTCCTTGCTCCTCCAGCACTATCAGCACTGGGACTCTCACTACCATCACTCCCAACATCCACTACACTGCCCTGGGGCCGCACTCTTCCCGTGGGGAGTTACACCATCCCAGCTGCACACCTCATCAGCCCCAGCGGTCTGCCTTGCAGCAGCGGTTCCTAATGACCGCAAATCCACTGGTGGCGTAGTCGGACATAATCATCAACACATAACGGACTACCACTGGCCTGACCACCCTGAGCCACGGAACCGGGTTGCCACTACTACTCCCATCGTTTCCCTATTGCCCGGATCCGAGTGCCCCACGGCCCAGGGGGCGAGTCAGCTTTGGCGTAGTCGGCAGGATTTCGTGCCCGCAACCACCGGGTACTGCGTGCCTTCAAAAGACTGTCATACCTGCCGTGGTGAAGGTTCCCGCCATCCGGAGTCGTTTCCCGCCATCTTCAGTCGGTTCCCGCCATCAGACGCCATCTTGGACCGTTTCCCGCCGTCTTCTGCCATCTTCCCGCCATCGGACGCCATCTTCAGGATGCCGCGCGGGAAGAAGAGAGGCGTGGACATCAAAACCGCGCGAGATCCGAAGCTCCGCCCCACGCACCGACGCTGTGCAAGGTCCTGGAAGGGAGAGAGAGCGACGCTGACGTCATCAGGACGCGACGCCAGGTCCTCGTCCATAGCAGCAGCAGCGGAGCTACGGCCTACAGAAGAGGATCGTCGGAAGGTAGGCCACGCTTAACTAGGGGGGAGGAAGATGTCGGATACAGAGGCGCACACTACCACCAACGCAGCTGCAGCAGCGGTGATGCCCTTTTTCCTGCCCTATATCCCTGGAGCGGCCTGGCTGCCCAAGTACTCAGGGGAGCCCCATGCCCTAACTGACTTTAAGGAAAGGCTGTACAGTTTGTTCCAGGTTTACCCCCTGACAGAGGAACAGAAGGTCAGCATATTAATAGGGCAGTTAACGGGCGCAGCCCAAAGGGAGGTAAAATCATGGCCCACTGAGGAGAAAAGGACTGTGAAGGGTATTCTGGCCCGGCTGCGGGTTACCTTTGACACACGTACCTCCGCTGAGATTAAAATGAGGTTCTATGGATGTAAGCAGCGGGCACAGGACAGCATCAGAGACTATGCCCTAAATTTGCAGGAAGCCTTGAGGGCTATCCAGCAAACGGACCCTGGCAGTGTGCAGGAAACGGATAAGCTGCTAACAGAACAGTTCATAGAAGGTCTGCTGTCTAGCGCCCACAGGGCCCAACTGCAGAACCCCGACCTGACCTTTGCCCAATTTAAAGGACAGGGCCATAAGGGTGCTCGGTGAATCCGCAACCAGTGGCGCTATAAACCCCCGGCGCCCTGCTCTCACCTACCACAAGGAGGCGGCGCCCTCCTCTATGGACCCCGTGGGGGCTGATGCACAGGCCCTGAACCAAGCCCCGTCGAAAGACCTGCACCACCAAGTCCAGGAGCTGACCAGGAGCGTTGCGGCGTTGACCAGGACCGTCCAGGCGTTGCAAGTGGACCCGTCAAGACCCATCGAGCTGGCTTCAAGTCCGGAGGATGTCCCGTGGCATCGACAGAGGAGGATCCCGTCGTTTCGAGGGAGGCCCACAGACCGCTACGCAGAGGATGGACAGCCCATTTGCCGTCGATGCAACCAGCCCGGACACATTTCCAGGTACTGTAATTTAAATGGGTCCAACCTGGGGCAGAGGGCCAACCCCCAGGCATAAGATCACCAGGCCATTATAATTGGCGTAATAAGTAAGTTGGGGGGCGCTCGGTTTTACCCGTGGTGCTGGACGGTATCCCCATGAGCGCCTTGCTGGATACTGGGTCACAAGTAACCACTATCCCTTATGTACTTTTTAAGCAGTATTGGACTGATGCTGATATCACACGGTATCCAGACAGTAACTTGAGCATCATCGCCAGTAATGGCTTACCCGTGCCGCAGATGGGGTTCAAGGAGATGACCATTAAAATTGGTAAAGTTGAACTGCCGGCACAGGGAGTGATTATTGTGGACATTGACCGTCGTGAAAGTCACCCTAAAATAACTGTGGGTACTAATGTAATTGAAAATTGTCTTTCAGAGGTAATTGTAATTCTACAACAGGTGGCGGTGAATGCTAGCTCCAGCCAACAGAGAGTCCTCAACAAGGAGATAAAAGCCCTGATGAGACGGCAGCAGGTAGAACTGTCTGGTGGTGAGATCGGTAGCGTAAGAATGAGTGACCCATTCCCCATTTCCATGCCTCCCAAAAGTGAAATGATGATCTGGTGTCGGACTGCAATCGGGTTGAGAGGTAGAGACTACCAAGCCATGGTAGAACCCGTGTACTCAGACAGCAGGCCCACCATTTTGACAGCCCGGGGGGTGGTTGATGTCCGTCATGGGAGGGTGCCCGTCCGCATCCTCAACATTGGGGAGAGGGAAGTACACTTACCCAGGTGAGCTACACTCGCCAAACTGTTTGTTGTCGAACACAAAGCTATCAGGGCCGTGGAACCCTTGCCTCCATCTCCACAGGCGGAGGGTAATGGCTCCGAGAAACAAAAGGAGGACTGGTGCCAGAAACTCCATGTGGGTGCTGACTCCACTCCCCTGCACCAAAAACAAGGAGTCTACCGGGTGGTACAGGAGTACGAGAGAGTCTTTAGTAAGCACCCGCTAGACTTCGGCAGAGTAAAGGGGATAGAACACCACATCCCCACAGGGAGCCACCCACCGATAAAAGAAAGACAGACCTGTACCCCCTGCACACTACCAGAACGCAAAGGGCATGCCAAGAGAGATGAAAGAAGCTGGGGTCATTAGAGACAGCTGTAGCCCCTGGGCAGCCCCCTTGGTTTTGGTCAAAAAGAAAGACGGCACCATGAGAATGTGCGTGGACTATAGACAAATCAACCGTATCACCCACAAAGACGCATATCCGCTGCCTAGAATAGAGGAGTCTTTAGCCGCACTAAAATCAGCTAACTTCTTTTCTACTTTGGACCTTACTAGCGGGTACTGGCAGGTTCCTGTGGCAGAGGCTGACAAGGAGAAGACCGCCTTCACCACCCCGATGGGACTGAGTGAGTTCAACTGTATGCCTTTTGGGCACTGCAACGCACCAGGGACCTTCCAGCGGCTGATGGAATGCTGTCTAGGGCACAGAAACTTCGAGACGGTCCTCCTTTACCTGGACGACGTGATCGTCTATTCGAAAACCTACGAGGACCATCTAAAGCACCTGGCCGAGGTGTTCGAAGCCCTGGCAGGCTACGGCCTGAAGGTGAAACCATCGAAGTGTCACCTGTTGAAACCAAAGGTCCAGTACCTAGGGCACGTGGTAAGTGCGGAAGGAGTGGCCACCGACCCTGACAAGGTCACGGCAATCAAGAGCTGGCCAAGCCCCTCGAACATCAAAGATGTGAGACAGTTTCTCGAGTTGGTAGGCTACTACCGAAGATTCATCCCTGGGTTTACCAAGATGGCAGCTCCAATGCAGGACCTCCTGATCGGACAGTCTAAGTCCAGAAGTCAAAAGCCACCCTTCAAGTGGGATAAACCGGAAGAGGAGTCCTTCCGCCAGTTGAAGATGGCCCTCACGGGGGATGAGATCCTGGCCTACCCCGATTATGGCCAGCCTTTTATTCTCCACACGGACGCCAGTAATGTGGGACTGGGAGCCGTACTGTCCCAAAACCAACAGGGCAGAGAACGGGTGATCGCGTACGCCAGCCGGAAGCTGAGGCCCACCGAGAGGAACCCGGAGAATTATAGCTCCTTCAAGCTAGATTTCTTGGCGGTGGTGTGGGCCGTGACGGAACGCTTCAAGCATTACCTGGCCTCCGCGAAGTTCACCGTGTACACGGACAACAACCCGTTGACACACCTGGACAATGCAAGACTGGGTGCCCTGGAACAGCGGTGGATGGCCCGTCTCTCCAACTATGACTTCGTGATCAAGTACCGGGCAGGCAAAACCAATGCCAACGCGGACGCCCTATCAAGGATGCCTCACTTACCTGAAGGTGACGAAGACCCAGAAGAGCTGGAGGAGGTAGAACTCCCCGCGTTTCACCGGTATGGAGCCGCTCAATACTCTCACCGCGTGAAGGAGGAGGATCTAACAACTGTGATGATCAACCCCCTACCTCACCACAGCTGGGCCGAGACCCAAGATAGTGACCCTGCTGTCCGCCTGGTGAAAGATCTGCTGACCCAGGAAGATGCCCGCATAGATCCGGATGCTCCAGAGGAAGCCAAGCAGCTATGGAAAGAGAAGAGCAAGCTGTTCCTCTACGAAGGCAAGTTGTGCAGAAGGATTGTCAACCACCGGACGCACGAGCTGACCTGGCAAGTCGTGGTCCCAAGGCGGGATGCAGCTATGGTCCTGGGGGCTTACCATGACAGAGCGGGACACTTCGGTTGGAAGAAACTGGAGTTCCTACTAAGAGGAAGGTTCTTTTGGGTAAGCATGAGAGGAGCTGTAGAAAAATGGTGCAGAGACTGTGGCCCTTGTCACCTAAGGAGGAAGGACCGTGCCAGCCAGAAGACACCCTTGAGGCCCATCGTCACCACGCAGCCTCTTGAGCTGGTAGCTCTGGACCATGTCAAATTGGCTCCCAGCCGGTCCGGATACATCTATGCCCTGACAATCGTGGACCACTATTCCCGTTTTCTAGTGGTGGTCCCGGTAAAGGACTTGACAGCCCAAACAGCGGCCAAAGCCTTCCAGCAATACTTCTGCCGTCCACACGGGTATCCGGAACAGGTCCTGACAGACCAGGGTCCAGCGTTCGAGGCTGAAATCTTCCAGGAGTTCTGCAACCTCTATGGCTGTAAGAATATTCGTACAACGCCTTACCACCCCCAAACCAACGGGATGTGTGAGAAGATGAACAATATAGTCATTGATCTCCTGAAGACATTGCCCCTGGAGGAACGCAGCCTGTGGCCAGAAAAACTGCCGGATCTGATAGACCTATACAACAATATCCCGGTGAATGCTACAAACTGCACCCCGGCTTACCTGATGCGAGCTAGACCAGGTAAGCTGCCCGTAGACCTGGAGATGGGAGTCCTAATACCTGAGGACACCTCCCCGGATGCGGACTGGGATACGGAAAGGCAACTGCAGTACAAGAAGGTACAGGAGAGTGTGGAGAAGAGCCTGGCCCAGGTGAGAGAGAGGCAAGAAAAACTCTTCAATCAACATGCCCCTGCTGGTCCCCTAGAACCTGGTGAGCAAGTCCTAAAGCGAAAAAGAAGGCTACATAAGTTGGACGACCAGTGGGAAAGGGAACCCTACACCGTACTGCAGTCTGACCACGACAACCCAAAGGTGTGCGTAATCACCAAGGACGGAGGAGAAACCACTAGTGTCGTCTCCAGAGACCACCTCAAAAGGTGCCCCGAGCAACTCCGTAGTGCAGAAGAGGTTCAGAGTGACCTTGAACCCGCAGAGGACAAGGAAGAAATGATCAGCACCGTTCTCGGAGAGTTCCCTCAGTCCTGGACTCGCATAAATGATGCCATAGTGGTACCCGTCCTGCATTTCCTGCAACCGGCACAGCAACAACCAACACCAGAGCCGGAAGGTGAAGAGGAGCAAGTGGTTCCAGAGGCAGAAGAGCCAGTACCAGCAGCCCAGGAGAGTCAACCCTCTGCTGACAGTGAGCCTGCCATGCCTGCGGTAAGCCAAAGGACCCGCAGACAGCTGCCTGCCCTACCTGTACACCCAGCTGGTAGCTGTACCCCTAACGCTAGTGGGGAAAGCCAGGTTGGTCTACCACCAGACAGTGGGCTACGTAGGTCAACCAGGAGCACAAAGGGGCAGATACCCGCTCGCTGGAGAATATAGAGCACGCTAAAATTGTAAATAACCCTGTTGCCAAATGTTAAAATGTTTGCCAAGTTACATGCATGTATGGTAATTCTGTGTTTCAGTTTCTTGCAGCTACCGTAAGGACTCACAGGTTATGGACTTTTTATAACCGGGACCTTGTATGGACTGCGTTCGGAGCCTAACCAAGGAATGAACTAAGACTGTGAAGGACTTGGGGTAGGACAGACCCCCACCTGGTTAAGGCTCCCCGTTGTATTGGTGATATGGACACCCGGTCACAGGCCACACTGTGACCTTAAGAACTCAATCTGTGCGTCGTTTGTCTATTAATGTTTTATAGTCATGTATATTATCCTTGTTTACTGTTTAGTCCCGGAGTACTAAATTTCACTAGGGGGGAATGTGTCACCCTGGCCTGAATGCCACAAGTGTAATTAAAGCTGTGTCTGAGAGCAGGGGGGAGGTTCTCTGGTCAGGGGAATATTAGCATGCAATGCCTCCTGTCTCAGGCCAGTAGGGGGAGCAGGCTGCCCCTATAAAAGCTGGTGCTGGGGGCAGGGTTAGAGAGAACTTGACGGCCTGTCTCAGGACTGAGACTTGTCCCAGAGCAGAGCAGGGACAGACAGTTGTATTGCACCTAAGAGGAAGTGTGGCAGGAGGAGAGCCACAAGCCAGAGACAAGAGGCGAAGAGAGCCTGTCTTGGCAGATCACGGACTTAATTTACCAGACTTTGGTGTCTGAGGCTGGAAGGATTCCACATCCCCCAGCAGATAACCAGTTCGCAGGGGACTGTATATTCCTTGGCCTAAGAAGCCTGGAGGCCCTGCCACAACAGAAGGGACCAGCAGAGCCGTACAAGGCTGGGAGCAGAAAGGAACCCACGTCGCAGGCCATACAGGCGAGAATACACGGAAAGCTTGGAAACGTGGGCTGTTACCCTATAACGAGGAGATAGCCAGAAGGAGTGCAGAAAGCACGGTAGGCCCACACCCTCACCCTGACCAGGGCCAATTTCCCCGTTTCTCTCAGACATCCAGGTCCCCTCCTAGCTGGGACTGTTTGTGGGTCAATTTACCTGTTCTAGTAAAGACCTTGGACTGCAACCTGTTGTCTGCGTGCTCCTTGCTCCTCCAGCACTATCAGCACTGGAACTCTCACTACCATCACTCCCAACATCCACTACACTGCCCTGGGGCCGCACTCTTCCCGTGGGCAGTTACACCATCCAAGCTGCACACCTCATCAGCCCCAGCGGTCTGCCTTGCAGCGGCGGTTCCTAATGACCGCAAATCCACGGGTGGCGTAGTCGGACATAATCATCAACACATAGCGGACTACCACTGGCCTGACCACCCTGAGCCACGGAACCAGGTTGCCACTACTACTCCCACCGTTTCCCTATTGCCCGGATCCGAGTGCCCCACGGCCCAGGGGGTGAGTCACATCCTGTCACCTACTTGAGCAGGAAACTATGGGGTACTTGATAAGAAAATAAGGGGTATCATCGTGTTTGGGAGAAATTGCATAGCAAATTGTTAGTTTCCTCCTATCATCCATTGTGATTAGTGAACGTGCTCGCCACTACTCGGTATTCGCCCGAGCATCATGGTGCTCGACAAGCTTGACGAGTATTTCTGGGTTGCTCGGGCGGGAACTCGGGTCCCCTCCCTGCATGTTTGGAGCTCTTTAGAGAGCCAAAGAAAATATAGGGATTGCCTGCCATGCACTGTAATGCCATGTTGGTTGTGGCATTACAGTGATTGGCTGGCCGCACAGCGTCATCAGGTC
The DNA here is from genome assembly GCF_046119375.1 of Phyllobates terribilis. Classification (NCBI taxonomy): domain Eukaryota; kingdom Metazoa; phylum Chordata; class Amphibia; order Anura; family Dendrobatidae; genus Phyllobates; species Phyllobates terribilis. The sequence continues at coordinate 20,820,441 of NW_027362761.1, read as the reverse complement.
TATATAAGACCTGGCGCCGCCATGCTCGTCACAGTCACTCCGGATCAGACAGTGTAAGGAGAGCTGCTCCTGTGTCAGGGAGAGATTTGCTTGTGTATTAGGTAGTGTAGGGAGAAAAACCGTACATTACACATATCCATCTTAACAAACAGTCCTTTTGAGGACTAACTAATCCATCTGCAGAGATATCAGGCAGGCAGTGTATATAGGCAGGCAGGGTATATAACAGACTGCAGTGCACATAGAACAAGAGGCTCCATTCCAGTTCTGCCTTCTGCTGCGGTTATATTTCTAGAAATAGGCCCAGGTCTCAGGGGCCAGGAATCCTTTTTTTGCATCTTAATCCTCATAATTTGCTTAAAGAGCAATCCAGAGAACATCGTGTTTCTGCGCCATTTGCTTGTTGGCACTGCAGAATACAGCCAGGTCCTTTCCATATAACAGCGCTAAAAATCCAGCTATTTAAAACTCTGTTTTCTCCGTCACATGGATCACATATGTTTTCAGAAAATAATGACATTTCTGGCCTCCATTAAAAAAAAAATTCAGTGCGTCCATGAAGCAATTCACAGCAGTTTGCTGTTCAAACTACTTACCTACAGGCCAGGTATTTAAAACGGTTTTCTCCGTCAAACGGCTCACATACAAGTTTGCTCCAAACTCAGTCATTTGTAGTGAACGTGGAAGATACTGTCCTCTATTTAAAATGGGCAAGGCACGGGGAACTGGACGTGATGGTAATGGTGCATGCACAGGCCGAGGACAAGGCCGTGGGCAAGTCAAAATTGTGCCACAACAAACACCCACATCTTCTCGCCTGACCTTCCAGTCCCAATTTCTAGGGGACCGCAGCACACCACTATTGAACCCAGAGCAGTGTCAAAAGGTTGTTGGTTGGATAGCGGATAATGCTTCCAGTCACTTAGCCACCAACACCACCACCCTGTCTTCTACACGGTCAAGTCTCAGTAGCCATGAGTCTGGACCACATATTCCTCACCCTGATCATCCTTCCTCCCACCATGCCGAGTACCCAGAGACAAATGATCCCACACTTGGACACTCTCAAGAGCTGTTCACTTTTCCATTTATAGATTCGGCCTCTCGCCCGGTCCACTTGAAGCGGGGCAAGAGGAGATCGCGTGTAGATATGCCCAAATATTTGAGCAGCCACGGTCACACGAAGGCGACGGTGGGAAAGTGTCACAAGATGTGGACGATCATGAGACAATTGCCAGAAAGTCAGGAGGAGGACCAGGGTGCGGAAGTGGAAGACGAGGTGGTGAACGATATAGTAACTGACCCAACCAGGCAGGAGGACATGCAGAGCGAGGACAGCAGCACACAGGGTGAGGAAGGCAGAGCACCCCAACACGCAGGAAGAAGCAATGTGGTGGCCGCAGGCAGAAGGCAGGCAACCGCTCCCCGTAACACCAACACGAAGGAAGTTGCCAGTACAACTGTTAGGTCCTCTTGAGCCTGGTTGTTTTTTAAAGACTCTGCCGATAACCCCAAAAAGGCCATTTGCACCACCTGCCAGGCCATCATCAACAGGGGTGGCAAAACAACCAGCCTGACCACCACCAGCATGATCAGGCACATGGCAGCAAAGCACCCGACTTTGTGGGCCAAACCCCAGGGTCCAGGAACAGTGTCTGCGGGTGGCACCATTGCTTCTTCCGTTGTTGTGCATGCAAGCCAATCCCCTGTCCATGGTGCATGCTTAGATGCCTCCTGCCCTGCACCTGTCGTTGCACACTCTCAAGTAGCAGCATCAGGAAGCACGTCCATGTCCTTGTCCTAGCGCAGCTTTCAGTTGTCCATACCCCAGTCCTTGGAATGCAAGCGCAAATATACAGCCAACGCCCCACAGGCCACACTACTAAATTCTCACATTTCAACATTTCACGACTGCTTGCGCTCGAAATGTTGCCTTTTAGGCTCGTGGAGACGGAAGCATTCCGCAACCTGATGGCAGCGGCCGTCCCCCAGTACTCGGTCCCCAGCCGCCACTATTTCTCCCGGTGTGCCGTCCCCGCATTACACAAGCACGTGTCCCAAAACATTAGCCATGCTCTCAACAACGCGGGTACCAGTAAAGTCCACCTAACCACAGACACGTCGACAAGTACGGTACATCTCGCTGATGGCACACTGGGTTGACATAGTGGAAGCCGGGACCCAGTCGGACCTTGGGACGGAACACGTCCTCCCGACGCCAAGGATTGCAGGCCCTAGGTCAATTAGGGTTGTCCCCATGGTCTGCATCTCCTGCACCTCATCCTCCTCAGCCTCCTCCTCCTCTCCAGCCTCCATTTCCAAAATGACCACATCAGTCACAAGCTGGAAGAACTGCAGCACTGCGTCGGCCAAACCGCAACAGGCTGTGCTGAAGCTAATATGCTTATTTGAAAAAACGCACAATAGAGAGGACAGATCTGTGGCTCACACAGCTGAACCTACAGCCAGGCATGATCGTGTGTGACAAAGGCCGGAGCCTGGTGGCAGCTCTGAGGCGAGGAGAGCTCAAACACATACCATGCCTGGCCCATGTGCCTAACCTAGTGGTTCAGCGGTTTCTCAAATCCTACCCGGAGCTGCTGGATCTGCTTGTTTAAGTACATCTGTGTGTGCCCATTTTAGAAAGTCAGCTACAGCCGCCCTTGCAGTGTTTCAGCAGGGTTTGCAGCTTGCAGCTCACAGACTGGTGTGTGATGTCCCCATGCGTTGGAACTATACACTGCAGATGTTGGGAAGGATTTGTGAGCAGAAGAGGGCAGTTGTTGAGTACCAGCATCAACAAGGTCATCGTTATTCAGTTCAGACTCCACACACAAGACCTCAGGAGTGGACTTGGATGTCAGACATATGTACCATCCTCCAAAACTTTGAGGACTCCACCAAAATGGTGAGTGGCGATGACGCCATAATTAGCGTCACCATCCCGATTCTCTGTCTTCTGAAACGCTCTCTGCTCACAATCAAAGAGGATGCATTGCAGGTGGAGCACAATGAGATGGAGCAAGGAACCATACAGGGTGATTACACACAGCCAAGCCTCATCTGGAGGAGGAGAAGAAGAAAGAAGAAAGAAGAAAGAAGAAAGAAGAAAGAAGAAAGAAGAAAGAAGAAAGAAGAAAGAAGAAAGAAGAAAGAAGAAAGAAGAAAGAAGAAAGAAGAAAGAAGAAGAACATGGTCAGTCATCCTCTTGGTGAGGACACGGAAGTCTTGCCTGTTAGTAGTCTGGCACGCATGGCGGAGTTTGTTACGCTGCCTTTCCCATGACCCTCGCGTTCTCAAAATTTTGGGTGACAGCCACTACTGGTTGGTGACACTTCTAGACCCACGCTACAAGGAGAACTTTATATCTCTTATTCCTGAGGCGGACAGGTCTACAAAAATGTGGCTGTACCAGAAGGCCCTTGTTGCGGAACTATTAAAAAAATTTCAATCTGAAAACGCTGGCAGCAGAGGGCACACTTCGTTGGACAACCAAGGAGTACAGATGAGAGAGACACAACTTCAATTCAGCAGAGGCAGGGGAACACTGTCAAAGTTCTGGGAGAGTTTTCTCAGACCCTTCCATCGGACAGGCCCTGATACGCTCACAAGAAGTGCAAAGTTGCAATGTCCTCCGAGATTCCGCTGTGCCTTATAATTATTGGGTATCCAAGCTGGATACATGGAATGAACTGGCTCTCAATTGTTATTATCTGCAACAAGTACTAAGGAAAGATGGGGGAAAGCTGTCCCTACAGTAAGACTAAGCTGAATCCCTACGATGTAGCGGGCTGCCTGTTCCTAGTGAACAGACCCGCCTTAGTCCTTGGCTAGTCTGAACGAAGACCTATAGAATTAAGGGAAGGGTCCCTAAAAGAACCAAGGACTGGGACAAAAAATGGGACACCTCGTAAACAGAGAAGTTGTAGCATAACACAAAAAGACAAACTGACAAAAGGACCCAGAGGACCAAGCGAACTAACAGAGAAAGGCACCGAAGCACCAGGCTAGAGAAAAAGTCAAACACTGAAGTCCAGCACAGCCAGAAGGGCGGAGCTGGAATATAAAGGCAGAAAGTCACGTGACCGCAAAACACAAGATAGAAAAAACTAACAGCAGGGCTCTAACATCTATGCCTTGGAGGTCCTGGCCTGCCCTGCCCCCAGCGTTTTATCAGAGCGGATTTTTAGTGCCGCTGGTGGAATTATAACTGATAAGCGCATCCGCCTGTCAACTGAAAATGCTGACAGGCTGACTCTTATAAAAATGAACAAGGGCTGGATTGGGCCAGACTTCTCAACACCACCGAATGATAGAAGCGTAACAAACTCAAATCCAGTGTCTTTTCTTGGGAGGTGTATTCCCATGCACCTTTTCACACCCACACATGGGTATACACTTCCTGATTTTGTCTATTTGCTCTTGTCCTCCTCCTTCTCCACCACCATATCACCAGAGTGACCGTGGTCCGTGATGCAACACCCACCTAAGTTTTTTTTTAAAGGGTGTTTATGATGCCCTTCAAAAAAATATTTGATACAGTATGTTCATGTATACCCCCAAGGGGTAAATGTTTGTCATCCCATACACTTAGTGCATGGGCATTACAAGTATAGGAGGCCCGCTCCTTTCTAATGGGAACATTTTTTATTTTTATGAGGCCCTCCTCCACATCTCTTGCAAGGGGCATTGAAGTGCCTCCAAATTTTTGGCAGCCTTTGCATTCACTGCATAGGCCAACACTATGGGAGACTCTCTCCTTTCTAATGGGAATTTGTCGTTACTGTGGCCCTGAACTATGTGTCTTTAAATTCTTAGTGGTGTTTTTCCTAAAATTGTCAGCCGTTGGACTCACTGCATACCCTATAACTGTATAGCAGACCCTCTCCTTTCTAATGGGAACATGTCGTACCTTGTTACTGTGGCCCTGCTCCGTGTGTTTTAAATTCTTAGTGGGGTTTTTGCTAAATTTTGCCAGCCCTTGCAGTCACAGCATGGGCATTACCACTTATAGGAGACCCACTCCTTTATAATGGGAACATTTTTTTTACCGAGACCCTCCTCTGTGTCTCTTCAAAGGGGTATTGGGTTGCGTCCAAATTTTTGGCACTCCTTGCAGTCACTGGATACGCAATAACAGTATAGGAGACCCACTTGTTAATAATGGGAACAACAAAGCATAGCCGGCTGATGGCTCTCTAACAATAGCTAGGGCCGACTGCTGGCCTTTTAAGAATAGTAAGGGCCGTCTGATGTCCCTATAAAAATAGGCTTCATGACTTTCAGAGTCCCTCAATCATAAATAAAACAGGAAGTGTCTGATGATGTGTCACACACCACATTGCCAGCTAAGGTTGTAAAATATTAAAATGACCTGTCCCAGTGAATGCATTTGTCTTAAAAAATGACGTAAAAAAACCCAAACAATAGGATCTTTCTTTAGTATAAAAAACAGCGTCACGTATTTAACAACAATGTAATCACATTGTTCAGCTCATGCACCTTCTCCTCCATCTCCGAAATGACCACATCAGTCACAAGCTGACAGCACTGCAGCACTGCCTTGGCCAAGCGGCAACAGGCTGTGCTGAAGATAACATGCTTAATGCTTAATTGACAAACCGCCCAGCGCTGCAGAGTTGTTGAAGGCTGTAACACAGCCGCTGAACATACAGCCAGGCATGGTCATTTGTGACAATGGGCGGAACCTGGTGACGGAGAAATGACAGCCGGGGTAGATACGGTTTCCCTCTATGCCAGTCCTTTCACCGAGCTAAAGAATATGGCTGTGGTGAAATACAACTCCCACTGACAAGCTGTTGCAGATTGAAAAACATTGTGCCCACCAGAGAATTTGATTCTGACGGCTAACTTTTATCCCCCGCTCAAGAGCCCCATAGCAGCTGCAAAGTTAGCGCTATCATTAACTCTCCTGAGGTAGAAGCCAAGGCACACCAGAGGATTCTCTGGTGGGACCGTCCAACCCTGCCGAGAAGCAGTCCTGGCTAAGAAAAGTGTGTGGAAAGGTTCCCAGACACTCTATGGCTGCTTTTTTACGGAGGTGGAAACCTACACAAACATGGGGAGAACATACAAAGTCCTTGCAGATGTTGTCCTTGCTGGGATTAGAACCCAGGATCCCAGCGCTGCAAGTCTTCAGTGCTAAGCACTGATTCAATGTGCTGCCGTTCACCCTCTAATATATAACAGGCTGGGAAACTTGCACCTACTACCACTCTATCTTCAGCTCCTTTGTGAGAAAATGTATTTGCGCAGCCACTCATCCTACCAAATAAAATTCCTAAGAAGGAAATTAGGGATGGCTCCGCTACTGGTACTGGGGGCATTGCTAATACCATGGCGTCGTACCGTAGTTTTCTGAAAATATTCCAGGCTGGTAGGAGGCAAGCAAATTCCCACAGAAAAGTAGCAGCAGTAATGTTCAGGGACCCGCGCTTGTAGAAGACGGAGACAACACTGGGAGAAATAGTGACGGCTGGGGACAGAGTATGGACACGAGGCATGAGGCATGTGGTTGTGAAAAGCTTCCGCCTCCACGAGCCTAAAAGGCCACATTTTAAGTGCAAGCAGCTTTATGGGACTTCCTGGGAGAAATGACATGCAGGCTAGATAGGGTTTCCCTCTATGCCAGTCCTTTCACCGAGCTAAATACAACTGTCAGCCAAAAAAGTTGTGGACTGGCTCCGTACCGTCCCTGGCCACATTCACGTGTTTGTGGTTTAAGCGGTCCTTCCCAGTAAGTGCACTGGGGAGGGCACAGGTAATGTTGTGGGACCCGTGCTTATGGAAGGCGGAGGCTATACCGGGAAATATAGTGGAGGCTGGGGACCGAGCATGGAAACCCGGCCGCCGCCGGCATGAGGTTGTGAAAAGCTTCCGCCTCCACGAGCTTAAAAGGCCATATTTCAAGTGAAAAAAGCTGCCCAGAAATCTGGTAGTTTAGTGTTGCGGCCTGTGGGCGGGTGGGTGGCTGGCTGCATACTTGTACTTGCATTCCAAGTAACAGAAAACTAAGCAGATGGTGGCCTCTATCATCATCATGGCCTCACCTCGGCACTATGAATTCTCCTGAAGGAGAAGCCAGGGCCCGCCGGAGGAGTCTCCGGTTCTCTGGCGGGCCCGTCCAACCCTGCCGAAAAGTAGCCCTGGCTAAGAAAATTGTGGGGGCAGGTTCCCATACACTCTATGGCTGCTTTTTTAATGTGGATCGGCCATGCTTATGCAGGTTATTTCTCAAAACGCATTACAGATCAGGCCATTGTCCAACTCTGTATTCAAGAAATTAAATGCACAAAGACAGATGTGTGTGTGTCAAAGCACCACCGACAAGGGGCGAGTTGATGTTGGACGGGCTGCCATTGCTTCTCCAACAAGCTGCATTACAGGACTTCCTGTGAGAAATGACACGCAGGCTAGATAGGGTTTCCCTCTATGCCAGTCCTTTCACCGAGCTAAATACAACTGTCAGCAAAAAAGTTGTGGACTGGCTCCGTACCGTCCCTGGCCACATTCACCTGTCCACGTGTTTGTGGTTAGGCGGTCCTTCCCAGTAAGTGCACTGTTGAGGGACCCGTGCTTGTGGAAGGCGGAGGCGATACCGGGAAATATAGTGGTGGCTGGGGACAGAGTATGGACACCCGGACGCCGCCGGCATGAGGTTATGAAAAGCTTCTGCCTCCATGAGCTTAATAGGCCATATTTCAAGTGCAAGCAGCTGTCAAAAATTTGGCAGTATAGTATTGCAGCCTGTGGGAGGGTGGGTGGGTGGCTGCCTGCATACTTGTGCTTGCATTCCAAGGAATGGGGTAGGGACAACAGAACGCTGCAGTGGGACTGGGACGTGGACAGTGATTGTTGCAAGTCTGCAACGTCAGGTTCATGTGGGGAGGCATCTTCGCATGCGCCAAGGATCACTTATGATGGGCACAGTTTTAGGCAGTGACCAGGGAGTCAGGGATGCTTCCAGAGGTCTTCCCCATGCTGTTCCCATGTCTTTTCAGCACTGTATGCATGTGTCTGATGAGGTGTCACACACCACATGGCCAGATAAGGTTGTAAAATGTTAAAATTACATTTCCTGGTGAATGCATTTGTCTTGGTTGAAAGCAATGCAGAAGTGCAAAAACGCATCAAAAACGCAACGTGTGAACATAACCAAAACCAAAAATACTCCTCCACACCTTGGGCTATTTATTTTGCCTTTTATACAAGTCATTACCCTGGAAAGGATGTTCCTTAACATATTTCCCAGGAAAATCCAATTTGGTTTCATTTTTGTATGTTTTATTGCGAGTCCGTAAAAGTGGCGTAATACTCTGACAACGTTGTTAACAGCAGTGACCTGGGAGTCAGAAATGCTTCCAGGGGTCTTCCCCATGCTGTTTGAGCACTGTTCCCATCGATTTTGGCAATTTTTAGGCCCTCTGCAGACTGCCGGGGGAAGCCGCCTGAAAAATGCTCGAGTTTCCCATAGACTCACATTGGGCTCGTTGCTCGGGTCGAGCACCCGAGTATTCCAATTTGCTCGACCCGAGCAACAGGTACCTGAGCATTTTAGTGCTCGCTCATCACTAATTGTGATTTATTATTATTCTGAACATATTATTCACATTTACAAAAGTTTTTTGAAGCACCTAAGGGTTCAACAAGCTCAACACACACTTAGACCTCCTTCACACGTCCTGGTGAGTCCTCTACAGGAAAAAAACAGTACTGGTGAGATCCATATCCATGTGCCATCCGTATGTATGTATGTGGCATACGTGTGACATCCTTGTGTCCTTATGTCCATGTGACACGTGTTATGCACACGCCTGGGCTAAGCGGCGTGTGCGTGTGATTTATAGTGATTCCACTGGACCGTGCCGGAGAGTGAATGCCTGGAGGGGCGTGACTAAGTATTCACCCGATCCGACCAGGGTCGCACGACGGCATACGACGCCAGTGCACCAAGGAGGAACCGAGCAGAGGGACCAGGTGCTACTCCAGGACAGACCCCGGACACGGCTGTTGACCCACACAGGGAAATACAGGAACAGGCTGGTAGGCTGGCACACAGACTGGAGGGTATAGGCAGGCACGACTGGTATGCAGGCAGGCGGGTATGCAGGCAGGGGGGTAAAGGCAAGCACAGCTAGAGTGCAGACAGGGAGGCACTAGCAGGTAGGAACACAGGCGGGATAGGACCCAGTACACACCGGGACTCAGGAACAATACAGGCAGAGGGTTACAGGCAAGCACAGCTAGAGTGCAGACAAGGCTGAGCAGGGAGGACAGGGCTCTGTTCACACGGAACAGACAGGAAGGGAAAGACAGAGCCAGATACTCACACAGTACTTGCAGAGACAACAAGCAGGAGTTAGGTACGAGTTCAGACTCTGCAGAAAAAGGAAGGGAACGGACATAGAGGCAAAACAGGTAAAGGACAGGAGAGAGTTCAGACTGGAACTGAGTGTACGGAGGAGACAGACACTGCAGAGGGATACAGGAGCGGGTCTGGGAATACGGCCCCCAGAGAGGCGGAACGAACAGGCAAGGAGCGTGTTCAGACAGGACAGACCAGACACAGGAGCGGGTCTAGGAAATCGGCCACTAGAAGGCGAGAGGAACAGGCTAGGAGCGTGTTCAGACAGGACAGACAAGAGAACACAGAAAGGAGTCAGTTCAGACATGGGAGCTGATACCGCAAAGCAGGAGACATACAGGACTCAGTTCAGACACGGGAACTGATACAAAAAGCAGGAGACAAGAGACGGGACCTGGCACCTTCAGAGTGCAAGCACACACTGAAGGAAACACTATGCTCAGGCAGGGATAGAAGGGAGCTGCTGAGCTATATACCAAGTGACAGACAGCAATAGGCTGAGGACGCACAAGGGGTGTGACCCACAGCAGGTACAAAAGGCAGGAAGTGATCGGGCGCCGCCCTTAAGCAGCAGAAACAGACACAAACAGACAGCATGGAGGGAAGCCAGAGAGACATTCTGGACAGGAGATCAAGTGCGCCCTCTTGCACAGTGGGAGATGGACCACCATGCAAGGACGCCGCCAGGTATGTTACAACACGTACTAGTGCCTGGGAAAAGCATTACTGTTCGTGCTGATCCCAGGCGGCGGCTGCTGAAGGCAGTTCTCTCAGTGCTGAGATCACCACGAGCGGGAGACAATGCTGGGAGTTGTATTCAGCACCTGATGGAATGCATGCTGTGTAAAATGAAGAATGAAATAAAGTAAATGGCGTGGGCTCCTGCTGATTATTCATACTCAGAGGAAAGCCTGCCGAATGGGTGCTGAGATTACTAGCCAGGGAAGGGGCCTTTAGCCAAAAATGTTCACAGGCCATCAGTAACAGCCCACAGCTGTTTGATTAGCGTTTACTGGCTAGATTACAGTTGAACGCCAGAAAAAAATTGACGTAGGGTCCCCTTATAAAATTTGCCCAGCAATGGCTAAACAGATAGCTGCGGGCTGATATTAATATCCAGGGAAGGGGCCAAGGATCCTTGCCCTCTCCAAGGCTAATAACCTCAGCCCTCGGCAGCCATAGAAATGGCGCATCAATAAGATGCACCAAATCTGGCACTTAGCCTCGCTCTTCACACTTGCCCTCGCTCTTCACACTTGCCCTGGTGCAGTGGCAAGTAGGATAATAGGATTGGGGTTCATGTCAGCCTTGTATGAGCAGCTGACATGAAGCTCAGGGATTAGTAATGGATAGGCGTCTATGAGATGCCCCCATTACTAACTCCATAGTAAAAGTTTGTAAATAAACACAAGCCTGAAAAATCCTTTATTTGAAATAAAAGTCCACACCCTTTTTTACACATTTATTTAAAAATAAAAAATACAGTTATACTCACCTAACACCTACCGTATTTTTCGGACTATAAGACGCACCTAGGTTTTAGAGGAGGAAAATAAAAAAAAATGTAAGCAAAAAATGTGTTCATGATGCACTTTTAAGGGGGATGGGGTCTTCTGCTGACAATAGTATAGGGGTAATATCCCCCAATTCTGACAATATCCCCTTATCCTGGTATATATGCCTCCCTCTTCCATTTAGACGTGGTCCCTATCCCCATCCTGGTATGCACGGCACCCCTCATCCTGCTATGCACGGCACCCCTATCCCCGTCCTGGTATGCACGGCACCCCTCATCCCCGTCCTGGTATGCATTTCACCCCTCATCCCCGTCCTGCTATGCAAGCCACCCCTAATCCCCATCCTGGTATGCATGGCCCCCTCATCCTTATCCTAGTATGCATGGTCCCCCTAATCCCCATCAGGCTGCACATAAAAAAATATACACTCCTACTCACCTTTCTTCTCTCCTCCAGCGCTGCGTCCTGTCTGCCCGCACTGATCTCTCCATGTGAGCGGTGCATGATGTCACTGCCATGCGCGGCTCACAAGGACAGATCAGCTGCCAGTAGTCACTGCTCCCCACTCCGGAACTGTGTGCACGGGGAGCAGTGACTTCACTCTCCTTCATAGCCGGCACACAGTGTAGCGGCGTTGCGGCTTCTGCTGCTGCCGGGCTATCTCGTGTGCCCGCATATTAAAGGACATGAAAATCCACCCCTCCCCACGCCCATGGGCATGGAGAGAGGTTGAATATTCATGCCCTTTAACAGCAGGCACAGGCGATTCCGGCAGCAGCAGGAGCCGCACCGCGGCTACACTGTGTGCCGCTATTAGGATGCATGAATATTCAGTGCTCCCCACGCCCCATGGGCATGGGGGAGCAGTGAATATTCCTTTTCTTTAGCAGCAGGGACAGTGTAGGCTGCAGCGGGCGGCTGCTGCCTACTGTACCCCGCTCCTCCACCGCTACCACTCCCCCCACACATATATACACCCCCACCAACATTCGGACTATAAGACGCACCCCCCATTTTCCTTCAAAATTTGAGGAAAAAGTGTGTCTTATAGTCCAAAAAATACGGTAATCCTCTGAAGCCAATGTCCCCTGTAAAAAAACAAAAATAATAAACAATATCCCTCAACTGTCCGAAGTGGAAAGAATCCATAGTGTCCCACGCCGTAATCCATCTGTGCGACGTGCTCTTCAGGATGAAGGGTGGCATGATGCGACCGTTGATGCTGAAGAGCAGGGAAGAATTACTCGCAGCGAGCGGACCCTGACCTGCGATGACCTCAGTGAGATTATCTCCGTGAGAAATCGGTGAACTCACTGAGCTCAGGGCAACACTGAGAAATTTCTCACAGTGAATCGCCATGACCTGCTGGTTTTTCCATACGCACCTGACATGTGCGCACATCCATTGAATACCATTGGTGTTCATATATACGTATTTGCATTCCTTAAAAGAAAGACCGCATAAGGACATAAAAAACGAACGTGTGAAGGGAGCCTTACAGTAGATGAATTCCTTAATGGGTCTAGTTTCCAAAATTAGGTCACTTGTGGGCATTTTTTTGCTGTTTGGGAGCTTTAGGAGCAGTGCCAAGGCAACATGGAGCCTGCAATCTATTTCAGCCAAAATGGTGTTCCAAAATTCAAATGGTGCTCCTTCCCAGTCCTGCCGTGTGTCCTAACAGGTGCAGTCCAATTTTTCATGTTACCTCTTGCAAAAGTGAAAAATTTTGGGCTAAAGCAACATTTTCTGTTTAACTGCAACATGGTGCCTGCAATCTAATTCAGCCAAATTTGTGTTCCAAAATTCAAATGGCACTCCTCTCCAAAGCCCTGCCGTTTGTCCAAACAGAGGTTTCTGACCACATGTGGGGCATTAGCGTGCTCAGAAGAAACTAGATAAATTGTGGGGCCAATTTTTTTGTGCTATTCCTTGTAAAAGTGAAAAAGTTGGGGCTAAAGCAACATTTTAGAGTAAAAATTGCAATTTTTTTTTTTTCATTTGACTTTGCATTAATTCCTGTGTAGCACCTGATGGGTTAAAAAAATTCCTGATTGCAGTTTTTGAAATGGTATAACTTTTGAGGAGATTCCAATATATAGGCCCCGTAAAGTCCATTTATATCTGAACAGATCCTTAAAGAAACAGGTTTTGTAAATTTTTTGAATAAATATGAAATGGTTACTAAACTTTTAACCCTTCTAACATACTAAAAGTAAAATAACGTTTTGAAAAATGATGCAGATGTAAAGTAGTCATATGGGAAAGGTTATTTATTAGTTATTTTCTACAGCATTACTAACTGGTTTAAGGATATAAAGATGGAAAGTTTGAAAACTGCAAGTTTTTCAAAATATTCTCCAAAATTCCAATATTTTCACAAATGAATGCAAAACATATTAACCTAAATTTACCACTAAAAGCACAATCATGAAAAAAACACTTTCTGAATCACTGGAATATGTTGAAGCGATCCAGAGTTATTAACACACAGAGTGACACTGGTCAGATTTTAAAAAATTGGCCTTTCCATTAAGGTTAAATTTGGCTTGGGGATAAGGATATAAAAATTGAAAGTTTGAAAATTGCAAATTTTTCTACATTTTTGCAAAAAAATCTGATAATTTCACAAATAAATGCAAAACAGAGACCTAAATTTACCACTACCATAAAGTACAATTTGTCACAAATAAACAATCCCAGAATCACTGGGATACATTGAAGCATTCCAGAGTTATTACCACACAAAGTGACACTGGTCAGATTTAAAAAATTCTGCCTGGTCATTACTCACTTTTTGACATGCACCATGTATATATGGCGCTGCTGGAGCTGCGTTCCTCCAAAACGCCTTATATAAGGCACTGTGATCGCGCGGGCTCACGCTGAGCGACGCCTCCATCGAGTGCGGGTGTCAGCTCTGTATGAGAGCCGACACCCTGTAGCAACGACCACGATCAGCGCTAGCACAGATCGCGGACGTTTAACCCCTCTGATGCTGCTGTCAATAGTGATAGCGACATTGAGAAGCATCGCAGAGGGAGTGAGCTCCCTGTCTGCTCCCATCAGCACAACGCGATGCGATCGCGATGTGCTAATGGTCTCACAGAGCAGGAGCTGACACGCCTCCTCTATGCCTATCAGACGCTGCTCTGATGCTCTGCAGTGCAGAAGTATTGCAAAATATCAAATCAGCGATCAGGACAAGTTGATGTCCAATAGTGAGACAATGTAAAAAAAATTAAAAATTGTAAAAATATTTTAAAAAATCCCCAAATAAAGAACAAAAAAAATAAAAAGAATATGAATCCAATAAATACATTTATGTAAAAATAAAAAGTACACATATTTGGTATCGCCACATTCAGAACGACCCAACCTATACAACTGTGTCCCACTAGTCAACCCCTTCAGTGAGCACCATAAAAAAAAAAAAAACGGGGGAAAAAAACTTATCATACCACCCAACAAAAAGTACAATAAAACGCGATCAAAAAGACAAATGTAAATAAAAATGGTACCTCTGAAAACGTCATCTTGTTCCGCAATACAGCTCTATCAGTCGAAAAATAAAAAAGTTATAGCTCTCAGAATAAAGCGATGCAAAAATAATTATTCTTTTTTCTATAAAATAGTTTTATTGTTTAAAAGTGACAAAGCATACAAAACTATATAAATGTGATATCGCTGTAATCCTACTGACCCAAAGAATAAAGCGACCTTAATTAATTTTACCACACATGGAAAGGCATAAAACAAACAAACAAAAAAAAAACAATTCCTGAATTGCTGGTTTTTGTTCATTCTGCCTCCCAAAAATCAGAATAGAAAGCGATCAAAAAATGTAATGTGCCCGAAAATGGTATCAATAAAAATGTCAACTTGTCCCGCAAAATAAAAGCCCTCACATGACTTTGTCAGCCGAAATATGGAAAAATTATAGCTGTCTACATACAGGAATGCGCCATAAAAAGCATCTTTTAGTGTGTGACAGCAGCCAAACAAACTATTTACGCTAAATCTTGTATCACTGTATTCGCATCGACCCTAAAATTAAAGTCGTCTAATCACTTGTACCGCACAAGGAACAGTGTAAAACATAAATTAAAGGGAAAATATTTTTTTTTGAGAGTCTTCAGTGGTTGATACCTTTTAATGGTATTAAATCAATTTCATCCCACCATCACCCTAACACTCAACTACTCCTGTACTGAAATTAACTTTTTGGACACCATCATTAAACTACAGAACAATGAAATAGAAACATCCCTGTACCGGAAGCCAATCGACCATCCAACATACCTTAAATGGGACAGTTTCCATCCAAAACACAAACTATTGTTTACAGCCAAGCCATCAGATACAAATCGGATGTGTTGCAACCCTATGGATAGAGAAAAACACCTTGGTGGCCTCAGAAAGGCCTTTTTGAATCAGAGCTACCATTCAAGAACAATGGAGAACCAGATTACAAGAGCCACCGGAAATCAAGGAATCACCTCCTACAGTACAAAACTAAAGAAGAAAGCAACCGGGTGCCTCTAGTCGTCACCTACAATCCAAGGTGCTAAGGGGAGCTGCACGGAAACTACAACCTTTACTACAAAAAAAAAAGCCTGATTAAAATTCATGTTTCCAGATCCCCCACTTCTGTGTTTCAGGCAGCCCCCAAATTTAAGAAGCATCAATGTCAGAAGCTCCCTGTCCTCTCCAACAGCTACAGGAACCTTTCCGTGCAACCAGAAAAAATGTAAAACCTTTCCATTTATAATGACCACAGACAAGATAAAGATCACTAATTCACATCAGGACTACAAGATCCCAGGTACTTTCAGCTGCATCACATCTAATGTGGTGTACTTAATTTTATGTACTAAATGTCCAGCTGGGGGTCTGTATGTAGGGGAGACAGGGCAAAAACTTAGGGCAAAGATGAATCATCATCGTCACACAATAAAAGAAAAAAGAATTGATCTACCTGTGACCAAACATTTTTGCATCCCTGATCACAGCATCATGGATATGAAATTACTGGTATTAAAAGGTAACTTGAAATCTCAGAGAGACAGAAAACTTTAGGAATATAAACTCATGGCAACCTTTGACACCTTCAGAGCAGGAATGAATGTGTCGCATGGATTTATGTCATTCTACATCAACTAAGGAATGTGCTCATCAGACCTGTGGAGTCATCACATCCCTGGACCAGACCTCAATCACAGGATAATAAAACTTTCACACTCCTTATCTATGAACTACTCCAATATTTACGGCCACAACTGTGTTTATCTCTCTCCAATAGTAATAGCTCTGTTTTACGTCACTTGCCTCATCTATAACATTATTTTTGTTTTCCTGTGTATAAATATGTGACTCTTCAGATTTTGTGTAATACTGTGCCTGATGAAGAAACCTGAGTAATTTTGAAAGCTTGCAATTTGTTACCATCTTTTCAGTTAGCCATTAAATGGTATCAACCACTGAGGACTCGCAAAAAATAAAAGGAAAACCAATTCTTCACTTGCCTCCCAAAGACCGCAGTAAGGCTCGGCGCACATTTTTCTTGCGCTCTAGGCTGAGCGCTTACACCGGGATTTTTGTGTAAATGTCTGAAATATGTGATTCAGACGGAATGGGAGCAGAAGATTTCCTATAATCAATTAGATGGAGGCACTGCGTAAGCCGTATGACCTATGATCCAGCAGTGTCCGTCTTTTTAGGCATGCATAAAAGCGCCATAAGCCACAGTTTTGTGCTCTTCTAAAAAGGACACTGCTGAACAGAGACCAGACTAAGTCCAGAGTATCTGCTGCCTCATTATAGTGAATGGATTTATCAGAGGTTCAGATGGAAACCCTGATATAAAGTGCCATGGAATTAATGGCGCTATAATAATAAATAATAATAAAAGTGCTCAGTGTAGTGCGCCGGATAAATGTGATCCAAAATGTTATGTAAAATGTTCCCAATAAAAGCTTCAACTTAGTCCACAAAAAAGCAAGTCCCCACTCAGGTCCGTCATCTGTCAACAGAAATATAGGGGGCTTCCACCTTACTTGTAGTACAAAGGCTCTGGAAAAGCGCTATGGCTCCTTGCCCCCCAAAAGAAATTCAGCAAATTCTGCGCTCCTTCCCTTCTGAACCCTAGTGTGTCTAAACCACATTTAGTGTCCACATGTTTGGCATTTTTGTAGCGGTGAGAGCCCGCCTAATTTACAGATGCATGTCTTCAGAATCATGAGCTGGTCACCAACGTACTGGTCACAACAATGGCAATTTGCAATTTTCAATCAGCAACATCCACTACTGCTTGTTTCTGGAAAACAGCCATGAAGTCAAAATAATCACTATACCGGTTGATAAATTCCCAAAGGGGTATAATTTCCAGAATGGGGTTACTTGTGAGGGGAATTCTGCTCTTCTAGCACTTAGAGGCTCTAGCATATTGAGTCTGCAAACTATTCTAGGAAAATCCGTGCTCCAGTAGGCAAATGGCGCCCTGTCTTTCCAGAGTCTCGCTCTATGGCTAAGCAGTACTGTACAGCCACATATGGGGTATTTCTACATTCAGCAGAAATATTGGGACATATTTTTTGCCATTTTTACCCATTTCCCAGTAAAATGCAAAATCTGGGGCTAAAACAAAATTTTGGTGGTAAAAATGTAATTATTTTTTCTTCTCCGCCTGTGGTGTCTATATGATTACAGCATCCTTAGATGAATTCATTGAGCGGTGTAGTTTGTAAAATGGGGTCTATTATCGGGGTACGGCTGTTCTAGCACCTCAGGAGCTCTAACAATGTGACATGGCACCCTCAAATCAGTCCAGCAAAATCTGAACCCCAATATGGTTCTTCTTCTGTTCTGAGCTTTGCACTGTGCCTCAAAAGTCGTTTTTGACCACATATGGGGTATCGGCGTATTCAGGAGAAATTGCACAACAAATTTTTGGGTCCATTGTCTCCTGCTATCCTTGTAAAAATGAAAAAATTTGGGGCTAAAACATTTTTGTGGAAAAAATATATTTTTAAAATTTTCACAGATCAACGTTTTAAAATTCTGTGAAGCACTTGTGGGGTCAAGGTGCTTACCACAAGTCTAGATAAATTCCTTGAGGGATCTAATTTCCAAAATGGAGTTTGGGGGATTTTCACTGTTTAGGCATATCAGGGGCATTTTAAATACAACATGACACGCACAGACCATTCAATCAAAATCTGCATTCCAAAACGTCACTGCTTCTTTTCTGAGTCCTGCTGTGCACCCAAACAGTACTTTTCACCTACATGTTGGGTATCTGCGTACTCAGGAGAAATTGCACAACAAATTGTATGGTGCAATTTCTCATGTTACCCTTATGCATAATTTGGGGCTAAAAAACATTTTTTGTCGAAAAAATTTGTTGTTTTTTTTTTATTTTCAGGGCTTAATGCTATAAATGTCTGAAGCACCTTGGGGTTCAAGGTGCTCACAACACATCTAGACAAGTTCCCTGAGGGGTCTAGTTTCCAAAATCTTGTCACTTGTGGTAAGTTTCCACTGTTAAGACACATCAATTCCAAAATGTTTCTTCATTTCTCTTTAGGCCAGTTGATGTGTTCTTTGGCAAATTGTATCTGCTTCAGCACATGTCTTTTTTTTTTTTTTTTAAACAGTGGGACTTTGCGGGGACTTCTTGCTAAGAGATTAACTTCACACAGGCATCTTCTAACTGTCACAGTACTCACAGGTAACTTGAGACTGTCTTTGATCATCCTGGAGCTGATCATTGGCTGAACTTTTGCCATTCTGGCTATTCTTCGATCCATTCGAATGGTAGTCTTCCGTTTTCTTCCATGTCTCTCTGGCTTTGCTTTCCATTTTAAAGCATTGGAGATAATGATACGCTGTTCAGCTAAGATAGTCTGCACTTCTTTATAAGTTTTACCCTCTCCAATCAACTTTGTTCAGAACAACAGCATACTTTGATTAAAATGTCGCGAATGACCCTTATTTCTCAGGCTTTCAAGGAGAAATGCATGCACAACAACATGTGCTGGCTTCACCCTTATATAAGGGCCACCTGATTGCCACCTGTTTCTTCACAGAATGATTGACCTTACTAATTGAACTCCACACTATTATTTTGATCACAACCCCTTTCAATTATTCAAATACACAAACCTAAAAACATGCAGATCACGAATGCCGAGTCTGTTGGTTTTCTTAGAATCTACTGCATCAACTGGTGAATTGTTTGACATGTAGTAATATAATTTATACCAAAACAATGATTAATCTGGTTAGTCATATTGAACTGCTATTCTTTTGAACATTAATGGTATAATGCAGAATTAAAAATACAAAAAAAAAAACGCCTCCTCCATCCCTTAATAGCCTGGACATGTCTCACCATATTTCCCCATCACCTATGATTACAGTAGATGACATAGTAGAGGGGGAAAGAGGGGGAAATAAAACTACACCCACCGATAGTTAAATGTTAAAATTATATTTACCGGTGACTACCTTATCTGGGCATGTGGTGTGTGACATGGTCAGACACATCCTGTGTAATTTATGAAAGAGGGACTCTAAAACTCATGAAGCTTATGCAGATAATGCAAGAACTGCCAAAAATTAGAAGGAAGCGGGACTCCGATACACCCTGTATTAGACATAAAGGATGGCCTCATACATTCTGTTAAAATTGTTAGGTAGTAGGAATCAGACTCAAAGCCTATGCACTAAGTGAAAAGTCTGCCAAAAAATTAGAAGAAGCTACTGCAATACACACTGGAAGACACAGAGGAGAGCCTCGGAAAAATGTTTTTCCCATTTTTTAAAGGAGTGGGACTACGTACTAAGTGTAAGGGCTGAAAAACATTTACCCCTGGGGGGTAACCATACAGAGGTGTGAAAAGGTGTTTTTGCCCCTTCCTGATGATTTCTTATTCTTTTGCAAAACACAAGCATGTCAGCTGAATGGCTTAAGAAAAACAAAATTAAGACTCTGGAGTGGCCTAGTCAGACTTTAACTTAATCTGATTGAGATGCTGTGGCATGACCTTAAAAAGGCGGTTCATGCTCGGAAACCCTTCAATGTGGCTGAATTAAACGATTTTGTAAAGATGAGTGGGCTAAAATTCCTCCAGAGCGTTGTAAAAGACTCATTGCCAGAAATCGCAAACGCTTGATTGCAGTTGTTGCTGCCATGAGAGACCTGACCAGTTATTAGGTTTAGAGGACAATCACTTTTTCACACAGGGCCCTGTAGGTTTGGATTTCTTTTTCCCTTAATAAAGACCTTAATTACACTGCTCAAAAAAATAAAAGGGAACACTTAAACAACACAATGCAACTCCAAGTCAATAACACTTCTGTGAAATCTACCTGTCCAGTTATGAAGCAACACTGATTGTGAATCAATTTCTCCTGCTGTTGTGCAAATGGAACAGACAACTGTTAGAAATGATCGGCAATTAGTAATACACCCCCTATAAAGGAGTGGTTCGCAGGTGGTGACCACAGACCATTTCTCTGTTCTCATCCTTTTTGGAAGTTGTTTTGATCACTTTTTCATTTTGCCATTGCTCTCACCCCTAGAGGTACAGTAGCATGAGGCGGGGTCTACAACCCACAGAAGTTGTTCAGGTAGTGCAGTTCATCCAGGATGGCACATCAGTGCGAGCTGTGGTAAGAAGGGTACCTGTGTCTGTCAGCGTAGTGTCCAGAGCATGGAGCAGATATCAGGAGATGTAGAGGGAGCCATATAAGGGAAACAATCCAGCAGCATAACCGGTACCTCCGCCTTTATGCGAGGAGGAACAGGAGGAGCACTGCCAGAGCCCTGCAAAATGACCTCCAGAAGGCCACAAATGTGCATGTGTCTGCACAAACGGTTAGAAACCAACTCCATGAGGGTGGTATGAGGGCCGGACATCCACAGATGGGGGTTGTGCTCACAGCCCAACACAGTGCAGGATGCTTGGCATTTGCCACAGAACACCAGGATTGGCAAAGTCGCCAATGGCGCCCTGTGCTCTTCACAGATGAAAGCAGGTTCACACTGAGCACATGACAGAGTCTGGAGACGCCGTGGAGAGCGATCTGCTGCCTACAACATCCTTCAGCATGACCGGTTTGGCAGCGGGTCAGTAATGGTGTGGGGTGGCATTTCTTTGGAGGGCTGCACAGCCCTCCATGTGCTTGCCAGCCTGACTACCATTAGGTACAGAGATGAGATCCTCAGACCCCTTGTGAGACCATATGCTGGTGCGGTTGGCCCTGGGTTCCTCCTAATGCAGGACAATGCCAGACCTCATGTGGCTGGAGTGTGTCAGCAGTTCCTGAAAGATGAAGTCATTGAAGCTATGGACTGGCCCGCCTGTTCCCCAGACCTGAATCCGATTGAGCACATCTGGGACATCATGTCTTGCTCCATCCACCAACGTCAAGTTGCACCACAGACTGTCCAGGAGTTGGTGGATGCTTTAGTCCAGGTCTGGGAGGAGATCCCACAAGAGACTATCTGCAACCTCATCAGGAGCATGCCCAGGCATTGTAGGGAGGTCATACAGGCACATGTAGGCCACACACAATACAGAGCCTCATTTTGACTTGTTTTAAGGACATTACATCAAAGTTGGATCAGCCTGTAGTGTGTTTTTCCACTTTAATTTTGGGGGTGACTCCAAATCCAGGCCTCCAATGGTTAATAAATTTGATTTCCATTGATGATTTTTGTGTGATTTTGTTGTCAGCACATTCAACTTTGTACAAAACAAAGTATTCAATGAGAATATTTCTTTCTTTCATTCAGATCTAGGATGTGTTATTTGAGTGTTCCCTTTATTTTTTTGAGCAGTGTATTTAAAAGCTGCATTTTTTGTTTATTTGTGTTATCTTTGTCTAATATTTAAATTTGTTTTGTGATCTCAAACATTAAAGTGTGACAAACATGCAAAAGAATAAGAAATCATGAAGGGGCAAACAATTTTTCACACCACTGTATATACATGCAAGAGAACTGTAGACGTAGGCATCATACACACCCTGGAAAAATTAAGAGTAAAGGTCGCATGATTACCCTCTAAAAGTTTATGAGCGAGGGTCAAATAGTGGCGGCTGGGGACAGAGTACCAAGGGAAGGTCACCTCCATGAGGTTGCGGGAAGCCTCAATGTCCACAAGCCTACACAGCAACATTTCCAGAGCAAGCAGTCTAGAAATGTGCCCATTTAGAGTTTGGGCCTGTGGGTGGCTATGTATTTGTGTTCCAGGGCCTGGAGTAGGGCCAGGTGAACGCTGCGCTGGGACAAAGAATTGGACGTAGTTGCGGATGGTGTTTGCAAATGTGCAACAACAGGTGCAGGGCGGGAGGCATGAGCGAGGGCCACCTAAAGAAACCAAACACAAAAAAGAAACCATGAACTGTATACCCTTTTTTGGGCGTGAAGGGGTGCATGGGAATGAATACACCAGAAAAAAAAAAGGAACATTTCAATAGGCTTTATATTCTGCTGTCATCCGGTGGGGATGAGAAGTCTGGGCCAATCCAGGCCTTGTTCATTTTAAAAAGAGTCAGCCTGTCAGCATTTTCAGTTGACAGGTGGATGCGCCTATCAGGTATTATACCCCCAACAGTTATTGTGCCCCCAGGGCACAGCAGCATCTCCACGTGTCCAGCTTGGATGCTTAATAGTTGTACGGCACAGAGGAATCATGAAGGACGCTATTACGGTCGGCTGGGTACTCCTCCACCATCTTCCAAAACTTTTCCCTCTTTGTCAGAATACCCTGCACATCAGGGCCTGGGCGCTGGGAGGGTCTAATTTAACTGACCCAGACCTGTGATAGTGTTCCCCTGCTTCTGTTGGACTTTGTGTGTGTCTCCCTCATCTCTCCTCCTTGGTTGCCCAGGGAACTATGACCTCTGCCGCAAGCGTTGTCAGATGTCAATTTTTGTACTAATTGTTCAACTGTGGCATTTTGGTATTGCAACATTTTACTCGCCCGCTCCGCCGCAGGAGAGATGGAAATTTATCCTTGTACCGTGTGTCAAGAAGGGTGAACAACCAGTAATCATTGTTGACCAAAATGCGTATAACACAAGAAAGGCAGCGGGACAAAGTCAGCCATGTGTGGCAGACTCCCAACAGACAAGACTTCCCTGTCTCCACCAGGAGGACAACTCTCCATCTCCTCCACCTCCCTCTCCTGCTCCTCCTTCTCTTCAACCCATCCACTCTGAAAAGACAGGATGAAGCTTGTGTGGGTAGTACCCTCTGTAACGCAGGCAACCATGTCTTGCTCCTCCTCCTCCTCACGATCACTAAATTCGAGTTTAGAAGAGGAGATGAGGCTGAGCTTTGTAGTATCACCCTATGTACTTTCTTCCTCCATCTCCACCTCATCCACATGCAAAACTTCTTTATTTGTGAGCAGCGAGTTTTTCAGTAGACACAGAAGTGGAATGTTAGGCACTGCCCCACTATCAGTATTTGGTCAGTATTTTTTCCTCAGGAGTGGGAGCCAAAACCAGGTGAGGAACAATCAGAGAAAAGGTATAATAGAAACAACTGCACAAATTCTGCATTTATCACCCACTCCTGGTTTTGACTCCTACACCCGAGAAAAAATACTGACCTAACACTGATTATGGTGTCATCGCCACTCACCATCTTGGTTGATTTTACAAGTTTTATAGAACCTCCCAGATGTCAGACATCCATGCCCACTCGTCGGTTGTAATGTGCGGAGGCTGACCAGAATACCAATGGGCATGTTGTAGCTGCTATTCAACTACTGCCCTCTGATGCTCCCAATGCCTTGCCAACGCATGGTCAGGGGTCACACCACACACCAGTCATTAAGCTGGCACTTGCAAGTGCTGCTACAGCACTTCCAGACCAGCGGCAGCTATAGCTGATGCAGAAATAGGCGCACACAGGGCGTATTTTCTCAAGTAGCTCAGGCAAATCTGGGTACGTTTTCAGAAACCGCTGAACCACTAAGTTGAGCACGTGATCCAGGCATGGTACGTATGCGAGGTTGCCAAATTTAAGAGCTGCCACCAGGTTATGGCTATTATCACACGCGACCACATATGGTTGTCGGTTTAGCGGAGAGAGCTACACGTCTGGTCTGTAATACCTTTTCACAACACTGTGGCAGTGTGCTTTTTGTCACCTAAATAAATTAGTTTCAGCAGAGCCTATTGCCACTTCACCGAGGCAGTGCTGCAGTGCTTCCAGCTTGCGACTGATATGGACGACGTGTTCCGAGATGACAATTGGCAGATGGAGGATGAGAAGGAGGGGGAGTAATAGGTGGAGGAAACTCTGATTGAACTAGGGGCTTGCAATCCTCAGCGTCGGTCGCACGTGTGCCATCCCAGAGTCCGACTCGGTCCCGGCCTCCACAAGGTGTGCCGTCAGGGAAATGTAGTGTCCCTGGCAATTAGCACTTGTCCACGTGTTGGTCGTTAAGTGTGCTTTCCCAGTAACTGCTGGTGTAAGGCAGGTACGGCACACTGGGAAAAACAGTGGCGGCTGGGGACTGAGTACCGATGGACGGCCACCGCCATGAGGTTGTGGAAAGCCTCAATGTCCACAAGCCTACACAGCAACGTTTCCAGGGCAAGCAGTCTAGAAATGTGCCCTTTTAGTGTTTGGGCCTGTGGGTGGCTATATATTTGCATTTCAGGGCCTGGAGTAGGGAGAGCTGAACGTTGCGCTGGGACAAAGAATTAGACGGGTTGTTGATGGTGCTTGCAAATGTGCAACAACAGGTGCAGGGCGGCAGGCGTTCGTGCCTGCATCCAGAACAGGGGATTGGCAAGCACATAGCACAGGGGAAAAGGCAATGGTGCCACCCTAAGACACTGATTGTGGACCCACGTGTTCGGCCCACCTAGTCAGGTGCTTTGATGACATGTGCCTGAGCATGGTGGTGGTGGTCAGGCTGGTAGTGGTTATGCCCCTTCTGATCTTGGTGCAGCACAGTTTGCAAACGACTATTCTTTTATCGTCCGCACTTCTTTTAAAAGAAGCGTCAGACTGCATAACACCTAAGCCTTGGCCTGGGAACTTGCAGCGTGTGGGTGCTCTGAGGAACAGTTGCCCACCTCTCTCTGGCCACCCCACTTCCTCTTCCTGCCTGTTGTGGTGCTGCAGATCCCTCCCCCCTCTGCGTTGCTGTCCTCACTCGGCATGGTAGCTTCCCAGGTTAGGTCAGTGACTTCATCGTCCACTACCTAGTCTTCCACTTCCGCACTCTGGTCATCCTGATTTGTTGACTTAATAACATTACTTGTTGGCAACTGTGTTATCATCATCATTACCTCTTGAGACACTAATTGCTGTTCCCCTAGTCATCGTCTTCTCACCATGGCTGCTCAAATACATGGTCATCACTACACATGAGCGCCTCATGTCCCTCTTAAAATGTGCAGGACGAGAGGCCAGAATCAATAAATGGAAATGTAAAAGAGCTCCTCGGAGTGTCCGGGTGTGGGATCACTTGTCTCCTGGGACTCGCCATGGTGGAAGGAAGGAGGATCAGGCCTCTGCATGCACAATCAGCAGCAGATCCACTTCTCCATCCCTTGCCGCACACATTGTGCATTTTAAATTAGGTATATAATATATGCCTGCTAACTTTCCAGTATTAATAGGGAATAAAAAAAATATGTAGCCCTGAAAAGGACTTTTGTTTTTAGGTTGCAGCAGCACTATATGTCTAGAAGTACTATAAGGCAATAAACCCTACCTATATGCCTCTAATCTAAAACTATTCCTTCTCCACCAGCTATCACTACACTGCTGGTAAGAGCGGTTTTACTAGAGAAAGGACAGTATGTAGCTTTGAAAAGGACTTTTGTTTTAATGGTGCAGCAGCGGTATATTGCAATAGATTACTGTTCTAATCTAAGCTCTCCCTCCTAGATCAACTCTCCCCGAACTGCTTCCAGAGGAGAGTGTGCAGAGCATCACGTCACCAGGGCTTATATAAGACCTGATGATGGAATGTGGCGGGCCAATTACAGTAATGCCATTAGCAGACATGGCTACAGCATTGCCGTGTATGGCAGGCAATCCCCGAATTTTTATAGGCTAACAGCTGCAAAACATGCGGGATGGAGACTCGAGCATGGCGATCGAGCACCTGCGATACTCTATCGAGTAACGAGCATATCCGAGCACTCCAATGCTCGATCGAGTATCCAGCAGTGGCGAGCATACTTGTTCATCACTAGTATTTACCTGCAGATAAGCACTATGGATGCAGGTAAATATTTTTTTTTTCTGATGACAGGTTCCCTTTAATAATGGAGAAGGATCAGCTGGCAGATATCAGACAAAAACAATTTTAGGTCTCTATTTCTCCACAAATAAATATGTCTGAAAAATCAGAATCATTACATCTCCAGCACATCTTTTTGTTTCTTAAAGAGATACACTCTAAAAGCAGTGGTCCCCAATTTTTCTTACCTTTTAAGGGTTCAATCACACTTGCATATAAATAGTCGGTCCCATTCTTACCCAGGAGAGTGGGACAATTTTTTTTTTTTTTTTTTTTTTTTAAATCACTTGTCATCCGTATGCTGTCTGAGTCCGAGGGCCGCTATCAGGGCTTTACTGCCCTTACTGGTGTGTGGGGCCCGGTGAGCAGAGGGGGGCCCGGTGAGCAGAGGGGGGCCCGGACCGGGTTCCCCTCTGCTTACCGGGCCCCAGGAACAGGATCCTGACAGTTCAGTTAAAATCTATTGCCGTGCAGGAAGCCGCATGGCAGTAGTTAAAAGCCGCTAGCCGATCACAGGCCGGCAGCTGATGTCGGCGTGCACGTCGCTGGCGTATGTCATGTGTTGGCGAGTCCATGCCTCAAACAGATGAAGGAGATTACGACGCTCGACCGCGACCAGGTTATGAGAAACTTTTTTTTGTATTGAAAGCGGCAAGCTGCAATATGGAGACGGGTGGGACAGGATCGTCGGACACACGGGGCAAGATCATATGGCAGGATGGAGACGTCGGATGGGGGAGGATAAGAGAGGATGGGAGATCATTGGGGCATGTTGGGAGGACACATGGGGGCAGGATGGGAGAACATATGGTGCCAGGCTGGAAGAACATATGGCTGGGGCCAGGAATGAGACACAAGGGGCTAGGAATGTATAAAATCACTAGTGATCACTATTACCTGTACACTGACACTATACACTGTATACTATGTACAGAGCTCCTGTGTATAATGGCACTTATGATAATATTAGTATTGTGTTGTTGTTTTTTAATAATGATCAGTATTGTAGTATTTGGTCACTATGTGATAGTAATATGTGATCTGGTCATGGTGTGGCGATATTATTAGTCATTTTAAAAAATGACAAAAATAAAAATATACCTAAAAAGAGTATTGGATATTTTAACAAATGTTTAATAGGTTAGAGGAGAGTAAGGCCCAGCCAAAAGAATCTCCTTGTCATGGTGACGGTTTAAAAAAAATCTTTTGGCCAAAACACTCCTGAGAAAAAATAATGACCAAATACCGATAGTGGGGCCATGGCCTTAATGTGTGATTGATGAGGACGTGGTGCCGAAGAAGAGTTTTTCTAAGAGTGGGAGGTGGGACTGTAGAAGGTTCGAGGGGTGGAGGCGGAGCTGGGGTACAGGCAGAGCTGGAGTGGAGCACAATGGGGCCCAAAAATTTTGCCAGTGTGGGGCCCTAAAATTCCTGGTGGCAGCCCTGCAGTGTCCGTGTGTTTCTACGTGTCACTGAATATTCAGTGACCTGCCTCCATTTTTAAATTTCACTGCCGCATTCATCTCGCCTGTAATTGAACCCGCAGCCCTCAACATTACAGGCAGGAGCCAAGCCTGCTGAACCACAGGCTCTGGTGATTTTATGGGGCGAATTTTGTGTACTTGATCTGTATTGCAGGCTCTGACTCCACAAGCAGATTGTACGGATACACTGCTGTGTGTAATGTATTTCTTTAATTCTCCCTCTAGAATACAGA
This sequence comes from Phyllobates terribilis, assembly GCF_046119375.1. Lineage (NCBI taxonomy): Eukaryota > Metazoa > Chordata > Amphibia > Anura > Dendrobatidae > Phyllobates > Phyllobates terribilis. The sequence continues at coordinate 20,792,541 of NW_027362761.1, read as the reverse complement.
CAGTTTTTTTTTATCCTATAAAATAAAAAATGAAAAATATTTAAAATTGTTATTTTTATTGCACTTTTTAAAAAAATAATGAACATTACAAATCAGCAAATAACAGACATATTGGTCTCCCTGTAATGATAGCAACCTGCATTCCAAAGTGATTAAATTATTTATGTGGATCGGTAAAATGAGTAAAAAAAATGGCGTGATTGATATATTTTTCTCTATTATACCCATAAAAAATTGAATCAATAACACAAGTTTACAAAAAAAATATTTTTTGTAATCATCGCCGTTGACCTTGTACTTTTCTGAATCATTTTTTTTGTTCCGATTTCAAAAATGGATATAGTTTTTCTGTAACAAGTATAGTTTCCACGAAGCAGCATCATTATTATGAGGTATAGGAAATATACTGGCGACAAGAAAACCGTAATCTACATATCAGAAAAAAATGCTTGACCTTACGAAACAGTTTTTATTGAACCAAAATAATTTCACATGTAAAATAGAAACCAAAACATTAGCAAAAAATTAAAAGTGCTTGACAGACTGTCGTTGATACGATTTTTCAGGGATATCCCTCTAACATCCAACAGTAATCTGCCATCATTGAGTCATTCCAAAAACCCTGGTAGCGGTGTTCCATTACTTTAATGTTCTGGTGAAACCGCTCACCTTGTTCATCGCTTACATCCCCATGATTTGGAGGGAAGAAATCTAAATATGAATGGAAAAAGAGCATTTTCAGAGACATGCGACCTCCAAGACACTGGTATGCATTTAGCAGTTCCTCAACATCTTCAACAATTTCTGGAGATTTATTTTTTCCTAAGAAGTTTTCACAGATCCACTTGAAGCTTTTTCAAGCTCTCAATTCCTTATCATTTAGAGTTCTTTCAAACACATCTCTCATAAGCTCTCTGATGTGAGGACCAACTAATACCCCTTCCTTCAGTTTTGCTGGTGAAATGCTGGAGAATTTCTGTGAAATGTACTGGAACCCTTGTGAATTAGTCTTTGCAATGGCTGTCAAAGTTTTTAATCAATCCCAACTTTTTATGAAGTGGAGGAAGATAGATTTTTGTTGGAGCAACTAAAGGATTATGCTGTACATTGTGTCTACCTGGAGCATAGATGTTTCTCTGTCCCCAATCACCTCGAACATAATGCTCTACTGTATTTCTACTGTCCCATAAACACAAGAGGCAACAATATTTTGTGAAACCTTGCATTCCAATTAGCAGACCTATCTCTTTCAAATCTCTACGGATATTCCATTGCTGATGCTTATATTGTGTAACATTCAAAACAACTGACAGATTTTCATAACTTTCCTTTAGATGACATGAGTGAGCAATAGAGAGTGAATGTTTCATATTTCCATTGTGAAGCAACACTGCTTTCAAGCTTCTCTGGGATGAGTCAATAAACAATCGCCAATCTGCCATAAAATACTCTTGATTCAGTTTTTCAAAGAGGCCATTCACATTGTTACAGTACACCATTGGTCCATCAACTGTGAAAAATTGTGTTACACTGTTATTTCTGTTTTGGTAATAACACACTGACATCATCATGAAGAAGATTCTTCTGTTTCAACCTAGATGCAAGAAGTTCGGCTTTATCTTTTGACAATGACAGCTCTCTGATGAGATCATTTAATTCATGTTGAGTAAAGCGTTCTGGCTGCTCCATCAGGTACATACTCATCTTGACTTGAGGTCTTCATGCCTTCACTAGTAGCTTCAGCTCCATATTCTACTTCAATTTCATCCAATCCAGACAATGGTGGTACAGGAACTGGCAAGGTATCATCATGTGGAATTGGCCTAATCGCAGATTCAAGTTCAGGGTTATTAATCTTATGTTTGCTCTTTCAGAAAAGCCCTTCAGTATGACAAAACAAAAGTAGCAGTCATCACGGATTTTTGGGTTCTCTCCAAATCATGGGAACAGCAAATGGCATAGCCACTTTCTTCATATTCAACCAGTCACGAAGACCATTTGAACAACTTGAGCATATCACATAAGGGGCCCAGTTTTTGTCTTGATCACCAAGTGGACAGTTAAAGTACATCTGGTGCATCATTTTAATATTATGAGTGATTGAACGTACTTGGCCTTTTGGTGTAAAAGAACCACATACATAGCAGAATCTGTGTGGATGATTGATACACTGTCGGGGCATTTTTCTCCCTTAAATAAGATCAAACAGTAGAGCAAGTTCAGTTCAATGGTGGTGACAAACTCAAAAAAAAAATGCGATGAGACAGTATGTAGATATTTCCCCAGAGATTACAGAGGCAGCTTGTATTTAGAACTGATTTGACTGGAGGTAATCTGGTAGATTACTATATACAGGTGTGAGGTAAACGGGTCAGCCTATTCCTTACAGATGAACACTTGCAGACATTCAGTTTCTCAGTGTGATATTGGCTGCTTTCAGGTTCTCTCTCGGTGGAGACCCTCACTCAGTTACACCTCAGTGTAAGAGGCCTGTAGAGGTCTGTCTCCTGTCACAGTCTCGCATACAAGTCCTTGCTGCCATCACCATCCTTTTCTGACTGACTCATATCTTACCACCTCATAACAGTTAGCTCCTCCCTATAACATGTGACTTTCCGAGAAGCCGTCATTGGCTGACTGCACGGTCAATACTCCTTCCCATAAAACTCACTAAAAACTTTACTTGTGTTGTCGCTGTAAGAAAATTCACAATTAAGTACGACAAGCAAAGAAATTTGAATAACATAGAAAAACCACATACATTGAAAATGTAGAAATAACGTAATAACAAAAAATGCTTCTATATCAAACTATGTGATAGAGCAAAACTAAGCATATTTTTTTGGGATCAGCACATCAAACTCCATAAAACAGACATATTACCTTTGCTGATTTTTTTGTGTTGACCAGTATATTGTAACACTGAGGCTGTGTTCACATGTAACGCAAATGCTGAGTTTTTCTACTGCTTTTTTTTCTGCAGATATCCTCACCACACAACGCAATAACAATCTTCTCTGATTATTGTGTGTTTGCTGCATTTCTTTTATGCGTGTTCCCCTTATTAAAAAGGTGTTTTTGGTTCAGATATAAAGCCGCAGTTTTAATGATTTTTAATAGTATTGAAAAGCTTTCATTCTGCGCTTAAAAATGCCATGGCATTTTTTTCATCATGTGTTTTTTCAGAAAAAGCGCACCAAAAACCCATGCTGCTGAACTGTTCGGTTTTGGTGCTTTTTTTTCTCTAGAGGCATTTATGTGGAGAATTAGAAAAAATGCATGTCAAAAACTGCAGTTACTTCTTTAAGTTTAGAATTATTTATTTATATAGCGCCATTGATTCCATGGTGCTGTACATGAGGACGGGTTACATACAAAATGCAGATATCACTTACAGTAAACAAACTAACAATGAGACTGGTACAGAGGGAAGAGGACCCGGCCCTTACGGGCTTACATTCTACAGGAACGGGGAAGGAGATGGTACTGGAAGCCATGGGATTTTATGAGCTGTCCCAGGCCAATGGTATAGATTGAGAAGAGTAGGAGTCCTAGGGACAGAGCCTTGAGGGACTCCAACAGAGAGGGGGCAGGGTGAGGAGGTATTGTGGGAGTGGGAAACGCTAAATTTGCGGTCAGAAAGGTATGAGGAGATCCAAGATCGAATCTGTAGTAGGAGGCAGTGGTCAACTGTATCGAAAGCAGAGGACAGGTCAAGAAGGAGTACAGAGAATAGTCTGTTAGCTTTGGCTGTAAGTCATTGGTGATTTTGGCAAGGGCAGTTTTCGGTGGAATGGTGTGGGCAGAAACCGGATTGTCGGTGGTTGAAGAGAGAGTTAGATGAGAAGTGGAAGGAAAGTTCAGCATGAACGTGTTGCTCAAGTAGTTTGGAGGCAAATGGGAGCAGAGATATGGGGCGGTAGCTGGACAAGGCGGTTGGATCGTGGGATGGCTTTTTGAGGATGGGCGTGATTGTGGCATGTTTGAAGGCAGCGGAGAAGGTACCAGAAGTTAGTGATAGGTTGAAGAGATGGGTTAGGGATGGGATGAGTGTGGGGGTGAGGTTGGGGAGGAGGTTGTATGGTGTCGAGTGCACAAGTGGTGAGGTGTGATTTGGAGAGGAGACATCTTTTTCCCATGATGTTGGGAAGGGAGGTTATGGGGCAAGGGCAATGGTGTGGAAAACAAAAGGGGTTGTGGTGGTCGGACAGTAAAGACTTGCTGTGTTAAGTTAATCTTGTTTTTGAAGTGTGTGGCAAACTCCTCAGCAGAGATGATGGAGGTTGGAGGGGGCAGTGGAGGGAGGAGGAGAGAGTTAAAAGTGTTGAATAGCTGTTTGGGGTTGTAGGATAGGGAAGATATGAGGGTTGTGAAGAAGAGCTGTTTAGCAGAAGTGAGTGAAGATTTGAATGAGAGTTTTGCTTGTTTGAATGCAGTGAAGTCATCTTGAGTATGTGTTTTCTTTCAATGTCGCTCCGCAACCCTGGACGCTTGTCAAAGCTGTTTAGTGAAGTTGTTGTGCCAACGTTGCCTGTTGACTCATCGCGCTCTGCCGTGCACAAGAGGGGCGACTGGTTCAATAGCTGATACGAGAGTGGCATTGTAGAAAGCAGTGGTGCTGTCTGTGTCGTGGAGTGAAGATATGGATGTCAGTGGTAGAATAGGGTCAGAGAGTATGTGAACGTCTAGATGTGTAAGATTTCTGCGGGGGTGTGTTAGTTGCTGGAGATGGGTGACAGGTGAGGAGGACAGGGATGAGAAGGTGAGTAGATGGTGGTCAGATAAGGGTAGGGGGGAGATTGTGAGGTTAGATAGGGAGCAGAGTCAGATGAAGATGAGGTCTAGTGGGGATCACTGAGTAAGTCCAAAGGATGAAGTAAGCAACAGTAGTTTGGATGTGGTTGACTGGAGAGTGTCAGTGGGGATGTTGAAATTGCCCATGATGATTGTGGGAATGTCAGCAGACAGAAAGTAAAGAAGGCAGGTGGATAATTGGTCAATAAATGCAGTGACAAAGCCTGGAGGTCGGTATACGACAGCCAGTTGGAGGTTGGAGGGAGAGAAGATGCGGACAGAGAGGACTTCAAAAGAAGGGAAAATAAAGGAGGTTAGAGAAGGAGTAGGGCTAAAGGTGCAGTTGTTAGAGAGGAGGAGATCCATACTTCCACTATGTCTGTTACCAGGGCGAGGAGTGTGGGTGAAGTGCAAGCCACCATAACACAGCACAGCAGGGGAGGCAGTGTCGGAGGGTGTCAGCCATGTCTCTGTGATGCCCAGGAAGGAAAGACAGAGAGGAAAAGTGGTAGTGGACAAAATGGAGCTTGTTGCAGGCAGAGCGGGCATTCCAGAGTGCTCCAGAGAGAGGGAGCAGGGGGGTGGGGGGTCAGGGGCACGGATTTTACGTTAGAGAGGTTGCGGTAGTTTGCAGTTGGTTTGAAGCGATAGGTGGGGGTCCAGGATTGGGAGATATGTCGCCAGCAGTGAGGAGAAGCAGAGAGAGGGAGAGCAGGTGGGTGTTATGATCTGCAACATGTACTAAGGAAAGATAGGGGAAAGCTGTCCCTACAGTAAGGCTAAGCTGAATCCCTACGATGTAGCAGGCTGACTGTACCTAGCGAACAGACCCGCCTTAGTCCTCGGCTAGTGTGAACGAAGACCTATAGCATAAGGGGAGGGGTCCCTAAAAGAACTAAGGACTGGGACAAAAATGGGACACCTCCTAAACAGAGAAGTTGTTGCAGAGCACAAAAAGACAAACCGACAAAAAGGTACTAAAGGTCCCAGAAGGACCAAGCGAACTGACAGAGAAAGGCACCTGGCTAGAGAGACAGTCAAACACTGAAGTCCAGCACAGCCAGAAGGGCGGAGCTGGAATATAAAGGCAGATGGTCACGTGACCACAAAACTTAAGATGGAAAAAACAAACAGGAGGGTTCTCCTGTTCCTCCAGGCCCAGGCCTATCCGGAAACCTCTTGTGGAAAGCTTTAACAAGCCTAGAAGCAGAGACATCATCCGTCCTTTCCCAGGAGTTGTCTTTGGGACTGAAACCCTTCCAGGAGACAAGATCCTGTAATCTCCCTCTATGCCATCTAGAATTCAAGATACGAGAAATTTCATATTCGCCGTCTTCCACCACAGGAGGAACTGTGACAGTGGCATCCCTATCTGACACATCAACCTTTTTCAACAAGGAAACATGAAACACAGGATTAATCATCCAGGAAGTAGGGACATCCAACTAACAGCAGACGGGTTAACAACCTGAAGCACTTTAAAATGGACCCACAAACTTAGGACCCAGTTTTTTTTTAGAGGGAGTTCTCAACCGTAGGTTCTTGGAGGACAACCAAACCATGTCACCCACAGTAAACAAAACCAAAATCCTTACGTTTCCTGTCAAACTACTTCTTGTTAGCCTCTTGAAGGTTGCAACGTACATTAGTCCAAACTCCAAATCACCGGAAAAATTCTCCTCCTCCAGCATCGCCGACCCTGATTTGCAGAACGAACCAAAAGACGGATGTCTCCCAGTACAACAAAAAAAAGGAGGAGAACATCCAGCAGAGGAGGATGTATGATTGTTAAGAGCAAACTCTAGGAGAGGCAGAAACTCAGACCACACCTCTTGATTGTCAGCCACAAAACAACGCAAAAACTGTTCAACATCATGGTTCTTTCTTTCAGTCTGTCCATTAGACTCCGGATGATACACAGACGAAAATGACAAATGGACTCCCAACCTGTCACAAAAAGCACGCCAAAAGAGAGACACAAACTGAGGTCCTCTATCAGAAACAATATCCATGGGAACCCCATGAAGCTTGACAATCTCCTTAAGCGCCTTAGCGAGCGTCTTGGCGCAGGGCAACTAAATGAATGGAACCAAATGACACATCTTACTAAAACGGTCCACGACCACCCAGATGACCGTAAAACCCTCGGACACAGGCAGATCAGTAATAAAATCCATTGTGAGTTGCGTCCAAGGCGCACTAGGAAACTCCAGAGGGCAAAGCAACCCCGCAGCAGTAGTATGTGAAGCCTTTGACCTAGCACACACAGTACATTGACACACTCACTTAATGACTTCCTTCTGCCATCCAGGCCACCAAAAACTGCGACTGATCAGTCTCTTAATCTCAGAAATTCCTGGATGACCTGCCAACCGAGACTCATGACACTCCACAAACAAATCTCTCCTAAAGGCTCTAGGCACGAACAACCTCCCATGGGGAGTGTTAGATGGAGCATCATCTTGAGCTTTCAGAATCCCATTCTCCAAAACGGAGTCCAATGCCGCCACCACAAATCCTCTCTGTAAAATGCTCTCCTCCTCCTCGGCACCGACCGTAGGAGAGAAGCTGCGAGATAAAGCATCGGCTTTAACATTCTTAGTACCAGGGATATAGGTAACAGAAAATGAAACCGAGAAAAAAAAGTGCCCACCTAGCTTGACGGGCATTCAAATGCTTGGCAGCATCCAGATAGATCAAATTCTTATGATCTGTGAAAACCTGAATAGGAACTCTAGAGCCTTCCAAAAAATGACGCCAATGTTCAAACGCGAGTTTAATAGCCAGCAACTCCCGATTTCCAACATCATAATTCAGTTTGGTTTCCGAAGATTTTTTCGAAAAGAAGGCATAAGGATGTACTCCATCCCTGTTCTCCTGAGACAAAACTGCTCAGACCCCCACCGATGAAGCATCGACCTCGACCAAAATAGGCTTGGTCTCATCAGGCTGCATAAGCCTAGGGGCAGAACTGAACCTCTCTGAGATACTTAAACACTTCAATGGCCTCAGTAGTCCTCTGGACCGTACTCACACCTTTCCTGGTGAGATCGGTCAGAGGCTTAACAATTATAGAAAAATTCTTAATGAATTTCCTGTAATAATTGGCAAAACCCCAAAATCTCTGTATAGATTTCAAACCAATAGGCTTAGACCATTCCTGCACAGCCTGAACCTTCACCGGATCCATCTCAAAGCCCTTGCTGGAGACAATGTAGCCCAAAAAAATTATTTTCTGCACAGCGAACTCACATTTCTCCAGCTTAGCAAAGAGTGAATTATCACTCAATAACTGCAAAACTTCACGTACACTCTGCCAATGGGACTCCAGATCTGGCAAATAAATCAAAATGTCATCCAAATACACAACCACATTCCTACCAATCAAAGGTCTCAGGATGTCATTAATAAGGTTCTGAAAAAATGCAGGTGCATTGGTAAGACCAAAAGGCATCACCAGATTCTCCAAATGACCTACCGGAGTGTTAAAAGCTGTTTGCCATTCATCACCCTCCTTCACTCGTAACAAAATTGTATGCCCCCCGGAGATCAATTTTAGAGAACCACTTGGCCCCCACCAACTGGTTGAAGAAGTCAGAAATTAACGACAATGGGTAGGAATTGCATACAGTAATCTTATTAATTTCACGAAAATCCAGACATGGACGTAAAACCCCGTCCTTTTTTTTAACAAAGAAAAAAAACCAACTGCCACAGGTGACTTAGAAGGTCTAATGTGACCAGCAGCCAGGCTAGTCTATATATACTCCTCCAAGGCCTTTCTTTCAGGGATAGTCAGATTAAACAAGCGACTCTTGGGAAGAGTAGCTCCAGGAACAAACTCAATGGCGCAATCATAATCCCTATGAGGAGGTAAAACTTTAGAATCCCCTTTTTCCACAGCCGCAATGCGACCATTACAACATTTATCATAGCACTTCGGACTCCAACACTTAATCACATTAGTAGACCAGTCCAATAAAGGATTGTGCAGTTTTAACCAAGGAAAACCTAAAACGACCGGAGTGGCTAAATTATCTAATACAACCAAGTCCAAAATTTCTTGGTGAACTCCATTGATAGGGGAAATGCAGCAACCTTGTAAGTAATACATTTCAAGGGAGTGTTATCTATTGCAATCACAGAAATAGGTGATGACAAAGGTTTGGATTTCAATTTAAGGTTTTCCAAAAACCCTTTATCAATCACATTAAGTGTTGACCAACAATCCACAAATACCTTAAGTTCAATCAAATCTTCTTGCAAAGTAGTACTCCCAGAAAGAAATACTCTTGCAGAGCGTAAACCAGCTATACGGGCGTAACTGACTTTGTTTTCTTTACTTAAACGAAGCTCACAATACTTAATCAAATGGTCAGCTTTACCACAATAAAAAAGACACAATCCCTCGGCGAACCTCCGGTCTCTTTCCTGAGAGGGGAGCGACTTCGCCCCAACCTCCATCGGTTCTCCGCTGTCAGAGCAGATTTTCTGGGGACTAGGACCTGGCATTACAGGAGTCTTTACCTCATTCTGCCTAGATCTCAGCCTCCTATCCACACGAACAGCTAATTGCATGGCATCCTGCAGAGTCTCAGGTGCGGTGAAAGCAATTTGTAAGTCCTTAACCCTTTCACTCAGACTAGCAAGAAAGACATTTCAGTGCAGGATCATCCATTTGACTTCCGAAGCCCATCTCCTGAAGTGTGTGCAATAATTTTCAACATCACCTGACCCCTGATTCAAACGCCTGAGTTCTGCCTCAGCAGATGAGATTCGATCAGGATCGTTATATAATAGCCCCATAGCAGAAAAAAAAAATTCTTCTACAGACCTTAAACATGGATCATTAGGTTGGAGAGAAAAGGCCCACCCCTGTGGTTCTTTGCGTAAAAGTGACATAATAAAACCAATTTGCTGTGATTCATTCCCAGAGGACCTTGGTCTCAAACAAAAATATAACAAACCAGCATTTTTAAAGGAAAAAAAAATCTTGCTGTTTACCATAAAAAACATCAGGTAGTCCTACCTTGGGTTCTACAAAATGAGCTCCAGAACAGCTACTCACGTGTTGCTGGAACTTGGCTACCTCCAGAGACGCACGGCAGAGTTCATAAGGCAAGGAGCCCTGTGTGACTTTTTGAACGCAAAATTGGCTGGAATCGAGATTGGACGCCATGTCGCGTTTGGAGAGCCCCTGATGTGCCTAAATAGTGGAAACCCCCCACAAGTGACCCCATTTTGGAAGCTACACCCCTCAAGGATTTTATCAAGGGGTTTAGTGAACATTTTGAATGCAGAGGAACGAGACAGAATTTGATAACATTAGGTCATCCTATTGAATAAGTTGTCATTAGTCTTGAGCGCAAGTGCTCACTACTTGAGTTTGCATTGGGTACTCAGGTATGCACCATGTATCGTGGGTGCTCGAGTGACATGCTCGAGTCCCCTCCAGCATGTATCACGGTTATTAGACACCCCAAAAAAAAAAAAAAACATGCAGGGATCGCTCGTGCATGGCAGGCTATCACCGCAAGGTTTTTTTAGGCCGCGAAGCATATGGAGACTCGAGCATGTCACTCCAGCACCCGCGATACTCAGTGCATACTCGAGCACCCGATGCAAACTCAAGTAGTGAGCACTTGCGCTCAACACTAGTTGCCATACGTCGTATTTTTTTATTTTTTTATTTTTTATTTTTTTTTTAACTTTTGAAAAAAATCCCAACCCCAACCCTAGCCAAACCCCAACCCGAGAGTTTATTTTTTTTACGCCGTTCCTTGTGCGGTATAAGTGATTAGATGACTTTATTCTTCGGGTCGGTGCGATTACAGCGATACCAGAATCATATTGGGATTTTATGATTGACAGCTGTCACACACTAAAAGACACTTTTTTGCATCGCCATATTTTGAGAGCTATAATTTTTTCCATATTTTGGCCGGCAGAGTCATGTGACAGCTTTTTTTTTGCGGGATGAGTTGACTTTTTTTCATTTGTACCATTTTCAGGCACATGACATTTTTTGATCACTTTCTATTCCGATTTTTGGGAGGCAGAAAAAAAACAAAAACCAACAATTCAGGATGGATTTTTACTAAAAAAATTTTATGCTGTTCCACGTGTGGTAAAATTGATAAGGTAGCTTTATTCTTTGGGTCAGTAAGTTTACAGCGGTACCACATTTATATTGTTTTTCTATGTTTTGGCACTTTTACACAATAAAAGCTATTTTACAGAAAACTTTTTTTTTTTGCATCGCTTTATTCTGATAGCTATAACTTTTATTTTTCAGCTGATGGAGCTGTATGGCGGCTTGTTTTTTGCGGGACAAGATGACGTTTTCAGCGGTACCATTTTTATTTATATTCGTCTTTTTGATCGCGTGTTATTCCATTTTTTGTTTGGCGATATGATGAAGCATTGTTTTTTGCTTCGTTTATTTTATTTTATTTTTTACAGTGTTCACTAAAGGGATTAACTAGTGGGACAGTTTTATAGGTCAGGTTGTTTTGGATGCAGCAATACCAAATATGTGTGATTTTATGGTTTTGTTTTTTTTTTCAGAATATTGATTGATGGGTACATTATATTTTTATTTTTGGTGAATTATTTTTTTTATATATTTTTTCAATTTTTTTTTTTTTTTTTCACTTTGACACTGGTTTTTACTTTTATTCTTTGTCCCACTATGGGACTTTCACTTTTTTTATTCTAATCGCCTGTATAGCACAGGAATGCAGCACCATCACTGTGCTATACAGGCTGTCAGTGCTGCAGATACAGAAGATATTTTGGTCATGCACTGCGCATGACCAAAATATCTTCTTGCTGTCTGGTGACCCGGATGTTGTCATGACAACATCGGATAGTCATGGCAACAACCCGGAAGCCGCGGCATACTGTGCTGGAGGCCGGCTGGAGAGGCGAGTATCCCGATCACCTCCCCTTGCCACAGCAATGCTGCAATCGACTTTGATCGCAGCATTGCGGGGGGTTATGTGCTGGGAGCGGTGCGGCACCGCTCCATGCACATAGCACCGGGTGTCAGCTGTGACAATCAGCTGAAACCGGCGGCGATCGCGCCCGCACACAGGCTGTGTGGGGGCGCGATCGCAAAGACGTATTAATACGCATCAGGCTCTGAAAGCCCAGGGCGCAGATACGTATTAATACGTCTTGGGCTTTAAAGGGGTTAAATTAAATTACTCAGAACACCCTGCCACACCGAGGAGAGCGACGAAGCAAAACGTTCCTCATCAGGAACTCCCGAAGCTCCTCCCCCACTAAAGGTACCAAACTGTGGATGGTAACTGTATGCACCAAAGAACAGTGACCTGCCAGTGGATTCTTGATTCATGATTATTAATGGCAAATTCTGTCAGCGTTAAGTAGGATATCCAATCCTCCTGATTTTCGAAGATGAAACATCTCAGGTAGGTCTCCAAATTCTGATTGATGTGCTCGGTCGATTCGAACGAGGGTGGAAGGCAGAGTAAAAAGGACAGCTGCAACCCGAGTCGAGAACAGAATGCCTTCCAGAATTTGCAAACAAACTGGGTCCGCTGATCTGACACCACATCGGAGGGAACCCCGTGAAGCTTCACAATCTCACTTATGAACACCTGAGCAAGTGTTTTGGCATTTGGAAGTGTAGGTAATGTGACGAAGTGAACCATTTTAATGAACCTATTTACAACCACCAAAAGCACCGTTTTGCCTGCAGAAACCGGTAGGTCAGTAATAAAATCCATGGACAAGTGTGTCCATGGCCTACTAGGGATAGGTAGTGGAAGAAGCGTACCAGACGGACAGGTATGCGAAACCTTAGAATGCGTGCAAATACTTCAAGCAGATACGTGTTCAATCACATCCCGATGCAACCCCGGCCACCAAAAACGACGAGAGAGGAGGTCCGCGGCTGCCTTACCACATGGATGACCAGCAAGCACAGAGTTATGATGTTCCTTAATTACTTTGCGGCGCAGATTAGATGGTACAAATAACCTTCATGAAGGGCAGGAGGCAGGGGCGTCCCCCGGAGCCTCCAACATCTCACCCTCCAGTTCAGGATATAATGCCGAAGTGACTACCCTTCTGTATTATCAGGGCAGGGTTCTCATGGTCACCGCCACCAGGGAAGCTCTGGGACAAAGCATCAGCCTTGACATTTTTGACCCCTGGCCAAAAAGTGACAGCAAAATTGAACCTAGTAAAAACCAGAGACCATCTGGATTGCCTAGGGTTGAGACATTTAGCTGACTGGAGATATGACAGGTTCTTATGGTCAGTAATAACAGTAATAGGATGGACAGCCCCCTCCAACCAATGTCGCCATTCTTCGAAAGCCAATTGGATCGCCAAAAGTTCCCTTTTACCCATGTCAATTTCTCGCCGAAGACAATTTTTTAGAAAAGCAGGCACATGGATGCCATTTACCAGGGGACGGACCCCAAGACAACACAGCCCCAACCCCCACATCCGACGCATCAACCTCAACAACAAAGGGTTGGGAAGCATCGGGTTGATAGAGTATAGGTGCAGTGGCAAAATAATTATTTAAGGAAGAAAAAGCCTGGAGGGAAGCATTCGACCATTTGGAAAAATCAGACCCCTTCTTAGTCATGTCAGTAAGGGGTTTCACAATTACTGAGTAATTTTGGATGAATTTCCGGTAAAAATTAGTAAAGCCCAGAAAACGTTGTAGAGACTTCAGGTTCTCGGGACGGTCCCAATCAAGTACTGCACGGATCTTCTCCAGATCCATCCGAAAACTCGAAGATGACAACAAGTACCCCAAAACTAAACCTCCTGAACGGCTTAAACACGTTTTTCTAGTTTGGCATAAAGTTTGTTGTTATCTCTTAATATCTGGAGCACCTGTTTAACATGCCCCCGATGTGTCTCAAAATCAGGTGAGTAAATCAAAATATCGTCCAGATAGACCACCACAAACCTCCCCACCAAATGATAGAAAATATAATTTATGAAATGCTGGAATACCGCAGGTGCATTGGTCAAATCAAAAGGTATAACCAGACTCTTGAAATGCCCTGTAGAGCCTACAATTCTAACCAGATTGTAGACTCCCCTTAAATCCAACTTGAAGAATATCTTAGCTCCTACAACCTGGCTGAGCAAATCAGGAATCTGAGGAAGAGGGTATGGATCTCGGATGGTAATTTGATTTAATTCCAGGAAATCTAAACAGGGATGTAGACCGCCATCTTTTTTCTTCACAAAGAAGAACCCTGCCAACACAAGCGAAGATGAAGGTCGAATGTGTCCCTTCTCCAGACTTTCCGCAATTAAATCCTTCATGACTTGTCTCTCAGAGCCAGAAAGATTATACAATCTGGACTTCGATAGTTTAGCTCCGGGGGTTAGGTTAATAAGACAGTCATATGTACGATGAGGAGGTAAACCCTGACATCCCCTCTCGAAAAAACCAAACAAACATTCTCAAAACCAGACAGAGAAGCCGGTAATATTTCCATATAGACTGTAGCAAGGGAAATATCTAAACAGTTTTAATGGCAGTAATCTCCCCATTCAATAATCTCCCCGGTTTGCCAATCTACCAATGGATTATGTTTCACCAGCCAGGGAAAGCCCAAAATAATTGGGGTGGTAAGACTGTCCAGGACACAGCAAGGGATTATTTCACAATGAACCGACCCCACTCCCAGATTTACATTATGTACAATCTAAGTAAATCCTTTCTGTGCAAGTGGCGCCGAGTCGATGGCAAAGATGGAAATAGGCTTAGCTAAAGTACAGCAAGCAAGACCATGAGTTTTCACAAACTCAGAATCAATCATGCCGACTTCGGCTCCACTGTCAAACAAACAGAAATTTTCTCGGTTTTTCTCTCTAGCACCACCTTTGCTGTCAGGACAAACCAGGAACTGCAGGTTGGTAACAAAGGCACCCCTTGCTTATTCTACTCCAGACTACCAAGAGTTAATCAAGTCTCCTTTTCTTTAGGAATTGAAGGACAGGTTACAATAAAATGTCCCTTTTTCCCACAAAAAAAATTCTTGCGAATCTCTGGGGAAACATATGGATGTAAAGGCGTCCCCTAACTGCATGGGTTCCTCCACCTCCCCCAGTACTGGTTCACCGCCAGACCGCTCCCGCAGCAGAGGTACACAGCCCCGACAAGAAGGCCCCGGAGAAGGTGGTCTCACTCGTCTATCAAGACGTATGGCCAACGACATGGCAGCCTCCAAGGACTGAGGTTTTATATACTGCCAAGGTATCTTTCAACCTTTCAGAAAGACCCTCACAAAATTGGCATCTAAGGACTGAGTCATTCTATTTAGAATCTGTTGCCCATCTATGGAATTCAGAACTGTACATCTCCGCTGACCATTTTCCCTGCTGAATGTCCGTCAAGTCGACTCGGTCAGGGTCATCATAGAAGAGGGCCAGAGCTTCTACAGACTGGAGACAAACCGAATCCTGCGGTAAAGAAAACGCCCAGGACTGAGGATCTCCCTACAGTAGAGACATCACAATTCCTACTCATTGCTCCTCATTTCCGGAGGAGTAAGGATGAAGTTTAAAGGGAACCTGTCATGTCCTTGCTGCCCTCTAGACAGCCCCCATAGCGTTGTTAGTGATGCAATCACTAACAAGCTGTTTTCATGAAAATTGGTGCAGCTATAATGATTTTATAACGTTTAATATACTTAGATCCTACCTGCGTTTTCAATCATAGGGGCATGCTTTTCATATTCAGTCAAGGGCGGGCGCAGCATTCATTCACTGCAGGTGCCATCCATGTATTTGAATAAGGCTCCCGGCAAGCGCTGATATTGTGGGGTGCAGGCGCACTTATTTATGTCCGGCGGCCTACGTGGGGAACATAGAGCGTCATAGCGCATGTGAAGTGAAGCTGTGTAGTTCGCGGCTGCACTGCGCATGTGCTATGACAAGAACGCCCCCATGACTGAAAACACAGGTAGGATCTAAGGATATTCTGTTACAAATATATTGTGGGCCAGGAGTCTGTCAGACTTTAGTCTGTGTCCATTACCTTAAGTGTGGCCATTAGCTGAAGTGTGAGAAACATGAATTAATCCGGAATTGGAACTGAAGGTAACTGGATAATAAATCACAGTAAACAATGTTTGTGTTCGTTTTCACTCTCACCCCCTTAATCCTTCACCTTTTCCAACCACCCCTAATCCCTACACCTGGTAATGAACTCTTCATCTCTCCCTCCATTCTCCCCACCCATCTCACCTCCTCCTCAGAGCTATTCCTCAAGATACAATCCTTTGCCTCCAAACACAGACAGCCACCTCATGCCCTCTCCTGCTCCCACCTAACGCTTTCTCTGCTCCTCCTCACTGCCGGCGACATCTCTCCACATCCTGGCCCTCCTTACCACATCCCCACAGTCACTTCCACCTCCTACCCACGATCTATCCCAAACTTTCATAACCCTTCTAACCTTATAGCCATCCGCCCAGCCCCCGCTTCCCCAATCCCCCTAACAGGAGCTCTATGGAACGCTCACTCTGTCTGCAACAAACTTTCCTACATTCACAACCTCTTCATCACTAACAAGCTTTCCTTCCTCGGCATCACTGAAACCTGGCTCACCCCCTCCGTGAGGCGGATTCCACCTCTCCCATACCCCCCGCACGGTGGAGAAATAGGTTTCCTCCTCTCAGATAACTGCTCCTTCACCCATATCCCACTGCCACCCTCAATTACTCTCCCCTCTTTTGAAGTGCACTGCGTGCACATCTACTCCCCCCTCCAACCTCCAACTGGCTGTCATCTACCGCCCCCCAGGATCAGCCACCACTTTTTTTGACCACTTCACCACTTGGCTACTTCATTTCCTCTCTGTTGACATCCCCACTATCCTCATGGGTGACTTCAACATCCCCATTGACACTTCCCTCTCATCTGCCTCTAAGCTTCTATCCCTCACTTCCTCCTTCGGTCTTACCCAGTGGTCCTCCACACCCACCCACAAAGACGGCCACACGCTGGACCTAATCTTCACCCGCCTCTGTTCCCTTTCTAACCTCTCTAACTCACCTCTCCCTCTCTCTGACCACAACCTACTTACATTCTCTACCCTCTCCTCTCCAGAAATCTCAAACACCTTGACCTACACTCACTCTCTGAATCCCTGCTCCCTTTTACAGACATTAGTTCCTTACATGATGCAGATGTTGCTGGCACTTTATACAACACCACAACAGCTGCAGCTCTCGATTCAGTCGCCCCCCTCACACATACCAAAGCTCGCACAATCAACAGACAACCTTGGCACACCAGCCTAACTAAAGAACTGCGACGGGCCTCCAGGGTTGCTGAGCATAGATGGAAAAGGTCCCACTCCAATAAGCACTTCATCGCATTCAAACAGTCCCTCACTACCTTCAAGTTCACACTCACTGCAGCAAAACAAACATACTTCTCATCTCTCATATCCTCCCTCTCTTACAACCCCAAACAACTATTCAACACCTTCAATTCTCTCCTCCGTCCCACAGTGCCTCCTCCCTCTCCTCTTATTTCAGCCGAAGACTTTGCCTCATTCTTCAAGCAGAAGATTGACACCATCAGACAAAGCTTTTGCCTAAAGTCCCCACAGCCCCTCCCCACACCTACTCAACCCTCCTCCTCCAAAACCACATTCTCCACCATTACGGAAGATCAACTTTCCTCTTTACTCTCCAAATCACACCTCACCACCTGTAAACTTGACCCAATCCCATCCCACCTCATCCCAAACCTTACCACTACCTTCATCCCACCCCTAGCCCACCTCTTCAACCTGTCACTAACAACTGGTGTCCTTCAAACCACATATCCAAGCCCTTTCCACTTCCTGCCGACTCAAACTCAAAAATATCTCCCGGATCCACACATTCCTCAACCATGAATCTGCAAAAACACTACTGCACGCCCTCATTATCTCCTGCCTTGACTACTGCAACCTCTTGCTCTGTGGCCTCCCTTCCAACACTCTCGCACCCCTCCAATCCATCCTAAACTCTGCTGCCCTACTAATCCACCTGTCCCCCCGCTGTTCCCCAGCCTCTCCTCTCTGTCAGTCTCTTCACTGGCTCCCCATTGCCCAGAGACTCCAGTTCAAAACCCTAACCATGACATGCAAAGTCATTCACAACCTGTCTCCTCCGTATATCTCTGACCTAGTCTCCCGCTACATAGCCGCAACCAACCTCTGATCCTCACAAGATCGCCTTCTCTACTCCCCTCTAATCTCCTCCTCCCACAATAGCATACAAGATTTCTCCTGTGCTTCGCCCCCCTACTCTGGAACTCTCTACCCCAATACATCAGACTCTCGTCGACAGTGGAAACCTTCAAAAAGAGCCTGAAGACCCACCTCTTCCGACAAGCCTACAACCTGCAGTAACCACCACTCCACCAATACCGCTGCACGACCTGCTCTACCCTCACCTACTGTATCCTCACCCATCCCTTGTAGACTGAGCCCTCATGGGCAGGGTCCTCGCTCCTCCTGTACCAGTCGCCGTCACATTGTGTTCACGATTATTGTAATTGTTCTTGTATGTATACCCCTTTTTCACATGTAAAGTGCCATGGAATAAATGGTGCTATAATAAATAATAATAAAAATAATATTAAACGTTATAAAATCATTATAGCTACACCAATTTTCATGAAAACAGCTCGTTAGTGATGTACATTGCATCACTAACAACGCTATGGGGGCTGTCTAGAGGGCAGCTAGGACATGACAGGTTCCCTTTAAAATACAGTTTGCAGACCTCCTTGAATACAAAAAAAACTTGTCCCTACCTCCTGAAAACATGTCCAGGAGGGTAACCTTGGGTTCAGGCTGGACAGGCCTACCTGCAGAGACCCCCCCACATTAGCGACCTATAGCCACTGATGCTGTTGCTGAACCTCACAGCGGAGGTCATTCACCTCCAGAGAGACTGCACAGCCACTCTGAGCTCTGCAACTGAACCTATACCAAGGAGAAAGGGGAAAAAAACAAAAACAAACAATTAACCCCTTTACCCCCGAGGGTGGTTTGCACATTAATGACTGGGCCAATTTTTACAATTCTGACCACTGTCACTATGAGGTAACTCTAGAATGCTTCAATGGATACCGCTGATTCGGAGATTGTTTTTTCATGACATATTGTACTTTATAATAGTGGTAAAATTTATTTGATATGACTTGAATTTGTAAAAAAAATAAATAAAAATAATCGGAAATTTGGCAAAAATTTAGAAAATTTCACCATTTTCAAAATTTTAATTTTCATGCCCTTAAATCAGAGAGACATGTCACACAAAATAATTAATAAATAACATTTCCCACATGTCTACTTTACATCAGCACAATTTTGGAACCCATATTTTTTTTTTTTTGTTAGGGAGTTATAAGTGTTAAATTTGACCAGCGATTCCTTTTTTTTTTTCTTTTTTTTTTTTTCTTTAGGGACCACACCACATTTGAAGTCACTTTGAGGGGTCTATATGACAGAAAATACCCAAAAGTGACACCATTCTAAAAACTGCACCCCCCTCAAGGTGCTCAAAACCACATTCAAGAAGTTTATTAACCCTTCACGTGCTTCACAGCAATTAATCGAACGTGAAAGGAAAAAATGAACATTTTACTTTTTTTCATTAAAATTTTACTTTAGACCCCAATTTTTTTTATTTTCACAAGAGTAACAGGAGAAATTGGACCCCAAAAGTTGTTGTGCAATTTCTCCTGAGTACACTGATGCCCTATATGTGGGGGAAAGCAATTGTTTGGGAGCACGGCAGGGCTCAGAAGAGAATGAGCACCCTTTGAAGTTTTGAACGTGAAACTCGCTGGAATTGACAGTGGACGCCATGTCACATTTGGAGAGCCCCTGATGTGCCTAAACAGTGGAAACCCCCCACAAGTGACCCCATTTTGGAAACTAAACCCCTTAAGAACTTATTTAGATGTGTGATGAGCACTTTTAACCTCCAAATGTTGTTTCGCAAAAGTTCAGGACGTAGAGCCGTGAAAAAAAAAAAAAAAAAAAAATTTCCCACAAAAATGATCTTTTAGCTGCAATTTTTTTTTATTTTCACGAGGGTAACAGGAGAAATTGAACCCTAAAAGTTGTTGTGCAATTTCTCCTGAGTATGCTGATACCCCATGTGCTAGAGAAAACTACTGTTTGGGCACATGTCAGGGCTCGGAAGGGAAGGAGTGACGCTTTGGAATGCAGACTTTGATGGAATGGTTTATGGGCGTCATGTCAGGTTTTCAGAGCCCCTGATGTGCCTAAACAGTGGAAATACCCAACAAGTGCCCCCTTTTTGGAACGGATACCTGATTTGCGAATGATATAATGTAATGTAGTGTCATACATCAGTTGTGTAGGACAACCTGACGAACACTACGTCAGTTGTGTGGTGTTCATTAGGTTGCAATAAGTCAGAAATTAATTTAGTAGTGCATGGAAGTATGGTACCTTCTGAAGCATTCTTTCAAGCACAGGCCAGGAGTCGCTTTGATAAGTGATGTCCTTGCATATTCCCCATTTGCAATACACTCGGCACCTCTTCTTTGACTTACCTTTTTTTCCTGTTGGAGGGACGTCCCCCGGGAAATTCTAGCCTGGTACTTCAGTTCCGGAAGTACTGGGGCTCGCTCCGTCACCACTGCCAAATATCAGGGCCTTGATCACTACCTCCTGGAAGTGAAGGTACGACATAGAAGTCTGGCCTGCACATTGTGATAGAAGGAAAGGGTTGTGCATTGCCATCTGTACAATGTGCACTGCCAGCTTCTTTCTCAAAGCACTGTACGACTGGAGGACTTGATCAGAGAGATCAACTCCCCCATGTACTTGTTGTACCCCACTACACAGTCTGGTTTGACGACCTGTGTATTGGAACCTCATACAGTGCTGAGGGTGCTGCCATCACAATTTATGGTGGCCAAAAAAAGGACATCCCTCTTGTCCTTGTACTTGATCACCAGCAGGTGGTCACTAGATTGGGCTCTGCTCTCACCCCTTCTGAGCATCTGCCCAATTAGCGTCTTTGGGAGGCCTCTCTGATTTTTGCAGACAGTATCGCAGGCTGTGGTACCTCGCACAGAGAGTGACTTGAAGAGAGGGACACTGGTATAAAAGTTATCCACTTAGAGATGATAACCTATATCCAGCAGTGGGTGCAGCAAATCCCACACAATTTTCCCACTCACTCCCAGAACAGGGGGGCATTCAGGGGGTTCAATCCGGGAGTCCTTCCCTTCGTAAACTCTAAACTTGTGAGTGTACACTGAGGTACTCTCACACAGTATATACAGCTTGATTCCGTACCTGGCCCTTTTACTGGGCAGGTACTGCCGGAATCCAAGCCGCCCCTTAAAATGCATTAAGGACTCATCCACGCAGATGTCCCTTTGGAGCACGTACACTTCAGCAAACTTGTTGAAGTGCTCGATGACCGGCCAAACTTTGATGAGGAGGGATCAAAAAATCCTACTTACAGTTGTCATCTGTCAGATGTCTTCTGTAGGAAGAGCAGGAGTGGCGTCACAGGCTTCTGTGGCACCGCAAGGCCCAGCACGGCGCACAATCGGACAGCGCGACGTCCCTCTACAGAAGAATAAGGTTTAATGGGAAAAATAGTGTAAAGTAGCGAGCACGAGTGCGGATCGTGAACTATTTCACCGATCAACACTCGGCGGCTGCTGGATCAGAGGTCGCACGGAGGTGGTGCAAAGTGGAGGAAGGAGAAATGGACAGGGACAAAAAAGTCCTGAAAAGCAGCGAGCACGGACGTTGATCAGTGACGTAGTCACTGGTCAGAGCTCGGCCTCTGCAGGACGCGTGAAAAAAAAAAAAAAAAAAAAAACTGGGGGGAGGAGGATTGGGGTGGGAAGGAGGGTAAAAAGATGGGGGGGGGGGGGTTTCTGAGTGGGATTGGGGTGGATGAGGGGAGATCAGAGATGAACTTACCAAAGTCTTCTCTGTTCTTTTTTAAACAGCAGCAGGATCAGCAGCAGGCTCTGTCTGGAGCAGGATCCACAGCTTACCGCAGCAGGAGACAGGAGGCCAGAGCAAAAGACCCAGGACACCGGGACAGGACACGTGACCAGAGCTGGCAAGAGAAAGGTGTTGTGGTGTCACAGGTGCTTCTATGGCACCACAAGACCCAGCACAGATTAGATCAGCAGTGTGACTGCTCTGTAGAAATCCTCATCAAGTGTAATGAGCTGCAGGGTGGTCACAGGGGGGGTGATAGGGTGGCGACAGTCTAGTCACAGGCCTGTCACCTCCCGGTCAGGCACTCTGATTAGAGTTTCGATGATGACATCGATCGCACCAATCAGAGCTGGCTGGAGCCTGGGCATGCATCACTGGGGGTCACAGGGAGATGACAGGCAGGTCACAAGCCGGTCACTGCCCTGCGACGGCCCGATCACCTATGGTCAGGCATTCTGATTGAAGCGATCAATGTCATCATCGATCGCTCCAATCAGAGCTGGCTGGGGCCTGTGCAGCATCACACGGGGTCATGAAGCGGTGACAGGCAGGCTACAAGCTGGTCACCGCCCCGTGAATACCCGGTCGCGCTCTGATTGGTGCGATCAATGTAATCGGCGATTGCACTGATCAGAGAGGGTTGGGGAGAGGGCTGGGGTTACTAGGCAACAGCCTAGGATTGGTGCTCTTAGGAGCACCAATCCTAGGTTGCACATCACTGTTTCCGGCAATCTGATTGCCGGAAACACTGAGGAATGCTGCGATTGGCTGTTTTGAACAGAATTGAACAGCTAATCACAGCAATCGTGGTTGCGGGGGGGGGGGGGGGCGGCAACACCCCCTGGGATGTCGACGCCATCTACCCTGAGGTAAGATGGCGCTGGATATTCAACGCGATCACCGCAACTTTGGTCGGTGGACCGCATTAAACAATCTGCGTAATAGTTCGTCCCTGGCCCAATAGGCCCAGGGCACAAGGACGTACTATTACCACACACGTCAGAAAGGGGTTAAACCTAAGTGTGTGACAATGTCATGCAAGATGTGAGGAAGACTAAGTTCAACAAAAAGGGATGGGGGAAAGGTAGCCCAAACTCTAGGGAAGGGGGGGGGGGGGTTGTGCAGACCTCCTAGGCAGATCTGATATCACCCTGTCTCCACTAATGTCCCTATATTGGTTCTTCACCAATTGCCGCACGCGAACCTAAACCCTGTATTTCCCTGGCGCTTGGCCCTGAATAGGGAAGAGAGGGTGAGCACTAGTCGTTCCCCATAACGACTCAAGACAACAAGGTAGACATACACGGGGGAAAGTAGCTTAGTTTTAGCAGACTTCAGAGAGATAACTCTAAGCATCCTCCTAGCACCACAGAGGAAGATAGTCTGAGAGCTCTAAGCATTCACAAGGAAACATGTGAGCATCACTGGCACCTTCCTGCTGCAAAGTGAAACTATTTAAACACCCAGGTCAGGGTATCAGTTAGCAGGAAGGAGGTAGCCGCTGGGTCCTAGAGTGAAACAGCTAAGAAGGTGTCTAACGCCAAACGAAGAGATCTTCTGCAACCAACTTGAAGGCTACTGTCTGTCACATCTGACACACCCGTGACAGCTGTATGTATATATCTGGGTGTTCAGCAAACATCACAGCTGATTAGGACTGCCACCAGAAATTTCAGGGCCCCATACTTGCAAAATTTATGGGCCCCCTTGAGACTCTGACCAGGTCCACCCCAGCTCCGCCTCCACCCCTTGAACCTTCCACAGTCCCATCGCCCACTCTTGGAAAAACTCCACTTCTGCACCACGTCCTCACAAATCACACATTAACAGTTCCCATTGAACACCATATCACATACATAGCCAGCAGCTTTTGTTTCGGCCAAAAGATTTTTTTAAACCGCTACCACGACAAGGTAGACTCTTCTGGCCGGGCTCTACTCGAACCTATTAAAATATTTCTTATAATACCCAATACTCTGATACATTTTTAAAAAATGACGAATATTACCACATTCAAGGAACAAATACCACATATTACCACATATTGACCGGGTAATACCACATACTAGGAACAAATACTGTCACACCATGACCAGACCATATACACTGCTCAAAAAAATAAAGAGAACACTCAAATAACACATCCTAGATCTGAATGAATGAAATATTCTCATTGAATACTTTGTTCTGTACAAAGTTGAATGTGCTTACAACAAAATCACACAAAAATCATCAATGGAAATCAAATTTATTAACCATTGGAGGCCTGGATTTGGAGTCACCCCCAAAATTAAATTGGAAAAACACACTACAGGCTGATCCAACTTTGATGGAATGTCCTTAAAACAAGTCAAAATGAGGCTCAGTATTGTGTGTGGCCTCCACGTGCCTGTATGACTTCCCTACAATGCCTGGGCATGCTCCTGATGAGGTTGCGGATGGTCTACTGTGGGATCTCCTCCCAGACCTTGACAAAACCATCCGCCAACTCCTGGACAGTCTGTGGTGCAACGTGACATTGGTGGATGGAGCGAGACATGATGTCCCAGATGTGCTCAATCGGATTCAGGTCTGGGGAACGGGCGGACCAGTCCATAGCTTCAATGCCTTCATCTTGCAGGAACTGCTGACACTCCAGCCACATGAGGTCTGGCATTGTCCTGCATTAGGAGGAACCCAGGGCCAACCGCACCAGCATATGGTCACACAAGGGGTCTGAGGATCTCATCTCGGTACCTAATGGCAGTCAGGCTACCTCTGGCGAGCACATGGAGGGCTGTGCGGCCCTCCAAAGAAATGCCACCCCACACCATTACTGACCTACTGCCAAACCGGTCATGCTGAAGGATGTTGCAGGCAGCAGATCGCTCTCCACGGCGTCTCCAGACTCTGTCACGTGCTCAGTGTGAACCTGCTTTCATCTGTTTAGAGCACAGGGCGCCAGTGGCGACTTTGCCAATTCTGGTGCTCTGTGGCAAATGCCAAACATCCTGCACGGTGTTGGGCTGTGAGCACAACCTCCATCTGTGGACGTCGGGCCCTCATACCACCCTCATTGAGTTGGTTTCTAACCGTTTGTGCAGACATGCACATTTGTGGCCTTCTGGAGGCCATTTTGCAGGGCTCTGGCAGTGCTCCTCCTGTTCCTCCTTGCACAAAGGCGGTGGTAGCGGTCCTGCTGCTGGGTTGTTGCCCTCCTACGGCCACCTCCACGTCTCCTGGTGTACTGGCCTGTCTCCTGGTAGCTCCTCCAGCCTCTGGACACTACGCTGACAGACACAGCAAACCTTCTTGCCACAGCTCGCATGGATGTGCCATCCTGGATGAGCTGCACTACCTGAGCAACTTCTGTGGGTTGTAGAGTCCATCTCATGCTACCACAAGTGTGAAAGCACAACCAACATTCAAAAGTGACCAAAACATCAGCCAGAAAGCATTGGTACTGAGATGTGGTCTGTGGTCCCCACCTGCAGAATCACTCCTTTATTAAGGGTGTCTTGATAATTGCCAATAATTTCCATCTATTGTCTATTTCATTTGCACAACAGCATGTGAAATTGATTGTCAATTAGTGTTGCTTCCTAAGTGGACAATTTGATTTCACAGAAGTTTGATTTACTTGGAGTTATATTCTGTTGTTTAAGTGTTCCCTTTACTTTTTTGAGCAGTGTATTACCACCTCATAGTGACCGAATAATACCACATACAAGTAACACCATGACCGGACCACATATTACCATCACATAGTGACTGAATACTACAATACTAATCATTAATAAAAAAAACACCACAATACTAATGTTACCATAAATGCCATTATACACAGGAGCTCTGTATATAGTGTCAGTGTACAGGTAATACAGTAATCACCAGTGACATTATACCCTGGAGCCCTGTGTATAGTGTAGTGTATAGTGCACAGGTAACACACCGACTCCCCAGTGACGTCTCTAGTTGAAGTCCTTCATCTACGCTTTTCTCCTTCATCCAGCACAGACCGCCATCACTTCTCCCAGCCAGTACTCGTCTTTGCAGAAAATAAGTTACCTAGAACAGTTTGCAGAGCACATTCCCCAATTTTTCCACTACACCAGATGAAGAAAAAAAAAAAAGTGACATAGTGCCGCCCTGCACAGTAACAGGACCTACCCCCACTGAAAACAGTATCCTCAAAAATAAAATACATTCTGGTCCCCCGTGCGTCTCCCCCTCCTTGGCATTCTGCCCCCATGTCTCCGCTTTACAAAATTAAAAATAAATAAAGTTCTCCTTACCTTGCCGCCGCTCCATCAACGATTCTCCTCCTCATCCGAGGCGCAGACGCCAGCCAATCACAGGCCAGCAGTACTGACGTCAGACAGCTTCCGGCCTTTGATTGGCTGGTGGCTGTTAACTATTGCCGTGCGGGAGCTTCCCGCACGGTAATAGTTTTAAAGTGAACCTGCGTCCAAGGACACAAGTTCAGATTGCTAGGGCCCGGTGAGCAGAGGGGGGAACTGCGTAAAAAATAAAATCAATTGTTAACATGCTGTTGATTTGTTCATTCTGCAGAGGTGTATCTAGGTTTTCTGGTACCCAGACCAGGAATTCAGTTTAGTGCATTACACCCCACCACTCCCTTGTCCCAATCACATATGTGATTTGCACACTTAGGGCTCGCTCCCACTTACGATTAAATCGGACGAATGAAAGCAGATAAAAAGAATCGGCTTGCATTCGGTCCAATGTTAAGTCAATGAATCTGTGCTCATATACGGGTTTTTTTCAGCTCCAATCAGATCGAAATTGGACTGAAAAAAAACGCAGCATGCTGCAATTGCATAAGTCTATGAATGCGTGTGAAACATCACACTGCACTCTGATATCACATGAGTGCAGTGCGATTCCCACTGACGCCAGCAACAGAGGAGATGAAGTTAATTTCTCCTTCTCCTCCCCAGCTGTGCTGAGATCCTCTCATGTGAGAGGACCAGAGCACTGACACTCAGCTGTCGCTCGCAGCAGAGCCGGAGCCGGGTGTCGTCAGCATATCGTATCCGATACTCTTAGTGACTTACCGACGAGCAGTCTTCCTAATTCTGTCAATGTTCAGTGAGGAACTGAGAGAAGCTAGTTGTCAAGTGACCGTAAGTATGAAAATCGTATGTGAGTGAAGTGGCCATGTGAATACTGCTGGAACCTGCAAATAGAGCGGAGTCCTGACAATGAGTATATTACATGCTGTTAGGATTGGCATGCTAAAGGGCTTCATTTTATAATTAAAGGGCTTGTCCAGGGTTGAGATGAAAGTCTGCAGTCACAGAGTGACTTCTGAACTCTCAAAGCGCATGCACCGCACACTTTTAGGAATACCCCTTGCCGGAGGCAAGAGTGGACGGTCATGTCATAAGAAGTATGAGATTTGTATACTTCTGGCCACATTCTGACTAGACATGTCTGGTTTTTCTCAATTCATTTTCATTGGACAACCCCCCTTAATGCTCCTAACATGAAAATTAGCCAGTATCACAAAAAAACATTTACATCCAGGTACCTGATGGATGACTTTGTCTTTGATTGGAGTCATTCTCTTTCTTTTCTTCATCTTGTCCAGACTCCATGATGAGTTTTCACATCCACAGCCCGTCTCTGCAGACTTTCATCTTCCCCGGTCTTCTCAGCACATCCCGCCACGATGCCCTTAAAAATAGTAGTGTCATTATAAAGCTCCTGAATAAAAATATCTGCCCTATGCTGAGCCCCTGAATAAATAATTGCCCCTCACTATATTTTATGCACAAAATATGACCCACACACTGTCCCCCTTACAGTGAATGCCCTCCACACTGCCCCTCCTTTCCATACTGGGCCCCCTCTTCAAACTGTCCTCTAACACTGTGTCCCTCCTATAGGGCCCCGTCTCTATACTATGCCCCCTCATCACAATCCCCCTCCTTGGCATACTGTCCCCTCCAGACTGTGCCCTTACACTGTCCTTCCATGCTACCCCCCACTTTGGGCACAGAATAGAGACTCTTACACTTTTCTCTTCATACTGCGTCCTCACACATCCCCCTGACTCTCCATACTGTGTCTGCATCCAATCACCCTCGCTCCCCATACATTTTTCCCCTTGCTACTCATACTGTCAGTATCCATCCCCCCACTCACTCCCCATGCTGTGTTTGCACCCATCCCCTCACCACACTGTCTGCACCCTGCACCACCTCGCTTCTCATACTATGTCTGCACACCCCCCCCACTTATGCTGTGTCCACACCATCCCCCCATACCATTGCCTCATACATGCCCTTCATCACCCACCTTGCTCCACATACGGTCTTCAAATTTCTCCTGCTCCCCATATTGTGTCTGCACCTGTCCCTTCCTTGCTCCCAAAAATGGAGTCCTCAAATCTTCTTCACCCCTGGTATACTATATCCCCCCCCCTCCCAAAACTAAATCTCGAAAAAACACTAAATGTCCCCCACACACTACATACCCCCATCCCCACACTAAATCTCCCCCACACACTTAAGGCGGCGGCATCAAGAACAGGATTCCGTGCCCGTTGCCACCGGGTACTGTGCGCCTAAAAAGACTGTTACTCACTGTGGTGAAGTTTTCCCGCCATTCCTGAAGTTTCCCCGCCATTTTTCCTGTTGCCGCGCGATAAGAAGAGGGGCGTAATCGCTAGAAGCGCGCGAAGCCTAGGACACGCGCCGCCCCTGACGTCGAATCAGGAGGCGTCAGGTCCTGGAGGGAGCCAGAGGACGCTCTGACGTCAGACGCGAGGTCCTGAAAGAAGACAGTCGCCCGCGGAGCTGCGGCCTACCTGTTGAAGAAGGTAGGCTCCGGTTCACTAGAGGGGGGGGGCGCAACAATGGCCGACGTCCAGCAAGCCGCCGGAGCACCAGTTAACGCTCCGGATGCCCAACCTTAGCCAGGCGCCGCACAGGCCAGAGCGGCCGCTCCACCAGCAGGGGTCGTGACTCCGTTGATACCTATGGCCCTGCCGTATATCCCTGGAGCGAAGTGGTTCCCCCAGTATAATGGTAAACCGGACACACTGTCCAGATTCAAGAGGAAAATATGCGGCATACTGGATATGTATTCTATGACTGGCAAGCAGAGAGCCGCTGTAGTGTTAGGACAATTGACTGGTGCCGCTGAGCGAGAAGTTGAAACCTGGCCAGCCGCAGACCAAGAATCAGTGTCCATCATCTTTAAAAGAATGGAAACAGCGTTTGAAAACCGCACAGAGACAGATCTCCGGATGATGTTCTACCAGTGTGTCCAGAAACCCGAGGACAGTATCCGGGACTATGCCTGGCGCTTACAGGAGGCCCTGCGGGCACAGAAACAGGTTAGTCCAGCCAGGAGACACAGAGAGACACAGAGAGAGACAGAGACACAGAGACAGAGACACAGAGACACAGAGAGAGACAGAGACACAGAGAGAGACAGAGACACAGAGACAGAGACACAGAGACACAGAGAGAGACAGAGACACAGAGACAGAGACACAGAGACACAGAGAGAGACAGAGACACAGAGACAGAGACACAGAGACACAGAGAGAGACAGAGACACAGAGACAGAGACAGACACAGAGAGAGACAGAGACACAGAGACAGAGACACAGAGACACAGAGAGAGACAGAGACACAGAGAGAGACAGAGACACAGAGAGAGACAGAGACACAGAGAGAGACAGAGACACAGAGACACAGAGAGAGACAGAGACACAGAGAGAGACAGAGACACAGAGACACAGAGAGAGACAGAGACACAGACACAGAGAGAGACAGAGACACAGAGACACAGAGAGAGACAGAGACACAGAGACAGAGACACAGAGACAGAGACACAGAGACACAGAGAGAGACAGAGACACAGAGACAGAGACACAGAGACACAGAGAGAGACAGAGACACAGAGACAGAGACACAGAGACAGAGACACAGAGAGAGACAGAGACACAGAGACACAGAGACAGAGACAGAGAGAGACAGAGACACAGAGACACAGAGACACAGAGACACAGAGACA
This sequence comes from Phyllobates terribilis, assembly GCF_046119375.1. Taxonomy (NCBI): domain Eukaryota; kingdom Metazoa; phylum Chordata; class Amphibia; order Anura; family Dendrobatidae; genus Phyllobates; species Phyllobates terribilis. Next base: position 20,762,702 of record NW_027362761.1, on the reverse strand, counting down.
CAGAGACACAGAGACACAGAGACACAGAGACACAGAGACACAGAGAGAGACAGAGAGAGACAGAGAGAGACAGAGAGAGACAGAGACACAGAGAGAGACAGAGACACAGAGACAGAGACACAGAGACAGAGACACAGAGACACAGAGACAGAGACACAGAGACAGAGACACAGAGACACAGAGACAGAGACACAGAGACAGAGACACAGAGACAGAGACACAGAGACACAGAGAGACACAGAGACACAGAGACACAGAGAGAGACAGAGACACAGAGAGAGACAGAGACACAGAGAGAGACAGAGACACAGAGAGAGATAGAGACACAGAGAGAGACAGAGACACAGAGAGAGACAGAGACACAGAGAGAGACAGAGACACAGAGAGAGACAGAGACACAGAGACAGAGACAGAGACACAGAGAGAGACAGAGACACAGAGAGAGACAGAGACACAGAGACAGAGACACAGAGACACAGAGAGAGACAGAGACACAGAGACAGAGACACAGAGACACAGAGAGAGACAGAGACACAGAGACAGAGACACAGAGACACAGAGAGAGACAGAGACACAGAGAGAGACAGAGACACAGAGAGAGACAGAGACACAGAGAGAGACAGAGACACAGAGAGAGACAGAGACACAGAGAGAGACAGAGACACAGAGACACAGAGACAGAGACACAGAGAGACAGAGACACAGAGAGACAGAGACACAGAGACACAGAGACAGAGACACAGAGACACAGAGAGAGACAGAGACACAGAGAGAGACAGAGACACAGAGAGAGACAGAGACACAGAGAGAGACAGAGACACAGAGAGAGACAGAGACACAGAGAGAGACAGACACAGAGAGAGACAGAGACACAGAGAGAGACAGAGACACAGAGAGAGACAGAGACACAGAGAGAGACAGAGACACAGAGAGAGACAGAGACACAGAGAGAGACAGAGACACAGAGAGAGACAGAGACACAGAGACAGAGACACAGAGACACAGAGACAGAGACACAGAGAGACAGAGACACAGAGACACAGAGAGAGACAGAGACAGAGACACAGAGACACAGAGAGACACAGAGACACAGAGAGAGACAGAGACACAGAGACACAGAGACACAGAGACACAGAGACACAGAGACACAGAGACACAGAGAGAGACAGAGACACAGAGAGAGACAGAGACACAGAGAGAGACAGAGACACAGAGAGAGACAGAGACACAGAGAGAGACAGAGACACAGAGAGAGACAGAGACACAGAGAGACAGAGAGACAGAGAGACAGAGAGACAGAGAGACAGAGAGACAGAGAGACAGAGAGACAGAGAGACAGAGACACAGAGACACAGAGACACAGAGACACAGAGACACAGAGACAACGCCACCCCGTGGGAGGACCAACCACGTCCTCCAGGAGACTTTATCTGCTACCGCTGTAATAAAGCAGGCCACACCACGCAGACCTGCCCTTTAAACGAGAAAACCCTGGGGCCGAGGGCCGACACCCAGGAGTAGACCAACCAGGCCCATCAAACTGGTACCGCCGGTTCGTGGGAGGAAGACCTTTCCTGTCCATTGTGCTGGACGGCATTGCGACACCTGCCCTGCTGGACACAGGATCTCAGGTAACCATCATGCCTGATGTCCTCTACAAAAGGTTCTGGTCCATAGACGAACTTCACCCGCCAGATCCCAACCTTTCCGTTTATGCCTCTAATGGCCTCCCCCTTAACCTAGTCGGGGTTAAGGATGTGGCAGTAAAGGTGGGAAGAGTGGAACCGAAGGACCAGGGACTAATTGTAGTAGAGACTAATCCTGATGATACAGACATGTATATGGTACTTGGCACAAATATTGTCAGTAACTGTTTGGGAGAAGAAGTGTTTTTGCTCCAACAGATGGCTGACACTGCCAAACCAGGGCGGAGGAGGGTGCTCCAGAAAGAGATCCGAGCCCTTATGTTTCAGCAACAGGTAAAGCTATCAGGTGGTGAAATCGGTTATGTATGGGTGACAGAACCGATACCCATTGTGATCCCCCCGATGAGTGAGATGCTGATTTGGTGTAGAGCAGCAATAGGTCTCAGAGGACGGAGCTGCCAGGCGGTAGTAGAGCCCCTTAGGTCAGAGCATAGACCTACACTCTTGACTGCCAGAGGGGTAGTGGATGTACGCAATGGGAGTGTGCCCGTACACCTCCTAAACTATGGGGAGGACGAGATTAGATTACCACGCTACGCCACTGTTGCCAAACTGTACACATTAGATAACTCCATACACACGGTGGATTCCTTCACCTCACCAAACGAAGTGGAGGATAATGACCTGGGAACCCAGGTGGAGGATTGGTGTCAACAGCTCCATGTGGGGACAGACACCACTCCTGTCCATCAGAAGCAGGGTGTACACCGGGTGGTTCAGTAATACGAGCAGGTATTCAGTAAACACCCACTTGACTTTGGGAGGATTAAAGGGGTACAACACCATATACCCACAGGTGACCATCCACCCATCAAGGAACGTTACAGGCCCATACCACCAGCAGACTACCAGAAGGCGAAGGAGATGTTGCACGACATGAAGAAGGCAGGGGTAGTAAGGGATAGCTGTAGTCCCTGGGCAGCTCCCCTGGTCCTAGTTAGGAAAAAGGATGGAAGCATGAGAATGTGTGTAGATTACAGACAGGTAAATCGCATAACACACAAAGATGCAAATGTGTTACCCAAGGCCTGGATGCCACAAATATTAAAGGCTGTGTCTGAGAGCAGGAGGGAGGTTCCCTGGTCCGGGACCATTAGCATGCAGCACCTCCTGTCGCAGGCCAGTAGGGGGAGCAGGCTGCCCCTATAAAAGCTGGAACTGAGGGCAGGGTTAGAGAGACCAGGACCCACTTCTGAAGCATCCAGAAGGGTTCCCAGAGGAAAGGGACTGGTCAGCAGCAGCTGAGGAGTCCGGGAGGCAGAGGAGGAACAGCAAGCCAGGGACAGAGGCAACGAGAGCTGGTCCTGGCTGAGAGAGAACTACACAACCGGACACTGGGGTCCGAGGCTGTCAGGGTTGCAAGCCCGGCAGCAGATAACCGACCTGCGAGGGATTTCAGGTCCCTTGGCCTGAGAAGCCTGGAGGCTCCGCCACACAGAGGGACCGGTACAGCACTGAGAAGCAACAGGTACCTAAGGCCCGAGTCGCAAGCCATACAGGCGTAGTACACGGCCAGCTCAGGGACGTGGGCTATCACACCACGAAAAGGGGGATAGTCAGCAAGGGTAGAGAGAGAACGGTAGGCCTACCCACTCACCCTAACCAGTGGGGCTCGCCCGAATGCTCTCAGATACCCAGGCCCATTCCTACCCTGTACTCCTGTTGGGTCATTAGTACTAACTACAATAAAGACCCTGGACTGTTTGAAGCAGACTCTGAACCCTTATTATTGCGGCCTGCACCATCACCCCCAGCATCCTATTACACTGCCCTGAGGCTACACTCTTCCCATGGGGAGTTATCCTATCCCTGTGCTGCATACCAACATCAGCCTCAGCGGTCTGCCTTGCAGCGGCGGTTATCCCTGACCGCAATCCACGGGTGGCGTAGTCGGACATTCAAAACCCTACAAATAGACTGCCACAGCATTTGGTCTGACCACCCTGAGCCATGGGATCAGGTTGCCACTACTACCCCCAACATTGCACCGAAGCCCTGTTCTGGGTGCCCCACGGCCCAGGGGGTGAGTCACATACCCTTTGCCCCATATAGAGGAATCCCTGGCTGCATTAAAGTCTGCAAATTACTTCTCCACCCTTGACCTCACTAGTGGGTACTGGCAAGTAGCTGTTGCTGAGGAGGATCGGGAGAAGACGGCCTTTACTACCCCGATGGGACTCGGCGAGTTCAACAGTATGCCGTTCGGACTCTGCAACACCCCCGAAACGTTCCAGAGATTGATGGAGTGCTGCCTGGGACACCGCAACTTCGAGACTGTACTGCTATACCTGGATGACGTGATAGTGTACTCCAAAACGTATGAGGACCATTTGAAGCACCTGGCAGAGGTATTTGAGTCGCTGTCCCGGTATGGGATGAAGCTGAAGCCCTCCAAGTGCTACCTGCTCAAGCGAAAGGTACAGTACCTGGGGCACATAGTCAGTCCAGAAGAAGGAGTAGCACCGGACCCGGAGAAGGTCACTGCCATCCAGAAATGGCCGGAGCCGAAGAGCCTCAAGGAGGTACGTCAGTTCCTGGGACTAGTCGGGTATTACCGGAGGTTTGTGAAGGACTATACCAAGAAAGCGGCGCCTTCGCAAGATCTCCTGGTAGGACAGTCCGGGAGAGGCAGAAACCCCCCGTTCCAGTGGGGTAAGGAGCAAGCTGAATCCTTTGAGGTGAAGGAGATCCTGACTGGCGAAGAGATCCTAGCCTACCCTGACTACAGCCAACCGTTCCTGCTGTACAGTGATGCCAGCAACGAGGGATTAGGAGCTGTGTTAAGTCAGAAGCAGAATGGCCAAGAGAAGGTGATCGGCTATGCAAGCAGGAAGCTCCGCCCGACAGAGAGGAACCCAGAGAACTATAGCAGCTTCAAGTTGGAGTTCCTGGCCCTGGTCTGGGCCATCACTGAGCGGTTCAAGCATTACCTACACTGATAATAACCCCTTGACTCATCTAGTAACAACCAAGTTAGGAGCCATGGAGCAACGATGGATGGCTCGGCTGTCAAACTACCAGTTCACCATTAAGTACCGGGCAGGCCGCAAGAATGCCAACGCCGATGCCCTGTCCAGGATGCCTCACCAGTCGGACACTGAAGAAGTGGATGACCTGCAGGAGATTGAGCTACCTGCCTTCCACCATAATGGAATGGTCCACGAGCAACGAGCCTCCAGGAGGCATTGCGGTAAGACGTTAAACCCTTTGCCTCACCACAGCTGGAAGGAGACCCAGGACAGCGACCCAGTTGTCAGCCGTATCAAAGAACTGATAACCCAGGAAGGTTCCTCCCTGGAGAAGGACGCGTCTCCACAAGCCAAGCAGCTGTGGAATGAGAGAAGCCGGCTGTTCATCTATAGAGAGAAGCTGTGCCGAAGGTACGTCAACCCTAGGACCCATGAGATGGTATGGCAGATCGTAGTGCCTAGGACGGACATCCAGATGGTGTTAGAGGCCTACCACGAACAAGCGGTGCACTTTGGCTGGAAGAAGCTAGAAACCCTGCTGAAAGGTCGGTTTTATTGGGTTGGAATGCGCAGTTCCATAGAGAGATGGTGCCGGGATTGTGGACCCTGTAGCCTCAGAAGAAAAGACTACAGCAGCCAGAAGGCACCCCTGCAACCCATCAAGACAACCCAACCCTTGGAGATCGTGGCCCTGGATCATGTCAAGCTGTCACCCAGCAGGTGAGGATATTCCTATGCCCTGACCAAGGTGGATCACTACTCCCGGTTCCTGGTGGTCGCCCCCGTCAAGGATCTGACGGCAGAAACTGCGGCGAAGACATTTCAGGCATACTTCTGCAGGCCCCATGGATACCCAGAGCAGGTGCTGACAGATCAAGGCCCTGCCTTAAAAGCCGAATTGTTCAAGGAGTTCTGCCATCTGTACGGGTGTAAGATCCGGACAACGTACCACCCTCAAACCAATGGGTTATGTGAAAAGATGAATAACAGTCATCGACCTGTTGAAGACCTTACCGCTAGAAGAAAGAAACCAGTGGCCCGACAAGCTACCTGACCTGGTAGATTTATACAACCACATACCTGCGAGTTCCACCAATTGTACTCCAGCATCTCTCATGCGAGCAAGACCCAGAAAGTTGCCCATGGACCTGGAGCTTGGTGTAGTAGAACCCGAAGCAGATATGTCCACTGAGGACTGGGATACGACTTGACAGGAACAGTACAGGAGAGTACAAGCCTGTGTCGAAGACAGTCTGAATAGGATAAGAGACAAGCAGGAAGCACAGTACAACAAGAGTGCACCAGCAGAACCTTTAGCACCTGGAGAAGTCGTGCTAAAAGAGAAAAAGAAGAAACCACAAACTTGATGACCAGTGGGAGAGGGAACCCTACACTGAGTTACTTTCAAGATTTAATAACAGGAAGACCTGTTTAATTACAAAGGACGGAGGAAGAACGACTGCAACAGTATCTAGAGACCATCTGAAGTTGTGTCCAGGTCTGCTAAAGCCCCAGTAAAAAGTGCCTCTCATCGTACCGGAGGAACCTAAAGAAGCAGTGATACATACTGAATTAGGAGATTTCCCGGCGGATTGGCCTCAATTGGATGAAGCAGTGATAATACCTGTGATCCCCTTCTACCAACAGCCAGAAGACCCTGCACAGAAAGTAGAACCTGTAAATGCCCCAGAAGAGCCTGCTCAGGAAGAATACCCGGAAGAAGGATCCCCGGTTGGAGCAGAGCAAGAAGGCCCAGCCAATGGTACACTTGCTAGTCCCGTAGAGAAGTTAAGGCAGCCTTGCGGTTCCTCCACACCTAGAACTGACAGAATGAGAGGTAGTACAAACACCAGTACCACACGCATCCCAGTACTACGTAGGTCAACACGTAGCACGCAAGGTCAGACCCCTGTCAGATATAGAGAATAGAAAAGAGAAACTCTGATATTATAAATAGTTGCCTCTGGGGTATGTTATTCTTGTGTGATTTTCATGTATTTAAATTATTGATGTGTTTTGCCTTACAATGGACAATTTATATGAACATTAGTTACCCGTAAGGGTATATATATAAAAGACTCTGTGGCTGAGGACTGTGAGCAGCCCAAAAACTGTTCATGTACATAATTTCACTCTCTGGAGTGCCCCTTAAGTAACCACTGAACAAAAACCCATTTGGCGTGGCCGACGACGTGGTCCATCACCTGGATCACTTATGCCCTGCAGCCACGCCCAGGGCCTACGTTGAGGGTTTTCGGACGGGTCCCTCATGCTGCTCATCTTCACCAGTGAGATGGACACCAGTTAATGGATCTCACTGAGACTTTAAGAAGAGTGTTGTATATAAGAAAATGTATTAATGTTATACTTGTATAGTGTTGAGCCACCCCCGTAGCGTTCGAGTTCGGTTCGGTTCGTCGAACACCCTTGTGTTCGCCGAACACCTTCGAACACCGTTAAAACCAAAGGCAGGCAAAGAAAAACACATAGAAACACATAGCAAACACCTTCAAAAGGTGTCCAAAAGCTGACAAACTGCTCAGAAGACATAACTAACACATGGAAAAGTGACAAGTACATATAGTCATGCGAAAAGAAAAGAGGTGGAGGAGTAAAAGGAGGGGGAGACACAGATATAGGCATGTCATGCCCTTCTAAAATCCAAGAAGTGAGAAGCCGACACGGCCAGTCCGTTCCTGCCAGTGCCACCTCCGTGTCGCCGGGTTTGTGCCAGAGCCGCGGTGAACCCTGACGGCCAGCCCCCCTCTCCCAATACTGGTGCCTGTCCGCTGGTGGGTCGAGCGAGCCCCCCTGTGGTGGAGGCAGCTCTAAGCTTTTTAATTTAAATTGTCTCTCTAATTTGAATGAATACACTTTAAATCCATTTACAAGGATCTATTGGAGGGCAAGTCTCATGCCAGCAGCCGCTTAATTCCAGCTCCAGTAGCGTCCACTAAAGCTGCTGCAGTTAAAAATCTTTTATAAGGATCGAGCTCGGCGGTCCACCGCAAGGCGTCCTACCGCCAGTCCCAGCCCCTATGCCTTGGGGTGCCTCCTGATGCTCTTCACTGAGTATCCCGGGGTCCCGAACCATTTCCTTTGAAAAAATTAAGTGTCCAAACTACAGGTGGTGTAGCTTGCTTAACAGCTGGGATAATCCGCTGACTAGCAGACACTGCTACTAGGCACAAAGTATTTCCTGGGCTAGATGCAGTTAAAAATTTGTAATTAGATACTCTCGTTGGATGCTGAGAAGGCATTCCATAGAGTCTCCTGGCACGCCATATATTATTCTCTTAAAAAGCTTGGGGTAGGGGTCTAGGGGACCCCTTTTATAGCCAAAATCACGGCCCTGTATCGCAATAAGTCACCTAGGCTGAAGATAAATGGAACTGTAGCACCCCGAGGGCTCGGTTGCCACAGAGGTATTGCACCTCACCCAGAGGTGTGATATCTCACTCTCAGGTAAGGATGGAGTGTGGATCAGGACCCCGACACCTGCATCCATTATACCACATTGCCGTGGGGCAGGGCGACCAATATGCCCCTGAGATGGGCACGACCGTCCTTGTCCCTGGCTGGAGTGGGGGGAGGGAACACCGAGGAAGGGGAACCCTGTAGTGCAGGAGCAGGGAGGAAGCAGTTCCTGGGTGCATTGAGAAGGGAGTATAAAAGGTGGGCACCATCTTAGTTCAGTGCAGAGAAGTCTGAGCAGAAGTGACAGGGAGCAGGGGCTCTGCATGAGCTCTGCTCCAGAGGTGGGCATAGTAACAGAGGCCCAGGCCTGGAAGAGGGAGAAGGAAGGAAGAGGAGCGGAGAAGGCTCCAGGAATGAGGAACGAAGGGATCCCAGGGGTGCGGATGGGCGAGTCGCCACCGCACGCCCGAATCCACCTGCGTGGAGGGGTCAGGCCAAAGGGGGAGACTGGTCCCCGAAACTAGTGGAGGCGGGAAACGACCCTCAGCTAGAAACCGGAGGCTGTGACATTTTATGTGGCGCAGCCCCTCGCTACACCCGCTAGGAAGGCACCACATAGGGTCAGGGAAACTGGCGCCAAGTTTACCAAGAGGAGGCCCGAGGCAGCCGGACAGAAGGGTTGGTAAGAAAAGCCAGACAAAGGACACACAAAGGGGGTACTATGAAGCGCTCCAAAGTTATCTGGGAGTTGTCTGAGCCCCTCACCTGGTGAGCACAGGACGACTTGGGCAGCCGTTACCTGCAGAAGTGGTCTGGATAATAAGAACTGTGAGTAAAGGCCCTGGACTGCATCACTGACTCCGTGTCGTTACTGCTGCTGCCCTGCACCATGACCCCCATCCTCCACATACACTGCCCTGAGGCTATACTCCTCCCGTGGGGAGTTATACTACGCTCTGCTGCACCCACAACACCAGCCTCAGCGGTCTGCCCTGCAGCTGCGGTTCACTCTGACCGCAATCTACGGGTGGCGTAGTCGGACATTTAAACATCAAAACCACATAAATAGTTCCGCCACTGGTTTGACCGCCCTGAGCCACGGAACCGGGTCGCCGCCACGGAGACTACAACCACCAGCATCCACCAAAAAGGGTCCGGCTCCGGGTGTCCCAAGGCCCAGGGGGTGCGTCAGAACATTTTCATCACCTTTCATAATCACCAATGGGACAAGGCAGGGATGTCCTCTGTCCCCTCTCTTATACATCCTAGTGACGGAGCACCTGCTCTAATCAATTCGCCATAACCCCAATATTAGGTGGATTGAGGTGGGAGGCACCGAGTACAAGTGCTCTGCATTTGCTGATGATGTCCTAGTATATATCACTCAATCACATATATCCATCCCTGCTGTTATGGCTGAAATAGATCACTTTGTTACATGGTCAAATTTTAAAATCAATGCAGCTTAGTCTGAGGCCCTCGATGTCTCCCTTCCCAAATCCATACAGGATTCCATCTAGTCCAACTTTCCCTTTGCCTGGCCCTCACAGGGTATCAAATACTTAGGAATTCCTATTCATAAAGACCTCTCCCGTCTAGGTCATCTTAATTTTGGGCCATTTATTGAACAACTCCATACAGACCACGGTTGGCAAGTTAGAACTGTAAGATTCACTACGTGAACCACTGGTGTTTTGTGGAAAAGCACATGTACACTGTGTTCCAAATTATTATGCAAAAAGTGTTTAGGAGTGATAAGGGAAGAATTTGTTTGTTTGTCAGTTAAACTCATTGATGGTGATGTGTGTCAGGGCTCTTTATATCACTGTAAGCAATTGCAGACACCTGTGCTAATTAGTTTGGCAGGTGTGTCCAATGAAAGGCAAGACTACTTAAGAAGGCTGTCCCACATTATTAAGCAGCCTACATTTTCTGCCAAAATGGGAAAAAAAAAGGATGTGTCGGCTGCTGAAAAGCAACAAATTGTGGAGTGTTTAGGTCAAGGAATGACTACAATCAACATTGTGCGATGATCAGGATGAAGTGTCTTGGCAATCAAGAAGTATGTAGCTGATTCACAGTACACACGTGTGCGTGCTGATAAGGGAAAATTGAGGACTGTTTCCTACAGGCAATTACGTCAGGTTAAAAGAGCAGCGGCAAAAAAGCCTCGTGATAGCAGCAGACAAGTTTTTGAAGCTGCTGGTGCCTCCAACGTCCCCCGAACAACAAGATGCAGATTCCTTCAGAGGTTTGCAGCTGTGCGTAAGCCATCCTGTCGACCTCCTCTATCCACTGCACACAAGCAGAAACGGCTCCAGTGGGCCAAACATTACATGAAGACTGACTTCAAAACTGTTTTGTTCACGGATGAGTGCCGTGCAACGCTCGATGGTCCAGATGGATGGAGTGGAGGATGGCTGGTTGATGGACACCCCACGCAAACACGGCTACAGCGCCAACAAGGAGGAGGTGGAGTAATGTTTTGGGCTGGAATCATGGGGAGAGAGATTGTCGGCCCCTTTAGGATCCCTGAAGGGGTAAAGATGAACTCCATAATGTATGTGGAGTTTCTCAAACAGCACTTCCTGCCATGGTTCAAGATGAAGAACCGTGTATTCCACAGCAAGATCATTTTCATGCATGATAATGCACCGTCTCATGCTGCACATAAAACATCTGCATCTCTGGCTGATATGGGCATAAAAGGGGACAAACTTATGGTGTGACCCCCATGCTCCCCTGACCTCAACCCCATTGAGAACCTCTGGAGCATCATCAAAAGGAGTGTCTATGATGGCGGGAGGCAGTTCACATCTAAGCAACAGCTCTGGGAGGGTATTCTGTCCTCATGCAAAACAATTGAAGCAGAAACCATCCAAAACCTGACAAATTCAATGGACGAGAGAGTTCAGAAGCTCCTTTCGAACAAGGGGTCCTATGTGCAAATGTAACATCAACTAGAATAAAGTTTTGAGTTGAAAACTGTTTGATTTCAGTTTCTAATAACCTGCTAATTCTTATAATTTCAAAAATGACCATTTTTTTGTTCTTTATTATAATGAAAAGGTTGATCTAAGAGTGTGGCAACCCAGTAGTCAGGATTACTTCGAATTCTGACAATATGAGGGTCATGTTGCAGGTAGTGCAGCAAGAAGGCACTTATGTGTCTTGTGCATCTCGGAGCCCCAAAATTATTTTCCTGGCTAGATGCAGCTAAAAATTATTATTAATTTTAAATCTGGTGGAGCTTAGTATAGATGGCCTAATAGAATCAGTGCTGCACACTGCTACAAAGCCCAAATTATTTTCCAGCCAAGATACAGATAAACATGATTAGTAATTTGAAAGCTTAAAACAGTTGGTGAGGTGATTTTAACAAATCATCAAGCTTTTACTCTCCCCAGGATGACACAGGGGTAGAAAAGTCGTTTCGGATCCATGATTTGTTCAACTTTATGAACGTAAGTCTGTCTACATTATCAGTGGAGAGCCGCGTGCGCTTATCTGTCAGCACACCACCAGCAGCGCTGTGTTCAGACAGAACGCTGGCTGCGGGGCATGACAAGATCTCCAAGGCGTAAGTGGCTAGCTCCGGCCATTTATCCAGATTGGAAGCCCAAAAAGAGCAAGGGTCCAGTGACACAGTCGTGGCTTCAATGTTTACTTGGAGATACTCCTGTACCATCGTCTCTAGGCGTTGACTATGTGTCAGACTTCTTGTCTCCTGTGGCCTTGCAAAGGATGGGCTAAAAAAGTGGTGAAATGATTCTGCAAAATTTATGTTACCAGCAGATACTGTGGTTCTGTTACGGTTTGAGTGCTGAACACTTGACGGTCCCACGGTTGGCAAGTTGGAACTGTGAGATTCACTACGTGCACCACTGGTGTTTTGTGGAAAAGCACATGTAAGATTCTGCAACAGTCTCTGCTGATACTCCTGCATGCGTGCATCCCTTTCTATGGCAGGAATAATTTCTGCAAATTTACTTTTGTACCGGGGATCTAACAGTGTGGCAACCCAGTAGTCAGGATTATTTCTAATTCTCACAATTCGAGGGTCATGTTGCAGGTAGTGCAGCAAGAAGGCACTCATGTGTGTTGCGCATCCAGGAGCACCAAGTCCCTGTTGTGTTGGTGGCGAGGTAACAATCATGCTTCCTTCCTCTGTCCTCTCCCCCCAACCTCGCACAACAGAAATGTGATCAAGGTCTCCCTCATCTGATGAGTCTTCCATCAGTTCGTCCTCCACTTCTTCCTGGGCTCCTGCACCTTCCTCACTAGTTTGGCTGCTACCATGCGCCCTGGTAAAACCATCTCCCCCACCCTCACATGCCTGCCGCCTTGGTGCTGCCGACCGTCTGGACCTTGCAGATGTTAGCCCTTCCGCATACAACTCCTCCTCCTCTACTTCCTCCACCTCCTCTTGTGCCACCACCTGACTCCGAATTCTGTTTAACATGTGCTCCAGCATGTAAATCACCGGAATAGTCATGCTGATAATGGCATCGTCAGCACTAAACATCTTCGTCGCCATTTCAAAACTGTGCAGAAGGGTGCATAGGTCCCTGATCTGAGACCACTCCTCCAGCGTGATTTGCCCCACCTCTGGATCTCGTTGGCCCAGGCTATACGTCAGAACGTATTGCACCAGGGCTTGTCGGTGCTGCAACATGTGCAGAGTTGAATTCCACCGGGTAGGCACATCGCATTTTAGCCGGTGAAGTGGCAGGCCCAACGACTTCTGTAGAGATGTAAGTCGCTGAGCTGTGGGATGCGAACGGCGGAAGTGAGCACACAGCGACCGTGCCCTCTGCAGAAGGCCATCTAGTCTGGGATAGTGGGCTAAAAATTGCTGGACAACCAGGTTCAACACGTGAGCCATACAAGGCACGTGTGTGACATTGCCCCGGCGAAGGGCCGCACCCAGGTTTGCAGCATTGTCGCACACGGCCTTCCCTGGTTTCAGGTCCAGTGGAGACAACCATTCATGAAATTGGTTCTCCAGAGCTGACCACAACTCCTCAGCTGTGTGACTCACATTTCCCAGACATTTCAATGTAAAAACCGCCTGATGACGTTGAGCCCTACTGCCAGCATAGTAAGGAGGTGTGCAGGATCCCTTCTGCGCAGTTAGAAAGCTTGTGGCATGACCAGACAGGCTTTGGGTGCAGGTGGAGGACCGAGAGGAGGTTGAGGAGGCAGAAGCAGTGGAGGAACTTTGACATAAAGAGGATTGACGCACAACTCGTGGGGACGGCAAGACTTGGACAGCAGCCCCTTGTCCTGCTGTCACCATAGTTACCCAGTGCCCAGTCAGCGACATGTAACGCCCCTGTCCATGCCTACTCGTCCAAGTGTCTGTGGTGAAATGCACCCTGTCACACACAGAGTTTCTCAAAGAAGCGGTGATGTTGTGTGCGACATGCTGGTGGAGCGCAGGCACACCTTTCTTTGAGAAGTAGTGCCGACTGGGCATCTGGTACTGGGGCACTGCGACGGACATAAGGTCTCGAAAATCCTCTGTGTCCACCAGGCGGAAAGGCAGCATTTCTGTAGCCAAGAGCTTGCAGATGGTGAAATTCAACCTCTTAGCTTTCTCATGGCTAGGAGGAAATGGTCTTTTACTTGTCCACATCTGAGGGACCGAGGGCTGGCTGTTGTGCTTAGACGGGGTTGAGAAGGGTGTCCCCTGCAAACTGCCGGTCTGTGAGGAAGATGCAGGCGGACATGTTAGGTTGCCTTGATCCAAAGGTGGTGCTATCTATGTCGGACAGCGCTCAACACCAGCTGGTGTTCCCACCTCCAAAGAAAATGATGACCTGCCAATCACGCTGGCTGTTGCGGGTAAAGAGGTGGCAGGTCTGCGTCCCAAAACAGGTGTGACTGCTGTCCCCCCAGTCACAGATGATGAAGAGGCCGCGGATGCACAAGATGTGGCAGACAGTGGTTGGACCGGCCGGCTAGGCCGCATTGTAGCACAGTGAGCTTCCCACTGCAACTTATGCTTCATGTCCATGTGCCGGTTCATGCATGAAGTACTCAAACTATGTATTTTTTGGCCTCTTAGCTTTTGCTGACAAATGTTACAGATAACACGAGTTGGGTCATCTTTATCGATCTGAAAAAATGGCCAGGCTATGCAAGGCTTAGCACCCATGCGACCTGAAGAGCCACCACGACTTGTGGTCAGAGGCAGAGTTGTGTTTGAGGATGCAGTTGTTGACGTGCTTCCAGTACTAAGTCTCTGTCCAGGAAGGCACAACCTGACCTCGTAGTCACTAGCATCCTCCTCCACCTCCTCTGCCGACCTCATCTCTTGGCTGACTGTGGGAGCTCCAACCTCATCATCATCACCCTGTGTGTTATCACACCCGTCGTCCTCAGAGCCAACCAGTTCCTGCCCTGACAAAAAACTAAAGTTGTCGCTCCAATCAGGTATTTGAGTCTCATCATTGTCTTCCTCATTGTCTCCACCAACAGGAGTTACAGTTTGGGAATGAGGGTCTACATTATGGTCAGAACCTTCTGCGTCTGGTCCTGGATCCGACTCATAAAGATTCTGGGCATCAGTGCAGATCATTTCCTCGTCTGGATTCACAGAAGCTCTGGAGCCGACCTCGGATTCCCAGGCTATAGTATGAGTAAACAGCTCTGCAGACTCAACCATCTGTTCTACCTCATACTCAGACGGGCAGCTGGAGACTTGGGAGCTGTGAGGAAGCAAGTGCGATTGGGATGACACCTCTGAGGACTGGAGTATTTGTGATGTTGAAGTTGATGTGGAGGAGAGCCCACTTAAGGAGCACTTGATATCCGTTGAAGCACCTGCTGTTTTTGTGCCTCATCTGGAATTTGTAGCGATTGGCGTGGCCGTAAGAAAGGGATCTTATCACATTGTCCGCTAAAAGAAGTAGACATTTTAGTTTGGCTGGAAGATGGTCTTTCTTCTGCAGATGTTACTGTTGCTTTAACACCTACCCCACGGACACAACCTTTTTTCCCCTTCCCAACACGCCTATTCCCCTTTCCACCAGCAGCAGGCCTTTTTCCACTCATTTTGGTGGTTAACTAATTCACAACTCTGGAGTTGTTTGCACAAAAAAACAATGGATGGGAACCGAGCAGAGCTGAGTGGCCAAACTGTGGTATTAGGCCAAAAGTATTGGCTGGGTTAGATGCAGATAAAAATTATATTGAATTTGCAACCTGATGGAGGTCAGTATAGATGGACTAATAGACCAAGTCCCACACACTGCTAGAAGCCCAAAATTTTTTTCAGAGCTAGATGCAGAAAAAAAATTATATTCAATTTGCAACCTGATGGAGGTCAGTATAGATTGACTAATAGAATGATGCTATGCCCAGAAGGTTTTACTTCACTAGGTGCAGTAAAAAAAATTGGTATTCTATACACAGGTGGTATATCTTGCAACACAGATAGGCTACTCCACTGACTAACACACTCTGCAATAGGCCAAAAAGGATTAGCTTTGCTAGATTTAGCCAAATGCTGTGAAAAAAACTTGCACAGCACTGGCACAGACCTGCCTGGCAAAAACTGATAGGAACTGATGTAATTGCAGTCCTTTTCAGGACGAAGTTACAATTAGTCTTTACTCCCAACCTATCTATTTAAGACCACAGACCAGCCTGATAAAAGTCGTAGGAAATTATGTAACCTAGTCCTTAAAAGTACTGCAATCACAACTATTCCCTACTCCCAAGCTATCTGTAGATGTGTGCGAAAATTGGCTTGAAATTAACAAGGTATAGCGCACACAGCAACAGCGGTGCCGTCTAACACGCAGCTGCAGCAGTGAGAAAATGGTGGCGACGGGGAAAATGGCTGGGTCTTATAGGGCAAGGACATGTGACATACACTGCCAATGACACATGCCCTTGCTTGTGTGAAAAAAAGCACTTCGCTCCGTGTGTGCGCTGCTGATAGGCTGACAGATTGCACCTCCCCACTGCAAATGCGGGAAAGAGAAAAAAAAATGGAGATCTTCATTGTTCCTACAGAGATCCACCCCCTGCCCCTCCCTCACCCCGCTGTACACTCAAACTGCATATTAACATTAATTTTCAGCATTCCTGAGAAAAAATCCAGTTATGATTTTGGGGCACGAACAGTTATCGAACATAACCTCGAACAGCCGAATTTTTTTCAAATCATTCGGGTTCGTCGAACGGCTCGAACACCGCCCAAAACAGCTCGAATTTGAGATTGGCGAACAGTTCTAGTCGAACACCGCTCATCTCTATACTTGTATATATTTATTATGTTTTTACACCTGTAACGTTCAAGAAATGTTAATGTTATTGTTAACCTGTTTTTGAAAATGCTTCAGTCCAGGAGTACCGAGTTTTACTAGGGGGGAATGTGGCGCCCCTGCTGCGCATTGGTGCCACAGAATCCAGAAGGGTGCATGGATGGACTTCTCCACAAGAGGCCCTCACTACATTCATACACCTCCACCTTCCAGCTCAGACCAGCAGAGGGAGCCCATTAGGGACATTTATAAGGAAGGTGGAGCCAGGCAGCGCAGTCTTGGTGTTAGAGTTCAGTCTAGTCAGTGTGTTCAGACAGGAACACAGCTCACAGTGAGCTGAGAGCGTGCCGACGCTCAGAGAGCGGTGAAGACGCAGCACGCCAGCTGCCAAGTAGTAAGGGCCCCGAGTGTGATCGACGGCGAGAGGAAAAGGAGTGTGGAACTAAGGGGGTTAGAGGAGCATGGTAAGCTCACCCCGATTTATATACTGGACACCGGGTCCGCGCCTACAGGGACTCCTTATACCCAGTAGGAACCACTGGAACCCCTGGAGAACTACAAGTCCCAGGTCCACCTAATGCTGATTGTAGTACCAGGGCAGGGAGTCACAGAGGTCCCAACGTCCAGGGAGAGTGATCTCCAAAGAGAAGGCCCTACCACCAGGTCAGCAGGTGCAGAGTGAGACAGTAACCAAGCTAGGCCCAGCTCCAGGCAGGCCAGAAGCTTAGAGAACAAAGCAACGGATCAGGAGGCCCTATACCCGCTCACTGGGGAGAGTCCAGAAGTGCGCCCTTCACCTGGAGTACCCTGGACCGTGCCTGCAGCATCACCAGTAAAGGTACTGAAGCTTACCCCAGTGTGAGTGTCCATCCTTCCTCCGGGACCGTCCTGTCGTCTCTCCCCTGCACCACCATCCAGTGCATACCCCACGCTGCCCTGAGGCCCGCTCCACCTGTGGGGAGCCATTCCATCCCAAGTTGCCCTACCATCGGCCTCAGAGGACTGTTGCAGCGCTGGTGATCGTCACCAGACACCACAGGTGGCGTCACGAAAAACCCCATATAAAAGTATTCCCCCATTTCACTGACTGCCCTGGGTCACGGACCGGGCCAGCCACCGTGATATCCCCCGGCAACCAGAGGCCCGGCTTCTGAGTACCCCACAGCCCTGGGGGCGCGTCAGAGGTACATATAGTAGGTGCTGGAGATACAGTGGGGAAAAAAAGTATTTAGTCAGTCACCAATTGTGCAACTTCTCCCACTAAAGATGAGAGGCCTGTAATTGACATCATAGGTAGACCTCAACTATGAGAAACAAAATGAGAAAACAAATCCTGAAAAATCACTGTCTGATTTGGAAAGATTTTTTTTTTCAGGATTTGTTTTCTCATTTTGTCTCATAGTTGAGGTCTACCTATGATGTCAATTACAGGCCTCTCATTTTTTTAAGTGGGAGAACTTGCACAGTTGGTGGCTGACTAAATACTTTTTATCCCCACTGTATGTGGGGGTACAAGCTATATGCGAGGGCCATAGGCGGATTATAATGGAGGGCAATTCGGGCTACCGCCGGGGCCCGAGACTCTGTGGGGCCCATGAATTGCCCCCATTATAATTTGCAATCGCATGTTTGTTGTCACCGCCGCGGCCACATATAGTTTAATCCTGGGCCCGCCCTGCCACATGTTTCAATTGTCACCGCCGCGGCCGCAGGTGCTTTGATGCTGGGCCCGCCCTGCTGAATGACGTCTGGCAGGATCCAGCATACATAGCGCGGGCGCGTCTGACATTAGCTGTAGTCACGCCTACCGTCACTCATGGTCTGCCGAAGAGGAGCTTCATGGTGGTGCTTGCCGGTTTCCACCTTGCACCGCACGCACACACACCTGTGCTGAGAAGAGTGAAGACTGAACAAGCTGCTGCGCCTGCATATTCCCCTGGCACCCTCAGTTCTACTCCTCTCCTCAACTGTCTCTGGCTGCACTGGGTGACGGTCTGACTGTTACACTATAACCTAATTTCCTATGAAGTACAGGCAGTGGTTCAGGCAGCAGTATTAATCAAATTTTTAAAGTGTGTGTGTGTGTATATAATGAGGAGTATGGGAGCGCACTGAAACAACATGAGACAAATGCCCCTGCACACTCTGTTTCCCTCCACCTTGGAAATGTTGCCACATTTCTAAGATGGAGTGTCGCATAGTGTGCAGGAGCATTTGTCTCATGTACTTTTAGTTTACTCCCATCCCCCACATTTTATTAACAACAAGAAAAAGCCCCTTGCCCCTAGGCCTCTTTCACATGTCCGGATATTTCCGGTACTGGAAAAAACAGTACCGGAGATATCAGTGTCCGTGTGCCATACGTGTGACATCTGTGTGTCATCAGTGTTACACGTACCGGCGCCTGGGAATCAGTGTACAGCTAGCGCTGTTCCCAAGTGCCGGGTGCTGGAGGCAGCCCTCATCATTGTCCCTAGCTTGCGCTGCGATCAGCACTAGCATGGGACAATGTTGAGAGTAGTATTCTGCTCTTGCTGTCACCAAAACCTGTAAAAATAATAAAATCAAGCGACTCGCTGCAGTGAGCGGGCTCCTGACCTGTGCTGAGCTCATGGAGCGGTGTCCTGTCAGTCACTGAGCTCAGTGGAGGACAGGGGCCCGCTCACTGCAGTGAGTCATTCTCCTCTTCTCAGTGTGTGCGGTTACCTCAAACCAGGTGAGTATAATTTTTTTTTTATTTTATTCTTATTTTTACAGGTTTTGGAGACCTCGGGAGATGAATACTACTCTCAATATTGTCCCTTGCTGATTGCAACGCAGCCAGGGAACAATGATGAGGACAGTGTTCGGTACCCGGCACTTGGAAACAGCGCTATCTGTACACTAATTCCCAGCCACTGTTACGTGTCACACGAATGACACACAGATGTTATCCAAGTATCATCAGTGTGCACGTGTGTGGGGCGTTTTGCATCCCATGCAGCGTATAAAAAAAAATGGTCTGTGGAAACACACTAATATGAGCACAGACCCATTCATTTGAATGGGTTTACAATTGTGTTAGTGTCTACGGTATGTGTGCAAACTGTCACCACATGTTCTGGAGCCACTGAAGTGTGAAAGAGGCCTAAGATACAGAGCACCGCTGCAAATTCTGCTTCTACGCATTTCTACTACTGTCACTATTTCACAGTCTCTAGTGCCGGGGCGTGCACAGTGTACAGCCAGGATCTATTTCTCGCAACCGTGGCTGGAACGGAGTTCCGGCTGCTGTTAATTCCTCAGACAATCCCATCTTAATCCGTATGTTAGTTCCCCCCTTTTAAAATAACAACACTTTTACTTACTGCCAGTGCTGTACCAACAGTGCCGCTAGTATGGCAGCGGCAGTGAGAAAAACTGTTATTTTTACAAGGGGGAAACGTATGAATTGAGATGGAGTTGTCAGAGTAGTAGACAACCCCCTTTAAATGGAACCTGTCATGTCGAATAATGCTACTAACTCGCAGATGTAGGGATAATCTGCAGGTTAATAGTGTTAGATAGGTGCCTGATGGCTCTACAGAAAGTGCAGCTCATGGGAAAAAAAAAGAAAAGGACTTTATACATCACAGGAACCGCCGGCTTTCAGTCACTCAGGTGTACAAAGCATCTACAATTGCCGTTCACAGCACTGTGAGTGGCTGCTGTTCACCTTTTCTGCGTCGCACAAAGACACGGTGGTTGGAACCAAAAATCTCAAATTTGGACTCATCAGACCAAAGCACAGATTTCCACTGGTCTAATGTCCATTCCTTGTGTTCTTTAGCCCAAACAAGTCTCTTCTGCTTGTTGCCTGTCCCTAGCAGTGGTTTCCTAGCAGCTATTTTACCATGAAGGCCTGCTGCACAAAGTCTCCTCTTAACAGTTGTTGTAGAGATGTATCTGCTGCTAGAACTCTGTGTGGCATTGACCTGGTCTCTAATCTGAGCTGCTGTTAACCTGCGATTTCTGAGGCTGGTGACTCGGATCAACTTATCCTCAGAAGCAGAGGTGACTCTTGGTCTTCCTTTCCTGGGGCGGTCCTCATGTGAGCCAGTTTCTTTGTAGCGCTTGATGGTTTTTGCAACTGCACTTGGGGACACTTTCAAAGTTTTCCCAATTTTTCAGACTGACTGACCTTCATTTCTTAAAGTAATGATGGCCACTCGTTTTTCTTTACTTAGAATTTGTATTATGGCAAGAAAAAAGCAGCTAACAGTCTATTCAGTAGGACTATCAGCTGTGTATCCACCAGACTTCTGCACAACACAACTGATGGTCCCAACCCCATTTATAAGGCAAGAAATCCCACTTATTAAACCTGACAGGGCACACCTATGAAGTGAAAACCATTTCCGGTGACTACCTCTTGACGCTCATCAAGAGAATGCCAAGAGTGTGCAAAGCAGTCATCAAAGCAAAAGGTGGCTACATTGAAGAACCTAGAATATAAGACATATTTTCAGTTGTTGTTTCACATGTTTTTTGTTAAGTATATAATTCCACAGTTTTGATGCCTTCAGTGTGAATGTACAATTTTCATAGTCATGAAAATACAGAAAAATCTTTAAATGAGAAGGTGTGTTCAAACCTTTGGTGTATATATATATATATATATATATATATATATATATATATATATATATATTCAGTCAATAAGTAATGCCTCCTATTTTTTTTCTCCTTAAATAAGGTAGTCATGTTAAATATTCGAATTTGGCACAATTCCTCAAACCTTCTTCTCCAATCCACAGCAATTGCAACTTCCTGCACCAACAGGTGGCAGGACTGTATCCGTTTGCAAAATGGCTGACATCGATGTTCGTATTAGACAACGTTCTGTGATTGAATTCTTGCATGCAGAAGGTGAAACGCCCATTCGAATTCATGAGAGACTGAAAAATGTGTACGGTGATGCAACAGTGGATGTCAGTACTGTTAGACGATGGGTTCGTCGCTGTAACACAGCTGAAGGGCCATCACCGTTGGCTGACAAAATGCGGAGTGGCAGGCCAGTAACCGCAGTGACTCCAAGCAACATTCAGCAAGTCGATGACATCATTCATGGTGACCGCCAGGTGACTGCAGATGAATTGTGTGCCATAATCTGCCTCAGTAAAGGCAGTATGATGAAAATTATTGGACAACTGGGATACAGAAAAGTTTGTGCACGGTGGGTCCCAAGAATGCTTTTTACCATGCTGGACTACATGCCCTTGTTAAACGGTGGACCGAGACTATGGAAATGGATGGAGATTATATTGAAAAGTGACAAATTAATTGTTAATGTTGTGGCTTTCAACCTATGTAATTGCATTTGAATTTCTTGCCAATTAAAAGGAGAAAAAAAATAGGAGGCATTACTTATTGACATGTGTACATGTGTGTGTACATACCCCCCTCAGCCAAGTGACTGACCGGCGCCTGAGCACAAGATTCCTGCAGCACTATGACTACATAGTACAACTGCACCTTCTGTAAAAAGTGAAGTGCGCGAGATTTGACCATCGCAACTGCACACAGAGGGCACTGTAACATGCAGGGGAAGGGGGAAATATTATAATTCACACAGGACGTGGGAATTCCTTGCAGGCCCCGGGTGGGAACACATCAGAAACTTGTAGGAATAAAAAGTAATTTCACACCAACAAGACCTCTACTATGGGGCATACAGGTATGTGTAGATTTACTTTTTTATCACCTGTATGGCCATATTAGAGGTCAGATAAGTGCCAGGGGGTGACAGATTCCCTTTAATATTGAGCAGAATTAATTTCAGCCCCTTGGGAAAATTAATCTCCCACCCCTGCTCTGTTATGTTTAGTTTTATTCATAAGGAAAAAATTTGCGTGGCGCGCGGTGCTCTCTGGAGTGGGGTGGGGGGGGCCCACGCCTTCTAAACTGCCCGGGGCCCTGGCTACCCTTAATCCACCCCTGGTGAGGGCACATAGGTACATGTGCAGGCTATATGTGAGGGTACATGTGAGGATACATATGGGGGGGGGGGGTGCAGGCTACACTTGCGGGAACATATTGGAGGTGCTGGAGATATGTGGGTGTAAATATGGGGGTGCAGGCTATATGTGAGGATACATGTGGGAGGCCAGGCTATATGTGAGGGTACATATGGGCGAGCAAGCTATATGGGCAGCTGGTAGCTCAGTGATTAGCACTGCAGGCTTGCAGCGCTGGGGTTCTGGATTTAAATCCCACCAAGGAAAACATCTTTAAGGAGTTTGTATGCTCTTCCCCAGGTTTTTGTGGGTTTCCTCCCACATTCCAAAGACTGATGGGGAATTTAGATTGTGAGCCTCTTTGCGGACAGTGCCGATAATGTCTGTAAAGTGCTGCGGAAAATGCTGGCCCTGAATAAGCAATGCATAATAAATAAAATATGTGTGGGGGTGCATATGGGGGTGCAGATTATATGTGAAGGGTACATATGGGGGTGAACCTTTTATGTGGAGGTTACATGGGGATGCAGGAAGTATGTGGCTGGAGCACATGGGGGTGCAGGCTGTATGTGTGGGGGACATGGGATTGCAGACTGTATGTAGAGGGTACATGGGGGTTATATGGGCGTGCATGCTGTATATGCATGGTACATGGGGTGCAGACTGTATGTGATAGAGTGCCACAAATGAGGGGAAGGTAAGCACTCCTTCTTGGAGCTGAAGATACAAGGAATATTTACTGTAGACAGTGAGAGGGAGTGGTATTTAATGAGGGCACAGTATGGAGGGAAACTAAAACATATTAACCTCTAGAATACTGAAACTTTTTAGAGGATAAAGTAGTGTTTTTTTTTTTTTTTTTGCAAAAAAAATTTGGAAAAATATTCGATTTCAATAATAACCTACAAAATATTTAATAAAAGGGCACACTTCTTCACACCCCAGAAGAAGCAATGGTGAAACACGCGTCGGGGTGGAGGGATGCAGCTTCTACTCTACTCATTTTAACCCAAAATTCAATGGTCAGGTAATATATCCATAATCCGATGTTCGTTTTTATACTGGTATAGCTATATTTGGCTGGATTAATGCGCTTTTTTTTTTTAAATTTTTGTTGAATCTTGTGAACGCGCTTTGTCTATATGGGCATCTTCATTATACATGATGCAAATAAAGATAGGTATTTATGATAAGTGAACATCATGCCATCTTTTGATTGTACACTTTTTTGATTTGGGAAATATCGTATTACAATGGGCACTTACTGTAATTATATGCATTCAGCATACAAATAGTAATTTGGAGCTGGGTTCCCGCTGGGTTAGAGACACCCTTTTATTAAATATTTTGTATGCTATTATTGAAATAAATTAATAAAGCAAATATATTTAAGCAAAAAAAAAAAACAAACACTTCTTTATCCTCTAAAAGTTTCAATATTCTAGAGGTTAATATGTTTTAGCTTTGATGGAGTGTTACCCCCTTCTGAAAAAGGGACTATTCTGTGGACTACTATGTTTAACAGTATGGAGGGAGTACAGTGTGGGGAGGGGTACTGAAGATGGGGACAGTTTGGAGGCTATATTTTGTAATGCAGGTACAGTGTGTAGGGCAGACAGTGTATAGGCCATAGTTGTTTAGGGATGATGGTTTGACAGTTATTGTTCATAAGGAAGGACAGTGTGGCGGCCATAGTTCATGGGGGAGCAGTAGGGTGACAATATATAAGGGGCGATGGTGTGGAGGCAATATTTTATAGAACAGGCGGTCATGTATCATAAGAGGGGCTGTGGGTGTCATGTTTGTGGGCATAGAGCACAGCGGGGAGCAATTACTTATTTAGGGCACAGCATGGGCAGCTATTTTTGTTCAGGTGGCATTATAATGACACTTTATTTTTAAGGGCTCTGTGTCAGGATGTGCTGAAATAGACTGAAGAAGAGGAATGTCTGCGGAGAAGAGCTATAGCATCGGGACCAGATGAAGAGAAGGTTGAGAAGAACTTCTATCAGAGGAGATGTCACCTATAAAAGGTACCTGGATCTGAGGCTGCATTTACCCTGATCAATCACTGAGCTTAAGTGACCACTCACCGTTTTTTTGAAGCAGATCAGCAGTCGTTTAGTAGCCTGTATAGACCAGCCAACTGCACTTTCATTTGTAGAAAGCCATCCTTAATATGTTCTCTCTGTGCACATAGATTAAAAATGTTCTCGGCAGCACATGTTTACACGAGGATTATCTGCTGCCGAGAACAATGATATTTAAGTAATCTTAAAAGGAAATCTGTCACCACATTTGACCTTTCTAAACTATTACTATGGGCATACAGGTTATAGACTGCTGAAAAAAAGTCATCCCTGTATTTCTCCTATCAGATGCCCTATTGCTGATAAATCATCATTTATCACTTTATGTAAATGACCAGTTCCAGGCTATGTAGAGGATGTTGTCTGGAAGATAACTCTGCCCCTGTGACGTCGGCTGCTTGAGAGGAAATCTCGCATGTGCGCATTACTGTTCTCTTCTATCTTCCACAGTCTCCCATCCTTCTATGGTCACAGGCATCAAGTTTCTTCTGTGCAGGTGCCTTTCCCAGTGTGATTACATGCATGCTATGAGAACACTGGGAAAGACACTTGCGCAGAAGATACTTGACGCCTGTGACCATAGAAGGACGTAAGACTTCAGATGAAAGAAGAGAACAATAATGCGCACGTGCGAGATTTCCTCTCAAGCAGCCAATGTCACAGGGAAATAGTGATGCTGATGGGAGGTGAGATATATGGAGATGAAGTGGGAATGCACTTTGGATAAAAGTCAAATTTTGACACCTCATTCATTCATTCAATTTCTGAAAATCGTTACAGAACCATAACAATCTATGCGGCTTTGGAATCAGTACAATGGGACTAGTCCACCCACTCCTCGGCTCCTCAATGACTCCTAACTGGAGCATGTTCTTTGCATCTTCCGAGATGGCTTACCTCCGGGCCTCTGGCACACAGTATGGTTTCATTCGCACCCTTACCTGAGGCTCAGTGACAATGTCATGCCGGATCACAGATGTCCGACTGGACAGTTCTGAGAATATGTCTATATTCCGCTGCACTAATTTCCTAGCTTCCCGTCATTGCTGTTTCGAGAGACTTTCCTAATCTTTACCTCGTTCACAGCATCTTCCCAGGCTTGTATCAGAGGGACCGTTGGAGATGCGACTGCAGTCGCATCTGTAAACAGACATTCCCAGTCTTTCCATGTGTTTAATAGATTGACATGGTAAATCTGCTCGGGCTTCCTCTTCCCAGGCTCATACACCCTGTAGTTCACCTCCCCAATTTTTTCTCGGACTTCATATGGGCCTTGACAACTGGCCAAGAACTTACTTTCGGCAGTGGGTACCAAAACCAACACTATCTGTTCTGTCTCCACATAAGGCGATTGGAGGTGTAGGTGATAGGTAAGATGCTGTGAGATTTTGTTTTCCTTACCTCCATATCCAAAATGAGAAGCAGACAGGACCAGCGCAAACTCAACGTCCGTAGACTCGAATGTAGAACCATAGCGACGGTGCAATTCAAGACTTATACTCAAAGAACAGAGGGGAATGGGGTAAAGATATAATCAGCTCACCAAACATAGATTAGCAGTCTACATCTGTTAGGCAGCGCACGGAGCCATCCCAGTCTCGGACGTGGAGACAAATAGCAGAAAACAAGAAAATCCTCCAGCGGTAGCCAAAAATATAAAAAGTGAAGTTTATGGATCACATCAAAAATTGTAGTAGCAAGTTACCAAAAGAGATCCATAGACATAGGCTGAAACTAGTTGGTCTGCTTTTCCTAACGCCTTAATCATGGTATAGCTACTAGGGAGAAAAATTCACATATAAAACTGCTGACCAGAAAGCCAGCAAGCAAAGCATGTTAATTAGAGGTACGGCTGAGTATTAACCCTATGAGGGAAAAACAAGGTTAATCAGCGTAAGTCCCATAGAATAAATGGAAAACAGTGCAATCTAATATCATAAAAAAGAGAACAAAGCGAAGCAAAAAAACAAAAAGAATATTACATTATGTGGACAGCATTAGCTACACTGGAGGATCAAGTCCTGACGAGTATTTAAGCCACTAGGACAACGTGTGTGTAGTTCAAATATCCAAAATGTTTCATGGTTCAACACCTTCTCAAATCACCTCCACTTGTGGGTCTGTAGACCTTCTCAATACCTGAAAATTTTAGCAAACTAATATCCCCCTTATGAACCTGCTGAAAATGCCTAGACACGGCAGAGATATTCAGAGCTGTAAAATTAACTGCATCTGATAGATGGCGACGAATGCGCTGTTTAAGTGGTCCCACTGTGCATCCGACAAATTGTACCGTACAAATGGTGCACTCCACCAGGTAAATAACACCCATACTATTGCAGTTAATAAAACTTTTGATAGGAAAATGTTCCTGTTTGACCATTGAGGTAACTTGTGTATTTTTATTTTCAGCATAAAGACATGCCTTACATGGGACATGACAACATCTATAGAACCCCTTAACGGAGAGCCAGGTAGATTTACTAGGCAATTTAGATGAGTGAAAATAGTTAGGAGATCATAAATGTTGCAGAGTGGGAGCTTTTTTCTAAATAAATTCAAACTTAATTTTATTTCTAATCACCGCAAGCTTGGAATTATCATTAAGAATCGGTAAGTATTTCTTAATAATATTAGTGATATCAGAAAATTGCGGACTAAACTGGGTAATAAAATGAATGGAATTATTATGTTTATTTCTTCTGTCCAGAGAATTATTCTTGCGTTCTACTAATAAGCTAGTATGATCTATTTTGTCCACAATATTTACTGCTTTTTTTTCAAGATACGACCGGAATATCCTCTATGTGTCAATCTATTGGTCACTTTTTTAGCTTGTGTAGAATAATTACTTATAGAGGAACAATTCCTTTTTGTTCTAATAAATTCCCCTATGGGGATATTACGGATGACATGGGAAGGATGGCAGGAACCTGCTGTTAGAATAGAATTGCTGTCGATGCTTTTTCTCTACAGGGAAATATTATTAACACCGGTTTCATTGTCATTGGTGAGCATAATATCTAAATATTCCATTGTATTATGAGAGAGTTGTGGTGAAACGGAGATTAAATTCATTGTTATTCATGTAAGCTGCAAGCTACACTGCTTCCTTATCTGTCCCTTCCCAAATAATAATCACGTCATCTATATAATGTCCATAAAAATTAATAAGATGACTAAGGCTATGTGCGCACTATCAGGATTTGAAGCAGAAATTTCCTGAGTGTTTCTGCATCTCCTTGGCAGGAAAAATGATGTAGATATTCCGCACGGTTTTGACGCGTTTTTGATGCATTTTTTAAAGCGTATTTTTAAGCGTTTTTATACATCAATGAATACTTTTTGGAGCTAATTAAAGTTATTTGGTGGGACATTGCTTAAACACTTGGATTACCTTGAGAACTGGGGTGGGTATATTCTATATATATATTCTATACCGCAGTGGTTGTCATGTGCTGATCTCTATGAGCGCCACCTAGTGGTCGGCGCTCATAGCACAGGACCATTTCTGCTACATAGAGGTGATCTGCTCATCACCTCTATGTAGCAGAGGCGATCAGACAAGTGCTGCTTCTAGCCTCCTATGGAGACTAAAGAAGCAAGCAAAAAGTGAAAAAAAAATGTTTTTAAAAAATATAAAAGTTTAAATCACCCCCTTTCGCCCCATTCAAAATAAAATAATAAAAAAAAAAACACATGCACATATTTGGTATCGCCGCGTTTGGAATCGCCCGATCTATTAATATAAAAAAAGAATTAATCTGAGCGGTAAATGGCGTAATGAGAAAAAACTTCTAAATGCCAAAGTTACTTTTTTTGGTCGCCGCAACATTGCAATAAAATGCAATAACGGGGGATCAAAACATCGGATCTACCCCAAAATGGTATCAATAAAAACTTCAGCTCGGCGCGCAACAAATAAGCCCTCACCCGGCCCCAGATCCAGAAAAATGGAGACGCTACAGGTCTTGGAAAATGGCGCCATATTTATTTATTTTTTTTAGCAAACTTTGAAATTTTTTTTCACCGCTTAAATAAAAAAACCTATACATGTTTGGTGTCTACGAACTCATAATGACCTGGAGAATAAGAATGGCAGGTCATTTTTAGCATTCAGTGAACGTGGTAAAAAAAAAAACATCTGTGGTATTGAACTTTTTATGCAATTTCACCGCACTTGGAATTTTTTTCCTGTTTTCCCATACACGATATGGTAAAACCAGTAATGTCGTTCAAAAGTACAACTCGTCCCGCAAAAAATAAGCCCTCACACGGCCATATTGACCAAAAAATAAAAACGCTATGGCTCTGGGAACAAGGGGAGCAAAAATCCCAGGGTTGCGAAGGGGTTAATTAGGTTTGGTCATGAAAAGGTCTGATTGACACCTTATCATAACCAAGCAAAAGAAGTAGGTGTCAGCTAGTCCCATTCAACCAATCTTCATGAGCATTTCTATTCACTTAATTTATGTGGCTACTGTGAGCTGCTATTTTTAGCCTGGGAAGGTGCCATTTGCAAACATGGTCCCTGGCTATAATTAACAGCTCACAGCTGGTTCGTTAGCAGCTACATTCCCCTGATCAGCACTCAGCAGCGCTTTGGATGTAGCTTATTTTTGATGTGTCCAATATGCGGTGTTCTAATGCCGCACTTTTGATGTTGGTACTTGTGAATCCACCGCATATAATGACACTTCAATCGGTCAAAATCTGCAGTGGAGACTGGCGTGTCCGTTACAGAAATTGACAGGCTGCGGGTGAGTTTGGGTATGTGGCTACGATCAGGAGCTACTGCAGGTTTGACGCTGCGAGTTTATACAGCATCAAAACCGCAGCGTCCAAATGTTACAGCATAGTGGATGGGATCTCTAGAATTCCCATATCCATAATGCGTGCATCAGAGGCTACGAATCACCCATGGATACTGACATGTGGTGCGTCTTTCAGGACTGCAGCATGTCAAATTCTCTTGCGGAGTCGCTAGTCTCCGCAACAGAAATTTGACCACTAGAATGTATATAATGAGGTAAATCCGCATGGTTCAGTGAATGTGGATTTACCGGCGTTCAATAGAATGCAACATTTTAGACGCAGCAAAAATATGTGTCCGAAGTGTTGCTACATCTGGATCATGGGCAGAGAGCCTAAAATTTAAAAAAAAATAAAAAATGGCATGGGCTCCCGCGTCATTTTTATAACCAGCAGAGGGAAAGCAGCCACTGGGGGGCTAATATTAGTAGCCGGGGAAAGGGCCATTAGCCAACAATGTTCCATGGCTATTAATATCAGCCGACAGCTGTTTGTTTAGCCTTTACTGGCTAGATTACAGGGGGACCCCAGAAAAAATTGATGTGGGGCCCCCCTATAAAATCCAACCTGCAAAGGCTAAACAGCTGCAGGCTGATATTAATAGCCAGGGAAGGGGCCATGAATACTTACCCCCTTCGCAGCTATTAATATCACCCCTCAGCAGTCCCAAAAAATGGCGCATCCATAAGATCCGCCAAATTTGGCGCTTAGCCTCCGCTCTTCCCACTGCCCTGTAGGGGTGGCGAGTGGGGTTGGGGGTTCACGTCAGCCTTGTATTGGCGGCTGATAAGATCAGTTGATCGCTCACATAACCGCAGGTCCTGGAAACGCGCTCCCCGCAGTATAGCACCGGCCGCCGGGGAGACAACATTGCCGGGACCAGGAGGACACTGGGGGCCGCCGGACAGGTGAGTAAGAAGGTTTTTTTTTTTATTTTTTACTTTTTTTTTTGTTTTTCACTGCCGGTGGTTCCCGGCTCTGCTGAGGAGAACTACTTCTCCCCTCAACAGCGCCGCTCTCGCTGTTATCATGTTGTAGTACTCCTCTCCCGACCCGAGTAGCACCCGCACTGCGTTTCCGGAGTGTTTCCCGCTCATTGGCTTTAATTGAAACGCAGAAAATTCGCATATACCTGCGGATTTGCTGCGTTTCAATTAAAGTCAATGGGCGGGAAATGCTCCAGAAATGCTTGACATAATGGTCATGACGCTTTTTTTTCCGCAATGCTAATCCTGAGCGGAAATTTCCATATGATGTGCACAGCACATCTGGATTAGTATTGCTATAGCTGGCAGACCTATTAACAAGCGTTTTTGATGTGTTTCTGTAACGGAAAAGTCGCTGCAAAAACGCATCAAAAACGCTTCGTGAGCAGTTAACCTAAAACGGTTTGTGGAGGAAAAAATAAATTGCTCGTCCCATACAGCAACAACAATATTTGCAAGGGAGGGGGAGAATTTGCCTCCCATGCTAATGCTGCAAGTTTGCAAAAAAAACTCATTATCAAAGGAAAAATAATTATGGGAATGAAGAAAGGAGGTTGATGATAAAATTAAATTTTGGATCTTTTAATCATAGCTATGCTGCTATGTTTGTAGAGAAAATATTTTAAACTAGTCATCGCAATATGATGAGGGATAGAGGGGAAAAAAGAATAACATCACATATTAACCATTTGGATATGGTATTCCATTGTTGTGTATGTAAATAAGTGATCAAAATTTAGGATCTCTTATAAAGCCAGGAAGATTTCTCACTAATGGCTGGAGATGGAAATCTACCCACTCTCCCAATTTCTCTAGCCTCCAATACCTGAAATAATAGGTCTAAAGGGAGGGGGAAAAATTAATTTGTGAATTTTAGGGAGGGAATGATAAATAGGGACAATAGGATATTCAACATATAAATGTTCTGATAATTTCTTATTAATTGCCCCTGTCAGAACTCCCTCTGAAAGAAGGTCAAACAATTCGGATTGAAATTCCCTAGTAGGATCCTTCTTAGGCTATGTGCCCACGATGCAGAAATGCTGCATATTTTTTACGCTTCTCCCTGGCAGGAAAAACGCATGCGGTTTTTACATGTGTTTTTCCCGCCAGGTAGAAGCGTTTATCAAGCGTTTTTGCATGCATTTCTGCATGTGGGTTATCAAGCGCTCTTCCAAGCGATTTTAGCATCACTTGGAAAAGTGCTTGACACCTTGTTCACACTATATAAATCCATGCAACCGGCATGGATTTATAGTAGTGTGACCAAGTTAGTTAAAAAAAAAGAATAAGAATGGTAAAAAAAAATAAAAAAATATTATACTCACCTTCCGATGTCCTCCCGGTGTTATCTCAGCCGCGTCCGGTCTCTTGCACTGCTCGCAGTGGTGTGAAGGACCTGGGGTGACGTCACTGAGTCATGTGACAGGTCACATGACTCAATGACGTCATAGCAGGTCCGTCACAACACCGAGAGCAGTGCAAGAGACCGGACAAAGGGGAGAAAACACCGGGAGGACATCGGAAGGTAAGTATAATCTTTATTTTTTATTTTAAATTCTTTTTTTTACACTTTCTATGGTACCCAGGTCTGGATGAGAGTCTTCTCTCCTCCAGAACTGGGTACCATCCACACATTGAACCGTGTGTTATCCGTTTGTGCAGATGCAGTGATGCGGATGTCACGCGGTCCAATGCAAGTCAATGGCGGCGATTACGCTGGGTGTCCGCAAAATTAATGGACATGTGTATGAAAGTCAGCCGCCATCTTAGGTATGATACGTCATACCTGAGGATATTCCCTATTGCCATTTCTAAACATCCTTCACACAGCTTCTACCATGTCACATTTCTGCAGCCCCTGGTAAACAGAGCAATTCGCCCCCACCTCTGGAGATCAGTCTCCAGAAACTTCTTTGATATGGTAAATAGATGGGCCAGTTTTGCTGTGTCCAAGCAGGACAGAGTCAGCTAGGCCCCAGGGGGATAATTAACACCTGGCTGTCACTGGAAACCAGAAGCAAACCATTTGTGCAAGCCTGCAAACCTTTCCATTGTCTGAAGAAACCATGTGCTTTCCTTGTGGAAAATGGCCGCCAACAGCTGCAGATACTATCCATTCATAACCACACGATACAAGTTAGGGAACCCAAATAAAATGTATCATGTGGGGAAGGTGCCCACGGACACAATCATGGGACTTATAAATCCATGAGTGGCCTGGAAAGCTGGATATTTAGAAGAACCATATACAAGGTCCCAGGGGAGGCATGTTTAGAGTCAATGGCTTCCACAGAAGAGTAGGATCATGACGAGACCTCTGGTGATACGATGAGATCACCCTAGGGAAAGTTATGAGTACTTTTCTAAAATAGAGCTAAAAGGAGCATTAGTAGGGGGGGGTCTTAGTAAACTGACATCACCAACAGTGGGCGTGACAGGACTTTAGTATAGCCGACAGCCAGAAACCCCCTCAGTTTGACCCAGGAGATGCTGTGAACACCTCCTGACATCGGGTCCTGGTCTCTGAGTGGGAGGAGCACCTTTGCCATGTGCTACTGAGGCCTGGACGACTGCAAATAAGCTTGAACCTGTGGGATTGCAAATCCTCCCTTGCACCACAAGAACGGTAACTGATTTATCATTGTTATCCCTGTGTTTTGTATGTCTAATGGTTATACCTCTTATTCTGGCCAAATACCGTTGTATAGTTAATTGTATAGCCTTGTAATCTAGTGTATTCTTATAATCGATTAAATCATAAATTAATCGTGGGCTGTACCCTTTACTCTGCATATACGAATCCATTGGTCTGGAAACGCTTGGCTGAAACGCTACCGGGTTGGTTCCTGACCCGATACAAGTCTATTAACGGACTGGGCTTGTATCAAACGAGAACTGGTGGCAGCATACCATCTGGGGGATTTGAGGAAGGCTGGCAGTGACGGTCGGAGGTGTGGATATATATTACTGGCGCAGCCAGAGAAATATATATACCCCCCTCACTGCAGAGGGCCTCAAATACCCAGAGGGCTACAGGACGGCTTCTCCGGCGACCACTCACTCTAGGTGCAGTACCTTGACTGACCTGAGAGGAAAAGGGGCGCCAGAGAGTTGTGCCTGTATCGTGGCATCACGGATTGGTGACGTGTAAGGGACAACACACCACCGTGTTTTCCCCCGCTGGTAGCAGCTTCCTGGCACTACTTACTCTAGGTGCAGTACCTTGACTCACCTGAGAGGTAAGGGGGCACCAGAGAGCTGCACCCACTGGCCGGCTTTCATCACATAGGTGGCAGAGCGGTGGGATTGCAGAGTATAGTGTACGTGGGATCCCTACTCCCGGACACTAAAGACTGCCAGTGGTAATTTCCACTGCTGGAGTCTTAAGGTCAGCCCAACACTAGACGGTCAGAGTAAAATTATAACAAGGTGTGTGCAAACTCAGGGTTGCAGCGGTGTCAGTGACCCAAGGTTACCAAGATGGTGGAAGGCACCAGGAACAAGGTGAAGGAGAAGACCAATGCTTTGGTTGATGAGCAGGTGGGGGAGGACAATGTTACTCATGGCGGGGAGGAGCTCAGCTCGTTTTAGCTCCATTTTAGAAAATACCCATAACTTTCCCTGAGGTGATCTCATCGTATCACCAGAGGTCTCGTTGTGATCCTACTCTTCTGGGGAAGCCATTGACTCTAAACATGCCTCCCCTTGGACCTTATATATGGTTCTTCTAAATATCCAGCTTTCCAGGCCACTCATGGATTTATAAGTCCCATGATTGTGTCCGCGGGCACCTTCCCCACATGATACATTTTATTTGGGTTCCCTAATTTGTATCGTGTGGTTATGAATGGATAGTATCTGCAGCTGTTGGCGGCCATTTTCCACAAGGAAAGCACACGGCTTCTTCAGACAATGGAAAGGTTTGCAGGCTTGCACAAATGGTTTGCTTCTGGTTTCCAGTGACAGCCAGGTGTTAATTACCCCCCTGGGGCCTAGATGACTCTGTCCTGCTTGGACACAGCAAAACTGGCCCATTTATTTACCATATCAAAGAAGTTTCTGGAGACTGATCTCCAGAGGTGGGGGCGAATTGCTCTGTTTACCAGGGGCTGCAGAAATGTGACATGGTAGAAGCTGTGTGAAGGATGTTTAGAAATGGCAATAGGGAATATCCTCAGGTATGACGTATCATACCTAAGATGGCGGCTGACTTTCATGACAACATGCTGTGGATTTTTGAGCGCAGCATAAATGCTGTGGAAAAATTCGCAGCAATGGCATTGACATTGCGGCTTGTCATTATGGACCATGGGGGGCGGTTTACCAAGCGTTTCCCAAGCATTTACGTTGCGTAAATTCCACAGCATAAACGCTTGGAAAATGCTTCGTGGGCCACAGCCTTAAGTTTGACATATGAATTACTTATTCAGAATGGACAAATTTTCTTTCCGATATAAAGCAGCATTAATCAAAACAACCCCCCCCCTTTGTCAGCAGGTCTACTTAATAAATCTGTATTGTCAGATAATTCCTTGAGTGGAATCCTTTCCTGGAAAGATAGATTACAAACCCAAAAGGTGTAATTCTTTCTCCACAAGTTCTTGAAATGTATCCAGAATCCACGGTCTAGAGTGAGCTGGATAAAAAAAAATATTGTGAGTAGCAAAAAGATCATTAAGAGAAACTTTTCTATCAAGAGAATCTGACTCAAGTTCTCTGAGGGTGGTGAGAGTCTGTAAACCTGAAAAGGAAAAAGTTTTATTCCATTCAGTAGAGAGTTCATCTCCATTATGCACTGGAATAACCTGGCTTGCGGCATCATTGTCCACATTATCCATGAAATGGCATTTCAGAGTCAAATTCCTTGAAAATTTGTTGACATCCAATATAGTTTTAAGCAAATCAAATTTTTTAGTTGGAGAAATCCCCAAACCTTTAGGGTATGTGCACACGATGCAGAAATGAAGCAGAAAATTTCTGCATCATTTCTGCATCTCCCTGGCAGAAAAAACGCATGCAGATTGTGCATGCGTTTTTCCTGCAGAATATGACGCGCCCCTGGGCCTGTGTCGCGCTGCGCTGCGCATGCGGGAGCTTACCCGGAGCCGGATCTGTGGAGGGTTGTAGTCTCGTGGCGGTGACCCGGTCCGTGCCCAGGGAGTCAAACTAGACGGCAGTCCATTAGTAGTAAATGGTTGATGACTACGCCACCCGTTGAGTGCAGCCAGGGGGCTGCTGCTGCAGGGCAGACCGCTGAGGCCGATGGTGGGATTGTGCAGCGTGATAGTATAACCCCCAACGGGAGGGGTATGGCCTCAGGGCAGCCGACGTGGATGATGGGGGTAGCAGGAACCACTCAGAGACGGTACGGTGTAGTTCAGGGTCTTTACTGGTAACAACAAAAGACCCTCCCGGAGTACTTGCTAGCGGATGGGGCCTGGTCAGTCCTTGAGCAGATGGGATCTCCCCTGGCCAGGCGTAGTTGTAGGCCTCCCAAACTGACTGTACTCTTCTGGCTACCTTGCTAGGAGCTGATGTAAGTAGCCCACGTCCCTGAGTGTACCGTGTGGTGCTCACCCGTATGGCCGGTGACTCGGGGCCTTCTAATGGCTTCCGCTCCACGATGGCGGTGCTGGTCCCACGCGTGTGACCGTGCCTTCGGGCTTCTGGGCCAGAGGACCTGAAATCCCCTGCCTGACGGATTCTGCTGCTGGGCAGGAATTAGTCCCCACAGCCTCGGACTCCGGGTCCGGTAAAAAGTCTTCTTAGTCAGGGCGAACTCTGCAGCTGCCAGCCCCTGACTCCTTGTAACTGCTGTTTCTTCCTATGCTGTCTCTACTTCTTCTCTTCTTCTACTCACTCACCCTGCCTCAGCCCCAGGTTTATATAGGGGAAGTTCTTCCCCTCCCAAGACTGGGCAGGAGGTGTGGCATGCACAGGATCCCTGACTAAAGGACCTCCCACCTGCTCTCAGACATAACATTACGTTACTGTGGCAACCAGACCCCTGGGGTGTCACATTCCCCCCTAGTAAAATTTAGTACTCCGGGACTAAACACATTTAGAAAACATAACAAGGCAAAACATTAATAATACAATAAGAAAACACATAAAGATGGTTACGGCGTGTCCGCAACCGGGTGCAGTCTCTGAAGAAAGCAAGGTGTCCATTTCACCAACACAGGGAGACGTAACCAGGTAGGGGTCTGTTCTACCCCGAGTCCTTGACAGTCTTTAGTCCATCCTGGGTTACGCTCCAACTATATACAAGGATTCCCGGTAAATCCACCAAGGATTCCTAAAAACAACTAGAAATACAAAATTACACACAAGCAACTATAGACAGGTAAACATTATAAAATAGCTTAAACATTTAGATCCTCCAACGTGCGGGTAACTGGCCTCTAGTGGCCCTAGTGGACCTACGGAGCTGACTGTCTGGCCCTGAACTACAGGGTGTAGGAGCTGTCAAGGGTAAACTGGGCAGCTGTCTACCGGCTCTTTGTCTCACTAGGGGTACGGCAGGCTCACTATAAGCAGAGGGTTGATTCTCCTGTTCTACTTGTGTGGAGTCTTCTGCCTCCTGGACCGGCTGTTCTTCCAGCTCTACCCGTTGCTCCGTAGGTTCTTGGGATGATGGTTGGAGGAAGGTGAGTACGGGTACCACAACTGCACCATTGACTTGAGTCCAAGACCGAGGGAAGTCCCCGAGCACGGTACTAACCATATCTTCCCTTTCTCCCACGGGTCGATGGTCTTCTTGTTCCTCTTCAGGGTTCCTCAGTTGTTCGGGACACTTCTTCAGGTGGTCCCGGGATACAATGGCTGTGGTTTCCCCTCCGTCTTTACTGATGGTACAGACCTTCGGGTTCTCGTGGCTTGAGGGCAGTACGGTGTACGGGTCCTTCTCCCACTGGTCATCCAACTTGTGGAGCCGTCTTTTCCTCTTCAAGACCTGCTCTCCGGGTACCAGGGGAACAGCGGGAGCATACTGGTTGTAAGTCTTCTCTTGTCTTTCCCTAGCCTGACAGAGACTTCGCTCCACGCTCTCCTGTACTCTCCGGTACTGCTGCTGCCTCTCTGTGTCCCAGTCTGTTTCTGGTGAAGTGTCCTCAGGTGTCAGGACTCCCATTTCCAGGTCAACAGGTAACTTACCAGGTCTCGCCCTCATTAGGTAAGCCGGGGTACAGTTGGTGGAACCTACCGGGATGTGGTTGTATAGGTCCACCAGATCGGGCAACTTCTCAGGCCACAGACTGCGTTCTTCCAGGGGCAATGTTTTTAGAAGATCCATTACCACCTGGTTCATTTTTTCACAAAGTCCATTAGTTTGCGGATGGTAGGGTGTCGTCCTTATCTTCCGGCAGCCATACAGATTGCAGAATTCCTGGAAGACCTCCGCTTCAAAGGCAGGTCCCTGGTCCGTCAGCACTTGGTCCGGGTACCCGTGTGGACGGCAGAAGTGCTGCTGGAAGGCCCTAGCTGCTGTTTGAGCCGTTAAGTCCTTGACGGGGACGACAACCAAGAACCGGGAGTAATGATCCACGATGGTTAACGCGTAGACGTAGCCACTTCTGCTTGGGGTCAGTTTTACATGATCCAAGGCTACCAGTTCCAACGGTTGCCGGGTGACGATGGACTGCAGGGGAGTCTTCTGGCTGGCCCGGTCCTTCCTTCTCAGATTGCACGGGCCACAGTCTCTGCACCACTTCTCGATGGTTCCCCTCATGCCTACCCAGTGGAACCGCTCGCGCAGCAGGAACTCCAGCTTTTTCCACCCGAAGTGTCCAGCTCCGTCGTGGTATGCCTCCATCACCATGGCTGCGTCTCTTCGGGGCACCACTACTTGCCAGAGTAGTTCATGCGTCCGGGAGTTGACCATTCTGCGGCACAACTTCCCCTTGTAAAGGAATAGTCGACTCTTCTCCGCCCATAGTTGTTTGGCTTCCTCCGGAGCGTCTGGTTCAAGGCGAGCCTCCGGCCGAGTCAGCATCTCCTTCACCAGTCGGACGGCAGGGTCGCTGTCTTGCGTTTCCGCCCAGTTGTAGTGGGGTAAGGGGTTCAACGTAGCAGCCTGCTTACCCCTTACCCGGTGGGAATACTGGATAGTCCCATGACGGTGGAACGCAGGGAGTTCAACTTCTTCCAGTCCCTCCGGATCTTCTCCTTCGTCCGGCAGGTTGGGCATCCTGGACAGGGCGTCCGCGTTAGTATTGGAGCGTCCTGCCCGGTATTTGATTGTGAACTCGTAGTTGGACAGACGGGCCATCCACCTCTGCTCCAGGGCACCGAGTCTTGCCGTGTCCAGGTGTGTCAACGGGTTGTTATCCGTGTATACGGTGAACCGGGAAGAAGCGAGGTAATGCCTAAAGCGCTCGGTGACTGCCCATACCACGGCCAGGAACTCTAGCTTAAATGAGCTGTAATTTTCGGGGTTCCTTTCGGTGGGTCGCAGTTTTCGGCTGGCATAGGAGATTACTCGTTCTCTCCCCTGCTGAATCTGGGACAGTACGGCTCCTAGCCCGATGTTACTGGCGTCGGTGTAGAGGATGAAGGGCTGGCTATAGTCCGGGTACGCCAAGATTTCATCCCCCGTGAGGGCCATCTTCAGCTGGCGGAAGGACTCTTCTTCTAGCTTTTCCCATTTGAAGGGCGGCTTCTGGTTCTTGGCCTTCCGGGACTGGCCTATCAGGAGGTCCTGCATAGGTGCTGCCTTTTTGGTGAAACCAGGAATAAACCTTCGGTAGTAGCCTACCAACCCTAGGAACTGCCGCACTTCTTTTACGCTGGAGGGGCTTGGCCATCCCTTAATTGCGGTGATCTTATCGGGGTCGGGAGCCACTCCGTCAGCGCTCACCACGTGTCCCAGGTATTGCACCTTTGGTTTCAGGAGGTGACACTTGGAGG
This sequence comes from Phyllobates terribilis, assembly GCF_046119375.1. Taxonomy (NCBI): domain Eukaryota; kingdom Metazoa; phylum Chordata; class Amphibia; order Anura; family Dendrobatidae; genus Phyllobates; species Phyllobates terribilis. The sequence continues at coordinate 20,723,561 of NW_027362761.1, read as the reverse complement.
GTTTCACCTTTAGGCCGTAACTCGCCAGAGCTTCGAACACCTCCGCCAGGTGTTTCAGGTGGTCCTCATAAGTTTTGGAGTATACGATGACATCGTCCAGGTACAACAGGACCGTCTCGAAGTTTCTGTGGCCCAGACAGCACTCCATTAATCGTTGGAAGGTTCCTGGGGCGTTGCAGAGTCCGAACGGCATGCAGGTGAACTCGCTAAGTCCCATCGGGGTGGTGAATGCGGTCTTCTCCCGGTCCGCCTCTGCTACAGGAACCTGCCAGTACCCGCTAGTGAGATCCAAGGTAGAGAAGAAGTTAGCAGATCTTAAAGCAGCCAATGACTCCTCTATCCTTGGTAAGGGGTACGCATCCTTGTGTGTGATACGGTTGATTTTCCGGTAATCTACACACATCCTCATGGTGTTGTCTTTCTTTTTGACTAAAACTAGTGGGGCTGCCCAGGGGCTACAGCTATCCCGGATTACCCCAGCCTCCTTCATGTCTCTAAGCATCCCCTTGGCGTGTTGGTAATGTGCAGGGGGTACGGGTCGATACCTCTCTTTTATGGGAGGATGATCTCCCGTGGGGATGCGGTGTTCTACCCCCTTGACTCGCCCGAAGTCTAACGGGTGTTTACTAAACACTCTCTCATACTCTTGAACCACCCGATAGACTCCTTGTTTCTGATGTGAGGGAGTGGAGTCAGTACCCAGATGTAGTTGCTGACACCAGTCCTCCATGTCTTTCTTAGAGCCGTTACCTTCCTCCGGGTGAGATGGAGGCAAGGGTTCCACAGATTGTATAGAATTTTGATTAGTGGTATATAATTTGGCTAGCGTGGCATACCGGGGCAGGTACACTTCCCTCTCCCCGATATTTATTATGCGAATGGGCACCCTCCCATGGCGTACATTGACCACCCCCCGTGCTGTCAAAATGGTGGGCCTACTGTCTGAGTAAACTGGTTCTACCATTGCCTGGTAATCTCTACCTCTCAGACCAATAGCTGCCCGGCACCAAATCATCATTTCACTTTTTGGGGGCATGGCAATAGGAAAAGGGTCACACATTCTTACGCTACCAATCTCACCGCCGGAGAGTTCCACTTGTTGCCGTTGCATCAGTGCCCGGATCTCTTTCTGGAGCACCCGCTGCTCGCCGGAGCTGGCGTTCTTGGCAACCTGCTGAAAAAGGAAAATCACCTCTGCAAGACAATTTTCAATTACGTTAGTTCCTAGAGTTATTTTTGGGTGACTCTCATGTTTATCAATATCTACAATGATCAGTCCCTGTGCGGCCAGTTCGACTCTACCGATTTTGAGGGTCACCTCTTTAAATCCGATCTGTGGCACGGGCTGGCCATTGCTGGCGATGATACTCAAGTCGTCGTCAGGGTAGCGGGTAATATCCGAGTCATTCCAGTACTGCTTGAAGAGCACGTACGGGATGGTGGTGACCTGTGACCCGGTATCCAGTAGGGCACTCATGGGAATGCCATCCAGTACCACAGGCAAGACTGGACGTCCTCCCACATATCTGTCGCGCCAGTTCGATGGGCCTGGTGATCTTTTTCCTGGGGGTTGGCCCTCTACCCCAGGTTGTGCCCGTTTAAAGAACAGTACCTTTCCATATGTCCGGGTTGATTGCAGCGGCGGCAGATGGGTCGTCCGTCCTCGCTGTATCGGTCACTGGGTCTTCCTCTGGCCGGTGGGGTCCTCCTTGGTCGACGCCACGGGATGTCCTCCGGTCCGGATGCCAGCTGGATCTTCCCTGGGGTGGAAACCTGTAAAGACTGCACAGTTCGGGTTAGCGCAGCAACGCTCTTAACTAGCTCTTGGACCTGATGGTGTAGGTCTGGAGCCGGGTCATTGTCCAAAGCCTGCGCATGAGCTCCCACAGGCCCTGTCGACAAGGGCGCCGCCTCCTGGTGGTAAGTGATAGCTGGGCGCCTGTGGGTCACAACGCCACCCGGTGCTGGTTCTCGGAGCACCCGGATAGCTCTATCCTTGAACTGTGCAAAGTCCAGATGGGGATCCTGTAAGGCCATTGCCCGCAACTGGGTTCGGTGGGCATTGCAATATAAACCCTCTATAAATTGTTCAGTCAACAGCCTGTCCTCGTTTCCCACCCCATCAGGGTCGGTCTGCTTTATGGCCCTCAGGGCCTCTTGTAGGTTTAGTGCATAGTCCCTTATACTCTCATGCGCTCGCTGCTTGCACCCGTAGAATCTAAGCTTGATCTCGGCTGAGGTGCGGGTATCGAAGGTGTCCCTCAGCCGGGTTAGTATCTCTGCGACAGTCCTCCTCCCAGGTGGCCAAGATTTTACTTCTCTTTTGGCTGCCCCGGTTAGTTGGGCCACCAGGATGCTCACTTTTTGCTCTTCTGTGAGGGGGTACACCTGGAAGAGGCTATCCAGCTTTTCTCTAAAGTCATGCAGGGTATGTGACTCCCCTGAGTACTGGGGTAGCCAAGCTGCTCCCGGGATATAGGGCATGGTGAAGGGCATAACTGCAGCAGCGGTAGCGCTGGCGGGGGTTGAGGCAGTGAAGCTCTCCTCCGTATCCGACATCTTCCTCCCCCCTAGTGGACCGTGGCCTACCTTGCGATGATCCTCTTCCGTAGGCCGCGGCTCCGCAGTGGATCGTCAGGGTTGAGGACCTTCCGTCGCGCTCCTGTGACGTCGGCGTCTGCTGGGCTCCTTCCAGGACCTTACGCAACGTCCGGACGTGAGGCGGGGCTTCAGTTCTCGCGCGCTTTCGGAGTCCACGCCCCTCTTCTTCCCGCGCGGCGTCCTCAAGATGGCGTCCAATGGCGGGAAAACTCCACGGATGGCGGGAAGAAGGTCGAAGATGGCGCCGGATGGCGGGAAAACTTCGCGGATGGTGGGAAGAAGGTAGAAGATGGCGACGGATGGCGGGAAACCTCCACGGATAGCGGGAATCTTCACCACTGGTAAGTTTGAACAGTCTTTGCTTTTCAGGCACGCAGTACCCGGTGGTTGCGGGCACGAAATCCTGCCGACTACGCCAAAGTTGACGCGCCCCTGGGCCTGTGTCGCGCTGCGCTGCGCATGCGGGAGCTTACCCGGAGCCGGATCTGTGGAGGGTTGTAGTCTCGTGGCGGTGACCCGGTCCGTGCCCAGGGAGTCAAACTAGACGGCAGTCCATTAGTAGTAAATGGTTGATGACTACGCCACCCGTTGAGTGCAGCCAGGGGGCTGCTGCTGCAGGGCAGACCGCTGAGGCCGATGGTGGGATTGTGCAGCGTGATAGTATAACCCCCAACGGGAGGGGTATGGCCTCAGGGCAGCCGACGTGGATGATGGGGGTAGCAGGAACCACTCAGAGACGGTACGGTGTAGTTCAGGGTCTTTACTGGTAACAACAAAAGACCCTCCCGGAGTACTTGCTAGCGGATGGGGCCTGGTCAGTCCTTGAGCAGATGGGATCTCCCCTGGCCAGGCGTAGTTGTAGGCCTCCCAAACTGACTGTACTCTTCTGGCTACCTTGCTAGGAGCTGATGTAAGTAGCCCACGTCCCTGAGTGTACCGTGTGGTGCTCACCCGTATGGCCGGTGACTCGGGGCCTTCTAATGGCTTCCGCTCCACGATGGCGGTGCTGGTCCCACGTGTGTGACCGTGCCTTCGGGCTTCTGGGCCAGAGGACCTGAAATCCCCTGCCTGACGGATTCTGCTGCTGGGCAGGAATTAGTCCCCACAGCCTCGGACTCCGGGTCCGGTAAAAAGTCTTCTTAGTCAGGGCGAACTCTGCAGCTGCCAGCCCCTGACTCCTTGTAACTGCTGTTTCTTCCTATGCTGTCTCTACTTCTTCTCTTCTTCTACTCACTCACCCTGCCTCAGCCCCAGGTTTATATAGGGGAAGTTCTTCCCCTCCCAAGACTGGGCAGGAGGTGTGGCATGCACAGGATCCCTGACTAAAGGACCTCCCACCTGCTCTCAGACATAACATTACGTTACTGTGGCAACCAGACCCCTGGGGTGTCACAAATACATGCGGATCCACATGCAGATTCACATGCGTTTCCGCATGCAGATTGACAAGCGCTTTCCAGGCGATTTTAGCATCACCTGGAAAGTGCTTGACAACTAGGTCACACTATATAAATCCATGCAAACAGCATGGATTTATATAGTGTGACCCGAGAGAGTGTATATACTTACCTCCGATGGCCCGCGCTGTCCTGCTCACTCCGTTCTCCCTCGCCGGCAACTTTGAATTGAAAGACCTGCCGACGTCAGCGTCACGTGACCCGTCACATGACTCTGACGTCACCGCAGGTCCTACAACTCACTGCAAGTGCCGGGAACCAAGCGGGAGCGCTGCGCGGGCCGACAGATGGTAAGAATACATTTATTTTTTATTTTATTCTTTTTTTTACAGCTTTTTTAATGGTACCTGGGTGTGGATGAGACTCTCCTCTCCTCCACACTCGGGTACCATCCGCACATTAGAACGCGCCAATAACGCAAGTACAAATGCTGTCTTGCGGAATTGGCGCGTTCTAATGCAAGTCAATGGCGGCGAAATCGCCGCGTTTCCGCAAAATTAATTGACATGCTGCGGATTTTTGACCGCAGCGTTAACGCTGCGGAAAAATCCGCATCATGGGCACAGCACATGCGGATTTCCATTGGGGAACATTGCTTCCCTTCTACCATGCGTTTTTCATGCGTTTCCGCGGCGTTTACGCAACTGCAAAAACGCCGCGGAAACGCATGAAATACGCATCGTGTGAACTCAGCCTTAGGTAGTAAAGAGATCTGGGTTGAGGAAAGAATGTAACTTGACAGGTTCCATACTGGACAGGTTAATAGAGGTTCCGAGACCGTTGTGGATATCTGCGTTCTTCTGAGCTTACGCACTGCACGTCTGCGTCGTTTTTTGAGACATTATATTATATTAATATTATTAAGATTATTAATATTTCCCCTTATAGAAAGAGCACAGACAGCAATTCTATTCTAACAGCAGGTTCCTGCCATCCTTCCCATGTCATCCGTAATATCCCCATAGGGGAATTTATTAGAACAAAAAGGAATTGTTCCTCTATAAGTAATTATTCTACATAAGCTAAAAAAATGACCAATAGATTGACACATAGAGGATATTCCGGTCGTATCTTGAAAAAAAGCAGTAAATATTGTGGACAAAATAGATCATACTAGCTTATTAGTAGAACGCAAGAATAATTCTCTGGACAGAAGAAATAAACATAATAATTCCATTCATTTTATTACCCAGTTTAGTCCGCAATTTTCTGATATCACTAATATTATTAAGAAATACTTACCGATTCTTAATGATAATTCCAAGCTTGCGGTGATTAGAAATAAAATTAAGTTTGAATTTATTTAGAAAAAAGCTCCCACTCTGCAACATTTATGATCTCCTAACTATTTTCACTCATCTAAATTGCCTAGTAAATCTACCTGGCTCTCCGTTAAGGGGTTCTACAGATGTTGTCATGTCCCATGTAACGCATGTCTTTATGCTGAAAATAAAAATACACAAGTTACCTCAATGGTCACACAGGAACATTTTCCTATCAAAAGTTTTATTAACTGCAATAGTATGGGTGTTATTTACCTGGTGGAGTGCACCATTTGTACGGTACAATTTGTCGGATGCACAGTGGGACCACTTAAACAGCGCATTCGTCGTCATCTATCAGATGCGGTTAATTTTACAGCTCTGAATATCTCTGCCGTGTCTAGGCATTTTCAGCAGGTTCATAAGGGGGATATTAGTTTGCTAAAATTTTCAGGTATTGAGAAGGTCTACAGACCCACAAGTGGAGGTGATTTGAGAAGGTGTTGAACCATGAAACATTTTGGATATTTGAACTACACACACATAGTCCTAGTGGCTTAAATACTCGTCAGGACTTGATCCTCCAGTGTAGCTAATGCTGTCCACATAATGTAATATTCTTTTAGTTTTTTTGCTTCGCTTTGTTCTCTTTTTTATATTAGATTGCACTGTTTTCCATTTATTCTATGGGACTTACGCTGATTAACCTTGTTTTTCCCTCATAGAGTTAGCTGTACCTCTAATTAACATGCTTTGCTTGCTGGCTTTCTGATCAGCAGTTTTATATGTGAATTTTTCTCCCTAGTAGCTATACCATGATTAAGGCATTAGGCTGAAACTAGTTGGTCTGCTTTTCCTATGTCTGTGGATCTCATTTGGTGACCTGCTACTACAGTTTTTAATGTGATCAATAAACTTCTCTTTTTATATTTTTGGCTACCGCTGGAGGATTTTCTTGTTTTTCTGCAATTTAAGACTTGGTTTATTGATAACCGGATACAGAAATAATACTTCATGGTACAATACAGTCACTTTCTCTCAAGCCACTGACGTCGATTGCTTGCTGGTCAGAAATTGATGACTTCATTAGCCCAATAAGTGGTTCCTGTCTCACAGCAGCTCTGGCGATAAAATGGCTGCCACGAGCAAGTGACCCACCAACTGCCATGCGAAGCCACGCCCAGTTTGAACCAACTTAATTGGAACGAACGAGAGTGAGCACTGAACAAATACTGACCAGCAGATGACGATGCAGTGATAATACATTTAGCAGATGATAAACTCATAACTCATTTCCTAGTATATGCAAAAGAAACATCTGAACAGCAAATATTTCTGGGGGAACAGAACACTATCCCCTAACTGTGGCCTTTCTATTGTAGACTCAGCTCTGAGCTGCCTGAGATGCTCCTTTACGATAAGCATAATGGACGTAATCGGGTCCTGCATACCATACCCGCAACATGCTTTATAACGCTTTTATGAGGGATGAGCTCCTGTTCACTTGTCTCTTTGGCAATGTCCAGCAGGACCCTGGGATGTCTACCATATAATAGTTCGAACGGAAAGAATCTCATGGAAGACTGTGGTACCTCCCAGATGGCGAACATTAGATAGGGCAACAACATATCCCAGTCCTTCCCATCTTTAACTACCACTTTTTTTTAACATATATATTTTTAGGGTCTTATTAAATCTTTCTATTAGACCATCGGTTTGTGGGTGGTAGACTGACGTGCGCAACTGTTTGATCTGGAGCAGCTTACACAATTCTTTGGTGACCTTGGACATAAAAGGAGTCCCCTGATCCGTGAGGATCTCCTTTGGTAGCCCAAGGCGGCAGAACATGGCAAACAGCTCCCGGGCAGGTATGATGAAGAGAAATCGCTTCCGGGTAACGAGTCACATAATTCACTACAACCAAAATGTATTGGTGGCCCCGGGCTGATTTCACTATTGGCCCTACCAGATCCATAGCAATCCGCTCAAAAGGTACTTCTATAACAGGCAGAAGAATCAGTGGACTACGTAAATTTGCTGTGGCTGCAGTCAGCTGACATTCTGGGCAGTATTCACAAAACCTCTGAACCTTGGAATAAACTCCGGGCTAAAAGAACTGCTGCACCATATGCTCTTGCATTTTTTTTTAGCTCCCAGATGACCTCCCAGCATATGTTTGTGGGCCATCTCAAGCACCTTCCGGCAGTATGATTGGGGCACTACCAGCTGTTCTATTATTTCGTTGTGGATTTTGTCAACCCGGTATAACAACTCTTGGTTGACCCCCACATGAGGAAAAAGGGCCTCTGCGCCAGGTTGCTGTGCCACCCTGTGTATCATTATCACCTATTCCTGTGCATGGGGTAGTGTGGGATCCTGGAGCTGAGCTGTCCCAAAAGTACCCCAAGATACTTCCATATCTGGAACTGAGGTGGTCTCCGTCGACTTCTCCTGCCAAGACCTCTAGGGGAAACCTATCGGTATTACACTCTTTCCCTATGATGTTGACCCCTACGGCAGGTATCCCTGACTCAGGATCTTCGAGTTCAGCGCCCAGATATACCTTCACCTTGGGAGACTTAGCTTTGCTCTTTCATAGGGACCAGAACACGGGCAAGTCTCTTCCTAAAACAGTCACGTATGGAAGCGTCTTTACCACTACCACTGTATGCTTAATCTTCCCATATGTGGTGTAAATGGCAACCTCCGCTGTCGGATACTCCCAAGGGACCCCATGTATACACATGACCCTGATATTCCAACTATTGTTGTTTTCCCCCGGCAACCAATGACCCATGGACAAGTGTCACTAGGCTCCCTGACGCCAAGAGAGCCTCTGTCTGGTACCCGTTGATGCATACCTGGCACAAATGGGATTCACGTCTTGAAGCGTCTGTATCTGCAGAGCAGATATTCTTGGCATACATAGTTACCTGTCGAGTAAACCCGCAGTCTATGGGCTCAGGTGTTAGGGGGCAGTTGGCAGCCACATGTCCTGGCCATTGTTATCGTCAGCACCTGATAGCGGTGGCACCTCTGGTCCGCGAGAGCGGTTTAGGGGATACTGGGCTCCTCCTCTCAGTTGTGGCACGACTCGGACTATCCCCAGCAGAGGGCCGTATCCCTTTCCCAGGCTCCTGGGCTTGTAGTGCCCAGCGTGATACTCGCAGTGGGGCAAATTCCTGTACGAAGTCCTGGGTGGCCACATATCGCTCGATGAGGCTAACCACCTGATCTAAGTTGCCCGGGTCCCCTTGTCCAACCCAGCGCTGTATGGTTACTGGCAGAGTTCGCACCAACCGGTTAAGTACTACGTTCTTTACCATCTGAGCTGGACTCGAGGTCCCACGCTGTAACCATTTTTTACTAACTGCAACAAGTCAAATGCCTGAGACCTAGCAGAGCGGGACTCCACAAAGAACCACAGGTACACACATTGTGCCCATACATATCTATTAACCCCAAGTCTGGCAAGGATCTCACCTTTGAGCTTCCCATAGCTCTGGACATCCTCCTAGATGAGGTCAAAGTATGTCTTCTGGGCGTCTCCCATCAGGAATGGGGCCACCACTACAGCCAACTGGGAAATAAGCAAGCTCTCCTGCTCCTCTGTGCATTCAAATTCGGTGAGGAAAGCTTTCATGTCGTCCTCAGGACTAATCTTCCTCAGCGCTGACCTGACTTTGTCCCGGGCCTCAGGATGAACCGGGGTCGCGGGTTGAAGCGTCTATCACAGTGCCGCAATCTGTTGTAAAATTAGGTTATTGGTTTGCTGCTGAAACTCTTGCAAATTCTGCTGTTGCGTCTGCGAGAGGACCAATTGTTTTAGTATTGCCTCCATCTTATCGGTGTGGCGTCCTGCTGCGCATTGGTGCCACAGATTCTAGAGGGGTGCATGGACGGATTCCTCCACAAGAGGCCCTCATAGCATTCACACACCTCCATCTTCCACCTCAGACCACCAGAGGGAGCCCGGATATGGATATAAATAGGGAAGGTGGAGCTAGGCAGTTAGTCAGTCTGGAGTCCACAGAGAGTGAAGTCTGTGAGAAAGTCAGTCCAGTCCAGACTCAGGGAGCTCAGTTAGTGAGCCTAAGGCCGTAAGGTCGGTGAAGAGTAGCGAGGCCTACTGCCAGTGTGAAGCCTAGTGAGGGCCCCGAGCAAGTGGAGTAAGCGACCTACATAGGGGGCAGAGGAGCTTAACCAACTCACCCCACAACCATTTACCGGACACCGGGTCCATGTCTGCAGGGATCCCTAATACCCAGCAGAAACAACCGGAACCCCTGGTGAACTACATGTCCCAGGAACACCAAAAGCTGACTGTCATACCAGGGTCAGGAGTCACTGAGGCCCAAGAGACCAGGGAGTATGATCTCCAACAGAAGGCCCTACCACCAGGTCAGCCGGTGCAAGACAGAGACCAAGATAGGCCTAGCTCCAGGCAGGTCATAAACTTATCAGGAAAAGACAAGAAACAGGAGGCCCCACACCCGCTCACTGGGGAGAGTCCTGATATGCACCCTTCACCCTACAGTGCTCTGGATCGTGCCTGAAACACCACCAGTAAAGGTACTGAAGTGAACTCCGGTGTGCGTGCCTATTCTTCTACCCTTCCTCTGACCCGGCTAGGTCCCCTCTGTCCTGCATCCCTTCTCCTACGCTGCCCTGAGGCCCCGCTCCACCTGTGGGGAGCAGGACCAACTAAGCTGCCTGACCACCGGCCTCAGAGAACTGTAGCAGCGCTGGTGATCCTCACCAGACACCACGGGTGGCGTCGCAAACTTTCCCTACCCCATACACCTTTCCCCCACTTCTTGCTTTTAAGAGTGACCCCAGGGTATGGCCCCGGGAGCCGGCCACCGTGACATCCCCCAAAACTAACAACAAGGCTCGGGCGCCGAGTCGTCCCCATCCCCAGGGCGCGTCATCGGCAGACCTGGACTGTATCGTTGCAGGCTTGATCACCAACATGCAGCTTGTTTTGTGGTATGTCTCAATTCACACTGCCTACATTCTCCATCATATGTACAACAGCGGCGTTTCCGCCTGTGAATTTAGTGAGAGAGTAACCCAGGGAAGTGAAATAAAATGTCGTTTATTGTCCAAATACTGCACACAGGAAATTGCTCACCTCCAGATAGCAGCCGGGAATATGAAAATAAAGTCCAGTGCCGCTGACATTTGCATCTGTCACGCAAGGTGAGGGAAGGCAATGTACAATGACGGGAAGGAGGGGAAGGAAGCCCAACAACTAGGAAAAGGGGGAGTAGAGACCCCTAGGCAGATCCTATCTCTTCCTGCCCACCCTATCGACCCTATATGAGTTCCACACCTATTGCCGAGCAGGAACCTAAGCCCTGAATGTCCCTAGAGCTTAGCCCTAGATAGGGAGGGGAAGGGGTGAGCGCTAGTCAGGCCCCCCTACAAACTAAAGACAACAAGGTTAACAAACAAAGGGGATACACTTAGCTTGAGCAGACACCAGAGAGATAACGCCAACTGTCCTTCAAGGGCACCAAAGAAGAAACTAGCCGACTGCTAGTGCTCCAAGCCTGCACAGAGGTACATAGAACTATCACCGGTGACTCTGTGAAGAAACTGAGAGTTTTTAAATACCAAGCAAAGGTGTGTCAATCAGCAGCAGAAGGTGGAGGTCACTACTGGGTCCTAAAGGAAGAAGGATATAACTATACTACATAAATGAGAGGATCAAGAAGGCATCTGCAATGCCAAATGCAGTGACCTTCTAAAGACGGCTCCAGAGTGACTGTCTGTCACACCTGACACACCCATGACAGCACCCCCATAAGGTTCTCGGGTGCTATCGTAGTTGCCCACGTTGCTGGCTCTGGTCTGTTAGCTTCACACAGCCAGGCATATGTCCACAGCACCTTCAGCTCTGCTACATGTGAAGTCCAAACACAAACTGACAAGCACAAACCTTAACTGCAGGTTTAAATGAAAACCGTGGCCATGGGCCACTTGTAAGACCCAGACTGGAGGGAGAGATCCGTCCCACTACCATCCTACAGATCTCTCCAAAAAATAAAAGCCCAAGAAAGTTTTTCCTAAACTGACTTGGTCAAATAACTTGACCCAATCCACATTTACTTTCATTGTGCATGGTAACCACAGCCGTGGCTGGGATTATAATGCACTCCAGAAGTTCAGTATGCTTCTAACCACATTCTGGGGGATACATAATGGCCCTCGCATATGGTTCCCCTCACTGTCTTACACCATGGATACCATTGGACTGCAGTTGGATGACTTCTGAGTGCAGTCTTATTTCTACGGACTGACAGAATGGAGAAGATGGAGACATTTTCTTATCAACTTCTCATCCAAGAGAATTGGATCACACTATGATCACACTCTGATCAGAGTGTCATTAACATAATCGGCATAATTCTCTCAGATGAAAGAATCTACAGCCGTCTGCCCCTGCCCTAATAGGAACATTTTATGAGTCCACCTCAGGCTGCGTTTAGTATTTGGTCAGTATTTTACATCAGTATTTGTAAGCCAAAGACCAGGAGTGGAACAGTTAGAGGAAAAGTATAATAGAAACATGTGCACCACTTCTGCATTTTTCACCCACTTCTTGTTTTGGCTTACAAATGCTGAGAACTCAGCAAATAATCAATGCGTGTGTAAGGGTGATGGACAATGGCTGTCACGTTCCTACCCCTGAAGACACCAATCGCGTTGTGTTGTATTGTAATGTGTATTATGTCCTGCGTCTTTTGTATATATTCTGTCATCTGAAATGTAATGTATTGTGATGTGGTCATGTATAATGTTATAAGCAATGTACAGTGTAAGACGTGATAATGTATAGTATAGGTAATTTAGACAATGACATTAGGGTAAGTTAGGAAACAGTTGTTCGGGACTAGCCCACAGCGAGAGGGGATAAGTGTTAGGAATAGAGACCTTTTCCTGTAGATAGGTAGATAAAGTTTGGAGAGTGAAGAGAGCAGTGCTGCTGTTGGAGTGATCCACAAAAGGAAAGGAGACTTAAGGACAGGGATAGTGAGATCCTGGAGTAACCCATGAGACAAGAGTGGCCTTCTGGAAAAGGGTCCTAGGATAGGACGCAGAGTCATGAGAAACACTGAGCTTACAAACACTGAAGGTAACAGGCATAAACTGGACTGAGTTTTTGGGACTAGTGTGGGTCTTGAGTGGTAGATCCAGGGCGCCAGTGGTGGAAGAAATAGAGTGTGACATCGCTGAGAGAGTAGAGAGACTTGCTGATCAGGACTGTGGCATAGAAGCTGAGTTGTGACGAAGTAGGGCGAAACAGTGTGGTTCACATGTACATAACCCTTACCATAACCCTTCAGTAATGACTGTGTTTTCGAACGGAAGTCTCCTTTAATTAAACTGTGGAGTACATGGTCCTGGCTAGTCATCACCACCAGCTACAGACGGCCTGCACAGGCGTAAAGCCCTCACAGCACCAAATCAACACCAAGCCAGGACCCACACTTTCATGTAGCCAACATAAAAGGAGGAGACGAGTGACTCGCCCGCAGCTACTGCGCCACTCTACATATGCACGTGGCCTAAGTTGCAGTATGAGGTTTTTTTTTTGCAGGATGACTTTAATGTTAGTGACACCATTTTAGGGTACAATTAGGCTAAGATCACACGTTTAGTTTGGCAGCAAGAAAACCGTTGCAAAATCCTACCCATGATATTTTATGGGGCTATTAACATGTCCTATTTTTTGCCACAGACCGAGTGTCAAACCAAAATCGGCGATGCGAGTCTGTGGGTCCTTCAAAAAAAATTGGACCACACTTGGATGACATCTGAGTGCGGTCCGATTTACACAGACTAACAGAATGGAGGAAAAACTTTTTTTTCTCTCTCCATGTCCAAGAAAAACAGATGCCACTCTGATCAAACCATGATCAGAATAAGCTGACCATTTTTCTCGGATGTGGAGAAAAGTCATGTGACCCTACCCTTACTAAGATAGGAAACTGTATTTGACCTTTATTATATATTAAATTGTTCATGTAAAAAAGAGATGCCATACGGATGTATGAAACAGACATACAGATGTAAAAATCAGACACATGGATGGCATACAAATTGCATACGGATGACAATACAGACCTTTTTTTTCTGTAAGAGAAAAATCACTAACATCTGAATAAGGCCTTAGAAATAGTGATGAGCGAGTATGCCTCATTAACCCTTTCAGCGAGCACGCTCAGGTGCTCGCCGAGTATTTTGGAGTGCTCGGCGTTTCATTCTTTGTCGCCTCGCCTGCAAGTGTCACAGCTGTTAGATAGCCGTGACACATGCAGAGATAGCATGGCCTTAATTATCAGCAGGCATGGGTGAGGTGCTTTTGCGCTCCACCGCCACAGAATAAGCCCCGCATCGAAAATGAGGGACATAGCACATCATTTTTGGATATGGTGAAACATGATTAAGAGTGCATTCTCTTCTTTCCATATACAGTTATATGAAAAAGTTTGGGCACCCCTATTAATCTTAAGCTTAATGTTTTATAAAAATTGGTGTTTTTGCAACAGCTATTTCAGTTTGATATATGTAATAACTGTTGGACACAGTAATGTTTCTGCCTTGAAATGAGGTTTATTGTACTAACAGAAAATGTGCAATCTGCATTCAAACAAAATTTGACAGGTGCATAAGTATGGGCACCTCACCAGAAAAGTGACATTAATATTTAATAGATCCTCCTTTTGCAAAAATAACAGCCTCTAGTCGCTTCCTGTAGCTTTTAATGAGTTCCTGGATCCTGGATGAAGGTATTTTTGACCATTCCTCTTTACAAAACAATTCCAGTTCAGTTAAGTTTGATGGTCGCCGAGCATGGACAGCCTTCTTCAAATGATCCCACAGACGTTCAATGATATTCAGGTCTGGGGACTGGGATGGCCATTCCAGAACATTGTAATTGTTCCTCTGCATGAATGCCTGAGTAGATTTGGAGCGGTGTTTTGGATCATTGTCTTGCTGAAAGATCCATCCCCTGCGTAACTTCAACTTTATCACTGATTCTTGAACATTATTGTCAAGAATCTGCTGATACTGAGTGGAATCCATGTGTCCCTCAACTTTAACAAGATTCCCGGTGCCGGCATTGGCCACACAGCCCCAAAGCATGATGGAAACTCCACCTAATTTTACTGTGGGTAGCAAGTGTTTTTCTTGGAATGCTGTGTTTTTTTGCCACCATGCATAACGCCTTTTTGTATGACCAAACAACTCAATCTTGGTTTCATCAGTCCACAGGACCTTCTTCCAAAAAGAAATTGGCTTCTCCAAATGTGCTTTTGCATGCCTCACCCTACTCTGTTTGTGGCGTGCTTGCAGAAACGGCTTCTTTCACATCACTCTCCCATACAGCTTCTCCTTGTGCAAAGTGCGTTGTATAGTTGACCGATGCACAGTGACACCATCTGCAGCAAGTTGATGCTGCAGCTCTCTGGAGGTGGTCTGAGGATTGTCCTTGACTGATCTCACCATTCTTCTTCTCTGCCTTTCTGATGTTTTTCTTGGCCTGCCACTTTTGGCCTTAACAAGAACTGTTCCTGTGTTATTCCATTTCCTTACTATGTTCCTCACAGTGGAAACTGACAGGTTAAATCTCTGAGACCGCTTTTTGTATCCTTCCCCTGAACAACTATGTTGAATAATCTTTGTTTTCAGATCATTTGACAGTTGTTTTGAGGAGCCCATGATGCCACTCTTCAGAGGAGATTCAAACAGGAGAACAACTTGCAAGTGGCCACTTTAAGTAGCTATTCTCATGATTGCATACACCTGGCTATGAAGTTCAAAGCTCAATGAGGTTACAAAACCAAAAAAAGTGCTTTAGTAAGTCAGTAAAAAGTAGGTAGGAGTATTTAAAACAAGAAAATGATAAGGGTGCCCATACTTATGCACCTGTCAAATTTTGTTTGAATGCAGATTGCACATTTTCTGTTAGTACAATAAACCTCATTTCAAGGCAGAAACATTACTGTGTCCAACAATTATTACATATATCAAACTGAAATAGCTGTTGCAAAAACACCAATTTTAAGAAAACATTAAGCTTAAGATTAATAGGGGTGCCCAAACTTTTTCATATAACTGTAGGTGTCACATCAATGCAGTGTGGTCTGCAGGAATAATATAGGGAGTTCAGGTCAAGGGATAATGAGGTATTAAAGCAAGTATAAAAGGAAGCATGTTCAGCAGGAGCAACTGTGCCTGATTTCCTATCCTGAGGTGTATGAGGAAGGACATTGTTCTCCCACTACCCCCCTACCCCCCATCATTGTTACATCTATAAGATAAGTCCATGATTTTGGTTAGTCTATTTGTTTTTGTTCATATGTTAACTGGGAGTATGCGCTCCTGATGAACCCATTGAAGGCGAAACGCGTCGAGTAATTTAGCATACTGCTTACTCTATATTTATAGAGTTATTACATCTTGCTGGGCTAAGTGCAATATTTTGATTAGATCTTATCCCATACAATCTGCTGATTAATAGAGAATTACATGCCAGGTTATGACATACCTTTGGGCTAAGTGCATTACCTTGAGTATGATCATGGAATTTTTCAAATGATGTACAATATATTTACAACTAAGTGTTAATTGATCCAGTGTGCATTCAGGCTATATTAAGAGATAAAATGGTTCTTGTGTATATTTTGTGTTTATCAAAAAAATTGGATTAAAACTGTATAATTACCGATATATAAAGGTTATTACACATCTTGGGGCTAAGTGCAATATTTTGATTATATCCTGTTTTGCATATTATTTTTTACAATCTAGTGATCACTAGATAATCATGGGCCAGATCATAACATTTTTGGATTCAGCACAATATCTTGACTATATTGTCTGAATTAAGAGAGAAATCGTTTTTGTACTCTATGTGTTTATTAGATGCATTTGACTAATACTGCCCAAATATATGCATGATTTGGTGACCTATCTTTATATGATATGAGGGTACCATAATTATACCAATGGTTTCACCTCTAGCTATCGTTGGATATTAACAGAATTTTTGTGTACTTGGAGCTGTTCAATTTTCTTTTGTCTTTCTCCTCTCTTAGGGCCTGTCAGGCTCAGACAGGGAGAGTCGATGTTGAGCGGGGGCGCCATTGCGCAGGTGTAGGGTGCCAACCACCGCGGCATGGTAGGATATCAGTAAGGTGTTGTGTAGGGTTACCTTTCCTTTTATTCAGTCCATTATCTATAGAGATTTAGGGATTAAACCTTGTCGCATCTCAAAAGGTGACGTAGTTATTTATTGATAAAGGTTTTTCCTATATCAAAGATTAGGGTTTCTTTAGAACCTCTTCACATAATTCTGACTACCCTTCCCTCTCTGTAGGGCATTACAGGGTCAGACAGGGACAGCTGACGTCCGAGCGGGGGCTCCACTGCACAGATCTAGGGTGCAAACCACCACGGCAAGGTAGGGTGACATCAGTATCATAATAGGGCTATGTTTCCGTACCTGTCTATATGATTATTAGATAACATTTGGCCGTGTGTTTATAGATTTTTTTTTTTTTTAAAGTATTTCTATTAAAAGTAATGTTTTAAAGTTATAGAATCATTATATGGCGACAGGTTCCCTTTAAAAAAAAATGTTAGACACAATGCTCCAGATTCATCAAGATCAGGGCCGGCTCCAGGTTTTTGTGGGCCCTGGGCGAAAGAGTCTCAGTGGGCCCCTTTAGCACATGCCACGATTCATGATGCACAGATACCACAGAGAAATAGAGATATACAACACAGGGCCCAGCCAGCTCACTCATAGTTCACATATGCAGATATGCACATACAGTACAGACCAAAAGTTTGGACACACCTTCTCATTTAAAGATTTTTCTGTATTTTCATGACTATGAAAATTATACATTCACACTGAATGCATTAAAACTATGAAATAACACATGTGGAATTATATACTTAACAAAAAAGTGTGAAACAACTGCGTCACACAAGGACATGGTGGTTGGAACCAAAGATCTCAAATTTGGACTCATCAGACCAAAGCACAGATTTCCACTGGTCTAATGTCCATTTCTTGTGTTCTTTAGTCCAAACAAGTCTCTTCTGCTTGTTGCCTGTCCTTAGCAGTGGTTTCCTAGCAGCTATTTTACCATGAAGGCCTGCTGCACAAAGTCTCCTCTTAACAGTTGTTGTAGAGATGTGTCTGCTGCTAGAACTCTGTGTGGCATTGACCAGGTCTCTAATCTGAGCTGCTGTTAACCTGCAATTTCTGAGGCTGGTGACTCAGATAAACTTATCCTCAGAAGCAGAGGTGACTCTTTGTCTTCCTTTCCTGGGGCGGTCCTCATGTGAGCCAGTTTCTTTGTAGCGCTTGATGGTTTTTGCAACTGCACCTGGGGACACTTTCAAAGTTTTCCCAATTTTTCGGACTGACTGACCTTCATTTCTTAAAGTAATGATGGCCACTCGTTTTTCTTTACTTAGCTACTTTTTTCTTGCCATAATATAAATTCTAACAGTCTATTCAGTAGGACTATCAGCTGTGTATCCACCAGACTTCTGCACAACACAACTGATGGTCCCAACCCCATTTATAGGGCAAGAAATCCCACTTATTAAACCTGACAGTGTACACCTGTGAAGTGAAAACCATTTCCGGTGACTACCTCTTGAAGCTCATCAAGAGAATGCCAACAGTGTGCAAAGCAGTCATCAAAGCAAGAGGTGGCTACTTTGAAGAACCTAGAATATAAGACATATTTTCAGTTGTTTCACACTTTTTTGCTAAGTATATAATACCAGATGTGTTAATTCATAGTTTTGATGCCTTCAGTGTGAATGTACAATTTTCATAGTCATGAAAATACAGAAAAATCTGGTGTGTCCAAACTTTTGGTCTGTACTGTACATGTAGTATGCAGACATGCACACACACAATACGCAAACATGCGCACACACACACAGTATGGAGACATGCTCCCGTACACGGAACGCAGACATGTACACACACGGAGTATGCAGACATGCACACACATGCAGACAAGCACACACATGGACATGGTACACAGATATGCAGACACACACATACAGAAACATATACACAGATATGTAAACATACATACATATTTGAACACAAATTCTTAGGCTGTGTGCCCACTATGTATTTTTCAAGCGTTTTTGCTGCGGAATTTCCACAGCAAAAACGCTTAAAAAAACGCTTGGTAATACGTGCCTCATGGTCCCCAATGATAATCCGCATGTGCTGTGCACATGCTGCGGAAATTTCCGCTGTGGATTATCATTGCGGGAAAATACGCAGCATGTCCATTAATTTTGCGGACACGCAACGTAATTGTCGCCATTGACTTACATTGAATCGCTTAATATCCGCATGTCTACATGTGCACATACGGATATTAAGCGATTTAATGTGCGGATGGTACCCGGGTTTGGAGAATTGGAGACTCCCCTCCAGACCCTGGTACCATAGTACCTGTAAAAAAAAGAATTAAAATAAAAAATAAACATTACACTTACCTTCTGATGGCCCCCGGTCTCCTGTACGATGTGTCCTGGCTCCCCAGCGGCTCGCGATGGTGTAAAAGGACCTTCCATGACGTCATTTAGTAATGTGACAGGTCACGCAACTGCTGACATGGAACAGGAGGAGAGGTGAGAGTGGTCGCAGCTTCTCCCGCGGGGGAGGAGGGAGAGGAAAGGGAACCCCCTGCCTCATGGACACATGGAAAGTGGAGGTGAGGCCTTGGACAGCACTATAAAGGGGGCGCAGATGGCGGGAGAGCACAATGGGGAGCTGGGCGGACTCTTTATGGGGATTCATCACCCTGGGCCCAGTCTGTGGAGGAGAATAGGAGTGGAGAGGAGGCCTCTGCTGGGGGGACTGGGGCAGAGACTGCATTTTCCAGGAACCCTCCTTTAATATCATCTGAAGATGAAGGGTTGGAACTTGATCCACCCTTAACCCCCTATGACTTGAAAAAATTCCTATCTTTACTACCCTCTAAAAAGGACTTTAAACCCTGATTACTGAGGTGAAGGAAACATGCAGAAATTAAATCGTGTGTGAGGCAGGACCTGCAGCACCTGGCAGGCCACATAGATGTCCTAGAAGGGGATCATGACACTACACGCTCCCATGTAGCAGAGCTGCAGAAGCTACTACTAGCATAACAGAAAACAGTGAATGACCTCAGCACACAATTGGAGGACCTGGATAACAGGGGAAGAAGCTGTAACATTAGACTGCGTGGCATCCCTGAATCTTCTGAACAAGAGGACCCTAAATTAATACTGCAGACAATTTTCAATTCAATATTAGGGGATCCTCCCACCACCCCCATCAAGTTGGACAGAGCTCACAGAGCCCTACAGCCAAAGAGTTCTATGATGCACCCAAAAGACATTATATGATTTTGAAACAAAAGAAAAAATAATGAAAAGGGCCAGGCTTCAGAAAACTATAAAATACAAGGACTCTGAAATACAATTGTTTCCGGATCTCCTGCCTAACCCTCCAGAAAAGAAAAAATTTAAAGCCACTGCTACAGATCTTGCTGGACCAAAAAATCTCTTATAGGTGGGGCGTCCCATTTGCTCTGATTGCAAAGCATAAAGGAGTCTCCTCCGTCCTGAGAACTGTTGCAGACCTTCCTGTCTTCTGTGAAACCCTGGACATCCCTGAGATTGTGGACTGGGACGCTCCGCGCCCTCCCGAGGTGCCCCCACCAGCCTGGAGTTAGAAAAGGTGGAGGAGATGAAGGGGAAGAAAGTTTACAAACTTTCCTTTTTTCTTAGGACTGGCCGGTATTTTGGTACAATGTTCAGACTTTTTGCCATAATCCTGCACTGCGCTATAGCTGCAGGCCTACCAGCATCTGGTGTTCTATGGAGAGCCCCGGAGAGAGTTACAGACACTTTTTTTCCTTGGTGGTTCCAGGTATTTTCTCCTCCCCCAATCTACATTTGAAGCGCCCCCTGGGCCGTGGGCTACTCGGTAGCCGGGCCGGTCAATGCTGGGGGATGTCACGGTGGCAGTGACCCAGTCCGTGACCCAGGGCGGTCAATTAAAGTGAAAGTGGAAGGGGAATAAAGTTTTTAGAGATAATGTTTGTGACGCCACCTGTGGTATGCGGCTATATGGGGCCGCCGCTGCGGTGCAAATCCCCTGGAGCTGATAGTGACCCAGCAGAGTTGGTTCAGCTCTCCACAGGCAGAACTAAGCTCCGGGGCAGTGTAGATGATTTGAAGAGTAGATGTTGTTGGCTGGGCCAGTGTCGTGCAGGGCTGAGGGCACAGGTAATGAACAGACAACACATTAGTGGCGGTTTCCTCTTAGCTTTACTTGCTGTTTGGCAGGGCAGACTGGAGCATGGGTACTAGCTGGTAGAGGAGGTCCGGGCGGCCTGGAAGCAAGATGGAGATCCACCTCGCCAGGTGGAGTTGTAGGCCTTCCCTCTGCGCTATTCTCTTTGGCCCTGCTGCTTGAAGCTATGCTGCGGCCCTCGTCCCTGAGTAAAAACGTCTTTTTCCTCACCCATATGGCAGGCAGCTCGGGCCTTCCTCAAGCGTCGCTCCCACGTGGCAGTGCTGGGCCCTATGGTGCTGCTGTGCCGCCGGGCGTCTGGTGGGGCCAGGAGACCTGCAGTCTCCTGCCCTCCGGATTCTGCTGTGGGCCTTCAGTGCCCCACAACCACGGACCTCGGTGTCCGGTTCACTTGCTCTTCTCTCCTCTGGGGCGAGCTTGTACACAGCTCCCTTCCCCATGTCCTTCCTCGTCGCTGTCCTGTCTTCAACTCCTCTCCAACTCACTCTTACTAACCCCGCCTCCAGATTCCAGTTGCTAATGGGAGGAGCTCCCCTTTCTGGTCTGGAGCCAGGAAAGTGTTGTTTGCTGGTAAACCTGATTAGGGGACCCCTCCTTGCTTCCAGGCATGGCATCACCCCTTGTGAGGGAGGCAATGCCACTGTGGCAACTGGACCACTGGGGTGCCACACATTTATAGGGGACAGTTTTTCTTTTTGTATCTGTTTCTATTAGGGCTGTCATTACGGAGACAGCTGGGACAGCCTGTAACATCAGTAGTCGTTATCCTGTGGGCTCAGTAGTTGCCGCAGGAAATGTCCCCTACCAGAAAATTTTCTGGGAAATTTGAAATTATTGTACAATTTACTAAGGTACTTATATGTGTTTATTGTTGTCTTTGTCATAAAACCCTCCCTTTGTGCTTTACCTCCCCCTCTTGACAAGCCCAGGTACCCGTATCACTGAGTAATGTTGACAAATTGCCCCCTCGGGGGAAGCTGTACCCTCCTGAAGGAGTATACTGGAAAAGAGGGAGTAGTAATATTGTTCTTCTTACACTTATTAAAATACAAAAATAGTACGTCTACTATCTTTAAATGTTAAGGGGATTAACTCCCCTAAAAAATAGAAGAATAACCTTAAGAGAATTGAAGGCTCAGAGACCGGATATAGTCTTCCTTGAAGAGACCCATTATGATAAGTCAGGAACCTTCAATTTTGCGGCTAGACAGTTCCCAACGACAAATTCTGCGTTTAATGAAAATAAGAAGGGCGAGGTAGCAATCCTGATCTCCTCGGGTTGCCCCCTCCAGGTGACGGGCGCCTCTTTGGACCCTGATGGCAGGTAGATTATATTGGAGGCCTTGCTATGAGGTAAATCTATCATTCTGTGCAATATTATGTCCTGAATGTGAGGCAAATCCGTTTCCTAAAAAGAGTGTTTTCGCTTCTTAAGGGTTTGAGTGCAGCGCCACTGATAGTTGGTGGGGACTTTAATGTCACATTTTCAGAATCTATCGACAGACATTCAATATGGACTCACCTCCATCTGCAAATTTAGCTACCTTGGCCCAAAACTTTAGGAAACTGATTAGATTGCACTCTCTGTTTGATTTGTGGAGAATTGCCCATCCTGGGGAGAGGGCTTATTCTTTCTATTCGCCCCCCATAACACCCACACTAGAATTTATTATTTTTTTGGTAACTTTACAATTCTTAGGATGCTGTCTGGGGCAGAGATGGATCCCATTATGTGGTCAGATCACACTCCAATACTTATGAACTTAAAAACAAAGTTTCCGATGGTGCGGACGTGTCATTGGAGACTGAACGAGTTCTTGTTAAAAGATTCAAACATTAGGTAAGTGCTATTGGAACATTTAAAAGTGTTTTTTTTACTTAATTCAGGCTTGGTGTCCTCTTTCTCAGTACTCTGGGAAACACACAAGGCAGATGAGGGGCTACTGTATCAGGGAAGGGACTAGGTTAAAAAAAATGCAAACCACACCCAGGCAAGACTCACTTCTCAAATTAAAAGCTTAGAGAGGAGGCTAACAACGGCACCGTCTAGGAGAGTTCTGAGGAAGCTGGTCGCTGCAAGAGAGGAATTAAAGGACATTGCCATGCATAAGGTCAAGAAGATGCTTCTATACTCTAAACAGAGATATTACCAGAAGGGCAATAAAGCTCATACTATTTTAGATAATCAATTAAAAGACTGCTCTATAGCCCTGGCTCCTCAGGCTCTTAGAGACGAAAAGGGTACAATTCAGTATGACCCCACTGTTATTTCAAAAATATTCCATACATTTCACCAAAATCTTTACAATCTCAAAGATCCTCTTCCAGGGAGTCAGAATAGACGATCAGAAATGCTGAAAAGCTACCTACTCAAGCTCAACCTGCCTACCCTTCCCCCTGAGGCGGCGGATTATATGAATAAAACTGTGATGGCTGAGGAGGTGGAGGAGATTCTTAAAGACCTTCCTCTGGGCAAATCCCGAGGTCCTGATTAGTGTTGAGCCACCCCCGTAGTGTTCGAATTCGGTTCGGTTCGTCGAACACCCGTGTGTTCGCCGAACTGTTCGTCGAACTGTTCGTCGAACACCTTCGAACACCGTTAAAACCAATGGCAGGCAAACAAAAACACATAGAAACACATAGAAAACACCTTCAAAGGTGTCCAAAAGCTGACAAACTGCTCAGAAGACACAACTAACACATGGAAAAGTGACAAGTACATATAGTCATGCGAAAAGAAAAGAGGTGGAGGAGTAAAAGGAGGGGGAGACACAGATATAGGCATGTCATGCCCTTCTAAAATCCAAAAAGTGAGAAGCCGACACGTTCAGTCCGCTCCTGCCCGTGCCACCTCCGTGTCGCCGAGTATGTGCCAGAGCCGCGGTGAACCCTGACGGCCAGCCCCCCTCTCCCAATACTGGTGCCTGTCCGCTGGTGGGTCGAGCGAGCCCCCCTGTGGTGGAGGCAGCTCTAAGCTTTTTAATTTAAATTGTCTCTCTAATTTGAATGAATACACTTTAAATCCATTTACAAGGATCTATTGGAGGGCAAGTCTCATGCCAGCAGCCGCGTAATTCCAGCTCCAGTAGCATCCACTAAAGCTGCTGCAGTTAAAAAGCTTTTATAAGGATCGAGCTCGGCTGTCCACCGCAAGGCATCCTACTGCCAGTCCCAGTCCCTATGCCTTGGGGTGCCTCCTGATTCTCTTCACTGAGTATCCCGTGGTCCCGAAGCATTTCCTTTGAAAAAATTAAGTGTCCAAACTACAGGTGGTGTAGCTTGCTTAACAGCCGGGATAATCCACTGACTAGCAGACACTGCTACTAGGCGCAAAGTATTTCCTGGGCTAGATGCAGTTAAAAATTTGTAATTAGATACTCTCGTTGGATGCTGAGAAAGCATTCCATAGAGTCTCCTGGCACGCCATATATGATTCTCTTAAAAAGCTTGGGGTAGGGGTCTAGGGGACCCTTTTATAGCCAAAATCACGGCCCTGTATCACAATACGTCACCTAGGCTGAAGATAAATGGAACTGTAGCACCCTGAGGGCTCGGTTGCTACAGAGGTATTGCACCTCACCCAGAGGTGTGATATCTCACTCTCAGGTAAGGATGGAGTGTGGATCAGGACCCGACACCTGCATGCATTACACCACATTGCCGTGGGGCAGGGCGACCAATATGCCTTTGAGATGGGCACAACACTCCCTGTCCCTGGCTGGAGTGGGGGGAGGGAACACTGAGGAAGGGGAACCCTGTAGTGCAGGAGCAGGGAGGAAGCAGTTCCTGGGTGCATTGAGAAGGGAGTATAAAAGGTGGGCACCATCTTAGTTCAGTGCAGAGAAGTCTGAGTTGAAGTGGCAGGGAGCAGGGGCTCTGCATGAGCTCTGCTACGGAGGCGGGCCTAGTAACAGAGGCCCAGGCCTGGAAGAGGGAGAAGGAAGGAAGAGGAGCCGAGAAGGCTCCAGGAGCGAGGAATGAAGGGATCCCAGGGGTGCGGACGGGCGAGTCGCCACCGCACGCCCGAATCCACCTGCGTGGAGGGGTCAGGCCAAAGGGGGAGACCGGTCCCCGAAACTAGTGGAGGCAGGAAACGACCCTCAGCTAGAAACCGGAGGCTGTGACATTTTATGTGGCGCAGCCCCTCGCTACACCCGCTAGGAAGGCACCACATAGGGTCAGGGAAACTGGCGCCAAGTTTACCAAGAGGAGGCCCGAGGCAGCCGGACAGAAGGGTTGGTAAGAAAGGCCAGACAAAGGACACACAAAGGGGGTCCTGTGAAGCGCTCCAAAGTTATCTGGGAGTTGTCTGAGCCCCTCACCTGGTGAGCACAGTACGACGTGGGCAGCCGTTACCTGCAGACGTGGTCTGGATAATAAGAACTGTGAGTAAAGGCCCTGGACTGCATCACTGACTCCGTGTCGTTACTGCTGCTGCCCTGCACCATCACCCCCATCCTCCGCATACACTGCCCTGAGGCTATACTCCTCCCGTGGGGAGTTATGCTACGCTCTGCTGCACCCACAACACCAGCCTCAGCGGTCTGCCCTGCAGCGGCGGTTCACTCTGACCGCAATCCACGGGTGGCGTAGTCGGACATTTAAACATCAAAAGCACATAAATAGTTCCGCCACTGGTTTGACCACCCTGAGCCACGGAACCGGGTCGCCGCCACGAAGACTACAACCACCAGCATCCACCAAAAAGGGTCCGGCTCCGGGTGTCCCAAGGCCCAGGGGGTGCATCAGAACATTTTCATCACCTTTCACAATCACCAATGGGACAAGGCAGGGATGTCCTCTGTCCCCTCTCTTATACATCCTAGTGACGGAGCACCTACTCTCATCAATTCGCCATAACCCCAATATTAGGTGGATTGAGGTGGGAGGCACCGAGTACAAGTGCTCTCTATTTGCTGATGATGTCCTAGTATATATCACTCAATCACATATATCCATCCATGCTGTTATGGCTGAAATAGATCACTTTGTTACATGGTCAAATTTTAAAATCAATGCAGCGAAGTCTGAGGCCCTCGATGTCTCCCTCCCCAAATCCATATAGGATTCCATCCAGTCCAACTTTCCCTTTGCCTGGCCCTCACAGGGTATCAAATACTTAGGAATTCCTATTCATAGAGACCTCTCCCATCTATGTTATCTTAATTTTGGGCCCTTTATTGAACAACTCCATACAGACCACGGTTGGCAAGTTAGAACTGTAAGATTCACTACGTGAACCACTGGTGTTTTGTGGAAAAGCACATGTACACTGTGTTCCAAATTATTATGCAAAAAGTGTTTAGGAGTGATAAGGGAAGAATTTGTTTGTTTGTCAGTTAAACTCATTGATGGTGATGTGTGTCAGGGCTCTTTATATCACTGTAAGCAATTGCAGACACCTGTGCTAATTAGTTTAGCAGGTGTGTCCAATGAAAGGCAAGACTACTTAAGAAGGCTGTCTCACATTATTAAGCAGCCTACATTTTCTGCCAAAATGGGAAAGAAAAAGGATGTGTCGGCTGCTGAGAAGCAACAAATTGTGGAGTGTTTAGGTCAAGGCATGACTACAATCAACATTGTGCGATGATCAGGATGAAGTGTCTTGGCAATCAAGAAGTATGTAGCTGATTCACAGTACACACGTGTGCGTGCTGATAAGAGCAAATTGAGGACTCTTTCCTACAGGCAATTACGTCAGGTTAAAAGAGCAGCGGCAAAAAAGCCTTGTCATAGCAGCAGACAAGTTTTTGAAGCTGCTGGTGCCTCCAACGTCCCCCGAACAACAAGATGCAGGGTCCTTCAGAGGTTTGCAGCTGTGCATACGCCATCCTGTCGACCTCCTCTATCCACTTCACACAAGCAGAAACGGCTCCAGTGGGCCAAACATTACATGAAGACTGATTTCAAAACTGTTTTGTTCACGGATGAGTGCCGTGCAGCGCTCGATAGTCCAGATGGATGGAGTGGAGGATGGCTGGTTGATGGACACCCCACGCAAACACGGCTACAGCGCCAACAAGGAGGAGGTGGAGTAATGTTTTGGGCTGGAATCATGGGGAGAGAGATTGTCGGCCCCTTTAGGATCCCTGAAGGCGCTAAAGATGAACTCCATAATGTATGTTGATTTTCTCAAACAGCACTTCCTGCCATGGTTCAAGAAGAAGAACCGTGTATTTCAAAGCAAGATCATTTTTTTGCATGATAATGCACCATCTCATGCTGCACATAAAACATCTGCATCTCTGGCTGATATGGGCATAAAAGGGGACAAACTTATGGTGTGACCCCCATGCTCCCCTGACCTCTACCCCATTCAGAACCTCTGGAGCATCATCAAAAGGAGTGTCTATGATGGCGGGAGGCAGTTCACATCTAAGCAACAGCTCTGGGAGGGTATTCTGTCCTCATGCAAAACAATTGAAGCAGAAACCATCCAAAACCTGACAAATTCAATGGACGAGAGAGTTCAGAAGCTCCTTTCGAACAAGGGGTCCTATGTGAAAATGTAACATCACCTAGAATAAAGTTTTGAGTTGAAAACTGTTTGATTTCAGTTTCTAATAACCTGCTAATGCTTATAATTTCAAAAATGACCATTTTTTTGGTCTTTATTAAAATGAAAAGGTTGATCGAAAAGTTTGGGGGATCTAAGAGTGTGGCAACCCAGTAGTCATGATTACTTCGAATTCTGACAATATGAGGGTCATGTTGCAGGTAGTGCAGCAAGAAGGCACTTATGTGTCTTGCGCATCTCGGAGCCCCAAAATTATTTTCTGGGCTAGATGCAGCTAAAAATTATTATTAATTTTAAATCTGGTGGAGCTTAGTATAGATGGCCTAATAGGATCAGTGCTGCACACTGCTACAAAGCCCAATTTATTTTCCAGTCTAGATACAGATAAACATGATTAGTAATTTTAAATCTGGTGGAGCTTATTATAGATGGCCTAATAGAATCAGTGCTGCACACTGCTACAAAGCCCAAATTATTTTCCAGCCAAGATACAGATAAACATGATTAGTAATTTGACAGCTTAAAACGGTTGGTAGGGTGATTTTAACCAATCATCAAGCTTTTACTCTTCCCAGGATGACACAGGGGTAGAAAAGTCGTTTCAGATCCATGATTTGTTCATCTTTATGAACGTGAGTCTGTCTACATTATCAGTGGAGAGCCGCGTGCGCTTATCTGTCAGCACACCACCAGCAGCGCTGAACACACGTTCAGACAGAACGCTGGCTGCGGGGCATGACAAGATCTCCAAGGCGTAAGTGGCTAGCTCCGGCCATTTATCCAGATTGGAAGCCCAAAAAGAGCAAGGGTCCAGTGACACAGTCATGGCTTCAATGTTTACTTGGAGATACTCCTGTACCATCGTCTCTAGGCGTTGACTATGTGTCAGACTTCTTGTCTCCTGTGGCCTTGCAAAGGATGGGCTAAAAATGTGGTGAAATGATTCCGCAAAATTGATGTTACCAGCAGATACTGTGGTTCTGTTACGGTTTGAGTGCTGAACACTTGACGGTCCCACGGTTGGCAAGTTGGAACTGTGAGATTCACTACGTGCACCACTGGTGTTTTGTGGTAAAGCACATGTAAGATTCTGCAACAGTCTCTGCTGATACTCCTGCATGCGTGCATCCCTTTCTATGGCAGGAATAATTTCTGCAAATTTACTTTTGTACCGGGGATCTAACAGTGTGGCAACCCAGTAGTCAGGATTATTTCTAATTCTCACAATTCGAGGGTCATGTTGCAGGTAGTGCAGCAAGAAGGCACTCATGTGTGTTGCGCATCCAAGAGCACCAAGTCCCTGTTGTGTTGGTGGCGAGGTAACAATCATGCTTCCTTCCTCTGTCCTCTCCCCCCAACCTCGCACAACAGAAATGTGATCAAGGTCTCCCTCATCTGATGAGTCTTCCATCAGTTCGTCCTCCACTTCTTCCTGGGCTCCTGCACCTTCCTCACTAGTTTGGCTGCTACCATGCGCCCTGGTAAAACCATCTCCCCCACCATCACATGCCTGCCGCCTTGGTGCTGCCGACCGTCTAGACCTTGCAGATGTTAGCCCTTCCGCATACAACTCCTCCTCCTCTACTTCCTCCACCTCCTCTTGTGCCACCACCTGACTCCGAATTCTGTTCAACATGTGCTCCAGCATGTAAATCACCGGAATAGTCATGCTGATAATGGCATCGTCAGCACTAAACATCTTCGTCGCCATTTCAAAACTGTGCAGAAGGGTGCATAGGTCCCTGATCTGAGACCACTCCTCCAGCGTGATTTGCCCCACCTCTGGATCTCGTTGGCCCAGGCTATACGTCAGAACGTATTGCACCAGGGCTTGTCGGTGCTGACACAGTCGCTGCAACATGTGCAGAGTTGAATTCCACCGGGTAGGCACATCGCATTTTAGCCGGTGAAGTGGCAGGCCCAACGACTTCTGTAGCGATCTAAGTCGCTGAGCTGTGGGATGCGAACGGCGGAAGTGAGCACACAGCGACCGTGCCCTCTGCAGAAGGCCATCTAGTCTGGGATAGTGGGCTAAAAATTGCTGGACAACCAGGTTCAACACGTGAGCCATACAAGGCATGTGTGTGACATTGCCCCGGCCAAGGGCCGCACCCAGGTTTGCAGCATTGTCGCACACGGCCTTCCCTGGTTTCAGGTCCAGTGGAGACAACCATTCATGAAATTGGTTCTCCAGAGCTGACCACAACTCCTCAGCTGTGTGACTCACATTTCCCAGACATTTCAAAGTAAAAACCGCCTGATGACGTTGAGCCCTACTGCCAGCATAGTAAGGAGGTGTGCAGGATCCCTTCTGCGCAGTTAGAAAGCTTGTGGCATGACCAGACAGGCTTTGGGTGCAGGTGGAAGACCGAGAGGAGGTTGAGGAGGCAGAAGCAGTGGAGGAACTTTGACATAAAGAGGATTGACGCACAACTCGTGGGGACGGCAAGACTTGGACAGCAGCCCCTTGTCCTGCTGTCACCATAGTTACCCAGTGCCCAGTCAGCGACATGTAACGCCCCTGTCCATGCCTACTCGTCCAAGTGTCTGTGGTGAAATGCACCCTGTCACACACAGAGTTTCTCAAAGAAGCGGTGATGTTGTGTGCGACATGCTGGTGGAGCGCAGGCACACCTTTCTTTGAGAAGTAGTGCCGACTGGGCATCTGGTACTGGGGCACTGCGACGGACATAAGGTCTCGAAAATCCTCTGTGTCCACCAGGCGGAAAGGCAGCATTTCTGTAGCCAAGAGCTTGCAGATGGTGAAATTCAACCTCTTAGCTTTCTCATGGCTAGGAGGAAATGGTCTTTTACTTGTCCACATCTGAGGGACCGAGGGCTGGCTATTGTGCTTAGACGGGGTTGATAAGGGTGTCCCCGGCAAACTGCCGGTCTGTGAGGAAGATGCAGGCGGACATGTTAGGTTGCCTTGATCCAAAGGTGGTGCTATCGATGTCGGACAGCGCTCAACACCAGCTGGTGTTACCACCTCCAAAGAAAATGATGACCTACCAATCACGCTGGCTGTTGCGGGTAAAGAGGTGGCAGGTCTGCGCCCCAAAACAGGTGTGACTGCTGTCCCCCCAGTCACAGAGGATGAAGAGGCCGCGGATGCACAAGATATGGCAGACGGTGGTTGGCCCGGCCGGCTAGGCCGCATTGTAGCACACTGAGCTTCCCACTGCAACTTATGCTTCATGTCCATGTGCCGGTTCATGCATGAAGTACTCAAACTATGTATTTTTTGGCCTCTACTTAGCTTTTGCTGACAAATGTTACAGATAACACGAGTTGGGTCATCTTTATCGATCTGAAAAAATGCCCAGGCTATGCAAGGCTTAGCACCCATGCGACCTGAAGAGCCACCACGACTTGTGGTGAGAGGCAGAGTTGTGTTTGAGGATGCAGTTGTTGACGTGCTTCCAGTACTACGTCTCTGTCCAGGAAGGCGCAACCTGACCTCGTCGTCACTAGCATCTTCCTCCACCTCCTCTGCTGACCTCATCTCTTGGCTGACTGTGGGTTGACAGTAAGTGGGATCTCCAACCTCATCATCATCACCCTGTGCGTTATCACACCCGTCGTCCTCAGAGCCAACCTGTTCCTGCCCTGACAAAAAACTAAAGTTGTCGCTCCAATCAGGTATTTGAGTCTCATCATCGTCTTCCTCATTGTCTCCACCAACAGGAGTTACAGTTTGGGAATGAGGGTCTACATTATGGTCAGAACCTTCTGCGTCTGGTCCTGGATCCGACTCATAAAGATTCTGGGCATCAGTGCAGATCATTTCCTCGTCTGGATTCACAGAAGCGCTGGAGTCGACCTCTGATTCCCAGGCTATAGTATGAGTAAACAGCTCTGCAGACTCAACCATCTGTTCTACCTCATACTCAGACGGGCAGCTGGAGATTTGGGAGCTGTGAGGAAGCAAGTGCGATTGGGGTGACACCTTTGAGGACTGGAGTATTTGTGATGTTGAAGTTGATGTGGAGGAGAGCCCACTTAAAGGAGCACTTGATATCCGTTGAAGCACCTGCTGTTTTTGTGCCTCATCTGGAATTTGTAGCGATTGGCGTGGCCGTAAGAAAGGGATCTTATCACATTGTCCGCTAAAAGAAGTAGACATTTTAGTTTGGCTGGAAGATGGTCTTTCTTCTGCAGATGTTACTGTTGCTTTAACACCTACCCCACGGACACAACCTTTTTTCCCCTTCCCAACACGCCTATTCCCCTTTCCACCAGCAGCAGGCCTTTTTCCACTCATTTTGGTGGTTAACTAATTCACAACTCTGGAGTTGTTTGCACAAAAAAACAATGGATGGGAACCGAGCAGAGCTGAGTGGCCAAACTGTGGTATTAGGCCAAAACTATTGGCTGGGTTAGATGCAGAAAAAAATTATATTCAATTTGCAATCTGATGGAGGTCAGTATAGATGGACTAATAGAACAAGTCCCACACACAGCTAGAAGCCCAAATATTTTTTCAGAGGTAGATGCAGAAAAAAATTGTATTCAGTTTGCAACCTGATGGAGGTCAGTATAGATGGACTAATAGAACAAGTCCTACACACAGCTAGAAGCCCAAATATTTTTTCAGAGGTAGATGCAGAAAAAAAATATATTCAGTTTGCAACCTGATGGAGGTCAGTATAGATGGACTAATAGAGAAAGTCCCACACACTGCTAGAAGGCCAAATATTTTTTCAGAACTAGATGCAGACAAAAAATTATTTTTAATTTGCAACCTGATGGAGGTCAGTATAGATGGACTAATAGAGAAAGTCCCACACACTGCTAGAAGGCCAAATATTTTTTCAGAGCTAGATGCAGAAAAAAATTATATTCAGTTTGCAACCTGATGGAGGTCAGTATAGATGGACTAATAGAACAAGTCCCACACACAGCTAGAAGGCCAAATATTTTTTCAGAGCTAGATGCAGATAAAAATTATTTTTAATTTGCAACCTGATGGAGGTCAGTATAGATGGACTAATAGAACAAGTCCCACACACTGCTAGAAGCCCAAATATTTTTTCAGAGCTGGATGCAGAAAAAAATTATATTCAGTTTGCAACCTGATGGAGGTCAGTATAGATGGACTAATAGAACAAGTCCCACACACAGCTAGAAGCCCAAATATTTTTTCAGAGGTAGATGCAGAAAAAAATTATATTCAGTTTGCAACCTGATGGAGGTCTGTAGAGATGGATTAATAGAACAAGTCCCACACACAGCTAGAAGGCCAAATATTTTTTCAGAGCTAGATGCAGATAAAAATTATTTTTAATTTGTAACCTGATGGAGGTCAGTATAGATGGACTAATAGAACAAGTCCCACACATTGCTAGAAGCCCAAATATTTTTTCAGAGCTAGATGCAGAAAAAAATTATATTCAGTTTGCAACCTGATGGAGGTCAGTATAGATGGACTAATAGAACAAGTCCCACACACAGCTAGAAGCCCAAATATTTTTTCAGAGGTAGATGCAGAAAAAAATTATATTCAGTTTGCAACCTGATGGAGGTCTGTATAGATGGATTAATAGAACAAGTCCCACACACAGCTAGAAGCCCAAATATTTTTTCAGAGGTAGATGCAGAAAAAAATTATATTCAGTTTGCAGCCTGATGGAGGTCTGTATAGATGGATTAATAGAACAAGTCCCACACACAGCTAGAAGCCCAATATTTTTTCAGAGGTAGATGCAGAAAAAAAATATATTCAGTTTGCAACCTGATGGAGGTCAGTATAGATGGACTAATAGAGAAAGTCCCACACACTGCTAGAAGGCCAAATATTTTTTCAGAGCTAGATGCAGACAAAAAATTATTTTTAATTTGCAACCTGATGGAGGTCAGTATAGATGGACTAATAGAGAAAGTCCCACACACTGCTAGAAGGCCAAATATTTTTTCAGAGCTAGATGCAGACAAAAAATTATTTTGAATTTGCAACCTGATGGAGGTCAGTATAGATGGACTAATAGAGAAAGTCCCACACACTGCTAGAAGGCCAAATATTTTTTCAGAGCTAGATGCAGACAAAAAAATATTTTTAATTTGCAACCTGATGGAGGTCAGTATAGATGGACTAATAGAGAAAGTCCCACACACTGCTAGAAGGCCAAATATTTTTTCAGAGCTAGATGCAGATAAAAATTATTTTTAATTTGCAACCTGATGGAGGTCAGTATAGATGGACTAATAGAGAAAGTCCCACACACTGTTAGAAGGCCAAATATTTTTTCAGAGCTAGATGCAGAAAAAAATTATATTCAGTTTGCATCCTGATGGAGGTCAGTATAGATGGACTAATAGAACAAGTCCCACCACAGCTAGAAGCCCAAATATTTTTTCAGAGGTAGATGCAGATAAAAATTATTTTTAATTTGCAACCTGATGGAGGTCAGTATAGATGGACTAATAGAGAAAGTCCCACACACTGCTAGAAGGCCAAATATTTTTTCAGAGCTAGATGCAGACAAAAAATTATTTTGAATTTGCAGCGTGATGGAGGTCAGTATAGATGGACTAATAGAACAAGTCCCACACACTGCTAGAAGGCCAAATATTTTTTCAGAGCTAGATGCAGAAAAAAATTATATTCAGTTTGCAACCTGATGGAGGTCAGTATAGATGGACTAATAGAACAAGTCCCACACACTGCTAGAAGCCCAAATATTTTTTCAGAGCTAGATGCAGAAAAAAATTATATTCAATTTGCAACCTGATGGAGGTCAGTATAGATGCCTAATAGAATGATGCTATGCCGAAAAGATTTTACTTCACTAGGTGCAGTAAAAAAATTGGTATTCTATACACAGGTGGTATATCTTGCAACACAGATAGGCTACTCCACTGACTAACACACTCTGCAATAGGCCAAAAAGGATTAGCTTTGCTAGATTCAGCCAAATCCTGTGAAAAAAACTTGCACAGCACTGGCACAGACCTGCCTGGCAAAAACTGATAGGAACTGATGTAACCTAGTCCTGAAAAGGACTGCAATTACAATTAGTCTTTACTCCCACAATCTATCTATTTAAGAGCACAGACCTGCCTGATAAAAGTCGTAGGAAATGCTGTAACCTAGTCCTTAAAAGGACTGCAATCACAACTATTCCCTACTCCCAAGCTATCTGTAGATTTGTGCGAAAATTGGCTTGAAATTAACAAGGTATAGTGCACACAGCAACAGCGGTGCCGTCTAACACGCAGCTGCAGCAGTGAGAAAATGGTGGCGACGGGGAAAATGGCTTGGTCTTATAGGGCAAGGACATGTGACATACACTGCCAATGACACATGCCCTTGCTTGTGTGAAAAAAAGCACTTCGCTCCGTGTGTGCGCTGCTGATAGGCTGACAGATTGCACCTCCCCACTGTAAATGCGGGAAAGAGAAAAAAAAATGGAGATCTTCATTATTCCTGCAGAGATCCATCCCCTGCCCCTCCCCCCACCCCGCTGTACACTCAAACTGCGTATTAACATTAATTTTCATCATTACTGAGAAAAAATCCAGTTATGATTTTGGTGCACGAACAGTTATCGAACATAACCTCGAACAGCCGAATTTTTCTCAAATCGTTCGTGTTCGCCGAACGGCTCGAACACCGCCCAAAACAGCTCGAATTTGAGATTGGCGAACAGTTCGAGTCGCACAACGCTCATCTCTAGTCCTGATGGCCTGACTTATTTGTATTATAAGACTTTTAGAGAGGAATTGACTCCCCATATGGTCAGACTGTTTAAAGGGGTTGTCCACTACTCTTACATTGATGCCCTATCCATAAAACAGGGCATCAATGTTGCCCTATCCGTGCTGTTATCAGTGCACACCTGCAGGGTTCCGCCGTGAAGTGGCAGTGGCCGCCACGGTGTACTGCAGATCCACGGTGGCCACCACCACATGACGGCGGAGCCCCGCAGGTGAGCACTTCCAGCCGGCGGCCGCCACCGCCGGCAACGATAACAGCTGATCGGCGGTGGTGCGGGACCCCGACCGATCATACATTGATACCCTATGCGTAGGATATGGCATCAATGTAAAAGTAGTGGACTACTTCCTTAATTCCTTTATGGAAGGAGCACTCATCCCCGACACCCTGTCCCACTCCTACCTCACTCTTATTCATAAGATTGGTAGAGACACATTAGATTGTTCAAATTATAGACCCATTGCGCTTCTCAACTCAGACTTGAAGATATTTACCCGACTTGTAGCTGACAGATTGAATCGCTGGCTTCCACAGCTCATACACAAGGACCCGGTGGGGTTTGTCCCCTTCCGCCAAAGTGGGGATGTGGCGCCCCTGAGGGTTCAGTCGCCACAGGGGTACTGCACCTCAGTAGAGGTGTGGTATCTCCTCTTCCAGGTAAGGATGGAGCACTTCTCAGGACCCTACTTCACCATTCAACACTACACCACTCCTGTCCTGTAGGAGGCCTAAATGCACCAGGGTGCTGCCCCGTCCCGGGATATAGGAGATGGGGGGGAACCAAAGTTAGGGGGAACCATGTAGTGGGTGAGGGTGGAGAACACACTTTTAGGTTACACTTATTCATTCGTATTTAATCTTCAGCCATCTTAGGTTCAAGGTCTTTGATTGTGATCTTCATTGCTGATTGTGGCCTTCTGCTAGAACCTGCAGCCTATTGAAGATACACGGTCCTCATTCTCTGGCCTTGAGACGAGGAGCTGGTCAGAGTTAACCACTGGCTCTACCCAGTCAAGGTCCCTACCTAAGAAGGCCTGGAGGGGAGCAGAGGAGACAAGCTCCACAGGCAAAAGGATCCCAGGGGGATGCAGACGGAGCGGCACACGTCACCTGTATTTCTTACTCTGGCCTAGTCAGAGGGACTCCTGCTGCAAGAGGGGTGACCGGCCCCCGATATCTGACTCTGTTACTTCACGTCTCAGTCAGAAAAGCCCGGAGGCTTAGTGGATCCCAGGAGGGATACAGACGGAGCGGCATACGCCACCTGTACCTCTCTACCTGCGTTCATCCAGTGGGACCCGGCCTTACACCTAGTTCTAACCACACAAACAGTCAAGTGAAGACTTAGTGGGAGGACTCACCAAGGAGAGGAACACACACACAAGAGGGGTCTCGACAGGTGCTCCTGATCTATCTGAAAATTGCTGGACCCCCTTCCTGGTGGCCGCAGCACGCCACGGAGGAGCAGAGGGAAGCTTTGCGGCTAAAGTACATCTGAAAGTGAGTAAAAACCCTGGATGACTTCATACCCTGCTTCAGCCTGTTATTTCCTGCACGGCACTGCACCCACCATTCCTCATCACACTGCCCTGAGGCCTGCTCTGCCTGCGGGGAGCCGTCCCATCTAAGCTGCCCCTTTAACACCGGCCTCAGTGGACTGAAGCAGCGCTGGTGTCTATCACCGGAAACCGTAGGTGGCGTAGTCTGAAAATTACCACTCAACCCTGAAAGCCCATTAAATCTTTTATGTGACCGCCCTGGGCACGGACCGGGTCCGGGCCACGACTGCAACCCCGAGACACTGACCCGCCTCCGAGTAAACCCCATTTCCCAGGGAGGGCTGAGAGCGTCACAAACTTGGCGTAATCGGCAGGATTGAGTGCCCGCAGCAACGGAAGAAAAATCCCCATTGCCGCCGGGTACTGTGCGCCTTTACACTAAAAGACTGTCATTTACACTTATGGTGGCGCCGCCCAAGATGAACGGACGCCATTATGTGCCAAAACGACAGCTACCAAAGTCCTCCCATCGTGGGCCTGGCTCCCCAATGGCGCCAAAAGTGCAGACCGCCCCCTCCAACAGAGACAGTCCGCGCAGTGGTGTCCGTCAAAACGGATGGGACGTCCCTGGGAGTGCCCGTCAGCCAGCCGCCTTGGAACCGCCCAAAAAGAAGGAGGAGAGAGAGAACGCACCTTGCAGCCAAGATGGACGCAGCAGAAGAGAAGTCCTCCGAGGCCTCCGATGCTGCTCCACAAGCTGCCACCTTCCTCGGCATGAAAGGAATATGCCTGAACCAGGAGGAGGCCGAGTTCCTCCGAGGAGAAACCCAGGACCTGACCCGGAGGGTCTAAGAGGCCCAGCGATTGGTCGCCGCGGAGTGGAGAGAGACGGTGCTGCAGAGGATCCGGGCCCGCCGCCAGAGCTCCTCATGTCGGTCCGTGGAGGCCGTGCGCAACCCAGGAGTGGGTAAGGCGGAAACCCTTATCCCGGGCGCGAGACGCACTGTACCGCTCCTAAGCATCATGCCGGCACCCCTGTCCCTGGGCGCCATTATCTGGGAGCAGCTATCGGCTCTGGAGGCTGAGGCCCAAGCCACCGCTGTCACCGGAGACCTGCTATGCCTCCCGGCTCCTGGCCCAGGGAGTCCTGAGTTTTATGGGGAATCCACCTGCCCCAACCCGGACTGCTCCGCATTAGTAGAGCGTCCGCAGCAGCTTCCGCTCTTGCCGCTCCCTGCACCTCCAGTCACCTGCCCGCCGGCAGACGAGTATGTCTGGGACAATCAGGGGGGTGACCTGATGGGCTGCCCCCGGGAGACCCGGGCTGAAGCGCGGAGGAGGGAGGAGACGTGCCGTGAACAACTCCTCCAATTTGACAGGGAGCGACGCCAGAAGGAGGTGCGCTGCGAGCGCCTGGAGGTGCGAACCAAGACCGCAAAGTCGCAGGCCCGCCAGACAGAGGCAGCCCGTCCAAGCCCCCGGGAGGAAGGCCTGATTGTCCGATTCCACCAGGAGGCCAGATGGGGCTTCATTCGCGGCCCCCAGTTCCACCGAGATGTCTTTGTGAATCGGCGGGACGTCGAGCCGCGCCTGGAGCAAGGCCACCCTGACCGGAACCTCTACCCGGGCGACTTGGTGTCCTGCACCCGCCACCACGGGGAGTGTGGGTGGTACACCCTGGACGTCCACAGGGTGTTCAAAGGGGATGCCCCCACTCACCTGCCCACAGAGGACCGGTCAGGCTCAGTCGGCAAAAACGAGCCTTTTCCCAAGTGGGGATACCGCTTCTGAGCAGCCCTGGGAGATGCAACTCCCTGTTGTGAGAACAGGTGAGTGAACTGTTTTTGGTTTTCCTTTTTGATAAACCCGGATTTGAGTTGGAAGAGACATTTGTCCCTGCGAACACTGGCAGTAGACAGACTCTTTACTGTAAATAGTTCTGCATCTATTTAGGTGCTCCCTATTGGTTTTATGCAAAACCGCTTGTACTTCTACCTCAGACCTCAGAAGCAAAACCTGTCTGGAGTGGCTCTCCTGGAGGTCCAACTGGGGATCTCCCTGCCCTGCAGCCACCCCAGGGCCTACGTTGAGGGTTTGGGACAGGTCCCTCATGCTGCTGAACTGACACTTTTCTACCATGTTTCCTAATGATCTGTCTACATGCATAATGTCTCTTTACTGTTTTTCTACATTTCTACATATTATATTTATATCATGTAACGTTAAAGTGTCCTTACCTCCCATAAAGGGAAGATTGTTATTGTTATACAAAAATTTGAATGTCTGCACCACTTTTTACTCTTTTGCAGCCCGCGGACGTGCTGTGTTTCACCAGAGGGGAATGTGGTGCCCCTGAGGGTTCAGTCACCACAGGGGTACTGCACCTCAGTAGAGGTGTGGTATCTCCTCTTCCAGGTAAGGATGGAGCATTTCTCATGACCCTACTTCACCATTCAACACTACACCACTCCTGTCCTGTAGGAGGCCTAAATGCACCAGGGTGCTGCCCCGTCCCGGGATATAGGAGATGGGGGGAACCAAAGTTAGGGGGAACCATGTAGTCGGTGAGGGTGGAGAACACACTTTTAGGTTACACTTATTCATTCGTATTTAATCTTCAGCCATCTTAGGTTCAAGGTCTTTGATTGTGATCTTCATTGCTGATTGTGGCCTTCTGCTAGAACCTGCAGCCTATTGAAGATACACGGTCCTCGTTCTCTGGCCTTGAGACGAGGAGCGGGTCAGAGTTAACCACTGCCTCTACCCGGTCAAGGTCCCTACCTAAGAAGGCCTGGAGGGGAGCAGAGGAGACAAGCTCCACAGGCAAAAGGATCCCAGGGGGATGCAGACGGAGCGGCACACGCCACCTGTATTTCTTACTCTGGCGTAGTCAGAGGGAGTCCTGCTGCAAGAGGGGTGACCAGCCCCCGTTATCTGACTCTGTTACTTCACATCTCAGTCAGAAAAGCCCGGAGGCTTAGTGGATCCCAGGAGGGATACGGACGGAGTGGCATACGCCACCTGTACCTCTCTACCTGCGTTCATCCAGTGGGACCCGGCCTTACACCTAGTTCTAACCACACAGACAGTCAAGTGAACACTTAGTGGGAGAACTCACCAAGGAGAGGAACACACACACAAGAGGGGTCTCGACAGGTGCTCCTGATCTATCTGGAAAGTGCTGGACCCCCTTCCTGGTGGCCGCAGCACGCCGCGAGGAGCAGACGGAAGCTTTGCGGCTAAAGTACATCTGAATGTGAGTAAAACCCTGGATGACTTCACACCCCACTTCAGCCTGTTATTTCCTGCGCGGCACTGCACCCACCATTCCTCATCACACTGCCCTGAGGCCTGCTCCGCCTGCGGGGAGCCGTCACATCTAAGCTGCCCCTTTAACACCGGCCTCAGTGGACTGAAGCAGCGCTGGTGTCTATCACCGGAAACCGTAGGTGGGGTAGTCGGAAAATTACCACTCAACCCTGAAAGCCCATTAAATCTTTTATGTGACCGCCCTGGGCACGGACCGGGTCCGGGCCACGACTGCAACCCCGAGACACCTACACTGACCCGGCTCCGAGTAAACCCCATTTCCCAGGGAGGGCTGAGAGCGTCAAAGGGACAACACGAGGAGTGCCGTAGATCTGATAGACGTAGCTAATAGAAACAATATCAGGGCTTTACTTCTAAGTTTAGATGCGGAGAAAGTCTTTGACCGATTCAACTGGTCCTTAATGTTTGAGACTGTGAAAGCATTCAGGATCTCGGGGTCGTTCCTAACAGCGTTAAAAGTACTTTACAAATTCCCATGAGAATCGATTAAATTACTGCTTTGCTCCACCCCTACTTTCAAAATCTCTTAATGGTACGAGACAGGTGTACCCCCTTTCTCCACTCCTATTTGCACTGTGTATAGAGTCAACTGGCAGCAGCAGTGCGTATTAATCCCAACATAGAGGGAGTGAAAGTGAGAGACCATATCTTCAAAATCTCATTATTTGCAGATGTCATCTTATTAACGCTCACCAAACCACATACAACACTACCTAATTTGCTTTTGACTCTAAAGGAATACGGACATTTATCAGGGTACAAGATGAACACTAGTGATAAGCAAGCACTAAAATGCTTGGGTCGAGCACATTGGAATACTCGGGTGCTCGACCCAAGCAACGAGCCTAATGAAGGTCTGCGGGAAACTCGAGCATTTTTCAGGCGGCTCCCCCCGGCGGTCTACAGAGGGCCTAAAAATTGCCCAAATCGATGGGAACAGTGCTCAAATGACATGTGAACAGCATGGGGAAGACCCCTGGAAGCATTTCTGACTCCCAGATCACTTTTGTCAACAACGTTGTCAGAGTATTACCCACTTTTATGGACTCACAATAAAACATACAAAAACAAAACCAAAATGTTAAGGAACATCCTTTCCAGGGTAATGCCTTGTATATAAGGTAAAATAAATAACCAAAAACAAAAATACTCCTCCACACCTTGGGCTATGTTCACACGTAGCGTTTTTGATGCGTTTTTGCACTTTTGCATTGCTTTCAACCAAGACAAATGCATTCACCAGGAAATGTCATTTTAACATTTTACAACCTTATCTGGCCATGTGGTGTGTGACACATCATCAGACACATGCATACAATGCTGAAAAGACATGGGAACAGCATGGGGGAGACCTCGGGAAGCATCTCTGACTTCCAGGTCACTGCCTAAAAGTGTGCCCATCATAAGTGGTCCTTGGCGCATGCGAAGATGCCTCCCGCCATGCACCTGTCATTGCAGACTTGCAACAATCACCGTCCACGTCCTTGTCCCAGTGCAGCGTTCAGTTGTCCCTACCCCATTCCTTGTAATGCAAGAGCAAGTATGCAGCCAGCCACGCACCCACAGGCTGCAATACTATGCTGCCAAATTTTTGACAGCTGCTTGCACTTGAAATGTGGCCTTTTAGGCTCATGGAGGCGGAAGCTTTTTATAACCTCATGCCGGCGGCGGCCGGGTGTCCATACTCGGTCCTCAGCCGCCACTGTTTCTCCCGGTGTCGTCTCTGCCTTTCACAAGCACGGGTCCCACAACATTACCCGTGCCCTCCCCAGTGCACTTACTGTGAAGGACCGCCTAACCACAAACACGTGGACAGGTGAATGTGGCCAGGTGAATGTGGCCAGGGACGGTACGGAGCCAGTCGACAGCTTTTTTTGCTGAGTTGTATTTCACCACAGCCATATTCTTTGGCTTGGTGAAAGGACTTGGGAAACCATATCTACCCAGCTGTCATTTCTCCCAGGAAGTCCTCTAAAGCTGCTTTCACTTGAAATGTGGCCTTTTAGGCTCGTGGAGGCGGAAGCTTTTCATAACCTCATGCCGGCGGCGGCCGGGTGTCCATACTCGGTCCTCAGCCGCCACTGTTTCTCCCGGTGTCGTCTCTGCCTTTCACAAGCACGGGTCCCACAACATTACCCGTTCCCTCCCCAGTGCACTTACTGGGAAGGACTGCTTAACCACAAACACGTGGACAGGTG
Organism: Phyllobates terribilis; assembly: GCF_046119375.1. Taxonomy (NCBI): domain Eukaryota; kingdom Metazoa; phylum Chordata; class Amphibia; order Anura; family Dendrobatidae; genus Phyllobates; species Phyllobates terribilis. The sequence continues at coordinate 20,681,616 of NW_027362761.1, read as the reverse complement.
AATGTGGCCAGGGACAGTACGGAGCTAGTCCACAGCTTTTTTTGCTGAGTTGTATTTCACCGCAGCCATATTCTTTAGTTCGGTGAAAGGACTGGCATAGAGGGAAACCGTATCTACTCTGGGTGTCATTTCTCCCAGGAAGTCCTCTAAAGCAGCTTTTGCAGAAGCAATGGCAGCCAGTCCAACATCAGCTCGCACTTCTCGGTGGTGCTTTGACCCACAAACATCTTTCTTTGAGCATTTAATTTCATGACTACAGAGTTGGGCAATGGCCTGATCTGCAATCCGGTTTGAGAAATAACATGCATAAGCACTAGTGTTGAGCCACCCCCGTAGTGTTCGAGTTCGGTTCGGTTCGTCGAACACCCGTGTGTTCGCCGAACTGTTCGTCGAACACCTTTAAAACCAATGGCAGGCAAACAAAAACACATAGAAACACATAGAAAACACCTTCAAAGGTGTCCAAAAGCTGACAAACTGCTCAGAAGACATAACTAACACATGGAAAAGTGACAAGTACATATAGTCATGCGAAAAGAAAAGAGGTGGAGGAGTAAAAGGAGGGGGAGACACAGATATAGGCATGTCATGCCCTTCTAAAATCCAAAAAGTGAGAAGCCGACACGGCCAGTTCGTTCCTGCCCGTGCCACCTCCATGTCGCCGGGTTTGTGCCAGAGCCACGGTGGACCCTGACGGCCAGCCCCCCTCTCCCAATACTGGTGCCTGTCCGCTGGTGGGTCGAGCCCCCCCGCAGTGGGGGGGGGTAACATCTGCAGAAGAAAGACCATCTTCCAGCCAAGCTAAGATGTCGACTTCTTTTCGTGGACAATGTGATACGATCCCTTTCTTACGGACACGCCCATCGCTACAAATTCCAGATGAGGCACAAAAACAGCAGGTGCTTCAGCGGATATCAAGTGCTCCTTCAAGTGGGCTCTCCTCCACCTCAATTTCAACATCACAAATATTCCAGTCCTCAGAGGTGTCACCCCAATCGCACTTGCTTCCTCACAGCTCCCAAGTCTCCAGCTGCCCGTCTGAGTATGGGGTAACACAGATGGTTGAGTCTGCAGAGCTGTTTACTCATACTATAGCCTGGGAAACGTAAGTCTGCTCCAGAGCTTCTGTTAATCCAGATGAGGAAATGATCTGCACTGATGCCCAGAATCTTTATAAGTCGGATCCAGGACCAGATGAAGAAGGTTTTGAGCATAATGTAGACCCTCGTTCCCAAACTGTCACTCCTGTTGGTGGAGACAATGATGAAGACGATGATGAGACTCAAATACCTGATTGGAGCGACAACTTGACTTTTCGGTCAGGGCAGGAAGAGGTTGGCTTTGAGGACGACGGGTGTGATAACACACAGGGTGATGATGACGAGGTTGGAGATCCCACTTACTGTCAACCCACAGTCAGCCAGTCGATGAGGTCAACGGAGGAGGTGGAGGAGGATGTGACTAGCCCAGGGGATGGGGATGACTCGGTACCCGGGCCTTTGCCTGGCCTTGGGGATGTCGCGGTGGTCGGCTCCCTGGCCCGTACCCTGGGGTCACTCTTTAAAAGAGTGGATAATTGTTAATTTTATAAGAGTTTGTGACGCTACCTGTGGTATCTGGTGAGATGCACCAGCGCTGCAGCAGTCCACTGAGACCCGTGATAAGGCTGCTCGATGGTATAGCTCCCCACAGGTGTAGCTAGGTCTCAGGGCAGCGTATGCAGGGGGAATGCAGGACAGGCGAGACCCAGCTGGGTCAGAGCAAGAACGGGAACGGACACGGTAGTCACTTCAGTACCTTTTACTGGAGGAAATTCAGGCACATTCCGGAGCACTGTAGGGTGAAGGGTGAATATCAGGATCCTCCCCAATGAGCGGGTGTAGGGCCTCCTGTTTCTTGCCTCTGCGTAGTAAGTTTCTGACCTGCCTGGAGCTAGGCCTAACTTTGTCTCTGTCCTGCGCTGACCTTGTGGTAGGGCCTTCTCTTGGAGTTCACGCTCCCACAATGCGGGGCCTAAGCGTCTCCTGGCTCTGTTACGTATCAGCACCTTAGCCATCCTGGGACTTGTAGTTCTCCAGGGATTCCGGTTATGCCTTACTGAATCTAGTTAGCAGGAGCCTCGTGCTCCACTGCTGAACTATTAACTGAGTTCTCTAGACTAGACTGAGCTCCACTGCAGACTGACCTCTCTTAGGCTTCTCTACTGCAGGAACTCTTCAGAGGAACTGAACTGCCTAGCTCCACCTTCCCTATTTATATCCCTAACGGGCTCCCTCTGCTGGTCTGAGGTGGAAGGTGGAGATGTGTGAATGTTTATGGGGGCATCTTGTGGAGGATTCCATCAATACACTCTTCTAGGATATGTGATACCAAGCACAGCGGGGCGTCACAGATGCTATTGACGACGAGGTTAGGTTGCGCCTTCCTGGACACAGATGGAGTACTGGAAGCACGTCAACAACTGCATCCTCAACCACAACTCTGCCTCTGACCACAAGTCGTAGTGGCTCTTCAGGTCGCATGGGCTCTAAGCCTTGCATAGCCTGGGCATTTATTCAGAATGATAAGGATGACCCAACACGTGTTATCTGTAATATTTGTAACCAAAACATAAGTAGAGGCCAAAAAATCCATAGTTTGAGTACTTCATGCATGAACCGGCACATGGATATGAAGCATAAGTTGCAGTGGGAAGCTCACTGTGCTACAATGCGGCCTAGCAGGCTGGGCCAACCACCGTCTGCCCCATCTTGTGCATCCGCGGCCTCTTCATCCTCTGTGACTGGGGGGACAGCAGTCACACATGTTTTTGGACGCAGACCTGCCACCTCTTTACCTGCAACAGCCAGTGTGATTGGCAGGTCATCAGTTCATTGGGAAGTGGAAACACCTGCTGGTGTTGAGCGCTCTCTGACATCGAGAGCACCAGCTTTGGATCAAGGCAATCTAACATGTCCGCCTGCATCTTCCTCACAGACCGGCAGTTTGCCGGGGACATCCTACTCAACCCCGTCTAAGCACAACAGCCAGCCCTCGGTCCCTCAGATGTGGAAAAGTAAAAGACCATTTCCTCCTAGCCATGAGAAAGCTAAGAGGTTGAATTTCACCATCTGCAAGCTCTTGGCTACAGAAATGCTGCCTTTCCGCCTGGAGGACACAGTGGATTTTCGAGACCTTATGTCCGTCTCAGTGCCCCAGTACCAGATGCTCAGTCGGCACTACTTCTCAAAGAAAGGTGTGCCTGCGCTCCACCAGCATGTCGCACACAACATCACCGCTTCTTTGAGAAACTGTGTGTGTGACAGGTTGCATTTCACCACAGACACTTGGACGAGTAGGCATGGACAGGGGCGTTACATGTCGCTGACTGGGCACTGGGTAACTATGGTGACAGCAGGACAAGGGGCTGCTGTCCAAGTCTTACCGTCCCCACGAGTTGTGCGTCAATCCTCTTTATCTCGAAGTTCCTCCACTGCTTCTGCCTCCTCAACCTCCTCTCGGTCCTCCACCTGCACCCAAAGCCTGTCTGGTAATGCCACCTGCATTCTAACTGCGCAGAAGGAATCCTGCACACCTCCTTACTATGCTGGCAGCAGGGCTCAAGGCATCAGTGTTTACTTTGAAATGTCTGGGAAATGTGAGTCACACAGCTGAGGAGTTGTGGTCAGCTCTGGAGACCCAGTTTCATGAATGGTTGTCTCCACTGGACCTGCAACCAGGGAAGGCCGTGTGCGACAATGCTGCATCGCCGGGGCAATGTCACACACGTGCCTTGTATGGCTCACGTGTTGAACCTGGTTGTCCATAAATTGTTAGCCCACTATCCCGGACTAGATGGCCTTCTGCAAGGGGCACGGTCGCTGTGTGCTCACTTCCGCCGTTCGCATCCTGCAGCTCAATGACTTACATCTCTACAGAAGTCGTTGGGCCTGCCAGTTCACCGGCTGAAATGCGATGTGCCGACACGGTGGAATTCAACTCTGACCATGTTGCAGCGACTGTGGCAGCACCGACAAGCCCTGGTGCAATACGTTCTGACGTATAGCCTGGGCCAACGAGATCCAGAGGTGGGGCAAATCTCGCTGCAGGAGTGGTCTCAGATCAGGGACCTATGAAGTTGACGCGCCCTCTGGGCCGTGGGGTACCCTGAGCCGGGCCGGTAGACGCTGGGGGTTGTAGTCACTGTGGCGGTGACCCGGTCCGTGATCCAGGGCGGTCAATCCAAGGGTAATTTGTATATATGGGTTTTATAATGTCCGACTACGCCACCTCTGGAGTGGGGCAAAAGGGGCCGCCGCTGCGGAACAGTCCTCTGAAGCTGGTGGTTTTGCAGCAATGGTATTATTACTCACCACAGGAAGAGTGTAGCTTGAGGGCAGTGTGGGTGGATGATGGTGGTTGTAGTGCAGGGAGTCAGTAATGAACACAGAGTCCGTGTGATGCAGTCCCAAGATCTTTACTCACAGTTGTTGCAGTCCAGATTACAGGTACCAGAGCAATCTCACCCGTCATGCTGTGCGTACTCAGTGAGGGGCTCAGTCCACCCCCAGATAGCTCCGGAGTACTTAGCAGGACCCCCTTCTGTGTGTACTTTCTCTGGCCTTCTACCTGCACCTCACACCCAGTGACACTTCTATCCGGTATCCTCGGGCCTTGGCGGGCGACTTGTGTTCCGTCCCCTGGGTCCTATGTGGCTACCTTCTTAGTGAGACTGGTGTGGACTTTTACCTGCAGTACATGAAATGCTGCAGCCTCCGGTTTCTAGTTGAGCCTTGCTGTTTCTCCGCTAGTTGAGGGACCGGTTCCCCTTATCTGGTCTGACCCCTCTACCTCCTGGTAGCAGCAGGAGTACGGGTGGCCTTCTGCACGGCCCATAGCCCTAGGGTCCCTTCGGTTCCTGGAGCCTTCCTGCTCCCACTCCTCTCTTCTCTCCTTCAGTCCTGGGCCTCCCAGGCTAGGCCCGCCTCTGGAGCAGAGCTCATGCCGAGCCTCTGCTCCTGTCACTTTTCCTCCTCTGACTGGCTTGCTCTTTCTAAGATAGCTTCCTATTTATACTCTCCCTGTCATGTGCTCCGCTAAGCTGCTCCCCTAAGCACCCACTACATAGGACCCTTCCACCAGCTAGGGACCTGGGACTGTGCTCTCCCTTAGGAGCAATCTTGCCCTACCCTCACTGCGGGTATGTGTTGGATGCAGGTGTTAGGGTCCCGAGCCATATGCCTTCCTTACCTGAGGGTGAGATACCACACCTCTGGGTGAGATGCTGTAACTCTGTGGCGACTGAACCCTCAGGGGCGCCACACACCCTTCTGCACAGTTTTGAAATGGCGACGAAGATGTTTAGTGCTGACGACGATGCCATTATCAGCATGACTATTCCGGTGATTTACATGCTGGAGCACACACTAAACAGAATTCAGAGTCAGGTGGTGGGACAAGAGGAGGTGGAGGAAGTAGAGGAGGAGTCGTATGCGGAAGGGATAACATCTCCAAGGTCCAGACGGTTGGCAGCACCAAGGCGGCAGGCATGGGAGGGTGGGGGAGAGGGATTAACCAGGGCGCATGGTAGCAGCCAAACTGTTGAGGAAGGTGCAGGAGCCGAGGAAGAAGTGGAGGACGAACTGGCGATGGGCATGGAAGACTCATCAGATGAGGGAGACCTGGATCACATTTCTGTTGTGCGAGGTTGAGGGGAGAGGGCAGAGGAAGGAAGCATGATTTTTACCTCGCTACCAACACAACAAGGACTTGGTCCTCCTGGATGCGCAAGACTCATGAGTGCCTTCTTGCTGCACTACCTGCAACATGACCCTCAGATTGTCAGAATTCGAAGTAATCCCGACTACTGGGTTGCCACACTCTTAGATCCCCGGTACAAAAGTAAATTTGCCGAAATAATTCCTGCCATAAAAAGGGATTGACGCATGCAGGAGTATCTGCAGACGCTGTTGCAGAATCTTACATGTGCTTTTCCACAAAACACCAGTGGTGCACGTAGTGAATCTCACAGTTCTAACTTGCCAACCGTGGGACTGTCGAGTCTTCATCACTCAAACCGTAACAGTAACACAGTATCTGCTGGTAACAGCAATTTTGTGGAATCGTTTCACCACTTTTTTAGACCATCCTTTGCAAGGCCACAGGAGACAAGAAGTCTGACACATAGTCAACGCCTAGAGAGGATGGTGCAGGAGTATCTCCAAGTGAACATCGAAGCCATGACTGTGTCACTGGACCCTTGCTCATTTTGGTATTCCAATCTGGAAAAATGGCCGGAGCTCGCCACTCACGCCTTGGAGATCTTGTCATGCCCTGCAGCCAGTGTTCTCTCTGAACGTGTGTTCAGCGCTGCTGGTGGTGTGCTGACAGATAAGCGCACGCGTCTGTCCACTGAGAATGTAGACAGACTCACGTTCATAAAGATGAACAAATCATGGATTCGCAAGGACTTTTCTACCCCTGTGTTATCCTTGGGAGACTAAAACCTTGAGGATTTGGTAAAATCACCTCACCAACCGTTTTAAGCAACTGTGGGGCAATTGATGCCACTTAACCCTAGAACGCATGACCATAAAAATCTACACTTTCATATACCTGGGGCCTTTTAGGCTCGTGTGCAAATAACATGGAATAACTCAAACTCAAATGACAAACAACTATATACATGAAGAATACCTAGAGTTTCAAAATTCTAACTAAAGTAATCTTGCAGAAAATAGAAAACAATTAACAGGGCGGGCCTGCGAGGCCCCAGGTATGCGTTCAAGGGTTAAGTGGTGTCTGTGTCACAATTTTGGGAAAAAATGGAGACTCTTTTTGGAGTCCCCTTGCTGTGTCTTACGTGACGTTGGCATCGTCAATTCCAGGTGGGTTGGGTCGCTCCCCCCCCTTTTTAACTGTAAGAAACTAGATACACTATGGCTTGGGGTAACACAGATGGTTGAGTCTGAAGAGCTCAGAGGTCTGCTCCAAATCTTCAGTGTCTGCTAGTCAGCGTAGAATTTTTAACTGCATCTAGCCTAGGCAATACTTTGGGCGTAGTAGCCCAGCTGCGAAGCAAGCTGCACCGCCTGTGTATCTAATAAGAATTTTTAAATGCATCTAGCCTAGGCAGACTGTGGGGACCCCCAACCAAACCCAGACGCTCAGCCCTCCTACCGCCCCCCTTTCCTTGACAATACAATAATGTAACTCTTATAACTGGATGGGTGAGGATCGGTCACAGCTTTATTAACTCTTTATACTCATTCCATTAGAAAGGCATTTTATTTCTAAAATAATTCAGCTTGTTGCAGCATGCCCTGGGTCTCCACTCCGGCAAGTTGGCCAACAAGTGTAACTCTCCAACATGTCCTTTCTATTTCCAGGCCACGGAGGATCCTGCGTACTCATATGCAGGACTCTGACCCCCACCCATCACTCTTAACGCTTGTTCCACTCCGTCCTGGAGTCCTGACAGGAATATGTCCAGTTCAATATTCATTAAGTGAACAACGTCGGGCCGTATGAGGCCTGCTTTATCTCCTTCCAGTTGTCGGTGTCGTACCACTACACCGCCTCTGTCTCTTCTAAATTTTGCCATCCGAATATTTATTACCCGCCTTGTCCGTTCGATGGCCGTGATGTCTCGCGCACCTTGCCATACCGCTATCGGCACAATCTCTGACCATACTATCGCTAGTTTTGTGAAAAATTCTCTGAAGCGCTCAGTGTCTAGTTTCATTATTGCCATTAGTTATGCGCTGTTATGATGACCTAGGTTGTTTCCCCCGGCCTGTATAACTAAGATGACCGGACATCTTGCCTCTCTCCCTACCTTGATTACCTCCATTAGTACCTGTGGCCATAGCAGGCCTCTAATACCTCTCTAGTTGAAATATGTGTTATGAAACTCTAATTTCCTCCCGCCTGGGCAGACTTTCGCCCTTTTTTCTGCCCAATACATATACGAGTGGCCTATCACCCACACTGTTGGCTTAGCGTCACCTGTAAAAGAAACAAACCACGTTAGGATAACAAGTCCGGTCTTATGTATCTTGCCAAACACGTGGATAGCCATCTCCCTATCCTCTGAACTTCCGTTTCTGACAGTCCTGCTCTTGCTGCTTCCGTGGCCGCGCCTATGCGGAATGAGTGTGTCCCGTAATCTTTGGGGTGGTTCCCTGCCGATGTTATGCATTTATTAAATATAGCTTGGAACTGGTATCTTGATAATGGCATTCCATCAATGTGTGATAGGAAGAAATTACTTTGTGATCTGATGGTTAGATATGTTTTTACTATTGTTACCCAACTCAGTGTACCGTTTGTGGGTTGTAGAAGTACCCAAGTGCCCCCGCCCGCTGGAACCGTTTTCGATTTGTGTATGTGTAGACGTATTGCATTATTGGCTATGACTACGTCCTGGTGTAATGAGCCTCCACTGGTGGTAATTTTGGATTGAGGGACTAATTCGCTTATGCATAGCGCCCCGAAGAAGGCGATCACAAATGCAGTAGACAGTAGTGTTGCTTCAAATTGTGAGTGTCATGTTAATGGTGTTAGGGATATGATGTGAGAAATCAGTTTTAGTGACACGGGACGGGACGTCTACACTCCTGACTTGGCTGACCCCTTTTCCACCCTTTTATGGATTGTCTGATGATGAACCTTTGTCACATCTCCCCAATTCAGTAGTTGGAAGTGAAATGCTACTCCGGTCAGACACCGCTGCGCTGACGCCCCTGATATGCCCCTCATAATTAGCTGGTGGAGAAATTCTATGGTGACTTGTGATCTGGCTTGTTCACATTGGTCAACCCGTCTGCCTGCTACTAGTCGTGTCCACTCTTCCCATGCCTTACCGTATGCTTGTCACGTCGACGGGGCAACTGACGCTCTAATTAATGGCATCAACTATTCGCCACTAGATCCCATAGGGAAGGTGGGCAACTGTTGCCCGATGGGTGGGAGTTGTGGAAGAGCTCTGTGAAAATCTGCCAATTGAATTTTTATAAAGCGTTAGCAGAAGCTTTAGACCCCTCAGCATAGTGGCTAGCGCGGACCCATACATTGTGTTTTAGGCACAGGAATGCTAGCCTGGGTAGTAGGCCTAGTGTGGCACCCCAGGGGTCTGGTTTCCACAGTAACAGCAATGTTATGTCTGAGAGCAGGTGGGAGGTCTCTTGGTCAGGAATCCTATGCATGCCACACCTCCTGCCCAGTCCTGGGAGGGGAAGGACTTCCCCTATATAAACCTGGGGCTGAGGCAGGGTTAGGGAGAAGAGTAGAGAGAAGAAGAGAAGCAGTAATAGGAAAGAAACATCAGGAGCTCTGTGGGAGTCGTGCTAAGAGTAGGTCAGGGCTGGAAGCTGTAGAGCTCACCCTGATTGAAGATTTCTTACCGGACCCGGAGTCCGAGGCTGTGGGGACTAACTCCTACCCAGCAGCAGAAACCTACCGGCAGGGGATTTCAGGTCCTCTGGCCCAGAAACCCGAAGGCTCGGTCACACGTGTGGGACCAGCACCGCCGTCGTGGAGCGGAAGCTACTAGAAGGCCCCGAGTCACCGGCCATACGGGTGAGCACCACACGGTACACTCAGGGACGTGGGCTACTTTTACCCGCCTCTAGCAAGGTAGCCAGAAGAGTACAATTAGTTGGGGAGGCCTACAACTCCGCCTGGCCAAGGGAGATCCCATCTGCTCAAGGACTGACCAGGCCCCGACCACTAGCAAGTACTCCGGGAGGGTCTATCTTTGTCACCAGTAAAGACCCTGAACTACACCGCACCGTCTCTGAGTGGTTCCTGCTACCCCCATCATCCCCATCGGCTGCCCTGAGGCCATACCTCTCCCGTTGGGGTTTATACCATCACGCTGCACAATCTTACCACCGGCCTCAGTGGTCTGCCCTGCAGCGGCTGCTCCATAGCTGCATTCAACGGGTGGCGTAGTCGTCCAACATCTACTGCTAAATATACCGCCACTTAGTCTGACTCCCTGGGCATGGACCGGGTCACCGCCACGAGACTACTACCCCTATCAGATCCGGCTCCGGGTAGTCCCTGCGTGCGCAACGCTACATCACATAGGCCCAGGGCGCGTCAACTTTTGGCGTAGTCGGCAGGATTTCGTGCCCGCAACCACCGGGTACTGCGTGCCTGAAAAAGACTGTTCAAACTTACCAGTGGTGAAGATTCCCGCCATCCGGCGCCGTCTTCTACCTTCTTCCCGCCCTCCGCGAAGTTTTCCCGCCATCGGGCGCCATCTTCTGCCTTCTTCCCGCCATCCGTGGAGTTTTCCCGCCGTTGGACGCCATCTTGAAGACGCCGCGCGGGAAGAAGAGGGGCGTGGACTCCGAAAGCGCGCGAGAACTGAAGCCCCGCCTCACGTCCGGACGTTGCGTAAGGTCCTGGAAGGAGCCCAGCAGACGCCGACGTCACAGGAGCGCGACGGAAGGTCCTCAACCCTGACGATCCACTGCGGAGCCGCGGCCTACGGAAGAGGATCATCGCAAGGTAGGCCACGGTCCACTAGGGGGGAGGAAGATGTCGGATACGGAGGAGAGCTTCACTGCCTCAACCCCCGCCAGCGCCACCGCTGCTGCAGTCATGCCTTTCACCATGCCCTATATCCCGGGAGCGGCCTGGCTACCCCAGTACTCAGGGGAGTCACATACCCTGCATGACTTTAGAGAAAAGCTGGATAGCCTCTTCCAGGTGTACCCCCTCACAGAAGAGCAAAAAGTGAGCATCCTGGTGGCCCAATTAACTGGGGCAGCCCAAAGGGAGGTAAAGTCCTGGCCACCTGGGGGGAGGACTGTCGCAGGGATACTAACCCGGCTGAAGGACACCTTTGATACCCGCACCTCAGCCGAGATCAAGCTTAGATTCTACGGGTGCAAGCAGCGAGCACAAGAGAGTATAAGGGACTATGCACTAAACCTACAAGAGGCCCTGAGAGCCATTAAGCAGACCGACCCTGACGGCGTGGGAGACGAGGACCGGCTGTTGACTGAACAATTTATAGAGGGTTTATATTGCAATGCCCACCGAACCCAGTTGCGGGCAATGGCCTTACAGGACCCTCATCTGGGATTTGCACAGTTCAAGGACAGAGCCATCCGGGTGCTCCGAGAACCGGCACCAGGTGGCGTTGTGACCCACAGACGCCCCACTACCACTTACCACCAGGAGGCGGCGCCCTTGTCGGCAGGGCCTGTGGGAGCTGATGTGCAGGCTTTGAACAATGACCCGGCTCCAGACCTGCACCATCAGGTCCAAGAGCTAGCTAAAAGCGTTGCTGCGCTAACCCGAACTGTGCAGTCTTTACAGGTTTCTACTCCAGGGAAGATCCAGCTGGCATCCGGACCGGAGGACATCCCGTGGCGCCGACCAAGGAGGACCCCACCGGCCAGAGGAAGACCCAGCGACCGATACAACGAGGACGGACAACCTATCTGCCGCCGCTGCAATCAACCCGGACATATGGCAAGGTACTGTCCTTTAAACTGGCACAACCTAGGGTAGAGGGCCAACCCCTAGGAAAAAGTTCATCAGGCCCATCAAACTGGCGTGACAAATATGTGGGAGGACGTCCAGTCTTGCCTGTGGTACTGGATGGCATTCCTATGAGTGCCCTACTGGACACCGGGTCACAGGTCACCACCATCCCGTACGTGCTCTTCAAGCAGTACTGGAATGACTCGGATATAACCCGCTACCCTGACGACGACTTGAGTATCATCGCCAGCAATGGTCAGCCCGTGCCACAGATCGGATTTAAAGAGGTGACCATTAAAATCGGTAGAGTCGAGCTGGCAGCACAGGGACTGATCATTGTGGACATTGACAAGCGCGAGAGTCACCCTAAGATAACTCTAGGAACTAATGTAATTGAAAATTGTCTTGCAGAGGTGATTTTTATTTTACAGCAGGTTGCCAAGAACGCCAGCTCCGGCCAGCAGCGAGTGCTCCAAAAAGAGATCCGGGCACTGATGCGACGGCAACAGGTGGAACTCTCCGGCGGTGAGATTGGTAGCGTGAGAATGTGTGACCCTTTCCCTATTGCCATGCCCCCAAAAAGTGAAATGATGGTTTGGTGCCGGGCGGCTATTTGTCTGAGAGGTAGAGATTACCAGGCAATGGTAGAACCAGTTTACTCAGACAGTAGGCCCACCATTTTGACAGCACGGGGGGTGGTCAATGTACGCCATGGGAGGGTGCCCGTTCGCATAATAAATATCGGGAAGAGGGAAGTGTACCTGCCCCGGTATGCCACGCTAGCCAAATTGTATACCATCAATCAGAATTCCATACAGTCCGTAGAACCCTTGCCTCCATCTTCTCCGGAGGAAGGTAACGGCTCTAAACAACAAATGGAGGATTGGTGTCAGCAACTACATTTGGGTACTGACTCCACTCCCTCACACCAGAAACAGGGAGTCTATCGGGTGGTTCAAGAGTATGAGAGAGTGTTTAGTAAACACCCGTTAGACTTCGGGCGAGTCAAGGGGGTAGAACACCACATCCCCACGGGAGACCATCCTCCCATAAAAGAGAGGTATCGACCCGTACCCCCTGCACACTACCAACACGCCAAGGGGATGCTTAGAGACATGAAGGAGGCTGGGGTAATCAGAGATAGCTGTAGCCCCTGGGCAGCTCCACTAGTCTTGGTCAAAAAGAAAGACAACACCATGAGAATGTGTGTAGATTACCGGAAAATCAACCGTATCACACACAAGGATGCGTACCCCTTACCAAGGATAGAGGAGTCTTTGGCTGCTTTAAAATCTGCTAACTTCTTCTCTACCTTGGATCTCACTAGCGGGTACTGGCAGGTTCCTGTAGCAGAGGCGGACCGGGAGAAGACCGCATTCACCACCCCAATGGGACTTAGTGAGTTTACCTGCATGCCGTTCGGGCTCTGTAACGCACCAGGAACCTTCCAACGATTGATGGAATGCTGTCTGGGACACCGAAACTTTGAGACGGTCCTGTTGTACCTGGACGATGTCATCGTATATTCCAAGACTTATGAGGACCACCTGAAACACCTGGCGGAAGTGTTCGAAGCTCTGGCAAGCTACGGCCTAAAGGTGAAACCCTCCAAGTGTCACCTCCTGAAGCCAAAGGTGCAGTACCTGGGACACGTGGTGAGTGCAGACGGAGTGGCTCCCGACCCTGATAAGATCACCGCAATTAAGGAATGGCCAAGCCCCTCCAGCGTAAAGGAAGTGAGGCAGTTCCTCGGGTTGGTAGGCTACTACCGAAGGTTCATTCCCGGTTTCACCAAAAAGGCAGCTCCTATGCAGGACCTCCTGATAGGCCAGTCCAGGAAAGCCAAGAACCAGAAGCCACCCTTCAGATGGGAGAAGCTGGAAGAAGAGTCCTTCCGCCAGCTGAAGATGGCCCTCACGGGGGATGAAATCCTGGCGTACCCTGATTATAGCCAGCCCTTTATCCTCTACACCGACGCCAGTAACATCGGGTTAGGAGCCGTACTGTCCCAGATCCAGCAGGGGAAAGAACGGGTAATTGCTTACGCCAGCCGAAAACTGCGACCCACCGAAAGAAACCCTGAGAATTACAGCTCATTTAAGCTAGAGTTCCTGGCAGTGGTGTGGGCAGTCACCGAACGCTTTAAGCACTACCTCGCTTCTTCCCGGTTCACCGTGTACACGGATAACAACCCGTTGACACACCTGGACACTGCAAGACTCGGTGCCCTAGAGCAGAGATGGATGGCCCGCTTGTCCAACTATGAGTTTACAATCAAATACCGGGCAGGACGCTCCAATACCAACGCGGACGCCCTGTCCAGGATGCCAAACCTACCGGACGAGGGTGAGGATTCAGAAGATTTGGAAGAGGTCGAACTCCCTGCGTTCCACCGTCATGGGACTATCCAGTATTCCCACCGTGTAAGGGGTAAGCAAGCCGCTACGTTCAACCCCTTACCTCACTACAACTGGGCGGAAACGCAAGACAGTGACCCTGCCGTCCGGCTGGTGAAGGAGATGCTGACTCAGCCAGAAGCTCGCCTTGACCCAGACGCTCCGGAGGAAGCCAAGCAACTGTGGGCAGAGAAGAGTCGACTGTTCCTTTACAAGGGGAAGTTGTGCCGCAGAATGGTTAACTCCCGGACGCATGAACTGATCTGGCAAGTAGTGGTGCCAAGAAGGGACGCAGCTATGGTGATGGAGGCATACCACGACGGGGCTGGGCACTTCGGATGGAAGAAGCTGGAGTTCCTGCTGCGCGGGCGGTTCCATTGGGTAGGCATGAGAGGAACCATCGAGAGGTGGTGCAGAGACTGTGGCCCATGCAACCTAAGAAGGAAGGACCGTGCCAGCAAGAAGACCCCCCTTCAGTCCATCGTCACCCGGCAGCCGTTGGAACTGGTAGCCTTGGATCATGTAAAACTGACCCCAAGCAGAAGTGGCTACGTCTACGCATTAACCATCGTGGATCACTACTCCCGGTTCTTGGTTGTCGTCCCCGTCAAGGACTTAACGGCTCAAACAGCAGCTAGAGCCTTCCAGCAGCACTTCTGCCGTCCACACGGCTACCCAGAGCAGGTGCTGACGGACCAGGGACCTGCCTTTGAAGCAGAGGTCTTCCGAGAGTTCTGTACTCTGTATGGCTGCCGGAAGATCAGGACGACACCCTATCATCCGCAAACTAATGGACTTTGTGAGAAAATGAACCAGGTGGTGATAGATCTAAAAACATTGCCCCTGGAAGAACGCAGTCTGTGGCCTGAGAAGCTGCCCGACCTGGTGGACCTATACAACTACATCCCTGTAGGTTCCACCAACTGTACCCCGGCTTACCTAATGAGGGCAAGACCCGGTAAGCTACCTGTTGACCTGGAGATGGGAGTCCTGACACCCGAGGACACTTCACCGGAAGCAGACTGGGACACAGAGAGGCAGCAGCAGTACCGGAAAGTACAGGAGAGCGTGGAGCGAAGTCTCTGTCTAGCTAGGGAAAGACAAGAGAAAACTTACAACCAGTATGCTCCCGCTGTTCACTTGGTACCCGGAGAGCAGGTCTTGAAGAGGAAAAGACGGCTCCACAAGTTGGACGACCAGTGGGAGAAGGACCCGTACATCGTACTGCCCTCAAGCCACGACAACCCAAAGGTCTGTACCATCAGTAAAGACGGAGGGGAAACCACAACCATTGTATCCCGGGATCACCTGAAGAAGTGTCCCGAACAGCTACGGAACCCTGAAGAGGAACAAGAAGACCCTCGACCCGTAGAGGAAAGGGAAGATATGGTTAGTACTGTGCTCGGAGACTTCCCTCGGTCCTGGACTCAAGTCAATGGTGCAGTTGTGGTACCCGTCCTCACGTTCCTCCAACCAGCATCCCAAGTACTTACGGAGCAACCGGTAGAGCTGGAAGAACAGCCGGTCCAGGAGGCAGAAGACTCCACACAAGCAGATCAGGAGGATCAACCCTCTGCTTATAGTGAGCCTGCCATACCCCTAGTGAGCCAAAGAGCCCGTAGACAGCTGCCCAGTTTACCCTTGACAGCTCCTACACCCTGTAGTTCAGGGCCAGACAGTCAGCTCCGTAGGTCCACTAGGGCCACTAGAGGCCAGTTACCCGCACGTTGGAGGATTTGAAGTGTTTAAATTGTTTTATTTGTGGTCACCTGTCTGTTACTTGTAAATAATTATGTGTTTCTAGTAATTTTTAGGAGTCCTTGGTGGATTTACCGGGAATCCTTGTACAATTGGTTGGAGCGTAACTTAGGAATGGACTAAAGACTGTTAAGGACTCGGGGCAGGACAGACCCCTACCTGGTTACGTCTCCCTGTTTTGGTGAAATGGACACCTTGCTTTTCTTCAAAAAAACTGCTCCCGGTTGCGGACACGCCGTGACCATTCTAATATGTTGTTTTTTATTGTACCGTTTCTGTTTGTATTGGTTATGTTTTTCTAAAATATGTTTAGTCCCGGAGTACTAAATTTCACTAGGGGGGAATGTGGCACCCCAGGGGTCTGGTTTCCACAGTAACAGCAATGTTATGTCTGAGAGCAGGTGGGAGGTCTCTTGGTCAGGAATCCTATACATGCCACACCTCCTGCCCAGTCCTGGGAGGGGAAGGACTTCCCCTATATAAACCTGGGGCTGAGGCAGGGTTAGGGAGAAGAGTAGAGAGAAGAAGAGAAGCAGTAATAGGAAAGAAACATCAGGAGCTCTGTGGGAGTCGTGCTAAGAGTAGGTCAGGGCTGGAAGCTGTAGAGCTCACCCTGATTGAAGATTTCTTACCGGACCCGGAGTCCGAGGCTGTGGGGACTAACTCCTACCCAGCAGCAGAAACCTACCGGCAGGGGATTTCAGGTCCTCTGGCCCAGAAACCCGAAGGCTCGGTCACACGTGTGGGACCAGCACCGCCGTCGTGGAGCGGAAGCTACTAGAAGGCCCCGAGTCACCGGCCATACGGGTGAGCACCACACGGTACACTCAGGGACGTGGGCTACTTTTACCCGCCTCTAGCAAGGTAGCCAGAAGAGTACAATTAGTTGGGGAGGCCTACAACTCCGCCTGGCCAAGAGAGATCCCATCTGCTCAAGGACTGACCAGGCCCCGACCACTAGCAAGTACTCCGGGAGGGTCTATCTTTGTCACCAGTAAAGACCCTGAACTACACCGCACCGTCTCTGAGTGGTTCCTGCTACCCCCATCATCCCCATCGGCTGCCCTGAGGCCATACCTCTCCCGTTGGGGGTTATACCATCACGCTGCACAATCTTACCACCGGCCTCAGCGGTCTGCCCTGCAGCGGCTGCTCCATAGCTGCATTCAACGGGTGGCGTAGTCGTCCAACATCTACTGCTAAATATAACGCCACTTAGTCTGACTCCCTGGGCACGGACCGGGTCACCGCCACGAGACTACTACCCCTATCAGATCCGGCTCCGGGTAGTCCCTGCGTGCGCAACGCTACATCACATAGGCCCAGGGCGCGTCACTAGCACTGGGGGAGACGATGATGCC
This sequence comes from Phyllobates terribilis, assembly GCF_046119375.1. Classification (NCBI taxonomy): domain Eukaryota; kingdom Metazoa; phylum Chordata; class Amphibia; order Anura; family Dendrobatidae; genus Phyllobates; species Phyllobates terribilis. The sequence continues at coordinate 20,664,620 of NW_027362761.1, read as the reverse complement.
ATCTTATTAATGCAGTGCGCTAGGCTGGTGTTTTTTGTTATGAAGCGTATATTTTTGTAAGCCAGGCGCGAGCCCCATATTTCTATTGCTACCACTATTGGGAAGAAAAATTATTTTCAGGGCTAGATGCAGCTAAAAATTATTATTAATTTAAAAGCTGGTGGAGCTTGGTATAGATGGACTAATACAATGAGTCCCACACACTGCTAGAAGGCCAAATATTTTTTCAGAGCTAGATGCAGATAAAAATTATTTTTCATTTGCAACCTGATGGAGGTCAGTATAGATGGACTAATAGACCAAGTCCCACACACAGCTAGAAGGCCAAATATTTTTTCAGAGCTAGATGCAGATAAAAATTATTTTTAATTTGCAACCTGATGGAGGTCAGTATAGATGGAGTAATAGAGAAAGTCCCACACACTGCTAGAAGGCCAAATATTTTTTCAGAGCTAGATGCAGAAAAAAATTATTTTGAATTTGCAACCTGATGGAGGTCAGTATAGATGGACTAATAGAGAAAGTCCCACACACTGCTAGAAGGCCAAATATTTTTTCAGAGCTGGATGCAGATAAAAATTATTTTTAATTTGCAACCTGATGGAGGTCAGTATAGATGGACTAATAGAGAAAGTCTGTAACGGGTCTGGGAGGCGGAACCTCTGAGCTACTATACAAGGGGGCGGTCCTTGTAAGGGAGCGGGTGGCGACCAGGGAGGACGGGCAGGCAGTCACAGCAGGTGACCGGGACAGTCTCTGAGTGAACGGGTTGGAGGTCACGGCAAGTGACCGGGGCAGTCTCTGGAAGAACGGGCAGGAGGTCACGGCAAGCGACCGGGGCAGTCTCTGGAAGAACGGGCAGGAGGTCACGGCTAGTGACCGGGGCAGTCTCTGGAAGAACGGGCAGGAGGTCACGGCTAGTGACCGGGGCAGTCTCTGGATGAAGGGTAGGTACGACCTGTGATGGCAGAGCCTCCAGGTAGGCTAGCAGGCGGATGACAGATGAGTGCTCCCAGGTGAGCAAGCGAGAGTCTCTGGAATGGCAGGTGGTCACAGCTCGTGACGGCGGAGCCTCCAGGTAGGCTAGCGGGCAGGTACCAGGTGTGCGCTCCCAGGTGAGCGGGCAGGAGTCTCTGGAATGGCAGGTGGTCACAGCACGTGACGGCGGAGCCTCCAGGTAGGCTAACAGGCGGATGACAGATGAGTGCTCCCAGGTGAGCAAGCGAGAGTCTCTGGAATGGCAGGTGGTCACAGCTCGTGACGGCGGAGCCTCCAGGTAGGCTAGCGGGCAGGTACCAGGTGTGCGCTCCCAGGTGAGCGGGCAGGAGTCTCTGGAATGGCAGGTGGTCACAGCACGTGATGGCGGAGCCTCCAGGTAGGCTAGCAGGCAGGTAACAGGTGTGCGCTCCCAGGTGAGCGGGCAGGCTGGTCCTTAGACAGACTGACAGGAGTTGGAAGGCAGGCCGTCGGACCTCAGGCAAGCAGGCAGGTAGAAGATGTGCGCTCCCAGGTGAGCGGGCAAGCTGGTCCTTAGACAGACTGACAGGAGTTAGGAAGGCAGACCGTCGGACCTCAGGCTGGCAGGCAGGTAGCAGGAAAATCAGGCAGGTGTTAGACAGCAGACTGGCAGGTATCTGGCAGGAAACTGGCAACGGGACCTGAGGGCTGAAGCAGAGTAGTGAACTGTGCTACAACATTGCTCGGGCACCTCCATTTTGGAGGAGGTGCCTATTATATGGGAGATCCTCCGGCAATTGGCCGGGGACTCCTTAGGACGGCGCGCGCGGTCCCTTTAAGAGAGGGGGAGCGCGCGCGCGCCCTAAGGACACTGCCGGGGAAGGAGCGCGCGCCGGAAGCAGCGGGGAGAGCAGCGCTGGAGGACGCCGCGCCAGGAGCGGGGAGGTGAGAGGGCCGGCGTCTCTGCCTAGAACGGGGCAGAGACGCCGATGCTACAAAGTCCCACACACTGCTAGAAGGCCAAATATTTTTTCAGAGCTGGATGCAGATAAAAATTATTTTTAATTTGCAACCTGATGGAGGTCAGTATAGATGGACTAATAGAGAAAGTCCCACACACTGCTAGAAGGCCAAATATTTTTTCAGAGCTAGATGCAGAAAAAAATTATATTCAGTTTGCAACCTGATGGAGGTCAGTATAGATGGACTAATAGAACAAGTCCCACACACAGCTAGAAGCCCAAATATTTTTTCAGAGGTAGATGCAGAAAAAAATTATATTCAGTTTGCAACCTGATGGAGGTCTGTATAGATGGATTAATAGAACAAGTCCCACACACAGCTAGAAGCCCAATATTTTTTCAGAGGTAGATGCAGAAAAAAAATATATTCAGTTTGCAACCTGATGGAGGTCAGTATAGATGGACTAATAGAACAAGTCCCACACACTGCTAGAAGGCCAAATATTTATTCAGAGCTAGATGCAGAAAAAAATTATATTCAGTTTGCAACCTGATCGAGGTCAGTATAGATGGACTAATAGAACAAGTCCCACACACTGCTAGAAGCCCAAATATTTTTTCAGAGCTAGATGCAGAAAAAAATTATATTCAATTTGCAACCTGATGGAGGTCAGTATAGATGGACTAATAGAATGATGCTATGCCCAAAAGATTTTACTTCACTAGGTGCAGTAAAAAAATTGGTATTCTATACACAGGTGGTATATCTTGCAACACAGATAGGCTACTCCACTGACTAACACACTCTGCAATAGGCCAAAAAGGATTAGCTTTGCTAGATTCAGCCAAATGCTGTGAAAAAAACTTGCACAGCACTGGCACAGACCTGCCTGGCAAAAACTGATAGGAACTGATGTAACCTAGTCCTGAAAAGGACTGCAATTACAATTAGTCTTTACTCCCACAATCTATCTATTTAAGAGCACAGACCTGCCTGATAAAAGTCGTAAGAAATGCTGTAACCTAGTCCTTAAAAGGACTGCAATCACAACTATTCCCTACTCCCAAGCTATCTGTAGATTTGTGCGAAAATTGGCTTGAAATTAACAAGGTATAGCGCACACAGCAACAGCGGTGCCGTCTAACACGCAGCTGCAGCAGTGAGAAAATGGTGGTGACGCGCCCCTGGGCCTGCTGTGTCGCGCAGCGTCTCGCGCACGGGGGCTTACCCGGAACCGGATCAGATGAGGGTTGTAGTCTCCGAGTGGCGGGGACCCGGTCCGTGCCCAGGGAGTCAAACTCAGTGTGTGGCAGTCTTGATAGGTGTTATTTGAGTGTCGACTACGCCACCCGTTGATTTGCAGCTATGGAGCTGCCGCTGCAGGGCAGACCGCTGAGGCCGGTGTAGAATTGTGCAGCGTGATAGTATAACCCCCAACGGGAGGGGTATGGCCTCAGGGCAGCCGACGTGGAAGATGGGGGTAGCAGGAACCACTCAGAGACGGTGCGGTGTAATTCAGGGTCTTTACTGGTAACAACGATAGACCCTCCCGGAGTACTTGCTAGCGAACGGGGCCTGGTCAGTCCTTGAGCAGATGGGATCTCCCCTGGCCAGGCGGAGTTGTAGGCCTCCCAAACTGACTGTACTCTTCTGGCTACCTTGCTAGAAGCGGATATAAGTAGCCCACGTCCCTGAGTGTGCCGTGTGGTGCTCACCCGTATGGCCGGTGACTCGGGGCCTTCTAATGGCTTCCGCTCCACGATGGCGATGCTGGTCCCACGCGTGTGACCTTGCCTTCGGGTTTCTGGGCCTGAGGACCTGAAATCCCCTGCCGGTCGGCTTCTGCTGCTGGGTAAGAGTTAGTCCCCACAGCCTCGGACGCCGGGTCCGGTAAGAAAGCTTCTCAGTCAGGGCGAGCTCTGCAGCTGCCAGCCCCTGACTCTTTGTAGTATTGCTCCCACTGAGCTTCTGCTGTTTCTTCCTATGACTGTTTCTCGTCTCTACTCTCCTTGACTCCTAACCCTGCCTCAGCCCCGGGTTTATATAGGGGAAGTTCTTCCCCTCCCAAGACTGGGCAGGAGGTGTGGCATGCACAGGATCCCTGACCAAAGGACCTCCCACCTGCTCTCAGACATAACATTACATTACTGTGGGAAACCAGACCCCTGGGGTGCCACATTCCCCCCTAGTGAAATTTAGTACTCCGGGACTAAACATATTTTAGAAAAACATAACAAGATATAACAACAATAATAGTACAATAAGAAGAAACACATAAAGGTGGTCACGGCATGTCCGTAACCAGGTGTAGTCTTTGAAGAAAAGCAAGGTGTCCATTTCACCAAAACAGGGAGACGTAACCAGGTAGGGGTTTGTCCTGCCCCGAGTCCTTAACAGTCTTTAGTCCGTCCTGGGTTACGCTCCAACTATGTACAAAGGATTCCCGGTAAATCCACCATGGACTCCTACAAATAACTAGAAACACAAAATTATACACAAGCAACAATACACAGGTAAACATAAATAAAACAATTTATACACTTCAAATCCTCCAACGTGCGGGTAACTGGCCTCTAGTGGCCCTAGTGGACCTACGGAGCTGACTGTCTAGCCCTGAACTACAGGGTGTAGGAGCTGTCAAGGGTAAACTGGGCAGCTGTCTACCGGCTCTTTGGCTCACTAGGGATATGGCAGGCTCACTGCAAGCAGAGGGTTGATCCTCCTGGTCTGCGGGTGTGGGGTCTTCTGCCTCCTGGACCGGCTGTTCTTCCAGCTCTACCTGTTGCTCCTTAGGTGCTTGGGATGCTGGTTGGAGGAAGGTGAGTACGGGTACCACAACTGCACCATTCACTTGAGTCCAAGACCGAGGGAAGTCCCCGAGCACAGTTGTCACGGGTGTGTTGCCACGAAGATCGTCACGAGTACACAGCCTGACTTCTCGCAGCTGACTTGTTGGTGCTTTGTGTTTTCTCGGCAGTGTAGGAGTTAATTCTCTCTCTCTCTGGGCTAGCTGAGGTCCAGCCTGGCCCAGCTGCAATCAATGCTTCTTTAGTGAGACTCCTTTATATTCCTGCAGGTCTGTTTGGGAGGTGTCGGTGAAAGCTTTTCATTCAGACTTACAGAGCGGATCGTGGTGTTTGGAGTTGCTGAGATAAGTGTATTTGGAAGTGTTTTTTCCCTTTCCTCGCTTTATCATTTATCTCCTTTCCCGTTGGTGTTCCCTCTGTTGTAGTTGTGTAGAAGTTGTATGCAAGGTGGTTTTGGTTTTTCCCTTGTACTGTCTCGTTCGTCTAAATACTGTGTGTGGGCATATTATTTCTGGTTCCCTATTGTTGTGATCGGGGTCCTTCTCAGGACTAGATTACTTAGGTGCAGGGATCCTCAGGAGGTAGGGGTTACGCTGGCGGCCTGGACCTCTGTACCTTTAACAGTACCTCCAGGTTGAGGGGTTAGTCAGGGTCCCAGCTTAGGGTCAGCTTAGGCCCCCTACCTCCAGTATTCTGTGACAGTGTGACATTTTCACCGACCCACTTAGTTTTCTCCAGCTACCATGGATCCAGTAGCCGGTCTAGCTCGGCAGTTGCAGAGTTTGTCCATGGGGCTGGCGGACGTTAAGTCCAAGGTTTTGCATCCTCTGGAGCAAGCCGGACCAGAACCTAAAGTAGCTCTCCCTGACAAGTTCACTGGGGGGCGGGACAAGTTTTTTGTTTTCCGGGAGGCATGCAAATTGTACTTTCGGCTGCGGCCTCGGTCATCGGGCAGTGAAGAACAAAGGGTGGGAATTGTCATCTCGCTCCTACAAGGGGACCCTCAATCTTGGGCGTTCTCTCTTCCCCCAAGCTCCCCGGTTCTCCAGTCAGTGGATAGGTTTTTCGCTGCTCTGGGACTCGTATATGATGACCCAGATCGGATCTCCCTTGCTGAGTCTAAGTTACGTAGGATTCAGCAGGGAGATCGTCCGGCGGAGGAATTCTGTTCGGAGTTCCGTAGGTGGGCCACGGACACCCAGTGGAATGACCCGGCTCTTAGGAGCCAGTTTTGTCATGGTTTATCCGACAAATTACAGGATGTGTTGGCACAGTATGACTCTCCCGCGTCACTGGAAGCCGCTATGGCCCTTGCTATTCGTGTTGACAGACGGCTTCGGGAGAGGTGCGGGATAACTCTACCCCCTGTAATGTCTCCACCTCCTACAAGGTCCCCTCATATGGTGGTTCCCCTGGTCAGTCCGGAGGAGCCTATGCAATTAGGAGGGACATCATTTCGGGGAAGGGGACCGGTGGTGCGCCATAAGACAGGAAGGTGTTTCCTCTGCGGGAAAAAGGGACATTTTATTGGGGGGTGTCCATCCCGTCCCTTGCAGAGTAAAGAGTCGTCGAAAAAACTGTTGATCCCAGGTTGTGTGGTGGACGGCAATCTGGGAGTAGGTATTTCGTCCCTAGGTTCGTCTCAGTTTCTCGTACCGGCGGAGGTGGTGGTGGGTACGAGAACTGAGAGGATATCTGTTCTTCTGGATAGTGGGGCCGGGGCTAATCTGGTTGATGCTCGGTTTGCCCGGGTTCAAGGTATGCGATTGAGTGAGTTGGCTAAACCCATCCCCATATTCTCGATCGATGCCAGGCCTCTCGGTCAGGGAAGTTTTTTGCAAGCTGTGCATGGTGTAAAACTTCAAGTGGGGGCAATACATAAAGAACTGTTGTCTTGCTACGTGTTGGAGGGTCTTCCCACTCCTATAGTGTTGGGCCTTCCTTGGTTAGCTAAGCATAACCCGGTTATTAATTGGCAAACCAGAGAGATAAGCCAATGGAGTAAATTCTGTAATAAAAACTGCATGAACACGGTCATCGGTGCGGTTACTCCTTGGGTCTTACCTCCATTTCTGGCGGACTTTGAGGATGTATTCTCGGAGAATGGGTGTCAGGAACTACCTCCTCATCGCGAGTATGACTGTTCTGTAAAACTGCTCCCTGAGGCCAAGTTACCTAAAGCTAGGTTGTATAACCTTTCTGGTCCTGAGAGGCAGGCCATGAAGGATTATATTTCTGAAAGTCTGGCTAAGGGGCATATTAGACCTTCATCTTCACCGGTGGCCGCGGGGTTCTTCTTTGTTAAGAAGAAAGATGGAGGCCTACGCCCTTGCCTGGATTTCCGTGAACTTAATCGGATTACGGTCCGAGATCCGTATCCGCTCCCACTTATTCCCGATCTCTTTAATCAGATCGTGGGCGCCAAATGGTTCTCTAAGTTGGATCTCAGGGGGGCGTACAATCTGATTAGGATGAAGGAGGGGGATGAGTGGAAGACGGCTTTTAACACTCCGGAGGGGCATTATGAGAACCTTGTCATGCCATTCGGTCTGACTAATGCCCCGGCGGTGTTTCAACACTTTGTTAATGATATTTTTCGCCACCTGGTGGGACAGTTTGTTGTCATATATCTGGATGATATCTTAATTTACTCGCCGGATCTGGTGTCTCATCAGGAGCACGTTAGACAGGTGTTACAGATCTTGCGGGATAATAAACTGTATGCCAAGTGGGAAAAGTGTGTGTTCGCCGTACAGGAACTCCAGTTTTTAGGCTTCCTGGTTTCAGCGTCCGGTTTTCGTATGGACCCTGGGAAAGTGCGGGCAGTTCTTGAGTGGGATCGGCCGGAGAATCTTAAGGCACTACAACGTTTCCTGGGGTTTGCTAACTATTACCGGAAGTTCATTCGTAATTTCTCGTCCATGGTTAAGCCTCTCACAGACATGACTAAAAAGGGGACGGATTTTTCTAGGTGGTCTGACAAGGCTTGTCAAGCATTCTCCTCCTTGAAAAAATGTTTTGCCTCGGCACCCATACTCATTCAACCTGATGCGTCTCAGCCATTCTTTGTAGAGGTAGACGCTTCCGAGGTAGGGGTGGGAGCAGTATTGTCACAGGGTTCGTCCCCTGGTAAGTGGCATCCGTGCGCCTTTTTCTCTAAAAAGTTGTCGTCCGCTGAGAGGAATTACGATGTCGGCAATAGGGAACTCTTGGCCATTAAGTTAGCTTTTGAGGAGTGGCGCCATTTTTTGGAGGGGGCAGTTCATCCGGTCACCGTCATCACCGATCACAAGAACCTGCTATATCTGGAGTCCGCTAAACGTCTGAATCCCAGACAAGCTAGGTGGTCATTGTTTTTTACCAGGTTTAATTTCGTCGTTACATATCGTCCTGGGTCTAAAAATGTAAAGGCGGATGCCTTATCTCGCAGTTTCCCTGGGGCCGGGAATACGGACGACCCGATTCCTATTCTTCAGGAGGGGGTGGTGGTTTCGGCAGTATGCTCTGAGCTGGAGGAGGAGATATTGGAGGCTCAGGGGGACGCCCCTGTTGGACCTTCGGGGAGACTGTTCGTTCCAGATCAGTTGCGACAAAAGGTGATCGAGGCACACCATAACTCAGTTTTTGCAGGACACCCGGGGAGTAAAGCAACTGTGGATCTCCTCTCGCGTCGGTTTTGGTGGCCTAACTTACATAAAGAGGTGGTAACTTTTGTCGCGTCCTGTGGGGTTTGTGCGCGCTCTAAGACCTCACATACCCGTCCGTCTGGGGCCCTCTTACCTTTGAAGATCCCGGAGCGTCCTTGGACTCATCTGTCTATGGACTTTATTACGGACCTCCCTCCGTCTTCGGGTAAAACGGTCATACTCGTTGTAGTGGACAGGTTCAGCAAGATGGCACATTTTATCGCTCTTCCGGCTCTCCCTAATGCTAAAACTCTTGCGCAGGTGTTCATTGGGGAGATTGTGAGGCTTCACGGGGTACCCTCCGAGGTGGTGTCTGATCGGGGGTCTCAGTTTGTGTCCAAGTTCTGGAAGGCGTTTTGTGCTCGGCGGGGGATGCATTTGTCATTCTCGTCGGCTTTTCATCCTCAGACCAATGGTCAGACGGAACGTATGAACCAGAGCTTGGAGACATATCTTCGGTGTTTTGTGTCAGAGAACCAGGAGGACTGGGCTTCTTTCCTACCTCTGGCAGAGTTTGCTCTCAATAATAGGCGGAGCGAGTCCACTGGTAAGTCCCCGTTTTTTGGGGCATATGGTTTTCACCCCCAGTTTTGTACTTTCAGTAGGGGGGGCTCTTCGGGGGTTCCGGAGGAGGAACGATTTTCCTCATCTCTCGCTTCAGTATGGAGAGGGGTGCTGAAGAATCTGAATACTATGGGGAACCGATACAAACGTATGGCTGATAGGAGGAGAGTGTCTGGTCCGGACCTAAGTGTGAACGATCAGGTATGGTTGTCTACCAGGAATATTAAACTTAAGGTTCCCTCCTGGAAACTGGGTCCCAGGTTCATCGGGCCGTACAGAATCAGTTCTGTTATTAATCCGGTGGCATTCCGTCTTGACCTCCCCCCTACGTTTAAAATTCACAACGTGTTTCACAGATCATTGCTTAAGAGGTATGTGGCGCCGGTGGTACCGTCACCTTTACCTCCCCCTCCTGTGGTTGTCAATGGTAACTTGGAGTTCCAGGTATCGAGGGTCATTGATTCACGCTTTAATCGCCGGTCCCTTCAGTACTTGGTTCATTGGAAGGGGTATGGTCCTGAGGAGAGGATGTGGGTTCCTGCATCGGATATTAACGCAGACCGATTAGTTCGGGCCTTCCACTCGACTCACCCGGATAAACCTGGCCCTGAGGGTCCGGAGGCCCCTCGTAGAAGGGGGGGTACTGTCACGGGTGTGTTGCCACGAAGATCGTCACGAGTACACAGCCTGACTTCTCGCAGCTGACTTGTTGGTGCTTTGTGTTTTCTCGGCAGTGTAGGAGTTAATTCTCTCTCTCTCTGGGCTAGCTGAGGTCCAGCCTGGCCCAGCTGCAATCAATGCTTCTTTAGTGAGACTCCTTTATATTCCTGCAGGTCTGTTTGGGAGGTGTCGGTGAAAGCTTTTCATTCAGACTTACAGAGCGGATCGTGGTGTTTGGAGTTGCTGAGATAAGTGTATTTGGAAGTGTTTTTTCCCTTTCCTCGCTTTATCATTTATCTCCTTTCCCGTTGGTGTTCCCTCTGTTGTAGTTGTGTAGAAGTTGTATGCAAGGTGGTTTTGGTTTTTCCCTTGTACTGTCTCGTTCGTCTAAATACTGTGTGTGGGCATATTATTTCTGGTTCCCTATTGTTGTGATCGGGGTCCTTCTCAGGACTAGATTACTTAGGTGCAGGGATCCTCAGGAGGTAGGGGTTACGCTGGCGGCCTGGACCTCTGTACCTTTAACAGTACCTCCAGGTTGAGGGGTTAGTCAGGGTCCCAGCTTAGGGTCAGCTTAGGCCCCCTACCTCCAGTATTCTGTGACAGTGTGACAACAGTACTAACCATATCTTCCCTTTCCTCTACGGGTCGATGGTCTTCTTGTTCCTCTTCAGGGTTCCTCAGTTGTTCGGGACACTTCTTCAGGTGGTCCCGGGATACAATGGCTGTAGTTTCCCCTCCGTCTTTACTGATGGTACAAACCTTCGGGTTCTCGTGGCTTGAGGGCAGTACGGTGTACGGGTCCTTCTCCCACTGGTCGTCCAACTTGTGGAGCCGTCTCTTCCTCTTCAAGACCTGCTCTCCGGGTACCAGGGGAACAGCGGGAGCATACTGGTTGTAAGTTTTCTCTTGTCTTTCCCTAGCCTGACAGAGACTTCGCTCCACGCTCTCCTGTACTCTCCGGTACTGCTGCTGCCTCTCTGTGTCCCAGTCTGCTTCTGGTGAAGTGTCCTCGGGTGTCAGGACTCCCATTTCCAGGTCAACAGGTAACTTACCAGGTCTTGCCCTCATTAGGTAAGCCGGGGTACAGTTGGTGGAACCTACCGGGATGTGGTTGTATAGGTCCACCAGATCGGGCAGCTTCTCAGGCCACAGACTGCGTTCTTCCAGGGGCAACGTTTTCAGAAGATCCATTACCACCTGGTTCATTTTCTCACAAAGTCCATTAGTTTGCGGATGATAGGGTGTCGTCCTGATCTTCCGGCAGCCATACAGAGTGCAGAATTCTTGGAAGACCTCCGCTTCAAAGGCAGGTCCCTGGTCTGTCAACACTTGGTCCGGGTACCCGTGTGGACGGCAGAAATGCTGCTGGAAGGCTCTCGCTGCTGTTCGAGCTGTTAAGTCCTTGACGGGGACGACAACCAAGAACCGGGAGTAGTGATCCACGATGGTTAGTGCGTAGACGTAGCCACTTCTGCTTGGGGTCAGTTTTACATGATCCAAGGCTACCAGTTCCAATGGCTGCCGGGTGACGATGGACTGCAGGGGAGTCTTCTGGCTGGCACGGTCCTTCCTTCTTAGGTTGCACGGGCCACAGTCTCTACACCACTTCTCAATGGTTCCCCTCATGCCTACCCAGTGGAATCGCTCGCGCAGCAGGAACTCCAGCTTCTTCCACCCGAAGTGTCCAGCTCCGTCGTGGTATGCCTCCATCACCATGGCTGCGTCTCTTCGTGGCACCACTACTTGCCAGAGTAGTTCATGCGTCCGGGAGTTAACCATTCTGCGGCACAACTTTCCCTTGTAAAGGAACAGTCGACTCCTCTCTGCCCATAGTTGTTTGGCTTCCTCCGGAGCGTCTGGTTCAAGGCAAGCCTCCGGGCGAGTCAGCATCTCCTTCACCAGTCGGACGGCAGGGTCGCTGTCTTGCGTTTCCGCCCAGTTGTAGTGAGGTAAGGGGTTCAACGTAGCAGCCTGCTTACTCCTTACCCGATGGGAGTACTGGATAGTCCCATGACGGTGGAACGCAGGGAGTTCAACTTCTTCCAGTCCCTCCGGATCTTCTCCTTCGTCCGGCAGGTTGGGCATCCTGGACAGGGCGTCCGCGTTGGTATTGGAGCGTCCGGCCCGGTATTTGATTGTGAACTCGTAGTTGGACAGACGGGCCATCCACCTCTGCTCCAGGGCACCGAGTCTTGCCGTGTCCAGGTGTGTCAACGGGTTGTTATCCGTGTACACGGTGAACCGGGAAGAAGCGAGGTAATGCTTAAAGCGCTCGGTGACTGCCCATACTACGGCCAGGAACTCTAGCTTAAATGAGCTGTAATTCTCGGGGTTCCTTTCGGTGGGTCGCAGCTTTCGGCTGGCGTAGGCGATTACTCGTTCCTTCCCCTGCTGGATCTGGGACAGTACGGCTCCTAGCCCGATGTTACTGGCGTCGGTGTAGAGGATAAAGGGCTGGCTATAATCCAGGTACGCCAGGATTTCGTCCCCCGTGAGGGCCATCTTCAGCTGGCGGAAGGACTCTTCTTCCAGCTCCTCCCATTTGAAGGGTGGCTTCTGGTTCTTGGCCTTCCGGGACTGGCCTATCAGGAGGTCCTGCATAGGTGCTGCCTTTTTGGTGAAACCGGGAATAAACCTTCGGTAGTAGCCTACCAACCCGAGGAACTGCCGCACTTCTTTTACGCTGGAGGGGCTTGGCCATTCCTTAATTGCGGTGATCTTATCAGGGTCGGGAGCCACTCCGTCAGCGCTCACCACGTGTCCCAGGTACTGCACCTTTGGTTTCAGGAGGTGACACTTGGAGGGTTTCACCTTTAGGCCGTAACTCGCCAGAGCTTCGAACACTTCCGCCAGGTGTTTCAGGTGGTCCTCATACGTCTTGGAATATACGATGACATCGTCCAGGTACAACAGGACCGTCTCGAAGTTTCTGTGGCCCAGACAACACTCCATTAGTCGTTGGAAGGTTCCTGGTGCGTTGCAGAGTCCGAACGGCATGCAGGTGAACTCGCTAAGTCCCATCGGGGTGGTGAATGCGGTCTTCTCCCGGTCCGCCTCTGCTACAGGAACCTGCCAGTACCCGCTAGTGAGATCCAAGGTAGAGAAGAAGTTAGCAGATCTTAAAGCAGCCAATGACTCCTCTATCCTTGGTAAGGGGTACGCATCCTTGTGTGTGATACGGTTGATTTTCCGGTAATCTACACACATCCTCATGGTGTTGTCTTTTTTTCTGACTAAGACTAGTGGAGCTGCCCAGGGGCTACAGCTATCCCTGATCACCCCAGCCTCCTTCATGTCTCTAAGCATCCCCTTGGCGTGTTGGTAGTGTGCAGGGGGTACGGGTCGATACCTCTCTTTTATGGGAGGATGGTCTTCCGTGGGGATGTGGTGTTCTACCCCCTTGACTCGCCCGAAGTCTAACGGGTGTTTACTAAACACTCTCTCGTACTCTTGAACCACCCGATAGACTCCCTGTTTCTGATGTGAGGGAGTGGAGTCAGTACCCAAATGTAGTTGCTGATGACGCGCCCCCTGGGCCATATTCTTTAGGGGAATACCCGGAGCCGGATCAGATGGGGGTTGTAGTCTCCGAGTGGCTGTGACCCGGTCCGTGCCCAGGGTGTCAAGCTCAGTGTGTGGCAGTCCTTACTGATGTTACTAAAGTTCTTTATGTCGACTACGCCACCCGTTGAATTGCGGTCACTACGGCCGCCGCTGCAGCAGGGTCCGCTGAGGCTGATGGTGTTGGTGCAGCTTTAGATAGTATAACCCCCAACGGGAGGGGTATGGCCTCAGGGGGTCAGGTGCAGAGGATGGGGGTTGTGGTGGTGCAGGGATGATGGTAATGAGAGACAGAGTCGGGTTGTGCAGTTCAGGGTTCTTTACTTACTGCAGATGTTCCGGTCACTCCGGCCTTGAGTGACCACCCGAGCCGTGCTGCGTCCACCAGGTCCTGGATTCAGCCAACCCCCAAGCAAGTCCGGAGCGTGTCCCTGAGCCCTCCTTCTTGTCCTTTCTTCTGGCCGTCCCCACCAGGGATCCACCTAGGTCCAGCTCCCTCGGGCCTTCTGTTGAGAGACCCTTGGCCTTGGGTTCCCTGACCCTACACGTGGTTTGCCTTCAGGGTGGATGTGGTGGGTGGCCGTGGCAGATCCTGCCCACGGCCTCCGGTCTCTGGCTGAGGTATGCTTTAGCCCCCACCAGTTTGGGATCCGGTACCCTATTGCCAACTCTTCACCCTGGGGTTGTACTTGGGTTCTCAGAGTTCCTTTCTGTCTCCCCCTCTGGGTCTTTCTTGCTCTCCTCTCTCACTCTCGCTCTGGGGCTGCTCTGCTCTTCTGCTCTCTTCCTCTCCTCTCTGCAAAGACTGGCTGACTGACCCTGATCTTAGATGGTGCCCACCTTAAATACTCCCTCTATGTGTGAGCTCAGGTGACCAGCACCCAATGAGCTCCTATCTTTACCCAGGCTGCTCCCCCTATCTGCCCCTACACTACTGGGATGTACCACCCCCCTCCCACTCCAGCCAGGAACAGACTCGGTCGTACCTGCACATTTCTAAGTGGGAGTACCGTTGGTCTGTTCCTCGGAAATGGGATGTGTGTAGTGCATGCAGCGTTCTGAGCTCAGTTCCACACTCCATCCTTACCCGGGAGTGGAATATCACACCTCAGGGTGAGGTGCAATACCCCTGTAGCAGCCGAATCCTCAGGGTGCTACATTCCCCCCTGGTAAATCACAGCACGTCCTCGGGCTGTAAGATATAAAACAACACCAAAACATACAATTTTTGCATAAACAACATAATAAAACATATAAAACATATATATATCAGCAATATCATAAAACTTTTCATATAAAACATTCTCGTAGTCGTTTCTTGCTTCTAACTCCTCCTCCGGACACTGTGCAACGTGTGCCCGGGAAAAGTGCAACAGTTTCTCTAGAAAAATGGTCTTCCTATAAAACCGGTAGGGGGCGCTTTAGGAAGCGCAACTATTTACAAAGGGATATGGCCGCTCTCAGTCCTCGGCCAGGTATTAGGAAAGGAATGACCGCTCTCAGTCCTCGATCAGAGGGATTAAGGGAAATACGGGTAACAGTTCAATTTGCTGGTCCCAACGGGGACTATAATAGCAACAACAGTTCACTGTGCCCCGACGGGCAACTATATACAGCTTGTACTCTGCTGTACTCAACGACGACGTCCTCCTGCTCTTTCTTTGTGGTTACCTTTAACTTCAGACCCGTCCGGGTCCTCTTGCTCCTCCTCACACCGCAGCTCCTCCTCCGTCAGGCGATGCACATGGAGGGCGTAGGGTCCTTTGGCACACTTGTGCCGGGTGAAGGTGACCTCGTCCCCTATATACAGGTCACGTCCTCTGTGTCCCTCCGGTAGGTGGGACTCAACGTCTCTTCTTGTCACGAAGACGTCGCCTGGGGTGCGGTGATCTCGGATGAAGCCCCACCCGTGCTGCATATTAAACTTGATCACAGTCCCGGTGGAAGGGGGACCATGAGCTGCACGGGGACTCCTCCTGGTCCGGCTCTTCTGCTCCGCGCTCCTTATCTGGGCTTGTTGTTCCCGGACCCGCCTCTCTCTCCGCTCCCTCTCAAAGACCTCGAGCTGTTGCCGGCAGCACTCTGCACGCTCCGCTGCAGCTGCCCGGGTCTCCTGAGTGAACCCCATGAGATCTTCTCCGGTGGGGTCCCACTCAAACTGTGCCTCCTCTAGCGGGGGCGAGGTCCTTTTTACGGGCTTTGGAACAGGAATCAGGGGTTCATCTAGGGGTCTCTCTTTCCGGAGTCGGGGATGGTGAAACTCCGGTGGCCATATAAAGGGCTGCCCATCCGGGCACGTATGTTGGGCGAACAGATCTTCTCCCAGATGCGGCACTCTTGGTTTTATGGGCGCGGTGGTGGTGGCGCCCGGGTTGCCCAGGCCTTGCGGCCAGGCCTGGGGCACCTGGAAAGTGAAGGGCACCGTAAGGACGGCGGCGCCCTGGGCTACTTGGCCCTGCGACCAGGCCGGTGGCTCCGCGGAGGTAGGGGGCGCTGTTGGTATTGCGGCGCCCGGGGGTACTAGGCCTTGCGACCAGGCCGATGGTACTTCCTGCTTGGTCACGCTCGGGGTCGAGGCGTGTGACGTCACAGGGGTCGCGGCTTCCGTTTGAGGCCTAGTCGGCGGCGGTGACGTTGCGGTTACGGGCACGGCAGGGGGTACTTCGGGCTCTGCGACGGGGAGCTGGGGCAGGTACGCGGTTTCCCGGTTTGGGGTAGAGACGTCCCCTTTACCTGCCTCCTTTCGTTCGGCTCCCTTCTCGGCGCCGTCTCCGGCCTTCAGTCCTCCTGCGCCATCCTCAGAGGCGGTCTGTCTCCTCTTCTCGGGTGGCGTGCTCCGCTGACGGGTTCTTGTCTGCTGGGCCATCTCTCGGCTCCACTCCGCCAACGTCTCTCGCTGCACCCGGGCCATCCTCCGTGCGAGGCCCTCCAGCGCAGTCTGTGCACACTCCCGATCTCGGGGGAGCTGTGCCAAGACCTCCACTAAGCCTAGTGGGGTCGTTGCTTCTAGCAGGCTCCTGACCAACGGGTCGGTGCTGCTCTGCTCTCCTCCCGTTGTCTCCAGCAGGCCTTCTGGAGTGGCGACCGGCAACAGGCTCCTGACCACTGGGTCGGTGCTGCCTGGAGTGGCGGCCCGCATCAGGCTCCTGACCACTGGGTCGGTGCTGCCTGGCTCTCCCTCCATCTCCGGGTAGGCTCTTTCTGGACTCTGCTCCAGGCTTCTTGTCTCCGGGTGCGCTCTCTCCAGACTGCTCCAGGCGACACCCATCTTTGCTCTCTTGTTCTCAGTCCTCCCACCTCGAGGGCGGTCCCGGGGCCACTTGGTGATTGTCAGCTCCAGGGGCAGTTCTTTCACGCTGACAGACACCTCTAGCATCACAGTCTCTGTTGGTGGGGGCGGTTTCCACTTTTGGCGCCATTTTCGGTCCTGGCCCACGATGGGAGGTGGCCTCTTGCCACCCTCTGGCACGCCCATAATGGCGTCCGCTCTTCCAAGGCGGGAAACCTTTGGAAATGGCGGGAATCGTCTCCCTGTGGCGGGAAACTCCATGGATGGCGGGAAAAGGCTGCAAATGGCGGACAACCGGCGGGAATCGATCTGTGATGGAGTCCGATGGCGGGGACCCTCCGGAACCGGCAGGAGACTTCTTTTTGAGGTAAACTTGTTCTTTTCTTCAGGCACGCAGTACCCGGGTGTTGCGGGCACGTAATCCTGCCGACTACGCCAAAGTTGACGCGCCCCCTGGGCCATATTCTTTAGGGGAATACCCGGAGCCGGATCAGATGGGGGTTGTAGTCTCCGAGTGGCTGTGACCCGGTCCGTGCCCAGGGTGTCAAGCTCAGTGTGTGGCAGTCCTTACTGATGTTACTAAAGTTCTTTATGTCGACTACGCCACCCGTTGAATTGCGGTCACTACGGCCGCCGCTGCAGCAGGGTCCGCTGAGGCTGATGGTGTTGGTGCAGCTTTAGATAGTATAACCCCCAACGGGAGGGGTATGGCCTCAGGGGGTCAGGTGCAGAGGATGGGGGTTGTGGTGGTGCAGGGATGATGGTAATGAGAGACAGAGTCGGGTTGTGCAGTTCAGGGTTCTTTACTTACTGCAGATGTTCCGGTCACTCCGGCCTTGAGTGACCACCCGAGCCGTGCTGCGTCCACCAGGTCCTGGATTCAGCCAACCCCCAAGCAAGTCCGGAGCGTGTCCCTGAGCCCTCCTTCTTGTCCTTTCTTCTGGCCGTCCCCACCAGGGATCCACCTAGGTCCAGCTCCCTCGGGCCTTCTGTTGGGAGACCCTTGGCCTTGGGTTCCCTGACCCTACACGTGGTTTGCCTTCAGGGTGGATGTGGTGGGTGGCCGTGGCAGATCCTGCCCACGGCCTCCGGTCTCTGGCTGAGGTATGCTTTAGCCCCCACCAGTTTGGGATCCGGTACCCTATTGCCAACTCTTCACCCTGGGGTTGTACTTGGGTTCTCAGAGTTCCTTTCTGTCTCCCCCTCTGGGTCTTTCTTGCTCTCCTCTCTCACTCTCGCTCTGGGGCTGCTCTGCTCTTCTGCTCTCTTCCTCTCCTCTCTGCAAAGACTGGCTGACTGACCCTGATCTTAGATGGTGCCCACCTTAAATACTCCCTCTATGTGTGAGCTCAGGTGACCAGCACCCAATGAGCTCCTATCTTTACCCAGGCTGCTCCCCCTATCTGCCCCTACACTACTGGGATGTACCACCCCCCTCCCACTCCAGCCAGGAACAGACTCGGTCGTACCTGCACATTTCTAAGTGGGAGTACCGTTGGTCTGTTCCTCGGAAATGGGATGTGTGTAGTGCATGCAGCGTTCTGAGCTCAGTTCCACACTCCATCCTTACCCGGGAGTGGAATATCACACCTCAGGGTGAGGTGCAATACCCCTGTAGCAGCCGAATCCTCAGGGTGCTACACTGACACCAGTCCTCCATTGTTTTCTTAGAGCCGTTACCTTCCTCCGGGTGAGATGGAGGCAAGGGTTCCACAGATTGTATAGCATTTTGGTTAATGGTATATAATTTGGCTAGCGTGGCATACCGGGGCAGGTACACTTCCCTCTTCCCGATATTGATTATGCGAACGGGCACCCTCCCATGGCGTACATTAACCACCCCCCGTGCTGTCAAGATGGTGGGCCTACTGTCTGAGTAAACTGGTTCTACCATTGCCTGGTAATCTCTACCTCTCAGACCAATAGCTGCCCGGCACCAAATCATCATTTCACTTTTTGGGGGCATGGCAATAGGAAAAGGGTCACACATTCTTACGCTACCAATCTCACCGCCGGAGAGTTCCACCTGTTGCCGTCGCATCAGTGCCCGGATCTCTTTCTGGAGCACCCGCTGCTCGCCGGAGCTGGCGTTCTTGGCAACCTGCTGTAAAAGGAAAATCACCTCTGCAAGACAATTTTCAATTACATTAGTTCCTAGAGTTATTTTTGGGTGACTCTCATGTTTGTCAATATCTACAATGATCAGTCCCTGTGCTGCCAGTTCGACTCTACCGATTTTGATGGTCACCTCTTTAAATCCGATCTGTGGCACGGGCTGGCCATTGCTGGCGATGATACTCAAGTCGTCGTCAGGGTAGCGGGTAATATCCGAGTCATTCCAGTACTGCATAAAGAGCACGTACGGGATGGTGGTGACCTGTGACCCGGTGTCCAGTAGGGCACTCATGGGAATGCCATCCAGTACCACAGGCAAGACTGGACGTCCTCCCACATATCTGTCGCGCCAGTTCGATGGGCCTGGTGATCTTTTTCCTGGGGGTTGGCCCTCTACCCCAGGTTGTGCCCGTTTAAAGAACAGTACCTTGCCATATGTCCGGGTTGATTGCAGCGGCGGCAGATGGGTCGTCCGTCTTCGCTGTATCGGTCACTGGGTCTTCCTCTGGCCGGTGGGGTCCTCCTTGGTCGACGCCACGGGATGTCCTCCGGTCCGGATGCCAGCTGGATCTTCCCTGGGGTGGAAACCTGTAAAGACTGCACAGTTCGGGTTAGCGCAGCAACGCTCTTAGCTAGCTCTTGGACCTGATGGTGTAGGTCTGGAGCCGGGTCATTGTCCAAAGCCTGCGCATCAGCTCCCACAGGCCCTGCCGACAAGGGCGCCGCCTCCTGGTGGTAAGTGATAGCTGGGCGCCTGTGGGTCACAACGCCACCCGGTGCCGGTTCTCGGAGCACCCGGATGGCTCTGTCCTTGAACTGTGCAAAGCCCAGATGGGGATCCTGTAAGGCCATCGCCCGCAACTGGGTTCGGTGGGCATTACAATATAGTCCCTCTATAAATTGTTCGGTCAACAGCCTGTCCTCGTTTCCCACTCCATCTGGGTCGGTCTGCTTAATGGCCCTCAGGGCCTCTTGTAGGTTTAGTGCATAGTCCCTTATACTCTCATGCGCTCGCTGCTTGCACCCGTAGAATCTAAGCTTAATCTCGGCTGAGGTCCGGGTATCAAAGGTATCCTTCAGCCGGGTTAGTATCCCTGCGACAGTCTTCCTCCCAGGTGGCTAGGATTTTACTTCCCTTTTGGCTGCCCCGGTTAGTTGGGCCACCAGGATGCTCACTTTTTGCTCTTCTGTGAGGGGGTACACCTGGAAGAGGCTATCCAGCTTTTCTCTAAAGTCATGCAGGGTATGTGACTCCCCTGAGTACTGGGGTAGCCAAGCTGCTCCCGGGATATAGGGCATGGTGAAGGGCATAACTGCAGCAGCGGTGGCGCTGGCGGGGGTTGAGGCAATGAAGCTCTCCTCCGCATCCGACATCTTCCTCCCCCCTAGTGGACCGTGGCCTACCTTGCGATGATCCTGTTCCGTAGGCCGCGGCTCCGCAGTAGATCGTCAGGGTTGAGGACCTTCCGTCGCGCTCCGGTGACGTCGGCGTCTGCTGGGCTCCTTCCAGGACCTTACGCAACGTCCGGACGTGAGGCGGGGCTTCAGTTCTCGCGCGCTTTCGGAGTCCACGCCCCTCTTCTTCCCGCGCGGCGTCCTCAAGATGGCGTCCAACGGCGGGAAAACTCCACGGATGGCGGGAAGAAGGCTGAAGATGGCGCCGGATGGCGGGAATCTTCACAGATGGCGGGAAGAAGGCTGAAAATGGCGCCGGATGGCGGGAATCTTCACCGATGGCGGGAAAACTTCACGGATGGTAAGTTTTAAAAGTCTCTTTTTCAGGCACGCAGTACCCGGTGGTTGCGGGCACGAAATCCTGCCGACTACGCCAAAGTTGACGCGCCCCTGGGCCTGCTGTGTCGCGCAGCGTCTCGCGCACGGGGGCTCACCCGGAACCGGATCCGATGAGGGTTGTAGTCTCCGAGTGGCGGGGACCCGGTCCGTGCCCAGGGAGTCAAACTCAGTGTGTGGCAGTCTTGATAGGTGTTATTTGAGTGTCGACTACGCCACCCGTTGATTTGCAGCTATGGAGCTGCCGCTGCAGGGCAGACCGCTGAGGCCGGTGTAGAATTGTGCAGCGTCATAGTATAACCCCCAACGGGAGGGGTATGGCCTCAGGGCAGCCGACGTGGAAGATGGGGGTAGCAGGAACCACTCAGAGACGGTGCGGTGTAATTCAGGGTCTTTACTGGTAACAACGATAGACCCTCCCGGAGTACTTGCTAGCGAACGGGGCCTGGTCAGTCCTTGAGCAGATGGGATCTCCCCTGGCCAGGCGGAGTTGTAGGCCTCCCAAACTGACTGTACTCTTCTGGCTACCTTGCTAGAAGCGGATATAAGTAGCCCACGTCCCTGAGTGTGCCGTGTGGTGCTCACCCGTATGGCCGGTGACTCGGGGCCTTCTAATGGCTTCCGCTCCACGATGGCGGTGCTGGTCCCACGCGTGTGACCTTGCCTTCGGGTTTCTGGGCCTGAGGACCTGAAATCCCCTGCCGGTCGGCTTCTGCTGCTGGGTAAGAGTTAGTCCCCACAGCCTCGGACGCCGGGTCCGGTAAGAAAGCTTCTCAGTCAGGGCGAGCTCTGCAGCTGCCAGCCACTGACTCTTTGTAGTATTGCTCCCACTGAGCTTCTGCTGTTTCTTCCTATGACTGTTTCTCGTCTCTACTCTATTTGACTCCTAACCCTGCCTCAGCCCCGGGTTTATATAGGGGAAGTTCTTCCCCTCCCAAGACTGGGCAGGAGGTGTGGCATGCACAGGATCCCTGACCAAAGGACCTCCCACCTGCTCTCAGACATAACATTACATTACTGTGGGAAACCAGACCCCTGGGGTGCCACAGTGGCGACGGGGAAAATGGCTTGGTCTTATAGGGCAAGGACATGTGACATACACTGCCAATGACACATGCCCTTGCTTGTGTGAAAAAAGCACTTTGCTCCGTGTGTGCGCTGCTGATAGGCTGACAGATTGCACCTCCTCACTGTAAATGCGGGAAAGAGAAAAAAAAATGGAGATCTTCATTATTCCTGCAGAGATCCATCCCCTGCCCCTCCCCCCACCCCACTGTACACACAAACTGCGTATTAACATTAATTTTCATCATTACTGAGAAAAAATCCAGTTATGATTTTGGTGCACGAACAGTTATCGAACATAACCTCGAACAGCCGAATTTTTCTCAAATCGTTCGTGTTCGCCGAACGGCTCGAACACCGCCCAAAACAGCTCGAATTTGAGATTGGCGAACAGTTCGAGTAGAACAACGCTCATCTCTAATAAGCACATCCGATCCACATTAAAAAAACAGCCATAGAGTGTCCGGGAACCTTCCCCCACACTTTTCTTAGCCAGGGCTGCTTCTCGGCAGGGTTGGACAGACCCACCAGAAAACCAGAGACTCTTCCGGTGGGCCCTGGCTTCTCCTTCAGGAGAGTTCATAGTGCCGAGGTGAGGCCATGATGGTGATAGGGGCCACCATCTGCTTAGTTTTCTGTTACTTGGAATGCAAGCGCAAATATGCAGCCAGCCAGCCACCCACACACAGGCTGCAATACTAAACTGCCAGATTTCTGGGCAGCTGCTTGCACTTGAAATGGGGCCTTTTAGGCTCATGGAGGCGTAAGCTTTTCACAGCCTCATGCAGGCGGCGGCCGGGTGTCAATACTCGGTCCCCAGCCGCCACTATTTCTCACGGTATCGTCTCCGCCTTCCACAAGCACGGGTCCCACAACATTACCCATGCCCTCCTCAGTCAACTTACTGGGAAGGACTGCCTACCCACAAACACGTGGTCAAGTGAATGTGGCCAGGGACGGTACGGAGCCAGTCCACAGCTTTTTTGGTTAAGTTGTATTTCACCACAGCCATATTCTTTAGCTTGGTGAAAGGACTTGGGAAACCATATCTACTCCAGCTGTGATTTCTCCCAGGAAGTCCTCTAAAGCTGCTTTCACTTGAAATGTGGCCTTTAAGGCTTGTGGAGGCGGAAGCTTTTCACAACCTCAAGCCTCGTGTCCATACTCGGTCCCCAGCTGCCACTATTTCTCCCAGTGTTGTCTCCGCCTTCTTCAAGCGCGGGTCCATGAACATTACTGCTAATACTTCTCTGTGGGAATCCTACCAGCCTGGAATATTTCCAGTAAACTGTGGTACGACGCCATGGGATTAGCACTGCCCCCAGTACCAGTAGCGAAGCCTTCTCCAATTTCCTTCTCAGGAATTTTATTTGGTAGACTGAGTGGCTGCCCTAATACATTAGTTTCTCACAAAGGAGCTGAAGATAGAGTGGCAGTAGGTGCAAGTTTCTCCAGCCTATTAGATATCAGAGGGTGAACAGCAGCACATTGGATCAGTGGTTAGCACTGAAGCCTTGCAGCGCTGGGATCCTGGGTTCAAATCCCAGAAAGGACAACATCTTTAAAGATTTTGTATGTTCTCTCTGTGTTTGCGTGGGTTTCCACCTCAGTAAAAAAGCAGCCATAGAGTATCCGGGAACCTTCCCACACACTTTTCTTAGCCAGGACTGCTTCTCCGCAGGGTTGGACTGTCCCACCAGAGAATCCCCTGGTGTGCCTTGGCTTCTACCTCAGGAGAGTTCATGATTGCGCTAACTTTGCAGCTGCTATGGGGTTCTTGAGCGGGGGAGAAAGGTTAGCCCTCACAATCAAATTCTCTGGTGGGCCCAATGTTTTTCAATCTGAAGCAGCTTCTCAGTGGAAGTTGTATTTCACCACAGCCATATTCTTTAGCTCAGTGAAAGGACTGGCATAGAGGGAAACCGTATCTACTCCGGCTGTCATTTTTCCGACACCAGGTTCCGCCCATTGTGACACACGACCATGCCTGGCTGTATGTTCAGCGGTTAGAGCCACAGATCAAGCTGCTGTGTTACAGCTTTCAACAACTCTGCAGCGCTGGGCGGTTTGTCTCCTAAGCATTAAGCATGTTATTTTCAGCACAGCCTTGGTCAAGGCAGTGCTGCAGTGCTTTCAGCTTGTGACTGATGTGTTCATTGCGGAGATGGAGGAAGAGGTGCAGGAGATGAACAATGTGATTACATTGAGGTTACATTGGCGACTGTTTTTATATTAAAGAAGGATCCTACTGTTTTTTTTTTCTTTTTGCATTATTTTTTAAGGCAAATGCATTCACCGGGAAATGTCATTTTAACATTTTACAACCTTATCTGACAATGTGGTGTGTGACACATTATCAGACACATCCTGTTTCATTGATGATGGAGGGACTCTGAAAGACACATAGAGCAGGGCCACAGTAACGAGTACGACATGTTCCCATTAGAAAGGAGAGAGTCTGCTATACAGTTATAAGGTATGCAGTGAGTCCAATGGCTGACCAAATTTAGGAAAAACCCCACTAAGAAATTAAAGACACATAGAGCAGGGCCACAGTAACGACAAATTCCCATTAGAAAGGAGAGAGTCTGCTATACAGTTATAGGGTATGCAGTGAGTCCAACGGCTGACCAAATTTAGAAAAAACCCCACTAAGAATTTAAAGACACATAGAGCAGGGTCACAGTAACAAGTACGACATGTTCCCATTAGAAAGGAGAAGGTCTGCTATACAGTTATAGGGTATGTAGCGAGTCCAACGGCTGACCAAATTTAGGAAAAACCCCACTAAGAAATTAAAGACACATAGAGCAGGGTCACAGTAACGACAAATTCCCATTAGAAAGGAGAGAGTCTCCCATAGTGTTGGCCTATGCAGTGAATGCAAGGGCTGCGAAAAATTTGGAGGCACTTCAATGCCCCTTGGAAGAGACGTGGAGGAGGGCCTCATAAAAAAAATGTTCCCATTAGAAAGGAGCGGGCGACCTGTACTTGTAATGCCCCTGTGACTCGCCCCCTGGGCCGTGGGGCACCCGGAACCGGGCTTCAGTGCGATGATGGGGGTAGTAGTGGCAACCCGATCCCGTGGCTCAGGGTGGTCAGACCAAATGCTGTGGCATTCTATTTGTAGAGTTATGAATGTCCGACTACGCCACCTGTGGATTGCGGTCAGGGATGACCGCCACTGCAAGGCAGACCGCTGAGGCTGATGTTGGTGTGCAGCACAGGGATAGGATAACTTCCCACGGGAAGAGTGTAGCCTCAGGGCAGCGTATGTGAATGCTGGGGGTGATAGTGCAGGCCGCAATAATAAGAGTTCGGAGTCCGCTTCAAACAGTCCAGGGTCTTTATTGTAGGTATTACTAATGACCCAACAGGAGTACCGGGTAGGAATGGGCCTGGGTGTCTGAGAGCATTCGGGCGAGCCCCACTGGTCAAGGTGAGTGTGAAGGCCTACCGTTCTCTCTCTGCCCTTGCTGACTATCCCCCTTTTCGTGGCATAATAGCCCACGTCCCTGAGCTGGCTGTGTACTTCGCCTGTATGGCTTGCGACTCGGGCCTTAGGTACCTTTTGCTTCTCCGTGCTGTACTGGTCCCTCTGTGTGGCGGAGCCTCCAGGCTTTTTAGGCCAAGGGACCTGAAATCCCTCGCGGGTTGGTTCTCTGCTGCTGGGCTTGCAACCCTGACAGCCTTGGACCCCAAAGTCTGGTAGTGTAGTTCTCTCAGCCAGGACTGGCTCTCGTCGCCTCTGTCCCTGGCTCGCAGCTTCTCCTCTGCCTCACGGACTCCTCGGCTACAGCTGAACTGTCCCTCTTCTCTGGGACTAGTCTCAGTCCTGAGCTAGGTCGTCCAGTTCTCACTAACCCTGCCCTCAGTTCCAGCTTTTATAGGGGCAGCCAGCTCCCCCTACTGGCCTGGGACATGAGGTGCTGTATGCTAATTGTCCCTGACCAGGGAACCTCCCTCCTGCTCTCATACACAGCCTTTAATATTTGTGGCATCCAGGCCTGGGGTGACACATTCCCCCCTAGTAAAATTTAGTACTCCGGGACTAAACAGGAAACACAAATACAGGGTATAAACAATAACATAACATATATACAAGTACATTTTGTCCTTAAGGCGCTTCCGTGACCGGGTGTCCATATCACCCAACAAGGTGAAGTTTTCCACAGTGTGGGGACCTGTCCCTATAAACCCCAAGTTCCTGGCCTTGGGCGTGGCGGCAAGGCTGAGCTACCTACTTTGGACCACAAGAGGGCCACGCCGGACAGGTTTTTCTTCCGTGGTCATCTTCGAAAGAGGGCACCAAGTGCAACTATCTACATCTCAGTTCCGGCCATTCAGTGTCCATGACCTGTCAGTCCATTGTACTAGGAAAAACTAGAAAACAGTATTAGTAACCAGGTAACAAGTATAAACATTAACTACATACTTTACATTCAGATCCTCCAGCGAGCTGGTATTTGACCCCTAGTGCTCCGGGTTGACCTGCGTAACCCACTGTCTGGTGGTGGTCTAACCTGGCTTTCCCCACTATCATTTAGGGTACAGCTACTAGCTGGGTTTACAGGCAGGGCAGGCAGCTGTCTGTGGGTCCTTTGGCTTACCGCAGGCATGGCAGGCTCACTTTCAGCAGAGGGTTGACCCTCCTGGGCTGCTGGCGTGGGTTCTTCTGCCTCCGGGGCTGCTTGTTCCTCTTGTTCTTCTGTAGGCTCCTGCTGGGTAGGCTGAAGGAAGTGTAAAACGGTTACCACTATCGCGTCATTTATCCGAGTCCAGGTCCGGGAGAACTCTGCGAGAACTGTGCTGATCATTTCTTCCTTGTCCTCTGCGGGTTCAAGGTCATCTTGATCTTCACTTGGACTCTGTAGTGGCACCGTTTTAGGTGGTCTCTGGAGACGGTGCTAGTGGTTTCTCCTCCATCCTTGGTAATCACACATACCTTCGGGTTGTTGTGGTCGGACTGCAGTACTGTGTACGGGTCTCTCTCCCACTAGTTGTCCAGCTTGTGAAGCCTTCTCTTCCGCTTCAGGACCTGCTCTCCAGGTTCCAGGGGACCAGCAGGGGCGTGTTGGTTGAAGAGCCTCTCCTGCTTTTCTCTCGCTTGAGCCAGACTCCTCTCCACACTCTCCTGTACCTTCTTGTACTGTAGTCGCCATTCCGTATCCCAGTCCGCGTCTGGGGAGGTGTCCTCGGTTTCAGGACTCCCATCTCCAGGTCTATAGGCTGCTTACCTGGTCTTGCTCGCATCAGGTAAGCCGGGGTGCAATTTGTAGCATTCACTGGGATATGGTTGTACAAGTCAATCAGGTCTGGCAGCTTCTCCGGCCACAGGCTGCGTTCTTCCAGGGGCAACGTCTTAAGGAGATCAATGACGATATTGTTAATTTTCTCACACAGCCCGTTGGTTTGCGGGTGGTAAGGCGTTGTCCGAATCTTCCTACAGCCGTAGAGGTTGCAAAACTCCTGGAATACTTTAGCCCCAAACGCTGGACCTTGATCTGTCAAGACCTGTTCCGGATACCCGTGTGGACGGCAGAAGTGTTGCTGGAAGGCTCTGGCCGCTGTTTGGGCTGTCAGGTCTTTAACAGGAACCACCACCAGGAACCGGGAGTAATGGTCCACAATTGTGAGGGCATAGATGTAGCCGGACCGGGTTGGAGCCAACTTCACATGGTCCAGAGCTACCAACTCAAGAGGCTGCCTGGTGACGATGGGCCTCAAGGGTGTCTTCTGGCTGGTACGGTCCTTCCTTCTGAGGTGGCATGGGCCGCAGTCCCTGCTCCACTTCTCTATGGCCCCTCTCATACCGACCCAGTAGAACCGCTCTCTCAGTAGGAACTCCAGTTTCTTCCACCCGAAGTGTCCCGCTCTGTCATGGTAGGCCTCCAGGACCATTGCTGCATCTCGCCTTGGGACCACTACCAACCAGGTCAGATCGTGCGTCCGGTGGTTGACAAGCCTTCTGCACAGCTTACCCTCGTAGAGGAATAGCCTGCTTTTCTCCTTCCATAACTGCTTGGCTTCCTCTGGAGCGTCCGGGCCAGGGCTAGCGTCTGCCTGGGTTAACAGGTCTTTCACCAGGCGAACTGCAGGGTCACTATCTTGCGTTTCAGCCCAGCCGTGGTGGGGTAAGGGGTTGAACATGACGGTGGTTAGGTCTTTGTCTTTTACCCGGTGAGAATACTGAGTGGCCCCATACCGGTGGAACGCAGGGAGCTCTACTTCCTCCAGCTCTTCCGAGTCTTCTTCTCCTTCGGGTAGGTGAGGCATTCTTGATAGGGCGTCTGCATTGGCATTGGTCCTGCCTGCCCGGTATTTGATTGTGAAGTCATAATTGGATAGCCGGGCCATCCACCGCTGTTCTAGGGCACCTAGTCTTGCATTGTCCAGGTGTGTCAACGGGTTGTTGTCCGTGTACACAGTGAACTTTGCGGAGGCCAGGTAATGCTTCAACCGTTCTGTGACGGCCCACACCACTGCCAAGAATTCTAGCTTGAAGGAGCTGTAATGCTCCGGGTTTCTTTCAGTGGGCCTCAGCTTCCGGCTGGCGTACGCGATCACCCTTTCTCGGCCCTGTTGGTTCTGTGACAGTACGGCTCCCAGCCCCACATTACTGGCTTCTGTGTGGGGGATAAAAGGCTGGCCATAATCGGGGTAGGCCAGGAACTCATCCCCCGTGAGGGCCATCTTCAACTGACGGAAGGACTCCTCTTCCGGCTTGTCCCATTTGAAGGGTGGCTTTTGGCTTCTGGATTTAGACTGACCTATCAGGAGGTCCTGCATTGGAGCTGCCTTCTTTTTGAACCCGGGGATGAACCTTCGGTAGTAGCCTACCAACCCGAGGAACTGCCTCACTTCTTTGATGTTTGAGGGGCTTGGCCAGCTCTTGATTACTGTGACCTTGTCGGGGTCGGGGGCTACTCCTTCTGCACTCACCACGTGCCCCAGGTACTGTACCTTCGGCTTTAACAGATGGCACTTGGAGGGTTTCACCTTCATGCCATAGCCTGCCAGGACTTCGAACACCTCTGCCAGGTGTTTTAGATGATCCTCGTAGGTCTTCGAATAGACGATCACGTCGTCCAGGTAAAGTAGGACCGTCTCGAAGTTTCTGTGCCCTAGACAGCATTCCATCAGCCTCTGGAAGGTCCCGGGTGCGTTGCAGAGCCCGAATGGCATACAGTTGAATTCACTTAGTCCCATCGGGGTGGTGAAGGTGGTCTTCTCCTTGTCAGCCTCTGCCACAGGAACCTGCCAGTACCCGCTAGTAAGGTCCAAAGTAGAGAAGAAATTAGCTGATTTTAGTGCGGCTAAAGACTCCTCTATCCTAGGTAACGGGTACGCATCTTTATGGGTGATACAATTGATTTGTCTATAGTCCACGCACATTCTCATGGTACCATCTTTCTTTTTTACCAGAACCAAGGGGGCTGCCCAGGGGCTACAGCTGTCTCTAATGACCCCGGCTTCTTTCATTTCTCTCAGCATGCCCTTTGCGTTCTGATAATGTGCGGGGGGTACAGGTCTGTATCTCTCTTTTATTGGTGGGTGGCTTCCCGTGGGGATGTGGTGTTCTACCCCTTTCACCCTGCCGAAGTCTAGCGGGTGCTTACTAAAGATTCTCTCGTACTCCTGAACCACCCGGTAGACTCCTTGTTTTTGGTGCAAGGGAGTGGAGTCAGCACCCACGTGGAGTTTCTGGCACCAGTCCTCCTTAGGTTTCTGGGAACCATTGCCCTCCACCGGGGGGGATGGAGGCAAGGGTTCCACGACCCTGAGAGCATTGTGTTCGACGGCAAACAATTTGGCTAGTGTAGCGTACCGGGACAAGTGTACTTCCCTTTCCCCGATGTTTAAGATCCGGACGGGCACCCTTCAATGCGGACATCAACCACCCCCCGGGCTGTCAAAATGGTGGGCCTGCTGTCTGAGTACACGGGTTCTCTCCCTCTTAACCCGATTGCAGTCCAACACCAGATCATCATTTCACTTTTGGGAGGCATGGCAATGGGGAACGGGTCGCTCATCCTCACGCTACCGATCTCACCACCAGACAGTTCTACCTGTTGCCATCTCATCAGGGCTCTTATCTCTTTCTGGAGGACCCTCTGTTGACTGGAGCTCGCATTCATCGCCACCTGCTGCAAAATTACAATTACTTCTGAAAGACAATTTTCAATCACGTTAGTACCCAAGGTTATTTTAGGGTGACTTTCTCGACGGTCAATGTCCACAATGATCACTCCCTGTGCCGGCAGTTCAACTTTACCAATCTTAATGGTCATCTCTCTGAACCCCACCTGCGGCACGGGCTGGCCATTGCTGGCGATGATGCTCAAGTCACTGTCTGGATAGCGGGTTATGTCAGTGTCACTCCAGTACTGCTTGAAAAGTACATAGGGTATGGTAGTCACTTGGGACCCAGTGTCCAGCAGTGCACTCATGGGGATACCGTCCAGCACCCCGAGTAAAACCGGGCGTCCCCCCACGTACTTATCACGCCAATTAGATGGGCCTGATGACCTTATGCCTTGGGGTTGGCCCTCTGCCCCAGGTCGGACCCATTTAAAGTACAGTACCTGGCTATGTGTCCCGGCTGGCTGCAACGGCGACAAATCGGCTGTCCATCCTCAGTGTAACGATCGGCGGGCCTCCCTCTGAACGACAGGATCCTCCTCCGTCGACGCCACGGGACATCCTCCGGACTGGAAGCCAGCTTGATTGGTCCTGACGGGTCCATCTGTAACGACTGTACGGTCCTGGTCAATGCAGCAACACTCTTTGTCAGTTCTTGGACCTGATGGTGCAGGTTTGCAGGCGGGGATGGGTTTAGGGCCTGCGCATCAGCCCCCACAAGGTCTGCAGGGTAGGGCACTACCCCCTGGTGGTAAGTGATGGCAGGGCGCCGGGAAGCTACAGCGCCACCTGGTGCAGGTTCTCGGAGCACCCGGATGGCCCTATCTATGAACTGCGCAAAAGTCAAATCGGGGTTCTGTAGGGCCATGAGGCGCAGCTGGGTTCTGTGGGCGCTGGACAGCAGACCTTCTATGAACTGGTCAGTCAACAGTTTATCGGTGTCCTGCAAGCTGCCAGGGTCAGCTTGCTTGATTGCTCCCAGAGCTTCTTGCAGGTTTAAGGCATAGTCTCTGATACTATCTTGGGCCCGCTGCTTACAGCCATAGAACCGCATTTTGATTTCTGCTGAGGTACGGGTATCAAAGGTACTCCGCAGCCGGGTCAGAATGTCCTTTACAGTCCTTTTCTCCTCATCTGACCATGATTTCACTTCCCGCTGGGCTGCTCCGGTTAGCTGCCCCGTCAGAATGCTCACTTTCTGTTCTTCTGTCAGGGGATAAACTTTGAACAGGCTATGCAGCCTTTCTTTAAAGTCACCCAAGGTATGCGACTCACCGGCATACTGTGGCAGCCAGACCGCTCCGGGGATATAGGGCATGGAGAACAGCATCACCGCTGCTGCAGCCACGCTGGTGGTAGAGGGGGCCTCCGCTTCCGACATCTTCCTCCCCCCTAGTTAACCGTGGCCTACCTTCCGTTGATCCTCTTCCGTAGGCCGCGGCTCCGCTGGTGCTGCTCCGGGTGAGGACCTTGCGTCGCGTCGTGGTGACGTCAGCGTCGCTCTCTCTCCTTCCAGGACCTTGCGCAGCGTCGGTGCGTAGGGCGGGGCTTCAGGTCTCACGCGGTTTGGATGTCCACGCCCCTCTTCTTCCCGCGCGGCGTCCCGAAAATGGCGCCCGATGGCGGCAAAACGGCTGAGGATGGCGGGAAATGGCTGAAGATGGCGGAAAACGGCTCTGGATGGCGGGAAACCTCTTTTAAGATACATATACAGTCTTTTTCAGGCACGCAATACCCGTTTGTGGTGGGTTGGTTACAATCCTGCCGACTACGCCAAAGCTGACTCGCCCCCTGGGCCGTGGAGCACTCTGAACCGGGCTTCAGTGCGATGATGGGGGTAGTAGTGGCAACCCGATCCCGTGGCTCAGGGTGGTCAGACCAAATGCTGTGGCAGTCTATTTGTAGAGTTATGAATGTCCGACTACGCCACCCGTGGATTGCAGTCAGGTATGACCGCCGCTGCAAGGCAGAACGCTGAAGCTGATGTTGGTGTGCAGCACAGGGATAGGATAACTCCCCACGGGAAGAGTGTAGCCTCAGGGCAGCGTATGTGAATGCTGGGGGTGATAGTGCAGGCCACAATAATAAGAGTTCGGAGTCCGCTTCAAACAGTCCAGGGTCTTTATTGTAGGTATTACTAATGACCCAACAGGAGTACCGGGTAGGAATGGGCCTGGGTGTCTGAGAGCATTCGGGCGAGCCCCACTGGTCAGGGTGAGTGTGAAGGCCTACCGTTCTCTCTCTGCCCTTGCTGACTATCTGTTAGAACCTTGCTGTTAGGTTTTTTTTCCTTTGCTGGTCACATGACCTTGTTGGCCTATTTAATCCTGCTCCGCCCTTCTGGCTTTGCTGGACTTCATTGTATATCTACTTTCTAGCTAGCCTGTGCTCTGTATCTAACTCTGTTAGTTTGCTTGGTCTACGGACCTCTAGGTTCTATCTATTTTGTTTGTTCGTCTGTCTGCTGCTATTTCTGTTAGGAGGTGTCCCATATTCCTCCCAGTCCTTAGTACTTGTAGGGATTCCCTCCCCAAATCTATAGGTCTCCGTACAGACTAGATTAGGACTTTAGCAGGTCTGATCGCAGGATCAGGTTCCCTGTTACATCGTAGGGATTCAGCTGAGTCTTATAGTAGGGACAGATCTCCTCTCTTTCCTTAGCTTTGGTAGCAGAACATAACAGTAAGTCCAGCCTGTAAATTCTCTAAGGAAAGATTTTTTTTTGTTCCATCATGGTGTCGGTTCAGGATTTGGCTAAACACCTGCAGGGACTCTCTCTGGAAGTGGCCGAGCTCCGTCAGCACGTGAGTAACTGTCCTGGAGCATATTTCTTGGAGCCTAAGGTATGTTTGCCGGATTTATTTTTTGGTGAACATCGAGAATTTTTTTCATTTAAAAATGCTTGCTTATTGTATTTTCGTTTGAGACCCAAGTCCTCTGGGGATGAATCCCAGCGCGTAGGGTTCATAATGTCACTTTTGCGCAAAGAGCCTCAGGAGTGGGCCTTTTCTTTGCAACCTAGTGATACATGCTTCAGATCAGTGGATAGTTTTTTTTCTGCTTTAGGACTATTATATGATGATCCTGACCGTGTGGCATCAGCTGAGACTGAGTTGAGACGTTTAAAACAAGGATCAGGTAATATGGAAAAATATTGTACACATTTTCGTCGTTGGTCCACTCAAACAGGGTGGAACGATTCTGCTATGAAAAGTCTATTTCTTGCTGGGCTCAGTGAAAAGGTTAAAGACCTGCTAATTGCTTATCCTACACCTGAGGATTTGCAACAGGCTATGCAATTAGCTATACGGGTGGACAGAAGACTGCGTGCTAGGGTTAATGAGAGCAAATCCTCTGCTATGTCAGTTTCTGGTTATGATAATGTGTGTACTAACAGTGGTGAACCGATGGAGATTGGATCGGTGGCACCTCGCTCTCAAGAAAAACACCGTCGTTTTTCAGAAGGCTTGTGTTTCTATTGTGGAAAATCTGGTCATTTGATTAAAGGCTGTGAGCTTCGTATGAAGAAAGAAAAAAAAATGGTCAGTCACGCCCGTATTGCCTGTTTAAATTCCAAGGGTATATTTTTAGCTGCTTCCACGATTGCTCAGGAAAAATTAATGGAATTTCGGGTGTTTGTTGATTGCGGGTCTACACTGAATGTTATTGATGGGGGATTCGTGGAAAAACTCAATTTAAAACCTGAACCTTTATCATCCCCCATTGCTGTGGTTTCTGTGGATGGCTCCCCTTTGAAGAATATTACTCTCAAGGTCAGTGAATTTCCTCTCACTATTAATGGTGTTCACCATGAGAAATTGGATTTGGTAGTGTTGAATAACTTGCCTTCTCCAGTAATATTGGGTTTGCCCTGGTTAAAATTTCACAATCCTGTACTGGATTGGTCTACCAGTGAAATTAAATCCTGGAGCCATAAATGTTATGACAAGTGTTGTAACGGGCGTATTGCAGCTTTGGATAGGGGAGAATTGCCTGTTCCTATTCAGGATTTTTGGAGAGTTTTTTCTGAGAAAGAATCGCAGGTTTTGCCTCCCCATAGAGACTATGATTGTTCTATTGAATTTGTCCCTGGAGCGACTCTTCCTAAAAGTCGTTTATTTAACCTTACTATTCCTGAGAGGAAGGCTTTGGAGGAATACATACAGACAAGTTTGGCCGCCGGTCACATTAGGCCCTCTAAGTCTCCTGTGGCGGTTGGATTTTTTTTTGTAAAAAAAAAAGGACGGCGTTTTACGTCCTTGTCTGGATTTTCGTGAGATTAACAAAATTACGGTACGCAATCCTTACCCACTGCCATTGATTCCTGATCTGTTTAACCAGTTATTGGGGGCCAAGTGGTTCTCTAAAATTGACCTTAAGGGGGCATACAATCTGTTGCGCATGAAGGAGGGTGATGAATGGAAGACTGCTTTTAACACTCCTGTGGGTCATTTTGAG
The DNA here is from genome assembly GCF_046119375.1 of Phyllobates terribilis. Lineage (NCBI taxonomy): Eukaryota > Metazoa > Chordata > Amphibia > Anura > Dendrobatidae > Phyllobates > Phyllobates terribilis. Next base: position 20,630,559 of record NW_027362761.1, on the reverse strand, counting down.
AATCTGGTTATGCCTTTTGGTCTTACTAATGCTCCTGCATTTTTTCAGAATCTGATTAATGACATCCTTAGACCTTTGATCGGTAAAAATGTGGTTGTGTATTTGGATGACATTTTGATTTATTCGCCAGATCTGGAGTCTCATTGGCGGAGCGTGCGTGAGGTATTACAGTTATTAATGGACAATTCGCTTTTTGCTAAGCTGGAGAAATGTGAGTTCGCTGTACAGAGAATTAGTTTTTTGGGCTACATTATCTCCAGCAAAGGTTTTGAGATGGATCCGGTTAAGGTTCAGGCTGTGCAGGAATGGCCTAGGCCTATTGGTTTGAAATCAATACAGAGGTTTTTGGGTTTCGCCAATTACTATAGAAAATTCATAAAAAATTTTTCTAGTATTGTCAAACCTCTGACTGATCTCACCAGGAAAGGTGCTGATGCGGTTCAGTGGTCTTCTGAGGCCATTGAAGCTTTTGTGTATCTCAAGGAGAGGTTCACCTCTGCTCCCATCCTTATGCAGCCTGATGTTACTAGGCCGTTTTTGGTTGAGGTTGATGCTTCCTCTGTGGGGGTTGGCGCAGTATTGTCTCAGGATAACGGGGATGGATTACATCCCTGTGCATTTTTTTCAAAAAAATTTTCGGAGGCTGAATTGAATTACGATATTGGTAATCGGGAATTATTGGCTATTAAACTCGCATTTGAACACTGGCGCCACTTCTTGGAAGGTGCGGAATTTCCCGTTCAGGTTCTTACGGATCATAAAAATCTGATATATCTTGACGCTGCCAAGCGCCTGAATGCCCGTCAGGCTAGGTGGGCACTGTTTTTCTCGCGGTTTAATTTCTCCGTTACTTACATCCCTGGTACTAAGAATGTTAAGGCGGATGCCTTGTCTCGCAGTTTTTCTCCCATAGTCGGTGCTGAGAAAGAGGAAAACATTTTACAAGAAGGTGTTGTGATAGCTGCTTTAGACTCCGTTTTGGAAGATGAGATTCTTAAAGCTCAGGAGAATGCCCCATCTAACACTCCTCATGGGAGGTTGTTTGTGCCTGGGACCTTTAGGAGAGATTTGTTTGTTGAGTGTCACGAATCTCGGTTGGCAGGTCATCCCGGAATCTCTGAGACCAAGAGACTGGTGGGTCGCAGTTTTTGGTGGCCTGGATGGCAGAAGGAAGTCATTAAGTGGGTGCGCCAATGTACTATATGTGCTAGATCTAAGTCCTCACATACTCCTGCTGCGGGGTTGCTTTGTCCTTTGGAGGTCCCCAGTGCTCCTTGGACACATTTGGCTAGGGACTTTATAACTGACCTTCCCCCCTCTGAGGGTTTTACTGTCATCTGGGTGGTCGTGGACCGTTTTAGCAAGATGTGTCACTTGGTTCCCTTCGTCAAACTGCCCTGCGCTAAAACTCTCGCTAAGGCCTTTGTCAAGGAAATTGTCAGACTTCATGGCGTTCCTACTGACATTGTTTCTGATAGGGGTCCTCAGTTCGTGGCTCGTTTTTGGCGTGCCTTTTGTGACAGGTTGGGAATTCATTTGTCGTTTTCGTCCGGATATCATCCTGAATCTAATGGCCAGACAGAAAGGAAAAACCAGGATGTTGAGCAGTTCTTGCGTTGTTTTGTGGCAGACAATCAAGAGGGGTGGTCTGAGTTTCTGCCACTTGCCGAATTTGCTCTGAACAATCATACATCTTCTTCTGCTGGTTGTTCGCCTTTTTTTTGTTGTTCTGGGAGACATCCGTCGTTTGGGTCGTTCTCCAAGTTGGGATCTGCCGTGCCTGAGGAGGAGAATTTTTCCGGTGATTTGGAAAGAGTTTGGACGGATGTGCGTGGTAATCTTCAGGAGGCCAACAGAAAATCTAAAGACTACTTTGATAGGAAACGACAGGAGGTTTTGTTCGCTGTTGGTGACATGGTTTGGTTGTCCTCTAGGAATCTGCGGTTGAGGATTCCTTCTAAGAAATTGGGTCCCAAGTTTGTAGGGCCCTTTAAGGTGCTTCAGGTTGTCAACCAATCTGCTGTTAGGTTGGAGGTTCCTACCTCCTGGAGAATTAATCCGGTCTTTCATGTCTCTCTGTTAAAAAAAGCTGTTGTGTCGGATGGTGACGCCTCTGCCTCTGTTCCTCCGGTGGTGGAGGACGGGGAATATGAAATTTCTCGCATCCTTGACTCTAGACGGTATAGAGGTAGTTTGCAGTATCTTGTGGCCTGGAAAGGTTTCGGACCCGAGGATAACTCTTGGGTGAGGTCAGATGATGTTTCCGCGTCCAGACTTATCAGAGCGTTTCACAGGAGATTTCCTGATAAGCCTGGTCCTAGGGGATCCGGAGGATCCTCTTAGAAGGGGGGGTACTGTTAGAACCTTGCTGTTAGGTTTTTTTTCCTTTGCTGGTCACATGACCTTGTTGGCCTATTTAATCCTGCTCCGCCCTTCTGGCTTTGCTGGACTTCATTGTATATCTACTTTCTAGCTAGCCTGTGCTCTGTATCTAACTCTGTTAGTTTGCTTGGTCTACGGACCTCTATGTTCTATCTATTTTGTTTGTTCGTCTGTCTGCTACTATTTCTGTTAGGAGGTGTCCCATATTCCTCCCAGTCCTTAGTACTTGTAGGGATTCCCTCCCCAAATCTATAGGTCTCCGTACAGACTAGATTAGGACTTTAGCAGGTCTGATCGCAGGATCAGGTTCCCTGTTACATCGTAGGGATTCAGCTGAGTCTTATAGTAGGGACAGATCTCCTCTCTTTCCTTAGCTTTGGTAGCAGAACATAACAGTAAGTCCAGCCTGTAAATTCTCTAAGGAAAGATTTTTTTTTGTTCCATCATGGTGTCGGTTCAGGATTTGGCTAAACACCTGCAGGGACTCTCTCTGGAAGTGGCCGAGCTCCGTCAGCACGTGAGTAACTGTCCTGGAGCATATTTCTTGGAGCCTAAGGTATGTTTGCCGGATTTATTTTTTGGTGAACATCGAGAATTTTTTTCATTTAAAAATGCTTGCTTATTGTATTTTCGTTTGAGACCCAAGTCCTCTGGGGATGAATCCCAGCGCGTAGGGTTCATAATGTCACTTTTGCGCAAAGAGCCTCAGGAGTGGGCCTTTTCTTTGCAACCTAGTGATACATGCTTCAGATCAGTGGATAGTTTTTTTTCTGCTTTAGGACTATTATATGATGATCCTGACCGTGTGGCATCAGCTGAGACTGAGTTGAGACGTTTAAAACAAGGATCAGGTAATATGGAAAAATATTGTACACATTTTCGTCGTTGGTCCACTCAAACAGGGTGGAACGATTCTGCTCTGAAAAGTCTATTTCTTGCTGGGCTCAGTGAAAAGGTTAAAGACCTGCTAATTGCTTATCCTACACCTGAGGATTTGCAACAGGCTATGCAATTAGCTATACGGGTGGACAGAAGACTGCGTGCTAGGGTTAATGAGAGCAAATCCTCTGCTATGTCAGTTTCTGGTTATGATAATGTGTGTACTAACAGTGGTGAACCGATGGAGATTGGATCGGTGGCACCTCGCTCTCAAGAAAAACACCGTCGTTTTTCAGAAGGCTTGTGTTTCTATTGTGGAAAATCTAGTCATTTGATTAAAGGCTGTGAGCTTCGTATGAAGAAAGAAAAAAAAATGGTCAGTCACGCCCGTATTGCCTGTTTAAATTCCAAGGGTATATTTTTAGCTGCTTCCACGATTGCTCAGGAAAAATTAATGGAATTTCGGGTGTTTGTTGATTGCGGGTCTACACTGAATGTTATTGATGGGGGATTCGTGGAAAAACTCAATTTAAAACCTGAACCTTTATCATCCCCCATTGCTGTGGTTTCTGTGGATGGCTCCCCTTTGAAGAATATTACTCTCAAGGTCAGTGAATTTCCTCTCACTATTAATGGTGTTCACCATGAGAAATTGGATTTGGTAGTGTTGAATAACTTGCCTTCTCCAGTAATATTGGGTTTGCCCTGGTTAAAATTTCACAATCCTGTACTGGATTGGTCTACCAGTGAAATTAAATCCTGGAGCCATAAATGTTATGACAAGTGTTGTAACGGGCGTATTGCAGCTTTGGATAGGGGAGAATTGCCTGTTCCTATTCAGGATTTTTGGAGAGTTTTTTCTGAGAAAGAATCGCAGGTTTTGCCTCCCCATAGAGACTATGATTGTTCTATTGAATTTGTCCCTGGAGCGACTCTTCCTAAAAGTCGTTTATTTAACCTTACTATTCCTGAGAGGAAGGCTTTGGAGGAATACATACAGACAAGTTTGGCCGCCGGTCACATTAGGCCCTCTAAGTCTCCTGTGGCGGTTGGATTTTTTTTTGTAAAAAAAAAAGGACGGCGGTTTACGTCCTTGTCTGGATTTTCGTGAGATTAACAAAATTACGGTACGCAATCCTTACCCACTGCCATTGATTCCTGATCTGTTTAACCAGTTATTGGGGGCCAAGTGGTTCTCTAAAATTGACCTTAAGGGGGCATACAATCTGTTGCGCATGAAGGAGGGTGATGAATGGAAGACTGCTTTTAACACTCCTGTGGGTCATTTTGAGAATCTGGTTATGCCTTTTGGTCTTACTAATGCTCCTGCATTTTTTCAGAATCTGATTAATGACATCCTTAGACCTTTGATCGGTAAAAATGTGGTTGTGTATTTGGATGACATTTTGATTTATTCGCCAGATCTGGAGTCTCATTGGCGGAGCGTGCGTGAGGTATTACAGTTATTAATGGACAATTCGCTTTTTGCTAAGCTGGAGAAATGTGAGTTCGCTGTACAGAGAATTAGTTTTTTGGGCTACATTATCTCCAGCAAAGGTTTTGAGATGGATCCGGTTAAGGTTCAGGCTGTGCAGGAATGGCCTAGGCCTATTGGTTTGAAATCAATACAGAGGTTTTTGGGTTTCGCCAATTACTATAGAAAATTCATAAAAAATTTTTCTAGTATTGTCAAACCTCTGACTGATCTCACCAGGAAAGGTGCTGATGCGGTTCAGTGGTCTTCTGAGGCCATTGAAGCTTTTGTGTATCTCAAGGAGAGGTTCACCTCTGCTCCCATCCTTATGCAGCCTGATGTTACTAGGCCGTTTTTGGTTGAGGTTGATGCTTCCTCTGTGGGGGTTGGCGCAGTATTGTCTCAGGATAACGGGGATGGATTACATCCCTGTGCATTTTTTTCAAAAAAATTTTCGGAGGCTGAATTGAATTACGATATTGGTAATCGGGAATTATTGGCTATTAAACTCGCATTTGAACACTGGCGCCACTTCTTGGAAGGTGCGGAATTTCCCGTTCAGGTTCTTACGGATCATAAAAATCTGATATATCTTGACGCTGCCAAGCGCCTGAATGCCCGTCAGGCTAGGTGGGCACTGTTTTTCTCGCGGTTTAATTTCTCCGTTACTTACATCCCTGGTACTAAGAATGTTAAGGCGGATGCCTTGTCTCGCAGTTTTTCTCCCATAGTCGGTGCTGAGAAAGAGGAAAACATTTTACAAGAAGGTGTTGTGATAGCTGCTTTAGACTCCGTTTTGGAAGATGAGATTCTTAAAGCTCAGGAGAATACCCCATCTAACACTCCTCATGGGAGGTTGTTTGTGCCTGGGACCTTTAGGAGAGATTTGTTTGTTGAGTGTCACGAATCTCGGTTGGCAGGTCATCCCGGAATCTCTGAGACCAAGAGACTGGTGGGTCGCAGTTTTTGGTGGCCTGGATGGCAGAAGGAAGTCATTAAGTGGGTGCGCCAATGTACTATATGTGCTAGATCTAAGTCCTCACATACTCCTGCTGCGGGGTTGCTTTGTCCTTTGGAGGTCCCCAGTGCTCCTTGGACACATTTGGCTAGGGACTTTATAACTGACCTTCCCCCCTCTGAGGGTTTTACTGTCATCTGGGTGGTCGTGGACCGTTTTAGCAAGATGTGTCACTTGGTTCCCTTCGTCAAACTGCCCTGCGCTAAAACTCTCGCTAAGGCCTTTGTCAAGGAAATTGTCAGACTTCATGGCGTTCCTACTGACATTGTTTCTGATAGGGGTCCTCAGTTCGTGGCTCGTTTTTGGCGTGCCTTTTGTGACAGGTTGGGAATTCATTTGTCGTTTTCGTCCGGATATCATCCTGAATCTAATGGCCAGACAGAAAGGAAAAACCAGGATGTTGAGCAGTTCTTGCGTTGTTTTGTGGCAGACAATCAAGAGGGGTGGTCTGAGTTTCTGCCACTTGCCGAATTTGCTCTGAACAATCATACATCTTCTTCTGCTGGTTGTTCGCCTTTTTTTTGTTGTTCTGGGAGACATCCGTCGTTTGGGTCGTTCTCCAAGTTGGGATCTGCCGTGCCTGAGGAGGAGAATTTTTCCGGTGATTTGGAAAGAGTTTGGACGGATGTGCGTGGTAATCTTCAGGAGGCCAACAGAAAATCTAAAGACTACTTTGATAGGAAATGACAGGAGGTTTTGTTCGCTGTTGGTGACATGGTTTGGTTGTCCTCTAGGAATCTGCGGTTGAGGATTCCTTCTAAGAAATTGGGTCCCAAGTTTGTAGGGCCCTTTAAGGTGCTTCAGGTTGTCAACCAATCTGCTGTTAGGTTGGAGGTTCCTACCTCCTGGAGAATTAATCCGGTCTTTCATGTCTCTCTGTTAAAAAAAGCTGTTGTGTCGGATGGTGACGCCTCTGCCTCTGTTCCTCCGGTGGTGGAGGACGGGGAATATGAAATTTCTCGCATCCTTGACTCTAGACGGTATAGAGGTAGTTTGCAGTATCTTGTGGCCTGGAAAGGTTTCGGACCCGAGGATAACTCTTGGGTGAGGTCAGATGATGTTTCCGCGTCCAGACTTATCAGAGCGTTTCACAGGAGATTTCCTGATAAGCCTGGTCCTAGGGGATCCGGAGGATCCTCTTAGAAGGGGGGGTACTGTTAGAACCTTGCTGTTAGGTTTTTTTTCCTTTGCTGGTCACATGACCTTGTTGGCCTATTTAATCCTGCTCCGCCCTTCTGGCTTTGCTGGACTTCATTGTATATCTACTTTCTAGCTAGCCTGTGCTCTGTATCTAACTCTGTTAGTTTGCTTGGTCTACGGACCTCTATGTTCTATCTATTTTGTTTGTTCGTCTGTCTGCTACTATTTCTGTTAGGAGGTGTCCCATATTCCTCCCAGTCCTTAGTACTTGTAGGGATTCCCTCCCCAAATCTATAGGTCTCCGTACAGACTAGATTAGGACTTTAGCAGGTCTGATCGCAGGATCAGGTTCCCTGTTACATCGTAGGGATTCAGCTGAGTCTTATAGTAGGGACAGATCTCCTCTCTTTCCTTAGCTTTGGTAGCAGAACATAACACTATCCCCCTTTTTGTGGTGTAATAGCCCACGTCCCTGAGCTGGCCGTGTACTTCGCCTGTACGGCTTGCGACTCGGGCCTTAGGTACCTTTTGCTTCTCCGTGCTGTACTGGTCCCTCAGTGTGGCGGAGCCTCCAGGCTTCTTAGGCCAAGGGACCTGAAATCCCTCGCGGGTTGGTTCTCTGCTGCTGGGCTTGCAACCCTGACAGCCTCGGACCCCAATGTCCGGTAGTGTAGTTCTCTCAGCCAGGACCGGCTCTCGTCTCCTCTGTCCCTGGTTGCAGCTTCTCCTCTGCTTCACAGACTCCTCGGCTACAGCTGAACTGTCCCTCTTCTCTGGGACTAGTCTCAGTCCTGAGCTAGGTCGTCCAGTTCTCACTAACCCTGCCCTCAGTTCCAGCTTTTATAGGGGCAGCCAGCTCCCCCTACTGGCCTGGTACAGGAGGTGCTGTATGCTAATTGTCCCTGACCAGGGAACCTCCCTCCTGCTCGCAGACACAGCCTTTAATATTTGTGGCATCCAGGCCTGGGGTCACACACATGCACTAAGTGTATGGGCTGACAAACATTTACCCATGGGGGGTATACATGAACATACTGTATAATTTTATTTATTTTTTTACGGGCATCATAAACACCCTTTAAAAAAATTATGTGGGTGTTGTATCACGGACCACAGTCACCCTGGTGATATGGTGGTGGAGGATGAGGAGAAGGAGGAGGACAAGAGCAAATAGCCAAAATCAGGAAGCGTATACCCATGTGTGGGTGTGAAAAGGTGCATGGGAATACCCCTCCCAAGAAAAGACACTGGATTGGAGTTTATGTTACGCTGCTATCATTCGGTGGTGTTGAGAAGTCTGGCTCAATCCAGCCCTTGTTCATTTTTATAAGGGTCAGCCTGTCAGCATTTTCAGTTGACAGGCGGATGCGCTTATCAGGTATAATTCCACCAGCGGCACTAAAAACCCGCTCTGATAAAACACTGGCAGCAAGGCAGGCCAGGACCTCCAAGGCATAGAGAGCCAGTTCATTCCACGTATCCAGCTTGGATACCCAATAATTATAAGGCACAGAGGAATCACGGAGAACGTTGGTACGGTCGGCAAGATACTCCCTTAGCATCTTCCCAAACTTTGCACTCCTAGTGAGAGTACCCGCGCCTCAGGGCCTGTGCGATGGGAGGGTCTGGGAAAACTCTCCCAGAACATTGACAGTGTTCCCCTGCCTCTGCTGGATTGAAGTTGTGTCTCTCTCGCCTGTACTCCTTGGTTGTCCAACGAAGTGTGCCCTCTGCCGCCAGCGTTTTCAGATGGGAATTTTTTTAATAGTTCCGCAACAAGGGCCTTCTGGTACAGCCCCATTTTTGTAGACCTGTCCGCCTCAGGAATAAGAGATATAAAGTTCTCCTTGTAGCGTGGGTCGAGAAGTGTCACCAACCAGTAATGACTGTCACCTAAAATTTTGAGAACGCGAGGGTCATGGGAAAGGCAGCGTACAAACTCAGCCATGCGTGCCAGACTACTAACAGACAAGACTTCCGTGTCCTCACCAAGAGGATAATATTAGAAAAACCCGGCACTCAAGGAATTTAGAAAAATGGGTATAAAGTTTTTAATGAAGTAGGTACAATCAAATAGACAAACGTTTCGGTCCCTCGGGACCTTCATCAGTGTACAAGGTACGGGTCATGAAGGTGGAAAAAGGAATCCACTAAGATTGCTGAGCAGAGAACTGGAACATATACCAAGGAGTATAGGCCAGGAATGGTACGTCAGTAGAGAAAGCTGGAGGCAGAAGTCCAGAGTGAAGTCAAAGGACACTGCATCACCTTTGACAAGCGGTGGATACCGCGTCTTTACTTTTGTCTATTTGATTGTACCTACTTCATTAAAAACTTTATACCCATTTTCCTAAATTCCTTGAGTGCCGGGTTTTTCTAATATTGTACTTTGGGCTTGGTACCTTACCTGTGCACCAAGAACAAATCAGGGGTGCGGTAGTTTTTGTATCTTTGCTCACCAAGAGGATGACTGACCATGCTCTCCTCCTGCTCCTCCTCCTCCTCTCTGTCCTCTGGCCAACCACGCTAAACCCACGGTATGACAGCTGTGCAGGTAGTACCGTCTATAGTACTTGAAACTATCTCCTGTCCTTCCTCCTCCTCCTCTTCCTCATTGTCACTCAATCCATGTTGGGATGAGATGAGGCTTGGCTGTGTGTAATCACCCTGTATGGTTCCTTGCTCCATCTCATCGTGCTCCGCCTGCAATGCATCCTCTTTGATTGCGAGCAGAGATCGTTTCAGAAGACAGAGAAGTGGGATGGTGACGCAAATTATGGTGTCATCGTAGCTCACCTTCTTGGTGGAGTCCTCAAAGTTTTGGAGGATGGTACATATGTCTGACATCTATGTCCACTCCTGAGGTCTTATGTGTCGAGTCTGAACTGAATACCGACAGCTTTGTTGATGCTCGTACTCAATAACTGCCCTCTTCTGCTCACAAATCCTTTCCAACATGTGCAGTGTAGAGTTCCAACGCGTGGGGACATCACACACCAGTCTTTGAGCTGGAAGCTGCAAACGCTGCTGAAACACTGCAAGGGCGGCGGAAGCTGTAGCTGACTTTCTAAAATGGGAAAACAGGCGGCGTACTTTAACAAGCAGATCCGGCAGCTCCAGGTAGGAATTGAGAAACCGCTGAACCACGAGGTTAAGCACATGGGCCAGGCTTGGTACGTGTGTGAGCTCACCTCGCCTCAGAGCAGCAACCAGGTTCCGGCCATTGTAACACACGACCATGCCTGGCTGTGGGTTCAGCGGTGTGAGCCACAGATCTGCCTGCTCTTTCAGAGCTGTCCACAACTCTTCAGCATTGTGCGGTTTATCACCTAAGCATATTAGCTTCAGTACAGCCTGTTGCCGCTTGGCCGAGGCAGTGCTGCAGTGCTTCCAGCTTGTGACTGATGTGGTCATTTCCGAGATGAAGGCTGAAGAGGAGGAGGCTGAAGAGGATGAGGTGCATGAGCTGTAGACTGTGGGGGCAACCCTGATTGACCTAGGGCCCGCAATCCTTGACGTCGGGAGGACGTGTTCCGTCCCAAGGTCCAACTGGGTCCCGGCTTCCACTATGTTAACCCAGTGTGCCGTCAGCGAGATGTACCGTCCCTGCCCACAAGCACTTGTCCACGTGTCCGTGGTTAGGTGGACTTTCCCGGTAACTGCGTTGCTAAGGGCACGGCTAATGTTTTGGGACACATGCTTGTGTAATGCAGGGACGGCACACCGGGAGAAATAGTGGCGGCTGGGGACCGAGTACCGAGGGACGGCCGCCGCCATCAGGTTGCGGAATGCTTCCATTTCCACGAGCCTAAAAGGCAACATTTCGAGCGCAAGCAGTCGTGAAATGTGAGAATTTAGTAGTATGGCCTGTGGGGCCTTGGTTGCATATTTGCGCTTGCATTCCAAGGACTGGGGTATGGACAACTGAACACTGCGCTGGGACAAGGACATGAACGTGCTTCCTGATGCTGCTACTTGAGAGTGCGCAATGACAGATGCAGGGCAGGAGGCATCTTCATATGCACCATGGACACAGGGGATTGGCTTGCATGCACAGCAGCGGAAGAAGCAATGGTGCCACCTGCATACACTGTTCCTGGACCCTGTGGTTCGGACCACAAAGTCGGGTGCTTTGCTGCCATGTGCCTGATCATGCTGGTTGTGGTCAGGCTGGTCGTTTTGCCACCCCTGATGCTGATGCTGGCCTGGCAGGTGTTGCAAATGGCCTTTTTGTGGTTATCGGCAGAGTCTTTAAAAAACAACCAGACTCGGGAAGACCTAACAGTTGTACTGGCAATTTCCTTCATGTTGGTGTTACGGGGAACGGTTGCCTGCCTTCTGTCTGCGGCCACCACACTGCTTCTTCCTTCCTGTTGGGGTACTCTGCATCCCTCCCCCTATGTGCTGCTGTCCTCGCTCTGCATGTCCTCCTGCCAGGTTGGGTCAGTTACTATATTATCCACCACCTCGTCTTCCACTTCCGCACCCTGTTCCTCCTCCTGACTTTCTGGCAATTGTGTCTCATCATCGTTCACCTCTTGTGACACTTTCCCACCGTCGCCTTCATGTGACCATAGCTGCTCAAATATTTGGGCATCGCTACACGCGATCTCCTCTTGCTCCGCTTCAAGTGGACCGGGCGAGAGGCCTGAATCTATAAATGGAAAAGTGAACAGCTCTTCAGAGTGCCCAAGTGTCGCTGGGCACTCGGCATGGTGGGAGGAAGGAGGATCAGGGTGAGGAATATGCTGTCCAGACTCACTGCTACTGAGACTTGACCGTGTGGAAGACAGGGTGGTGGTGGTGGTGGCTAAGTGGCTGGAAGCATTATCCACTATCCCACCAACAACCTTTTGACACTGCTCTGGGTTCAATAGTGGTGTGCTGCGGTCCCCTAGAAATTGGGACAGGAAGATCGGGCGAGAAAATGTGGGTGTTTGTTGTGGCACAATTTCAGCTTGCCCACGGCCTTGTCTTCGGCCTCTGCATGCACCATCACCATCACGCCCAGTTCCCCGTCCCTTGCCACATGCCTTGCCCATTTTAAATGGAGGACAGTATCTTCCACGCTCACTACAAATGACCGCGTTTGGAGCGAACTTGTATGTGATCCGTGTGATGGAGCAAACAGAGTTTTAAATACCTGGCCTGTAGGTAAGTAGTTTGAACAGCAAACTGGTGGGAATTGCTTCACTGACACACTAAAGGAAATTTTTAATGGAGACCAGAAATGGCAGTATTTTCTGACAACGTATATGTGATCCGTGTGACGGAGAAAACATGGTTTTAAATAGCTGGATTTTTAGCGCTGTAATATGGAAAGGACCTGGCTCTATTCTGCAGTGCAGCAAGCAAATGCCGCAGAAAAACTGTTCTCTGGATTGCTTTTTAAGCAAATAATGAGGATTAAGATCCAAAAAAAAGAATTCCTGGCCCCTGAGATCTGGGCCTTTGTAAAGAAATATCTAACAGCAGCAGATTGGAATGGAGCCTCTTGTGCTATATGCACTGCAGTCTGCTATATACCCTGCCTGCCTGCCTATATACACTGCCTGCCTGATATCTCTGCAGATGCATTAGCTAGTCCTCAAAAGGACTGTTTGTTAAGATGGATATGTGTAATGTACGTTTTTTCTCCCTACACTACCTAATACACAAGCAAATCTCTCCCTCACGCAGCAGCAGCTCTCCCTACACTGTCTGACTCCAGAGTGACTGTGATGAGCATGGCGGCGCCAGGTCTGATATAGCCCTGATGATGCTGTGCGGCCATCCAATCACTGTAATGGCACAACTACCATGGCTGCGGCATTACAATGAGTGTCAGACAATTCCTTTATGTTGATTGGCGCTCTAAAGATCGCCAAACATGCAGGGAGGGGACCCGAGCTCTCGCCGAGCAACCACGGAAATACTCGGCGAGCGCCGAGCATCTCGAGCAGTGAGATGCTCGGGCGAGCACTGAGCAATAGTGAGCATGCTCGCTCATCATTAATGAACACTAGTGATGAGCGAACGTGCTCGCCACTACTCGGTACTCACCCGAGCAGCATGGTGCTCGACAAGCTCGGCGAGTATTTCCAGGTTGCTCGGGCGGGAACTCAGGTCCCCTCCCTGCATGTTTGGCGCTCGTTAGAGAGCCAATGAACATGCAGGGATTGCCTTCCATGCACTGTAATTCCGTAGCCATGTTGGTTGTGGACATTACAGTGATTGGCTGGCCGCACAGCGTCATCAAGTCTATATCAGACCTGGCGCCGTCATGCTCGTCACAGTCACTCCAGATCAGAAAGTGTAGGGAGAGCTTCTGCTGTGTCAGGGAGATATTTGATCGTGTATTAGGTAGTGTAGGGTTAAAAACCATACATTACACATATCCATCTTAACAAACAGTCCTTTTGAGGACTAACTAATCCATCTGCAGAGATATCAGGCAGGCAGTGTATATAGGCAGGCAGGCAGTGTATATAGCAGACTGCAGTGCACATAGCACAAGAGGCTCCATTCCAGTTCTGTCTTCTGCTGCTGTTAGATATTTCTGGAAATAGGCCCAGGTCTCAGGGGCCAGGAATAATTTTATTTGCATCTTAATCCTCATTATTTGCTTAAAAAGCAATCCAGAAAACACGGTTTTTCTGCGCCATTTGCTTGTTGGCACTGCAGAATACAGCCAGGTCCTTTCCATATTACAGCGCTAAAAATCCATCTATTTAAAACTGTGTTTTCTCTGTCACATGGATCACATATATAGTACAGGCCAAAAGTTTGGACACACATTCTCATTTAAAGATGTTTCTGTATTTTCATGACTTTGAAAATTGTACATTCACACTGAAGGCATCAAAACTATGAATTTACACATGTGGAATTATAGACTTAACAAAAAAGTGTGAAACAACTGAAAATATGTCTTATATTCTAGGTTCTTCAAAGTAGCCACCTTTTGCTTTGATGACTGCTTTGCACACTCTTGCCATTCTCTTGATGAGCTTCAAGAGGTAGTCACCGGAAATGGTTTTCACTTCACAGGTATGCCCCGTCAGGTTTAATAAGTGGGATTTCTTGCCTTATAAATGGGGCTGGGACCATCAGTTGTGTTGTGCAGAAGTCAGGTGGATACACAGCTGATAGTCCTACTGGATAGACTGTTAGAATTTGTATTATGGCAAGAAAAAAGCAGCTAGGTAAAGAAAAATGAGTGGCCATCATTACTTTAAGCAATGAAGGTCAGTCAGTGCGAAAAATTGGGCAAACTTTGAAAGTGTCCCCAAGTGCAGTTGCAAAAACCATCAAGCGCTACAAAGAAACTGGCTCACATGAGGACCGCCCCAGGAAAGGAAGACCAAGAGTCACCTCTGCTTCTGAGGATAAGTTTATCCGAGTCACCAGCCTCAGAAATCGCAGGTTAACAGCAGCTCAGATTAGAGACCAGGTCAATGCCACACAGAGTTCTAGCAGCAGACACATCTCTACAACAACTGTTAAGAGGAGACTTTGTGCAGCAGGCCTTCATGGTAAAATAGCTGTTACGAAACCACTGCTAAGGACAGGCATCCAGTAGAAGAGACTTGTTTGGGCTAAAGAACACAAGGAATGGACATTGGACCAGTGGAAACCTGTGCTTTGGTCTGATGAGTCCAAATTTGAGATCTTTGGTTCCAACCACCGTGTCTTTGTGCGACGCAGAAAAGGTGAACGGATGGACTCTACATGCCTGGTTCCCACCGAGAAGCATGGAGGAGGAGGTGTGATGGTGTGGAGGTGCTTTGCTAGTAACACTGTTGGGGATTTATTCAAAATTGAAGGCATACTGAACCAGCATGGCTACCACAGCATCTTGCAGCGGCATGCTATTCCATCCGGTTTGCGTTTAGTTGGACCATCATTTATTTTTCAACAGGACAATGACCCCAAACACACCTCCAGGCTGTGTAAGGGCTATTTGACCAAGAAGGAGAGTGATGGGGTGCTACGCCAGATGACCTGGCCTCCACAGTCACTAGACCTGAACCCAATCGCGATGGTTTGGGGTGAGCTGGACCGCAGAGTGATGGCAAAAGGGCCAACAAGTGCTAAGCATCTCTGGGAACTCCTTCAAGATTGTTGGAAACCATTTCCGGTGACTACCTCTTGAAGCTCATCAAGAGAATGCCAAGAGTGTGCAAAGCAGTCATCAAAGCAAAAGGTTGCTACTTTGAAGAACCTAGAATATAAGACATATTTTCAATTGTTTCACACTTTTTTGTTAAGTATATAATTCCACATGTGTTAATTCATAGTTTTGATGCCTTCAGTGTGAATGTACAATTTTCATAGTCATGAAAATACAGAAAAATCTTTAAATGATAAGGTGTGTCCAAACTTTTAGTCTGTACTGTGTGTTTTCAGAAACTGCTGCCATTTCTGGCCTCCATTAAAAAAAAATTTCAGTGTGTCAGCAAAGTTTTTGACACTGGTTTGCTGTTCAAAACAGTTACCTACAGGCCAGGTATTTAAAACTGTGTTTTCTCTGTCACACAGATCACATATACGTTGTCAGAAAATACTACCATTTCTGGCCTCCATTAAAAATTTTCTTTCAGTGTGTCAGTGAATCAATTCACAGCAGTTTGCTGGTCAAACTACTTACCTACAGGCCAGGTATTTAAAACTCTGTTTTCCCCGTCACACGAATCAAATATAAATTCGCTCCAAACTCAGTCATTTGTAGTGAGCGTGGAAGATACTGTCCTCCATTTATAATGGGCAAGGCACGTGGCAAGGGACGGGGAACTGGACGTGATGGTAATGGTGCATGCAGAGGCCGAGGACAAGGCCGTGGGCAAGCCGAAATTGTGCCACAACAAACACCCACATCTTCTCGCCTGACCATCCTGTCCCAATTTCTAGGGGACCGCAGCACACCACTATTGAACCCAGAGCAGTGTAAAAAGGTTGTTGGTTGGATAGCAGATAATGCTTCCAGTCACTTAGCCACCACAACCACCACCACCCTCTCTTCCACACGGTCAAGTCTCAGTAGCCGTGAGTCTGGACAGCATATTCCTCACCCTGATCCTCCTTCCTCCCACCATGCCGAGTACCCAGAGACAACTGATTCCACACTTGGACACTCTGAAGAGCTTTTCACTTTTTCATTTATAGATTCGGACGTCTCGCCCGGTCCACTTGAAGCGGGGCAAGAGGAGATCGCGTGTAGCGATGCCCAAATATTTGAGCAGCCACGGTCACATGAAGGCGACGGTGGGAAAGTGTCACAAGAGGTGGACGATGATGAGACACAATTGCCAGAAAGTCAGGAGGAGGACCAGGGTGCGGAAGTGGAAGACAAGGTGGTGGATGATATAGTAACTGACCCAACCTGGCAGGAGGACATGCAGAGCGATTACAGTAGCATACAGGGGAGGGAGGCAAAGCACCCCAACAGGAAGGAAGAAGCAGTGTGTTGGCCACAGACAGAAGGCAGGCAACCGTTCCCCGTAACACCAACGAAGGAAGTTGCCAGTACAACTGTTAGGTCTTCCCGAGTCTGGTTGTTTTTTAAAGACTATGCGGATAACCCCAAAAAGGCCATTTGCAACACCTGCAAGGCCAGCATCAGCAGGGGTGGCAAAACGACCAGCCTGACCACCACCAGCATGATCAGGCATATGGCAGCAAAGCACGCGACTTTGTGGGCCGAACCCCAGGGTCCAGGAACAGTGTCTGCAGGTGGCACCATTGCTTCTTCCGCTGTTGTGTATGCAAGCCAATTCCCCTGTGTCCATGGTGCATGCGAAGATGCCTCCTGCACTGCACCTGTCATTGCACACTCTCAAGTAGCAGCATCAGGAAGCACGTCCATGTCTTTGTCCCAGCGCAGCGTTCAGTTGTCCATACCCCAGTCCTTGGAATGCAAGCGGAAATATGCAGCCAATGCCCCACAGGCCACACTACTAAATTCTCACATTTCACGACTGCTTGCGCTCGAAATGTTGCCTTTTAGGCTTGTGGAGACGGAAGTATTCCGCAACCTGATGGCGGCGGCCGTCCCTCGATAATCGGTCCCCAGCTGCCACTATTTCTCCTGGTGTGCCGTCCCCGCATTACACAAGCACGTGTCCCAAAACATTAGCCGTGCTCTCAGCAACACAGTTACCGGGAAAGTCCACCTAACCACGGACACGTGAACAAGTGCTTGTGGGCAGGGACGGTACATCTCGCTGACGGCACACTGGGTTAACATAGTGGAAGCCGGGAACCAGTCGGACCTTGGGACGGAACACGTCCTCCCGACGCCAAGGATTGCGGGCCCTAGGTCAATCAGGGTTGCTCCCACGGTTTACAGCTCCTGCACCTCATCCTCCTCAGCCTCCTCCTCCTCTTCAGCCTCCATCTCCGAAATGACCACATCAGTCACAAGCTGGAAGCACTACAGCACTGCCTCGGCCAAGCGGCAACAGGCGGTACTAAAGCTAATATGCTTAGGTGAAAAACCACACAATGCTGAAGAGTTGTGGACAGCTCTGAAAGAGCAGGCAGATCTGTGGCTCACACCGCTGAACCTACAGCCTGGCATGGTCGTGTGTGACAATGGCCGGAACCTGGTGTCAGCTCTGAGGTGAGGCGAGCTCACACACGTACCATGCCTGGCCCATGTCCTTAACCTCGTGGTTCAGCAGTTTCTCAAATCCTACCCAGAGCTGCCAGATCTGCTTGTTAAAGTACGCCGCATTTGTGCCCATTTTAGAAAGTCAGCTACAGCTTCCGCCGCCCTTGCAGTGTTTCAGCAGCGTTTGCAGCTTCCGGCTCACAAACTGGTGTGTGATGTCTCCACACGTTGGAACGCTACACTGCAGATGTTGGGATGGATTTGTGAGCAGAAGAGGGCAGTTGTTGAGTACCAGCATCAACAAGGCCGTTGGTATTCAGTTCAGACTCCACACAAGACCTCAGGAGTGGTCATGGATGTCAGACATATGTACCATCCTCCAAAACTTTGAGGACTCCACCAAGGTGGTGAGCGGCGATGACGCCATAATTAGCGTCACCATCCAGCTTCTCTGTCTTCTGAAACGCTCTCTGCTCACAATCAAAGAAGATGCATTGCGGATGGAGCACGATAAAATGGAGCAAGGAACCATACAGTGTGATTACACACAGCCAAGCCTCATCTCATCCCAACGTGGATTGGGTGACAATGAGGAAAATGAGGAGGAGGAGGAAGGACAGGAGCTAATTTCATGCACTATAGACAGTACTACCTGCACAGCTGTCATACCGTCGGTTCAGCGTGGATGGCCAGAGGACAGAGAGGAGGATGAGGAGAGCATGGTCAGTCATCATCTTGGTGAGAACACGGAAGTCTTGCCTGTTAATAGTTGTAGCATCGGCGTCTCTGCCCCGTTCTAGGCAGAGACGCCGTCCCTCTCACCTCCCCGCTCCTGGCGCGGCGTCCTCCAGCGCTGCTCTCCCCGCTGCTTCTGGCACGCGCTCCTTCCCCGGCAGTGTGCTTAGGGCGCGCGCGCGCGCGCGCTCCCCCTCTCTTAAAGGGTCCGCGCGCGTCGTCCTAAGGAGTCCCCGGCCAATTGCCGGAGGACCTCCCATATAAAAGGCACCTCCTCCAAAATGGAGGTGCCCGAGCAATGTTGTAGCACTGTTCACTACTCTGCTTCAGCCCTCAGGTCCCGTTGCCAGTTACCTGCCAGATACCTGCCAGTCTGCTGTCTAATTCCTGCCTGCTAGCCTGAGGTCCGACGGTCTGCCTTCCAACTCCTGTCAGTCTGTCTAAGGACCAGCTTGCCCGCTCACCTGGGAGCGCACATCTTCTACCTGCCTGCTTGCCTGAGGTCCGACGGTCTGCCTTCCAACTCCTGTCAGTCTGTCTAAGGACCAGCTTGCCCGCTCACCTGGGAGCGCACATCTTCTACCTGCCTGCTTGCCTGAGGTCCGACGGTCTGCCTTCCAACTCCTGTCAGTCTGTCTAAGGACCAGCTTGCCCGCTCACCTGGGAGCGCACATCTGCTATCTGCCTGCTAGCCTACCTGGAGGCTCCGCCGTCACATGCTGTGACCACCCGTTCATCCAGAGACTCTCGCCTGCTCACCTGGGAGCTCAAGTCTATCATCTGCCGCCACAGGTCGTACCAATCCTTTACCCAGAGACTGCCCCGGTCACTTGCCGTGACCTCCTGCCCGTTCATCCAGAGACTGCCCCGGTCACTTGCCGTGACCTCCTGCCCGTTCATCCAGAGACTGCCCCGGTCACTTGCCGTGACCTCCTGCCCGTTCATCCAGAGACTGCCCCGGTCACTTGCCGTGACCTCCTGCCCGTTCATTCAGAGACTGTCCCGCTCACCTGCTGTGACTGCCTGCCCGTCTACCCTGGTTGCCACCCGCTCCCTTACAAGGACCGCCCCCTTGTATAGTAGCTCAGAGGTTCCGCCTCCCAGACCCGTTACAGTTTGCTCGGGCCATGGAACCCAGTGGCACCCAAGCTCCCTCGCTCTCGGACCTGTGTCATGAACTGTCCCGTCAGAGGTCCCAACAGGAGTCCATCCTGGGTCACCTGCGGAATGTCAATTCTCGTCTGGACACTCTGACTGCTCTGCCTGCTACCACCGCCAGTGCCATGACTCGCAATCCGGCAGCTCCACTGCCCACTAATAACATGGTATCCTACCCCGGACCCCGGCTTTCTGCACCTCCTCGTTTCGGAGGCGACTCCGCCCAGGCTCGGGGCTTCATAAATCAGTGCACCCTGCACTTTGAACTCCTGTCTCACCAGTTTAACTCCGACCGGGCCAAAATTGCCTTCATCATGTCCCATCTCACCGGAGAGGCCCTGGCCTGGCTAAATCCTCTATGGGAGAGAGGAGACCCCCTGGTGTCCGACTTGCCTGCCTTTCTCACGGCTTTCCGGAAAGTCTTCGACGAACCCGGACGGAAGACCTCATCCGCATCATCTCTGCTACGCCTCCGTCAGGGAAGTCTCACCGTGGGCCAATATGCCATACGGTTCCATACCCTTGCCTCGGAGCTGGCCTGGGATAATGACGCTCTGGTTTCCGTCTTCTGGGAGGGTCTGTCCGGCCGTATTAAAGATGAACTTGCCGGTCGGGACATTCCTACCACTCTCGATGACCTAATTACTCTTGCCACCCGGATTGACTTGCGGTTCCAGGAGCCTGCCAAAGAGGTCACCCGTGAGAGGAGGTTTCCACATCTAGCTCCTACTTTTCAGAAACCCGTCACTCCCTCCGTCTCTCCTCAGCTACACTCTCCTGAGCCTATGCAGGTCGACCAGACCAAGATGGTCGGTTCTCGCCAAGAATCTCGCCGAGCCGAGGGAAGCTGTTTCTATTGTGGCAGTATGAAGCACTTCATCCGTTCCTGCCCGGAAAAGCCAGGAAACGCCAGTGTCTAGGACCACTCGGAGAGGTCGTCCTAGACAAAAGTAAGCCCTCTCCGTCTCTGACCTTACCGGTCTCTATTGCTTGGGGAGAGAACCGTCTCTTTGAACTCGCCCATCTGGATTCTGGAGCTGCTGGAAACCTCATCTCCCAGTCTCTGGTAGAGAGATACCATATTCCCACCAAGCCCCTGGCTGAACCATTGTCAGTCGCCTCCGTGGATGGAAGACTTCTCTCGGAGACCATCCTGCTCGTCACCGAACCCATAACCCTGCAGGTGGGAATGCTGCACTCTGAGGAGATCTCATTCCATGTGCTGTCCGGACTTTCTCACTCCATGTTGCTAGGTCTACCTTGGCTCCAGACACATGAACCCGTATTGAACTGGCGGTCCGGTGAAGTACTCCGATGGGGCCCTGACTGCCATAGGACCTGCCTGGTCCCGGTCCGTCCACTTCGCCCTCAGCCTACTCCAGCTAACTTACCTGGCCTCCCGGCTCCCTACTGGCCCTATGCGGACAACTTCGGTAAGAAGGAAGCTGAGACGTTGCCACCCCATAGGCCATACGATTGCCCGATCGACCTGGTACCTGGCACCACTCCTCCCCGTGGGCGTATCTACCCGTTGTCTGCAGCCGAGACCCGAGCCATGTCTGAGTACATTGAGGAGAATCTGGCTAGGGGATTTATCCGAAAATCTACCTCCCCGGCTGGAGCCGGATTCTTCTTTGTTAAAAAGAAAGACGGCTCGCTACGTCCCTGTATTGACTACAGAGGACTCAATCTCATCACGGTAAAAAACAAATATCCCCTGCCACTCATCTCCGAATTGTTTGACCGTCTCAAGGGCGCCAGGATCTTCTCCAAGCTGGATCTACGAGGAGCGTATAATCTGGTCCGTATCCGTCAAGGAGACGAGTGGAAGACGGCATTCAATACCCGGGACGGTCACTACGAGTACCTTGTGATGCCCTTCGGTCTCTGTAATGCTCCCGCGGTCTTTCAGGAACTAGTCAACGACATCTTCCGTGACCTCCTGTACTCCTGCGTAGTGGTATACCTGGACGATATCTTGGTCTTCTCTCCGGATCTCCCCACACACCGGAGGGATGTTCGTCAGGTCCTGCTTAGGCTTCGGCAGAACCACCTTTACGCCAAATACGAGAAGTGCCTCTTCGATCAGACCTCCCTTCCGTTCTTGGGCTATGTCATCTCCCAAACAGGTCTGCAAATGGATCCCGAGAAGCTCTCTTCCGTTCTAAAATGGCCTCGTCCTGAAGGTTTGAAGGCGATACAGCGATTCCTGGGCTTCGCTAATTATTATCGTCTTTTCATCCCACACTTCTCGTCTCGGACTGCTCCCATATCTGCACTTACCTGTAAGGGGGCTAACCCCAGGACATGGTCGCCTGAAGCCGAGGAGGCCTTCCTTTCCCTAAAGAAAGCCTTCGCCTCCGCTCCCGTCCTGCACCGTCCGGACTGTAATAAACAATTCTACCTGGAGGTTGATGCCTCCTCCTCCGGAGCCGGAGCGGTGCTCACCCAGAAGTCTTCTACCGGGAGAATGGTAACGTGTGGCTTCTTCTCCAAAATCTTCTCCTCGTCGGAGCGCAACTACTCCATTGGAGACCGGGAATTGCTAGCCATCAAATTGGCACTGGGAGAGTGGCGCTATCTGCTTGAAGGGGCTCTCTACCCGGTAATTATCTACACGGATCACAAAAACCTGGCATATCTCCAAAATGCCCAGAGACTCGATCCTCGCCAGGCCCGGTGGTCGTTGTTTTTTGCCCGCTTCGACTTCATTCTTCATTTCCGTCCGGCGGACAAGAACGTCAAAGCTGATGCCTTGTCCCGGTCCTTCCTGTCCTCCGATCATGAGGAGGAACCTACGCACATCATCGACTCCTCCAAGGTGATGAATGTGGCCCCCTTGGATCTGACTCGTCTTCCACCCGGTAAGACGTTCGTAGCTGTGCCAGATCGGGAGAGGGTTCTTCGCTGGGGACATTCTTCTAAACTAGCTGGCCATGCTGGCCAAAAGAAGACCTTCCAACTTATTACCCGGCATTACTGGTGGCCTACCCTGCGTAAGGACGTGGTAGACTTCGTCGCGGCCTGTTCTTCCTGTGCCCGTAACAAAGTTCCCCGACATCTACCTGCCGGCCATCTCCTGCCCCTTCCCGTACCTGCTGCTCCTTGGCAACACATCGCTATGGACTTTATCACCGACCTTCCAGTTTCTGCCGGTTGTACTGTGATTTGGGTTGTCGCTGACCGTTTTTCTAAGATGGCCCACTTCATTCCCCTGCCTGGTCTTCCGTCTGCACCCGAGCTGGCTAAAGACTTTATCCGCCACATCTTCCGTCTCCATGGTCTGCCCCTCCACATCGTGTCGGATCGTGGGGTTCAGTTCACCTCTCGCTTCTGGAGAGCCACATGTAAGCTGCTGGACATTACTCTGGATTTCTCCTCCGCTTACCACCCTCAGTCCAATGGTCAAGTGGAGCGGATCAATCAGATCTTGACCAGCTACCTCCGGCACTTCGTTGATGCTCACTGTTATGCACACGCCCGGCTAAGCGGCGTGTGCGTGTGATTGGTAGTGATTCCACTGGACCGTGCCGGAGAGTGAATGCCTGGAGGGGCGTGACTAAGTATTCACCCGATCCGACCAGGGTCGCACGACGGCATACGACGCCAGTGCACCAAGGAGGAACCGAGCAGAGGGACCAGGTGCTACTCCAGGACAGACCCCGGACACGGCTGTTGACCCACACAGGGGAATACAGGAACAGGCTGGTAGGCTGGCACACAGACTGGAGGGTATAGGCAGGCACGACTGGTATGCAGGCAGGCGGGTAAGCAGGCAGGGGGGGGTACAGGCAAGCACAGCTAGAGTGCAGACAGGGAGGCACTAGCAGGTAGGAACACAGGCGGGATAGGGCCCAGTACACACTGGGACTCAGGAACAATACAGGCAGAGGGTTACAGGCAAGCACAGCTAGAGTGCAGACAAGGCTGAGCAGGGAGGACAGGGCTCTGTTCACACGGAACAGACAGGAAGGGAAAGACAGAGCCAGATACTCACACAGTACTTGCAGAGACAACAAGCAGGAGTTAGGTACGAGTTCAGACTCTGCAGAAAAAGGAAGGGAACGGACATAGAGGCAAAACAGGTAAAGGACAGGAGAGAGTTCAGACTGGAACTGAGTGTACGGAGGAGACCGACACTGCAGAGGGATACAGGAGCGGGTCTGGGAATACGGCCCCCAGAGAGGCGGAACGAACAGGCAAGGAGCGTGTTCAGACAGGACAGACCAGACACAGGAGCGGGTCTAGGAAATCGGCCACTAGAAGGCGGAGCGAACAGGCAAGGAGCGTGTACAGACAGGACAGACCAGACACAGGAGCGGGTCTAGGAAATCGGCCACTAGAAGGCGAGAGGAACAGGCTAGGAGCGTGTTCAGACAGGTCAGACAAGATACAGGAACGGGTCTAGGTAATCGGCCCCTAGAAGGCAGGAGGAACAGGCTAGGAGCGTGTTCAGACAGGACAGACAAGAGAACACAGAAAGGACTCAGTTCAGACACGGGAACTAATACCGAAAAGCAGGAGACATACAGGACTCAGTTCAGACACGGGAGCTGATACCGCAAAGCAGGAGACATACAGGACTCGGTTCAGACACGGGAGCTGATACCGCAAAGCAGAAGACATACAGGACTCAGTTCAGACAGGCCTGGAAATACAGCCTCCAGGAAAGGCAGACAAGGAAACAAAGAACGGGACCTGGCACCTTCAGAGTGCAAGCACACACTGAAGGAAACACTATGCTCAGGCAGGGATAGAAGGGAGCTGCTGAGCTATATACCAAGTGTCAGACAGCAATAGGCTGAGGACGCACAAGGGGTGTGACCCACAGCAGGTACAAAAAGCAGGAAGTGATCGGGCGCCGCCCTTAAGCAGCAGAGACAGACACAAACAGACAGCATGGAGGGAAGCCAGAGAGACATTCTGGACAGGAGATCAAGTGCGCGCTCCTGCACAGTGGGAGATGGACCACTATGCAAGGACGCCGCCAGGTATGTTACACTCACCACTCGGACTGGGTGGATCTCCTACCATGGGCCGAGTTCTCTTATAACAACCATGAGAGCGAGTCCTCTTCCAAATCCCCGTTCTTTATAGTCGGTGGCCAACATCCCCGGATTCCACTTCCTGTCTCCGTTTCTGTGGACAACCCTGCTGCGGAGTCTCTTGTCAGCGAATTTTCTACTATTTGGGAGAGCACCAGGTCCGCTCTTCTTCTCTCCTCTGAGCGGATGAAGAGATATGCTGATAAGAGACGTCTGGATCCGCCCCAATTCCGTCCGGGAGACAAGGTTTGGCTCTCATCCAAACATGTGAGGCTCAAAGTACCCTCTTACAAGTTGGGTCCTCGATTCATCGGCCCCTTCGAAGTCCTCAGGCAAATTAACCCTGTGGCCTACAAATTAAAACTCCCGGCCACCCTGCGGATCCCCAACTCCTTCCACGTATCTCTCCTCAAACCCGTTGTCTTTAACTTTTTTTCCAAAAATCCAGGTGCCCCTCCTGCTCCGTTTTCCGCTGATGACATCTTTGAGGTAGAGAGTATTCTGGCCTCCAAGAGGGTAAGAGGAAAAACCTTTTTTCTGGTAGATTGGAAGGGGTTTGGTCCTGAGGAGAGAACTTGGGAACCCAGGGAGAACATCAACGCCCCGCTTCTCCTTGAGAAATTTCTTTCTGGCCAAAAAAAGAGGGGGCCTAAAGGGGGGGGTACTGTAGCATCGGCGTCTCTGCCCCGTTCTAGGCAGAGACGCCGTCCCTCTCACCTCCCCGCTCCTGGCGCGGCGTCCTCCAGCGCTGCTCTCCCCGCTGCTTCTGGCACGCGCTCCTTCCCCGGCAGTGTGCTTAGGGCGCGCGCGCGCGCGCTCCCCCTCTCTTGAAGGGACCGCGCGCGTCGTCCTAAGGAGTCCCCGGCCAATTGCCGGAGGACCTCCCATATAAAAGGCACCTCCTCCAAAATGGAGGTGCCCGAGCAATGTTGTAGCACTGTTCACTACTCTGCTTCAGCCCTCAGGTCCCGTTGCCAGTTACCTGCCAGATACCTGCCAGTCTGCTGTCTAATTCCTGCCTGCTAGCCTGAGGTCCGACGGTCTGCCTTCCAACTCCTGTCAGTCTGTCTAAGGACCAGCTTGCCCGCTCACCTGGGAGCGCACATCTTCTACCTGCCTGCTTGCCTGAGGTCCGACGGTCTGCCTTCCAACTCCTGTCAGTCTGTCTAAGGACCAGCTTGCCCGCTCACCTGGGAGCGCACATCTGCTATCTGCCTGCTAGCCTACCTGGAGGCTCCGCCGTCACATGCTGTGACCACCCGTTCATCCAGAGACTCTCGCCTGCTCACCTGGGAGCTCAAGTCTATCATCTGCCGCCACAGGTCGTACCAATCCTTTACCCAGAGACTGCCCCGGTCACTTGCCGTGACCTCCTGCCCGTTCATCCAGAGACTGCCCCGGTCACTTGCCGTGACCTCCTGCCCGTTCATCCAGAGACTGCCCCGGTCACTTGCCGTGACCTCCTGCCCGTTCATCCAGAGACTGCCCCGGTCACTTGCCGTGACCTCCTGCCCGTTCATCCAGAGACTGCCCCGGTCACTTGCCGTGACCTCCTGCCCGTTCATTCAGAGACTGTCCCGCTCACCTGCTGTGACTGCCTGCCCGTCTACCCTGGTCGCCACCCGCTCCCTTACAAGGACCGCCCCCTTGTATAGTAGCTCAGAGGTTCCGCCTCCCAGACCCGTTACAATAGTCTGGCACGCATGACCGAGTTTATGTTACGCTGCCTTTCCCATGACCCTCGCGTTCTCAAAATTTTGGGTGACAGTCATTACTGGTTGGTGACACTTCTAGACCCACGCTACAAGGAGAACTTTATATCTCTTATTCCTGAGGCGGTCTACAAAAATGGGGCTGTACCAGAAGGCCCTTGTTGCGGAACTATTAAAAAAATTCCCATCTGAAAACGCTGGCGGCAGAGGGCACACTTCGTTGGACAATCAAGAAGTACAGGTGAGAGAGACACAACTTCAATCCAGCAGAGGCAGGGGAACACTGTCAAAGTTCTGGGAGAGTTTTCTCAGACCCTCCCATCGAATAGGCCCTGAGACACGGTGTACTCTCACAAGGAGTGCAAAGTTTGGGAAGATGCTGAGGGAGTACCTTGCCGACCGTACCAACGTCCTCTGTGATTCCGCTGTGCCTTATAATTATTGGGTATCCAAGCTGGATACGTGGAATGAACTGGCTCTCTATGCCTTGGAGGTCCTGGCCTGCCCTGCCGCCAGCGTTTTATCAGAGCGGGTTTTTAGTGCCGCTGGTGGAATTATAACTGATAAGCACATCCGCCTGTCAACTGAAAATGCTGACAGGCTGACTCTTATAAAAATGAACAAGGGCTGGATTGGGCCAGGTCTAAAATTCCTGAGAAGGAAGTTGGGGATGGCTTCGCTACTGGTACTGGGGGCAGTGCTAATACCATGGCGTCGTACCATAGTTTGCTGGAAATATTCCAGGCTGGTAGGAGGCAAGCAAATTCCCACAAAAAAGTACCAGCAGTAATGTTCAGGGACCCGCGCTTGTAGAAGACGGAGACAACACCGGGAGAAATAGTGACGGCTGGGGATCGAGTATGGACACGAGGCATGAGGCATGTGGTTGTGAAAAGCTTCCACCTCCCCGAGCCTAAAAGGCCACATTTCAAGTGAAAGCCTCTTTACAGGACTTCCTGTGAGAAATGACACGCAGGGTAGATAGGGTTTCCCTCTATGATAGCCTTTCACCGAGCTAAATACAACTGTCAGCAAAAAAAGTTGTGAACTGGTTCTGTACCGTCCCTGGCCACATTCACCTGTCCACGTGTTTGTGGTTAGGCAGTCCTTTCCCACGGGTAATGTTGTGGGACCCGTGCTTGTGGAAGGCGGAGGCGATACCGGGAAATATAGTGACGGCTGGGGACCGAGTATGGACACCCCGCTGCCGCCGGCATGAGGTTATAAAAAGCTTCCGCCTCCACGAGCCTAAAAGGCCACATTTCAAGTGCAAGCAGCTGTCAAAAAATTGGCAGTATAGAATTGCAGCCGGTGGGTGGGTGGCTGGCTGCCTGAATACTTGCGCTTACATTGCAAGGAATGGGGTAGGGACAACTGAACGCTGCAGTGGGACAAGGACGTGGACGGTGATTGTTGCAAGCCTGCAACGATACGTGCATGGCGGGAGGCATCTTCGCATGCGCCAAGGATCACTTATGATGGGCACACTTTTAGGCAGTGACCTGAGTCAGAGATGCTTCCAGAGGTCTTCCCCATGCTGTTCCCATGACTTTTCAACACTGTATGCATGTGTCTGATGATGTGTCACACACCACATGGCCAGATATAGTTGTAAAATGTTAAAATAAAATTTCCTGGTGAATGTATTTGTCTTGGTTGAAAGCAATTGAAAAGTGCAAAAATGCATCAAAAACGCTAAGTGTGAACATAGCCCAAGGTGTGGAGGAGTATTTTTGTTTTTGGCTATTTATTTTGCTTTATATACATTGTACATGTTATGGAAAGGATGTTCCTTAACATATTTCCCAGGAAAATCCATTTTGGTTTCGTTTTGGTATGTTTTATTGTGAGTCCGTAAAAGTGGGGGAATACTCTGACAACGTTGTTGACAGCAGTGACCTGGGAGTCAGAAATGCTTCCAGGCGTCTTCCCCATGCTGTCCCCATGTAATTTGAGCACTGTTCCCATCGATTTGGGCAATTTTTAGGCCCTCTGCAGACCACCGGGGGAAGCCGCCTGAAAAATGCTCGAGTTTCCCATAGACTTACATTGGGCTCGTTGCTCGGGTCGAGCACCCGAGTATTCCAATTTGCTCGACCCGAGCAACGAGTACCCGAGCATTTTAGTGCTCGCTCATCACTAATGAACACCACTAAGACGGAAGCTCTTCCGCTGAATCTCCCAGTAGATGTGCTAAATCATCTTAAACTAAATTATAAATTTCGGTGGAAAGAACAGGCGATTAAATATCTGGGGATCAACATTTCAGCCTCCTATAAAACACTGTACTCATCCAATTTCCCAAATCTTTTTAGGGAGCTAAAAGGACTATTAACCAAATGGAAGACACTAGAATTTCTCTAATGGGTAGAATATCAGCAATTAAAATGACCTTACTTCCTAAATTAATGTACTTTTTTGAAACCCTCCCAGTTAAAGTCCCAATGAGTGACCTTAAATCCCTTCAGGCTAGTCTCATGAGATTTATTTTGGGGGAGAAACATTAAAGAATATCAAAACAAATCTTAATTTCTCACAAACGGGATGGGGGCCTATCGGTTCCTGATATTACCAAATTCTACTGGGAGGCCCACCTGAGAAGAATCCCCTCTAGGTCCTTACTGTGGGCATATAACAAATGGACGGAGATAGAAAAACTATGGTTAGCTCCAATACATCCGAACTCATTATTATGGTCCTCCAAGTCTGCTAAAATGACAACCCCACTTTTGGGACCTTTTCAGTTCACAAGAGATATTTGGACAATGTGTAAGAAAAGGTTTGGTCTATTGTCACAAAACTCTCCAATGGTTTATTTTATATTTGAACCTCTACTGCCTAATAGCTCGGACCCCTCAATGATTCCCCCCTGGATCTCGGCAGGTCTCTTTGGATACGCAGACATAGTGGATAAAGATATACTTGATATCCACCCATTTGACAGCATTAAATCCAAGTTCTGAATAACAAATAGGGAATTTTTTCAATATTTGCAAATCAAGCATCTGGCCTCAACCCTTTATGGATCGGCAAAAGTTTCTAGACCAACGGAGTTCGAGATGTTGTTTAAGAGAAGTCCTTCAACAAGGCCTTGATCTCTAACATAAATAGCATTCTTAAACGCCCCCAAAAAGGATTCCTTTATTAAGCATTCTTATATGGATAAGTGGGAGAGGCTCCTCCAAAGGGCTATTTAACCCCAGGACTGGCAGATCATCTGGAACAAGGCATCCAAAGCATCCATTTGTACATTGTACAAGGAGAATCAGCTCAAAATATTAATGTTCTGGTACCATACTCGGGAATTTTTGCATAAAACTGATCACCGAATACCAGATATCTGCTGGCGCTGTGGTTCCTCGGGAGCCTCTCAGTTCCATATTTTTTGGTCCTGCCCATTGATAACTCGGTTTTGGGAATCAGTGAAATCCCTTCTCCAAAAGGTACTATTTGCGGATATCCCCCTAGATCCACTTATATATTTGCTTAATATTACTCCGAAGGGATTGAGGAAAAATTCTGCTAAATTTCTCCTTTACTTATTGACGGCGGCCAGATGCTTGATAGCGCTTCACTAGAAGATAACAAGTCCTCCCTCCTTGAGTGATCTGATGAGTAGAATATCGGACATCAGGAGAATGGAATATATGATGTCTATATTGAATGACAAAGTTGCCATATTCAATACAATTTGGGCCCCCCTGGGACTACTACTGGGCTCAGTATAATTGTTGATTAGCTCACTTCACTTTATCCCTCCCACCCCCCTTCCTTATGTCTCTGTCTTTGTCCAGTGTCGATTAGTCTGTTTTATTTATGTCAATAAGCATTGTTTTCTTTAATGACTTGGAAATGTTTTGTAACAATAAATGGAAGGCCTTGACACAAAGGTGGGAGAAGAGACTGGTCTTGGGGTCCGTTTGTGCCCTGATCTTCTCGAGCTTATTACTTCATTGTCATCCAGTCTTAGGATAAAGAAGGTCTTCCTAGCTATAGGAATGTTGGTTTTCCATTCAATTATCAGACTACAATGTAACATGTTATTTGTATTATTGTATTGTTTTATTTTATTTTATAATTCAATAAAAATTACAGTTAAAAAAAAAATGTTAAGAAAGATGTTAAGACGTTGTTGTTCCTGTTCACACCTGGCCTCTGCAATTAAGGTAACATCTCTTCAAGCAAATCTAAAGTTTGCCTATGCTATGCTGCTATCCAGCGGTAAACAATTTCCCTGCCACAAAACCCAATTAGAGCAAACTTTCCGTTGACTTTAAAAACCCAGAGTATCTTAAGTCTGATTGTAGGCTTAATCCCAATGAAGCCCAATGGTCTGTCTTCTCAGAGTTTGACTTCTCATCTACCGTCCTGCTGTGAAAAAATGCAGCGCTTTTTCCCTATCCAAGTCCTTTGATCCAGGTGACATGTAGGTAGAATCGTCCTCACATTTAATCCAATGTGGATGTATTCTAGCCTACATTTCTTCATTTTGCAATTCTCCACTGAAAGGACTTTCTCTTGTCTCTAAGGCACTTCACCAGAAAGTATTATCTTGGGCCCATTCTTCTCACCTCTCTAGTCATTGAGGTATAAAATGAACTTATGAACTCCTTTCCTGTTTCTACTTGTGATCCAAGTGAGTCTAACTGGAAACAAGACGTCAAAGAATTCTTGGCATCTAGTACTCAGTACAAACCCTCACGTACAGAGCCTCTTGGTCCTCCTCAGCCTTTTCCTATACAAGAAGAACAGTGTACTATGTTACTGATTTTCTTAAGGTGCAAGGTTTTACTACAATGTGTTTTATGGTTGACCGATTCTCCAATGTATCGCATTTTGATAGCTTTCCAATACTTTAATTTGCTTCACAGTTAGTTGAATTGTTCTTTAAAGAAAATTTTTGATTTAACGGTCTCTCAATTTATATAGTCTCTGACCATGGCGTGTTGTTTGCTCCCAAGTTCTGGAGTGCACTCTGCAAGAATCTAAAAATCTCCATAGACTTCTCTGCCTTTTACACTTACAGTGAGGCCATGTTCACACGTTCAGTATTTGGTCAGTATTTTACATCAGCCAAAATCAGGAGTGGAACAATCAGAGCAAAAGTATAATAGAAACACGTCACCACTTCTGCATTGTTCACCCACTCCTGGTTTTGGCTTACAAATACTCTTGTAAAATACTGACCAAATACTGATCGTATGAATGTGGCTGTCACAGGTTTACCACAACAGAGAGGAGCCAGAAGACCGCGCTGTCTGAGTTCTCCTACTTCTGCACTGATTAGAACCACTTCACCTGTTCAGTGTTGGCCACTCCCCTCTCCTATATATACTTGCCTTTGGCAAGCAGGCATTGCCAGAAGTAGCTTCATTCTGCATGGTTCAGGAGTTGGCAGAGTTTTGTTGTTTGAGGACGCTTTTGGTGGATTTATCTAAAGACTGTTTCTTGTTTTGATTGTGTGCAAATCCTCTCCTTCACCTACTTTGATTTTCCCTTCCTTTGCTCCCCAGTGTTCCCCTCTGTTGTTTGTGAGAGCATATTTGTATGATTGGTATTTTCCTTTTATCCATGTATGTATTACCTTGTAAGTCTGGTTGATGTATTGCCATACACTACAACACCCCTCTTCCCTGGGGTGGGGGAAGGTAATAGACTAAGGGTGGATTCAAGAGCTCAGCAAGGTACGTGGCTCCAGCATCTTCACCATTAGAAGTAATCCCTATATGATCAGGGATTCCAAAAGTATCAAACGTAAGGTGCTCAATATGCGATAGAGGTATCCTCTCCTGACTCTTTGAACCCTGATCCATATCCATGGGGGGACCTTAGACTGGTCTCCGCCCGATTTAATACGAGTGCCGCCAATGCACCTTACGTTTGATACTTTTGGAATCCCTGATCATATAGGGGCTGTCGCTTGAGTCCTGTTGAGCCGGGATCTATCTCTATATATGCATATTCTCATTTATGCATACTTGAAATGATCTTTAGTGTATAAACTGAAGAAGGTCGTAGAGACCAAAGCGTCGATGAATAGTATATACACAATACTGTAATCACTAATAAAATTCTGCAAATGAGTGCCGGATTCTATTGAATTTAAATACTTTTTTCCCCACTGTATATGTAACAAATCTAGTTATTCATAATGATAAATTAGGTCATGTTTAACATTCATCCGAATTGGAGTTCTAGTCTGGAGTAAATATATCCACCATGACTCCCTGTTTAAGGGGTTTTCTATGGTGATTGCCTCCTCTGTGCAGTTTCTTTTACTTTTTCAATACCAATAATGCTACATGAGGAGGTGTCACTATTATGGTATATGGAAAAGTGTTTGGAAGCTGCTGAACATTTGAAAACCATTTTATTAGTAGCATCTTATAAATGACGTCTTATTCTTATTTAAGTCACATGCTGTCCATTTCCTTGTGATCCTCCTTCAGATGGTTTTACACCTTCATTGGAGTCCAGCTGTGTTTAATTAAACTGATAGGACTTTATATGGAAAGGCACACACCTGTCTATATAAGATCTCACAGCTCACAGTGCATGTCAGACCAAATGAGAATCATGAGCTCAAAGGAACTGCCCAATGAGCTCAGAGATAGAATTGTGGCAAGGCACAGATCTGGCCAAGGTTACAAAATAATTTCTGCAGTACTCAAGGTTCCAGGAGCACAATGGCCTCCATAATCCTTAAATGGAAGAAGTTTGGGACCACCAGGAGTCTTCCTAGACCTGGCCATCCAGCCAAACCGAGCAATCATGGGAGAAGAGCCTTGGTGAGAGAGGTAAAGAAGAACCCCAAGATCACTGTGGCTGAGCTCCAGAGATGCATTAGGGAGATGGTAGAAAGTTCCACAAAGTCAACTATCACTACAGCCCTCCACCATTCGGGCCTTTATGGCAGAGTGGCCCGACGGAAGTCTCTCCTCAGTGGAAGACATATGAAAGCCCGCATAGAGTTTGCTCATAAACACATGAAGGACTCCCAGACTATGAGAAATAAGATTTTCTGGTCTGATGAGACGAAGATGGAACTATTTGGTGATAATTCTAAGAGGTATGTGTAGAGAAAACCAGGCACTGCTCATCACCTGCCCAATACAATCCCAACAGTGAAACATGATGGTGGCAGCATCATGGTATGGGGATGTTTTTCAGCTGCAGGGACAGGATGACTAGTTGTAATTGAAGGAAACATGAATGTGGCCAAGTAAAGAGATATCCTGGATGAAAACCTCTTCCAGAGTGCTCTAGACCTCAGACTTGACCGAAGGTTCACCTTTGAACAAGACAATGACCCTATGCACACAGCTAACATAACAAAGGAGTGGCTTCACAACAACTCTGTGACTATTCTTGACTGGCCCAGCCAGAGCCCTGACCTAAACCCAATTGAGAATCTCTGGAGAGACCTGAAAATGGCTGACCACCAACGCTCGGCATCCAACCTGATGGAACTAGATAGGATCTGCAAGGAAGAATGGCAGAGGATCCCCAAATCCAGGTGTGAAAAACTTGTTGCATCATTCTCAAGAAGACTCATGGCTGTACTAGCTCAAAAGGGTGCTTCTTCTCAATACTGAGCAAAGGGTCTGAATACTTATGACCATGTGATATTTCAGTTTTTATTTTTCAATAAATTTGCAAAAAATTCTACATTTCTGTTTTTTTCAGTCGAGATAGGGTGCAGAGTGTACATTAATGAGGAAAAAAAATGAACTTTTTAGAATTTACCAAATAGCTGCAATGAAACAAAGAGTGAAAAATTTAAATGGGTCTGAATACTTTCCGTACCCACTGTAAACTGTTTTATATTAGTCAGGGGCATACATAGAAATCATGGGGCCCCATAGCAGAATTTCTAATAGGGCCCCCCCCCCAAAAAAAAACTGTAAATAATTGTCAAGGTCACAGAAGAGCAGATCTCACAACTTTCCGTCCTTTACATAGTAATTTTCCTCCTGCTGAAGTCCTAGATTCCTCTTTCATTGCCATGGTGAATTCCTCCACATGCGCAGTATGATGACCCTACTGTACCCCGTCTCAACTCCCAGGGCAAAGTATGCTGATCCCAACACAGTATGATCCCCCAACTGTGACTCCTTAGAGCTAGAGAGGATGGTACGTAATAAGGGAGGGTGTTATACATAATAAGTGAGTACACTGTGCTATACATAATACCGCTACATTCCTGCATCTGTGTGCAATGTCGGCATAGGCGGATTATAATGAGGGCAATCTGGGCTAAAGCCCGGGGCCCCGGGGCTCCAGGGCTCTGGGGGGTCCAAGGCCAGATTGCCCTCATTATAATATGTGTGGCGCCGCGGCACATACCGGCAGTCAGAGGCGGGGGGCCCCCGGACCGCTCCCCCAGCAGTGGCGCACGGCCGCTGCTTCTTCTTCGGCCGAGCCAACACTGCACCTGTTAACTTCCCTGTGTGCTGGCCGGGCCGCGTCACGTCACAGCTAGGAGACACGGCCCTGTGCGCAGCCGTGTCTGCTAGTGTGACGTCACGCAGTGCGAGCCCTGCACTGCTGCACCGGAGAGGAGCTGGAGGACTGGAGCCGAGTCGGGGAATGGTGAGTGTGTGTGTGTGTGTGTGTGAGTGAGTGAGTGAGTGTGTGTGTGTGTGCAGGCAGATATCATTGTGTGATGTCTGTTTATATGTATTTTTGTGTTTCAAATGTGTTTATGCGTGTATGTATATGTCTGTATATGTTTGTGTGTGTGCGCGTGACTGCGTGCGGCCTCCCACTATGTGTAGATGGCACTGTGCGGCCTCCCGCTGTGTATAGATGGCTATGTGCAGCCTCCTGCTGTGTATAGATGGCTACGTGTGGCCTCCCGCTGTGTATAGATGGCGCTGTGCGGCCTCCCGCTGTGTATAGATGGCTACGTTCGGCCTCCTGCTGTGTATAGATGGCTATGTGCGGCCTCCTGCTGTGTATAGATGGCACCGTGCGGCCTCCTGCTGTATATAGATGGCTACATGCAGCCTCCAGCTGTGTATAGATGGCACCGTGCGGCCTCCCGCTGTGTACAGATGGCTACGTGCGGCCTCCTGCTGTGTATAGATGGCTACGTGCTGCCTCCTGCTGTGTATAGACGGCTACGTGCGGCCTCCTGTGGTGTATAGATGGCTTTGTGCGGCCTCCTGCTGTGTATAGATGGCACCGTGCGGCCTCCTGCTGTGTATACTGTAGATGGCTACGTGTGGCCTCCTGCTGTGTATAGATGGCGCCATGCGGCCTCCTGCTGTGTATAGATGGCACCATGCGGCCTCCTGCTGTGTATAGATGGCTACGTTTGCTCAATATTAAGCCATACAATTAATGTAAGGTTATGTGCCCACGATGCAGAAATGCTCCGGATTTTTTTTGAGCGTTTCTGCTCTCCCTGGTAGAAAAAACGCATGTGGATTGTACATGCGTTTTCCTGCCAGGGACAAGCGGAAGTGAAGTGTTATTCACATGCATTTCCGCATGTGGTTTGTCAAGCGCTTTCCAAGCAATTTTAGCATCACTTGGAAAAGTACTTGACAACTTGGTCACACTACAGTATATAAATCCATGCAACCGGCATGGATTTATATAGTGTGACCGTAAAAGAATGGTAAAAAATAAAAAATAAATATATACTTACCTTCTGATGGCCTGCCAACGTCAGCGGTTGCGTGACCCGTCCCATGACTAAATGACGTCACCACAGGTCCTTTAGTCTACCGCGAGCTGCCGGCAAGCCAGGACGCATCAGATAAAGACACCGGGGGGCCATCAGAAGGTAAGTATAATATTTATTTTTTATTTTATTCTTTTTTTTACAGGTTCTATGGTAGCCGAGTCCGGAGGAGAGTCTCTTCTTCTCCAGACCCGGGTACCATCCGCACATTGAAACGCATGGATTCCGCATGTACAGATCCAGTGATGCGGATTCCATGCGTTCCAATGCAAGTCAATGGCGGTGAAAACGCAGTGCTTCCGCAAAATAATTGGTAGTGCTGCGGATTTTTCCGCAATGATAATCCGCAGCGGAAATTTCCGCAGCGTGTGCACAGCACATGCGAATTATCATTGGGGAACATGGCAGACCTTCTATCAAGCGTTTTTTAAGCGTTTCTGCAGCGGAATTGATGCTGCGGAAACGCTTAAACGCATAGTGGGCACACAGCCTTAAAAAAAATTATTATAATGTATTAATATTGTGCCAAATTAATTTCACGTGAACTATGACATGATCTATCACAGAGGATCATGTGACATGTGACACATCAGGTGTGGGGGGGTGCCCGAGCCTTCTAAACTGCCCGGGGCCCTTGCTACTCTTAATCCGCCCCTGGGTGTCGGTGTGCTGCCTGCTTTTACAGACGCATTGAGCATGTCCTATTCTAATCCTCAAAATCGGATCACAACAGAAAATTCTCTGATCCTCACGGATCTCATTCTCAGATCCATGATTTTCACGGATGTGTAAATGGATCTATAAAACTCTACGAGTCCATGGACCATCCGATAAAAAAATCTGTCAGCTCACGGACATTTCACACGAATGTGAGAATACAGCCTAAGGGATTTTACAGATAACATTATCACTCCAAGTCATACAGTGCAGATACAGAATAATATTTACATCCAGGCACTTACCGCTGACGTCTCATCTGATCAGAGTTGGTTTCTGCTGCTTCTTCTCCATCTGGTCAGACCTTCATGTCCACATCTCCGAGCCACGACTTGTCTTGTCACAATGATCTCCAGCCTAGAAAATAACAAGGTCACATATATTCTATACATACATGTGTCTCCCCCACACTGCGCCCCTGACTACAGATATGTACCCCACCATTACTATACTATTAGCCACTTAGTAGTCAAAATGTAAAGTGATAAGCAGCACTGTGCCCCCCATTAACTATAATCTCCACTGGTCAATAATATAAGTTATTCAGTCTCTGTGACTCTCCCCAATTAACTGTAAGGCTATGTGCACACAGAAAATATACAAGGCTTTATAGTACAAGCAAAGTGAAACCCCCATCATTGCTCTCTCCCAGCACCCCTATCATTGCTCTCTCCCAGCACCCCCAGCACTGCTTTGTCCCAGGACCCCCATCATTTCTCTCTCCCAGCACCCCATCATTTCTCTCTTCCAGCACCCCCATCATTTCTCTCTCCCAGCACCCCCATCATTGCTCTCCCCATCCCCACCATTCCCCATCATTGCTCTTCCCATCCCCACCATTCCCCATCATTGCTCTTCCCATCCCCACCATCCCCATCATTGCTCTCCTCAGCCCCATCATTGCTCTTCCCAGCCCCATCATGCCTCTCCCCATCCACATCATTGCTCTCCCCATCCCCATCATTGCTCTCTCCATCCCCACCATCCCCATCATTGCTCTTCCCAGCCCCATCATTGCACTCTCCAGCCCCATCATTGTTCTCCCCATTCCAATCATTGTTCTCCCCATCATTGCTCTCCCTAGCTCCATCAGCCCCATCATTGCTCTCCCCAGCCCCATCATTGCTCTCCCAAGTCCCACCATCCCCATCATTGCTCTCCCCATCCCCACCATTGCTCTCCCCATCATTGCTCTCCCCATTATTGCTCTCCCCAGCCCCATCATTGCTCTCCCCAGCCCCACCATCCCCATCATTGCTCTCCCCAGCTCCAGCAGCCCCATCATTGCTCTCCCCAGCCCCACTATCCCCATCATTGCTCCCTCCAGCCCCATCATTGCTCTCCCCATCACGACCATCCACATCATTGCTCTCCCCATCATTGCTCTCCCCATCCCCAACATTGCTCTCCCAAGTCCCATCATTGCTTTGACCATCCCCACCATCCCCATCATTACTCTCCCCAGCCCCACCATCCCCATCATTGCTCTCCCCATCACCACCATCCCCATCATTGCTCTCTCCATCCCCATCATTGCTTTCCCAAGCCCCACCATTGCTCTCCCCAGCCCCATCATTGCTTTCCCCATCCCCACCATCCCCATAATTGCTCTCCCCAGGTCCATTAGCCCCTTCATTGCTCTCCCCAGGCCCACCATCCCCATCATTGCTCTCCCTAGCCCCATTAGCCCCATCATGGCTCTTCCCTGCCCCATCATTGCTCACCCCAGCCCCACTATCCCCATCATTGCTCTCCCCAGCTCCATCAGCCCATCATTGCTCTCCCCAGCCCCACCATTGCTCTCCCCAGCTCCACCAACCCCATCATTGCTCTCCCCAGCCCCATCATTGCTTCCCCCCACCTCCCCTCATTCACCTGTTCCTCTCCCCTGCGTTTCAGTAAAAAAAAAAAAAAAAAAAAAACTTACCTCTTATCTTGCTACCCTGCAGCATCCTCCTCATTGCTGGCAACTTTCTTCCTGACCCATGCACGCAGCATGATGACATCATCAAGCTGCAGGGATCACTGCATGCCCGTCCCGTGCAGGGAGCAGCTGCACCGGCGGGCCCCCCTATGCAGCTGCACCGGTGGTGGTATGTCCGCCCCTGGACTGCTATGGGGCTTCCCCCGGCTCATGGGCCCCATAACAGTCGTGTGGCCTGCCGCAATTGGCCGTACGCCACTGGTATTAGTGATATGTTTGCAGCATGTGCAGATATTGTGGCCACACTTGAAAAAAAACTACTGTATTTTTTGTAAAATCTTGATTCAGAAATAAGCTGGGTGACAGAATACTCCCCATTGTGGGGGCTTTTTTAGCTGTAAATCGCACCGGATTACTGAGAACTTTTTTAAGTTTGCTGTCTTAATATAACATGGGGATATATTTATTTACTACTGTCTTAATTTATGAAAATTGATCTATGGTTTAGCGTTCAGACCGAGGCCAGGTCTTGACCTCCCGGAGTGCTGCTCGCTGTAGCTGGCCAATTAAGATCTCCACTTTCTGCTCTTCATAGACAGGGTACAGTTAGAAGGTAGCCTAGATTCTCTCTCTGTACTTTCTGTATATGTGAGGTGCTCATTCACAGCGGGGAAACCAGGGGGCCCTGAAGTAATATGGCATGGTAAGAGGCATGATACAGCTGGCTGCTGATGTTGGACTAGCATTCACTGGGATACTATGTTGTAGCTATCTTCGCTGCCAGACATTGCTCTCGATATCCTGCACCAGACCAGATAGATTAATTTGAGCTAACTGAAAAATTTGGCAGAGGTTGCTATGCCATATGCACACTTCTGGCCATGTTCCAACTCAGTTCACGTGTACGACATGACAAATCTAGACAACTCCTTTAATATGCTCCTGTGCACATACTGTGTAATAGGATTGTTCTCGACAGCACATGTTTATACAGGACTATCCGCTGCCAAGAACAATGATATGTAAATAGGTGTCCAGTACTTTAACACTGATGACCTATCCTTAGGATAGGTCATCAGTGTCTGATCAGTGGGGGTGAGATCAGCTGTTTTCGGTGTCGGCGGCCAGAACTGCTTAGTTACGGAGCTGCACAGCACAGGGGGCAGACGTGCAGTACCCGGCCGTGGCCATTTTACAGTAGATGGAGCTGTGCAGCTCCGTAACTGAGCAGTTCCAGCCGTCGACATCAAGAACAGCTGATCGCCGGGTGTTGCACCCCCACCGATCAGACTGCTGACCTATCCTAAGGATAGAAATATCACTTCCAAAATGGAAAACAGGTGTGTACAGGTGCTTACTAAGAGTAGCCGTCTCCATATATAACTAACTCTCTGACTGAACACTCTACCCCTAAGCCTCAGGCTGTTTTAATTACAGCAGGATCATACCTTCCCATATATATGTAGTGTGATGAACCTGTAGCCGCCATCTTGGTAATGATAAATCATATCCAGGGATGGCCACACTTCAGCAGCCCCCACCCTTGGGACCTTCTGTTAAAACGTCAACTAGATAGTTTCCCCCCATCCAGGCTCCTGTAAGATAAGAAGCCTACTTAACACTTGAATGCTAGGAGCTTCAAAGACTTCGAGAGGAAACACAGCCAGCAGGGGGGGGGTGCTTCGTCTATCTGTACCTGACCATTTGTCCCATAGGACTAGTTTCTTTGTCTGTCACAAGCATGGAGGCATAAGATATAGAAACATGAAAAGTACACGCATGTTGCATGGGATGGGCCAATAAAAAAATATCACGGCGTCCCGGAGCCATTGCGCACACAAGCCTCCGCGGTAGACGTTTGTACGTGCTCTGGAAGCCAAGATATAGCGCGGAGCCATTCCTGAGGACCGTATGGTATCATAATTGATATCAAAAGGTCGGTTGCGGCGGCCCGAATCCATGGGAACCCCTGGGGGTATCATGAGACCATCCCAGAAGAAGTTATTGGGTTCCATAGAATTTGGGCTTCTGATCGAAGTTAGACCTGAGGGTGGAGACTGAGCCAGCTGACCTCACCAGCAGTGGGCGGGACGGGGCAGGTAAGATAGCAGGACAGACAAGAGACAAGTCAGTCTTGACCCAAGAGTGGTGTGCTGAACATCTGAGCACCAGCTGAGGCCACCAAGGGGAGGAGCAGTTTGACCATGCGGTGGTAGGCCTCAGCCTGTAACAAAGAACCGTGCCTGCGATCGCAGAATCCTCTCCCTGCGTCACACGAAAATCAAGAAACCGGTAACTGATATGCTGTGGTGATTCTGTGTGTTGTATTCCATTGTTGTATAGTTTAGCCTGACCTTATACCTGTGTATATTTAGTTGTATATCGTGTATCTAGTGTATTATTATAATCAATTACCTCAAGTAATTGTGGGCCTGCCTTTTATTCTGCATAACGAACGCACGTCCGTGTGAGCTCGGCTCAAGCCAAAAACGCTACCCAGGGTTGGTTCCTGACCCGATATAGGCC
This sequence comes from Phyllobates terribilis, assembly GCF_046119375.1. Lineage (NCBI taxonomy): Eukaryota > Metazoa > Chordata > Amphibia > Anura > Dendrobatidae > Phyllobates > Phyllobates terribilis. The sequence continues at coordinate 20,589,567 of NW_027362761.1, read as the reverse complement.
CATTCACGGACTGGGCGTATATCTAAAATAGGGACTGGTGGCAGCATACCAACTGGGGATTGGGGAAGGCTGGTAGTGACGGTCGGAGGTTCAGATATATATATTCCTGGCGCGGCCAAGGAAGATATATATACCGCCCTCACTACAGAGGGCCCCGATACCCAGTAGGTTACAGGACAGTCTCCCTGGCGACCGCTTATCCTAGGTGCAGTTCCTTGACTGACCTGAGGCTAAGAGGGCGCTAGCGAGTTGTGCTGTGTAGTGACGTTACGGTTTAGTGACGTTGAAGGGATAACACACTACCGTGTTCCCTGCGCTGGTTGCAGCTTCCTGGCACTACTTTCTCTAGGTGCAGTACCTTGACTGACCTGAGAGGTAAGGGGGCGCCAGAGAGCTGCACCCACCGGCCGGCTTTCATAACATTGGTGGCAGAGCGGTGGGATTGCAGAATAATAGTGTTGTGGGACCCCTACTCCCAGGCACTAAAGACTGCCAGTGGTAACTTCCACTGCTGGAGTCTTAAGGTCAGCCCAACGTTAGACGGTCAGGCTAAAAGTATAACAAGGTGTGTGCAAACTCAGGGTTGCAGCGGTGTCGGTTACCAAGATGGCAGACGGCACCAGGAGCAAGACCCTGCAGGAGGCTAATGCTACGGTCCGTGTGGCAGGAGGGGAGGACATTGTTACTCATGGCGAGGAGGAGTCCAGCCCGGGCACCTCAGGGAGCCAGTCCCCAGTATACGGTCCCGCAGTGGGCTGCCCACCACCTACCCAGCCCAGCCTGTCCAGATCACAAGCCCTTTTACAAGCGGCTATGGCAAGTCTCCAGTCTCATGGCGATGCCGTCTACAAAACCCTCCTGGCAGCATCAGAGAAGGCAGCGGAGGAGGAGCGCGAAGCTGCGGAGCGCCGGGAGGCTGCGGAGCGTGCAGAGCGGGCTGCAGAGCGCCGGGAGGCTGCGGAGCGTGAAGCTGCAGAGCGTGCAGAGCGAGCTGCGGAGCGCCAGCACCAACTGGACCTGGCCCAGCGGGGGCTTCCGCTAGAGCAACCAACCCATCAGGAGACCAAGTCGTCCAAAGTCCGAGCTGAGGACTTCCCTCTACTGGAGAAGGATGGGGACCTGGACTCCTTTCTGGTGGCATTTGAACGGACCTGTCTTCAGCACCATCTGGCCCGGGATCAGTGGGCCAGATACCTGACCCCCCGTTTGAGGGGTAAGTCCCTGGATGCCTTGGGGGACTTACCTGCCGGGGAGGTACAGAACTACGACTGCATCAAGCGGGCCCTGATCCGGCAGTACAACCTCACTCCCGAGTCGTACCGCCAGAAGTTCCGGAGCCTGCTGCGTGGCCCCAAGGACACCTGGACCGATCATATGCGGGCGCTGTTGAGAGCCGCAGAGCACTGGACCTCGGGTCTAGCGCTTACTACCCGCCAGGAGGTCCAGGAACTGTTCGTCACGGAGCAGTTCTTGTGGAACTGCCCAGAGGACCTCCGACAGTTCCTCCGTGACCGAAAACCAACAGGGGCTTCTGCTACAGCCGCCCTGGCAGACGAGTATGCCAATAACAGGGCGCCTGAGCTGAAGAAGTCTGCCAGCAGCACCTGGAGAGGGGGTAAGCCCAGTCATGCCCCTGTTTCCCCGGCCCCTAGAACACAAGGGGTGTATCCCCCTGTTGCCCTCTCCAGGCAAGGACCAGACGTAAGACGTTGTCATCTATGCAACAAACCAGGACACTTTAGGGCTGAGTGTCCCCAGCGCCAAAAGACCCCATCCCAGTCCCAGAGAGCGCCCAATGTTTTGTGTGTGGGAGGGGGTGGTGGTAGGTCCCTGGACAACATCCAACCCGTCACCATAGGCCGTTCTGCGGTCATGGGACTGCGGGACACGGGCGCTGAACGAACACTGGTACGGCCTGAGGTGGTGTCCCCCCAGGACTTGGTACCAGGAAAGACTCTTTCCGTCTCCGGGGTTGGAGGCGTGGAGCCGGCACTTCCCGTTGCCATGGTGTATTTGGACTGGGGTGCCGGAAGGGGGATGCGGGAGGTGGGAGTAACGCCAAATATTCCCGCAAATGTTTTATTAGGGACCGACTTGGGGCGTCTAGTATCGCAGTATGTACCCTCTGAACCCCCAAGTTCGGCCCCCCAAGAGTGTATTGATTTGTCTGCTGCTAATGCCAACCATGTTGTATGTAGTGTGTGTCCTGCTGAGGAGGAGGGAGTGAAACCTGAGGGTAACACCTGCACAGACACAACACAAACAGGGTTAGTGAAAGCAGGTGGGGAGTGTGGGGATGCCCGCAGAGGTGCTCAGCCGGCGTGCCGTGACCTCTTGTCCTCCGGTGAGGGAGGGGGCGGGCAGGATTCTGTAGAGGGAAGCTCAGGGATGGAGAGGGGGGCAGCTACCGGCAGTGTAGGGCTCCCAGGGGTATCCAGGCTGCTGAGTATAGGCCCACTGCAGGGGGAGGAACAGGCCATGGGAGGTGGGGGTGTCCCAAGAGAGGAGCCGCCAGGTAAGACCCCAGGGCAGGAGTTCCCCACATCCGAGATGTCCAAAGGCCTAGGAAGCCTGCCTGATCGGGCGGCTTGGTCAGAAACAGAGGGGAAGCAGGCACTACCCACGGTCACAGCGGTCATAGCCGCTGTCACCAGGAGTGGGAGCGCCGGAGCCCAAGGAGCCTTGCAGAGGTCCGACGGCTTCCCCACTTCTGACCAAGTGTCTGCCGGGTCAGACAGCGGCCAGGTGACATGCCCGGAGGGGCTGACAGAGGATGTGGCAGTTTCGTCGATTCTGGCCACATCAAGTCAGGAATTTCAGGCTGCGTTGGAAGCAGACGACAGCCTGAAAGCTCTCAAGGAACAGGCGGCACAGCCTCCCATGGAGTCAGACTGCGAGCGTGTGGTCTGGGACCAGGGACGGCTGTACCGGGTAACGGTCCAGCAGGGTTCACCGGAGGCGTGGCCCAGGGACCGACAGTTAGTGGTACCCTATCCGTTCAGGGCGGAATTGTTGCGGATCGCACACGAGATTCCGATGGCCGGACACCTAGGGATCGCTAAAACCAAGGCCAGGATAGCTCAGCATTTCTACTGGCCTGGGATGGGAGCCGCGGTGGGTGCCTACTGCCGTTCGTGTGACACCTGTCAGAGGGTGGGGAAGGCGGGGCCGCGCCCCAAAGCCCCACTGGTAACTCTGCCAATCATCGAAGAGCCTTTCTCGAGGGTCGCTGTGGATCTTATTGGACCTCTGTCCACTCCCAGCCACTCCGGGAAATGCTTCATACTCACGGTAGTGGACTATGCCACCCGGTACCCGGAAGCGGTAGCTTTGTCGTCCATTCGGGCCGACAAGGTGGCTACCGCCTTACTGGAGATCTTCTCCAGAGTGGGTTTCCCCCAAGAAATGCTCACCGACCGAGGGACCCAGTTCATGTCGCGGCTGATGGAGTCCCTCTGTAAGCAAATGCAGGTGCAACATCTGGTGGCCAGCCCGTATCACCCACAGACTAATGGCCTGTGTGAGCGGTTCAATGGCACCTTAAAGCAGATGCTTAAGATGTTGGTCGACTCCCACGGGAGAGACTGGGAGCGTTACCTCCCACACCTCCTATTTGCTTACCGGGAGGTTCCGCAGGCCTCAACGGGGTTCTCCCCCTTTGAGCTCCTGTACGGGCGACGGGTACGGGGCCCCCTGGCTCTGGTGAAGGAAGCATGGGAAGGGGATTTGGCCACCCCCGAGGTGTCGGTCATCGAGTATGTCGTGCGCCACCGGGACAGGATGATGGCCTTGGCAAAGCTGGTGCAGGACAATATGGCCCAGGCCCAGGCCGACCAGAAGCGGTGGTACGACCAGAATGCTTGTGAGAGGACCTACCAGGTGGGTCAAAAGGTGTGGGTACTGGTCCCCGTACCACAGAACAAGCTTCAGGCAGCCTGGGAAGGTCCCTACTTCGTGCACCAGAAACTCAATGCCGTCACCTATCTGGTCACCCTGGATCACGCCCGTGGAAGGAGGAAGGCCTTCCACGTGAACATGATGAAGGCTCATCATGAGCGGGAAGCGACTGCCCACCCAGTGTGCAACCTTCCCGAGGAAGGAGAGGTAGAAACCCTCCTGGATCTGCTCACCCAAGCCAAGGCGGGTGGGTCCATCGAGGATGTGGGGGTTGGCCACCAGCTCACGGAGGACCAACGGTCCCAGCTGGGGACCACCCTGCACCCCTTCCGGGGGCTGTTCAGCAGCCTGCCCGGAAGGACTGAGATGGCTGTCCACGACGTGGACACTGGCGATCACCCGCCGATCCGGCGTTCAGCATATCGGGTCTCTTTCGAGGTGCAGGGAAACATGCGCCAAGAGATAGACGAGATGCTGAAGCTGGGGGTGATCCAGGCATCCAGCAGCGCGTGGGCCTCGCCTGTAGTCCTCGTACCAAAGAAGGACCGAACTACACGGTTCTGCGTGGACTACCGGGGGCTCAACGCTGTAACGGCCACCGATGCGTTCCCCATACCACGCATCGATGACCTGCTCGATCGGATGGCCGGGGCTAAGTACCTGACCATCATGGATCTGAGCCGGGGGTACTGGCAGATTCCTCTGACCCCCGCGGCAAGGGAACGCTCTGCCTTTATCACCCCTTTTGGACTGTACGAGTCCACAGTGATGCCATTCGGCATGAAGAATGCCCCTGCCACTTTTCAGCGGATGGTCAATATGCTGCTTGAGGGACTTGAAGGGTACGCGGCTGCGTACTTGGACGATATTGCAGTCTTCAGTCCCACTTGGGAGGATCACCTAGAGCACCTGCGGCAGGTGCTCGGTCGGATCCACCGGGCAGGCTTGACCATCAAGCCGGAAAAGTGCCAGCTGGGCATGAGTGAGGTCCTCTACCTGGGTCACCGGGTAGGCGGGGGGGTTCTGAAGCCAGAACCGGGGAAAGTGGATGCCATCGCATCCTGGCCCACTCCTAGGACCAAAAAGCAGGTGATGTCCTTCTTGGGGACCGCCGGGTACTATAGGAGGTTCGTCCCACACTATAGCACCCTGGCCAAGCCCCTGACGGACCTCACCAAGAAGAAGCTGCCCGTCGCAGTCGACTGGACAGTCGCCTGCGAGACAGCTTTCGGGGCACTCAAGGCCGCCCTAAGTAGCTCCCCTGTACTGCAAGCTGCCGACTTCGACCGGCCGTTTGTGGTACAGACCGACGCCAGTGACTTTGGCCTCGGTGCTGTGCTAAGTCAGGTCAACACGACAGGCCAGGAACATCCTGTCTTGTACCTGAGCAGGAAGCTACTGCCCCGGGAGGTGGCTTACTCCACGGTGGAAAAAGAATGCCTGGCAATTGTATGGGCCCTGCAGCGTCTGCAGCCCTACTTGTACGGGAGCCATTTCACCGTGGAGACGGACCACAACCCCCTCAGCTGGTTACACACGGTCTCTGGGTCGAATGGCAGGTTGCTACGCTGGAGCCTCGCTCTCCAGCAGTACCACTTCTCCATTCGCCACAGAAGAGGCCGTGACCACGGTAACGCTGACGGGTTATCCCGGCAAGGGGAGGGTGCAGAAGGACGCACGGGGGAACACAGGAATGTGCTACCCCCTCGCGCCCTCGTATAGGGGGAGGTGTGATGAACCTGTAGCCGCCATCTTGGTAATGATAAATCATATCCAGGGATGGCCACACTTCAGCAGCCCCCACCCTTGGGACCTTCTGTTAAAACGTCAACTAGATAGTTTCCCCCCATCCAGGCTCCTGTAAGATAAGAAGCCTACTTAACACTTGAATGCTAGGAGCTTCAAAGACTTCGAGAGGAAACACAGCCAGCAGGGGGGGGGTGCTTCGTCTATCTGTACCTGACCATTTGTCCCATAGGACTAGTTTCTTTGTCTGTCACAAGCATGGAGGCATAAGATATAGAAACATGAAAAGTACACGCATGTTGCATGGGATGGGCCAATAAAAAAATATCACGGCGTCCCGGAGCCATTGCGCACACAAGCCTCCGCGGTAGACGTTTGTACGTGCTCTGGAAGCCAAGATATAGCGCGGAGCCATTCCTGAGGACCGTATGGTATCATAATTGATATCAAAAGGTCGGTTGCGGCGGCCCGAATCCATGGGAACCCCTGGGGGTATCATGAGACCATCCCAGAAGAAGTTATTGGGTTCCATAGAATTTGGGCTTCTGATCGAAGTTAGACCTGAGGGTGGAGACTGAGCCAGCTGACCTCACCAGCAGTGGGCGGGACGGGGCAGGTAAGATAGCAGGACAGACAAGAGACAAGTCAGTCTTGACCCAAGAGTGGTGTGCTGAACATCTGAGCACCAGCTGAGGCCACCAAGGGGAGGAGCAGTTTGACCATGCGGTGGTAGGCCTCAGCCTGTAACAAAGAACCGTGCCTGCGATCGCAGAATCCTCTCCCTGCGTCACAAGAAAATCAAGAAACCGGTAACTGATATGCTGTGGTGATTCTGTGTGTTGTATTCCATTGTTGTATAGTTTAGCCTGACCTTATACCTGTGTATATTTAGTTGTATATCGTGTATCTAGTGTATTATTATAATCAATTACCTCAAGTAATTGTGGGCCTGCCTTTTATTCTGCATAACGAACGCACGTCCGTGTGAGCTCGGCTCAAGCCAAAAACGCTACCCAGGGTTGGTTCCTGACCCGATATAGGCCCATTCACGGACTGGGCGTATATCTAAAATAGGGACTGGTGGCAGCATACCAACTGGGGATTGGGGAAGGCTGGTAGTGACGGTCGGAGGTTCAGATATATATATTCCTGGCGCGGCCAAGGAAGATATATATACCGCCCTCACTACAGAGGGCCCCGATACCCAGTAGGTTACAGGACAGTCTCCCTGGCGACCGCTTATCCTAGGTGCAGTTCCTTGACTGACCTGAGGCTAAGAGGGCGCTAGCGAGTTGTGCTGTGTAGTGACGTTACGGTTTAGTGACGTTGAAGGGATAACACACTACCGTGTTCCCTGCGCTGGTTGCAGCTTCCTGGCACTACTTTCTCTAGGTGCAGTACCTTGACTGACCTGAGAGGTAAGGGGGCGCCAGAGAGCTGCACCCACCGGCCGGCTTTCATAACATGTAGGCCTCAGCCTAAGAGCGGATTCACACTGGATAGGTTCCCAGCAATGATAATCGCCTTTACGCTGCTACCGAATTTACATTAATTGGCCAATTTATGCTCTAACTATCCTAAGGATAGGTCACCATTGTTAAAATAGTGGCAACCTCTTTAAGCAAGCTTATAACTTATTTTACTCAATGGACAAACATTGTGCTGGTGCATCGGGTGACTGACAGACTGTAAATACATTCAGTGGCTCTGACGGTGCTTAGATCTGAACCCAAAAAAACAGCATTCAGTGATATGCGCTTGTGACACCCCAGGGGTCTGGTTGCCACAGTAATTGAGATATTATGTCTGAGAGCAAGTGGGAGGTTTCTCTGGTCAGGAGCCCTAAGCATGCAACACTTCCCACCCAGACCTGGGAGGGGAGGAATCTGCCCTTATAAACTGGGTCTGGGGCAGGATTAGAGAGTGAAGACAGAGACAGAGCCTGCAGAACAAGCAGAGCAGTCAGAGCCTGGAGAGGGAAAGTGAGAACAGGAGCTCTGTAGGAGCAGCAGCTGAAGGCCAGGGGCTGTGAGCAGAGATATAGCTCGCCCTGGCTGAAGTTACTAAAACCGGACACAGGAGTCTGAGGCTGTGGGGACTGATATATACCCAGCAGCAGAAACCAACCGGCAGGGGATTCCAGGTCCTCTGGCCATAGAAGCCCGGAGGCTCAGTCACAAAGAAGGGACCAGCGCCGCCATCCAGGAGCGGAGGCTAACAGAAGGCCCCAAGTCACCAGCCATACGGGTGAGCACCACACGGTATACTCAGGGACGTGGGCTACTTGTAACCGCTGACAGCAAGGTAGCCAGGAAGAGTGCAGATAAACGGGGAGGCCTACAACTCCACCTGGCCAGGGGAACTCCTGTTTGCTCGCAGACTGACCAGGCCCCTTATACTAGCCAGTACTCCCGGGAGGGTCTGCCTTGTACCATCAGTAAAGACCCTGAACTGCACCTCACGTCTCTGTGATTCCTTGCCGCACCAGCACCATTAGCACTGGGACCCTCACACCATCACTCCCATCATCTCTCACATTAGCTGCCCTGAGGCAATACTTCTCCCGTGGGGAGTTATCCCATACTCGGCTGCGCAAACAACATCAGCCTCAGCGGTCGGCAGCGCAGCAGCGGTCCCCACTGACCGCAATCCACGGGTGGCGTAGTCGGACATTTGCTATACATTAAGACTGCCACTGGTTTGACCACCCTGGGCACGGACCGGGTCACCGCCACACGGAGACTACAACCCCCAGCATTCTACAACAGGCCCGGTTCCGGGTTCCCCTGCACAACACAGGCCCAGGGGGTGCGTCAACTTTGGCGTAGTCGGCAGGATTTCGTGCCCGCAACCACCGGGTACTGCGTGCATGAAAAAGAGACTTTTATACTTACCTGTGGTGAAGTTTCCCGCCGTCCGGAGTCGTTTCCCGCCATCCGGAGCCGATTCCCGCCATCAGACGCCATCTTGGACCGTTTCCCGCCGTCTTCTGCCTTCTTCCCGCCATCCGCAGCTGCTTCCCGCCTTCGGACGCCATCTTCGGGACGCCGCCCGGGAAGAAGAGGGGCGTGGACGCCGAAAGCGCGCGAGATCCGAAGCTCCGCCCCACGCTCCGCCCCACGCTCTGACGCTGCGCAAGGTCCTGGAAGGGAGGAAGAGCGACGCTGACGTCATCGGAGCGCGACGCCAGGTCCTCAACCCCGACGATCGACTGCGGAGCCGCGGCCTACGGAAGAAGAGCATCGCAAGGTAGGCCACGGTCCACTAGGGGGGAGGAGGATGCCGGATACCGAGGGGAGCTCCACTGCCACAGCCACCGCCAGCGCAACCGCTGCAGCAGTCATGCCAATCACCATGCCCTATATCCCGGGGGCAACCTGGCTACCCCAGTACTCAGGGGAGTTACATACTCGAAATGACTTTAGAGAAAGACTGGATAGCCTCTTCCAGGTGTACCCCCTCACAGAAGAGCAAAAAGTGAGCATCCTGGTGGCCCAATTAATCGGGGCAGCCCAAAGGGAGGTAAAGTCCTGGCCACCTGGGAGGAAGAGGACTGTCAGAGAAATACTAGCCCGGCTGAAAGACACATTTGATACCCGCACCTCAGCCGAAATAAAGCTCAGATTTTACGGGTGTAAACAGCGGGCACATGAGAGTATAAGAGACTATGCTCTAAACTTACAAGAGGCCCTGAAAGCCATTAAGCAGGCAGACCCTGACAGCGTGGGAAATGAAGATAAGCTGTTGACTGAACAATTTATTGAGGGTCTACTGTGCAATGCCCACTGAACCCAGTTGCGGGCAATGGCCTTACAGGACCCTGACCTGGACTTTGCACAGTTCAAGGACAGAGCCATCCGGGTGCTCCGAGAACCGGCACCAGGTGGCGCTGTGACCCACAGGCGCCCTGCTATCACTTACCACCAGGAGACGGCGCCCTTGTCTGCAGGGCCTGTGGGAGCTGATGCGCAGGCTTTAAACAGTGACCCGGCTACAGACCTGCACCATCAGGTCCAAGAGCTGACTAAGAGCGTTGCCGCGCTAACCAGAACTGTGCAGTCTTTACAGGTCTCTTCTCCAGGAAAGATCCAGCTGGCATCCGGACCGGAGGACGTCCCGTGGCGCCGACTGAGGAGGACCCCACCGGCCAGAGGAAGACCCAGCGACAGATACAACGAGGACGGACGACCCATCTGCCGCCGCTGCAATCAACCCGGACATGTGGCAAGGTACTGTCATTTAAACGGGCACAACCTGGGGTAGAGGGCCAACCCCCAGGCATAAGACCATCAGGCCCATCAAACTGGCGTGATAAATACGTAGGGGGACGTCCAATCTTGCCTGTGGTACTGGATGGCATTCCTATGAGTGCCCTACTAGACACTGGGTCACAGGTGACCACCATCCCGTACGTGCTCTTTAAACAGTACTGGAATGACTCGGACATAACCCGCTACCCAGATGACGACCTGAGTATCATCGCCAGCAATGGTCAGCCCGTGCCGCAGGTGGGATTCAAAGAGGTGACCATTAAGATCGGTAAAGTCGAACTGGCGGCACAAGGACTGATTATAGTGGACATAGACCGTCATGAGAGTCACCCTAGAATAACCTTGGGAACTAATGTGATTGAAAATTGTCTTGCAGAGGTGATTCTCATTTTACAGCAGGTTGCCAAGAACGCCAGTTCCGGCCAGCAGCGTGTCCTCCAAAAAGAGATCCGGGCACTGATGAAGCGGCAACAGGTGGAACTATCTGGTGGTGAGATAGGTAGCGTGAGAATGTGTGACCCGTTCCCTATTGCCATGCCCCCAAAAAGTGAGATGATGATTTGGTGTCGGGCAGCTATTGGTCTAAGAGGTAGAGACTACCAAGCAATGGTAGAACCCGTCTACTCAGACAGTAGGCCCACCATTTTGACAGCACGGGGGGTGGTCGATGTACTCCATGGGAGGGTGCCCGTTCGCATCATAAATATCGAGGAGAGAGAAGTACACCTGCCCCGGTATGCCACGCTAGCCAAATTGTTCACCATCAACCAGAACTCTGTACAGGCCGTGGAACCCTTGCCTCCATCTCAACCAGAGGAAGGTAACAGCTCTAAGAAACCAATGGAGGACTGGTGTCAGCAACTGCATTTGGGTACTGACTCCACTCCCTCACACCAGAAACAGGGAGTCTATCGGGTGGTTCGAGAGTACGAGAGAGTGTTTAGTAAACACCCGCTAGACTTCGGGTGAGTAAAGGGGGTAGAACACCACATCCCCACGGGAGACCATCCTCCCATAAAGGAGAGATACCGACCCGTACCCCCGGCACACTACCAACACGCCAAGGGGATGCTTAGAGACATGAAGGAGGCTGGGGTAATCAGGGACAGCTGTAGCCCCTGGGCAGCTCCACTAGTCTTAGTGAAAAAGAAAGACAACACCATGAGAATGTGTGTAGACTACAGGAAGGTCAACCGTATCACACACAAAGATGCGTACCCGTTACCAAGGATAGAAGAGTCCTTAGCTGCATTAAAATCTGCTAACTTCTTCTCTACTTTGGATCTCACTAGCGGGTACTGGCAGGTTCCTGTAGCAGAGGCGGACCGGGAGAAGACCGCATTCACCACCCCGATGGGTCTCAGTGAATTTAACTGTATGCCGTTCGGGCTCTGCAACGCACCAGGAACCTTCCAACGGTTGATGGAATGCTGTCTGGGACACCGGAACTTCGAGACGGTCCTGTTATACCTGGACGATGTCATTGTCTATTCCAAGACCTACGAGGACCACCTGAAACACCTGACAGAAGTGTTCGAAGCTCTGGCAAACTACGGCCTAAAGGTGAAACCCTCCAAGTGTCACCTCCTGAAACCAAAGGTGCAATACCTGGGACACGTGGTGAGTGCTGACGGAGTGGCTCCTGACCCTGATAAGATCACCGTGATTAAGGACTGGCCAAGACCCTCCAGCATAAAGGAAGTGCGGCAGTTCCTCGGGTTGGTAGGCTACTACCGAAGATTCATTCCCGGTTTCACCAAAATGGCAGCCCCTATGCAGGACCTCCTGATAGGTCAATCTCGGAAAGCCAAAAACCAGAAGCCGCCCTTTAGGTGGGAAAAGCTGGAAGAGGAGTCCTTCTGCCAGCTGAAGATGGCCCTCACGGGGGATGAAATCCTGGCATATTCAGACTACAACCAGCCCTTTATCCTCCACACGGACGCAAGCAACATCGGGCTAGGAGCCGTACTGTCCCAGATCCAGCAAGGGAAAGAACGGGTAATCGCTTACGCCAGCCGAAAGCTACGGCCCACGGAGAAGAACCCTGAGAATTATAGCTCATTCAAGCTGGAGTTCCTGGCAGTAGTGTGGGCAGTGACCGAACGTTTCAAGCATTACCTTGCCTCCTCCAAATTCACCGTGTACACGGATAACAACCCGTTGACACAACTGGACACTGCAAGGCTCGGTGCCCTGGAACAGAGATGGATGGCCCGCATGTCCAACTTTGAATTCACCATCAAATACCGGGCAGGACGCTCAAATGCCAACGCGGATACACTGTCTAGAATGCCGAACTTACCGGACGTAGGGGAAGATCCAGAAGATCTGGAAGAAGTTGAGCTCCCTGCGTTCCACCGTCATGGGATTACCCTGTATTCCCACCGTGTGAAGGACAGGCGCTCCGTGACGTTCAATCCCTTGCCCCACTACAACTGGGCGGAGACGCAAGACAATGATCCCGCAGTCCATTTGGTGAAGGAAATGCTGACCCAGGCCGATGCCCGTATTGACCCAGATGCTCCGGAGGAGACCAAGCAACTGTGGAAGGAGAAAAGTAAGCTGTTCCTCTACAGGGAGAAGCTGTGCCGGAGAATGGTTAACTCTCGAACACATGAGTTGACCTGGCAGGTAGTGGTCCCAAGACGAGACGCGGCTATGGTTCTGGAGGCATACCACAACGGAGCAGGGCATTTCGGATGGAAGAAGCTGGAGTTCTTGTTGCGTGAACGGTTCTACTGGGTAGGCATGAGAGGAGCCATCGAGAGGTGGTGCAGAGACTGTGGCCCGTGCCACCTGAGGAGAAAAGACCGAGCCAGCCAGAAGACTCCCCTGCAGCCCATCATCACCAGACAGCCACTGGAACTGGTAGCCCTGGACCATGTGAAACTGGCTCCAAGCAGATCTGGGTATGTCTACGCCCTCACAATCGTAGATCATTACTCCCGGTTCCTGGTGGTGGTCCCGGTCAAGGACTTAACGGCTCAAACAGCAGCTAGAGCCTTCCAGCAGCACTTCTGCCGTCCACACGGGTACCCGGACCAAGTGTTGACAGACCAAGGACCAGCCTTCGAAGCGGAGGTCTTCCAGGAGTTCTGCAACCTGTATGGCTGCAAGAAGATAAGAACAACGCCCTATAACCCTCAAACCAATGGACTCTGCGAGAAGATGAACCAGGTGGTGATAGATATGCTAAAAACATTGCCCCTGGAAGAACGCAGTCTGTGGCCTGAGAAACTGCCCGTTCTGGTGGACCTGTATAACCACATCCCTGTAGGTTCCACCAACTGTACCCCGGCTTACCTAATGAGAGCAAGACCTGGTAAGCTGCCTATTGACTTGGATATGGGAGTCCTGACGCCTGAGGACACCTCGCCAGAGGCAGACTGGGATACAGAACGGCAGCAGCAGTATCGGAAAGTACAGGAGAGCGTCGAGCGAAGTCTGTCTCAAGCTAGAGAAAGGCAAGAGAAGGCTTATAACCAGTATGCTCCCGCTGTTCCCCTGGTACCTGGAGATCAGGTCTTGAAGAGGAAGAGGCGGCTCCACAAGTTGGACGACCAGTGGGAGAAGGACCCGTACACCGTACTGCCATCAAGCCATGAGAACCCAAAAATCTGCGTAATCAGTAAGGATGGAGGAGAAACCACAGCCATTGTCTCCAGAGACCACCTGAAGAAGTGTCCCGAGCAGCTGCAAAGCCCTGAAGAAGATCAAGGAAACCCTCAACCCGCAGAGGAAAGGGAAGAAATGATCAGTACCGTACTCGGAGACTTCCCCCGGTCTTGGACACAAGTAAACGGCGCTGTCGTGGTACCCGTCCTCATCTTTCTCCAGCCAGCCCCGCAAGTGCCTACAGAGGAACCGGTAGAGCTGGAAGAGCAGCCGGCCCAAGAGGCAGAAGAGTCCACACCAGCAGTACAGGAGGATCAACCCTCTGCTAGTAGTGAGCCTGCCGTGCCCCTAGTGAGCCAAAGAGTGCGCAGACAGCTGCCCAGCTTACCCATAACACCTCCTACACCCTGTAGTGCAGAACCAGTTAGTGAGCTCCGTAGGTCCACTAGAGTCACTAGAGGTCAGATGCCCGCTCGCTGGAGAATCTAAACTAATGCACTGTGAATTTATCTGCTAACTGTTTATGGTTTATGTTTGTTGCCTGTTATTAATTATGTTTCTCAGTTACCCTGCAGATTTTTATAGACTAACAGGTTATGGACGCTGGATAAACGGAACAGTTTTGTAGATAGTTGCACCTTGGTGCCTCTTGCGAAGACGGCCGCGGAAGAGAAAACCTGTCTGGCGTGGCCTCCTTGCGGCCCAAAGTAGTTAGTCTACCCTTGCAGCCAAGCCCAAGGCCAACGCAAGGGGTTTGCTTTGGACAGGTCCCCTACTTCGCTTAAAGTTTCACCTTGGGTGACATGGACACCCTCTTGTTTCAAAAACTTCACCTTGGGTGATATGGACACCCGGTTGCGGACACGCCGTGACCTTTAAAGAACTAAAGCTTCTTGTAAAAATGTTATCGTATTATTGTTTATACCCTGTTATTATGTTTTAAAAATGTGTTTAGTCCCGGAGTACTAAAATTTACTAGGGGGGAATGTGACACCCCAGGGGTCTGGTTGCCACAGTAATAGAGATATTATGTCTGAGAGCAAGTGGGAGGTTTCTCTGGTCAGGAGCCCTAAGCATGCAACACTTCCCACCCAGACCTGGGAGGGGAGGAATCTGCCCTTATAAACTGGGTCTGGGGCGGGATTAGAGAGTGAAGACAGAGACAGAGCCTGCAGAACAAGCAGAGCAGTCAGAGCCTGGAGAGGGAAAGTGAGAACAGGAGCTCTGTAGGAGCAGCAGCTGAAGGCCAGGGGCTGTGAGCAGAGATATAGCTCGCCCTGGCTGAAGTTACTAAAACCGGACACAGGAGTCCGAGGCTGTGGGGACTGATATATACCCAGCAGCAGAAACCAACCGGCAGGGAATTCCAGGTCCTCTGGCCATAGAAGCCCGGAGGCTCAGTCACAAAGAAGGGACCAGCGCCGCCATCCAGGAGCGGAGGCTAACAGAAGGCCCCAAGTCACCAGCCATACGGGTGAGCACCACACGGTATACTCAGGGACGTGGGCTACTTGTAACCGCTGACAGCAAGGTAGCCAGGAAGAGTGCAGATAAACGGGGAGGCCTACAACTCCACCTGGCCAGGGGAACTCCTGCTTGCTCGCAGACTGACCAGGCCCCTTATACTAGCCAGTACTCCCGGGAGGGTCTGCCTTGTACCATCAGTAAAGACCCTGAACTGCACCTCACGTCTCTGTGATTCCTTGCCGCACCAGCACCATTAGCACTGGGACCCTCACACCATCACTCCCATCATCTCTCACATTAGCTGCCCTGAGGCAATACTTCTCCCGTGGGGAGTTATCCCATACTCGGCTGCGCAAACAACATCAGCCTCAGCGGTCGGCAGCGCAGCAGCGGTCCCCACTGACCGCAATCCACGGGTGGCGTAGTCGGACATTTGCTATACATTAAGACTGCCACTGGTTTGACCACCCTGGGCACGGACCGGGTCACCGCCACACGGAGACTACAACCCCCAGCATTCTACAACAGGCCCGGTTCCGGGTTCCCCTGCACAACACAGGCCCAGGGGGTGCGTCACGCTGATGGGGCCATTGACTATAATGATGCAGACAAAGTCAGCATGTGTTTTGACGTGCATCAATTTTGGCTGTATACACCTAGTTGAGGCAGGTGGCAAGATGACTCACTCGGCTGCTTCCAGAAGTAGACTCAGGACACAGTTTCCTCTGCAGGTTTATTGTAGCGGCATAAGCACTGCAGAGTCAGCAAAATAAACACGGCCTTTCTGGCGTAACGGCAAAACAAAAACATAAAGTATAGCACAGTCCATAAGTGAGCAGGTTCTGCCCACTCTTGGTATCACCACCAATTCAGGTAAAGTCCTTTTATGGAGCTCTCTAGCTTCCACACACAGCCTGGAGACTTCACTCTCCAGATCACACTAGAGAAAAAAAAATAGTGCCTGATAAATGCTCAGGCACACCCTGAGGGGCGGGTATGGTGAATGACTTCCCACCCGATCTCTATGTCATTCACACCAAACCACTCCCTTCACAATGATGATTATGCCAACATATAACATGCTGGGGAAAAGTTGTAGGTTCAGTTCACACAGGCTAGCAGCCATAGCGACACATACCTCCCCTCACATATAACACCAGTGACCTTGTCACAATACCTAATTGAGGCTGGTGGCAAGGAGGCATCTGAATATCTCCAAATTTATTTAGCAGCAGGACAACAAGTCGACATACAGCCAGAACCATTAACCCATTTAACCCCGAAGGTGGTTTGCACGTTAATGACCAGGTTAATTTTTACAATTCTGACCACTGTCACTTTATGAGGTAATAACTCTGGAACACTTCAGCGGATCCCCCTGATTCTGAGATTGTTTTTTTCATGCCATATTGTACTTCATGATTGTGGTAACATTTATTCGATCTGATTTGCGTTTAATTGTGAAAAAAACGGAAATTTGGTGAAAATTTTGCAATTTTCAAACTTTGAATTTTCATGCCCTTAAATCAGAGAGATATGTCACACAAAATAGTTAATAAATAACATTTCCCACATGTTTACTTTACATCAGCACAATTTTGGAACAAATTTTTTTTTTGTTAGGAAGTTATAAGGGTTAAAAGGGGTTTCGATTTCTCATTTTGACAACAAAATTTACAAAACCATTTTTTTTAGGGACCACATCACATTTGAAGTCACTTTGAGGGGTCTATATGACAGAAAATACCCAAAAGTGACACCATCCTAAAAACAACACCCCTCAAGGTGCTCAAAACCACATTCGAGAAGTTTATTAACCCTTCACGTGTTTTCACAGCAATTAATCGAATGTGAATTTTTTCCTTTTAACTTTTTTTCACTAAAACTTTACTTTACACCCCAAAAGTTGTTATACAATTTCTTCTGAGTATGCTAATACCCCATATGTGGGGGAAAGCTATTGTTTGGGCGCACAGCATGGCTTGGAAGGGAAGGAGCACCATTTGACGTTTTCAACTTAAAACTCGCTGGAATTGAGAGCGGACGCCATGTCCATTTGGAGAGCCCCTGATGTGCCTAAATAGTGGAAACCCCCCACAAAAGATCCCATTTTGGAAACTAGACCCCTTAAGGAACTTATTTAGATGTGTGGTTAGTACTTTGAACCCCTAAGTGTTTCGCAAAAGTTTATAATGTAGAGCCGTGAAAAAACAAAACACTTTTTTCCACAAAAACGATCTTTCAGCCACAATTTTTTTTATTTTCAAGAGGGTAACAGGAGAAATTGGACGCCAATAGTTGTTATACAATTTCTCCTGAGTACACTGATACCACAAATGTGGGAGAAAACTACTGTTTGGGTGCATGTCAGGGCTCGGAATGGAAGGAGTGACATTTTGGAATGCAGACTTTGATGGAATGGTCTGTGGGCGTCATGTCGCGTTCGCAGAGCCCCTGATGTGCCTAAATAGTGAAAATGTGCCCCCTTTTTGGAACTGATCTACTGATTACTGATATGTGAATTTTATAATGTAGTGTCATACGTTAGTTGTGTAGTGTTCGGCAGGTTGTCATAAGTCAGTTGTGTAGCGTTCGTCAGGTTGGCACACGTCAGTTGTGTAGCGTTCGTCAGGTTGTCATGCGTCAGTTGTGGAAGTCAGAAATGAATTTAGTAGTCCATGGATGTGTGGTACAGTCTGAAGCATTCATTCATGCACAGGCCAGGTTTTTCGGGGCAAGTGTCACATTGATAAATGGTGTCCTTGCGTATTCCCCTTTTGTAACACACTTGGCACCACTTTTGTGACTTACCTTTTTTTCCGCTTTGAGGGATCTCCCCCGGGAAATACTTGCCTAGTACTTCAGTTCCAGAAGTACTGGGGCCCGCTCCTCCACCACTGCCAAATATAAGGGCCTTGATCACTACCTCCTGGAACTGAAGGTACGACGTAGAAGTCTGGCCTGCACATCGTGATAGCAGGAAAGCATTGTACATTGACATCTGTGCATGGCCAGGTTCTTGTACCACACTCTGGCCTTTCTCAAAGCATTGTACGGCGGGAGGACTTGATCAGAGAGATCAACTCCCCCATTTACTTGTTGTACCCCACTACATAGTCTGGTTTGACGACCTGTGTAGAGGAACCTCGCACAGTGCTGGGGGTGCTGCCATCACCCTCATCATCATGGTGGTCAAGAGAAGAACATCCCTCTTGTCCTTGTACTTGACCACCAGCAGGTGGTCGCTACATTGGGCTCTGCTGTCACCCCTTTTGAGCATCAGTCCAATTAACGTCTTCGGGAGGACTCTCTTATTTTTGCGGATAGTACCGCAGGCTGCGGTATCATGAGGTTTACAACATCCTCAGAGAAAAAGACTTTGAAAAGTGTGTGTCAGTGTCCTAGGTGTATACTTTTTTTTCTGAAAGAAAAAGATTTTAAAAAAAGGAACAACCAGAGTTGGTGCAAACAGCGAGCATGAGTGCGGATCAGTTAACTGCATCACTGATCAATGCTCGACGGCAGCTGGATGTGTAACGGAGGTGGGGCAAGTGGGGGTGTAAAACAGCGAGCACAAGTGCGGATCAATGAACTGCATCACTGATCAACGCTCGGCAGCTGCTGGATGTATGCAGGGAGGTGATGCAAAGGAAGGGGGAGTGTAAAAAACAGCAAGCACGAGTGTGGATCAGTGATCTGCGGTCTCTGATCAGCACTCGGTCGCTGCAGGAAGCTTAAAAAAAAAAAAACTGCCACAAAGTTGAGCGATCAAGTACTGATTAGACCTTGGTGGCAGAAAGGGGGGTGGGGTGGGAAGGGTGGAAGGGGAGAGGAGGGATCAAAAAATCTACTTACAGTTGTCAACTGTCTGATGCCTTTTGTCACACCAGAGATTGTGGTGTCAGTAGCACCGCAAGGCCCAGCACGGCACATGATCGGACAGTGTGACCACCCTGTACAACAAAAAAAAGTCAGTGAAAAAAAGTCTAAAACAGCGAGCTCGAGTGCTGATCGGTGATTTGCGTCACTGATTAACGCTCGACGGCAGCTGGATGACCGCACGGAGGTGATGCAAAGTGGGAGTGTGTGTAAATGGACAGGGACAAAAAAAAAGTCCTGGAAAACAGCGAGCAAGGACGTTGATCAGTGATTTGCGTCACTCATCAGTGCTCGGCCGCTGCAGAATGCACAGAAAAAAAACTGCCAAAAATCGATGCGATCAAGTACTGATCAGCAATCAAGTACTGATCTGCACTCGGTGGCAGAAAGGGGAGATGGTTAAAAAGGTGGGGGGCAGGGGGAAAGGGGGATTGGGGTGGATGAGTAGAGATCAAGCAGGGATCTTCTTACAAATGTCTTCTTTCTTCTGTACCAGCGATTGTGGTGTTACAGGCTTATGTGGCACCACAAGGCCCAGCACGGAGCATGATCAGACAGCGTGACTGCCCTTTACAAAATAAAATCAGTGGAAAAAAAAGTGTAAAATAGCGAGCAAGAGTGCTGATCGGTGATTTGCGTCACTGATCAATGCTCAGCGGCTGCTGGATGCACTCATCGAGTGTGGAGGGGGAGAAAAAATGGACAGGGACATAAAAAAAGCGATCACGGATGTTGATCAGTAACTTGCGTCACTGATCAGCACTCGGCCGCTGCAGGACGCACTGAAAAAAAAATACTGCCAAAAATTGAGTGATGAAGTACTGTTCAGAATTGAACAGCCACTCACAGCGATCGTAGTTGCTGGGGGCCGGCAGCACCCCCCAGGATGACGACGGCATCTACCCTGAGGTAAGATGGTGCCGGAAATTAAATGCGAACACCGCGACTCCGGTTGCGGTGCCACATTAAACGTGAGGCGTAATAATACGCACCTGGTCATTAAAGTCCAGGGCGCAGAGACCTATTATTACGTCTCACGTCAGAAAGGGGTTAAAGGGGTTGTCCAGACTTGGAACAAGAGTCTGCATCCTCGGTATGTGACTGCTGCATCGTAACAGCTTGGTAGTAGTGTTGAGCGAGTATGTTCTATTAACCCTTTCGCCGAGTATGCTCGGGCCGAGATCCGAGTATTTATAGCTGCTCGGTGATGTGTTTGAATCGCTCCCGTGTGCATGATTTGCAACTGTTTGACAGTTTTATTACATGTGAGGAATGTCTATTTCTTACACATTCCTCCCATGTAATAAAACTGTCAAACAGTTGCAAATCATGCACACGGGAGCGATTTAACCTTATCACCGAGCAGCTGTAAATACTCGGAGCTCGGCCCGAGCATACTCGGACAGAACATACTCGCTCAACCCTACACGTGACCTCATGCATGCGATTTGCATACCTGGGTTCACATGCTGACTCGATGTATTCGACTTCTCTCAATAAAAGTGAATTGATTGCATTTGTTGTTTAGTGATAAACTTGAATAAAAATGTGACCTTCCAAGGATTTTGTATTAGCTGGAAGCGAACACCTCTTCAGTGAAAAAAAGGAAGAAAAAAATCTGAAGCAACAACAACTAAGAAAAAAATCAGTCCGATTCTCTCAGATTGTAACACATGAATGTGTGAATCTAGCATCAGGCAGTCGGCCGAGCACGGTGTTATCAGCGGCTTTGACCAACCTTGGTGTGTATAAGGACCTTATCTACTATCTAAAGGGAATGGTCACTTTTAGGCATCATTAACATGTTCGTGTTTAAACACATACCTGTAAAATGGTTCTGGTGTCATCAGTGTATGGTCCGTGTTTCATCAGTGTGCGGTCTGTGTGCCATCAGTGTACGGTCTGTTTGTCCATTTTTACCATCAGTCATCAGTGGTTTTCACAGATGAATAAATAAATTCCAAAGCTTCTCCTATACTTTGCAATGTTAATCACAGACAGCACATGGAGGCACATGGACTGTATACTGATACTATCCGTGCACTATATGAGTTCTTTCTGGACCCACTTTTTATATGTTGTACTGTAAAAACTCAGACCAAAAATGGAGGATACTCCAGCACACTGATGAAAAACAGTTGTTTTATTTTCTTGTACACAAAAATAACTGATGTGTGAATTAGTTCTTATATTAATGAAGGAAGTGACTTTCCTTAACATGTAAATGGTAAATTAAAACTTGATAGCGTCTATAATTTTTGAAGTTTCTTATGTTCAGGGCTAGAAGTAACATAGGAAATAATGTCTTGAAAAGTGAAGTGTTGCGCTGTGTGTAGAGGTATAACATGAGTGAATAAAAGCCCAAACGAAAAAAAAGAAAAAAAGTTTAGTTATCATTCTGGCTTATATCTATGTACTATTTGAATTAAGTTCTTGTCTTATGAACTGCTTAAGTGTGAAGACAGAATTAAGATTAATGAATCAAGTTTTCAGTTTGGCCAGAGGCTCACTAACCTTGAGATCATATTTTTCATACTATAGGGTTTAGATAAGTGTGATTACAAGACGTGCTAACCATGCAGACCTTTCTGTTTATTGTTCATAAAAACCTTTTTCCAATTTATTGGTTTTTATTAGTGTTGAGCGAGCACTAAAATGCTAGGGTGCTCGAAGATCGGGCCGGGTGCTCGACCTGAGCAACAAGCCCAATGTTAGTCTATGGGAGACCCGAGCATTTTTGCGGCGGCACCCCCGGCAGTCTGTAGAAAGCCTAAAAAGTGCCCAAACCGATAGTGACAGTGTTCAAATGACATGGGGACAGCATTGGGAAGACCCCTGGAAGCATCTCTGACACCCAGGTCACTGCCTAAAAGTGTGCCCATCAGAAGTGATCCTTGCCGCATCAGAAGATGCAGACTTGCAACTATCCCCGTGCAAGTTCTTGTCCCAGGGCAGTGTTCAATTGTACCTCCCCCATTCCTTACAATGCAAGCTCAAGTATGCAGCCTGCCACCCACCCAACCCCAGGCTGCAATACCATACTGCTTGCTTGCACTTGAAATGGGGCCTTTTAGTTTGGAGGAGGCCGAAGCTGGCCACTACCTCATGGCTGATTCGGCAGCGAGGTATCCATACTCAGTCCCCAGCCGCCTCGCGGCCGGGTGTCTACACACGGTCCCCAGCCGCCCCTATTTCTCCTGTCAACTTCCCCCACACTTTTCTTAGCCTGGCCTGCTTTAGGGCAGCATTGGACGAGCCCACCAGAGAACCAGACTCCTCCGGTGGGCCCTGGCTTCTCCATCAGGGGAGTTGAGAGTGCCAAGGTGAGGAGCATGATGATGATGATAGAAGTTAGCATCTGCTTTGTTTTCTTGGAATGCAAGCGTAAGTGTGCAACCTGCCACCCACCCACCCCCAGGCTGCAATACCATACAGCTAGCTTGCTTGCGCTTGAAATTGGGCCTTTTAGGCATGTGGAGGCAGACGCCGGCCACCATGTCATGGCTGCGCCGGCGGCCTGGTATCCATACTCAGTCCCCAGCCGACCGGCGGCCGGGTGTCCACGCTCGGTCCCCAGCCGCCAGGGGGCGGCCGGGTGTCCATACTCGGTCCCCAGCTGCCCCACGGCCGGGTGTCCACACACGGTCCCCAGCCGCCTGGGGGCGGCCGGGTGTCCATAAACGGTCCCCAGCCGCCCCTATTTCTCCTGTCAACTTCCCCCACACTTTTCTTAGCCTGGCCTGCTTTAGGGTAGCATTGGACGAGCCCACCAGAGAACCAGACTCCTCCGGTGGGCCCTGGCTTCTCCATCAGGGGAGTTGAGAGTGCCAAGGTGAGGAGCATGATGATGATGATAGAAGTTAGCATCTGCTTTGTTTTCTTGGAATGCAAGTGCATGTATGTACTAGCGGCTAGGCCTGAGGTGGTCAGCGTTTTGGCGCATATCCTACCTCCTCCGAGGATTGCTGGATGTTTTCCTGCTACTATCCCAGTTCTATGACTCCCGATAAAACAAAGCTTCAGGTGATGAATGATGGATGAGGTGGTGGCAAAGGAGAAAGAGCAGGAGGAACAGGGACCATTCACATCAATATCAGGCCAGTCAACCACACATGTCTTGTAGGATATGTTTCTGTACCAAAAGGAGCGGTTCGGCTACACAGTTATAGGACATACTGTGAGTGCAATGCCTACCAAAAATTTCGAGGCACTCCAATGCCCCTTTGAAGTGACATGGAGGTCAGAGGGCCTTAACTAAACCGTTTTATCCATTTATAGCAATTGGGTCTCCTTTGCACTGTTGGCCTAAGCAGTGAATGGAATGTCCCTTGAAACAGACGTGGATTACAGCATAATAAAAACCTTCTACGCATTATTGTGGAGTGGGTCTCTCTTAGTGTTCGCCTATGCATTGAAAAGCAAAAGCTGACTAAAATTAGGAGGAAATGCAATGCCCGTTGGAAGAGTCGTGGAGGTTAAAGTTAATTAAAAACAACATTTCAATGCCCCTTGGAAGAGCTGTGGAGTTCAGAGTGGTTTAACAAGACGGTTTTAATGCCCCTTGGAAGAGACGTGGAGGTCACAGTAGCTTAACAAGACGGTTTTAATGCCCCTTGGAAGATTACTTGGAGTTCAGAATGGTTTAACAAGACGGTTTTAATGCCCCTTGGAAGAGACGTGGAGTTCAGAGTGGTTTACCAAGACGGTTTTAATGCCCCTTGGAAGAGACGTGGAGTTCAGAGTGGTTTAACAAGATGGTTTTAATGCCCCTTGGAAGAGACGTGGAGGTCACAGAGGAATAAAAAGACAATATCAATGCCCCTTGGAAGAGTGGTGGAGGTCGCAGTAGCTTAACAAGACGGTTTTAATGCCCCTTGGAAGAGTGGTGGAGGTTGCAGTGGAATAAAAAGACAATATCAATGCCCCTTGGAAAAGTGGTGGAGGTCGCAGTAGCTTAACAAGACGGTTTTAATGCCCCTTGGAAGAATGGTGGAGGTCGCAGGGGAATAAAAAGACAATATCAATGCCCCTTGGAGGAGACGTGGATGTCGCAGTAGCTTAACAAGATGGTTTTAATGCCCCTTGGAAGAATGGTGGAGGTCACAGTAGCTTAACAAGACGGTTTTAATGCCCCTTGGAAGAGACGTGGAGTTCGAAATAGCTTAACAAGACGGTTTTAATGCCCATTGGAAGAGACGTGGAGGTCGTAGTAGCTTAACAAGACGGTTTTAATGCCCCTTGGAAGAATGGTGGAGGTCGCAGTGGAATAAAAAGACAATATCAATGCCCCTTGGAAAAGTGGTGGAGGTCGCAGTAGCTTAACAAGACAGTTTTAATGCCCCTTGGAAGAGACGTGGAGGTCGCAGTAGCTTAACAAGACGGTTTTAATGCCCCTTGGAATAATGGTGGAGGTCGCAGTGGAATAAAAAGACAATATCAATGCGCCTTGGAAAAGTGGTGGAGGTCGCAGTAGCTTAACAAAACGGTTTTTATGCCCCTTGGAAGAGACGTGGAGTTCGCAGTAGCTTAACAAGACGGTTTTAATGCCCCTTGGAAAAGTGGTGGAGGTCGCAGTAGCTTAACAAGACATTTTTAATGCCCCTTGGAAGAGACGTGGAGGTCGCAGTAGCGTAACAAGACAGTTTTAATGTCCCTTGGAAGAATGGTGGAGTTCAGAGTAGCTTAACAAGACGGTTTTCATGCCCTTTACAAGAGCCATGCAGTACAGCATATTAAAAACATTATTCCCATTATTGGGGAGTGGGTCTCCCATAGTCTTTGCCTATGCCTTCCAAGCAAAAGCTGCCAAAAATTAGGACGAAGGAACTTGCAATGCTGGCAAACAAGAGCCATGCAGTACAACATATTAAATACATTATTCCCATTATTGGGGAGTGGGTCTCCCATAGTCTTTGCCTATGTCTTCCAAGCAAAAGCTGCCAAAAATTAGGACGGAGGAACTTGCAATGCTGGCAACACGGACCAAGGTCACCCTGGTGGTATAGTGGTGGTGGAGGCTGAGGATAAGGAGAAGAGCAAAATACAGCCGAAATGAGGAAGCGTATACCCATGTGTGGGTGTGAAGCAGTGCATGGGAATACACCTCCCGAAATAACACAGTCAGCATTGTCAGTTGACAGGAGAGTGCGCTTATCAGTTATAATTCCCCCAGCGGCACTAAAAACATGCTCCGATAACACGCTAGCGGCAGGGCAGGCCAGGACCTCCAAGGCGTACAGAGCGAGTTCATTCCAAGTGTCCAGCTTGGATACCCAATAATTAAAAGGCGCAGAGGAATCACGTAGGACGCTGGTACGGTCGGCAAGGTACTCCCTCACCATCTTTTGAAACTTTCCACTCCTTGTGAGAGTACCCCGCGCCTCAGGGCCTGTAAGCTGGGCGGGTCTCAGAAAACTGTCCCAGAACGTTGACAGTGTTCCCCTGCCTCTGCTGGATTGGAGTTGCCTCTCTCTCGCTTGTACGCCTTGGTTGGTCAACGAACTGTGACCTCTGCCGCTAGAGTGTTCAGATGGGAATTTTTTTAACAGTTCTGCAGCAAGGGCCTTCTGGTACTGTCCCATTTTCGTAGACCTCTCCACCTCAGGAATAAGAGAGTGAAAGTTCTCCTTGTAGCGGGGGTCTAAAAGTGTCAAAAACCAGTAATGACTGTCACCCAACATTTTGACAACGCGAGGGTCATGGTTAAGGCAGCGTAACATAAAGTCAGCCATGCGTGCCAGACTGGTAACGGGCAAGACTTCCGTGTCCTCACC
Organism: Phyllobates terribilis; assembly: GCF_046119375.1. Taxonomy (NCBI): domain Eukaryota; kingdom Metazoa; phylum Chordata; class Amphibia; order Anura; family Dendrobatidae; genus Phyllobates; species Phyllobates terribilis. The sequence continues at coordinate 20,563,919 of NW_027362761.1, read as the reverse complement.
AAGATGACGACTGACAATGCTCTCCTCCTCCTCCCTTTCCTCAGGCCACCCACGCTGAACCGACGGTATGACAGTTGTACAGGTACTACCGTCTACAGCGCATGATACCAGCTCCTGTTCTTCCTCCTCCTCCTCCTCCTCCTCTCCCTCATCATTGTCCCCCAATGCACGTTGGGATGAGATGAGGCTGGGCTGTGTGTAATCGCCCATTACGGCTTCTTGATCCATCTTATCATTCTCTGGCTGCAATGCCTCCTCTTTAACTCTCTCCAGATAGTGTTGCAAAAGACAGACAAGTGGGATACTGACGCTAATGATGGCGTCATCACCACTCACCATCTTGGTGGACTCCTCAAAGTTTGTCAAGATGGTACATATGTCAGACATCCAGGTCCACTCCTGAGGTCTTATGTGTGGAGTCTGACCTGAATATCGACGGCCTTGTTGCAGCTGGTACGCCACAACTGCTCTCTTCTGCTCACAAATCCTTTGCAACATGTGTAGGGTAGAGTTCCAATGTGTGGGGACATCACACACCAGTTGGTGTGCCGGAAGCTGCAAACGCTGCTGCAGCACAGCAAGGGCGGCGGAAGCTGTAGCCGACTTGCTAAAGTGAGCTGACAGGCAGCGTACTTTGACAAGCAGATCTGGCAACTCAGGGTATGATTTAAGAAACCGCTGAACCACAAGGTTAAGCACATGAGCCAGGCATGGTACGTGTGTGATCTCGCCTTGCCTCAGAGCCGCCACCAGGTTACGGCCATTGTCACACACGACCATGCCTGGATGGAGGTTCAGCAGTCTCAGCCACAGATCTGCCTGCTCTTTCACAGCTGTCCACAACTCACAAGCAGTGTGAGGTTTATCACCTAAGCTTATGAGTTTCAGCACAGCCTGTTGCCGCTTAGCTGAGGCAGTACTGCAGTGCTTCCAGCTTGTAACTGATGTGGTGATATCGGAGATGGAGGCTGAACATGAGGAGGAGGATGATGCGCAGGAGCTGTACACTGTGGGGGCAACTCTGACTGACATAGGGCCCGCAATCCTCAGTGTGGGGAGGATGTGTTCCATCCCAAGGTCCGACTGGGTCCCGGCTTCCACTATGTTTACCCAGTGTGCCGTCAGGGAGATGTACTGTCCCTGGCCACAAGCACTTGTCCATATGTCCGTTGTCAGGTGGACTCTCCCAGTAACTGCGTTGTTGAGGGCACGGCAGATGTTTTGGGACACGTGCTTGTGTAGTGCGGGGATGGCACACCGGGCAAAATAGTGTCGGCTGGGGACCAAGTACCGAGGGACGGCCACCGCCATAAGGTTGCGGAAGGATTCCGTCTCCACCAGCCTATAAGGCAGCATTTCCAACGCAAGCAGTTGTGAAATGTGCGAATTTAGGACTGTGGCCTGTGGGGCGTTGGCTGTGAATTTGCGCTTTCGTACAAAGGTCTGGGATATGGACAATTGAACGCTGGGACGTGGACGTTGATGCTGTTTCTTGAGAAACTGCCATAACAAGACTGAGAGGAGGGGGAATCTTTGCATGCAGTATGGACAGAGGATTGCCTTGCATGCACAACAGGGGGTTGTATTACACGCACAACAGCGGAAGAAGCAGTGGTGACACCCGCTGACACTGGTCGTGGACCCTGGGGTTCGCCCCACAAAGTAGGGTGCTTTGCTGCCATGTGCCTGATCATGCTGGTGGTGGTCAGGCTGGTAGTTTTGTCACCCCTGCTGATGCTGGCATGGCAGGTGGTACAAATGGCCTTTTTGAGGTTATCAGCAGAGTCTTTAAAAAAATTCCAGACTCTGGAAGACCTACCGGTTGTACTGGCAACGTCCCTCGTGTTGGTGTTACGGGGAAGGGTTGCCCACCTTCTGTCTGCGGCCACCACACTGCTTCTTCCTGCCTGTTGGGGTACTTTGCCTCCCTCCCCCTGTGTGCTGCTGGCCTCGCTCTGCGTGTCCTCCTGCCACGTTGGGTCAGTTACTAGATCATCCACCACCTCCTCCTCTTCCACTTGCGCACCACGATCCTCCTCCTCACTTCGTGGCAATTGTGTCTCGTCATCGTCCACCTCTTGTGACAAATTGCCAGCGTCGACTTCCTGTGACCGTGGCTGTTCAAATATTTGGGCATGACTACATGGGATCTCCTCTTCCACCACTTCAAGTGGAGCAGACGAGGGGCACAAATCTGGAAATGGACCAGTGAACAGCTCTTCAGAGTGTCCAAGTGTGGGATCAGTTGCTGTCTGACGACACTCGGCATGGTGGGAGGAAGGAGCATCAGGGTGAGGAAGAGTATGCGGTCGAGACTCACGGCTACTAAAACTTGACCGTGTGGAAGACAGACCGGAGGTGGTGGGGCCCAGGTAACTGGAAGTATTATCTGCTATACAATTAATAACCTGTTCACACTGATCAGTTCGCAATAGTGGTGTTGTAGTGTGTTTCCCTAGTAATTCGGTCAAGAAGTGGGAGCAAGAAGATGTGGCTGTTGGTTGTGGCACATTTTCACCTTGGCCACGGCCCCGTCCTCTACACGCACCATCACCAGAACGTCCAGTTTCACGTCCCTTGCCACGCACCTTGTCCATTGTAAATGACGTAAAATAGCTTACACTCGCACTATCAATGGAAAAAGGGTAATAAAAAGAAGATTAGAACCGTGGAAGAGGAAAACCACAGTTCTATTTGTCTAGCCTACACTAGAATCTTTTAAACAGATATATTTGTGACTGAACAGACAGGGAGACACTATTACTGTTTTTTTTATGTAAAGCAGGCCGAAAGCAGGATAATACAGAGATTTGACCCGTGGAACTGCAAAACCACAGTTATAGTTATGTGGCGTACACCAGAATCTTTTAAACAGATATATTGGTGTCTGACCAGTCAGGGAGACACTATTACAGTTTTTTTTTTACGGCAAAATGTTACGCTCGTGCCCGGACTGACGAGCGTGAGCGTGATTAGTGATCCCACTGTACCATGAACCGAGGAGTGCCTGGAGGGGCGTAACTAAGTATCAACCCGATCTGACCAAGGTCGCACGGTGGCTAACGACTCCGTGAACCAAGGAGAAACCCAGCAGAGGGACCAGGTGCTACTCCAGGTCAGACCCCAGTCACAGCTGTTGACCCACACCGGGGAATGCAGGAACAGGCAGGTTAGGCTGGCATACAGACAGGTGGGTATTGGCAGGCATGGCTGGTATGCAGACAGGTGGGTACTGGTAAGCACGGCTGGTATGCAGACAGGTGGGTACTGGCAAGCACGGCTGGCATGCAGATAGGTGGGTACTGGCAAGCACAGCTGGAGTGCAGACTGGGAAATACTGGCAAGCACGGCTGGAGTGCAGACAGGTAGGTACTAGCAGGCTGGAGCGCAGGCTGGACAGAGTCCAGTACAGACTGGGAGACAGGAACAGAGCCGCAGATGTGGTACACAAGCAGAGCAAAGCGAAACCGCCGGAGCGGAGAACAAGGCAGAGCAGAGCGGAACCGCAGGTGCGGTGGACAAGGCAAAGCAAAGCGAAAAAGCAGGTGCGGTGAGCAAGCCGAGCGGAGCAAAACCGCAGGTGCGGTGAACAAGGCAGAGCAGAGAGGAACTGCCAGAGCGGTGGGCTAGGCAGAGCAGAACAGGGCTGATGGTGCAGGCAGAGAGGACAGGGCTCTGTTCACATGGAACAGACTGAAAGATACAGGAAGATGGCTAGAACACAGGAGGTAGATACGGAGGAAGGGAAAAGGGACAAGCAGAACCAGATACACACAAGGTATTTACAATGAAGTAGCGAGTGGACACAAAACTCACAAACAGAAGTCAACAAGTAGGAGTTAGGTGCTGGTTCAGACACTGGTTGGAGGGGTGCAGAGACTTGGAGGTAGCCACCGCCTTTATGGACTTGAGACCAGATTTATTAGAGATGGAGGGTCCTTGCTTTGGGACCATCTTCAATCTGGTTTCAGAGATGACATGTCTATGAGGCGGGGCGGTACCTGAAGCCAGATCATTGGTACAATCGTCGAGACTGTGTGGGGACATCGCCTCCGCTTCTGTTCCTTCGGAGACTTCAGCGCACAGCGAGTCAGCGACTAGCAGATCTGGTGAAGAAGAAACTGCTGACTGTCCTGAAGATATGGGGACTGGACACCCCTTGTACCTTAGCAGTCCCCCAGGATACACCATGCAGGATCTCCAGACCTGAGCGGGCACTAGATCTCTCGGCTCTGGACGACCTGTGGGTAACCAGTCAGCACCTAGAATGTGAACTTCTTCATGTGTAATGCTTCAATCTGGAGCTTAATTTATACAGACATATTTTGACTGTTTCTGAGTAGGGCTCGTCCTTCTGCTGACAATGCCCAAATCGGCTTCTGGAGTTGTCGGACTGGAATCAGACACCGACTCTTCAAGGCTTTAAGCCCGAAACTTCCGGTTAATCCGAGGCCTTCACTTGCCACGGAGACAGTCATGGTCATCTGTGGAGAGGAAACACTAACGCCAAGGGCAGCATCTCCTACAGGCCTAATGTCTTGGGATTCTCCAACCTTCGCTGGACAAAGACCATCCGGGGTTCCAAACAACCGCAGCAGGACCGCAATCCGATGTTGTGACTGAGTTCTGCCCTCTGCTTTGCCTGACAAACATAGTCATCCTTCATGGATTCAGTGCGGATAGCTGCCTTTACAGGCTGGGAAACAGTAGATCTTTGGGAGGACAGAACTTGGCGTGATGGTTTACCTCTACATCTTGCACGTCTGGACTACCTCTTGAGGTTGGGAAGAGAAGTATTCTGTGGAGCATAGTCATCCTGTGTGGATTCTGGGTGGGCAGCAGTCTCTTCAGGCTGGAGAACTGGTAGGCTACCTACACACATTACCCATCGGGGCTGCTCCAGGATATTGGAAAGGGAAGCTTTAGCAGAGACTTCAGGATTAGGGTCATCGAAAACCATTAGAAAGGCCACCAGGAAGGCCTGCAGGTCGAAGACGATAGGATCCCATGCTTCCCATAGAGGGGTGATCCATTTCAAGGCATCACCCGCTAGATAGGACATCATAAATGCCACTTTAACCCAATCGGTAGGAAAATAGTGAGCATAGAACTTGAAATGCAGCATGCATTGCTCCACAAATGCACGGCTTCGTTTTGGATCCCCATAGTACTGTGGCGGATCCACAGGAACGAGTGCTGATAGATCCATTTGGGCTGGTGCGTAAATCGCCGGGACCTCGGCTTGCGGAAAAATTTTTCTTGGTGCACGTATTCGCCAGACACGGATTCAAATGTCTCTGAGAGCGAAGGGCCGTGGGGCTCAACGGGAACCATGGCCTGAGCAAACTGTTACGCTCGCGCCCGGACTGACTGGCGTGAGCATGATTAGTGATCCCACTGTACCATGAACTGAGGAGTGCCTGGAGGGGCGTAACTAAGTATCAACCCCATCCGACAAAGGTCGCACGGCGGCTAACGACTCCGTGAACCAAGGAGGAACCGAGCAGAGGGACCAAGTGCTACTCCAGGTCAGACCCCGGTCACAGCTGTTGACCCACACCGGGGAATGCAGGAACAGGCAGGTTAGGCTGGCATACAGACAGGTGGGTATTGGCAGGCACAGCTGGTATGCAGGCAGGTGGGTACTGGTAAGCACGGCTGGTATGCAGACAGGTGGGTACTGGCAAGCACGGCTGGCATGCAGACAGGTGGGCACTGGCAAGCACGGCTGGAGTGCAGACAGGTAGGTACTAGCAGGCTGGAGCACAGGCTGGACAGAGTCCAGTACAGACAGGGAGACTGGAACAGAGCCGCAGATGCGGTAGACAAGCAGAGCAAAGCGAAACTGCCGGAGCAGAGGACAAGGCAGAGCAGAGCAGAACCGCAGGTGCGGTGAACAAGGCAGAGCAGAGCGAAACCACCGGAGCGGTTGACAAAGCAAAGCGAAACCGCAGGTGCGGTGAGCAAGCCGAGCGGAGCAAAACCGCAGGTGTGGTGAACAAGGCAGAGCGGAGATGAACCGCCAGAGTGGTAGGCTAGGCAGAGCAGAGAGGAACCGCTGGAGAGGTGGGCTAGGCAGAGCAGAGAGGAACCGCCGGAGCGGTGAGCAAGCAGAGCAGAACTAAACCGCAGGTGCGGTGAACAAGGCAGAGCAGAGAGGAACCGCCGGAGCGGTGGGCTAGGCAGAGCAGAGGGGAACCGCTGGAGCGGTGAGCAAGCAGAGCAGAACTAAACCGCAGGTGCGGTGAGCAAGGCAGAGCAGAGAGGAACTGCCGGAGCGGTGGGCTAGGCAGAGCAGAGGGGAACCGCCGGAGCGGTGAGCAAGCAGAGCAGGACTAAACCGCAGGTGCGGTGAACATGGCAGAGCAGAGAGGAACCGCCGGAGAGGTGGGCTAGGCAGAGCAGAGGGGAACCGCCGGAGCGGTGAGCAAGCAGAACAGAACTAAACCGCAGGTGCGGTGAACAAGGCAGAGCAGAGAGGAACCGCCGGAGCGGTGGGCTAGGCAGAGCAGAACAGGGCTGACGGTGCAGGCAGAGAGGACAGGGCTCTGTTCACATGGAACAGACTGAAAGATACAGGAAGATGGCTAGAACACAGGAGGTAGATACGGAGGAAGGGAAAAGGGACAAGCAGAACCAGATACACACAAGGTATTTACAATGAAGTAGCGAGTGGACACAAAACTCACAAACAGAAGTCAACGAGTAGGAGTTAGGTGCTGGTTCAGACACTGCAGGAAAAGGGAGGGTACGGACATAGAGACAAAACAGGTAACAGGCTAAGAGACAGTTCAGACAGGAACTGATACTGCAACGAGATACAGGAACGAGCCTGGGTATACGGCCCCCAGGGTGGCAGAACAGACTAGAAGTCAGAGATACAGGTAACAGGCCTGGGTATACAGCCCCAAGGGTGGCAGAAACAGACTAGATACAGGACAGGACATGGCAATTCAGTTGCAAAGACAAACTGAGCGAAGGTGTTGCTCAGGCACCTCCTTCTGGGTGGAGGGGGTTTAAATATCCAGTGACTCACAGCAATAGGCTGGAGACGCATTAGAGGTGCGCCTACAGCAGCTATAAGAATCAGGAAGTAACCGCCCTAAGCAGTCAGTCAAGAGACATGCACACAGCATGAACTGGAGCAAGGTTTGCAGCCTGGACTGATTGGTAAGATTGCGGTCTTGCATGGTGGGAGGTGGTGCACTATGCAAGCACGCCGCCAAGGATGTTACACAAAAAATGCCAAAAACAGGATAATACAGAGATTTGACCCGTGGAACTGCAAAACCACAGTTCTATTTTTCTGGCCTACACCAGACTCTTTTAAACAGATATATTGGTGTCTGAACAGTCACAGACACACTCAATAAAAATACCAAAAGGTTAATAATACGCGCATTTGGACACTCTGACTGAGGAAAAAAAAAATACAGGATTTAGATGAAAAAAAAAGAAAATTTTCCTGGCCCCTGAGACAGGGGTGATAAGTCTAGCAATTTGACCAACAGGAGCACACAGGACTGTAATGCAGCGTTTGCTGGTATAACCACTGCGTCTCCTATACAGCCTGCCTGCCTGCCTGATATCTGGGATGGATATTAGTCCTGAGAAGGACTGTTTGTTTGATTTGGCAGGCTTTAGAGACCCTACACTACCTATTTCGCACTATGTATCTCTCCCTAACTCAGCAGCACTGACCCTACACTGGCTGATCCGGAGCGACTGTGTCCAAGATGGCGGCGCCCGGTTTTAAATACTCAAGGTGACGCTGTGCAGCCAGCCAATCACTGTAATGCCCACAAACAACATGACTGCGGCATTACAGTGACTGGCTGGCAATCCCTGCATGTTCATTGGCTCTGTAAAGAGCGCCAAACATGCAGGGCGGAGACCCGAGCTCCCGCCTGAGTAACCCGGAAATGCTCGGTGCTCGCCGAACATCCCGAGTAGCGTGATGCTCGGGCGAGTAACGAGCAGTGTCGAGCATGCTCGCTCAACACTAATCCCGAGTAGTGAGATGCTCGGGTGAGTACCGAGCAGTGTCGAGCATGCTCGCTAAACACTAGTTTTTATGAACAGCATTTAACATTTTGGAACTCACATGAAGGATGCTGCCAGCAGCACTTAACAGAAGATTTATTGTACCCAGAATTTTAAATGTCACTCACAGTTTTATGTTATAAATGTAGACACATATAATAAGCTAATTTTGCCAGGATATTAAAAGAAAAATCTGGTCCTTGTCCACTCTTCGATGTTGAGTATAAATTCTTCTGCCAGAGTTTTGCGCTAGATGAGTAACTATTGTTCTAGAAGGGAACCAACTGTACAAAAACCAGAAATATTGCCAAAAGTACTTGTCCCCTAATGGTTTAATTATTAATAAAATATTTAACCCTGTTCTCACAAGGGCAATAGTAGACGCAGTTACATTTTTGTCATTATTTCATTCTATAAGCCAGGGGTGGGGAACCTTTTTTCTGCCAAGAGCATTTGGAAGATTCTACCATCATTCGGGATCCGCACAAAATTATCAACTTGAAAATGACACTACTATATTTGGTCAAACAATTAATTAACTCAACGCTAATGTATTTCTGGAGTTGCTTCTCTTTGGTGTGGCTTTGAAGTTAGGTGATATTGAGCATGTTGTTTCTCAGAACTAGTGATGAGCGAACGTGCTCATCACTGCTTGGTACTCGCCTGAGCATCTCACTGCTCGAAATGCTCGGCGCTCCTCGAGTATTTCCGGGTTGCTCAGGCGAGAACTCGGGTCCCCGCCCTGCATGTTTGGCGCTCTTTAGAGAGCCAATTAACATGCAGGGATTTCCTGCCTTTCACTGTAATGCCATAGCCATGTTGGTTGTGGCATTACAGTGCTTGGCTTGCCCCATAGCGACATCAGGTCAATATAAGACCTGGTGTCCCTATGCTCGTCACAGTCTATCACGGAAACAGGCAGAGTAGGGAGAGGTGCTGCTGAGGTGAGGGATAGAATTGGTGGTTGTTTTAGTGAGGTATTCCACAGCTTTAAAAACATCTAAAATAACAGTCCTTCTGAGGACTAATACAGCTGCAGATACAACCCCTGGTAAAAATTAGGGAATCACTGGGCTCGGAGGATGTTCATTCAGTTGTTTAATGTTGTTGAAAAAAAGCAGATCACAGACATGCCACAAAACTAAAGTCATTTAAAATGGCAACTTTAGGGCTTTAAGAAACACTAAAAGAAATCAAGAAAAAAAATGTGGTACTCAGTAAGGGTAATTTTTTTCAGACCAAGCAGAGGAAAAAAAATTATGGAATCACTCAATTCTGAGGAAAAAAATATGGAATCATGAAAAACAAACACACAAAAGAACACTCCAATACATCACTAGTATTTTGTCTCTGAGGCATGGACTTAATGAGTGACAAACAGTACTCTTCATCAATCTGGCTCCAACTTTCTCTGATTGCTGTTGCCAGTTCAGCTTTGCAGGTTGGAGCCTTGTCATGGACCATTTTCTTCAACTTCCACCAAAGATTTTCAATTGGATTGAGATCCGGACTATTTGCAGACCATGACATTGACCTTATGTGTCTTCTTTCAAGGAATGTTTTCACAGTTTTTGCTCTATGGCAGGATGCATTATCATCTTGAAAAATGTCATCATCCCCAAACATCCTTTCAATTGATGGGATAAGAAAACTGTCCAAAATATCAATGTAAACTTGGGCATTTATTGAAGATGTAATGACAGCCATCTCCCCAATGCCTTTACCTGACATGCAGCCCCATATCATCAATGAGTGTGGAAATTTGCATGTTCTCTTCATGCAGTCGTCTTTATAAATCTCATTGGAACGGCACCAAACAAAAGTTCCAGCATCATCACCTTGCCCAATGCAGCTTCGCGATTTATCACTGAATATGACTTTCATCCAGTCACCCACAGTTGCTTTTCCTTAGCCCATTGTAACCTTGTTTTTTTCTGTTTAGGTGTTAATGATGGCTTATGTTTAGCTTTTCTGTATGTAAATCCCATTTCCTTTAGGTGGTTTCTTACAGTTCGGTCACAGACATTGACTCTAGTTTCCTCTCATTCGTTCCTCATTGGTTTTGTTGTGCATTTCCTGTTTTGGAGACATATTGCTTTCTGGTCTTGACGCTTTGATGTCTTCCTTGGTCTACCATTATGTTTGCCTTTAACAACCTTCCCATGTTGGTTGTATTTGGTCCAGATTTTAGACACAGCTGACTGTGAAAAACCAACATATTTTGCAACATTGTGTGATGATTTACCTTCTTTAAAGAGTTTGATAATCCTCTTTGTTTCAATTGATATCTCTCGTGTTTGAGCCATGATTCATGTCAGTCCACTTGGTGCAACAGCTCTCCAAGGTGTGATCACTCCTTTTTAGATGCAGAATAACGAGCAGATCTAATTTGATGCAGGTGTTAGTTTTGGAAATGAAAATTTACAGGGTGATTCCATAATTATTTCCTCAGAATTGCGTGATTCCATAATTTTTTCCCTCTGCTTGGTCAGAAAAAATTTACCTTTATTGAGTACCACATTTTTTTCTTGATTTCTTTTAGTGTTTCTTAAAGCCATAAAGTTGCCATTTGAAATGACTTTAGTTTTGTGCCATGTCTGTGATCTGCCTTTTTTCAACAACATTAAACAGCTGAATGAACATCCTCTGAGACCGGTGATTCCATAATTTTTGCCAGGGGTTGTATTACTGGTGATAGCAGGAGTTAGGCTGGGTTTGTGAACAGTGTATACAGCACAATAGGGTCCATTGCATGTTCTGTGCACGTTCTGTCTGCTGCTGTTGTTACAGATATCCATAGCCCTACATATCAGGGCTATTTTTTTTTACTCTTAATCCTGATTATTTGCTTAAAAAGCAATACAGTACTCCATTGTTCCGCTCCATTTGCTTGTTAGCAGAATACAGGCAGTTTTTTTAAAATTTTATTCACATTGATGTATTGTGTAAGCAGAGAAACTTTTCCATCATCACACGTGATCCCATATTACTGCGGTAATAATCGTGACATTTTGTGGAGCGTGGCAAATATACTCCATTTAAAGTCAGCCATCTGTGTTTTGTTTAACCTATTCACACTTGGTCGCTGACCAATACTGTGGCGCCCCTGCGGGTCCAGTTGCCACAGAGGTACTGCATCTGAGCCAGTGGTGTGGTACCCCACTCTCAGGTAAGGAGGGAGCACTACCCGGGACCCAACCACTCACATCCAACACTACACCACTCCATAAGGGAAGGTCCAGATAGCTCCTAAGGGAGAGCACAAGCCTGGTCCCTGTCAGGAGGGTGGAACTAAGTAGAGGAGGTGGGTGGAGGAAGTAGTTTAGGGAGCACTGAAGGAAGAGTTAAAAGAAAGGTAGAAGCATCTAGAAGGGTCCATATTCCTGGTTCCAGTCCTTGGAGCAGGAGTTCAGTGAGTGCGGACCGTGAGGAGTGGGGTCCAGTCAGAGGGGCCCAGTGGAAGAGTGAGGAGAGAAGACTGGAGCAGTGAGGAGGGCTCCAGAAAGAGAAAGGATCCTAGGGGCACGGGAAGTGCGGAGTCTACCCATGCGCCTGAGTTCATGCTGATCGTGGGACCAGCCCCAGACTAGTGGAGGACTGCAAGACTCAGCTAGCAAACCAGAGGTTGCGGTATCTTAATGTGCCGTAGCCAAAATCCACACACATTCGCTGAAAAGGTGGCCTTATAGGACAAAGGGGACAGACAGGACGTCGCCCAACAAGGCCCGCGGCCACTGGCTCGGGACACTATGTGTGAGGCGCAGGGCAGGAGGGCGAGAGCCAGCGCAGAGAGACGACCTGGAAAGGTACATAAAAAGGGGGTACCGTTCAAGTGCACTCAAGTTATCTGAGAGCTGGCTGGATCACCTCCCCGGAGGACACAGGACTCGGCGGGCGGTTATAATCTGGCAGTTGTAACCTGGAACTCCATAATAACTGTGAGTAAACACTAGAAGACTGCACCCCGCTGTGTCCTTCACTTAATTGCTGCGTCACCTGCCTAGCACAACACCAACATCTCAAATCATTTATTTAACTGCCCTGAGGCCTAGCTCTACCCGTGGAGATCTGAACTATCTTCGCTGCTTCACCAACAGCCCCAGTGGATCTGAATAGCAGCGGCGGCCACATATAGCCACATACCACGGGTGGCGTCATGAATCTTTATTCCCCAATTGACTTTACTTTATTGACCGCCCTGGGCCAGAGACCGGGTCACTGCCACCGTGACATCCCCAGCACCGACTGGCCTGGCACCGAGTACCCCACGGCCACAGGGGGCGCGTCAATACTATACTACAAGGCCACAGCGTAAAACCGTGGTCGTCACAAGTGATCGCATATTACTGTGGTAATACAGAGATTTTGTGGAGCGGGCCAAATATTCCACTCCATTTAAAGTCAGCCATCTGTGTTTTCACTCCATTTAAAGTTAGTCCATTCATATATATATTTCCTTGATAGGACCCACAATACATAATTTCATCTCCTGAATAGAATACTTATTACACATCTTAACAAAATGCCATATAGTTTAAATGACATGAAAAGGTAGTACTTATCTTTCTTATTTTAACTCTATCAACCAAACCCGACGCGTTTCCCCCTTCCTTGGTTAGGGGTTCATCAGGGGTAACAGTAGGAGGATAGAAAGTGCCTCAATGTGCACCCAGATAGCTTGCAGGGGACTCAGTGGAACGCTGCATTCACTCCACGTGTGCATAGCTGCACTTGTGAGCCCACAGGAAGTACATTCCCTCCCTAAGGGTCATCCCACACCACATGTTGATGCACTTACCCGGAAAATACATTGGTGGAACGTACTCGTGTTCCACCAACTCATGGCCCGGAAGTGATGTCAGTGGAAAGCATATGCGCCACATCGGCCCACACCCCCGGACCGGAGGTGGCAGGGTGAAACGCTATATGACTAGGAAATATATATATGAACTGACTAATTGATCCCTGTTTAAGAGCTGGAAAACAATTTAGCTGCACCCCAACAGGTAGGAAGAAGCAGTGTGGTGGCCGCAGACAGAAGGCAGGCAACTGTTCCCCGTAACACCAACACGAAGGAAGTTGCCAGTACAACTGTTAGGTCTTCCCGAGTCTGGTTGTCTTTTAAAGACTCTGCCGATAACCTGAAAAAGGCCATTTGCACCACCTGCCAGGCCATCATCAGCAGGGGTGGCAAAAGGACCAGCCTGACCACCACCAGCATGATCAGGCACATGGCAGCAAAGCACCCGACTTTGTGGGCCGAACCTCAGGGTCCAGGAACAGTGCATGCGAAGATGCCTCCTGTCCTGCACCTGTCATTGCACAATCTCAAGTAGCAGCATCAGGAAGCACGTCCATGTCCTTGTCCCAGCGCAGCGTTCAGTTGTCCATAACCCAGTCCTTGGAACGCAAGCGCAAATATGCAGCCAACGCCCCACAGGCCACACTACTAAATTCTCACATTTCACGACTGCTTGCGCTCGAAATGTTGCCTTTTAGGCTCGTGGAGACGGAAGCATTCCGCAACCTGATGGCGGCGGCTGTCCCTCGGTACTCGGTCCCCAGCTGCCACTATTTCTCCTGGTGTGCCGTCCCCGCATTACACAAGCACATTTCCCAAAACATTAGCCGTGCTCTCAACAACGCAGTTACAGGTAAAGTCCACCTAACCACGGACACGTGCACAAGTTCTTGTGGGCAGGGATGGTACATCTCGCTGACGGCACACTGGGTTAACATAGTGGAAGCTGGAACCCAGTCGGACCTTGGGACGGAACACGTCCTCCCGACGCCAAGGATTGCGGGCCTTAGGTCAATCAGGGTTGCCCCCATGGTCTACAGCTACTGCACCTCATCCTCCTCAGCCTCCTCCTCCTCTTCAGCCTCCATCTCCGAAATGACCACATCAATCACAAGCTGGAAGCACTGCAGCACTGCGTCGGCCAAGCGGCAACAGGTTGTACTGAAACTAATATGCTTAGATGAAAAACCGCACAATGCTGAAGAGTTGTGGACAGCTCTGAAAGAGCAGGCAGATCTGTGGCTCACACCGCTGAACCTACAGCCAGGCATGGTCGTGTGTGACAATGGCCGTAACCTGGTGGCTGGTCTGAGGCGAGCTCACACACGTACCATGCCTGGCCCATGTGCTTAACCTCGTGGTTCAGCGGTTTCTCAAATCCTACCCGGAGCTGCCGGATCTGCTTGTTAAAGTACGCCGCCTGTGTGCCCATTTTAGAAAATCAGCTACAGCTTCCGCCGCCCTTGCAGTGTTTCAGCAGCGTTTGCAGCTTCCGGCTCACAGACTGGTGTGTGATGTCCCCACGCGTTGGAATTCAACACTGCAGATGTTGGGAAGGATTTTTGAGCGGAAGAGGGCAGTTGTTGAGTACCAGCATCAACAAGGCCGTCGCTATTCAGTTCAGACTCCACACATAAGATCTCAGGAGTGGACATGGATGTCAGACATATGTATCATCCGCCAAAACTTTGAGGACTCCACTAAGATGGTGAGCGGCGATGACGCCATAATTAGCGTCACCATCCCGCTTCTCTGTCTTCTGAAATGCTCTCTGCTCACAATCAAAGAGGATGCATTGCAGGCGGAGCATGATGAGATGGAGCAAGGAACCATACAGGGTGATTACACACAGCCTAGCCTCATCTCATCCCAACGTGGATTGGGTGACAATGAAGAAGAGGAGGAGGAGGAGGGAGGACAGGAGCTAGTTTCATGCACTATAGACAGTACTACCTGCACAGCTGTCATACCGTCTGTACACCGTGGTTGGCCAGAGGACAGAGAGGAGGAGGAGGAGAGCATGGTCAGTCATCCTCTTGGTGAGGACACGGAAGTCTTGGCATGGCTGAGTTTATGTTACGCTGCCTTTCCCATGACCCTCGCGTTCTCAAAATTTTGGGTGACAGCCATTACTGGTTGGTGACACTTCTAGACCCACGCTACAAGGAGAACTTTATTTCTCTTATTCCTGAGGCAGACAGGTCTACAAAAATTGGGCTGTACCAGAAGGCCCTTGTTGAGGAACTATTAAAAAAAAAAAACATCTGAAAACGCTGGCGGCAGAGGGCACACTTCGTTGGACAACCAAGGAGTACAGGCGAGAGAGACACAACTTCAATCCAGCAGAGGCAGGGGAACACTGTCAAAGTTCTGGGAGAGTTTTCTCAGGCCCTCCCAAAGGACAGGCCCTGAGGCGCGGGGTACTCTCACAAGGAGTGCAAAGTTTGGGAAGATGCTGAGGGAGTTCCTTGCTGACCGTACCAACGTCCTCTGTGATTCCGCTGTGCCTTATAATTATTGGGTATCCAAGATGGATACGTGGAATGAACTGGCTCTCTATACCTTGGAGGTCCTGGCCTGCCCTGCCGCCAGCGTTTTATCAGAGCGGGTTTTTAGTGCTGCTGGCGGAATTATAACTGATAAGCGCATCCGCTTGTCAACTGAAAATGCTGACAGGCTGACTCTTATAAAAATGAACAATGGCTGGATTGAGCCAGACTTCTCAACACCACCGAATGATAGCAGCGTAATATAAACTCCAATCCAGTGTCTTTTCTTGAGAGGTGTATTCCCATGCACCTTTTCTAACCCACACATGGGTATACGCTTCCTGATTTTGGCTATTTGCTCTTGTCTTCCTCCTTCTCCTTTCTAATGGGAATTTGTTGTTACTGTGGCTCTGCTCTATGTGTTTTTAAATTCTTAGTGGGGTTTTTCCTAAAATTGTCAGCCGTTGGACTCACTGCATACCCTATAACTGTATAGCAGACTCTCTCCTTTCTAATGGGAACATGTCGTACCTTGTTACTGTGGCCCTTCTCTATGTGTCTTTAAATTCTTAGTGGGGTTTTTCCCAAATTTTGGCAGCCGTTGCAGTCACAGCATGGGCATTACCACTTATAGGAGACCCGCTCCTTTATAATGGGAACATTTTTTTTACTGAGACCCTCTTCTATGTCTCTTCAAAGGGGTATTGGGTTGTGTCCAAATTTTTGGCAGCCCTTGCAGTCACTGGATATGCAATAACAGTATAGGAGACCCACTTGTTAATAATGGGAACAACAAAGCATAGCCGGCTGATGGCTTTCTAACAGTAGCTAGGGCCAACTGCTGGACTTTTAAGAACAGTAAGGGCCGTCTGATGTCCCTATAAAAATAGGCTTTATGACTTTCAGAGTCCCTCCATCATAAATAAAACAGGAAGTGTCTGATGATGTGTCACACACCACATTGCCAGCTAAGGTTGTAAAATGTTAAAATGACATTTCCTGGTGAATGCATTTGTCTTAAAAAAAAACTTAAAAAAAAACAAAACAATAGGATCTTTCTTTAGTGTAAAAAACAGCGTCACCAATTTAACAACAATGTAATCACATTGTTCAGCTCATGCACCTCCTCCTCCATCTCCAAAATGACCACATCAGTCACAAGCTGACAGCACTGCAGCACTGCCTTGGCCAAGCGGCAACAGGCTGTGCGGAAGATAACAGGCTTAATGCTTAATTGACAAACCGCCCAGCGCTGCAGAGTTGTTGAAAGCTGTAAGACAGCAGCCTGATCTGTGGCTCTCACCGCTGAACATACAGCCAGGCATGGTCGTATGTGACAATGGGCGGAACCTGATGACGGAGAAATGACAGCCTGGGTAGATATGGTTTCCCTCTATGCCAGTCCTTTCACCAAGCTAAAGAATATGGCTGTGGTGAAATACAACTCCCACTGAGAAGCTCTTTCAGATTGAAAAACATTATGCCCACCAGAGGATTTGATTCTGAGGGCTAACCTTTCTTCCCCGCTCAAGAGCCCCATAGCAGCTGCAAAGTTAGCACTATCATGAACTTTCCTGAGATAGAAGCCAAGGCACACCAGAGGATGGGACCGTCCAACCCTGCCAAGAAGCAGTCCTGGCTAAGAAAAGTGTGTGGAAAGGTTCCCGGACACTCTATGGCTGCTTTTTTTAATGTGGATCGGCCATGCTTATGCATGTTATTTCTCAAACCGCATTACAGATCAGGCCATTGTCCAACTCTGTATTCAAGAAATTAAATGCACAAAGAAAGATGTGTGTGTGTCAAAGCACCACCGACAAGGGCAAGTTGATGTTGGACGGGCTGCCATTGTGTCACGGGTGTGTTGCCACGAAGATCGTCACGAGTACACAGCCTGACTTCTCGCAGCATTTCATTCAGACTGACAGAGCGGATCGTGGTGTTTGGAGTTGCTGAGATAAGTGTATTTGGAAGTGTTTTTCCCTTTCCTCGCTTTATCATTTATCTCCTTTCCCGTTGGTTTTCCCTCTGTTGTAGTTGAGAAGTTGTTTGTATGCAAGGTGGTTTTGGTTTTTCCCTTGTACTGTCTCGTTCGTCTAAGTATTGTGTTTGGGCATATTATGTCTTGTTCCCTTTGGTTGTGATCGGGGTCCTTCTCAGGACTAGATTACTGTGGTGCAGGGATCTTCAGGAGGTAGGGGTTACGCTGGCGGCCTGGACCTCTGTACCTTTAACAGTACCTCCAGGTTGAGGGATTAGTCAGGGCCCCAGCTTAGGGTCAGCTTAGGCCCCCTACTTCCAGTATACGGAGACAGCGTGACATTTTCACCGACCCAACTTAGTTTTTCTCCAGCTACCATGGATCCAGTAGCCGGTCTAGCTCGGCAATTGCAGAGTTTGTCCATGGAGCTGGCGGACGTTAGGTCCAAGGTTTGGCATCCTCAGGAGCAAGCCGGACCAGAACCTAAAGTAGCTCTCCCTGATAGGTTCACTGGGGGGCGGGACAAGTTTTTTGTTTTCCGGGAGGCATGCAAATTGTACTTTCGGCTGCGGCCTCGGTCATCGGGGAGTGAAGAACAAAGGGTGGGAATTGTCATCTCGCTCCTACAAGGGGACCCACAATCCTGGGCGTTCTCTCTTCCCCCGGGTTCCCCGGCTCTCCGGTCAGTGGATAGGTTTTTCGCTGCTCTGGGACTCGTATATGATGACCCAGATCGGATCTCCCTTGCTGAGTCTAAGTTACGTAGGATCCAGCAGGGAGATCGTCCGGCGGAGGAATTCTGTTCGGAGTTCCGTAGGTGGGCCACGGACACCCAGTGGAATGACCCGGCTCTTAGGAGCCAGTTTTGTCATGGTTTATCCGACAAATTACAGGATGTGTTGGCACAGTATGACTCTCCCGTGTCACTGGAAGCCGCTATGGCCCTTGCTATTCGCGTGGACAGACGGCTTCGGGAGAGGTGCGGGATAATTCTACCCCCTGTGATGACTCCACCTCCTACAAGGTCCCCTCATATGGTGGTTCCCCTGGTCAGTCCAGAGGAGCCTATGCAATTAGGAGGGACATCATTTCGGGGGAGGGGACCGGTGGTGCGCCATAAGGCAGGAAGGTGTTTCTTCTGCGGAAGAAAGGGACATTTTATTGGGGGGTGTCCATCCCGTCCCTTGCAGAGTGAAGAGTCGTCGGAAAACTGTTAATCCCAGGTTGTGTGGTGGACGGCAATCTGGGAGTAGGTATTTCGTCCCTAGGTTCGTCTCAGTTTCTCGTACCGGCGGAGGTGGTGGTGGGTACGAGAACTGAGAGGATATCTGTTCTTCTGGATAGTGGGGCCGGGGCTAATCTGGTTGATGCTCGGTTTGCCCGGGTCCAAGGTATGCGGTTGAGTGAGTTGGCTAAACCCATCCCCATATTCTCGATCGATGCCAGGCCTCTCAGTCAGGGAAGTTTTTTGCTAGCTGTGCATGACGTAAAACTTCAAGTGGGGGCAATACATAAAGAACTGTTGTCTTGCTACGTGTTGGAGGGTCTTCCCACTCCTATTGTGTTGGGCCTTCCTTGGTTAGCTAAGCATAACCCGGTTATTAATTGGCAAACCAGGGAGATAAGCCAATGGAGTAAATTCTGTAATAAAAACTGCATGAACACGGTCATTGGTGCGGTTACTCCTTGGGTCTTACCTCCATTTCTGGCGGACTTTGAGGATGTATTCTCGGAGAAAGGGTGTCAGGAACTACCTCCTCATCGCGTGTATGACTGTTCTGTAAAACTGCTCCCTGAGGCCAAGTTACCTAAAGCTAGGTTGTATAACCTTTCTGGTCCTGAGAGGCAGGCCATGAAGGATTATATCTCAGAAAGTCTGGCTAAGGGGCATATTAGACCTTCATCTTCACCGGTGGCTGCGGGGTTCTTCTTTGTTAAGAAGAAAGATGGAGGCCTACGCCCTTGCCTGGATTTCCGTGAACTTAATCGGATTACGGTCCGAGATCCGTATCCGCTCCCACTTATTCCCGATCTCTTTAATCAGATCGTGGGCGCCAAATGGTTCTCTAAGTTGGATCTCAGGGGGGCGTACAATCTGATTAGGATGAAAGAGGGGGATGAGTGGAAGACGGCGTTTAACACTCCGGAGGGGCATTATGAGAACCTTGTCATGCCATTCGGTCTGACTAATGCCCCGGCGGTGTTTCAACACTTTGTTAATGACATCTTTCGCCGCCTGGTGGGACAGTTTGTTGTCATATATCTGGATGATATCTTGATTTACTCGCCGGATCTGGTGTCTCATCAGGAGCACGTTAGGCAGGTGTTACAGATTTTGCGGGATAATAAACTGTATGCCAAGTGGGAAAAGTGTGTGTTCGCCGTACAGGAACTCCAGTTTTTAGGCTTCCTGGTTTCAGCGTCCGGTTTTCGTATGGACCCTGGGAAAGTGCGGGCAGTTCTTGAGTGGGATCGGCCAGAGAATCTTAAGGCACTACAACGTTTCCTGGGGTTTGCTAATTATTACCGGAAGTTCATTCGTAATTTCTCGTCCATGGTTAAGCCTCTCACAGACATGACTAAAAAGGGGACGGATTTTTCTAGGTGGTCTGACAAGGCTTGTCAAGCATTCTCCTCTTTGAAAAAATGTTTTGCCTCGGCGCCCATACTCATTCAACCTGATGCGTCTCAGCCATTCATTGTAGAGGTAGACGCTTCCGAGGTAGGGGTGGGAGCAGTATTGTCACAGGGTTCGTCCCCTGGTAAGTGGCATCCGTGCGCCTTTTTCTCTAAAAAATTGTCGTCCGCTGAGAGGAATTACGATGTCGGCAATAGGGAACTCTTGGCCATTAAGTTAGCTTTTGAGGAGTGGCGCCATTTTTTGGAGGGGGCAGTTCATCCGGTCACCGTCATCACCGATCACAAGAACCTGCTATATCTGGAGTCCGCGAAACGTCTGAATCCCAGACAAGCTAGGTGGTCATTGTTTTTTACCAGGTTTAATTTTGTCGTTACATATCGTCCTGGGTCAAAAAATGTAAAGGCGGATGCCTTATCTCGTAGTTTCCCGGGGGCCGGGAATACGGACGACCCGATCCCTATCCTTCAGGAGGGGGTGGTGGTTTCGGCAGTATGCTCTGAGCTGGAGGAGGAGGTATTGGAGGCTCAGGGGGACGCCCCTGTTGGACCTCCAGGGAGACTGTTTGTTCCAGATCAGTTGCGACAAAAGGTGATCGAGGCACACCATAACTCTGTTTTTGCAGGACACCCGGGGAGTAAAGCAACTGTGGATCTCCTCTCGCGTCGGTTTTGGTGGCCTAACTTACATAAGGAGGTGGTAACTTTTGTCGCTTCCTGTGGGGTTTGTGCGCGCTCTAAGACCTCACATACCCGTCCGTCTGGGGCCCTCTTACCTTTGAAGATCCCGGAGCGTCCTTGGACTCATCTGTCTATGGACTTTATTACGGACCTCCCTCCGTCTTCGGGTAAAACGGTCATACTCGTTGTAGTGGACAGGTTCAGCAAGATGGCACATTTTATCGCTCTTCCGGCTCTCCCTAATGCTAAAACTCTTGCGCAGGTGTTCATTGGGGAGATTGTGAGGCTTCACGGGGTACCCTCCGAGGTGGTGTCGGATCGGGGGTCTCAGTTTGTGTCTAAGTTCTGGAAGGCGTTTTGTGCACGGCGGGGGATGCAGTTGTCATTCTCTTCGGCTTTTCATCCTCAGACCAATGGTCAGACGGAACGTATGAACCAGAGCTTGGAGACATATCTCCGGTGTTTTGTGTCAGAGAACCAGGAGGACTGGGCTTCTTTCTTACCTCTGGCAGAGTTTGCTCTTAATAATAGGCGGAGCGAGTCCACTGGTAAGTCCCCGTTTTTTGGGGCATATGGTTTTCACCCCCAGTTTTGTACTTTCAGTAGGGGGGGCTCTTCGGGGGTTCCTGAGGAGGAACGATTTTCCTCATCACTCGCTTCAGTATGGAGAGGGGTGCTGAAGAATCTGAATACTATGGGGAACCGATACAAACGTATGGCTGATAGGAGGAGAGTGTCTGGTCCGGACCTAAGTGTGAACGATCGGGTATGGTTGTCTACCAGGAATATTAAACTTAAGGTTCCCTCCTGGAAATTGGGTCCCAGGTTCATTGGGCCGTACAGAATCAGTTCTATTATTAATCCGGTGGCATTCCGTCTTGATCTCCCCCCTACGTTTAAAATTCACAACGTGTTTCACAGATCATTGCTTAAGAGGTATGTGGCGCCGGTGGTACCGTCACCTTTACCTCCCCCTCCAGTGGTTGTCAATGGTAACTTGGAGTTCCAGGTATCGAGGGTCATTGATTCACGCTTTAATCGCCGGTCCCTTCAGTACCTGGTTCATTGGAAGGGGTATGGTCCTGAGGAGAGGATGTGGGTTCCTGCGTCGGATATTAACGCAGACCGATTAGTTCGGGCCTTCCACACGACTCACCCGGATAAACCTGGCCCTGAGGGTCCGGAGGCCCCTCGTAGAAGGGGGGGTACTGTCACGGGTGTGTTGCCACGAAGATCGTCACGAGTACACAGCCTGACTTCTCGCAGCATTTCATTCAGACTGACAGAGCGGATCGTGGTGTTTGGAGTTGCTGAGATAAGTGTATTTGGAAGTGTTTTTCCCTTTCCTCGCTTTATCATTTATCTCCTTTCCCGTTGGTTTTCCCTCTGTTGTAGTTGAGAAGTTGTTTGTATGCAAGGTGGTTTTGGTTTTTCCCTTGTACTGTCTCGTTCGTCTAAGTATTGTGTTTGGGCATATTATGTCTTGTTCCCTTTGGTTGTGATCGGGGTCCTTCTCAGGACTAGATTACTGTGGTGCAGGGATCTTCAGGAGGTAGGGGTTACGCTGGCGGCCTGGACCTCTGTACCTTTAACAGTACCTCCAGGTTGAGGGATTAGTCAGGGCCCCAGCTTAGGGTCAGCTTAGGCCCCCTACTTCCAGTATACGGAGACAGCGTGACACATTGCTTCTGCAACAAGCTGCATTACAGGACTTCCTGGGAGAAATGACATGCAGGGTAGATAGGGTTTCCCTCTATGCCTGTTCTTTCACCGAGCTAAATACAACTGTCAGCAAAAAAAAGCTGTGGACTGGCTCCGTACCATCCCTGGCCACATTCACCTGTCCACGTGTTTGTGGTTAGGCGGTCCTTCCCAGTAAGTCCACTGGGGAGGGCACGGGTAATGTTGTGGGACCCGTGCTTGTGGAAGGCGGAGGTGATACCGGGAAATATAGTGGCGGCTGGGGACCGAGTATGGACACCCGGCCGCCGCCGGCATGAGGTTGTGAAAAGCTTCCGCCTCCACGAGCTTAATAGGCCACATTTCAAGTGCAAGCAGCTGTCAAAAATTTGGCAGTATAGTATTGCAGCCTGTGGGTGGGTGGGTGGGTGGCTGGCTGCCTGCATACTTGCGCTTGCATTCCAAGGAATGGGGTAGGGATAACTGAATGCTGCAGTGGGACAAGGACGTGGACGGTGATTGTTGCAAGTCTACAACGACAGGTTCATGGCAGGAGGCATCTTCGCATGCGCCAAGGATCACTTATGATGGGCACATTTTTAGGCAATGACCTGGAAGTCAGTAATGCTTCAAGAGGTCTTCCCCATGTCTTTTCAGCACTGTATGCATGTGTCTGATGATGTGTCACACACCACATGGCCAGATAAGGTTGTAAAATGTTAAAATTACATTTCCTGGTGAATGCATTTGTCTCGGTTGAAAGCAATGCAAAAGTGCAAAAACACATCAAAAACGCAACGTGTGAACATAGCCCAAGGTGTGGAGGAGTATTTTTGGTTTTGGTTATTTATTTTGCCTTCTATACAAGTCATTACCCTGGAAAGCATGTTCCTTAACATATTTCCCAGGAAAATCCATTTTGGTTTTGTTTTTGTATGTTTTATTTTGAGTCCGTAAAAGTGGTGCAATACTCTGACAACGTTGTTAACAGCAGTGACCTGGGAGTCAGAGATGCTTCCAGGGGTTTTCCCCATGCTGTTCCCATGTCATTTGAGCACTGTTCCCATCGATTTGGGCAATTTTTAGGCCCTCTACAGACCGCCGGAGGGAGCCGCCTGAAAAATGCTCGAGTTTTCCATAGACT
Source organism: Phyllobates terribilis (assembly GCF_046119375.1). Classification (NCBI taxonomy): domain Eukaryota; kingdom Metazoa; phylum Chordata; class Amphibia; order Anura; family Dendrobatidae; genus Phyllobates; species Phyllobates terribilis. The sequence goes on along the minus strand of NW_027362761.1, from coordinate 20,540,463 downwards.
TACATTTGGCTCATTGCTCGGGTCAAGCACCCGAGTGTTCCAATTTGCTTGACCCGAGCTACAAGTACCGGAGCATTTTAGTACTCGCTCATCACTAGTCTATGGCATTAAATAACCACAAAAAGAAAAAAGCCTGTCTCCAACTTGGAAATGAAGATGTAACTCCTGAACGTCACAAGAATTAATTAGTTAACTGATTGGACTTCCTTTGTCAGTTTTCTGTTATTTTGTATTTATACCCTGCTTGTATTCCAATGTATGTACCATGATTAAGGCTCTTCTATGCCGAAACGCGTAGCGTTTTTTTTACTCTGTTTGCCCACATGGTGTGAATTGGCTTTCTTTGTAAGTGCATTTTTTATGGAAATATCATCCTTCAGCAACACGTTCACGCTCAACTTTCCTCCCATTTTTCATCTAACTCTCTCTTCGACAACCGACAATCCGGCTTCCGCCCCCGCCATTCCACCGAAACTGCCCTTACTAAAATCACCAATGACCTACTTACAGCCAAAGCTAACAGACAATTCTCTGTACTCCTTCTACTTGACCTGTCTTCTGCTTTCGATACAGTTGACCACTGCCTCCTACTGCAGATCCTCTCTTCCTTTGGCGTCAAAGACCTTGCCCTATCCTGGATCTCCTCATACCTTTCTAACCGCACATTTAGCGTCTCCCACTCCCACGCTACCTCCTCACCCATCCCCCTCTCTGTTGGAGTCCCTCAAGGCTCTGTCCTAGGACCCCTACTCTTCTCAATCTATACCCTTGGCCTGGGACAGCTCATAAAATCCTATGGCTTCCAGTACCATCTGTACGCTGATGACACCCAGATCTACCTCTCTGGCCCAGATGTCACCTCTCTGCTGTCCAGAAATCCAGCATCTCTAGCAGCCATATCCTCCTTCTTCTCCTCCCGCTACCTCAAGCTCAATGTGGACAAAACTGAACTCATTATCTTTCCCCCATCTCGCATATCTTCCCCACCTGATCTATCTATCACAATAAACGACATCACTCTTTCCGCTGTACCGACAATCCGCTGCCTCGGAGTAACCCTTGACTCTGCCCTGTCCTTCAAACCCCACATCCAAGCTCTCGCCACCTCCTGTCGCCTCCAGCTCAAAAACATTTCCAGAATCCGTCCTTTCCTCAACCCTAACTCTACTAAACTGCTTATGCATGCCCTCATCGTCTCCCGCCTCGACTATTGCAACATCCTCCTCTGTGGCCTCCCTGCTGACACTCTCGCACCCCTCCAGTCCATCCTCAACTCTGCTGCACGATTCGTTCACCTCTCGCCTCGCTACTCTTCTGCTAAGCCCCTTTGCAAATCGCTTCACTGGCTCCCAATTGCCCAGCGCATCCAGTTCAAACTACTAACACTGACCTACAAAGCCACCCATAACCTCTCTCCTCCGTACATCTCTGAACCAATCTCCCGATATATTCCCTCACGTAACCTCCGGTCCTCCCACGACCTCCTTCTCTCCTCCACACTTATCCGTTCCTCACGCAATCGCCTCCAAGATTTCTCCCGAATATCCCCCATCCTATGGAATTCTGTGCCTCAACACGTCCGATTATCCACCACATCCGGATCCTTCAGACGGAACCTGAAAACCCATCTCTTCAAGAAAGCTTACAGCCTGCAATGACCCCGCTGCCTCCTCAACAACGCCGAAGCTACTACTACTGCAACCCCCCAACCTACTGTCTCCTCCCTATTCCCGTAGAATGTAAGCCCGCAAGGGCAGGGTCCTCTTCCCTCCGTACCAGTCTATCATTGTTAGTTTGTTTACTGTAGCGATATTCTTATTTTGTATGTAACCCCCTTATGTACAGCGTCATGGAATCAATGGCGCTATATAAATTAATAATAATAATAATCCTTCAAATAAATGGAAATTTTAATTACACTACATCGCTGGAGTCTCCTCACTCGCTGGATTTTGGTCTGAAGTTGTGCTCCTTTATAATGGGAACACTTTTTTTAACTGAGTCCTCCCCTATGTGTCTTCAAATTGGTATTGAGGTTTTTCCAAAACTTGGGTAGCCCTTTCAGTCACTGCAAACGCAACAACAGTATAGCAGAGCCGCACCTTTATAATGGGAACATTTTTTTAACTGAGGCCCTCCTCTATGTGTCTTCAAATTTGTATTGGGTTTTTCCAAAATTTAGGCAGCCCTTTCAGTCACTGCATACGCAATAACTGTATAGCAGAACCGCTCCTTTATAATGGGAATACTTTTTTAACTGAGACCTCCCCTATGTGTCTTCAAATTGGTATTGGGGTTTTTCCAAAACTTGGGCAGCCCTTTCAGTCACTGCATACGCAATAACTGTATAAGTTAAGACAAACCCAAGAGAGGTCCACATGATCATACAGTAAATATAACACCACAATAGGGGGACTTACGGACAATCAAGTGAAAGGGCATCGCAAGAGAAACTACAAAAACGACCAAAAAAAAAAAAATAGCGATATAAAGCCCATGACCATTGTTTAAAAGTAAAAATATGTAAATCTTTATTAAACATATCTCAGTTAAAAGTCAATTACATAACATAGGGAGAAGTAAAAATATGTAAATCTTTATTAAATATATCTCAGTTAAAAGTCAATTACATAACATAGGGAGTGTTACAGTGGTATTGGGGTTTTTTCAAAATTTGGCCTGCCCTTTCAGTCACTGCATACACAATAACAATATAGGAGACCAGCTCCTTAATAATGGAAAATATTATTTTTAAATCAGGCCCTCTATGTCACTTCAAAGGTGTATTGGGGTTTTTCTAAATTTTGGGCAGGCCTTAAAGTCACTGCATGGGCATTACCACTATAGGAGACCCGCCTGATGGCCCTATAAAAATAGGCTTTGTGACTTTCAGAGTCCCTTCTTCATAAATGAAACAGGATGTTTCTGATCATGTCTCACACACCACCTGGCCAGATAAGGTAGTAAAATGTTAAAATTACATTTACTGGTGAATGTATTTTTCACTGTTCAAAGCAATGCAAAAGTGCAAAACCGCATCAAAAACGCTACGTGTGAACATAGGCCAATGTGTGTAGGAACATTCTGCCCACAAAGTATGTCTTCATGGTGCCAGCGTGAGGATGTAATCTTTCAATGCATGCGCACACAGTGTTCAGTAATGAATGTTGCATGGGCATGTTCGCAGTGCAATTGGGGGTTTAAAGGCCGGCAACCATCAAAACGCAGCTGCCAGCTCAAACACTGCGGTCCCCGGGAATCTGCTGCAGGTTCCCCACCCTTGCTATAAGCAGTAATAATTTGACTTGGACCCACTGCCAGATTACCATTTAAGTATAGTAGGCACTGTCCTATGGCCCTGAGTCTTTTGGGAGCCCTGTACAATGGCTGAAAAATAACATTGATTTGATATTGAAAGACATTTATAATCAGTGTGCCGACCAGCCAGCTAACATTGGAGGCCAGCTCGAGCAATGAAGTTCCGATGTGAACATTACAGCAAGTGGTAGTGAAATTATGTTTGGTCTGATATTGGGTGTATTAGATAATTCACGAGTAGTAGAGGAGGGACATCTATGCAATCAGACATGACAACTATGTGATTAATTAGAAGGGGGAGTGGGAGAGAGATAAGTTGCTGCAAGTTCACACTGACTCTAGATCATAAACGAATTCATCAACAGAAGCTTCAAGAACATAGATGTGAATATACAGTATATATCTACACCCGAGGTCGACATTACACTGTGTTCCAAATTATTATGCAAATCATATTTTCTCAGATTTTCCCAAATTACCTATATGAATTGCAGTCGTAATTTTCCAGTCAAATAACTATTAGAGTACAATTGAAAGGTTTTGGTACAAACTGCCTATGATAACAGTATATTTTTTAAAAAAATAAAAAACTCAAACTGCACTCAAAATGCATGTTCCAAATTATTATGCACAGCAGAGTTTTCAACCTTTTCATTTTAATAAAGAACAAAAAAATGGTCATTTTTGAAATTATAAGCATTAGCAGGTTATTACAAACTGAAATCAAACAGTTTTCAACTCAAAACTTTATTCTAGGTGATGTTACATTTGCACATAGGACCGCTTGTTCGAAAGGAGCTTCTGAACTCTCTCGTCCATTGAATTTGTCAGGTTTTGGATGGTTTCGGCTTCAATTGTTTTGCATGAGGACAGAATACCCTCCCAGAGCTGTTGCTTAGATGTGAACTGCCTCCCGCCATCATAGACACTCCTTTTGATGATGCTACAGAGGTTCTCAATGGGGTTGAGGTGAGGGGAGCATGGGTGCCACACCATAAGTTTGTCCCCTTTTATGCCCATAGCAGCCAGAGATGCAGATGTGTTATGTGCAGCATGAGACGGGGCATTATCATGCATGAAATGATCTCGATGGTCCAGATGGATGGAGTGGAGGATGGCTGGTTGATGGACACCCCATGCAAACATGGCTACGGCACTAACAAGGAGGAGGTGGAGTAATGTTTTGGGCTGGAATCATGGGGAGAGAGATTGTCGGCCCTTTTAGGATCCCTGAAGGGGTAAAGATGAACTCCATAATGTATGTTGAGTTTCTCAAACAGCACTTCCTTCCATGGTTCAAGAAGAAGAACCGTGCATTCCGCAGCAAGATCATTTTCAATTGGAAGCAGAAACCATCCAAAACCTGACAAATTCAATGGACGAGAGAGTACAGAAGCTCCTTTCGAACAAGGGGTCCTATGTGCAAATGTAACATCACCTAGAATAAAGTTTTGAGTTGAAAACTGTTTGATTTCAGTTTGTAATAACCTGCTAATGCTTATAATTTCAAAAATGACCATTTTTTGTTTTTTATTAAAATGAAAAGGTTGAAAACTCTGCTGTGCATAATAATTTGGAACATGCATTTTGAGTGCAGTTTGAGTTTTTTATTTTTTTAAAAATATACTGTTATCATAGGCAGTTTGTACAAAAACCTTTTAATTGTACTCTAATAGTTATTTGACTGGAAAATTACAATGACTGCAATTCATATAGGTAATTTGGGAAAATCTGAGAAAATATTATTTGCATAATAATTTGGAACACAGTGTAATTATCTTTTCTATGTTATGAAGAAAATTGATTAACTTAATTTTTGCTGTTTATTAAAATAGTTTTTAGTAAATTTAAAAACTAATTAGGAAACAACTTCCATTGCCTAGAGGCCCCCACAGAGTTTAAGCCGCCACTGCTTGGGTCTCCTATAAGAAATCACTCTTTAAGGGGTTGTCCGGTACTTTTTTTAAGTTGCAGAATGTATTCAGCATGTGGTCATAAGTATCTCTGTAAATACCTTGTGTTGCAGATAATGCCTGTGAGCGGCACTATCACTGCTGACCGCTCACAGGCATCACGTGACCCCCGGCTGCAGCCGGCACTGACCTCCGCTGACGTCACGACAAGTCCAGGATGCAGCCGAGGGTCCCTCTTCTGCGTTCCACTGGTGGCTGCTGGGTTGTGGGCAGGGTTATTCCCCTGCGTCACACCCGGCATCCACTTTCCCTCTCCCCATTCATTGGGAAAGCATGCGGTGGATGCTGGGTGTGACGCGGGGAATAACCACGCCCACAACCCAGCAGCCACCGCGGGGACCCGAGCGCTGAGTCACGCCTCACTTGTCGTGATGTCAGCGCGAGGTCACGTGATGCCTGTGAGCGGCCACCGATAGCGCCACTCATAGGCATTATCAGCAACACAAGGTATTTACAAATATACTTATGCCCACATGCTGAATACATTGGGCAATTTAAAAAAAAGTACTGGACAACTTCTTTAAGGCCTTTTTATATCCACTGTAAACTTTGCTGTTGTAATGAAACCTCAGGGGTGTATCTTGGGGGGGGGGGGCATTTTCCCTAGGAGCAGCCATCTGGGGTATCATCTGGCCATGTGATGCGGTGGTCTGAGGTTTCTCTCATGGCAGCATTTTGCTACCCCCCGGAGTGGGATTTGGCCATTCTCTGAGCCATCTGTGAAGCTGACAGCCGTCTCAGAGAAGGTGTAACACACCGGTTCCCAGCATTCAATTGTACTAACGTATTTCAGTCGCGAGTGCAATTGAAGTCCTCACCAGCTCATCAGCAGTAGCAGCAGCATGATCAGGTCGATCAGTGTGAATGAACGTCGGTAGAGTAAGCACTTCAATGAAGTTTAAAAAAATGAAGATTTATTGTAATGGGCATTATTGTGAGGGAACAATATAGTGGGGGGAGGAAAAGTTTGAGCACACAGTATGGGTATGGGAAAATATGTGAAGAAACAGCATGGGGAGTGGGGGGGTGGGGGTAATGTGTCAGGAGACAGTATGGCAAGCTGGGGGATGTGTGAGGAGATGGTATGGGGAATGGGAGGGATGTGTGACAAGACAGTATGGAGAGTGGGGTGGTTGTGTGAGGAGACAGTATGGGGAGCAGAGGGAATGTGTGAGGAGATATTATGCAGAGTGGCAGGATGTGTGATGAGACTGTATGGGGATGTGTAAGGAGACAGTATGTGGAGAGAGGGGATGTGGGTGGAGACAGTATTCTGAGCGGGGAGGGAATGTGTGATTGAGCACAGTAAGGGACAATTATTTAGGGGCACAGTGTAAGGCAGATATTTTTATTCAGGAACATTATAATCACACTGTTATTTTTAAGGGAAAACTGTCAAGATGTGCGGCAGAAAACCAGAGAAGATGGAAGTATGCAGAGACAAGCTGTGGATGTCCAAAGTCATCATTGTATCTGAACAAGATGAAGGAAAAAAAGAGAACAAGTCTAGTCAGAAAAGATGTAATCTCTAAGGTACTTGGTGGTGATGAGCGAGCACCAAAATGCTCGGGTACTCGTTGCTCGGGTCGAGCAAATTGGAATAATCAGGTGCTCGACCCGAGCAACGAGCCCAATGTAAGTCTATGGGAAACTCGAGCATTTTTCAGGTGGCTCCCCCTGGCGGTCTGCAGAGGGCCTAAGAATTGCCCAAATCGATGGGAACAGTGCTCAAATGACATGGGAACAGCATGGGGAAGACCCCTAGAAGCATTTCTGACTCCCAGGTCACTGCTGTTAACAACGTTGTCAGAGTATTGCACCACTTTTACGGACTCACAATAAAACATACAAAAATGGAACCAAAATGGATTTTTCTGGGAAATATGTTAAGGAACATCCTTTCAAGGGTAATGACTTGTATAGAAGGCAAAATAAATAACCAAAACCAAAAATACTCCTCCACACCTTGGGCTATGTTCACAAGTAGCGTTTTTGATGCGTTTTTGCACTTTTGCATTGCTTTCAACCGAGACAAATGCATTCACCAGGAAATGTCATTTTAACATTTTACAACCTTATCTGGCCATGTCGTGTGTGACACATCATCAGACACATGCATACAGTGCTGAAAAGACATGGGAACAGCATGGGGAAGACCTCTGGAAGCATCTCTGACTTCCAGGTCACTGCCTAAAAGTATCACTGCCTAAAATCACCATCCACGTCCTTGTCCCACTGCAGCATTCAGTTGTCCCTACCCCATTCCTTGGAATGCAAGCGCAAGTATGCAGGCAGCCAGCCACCCACCCATAGGCTGCAATACTGTACTGCCAAATTTTTGACAGCTGCTTGCACTTGAAATGTGGCCTATTAAGCTCACGGAGGCGGAAGCTTTTCACAACCTCATGCTGGCGGCGGCCAGGTGTCCATACTCAGTCCCCAGCCGCCACTATATTTCCCGGTATCGCCTCCGCCTTCCACAAGCACGGGTCCCACAACATTACCCGTGCCCTCCCCAGTGCCCTTACTGGGAAGGACCGCCCAACTACAAACACGTGGACAGGTGAATGTGGCCAGGGACGGTACAGAGCCAGTCCACAACTTTTTTTGCTGACAGTTGTATTTAGCTTGGTGAAAGGACTGGCATAGAGGGAAACCCTATCTAGCCTGCATGTCATTTCTCACAGGAAGTCCTGTAAAGCAGCTTGCACTTGAAATGTGGCCTTTTAGGCTCGTGGAGGCGGAAGCTTTTCACAACCACATGCCTCATGCCTCGTGTCCATACTCGGTCACCAGCCGTCACTATTTCACCCAGTGTTGTCTCCGTCTTCTACAAGTGCGGGTCCCTGAACATTACTGCTGGTACTTTTCTGGGAAAATTAGCTTGCCTCCTACCAGCCTGGAATATTTCCAGCAAACTATGGTACGACGCCATGGTATTAGCATTGCCCCCAGTACCGATAGCGAAGCCCACCCCAATTTCCTTCTCAGGAATTTTATTTGGTAGACTGAGTGGCTGCCCAAATACATTTTCTCACAAAGGAGCTGAAGATAGAGTGGCAGCAAGTGCAAGTTTCTCCAGCCTGTTAGATATTAGAGGGTGAACGGCAGCACATTGGATTAGTGGTTAGCACTGAAGACTTGCAGCGCTGGGATCCTGGGTTCAAATCCCAGCAAGGACAACATCTGCAAGGACTTTGTATGTTCTCCCCGTGTTTGTATGGGTTTCCACCTCAGTAAAAAAGCAGCCATAGAGTGTCCACGAACCTTTCCACACGCTTTTCTTAGCCAGGACTGCTTCTCGGCAGGGTTGGACGGTCCCACCAGAGAATCCTCTGGTGTGCCTTGGCCTCTACCTCAGGAAAGTTCATGATAGCGCTAACTTTGCAGCTGCTATCGGGCTCTTGAGCGGGGGAGAAAGGTTAGCCCTCAGAATCAAATCCTCTGGTGGGCACAATGTTTTTCAATCTGAAACTTCTCATTGGGAGTTGTATTCCACCACAGCCATATTCTTTAGCTTGGTGAAAGGACTGGCATAGAGGGAAACCGTATCTACCCCGGCTGTCATTTCTCCGTCACCAGGTTCTGCCCATTGTCACACACGACCATGCCTGGCTGTATGTTTAGCGGTGAGAGCCACAGATCAGGCTGCTGTGTTACAGCCTTCAACAACTCTGTAGCGCTGGGCGGTTTGTCAATTAAGCATTAAGCATGTTATCTTCAGCACAGCCTGTTGCCGCTTGGCCAAGGCAGTGCTGCAGTGCTGTCAGCTTGTGACTGATGTGGTCATTTTGGAGATGGAGGAGGAGGTGCATGAGCTGAACAATGTGATTACATTGTTGTTAAATTGGTGACACTGTTTTTTATACTAAAGAAAGATCCTATTGTTTTATTTTTTTTAAGTTTTTTTATAAGACAAATGCATTCACCGGGAAATGTCATTTTAACATTTTACAACCTTAGCTGGCAATGTGGTGTGTGACACATCATCAGACACTTCCTGTTTTACGAGGGTCAGTCAATAAGTAATGCCTCCTATTTTTTTTCTCCGTAAGTAAGGTAGTTATGTTAAATATTCGAATTTGGCAATTGCAACTTCCTGCACCAACAGGTGGCAGGACTGTATCCGTTTGCAAAATGGCTGACATTGATGTTCGTATTAGACAACATTCTGTGATTGAATTCTTGCATGCAGAAGGTGAAACGCCCATTCGAATTTATGAGAGACTGAAAAATGTGTACGGTGATGCAACAGTGGATGTCAGTACTGTTAGACGATGGGTTTGTCACTGTAACACAGCTGAAGGGCCATCACCGTTGGCTGACAAAATGCGGAGTGGCAGGCCAGTAACCGCAGTGACTACAAGAGACATTCAGCGAGTCGATGACATCATTCGTAGTGACCGCCGGGTGACTGCAGATGAAGTGTGTGGCATTATCTGCCTCAGTAAAGGCAGTGTGATGAGAATTATTGGACAACTTGGATACAGAAAAGTTTGTGCACGGTGGGACCCAAGAATGCTTTTTACCATGCTGGAATACATGCCCTTGTTAAACGGTGGACCAAGACTGTGGAAATCGATGGAGATTATATTGAAAAGTGACAAATTAATTGTTAATGTTGTGGTTTTCAACCTATGTAATTGCATTTGAATTTCTTGCCAATTAAAAGGAGAAAAAAAATAGGAGGCATTACTTATTGACTGACCCTCGTATTTATGATGGAGGGACTCTGAAAGTCATAAAGCCTATTTTTATAGGGACATCAGACAGCCCTTACTATTCTTAAAAGTCCAGCAGTCGGCTCTAGCTATTGTTAAAGAGCCATCAGCCGGCTATGCTTTGTTGTTCCCATTATTAAGAAGTGGGTCTCCTATACTGTTATTGCATATCCAGTGACTGCAAGGGCTGCCAAAAAATTGGACACAACCCAATACCCCTTTGAAGAGACATAGAGGATGGTCTCAGTAATAAAAATGTTCCCATTAGAAAGGAGCGGGTCTCCTATAAGTGGTAATGCCCATGCTGTGACTGCAAGGGCTGCCAAAATTTGGGAAAAACCCCACTAAGAATTTAAAGACACATAGAGCAGGGCCACAGTAACAAGGTACGACATGTTCCTATTAGAAAGGAGAGAGTCTGCTATACAGTTATAGGGTATGCAGTGAGTCCAATGACTGACAATTTTAGGAAAAACCCCACTAAGAATTTAAAGACACATAGAGCAGGGCCACAGTAACGACAAATTCCCATTAGAAAGGAGAGAGTCTCCCATAGTGTTGGCCTATGCAGTGAATGCAAGGGCTGCCAAAAATTTGGAGGCACTTCAATGCCCCTTGGAAGAGACGTGGAGGAGGTCCTCATAAAAAAATGTTCCCATTAGAAAGGAGCGGGCCTCTTATACTTGTAATGCCCATTCACTAAGTGTATGGGCTGACAAACATTTACCCCTGGGTATACTGTATCAAAAAATTTTTTTACGGGCATCATTAACACCCTTTAAAAAAATTAGGTGGGTGTTGCATCACGGACCACGGTCACCTTGGTGATATGGTGGTGGAGGATGAGGAGAAGGAGGAAGACAAGAGCAAATAGCCAAAATCAGGTGTTACGGATCCGGGTGGTGGAACCTCTGTGCTGCGGTGCAAGGAGGGACCCAGAGGGACGTAACTAAGTATCAACTCGGACCAACCCAGGTCGTACGGTGGCTATCGACTCTGTGACCAGGGAGGGACCGAGCAGAGGGACCAGGTGCTACTCTGGGGACGACCTTGTAAGCGAGCAGGTGACTCCCACGGGTCAGATGGCTGGGACTGACCGATACTGCAGATGAGCGCAGCAGGCAGGCTGACGAGAGATCCGGGTAGATGAACTGGCAGAGACAGCAGGCGACAGGCGGGAGCCTCTAGGTAGGCTGTCAGGTGGTCACAGCAAGTGACAGGCAGGAGCCTCTAGGTAGGCTGTCAGGTGGTCATGGCAAGTGACGGGCAGGAGCCTCCAGGTAGGCAGACAGGTGGTCATGGCAAGTGACAGGCAGGAGCCTCCAGGTAGGCTGTCAGGTGGTCACGGCAAGTGACAGGCAGGAGCCTCCATGTAGGCAGACAGGTGGTCATGGCAAGTGACAGGCAGGAGCCTCCAGGTAAGCATACAGGTGGTCATGGCAAGTGACAGGCGGGAGTCTCCAGGCAGGCAGACAGGTGGTCACGGTAAGTGACGGGCAGGAGCCTCCAGGTAGGCTGACAGGTAACAGGCAGGTGCTTCCAGGTAAGCAGGCGGGCAAAGCCCATAGACAGACTGGCGGACTGAACGGAAGACAGACTGTGGGGCTGAAGAATAGTCGGGCTGGCTGACTGGACTGATAGTCAGGCTGGCGGGCAGGAAAAGTAGTCAGGCTAGCAGCGGGACCTGAGGGCTGAAGCAGAGGTAAGTACACTGTACATAAACTATTGCTCCGACACCTCCATATTGGGCGCGCCGGCAGAAGCAGGAAGAGGAGCACTGGAGGACATCAGGCAGGGAGCGCGGCGGTGAGAGGGACGGCGTCTCTGCCTGGCAGGGAGCAAAATACAGGAAGCGTAAACCCATGTGTGGGTGTAAAAAGGTGCATGGGAATACACTTCTGAAGAAAAGACACTGGATTGGAGTTTATGTTACGCTGCTGTCATTCGGTGGTGTTGAGAAATCTGGCCCAATATAGCCTTTGTTCATTTTTATAAGAGTCAGCCTGTCAGCATTTTCAGTTGACAGGCGGATGCGCTTATCAGTTATAATTCCACCAGCGGCACTAAAAACCCGCTCTGATAAAATGCTGGCGGCAGGGCAGGCCAGGACCTCCAAGGCATGGAGAGCCAGTTCATTCCACGTATCCAGCTTGGATACCCAATAATTATAAGGCACAGCAGAATCACGGAGGACGTTGGTACGGTCGGCAAGGTACTCCCTCAGCATATTCCCAAACTTTGCACTCCTTGTGAGAGTACCCCGTGCCTCAGGGCCTGTCCGATTGGAGGGTCTGAGAAAACTCTCCCAGAACTTTGACAGTGTTCCCCTGCCTCTGCTGAATTGAAGTTGTGTCTCTCTCATCTGTACTCCTTGGTTGTCCAACGAAGTGTGCCCTCTGCCGCCAGAGTTTTCAAATGGGAATTTTTTTAATAGTTCCGCAACAAGGGCCTTCTGGTACAGCCCCATTTTTGTAGACCTGTCCACCTCAGGAATAAGAGATATAAAGTTCTCCTTGCAGCGTGGGTCTAGAAGTGTCACCAACCAGTAATGGCTGTCACCCAAAATTTTGAGAACGCGAGGGTCATGGGAAAGGCAGCGTAACATAAACTCGGCCATGCGTGCCAGACTACTAACAGGCAAGACTTCCGTGTCCTCACCAAGAGGATGACTGACCATGCTCTCCTCCTCCTCCTATCTGTCCTCTGGCCATCCACGCTGAACAGATGGTATGACAGCTGTGCAGGTAGTACCGTCTATAGTGCATGAAACTAGCTCCTGTCCTTCCTCCTCCTCCTCTTCCTCATTGTCACCCATTCCACGTTGGGATGAGATGAGGCTTGGCTGTGTGTAAGCACCCTGTATGGTTCCTTGCTCCATCTCATCGTGCTCCGCCTGCAATGCATTCTCTTTGATTATGAGCAGAGAGCGTTTCAGAAGACAGAGAAGCGGGATGGTGATGCTAATTATGGTGTCATCGCCGCTCACCATCTTGGTGGAGTCCTCAAAGTTTTGGAGGATGGTACATATGTCTGACATCCATGTCCACTCCTGAGGTCTTATGTATGGAGTCTGAACTGAATAGCGACGGACTTGTTGATGCTGGTACTCAACAACTGCCCTCTTCTGCTCACAAATCCTTCCCAACATCTGCAGTGTAGAGTTCCAACGCGTGGGGACATCACACACCAGTCTGTGAGCCGGAAGCTGCAAACGCTGCTGAAACACTGTAAGGGCGGCGGAAGCTGGAGCTTATTTTCTAAAATGGGCACACAGGCGGCGTACTTTAACAAACATATCCGGCAGCTCCGGGTAGGATTTGAGAAACCGCTGAACCACGAGGTTAAGCACATGGGCCAGGCATGGTACGTGTGTGAGCTCGCCTCGCCTCAAAGCCGCCACCAGGTTCCAGCCATTGTGATACATGACCATGCCTGGCTGTAGGTTCAGCAGTGTGAGCCACAGATCTGCCTGCTCTTTCAGGGCTGTCCACAACTCTTCAGCATTGTGCGGTTTTTCACTTAAGCATATTAGCTTCAGCACAGCCTATTGCCGCTTGGCCAAGGTAGTGCTGCAGTGCTTCAAGCTTGTGACTGATGTGGTCATTTCGGAGATGGAGGCTGAGGAAGATGAGGTGCAGGAGCTGTAGACCATGCGAGCAACCCTGATTGACCTAGGGCCCGTAATCCTTGGCGTCGGGAGGACATGTTCCGTCCCAAGGTCCGACTGGGTCCCGGCTTCCACTATGTTAACCCAGTGTGCCATCAGCCAGATGTACCGTCCCTGCCCACAAGCACTTGTCCACGTGTCCGTGGTTAGGTGGACTTTACTGGTAACTGCGTTGTTGAAAGCATGGCTAATGCTTTGGGACACGTGCTTGTGTAATACAGGGACGGCACACCGGGAGAAATAGTGGCGTCTGGGGACCGAGTACCGAGGGACGGCCGCTGCCATCAGGTTTCAGAAGGCTTCCGTCTCCACGAGCCTAAAAGGCAACATTTCGAGTGCAAGCAGTCGTGATATGTGAGAATTTAGTAGTGTGACCTGTGGGGCGTTGGCTGCATATTTGCACTTGCGTTTTAAGGACTGGGGTATGGGCAACTGAACGCTGCGCTGGGACAAGGACATGGACGTGCTTCCTGATGCTGCTACTTGAGAGTGTGCAACGACAGGTGCAGGACAGGAGGCATCTTCGCATGCACCATGGACAGGGGATTGGCTTGCATGCACAGCAGCGGAAGAAGCAATGGTGCCACCTGCAGACACTGTTCCTGGACCCTGTGGTTCGGCCCACAAAGTCGGGTGCTTTGCTGCCATGTGCCTGATCATGCTGGTGGTGGTCAGGCTGGTCGTTTTGCCACCCCTGATGCTGATGCTGGCCTGGCAGGTGGTGCAAATGGCCTTTTTGGGGTTATCGGCAGAGTCTTTAAAAAACAACCAGACTAGGGAAGACCTAACAGTTGTACTGGCAACTTCCTTCGTGTTGGTGTTACGGGGAGTAGTTGCCTGCCTTCTCTCTGCGGCCACCACACTGCTTCTTCCTGCCTGTTGGGGTGCTCTGCCTCCCTCCCCCTGTGTGCTGCTGTCCTCGCTCTGCATGTCCTCCTGCCAGGTTGGGTCAGTTACTATATCGTCCACCACCTCGTCTTCCACTTCCGCACCCTGATCCTCCTCCTGACTCTCTGGCAATTGTGTCTCACCATTGCCCACCTCTTGTGACACTTTCCCACCGTCGCCTTCGTGTGACCGTGGCTGCTCAAATATTTGGGCATCGCTACACGCAATCTCCTCTTGCCCGCTTCAAGTGGACCGGGCGAGAGGCCCGAATCTATAAATGGAAAAGTGAACAGCTCTTCAGAGTGTCCAAGTGTGGGATCAGTTGTCTCTGGGCACTCGGCATGGTGGGAGGAAGGAGGATCAGGTGTCACGGGTGTGTCGCCACGAAGATCGTCGCGACTACACAGCCTGACTTCTCGCAGCTGAGTTTTTGGTGCTTTGTGTTTTTTGGTAGTGAGGGAGTTAATTCTCTCTCTCTGTGCTTGACGAGGCTCAGCCTCGCCCAGCTGCAGTTAATGCTGCAGTATTGGGATTCCTTCGAATACCTGCTGGTCTGATAGGGAAGTTGTCGGTGAAAGCATTTCTTGCAGACCTTCAGAGCGGATCGTTGTTTGGTGGAGTTCGGAGCGAAGAGTATGCGGTGTGGTTTCTTCCCTTCCTCCCTTAATCATTTATCTCCTAACCTGTTCTTGTTCCCTCTGTAATTGTGGTGTGAGTTTTTGTATGCAAGGTGGTTTTTGGTTTTCCCCTTGTACTGTCTCGTTAGTCTAGTACTGTGTTTTGGGCATTTTCTATCCTGTTCCCCATTGTTGTGATCGGGGTCCTTCTCAGGACTAGATTACTGAGGTTCAGGGATATTCAGGAGTTTAGGGTTACGCTGGCGGCCTGGACCTCTGTACCATTAACAGTACCTCCAGGTTGAGGGATTAGTCAGGGCCCCCGTTTAGGGTCAGCTCAGGCCCCTGACCTCCTGTACGCTTAGACAGCGTGACATCAGGGTGAGGAATATGCGGTCCAGACTCACGGCTACTGAGACTTGACCGTGTGGAAGACAGGGTGGTGGTGGTGGTGGCTAAGTGACTGGAAGCATTATCCGCTATCCAACCAACAACCTTTTGACACTGCTCTGGGTTCAACAGTGGTGTGCTGCGGTCCCCTAGAAATTAGGACAAGAAGGTCAGGCGAGAAGATGTGGGTGTTTGTTGTGGCACAATTTCGGCTTGTCCTCGGCCTCTGCATGCACCATTACCATCACGTCCAGTTCCCCGTCCCTTGCCACATACCTTGCCCATTTTAAATGGAGGACAGTATCTTCCACGCTCACTACAAATGACTGAGTTTGGAGCGAACTTATATGTGATCCGGGTGATGGAGAAAACAGAGTTTTAAATACCTGGCCTGTAGGTAAGTAGTTTGACCAGCAAACTGCTGTGAATAGCTTCACTGACACACTGAAAACATTTTTTAATGGAGGCCAGAAATGGCAGTATTTTCTGACAAGGTATATGTGATCCGTGTAATGCAGAAAACACAGTTTTAAATACCTGGCCTGTAGGTAACTGTTTTGAACAGCAAACCAGTGTCAAAAACTTTGCTGACACACTGACATTTTTTTTTAATGGAGGCCAGAAATGGCAGTATTTTCTGAAAACATATATGTGATCCGTGTGACGCAGAAAACACAGTTTTAAATACCTGGCCTGTAGGTAAGTAGTTTGAACAGCAAACTGCTGTGAATTGCTTCACTGACACACTAAAGGAAATTTTTAATGGAGGCCAGAAATGGCAGTATTTTCTGAAAACGTATATGTGATCCGTGTGACGGAGAAAGCACCATATTAAGTAGCTGGATTTTTTGTGCTTTCATTTGGAGAGGACCTGGCTGTATTCTGCAGTGCCAACAAGCAAATGGCGCAGAAAAACGGTGTTCTCTGGATTACTTTTTAAGCACATTATGAGGATTAAGATGCAAAAAAAAGTATTCCTGGCCCCTGAGACCTGGGCCTATTTCTAGAAATATAACAGCAGCAGAAGGCAGAACTGGAATGGAGCCTCTTGTCCTACAGTGGTGGCCAAAAGTATTGGCACCCCTGCAATTCTGTCAGATAATACTAAGTTTCTTCCTGAAAATGATTGCAATCACAAATTCTTTGGTATTATTATCTTCATTTAATTTGTCTTCAATGAAAAAACACAAAAAGAATTGTCCTAAAGCCAAATTGGATACAATTCCACACCAAACCTAAAAAAGGGGGTGGACAAAAGTATTGGCACTGTTTGAAAAATCATGTGATGCTTCTCTAATTCGTGTAATTAACAGCACCTGTAACTTACCTGTGGCACCTAACAGGTGTTGGCAATAACTAAATCACACTTGCAGCCAGTTAACATGGATTAAAGTTGACTCAACCTCTGTCCTGTGTCCTTGTGTGTACCACATTGAGCATGGAGAAAAGAAAGAAGACCAAAGAACTGTCTGAGGACATGAGAAACCAAATTGTGAGGAAGCATGAGCAATCTCAAGGCTACAAGTCCATCTCCAAAGACCTGAATGTTCCTGTGTCTTCTGTGCGCAGTGTCATCAAGAAGTTTAAAGCCCATGGCACTGTGGCTAACCTCCCTAGATGTGGACGGAAAAGAAAAATTGACGAGAGATTTCAATGCAAGATTGTGCGGATGGTGGATAAAGAACCTCGACTAACATCCAAACAAGTTCAAGCTGCCCTGCTGTCCGAGGGTACAGCAGAGTCAACCCATACTATCTGTCGGCGTCTGAGTGAAAAGGGACTGTATGGTAGGATACCCAGGAAGACCCCACTTCTTACCCCGAAACATAAAAAAGCCAGGCTGGAGTTTGCCAAAACTTACCTGAGAAAGCCTAAAACGTTTTGGAAGAATGTTCTCTGGTCAGATGAGACAAAAGTAGAGCTTTTTGGCAAAAAGCATCAACATAGAGTGTACAGGAAAAAAAAAGAGGCATTCAAAGAAAAGAACACGGTCCCTACAGTCAAACATGGCGGAGGTTCCCTGATGTTTTGGGGTTGCTTTGCTGCCTCTGGCACTGGACTGCTTGATCGTGTGCATGGCATTATGAAGTCTGAAGACTACCAACAAATTTTGCAGCATAATGTAGGGCCCAGTGTGAGAAAGCTGGGTCTCCCTCAGAGGTCATGGGTCTTCCAGCAGGACAATGACCCAAAACACACTTCCAAAAGCACTATAAAATGGTTTGAGAGAAAGCACTGGAGACTTCTAAGGTGGCCAGCAATGAGTCCAGACCTGAATCCCATAGAACACCTGTGGAGAGATCTCAAAATGGCAGTTTGGAGAAGGCACCCTTCAAATATCAGGGACCTGGAGCAGTTTTCCAAAGAAGAATGGTCTACAATTCCAGGAGAGCATTGTAAGAAACTCATTGATGGTTACCGGAAGCTGTTGTTCGCAGTTATTTTGGCTAAAGGTTGTGCAACCAAGTATTAGGCTGAGGGTGCCAATACTTTTTTTTGGCCCATTTTTGGAGTTTTGTGTGAAATGATCAATGATTTGATTTTTGCTTCATTCTCTTTTGTGTTTTTTCCTTGCAAGCAAATTAAATGAAGATAATAAGACCAAAGAATTTGTGATTGCAATCATTTTCAGGAAGAAACTGAGTATTATCTGACAGAATTGCAGGGGTGCCAACACTTTTGGCCACCACTGTATGTGCACTGCAGTCTGTTATATACCCTGCCTGCCTGCCTATATACACTGCCTGCCTGATATCTCTGCAGATGGATTAGTTAGTCCTCAAAAGGACTGTTTGTTAAGATGGATATGTGTAATGTACGGTTTTTCTCCCTACACTACCTAATACACAAGCAAATCTCTCCCTGACACAGCAGCAGCTCTCCCTACAGTGTCTGATCCGGAGTGACTGTGACGAGCATGGCGGCACCAGGTTTTATATAGACCTGATGACGCTGCGCGGCCAGCCAATCACTGAAATGCCCACAACCAACATGGCTATGGCATTACAGTGCATGTCAGGAAATCCCTGCATGTTCATTGGCTCTCTAAAGAGCGCCAAACATGCAGGGAGGGGACCCGAGTTCCCGCCCGAGCAACCCAGAAATACGCGCCGAGCTTGTCGAGCACCATGATGCTCGGGCGAGTACTGAGTAGTGGCGAGCGCGTTTGCTCATCTCTAGTACTTGGATGTAAATGTTTAGTTGTTATACTGACTACTTCTCATGAGTACTTTTGTTTATATGTGGTCTGCAGTTTTATAATGACTGATAACATTAACTCCTAGTATCTCCTTACTATTCGTAAGGACATACTGGGAGTTGCAGGTTCATGTGATTACAAAAAAACAATTACACACAACTGCTAAAGAAAAAATCTGAAAAAAAATCAGTTTCGCCATCTGATAAAGCTATATGCAAAACGCCCATCGGGTACTGGGCAGTATGAATCATATGGTCCTTTTGGATTTTTCCATTTTATGCGGTTGATATTGTAATAATTGTTATTATTGTTTCTGCTGTTCTCATTTAGGTATTTATTGAATTATGGCTTTATATACAAGTTTGAAGTTTTGAAATACTTCAGTCATGTTTCTTTGACTTTTTTCATCATGTTTATTGCCAGTATTAACCCTTTCTGTATTTTCGCTGCTTGATCGGTATGGTGTATACATTATTGATTTATAAGAATATGCCAATGTGGGATATATCATTATTACCCTGCCTTTTTTGAGGTGGGATGGGAAAGTTATGGGTTGTTTTTAACATATTTTCTCTTTAGTAGTTGTGTGTAATTGTTTTTTGTAATTAATAAAAATTTACTTATTTGCATATGGTTATTGTCTAGTATATTTATTTGGTTAAGGAGTAATTTATAAGTTTTCTTGTAATGAAAGTCTGCATTACTGCAGGCTTCTGAATCCTCACAGCGCATGCACTGCACGCCATCAGGATTTTCTGGTACTCAATTCGCAAGTATGTGATTTACATATACGTGGTCATGTGCTGATTAGACATCTAGTCGGAATACGGCCAGAAGTATGCAAATCACATAGTTGTGGCCACATGACCGCTCGCTGTCATAGCCGACACCAGAGAATCCTGACCGAGAGCAGTGCATACAACGTGAGAATTCAGAAGTATGCAGTCACATAGACTGCAGACTTTCATCACAAACCTGGACAACCGCTTTACTTATAATATTAAGCACTATAGCATGCCCAATCCTAACCGCATGTAATATAGTCACTGTCAGGATTTAGCTCTACTTGCTGTTTCCAGCAGTCATTATATAACCACTCATATGCGATTTTCATATTTACAGTCACATGACAACTAGCTTTTCCTGCTTCTCTCAATGAAGTAGGTGCTGTAGTATTCCACTGAACATTGAGAGAATTAGTAAGAGCAGCTCATCTGCACATGACTGTAAGTAAGCAAATCACATATGAGTGGTCACATAACAACTACTCAAACCGCTTGAGCTGGGGGGGGGGTCGCCACACTGAATTCTTGCTAAGAAAAAGTAGGTCTGCCTCTGGAAACATGCAACCTAAACCAGAGTCAGAAATTGCAAGTTTAGGCAAGTTTGTCCATTGAGAAACATTTGAGCTGTATATGATTAAGAAATGTTTTTTGTTCTAGTTTACTTTTCTCACAGCAAAGATTAGCTTAAAGGTACTGTTACATGGAAGAAGGAACACGTAGTCTTATGCCAAGTTTTCTTTGGTGACTACACATTTCCTTATTATCTTTGGCAGCACCACAAATGAATATAGTTTACCTTCCACCTACTATAAGAAAAGAGTTTAAAGAGGTTCTCCGGGAATAGAAAAAAAGAAAGAAAGAAAATGTAATTATGAATAGTTGTATGTGAGCATGTGAGTTAGGAAGCGCAGTTGATGTGACCTCAAGACAACCTATGCTAGGTATTCTCAAAGAACTGTCAAGCCATTTCCAGGAGCAGTGGAGCTTCCTACTGCAAAAAAAATAAAGAGGTTGTAGCTTCTTAAAATTTCACGTTTTTTATTTATAGAAGCAATGAGTTTCAAACGCTCCTCGGTGTTCTTTCTAGAAGAAAGAATGCCGGAGAGCGTTGCTCCTTGATCATATTATGGATCCATGCAATTAGCTTTTATAAATTTTGTATAAATAAAAAATGTGATTTTTTAAGAAGCTGGAACCGCTTTCTTTTTTTGACTTTCTACGTGGGGTACATGTTTCCTTGCTTCTGCACGCCATGAGCTGTTCAGGTGAGCTGCTTTACCCCAAACAATGTGAGCTTCCTACTGCACATGCTCACAGACTCATATACTATGTGACCTGCTAATTAAATTCTTCTGGACCACCCACAGACTTTAAAGGCAATCTGTAACAAGGTTTTTTTTCTACCTCATCTGCATAATGTAGGAAAAGAGACCCTGATTCCAATGATGTATCACTTAGTTTACTGGGTGCAGCAGTTGTGACACAGAGTTTTTAGGCGTAACATGTGATGATAATGTCCATAAAGCACTGTGGAATATGATGGTTTTCCATAAGCAAAGCATAATAAAGTAATGATGTCAGCAATAAGAAAAGGCATATAAAAATTATACCCCATGCATCTTGGGAAAAAAAAGAGACAAAAATTATCTGAACTTTTATTATAGCCTTTAACAATGCTAATCACTTGGGAGCGAAATGAGATATCACAGGAACCGTTTCTATTTAAAAGTCTGGCTAATCTATTTCAGTCCTCATAAACCATATCACAGGAAAACTTAAATCCAGCTCTTGTCCGGCACAAAGTGAAACATAAAGTAAACAGTCCAGTTTTTTAGTCCTTTTGCAGCACCACACAATCCAGGAGGTCTACACACCTCCATACACAGAAACATGTGTCAGATAAACAGGTCCCATTTTACAATATTAACCATACCCAGGGGTGTAGATATGGTAAGCAGCCATCCCGCTCTAACTCTTCAGCTGCTCACAAACATGGCTGATTAACCCCTCTTAGTACCATGTGAACTAGAACATTACTCCAGGTTTGTATCACAGAGGACATGCACCTCTGTGATACATATCTCTCATCCACTATGTTTCCAGCAGCCACCTTACATAGCCGTTAAAAGCACATGTATGATAAAACTTGAAAATGTGCCTGGTAAAGAACGGGAAAAATAGCCTGGCCATGTACTGGATAAATAAATTTATTAATAAGATCACAGGCACCTGTCCTAGAATGGACACATTTCTGTAACAAGTGTAACAAGAAAGCAGCCCTTTAATGAACTGAAGTGATTACCTCTCTAGACACAATGGATGGCTAATTAAAGGTATTTAGGAATTTATTCATAATATTTCCTGGATGTATTGACTGGCGATTCCTGGGAGAACACTGCCTGCCTGCCTCCTTTAATGAAGGAGTGGTAAAGAAGGTTGTATGACAGGAGTTGACCCAGGCCTGTAACATACCTGGCGGCGTCCTTGCATAGTGGTCCATTTCCCACTGTGCAGGAGCGCGCACTTGATCTCCTGTCCGGAATGTCTCTCTGGCTTCCCTCCATGCTGTCTGTTTGTGTCTGTCTCTGCTGCTTAAGGGCGGCGCCCGATCACTTCCTGCTTTTTGTACCTGCTGTGGGTCACACCCCTTGTGCGTCCTCAGCCTATTGCTGTCTGACACTTGGTATATAGCTCAGCAGCTCCCTTCTATCCCTGCCTGAGCATAGTGTTTTCCTTCAGTGTGTGCTTGCACTCTGAAGGTGCCAGGTCCCGTCTTTGTTTCCTTTTCTGCCTTTCCTGGAGGCTGTATTTCCAGGCCTGTCTGAACTGAGTCCTGTATGTCTCCTGCTTTTTGTATCAGTTCCCGTGTCTGAACTGAGTCCTGTATGTCTCCTGCTTTTTGTATCAGTTTCCGTGTCTGAACTGAGTCCTGTATTTCTCCTGCTTTGCGGTATTAGTTCCCGTGTCTGAACTAAGTCCTGTATGTCTCCTGCTTTTTGTATCAGTTCCCGTGTCTGAACTGAGTCCTGTATGTCTCCTGCTTTTCGTATCAGTTCCCGTGTCTGAACTGAGTCCTGTATGTCTCCTGCTTTGCGGTATCAGCTCCCGTGTCTGAACTGTGTCCCGTATGTCTCCTGCTTTGCGGTATTAGTTCCCGTGTCTGAACTAAGTCCTGTATGTCTCCTGCTTTGCGGTATTAGTTCCCGTGTCCGAACTGAGTCCTTTCTGTGTTCTCTTGTCTGTCCTGTCTGAACACGCTCCTTGCCTGTTCGTTCCGCCTTCTAGTGGCCGATTTCCTAGACCCGCTCCTGTTTCTGGTCTGTCCTGTCTGAACACGCTCCTTGCCTGTTCGTTCCGCCTCTCTGGGGGCCGTATTCCCAGACCCGCTCCTGTATCCCGCTGCAGTGTCGGTCTCCTCCGTACACTCAGTTCCAGTCTGAACACTCTCCTGTCCTTTACCTGTTTTGCCTCTATGTCCGTTCCCTTCCTTTTTCTGCAGAGTCTGAACTCGTACCTAACTCCTGCTTGTTTTCTCTGCAAGTACTGTGTGAGTATCTGGCTCTGTCTTTCCCTTCCTGTCTGTTCCGTGTGAACAGAGCCCTGTCCTCCCTGCTCAGCCTTGTCTGCACTCTAGCAGTGCTTGCCTGTAACCCTCTGCCTGTATTGTTCCTGAGTCCCGGTGTGTACTGGGTCCTATCCCGCCTGTGTTCCTACCTGCTAGTGCCTCCCTGTCTGCACTCTAGCTGTGCTTGCCTTTACCCCCCTGCCTGCATACCCGCCTGCCTGCATACCAGTCGTGCCTGCCTATACCCACCAGTCTGTGTGCCAGCCTACCAGCCTGTTCCTGTATTCCCCTGTGTGGGTCAACAGCCGTGTCCGGGGTCTGTCCTGGAGTAGCACCTGGTCCCTCTGCTCGGTTCCTCCTTGGTGCACTGGCGTCGTATGCCGTCGTGCGACCCTGGTCGGATCGGGTGAATACTTAGTCACGCCCCTCCAGGCATTCACTCTCCGGCACGGTCCAGTGGAATCACTACCAATCACACGCACACGCCGCTTAGCCCGGGCGTGTGCATAACAAGGCCCCTTAGTTCCAGTGAATGGAAATGCTTTTAGAATTAGTATGTTATTGTAACTGTGTGGGAAAATGCAAATAAATGAACGTGAACAAGGCCCAGATAGGCTGCATCTACGAAAGGATAGGTGTTTGACACCTGCCGCTTGCACACAAGAATCAGCAGATAAATGTATCTGTAGAAGTGATAGCCTTCTTCCCACTCATCTTCCAAACTGTGAGTCTATACATCATACAAAAACAGCCACACCTACTACTATGATACATTAAAATAAATGTAATTATTCATATTTAATTAAAACAATTAAAAAAGAGGAACGGAAACACTCCACACAAGATCATTTTATATGGTAATTGGTCACAAAACAATCACATAATATAAGTGGTTTCACAGGTTTTTAAATAAGGTGCATAGTTCAAGGTAAGTAAAAAAAATGTGAAATTTATACTGAAATTAGCAAGTGCATTTATACAAAGAATAGTAGATACATATATAAGGTATGATGTACCTCTATTAAATATAAAAAGCCATTAGGCCTTAAGTGCTTAATTCGTTATAGCCTGAGACATTTGTGGGATTAGTTCTTATAAAGTATAATATTTTACACCATATTAAGGATAAAGTGATATTTAACAGACCGTGACCTTGCTGTTGTCTACACATGATGTACGTTTCGCCTTTGCATCCTCAAGAGGCGGATCAAGTGGAAGTGAGTCTAGTTGCATTACCTCTTTAAACTCTACCACACCATGATTTATACTTACTGTGTATGTCAGGAATTGAGCCCAATGGGTGGGTGCCAGGTGTGTTATACAACTTGCACATGATTTTAACAGCTGTTTAATCATTTTCATGCTGCGATCAATCAATGAAAGCAGCTTTTAAATGGTTGCTAAGTGGCTGCGTGCCCTTTGGCCTATGCTGATGTGCTACCATTGGAAAAATAAGCCCTCATATGGTTATGTTGATGCAAAAATAAAGGAAAGTTCTGGGACCTGGATGAAAGGAAGTGTTACACGCACGCCACTAAGTTCAGACAGGGCGAGACGGGTTTCATGAATTCTTTGGAATCCTGGGGGAACCGTTACTCATAAGCAACAGCTTCTCTCAGGTACACAATAGATTCAATTGCTGACCAGACACATCTGACAAGAGTCTTTTTCAACAGTTTAACAGTGGAATTTAATCTGAAGCATGGCCAGTGCAATTCAGGGATATTACAGCAACAATCTTCATTACAGTACAGTCTGAGTTTCTTGAGTAACTGGCTCCAGTAACAATACAGTAGTTTCTTCACAAGGCACAGTATTACAGTCTCTTCAGTAGCATAATTCAGCATAGATTAGATCTCTTAGTAGCACACTTCTATGCATACACAACCACAGGCTTTTCCTTCACAAGGACACCATAGTACACTGCATTCTTTATCCTGCATGGAGATGGAGGGGGGGGTTTGATGAGGGAGATGATCCCTGTGACACAATTCCTTCCAGCCCTTATCTTCCTGCCCGATAATACTCTGCACTGTTAGTTCAGGGAGTTTATCTGACCTGTGTTTAGAGTCTTTCATGATCTGAATCCTTATCAGTTGCCTTCTGTCAGATCCAGATAACACACCACCTTTCTCTTCGGCTTCAGCCAGACTACAATAAAAAGTTCCCCACAATCCCCCTTGGGCTCTGATAAAACACTCCCTGTCTCCTGTGACTGTGTTAACCCCTCTAGTTGCTGGATGCTTCTGAAGCACAACACTTCCTGTCTTCTGTGCTTGTGTTATTTGTAACAGTTGCTGGATGCTTTGGAAGCAACAGCACTACTTCTGCATGTCACAGAAGGGTACAAAAAAGTGCAAAAAAAAATACCCCAGTCCTGAAAGAGATAAAGACCTCAGCTCAGTTATTGCTGTGACCCTGTTAATAATCTTTAGAGATGCTCTATAGTGTCGTTCCCCTCACCTCCCTATAGACGCCGTTCCCCTCACCTCCCTGCTCCGTCCTCGGCGTCCTCTTCCCGCGCTGCTGGCAGCGCTTGCTGCTTCCCGGGCACTGTGCTTAGGGCGCGCGCGCGGCCGCGCTCCCTCTCTCTTAAAGGGGCCGCGCGCACCGTCCTAAGGAGTCCCCGGCCAATTGCCGGTGGAGCTCCCATATATAAGGCACCTCCCCCAAAATGGAGGTGCCCGAGCAAAGTTGTTGCAAAGCCTTTCACCTCTGCTTCAGCCCTCAGGTCCCGTTGCCAGTCTGTTTTCCAGCTCTGTCTACCTGCTTGCATTCCCTGTGGTCCGACAGTCTGTCTACCAGCATCCGCCAGTCTGTCTATGGACCAGTCCGCCTGCGGATCAGGAAGCACCTGCCTGATACCTGCCTGATACCTGCCTGAGACCACCTGCCAGCCAGCCGAGAGACTCTTACCCGCTCACCTAGGAGCGCTCACCTGCTACCCGCCAGCTAGCCTACCTGGAGGCTCTGCCATCACTTGCCGTGACCACCTGCCAGCCAGCCGAGAGACTCTTACCCGCTCACCTGGGAGCACTTACCTGCTACCCGCCTGCTAGCCTACCTGGAGGCTTTGCCGTCACTTGTCGTGACCACCTGCCTGTCTAGAGACTCTTACCCTGCAGTCACTTGCCGTGACCACCCGCCTGTCAAGAGACTTTCCCCGTCACAGGACTGCCCCTTTGTATAGTAGCTCAGAGGTTCCACCTCCCAGACCCGTTACATGCTCTAGTAACTGGTACAGTGAAAAGGCTAATGTGCTGCTCATTTTGAAAAAGAGCTTTAGATCTTCCCCATGTAACTATTCATTGTGAGAAAATGTTTGAGTGGCTTGTCAGGAACTATATAAAGAAGGATGTAGCAGAAAGTAATCTTATAATTAGCGATAACTAGTGTTTTATTATGGACAAATGTTATCAAACCAACCTAATTTGTTTTTAATGAAGAGGTGAGTGGAAACATTGACAGAGGAGTAACTGTGGATATAGTGTTTCTGGACTTTGCAAAGATGTTTGACACTGTCCCAAATAGACGAGTAATGAGTAAATTAAAATCTATATCTGGGGTCCTGGGTTCAAATCCCACCAAGGACAACATCTGCAAGGAGTTTGTATGTTCTCCCTGTGTTTGCGTGGGTTTCCTCCAGGTTCTCCGGTTTCCTCCCATACTCCAAAGACATACTGATAGGGAATCTAGATTGTGAGCACCGATGGGGACAGCGATGATAATGTACGTAAAGCACTGCGGAATATGTTAGCGCTATATAAAAATAAAGATTATTATTATTATCTATAGATTTAGAAAGTGTAGTTATAACTGGATTAAAACTGTCTCAAAGGCCAAATCTAGAGTTGTGGTGAATGGCTGCTACTCTGTATCATCTCCAGTTATAGGTGGTGTAACCCAAGGTTCTGTGTGTCCCTACTATTCAACTTCTTTATTAAAGGAGTTGTCCACAACTGAACAACCCCTTTTGAATGCCCCCATTGTTTTGAATAAAATAAAAAAGCATACTTACCTTCTGAAACAGCACGTCATGAGCGGGTGTCAGTTCCCAAACTATGATGAGCTATGCCCATCATGACTTTGAACTGTCACTGTGTGTAAACACGCAGTGACAGTTCAGTGCCGACAGCAGTCAGTGACAGCTGAGCTGCACGGGAAAAGGTGTGGAGACCCATGCCCATGGTCCCCGCAGTCAGAGGGCTGTGATCGGTCAGACAATCTGACCTGACTGACCAATCACAGCAAATATCAGCACCTCGTGCCCAATCAGAGCAGGAGCTCGGCACTGCTAGTGGCCGAGCTCCTCCACTAACAGCCAGGGATGGTGCCAGCACCGCCCCTGGCTGTTTAACCCCCTAAATGCATTGCAATGCATTATACCTGCAATCAAAGTAAAAAAGTGAAAGTCCCATAGAGGGACTAAATAAAAAAGGAAAAAAAAGGGAAAAAAATTGTAAAAGTATTTTGTTTAAAAAAAATTACAAAATAGTAAAAAATACATACTGATTACACTAATAAATACACATTTTTATGTAAAAAATATAAGAATAAACAAAAAAAAGTACACAATCTATAAAATTATCATACTAGTTAACCCCTTCCAGTAAACGTCGTAAAAAACCAAGAAACGTTATACCGCTGGAAAAAAAGTGGAATAAAACGCAATCAGCAAGACAAATATAAATAAAAATGATATCGCTGAAAACATCATCTTGTCCCAAAAAAAACAAGCCACCATACAGCGCCATCAGTGGAAAAATTAAAAAGTTATAGCTCTCAGAATATAGCAATGCAAAAATATTTTTTTTATGTAAACATTTTTATTGTGTAAAAGGTCAAAAACATAAAAAGATTACATAAATGTGGTATCGCTGTAATCATACTGACACAAAGAATAAAGTTGCCTTATCAATTTTACCACATGCGAAACGGAATAAAAAAAATAAACAATTAAAAAATGTTATGTGCCTGAAAATGGTACCAATAAAAACGTCAACTCGTCCCACCATAAAAAACAAGTCCTCACATGACTCTGTAGGCAGAAACAGGGAAAAATTATAGCTCTCAAAATATGGCGATGGCAAAAACTAGTATTTGCAACAAAAACCTATTTTAGTGTGTGACAGCTGCCAAACAAAAAAACATTATATAAATCTGGTATTGCTGTAATCGCACTGACCCAAAGAATAAAGTCATCTAATCACTTATACCTCACGAAGAACAGCGTAAAAAATAAATAAAATCAATTCTTCACCTGCTGTTGATTTGTTTATTCTGTCTCCCAAAGATCGCAGTAAAGCTCAGTGCACATTTATCCTGTGCTCTACGCTGAGCACTTACACTGGAGTTTCCATGTAAATCTCTAAAATACGTGATTCAGACGGAACCTCCGGCAGAAGATTTCCTATAATGAGGCAGATGGAGGTACTGTGGACGCCATCTGCTCTATGATCCGGCGGTGTCCATCTTTTTAGGCGTGCATAAAAGCGCGGTTGGCCACAGTTTAGTGCACTTCTGAAAAGAAGACACCGCTGAACAGAGGCCAGACAGAGTCCAGAGTAACTGTTGCCTCATTATAGTGAATCGATCATTGTGGGTTACATCTGAATCATGTCATTTGGAGATTTAGATGGAAACCCCGATGTAAATGCTCAGCGTAGAGTGCCGGATGAATGTTATCCCAAATGTTATGTAAAATGTTCCCAACAAAAGCTACAACTCAATCTGCAAAAAAAGCAAGTCCCCACTCAGTTAACAGATTACGGACCTATGTTACTGGTAATACAAAGGCTCTGGAAAAGTGCTATGGCACCTCGCCCCCCAAAAGAAATCCAACGAATTCTGCTCTCCCAAATCCAAATGCCCCTCTCCCTTCTGAGGTCCAGTGTGCCTATGCCACATTTAGCATCCACATGTTTGGCAGGGGTATAATTTCCAAAATGGGGTCACTTGAGGGGGGATTCTGTTCTTCTAGCACTTAGAGACTCTCTATGTGGAGTGAGCAAACTATACTAGGAAAATTTGCACTCCAAGAGAAAAATAGCCTCTGTCCCTCCCGAGTCTTGCCGTGTGGCTAAGCAGTACTGTATGACAAATTTTGGTGCAATTTTTACCCATTTCCCTGTGTGGAAATGTAAAATCCTGGGCAAAGACATTTTTGTGGTAAAAATGTAATTATTTTTCACTGCCCAATGGAATAAAATTCTTTGACACACATGGTGTCAATATGATAACTGCAACCTTAGATGAATTCATTGAGAGATGTAGTTTGTAAAATGGGATCACGTTTGGGGGTTCTGCTGTTCTTGCACCTCAGTGGCTTATGGCACCTGCAAACCATAACAGTAAAATCTGCACTATAATATGGCACAGCTTTGCACTGTGCCTCAAAAGCAGTTCCCGATTACATGCAGGGTATTGGCGCAATCAGGAGAAATTGCACAAAATGAGGTCCATTTTTTCCTATTCGCCCTTATAAAAATAAAAAATTGGGGGATAAAACAACATTTTAGCTGTAAAAATGTAATTATTCTTTCTTCACCGCCCAATGGTATAAATTTCTGTGAGGCACATGTGGTGTCAACATGCTCACTGCACCCTGTGACAAAGTCACTGGCAAAGTACTGGAGGGGAGATATGTAGCACTGAGACTAATAGCTGCTGTAATTATACATAGGAAAAAGGTTCCAGCACATGAGTGGATTCATCAGCCATCTTAGTGCTAGGGTGATTAAACACCTGTAGAAAGGGAGGAACTCAGAGGATAAAATCACAGCCTTTCAGAGCATTTGGTGGGGAGAGCCTGGAGGTGGAAGCTCTGGAGCTGTGGTGTGCATGTTAAGGAAAGCTAAACCTTTGCTTGATTTTGTCCCTGAAGCGTAGCAACAAGGACTGTGACATAAATTATGTTTTGTTTTCCTGTTAGGCCTGGAAGGCCGTGTTTGTGTTGCTATAATGCTGTGGCTTATGTATTGCTCTTAATAAACCACAGAAGATTTAAAGAGACAGTGTTTCTGTGTACCACTGGGTGCAACCAAGTGAGCCGATTTAACACAGTTGGTGCTAGAAGTGCGGACAAGATCACCCGAGGAAGCAAGTGTGATTGCTGTGGACAGACTGCATGCCCTGGGTGAAGGCGGCTATGAGCATTGAACAGTGGTCAGACAAAATGGAGGAGCTAATCAAGCACCTGGTCCAAAGCCAGTACCAGCAGCATCTGCAACAGCTGCAGCTGCACCGTGAACAACAGCAGCAGCAACAGCAGCATCAGGAGCAGCTGCAGCAGCAACAGCTGGCACAACAGGAGACAAGTAAGGTACTTATGCAACAGCTGCAGCAGTACCAGCAACAGAGTCGACAACAGCAGCAGCAGATTGATTTACTCACAGAGGTGGTTCGTGGCACTGCAGCGGCTCCGACTCCAATGTCAGCTGATTATTTCTCTGTCCGAAAGGCGGCGAGGAGAGTACTGCAGAAAATGACCCCGGGTGATGACATAGAGACCTTTTTAACCGTTTTTGAAAGGGTCGCCAATAGAGGGAAACTCCCGCCAGATCAGTGGGCGGAAGTCCTGGCACCATACTTAACAGGGGAGCCACAAAAGGCCTACTATGATTTGGCTTTACAGGACACCAAAGAATATGAAAAATTGAAAACAGAAATTTTGGCGCACTTGTAATGACCGGAGGTCCCAGAGAGATCCAGTGAGTCACAAACTGAGACGGAGACAGAAATAAACAACACTTTCTTTCCTAAAACAGGGATTAGACTAAAATTCAGTATTGCATGAATCAGTCTCAGGTTCTACCTGGGACACTGTCTCTACTAACTACACACAATCAGCAAAAGCTGAAATCCATGTGCCAATCTCAAGGTTTCCAGTTTATGTGAATTATACTAAAGATCTGGAACAATTTTACCTGAACACAGTGTCAATCTAGTGAAGGTGTTCTATAGGGACCCCTGAAATGGCACACTGAGTACAATTCTACCACTATTAACAACAAGAATGCATGAAACTATACCAATTGCTCTTATACCCCTAGTATAGGAATACCCAAGTATCTTAAAGTTACGGTACCATTAACCTCAGATGTGGTCTATTACTATTACAGGCCTGTGAATCGCGGTGGCTGCAGCTATTCCCGGAAAACTTTGGTGCCAAATAAAAAGCAACGTTTACAAAAACAGCAAAGGTTCCTTGTCTTATCGGCCGATGCAGAGCACACACGCTGGGGATTTTAGTCCTGTAGCCTCAGGTTAAGGTCTGGGAAGAGCTCTTCACCAGGCTTGTCAGTATCCTCTCAATGTGAATGGCACCGGACCCCGTCTCTCCTCTCGCAGTCAGTCACTGTTTTTCAGACCATCGACCTCACGCTCCGTCATAGAGATGATATCCTCAGTCTCTTTCCCTCTCACTAGACACTTGGTTCGTTTAGCACAAAGTCTCTAGTCCACTCAGCATGGACTTCCACAAAACTCCAAAGAGCCACACAGCTTTCCCCAGCTCAGCACTCGTTCTTAAGCAGGGACACAGCTTCACCAGGGCCAGTGGTTAACAACCCCCACAGGAAAGCTTGTAGAGAGAGAGTCTTGTTGCAATTCAGTCCTCACAGTTCTCCTCAGACTCCCTGTCCAGCGTCTCACACAGCAGACACCCTCAGAACGCACAGGGTCTCCTGATCTGCCCCTGCTCTGAGCTCAGCCAGTCAAAACCCACAGGGTCCTAATGCTCTCCTACTGCTATCACAGTTCACACTCTCACACACTTGGGGTTGACAATGTGTGTCAGGGCACAGCAGGTCTTACTGCTGAGCATATCACATGACAAACTCCCTCGCTCTCAAATGTTTGATCTACTGCACCTCATCCCAAAGTGGTTACAGCCGGATCCTCTACCCCAGCGCAGATGGTGGAGAGAGTTCAAATGGACCGATTCTTGCACTCCCTTCCTTTCCCGATGCAGAACTGGGTTGCCCAGGGAGATCCCAGAATGCCGATGACTGGGTCGGACTGGTCAAAAGGTATCAGGGTGTCAAAGGGTCCGTGGGGAGGCAACCCATTCCATACTGGGAGGCGGAAGTTAAAAAGGGGGTGGGGCATCCAAAGTCAAAGGGGGTGGCAGAGGTCATGCCAAGGCCCTCATCAGGGGATGTAATTTGCTAGAGATGTCACGGTCCAGGTCATATACCAGACCATTGTCCCCTGACCACTGAGAAAATGGACTTTAGCATGGGACGCCGGTGTTCCTTCTACGCATATCCAGCTTGCAGTGTGGACTGTCCATCCGGCAAGGGGCCCCAAGCTTGTCCTGTAACAGTGAATGGCCTGTAAATGACTGGACTACTAGATTCAGGAAGTTTTGTGACCCTTGTGAGGGCCACACTCCCTCTCCCTGGGAAGAAGGTTGGCGTCCACTGCAATTCCGGGGATGCTAAAGACTATCCGGTGGTCAGAGTGGTCATTGAGACGGCCCGAGGTACTGACTCTCATGAAGTCGACGTGGTCCCTAATTTGTTGCACCCAATCATCATAGGCCGGAACTTTGTGTTGTTTTTGGACTTGTGGGGGAGGGGCGGAGACCTTTTTTACTTGGGTAAGAAACGGGTTGGCCCTGAAATAGTCTCACCAACTCCAGAATCTGACGGGTTTGCCTTCTGTGTAATGGGTAAAGAGGAGAAAGTAGTATTCCCTGAGGCAGACATTCCTGAGAGAGGGGTGACCAGACAAAATTTGGGGCTCACCCAACATAGAGACCTATCACTAAAAGAAGCGTTCAATAAGGTAACCGTCTTAAACAGCATAGCACAGGAGTCAGGGGCTGACACCAAGTTTCCCTATTTTAATGTTGAGTGGGAATTTATTGTACCGAAATAATAAAGTGAGGGAGGAGATAGTGGAGCAATTATTGGTTCCAGGTCCCTATAGTAAAAGGGTGTTGGACAGGGCCTATTCACATGTCTTGGGTGGCCATCTGGGGGTGGACAAAACTCATCAACGGGTCATGCAGAGGTGGCATTGGCCCAGATGTCATTGTGAAATCCTAAAATATTGCAAGTCCTGTCCCACCTGCCAGTTAACCGTTACCACCTCTCTATTCCAAAAGCCTTTCATGCCGTTATCCGTCAAGGCTGGGCAACAGAGAAACCAAGTTAAACTTCATGTGGGCTGGACAGACCAGAAGGTGACACTAAGGGTGTCCCTGTAGCAGAGACACTGTCACTAGCCCAGAAACAACAGTGCTGAGAACTTCTTCAGCGGAACAGGGACCTGTTTTCGGAGTTACCAAGAAGTACGCAGGTTGATGAACAAGGAATCCTGACAGAACCACATGTGCAGGTGAACCAAAAGCCTTATAGAATCCCCGAAGTCCACCGCAAGGTGATTTTGAAGGAAAGGGCTAAAAAATATGTGTATCCGATACCCCGCAATGAGCTCATGCTGAAGCTAGGGTCACCCAGATACATCACCTCCCTGACCTAATGAAAGGTTACTGGCAAATCCTCTTCTCTCAAAGTACCTGTAGTGCCGGCGTCCCTGCCCTCTGCTAGGCAGGGACGCTGCTCCCCTCACCGCTCTGCTCCGTGCCCGGCGTCCTCCCCCCGCTCTGCTGTCAGCGCGCGCTCCTTCCCGGCGTCCTCCTCCCGCTCTGCTCTCAGCGCGCGCTCCTTCCCGGCCCCTGTGCTTAGGGCGCGCGCGCGCTCCCCTCCTCTTAAAGGGGCCGCGCGCGCCGTCCTAAGGAGTCCCCAGCCAATGGCCGGAGGACTTCATCATATATAAGGCACCTCCTCCAAAATGGAGGTGCCCGAGCAATGTTGTTTGCACCTGTGTCTCACCTGTGCTTCAGCCCTCAGGTCCCGTTGCCAGTTACCTGCCAGTTACCTGCCAGTTTCCTGCCAGTTACCTGCCTGATTACTTGTTACCTGTCTGCTAGTCTGAGGTCCGACGGTCTGCCTTCCTACTCCTGTCAGTCTGTCTAAGGACCAGCCTGCCCGCTCACTTGGGAGCGCACATCAGCTACCTGCCTGCTTGCCTGAGGTCCGACGGTCTGCCTTACAACTCCGGTCAGTCTGTCTATGGACCAGCTTGCCCGCTCACCTGGGAGCGCTTCTCCGTTACCTGCCTGCTTGCCAGCCCGGAGGCTCCGCTGTCACGTGCAGTGACCATCAGCTACTTCGGACTCTTGCCCGCTCACCTGGGAGCGCCTCTCCACTACCTGCCTGCTTGCCTACCCGGAGGCTCCGCTGTCATGTGCTGTGACCACCAGCTATTTCAGAGACTCTTGCCCGCTCACCTGGGAGCGCTTCTCCGTTACCTGCCTGCTTGCCAGCCCGGAGGCTCCGCCGTCACGTGCCGTGACCACCCGCTATTCCAGAGACTCTCGCCTGCTCACCTGGGAGCACACATCTACCTTCTGCCTGCTAGCCTACCCGGAGGCTCTGCCATCACAGGTCGTACCTACCCTTACCCAGAGACTGCCCTGATCACTTGCCGTAACTCCCTGTCCGTTCATCCAGAGACTGCCACCCGCTCCCTTACAAGGGCCGCCCCCTTGTATAGTAGCTCAGAGGTTCCGCCTCCCAGACCCGTTACAGTTTGCTCGGGCCATGGAACCCGGTGGCACCCAAGCTCCCTCGCTCTCGGACCTGTGTCATGAACTGTCCCGTCAGAGGTCCCAACAGGAGTCCATCCTGGGTCACCTACGGAATGTTAATTCTCGCCTGGACACTCTGACTGCTCCACCTGCAACCACCGCCAGTACCATGACTCGCAACCCGGCAGCTCCGCTACCCACTAATACCATGGTATCCTACCCCGGACCCCGGCTGTCTGCACCTCCTCGCTTCGGAGGCGACTCCGCCCAGGCTCGGGGCTTCATAAATCAGTGCACCCTGCACTTTGAACTTTTGTCCCATCAGTTTAACTCCGACCGGGCCAAAATTGCCTTTATCATGTCCCATCTCACCGGGGAGGCCCTGGCCTGGCTAAATCCTCTATGGGAGAGAGGAGACCCCCTGGTGTCCAACTTGCCTGCTTTTCTCTCGGCTTTCCGGAAAGTCTTCGACGAACCCGGACGGAAGACCTCATCCGCATCCTCTCTGCTACGCCTCCGTCAGGAGGGTCTCTCCGTGGGCCAATATGCCATACGGTTCCGCACCCTTGCCTCAGAGCTGGCCTGGGATAATGACGCTCTGGTATCCGTCTTCTGGGAGGGTCTGTCCGGCCGTATTAAAGATGAACTTGCTGGTCGGGACATTCCAACCACTCTCGATGATCTAATAACTCTTGCCACCCGGATTGATCTACGGTTCCAGCAGCGTGCCAAAGAGGTCACCCGTGAGAGGAGGATTC
This sequence comes from Phyllobates terribilis, assembly GCF_046119375.1. Lineage (NCBI taxonomy): Eukaryota > Metazoa > Chordata > Amphibia > Anura > Dendrobatidae > Phyllobates > Phyllobates terribilis. Next base: position 20,504,983 of record NW_027362761.1, on the reverse strand, counting down.
CACGTTTAGCTCCTACTTTTCAGAAACCCGTCATTCCCTCCGTCTCTCCCCAGGTACACTCTCCTGAGCCTATGCAGGTCGACCAGACCAAGATGGTCAAAACCCGTCAGGACTCACGCCGTGCCGAGGGGAGCTGCTTCTACTGTGGCAGTAAGGAGCACCGGATCCGTGCCTGTCCGGAGAGGTCGGGAAACGCCTGTGTCTAGGTTCGCTCAGAGAGGTCCACCTAGACAAGAATAAATCCTCTCCATCCCTGCTGTTGTCAGTTTCAATCGTCTACGGGGAGAACCGTTATTTCGAACTAGCCCAACTTGACTCTGGAGCAGCCGGGAATCTTATTTCACAGTCCCTGGTGGAGAAATACCGCATCCCCACCAAACCTCTGGCTGTACCCTTGTCTGTCGCTGCCGTGGATGGGGGCCTCTTACCTCGCCCCATTCAACTCATCACCGAATCCATTACTCTGCAGGTGGGAATGCTGCATTCTGAAAGTATCTCCTTTCATGTTCTGCCTGGACTCTCTCACGCCCTCTTGCTAGGTCTGCCTTGGCTCCAGAGACATGCACCCGTGCTTGACTGGCAAACCGGAGAGGTCCTTCGCTGGGGACAAGACTGTCATAAAACCTGCCTGGTTCCCGTCCATCCCGTCCGTCCCTCTCCTACCCCAGCTAATCTACCTGGACTTCCGATTCCTTATTGGTCTTATGCTGATGTCTTTAATAAAAAGGAGGCAGAGACACTACCACCTCATAGACCATACGATTGCCCCATCGATCTGTTACCCGGTACTACTCCTCCCCGTGGGCGTATTTATCCATTATCCGCTGCTGAGACCCGGTCGATGTCCGAATATATTGAGGAGAATCTGGCCAGGGGATTCATCCGGAAATCTACCTCCCCGGCGGGAGCAGGCTTCTTTTTCGTCAAAAAGAAGGACGGCTCTCTCCGTCCCTGTATAGACTATAGAGGCCTAAACCAGATCACGGTGAAGAATAAGTACCCCCTTCCGCTCATTCCAGAATTATTTGATCGTCTGAGGGGGGCTAGGATCTTCACCAAACTGGACCTTCGTGGGGCGTACAACCTGGTTCGTATTCGTCAGGGGGATGAATGGAAGACGGCATTCAACACCCGGGACGGCCACTATGAATACCTGGTAATGCCCTTTGGTCTCTGTAACGCTCCTGCCGTCTTTCAAGAGTTAGTCAATGACATCTTCCGGGACCTTCTCTACTCCTGCGTAGTGGTGTACCTGGACGACATCTTGGTCTTCTCTCCGGATCTCCAGTCTCACCGGAGGGACGTTCGTCAAGTCCTGCTCAGGCTCAGGCAGAATCACCTCTTCGCTAAATACGAGAAGTGCCTCTTTGAGCAGACCTCGCTTCCGTTTTTGGGCTACATTATTTCTCAGACCGGCCTACGAATGGATCCAGAGAAACTGTCTGCCATCGAGAAATGGCCCCGACCGGAGGGGTTGAAGGCCATTCAGCGGTTCCTGGGTTTCGCCAACTACTACCGCCTCTTCATACCACACTTCTCTTCTCGGACTGCCCCAATTTCCGCGCTCACCCGTAAGGGGACTAATCCCAAAGAGTGGCCGCCCGAAGCAGAAGAAGCCTTTCTTTCCTTTACACAGGCCTTCTCTTCCGCCCCGGTGCTGCATCGCCCGGACGGCAACAAACAGTTTTTCCTGGAAGTGGACGCCTCCTCCTCTGGAGCAGGAGCGGTACTTACTCAAAAATCTTCTTCCGGGAGAATGGTAACTTGCGGCTTCTTCTCTAAACTCTTCTCCTCCTCGGAGCGCAATTATTCCATAGGAGATCGAGAATTATTGGCCATCAAACTGGCATTGGAGGAGTGGCGTTACCTGCTTGAGGGGGCTCTTCACCCGGTAATAATTTACACTGACCACAAGAACTTGGCTTACCTCCAGCATGCCCAGAGACTTAACCCGCGCCAAGCCCGGTGGTCCTTGTTTTTTGCTCGTTTTGATTTTGTCCTTCATTTTCGCCCGGCTGACAAAAACGTCAAGGCGGACGCCTTGTCTCGATCCTTTCTGGTGTCTGATCTCGAGGAAGATCCGAAACACATCATCGATCCCGCCAGAGTAATGCAGGTGGCTCCCGTGAGTCTAAATCGTCTCCCTCCTGGTAAGACGTTCGTATCAGTACCTGATCGGGAGAAGATCCTACTCTGGGGTCATTCGTCTAAACTAGCTGGCCACGCCGGTCAGAAAAAGACCCTCCAGCTTATTACCCGGCACTACTGGTGGCCTAACCTGCACAAGGATGTAATAGACTTTGTTTCTGCCTGTGTGTCCTGCGCCCGCAACAAAGTTCCGAGACACCTGCCGGCCGGCCGCCTTCTTCCTCTGCCAATACCTGCCGCCCCCTGGCAGCATATAGCGATGGACTTCATAACTGATCTGCCCGTCTCTGCCGGTTGTACGGTCATTTGGGTGGTCGCTGACCGCTTTTCCAAAATGGCTCACTTCATTCCCCTGCCAGGCCTTCCGTCTGCACCCGAGCTGGCTAAAGACTTTATCCGCCACATCTTCCGTCTTCATGGCCTGCCCCGTCACATCGTGTCGGATCGAGGAGTACAGTTCACTTCTCGTTTCTGGAGAGCCACTTGTAAATTGCTGGACGTCACCCTGGACTTCTCCTCCGCTTACCACCCACAGTCTAATGGTCAAGTGGAGCGGATCAATCAGAACCTGACCAGTTACCTCCGGCACTTCGTTAATGCCCACCATTCTGACTGGGTGGATCTCCTGCCTTGGGCCGAATTCTCGTACAACAATCACGAGAGCGAATCTTCCTCCAAATCCCCGTTTTTTGTAGTCTACGGTCAGCATCCTCGGATCCCGTTTCCCGTCTCCACCTCTGTAGACAATCCGGCTGCGGAATCTCTTGTTAACAAATTTTCCTCCATATGGGAGAGTACCCGGTCCGCACTCCTTCTGTCATCCGAGCGTATGAAAAGACACGCTGACAAAAAACGTCTGGACCCTCCTCAATTCCGTCCTGGGGATAAAGTCTGGCTCTCGTCCAAATATGTCCGGCTCAAGATCCCTTCCTATAAGTTAGGGCCTCGGTTCATCGGCCCACTGGAGGTCATCAGTCAGATCAATCCGGTGGCCTATAAATTGAAACTCCCGGCCAACTTACGGATCCCTAACTCCTTCCATGTATCTCTCCTCAAACCCGTGGTGCTTAACTCTTTTTCCAAGTCTACAGGTACGCCTCCTGCTCCGGTTTCTGCTGAGGATGAGTTTGAGGTAGAGAACATTCTTGCCACCAAAAGGGTAAGAGGAAAGACCTTTTTTCTGGTAGATTGGAAGGGGTTTGGTCCTGAGGAGAGAACGTGGGAGCCCCGGGAGAACATCCATGCCCCTCTCATCCTAGCTAAATTTCTGTCTGGCCTAAAAAAGGGGGGGCCTAAAGGGGGGGGTACTGTAGTGCCGGCGTCCCTGCCCTCTGCTAGGCAGGGACGCTGCTCCCCTCACCGCTCTGCTCCGTGCCCGGCGTCCTCCCCCCGCTCTGCTGTCAGCGCGCGCTCCTTCCCGGCGTCCTCCTCCCGCTCTGCTCTCAGCGCGCGCTCCTTCCCGGCCCCTGTGCTTAGGGCGCGCGCGCGCGCGCTCCCCTCCTCTTAAAGGGGCCGCGCGCGCCGTCCTAAGGAGTCCCCGGCCAATGGCCGGAGGACTTCATCATATATAAGGCACCTCCTCCAAAATGGAGGTGCCCGAGCAATGTTGTTTGCACCTGTGTCTCACCTGTGCTTCAGCCCTCAGGTCCCGTTGCCAGTTACCTGCCAGTTACCTGCCAGTTTCCTGCCAGTTACCTGCCTGATTACTTGTTACCTGTCTGCTAGTCTGAGGTCCGACGGTCTGCCTTCCTACTCCTGTCAGTCTGTCTAAGGACCAGCCTGCCCGCTCACCTGGGAGCGCACATCAGCTACCTGCCTGCTTGCCTGAGGTCCGACGGTCTGCCTTACAACTCCGGTCAGTCTGTCTATGGACCAGCTTGCCCGCTCACCTGGGAGCGCTTCTCCGTTACCTGCCTGCTTGCCAGCCCGGAGGCTCCGCTGTCACGTGCAGTGACCATCAGCTACTTCGGACTCTTGCCCGCTCACCTGGGAGCGCCTCTCCACTACCTGCCTGCTTGCCTACCCGGAGGCTCCGCTGTCACGTGCTGTGACCACCAGCTATTTCAGAGACTCTTGCCCGCTCACCTGGGAGCGCTTCTCCGTTACCTGCCTGCTTGCCAGCCCGGAGGCTCCGCCGTCACGTGCTGTGACCACCCGCTATTCCAGAGACTCTCGCCTGCTCACCTGGGAGCACACATCTACCTTCTGCCTGCTAGCCTACCCGGAGGCTCTGCCATCACAGGTCGTACCTACCCTTACCCAGAGACTGCCCTGATCACTTGCCGTATCTCCCTGTCCGTTCATCCAGAGACTGCCACCCGCTCCCTTACAAGGGCCGCCCCCTTGTATAGTAGCTCAGAGGTTCCGCCTCCCAGACCCGTTACAGTACCAAGAAGAAGACGACCTCTTTTACACCTGATGGTTGCTTCCAGTATACCAGAATCCCATTGGGCCTGTAAGAGACCCAGCTACCTTCCGGGGGGTCATAGACTGGATCTTAGCCCCTCACAAAAAGTACGCCACAGCCTACCTCAATAATATTCTGATATTCAGCCCGGATTGGGGAAGTCATCTGCAGAAGGTCCAGGCTGTGCTGGATGCGCTGAGGAAAGGGAGGTTTACCATAAGCCCAAATAAGTGAATCGGGAAAAAGAAGGGAAAATACCTGGGCTACATTGTTGGAAGAAGCAAAGTAAAGCCGAAAGTGAATACGGTGGAGGGAGTCCAAAGTTGGCCAAACCGTTCTTCAAGGAACAGCTTCAGGCCTTTCTGGGAATGAGGGAAAATATTAGCGGTGTAGCCCAAATTTCGCCATGATAGCCGCACACCTGACCAACCTTCTTAAGGGTACGAAGACTGTGATGGCCAAATGGTCTCTTGAAGCAGAGATGGCATTCCAAGAGTTGAAACTCAGGGCTACAGGACTTCATCTTTCATGTGAACACAAGCCTGGGAAGCTGCATTGTAACTCAGATGCCTGTGTTTATACTTCGCTGTTTGGTGACAGAAGGTGCCAAAACCTATGGCTTTGGGCAGAGGGGAGGAATATGTGACTGTCACATATTCCTCTTTTTCTCTGAAGAGGCAAATTGCATATTAAATTTCCCAGAGGAGCATGGCACGTGGAATAAGCCTCCTTACCTTGACGTGCCAGAGCTGGTATGTCACACTCCACAAGGAGAAACGTTACCCCTTAGACCTCAGTCCAGAGCCTCTCATCTAGCCAAATCAGTTCTCATGCTTTGCACTGACGAGGGCCAACAGCCGAAAACACTGTGTCTGCAAACTGAGATACTGATTTGGCTTTTATGCTAAGTCATATTGCACGACTGGTTAAAGGGTTGATTGTGACTTGTAGGATTGCTGCTTCCAATAGGTGGAGCTATAGAGTTCAAGTCCTCTTTTTCTCTGAAGAGGCAATTTGCATCTCCTATCCCTAAATTGTAAAATATTATAATGGCCGCTGCTTTCCCTACCCTTCACGTGTCAGGTGTTTGGTGGGTGAGCCTTTTTATGTCTTTACCATATTTGCACCTTATGTGACTTAATTTACAGGGAATTACTTTTTCTGGCAATCCAATCTTTATTATATGTTATTTCATATGCTTGAACTAACTTCTTTCATTTACTATTTATATAATATGCATATATATACTTACATATACCTCTTGGATATATTGCTTTCTATAGTGATTATACAGTGATTGGCACCTCTTTATTTTGGGGGTTTCCCTCTTGGCTCACCCACCAATACACTGTGTGCAGAATTATTAGGTAAGTTGTATTTTAGAGGATTATTTTTATTATTGATCAACAACTATGTTCTCAATCAGCCCAAAAGACTCATAAATTTCCAAGCTTAATATTTTTGGAAGTTGGAGTGGGTTTTTTTTAGATTTGGCTATTTTAGGAGGATATCTGTTTGTGCAGGTAACTATTACTGTGCAGAATTATTAGGCAACTTAATAAAAAACAAATATAATCCCATCTCACTTGCTTATTTTCACCAGGTAAACCAATATCAGTGCATATCAGTGCACAAAATTTAGAAATAAACATTTCTGACATTCAACAACAAAAACCAAAAAAATTAGTGATCAGTATAGCCACCTTTCTATATGAGGACACTCAACAGCCTTCCATCCATAGATTCTGTCAGTTGCTTGATCTGTTTTCGATCAACATTGCGTGCAGCAGCCACCACAGCCTCCCAGACACTGTTCTGAGAGGTGTACTGTTTTCCCTCCCTGTAGATTTCACATTTTATGATGGACCACAGGTTCTCTATGGGGTTCAGATCAGGTGAACAATGGGGCCATGTCATTATTTTTTCTTCTTTTAGACCTTTACTGGCCAGCCATGCTGTGGAGTAGTTGGATGCACGTGATGGAGCATTATCCTGCATGAAAATCATGTTATTCTTGAACGATACCGACTTCTTCCTGTACCACTGCTTGAAGAAGTTGTCTTCCAGAAACTGGCAGTAGGTCTGGGAGTTGACCTTCACTCCATCCTAAACCCAAAAAGGTCCCACAAGTTCATCTTTGATGATACCAGCCCATACCAGTACCCCACCTCCACCTTGCTGGCGTCTGAGTCGGAGTGGAGCTCTCTGCCCTTTATTGGTCCAGCCTCTGGCCCATCCATCTTGCCCATCAAGAGTTACCCTCATTTCATCAGTCCATAAAACCTTTGAAAAATCAGTCTTAAGATATTTCTTGGCCCATTCTTGACGTTTTATCTTATGTTTCTTGTTCAAAGGTGGTCGTTTTTCAGCCTTCCTTACCTTGGCCATGTTCCTGAGTATCGCACACCTTGTGCTTTTTGATACTCCAGTAACGTTGCAGCTCTGATATATGGCAAAACTGGTGGCGAATGGCATCTTGGCAGCTTCACGCTTGATTTTCCTCAATTCATGGGCAGTTATTTTGCGCCTTTTTTGGCCAACACGCTTCTTGCGACCCTGTTGGCTATTTGCCATGAAACGCTTGATTGTTCGGTGATCACGCTTCAAAAGTTTGGAAATTTCAAGACTGCTGCATCCCTCTACAAGACATCTCACAATTTTGGACTTTTCAGAGCCTGTCAAATCTCTCTTCCATTTTGCCAAAGGAAAGGAAGTTGCCTAATAATTAAACACACCTTATATACAGTACAGAAGAAAAGTTTGGACACACCTTATCATTTAAAGATTTTTCGGTATTTTCATGACTATGAAAACTGTACATTCACACTGAAGGCATCAAAACTATGAATTAACACATGTGGAATTATATACTTAACAAAAAAGTGTGAAACAAATGAAAATATGTCTTATATTCTAGGTTCTTCAACGTAGCCACCTTTTGCTTTGATGACTGCTTTGCACACTCTTGGCATTCTCTTGATGAGCTTCAAGTGGCAGTCACTGGAAATGGTTTTCACTTCACAGGTGTGCCCTGTCAGGTTTAATAAGTGGGATTTCTTGCCTTATAAATGGGGTTGGGACCATCAGTTGTGTTGTGCAGAAGTCTGGTGGATACACAGCTGATAGTCCTACTGAATAGACTGTTAGAATTTGTATTATGGCAAGAAAACAGCAGCTAAGTAAAGAAAAACGAGTGGCCATCTGTAAAGGGAAGTGTACTAGGTTGTACATGCATATATGTATCTACATACTAGCCATGCTTGCAGATAAGTATACATATATATATTGGCCCCCATCTCCTTATGTGTTTCAGTCTGTTTGCTGTTGTTGGCGGCAGGATCAACAAAATGTCCAGCCATGTACTAAAACAGGTTTTGCGAGTATGGTTGGACATGAACAAAGACCTTAGCCAGTGGGCGGGGAATACCACCTCATTTCCGGTGCAGGACTAAAAAACCCCAGAGCACTCATGTGCTGGTCTCTTTGCCCTTTTTGCTCTTATTACATAGTTACATAGTTACATAGTTTATAAGGCCGAAAAAAGACAAGCGTCCATCCAGTTCAGCCTATTTCTTGTGCACTGCAGCTATTACGCAGCGTTGATCCAGGGGAAGGCAACAAAAAACCATGCGGTATAGGCCAATTTACATCATTGAGGAAAAATTCACTTCCCGACACCAATCTGGCAGTCAGATTAAATCCCTGGATTAATTAACTAAGCATAAGATGTAATTTTATTGTTCTCAAGAAAGGCGTCCAGGCCTCTCTTGAACTCATTAAGTGAGTTGGACATCACCACTTCCTCTCCCAGAGAGTTCCAGATTCTCACGGCTCTGACCGTAAAGAATCCCCTTCTATGCTGGTGCAGGAACCTCCTTTCCTCCAGACGCATAGTGTGCCCCCTCGTCTTTGTCACCATCCTTGGTATAAACAGGTCATGGGAGAGATCTCTGTACTGCCCCCTGATGTATTTATACATGTTTATGAGGTCTCCCCTAAGCCTTCTCTTTTCCAACGTAAATAGGCCTAATTTTGACAACCTCTCTGGGTATTCTAGTCCCTCCATTCCCTTTATTACTTTAGTCGCCCTCCTTTGTACCCTCTCTAGCTCCAATATGTCTTTCCTGAGCACCGGAGCCCAGAACTGTGCACAATATTCTAAGTGCGGCCTTACCAGCGCTTTATACAGAGGAAGAACAATGTTCTCATCATATGCCCCTATTCCTCTTCTGATGCATGCCATGACTCTATTTGCCTTCGCAGCTGCTGCCTGACACTGGGCACTCCAATTTAATTTGCTATTAACCAAGACGCCCAGGTCCTTCTCCATGTCAGATTTCCCCAATGGTTTCCCATTTAATATGTATGGGTGACTGCTGTTTTTCTTTCCCATGTGCATGTGACTCGCCCCCTGGGCCGTGGGGCACTCGGATCCGGGCAATAGGGAGTGATGGGTGTAGTAGTGGCAACCCGGTTCCGTGGCTCAGGGTGGTCAGGCCAATGGTAGTCCGTTATATTGATTATGTCCGACTACGCCACCCGTGGATTGCGGTTATTAGGAACCGCCGCTGCATGCAGACCGCTGGGGCTGATGAGATGTGCAGCTATGGTAGTGTGACTCCCCACGGGAAGAGTGCGGCCCCAGGGCAGTATAGTGGATGGTGGGAGTGATGGTAGTGCTGGAGGAGCAAGGAGCACACAGACAACAGGTTGCAGTCCAGGGTCTTTACTAAACAGGTAAACTGACCCACAAACAGTCCCAGCTAGGAGGGGACCTGGATGTCTGAGAGCAACGGGGAAATTGGCCCTGGTCAGGGTGAGGGTGTAGGCCTACCGTGCTTTCTGCGCTCCTTCTGACTATCTCCTCCTGATAGGATAACAGCCCACGTTTCCGAGCTTTCCGTGCCTTCTCGCCTGTATGGCCTGCGACGTGGGTTCCTTTCTGCTCCCAGCCTTGTACGGCTTTACTGGTCCCTTCGGTTGTGGCAGGGCCTCCAGGCTTCTTAGGCCAAGGAATGTACAGTCCCTTGCGGACTGGTTCTCTGCAGGGGGATGTGGAATCCTTCCAGCCTCAGACACCAAAGTCTGGTAAAATTAAGTCTTTTCTCTGCCAAGACAGGCTCTCTTCGCCTCTTGTCTCTGGCTGGTGGCTCTCTCCTACTGCCATACTTCCTCTTAGGTGCAATCAACTTTCTGTCCCTGCTCCACTCTGGGACACGTCTCAAAGCTGAGACAGGCAATCCAGTTCTCTCTAACCCTGTCCCCAGTACCAGCTTTTATAGGGGCAGCCTGCTCCCCCTACTGGCCTGAGACAGGAGGCATTGCATGCTAATGTTCCCCTGGCCAGAGAACCTCCCCCTTGCTCTCAGACACAGCTTTAATTACACTTGTGGCATCCAGGCCTGGGTGACACACATGACCTTACATTTATCGGCATTGAACCCCATTTGCCATTTTTGGGCCCAACTCCCCAATTTATCTAAATCCTGCTGTTCCTGTGCCCTATCCTCATCTGTATTAACTACTTTACAAAGTTTAGTATCATCTGCAAATATTGCTATTTTACTATGCAACCCTTCCACTAGATCATTAATAAATATATTAAATAATATAGGGCCCAAGACAGACCCTTGAGGCACCCCGCTAGTAACCCTGACACACCCTGAGCTTACTCCATTGATAACCACCCTCTGCTTTCTATCACTCAGCCAGCTATTCACCCACTTGCACACATTATCCCCCAGACCAAGCATTCTCATTTTATAAACCAACCTTTTGTGTGGCACGGTATCAAACGCTTTGGAGAAGTCAAGGTATACAACATCCACTGACTCTCCCCGGTCCAGCTGTGAGCTCACCTCCTCGTAGAAGGCCATCAGGTTTGTTTGGCAGGAGCGATCCCTCATGAATCCATGTTGATATGGAGTTAGACAGTTATTATCATTAAGATATTCTACAATAGCATCTCTAAGAAATCCTTCAAACAATTTACCCACAACAGACGTTAAGCTTACTGGTCTATAGTTCCCAGGGTCACTTTTAGACCCCTTTTTGAATATTGGTACCACATTTGCTTGGCGCCAGTCTAGTGGGACAGTCCCTGTCCATAAAGAGTGCTTGAATATAAGATACAGCGGTCTGTCTATCACATTACTTAATTCTTTTAGTACCCGGGGGTGTATGCCATCTGGGTCTGGTGACTTGTCTATTTTGATATTATTTAGGCGTTTCTAAAACCTCCTCCTGGGTTAGGTGGGTGATATTTAGCGGAGGGTTTACTTTATCACTCTGCATTTCCTCCGATAAATTGTTTTCTTTTGTAAAAACAGTGGAGAAGAAGCTATTGAGTAGGTTTGCTTTACCCTCATCGCCCTCTATGATTTTACCCAGGTTATTTTTCAATGGGCCAACTCCATCAGTTTTAATCCTTTTACTGTTTATATAGTTAAAGAACAGTTTGGGATTCGTTTTACTTTCCTTGGCAATTAGTCTCTCTGTCTCCTCTTTTGCTATTCTTATTTGTTTCTTACAGATTTTGTTTTTTTCCCTATAAGATATTAGCGCTTCCTCGCTGCCTTCTTGTTTAAGTTTACCGAAAGCCCTTTTTTTGTTTTTCATTGCCCTCTTGACTTCCTTATTTAGCCACATTGGCTTCCTCCTATTCCTAGCCCTTTTATTCCCATAAGGTATGTACCTTCTACAGTGACTATGTAGGACTGTTTTGAAAATTTCCCATTTTCTATCCGTGCTCCTATTACTAAAGATACTATCCCAGTCTATAAGGTGAAGGGCATCTCTTAGCTGATCAAACTTTGCCCTCCTGAAGTTCAGTGTTTTTGTGACTCCCTTGCTGAGCACCCTACTGAAGCACATGTGGAACTGTATAATGTTGTGGTCACTATTTCCCAGGTGCCCCCCGACCTGCACCTCAGTTATTCTGGCCTGTTAGTTAATATTAAGTCTAAAAGGGCCGTCCCTCTAGTTGGTTCCTGCACAAGTTGTGACAAATAATTGTCTTTGATAATTGACAGAAACCTGTTTCCTTTCTGAGATCTACAGCTTTCGGTTTCCCAGTCTATATCGGGGTAGTTGAAGTCCCCCATAATAATCACCTCGTTATTTTTTGCTACTTCGTCTATTTGTCTCATTAATAGACTTTCCGTGGCTTCTGCTATATTTGGTGGTTTATAACAGACTCCTATGATAATTTTATTATTGTTTTTTGCCCCATGTATCTCCACCCATAAGGACTCGACCTCCTCATTTCCCTCCCATACATCTTCCCGTATTGTAGGCTTTAGACGCGTCTTTACATATAGACAGACTCCACCCCCTTTCCGACTTCTTCGATCCCTTCTAAACAGACTGTAACCCTGTAAGCTAACTGCCCAGTCATAGCTTTCATCTAACCATGTCTCAGTTATTCCCACTATGTCATAGTTATCTGTAGATATTTCTGCTTCCAGTTCATCCATCTTGTTTGTCAGGCTCCTGGCATTTGCTAGAATGTAGTTTACACAATTTTGTTTTGTTCCAATCTTCTCCCTGTGGATTGTATTAGAAATTTTCTTACCTCCCTTCCAAGTATCTTGTCTTGGACCTTCTTTGTCGCACTTCATATCTTTCATTAGTATGTTCTCTGGTTGCATGTTCGTGTCCGGCATTTTTCTTCCCATCCCCTCTTCTTCTAGTTTAACGCCCTCCTGATGAGTGTTGCGAGTCTCCTGGCGAATGTGTGTTTCCCGGGTTTGTTGAGGTGTAGTCCGTCTCTGGCAAGGAGTCCGTCATAGAGGTAATTCACACCGTGGTCCAGGAATCCAAATCCTTGTTGTCTGCACCATCGTCTCAGCCAGTTGTTCACATCAAGGATCCTGTTCCATCTCCTGACGCCATGCCCGTCTACTGGAAGGATAGAAGAAAAAACTACCTGCGCATCCAGTTCTTTTACTTTCTTCCCCTTTTTACTTTCTTCCCTCTTTGGACGGAGAGATGGAGAGATGGACATAACACATGGCTGAGTATCTCTCTTCCCCTGTAACTCTTTACTTACTAGCCCTACATACATTGTACTAACCTTACTATCCTTGTATCTATATATATATATATATATATATATATATATAGGGAAAGTTAGTATAGTTGGGTGGGCTGATATTGCATGAGTGATTAGGAAACATGGGTGGAAAATAGGTAATTGGGAATTGTATATTGTTATTATTATTGTGTACTGCGTTAGTGGGATAAATAGTAGTATATTAACTGTAGACTTTTGTGTAATAAATACCTTTTATTAGCACACTGTTTTGTCTCAGTTGGTGTATAGTATAAGGCACAGATAACGTTAGTGGATATTAATTATTAATAATCAAGTTTGATGTTAATAGTTAATATCGGACCTCAATAGAGGTGTAGGAGAGTTCCCCCATTAATTACTGATATTTTTGGAGGGAAACCTGCCCTTTTACACCATCATTACTTTAAGAAATGAAAGTCAGTCAGTCCGAAAAATTGGGAAAACTTTGAAAGTGTCCCAAAGTGCAGTTGCAAAAACCATCAAGCACTACAAAGAAACTGGTTCACATGAGGACCGTCCCAGGAAAGGAAGACCAAGAGTCACCTCTGCTTCTGAGGATAAGTTTATCTGAGTCACCAGCCTCAGAAATCGCAGGTTAACAGCAGCTCAGATTAGAGACCAGGTCAATGCCACACAGAGTTCTAGCAGCAGACACATCTCTACAACAACTGTTAAGAAGAGACTTTGTGCAGCAGGCCTTCATGTTAAAATAGCTGCTAGGAAACCACTGCTAAGGACAAGCAACAAGCAGAAGAGACTTGTTTGGGCTAAAGAACACAAGGAATGGACATTAAACCAGTGGAAATCTGTGCTTTGGTCTGATGAGTCCAAATTTGAGATCTTTGGTTCCATCCACCGTGTCTTTGTGCGACGCAGAAAAGGTAAACAGATGAACTCTACATGCCTGGTTCCCACCGTGAAGCATGGAGGAGGAGGTGTGATGGTGTGGGGGTGCTTTGCTGGTGACACTGTTGGGGATTTATTCAAAATTGAAGGCATACTGAACCAGCATGACCCACCACAGCATATTGCAGCGGCATGCTATTCCATCCTGTTTGCGTTTAGTTGAACCATCATTTACTTTTCAACAGGACAATGACCCCAAACACACCTCCAGGCTGTGTAAGGGCTATTTGACCAAGAAGGAGAGTGATGGGGTGCTGCGCCAAATGATCTGGCCTCCACAGTCACCAGACCTGAACACAATCGAGATGGTTTGGGGTGAGCTGGACCGCAGAGTGAAGGCAAAAGGGCCAACAAGTGCTAAGCATCTCTGGGAACTCCTTCAAGATTGTTGGAACACCATTTCTGGTGACTACCTCTTGAAGCTCATCAAGAGAATGCCAAGAGTGTGCAAAGCAGTCATCAAAGCTAAAGTTGGCTACTTTGAAGAACCTAGAATATAAGACATATTTTCAGTTGTTTCACACTTTTTTGTTAAGTATATAATTCCACATGTGTTAATTCATAGTTTTGATGCCTTCAATGTGAATGTACAATTTTCATAGTCATGAAAATACAGAAAAATCTTTAAATGAGAAGGTGTGTCCAAACTTTTGGTCTGTACTGTAGGTTGTTGATGTCATTAGACAATACCCTTCCTCATTACAGAGATGCACATCACCAGATTTACTTAATTGGTAGTTGGCTCTCAAGCCTATGCAGCTTGGACTAGGACAACATGTATAAAAAGTATCAGAGTGATCAAAATACGCATTTGCCTAATAATCCTGCACGCGGTGTATATCTTTGTTTTTCTTATGTTGGATATATGCATAATTTGTATCTATTTAGTAAAAATCATTTTAGTCTATCTATCTATATTACTGTTGAGCGAGCACTAAAATGCTTGAGTGCTCGAAGCTCGGGCCGAGCTCACCGTGATACTCGGGTGCTCGACCCGAGCAACGAGCCCAATGTTAGTCTATGGGAGACCCGAGCATTTTTGGGGCGGTAACCCCGGCATGCTGTAGAAAGCCTAAAAAGTGCCCAAAACGATAGTGACAGTGCTCAAATGACATTGGAACATCATGGGCATCGCCCCAGGAAGCATTCCTGACCCCCAGGTCACTGCTGTCAACAATGTGGTCAGAGGTATTAAGCCACTTTTACGGGCTCAGAATAAAACGTTCAAAAACGAAACTGAAACTGCTTTCCTGTGAAATATGTTAAGGAACATCCTTTCCAGGGTAAAGACTTGTGTATAGGGTAAAATAAATAACCAAAAACAAAAATACTCCTCCACACCTTGGGCTATGTTCACAAGTAGCATTTTTTATGCGTTTTTGCACTTTTGTATTGCTTTCAACCGTGACAAATGCATTCACCAGGAAATGTCATTTTAACATTTTACAACCTTATCTGGCCATGTGCTGTGTGACACATGCATACAGTGCTGAAAAGACATGGGAACAGCATGGGGAAGACCCCTGGAAGCATCTCTGACACCCAGGTCACTGGCTAAAAGTGATCCTTGCCGCATCAGAAGATGCAGACTTGCAACTATCCCCGTGCAAGTCCTTGTCCCAGGGCAGTGTTCAATTGTACCGCCTCCATTCCTTGCAATGCAAGCGCAAGTGTGCAGCCTGCCACCCACCCACCCCTAGGCTGCAATACCATACCGCTAGCTTGCTTGCACTTGAAATTGGGCCTTTTAGGCATTTGGAGGCGGAATCTGGCCACCACGTGATGGCTGCGTCGGCGGCCTGGTATCCATACTCAGTCCCCACCAGCCCGGTGGCCGGGTTTCCACGTTTGGTCCCCAGCCGCCAGGGGGTGGCTAGGTGTCCATACTCGGTCCCCAGCCGTCCCGCTGCCAGGTGCCCACACACAGTCCCCAGCCGCCCCTATTTGTCCCGGTGCGCCTTATATACAAGTGCGCATACCAAAACATTACCTGTACCCTCCCCAGTGCATTTAGTGGGAAGGACAGCCTAACCACAAACACGTGGACAAGTGAATGTGGCCAGGGATGGTCCATCTCACTGACGCCTTCACACTGGGTTAATATTGTGGAAGCTGGGACACAGTTGGACACTGGGATGCAACACGTCCTCCAGACATAGAGGATTGCGGGTCCTAGGTCAATCAGGTTTCAACACAAAGTTCAGAAGGTAGACAAGCAGCAGTGGTCGGCCTCCTACACAACGAGTAAATTATTCATGATCATGAGGCCATCCATCTCCTTAGCTTTCTGCTCCTTGGAATGCAAGCGCATGTATGTAGTAGCGGCTAGGCCTGAGGTGGTCAGCGTTTTGGCACATATCCTACCTCCTCCGAGGATTGCTGGATGTTTTCCTGCTACTATCCCAGTTCTATGACTTCCGTTAAAACAAAGCTTCAGGTGATGAATGATGGATGAGGTGGTGGCAAAGGAGAAAGAGCAAGAGGAACAGGGACCATTCACATCAATATCAGGTCAGTCAACCACACATGTCTTGTAGGATATGTTTCTGTACCAAAAGGAGCAGTTCGGCTACACAGTTATAGGGCATACAGTGAGTGCAATGCCTACCAAAAATTTCAAGGCACTCCAATGCCCCTTGGAAGTGACATGGAGGTCAGAGGGCCTTAACTAAATTGTTTTTTCCATTTATAGCAACTGGGTCTCCTGTACACTGTTGGCCTAAGCAGTGAATGGAAGGCTTTCCAAAAATTATGAGGAACTGCAATGCCCCTTGAAACAGACGTGGATTACAGCGTACTAAAAACCTTTTACCCATTGTTGGGGAGTGGGTCTCCCTTAGTGTTCGCCTATGCATTGAAAAGCAAAAGCTGACTAAAATTAGGAGGAAATGCCCGTTGGAAGAGTCGTGGAGGTTAGAGGTAATTAAAAACAACATTTCAATGCCCCTTGGAAGAGCTGTGGAGTTCAGAGTGGTTTAACAAGACGGTTTTAATGCCCCTTGGAAGAGCTGTGGAGTTCAAAGTGGTTTAACAAGATGGTTTTCATGCCCCTTACAAGAGCCATGCAGTGCAGCATATTAAAAACATTATTCCCATTATTGGGGAGTGGTTCTCCCATAGTCTTTGCCTATGCCTTCCAAGCAAAAGCTGCCAAAAATTAGGACGGAGGAACTTGCAATGCCCCTTACAAGAGCCATGCAGTACAGCATATTAAAAACATTATTCCCATTATTGGGGAGTGGGTCTCCCATAGTCTTTGCCTATGCCTTCCAAGCAAAAGCTGCCAAAAATTAGGACGGAGGAACTTGCAATGCTGGCAACACGGACCACGGTCACCCTGGTGGTATAGTGGTGGTGGAGGCTGAGGATAAGGAGAAGAGCAAAAAACAGCTGAAATGAGGAAGAGTATACCCATGTGTGGGTGTGAAGAGGTGCATGGGAATACACCTCCCGCAACAACACAGTGGATTTGACTTCATGTTACTCTGCTGTCATTTGGTGGTGATGAGAAGGCTGGCCCAATCCAGCCCTTGTTCATTTTGATAAGGGTCAACTTGTCAGCATTGTCAGTTGACAGGCGAGTGCGCTTATCAGTTTTAATTCCCCCAGAGGCACTAAAAACACGCTCCGATAACACGATAGCGACAGGGCAGGCCAGGGCCTCCAAGGCATACAGAGTTCATTCCAAGTGTCCAGCTTGGATACCCAATAATTAAAAGGCACAGAGCAATCACGGAGGACGCTGGTACGGTCGGCAAGGTACTCCCTCACCATCTTTTTAAACTTTCCACTCCTTGTGAGAGTACTCCACGCCTCAGGGCCTGTAAGCTGGGCGGGACTCAGAAAACTGTCCCAGAACGTTGACAGTGTTCCCCTGCCTCTGCTGGATTGGAGTTGCGTCTCTCTCGCCTGTACGCCTGGGTTGGGCAGCGAACTATGACCTCTGCCGCTAGCGTGTTCAGATGGGAATTTTTTTTAACAGTTCTGCAGCAAGGGCCTTCTGGTACTGCCCCATTTTTGTAGACCTCTCCACCTCAGAAATAAGAGAGTGAAAGTTCTCCTTGTAGCGGGGGTCTAAAAGTGTCACCAACCAGTAATGACTGTCACCCAACATTTTGACAACGCGAGGGTCACGGTTAAGGCAGCGTAACATAAAGTCAGCCATGCGTGCCTGACTGGTAATGGGCAAGACTTCCGTGTCCTCACCAAGATGACGACTGACCATGCTGTCCCCCCCCCCCCCCGTCCTCAGGCCACCCACACTGAACCGACGGTATGACAGTTGTACAGGTACTACCGTCTACAGCGCATGATACCAGCTCCTGTTCTTCCTCCTCCTCCTCCTCTCCCTCATTGTCCCCCAATGCACGTTGGGATGAGATGAGGCTGGGCTGTGTGTAATCGCCCACTACGGCTTCTTGATCCATCTCATCATACTCTGGCTGCAATGCCTCCTCTTTAATTCTCTGCAGAGAGCGTTGCAAAAGACAGACAAGTGGGATGCAGACGCTAATGATGGCATCATAGCCACTCACCATCTTGGTGGACTCCTCAAAGTTTGTCAGGATGGTACATATGTCAGACATCCAGGTCCACTCCTGAGGTCTTTTGTGTGGAGTCTGACCTGAATATCGACGGCCTTGTTGCAGCTGGTACTCCACAACAGCTCTCTTCTGCTCACAAATCCTTTGCAACATGTGAAGGGTAGAGTTCCAACGTGTGGGGACATCATACACCAGTCGGTGTGCCGGAAGCTGCAAACGCTGCTGCAACACAGCAAGGTCGGCGGAAGCTGTAGCCAAATTCCGAAAATGAGCTGACAGGTGGCGTACTTTGACTAGCAGATCTGGCAACTCGGGGTATGATTTAAGAAACCGCTGAACCACGAGGTTAAGCACATGAGCCAGGCATGGTACGTGTGTGATCTCGCCTCGCCTCAGAGCCGCCACCAGGTTACGGCCATTGTCACACACGACCATGCCTGGATGTAGGTTCAGCGGTCTCAGCCATAGACCTGCCTGCTCTTTCACAGCTGTCCACAACTCACCAGTAGTGTGAGGTTTATCACCTACGTTTGTGAGCTTCAGCACAGCCTGTTGCCGCTTGGCTGAGGCAGTACTGCAGTGCTTCGTGCTTGTAACTGATGTGGTGATATCTGAGATGGAGGCTGAACATGAGAAGGAGGAGGAGGATGATGCGCAGGAGCTGTACACTGTGGGGGCAACTCTGACTGACATAGGGCCCGCAATCCTCGGTGTGGGGAGGATGTGTTCCGTCCCAAGGTCTGACTGGGTCCCGGCTTCCACTATGCTTACCCAGTGTGCCGTCAGGGAGATGTACCGTCCCTGGCCACAAGCACTAGTCCACGTGTCCGTTGTCAGGTGGACTCTCCCAGTAACTGCGTTGTTGAGGGCACGGCAGATGTTTTGGGACAAGTGCTTGTGCAGTGCAGGGATGGCACACCGGGCAAAATAGTGTCGGCAGGGGACCGAGTACCGAGGGACGGCCACCGCCATAAAGTTGCAGAAGGATTCCGTCTCCACCAGCCTAAAATGCAGCATTTCCAACGCAAGCAGTCGTGAAATGTGCGAATTTAGGACTGTGGCCTGTGGGGCATTGGCTGAGAATTTGCACTTTCATTCAAAGGTCTGGGATATGGACAATTGAACGCTTCGGTGGGACGTGGATGTGGACGTTGAAGCTGTTTCTTGAGAAACTGCCACAACAAGTGAAGACTTAGAGGAGGGGTGCATCTTTGCAAGCAGTATGGACAGGGGATTGCCTTGCACGCACAACAGGGGGTTCTCTTACACGTACAAAAGCGGAAGAAGCAGTGGTGACACCCATTAACACTGGTCGTGGACCCTGGGGTTCGCCCCACAAAGTCGGGTGCTTTGCTGACATGTGCCTGATCATGCTGGTGGTGGTCAGGCTGGTAGTTTTGTCACCCCTACTGATGCCGGCCTAGCAGGTGGTACAAATGGCTTTTTGGGGGTTATCAGCAGAGTCTTTAAAAAAATTCCAGACTCTGGAAGACCTACCGGCTGTACTGGCAACGTCCCTCGTGTTGGTGTTACGGGGAACGGTTGCTCGCCTTCTGTCTGCGGCCACCACACTGCTTCTTCCTGCCTGTTGGGGTACTCTGCCTCCCTCCCCCTGTGTGCTGCTGGCCTCGCTCTGCGTGTCCTCCTGCCACGTTGGGTCAGTTACTAGATCATCCACCACCTCCTCCTCTTCCACTTCCGCACCACGATGCTCCTCCTCACTTCGTGGCAATTGTGTCTCATCATCGTTCACCTCTTGTGACAAATTGCCAGCGTCGCCTTCCTGTGGCCGTGGCTGTTCAAATATTTGGCCATCGCTACAAGGGATCTCCTCTTCCACCACTTCAAGCGGAGCAGGCGAGGGGCCCAAATATGGAAATGGACCAGTGAACAGCTTTTCAGAGTGTCCAACTGTGGGATCAGTTGCTGTCTGACGACACTTGGCATGGTGGGAGGAAGGAGCATCAGGGTGAGGAGGAGTATGCGGTCGAGACTCACGGCTACTAAGACTTGACCGTGGGGAAGACAGACCGGAGGCGGTGGTGCCCAGGTGACTGGAAGTATTATCTGCTATCCAATTAATAACCTGTTCACACTGATCAGTTCGCAATAGTGGTGTTGTTGTGTTCTTCCCTAGTAATTCGATCAAGAACTGGGAGCGAGAAGTTGTGGCTGTTGGTTGTGGCACATTTTCACCTTGGCCACAGCCCCGTCCTCTGCATGCACCATCACCAGAACGTTCAGTTCCATGTTCCTTGTCACGCACTTTGCCCATTCTAAATGAAGTAAAATAGCTTACACTCGCACTATCAATGGCAAAAGTGTAATAAAAAGGAGATTAGAACTGTGGAAGAGGAAAACCACAGTTATATTTCTCTGGCCTACACCAGAATCTTTTAAACAGATATATTTGTATCTGAACAGTCAACGAGACACTCAAATTGTTTTTTTTTATGTAAAAAAGGCAAACAGGTGGATAATACAGAGATTTGAACCGTGGAACTGCAAAACCACAGTTCTAGTTATCTGGCCGAAACCAGACTCTTTTAAACAGATATATTTGTGTCTGAACACTCACAGACAAACTCAATTTTTATTCTTTTTTTTTTTTGGGGGGGGGACACCAAAAGGTTAATAAGACGGTATTTGTACAGTCTGACTGAGGAAAAAAAAAAAAAAAAGAGGATTTAGATGAAAAAAAAAGTATTTTTCCTGGCACCTGAGACCTTGAGCTAAGTCCAGCAATTTACCAGCAGCAGCACACAGGACTGTAATGCAGTGTTTGTTGGTATAACCACTGCGTCTCCTATACAGCCCGCCTGCCTGCCTAATATCTGGGATGGATATTAGTCCTGAGAAGGACTGTTTGTTTGAATTTGCGGGCTTTAGAGACCCTACACTAACTATTTTGCAGTATAAATCTCTCCCTAACTCAGCAGCACTCTCCCTACACCGTCTGATCCGGAGCGACTGTGTCCAAGATGGCGGCGCCAGGTTTTAAATACTTGAGGTGATGCTGTGCGGCCAGCCAATCACTGTAATGCCCACAAACAACACTGCTGCGGCATTACAGTGACTGGCTGGCAATCCCTGCATGTTCATTGGCTCTGTAAAGAGCGCCAAACAAGTAGGGCGGAGACCGGAGCTCCCGCCTGAGTAACCCGAAAATGCTCGGTGCTCGCCGAACATCCCGAGTAGTGAGATGCTCGGGCGAGTACCGAGCAGTGTCGAGCATGCTCGCTCAACACTAATAGTATCCTGTATATAATATCTAATGTCTGTGCACACAGTATATTACATCCAGTGTACAGGAGAAAATGTGCCTGGTGTATGATATACTATGACTGCATACATCAAATATTACACCAGCCACATAGTATCCTGTATGTAATATCTAATATCTGTGCACACTGTATATTACATCCAGTGTACAAGAGAAAATGTGCCTGGTGTATGATATACTGACTACAGTCATCAGATATTACACCAGCCACATAGTATCCTGTATATAGAATCTAATATCTGTGCACACTGTATATTACATCCAGTGTACTAGAGAAAATGTGCCTGGTGTATGATATACTGTGACTACAGACATCAGATATTACACCAGCCACATAGTATCCTGTATGTAATATCTAAGGTCTGTGCACACAGTATATTACATCCAGTGTACAGGAGAAAATGTGCCTGGTGTATGATATACTATGACTGCATACACCAGATATTACACCAGCCACATAGTATCCTGTATGTAATATCTAATATCTGTGCACACTGTATATTACATCCAGTGTACAGGAGAAAATGTGCCTGGTGTATGATATACTGTGAATACAGACATCAGATATTACACCAGCTATATAGTATCCTGTATATAATATCTAATGTCTGTGTACACAGTATATTACATCCAGTATATAGGAGAATACATGACTGGTGTATGATATACTGACTACAGATATCAGATATTACACCAGCCACATAGTATCCTGTATATAATATCTAATGTCTGTGCACACAGTATATTACATCCAGTGTACAGGAGAATACATGACTGGTGTATGATATACTGACTGCAGACATCAGATATTACACCAGTCACATAGTATCCTGTATATAATATCTAATGTCTGTGCACACAGTATATTACATCCAGTGTACAGGAGAAAATGTGCCTGGTGTATGATATACTGACTGCAGACATCAGATATTACACCAGCCACATAGTATCCTGTATATAATATCTAATGTCTGTGCACACAGTATATTACATCCAGTGTACAGGAGAAAATGTGCCTGGTGTATGATATACTGTGAATACAGACATCAGATATTACACCAGCTATATAGTATCCTGTATATAATATCTAATGTCTGTGTACACAGTATATTACATCCAGTATATAGGAGAATACATGACTGGTGTATGATATACTGACTACAGACATCAGATATTACACCAGCCACATAGTATCCTGTATATAATATCTAATGTCTGTGCACACAGTATATTACATCCAGTGTACAGGAGAAAATGTGCCTGGTGTATGATATACTGACTACAGACATCAGATATTTCACCAGCCACATATTATCCTGTATATAGTATCTAATGTCTATGCACACAGTATTTTACATCCAGTGTACAGGAGAAAATGTGCCTGGTGTATGATATACTGACTGCAGACATTAGATATTACACCAGCCACATAGTATCCTGTAGGTAATATCTAATGTCTTTGCACACCGTATATTACATCCAGTATACAGGAGAAAATGTGCCTGGTGTATGATATATTGAGTGCAGACATCAGATATTACACCAGCCACATAGTATCCTGTATATAATATCTAATGTCTGTGCACACAGTAGATTACTGTCAGGAAAATGACACCCACTTTTGGGTCAGACCTTGCAGCTCTCTGGCGCCCCTTATCCTGCTGGTCAAACACGGTATTGACCGAGGGTAAGCACGGGTGCAGCTGATCTAATTTATGTCGACTATTGCAGCACGTGATGTGACAGGACGTATATATACCACCAGTTCCTTCCAGGAACGTATATATACCTCCGACCAGCCACCCTCAAACCACAATATCACATAAATACTGGTAAACTGCCACCACCGATCGCTTAACAGGTGGATCGGGTACCCGTTAGGTAACGTGAATTAGCGGGTGAGGAACGTGTTTGCTCGACATAAGACAAGAAGAAAGAAACTGGTAAATAATAATGATTTACTCCCAAAGGGGGGCAGTGTTTACAAAATATATACAAGATATTATAAAGGAGACAATTTACATATATGCATAAACAGTTCTTAAAATAAAAGGTATAAGTAATAGCAAAACCTGCTTCACAAGGTGATGGTCTCAGATTCTGTGGGGGGGACGGCTCCCCGGAAAGTAGATGTGATTCATTCACGCAGCGTGTAGTGCATGCGTCTGGCGTCCCTGGTTGGAATGACTTGAAAAATGGCCGATCTGGTTTTTAGCAAGCAGCCAAAACTCTGGGAGACACCCATTATTTACCTCACAAGGGGGCTCGGCTTTGCGAGCCCACCCAGCTGCAGAAGACCTAAAAAATCCTTCAGATTTCATATCTTGGTGTGGGGGGGTCCCACATCCAAGAGGGAGACATCATCTTGACCGTCACCAATATTCATGAAGATAGATATCAAATATGAAATTGCTATGACGCTCAGAAGCTCAGAATTCATTATCTCAGTTCCCGGTCATTCCTCAGTTATGCAAGTTATACTATTGTAATGGGAAAAAGGTGAGCATTCCAAAAAAGTGGTCCCGATGTTTCTGTCAGACCTGTGCGTGATTAAAATTGACATAAAACGTTTGTACAATTAAACAATGGGATTTTTTGGAGGGATTTTCCGGTTTGTACCAGTGCTTGCTTTGGACTGAGGTTTTATGGCGGGTCATAAAGATTCCTGGTTTGGGGGAAAGCAAAAGTGAGTTCTATGTCTTCTCTTACAAATGGATAGGGGGTGGGTTTTTTTTTTTCTTTGAGACATATCTCATTTTTAAAAACTCAGGCAGAAATACCTTTTGCCTGACACCTTCCCCTTTTAGACTGCGCTATGGAGGTAGGACCTTCTGGTACTCCTCCAAGCGTATGTCTGGAGGCTCCCCTCGCCGGGACAACCCATCGGCATTGCCATGCTCGTTGCCTTTGCGGTGTTGAACAGTAAAGTCGTACTGCTGGAGCGTGAGGCTCCAGCGTAACAACCTTCCGTTGGCACCGTACATGGTGTGCAGCTAACTCAGGGGGTTGTGGTCAGTCACGACAGTGAAGGGGCGCCCGTACAAGTAAGGCTGTAAGCGGTTGAGGGCCCATACAATGGCCAGGCACTCCTTCTCTATGGTGGAATAGGCCACTTCCCTCGGCAGCAGTTTCCGGCTTAGGTACAACACGGGGTGTTCTTGGTTTCCTGAGTCGACCTGGCTGAGTACAGCACCGAGGCCAAATTCACTGGCATCGGTCTGTACTAAGAGTGGTCGTGTGCCGTCGACCGCCTTTAGCACAGGAGAGCTGCTCAGGGCAGTCTTCAAAGCCCTAAAGACCACCTCGCATTCATCCATCCATTTGACGGAATGGGGTAGGCTCCTCTTGGTGAGGTCTGTCAAGGGCTTCGCAAGGCTACTATAGTCTTGAACAAAGCGTCTATAGTACCCTGCGGTGCCCAAGAAGGACTGCACCTGCTTCTTGGTCCTGGGGGTGGGCCAGGCCACGATAGCGTCCACCTTCCCAGGCTCTGGCTTCAGAGTACCCCCACCTACCTGGTGCCCCAGGTAGTGGACCTCGTTCATGCCCATCTGCCACTTTCCTGGCTTAATGGTCAAGCCCGCCTGGTGAATGCGCCCGAGCACCTGCTGCAGATGCTCGAGGTGATCCTCCCAGGTGGGACTGAAGATGGCAATGTCATCCAGGTACGCCACTGCGTACCTCTCCAGTCCCTGGAGCAGGTGGTTGACCATTCGCTGGAACGTGGCAGGGGCATTTTTCATGCCGAAAGGCATGACTGTGGATTCATACAATCCGAAGGGGGTGATAAAGGCAGACTTCTCCTGGGCCCCGGGGCTCAAGGGAAACTGCCAATATCCCCGACTCAAATCCATAATGGAGAGATAGCTCGCACTGGCTAACCGCTCCAGCTGCTCCTCAATGCGTGGCATTGGTTGTGCATCAGAGGCTGTGATAGCATTGAGCCCCCTGTAGTCCACACAGAACCGGGTGGACCGGTCCTTCTTTGGCACCAGGACTACAGGTGAGGCCCACGCGCTCTTGGACCGCTTAATCACCCCCAACTGCAGCATCTCCTCGACCTCCTGGCGCATGACATGCTGCACCTCGTCGGAGATTCGATAGGCTGTCCGCCGGAGTGGGGCATGATTCCCGGTGTCCACTTCATGGACCGCCACTTCAGTCCTGCCAGGCAGGTTGGTGAACACTGCTTGGAAGGGTTTCAGCACTGCTTGCATCTGAGACCTCTGGTCTGCGGATAGCAAGTCGCTTAGCTCTACATCCTCTAGGGACCCGCTGGCCTTTGCTTGGGCGACCATGTCCAAGAGGGGGTCATCCTCCCCATCCTCGGGCAGGTTGCAGACCGGTAGGACGCAGGTTCCACGTTCTTGATGAGCCTTCATCATATTAACGTGAAACGCCTTCCGCCTACCCCGCTCGTGGTCAAGTGTGATCACGTAGGTGACCGGGTTAAGATGTTGGTGAATGACGTACGGGCCTTCCCAGGCCGCCTGAAGCTTGTCCTTTGGTACGGGGACCAGCACCCACACCTTCTGACCCACCTGGTAGGTCCGTTCTCGGGCATTCTGGTCGTACCAATGCTTCTGGTCAGCCTGGGCTTGCGCCATGTTGTCATGCACCAACTGCGTCAAGGTCTGCATCTTGTCACGGAAGCGCATGACATACTCCACGATGGACACTCCTGGGGAGCTCGGCTCTTCTTCCCAGAATTCCCTTATCAACCCAAGGGGTCCTCGGACACGCCTGCCATACAGGAGCTCAAAGGGGGAGAACCCCGTCGAGGCCTGTGGAACCTCTCTGTAAGCAAATAGCAGGTGCGGGAGGTAACGCTCCCAGTCGCGACCCTGGGTTTCAACCAGCATTTTTAACATCTGTTTGAGGGTACCGTTGAAACGCTCACACAAACCATTGGTCTGTGGGTGATACGCGCTCGATACCAAATGCTGCACCTGCATTTTCTTACATAGGGCCTCCATTAAGCGTGACATGAACTGGGTCCCCTGGTCGGTAAGCATCTCCCTGGGAAATCCTACTCGCGAAAAGATGGCCAAGAGGGCGTCCGCCACCTTATCCGCCCTAATTGAGGACAGGGCTACTGCCTCCGGATACCGGGTAGCATAGTCTACCACGGTAAGGATGAAACGTTTTCCAGAGCTGCTGGGCATGGCCAGTGGTCCCACAATGTCCACAGCAATCCTCTGGAAAGGCTCCTCTATCACTGGCAAAGAGATCAGGGGGGCTTTGGGGGCCGGCCCTGACTTTCCCACTCTTTGACACGTGGTACAGGAGCGACAGTAGTTCACCACATCTGTCCTCATTTTGGGCCAATAAAAGTGATGAGACAGCCGGGCCTTGGTTTTGCTGACCCCCAAGTGTCCAGCGAGTGGAATTTCATGGGCGATCCGCAACAACTCATCCCTGAATTGGTAGGGGACGACCAGCTGTCTTTCCCTCAGCCACGCCTGTTGGGGTGTACAGGGAACTGTCTCCCAGTACAACCTCCCTAGGTCCCAGAATACCCTCTCCTTATCCGACTCGGAGGTGGGGTTCTCAGCGAGGCTCCTTAACGTCTCCAGGCTAGCATCTGAGTGCAGAGCTGCCTGAAACTCCTGGCTGGAGGAAGCCAGAAGTGAGGTTAAGGCCACGTCCTCACTGGGACCCTTTGGGACCGACTCTGGGTCCATACCTGATCCTGTTATTCCTCTGTCCGAGGAGGGTCCAGAAGGCAGGGCGTTACTTGCGTTCTGGGCACTCTGACTGCGGGTAACAGCGGCTATATAGGCTGTCTCCCCGGGGAATAACACCGTCTCATTAGCCTGCGAGGCCATGAGAACTACTTCTCCACCATCCTCCATTACCTCAGGCACAGTGCTACGTATGGGGCAGCGACTATCAGCCAGGTCACCTTCTGTCGTGACACTGGTCGCTGGCACAGAACCACCTGCTTCATGGTCCTCGTGCCTCTCCCCATTACCCTTGGCACTGACCTTTGCTCCTGCTAGGGGATCCTCAGCAACATCACCCCGCAGAGTGACATGGTTGAGTTCTCCTGCACCTTCCAATACAACATCATCAGCATCATCATCATCATCATCAAGTAAAGCATTGCCATTCACAGTATCAGTATTAACCTTACCAACCGTATCAGATAGGGGAGGGGTGTCAGGGACATAATAAGCAAACATCCTCCCCAAATCAGTTCCCAACAAAACATTTGCAGGTAGGTTTGCAGATATTCCCACTTCCTTCACCCCACTCCCCGCACCCCAATCAATAAAAACCCGGGCCATGGGCAAGGGGCATCGGACACCCCCAATCCCGGTGACAGTCAGGGTCTTTCCCGGAACAAGCTCTTCAGCGGACACCAGTTCGGGTCGGATGAGGGTTCGTTCGGCCCCAGTGTCCTTGAGGCCTACAGTGAGAGTGTTCCCCACCCTGACAGACTGCAAGTTTTCACAGGCCCTCCCAACCGGCCCACCCACCAAAAGAACTGAGGCATTAGGCCCTGGGGCCTTTGATGGGGGGTTCTTCCTCTGCTTCTCTGGGCAAGTGGCGCTGAGATGACCAGTCTGGTGGCAGAAATAACACCTGCGGGCATCAGATGCAGGCCGGGCATTGGTAACGGGAAAAAGGCCTCCGGAAGGTCGGCTGGCAGGGGCAGGGATGGTGGTTGATGGCTTACCCCCTTTCCAGCTGGCGACGACCGGCTTCCGCACCTCTGGTCTCCGGTTAGCCTCGTAGGTGTCTGCGATCTGCGCTGCTTTATTGGCATCTGGTGGCTCTCGATCCATCACGAACTGCCGTACCTCAGTCGGACACAGATGCAGGAACTGGTCTTTCACCATCAAATCCTTTAGCTGCTCAAAGGTGGTCGCTGACAGTCCTTTGATCCACTGTTCAAAGTTGGTCCGGAGCCCATGCACCATATCGCTGTAACTGTCGTGCGGTCCACGCTGGAGGCTCCGGAACTTTTTACGGTACACCTCAGGAGTCAGTTGGAACCTCTGGATTAGGGCCTGCTTAATGTCATCATAGTTCCCATCGAGGCTTGGAGGAAGAGCCACAAACACATCCAGAGCTTTGCCTCGCAGCCCTGCAGTTAAATATCGCGCCCACTGTTCCTCAGGCAGCTGGTATTGTCTGCAAGTCTTTTCAAAACCCCTCAGAAAGGTGTCGAGGTCGCCGTCCTTTTCCATCACAGGAAAATGCTCTGGACGGGGCTTAAACAGGGTCGCATTGTTGGTCTCACCGTTCCATGAGGTGGATGCTGGGATCCCGAGTTGGGCCATCTGCAGTTCATGGGCCCTCTGGGCTTGGGCCTCTCGCTCGGCTCGCTCGGCCTCTCGCTGGGCTCTCTCGGCCTCTCGCTCGGCTCGCTCGGCTCTCTCGGCCTCCGCTCGTTCGGCTCTCTCGGCCTCTCGCTGGGCTCTCTCGGCCTCCTGGTGCTGTTGAATTACTCTCAGCCGTCCTTCATGATCCTCTGCAGGAAGTTGCTGTAGAGCTATCTGCAGATAGGGGTCCACGCTGCCCTGGTTGCTGACGCAGCGTGCGTCTACAGGTGGGACCCCTGCAGCAGTACTGTCCATATCTCGGCTGACCTCTGGCCCTGCTGAGGTCTCGAGAAGGGCTTGCTCGGTCTCCAGCTGCGCCAGTGCAGCAGCCATTTGTTCTCTGTTTTTGTCGCGGTGGTCAATGCCTCTGGTTATACATATTCCAATAAGAGTGTCCTTTTTCTGCTGGCGGTACCAGGGCTCCCCAACTACGACCATGATCACCAAAATAAAAATAGAAAAGTAAAAACGAAGAAGGGTAGGGGTAACTGCTACACATACAGTATTGTCTCAGATCTAATAAACACTGAGTTTGATCTTCAAAACTTTTGTGCAGGGTCCAGGTAAGAACCTTGCAAGCTTTTAGTGAGAGGAATGATTGCTCAAACCAGATCACTAATGTCCTGTGATCCCACCGCTTGCCACCAATTTGTCAGGAAAACGACACCCACTTTTGGGTCAGACCTTGCAGCTCTCTGGCGCCCCTTATCCTGCTGGTCAAACACGGTATTGACCGAGGATAAGCACGGGTGCAGCTGCTCTAATTTATGTCGACTATTGTGGCACGTGATGTGACAGGACGTATATATACCACCAGTTCCTTCCAGGAACGTATATATACCTCCGACCAGCCACCCTCAAACCACAATATCACAAAAAAACTGGTATACTGCCACCACCGATCGCTTAACAGGTGGATCGCGTACCCGTTAGGTAACGTGAATTAGCGGGTGAGGAACGTGTTTGCTCGACATAGGACAAGAAGAAAGAAACTGGTAAATAATAATGATTTACTCCCAAAGGGGGGCAGTGTTTACAAAATATATGCAAGATATTATAAAGGAGACAATTTACATATATGCATAAATAGTTCTTAAAATAAAAGGGATAAGTAATAGCAAAACCTGCTTCACAAGGTGATGGTCTCAGATTCTGTGGGGGGGTGGCTCCCCGGAAAGTAGATGTGATTCCTTCACGCAGCGTGTAGTGCATGCGTCTGGCGTCCCTGGTTGGAATGACTTGAAAAATGGCCGATCTGGTTTTTAGCAAGCAGCCAAAACTCTGGGAGACACCCATTATTTACCTCACAAGGGGGCTCGGCTTTGCGAGCCCACCCAGCTGCAGAAGATCTAAAAAATCCTTCAGATTTCATATCTTGGTGTGGGGGGGTCCCACATCCAAGAGGGAGACATCATTTTGACCGTCACCAATATTCATGAAGATAGATATCAAATATGAAATTGCTATGACGCTCAGAAGCTCAGAATTCATTATCTCAGTTCCCGGTCATTCCTCAGTTATGCAAGTTATACTATTGTAATGGGAAAAAGGTGAGCATTCCAAAAAAGTGGTCCCGATGTTTCTGTCAGACCTGTGCGTGATTAAAATTGACATAAAACGTTTGTACAATTAAACAATGGGATTTTTTGGAGGGATTTTCCGGTTTGTACCAGTGCTTGCTCTGGACTGAGGTTTTATGGCGGGTCATAAAGATTCCTGGTTTGGGGGAAAGCAAAAGTGAGTTCTATGTCTTCTCTTACAAACGGATAGGGGGTCGGGTTTTTTTTTCTTTGAGACATATCTCATTTTTAAAAACTCAGGCAGAAATACCTTTTGCCTGACAATTACATCCAGTGTACAAGAGAAAATGTGCCTGGTGTATGATATACTGACTGGAGACATCAGATATTACACCAGCCACATAGTATCTTGTATATAATATCTAATGTCTGTTCACACAGTATATTACATCCAGTGTACAGGAGAAAATGTATCTGGTGTATGATATACTGACTACAGATATCAGATATTACACCACCCGCATAGTATCCTGTATATAATATCTAATGTCTATGCACACAGTATATTACATCCAGTATATAGGAGAATACATGACTGGTGTATGATATACTGACTGCAGACATCAGATATTACACCAGCCACAGAGTATCCTGTATATAATATCTAATGTCTGTGCACACAGTATATTACATCCAGTGTACAGAAGAATACATGACTGATGTATGATATACTGACTCCAGACATCAGATATTACACCAGCCACAGAGTATCCTGTATATAATATCTAATATCTGTGCGCACAGTATATTACATCCAGTGTACATGAGAAAAGGAGCCTGGTGTGTGATATACTGACTACAGACATCAGATATTACACCAGCCACATAGTATCCTGTATATAATATCTAATGTCTGTGCACACAGTATATTACATTCAGTGTACAGGAGAAAATGTGCCTGGTGTACGATATACTGACTGCAGACATCAGATATTACACCTGCCACATAGTATCCTGTATATAATATCTAATGTCTGTGCACACAGTATATTACATCCAGTGTACAGGAGAAAATGTGTCAGGTGTATGATATACTGACTGCAGACATCAGATATTACACCAGTTACATGGTATCCTGTATATAATATCTAATGTCTGTGCACACAGTATATTACATCCAGTATATAGGAGAATACATGACTGGTGTATGATATACTGTGACTGCAGACATCAGATATTACACCAGCCACATAGTATCCTGTATATAATATCTAATGTCTGTGCACACAGTACATCACATCCAGTGTACAGGAGAAAATGTGCCTGGTGTATGATATACTGACGGCAGACATCAGATATTACACCAGCCACATAGTATCCTGTATATAATATCTAATGTCTGTGCACACAGTATATTACATCCAGTGTACAGGAGAAAATGTGCCTGGTGTGTGATATACTGTGACTACAGACATCAGATATTAAACCAGCCACATAGTATCCTGTATATAATATCTAATGCCTGTGCACACAGTATATTACATACAGTGTACAGGAGAAAATGCGCCTGGTGTATGATATACTGACTGCAGACATCAGATATTACACCAGCCACATAGTATCCTGTATATAATATCTAATGTCTGTGCACACAGTATATTACATCCAGTGTACAGGAGAATACATGACTGGTGTATGATATACTGACTCCAGACATCAGATATTACACCAGCCACATAGTATCCTGTATATAATATCTAATGTCTGTGCACACAGTATATTACATACAGTGTACAGGAGAAAATGCGCCTGGTGTATGATATACTGACTGCAGACATCAGATATTACACCAGCCACATAGTATCCTGTATATAATATCTAATGTCTGAGCACACAGTATATTACATCCAGTATACAGGAGAATACATGACTGGTGTATGATATACTGACTGGAGACATCAGATATTACACCAGCCACATAGTATCCTGTATATAATATCTAATGTCTGTGCACGCAGTATATTACATCCAGTGTACAGGAGAAAATGTGCCTGGTGTATGATATACTGACTGCAGACATCAGATATTACACCAGTCACATAGTATCCTGTATATAATATCTAATGTCTGTGCACACAGTATATTACATCCAGTGTACAGGAGAATACATGACTGGTGTATGATATACTGACTGCAGACATCAGATATTACACCAGCCACATAGTATCCTGTATATAATATCTAATGTTTGTGCACACAGTATATTACATCCAGTATACAGGAGAAAATGTGCCTGGTGTATGATATACTGACTGCAGATATCAGATATTATACCAGTCACATAGTATCCTGTATATAATATCTAATGTCTGTGCACACAGTATATTACATCCAGTGTACAGGAGAATACATGACTGGTGTATGATATACTGACTGCAGACATCAGATATTACACCAGCCACATAGTATCCTGTATATAATATCTAATGTTTGTGCACACAGTATATTACATCCAGTATACAGGAGAAAATGTGCCTGGTGTATGATATACTGACTGCAGACATCAGATATTACACCAGCCACATAATATCCTGTATATAATATCTAATGTCTGTGCACACAGTATATTACATCCAGTGTACAGGAGAAAATGTGCCTGGTGTATGATATACTGACTACAGACATCAGATATTACACCAGTCACATAGTATCCTGTATATAATATCTAACGTCTGTACACACAGTATATTACATCCAGTGTACAGGAGAAAATGTGCCTGGTGTATGATATACTGACTGCAGACATCAGATATTACACCAGCCACATAATATCCTGTATATAATATCTAATGTCTGTGCACACAGTATATTACACCCAGTGTACAGGAGAAAATGTGCCTGGTGTATGATATACTGACTGCAGGCATCAGATATTACACCAGTCACATAGTATCCTGTATATAATATCTAATGTCTGTGCACACATTATATTACATCCAGAGTACAGGAGAAAATGTGCCTGTTGTATGATATACTGACTGCAGGCATCAGATATTACACCAGCCACATAGTATCCTGTATATAATATCTAATGTCTGTGCACACAGTATATTACATCCAGTGTACAGGAGAAAATGTGCCTGGTGTATGATATACTGACTAAACACATCAGATATTACACCAGCCACATAGTATCCTGTACATAATATCTAATGTCTGTGCACACAGTATATTACATCCAGTGTACAGGAGAAAATGTCCGTGGTGTATGATATACTGACTGCAGACATCAGATATTACACCAGCCACATAGTATCCTGTATATAATATCTAATGTCTGTGCACACAGTATATTACATCCAGTGTACAGGAGAAAATGTGCCTGGTGTATGATATACTGACTGCAGACATCAGATATTACACCAGCCACATAGTGTCCTGTATATAATATCTATTGTCTGTGCACACAGTATATTACATCCAGTATATAGGAGAATATATGACTGGTGTATGATATACTGACTACAGACATCAGATATTACACCAGCCACATAGTATCCTGTATATAATATCTAATGTCTGTGCACACAGTATATTACATCCAGTATATAGGAGAATACATGACTGGTGTATGATATAGTGACTACAGACATCAGATATTACACCAGCCACATAGTATCCTGTATATAATATCTATTGTCTGTGCACACAGTATATTACATCCAGTGTACAGGAGAAAATGTGCCTGGTGTATGATATATTGTGACTACAGACATCAGATATTACACCAGCCACATAGTATCCTGTATGTAATATCTAATGTCTGTGGACACAGTATATTATATCCAGTATACAGGAGAATACATGACTGGTGTATGATATACTGACTACAGACATCAGATATTAAAGCAGCCACATAGTATCCTGTATATAATATCTAATGTCTGTGCACACAGTATATTACATCCAGTATATAGGAGAAAATGTGCCTGGTGTATGATATACTGACTACAGACATCAGATATTACACCAGCCACATAGTATCCTGTATGTAATATCTAATGTCTGTACACACAGTATATTACATCCAGTATACAGGAGAAAATGTGCCTGGTGTATGATATACTGACTACAGACATCAGATATTACACCAGTCACATAGCATCCTGTATATAATATCTAATGTCTGTGCACATAGTATATTACATCCAGTGTACAGGAGAAAATGTGCGTGGTGTATGATATACTGACTACAGACATCAGATATTACACCAGCCACATAGTATCCTGTATATAATATCTAATGTCTGAGCACACAGTATATTACATCCAGTGTAGAGGAGAAAATGTGCCTGGTGTATGATATACTGACTGCAGACATCAGATATTACACCAGTCACATAGTATCCTGTATATAATATCTAATGTCAGTGCACACATTATATTACATCCAGTATACTGGAGAAAATGTGCCTGGTGTATAATATACTGACTGTAGACATCAGATATTACACCAGCCACATAGTATCCTGTATGTAATATCTAATGTCTGTGCACACAGTATATTACATCGTGTGTAGAGGAGAAAATGTGTCTGGTGTATGATATACTGTGACTACAGACATCAGATATTACACCAGCCACATAGTATCCTGTATATAATATCTAATGTCTGTGCACACAGTATATTACATCCAGTATATAGGAGAATACATGACTGGTGTATGATATACTGACTGCAGACATCAGATATTACACCAGCCACATAGTATCCTGTATATAATATCTAATGTCTGTGCACACAGTATATTACATCCAGTATACAGGAGAAAATGTGCCTGGTGTATGATATACTGACTGCAGACATCAGATATTACACCAGCCACATAGTATCCTGCATATAATATCTAATGTCTGTGCACACAGTATATTACATCCAGTGTATAAGAGAAAATGTGCCTGGTGTATGATATACTGACTACAGACATCAGATATTACACCAGCCACATAGTATCCTGTATATAATATCTAATGTCTGTGCACGCAGTATATTACATCCAGTCTACAAGAGAAAATGTACCTGGTGTATAATATACTGACTACAGACATGAGATATTACACCAGCCACATAGTATCCTGTATATAATATCTAATGTCTGCGCACACAGTATATTACATCCAGTATATAGGAGAATACATGACTGGTGTATGATATACTGACTACAGACATCAGATATTACACCAGCCACATAGTATCCTGTATGTAATATCTAATGTCTGTGCACACAGTATATTACATCTAGTATATAGGAGAAAATGTGCCTGGTGTATGATATACTGTGACTACAGACATCAGATATTACACCAGCCACATAGTATCCTGTATATAATATCTAATGTCTGTGCACACAGTATATTACATCCAGTGTACAGGAGAATACATGACTGGTGTATGATATACTGTGACTACACACATCAGATATTACACCAGCCACATAGTATCCTGTATATAATATCTAATGTCTGTGCACACAGTATATTACATCCTGTGTAGAGGAGAAAATGTGTCTGGTGTATGATATACTGTGACTGCAGACATCAGATATTACACCAGCCACATAGTATCCTGTATATAATATCTAATGTCTGTGCACACAGTATATTCCATCCTGTGTAGAGGAGAAAATGTGTCTGGTGTATGATATACTGTGACTGCAGACATCAGATATTACACCAGCCACATAGTATCCTGTATATAATATCTAATGTCTGTGCACACAGTATATTACATCCTGTGTAGAGGAGAATACATGACTGGTGTATGATATACTGACTACAGACATCAGATATTACATCAGCCACATAGTATTCTGCATATAATATCTAATGTCTGTGCACGCAGTATATTACATCCAGTCTACAAGAGAATATGTACCTGGTGTATAATATACTGACTACAGACATCAGATATTACACCAGCCACATAGTATCCTGTATATAATATCTAATGTCTGTGCACACAGTATGTTACATCCAGTGTACAGGAGAAATGTGCCTGGTGTATGATATAATGACTGCAGACATTAGATATTACACCAGCCACATAGTATCCTGTATATAATATCTAATGTCTGTGCACACAGTATATTACATCCAGTATATAGGAGAATACATGACTGGTGTATGATATACTGACTACAGACATCAGATATTACACCAGCCACATAGTATCCTGTATATAATATCTAATGTCTGTGCGCACAGTATATTACATCCAGTGTACAGGAGAAAATGTGCCTGGTGTATGATATACTGAGACTACAGACATCAGATATTTCACCAGCCACATAGTATCCTGTATATAATATCTAATGTCTGTGCACACAGTATATTACATCCAGTATATAGGAGAATACATGACTGGTGTATGATATACTGACTACAGGCATCACATATTACACCAACCACATAGTATCCTGTATATAATATCTAATGTCTGTGCACACAGTATATTACATCCAGTATATAGGAGAATACATGACTGCTGTATGATATACTGACTGCAGACATCAGATATTACACGAGCCACATAGTATCCTGTATATAATATCTAATGTCTGTGCACACAGTATATTACATCCAGTATATAGAATATATGACTGGTGTATGATATACTGACTACAGACATCAGATATTACACCAGCCACATAGTATCCTGTATATAATATCTAATGTCTGTGCACACAGTATATTACATCCAGTATATAGGAGAATACATGACTGGTGTATGATATACTGACTACAGACATCAGATATTACATCAGCCACATAGTATTCTGTATATAATATCTAATGTCTGTGCACACAGTATATTACATCCTGTGTAGAGGAGAAAATGTGTCTGGTGTATGATATACTGTGACTGCAGACATCAGATATTACACCAGCCACATAGTATCCTGTATATAATATCTAATGTCTGTGCACACAGTATATTACATCCAGTATATAGGAGAATACATGACTGGTGTATGATATACTGTGACTACAGACATCAGATATTACTCCTTTCACATAGTATACTGTATATAATATCTAATGTCTGTGCACACAGTATATTACATCCAGTGTACAGGAGAAAATGTGCCTTCTGTATGATATACTGTGACTACAGACATCAGATATTACACCTTTCACATAGTATCCTGTATATAATATCTAATGTCTGTGCACACAGTATATTACATCCAGGGTACAGGAGAAAATGTACCTGGTGTATGATATACTGACTACAGACATCAGATATTACACCAGCCACATAGTATCCTGTATATAATATATAATGTCTGTGCACAAAGTATATTACATCCAGTGTACAGGATTAAATGAGCCCGGTGTGTGATATACTGACTGCAGACATCAGATATTACACAAGCCACATAGTATCCTGTATATAATATCTAATGTCTGTGCACACAGTATATTACATCTAGTGTACAGGAGAAAATATGCCTGGTATATGATATGCTGTGACTATAGAAATCAGATATTACACCAGCCACATAGTATCCTGTACATAATATATAATGTCTGTGCACAAATTATATTACATCCAGTGTACAGGAGAAAATGTGCCTGGTGTATGATATACTGTGACTACAGACATCAGATATTACACCAGTCACATAGTATCCTGTATATAATATCTAATGTCTGTGCACACAGTATATTACATCCAGTGTACAGGAGAAAATTAGCCCGGTGTGTAATATACTGACTGCAGACATCAGATATTACACAAGCCACATAGTATCCTGTATATAATATCTAATGTCTGTGCACACAGTATATTACATACAGTGTAGAGGAGAAGACATTACTGGTGTATGATATACTGACTGCAGACATCAGATATTACACCAGCCACATAGTATCCTGTATATAATATCTAATGTCTGTGCACACAGTATATTACATCCAGTATATAGGAGAAAATGTGCCTGGTGTATGATATACTGTGACTGCAGACATCAGATATTACACCAGTCACATAGTATCCTGTATGCAATATCTAATGTCTGTGCACACAGTATATTACATCCAGTATACAGGAGAAAATGTGCCTGGTGTATGATATACTGTGACTACAGTCATCAGATATTACACCAGCCACATAGTATCCTGTATATAATATCTAATGTCTGTGCACACAGTATATTACATCCAGTGTACAGGAGAAAATGTGCCTGGTGTATGATATACTGACTACAGACATCAGATATTACACCAGCCACATAGTATCCTGTATGTAATATCTAATGTCTGTGCACACAGTATATTACATCCAGTATATAGGAGAAAATGTGACTGGTGTATGATATACTGTCTGCAGACATCAGATATTATACCAGTCACATAGTATCCTGTATATAATATCTAATGTCTGAGCACACAGTATATTACATCCAGTTTACAGGAGAAAATGTGCCTGGTGTATGATATACTGTGACTACAGACATCAGATATTACACCAGCCACATAGAATCCTGTATATAATATCTAATGTCTGTGCACACAGTATATTACATCCAGTGTACAGGAGAAAATGTGCCTGGTGTATGATATACTGACTGCAGACATTAGATATTACACCAGCCACATAGTATCCTGTATATAATATCTAATGTCTGTGCACACAGTATATTACATCCAGTGTACAGGAGAAAATGTGCCTGGTGTATGATATACTGACTGCAGACATTAGATATTACACCAGCCACATAGTATCCTGTATATAATATCTAATGTCTGCGCACTCCGTATATTACATCCAGTATACAGGAGAAAATGTGCCTAGTGTATGATATACTGTGACTACAGACATCAGATATTACACCAACCACATAGTATCCTGTATATAATATCTAATGTCTGAGCACACAGTATATTACATCCAGTGTACAGGAGAATACATGACTGGTGTATGATATACTGTGACTACAGACATCAGATATTACACCAGCCACATAGAATCCTGTATATAATATCTAATGTCTGTGCACACAGTATATTACATCCAGTGTACAGGAGAAAATGTGCCTGGTGTATGATATACTGACTGCAGACATTAGATATTACACCAGCCACATAGTATCCTGTATATAATATCTAATGTCTGTGCACACAGTATATTACATCCAGTGTACAGGAGAAAATGTGCCTGGTGTATGATATACTGACTGCAGACATTAGATATTACACCAGCCACATAGTATCCTGTATATAATATCTAATGTCTGTGCACTCCGTATATTACATCCAGTATACAGGAGAAAATGTGCCTAGTGTATGATATACTGTGACTACAGACATCAGATATTACACCAACCACATAGTATCCTGTATATAATATCTAATGTCTGTGCACACAGTATATTACATCCAGTGTACAGGAGAAAATGTGCCTGGTGTATGATATACTGACTACAGACATCAGATATTACACCAGCCACATAGTATCCTGTATGTAATATCTAATGTCTGTGCACACTGTATATTACATCCAGTATATAGGAGAATACGTGACTGGTGTATGATATACTGACTACAGACATCAGATATTACACCAGCCACATAGTATCCTGTATATAATATCTAATATCTGTGCACACAGTATATTACATCCAATATACAGGAGAATACATGACTGGTGTATGATATACTGACTGCAGACATCAGATATTACACCAGTCACATAGTATCCTGTATATAATATCTAATGTCTGTGCACAAAGTATATTACATCCAAAATACAGGAGAATACATGACTGGTATAAGATATACTGTGACTACAGACATCAGATATTACACCAGTCACATAGTATCCTGTATATAATATCTAATGTCTGTGCACACAGTGTACTACATCCAGTGTACAGGAGAAAATGTGCCTGGTGTATGATATACTGACTATAGACATCAGATATTACACCAGCCACATAGTATCCTGTATGTAATATCTAATGTCTGTGCACACTGTATATTACATCCAGTGTACAGGAGAATACATGACTGGTGTATGATATACTGACTGCAGACATCAGATATTACACCAGCAACATAGTATCCTGTATATAATATCTAATGTCTGTGCACACAGTATATTACATCCAGTATACAGGAGAAAATGTGCCTGGTGTATGATATACTGTGACTACAGACATCAGATATTACACCAGCCACATAGTATCCTGTATATAATATCTAATGTCTGTGCACACAGTATATTACATCCAGTGTACAGGAGAAAATGTGCCTGGTGTGTGTTATACTGACTGCAGACATCAGATATTACACCAGCCACATAGTATCCTGTATATAATATCTAATGTCTGTGCACGCAGTATATTACATCCAGTGTACAGGAGAATACATGACTGGTGTATGATATACTGACTACAGACATCAGATATTACACCAGCCACATATTATCCTGTATATAGAATCTAATGTTTGTGCACACTGTATATTACATCCAGAATATAGGAGAAAATGTGCCTGGTGTATGATATACTGACTGCAGACATCAGATATTACACCAGCCACATAGTATCCTGTATGTAATATCTAATGTCTGTGCACAAAGTATATTACATCCAGTGTACAGGAGAAAATGTGCCTGGTGTATGATATACTGACTGCAGACATCAGATATTACACCAGCCACATAGTATCCTGTATATAATATCTAATGTCTGTGCACACAGTATATTACATCCAGTTTACAGGAGAAAATGTACCTGGTGTATGATATACTGTGACTACAGACATCAGATATTACACCAGCCACATAGTATCCTGTATATAAAATCTAATGTCTGTGCACACAGTATATTACATCCAGTATATAGGAGAATACATGACTGGTGTATGATATACTGACTGCAGACATCAGATATTACACCAGCCACATAGTATCCTGTATATAATATCTAATGTCTGTGCACACAGTATATTACATCCAGTATATAGGAGAATACATGACTGGTGTATGATATACTGTGACTACAGACATCAGATATTACACCAGCCACATAGTATCCTGTATATAATATCTGTGCACACAGTTTATTGCATCCAGTGTACAGGAGAAAATGTGCCTGGTGTATGATATACTGACTGCAGACATCAGATATTACACCAGTCACATAGTATCCTGTATATAATATCTAATGTCTGTGCACACAGTATATTACATCCAGTGTACAGGAGAAAATGTGCCTGGTGTATGATATACTGACTGCAGACATCAGATATTACACCAGTCACATAGTATCCTGAATATAATATCTAATGTCTGTGCACACAGTATATTACATCCAGTGTACAGGAGAAAATGTGCCTGGTGTATGATATACTGACTGCAGACATCAGATATTACACCAGTCACATAGTATCCTGTATATAATATCTAATGTCTGTGCACACAGTATATTACATCCAGTGTACAGGACAATACATGACTGGTGTATGATATACTGACTGCAGACATCAGATATTACACCAGCCACATAGTATCCTGTATATAACATCTAATGTCTGTGCACACAGTATATTACATCCAGTGTACAGGAGAAAATGTGCCTGGTGTATGATATACTGACTACAGACATCAGATATTGCACCAGCCACATAGTATCCTGTATATAATATCTAATGTCTGTGCACACAGTATATTACATCCAGATTACAGGAGAAAATGTACCTGGTGTATGATATACTGACTGCAGACATCAGATATAACACCAACCACATAGTATCCTGTATATAATATCTAATGTCTGTACACACAGTATATTACATCCAGTGTACAGGAGAAAATGTACCTGGTGTATGATATACTGACTGCAGACATCAGATATTACACCAGCCACATAGTATCCTGTATATAATATCTAATGTCTGTGCACACAGTATATTACATCCAGTATACAGGAGAAAATGTGCCTGGTGTATGATATACTGTGACTACAGACATCAGATATTACACTAGCCACATAGTATCCTGTATATAATATCTAATGTCTGTGCACACAGTATATTACATCCAGTGTACAGGAGAATATATGACTGGTGTATGATATAATGTGACTGCAGACATCAGATATTACACCAGTCAGATAGTATCCTGTATATAATATCTAATGTCTGTGCACACAGTATATTACATCCAGTATACAGGAGAAAATGTGCCTGGTGTATGATATACTGACTAAAGACATCAGATATTACACCAGCCACATAGTATCCTGTATATAATATCTAATGTCTGTGCACACAGTATATTACATCCAGTATATAGGAGAATACATGACT
Organism: Phyllobates terribilis; assembly: GCF_046119375.1. NCBI lineage: Eukaryota > Metazoa > Chordata > Amphibia > Anura > Dendrobatidae > Phyllobates > Phyllobates terribilis. The sequence continues at coordinate 20,462,395 of NW_027362761.1, read as the reverse complement.
GGTGTATGATATACTGACTGCAGACATCAGATATTACACCAGCCACATAGTATCCTGTATATAATATCTAATGTCTGTGCACACAGTATATTACATCCAGTATACAGGAGAAAATGTGCCTGGTGTATGATATACTGTGACTACAGACATCAGATATTACACTAGCCACTTAGTATCCTGTATATAATATCTAATGTCTGTGCACACAGTATATTACATCCAGTGTACAGGAGACAATGTGCCTGGTGTATGATATACTGACTACAGACATCAGATATTACACCAGCCACATAGTATCCTGTATATAATATCTAATGTCTGTGCACACAGTATATTACATCCAGTGTACAGAAGAAAATGTGCCTGGTGTATGATATACTGACTGTAGACATCAGATATTACACCAGCCACATAGTATTCTGTATATAATATCTAATGTCTGTGCCCACAGTATATTACATCAAGTGTACAGGAGAAAATGTGCCTGGTGTATGATATACTGACTACAGACATCAGATATTACACCAGCCACATAGTATCCTGCATATAATATCTAATGTCTGTGCACACAGTATATTACATCAAGTGTACAGGAGAAAATGTGCCTGGTGTATGATATACTGACTACAAACATCAGATATTACACCAGTCACATAGTATCCTGTATATAATATCTAATGTCTGTGCACATAGTATATTGCATCCAGTATATAGGAGAATACATGACTGGTGTATGATATACTGAATACGGACATCAGATATTACACCAGCCACATAGTATCCTGTATATAATATCTAATGTCTGTGCACACATTATATTACATCCAGTGTCCAGGAGAAAATGTGCCTGGTGTATAATATACTGACTGCAGACATCAGATATTACACCAGCCACATAGTATCTTGTATATAATATCTAATGTCTGTGCACACAGTTTATTACATCCAGTATACAGGAGAATACATGACTGGTGTATAATATACTGACTACAGACATCACATATTACAACAACCACATAGTATCCTGTATATAATATCTAATGTCTGTGCACACAGTATATTACATCCAGTATATTGGAGAAAATGTGCCTGGTGTATGATATACTGACTGCAGACATCAGATATTACACAAGCCACATATTATCCTGTATATAATATCTAATGTCTGTGCACACAGTATATTACATCCAGTGTACAGGAGAAAATGTGCCTGGTGTATGATATACTGACTGCAGGCATCAGATATTACACAAGCCACATAATATCCTGTATATAATATCTAATGTCTGTGCACACAGTATATTACATCCATTGTACAGGAGAATACATGACTGGTGAATGATATACTGTGACTGCAGACGTCAGATATTACACCAGCCACATAGTATCCTGTATATAATATCTAATGTCTGTGCACACAGTATATTACATCCAGTGTACAGGAGAAAATGTGCCTGGTGTATGATATACTGACTACAGACATCAGATATTACACCAGCCACATAGTATCCTGTATATAATATCTAATGTCTGTGCACACAGTATATTACATCCAGTTTACAGGAGAAAATGTACCTGGTGTATGATATACTGACTGCAGACATCAGATATTACACCAGCCACATATTATCCTGTATATAATATCTAATGTCTGTGCACACATTATATTACATCCAGTATATAGGAGAACATGTGCCTGGTGTATGATATACTGACTGTAGACATCAGATATTACACCAGCCACATAGTATCCTGTATATAATATCTAATGTCTGTGCACACAGTATATTGCATCCAGTATATAGGAGAACATGTGCCTGGTGTATGATATACTGACTGTAGACATCAGATATTACACCAGCCACATAGTATCCTGTATATAATATCTAATGTCTGTGCACACATTATATTACATCCAGTGTACAGGAGAAAATGTGCCTGGTGTATAATATACTGACTGCAGACATCAGATATTACACCAGCCACATAGTATCCTGTATATAATATCAAATGTCTGTGCACACAGTATATTACATCCAGTGTACAGGAGAAAATGTGCCTGGTGTATGATTTACTGACTACAGACATCAGATATTACACCAGCCACATAGTATCCTTTATATAATATCTAATGTCTGTGCACACAGTATATTACATCCAGTGCACAGGAAAAAATGTGCCTGGTGTATGATATACTGACTGCAGACATCAGATATTACACCAGCCACATAGTATCCTGTATATAATATCTAATGTCTGTGCACACAGTATATTAAATCCAGTTTATAGGAGAAAATGTGCCTGGTGTATGATATACTGACTGCAGACATCAGATATTACACCAGCCACATAGTGTCCTGTATATAATATCTAATGTCTGTGCAAACAGTATATTACATCCAGTGTACAGGAGAAAATGTGACTGGTGTATGATATACTGACTACAGACATCAGATATTACACCAGTCACATAGTATCCTGTATATAATATCTAATGTCTGTGCACTCCGTATATTACATCCAGTGTACAGGAGAAAATGTGCCTGGTGTATAATATACTTACTGCAGACATCAGATATTACACCAGCCACATAGTATCCTGCATATAATATCTAATGTCTGTGCACACAGTATATTACATCCAGTATATAGGAGAATACATGACTGGTGTATGATATACTGACTACAGACATCAGATATTACACCAGTCACATAGTATCCTGTATATAATATCTAATGTCTGTGCACACAGTACATTACATCCAGTGTACAGGAGAAAATGTGCCTGGTGTATGATATACTGACTGTAGACATCAGATATTACACCAGCCACATAGTATCCTGTATATAATATCTAATGTCTGTGCACACAGTATATTACATCCAGTATATAGGAGAAAATGTGCCTGGTGTATGATATACTGACTGTAGACATCAGATATTACACCAGCCACATAGTATCCTGTATATCATATCTAATGTCTGTGCACACAGTATATTACATCCAGTATATAGCAGAATACATGACTGGTGTATGATATACTTTGACTACAGACATCAGATATTACACCAGTCACCTAATATCCTGTATGTAATATCTAATGTCTGTGCACACAGTATATTACATCCAGTGTACCGGGGAAAATGTGCCTGGTGTATGATATACTGACTGCAGACATCAGATATTACACCAGCCACATAGTATCCTGTATATAATATCTAATGTCTGTGCACACAGTATATTACATCCAGTGTACAGGAGAAAATGTGCCTGGTGTATGATATACTGACTACACACATCAGATATTACACCAGTCACATAGTATCCTGTATATAATATCTAATGTCTGTGCACACAGTATATTACAATTAGTGTACAGGAGAAAATGTGCCTGGTTTATGATATACTGACTGCAGACATCAGATATTACACCAGCCACATAGTATCCTGTATATAATATCTAATGTCTGGGCACTCATTATATTACATCCAGTATACAGGAGAATACATGACTGGTATATGATATACTGACTACAGACATCAGATATTACACCAGTCACATAGTATCCTGTATGTAATATCTAATGTCTGTGCACACAGTATATTACATCCAGTATACAGGAGAATACATGACTGGTGTATGATATACTGACTACAGACATCAGATATTACACCAGCCACATAGTATCCTGTATATAATATCTAATGTCTGTGCAAACAGTATATTACATCCAGTGTACAGGAGAAAATGTGCCTGGTGTATGATATACTGTGACTGCAGGCATCAGATATTACACCAGCCACATAGTATCCTGTATATAATATCTAATGTCTGTGCACACAGTATATTACATCCAGTGTACAGGAGAAAATGTGCCTGGTGTATGATATACTGTGACTGCAGACATCAGATATTACACCAGTCACATAGTATCCTGTATATAATATCTAATGTCTGTGCACACAGTATATTACATCCAGTGTAGAGGAGAAGACATTACTGGTGTATGATATACTGACTGCAGACATCAGATATTACACCAGCCACATAGTATCCTGTATATAATATCTAATGTCTGTGCACACATTATATTACATCCAGTGTACAGGAGAAAATGTGCCTGGTGTATGATATACTGTGACTACAGACATCAGATATTACATCAGCCACATAGTATCCTGTATGTAATATCTAATGTCTGTGCACACAGTATATTACATCCAGTGTACAGGAGAAAATGTGCCCGGTGTGTGTTATACTGACTGCAGACATCAGATATTACACAAGCCACATAGTATCCTGTATATAATATCTAATGTCTGTGCACACAGTATATTACATCCAGTGTAGAGGAGAAGACATTACTGGTGTATGATATACTGACTGCAGACATCAGATATTACACCAACCACATAGTATCCTGTATATAATATCTAATGTCTGTGCACACAGTATATTACATCCAGTATACAGGAGAAAGTGTGCCTGGTGTATGATATACTGAATACAGACATGAGATACTACACCAGCCACATAGTATCCTGTATATAATATCTAATATCTGTGAACACAGTATATTACATCCAATATACAGGAGAATACATGACTGGTGTATGATATACTGACTGCAGACATCAGATATTACACCAGTCACATAGTATCCTGTATATAATGTCTAATGTCTGTGCACACAGTATATTACATCCAGTGTACAGGAGAAAATGTGCCTGGTGTATGATATACTGACTACAGACATCAAATATTACACCAGCCACATAGTATCCTGTATATAATATCTAATGTCTGTGCACACAGTATATTACATCCAGTGTACAGGAGAAAATGTGCCTGGTGTATGATATACTGTGACTACACACATCATATATTACATCAGCCACATAGTATCCTGTATATAATATCTACTGTCTGTGCACACAGTATATTACATCCAGTGTACAGGAGAATACATGACTGGTGTATGATATACTGACTGCAGACATCAGATATTACACCAGTCACATAGTATCCTGTATATAATATCTAATGTCTGTGCACACAGTATATTTCATCCAGTATACAGGAGAATACATGACTGGTGTATGATATACTGACTGCAGACATCAGATATTACACCAGCCACATAGTATCCTGTATATAATATCTAATGTCTGTGCACACAGTATATTACATCCAGTGTACAGGAGAAAATGTGCCTGGTGTATGATATACTGACTGCAGACATCAGATATTACAACAGTCACATAGTATCCTGTATATAATATCTAATGTCAGTGAACACAGTATATTACATCCAGTATATAGGAGAATACATCACTGGTGTATGATATACTGACTGCAGACATCAGATATTACACCAGCCACATAGTATCCTGTATATAATATCTAATGTCTGTGCACACAGTATATTACATCCAGTATACAGGAGAATACATGACTGGTGTATGATACACTGACTGGAGACATCAGATATTACACCAGCCACATAGTATCCTGTATATAATATCTAATGTCTGTGCACACAGTATATTACATCCAGTATATAGGAGAATACATGACTGGTGTATGATACACTGACTGGAGACATCAGATATTACACCAGCCACACAGTATCCTGTATGTAATATCTAATGTCTGTGCACACAGTATATTACATCCAGTATATAGGAGAATACATGACTGGTGTATGATATACTGACTGCAGACATCAGATATTACACCAGTCACATAGTATCCTGTATATAATATCTAATGTCTGTGCACACAGTATATTACATTCAGTATACAGGAGAAAATGTGCCTGGTATATGATATACTGTAACTACAGACATCAGATATTACACCAGCCACATAGTATCCTGTATATAATATCTAATGTCTGTGCACACAGTATATTACATCCAGTGTACAGGAGAAAATGTACCTGGTGTATGATATACTGACTGCAGACATCAGATATTACACCAGCCACATAATATCCTGTATATAATATCTAATGTCTGTGCACACAGTATATTACATCCAGTATATAGGAGAAATGTGCATGGTGTATGATATACTGACTACAAACATCAGATATTACACCAGCCACATAATATCCTGTATGTAATATCTAATGTCTGTGCACACAGTATATTACATCCAGTGTACAGGAGAAAATGTGCCTGGTGTATGATATACTATGACATCAGATATTACACCAGCCACATAGTATCCTGTATATAATATCTAATGTCTGTGCACACAGTATATTACATCCAGTGTACAGGAGAAAATGTGCCTGGTGTATGATATACTGACTACAGACATCAGATATTACACCAGCCACATAGTGTCCTGTATATAATATCTAATGTCTGTGCACACAGTATATTACATCCAGTGTACAGGAGAAAATGTGCCTGGTGTATGATATACTATTACATGAGATATTACACCAGCCACATAGTATCCTGTATGTAATATCTAATGTCTGTGCACACAGTATATTACATCCAGTGTACAGGAGAAAATGTGCCTGGTGTATGATATACTATGACATCAGATATTACACCAGCCACATAGTATCCTGTATATAATATCTAATGTCTGTGCACACAGTATATTACATCCAGTGTACAGGAGAAAATGTGCCTGGTGTATGATATACTGACTACAGACATCAGATATTACACCAGCCACATAGTATCCTTTATATAATATCTAATGTCTGTGCACACAGTATATTACATCCAGTGCACAGGAAAAAATGTGCCTGGTGTATGATATACTGACTGCAGACATCAGATATTACACCAGCCACATAGTATCCTGTATATAATATCTAATGTCTGTGCACACAGTATATTAAATCCAGTTTATAGGAGAAAATGTGCCTGGTGTATGATATACTGACTGCAGACATCAGATATTACACCAGCCACATAGTGTCCTGTATATAATATCTAATGTCTGTGCAAACAGTATATTACATCCAGTGTACAGGAGAAAATGTGACTGGTGTATGATATACTGACTACAGACATCAGATATTACACCAGTCACATAGTATCCTGTATATAATATCTAATGTCTGTGCACTCCGTATATTACATCCAGTGTACAGGAGAAAATGTGCCTGGTGTATAATATACTTACTGCAGACATCAGATATTACACCAGCCACATAGTATCCTGCATATAATATCTAATGTCTGTGCACACAGTATATTACATCCAGTATATAGGAGAATACATGACTGGTGTATGATATACTGACTACAGACATCAGATATTACACCAGTCACATAGTATCCTGTATATAATATCTAATGTCTGTGCACACAGTACATTACATCCAGTGTACAGGAGAAAATGTGCCTGGTGTATGATATACTGACTGTAGACATCAGATATTACACCAGCCACATAGTATCCTGTATATAATATCTAATGTCTGTGCACACAGTATATTACATCCAGTATACAGGAGAAAATGTGCCTGGTGCATGATATACTGACTGTAGACATCAGATATTACACCAGCCACATAGTATCCTGTATATCATATCTAATGTCTGTGCACACAGTATATTACATCCAGTATATAGCAGAATACATGACTGGTGTATGATATACTTTGACTACAGACATCAGATATTACACCAGTCACCTAATATCCTGTATGTAATATCTAATGTCTGTGCACACAGTATATTACATCCAGTGTACCGGGGAAAATGTGCCTGGTGTATGATATACTGACTGCAGACATCAGATATTACACCAGCCACATAGTATCCTGTATATAATATCTAATGTCTGTGCACACAGTATATTACATCCAGTGTACAGGAGAAAATGTGCCTGGTGTATGATATACTGACTACACACATCAGATATTACACCAGTCACATAGTATCCTGTATATAATATCTAATGTCTGTGCACACAGTATATTACAATTAGTGTACAGGAGAAAATGTGCCTGGTTTATGATATACTGACTGCAGACATCAGATATTACACCAGCCACATAGTATCCTGTATATAATATCTAATGTCTGGGCACTCATTATATTACATCCAGTATACAGGAGAATACATGACTGGTATATGATATACTGACTACAGACATCAGATATTACACCAGTCACATAGTATCCTGTATGTAATATCTAATGTCTGTGCACACAGTATATTACATCCAGTATACAGGAGAATACATGACTGGTGTATGATATACTGACTACAGACATCAGATATTACACCAGCCACATAGTATCCTGTATATAATATCTAATGTCTGTGCAAACAGTATATTACATCCAGTGTACAGGAGAAAATGTGCCTGGTGTATGATATACTGTGACTGCAGGCATCAGATATTACACCAGCCACATAGTATCCTGTATATAATATCTAATGTCTGTGCACACAGTATATTACATCCAGTGTACAGGAGAAAATGTGCCTGGTGTATGATATACTGTGACTGCAGACATCAGATATTACACCAGTCACATAGTATCCTGTATATAATATCTAATGTCTGTGCACACAGTATATTACATCCAGTGTAGAGGAGAAGACATTACTGGTGTATGATATACTGACTGCAGACATCAGATATTACACCAGCCACATAGTATCCTGTATATAATATCTAATGTCTGTGCACACATTATATTACATCCAGTGTACAGGAGAAAATGTGCCTGGTGTATGATATACTGTGACTACAGACATCAGATATTACATCAGCCACATAGTATCCTGTATGTAATATCTAATGTCTGTGCACACAGTATATTACATCCAGTGTACAGGAGAAAATGTGCCCGGTGTGTGTTATACTGACTGCAGACATCAGATATTACACAAGCCACATAGTATCCTGTATATAATATCTAATGTCTGTGCACACAGTATATTACATCCAGTGTAGAGGAGAAGACATTACTGGTGTATGATATACTGACTGCAGACATCAGATATTACACCAACCACATAGTATCCTGTATATAATATCTAATGTCTGTGCACACAGTATATTACATCCAGTATACAGGAGAAAGTGTGCCTGGTGTATGATATACTGAATACAGACATGAGATACTACACCAGCCACATAGTATCCTGTATATAATATCTAATATCTGTGAACACAGTATATTACATCCAATATACAGGAGAATACATGACTGGTGTATGATATACTGACTGCAGACATCAGATATTACACCAGTCACATAGTATCCTGTATATAATGTCTAATGTCTGTGCACACAGTATATTACATCCAGTGTACAGGAGAAAATGTGCCTGGTGTATGATATACTGACTACAGACATCAAATATTACACCAGCCACATAGTATCCTGTATATAATATCTAATGTCTGTGCACACAGTATATTACATCCAGTGTACAGGAGAAAATGTGCCTGGTGTATGATATACTGTGACTACACACATCATATATTACATCAGCCACATAGTATCCTGTATATAATATCTACTGTCTGTGCACACAGTATATTTCATCCAGTATACAGGAGAATACATGACTGGTGTATGATATACTGACTGCAGACATCAGATATTACACCAGCCACATAGTATCCTGTATATAATATCTAATGTCTGTGCACACAGTATATTACATCCAGTGTACAGGAGAAAATGTGCCTGGTGTATGATATACTGACTGCAGACATCAGATATTACAACAGTCACATAGTATCCTGTATATAATATCTAATGTCAGTGAACACAGTATATTACATCCAGTATATAGGAGAATACATCACTGGTGTATGATATACTGACTGCAGACATCAGATATTACACCAGCCACATAGTATCCTGTATATAATATCTAATGTCTGTGCACACAGTATATTACATCCAGTATACAGGAGAATACATGACTGGTGTATGATACACTGACTGGAGACATCAGATATTACACCAGCCACATAGTATCCTGTATATAATATCTAATGTCTGGGCACACAGTATATTACATCCAGTATATAGGAGAATACATGACTGGTGTATGATATACTGACTGGAGACATCAGATATTACACCAGCCACACAGTATCCTGTATGTAATATCTAATGTCTGTGCACACAGTATATTACATCCAGTATATAGGAGAATACATGACTGGTGTATGATATACTGACTGCAGACATCAGATATTACACCAGTCACATAGTATCCTGTATATAATATCTAATGTCTGTGCACACAGTATATTACATTCAGTATACAGGAGAAAATGTGCCTGGTATATGATATACTGTAACTACAGACATCAGATATTACACCAGCCACATAGTATCCTGTATATAATATCTAATGTCTGTGCACACAGTATATTACATCCAGTGTACAGGAGAAAATGTACCTGGTGTATGATATACTGACTGCAGACATCAGATATTACACCAGCCACATAATATCCTGTATATAATATCTAATGTCTGTGCACACAGTATATTACATCCAGTATATAGGAGAAATGTGCATGGTGTATGATATACTGACTACAAACATCAGATATTACACCAGCCACATAATATCCTGTATGTAATATCTAATGTCTGTGCACACAGTATATTACATCCAGTGTACAGGAGAAAATGTGCCTGGTGTATGATATACTATGACATCAGATATTACACCAGCCACATAGTATCCTGTATATAATATCTAATGTCTGTGCACACAGTATATTACATCCAGTGTACAGGAGAAAATGTGCCTGGTGTATGATATACTGACTACAGACATCAGATATTACACCAGCCACATAGTGTCCTGTATATAATATCTAATGTCTGTGCACACAGTATATTACATCCAGTGTACAGGAGAAAATGTGCCTGGTGTATGATATACTATTACATGAGATATTACACCAGCCACATAGTATCCTGTATGTAATATCTAATGTCTGTGCACACAGTATATTACATCCAGTGTACAGGAGAAAATGTGCCTGGTGTATGATATACTATGACATCAGATATTACACCAGCCACATAGTATCCTGTATATAATATCTAATGTCTGTGCACACAGTATATTACATCCAGTGTACAGGAGAAAATGTGCCTGGTGTATGATATACTGACTACAGACATCAGATATTACACCAGCCACATAGTGTCCTGTATATAATATCTAATGTCTGTGCACACAGTATATTACATCCAGTGTACAGGAGAAAATGTGCCTGGTGTATGATATACTATTACATGAGATATTACACCAGCCACATAGTATCCTGTATGTAATATCTAATGTCTGTGCACACAGTATATTACATCCAGTGTACAGGAGAAAATGTGCCTGATGTATGATATACTGACTACAGACATCAGATATTACACCAGCCACATAGTGTCCTGTATATAATATCTAATGTCTGTGCGCACAGTATATTACATCCAGTGTACAGGAGAAAATGTGCCTGGTGTATGATATACTGACTACAGACATCAGATATTACAACAGTCACATGGTATCCTGTATATAATATCTAATGTCTGTGCACACAGTATATTACACCCAGTATATAGGAGAATACATGACAGGTGTATGATATACTGTGACTACAGACATCAGATATTACACCAGCCACATAGTATCGTGTATATAATATCTAATGTCTGTGCACACAGTATATTACATCCAGTATACAGGAGAAAATGTGCCTGGTGTATGATATACTGTGACTACAAACATCAGATATTACACCAGCCACATAGTATCCTGTATATAATATCTAACGTCTGTGCACACAGTATATTACATCCAGTATACGGGAGAAATATGCCTGGTGTATGATATACTGTGACTACAGACATCAGATATTACACCAGCCACATAGTATCCTGTATATAATATCTAATGTCTGTGCACACAGTATATTACATCCAGTGTACAGGAGAAAATGTGCCTGGTGTATGATATACTGACTGCAGACATTAGATATTACACCAGTCACATAGTATCCTGTATATAATATCTAATGTCTGTGCACACAGTATATTACATCCAGTGTACAGGAGAAAATGTGCCTGGTGTATGATATACTGACTGCAGACATTAGATATTACACCAGCCACATAGTATCCTGAATATAATATCTAATGTCTGTGCACACAGTATATTACATCCAGTATACAGGAGAAAATGTGCCTGGTATATGATATACTGACTGCGAACATCAGATATTACACCAGCCACATAATATCATGTATATAATATCTAATATCTGTGCACAGAGTATACTACATCCAGTGTACAGGAGAAAATGTGCCTGGTGTATGATATACTGACTATAGACATCAGATATTACACCAGCCACATAGTATCCTGTATGTAATATCTAATGTCTGTGCACACATTATATTACATCCAGTGAACAGGAGAAAATGTGCCTGGTGTATGATATACTGACAACAGATATCAGATATTACACCAACCACATAGTATCCTGTGTATAATATCTAATGTCTGTGCACACAGTATATTACATCCAGTGTACAGGAGAAAATGTGCCTGGTGTATGATAAACTGACTGCAGACATCAGATATTACACCAGCCAAATAATATGCTGTATGTAATATCTAACGTCTGTGCACACAGTATATTACATCCAGTGTACAGGAGAAAATGTGCCTGGTGTAGTATATACTGTGACTGCAGACATCAGATATTACACCAGCCACATAGAATCCTGTATATAATATCTAATGTCTGTGCACACAGTATATTACTTCCAGTGTACAGGAGAAAATGTGCCTGGTGTATGATATACTGTGACTGCAGACATCAGATATTATACCAGTCACATAGTATTCTGTATATAATATCCAATGTCTGTGCACACAGTATATTACATCCAGTATACTGGAGAAAATGTGCCTGGTGTATGACATACTGACTGCAGACATCAGATATTACACCAACCACATAGTGTCCTGTGTATAATATCTAATGTCTGTGCACACAGTATATTACATCCAGTGTACAGGAGAAAATGTGCCTGGTGTATGATATACTGACTGCAGACATCAGATATTACACCAGTCACATAGTATCCTGTATATAATATCTAATGTCTGTGCACACAGTATATTACATCCAGTGTACAGGAGAATACATGACTGGTGTATGATATACTGACTGCAGACATCAGATATTACACCAGCCACATAGTATCCTGTATATAACATCTAATGTCTGTGCACACAGTATATTACATCCAGTGTACAGGAGAAAATGTGCCTGGTGTATGATATACTGACTACAGACATCAGATATTGCACCAGCCACATAGTATCCTGTATATAATATCTAATGTCTGTGCACACAGTATATTACATCCAGATTACAGGAGAAAATGTACCTGGTGTATGATATACTGACTGCAGACATCAGATATTACACCAGTCACATAGTATCCTGTATATAATATCTAATGTCTGTGCACACAGTATATTACATCCAGATTACAGGAGAAAATGTGCCTGGTGTATGATATACTGACTGCAGACATCAGATATTACACCAGCCACATAGTATCCTGTATATAATATCTAATGTCTGTGCACACAGTATATTACATCCAGATTACAGGAGAAAATGTGCCTGGTGTATGATATACTGACTGCAGACATCAGATATTACACCAGCCACATAGTATCCTGTATATAATATCTAATGTCTGTGCACACAGTATATTACATCCAGTATACAGGAGAAAATGTGCCTGGTGTATGATATACTGTGACTACAGACATCAGATATTACACTAGCCACATAGTATCCTGTATATAATATCTAATGTCTGTGCACACAGTATATTACATCCAGTGTACAAGAGAAAATGTGCCTGGTGTATGATATACTGTGACTACAGACATCAGATATTACACTAGCCACATAGTATCCTGTATATAATATCTAATGTCTGTGCACACAGTATATTACATCCAGTATACAGGAGAAAATGTGCCTGGTGTATGATATACTGTGACTACAGACATCAGATATTACACTAGCCACATAGTATCCTGTATATAATATCTAATGTCTGTGCACACAGTATATTACATCCAGTATACAGGAGAAAATGTGCCTGGTGTATGATATACTGTGACTACAGACATCAGATATTACACTAGCCACATAGTATCCTGTATATAATATCTAATGTCTGTGCACACAGTATATTACATCCAGATTACAGGAGAAAATGTGCCTGGTGTATGATATACTGACTGCAGACATCAGATATTACACCAGCCACATAGTATCCTGTATATAATATCTAATGTCTGTGCACACAGTATATTACATCCAGATGACAGGAGAAAATGTGCCTGGTGTATGATATACTGACTGCAGACATCAGATATTACACCAGCCACATAGTATCCTGTATATAATATCTAATGTCTGTGCACACAGTATATTACATCCAGATTACAGGAGAAAATGTGCCTGGTGTATGATATACTGACTGCAGACATCAGATATTACACCAGTCACATAGTATCCTGTATATAATATCTAATGTCTGTGCACACAGTATATTACATCCAGATTACAGGAGAAAATGTGCCTGGTGTATGATATACTGACTGCAGACATCAGATATTACACCAGCCACATAGTATCCTGTATATAATATCTAATGTCTGTGCACACAGTATATTACATCCAGATTACAGGAGAAAATGTGCCTGGTGTATGATATACTGACTGCAGACATCAGATTTTACACCAGCCACATAGTATCCTGTATATAATATCTAATGTCTGTGCACACAGTATATTACATCCAGATTACAGGAGAAAATGTGCCTGGTGTATGATATACTGACTGCAGACATCAGATATTACACCAGCCACATAGTATCCTGTATATAATATCTAATGTCTGTGCACACAGTATATTACATCCAGTATACAGGAGAAAATGTGCCTGGTGTATGATATACTGTTACTACAGACATCAGATATTACACTAGCCACATAGTATCCTGTATATAATATCTAATGTCTGTGCACACAGTATATTACATCCAGTGTACAGGAGAATATATGACTGGTGTATGATATAATGTGACTGCAGACATCAGATATTACACCAGTCAGATAGTATCCTGTATATAATATCTAATGTCTGTGCACACAGTATATTACATCCAGTATACAGGAGAAAATGTGCCTGGTGTATGATATAGTGACTAAAGACATCAGATATTACACCAGCCACATAGTATCCTGTATATAATATCTAATGTCTGTGAACACAGTATATTACATCCAGTATATAGGAGAATACATGACTAGTGTATGATATACTGACTGCAGACATCAGATATTACACCAGCCACATAGTATCCTGTATATAATATCTAATGTCTGTGCACACAGTATATTACATCCAGTATACAGGAGAAAATGTGCCTGGTGTATGATATACTGTGACTACAGACATCAGATATTACACTAGCCACTTAGTATCCTGTATATAATATCTAATGTCTGTGCACACAGTATATTACATCCAGTGTACAGGAGACAATGTGCCTGGTGTATGATATACTGACTACAGACATCAGATATTACACCAGCCACATAGTATCCTGTATATAATATCTAATGTCTGTGCACACAGTATATTACATCCAGTGTACAGAAGAAAATGTGCCTGGTGTATGATATACTGACTGTAGACATCAGATATTACACCAGCCACATAGTATTCTGTATATAATATCTAATGTCTGTGCCAACAGTATATTACATCAAGTGTACAGGAGAAAATGTGCCTGATGTATGATATACTGTGACTACAGACATCAGATATTACACCAGCCACATAGTATCCTGTATATAATATCTAATGTCTGTGCCCACAGTATATTACATCAAGTGTACAGGAGAAAATGTGCCTGGTGTATGATATACTGACTACAGATATCAGATATTACACCAGCCACATAGTATCCTGTATATAATATCTAATGTCTGTGCCCACAGTATATTACATCAAGTGTACAGGAGAAAATGTGCCTGGTGTATGATATACTGACTACAGACATCAGATATTACACCAGCCACATAGTATCCTGCATATAATATCTAATGTCTGTGCACACAGTATATTACATCAAGTGTACAGGAGAAAATGTGCCTGGTGTATGATATACTGACTACAGACATCAGATATTACACCAGCCACATAGTATCCTGTATATAATATCTAATGTCTGTGCACATAGTATATTACATCCAGTATATAGGAGAATACATGACTGGTGTATGATATACTGAATACGGACATCAGATATTACACCAGCCACATAGTATCCTGTATATAATATCTAATGTCTGTGCACACATTATATTACATCCAGTGTACAGGAGAAAATGTGCCTGGTGTATAATATACTGACTGCAGACATCAGATATTACACCAGCCACATAGTATCCTGTATATAATATCTAATGTCTGTGCACACAGTATATTACATCCAGTGTACAGGAGAAAATGTGCCTGGTGTATGATATACTGTGACTACAGACATCAGATATTACACCAGTCACATAGTATCTTGTATATAATATCTAATGTCTGTGCACACAGTTTATTACATCCAGTATACAGGAGAATACATGACTGGTGTATGATATACTGACTACAGACATCACATATTACAACAACCACATAGTATCCTGTATATAATATCTAATGTCTGTGCACACAGTATATTACATCCAGTATATAGGAGAAAATGTGCCTGGTGTATGATATACTGACTGCAGACATCAGATATTACACAAGCCACATAGTATCCTGTATATAATATCTAATGTCTGTGCACACAGTATATTACATCCAGTGTACAGGAGAAAATGTGCCTGGTGTATGATATACTGACTGCAGGCATCAGATATTACACAAGCCACATAATATCCTGTATATAATATCTAATGTCTGTGCACACAGTATATTACATCCAGTGTACAGGAGAATACATGACTGGTGAATGATATACTGCGACTGCAGACGTCAGATATTACACCAGCCACATAGTATCCTGTATATAATATCTAATGTCTGTGCAAACAGTATATTACATCCAGTGTACAGGAGAAAATGTGCCTGGTGTATGATATACTGACTACAGACATCAGATATTACACCAGCCACATAGTATCCTGTATATAATACCTAATGTCTGTGCACACAGTATATTGCATCCAGTATATAGGAGAACATGTGCCTGGTGTATGATATACTGACTGTAGACATCAGATATTACACCAGCCACATAGTATCCTGTATATAATATCTAATGTCTGTGCACACAGTATATTACATCCAGTGTACAGGAGAAAATGTGCCTGGTGTATGATTTACTGACTACAGACATCAGATATTACACCAGCCACATAGTATCCTTTATATAATATCTAATGTCTGTGCACACAGTATATTACATCCAGTGCACAGGACAAAATGTGCCTGGTGTATGATATACTGACTGCAGACATCAGATATTACACCAGCCACATAGTATCCTGTATATAATATCTAATGTCTGTGCACACAGTATATTAAATCCAGTTTATAGGAGAAAATGTGCCTGGTGTATGATATACTGACTGCAGACATCAGATATTACACCAGCCACATAGTGTCCTGTATATAATATCTAATGTCTGTGCAAACAGTATATTACATCCAGTGTACAGGAGAAAATGTGACTGGTGTATGATATACTGACTACAGACATCAGATATTACACCAGTCACATAGTATCCTGTATATAATATCTAATGTCTGTGCACTCCGTATATTACATCCAGTGTACAGGAGAAAATGTGCCTGGTGTATAATATACTGACTACAGACATCAGATATTACACCAGCCACATAGTATCCTGTATATCATATCTAATGTCTGTGCACACAGTATATTACATCCAGTATATAGCAGAATACATGACTGGTGTATGATATACTTTGACTACAGACATCAGATATTACACCAGTCACCTAATATCCTGTATGAAATATCTAATGTCTGTGCACACAGTATATTACATCCAGTGTACCGGGGAAAATGTGCCTGGTGTATGATATACTGACTGCAGACATCAGATATTACACCAGCCACATAGTATCCTGTATATAATATCTAATGTCTGTGCACACAGTATATTACATCCAGTGTACAGGAGAAAATGTGCCTGGTGTATGATATACTGACTACACACATCAGATATTACACCAGTCACATAGTATCCTGTATATAATATCTAATGTCTGTGCACACAGTATATTACAATTAGTGTACAGGAGAAAATGTGCCTGGTTTATGATATACTGACTGCAGACATCAGATATTACACCAGCCACATAGTATCCTGTATATAATATCTAATGTCTGGGCACACATTATATTACATCCAGTATACAGGAGAATACATGACTGGTATATGATATACTGACTACAGACATCAGATATTACACCAGTCACATAGTATCCTGTATGTAATATCTAATGTCTGTGCAAACAGTATATTACATCCAGTGTACAGGAGAAAATGTGCCTGGTGTATGATATACTGTGACTACAGACATCAGATATTACATCAGCCACATAGTATCCTGTATGTAATATCTAATGTCTGTGCACACAGTATATTACATCCAGTGTACAGGAGAAAATGTGCCCGGTGTGTGTTATACTGACTGCAGACATCAGATATTACACAAGCCACATAGTATCCTGTATATAATATCTAATGTCTGTGCACACAGTATATTACATCCAGTGTAGAGGAGAAGACATTACTGGTGTATGATATACTGACTGCAGACATCAGATATTACACCAACCACATAGTATCCTGTGTATAATATCTAATGTCTGTGCACACATTATATTACATCCAGTGTACAGGAGAAAATGTGCCTGGTGTATAATATACTGACTGCAGACATCAGATATTACAACAGCCACATAGTATCCTGTATATAATATCAAATGTCTGTGCACACAGTATATTACATCCAGTGTACAGGAGAAAATGTGCCTGGTGTATGATTTACTGACTACAGACATCAGATATTACACCAGCCACATAGTATCCTTTATATAATATCTAATGTCTGTGCACACAGTATATTACATCCAGTGCACAGGACAAAATGTGCCTGGTGTATGATATACTGTGACTGCAGACATCAGATATTACACCAGTCACATAGTATCCTGTATATAATATCTAATGTCTGTGCACACAGTATATTACATCCAGTGTAGAGGAGAAGACATTACTGGTGTATGATATACTGACTGCAGACATCAGATATTACACCAGCCACATAGTATACTGTATATAATATCTAATGTCTGTGCACACAGTATATTACATCCAGTGTAGAGGAGAAGACATTACTGGTGTATGATATACTGACTGCAGACATCAGATATTACACCAGCCACATAGTATCCTGTATATAATATCTAATGTCTGTGCACACAGTATATTACATCCAGTGTACAGGAGAAAATGTGCCTGGTGTATGATATACTGTGACTACAGACATCAGATATTACATCAGCCACATAGTATCCTGTATGTAATATCTAATGTCTGTGCACACAGTATATTACATCCAGTGTACAGGAGAAAATGTGCCCGGTGTGTGTTATACTGACTGCAGACATCAGATATTACACAAGCCACATAGTATCCTGTATATAATATCTAATGTCTGTGCACACAGTATATTACATCCAGTGTAGAGGAGAAGACATTACTGGTGTATGATATACTGACTGCAGACATCAGATATTACACCAACCACATAGTATCCTGTGTATAATATCTAATGTCTGTGCACACATTATATTACATCCAGTGTACAGGAGAAAATGTACCTGGTGTATGATTTACTGACTACAGACATCAGATATTACACCAGCCACATAGTATCCTTTATATAATATCTAATGTCTGTGCACACAGTATATTACATTCAGTGCACAGGACAAAATGTGCCTGGTGTATGATATACTGACTGCAGACATCAGATATTACACCAGCCACATAGTATCCTGTATATAATATCTAATGTCTGTGCACACAGTATATTAAATCCAGTTTATAGGAGAAAATGTGCCTGGTGTATGATATACTGACTGCAGACATCAGATATTACACCAGCCACATAGTGTCCTGTATATAATATCTAATGTCTGTGCAAACAGTATATTACATCCAGTGTACAGGAGAAAATGTGACTGGTGTATGATATACTGACTACAGACATCAGATATTACACCAGTCACATAGTATCCTGTATATAATATCTAATGTCTGTGCACTCCGTATATTACATCCAGTGTACAGGAGAAAATGTGCCTGGTGTATAATATACTTACTGCAGACATCAGATATTACACCAGCCACATAGTATCCTGCATATAATATCTAATGTCTGTGCACACAGTATATTACATCCAGTATATAGGAGAATACATGACTGGTGTATGATATACTGACTACAGACATCAGATATTACACCAGTCACATAGTATCCTGTATATAATATCTAATGTCTGTGCACACAGTACATTACATCCAGTGTACAGGAGAAAATGTGCCTGGTGTATGATATACTGACTGTAGACATCAGATATTACACCAGCCACATAGTATCCTGTATATAATATCTAATGTCTGTGCACACAGTATATTACATCCAGTATACAGGAGAAAATGTGCCTGGTGTATGATATACTGACTGTAGACATCAGATATTACACCAGCCACATAGTATCCTGTATATCATATCTAATGTCTGTGCACACAGTATATTACATCCAGTATATAGCAGAATACATGACTGGTGTATGATATACTTTGACTACAGACATCAGATATTACACCAGTCACCTAATATCCTGTATGTAATATCTAATGTCTGTGCACACAGTATATTACATCCAGTATATAGGAGAACACATGACTGGTGTATGATATACTGTGACTACAGACATCTGATATTACACCAGCCACATAGTATCGTGTATATAATATCTAATGTCTGTGCACACAGTATATTACATCCAGTATACAGGAGAAAATGTGCCTGGTGTATGATATACTGTGACTACAAACATCAGATATTACACCAGCCACATAGTATCCTGTATATAATATCTAACGTCTGTGCACACAGTATATTACATCCAGTATACGGGAGAAATATGCCTGGTGTATGATATACTGTGACTACAGACATCAGATATTACACCAGCCACATAGTATCCTGTATATCATATCTAATGTCTGTGCACACAGTATATTACATCCAGTATATAGCAGAATACATGACTGGTGTATGATATACTTTGACTACAGACATCAGATATTACACCAGTCACCTAATATCCTGTATGTAATATCTAATGTCTGTGCACACAGTATATTACATCCAGTATATAGGAGAACACATGACTGGTGTATGATATACTGTGACTACAGACATCTGATATTACACCAGCCACATAGTATCGTGTATATAATATCTAATGTCTGTGCACACAGTATATTACATCCAGTATACAGGAGAAAATGTGCCTGGTGTATGATATACTGTGACTACAAACATCAGATATTACACCAGCCACATAGTATCCTGTATATAATATCTAACGTCTGTGCACACAGTATATTACATCCAGTATACGGGAGAAATATGCCTGGTGTATGATATACTGTGACTACAGACATCAGATATTACACCAGCCACATAGTATCCTGTATATAATATCTAATGTCTGTGCACACAGTATATTACATCCAGTGTACAGGAGAAAATGTGCCTGGTGTATGATATACTGACTGCAGACATTAGATATTACACCAGTCACATAGTATCCTGTATATAATATCTAATGTCTGTGCACACAGTATATTACATCCAGTGTACAGGAGAAAATGTGCCTGGTGTATGATATACTGACTGCAGACATTAGATATTACACCAGCCACATAGTATCCTGTATATAATATCTAATGTCTGTGCACACAGTATATTACATCCAGTGTACAGGAGAAAATGTGCCTGGTGTATGATATACTGACTGCAGACATCAGATATTACACAAGTCACATAATATCATGTATATAATATCTAATATCTGTGCACACAGTATACTACATCCAGTGTACAGGAGAAAATGTGCCTGGTGTATGATATACTGACTGCAGACATCAGATATTACACAAGTCACATAGTATCCTGTATATAATATCTAATGTCTGTGCACACAGTATATTACATCCAGTATATAGGAGAATACATGACTGGTGTATGATATACTGTGACTACAGACATCAGATATTACACCAGCCACATAGTATCCTGAATATAATATCTAATGTCTGTGCACACAGTATATTACATCCAGTATACAGGAGAAAATGTGCCTGGTGTATGATATACTGACTGCGAACATCAGATATTACACCAGCCACATAATATCATGTATATAATATCTAATATCTGTGCACACAGTATACTACATCCAGTGTACAGGAGAAAATGTGCCTGGTGTATGATATACTGACTGCAGACATCAGATATTACACAAGTCACATAGTATCCTGTATATAATATCTAATGTCTGTGCACACAGTATATTACATCCAGTATATAGGAGAATACATGACTGGTGTATGATATACTGTGACTACAGACATCAGATATTACACCAGCCACATAGTATCCTGAATATAATATCTAATGTCTGTGCACACAGTATATTACATCCAGTATACAGGAGAAAATGTGCCTGGTGTATGATATACTGACTGCGAACATCAGATATTACACCAGCCACATAATATCATGTATATAATATCTAATATCTGTGCACACATTATATTACATCCAGTGAACAGGAGAAAATGTGCCTGGTGTATGATATACTGACAACAGATATCAGATATTACACCAACCACATAGTATCCTGTGTATAATATCTAATGTCTGTGCACACAGTATATTACATCCAGTGTACAGGAGTAAATGTGCCTGGTGTATGATATACTGACTGCAGACATCAGATATTACACCAGCCACATAGTATCCTGTATATAATATCTAATGTCTGTGCACACAGTATATTACATCCAGTGTACAGGAGAAAATGTGCCTGGTGTATGATATACTGACAGCAGACATCAGATATTACACCAACCACATAGTATCCTGTGTATAATATCTAATGTCTGTGCACACAGTATATTACATCCAGTGTACAGGGGAAAATGTGCCTGGTGTATGATATACTGGGACTACAGACATCAGATATTACACCAGCCACATAGTATCCTATATATAATATTTAATAACTGTGCACACAGTATATTACATCCAGTGTACAGGGGAAAATGTGCCTGGTGTATGATATACTGACTGCAGACTTCAGATATTACACCAGCCACATAGTATCCTGTATATAATATCTAATGTCTGTGCACACAGTATATTACATCCAGTTTACAGGAGAAAATGTGCCTGGTGTATGATATACTGACTGCAGACATCAGATATTACACCAGCCACATAGTATCCTGAATATAATATCTAATGTCTGTGCACACAGTATATTACATCCAGTGTACAGGAGAAATGTGCCTGGTGTATGATATACTGACTACAGACATCAGATATTACACCAGTCACATAGTATCCTGTATATAATATCTAATGTCTGTGCACACAGTATATTACATCCAGTGTACAGGAGAAATGTGTCTGGTGTATGATATACTGACTACAGACATCAGATATTACACCAGCCACATAGTATCCTGCATATAATATCTAATGTCTGTGCACACAGTATATTACATCCAGTGTACAGGAGAAAATGTGCCTGGTGTATGATATACTGACTACAGACATCAGATATTACACCAACCACATAGTATCCAGTATATAATATCTAATGTCTGTGCACACAGTATATTACATCCAGTATATAGGAGAAAATGTGCCTGGTGTATGATATACTGACTGCAGACATCAGATATTACAGCAGTCACATAGTATCCTGTATATAATATCTAATGTCTGTGCACACAGTATATTACATCCAGTGTACAGGAGAAAATGTGCCTGGTGTATGATATACTGACTACAGACATCAGATATTACACCAGTCACATAGTATCCTGTATATAATATCTAATGTCTGTGCACACAGTATATTACATCCAGTTTACAGGAGAAAATGTACCTGGTGTATGATATACTGACTGCAGACATCAGTATATTACATCCAGTGTACAGGAGAAAATGTGCATGGTGTATGATATACTGACTGCAGACATCAGATATTACACCAGCCACATAGTATCCTGTATATAATATCTAATGTCTGTGCACACAGTATATTACATCCAGTATATAGGAGAATACATGACTGGTGTATGATATACTGACTGCAGACATCAGATATTACACCAGTCACATAGTATCCTGTATATAATATCTAATGTCTGTGCACACAGTATATTACATCCAGTGTACATGAGAATATTTGACTAGTGTATGATATACTGTGACTACAGACATCAGTTATTACACCAGCCACATAGTATCCTGTATATAATATCTAATGTCTGTGCACACAGTATATTACATCCAGTGTACATGAGAAAATGTGCCTGGTGTATGATATACTGACTGCAGACATCAGATATTACACCAGTCACATAGTATCCTGTATATAATATCTAATGTCTGTGCACACAGTATATTACATCCAGTGTACAGGAGAAAATGTGCCTGGTGTATGATATACTGTGACTGCAGACATCAGATATTACACCAGCCACATAGTGTCCTGTATATAATATCTAATGTTTGTGCACACAGTATATTACATGCAGTGTACAGGAGAAAATGTGCCTGGTGTATGATATACTGACTGCAGACATCAGATATTACACCAGTCACATAGTATCCTGTATGTAATATCTAATGTCTGTGCACACAGTATATTACATCCAGTGTACAGGAGAAAATGTGCCTGGTGTATGATATACTGACTGCAGACATCAGATATTACACCAGTCACATTGTATCCTGTATATAATATCTAACGTCTGTGCACACAGTATATTACATCCAGTATATACGAGACATGTGCCTGGTGTATGATATACTGACTACAGACATCAGATATTACACCAGCCACATAGTATCCTGTATATAATATCTAATGTCTGTGCACACAGTATAATACATCCAGTATATAGGAGAATACATGACTGGTGTATGATATACTGACTGCAGACATCAGATATTACACCAGTCACATAGTATCCTGTATATAATATCTAATGTCTGTGCACACAGTATATTACATCCAGTATATACGAGACATGTGCCTGGTGTATGATATACTGACTACAGACATCAGATATTACACCAGCCACATAGTATCCTGTATATAATATCTAATGTCTGTGCACACAGTATAATACATCCAGTATATAGGAGAATACATGACTGGTGTATGATATACTGACTGCAGACATCAGATATTACACCAGCCACATAGTATCCTGTATATAATATCTAATGTCTGTGCACACAGTAAATTACATCCAGTATACAGGAGAAAATGTGCCTTGTGTATGGTATAATGACTGCAGACATCAGATATTACACCAGCCACATAGTATCCTGTATATAATATCTAATGTCTGTGCACACAGTATATTACATCCAGAGTACAGGAGAAAATGTGCCTGGTGTATGATATACTGACTACAGACATTATATATTACACCAGCCACATAGTATCCTGTATATAATATCTAATGTCTGTGCACACAGTATATTACATCCAGTCTACAGGAGAAAATGTGCCTGGTGTATGATATACTGACTACAGACATCAGATATTACACCAGCCACATAGTATTCTGTATATAATATCGAATGTCTGTGCACACAGTATATTACATCCAGTCTACAGGAGAAAATGTGCCTTGTGTATGATATACTGACTGCAGACATCAGATATTACACCAGCCACATAGTATCCTGTATATAATATCTAATGTCTGTGCACACAGTATATTACATCCAGAGTACAGGAGAAAATGTGCCTGGTGTATGATATACTGACTACAGACATTATATATTACACCAGCCACATAGTATCCTGTATATAATATCTAATGTCTGTGCACACAGTATATTACATCCAGTCTACAGGAGAAAATGTGCCTTGTGTATGATATACTGACTGCAGACATCAGATATTACACCAGTCACATAGTATCCTGTATATAATATCTAATGTCTGTGCACACAGTATATTACATCCAGTCTACAGGAGAAAATGTGCCTTGTGTATGATATACTGACTGCAGACATCAGATATTACACCAGCCACATAGTATCCTGTATATAATATCTAATGTCTGTGCACACAGTATATTACATCCAGTATACAGGAGAATACATGACTGGTGTATGATATACTGTGACTACAGACATCAGATATTACACCAGCCACATAGTATTCTGTATATAATATCGAATGTCTGTGCACACAGTATATTACATCCAGTCTACAGGAGAAAATGTGCCTTGTGTATGATATACTGACTGCAGACATCAGATATTACACCAGCCACATAGTATCCTGTATATAATATCTAATGTCTGTGCACACAGTATATTACATCCAGAGTACAGGAGAAAATGTGCCTGGTGTATGATATACTGACTACAGACATTATATATTACACCAGCCACATAGTATCCTGTATATAATATCTAATGTCTGTGCACACAGTATATTACATCCAGTCTACAGGAGAAAATGTGCCTTGTGTATGATATACTGACTGCAGACATCAGATATTACACCAGTCACATAGTATCCTGTATATAATATCTAATGTCTGTGCACACAGTATATTACATCCAGTCTACAGGAGAAAATGTGCCTGGTGTATGATATACTGACTACAGACATTATATATTACACCAGCCACATAGTATCCTGTATATAATATCTAATGTCTGTGCACACAGTATATTACATCCAGTGTACAGGAGAATACATGACTGGTGCATGATATACTGTGACTGCAGACATCAGATATTATACCAGCCACATAGTATCCTGTATATAATATCTAATGTCTGTGCACACAGTATATTACATCCAGAGTACAGGAGAAAATGTGCCTGGTGTATGATATACTGACTACAGACATTATATATTACACCAGCCACATAGTATCCTGTATATAATATCTAATGTCTGTGCACACAGTATATTACATCCAGAGTACAGGAGAAAATGTGCCTGGTGTATGATATACTGACTGCAGACATCAGATATTACACCAGTCACATAGTATCCTGTATATAATATCTAATGTCTGTGCACACAGTATATTACATCCAGTATATAGGAGAATACATCACTGGTGTATGATATACTGACTGCAGACATCAGATATTACACCAGCCACATAGTATCCTGTATATAATATCTAATGTCTGTGCACACAGTATATTACATCCAGTGTACAGGAGAAAATGTGCATGCTGTATGATATACTGAGACTACAGACATCAGATATTACACCAGCCATATAGTATCCTGTATATAGAATCTAATGTCTGTGCACACAGTATATTACATCCAGTATATAGGAGAAAATGTGCCTGGTGTATGATATACTGACTGCAGACATCAGATATTACACCAGCCACATAGTATCCTGTATATAATATCTAATGTCTGTGCACACAGTATATTACATCCAGTTTACAGGAGGAAATGTGCCTGGTGTATTATATACTGACTGCAGACATCAGATATTACACCAGTCACATAGTATCCTGTATATAATATCTAATGTCTGTGCACACAGTATATTACATCCAGTTTACAGGAGAAAATGTGCCTGGTGTATGATATACTGACTACAGACATCACATATTACACCAGCCACATAGTATCCTGTATGTAATATCTAATGTCTGTGCACACAGTATATTACATCCAGTATATAGGAGAATACATGACTGGTGTATGATATACTGACTACAGACATCAGATATTACACCAGCCACATAGTATCCTGAATATAATAGCTAATGTCTGTGCACACAGTATATTACATCCAGTGTACAGGAGAAATGTGCCTGGTGTATGATATACTGACTACAGACATCAGATATTACACCAGTCACATAGTATCCTGTATATAATATCTAATGTCTGTGCACACAGTATATTACATCCAGTGTACAGGAGAAAATGTGCCTGGTGTATAATATACTGACTACAGACATCAGATATTACACCAACCACATAGTATCCAGTATATAATATCTAATGTCTGTGCACACAGTATATTACATCCAGTATATAGGAGAAAATGTGCCTGGTGTATGATATACTGACTGCAGACATCAGATATTACACCAGTCACATAGTATCCTGTATATAATATCTAATGTCTGTGCACACAGTATATTACATCCAGAATATAGGAGAATATATGACTGGTGTATGATATACTCACTGCAGACATCAGATATTACACCAGTCTCATAGTATCCTGTATATAATATCTAATGTCTGTGCACACAGTATATTACATCCAGTATATAGGAGAAAATGTGCCTGGTGTATGATATACTGACTGCAGACATCAGATATTACACCAGTCACATAGTATCCTGTATATAATATCTAATGTCTGTGCACACAGTATATTACATCCAGTAAACAGGAGAATATATGACTGGTGTATGATATACTGACTGCAGACATCAGATATTACACCAGCCACATATTATCCTGTATATAATATCTAATGTCTGTGCACACAGTATATTACATCCAGTGTACAGGAGAAAATGTGCCTGGTGTACGATATACTGTGACTACAGACATCAGATATTACACCAGCCACATAGTATCCTGTATATAATATCTAATGTCTGTGCACACAGTATATTACATCCAGTGTACAGAAGAAAATGTGCCTGGTATATGATATACTGACTACAGACATCAGATATTACACCAGTCACATAGTATACTGTATATAATATCTAATGTCTGTGCACACAGTATATTACATCAAGTTTACAGGAGAAAATGTACCTGGTGTATGATATACTGTGACTACAGACATCAGATATTACACCAGCCACATAGTATCCTGTATATAATATCTAATGTCTGTGCACACAGAATATTACATCCAGTTTACAGGAGAAAATGTACCTGGTGTATGATATACTGTGACTACAGACATCAGATATTACACCAGCCACATAGTATCCTGTATATAATATCTAATGTCTGTGCACACAGTTTATTACATCCAGTATATAGGAGAATATATGACTGGTGTATGATATACTGACTGCAGACATCAGATATTACACCAGTCACATAGTATCCTGTATATAATATCTAATGTCTGTGCACACAGTATATTACATCCAGTATATAGGAGAATACATGATTGGTGTATGATATACTGACTGCAGACATCATATATTACACCAGCCACGTAGTATCCTGTATGTAATATCTAATGTCTGTGCACACAGTATATTACATCCAGTATACTGGAGAAAATGTGCCTGGTGTATGATATACTGACTGCAGACATCAGATATTACACCAGCCACATAGTATCCTGTATGTAATATCTAATGTCTGTGCACACAGTTTATTACATCCAGTGTACAGGAGAAAATGTGCCTGGTGTATGATATACTGACTGCAGACATCAGATATTACACCAGCCACATAGTATCCTGTATATAATATCTACTGTCTGTGAACACAGTATATTACATCCAGTGTACAGGAGAAAATGTGCCTGGTGTATGATATACTGTGACTACAGACATCAGATATTACACCAGCCACATAGTATCCTGTATATAATATCTAATGTCTGTGCATACAGTATATTACATTCAGTGTACAGGAGAAAATGTGCCTGGTGTATGATATACTGACTGGAGACAACACATATTACACCAGTCACATAGTATCCTGTATATAATATCTAATGTCTGTGAACACAGTATATTACATCCAGTGTACAGGAGAAAATGTGCTTGGTGTATGATATACTGTGACTACAGACATCAGATATTACACCAGCCACATAGTATCCTGTATATAATATCTAATGTCTGTGCACACAGTATATTACATCCAGTATATAGGAGAATACATGACTGGTGTATGATATACTGACTACAAACATCACATATTACACCAGCCACATAGTATCCTGTATATAATATCTAATGTCTGTGCACACAGTATATTACATCCAGTGTACAGGAGAAAATGTGCCTGGTGTATGATATACTGACTGCAGACATCAGATATTACACCAGCCACATAGTATCCTGTATATAATATCTAATGTCTGTGCACACAGTATATTACATCCAGTGTACAGGAGAAAATGTGCCTGGTGTATGATATACTGACTGCAGACATCAGATATTACACCAGCCACATAGTATCCTGTATATAATATCTAATGTCTGTGCACACAGTATATTACATCCAGTGTACAGGAGAAAATGTGCCTGGTGTATGATATACTGACTACAGACATCAGATATTACACCAGCCACATAGTATCCTGTATATAATACCTAATGTCTGTGCACACAGTATATTACATCCAGTTTACAGGAGAAAATGTACCTGGTGTATGATATAATGACTACAGACATCAGATATTACACCAGCCACATAGTATCCTGTATATAATATCTAATGTCTGTGCACACAGTATATTACATCCAGTTTACAGGAGAAAATGTGCCTGGTGTATGATATACTGACTGCAGACATCAGATATTACACCAGCCACATAGTATCCTGTATATAATATCTAATTTCTGTGCACACAGTATATTACATCCAGTGTACAGGAGAAAATGTGCCTGGTGTATGATATACTGACTACAGACTTCAGATATTACACCAGCCACATAGTATCCTGTATATAATATCTAATGTCTGTGCACACAGTATATTACATCCTGTGTACAGGAGAATACATGACTGGTGTATGATATACTGACTGCAGACATCAGATATTACACCAGCCACATAATATCCTGTATATAATATCTAATGTCTGTGCACACAGTATATTACATCCAGTCTACAGGAGAAAATGTGCCTGGTGTATGATATAATGACTACAGACATCAAATATTACACCAGTCACATAGGATCCTGTATATAATATCTAATGTCTGTGCACACAGTATATTACATCCAGTGTACAGGAGAATACATGACTGGTGTATGATATACTGACTGCAGACATCATACATTACACCAGCCACATAGTATCCTGTATATAATATGTAATGTCTGTGCACACAGTATATTACATCCACTGTACAGGAGAAAATGTGCCTGGTGTATGATATACTGACTGCAGACATCAGATATTACACCAGCCACATAGTATCCTGTATATAATATCTAATGTCTGTGCACACAGTATATTACATCCAGTGTACAGGAGAATACATGACTGGTGTATGATATACTGACTACAGACATCAGATATTACACCAGCCACATAGTATCCTGTATATAGAATCTAATGTCTGTGCACACTGTATATTACATCCAGTATATAGGAGAAAATGTGCCTGGTGTATGATATACTGTGACTACAGACATCAGATATTACACCAGCCACATAGTATCCTGTATATAATATCTAATGTCTGTGCACACAGTATATTACATCCAGTGTACACGAGAAAATGTGCCTGGTGTATGATATACTGACTGCAGACATCAGATATTACACCAGCCACATAGTATCCTGTATATAATATCTAATGTCTGTGCACACAGTATACAGGAGAATACATGACTGGTGTATGATATACTGTGACTACAGACATCAGATATTACACCAGCCACATAGTATGCTGTATATAATATCTAATGTCTGTGCACACAGTATATTACATCCAGTTTACAGGAGAAAATGTACCTGGTGTATGATATACTGTGACTACAGACATCAGATATTACACTAGCCACATAGTATCCTGTATATAAAATCTAATGTCTGTGAACACAGTATATTACATCCAGTATATAGGAGAATACATCACTGGTGTATGATATACTGACTGCAGACATCAGATATTACACCAGCCACATAGTATCCTGTATATAATATCTAATGTCTGTGCACATAGTATATTACATCCAGTGTACAGGAGAAAATGTGCCTGGTGTATGATATACTGACTGCAGACATCAGATATTACACCCACCACATAGTATCCTGTATATAATATCTAATGTGTGTGCATACAGTATATTACATCCAGTGTACAGGAGAAAATGTGCCTGGTATATGATATACTGACTGCAGACATCAGATATTACACCAGCCACATAGTATCCTGTATATAATATCTAATGTCTGTGCGCAGTATATTACATCCAGTATACAGGAGAAAATGTGCCTGGTGTATGATATAGTGACTGCAGACATGAGATATTACACCAGCCACATAATATCCTGTATATAATATCTAATGTCTGTGCACACAGTATATTACATCCAGTATATAGGAGAATACATGACTGGTGTATGATATACTGACTACAGACATCAGATATTACACCAGTCACATAGTATCCTGTATATAATATCTAATGTCTGTGCACACAGTATATTACATCCAGTGTACAGAAGAAAATGTGCCTGGTGTATGATATACTGACTGCAGACATCAGATATTACACCAGCCACATAGTATCCTGTATATAATATCTAATGTCTGTGCACAAAGTATATTACATTCAGTATACAGGAGAAAATGTGCCTGGTGTATGATATAGTGACTGCAGACATGAGATATTACACCAGCCACATAATATCCTGTATATAATATCTAATGTCTGTGCACACAGTATATTACATCCAGTATATAGGAGAATACATGACTGGTGTATGATATAGTGACTACAGACATCAGATATTACACCAGCCACATAATATCCTGTATATAATATCTAATGTCTGTGCACACAGTATATCACATCCAGTATATAGGAGAATACATGACTGGTGTATGATATACTGACTACAGACATCAGATATTACACCAGTCACATAGTATCCTGTATATAATATCTAATGTCTGTGCACACAGTATATTACATCCAGTCTACAGGAGAAAATGTGCCTGGTGTATGATATAATGACTACAGACATCAAATATTACACCAGTCACATAGGATCCTGTATATAATATCTAATGTCTGTGCACACAGGTTATTACATCCAGTGTACAGGAGAATACATGACTGGTGTATGATATACTGACTACAGACATCAGACTTTACACCAGCCACATAGTATCCTGTATATAATATCTAATGTCTGTGCACACAGTATATTACATCCACTGTACAGGAGAAAATGTGCCTGGTGTATGATATACTGACTGCAGACATCAGATATTACACCAGCCACATAGTATCCTGTATATCATATCTAATGTCTGTGCACACAGTATATTACATCCAGTATATAGGAGAATACATGACTGGTGTATGATATACTGACTGCAGACATCAGATATTACACCAGCCACATAGTATCCTGTATATAATATCTAATGTCTGTGCACACAGTATATTACATCCAGTGTACAGGAGAATACATGACTGGTGTATGATATACTGACTACAGACATCAGATATTACACCAGCCACATAGTATCCTGGATATAATATCTAATGTCTGTGCACACAGTATATTACATCCAGTGTATAGGAGAATACATGACTGGTGTATGATATACTGACTGCAGACATCAGATATTACACCAGCCACATAGTATCCTGTATATAATATCTAATGTCTGTGCACAAAGTATATTACATCCAGTGTACAGGAGAAAATGTGCCTGGTGTATGATATACTGACTGCAGGCATCAGATATTACACCAGCCACATAGTATCCTGTAAGTAATATCTAATGTCTGTGCACACAGTATATTACATCCAGTGTACAGGAGAAAATGTGCCTGGTGTATGATATACTGACTGCAGACATCAGATATTACACCAGCCACATAGTATCCTGTATATAATATCTAATGTCTGTGCACCCAGTATATTACATCCAGTTTACAGGAGAAAATGTACCTGGTGTATGATATACTGTGACTACAGACATCAGATATTACACCAGCCACATAGTATCCTGTATATAAAATCTAATGTCTGTGCAGACAGTATATTACATCCAGTATATAGGAGAATACATGACTGGTGTATGATATACTGACTGCAGACATCAGATATTACACCAGCCACATAGTATCCTGTATATAATATCTAATGTCTGTGCACACAGTATATTACATCCAGTGTACAGGAGAAAATGTGCCTGGTGTATGATATACTGACTGCAGACATCAGATATTACACCAGCCACATAGTATCCTGTATATAATATCTAATGTCTGTGCACACAGTATATTACATCCAGTATACAGGAGAAAATGTGCCTGGTGTATTATATACTGACTGCAGACATCAGATATTACACCAGCCACATAATATCCTGTATATAATATCTAATGTCTGTGCACACAGTATATTACATCCAGTGTACAGGAGAAAATGTGCCTGGTGTATGATATAGTGACTGCAGACATCAGATATTACACCAGCCACATAGTATCCTGTATGTAATATCTAATGTCTGTGCACACAGTATATTACATCCAGTATACAGGAGAAAATGTGCCTGGTGTATGATATACTGACTACAGTCATCAGATATTACACCAGCCACATAGTATCCTGTATATAATATCTAATGTCTGTGCACACAGTATATTACATCCAGTATACAGGAGAAAATGTGCCTGGTGTATGATATAGTGACTGCAGACATCAGATATTACACCAGCCACATAGTATCCTGTATGTAATATCTAATGTCTGTGCACACAGTATATTACATCCAGTGTACAGGAGAAAATGTGCCTGGTGTATGATATACTGTGACTACAGACATCAGATATTACACAAGCCACATAGTATCCTGTATATAATATCTAATGTCTGTGCACACAGTATATTACATCCAGTGTACAGGAGAAAATGTGCCTGGTGTATGATATACTGAATGCAGACATCAGATATTACACCAGTCACATAGTATCCTGTATATAATATCTAATGTCTGTGCACACAGTATATTACATCCAGTGTACAGGAGAAAATGTGCCTGGTGTATGATATACTGACTGCAGACATCAGATACAGTTATATGAAAAAGTTTGGGCACCCCTATTAATCTTAAGCTTAATGTTTTATAAAAATTGGTGTTTTTGCAACAGCTATTTCAGTTTGATATATGTAATAACTGTTGGACACAGTAATGTTTCTGCCTTGAAATGAGGTTTATTGTACTAAAAGAAAATGTGCAATCTGCATTCAAACAAAATTTGACAGGTGCATAAGTATGGGCACCTCACCAGAAAAGTGACATTAATATTTAGTAGATCCTCCTTTTGCAAAAATAACAGCCTCTAGTCGCTTCCTGTAGCTTTTAATGAGTTCCTGGATCCTGGATAAAGGTATTTTTGACCATTCCTCTTTACAAAACAATTCCAGTTCAGTTAAGTTTGATGGTCGCCGAGGATGGACAGCCTTCTTCAAATGATCCCACAGATGTTCAATGATATTCAGGTCTGGGGACTGGGATGGCCATTCCAGAACATTGTAATTGTTCCTCTGCATGAATGCCTGAGTAGATTTGGAGCGGTGTTTTGGATCATTGTCTTGCTGAAAGATCCATCCCCTGCGTAACGTTGACATTATTGTCAAGAATCTGCTGATACTGAGTGGAATCCATGCGTCCCTCAACTTTAGCAAGATTCCCGATGCCGGCATTGGCCACACAGCCCCAAAGCATGATGGAACCTCCACCAAATTTTACTGTGGGTAGCAAGTGTTTTTCTTGGAATGCTGTGTTTTTTTGCCGCCATACATAACACCTTTTTGTATGACCAAACAACTCAATCTTGGTTTCATTAGTCCACAGGACCTTCTTCCAAAAAGAAATTGGCTTCCCCAAATGTGCTTTTGCATACCTCAGCCGACTCTGTTTGTGGCGTGCTTGCAGAAGCGGCTTCTTTCGCATCACTCTCCCATACAGCTTCTCCTTGTGCAAAGTGCGTTGTATAGTTGACCGATGCACAGTGACACCATCTGCAGCAAGTTGATGCTGCAGCTCTCTGGAGGTGGTCTGAGGATTGTCCTTGACTGATTTCACCATTCTTCTTCTCTGCCTTTCTGATGTTTTTCTTGGCCTGCCACTTCTGGCCTTAACAAGAACTGTCCCTGTGTTCTTCCATTTCCTTACTATGTTCCTCTCAGTGGAAACTGACAGGTTAAATCTCTGAGACAGCTTTTTGTATCCTTCCCCTGAACAACTATGTTGAATAATCTTTGTTTTCAGATCATTTGACAGTTGTTTTGAGGAGCCCATGATGCCACTCTTCAGAGGAGATTCAAACAGGAGAACAACTTGCAAGTGGCCACTTTAAGTAGCTTTTCTCATGATTGCATACACCTGGCTATGAAGTTCAAAGCTCAATGAGGTTACAAACCCCAAAGAAGTGCTTTAGTAAGTCAGTAAAAAGTAGGTAGGAGTATTTAAAACAAGAAAATGATAAGGGTGCCCATACTTATGCACCTGTCAAATTTTGTTTGAATGCAGATTGCACATTTTCTGTTAGTACAATAAATCTCATTTCAAGGCAGAAACATTACTGTGTCCAACAGTTATTACATATATCAAACTGAAATAGCTGTTGCAAAAACATCAATTTTTATAAAACATTAAGCTTAAGATTAATAGGGGTGCCCAAACTTTTTCATATAACTGTATTACACCAGTCACATAGTATCCTGAATATAATATCTAATGTCTGTGCACACAGTATATTACATCCAGTGTACAGGAGAAAATGTGCCTGGTGTATGATATACTGACTGCAGACATCAGATATTACACCAGTCACATAGTATCCTGTATATAATATCTAATGTCTGTGCACACAGTATATTACATCCAGTTTACAGGAGAAAATGTGCCTGGTGTATGATATACTGACTGCAGACATCAGATATTACACCAGCCACATAGTATCCTGTATATAATATCTAATGTCTGTGCACACAGTATATTACATCCAGTGTACAGGAGAATACATGACTGGTGTATGATATACTGTGACTACAGACATCAGATATTACACCAGCCACATAGTATCCTGTATATAATATCTAATGTCTGTGCACACAGTATATTACATCCAGTGTACAGGAGAATACATGACTAGTGTATGATATACTGACTACAGACATCAGATATTACACCAGCCACATAGTATCCTGTATATAATATCTAATGTCTGTGCACACAGTATATTACTTACATCCAGTGTACAGGAGAAATGTGCCTGGTGTATGATATACTGACTACAGACATCAGATATTACACCAGCCACATAGTATCCTGCATATAATATCTAATGACTGTGCACACAGTATATTACAACCAGTGTACAGGAGAAAATGTGCCTGGGGTATGATATACTGACTACAGACATCAGATATTACACCAGTCACATAGTATACTGTATATAATATCTAATGTCTGTGCACACAGTATATTACATCCAGTATATACGAGAAATGTGCCTGGTGTATGATATACTGTGAATACAGACATCAGATATTACACCAGCCACATAGTATCCATTATATAAAATCTAATGTCTGTGCACACAGTATATTACATCCAGTATATAGGAGAATACATGACTGGTGTATGATATACTGACTGCAGACATCAGATATTACACCAGCCACATAGTATCCTGTATGTAATATCTAATGTCTGTGCACACAGTTTATTACATCCAGTGTACAGGAGAAAATGTGCCTGGTGTATGATATACTGACTGCAGACATCAGATATTACACCAGCCACATAGTATCCTGTATATAATATCTAATGTCTGTGCACACAGTATATTACATCCAGTATACAGGAGAAAATGTGCCTGGTGTATGATATAGTGACTGCAGACATCAGATATTAAACCAGCCACATAGTATGCTGTATATAATATCTAATGTCTGTGCACACAGTATATTACATCCAGTATATAGGAGAATACATGACTGGTGTATGATATACTGACTGCAGACATCAGATATTACACCAGCCACATAGTATGCTGTATATAATATCTAATGTCTGTGCACACAGTATATTACATCCAGTATATAGGAGAATACATGACTGGTGTATGATATACTGACTACAGACATCAAATATTACACCAGTCACATAGTATACTGTATATAATATCTAATGTCTGTGCACACAGTATATTACATCCAGTATATACGAGAAATGTGCCTGGTGTATGATATACTGTGACTACAGACATCAGATATTACACCAGCCACATAGTATCCTGTATATAATATCTAATGTCTGTGCACAAAGTATATTACATCCAGTGTACAGGAGAAAATGTGCCTGGTGTATGATATACTGACTGCAGACATCAGATATTACACCAGCCACATAGTATCCTGTATATAATATCTAATGTCGGTGCACACAGTATATTACATCCAGTGTACAGGAGAAAATGTGCCTGGTGTATGATATACTGACTGCAGACATCAGATATTACACCAGCCACATAGTATCCTGTATATAATATCTAATGTCTGTGCACACAGTATATTACATCCAGTATATACGAGAAATGTGCCTGGTGTATGATATACTGTGACTACAGACATCAGATATTACACCAGCCACATAGTATCCTGTATATAATATCTAATGTCTGTGCACAAAGTATATTACATCCAGTGTACAGGAGAAAATGTGTCAGGTGTATGATATACTGACTGCAGACATCAGATATTACACCAGTCACATAGTATCCTTTATATAATATCTAATGTCTGTGCACACAGTATATTAGATCCAGTATATAGAATACATGACTGGTGTATGATATACTGACTGCAGACATCAGATATTACACCAGCCACATAGTATCCTGTATATAATATCTAATGTCTGTGCACACAGTATATTACATCCAGTGTACAGGAGAAAATGTGCCTGGTGTATGATATACTGTGACTACAGACATCAGATATTACACCAGCCACATAGTATCCTGTATATAATATCTAATGTCTGTGCACACAGTATATTACATCCTGTGTACAGGAGAATACATGACTGGTGTATGATATACTGACTGCAGACATCAGATATTACACCAGCCACATAATATCCTGTATATAATATCTAATGTCTGTGCACACAGTATATTACATCCAGTCTACAGGAGAAAATGTGCCTCGTGTATGATATAATGACTACAGACATCAAATATTACACCAGTCACATAGGATCCTGCATATAATATCTAATGTCTGTGCACACAGTATATTACATCCAGTGTACAGGAGAATACATGACTGGTGTATGATATACTGTGACTACAGACATCAGATATTACACCAGCCACATAGTATCCTGTACATAATATCTAATGTCTGTGCACACAGTATATTACATCCAGTGTACAGGAGAATACATGACTAGTGTATGATATACTGACTACAGACATCAGATATTACACCAGCCACATAGTATCCTGTATATAATATCTAATGTCTGTGCACACAGTATATTACTTACATCCAGTGTACAGGAGAAATGTGCCTGGTGTATGATATACTGACTGCAGACATGAGATATTACACCAGCGACATAGTATCCTGCATATAATATCTAATGTCTGTGCACACAGTATATTACATCCAGTGTACAGGAGAAAATGTGCCTGGTGTATGATATACTGACTACAGACATCAGATATTACACCAGTCACATAGTATACTGTATATAATATCTAATGTCTGTGCACACAGTATATTACATCCAGTATATACGAGAAATGTGCCTGGTGTATGATATACTGTGAATCCAGACATCAGATATTACACCAGCCACATAGTATCCATTATATAATATCTAATGTCTGTGCACACAGTATATTACATCCAGTATATAGAATACATGACTGGTGTATGATATATTGACTGCAGACATCAGATATTACACCAGCCACATAGTATCCTGTATATAATATCTAATGTCTGTGCACACAGTATATTACATCCAGTGTACAGGAGAAAATGTGCCTGGTGTGTGATATACTGACTACAGACATCAGATATTACACCAGCCACATAGTATCCTGTATATAATATCTAATGTCTGTGCACACAGTATATTACATCCAGTGTACAGGAGAAAATGTGCCTGGTGTATGATATACTGACTACAGACATCAGATATTACACCAGCCACATAGTATCCTGTATATAATATCTAATGTCTGTGCACACAGTATATTACATCCAGTATACAGGAGAATACATGACTGGTGTATGATATACTGACTGCAGACATCAGATATTACACCAGCCACATAATATCCTGTATATAATATCTAATGTCTGTGCACACAGTATATTACATCCAGTATACAGGAGAATACATGACTGGTGTATGATATACTGACTACAGACATCAAATATTACACCAGTCACATAGGATCCTGTATATAATATCTAATGTCTGTGCACACAGTATATTACATCCAGTGTACAGGAGAATACATGACTGGTGTATGATATACTGACTGCAGACATCAGACATTACAACAGCCACATAGTATCCTGTATATAATATCTAATGTCTGTGCACACAGTATAT
Organism: Phyllobates terribilis; assembly: GCF_046119375.1. NCBI lineage: Eukaryota > Metazoa > Chordata > Amphibia > Anura > Dendrobatidae > Phyllobates > Phyllobates terribilis. The sequence continues at coordinate 20,421,336 of NW_027362761.1, read as the reverse complement.
TACATCCAGTGTACAGGAGAATACATGACTGGTGTATGATATACTGACTACAGACATCAGATATTACACCAGCCACATAGTATCCTGTATATAATATCTAATGTCTGTGCACACAGTATATTAGATCCAGTATATAGAATACATGACTGGTGTATGATATACTGACTGCAGACATCAGATATTACACCAGCCACATAGTATCCTGTATATAATATCTAATGTCTGTGCACACAGTATATTACATCCAGTGTACAGGAGAAAATGTGCCTGGTGTATGATATACTGACTGCAGACATCAGATATTACACCAGCCACATAGTATCCTGTATATAATATCTAATGTCTGTGCACACAGTATATTACATCCAGTATATACGAGAAATGTGCCTGGTGTATGATATACTGTGACTACAGACATCAGATATTACACCAGCCACATAGTATCCTGTATATAATATCTAATGTCTGTGCACAAAGTATATTACATCCAGTGTACAGGAGAAAATGTGCCTGGTGTATGATATACTGACTACAGACATCAGATATTACACCAGTCACATAGTATCCTTTATATAATATCTAATGTCTGTGCACACAGTATATTAGATCCAGTATATAGAATACATGACTGGTGTATGATATACTGACTGCAGACATCAGATATTACACCAGCCACATAGTATCCTGTATATAATATCTAATGTCTGTGCACACAGTATATTACATCCAGTGTACAGGAGAATACATGACTGGTGTATGATATACTGACTGCAGACATCAGATATTACACCAGCCACATAATATCCTGTATATAATATCTAATGTCTGTGCACACAGTATATTACATCCAGTCTACAGGAGAAAATGTGCCTCGTGTATGATATAATGACTACAGACATCAAATATTACACCAGTCACATAGGATCCTGCATATAATATCTAATGTCTGTGCACACAGTATATTACATCCAGTGTACAGGAGAATACATGACTGGTGTATGATATACTGTGACTACAGACATCAGATATTACACCAGCCACATAGTATCCTGTATATAATATCTAATGTCTGTGCACACAGTATATTACATCCAGTGTACAGGAGAATACATGACTAGTGTATGATATACTGACTACAGACATCAGATATTACACCAGCCACATAGTATCCTGTATATAACATCTAATGTCTGTGCACACAGTATATTACTTACATCCAGTGTACAGGAGAAATGTGCCTGGTGTATGATATACTGACTGCAGACATGAGATATTACACCAGCGACATAGTATCCTGCATATAATATCTAATGTCTGTGCACACAGTATATTACAACCAGTGTACAGGAGAAAATGTGCCTGGTGTATGATATACTGACTACAGACATCAGATATTACACCAGTCACATAGTATACTGTATATAATATCTAATGTCTGTGCACACAGTATATTACATCCAGTATATACGAGAAATGTGCCTGGTGTATGATATACTGTGAATACAGACATCAGATATTACACCAGCCACATAGTATCCATTATATAATATCTAATGTCTGTGCACACAGTATATTACATCCAGTATATAGAATACATGACTGGTGTATGATATACTGACTGCAGACATCAGATATTACACCAGCCGCATAGTATCCTGTATATAATATCTAATGTCTGTGCACACAGTATATTACATCCAGTGTACAGGAGAAAATGTGCCTGGTGTGTGATATACTGACTACAGACATCAGATATTACACCAGCCACATAGTATCTTGTATATAATATCTAATGTCTGTGCACACAGTATATTACATCCAGTGTACAGGAGAAAATGTGCCTGGTGTCTGATATACTGACTACAGAGATCAGATATTACACCAGCCATATAGTATCCTGTATATAATATCTAATGTCTGTGCACACAGTATATTACATCCAGTATACAGGAGAATACATGACTGGTGTATGATATACTGACTGCAGACATCAGATATTACACCAGCCACATAATATCCTGTATATAATATCTAATGTCTGTGCACACAGTATATTACATCCAGTATACAGGAGAATACATGACTGGTGTATGATATACTGACTACAGACATCAAATATTACACCAGTCACATAGGATCCTGTATATAATATCTAATGTCTGTGCGCACAGTATATTCCATCCAGTGTACAGGAGAAAATGTGCCTGGTGTATGATATACTGACTACAGACATCAGATATTACACCAGCCACATAGTATCCTGTATATAATATCTAATGTCTGTGCACACAGTATATTACATCCAGTGTACAGGAGAATACATGACTGGTGTATGATATACTGACTGCAGACATCAGACATTACACCAGCCACATAGTATCCTGTATATAATATCTAATGTCTGTGCACACAGTATATTACATCCAGTGTACAGGAGAATACATGACTGGTGTATGATATACTGACTGCAGACATCAGACATTACACCAGCCACATAGTATCCTGTATATAATATCTAATGTCTGTGCACACAGTATATTACATCCAGTGTACAAGAGAATATATGACTGGTGTATGATATACTGACTATAGACATCAGATATTACACCAGCCACATAGTATCCTGTATATAATATCTAATGTCTGTGCACACAGTATATTACATCCAGTATATAGGAGAATACATGACTGGTGTATGATATACTGACTGCAGACATCAGATATTACACCAGCCACATAGTATCCTGTATATAATATCTAATGTCTGTGCACACAGTATATTACATCCAGTGTACAGGAGAATACATGACTGGTGTATGATATACTGACTACAGACATCAGATATTACACCAGCCACATAGTATCCTGTATATAGAATTTAATGTCTGTGCACACAGTATATTACATTCAGTGTACAGGAGAAATGTGCCTGGTGTATGATATACTGACTACAGACATCAGATATTACACCAGCCACATAGTATCCTGTATGTAATATCTAATGTCTGTGCACACAGTATATTACATCCAGTGTACAGGAGAAAATGTGCCTGGTGTATGATATACTGACTGCAGACATCAGATATTACACCAGCCACATAGTATCCTGTATATAATATCTAATGTCTGTGCACACAGTATATTACATCCAGTTTACAGGAGAAAATGTACCTGGTGTATGATATACTGTGACTACAGACATCAGATATTACACCAGCCACATAGTATCCTGTATATAAAATCTAATGTCTGTGCACACAGTATATTACATCCAGTATATAGGAGAATACATGACTGGTGTATGATATACTGACTGCAGACATCAGATATTACACCAGCCACATAGTATCCTGTATGTAATATCTAATGTCTGTGCACACAGTATATTACATCCAGTGTACAGGAGAATACATGACTGGTGTATGATATACTGACTGCAGACATCAGATATTACACCAGCCACATAGTATCCTGTATGTAATATCTAATGTCTGTGCACACAGTTTATTACATCCAGTGTACAGGAGAAAATGTGCCTGGTGTATGATGTACTGACTGCAGACATCAGATATTACACCAGCCACATAGTATCCTGTATATAATATCTAATGTCTGTGCACACAGTATATTACATCCAGTATACAGGAGAAAATGTGCCTGGTGTATGATATACTGTGACTACAGACATCAGATATTACACCAGCCACATAGTATCCTGTATATAATATCTAATGTCTGTGCACAAAGTATATTACATCCAGTGTACAGGAGAAAATGTGCCTGGTGTATGATATACTGACTGCAGACATCAGATATTACACCAGTCACATAGTATCCTTTATATAATATCTAATGTCTGTGCACACAGTATATTAGATCCAGTATATAGAATACATGACTGGTGTATGATATACTGACTGCAGACATCAGATATTACACCAGCCACATAGTATCCTGTATATAATATCTAATGTCTGTGCACACAGTATATTACATCCAGTGTACAGGAGAAAATGTGCCTGGTGTATGATATACTGACTGCAGACATCAGATATTACACCAGTCACATAGTATCCTGTATATAATATCTAATGTCTGTGCACACAGTATATTACATCCTGTGTACAGGAGAATACATGACTGGTGTATGATATACTGACTGCAGACATCAGATATTACACCAGCCACATAATATCCTGTATATAATATCTAATGTCTGTGCACACAGTATATTACATCCAGTCTACAGGAGAAAATGTGCCTCGTGTATGATATAATGACTACAGACATCAAATATTACACCAGTCACATAGGATCCTGCATATAATATCTAATGTCTGTGCACACAGTATATTACATCCAGTGTACAGGAGAATACATGACTGGTGTATGATATACTGACTGCAGACATCAGACATTACACCAGCCACATAGTATCCTGTATATAATATCTAATGTCTGTGCACACAGTATATTACATCCAGTGTACAGGAGAATACATGACTGGTGTATGATATACTGACTACAGACATCAGATATTACACCAGCCACATATTATCCTGTATATAGAATCTAATGTTTGTGCACACTGTATATTACATCCAGTATATAGGAGAAAATGTGCCTGGTGTATGATATACTGACTGCAGACATCAGATATTACACCAGCCACATAGTATCCTGTATGTAATATCTAATGTCTGTGCACACAGTATATTACATCCAGTGTACAGGAGAAAATGTGCCTGGTGTATGATATACTGACTGCAGACATCAGATATTACACCAGCCACATAGTATCCTGTATATAATATCTAATGTCTGTGCACACAGTATATTACATCCAGTTTACAGGAGAAAATGTACCTGGTGTATGATATACTGACTGCAGACATCAGATATTACACCAGCCACATAATATCCTGTATATAAAATCTAATGTCTGTGCACACAGTATATTACATCCAGTATATAGGAGAATACATGACTGGTGTATGATATACTGACTGCAGACATCAGATATTACACCAGCTACATAGTATGCTATATATAATATCTAATGTCTGTGCAAACAGTATATTACATCAAGTGTACAGGAGAACATGTACCTGGCGTATGATATACTGACTGCAGACATCAGATATTACACCAGCCACATAGTATCCTGTATATAATATCTAATGTCTGTGCACACAGTATATTACATCCAGTGTACAGGAGAAAATGTGCCTGGTGTATGATATACTGACTACAGACATCAGATATTACACCAGCCACATAGTATCCTGTATATAATATCTAATGTCTGTGCACACAGTATATTACATCCAGTGTACAGGAGAAAATGTGCCTGGTGTATGATATACTGTGACTACAGACATCAGATATTACACCAGCCACATAGTATCCTGTATATAATATCTAATGTCTGTGCACACAGTATATTACATCCTGTGTACAGGAGAATACATGACTGGTGTATGATATACTGACTGCAGACATCAGATATTACACCAGCCACATAATATCCTGTATATAATATCTAATGTCTGTGCACACAGTATATTACATCCAGTCTACAGGAGAAAATGTGCCTCGTGTATGATATAAGGACTACAGACATCAAATATTACACCAGTCACATAGGATCCTGCATATAATATCTAATGTCTGTGCACACAGTATATTACATCCAGTGTACAGGAGAATACATGACTGGTGTATGATATACTGACTGCAGACATCAGACATTACACCAGCCACATAGTATCCTGTATATAATATCTAATGTCTGTGCACACAGTATATTACATCCAGTGTACAGGAGAATACATGACTGGTGTATGATATACTGTGACTACAGACATCAGATATTACACCAGCCACATAGTATCCTGTATATAATATCTAATGTCTGTGCACACAGTATATTACATCCAGTGTACAGGAGAATACATGACTGGTGTATGATATACTGTGACTACAGACATCAGATATTACACCAGCCACATAGTATCCTGTATATAAAATCTAATGTCTGTGCGCACAGTATATTACATCCAGTATATAGGAGAATACATGACTAGTGTATGATATACTGACTACAGACATCAGATATTACACCAGCCACATAGTATCCTGTATATAATATCTAATGTCTGTGCACACAGTATATTACTTACATCCAGTGTACAGGAGAAATGTGCCTGGTGTATGATATACTGACTGCAGACATGAGATATTACACCAGCCACATAGTATCCTGCATATAATATCTAATGTCTGTGCACACAGTATATTACAACCAGTGTACAGGAGAAAATGTGCCTGGTGTATGATATACTGACTACAGACATCAGATATTACACCAGTCACATAGTATACTGTATATAATATCTAATGTCTGTGCACACAGTATATTACATCCAGTATATACGAGAAATGTGCCTGGTGTATGATATACTGTGAATACAGACATCAGATATTACACCAGCCACATAGTATCCATTATATAATATCTAATGTCTGTGCACACAGTATATTACATCCAGTATATAGAATACATGACTGGTGTATGATATACTGACTGCAGACATCAGATATTACACCAGTCACATAGTATCCTGTATATAATATCTAATGTCTGTGCACACAGTATATTACATCCAGTATACAGGAGAAAATGTGCCTGGTGTATGATATACTGACTACAGACATCAGATATTACACCAGCCACATAGTATCCTGTATATAATATCTAATATCTGTGCACGCAGTATATTACATCCAGTGTACAGGAGAAAATGTGCCTGGTGTATGATATACTGACTACAGACATCAGATATTACACCAGCCACATAGTATCCTGTATATAATATCTAATGTCTGTGCACACAGTATATTACATCCTGTGTACAGGAGAATACATGACTGGTGTATGATATACTGACTACAGACATCAGATATTACACCAGCCACATACTATCCTGTATATAATATCTAATGTCTGTGCGCACAGTATATTACATCCAGTGTACAGGAGAAAATGTGCCTGGTGTATGATATAATGACTACAGACATCAAATATTACACCAGCCACATAGTATCCTGTATATAATATCTAATGTCTGTGCACACAGTATATTACATCCAGTGTACAGGAGAATACATGACTGGTGTATGATATACTGACTACAGACATCAGATATTACACCAGCCACATACTATCCTGTATATAATATCTAATGTCTGTGCGCACAGTATATTACATCCACTGTACAGGAGAAAATGTGCCTGGTGTATGATATACTGACTGCAGACATCAGATATTACACCAGCCACATAGTATCCTGTATATAATATCTAATGTCTGTGCACACAGTATATTACATCCAGTGTACAAGAGAACACATGACTGGTGTATGATATACTGACTGCAGACATCAGACATTACACCAGCCACATAGTATCCTGTATATAATATCTAATGTCTGTGCACACAGTATATTACATCCAGTGTACAAGAGAATATATGACTGGTGTATGATATACTGACTATAGACATCAGATATTACACCAGCCACATACTATCCTGTATATAATATCTAATGTCTGTGCGCACAGTATATTACATCCACTGTACAGGAGAAAATGTGCCTGGTGTATGATATACTGACTGCAGACATCAGATATTACACCAGCCACATAGTATCCTGTATATAATATCTAATGTCTGTGCACACAGTATATTACATCCAGTGTACAGGAGAATACATGACTGGTGTATGATATACTGACTACAGACATCAGATATTACACCAGCCACATAGTATCCTGTATATAGAATCTAATGTCTGTGCACACAGTATATTACATTCAGTGTACAGGAGAAATGTGCCTGGTGTATGATATACTGACTACAGACATCAGATATTACACCAGCCACATAGTATCCTGTATGTAATATCTAATGTCTGTGCACACAGTATATTACATCCAGTGTACAGGAGAAAATGTGCCTGGTGTATGATATACTGACTGCAGACATCAGATATTACACCAGCCACATAGTATCCTGTGTATAATATCTAATGTCTGTGCACACAGTATATTACATCCAGTGTACAGGAGAAAATGTACCTGGTGTATGATATACTGTGACTACAGACATCAGATATTACACCAGCCACATAGTATCCTGTATATAAAATCTAATGTCTGTGCACACAGTATATTACATCCAGTATATAGGAGAATACATGACTGGTGTATGATATACTGACTGAAGACATCAGATATTACACCAGCCACATAGTATCCTGTATGTAATATCTAATGTCTGTGCACACAGTTTATTACATCCAGTGTACAGGAGAAAATGTGCCTGGTGTATGATATACTGACTGCAGGCATCAGATATTACACCAGCCACATAGTATCCTGTATATAATATCTAATGTCTGTGCACACAGTATATTACATCCAGTGTACAGGAGAAAATGTGCCTGGTGTATGATATACTGACTGCAGACATCAGATATTACACCAGCCACATAGTATCCTGTATATAATATCTAATGTCTGTGCACACAGTATATTACATCCAGTATACAGGAGAAAATGTGCCTGGTGTATGATATAGTGACTGCAGACATCAGATATTAAACCAGCCACATAGTATGCTGTATATAATATCTAATGTCTGTGCACACAGTATATTACATCCAGTGTACAGGAGAATACATGACTGGTGTATGATATACTGACTGCAGACATCAGATATTACACCAGCCACATAGTATGCTGTATATAATATCTAATGTCTGTGCACACAGTATATTACATCCAGTATATAGGAGAATACATGACTGGTGTATGATATACTGACTACAGACATCAAATATTACACCAGTCACATAGTATACTGTATATAATATCTAATGTCTGTGCACACAGTATATTACATCCAGTATATACGAGAAATGTGCCTGTTGTATGATATACTGTGACTACAGACATCAGATATTACACCAGCCACATAGTATCCTGTATATAATATCTAATGTCTGTGCACAAAGTATATTACATCCAGTGTACAGGAGAAAATGTGCCTGGTGTATGATATACTGACTGCAGACATCAGATATTACACCAGTCACATGTATCCTTTATATAATATCTAATGTCTGTGCACACAGTATATTAGATCCAGTATATAGAATACATGACTGGTGTATGATATACTGACTGCAGACATCAGATATTACACCAGCCACATAGTATCCTGTATATAACATCTAATGTCTGTGCACAAAGTATATTACATCCAGTGTACAGGAGAAAATGTGCCTGGTGTATGATATACTGACTGCAGACATCAGATATTACACCAGTCACATAGTATCCTGTATGTAATATCTAATGTCTGTGTACACAGTATATTACATCCAGTGTACAGGAGAAAATGTGCCTGGTGTATGATATACTGTGACTACAGACATCAGATATTACACCAGCCACATAGTATCCTGTATATAATATCTAATGTCTGTGCACACAGTATATTACATCCAGTGTACAGGAGAAAATGTGCCTGGTGTATTATATACTGACTGCAGACATCAAATATTACACCAGCCACATAGTATCCTGTATATAATATCTAATGTCTGTGCACACAGTATATTACATCCTGTGTACAGGAGAATACATGACTGGTGTATGATATACTGACTGCAGACATCAGATATTACACCAGCCACATAATATCCTGTATATAATATCTAAAGTCTGTGCACACAGTATATTACATCCAGTCTACAGGAGAAAATGTGCCTCGTGTATGATATAATGACTACAGACATCAAATATTACACCAGCCACATAGTATCCTGTATATAATATCTAATGTCTGTGCACACAGTATATTACATCCAGTGTACAGGAGAATACATGACTGGTGTATGATATACTGACTGCAGACATCAGACATTACACCAGCCACATAGTATCCTGTATATAATATCTAATGTCTGTGCACACAATATATTACATCCAGTGTACAGGAGAATACATGACTGGTGTATGATATACTGACTACAGACATCAGATATTACACCAGCCACATAGTATCCTGTATATAATATCTAATGTCTGTGCACACAGTATATTACATCCAGTGTACAGGAGAAAATGTGCCTGGTGTATGATATACTGACTGCAGACATCAGATATTACACCAGCCACATAGTATCCTGTATATAATATCTAATGTCTGTGCACACAGTATATTACATCCAGTTTACAGGAGAAAATGTACCTGGTGTATGATATACTGTGACTACAGACATCAGATATTACACCAGCCACATAGTATCCTGTATATAAAATCTAATGTCTGTGTACACAGTATATTACATCCAGTATATAGGAGAATACATGACTGGTGTATGATATACTGACTGCAGACATCAGATATTACACCAGCTACATAGTATGCTATATATAATATCTAATGTCTGTGCAAACAGTATATTACATCAAGTGTACAGGAGAACATGTACCTGGTGTATGATGTACTGACTGCAGACATTAGATATTACACCAGCCACATAGTATCCTGTATATAATATCTAATGTCTGTGCACACAGTATATTGCATCCAGTATACAGGAGAAAATGTGCCTGGTGTATGATATAGTGACTGCAGACATCAGATATTACACCAGACACATAGTATGCTGTATATAATATCTAATGTCTGTGCACACAGTATATTACATCCAGTATATAGGAGAATACATGACTGGTGTATGATATACTGTGACTACAGACATCAGATATTACATCAGCCACATAGTATCCTGTATATAATATCTGTGCACACAGTTTATTACATCCAGTGTACAGGAGAAAATGTGCCTGGTGTATGATATACTGACTGCAGACATCAGATATTACACCAGTCACATAGTATCCTGTATATAATTTCTAATGTCTGTGCACACAGTATATTACATCCAGTGTACAGGAGAAAATGTGCCTGGTGTATGATATACTGACTGCAGACATCAGATATTACACCAGTCACATAGTATCCTGAATATAATATCTAATGTCTGTGCACACAGTATATTACATCTAGTGTACAGGAGAAAATGTGCCTGGTGTATGATATACTGACTGCAGACATCAGATATTACACCAGTCACATAGTATCCTGTATGTAATATCTAATGTCTGTGTACACAGTATATTACATCCAGTGTACAGGAGAAAATGTGCCTGGTGTATGATATACTGTGACTACAGACATCAGATATTACACCAGCCACATAGTATCCTGTATATAATATCTAATGTATGTGCACACAGTATATTACATCCAGTGTACAGGAGAAAATGTGCCTGGTGTATTATATACTGACTGCAGACATCAAATATTACACCAGCCACATAGTATCCTGTATATAATATCTAATGTCTGTGCACACAGTATATTACATCCTGTGTACAGGAGAATACATGACTGGTGTATGATATACTGACTGCAGACATCAGATATTACACCAGCCACATAATATCCTGTATATAATATCTAATGTCTGTGCACACAGTATATTACATCCAGTCTACAGGAGAAAATGTGCCTCGTGTATGATATAATGACTACAGACATCAAATATTACACCAGCCACATAGTATCCTGTATATAATATCTAATGTCTGTGCACACAGTATATTACATCCAGTGTACAGGAGAATACATGACTGGTGTATGATATACTGACTGCAGACATCAGACATTACACCAGCCACATAGTATCCTGTATATAATATCTAATGTCTGTGCACACAGTATATTACATCCAGTGTACAGGAGAATACATGACTGGTGTATGATATACTGACTACAGACATCAGATATTACACCAGCCACATATTATCCTGTATATAGAATCTAATGTTTGTGCACACTGTATATTACATCCAGTATATAGGAGAAAATGTGCCTGGTGTATGATATACTGACTGCAGACATCAGATATTACACCAGCCACATAGTATCCTGTATGTAATATCTAATGTCTGTGCACACAGTATATTACATCCAGTGTACAGGAGAAAAAGTGCCTGGTGTATGATATACTGACTGCAGACATCAGATATTACACCAGCCACATAGTATCCTGTATATAATATCTAATGTCTGTGCACACAGTATATTACATCCAGTTTACAGGAGAAAATGTACCTGGTGTATGATATACTGTGACTACAGACATCAGATATTACACCAGCTACATAGTATGCTATATATAATATGTAATGTCTGTGCAAACAGTATATTACATCAAGTGTACAGGAGAACATGTACCTGGTGTATGATATACTGACTGCAGACATTAGATATTACACCAGCCACATAGTATCCTGTATATAATATCTAATGTCTGTGCACACAGTATATTACATCCAGTATACAGGAGAAAATGTGCCTGGTGTATGATATAGTGACTGCAGACATCAGATATTACACCAGACACATAGTATGCTGTATATAATATCTAATGTCTGTGCACACAGTATATTACATCCAGTATATAGGAGAATACATGACTGGTGTATGATATACTGTGACTACAGACATCAGATATTACACCAGCCACATAGTATCCTGTATATAATATCTGTGCACACAGTTTATTACATCCAGTGTACAGGAGAAAATGTGCCTGGTGTATGATATACTGACTGCAGACATCAGATATTACACCAGTCACATAGTATCCTATATATAATTTCTAATGTCTGTGCACACAGTATATTACATCCAGTGTACAGGAGAATACATGACTGGTGTATGATATACTGACTGGAGACATCAGATATTACACCAGCCACATAGTATCCTGTATATAACATCTAATGTCTGTGCACACAGTATATTACATCCAGTGTACAGGAGAAAATGTGCCTGGTGTATGATATACTGACTACAGACATCAGATATTGCACCAGCCACATAGTGTCCTGTATATAATATCTAATGTCTGTGCACACAGTATATTACATCCAGATTACAGGAGAAAATGTACCTGGTGTATGATATACTGACTACAGACATCAGATATTACACCAGCCACATAGTATCCTGTATATAATATCTAATGTCTGTGCACACAGTATATTACATCCAGATTACAGGAGAAAATGTACCTGGTGTATGATATACTGATTGCAGACATCAGATATTACACCAGCCACATAGTATCCTGTATATAATATCTAATGTCTGTGCACACAGTATATTACATCCAGTATACAGGAGAAAATGTGCCTGGTGTATGATATACTGTGACTACAGACATCAGATATTACACTAGCCACATAGTATCCTGTATATAATATCTAATGTCTGTGCACACAGTATATTACATCCAGTGTACAGGAGAATATATGACTGGTGTATGATATACTGTGACTGCAGACATCAGATATTACACCAGTCAGATAGTATCCTGTATATAATATCTAATGTCTGTGCACACAGTATATTACATCCAGTATACAGGAGAAAATGTGCCTGGTGTATGATATACTGTGACTACAGAGATCAGATATTACACCATCCACATAGTATCCTGTATATAATATCTAATGTCTGTGCACACAGTATATTACATCCAGTATATAGGAGAATACATGACTGGTGTATGATATACTGACTGCAGACATCAGATATTACACCAGCCACATAGTATCCTGTATATAATATCTAATGTCTGTGCACACAGTATATTACATCCAGTTTACAGGAGAAAATGTACCTGGTGTATGATATACTGTGACTACAGACATCAGATATTACACCAGCCACATAGTATCCTGTATATAAAATCTAATGTCTGTGTACACAGTATATTACATCCAGTATATAGGAGAATACATGACTGGTGTATGATATACTGACTGCAGACATCAGATATTACACCAGCTACATAGTATGCTATATATAATATCTAATGTCTGTGCAAACAGTATATTACATCAAGTGTACAGGAGAACATGCACCTGGTGTATGATATACTGACTGCAGACATTAGATATTACACCAGCCACATAGTATCCTGTATATAATATCTAATGTCTGTGCACACAGTATATTACATCCAGTATACAGGAGAAAATGTGCCTGGTGTATGATATAGTGACTGCAGACATCAGATATTACACCAGACACATAGTATGCTGTATATAATATCTAATGTCTGTGCACACAGTATATTACATCCAGTATATAGGAGAATACATGACTGGTGTATGATATACTGTGACTACAGACATCAGATATTACACCAGCCACATAGTATCCTGTATATAATATCTGTGCACACAGTTTATTACATCCAGTGTACAGGAGAAAATGTGCCTGGTGTATGATATACTGACTGCAGACATCAGATATTACACCAGTCACATAGTATCCTGTATATAATTTCTAATGTCTGTGCACACAGTATATTACATCCAGTGTACAGGAGAAAATGTGCCTGGTGTATGATATACTGACTGCAGACATCAGATATTACACCAGTCACATAGTATCCTGAATATAATATCTAATGTCTGTGCACACAGTATATTACATCCAGTGTACAGGAGAAAATGTGCCTGGTGTATGATATACTGACTGCAGACATCAGATATTACACCAGTCACATAGTATCCTGTATATAATATCTAATGTCTGTGCACACAGTATATTACATCCAGTGTACAGGAGAATACATGACTGGTGTATGATATACTGACTGGAGACATCAGATATTACACCAGCCACATAGTATCCTGTATATAACATCTAATGTCTGTGCACACAGTATATTACATCCAGTGTACAGGAGAAAATGTGCCTGGTGTATGATATACTGACTACAGACATCAGATATTGCACCAGCCACATAGTATCCTGTATATAATATCTAATGTCTGTGCACACAGTATATTACATCCAGATTACAGGAGAAAATGTACCTGGTGTATGATATACTGACTACAGACATCAGATATTACACCAGCCACATAGTATCCTGTATATAATATCTAATGTTTGTGCACACAGTATATTACATCCAGATTACAGGAGAAAATGTACCTGGTGTATGATATACTGACTGCAGACATCAGATATTACACCAGCCACATAGTATCCTGTATATAATATCTAATGTCTGTGCACACAGTATATTACATCCAGTATACAGGAGAAAATGTGCCTGGTGTATGATATACTGTGACTACAGAGATCAGATATTACACCATCCACATAGTATCCTGTATATAATATCTAATGTCTGTGCACACAGTATATTACATCCAGTATATAGGAGAATACATGACTGGTGTATGATATACTGACTGCAGACATCAGATATTACACCAGCCACATAGTATCCTGTATATAATATCTAATGTCTGTGCACACAGTATATTACATCCAGTATACAGGAGAAAATGTGCCTGGTGTATGATATACTGACTGCAGACATCAGATATTACACCAGCCACATAGTATCCTGTATATAATATCTACTGTCTGTGCACACAGTATATTACATCCAGTATACAGGAGAAAATGTGCCTGGTGTATGATATACTGTGACTACAGACATCAGATATTACACCAGCCACATAGTATCCTGTATATAATATCTACTGTCTGTGCACAGAGTATATTACATCCAGTGTACAGGAGAAAATGTGCCTGGTGTATGATATACTGACTGCAGACATCAGATATTACACCAGCCACATAGTATCCTGTATATAATATCTAATGTCTGTGCACACAGTATATTACATCCAGTATATAGGAGAATACATGACTGGTGTATGATATACTGTGACTACAGTCATCAGATATTACACCAGCCACATAATATCCTGTATATAATATCTAATGTCTGTGCACACAGTATATTACATCCAGTATATAGGAGAATACATGACTGGTGTATGATATACTGTGACTACAGATATCAGATATTACACCAGCCACATAGTATCCTGTATATAATATGTAATGTCTGTGCACACAGTATATTACATCCAGTGTACAGGAGAAAATATGCCTGGTGTATGATATACTGTGACTGCAATAGTAAAAAGAGAGGGGTCGCTCACTGGTCTATTCGGGTGTTCTGAAGAAAAAAGTATTCTCAATTGCAAAAAGAACTTCGGCACTCCATACATCAATATATAAGAAATATTGTATCTAGACTAATGTCACTTTGAACATTAGAAGGTTTTTTGGAACCTGGAACATTTGAGAAGGTACGTGTTCACACTATTAGAAGTTTGACAGCCTTTTTTTCTGACCATGTGTCCCTCCCATTCAGTCACAGGTGGTTTTAACTAGCTCTACCAGCCCATACATTGTAGATTAAAAGCCCAAGCAGAGACATATTGTCCATACAGGCTAACAGCCCAAGAGTGGAATATCCAGTGGAAGCATAGCGTAGTTTCCCATCATACGAAGGTGACCTTGTCGTGGTTGATGGGCAACCATACTGTGACTGCAGACATCAGATATTACACCAGTCACATAGTATCCTGTATATAATATCTAATGTCTGTGCACACGGTATATTACATCCAGTGTACAAGAGAAAATGTGCCTGGTGTATGATATACTGTGACTGCAGACATCAGATATTACACCAGCCACATAGTATCCTGTATATAATATCTAATGTCTGTGCACACAGTATATTACATCCAGTATATAGGAGAATACATGACTGGTGTATGATATACTGACTACAGACATCAGATATTACACCAGCCACATAGTATCCTGTATATAATATCTAATGTCTGTGCACACAGTATATTACATCCAGTGTACAGAAGAAAATGTGCCTGGTGTATGATATACTGACTGTAGACATCAGATATTACACCAGCCACATAGTATCCTGTATATAATATCTAATGTCTGTGCACACAGTATATTACATCAAGTGTACAGAAGAAAATGTGCCTGGTGTATGATATACTGACTACAGACATCAGATATTACACCAGCCACATAGTATCCTGTATATAATATCTAATGTCTGTGCACACAGTATATTACATCCAGTATATAGGAGAATACATGACTGGTGTATGATATACTGACGACAGACATCAGATATTACACCAGCCACATAGTATCCTGTATATAATATCTAATGTCTGTGCCCACAGTATATTACATCAAGTGTACAGGAGAAAATGTGCCTGGTGTATGATATACTGAATACGAACATCAGATATTACACCAGCCACATAGTATGCTGTATATAATATCTAATGTCTGTGCACACAATATATTACATCCAGTGTACAGGAGAAAATGTGCCTGGTGTATGATATACTGACTGCAGACATCAGATATTACACCAGCCACATAGTATCCTATATATAATATCTAATGTCTGTGCACACAGTATATTACATCCAGTGTACAGGAGAATACATGACTGGTGTATGATATACTGACTACAGACATCACATATTACAACAACCACATAGTATCCTGTATATAATATCTAATGTCTGTGCACACAGTATATTACATCCAGTGTACAGGAGAATACATGACTGGTGTATGATATAATGACTACAGACATCAGATATTACACCAGCCACATAGTATCCTGTATATAATATCTAATGTCTGTGCACACAGTATATTGCATCCAGTATATAGGAGAACATGTGCCTGGTGTATGATATACTGACTGTAGACATCAGATATTACACCAGCCACATAGTATCCTGTATATAATATCTAATGTCTGTGCACACATTATATTACATCCAGTGTACAGGAGAAAATGTGCCTGGTGTATAATATACTGACTGCAGACATCAGATATTACACCAGCCACATAGTATCCTGTATATAATATCAAATGTCTGTGCACACAGTATATTACATCCAGTGTACAGGAGAAAATGTGCCTGGTGTATGATATACTGACTACAGACATCAGATATTACACCAGCCACATAGTATCCTTTATATAATATCTAATGTCTGTGCACACAGTATATTACATCCAGTGCACAGGACAAAATGTGCCTGGTGTATGATATACTGACTGCAGACATCAGATATTACACCAGCCACATAGTATCCTGTATATAATATCTAATGTCTGTGCACACAGTATATTAAATCCAGTTTATAGGAGAAAATGTGCCTGGTGTATGATATACTGACTGCAGACATCAGATATTACACCAGCCACATAGTGTCCTGTATATAATATCTAATGTCTGTGCAAACAGTATATTACATCCAGTGTACAGGAGAAAATGTGACTGGTGTATGATATACTGACTACAGACATCAGATATTACACCAGCCACTTAGTATCCTGTATATAATATATAATGTCTGTGCACACAGTATATTACATCCAGTATATAGAATATATGACTGGTGTATGATATACTGACTACAGACATCAGATATTACACCAGTCACATAGTATCCTGTATATAATATCTAATGTCTGTGCACTCCGTATATTACATCCAGTGTACAGGAGAAAATGTGCCTGGTGTATAAGATACTTACTGCAGACATCAGATATTACACCAGCCACATAGTATCCTGCATATAATATCTAATGTCTGTGCACACAGTATATTACATCCAGTATATAGGAGAATACATGACTGGTGTATGATATACTGACTACAGACATCAGATATTACACCAGTCACATAGTATCCTGTATATAATATCTAATGTCTGTGCACACAGTACATTACATCCAGTGTACAGGAGAAAATGTGCCTGGTGTATGATATACTGACTGTAGACATCAGATATTACACCAGCCACATAGTATCCTGTATATAATATCTAATGTCTGTGCACACAGTATAGTACATCCAGTATACAGGAGAAAATGTGCCTGGTGTATGATATAGTGACTGTAGACATCAGATATTACACCAGCCACATAGTATCCAGTATATCATATCTAATGTCTGTGCACACAGTATATTACATCCAGTATATAGCAGAATACATGACTGGTGTATGATATACTTTGACTACAGACATCAGATATTACACCAGTCACCTAATATCCTGTATGTAATATCTAATGTCTGTGCACACAGTATATTACATCCAGTGTACCGGAGAAAATGTGCCTGGTGTATGATATACTGACTGCAGACATCAGATATTACACCAGCCACATAGTATCCTGCATATAATATCTAATGTCTGTGCACACAGTATATTACATCCAGTGTACAGGAGACAATGTGCCTGGTGTATGATGTACTGACTGCAGACATCAGATATTACACCAGCCACATAGTATCCTGTATATAATATCTAATGTCTGTGCACACAGTATATTACATCCAGTGTACAGGAGAAAATGTGCCTGGTGTATGATATACTGACTACACACATCAGATATTACACCAGTCACATAGTATCCTGTATATAATATCTAATGTCTGTGCACTCAGTATCTTACAATTAGTGTACAGGAGAAAATGTGCCTGGTGTATGATATACTGACTGCAGACATCAGATATTACACCAGCCACATAGTATCCTGTATATAATATCTAATGTCTGGGCACACATTATATTACATCCAGTATACAGGAGAATACATGACTGGTATATGATATACTGACTACAGACATCAGATATTACACCAGCCACATAGTATCCTGTATATAATATCTAATGTCTGTGCAAACAGTATATTACATCCAGTGTACAGGAGAAAATGTGACTGGTGTATGATATACTGACTACACACATCAGATATTACACCAGCCACATAGTATCCTGTATATAATATCTAATGTCTGTGCACACAGTATATTACATCCAGTATATAGAATATATGACTGGTGTATGATATACTGACTACAGACATCAGATATTACACCAGTCACATAGTATCCTGTATATAATATCTAATGTCTGTGCACACAGTATATTACATCCAGTGTACAGGAGAAAATGTGCCTGGTGTATAATATACTGTGACTACAGACATCAGATATTACACCAGTCACATAGTATCCTGTATATAATATCTAATGTCTGTGCACACAGTATATTACATCCAGTGTACAGGAGAAAATGTGCCTGGTGTATGATATACTGTGACTACAGACATCAGATATTACACCAGCCACATAGTATCCTGTATATAATATCTAATGTCTGTGCACACAGTATATTACAACCAGTATATAGGAGAAATGTGCCTGGTGTATGATATACTGACTACAGATATCAGATATTACACAAGCCACATTTTATCCTGTATATAATATCTAAAGTCTGTGCACACAGTATATTACATCCAGTGTACAGGAGAATACATGACTGGTGTATGATATACTGTGACTGCAGACATCAGATATTACACCTGCCACATAGTATCCTGTATATAATATCTAATGTCTGTGCACACAGTATATTACATCCAGTATACAGGAGAAAATGTGCCTGGTGTATGATATACTGACTGCAGACATCAGATATTACACCAGCCACATATTATCCTGTATATAATATCTAATGTCTGTGCACACAGTATATTACATCCAGTATATAGGAGAATACATGACTGGTGTATGATATACTGACTACAGACATCAGATATTACACCAGCCACATAGTATCCTGTATATAATATCTAATGTCTGTGCACACAGTATATTACATCCAGTATACAGGAGAAAATGTGCCTGGTGTATGATATACTGACTGCAGACATCAGATATTACACCAGCCACATTGTATCCTGTATATAATATCTAATGTCTGTGCACACAGTATATTACATCCATTATATAGTAGAAATGTGCCTGGTGTATGATATACTGACTGCAGACATCAGATATTACACCAGCCACATAGTATCCTGTATATAATATCTAATGTCTGTGCAAATAGCATATTACATCCAGTGTACAGGAGAAAATGTGCCTGGTGTATGATATACTGTGACTACAGACATCAGATATTACACCAGCCACATAGTATCCTCTATATAATATCTAATGTCTGTGCACACAGTATATTACATCCATTATATAGTAGAAATGTGCCTGGTGTATGATATACTGACTGCAGACATCAGATATTACACCAGCCACATAGTGTCTTGTATATAATATCTAATGTCTGTGCAAACAGTATATTACATCCAGTGTACAGGAGAAAATGTGACTGGTGTATGATATACTGACTACACACATCAGATATTACACCAGCCACATAGTATCCTGTATATAATATCTAATGTCTGTGCACACAGTATATTACATCCAGTATATAGAATATATGACTGGTGTATGATATACTGACTACAGACATCAGATATTACACAAGCCACATAGTATCCTGTATATAATATCTAATGTCTGTGCACTCCGTATATTACATCCAGTGTACAGGAGAAAATGTGCCTGGTGTATAATATACTGACTGCAGACATCAGATATTACACCAGCCACATAGTATCCTGTATATAATATCTAATGTCTGTGCACACAGTATATTACATCCAGTATACAGGAGAAAATGTGCCTGGTGTATCATATACTGACTGCAGACATCAGATATTACACCAGCCACATAGTATCCTGTATATAATATCTAATGTCTGTGCACTCCGTATATTACATCCAGTGTACAGGAGAAAATGTGCCTGGTGTATAATATACTGACTCCAGACATCAGATATTACTCCAGCCACATAGTATCCTGTATATAATATCTAATGTCTGTGCACTCCGTATATTACATCCAGTGTACAGGAGAAAATGTGCCTGGTGTATGATATACTGACTGCAGACATCAGATATTACACCAGCCACATAGTATCCTGCATATAATATCTAATGTCTGTGCACACAGTATATTACATCCAGTGTACAGGAGAAAATGTGCCTGGTGTATGATATACTGACTACACACATCAGATATTACACCAGTCACATAGTATCCTGTATATAATATCTAATGTCAGTGCACACAGGATATTACAATTAGTGTACAGGAGAAAATGTGCCTGGTGTATGATATACTGACTGCAGACATCAGATATTACACCAGCCACATAGTATCCTGTATATAATATCTAATGTCTGGGCACACATTATATTACATCCAGTATACAGGAGAATACATGACTGGTATATGATATACTGACTACAGACATCAGATATTACACCAGCCACATAGTATCCTGTATATAATATCTAATGTCTGTGCACACAGTATAATACATCCAGTGTACAGGGGAAAATGTGCCTGGTGTATGATATACTGACTGCAGACATCAGATATTACATCAGCCACATAGTATCCTGTATATAATATGTAATGTCTGTGCACACAGTATATTACATCCAGTATACAGGAGAAAATGTGCCTGGTGTATGATATACTGACTACAGACATCAGATATTACACCAGCCACATAGTATCCTGTATATAATATCTAATGTCTGTGCACACAGTATATTACTTCCAGTGTACAGGAGAAAATATGCCTGGTGTTTGATATACTGAGTACAGACATCAGATATTACACCAGTCACATAGTATCCTGTATATAATATCTAATGTCTGTGCACACAGTATATTACATCCAGTATAAAGAATACATGCCTGGTGTTTGATATACTGACTACAGACATCAGATATTACACCAGCCACATAGTATCCTGTATGTAATATTTAATGTCTGTGCACACAGTATATTACATCCAATATATAGGAGAATACATGACTGGTATATGATATACTGACTACAGACATCAGATATTACACCAGCCACATAGTATCCTGTATATAATATCTGTGCACACAGTATATTACTTCCAGTGTACAGGAGAAAATATGCCTGGTGTTTGATATACTGAGTACAGACATCAGATATTACACCAGTCACATAGTATCCTGTATATAATATCTAATGTCTGTGCACACAGTATATTACATCCAGTATATAGAATACATGCCTGGTGTTTGATATACTGACTACAGACATCAGATATTACACCAGCCACATAGTATCCTGTATGTAATATTTAATGTCTGTGCACACAGTATATTACATCCAATATATAGGAGAATACATGACTGGTATATGATATACTGTGACTGCAGACATCAGATATTACACCAGCCACATAGTATCCTGTATATAATATCTAATGTCTGTGCACACAGTATATTACATCCAGTATATAGGAGAAAATGTGCCTGGTGTATGATATACTGTGACTACAGACATCAGATATTACACAAGCCACATAGTATCCTGTATATAATATCTAATGTCTGTGCACACAGTATATTACATCCAGTATACAGGAGAAAATGTGCCTGGTGTATGATATACTGACTACAGACATCAGATATTACACCAGCCACATAATATCCTGTATATAATATCTAATGTCTGTGCACACAGTATATTACATCCAGTGTACAGGAGAAAATGTGCCTGGTGTATGATATACTGACTACACACATCAGATATTACACCAGCCACATAGTATCCTGTATATAATATCTAATGTCTGTGCACACAGTATATTACATCCAGTGTACAAGAGAAAATGTGCCTGGTGAATGATATACTGTGACTACAGACATCAGTTATTACACCAGCCACATAGTATCCTGTATATAATATCTAATGTCTGTGCACACAGTATATTACATCCAGTATATAGGAGAATACATGACTTGTGTATGATATACTGACTGCAGACATCAGACATTACACCAGCCACATAGTATCCTGTATATAATATCTAATGTCTGTGCACACAGTATATTACATCCAGTATATAGAATATATGACTGGTGTATGATATACTGACTACAGACATCAGATATTACACCAGTCACATAGTATCCTGTATATAATATCTAATGTCTGTGCGCACAGTATATTACATCCACTGTACAGGAGAAAATGTGCCTGGTGTATGATATACTGACTACAGACATCAGATATTACACCAGCCACATAGTATCCTGTATATAATATCTAATGTCTGTGCACACAGTATATTACATCCAGTGTACAGGAGAAAATGTGCCTGGTGTATGATATACTGACTGCAGACATCAGATATTACACCAGCCACATAGTATCCTGTATATAATATCTAATGTCTGTGCACACAGTATATTACATCCAGTGTACAGGAGAAAAGGTGCCTGGTGTATGATATACTGACTGCAGGCATCAGATATTACACCAGCCACATAGTATCCTGTATATAATATCTAATGTCTGTGCACACAGTATATTACATCCAGTGTACAGGAGAAAAGGTGCCTGGTGTATGATATACTGACTGCAGACATAAGATATTACACCAGCCACATAGTATCCTGTATATAATATCTAATGTCTGTGCACACAGTATATTACATCCAGCATACAGGAGAAAATGTGCCTGGTATATGATATACTGACTGCAGACATCAGATATTACACCAGCCACATAGTATCCTGTATATAATATCTAATGTCTGTGCACACAGTATATTACATCCAGTGTACAGGAGACAATGTGCCTGGTGTATGATATCCTGACTACAGACATCAGATATTACACCAGCCACATAGTATCCTGTATATAATATCTAATGTCTGTGCACACAGTATATTACATCCAGTGTACAGAAGAAAATGTGCCTGGTGTATGATATACTGACTGTAGACATCAGATATTACACCAGCCACATAGTATCCTGTATATAATATCTAATGTCTGTGCACACAGTATATTACATCAAGTGTACAGGAGAAAATGTGCCTGGTGTATGATATACTGACTACAGACATCAGATATTACACCAGCCACATGGTATCCTGTATATAATATCTAATGTCTGTGCACACAGTATATTACATCCAGTATATAGGAGAATGCATGACTGGTGTATGATATACTGTGACTACAGACATCAGATATTACACCAGTCACATAGTATCCTGTATATAATATCTAATGTCTGTGCACACAGTATATTACATCCAGTATATAGGAGAATACATGACTGGTGTATGATATACTGACTACAGACATCAGATATTACACCAGCCACATAATATCCTGTATGTAATATCTAATGTCTGTGCACACAGTATATTACATCCAGTATATAGGAGAATACATGACTGGTGTATGATATACTGTGACTACAGACATCAGATATTACACCAGCCACACAGTATCCTTTACATAATATCTAATGTCTGTGCACACAGTATACTACATCCAGTGTACAGGAGAAAATGTGCCTGGTGTATGATATACTGACTGCAGACATCAGATATTACACCAGCCACATAGTATCCTGAACATAATATCTAATGTCTGTACACACAGTATATTACATCCAGCATACAGGAGAAAATGTGCCTGGTATATGATATACTGACTGCAGACATCAGATATTACACCAGCCACATAGTATCCTGTATATAATATCTAATGTCTGTGCACACAGTATATTACATCCAGTGTACAGGAGACAATGTGCCTGGTGTATGATATACTGACTACAGACATCAGATATTACACCAGCCACATAGTATCCTGTATATAATATCTAATGTCTGTGCACACAGTATATTACATCCAGTGTACAGAAGAAAATGTGCCTGGTGTATGATATACTGACTGTAGACATCAGATATTACACCAGCCACATAGTATCCTGTATATAATATCTAATGTCTGTGCACACAGTATATTACATCAAATGTACAGGAGAAAATGTGCCTGGTGTATGATATACTGACTACAGACATCAGATATTACACCAGCCACATGGTATCCTGT
The DNA here is from genome assembly GCF_046119375.1 of Phyllobates terribilis. NCBI lineage: Eukaryota > Metazoa > Chordata > Amphibia > Anura > Dendrobatidae > Phyllobates > Phyllobates terribilis. The sequence goes on along the minus strand of NW_027362761.1, from coordinate 20,395,407 downwards.
ATATAATATCTAATGTCTGTGCACACAGTATATTACATCCAGTATATAGGAGAATGCATGACTGGTGTATGATATACTGTGACTACAGACATCAGATATTACACCAGTCACATAGTATCCTGTATATAATATCTAATGTCTGTGCACACAGTATATTACATCCAGTATATAGGAGAATACATGACTGGTGTATGATATACTGACTACAGACATCAGATATTACACCAGCCACATAATATCCTGTATGTAATATCTAATGTCTGTGCACACAGTATATTACATCCAGTATATAGGAGAATACATGACTGGTGTATGATATACTGTGACTACAGACATCAGATATTACACCAGCCACACAGTATCCTTTACATAATATCTAATGTCTGTGCACACAGTATACTACATCCAGTGTACAGGAGAAAATGTGCCTGGTGTATGATATACTGACTGCAGGCATCAGATATTACACAAGTCACATAGTATCCTGTATATAATATCTAATGTCTGTGCACACAGTATATTACATCCAGTATACAGGAGAAAATGTGCCTGGTGTATGATATACTGACTGCAGACATCAGATATTACACCAGCCACATAGTGTCCTGTATATAATATCTAATGTCTGTGCACACAGTATATTACATCCAGTATACAGGAGAAAATGTGCCTGGTGTATGATATACTGACTTCAGACATCAGATATTACACCAGCCACATAGTATCCTGTATGTAATATTTAATGTCTGTGCACACAGTATATTACATCCATTGTACAGGAGAAAATGTGCCTGGTGTATGATATACTGATTACAGACATCAGATATTACACCAGCCACATAGTATCCTGTATATAATATCTAATGTCTGTGCAAACAGTATATTACATCCAGTGTACAGGAGAAAATGTGACTGGTGTATGATATACTGACTACAGACATCAGATATTACACCAGTCACATAGTATCCTGTATATAATATCTAATGTCTGTGCACTCCGTATTTTACATCCAGTGTACAGGAGAAAATGTGCCTGGTGTACAATATACTGTGACTACAGACATCAGATATTACACCAGTCACATAGTATCCTGTATATAATATCTAATGTCTGTGCACACAGTATATTACATCCAGTGTACAGGAGAAAAGGTGCCTGGTGTATGATATACTGACTGTAGACATCAGATATTACACCAGCCACATAGTATCCTGTATATCATATCTAATGTCTGTGCACACAGTATATTACATCCAGTATATAGGAGAAGACATGACTGGTGTATGATATACTTTGACTACAGACATCAGATATTACACCAGTCACATAATATCCTCTATGTAATATCTAATGTCTGTGCACACAGTATATTACATCCAGTGTACAGGAGAAAATGTGCCTGGTGTATGATATACTGACTGCAGACATCAGATATTACACCAGCCACATAGTATCCTGTATATACTTTCTAATGTCTGGGCACACAATATATTACATCCAGTATACAGGAGAATACATGACTGGTATATGATATACTGACTACAGACATCAGATATTACACCAGCCACATAGTATCCTGTATATAATATCTAAAGTCTGTGCACACAGTATATTACATCCAGTGTACAGGGGAAAATGTGCCTGGTGTATGATATACTGACTACAGACATCAGATATTACACCAGCCACATAGTGTCCTGTATATAATATGTAATGTCTGTGCACACAGTATATTACATCCAGTATACAGGAGAAAATGTGCCTGGTGTATGATATACTGACTACAGACATCAGATATTACACCAGCCACATAGTATCCTGTATATAATATGTAATGTCTGTGCACACAGTATATTACATCCAGTATACAGGAGAAAATATGCCTGGTATATGATATTCTGACTACAGACATGAAATATTACAACAGTCACATAGTATCCTGCATATAATATCTAATGTCTGTGCACACAGTATATTACATCCAGTCTACAGGAGAAAATGTGCCTTGTGTATGATATACTGACTGCAGACATCAGATATTACACCAGCCACATAGTATCCTGTATATAATATCTAATGTCTGTGCACACATTATATTACATCCAGTGTACAGGAGAATACATGACTGGTGTATGATATACTGACTGCAGACATCAGATATTACACCAGTCACATAGTATCCTGTATATAATATATAATGTCTGTGCACACAGTATATTACATCCAGTGTACAGGAGAAAATGTGCCTGGTGTATGATATACTGACTACAGCCATCAGATATTACACCAGCCACATAGTGTCCTGTATATAATATCTAATGTCTGTGCACACAGTATATTACATCCAGTATATAGGAGAATACATGACTGGTGTATGATATACTGACTAGACATCAGATATTACACCAGCCACATCGTGTCCTGTATATAATATCTAATGTCTGTGCACACAGTATATTACATCCAGTGTACAGAAGAAATTGTGCCTAGTGTATGATATACTGACTACAGACATCAGATATTACACCAGCCACATAGTATCCTTTATATAATATCTAATGTCTGTACACACAGTATATTACATCCAGTGTACAGGAGAAAATGTGCCTGGTGTATGATATACTGACTACAGACATCAGATATTACACCAGCCTCATAGTATCCTGTATATAATATCTAATGTCTGTGCACACAGTATATTACATCCAGTGTACAGGAGAATACATGACTGGTGTATGATATACTCACTGCAGACATCAGATATTACACCAGCCACATAGTATCCTGTATATAATATTTAATGTCTGTGGACACAGTATATTACATCCAGTATATAGGAGAATACATGACTGGTGCATGATATACTGACTGCAGACATCAGATATTACACCAGCCACATAGTATCCTGTATATAATATCTAATGTCTGTGCAAACAGTGTATTACATCCAGTGTACAGGAGAAAATGTGCCTGGTGTATGATATACTGTGACTATAGATAACAGACATTACACAAGCCACATAGTATCCTGTATATAATATCTAATGTCTGTGCACACAGTATATTACATACAGTATATAGAAGAATACATGACTGGTGTATGATATACTGACTGCAGACATCAGATATTACACCAGCCACATATTATCCTGTATATAATATCTAATGTCTGTGCACAAAGTATATTACATCCAGTATATAGGAGAATACATGACTGGTGTATGATATACTGACTACAGACATCAGATATTACACCAGCCACATAGTATCCTGTATATAATATCTAATGTCTGTGCACACAGTATATTACATCCAGTATATAGGAGAAATGTGCCTGGTGTATGATATACTGACTGCAGACATCAGATATTACACCAGTCACATATTATCCTGTATATAATAACTAATGTATGTGCACACAGTATATTACATCCAGTGTACAGGAGAAAATGTGCCTGGTGTATGATATACTGAATATGGACATCAGATATTACACCAGCCACATAGTATCCTGTATATAATATCTAATGTCTGTGCACACAGTATATTACATCCAGTGAACAGGAGAAAATGTGCCTGGTGTATGATATACTGACAGCAGACATCAGATATTACACCAGCCACATAGTATCCTGTATGTAATATCTAATGTCTGTGCACACAGTATATTACATCCAGTGTACAGGAGAAAATGTGCCTGGTGTATGATATACTGACTGCAGACATCAGATATTACACCAGCCACATAGTATCCTGTATATAATATCTAATGTCTGTGCACACAGTATATTACATCCATTATACAGGAGAATACATGACTGGTGTATGATATACTGACTACAGACATCAGATATTACACCAGCTACATAGTATCCTGTATATAATATCTAATGTCTGTGCACACAGTATATTACATCCAGTATACAGGAGAAAATGTGCCTGGTGTATGATATACTGACTGCAGACATTAGATATTACATCAGCCACATAGTATCCTGTATATAATATCTAATGTCTGTGCACACAGTATATTACATTCAGTGTACAGGAGAAAATGTGCCTGGTGTATGATATACTGACTGCAGACATCAGATATTACACCAGCCACATAGTATCATGTATATAATATCTAATGTCTGTGCACACAGTATATTACATCCAGTATATAGGAGAAATGTGCCTGGTGTATGATATACTGACTGCAGACATCAGATATTGCACCAGTCACATATTATCCTGTATATAATAACTAATGTATGTGCACACAGTATATTACATCCAGTGTACAGGAGAAAATGTGCCTGGTGTATGATATAATGTTACTGTAGACATCAGATATTACACCAGCCACATAGCATCCTGCATATAATATCTAATGTCTGTGCACACAGTATATTACATCCAGTGAACAGGAGAAAATGTGCCTGGTGTATGATATACTGTGACTGCAGACATCAGATATTACACCAGCCACATAGTATCCTGTATGTAATATCTAATGTCTGTGTACACAGTATATTACATACAGTATATAGGAGAATACATGACTGATGTATGATATACTGACTGCAGACATCAGGTATTACACCAGCCACATAGTATCCTGTATGTAATATCTAATGTCTGTGCTCACAGTATATTACATCTAGTGTAAAGGAGAAAATGTGCCTGGTGTATGATATACTGACTGTAGACATCAGATATTACACCAGCCACATAGTATCCTTTATATAATATCTAATGTCTGTGCACACAGTATATTACATCCAGTGTACAGGAGAAAATGTGCCTGGTGTATGATATACTGACTGCAGACATCAGATATTACACCAGTCACATAGTATCCTGCATATAATATCTAATGTCTGTGCACACAGTATATTACATCCAGTGTACAGGAGAAAATGTGCCTGGTGTATGATATACTGACTACAGACATCAGATATTACACCAGCCACATAGTGTCCTGTATATAATATCTAATGTCTGTGCACACAGTATATTACATCCAGTATAAAGGAGAATACATGAATGGTGTATGATATACTGACTAGACATCAGATATTACACCAGCCACATCGTGTCCTGTATATAATATCTAATGTCTGTGCACACAGTATATTACATCCACTGTACAGAAGAAATTGTGCCTAGTGTATGATATACTGACTACAGACATCAGATATTACACCAGCCACATAGTATCCTTTATATAATATCTAATGTCTGTACACACAGTATTTTACATCCAGTGTACAGGAGAAAATGTGCCTGGTGTATGATATACTGACTACAGACATCAGATATTACACCAGCCTCATAGTATCCTGTATATAATATCTAATGTCTGTGCACACAGTATATTACATCCAGTGTACAGGAGAATACATGACTGGTGTATGATATACTCACTGCAGACATCAGATATTACACCAGCCACATAGTATCCTGTATATAATATTTAATGTCTGTGGACACAGTATATTACATCCAGTATATAGGAGAATACATGACTGGTGCATGATATACTGACTGCAGACATCAGATATTACACCAGCCACATAGTATCCTGTATATAATATCTAATGTCTGTGCAAACAGTGTATTACATCCAGTGTACAGGAGAAAATGTGCCTGGTGTATGATATACTGTGACTATAGATAACAGATATTACACGAGCCACATAGTATCCTGTATATAATATCTAATGTCTGTGCACACAGTATATTACATCCAGTGAACAGGAGAAAATGTGCCTGGTGTATGATATACTGACAGCAGACATCAGATATTACACCAGCCACATAGTATCCTGTTTGTAATATCTAATGTCTGTGCACACAGTATATTACATCTAGTGTACAGGAGAAAATGTGCCTGGTGTATGATATACTGTGACTACAGACATCAAATATTACACCAGCCACATAGTATCCTATATATAATATCTAATGTATGTGCACACAGTATATTACATCCAGTGTACAGGAGAAAATGTGCCTGGTGTATGATATACTGACTGCAGACATCAGATATTACACCAGCCACATAGTATCCTGTATATAATATCTAATGTCTGTGCACACAGTATATTACATCCATTATACAGGAGAATACATGACTGGTGTATGATATACTGACTACAGACATCAGATATTACACCAGCTACATAGTATCCTGTATGTAATATCTAATGTCTGTGCACACAGTATATTACATCCAGTATACAGGAGAAAATGTGCCTGGTGTATGATTTATTGACTATAGACATCAGATATTACACCAGCCACATAGTATCCTGTATATAATATCTAATGTCTGTGCAAATAGTATATTACATCCAGAGTACAGGAGAAAATGTGTCTGGTGTATGATATACTGACTGCAGACATCAGATATTACACCAGCCACATAGTATCATGTATATAATATCTAATGTCTGTGCACACAGTATATTACATCCAGTATATAGGAGAAATGTGCCTGGTGTATGATATACTGACTGCAGACATCAGATATTGCACCAGTCACATATTATCCTGTATATAATAACTAATGTATGTGCACACAATATATTACATCCAGTGTACAGGAGAAAATGTGCCTGGTGTATGATATACTGACTGCAGACATTAGATATTACATCAGCCACATAGTATCCTGTATATAATATCTAATGTCTGTGCACACAGTATATTACATTCAGTGTACAGGAGAAAATGTGCCTGGTGTATGATATACTGACTGCAGACATCAGATATTACACCAGCCACATAGTATCATGTATATAATATCTAATGTCTGTGCACACAGTATATTACATCCAGTATATAGGAGAAATGTGCCTGGTGTATGATATACTGACTGCAGACATCAGATATTGCACCAGTCACATATTATCCTGTATATAATAACTAATGTAGGTGCACACAGTATATTACATCCAGTGTACAGGAGAAAATGTGCCTGGTGTATGATATAATGTTACTGTAGACATCAGATATTACACCAGCCACATAGCATCCTGCATATAATATCTAATGTCTGTGCACACAGTATATTACATCCAGTGAACAGGAGAAAATGTGCCTGGTGTATGATATACTGTGACTGCAGACATCAGATATTACACCAGCCACATAGTATCCTGTATGTAATATCTAATGTCTGTGTACACAGTATATTACATACAGTATATAGGAGAATACATGACTGATGTATGATATACTGACTGCAGACATCAGGTATTACACCAGCCACATAGTATCCTGTATGTAATATCTAATGTCTGTGCTCACAGTATATTACATCTAGTGTAAAGGAGAAAATGTGCCTGGTGTATGATATACTGACTGTAGACATCAGATATTACACCAGCCACATAGTATCCTTTATATAATATCTAATGTCTGTGCACACAGTATATTACATCCAGTGTACAGGAGAAAATGTGCCTGGTGTATGATATACTGACTGCAGACATCAGATATTACACCAGTCACATAGTATCCTGCATATAATATCTAATGTCTGTGCACACAGTATATTACATCCAGTGTACAGGAGAAAATGTGCCTGGTGTATGATATACTGACTACAGACATCAGATATTACACCAGCCACATAGTGTCCTGTATATAATATCTAATGTCTGTGCACACAGTATATTACATCCAGTATAAAGGAGAATACATGAATGGTGTATGATATACTGACTAGACATCAGATATTACACCAGCCACATCGTGTCCTGTATATAATATCTAATGTCTGTGCACACAGTATATTACATCCACTGTACAGAAGAAATTGTGCCTAGTGTATGATATACTGACTACAGACATCAGATATTACACCAGCCACATAGTATCCTTTATATAATATCTAATGTCTGTACACACAGTATTTTACATCCAGTGTACAGGAGAAAATGTGCCTGGTGTATGATATACTGACTACAGACATCAGATATTACACCAGCCTCATAGTATCCTGTATATAATATCTAATGTCTGTGCACACAGTATATTACATCCAGTGTACAGGAGAATACATGACTGGTGTATGATATACTCACTGCAGACATCAGATATTACACCAGCCACATAGTATCCTGTATATAATATTTAATGTCTGTGGACACAGTATATTACATCCAGTATATAGGAGAATACATGACTGGTGCATGATATACTGACTGCAGACATCAGATATTACACCAGCCACATAGTATCCTGTATATAATATCTAATGTCTGTGCAAACAGTGTATTACATCCAGTGTACAGGAGAAAATGTGCCTGGTGTATGATATACTGTGACTATAGATAACAGATATTACACGAGCCACATAGTATCCTGTATATAATATCTAATGTCTGTGCACACAGTATATTACATCCAGTGAACAGGAGAAAATGTGCCTGGTGTATGATATACTGACAGCAGACATCAGATATTACACCAGCCACATAGTATCCTGTATGTAATATCTAATGTCTGTGCACACAGTATATTACATCTAGTGTACAGGAGAAAATGTGCCTGGTGTATGATATACTGTGACTACAGACATCAAATATTACACCAGCCACATAGTATCCTATATATAATATCTAATGTATGTGCACACAGTATATTACATCCAGTGTACAGGAGAAAATGTGCCTGGTGTATGATATACTGACTGCAGACATCAGATATTACACCAGCCACATAGTATCCTGTATATAATATCTAATGTCTGTGCACACAGTATATTACATCCATTATACAGGAGAATACATGACTGGTGTATGATATACTGACTACAGACATCAGATATTACACCAGCTACATAGTATCCTGTATGTAATATCTAATGTCTGTGCACACAGTATATTACATCCAGTATACAGGAGAAAATGTGCCTGGTGTATGATTTATTGACTATAGACATCAGATATTACACCAGCCACATAGTATCCTGTATATAATATCTAATGTCTGTGCAAATAGTATATTACATCCAGAGTACAGGAGAAAATGTGTCTGGTGTATGATATACTGACTGCAGACATCAGATATTACACCAGCCACATAGTATCATGTATATAATATCTAATGTCTGTGCACACAGTATATTACATCCAGTATATAGGAGAAATGTGCCTGGTGTATGATATACTGACTGCAGACATCAGATATTGCACCAGTCACATATTATCCTGTATATAATAACTAATGTATGTGCACACAATATATTACATCCAGTGTACAGGAGAAAATGTGCCTGGTGTATGATATACTGTTACTGTAGACATCAGATATTACACCAGCCACATAGTATCCTGTATGTAATATCTAATGTCTGTGCACACAGTATATTACATCCAGTGAACAGGAGAAAATGTGCCTGGTGTATGATATACTGTGACTGCAGACATCAGATATTACACCAGCCACATAGTATCCTGTATGTAATATCTAATGTCTGTGTACACAGTATATTACATACAGTATATAGGAGAATACATGACTGGTGTATGATATACTGACTGCAGACATCAGATATTACACCAGCCACATAGTATCCTGTATGTAATATCTAATGTCTGTGCTCACAGTATATTACATCTAGTGTAAAGGAGAAAATGTGCCTGGTGTATGATATACTGACTGTAGACATCAGATATTACACCAGCCACATAGTATCCTTTATATAATATCTAATGTCTGTGCACACAGTATATTACATCCAGTGTACAGGAGAAAATGTGCCTGGTGTATGATATACTGACTGCAGACATCAGATATTACACCAGCCACATAGTATCCTTTATATAATATCTAATGTTTGTGCATACATTATATTACATCCAGTGTACAGGAGAAAATGTGCCTGGTGTATGATATACTGACTGCAGACATCAGATATTACACCAGCCACATAGTATCCTCTACATAATATCTAATGTCTGTGCACACAGTATATTACATCCATTATACAGGAGAATACATGACTGGTGTATGATATACTGACTACAGACATCAGATATTACACCAGCCACATAGTATCCTGTATATAATATCTAATGTCTGTGCACACAGTATATTACATCCAGTGTACAGGAGAAAATGTGCCTGGTGTATGATATAATGACAATAGACATCAGATATTACACCAGCCACATAGTATCCTGTATATAATATCTAATGTCTGTGCACACAGTATATTACATCCAGTGTACAGGAGAAAATGTGCCTGGTGTATGATATACTGTGACTACAGACATTAGATATTACATCAGCCACATAGTATCCTGTATATAATATCTAATGTCTGTGCACACAGTATATTACATTCAGTGTACAGGAGAAAATGTGCCTGGTGTATGATATACTGACTGCAGACATCAGATATTACACCAGCCTCATAGTATCCTGTATATAATATCTAATGTCTGTGCACACAGTATATTACATCCAGTGTACAGGAGAATACATGACTGGTGTATGATATACTGACTGCAGACATCAGATATTACACCAGCCACATAGTATCCTGTATATAATATTTAATGTCTGTGGACACAGTATATTACATCCAGTATATAGGAGAATACATGACTGGTGCATGATATACTGACTGCAGACATCAGATATTACACCAGCCACACAGTATCCTGTATATAATATCTAATGTCTGTGCAAACAGTGTATTACATCCAGTGTACAGGAGAAAATGTGCCTGGTGTATGATATACTGTGACTATAGATAACAGATATTACACAAGCCACATAGTATCCTGTATATAATATCTAATGTCTGTGCACACAGTATATTACATCCAGTATATAGAAGAATACATGACTGGTGTATGATATACTGACTGCAGACATCAGATATTACACCAGCCACATATTATCCTGTATATAATATCTAATGTCTGTGCACAAAGTATATTACATCCAGTATATAGGAGAATACATGACTGGTGTATGATATACTGACTACAGACATCAGATATTACACCAGCCACATAGTATCCTGTATATAATATCTAATGTCTGTGCACACAGTATATTACATCCAGTATATAGGAGAAATGTGCCTGGTGTATGATATACTGACTGCAGACATCAGATATTACACCAGTCACATATTATCCTGTATATAATAACTAATGTATGTGCACACAGTATATTACATCCAGTGTACAGGAGAAAATGTGCCTGGTGTATGATATACTGAATATGGACATCAGATATTACACCAGCCACATAGTATCATGTATATAATATCTAATGTCTGTGCACACAGTATATTACATCCAGTGAACAGGAGAAAATGTGCCTGGTGTATGATATACTGACAGCAGACATCAGATATTACACCAGCCACATAGTATCCTGTATGTAATATCTAATGTCTGTGCACACAGTATATTACATCTAGTGTACAGGAGAAAATGTGCCTGGTGTATGATATACTGTGACTACAGACATCAAATATTACACCAGCCACATAGTATTCTATATATAATATCTAATGTATGTGCACACAGTATATTACATCCAGTGTACAGGAGAAAATGTGCCTGGTGTATGATATACTGACTGCAGACATCAGATATTACACCAGCCACATAGTATCCTGTATATAATATCTAATGTCTGTGCACACAGTATATTACATCCATTATACAGGAGAATACATGACTGGTGTATGATATACTGACTACAGACATCAGATATTACACCAGCTACATAGTATCCTGTATATAATATCTAATGTCTGTGCACACAGTATATTACATCCAGTATACAGGAGAAAATGTGCCTGGTGTATGATATATTGACTATAGACATCAGATATTACACCAGCCACATAGTATCCTGTATATAATATTTAATGTCTGTGCAAATAGTATATTACATCCAGTGTACAGGAGAAAATGTACCTGGTGTATGATATACTGACTGCAGACATCAGATATTACACCAGCCACATAGTATCATGTATATAATATCTAATGTCTGTGCACACAGTATATTACATCCAGTATATAGGAGAAATGTGCCTGGTGTATGATATACTGACTACAGACATCAGATATTACACCAGCCACATAGTATCCTGTATATAATATGTAATGTCTGTGCACACAGTATATTACATCCAGTATACAGGAGAAAATATGCCTGGTATATGATATTCTGACTACAGACATGAGATATTACAACAGTCACATAGTATCCTGCATATAATATCTAATGTCTGTGCACACAGTATATTACATCCAGTGTACAGGAGAAAATGTGCCTGGTGTATGATATACTGACTACAGACATCAGATATTACACCAGCCACATAGTGTCCTGTATATAATATCTAATGTCTGTGCACACAGTATATTACATCCAGTATATAGGAGAATACATGACTGGTGTATGATATACTGACTAGACATCAGATGTTACACCAGCCACATCGTGTCCTGTATATAATATCTAATGTCTGTGCACACAGTATATTACATCCAGTGTACAGAAGAAATTGTGCCTGGTGTATGATATACTGACTACAGACATCAGATATTACACCAGCCACATAGTATCCTGTATATAATATCTAATGTCTGTACACACAGTATATTACATCCAGTGTACAGTAGAAAATGTGCCTGGTGTATGATATACTGACTACAGACATCAGATATTACACCAGCCTCATAGTATCCTGTATATAATATATAATGTCTGTGCACACAGTATATTACATCCAGTATATAGGAGAAATGTGCCTGGTGTATGATATACTGACTGCAGACATCAGATATTGCACCAGTCACATATTATCCTGTATATAATAACTAATGTATGTGCACACAATATATTACATCCAGTGTACAGGAGAAAATGTGCCTGGTGTATGATATACTGTTACTGTAGACATCAGATATTACACCAGCCACATAGCATCCTGCATATAATATCTAATGTCTGTGCACACAGTATATTACATCCAGTGAACAGGAGAAAATGTGCCTGGTGTATGATATACTGTGACTGCAGACATCAGATATTACACCAGCCACATAGTATCCTGTATGTAATATCTAATGTCTGTGTACACAGTATATTACATACAGTATATAGGAGAATACATGACTGGTGTATGATATACTGACTGCAGACATCAGATATTACACCAGCCACATAGTATCCTGTATGTAATATCTAATGTCTGTGCTCACAGTATATTACATCTAGTGTAAAGGAGAAAATGTGCCTGGTGTATGATATACTGACTGTAGACATCAGATATTACACCAGCCACATAGTATCCTTTATATAATATCTAATGTCTGTGCACACAGTATATTACATCCAGTGTACAGGAGAAAATGTGCCTGGTGTATGATATACTGACTGCAGACATCAGATATTACACCAGCCACATAGTATCCTTTATATAATATCTAATGTTTGTGCATACATTATATTACATCCAGTGTACAGGAGAAAATGTGCCTGGTGTATGATATACTGACTGCAGACATCAGATATTACACCAGCCACATAGTATCATGTATATAATATCTAATGTCTGTGCACACAGTATATTACATCCATTATACAGGAGAATACATGACTGGTGTATGATATACTGACTACAGACATCAGATATTACACCAGCCACATAGTATCCTGTATATAATATCTAATGTCTGTGCACACAGTATATTACATCCAGTGTACAGGAGAAAATGTGCCTGGTGTATGATATAATGACTATAGACATCAGATATTACACCAGCCACATAGTATCCTGTATATAATATCTAATGTCTGTGCACACAGTATATTACATCCAGTGTACAGGAGAAAATGTGAGTGGTGTATGATATACTGACTGCAGACATCAGATATTACACCAGCCACATAGTATCATGTATATAATATCTAATGTCTGTGCACACAGTATATTACATCCAGTGTACAGGAGAAAATGTGCCTGGTGTATGATATACTGACTGCAGACATCAGATATTACACCAGCCACATAGTATCCTGTATATAATATCTAATATCTGTGCACACAGTATATTACATCCAGTGTACAGGAGACAATGTGCCTGGTGTATGATATACTGACTACAGACATCAGATATTACACCAGCCACATAGTATCATGTATATAATATCTAATGTCTGTGCACACAGTATATTACATCCAGTGTACAGGAGAAAATGTGCCTGGTGTATGATATACTGACTGCAGACATCAGATATTACACCAGCCACATAGTATCCTGTATATAATATCTAATGTCTGTGCACACAGTATATTACATCCAGTGTACAGGAGAATACATGACTGGTGTATGATATACTGACTACAGACATCAGATATTACACCAGCCACATAATATCCTATATCTAATATCTAATGTCTGTGCACACAGTATATTACATCCAGCATACAGGAGAAAATGTGCCAGTTGTATGATATACTGACTACACACATCAGATATTACACCAGCCACATAGTATCCTGTATATAATATCTAATGTCTGTGCACACAGTATATTACATCCAGTATACAGGAGAAAATGTGCCTGGTGTATGATATAGTGACTGCAGACATCAGATATTACACCAGCCACATAGTATCCTGTATATAATATCTATTGTCTGTGCACACAGTATATTACATCCAGTGTACAGGAAAAAAAATGTGCCTGGTGTATGATATACTGTGACTACAGACATCAGATATTACACCAGCCACATAGTATCCTGTATATAATATCTAATGTCTGTGCACACAGTATATTACATCCAGTGTACAGGAGAAAATGTGCCTGGTGTATGATATACTGACTGCAGACATCAAATATTACACCAGCCACATAGTATCCTATATATAATATCTAATGTCTGTGCACACAGTTTATTACATCCAGTGTACAGGCGAAAATGTGCCTGGTGTATGATATACTGACTGCAAACATCAGATATTACACCAGCCACATAGTATCATGTATATAATATCTAATGTCTGTGCACACAGTATATTACATCCATTATACAGGAGAATACATGACTGGTGTATGATATACTGACTACAGACATCAGAAATTACACCAGCCACATAGTATCCTGTATATAATATCTAATGTCTGTGCACACAGTGTATTACATCCAGTGTACAGGAGAAAATGTGCCTGGTGTATGATATACTGACTACACACATCAGATATTACACCAGCCACATAGTATCCTGCATATAATATCTAATGTCTGTGCACACAGTATATTACATCCAGTATATAGAATATATGACTGGTGTATGATATACTGACTACAGATATCAGATATTACACCAGTCACATAGTATCCTGTATATAATATCTAATGTCTGTACACACAGTATATTACATCCAGTGTACAGGAGAAAATGTGCCTGGTGTATAATATACTGTGACTACAGACATCAGATATTACACCAGTCACATAGTATCCTGTATATAATATCTCATGTCTGTGCACACAGTATATTACATCCAGTGTACAGTAGAAAATGTGCCTGGTGTATGATATACTGTGACTGCAGACATCAGATATTACACCAGTCACATAGTATCCTGTATATAATATCTAATGTCTGTGTACATAGTATATTAAATCCAGTATATAGGAGAATACATGACTGGTGTATGATATACTGAATACGGACATCAGATATTACACCAGCCACATAGTATCCTGTATATAATATCTAATGTCTGTGCACACAGTATATTACATCCACTGTACAGGAGAAATGTGCCTGGTGTATTATATAATGACTGCAGACATCAGATATTACACCAGCCACATAATATCCTGTATATAATATCTAATGTCTGTGCACACAGTATATTACATCCAGTATACAGGAGAATACATGACTGGTGTATGATATACTGACGACAGACATCAGATATTACACCAGCCACATAGTACCCTGTATATAATATCTAATGTGTGTGCACACAGTATATTACATCCAGTATATAGGAGAATACATGACTGGTGTATGATATACTGACTACACACTTCAGATATTACACCAGTCACATAGTATCCTGTATATAATATCTAATGTCTGTGCACACAGTATATTACAATTAGTGTACAGGAGAAAATGTGCCTGGTGTATGATATACTGACTACAGACATCAGATATTACACCAGCCACATAGTATCCTGGATATAATATCTAATGTCTGTGCACACAGTATATTATATCCAGTGTATGGGAGAAAATGTGCCTGGTGTATGATATACTGACTGCAGACATCAGATATTACACCAGCCACATAGTATCCTGTATATAATATCTAATGTCTGTGCACACAGTATATTACTTCCAGTGTACAGGAGAAAATATGCCTGGGGTATGATATACTGTGACTACAGACATCAGATATTACACCAGCCACATAGTATCCTGTATATAATATCTAATGTCTGTGCACACAGTATATTACATCCAGTGTACAGGAGAAAATGTGCCTGGTGTATGATATACTGTGACTACAGACATCAGATATTACACCAGCCACATAGTGTCCTGTATATAATATCTAATGTCTGTGCACACAGTATATTACATCCAGTGTACAGGAGAAAATGTGCCTCGTGTATGATATACTGTGACTACAGATATCAGATATTACACCAGACACATAGTATACTGTATATAATATCTAATTTCTGTGCACACAGTATATTACATCCAGTATATTGGAGAATACATGACTGGTGTATGATATGCTGACTACAGATATCAGATATTACACCAGCCACATAGTATCCTGTATATAATATCTAATGTCTGTGCACACAGTATATTACATCCATTATACAGGAGAATACATGACTGGTGTATGATATACTGTGACTATAGACATCAGATATTACACCAGTCACATAGTATCCTGTATATAATATCTAATGTCTGTGTACACTGTGTATTACATCCAGTGTACTGGAGAAAATGTGCCTGGTGTATGATATACTGACTGCAGACATCAGATATTACACCAGCCACATAGTATCCTGTATATAATATCTAATGTCTGTGCACACAGTATATTACATCCAGTGTACAGGAGAAAATGTGCCTGGTGTATGATATACTGACTGCAGACATCAGATATTACACCAGTCACATAGTATCCTGTATATAATATCTAATGTCTGTGCACACAGTATATTACATCCAGTGTACAGGAGAAAATGTGCCTGGTGTATGATATACTGACTGCAGACATCAAATATTACACCAGCCACATAGTATCCTGTATATAATATCTAATGTCTGTGCACACAGTTTATTACATCCAGTGTACAGGCGAAAATGTGCCTGGTGTATGATATACTATGACTACAGACATCAGATATTACACCAGCCACATAGTATACTGTATGTAATATCTAATGTCTGTGCACACAGTATGTTACATCCAGCATACAGGAGAAAATGTGCCTGGTGTATGATATACTGAATAGGGACATCAGATATTACACCAGCCACATAGTATCCTGTATATAATATCTAATGTCTGTGCACACAGTATATTACATCCAGTATATAGGAGAATACATGACTGGTGTATGATATACTGTGACTACAGACATCAGATATTACACCAGCCACATAGTATCCTGTATATAATATCTAATGTCTGTGCACACAGTATATTACATCCAGTATACAGGAGAAAATGTGCCTGGTGTGTGATATACTGTGACTACAGACATCAGATATTACACCAGCCACATAGTATCCTGTATATAATATCTAATGTCTGTGCACACAGTATATTACATCCAGTGTACAGGAGAAAATGTGCCTGGTGTATGATATACTGACTGCAGACATCAGATATTACACCAGCCACATAGTATTCTGTATATAATATCTAATGTCTGTGCACACAGTATATTACATCCAGTGTACAGGAGAAAATGTGCCTGGTTTATGATATACTGACTACAGACATCAGATATTACACCAGCCACATAGTATCCTGTATATAATATCTAATGTCTGTGCACACAGTATATTACATCCAGTGTACAGGAGAAAATGTGCCTGGTGTATGATATACTGACTGCAGACATTAGATATTACACCAGTCACATAGTATCCTATATATAATATCTAATGTCTGTACACACAGTATATTATATCCAGTGTACAGGAGAAAATGTGCCTGGTGTATGATATACTGTGACTACAGACATCAGATATTACACCAGCCACATAGTATCCTGTATATAATATCTAATGTCTGTGCACACAGTGTATTACATCCAGTGTACAGGAGAAAATGTGCCTGGTGTATGATATAATGACTACAGACATCAGATATTACACCAGCCACATAGTATCCTGTATATAATATCTAATGTCTGTGCACACAGTATATTACATCCAGTGTACAGGAGAATACATGACTGGTGTATGATATACTGACTACAGACATCAGATATTACACCAGCCACATAATATCCTATATATAATATCTAATGTCTGTGCACACAGTATATTACATCCAGCATACAGGAGAAAATGTGCCTGGTGTATGATATACTGTGACTGCAGACATCAGATATTACACCAGTCACATAGTATCCTGTATATAATATCTAATGTCTGTGCACACAGTATATTACATCCAGTGTACAGGAGAATACATGACTGGTGTATGATATACTGACTACAGACATCAGATATTACACCAGTCACATAGTATCCAGTATCTAATATCTAATGTCTGTGCACACAGTATATTACATCCATTATACAGGAGAATACATGACTGGTGTATGATATACTGACGACAGACATCAGATATTACACCAGACACATAGTACCCTGTATATAATATCTAATGTCTGTGCACACAGTATATTACATCCAGTGTACAGGAGACAATGTGCCTGGTATATGATATACTGACTACAGACATCAGATATTACACCAGCCACATAGTATCCTGTATATAATATCTAATGTCTGTGCACACAGTATATTACATCCAGTATACAGGAGAAAATGTGACTGGTGTATGATATACTGACTACACACATCAGATATTACACCAGCCACATAGTATCCTGTATATAATATCTAATGTCTGTGCACACAGTATATTACATCCAGTATATAGAATATATGACTGGTGTATGATATACTGACTACAGACATCAGATATTACACCAGTCACATAGTATCCTGTATATAATATCTAATGTCTGTGCACACAGTATATTACATCCAGTGTACAGGAGAAAATGTGCCTGGTGTATGATATACTGACTGCAGACATTAGATATTACACCAGTCACATAGTATCCTGTATATAATATCTAATGTCTTTGCACACAGTATATTACATCCAGTGTACAGGAGAAAATGTGCCTGGTGTATGATATACTGACTGCAGACATCAGATATTACACCAGCCAAATAGTATAATGTGTATAATATCTAATTTCTGTGCACACAGTATATTACATCCAGTGTACAGGAGAAAATGTGTCTGGTGTATGATATACTGACTGCAGACATCAGATATTACACCAGTCACATAGTATCCTGTATATAATATCTAATGTCTGTGCACACAGTATATTACATCCAGTGTACTGGAGAAAATGTGCCTGGTGTATGATATACTGACTGCAGACATCAGATATTACACCAGCCACATAGTATCCTGTATATAATATCTAATGTCTGTGCACACAGTATATTACATACTGTATATAGGAGAATACATGACTGGTGTATGATATACTGACTGCAGACATCAGATATTACACCAGCCACATAGTATCCTGTATATAATATCTAATGTCTGTGCACACAGTATATTACATCCAGTGAACAGGAGAAAATGTGCCTGGTGTATGATATACTGACTGCAGACATCAGATATTACACCAGCCACATAGTATCCTGTATGTAATATCTAATGTCTGTGCACACAGTATATTACATCTAGTGTACAGGAGAAAATGTGCCTGGTGTATGATATACTGACTGCAGACCTCAAATATTACACCAGCCACATAGTATCCTATATATAATATCTAATGTCTGTGCACACAGTATATTACATCCAGTGTACAGGAGAAAATGTGCCTGGTGTATGATATACTGACTACAGACATCAGATATTACACCAGTCACATAGTATCCTGTATATAATATCTAATGTCTGTGCACACAATATATTACATCCAGTGTACAGGAGAAAATGTGCCTGGTGTATGATATACTGACTGCAGACATCAGATATTACACCAGCCACATAGTATCCTGTATGTAATATCTAATGTCTGTACACACAGTATATTACATCCAGTGTACAGGAGAAAATGTGCCTGGTGTATGATATACTGTGACTACAGACATCAGATATTACACCAGCCACATAGTATCCTGTATATAATATCTAATGTCTGTGCACACAGTATATTACATCCAGTGTACAGGAGAAAATGTGCCTGGTGTATGATATACTGACTACAGACATCAGATATTACACCAGTCACATAGTATCCTGTATATAATATCTAATGTCTGTGCACACAATATATTACATCCAGTGTATAGGAGAAAATGTGCCTGGTGTATGATATAATGACTATAGACATCAAATATTACACCAGCCACATAGTATCCTATATATAATATCTAATGTCTGTGCACACAGTATATTACATCCAGTGTACAGGAGAAAATGTGCCTGGTGTATGATATAATGACTATAGACATCAAATATTACACCAGCCACATAGTATCCTATATATAATATCTAATGTCTGTGCACACAGTATATTACATCCAGTGTACAGGAGAAAATTTGCCTGGTGTATGATATACTGTGACTACAGACATCAGATATTACAGCAGCCACATAGTAACCTGTATATAATATCTAATGTCTGTGCACACAGTATATTACATCCAGTGTACAGGAGAAAATGTGCCTGGTGTATGATATACTGACTACACACATCAGATATTACACCAGTCACATAGTATCCTGTATATAATATCTAATGTCTGTGCACACAATATATTACATCCAGTGTACAGGAGAAAATGTGCCTGGTGTATGATATATTGACTGCAGACATCAAATATTACACCAGCCACATAGTATCCTATATATAATATCTAATGTCTGTGCACACAGTATATTACATCCAGTGTACAGGAGAAAATGTGCCTGGTGTATGATATAATGACTATAGACATCAGATATTACACCAGCCACATAGTATCCTGTATATAATATCTAATGTCTGTGCAAATAGTATATTACATCCAGTGTACAGGAGAAAATGTGCCTGGTGTATGATATACTGTGACTACAGACATCAGATATTACACCAGCCACATAGTATCCTGTATATAATATCTAATGTCTGTGCACACAGTATATTACATCCATTATACAGGAGAATACATGACTGGTGTATGATATACTGACGACAGACATCAGATATTACACCAGCCACATAGTACCCTGTATATAATATCTAATGTCTGTGCACACAGTATATTACATCCAGTATACAGGAGAAAATGTGACTGGTGTATGATATACTGACTACACACATCAGATATTACACCAGCCACATAGTATCCTGTATATAATATCTAATGTCTGTGCACACAGTATATTACATCCAGTATATAGAATATATGACTGGTGTATGATATACTGACTACAGACATCAGATATTACACCAGTCACATAGTATCCTGTATATAATATCTAATGTCTGTGCACACAGTATATTACATCCACTGTACAGGAGAAATGTGCCTGGTGTATTATATACTGACTGCAGACATCAGATATTACACCAGCCACATAGTACCCTGTATATAATATCTAATGTCTGTGCACACAGTATATTACGACCAGTATACAGGAGAAAATGTGCCTGGTGTATGATATACTGTGACTGCAGACCTCAGATATTACACCAGTCACATAGTATCCTGTATATAATATCTAATGTCTGTGCACACAGTATATTACATCCAGTGTACAGTAGAAAAGGTGCCTGGTGTATGATATACTGACTTTAGACATCAGATATTACACCAGCCACATAGTATCCTGTATATAATATCTAATGTCTGTGCACACAGTATATTACATCCAGTATATAGGAGAATACATGTCTGGTGTATGATATACTTTGACTACAGACATCAGATATTACACCAGTCACATAATATCCTGTATGTAATATCTAATGTCTGTGCACACAGTATATTACATCCAGTGTACAGGAGAAAATGTGCCTGGTGTATGATATACTGACTACACACATCAGATATTACACCAGTCACATAGTATCCTGTATATAATATCTAATGTCTGTGCACACAGTATATTACAATTAGTGTACAGGAGAAAATGTGCCTGGTGTATGATATACTGACTACAGACATCAGATATTACACCAGCCACATAGTATCCTGTATATAATATCTGTGCACACAGTATATTACTTCCAGTGTATAGGAGAAAATATGCCTGGTATATGATATACTGACTACAGACATGAGATATTACAACAGTCACATAGTATCCTGCATATAACATCTAATGTCTGTGCACACAGTATATTACATCCAGTGTACAGGAGAAAATGTGCCTGGTGTATGATATACTGACTGCAGACATCAGATATTACACCAGCCACATAGTATCCTGTATATAATATGTAATGTCTGTGCACACAGTATATTACATCCAGTGTACAGGAGAAAATGTGCCTGGTGTATGATATACTGACTACAGACATCAAATATTACACCAGTCACATAGTATCCTGTATATAATATCTAATGTCTGTGCACACAGTATATTACATCCAGTATATAGGAGAATACATGACTGGTGTATGATATACTGACTACAGACATCAGATATTACACCAGCCACATAGTATCCTGTATATAATATCTGTGCACACAGTAGATTACTTCCAGTGTACAGGAGAAAATGTGCCTGGTGTATGATATACTGTGACTACAGACATCAGATATTACACCAGCCACATAGTATCCTGAATATAATATCTAATGTCTGTGCACACAGTATATTACATCCAGTGAACAGGAGAAAATGTGCCTGGTCTATGATATACTGTGACTGCAGACATCAGATATTACACCAGCCACATAGTATCCTGTATATAATATCTAATGTCTGTGCACACAATATGTTACATCCAGTATATTGGAGAATACATGACTGGTGTATGATATACTGACTACAGATATCAGATATTACACCAGCCACATAGTATCCTGTATATAATATCTAATGTCTGTGCACACAGTATGTTACATCCAGTATATTGGAGAATACATGACTGGTGTATGATATACTGACTACAGATATCAGATATTACACCAGCCACATAGTATCCTGTATATAATATCTAATGTCTGTGCACACAGTATATTACATCCATTATACAGGAGAATACATGACTGGTGTATGATATACTGTGACTATTGACATCAGATATTACACCAGCCACATAATATCCTGTATGTAATATCTAATGTCTGTGCACACAATATGTTACATCCAGTATACTGGAGAAAATGTGCCTGGTGTATGATATACTGACTGCAGACATCAGATATTACACCAGCCACATAGTATCCTGTATATAATATCTAATGTCTGTGCACACAGTATATTACATCCAGTATATAGGAGAATACATGACTGGTGTATGATATACTGAATACGGACATCAGATATTACACCAACCACATAGTATCCTGTATATAATATCTAATGTCTGTGGACAGTATATTACATCCAGTGAACAGGAGAAAATGTGCCTGGTGTATGATATACTGACTACAGACATCAGATATTACAGCAGACACATAGAATCCTGTATATAATATCTAATGTCTGTGCACACAGTATATTACATCCAGTATACAGGAGAAAATGTGCCTGGTGTATGATATACTGACTGCAGACATCAGATATTACACCAGCCACATAGTATCCTGTATGTAATATCTAATGTCTGTGCACACAGTATATTACATCCAGTGTACAGGAGAAATGTGCCTGGTGTATGATATACAGACTACAGACATCAGATATTACACCAGCCACATAGTATCCTGTATATAATATCTAATGTCTGTGCACACAGTATATTACATCCTGTATATAGGAGAAAATGTGCCTGGTGTATGATATACTGACTACAGACATCAGATATTACACCAGCCACATAGTATCCTGTATATAATATCTAATGTCTGTACACACAGTATATTACATCCAGTGTGCAGGAGAAAATGTGCCTGGTGTGTGATATACTGTGACTACAGACATCAGATATTACACCTTTCACATAGTATCCTGTATATAATATCTAATGTCTGTGCACACAGTATATTACATCCAGTGTGCAGGAGAAAATGTGCCTGGTGTGTGATATACTGTGACTACAGACATCAGATATTACACCAGTCACATAGTATTCTGCATATAATATCTAATGTCTGTGCACACAGTATATTACATCCAGTATATAGGAGAATACATGACTGGTGTATGATATACTGACTACAGACATCAGATATTACACCAGTCACATAGTATCCTGTATATAATATCTAATGTCTGTGTACACAGTATATTACATCCAGTATATAGGAGAAAATGTGCCTGATGTATGATATACTGACTGCAGACATCAGATATTACACCAGCCACATAGTATCCTATATATAATATCTAATGTCTGTGCACACAGTATATTACATCCAGTGTACAGGAGAATACATGACTGGTGTATGATATACTGTGACTACAGACATCAGATATTACACCAGTCACATAGTATCCTGTATATAATATCTAATATCTGTGCACACAGTATATTACATCCAGTATACTGGAGAAAATGTGCCTGGTGTATGATATACTGACTACAGACATCAGATATTACACCAGCCACATAGTATCTTGCATATAATATCTAATGTCTGTGCACACAGTATATTACATCCAGTATACTGGAGAAAATGTGCCTGGTGTATTATATACTGACTGCAGACATCAGATATTACACCAGCCACATAGTATCTTGCATATAATATCTAATGTCTGTGAACAGAGTATATTACATCCAGTATACAGGAGAAAATGTGCCTGGTGTGTGATATACTGTGACTACAGACATCAGATATTACACCAGCCACATAGTATCCTGTATATAATATCTAATGTCTGTGCACACAGTATATTACATCCAGTGTATAGGAGAAAATGTGCCTGGTGTATGATATACTGACTGCAGACATCAGATATTACACCAGCCACATAGTATCCTGTATATAATATCTAATGTCTGTGCACACAGTATATTGCATCCAGTGTACAGGAGAAAATGTGCCTGGTGTATGATATACTAACTACAGACATCAGATATTACACCAGCTACATAGTATCCTGTATATAATATCTAATGTCTGTGCACACAGTATATTACATCCAGTGTACAGGAGAATATATGACTGGTGTATGATATACTAACTACAGACATCAGATATTACACCAGCCACATAGTATCCTGTATATAATATCTAATGTCTGTGCACACAGTATATTACATCCAGTATATAGAAGAAAATGTGCCTGGTGTATGATATACTGACTACAGACATCAGATATTACACCAGCCACATAGTATCCTGTATGTAATATATAATATCTGTACACACAGTATATTACATCCAGTGTACAGAAGAAAATGTGCCAAGTGTATGATATACTGTGACTACAGACATCAGGTATTACACCAGCCACATAGTATCTTGCATATAAAATCTAATGTCTGTGCACACAGTATATTACATCCAGTATACTGGAGAAAATGTGCCTGGTGTATGATATACTGACTGCAGACATCAGATATTACACCAGCCACATAGTATCTTGCATATAATATCTAATGTCTGTGAACACAGTATATTACATCCAGTATACAGGAGAAAATGTGCCTGGTGTGTGATATACTGTGACTACAGACATCAGATATTACACCAGCCACATAGTATCCTGTATATAATATCTAATGTCTGTGCACGCAGTATATTACATCCAGTGTACAGGAGAAAATGTGCCTGGTGTATGATATACTAACTACAGACATCAGATATTACACCAGCCACATAGTATCCTGTATATAATATCTAATGTCTGTGCACACAGTATATTACATCCAGTATATAGGAGAAATGTGCCTGGTGTATGATATACTGACTACAGACATCAGATATTACACCAGCCACATAGTATCCTGTATATAATATCTAATATCTGTGCACACAGTATATTACATCCAGTGTACAGCAGAAAATGTGCCTGGTGTATGATATACTGACTGCAGACATCAGATATTACACCAGCCAAATAGTATCCTGTATATAATATCTAATGTCTGTGCACACTGTATGTTACATCCAGTATATAGGAGAAATGTGCCTGGTGTATGATATACTGTGACTACAGACATCAGATATTACACCTGCCACATAGTATCCTGTATATAATATCTAATGTCTGTGCACACAGTATATTACATCCAGTGTACAGAAGAAAATGTGCCTGGTGTATGATATACTTACTGCAGACATCAGATATTACACCAGTCACATATTATCCTGTATATAATATCTAATGTCTGTGCACACAGTATATTAAAATTAAAGATGTGTCTGACAGGATATCAAGTGAAAAGAAAAGAAAGGGCGCATGTGTAGACTCACAGGGCTATTTGCTGAATTTAAAAAGTGCCAGTACACTCACCTGTGAAGGTTGTGTACGTCTACACAACCAAGATTAAGCGTGTAATTAATGAGGCTCCGGGTCACCTCTATTTGTAGTACCGTCCTGTCGGTGTTTGCCTCGCAACTCCGTGCTCCTCAAGTGGTCACACGATCCTGCTGGACCAGATACCACGTCACCGCAGGTCCTCAGTAGTTTAACCCGGTGGTTGGATACCGCAGGTCCTCAAACATCCAAATAGACCAGGCCGCTCCTGCCGCTTTAGCTCCGCATGGAGATATCTCACAAGTAAACAATGGTACCCCACCTGATGAAGACGGCTTAGACCGTTGAAACGCGTTGTGGCAGTGGTATTGGAGGAAGAATAAAAGTCGGTTGACATCTACTAAATTGTCCAGTATTCCTTTGGCGCTCCCTGAGACCGCTGCACCATTGTTTACTTGACAGGATATCAAGACTCTTCAGACCTACAGATCACTACCCATTCCTGCTAATACATGTGGGGACAAATGACACCACAAGAAAGGACCTGGAAACCATCTGCAGTGACTTTGAAGACTTAGGCAAGAAAGTGAAAGAATTGGGAGCGCAGGTGGTCTTCTCATCCATCCTCCCAGTGGATGGCCATGGAACAATGAGGTGGAATAAGATTCTACAGGTGAACAACTGGCTACGTCGATCGTGCCGTCAACAAGGATTTGGATTTCTGGATCACGGAATGAATTACCTATACGATGGACTACTTGCTAGAGATGGGGTGCACCTTACGAAGACTGGAAAACATGTATTTGGAAGTCGCCTTGCTACACTCATCAGAAGAGCTTTAAACTAGAACAATGTGGGAAGGGAAGCAAAAGGCCAGAAAAAGCCATACAGCTGACAAATACTATTGAGATCTCTGCTACTGGAAGTGGAAAAGAAGAACAAAGACAAAAAAATCTAAATAATAAAAATATGGGAGGAAGAGAAACCAATCACAAACTAAAATGTTTTTATACAAATGCACAAAGCATGGGCAACAAACAAGGAGAATTGGAACTACTAATGCAGGAAAAGGAATATGATGTCATTGGAATCACTGAAACTTGGTGGGACGATACACATGATTGGAATAAAAGGCTAAAAGGATACAACTTATTTGCAAGAAACAGACTTGATAAACGAGGAGGAGGTGTTGCATTGTATGTTAGAAAAGCGTATATCTGCACAGAGATTGAAGCTTCAGAGACTGGGAGTTCTGTGGAAACTGTTTGGGTAAGAATACAAGGAGAGAACAACGGAAAGGACACCATTGTAGGCATTTACTACAGGCCACCTGGGCAAGCTGAAGATATGGATGAACTCTTTATGTATCAAATGACCAAGTTCTCCAAAAAATATGACGTAGTGGTCATGGGAGATTTCAACTATCCAGACATTTGTTGGGAATCTCTCTCAAGTAAAACTAACAGGTCAAGCAAATTCTTATCCTCTCTTGCTGACAACTTTATCTTCCAAAAGGTAGGGGAGAAAACAAGGGGATCTGCTACTTTGGATCTAATTCTTATAAACAGGGAGGAAATGGTTGAGGAGGTAAAGGTGGCTGGGACCCTAGGAGGCAGCGATCATGCTATTATAGAATTTTGGATAACTAGAGGAGGAAGACATGTGAAGACTCAAACTTCAAGGTTAGATTTTAGAAAGGCAGATTTTAAGAGACTCAGAAAGAGAATAGGAGGGATCCAATGGCTGGATGTCCTTAAGGACAAAAATGTCCAGGAAGGATGGGAAATTTTTAAAAATGAGATTCTCAAAGCACAATCGTTAACAATCCCGAAAAGTAGGAAGAATGGGAAGCATTTAAGGAAACCAGGATGGATGAACACAGAACTTAAACACATGCTAAAAAGAAAGAAAGAAATGTTTATTAAATGGAAAGAGGGAGGCATATCTAAAGAAGATTATAATGCAGTCTGCAGATCCTGCAGGGCACGTATCAGGTTAGCTAAAGCTGACAATGAATTAAGGCTTGCAAGAGATGTCAAAAGCAATAAAAAAGGATTTTGGGGGTATGTCAAAAGTAAAAGAAAAGTCAAAGATGCTATAGGATTTTTACAGGATGGAAATGGAGAAATGGTAAGAGAGGATGTTGAGAAGGCCGAACTTTTTAATTCCTATTTTGCATCTGTTTTCTCTCAGAAAGAAAATGTAACATCAACTGATCTTCACTGTCCTTTTAAAGGAATAGAGGAATCCAAGTTATCAGTAAACAGAAAGATTGTGAGGGAATATTTAGCTAACATAAATGAGTTCAAGTCTCCAGGTCCAGATGAATTACACCCCAGAGTACTGAAGGAGATTGTAGAAGAAATTTTAGAACCACTCTCCATAATCTTTGAAAATTCTTGGAGAACAGGAGAAGTCCCAGAAGACTGGAGAAGAGCAAATGTTGTTCCTATCTTCAAAAAGGGGAAGAAGGTGGACCCAGGGAACTATAGGCCGGTGAGTCTGACTTCTATACCAGGAAAGATCTTTGAACAAATTATTAAACAACATGTATGTAAGTACATGGATAAGAATGAAGTGATTAACCAGAGTCAGCATGGGTTTGTAACTAACAAGTCATGTCAGACTAACTTAATTTCCTTCTATGACAGAATCACTGACTGGGTGGATCAGGGAAATGCTGTAGATATAGTATATCTTGACTTCAGCAAAGCATTTGACAAAGTATCTCACATCATCCTTATTGAAAAAATGACCAAGTATGCAATGGACCAGGCAACTGTTAGGTGGATTCATAACTGGCTTAGTGATCGGACTCAAAGGGTGGTTGTAAATGGCTTCACATCCAGCTGGATGAATGTCTCAAGTGGGGTACCACAGGGCTCCGTCCTGGGACCTGTATTGTTCAACATCTTTATCAATGATTTAGATGAAGGAATTGAGGGTAAACTGATTAAATTTGCTGATGACACAAAGCTAGGAGGGATAGCTAATACTAGAGAAGAGAGAGAGAGGATTCAAAAAGACCTAAATAAACTGGAGCAGTGGGCAGCAA
Source organism: Phyllobates terribilis (assembly GCF_046119375.1). Classification (NCBI taxonomy): domain Eukaryota; kingdom Metazoa; phylum Chordata; class Amphibia; order Anura; family Dendrobatidae; genus Phyllobates; species Phyllobates terribilis. Next base: position 20,365,456 of record NW_027362761.1, on the reverse strand, counting down.
CCAACAGAATGGTTTTTAACAGGGAAAAATGCAAAGTACTACATCTGGGCAAAAAAATGAAAAAAGCATATACAGAATGGGAGGAATAGAGCTAAGCAACAGTACATGTGAAAAAGACTTAGGTATACTAATAGATCATAGACTGAACATGAGTCAACAGTGTGATGCAGCAGCAAAAAAGGCAAATACAATTCTGGGATGTATTAACAGAAGCATACAGTCTAGATCACGTGAAGTCATTATCGGTCTTTACTCCTCTTTGGTCAGACCTCATCTGGAATACTGTGTACAGTTTTGGGCACCACATTTTAAAAAAGACATAGACAAACTGGAGCAAGTTCAGAGAAGAGCGACCAGAATGGTGACTGGTCTGCAAACCATGTCCTATGAGGAACGGTTGCAGGATTTGGGAATGTTTAGCTTGCAAAAAAGAAGACTGAGAGGAGACTTAATAGCTGTCTACAAATATGTCAAGGGCTGTCACATTGTAGAAGGATCATCTTTATTCTCATTTGCACAAGGAAAGACTAGAAGCAATGGGATGAAACTAAATGGGAGGAGACACAGATTAGATATTAGAAAAAACTTTTTGACAGTTAGGGTGATTAATGAGTGGAACAGGCTGCCACGAGAGGTGGTGAGTTCCCCTTCAATGGACGTCTTCAAACAGAGGCTAGACAGACATCTGTCTGAGATGATCTAGTGAATCCTGCTTTGAGCAGGGGGTTGGACCAGATGACCCAGGAGGTCCCTTCCAACTCTACCATTCTATGATTCTATGATTCTATGATTCTATATTACATCCAGTGTACAGGAGAAAATGTGCCTGGTGTATTATATACTGACTGCAGACATCAAATATTACACCAGCCACATAGTATCCTGTATATAATATCTAATGTCTGTGCACACAGTATATTACATCCAGTGAACAGGAGAAAATGTGCCTGGTGTATGATATACTGTGACTACAGACATCAGATATTACACCAGTCACATAGTATCCTGTATATAATATCTAATGTCTGTGCACACAGTATATTACATCCAGTGTACAGGAGAAAATGTGCCTGGTGTATGATATACTGACTGCAGACATCAAATATTACACCAGCCACATAGTATCCTGTATATAATATCTAATGTCTGTGCACACTGTATATTACATCCAGTGTACAGGAGAAAATGTGCCTGCTGTATGATATACTGACTGCAGACATCAGATATTACACCAGCCACATAGTATCCTGTATGTAATATCTAATGTCTGTGCACACAGTATATTACATCCAGTATATAGGAGAATACATGACTGGTGTATGATATACGGACTACAGACATCAGATATTACCCCAGCCACATAGTATCCTGTATATAATATCTAATGTCTGTGCACACAGTATATTACATCCAGTGTACAGGAGAAAATGTGCCTGGTGTATGATCTGATGGCAGACATCAGATATTACACCAGCCACATAGTATCCTGTATGTAATATATAATATCTGTACACACAGTATATTACATCCAGTGTACAGAAGAAAATGTGCCTAGTGTATGATATACTGTGACTACAGACATCAGATATTACACCAGCCACATAGTATCCTGTATATAATATCTAATATCTGTGCACACAGTATATTACATCCAGTGTACAGCAGAAAATGTGCCTGGTGTATGATATACTGACTGCAGACATCAGATATTACACCAGCCAAATAGTATCCTGTATATAATATCTAATGTCTGTGCACACTGTATGTTACATCCAGTATATAGGAGAAATGTGCCTGGTGTATGATATACTGACTACAGACATCAGATATTACACCAGCCACATAGTATCCTGTATATAATATCCAATGTCTGTGCACACAGTATATTACAACCAGTATATAGGAGTATGCATGACTGGTGTATGATATACTGTGACTACAGACATCAGATATTACACCAGCCACATAGTATCCTGTATATAATATCTAATGTCTGTGCACAGTATATTACATCCATTGTACAGAAGAATACATGACTGGTGTATGATATACTGACTAGTGTTGAGCCACCCCCGTAGTGTTCGGGTTCGGTTCGGTTCGTCGAATACCGGGATGTTCGAGGAACTGTTCGTCGAACTGTTCGTCGAACACCTTAGAACACCGTCGAACACCGTTAAAACCAATGGCAGGCAAACAAAAACACATAGAAACACATAGAAAACACCTGCAAAGGTGTCCAAAAGCTGACAAACTGCTCAGAAGACACTCTCTTTAAAAAAGCCGGCCGGCAAATTCAGCAGCGGCATACACCGGTACCCGACAATTTAGACAAGAAGGAATAGAGCATCACACATAGATTAGATAGATAGAAACATGTCAGTCACACATATAAGAAGCACAGTGACAGTGTTGGTTACTGCACTTGTCATTTAGTGTAAAGGATTTATTAAAAAAAATATTAGTGTTTTCATGCACCGTCTCTTTAAAAAAGCCGGCCGGCAATTCAGCATCTGTACCCGACAATTTAGAATGGAAAGAATAGAGCTTCACACATAGATTAGATAGATAGAAACATGTCAGTCACATATATAATAAGTACAGTGATAGTGTTGCTTACTGTACTTGTCATTTAGTGTAAAGGATTTATTTAAAAAAATAATAGTGTTTTCATGCACTGTCTCTTTAAAAAAGCCGGCCGGCAATTCAGCAGCGGTACCCGACAATTTAGAACAGAAAGATAGAGCATCACACATAGATTAGATAGATAGAAACATGTCAGTCACATATATATGAAGTACAGTGATAGTGTTGGTTACTGTACTTGTCATTTAGTATTAAAATAAAGGATTTATTATTAAAAAAATTGGCGTGGGGTTCCCCTTAATTTTAGGCTCTAGCGGAGGTTAAGCAGACGGCTGGGGCAGATGTTTGAAGCCTGGGAAGGGGGTAATACCCACGGAGCTTCCCAGGCTACTAATATCAGCCCCCAGCTGAATACATAGCCTTTACTAGCTATTAAAATGGGGGACCCCCCCCAAAAAAATGACGTGGGGTCCCCCCTAATTTAATAGGTAGCAAAGGCTAGGCAGACAGCTGGGGGCTGATATTAATAGCCCAGGAAGGGAGCCATGAATATTGGCCCCCTCCCAGGCTAGAAACACCAGCCGTCAGCCGCCCCAGAAATGGCGCATTCATAGGATGCGCCAATTCTGGCACTTAGCCTCGCTCTTCCACGCTGCCCTGGTGCGGTGGCAGGGGGTAATAGGGTTGGGGTTGATGTCAGCTTATAATGCCAGCTGACATCAAGCCCAGGTTAGTAATGGAGAGGCGTCTATAAGACACCCCCATTACTAACCCCATAGTCAAAGTTAAAAAAAACACAAACACCCAGAATAAAGTCCTTTAATTGAAATAAAGACACAATCCTTTATTGTTCTAAATTAAACCATACTTACCATCACGCCCATTCCAGCTGAAGCCAACGATCTCCTGCAATAAAAGAAAAATAATAAAGCAACCTCATCCTTACCTTTCCATGGTTCCCACGACAGCTTCAGCTCTGCTACATCGAGATGACAGGCTGGACCGCAGCAGAACGCTGCCATCCAGCCTGTCATCCCGCAGACACTGAGAAGCGCAGGCTTGCTTGCGCTGCTCAGCGTCTCTCTGTGACGACATCCAGAGGAGCCGAGTTCATGTCCAATGAACTCGGCTCACCTCATGCACGTCACTGACAGCGTGGGAAAATTCTCACGCTGAAGCGCTGATTGCAGGAGAATTTTCCCACGCTGTCAGTGACGTGCAGGAGGTGAGCTGAGTTCATTGGACATGAGCTCACCTCATGCACATCACTGACAGCGTGGGAGAATTCTCCTGCACTCAGCACTTCAGCGTGAGAATTTTCCCACGCTGTCAGTGACGTGCATGAGGTGAGCCGAGTTCATTGGACATGACCTCGGCTCATCTGGATGCCGTCACAGCGAGACAGTGAGGAGCGCAAGCATGCCTGCGCTTCTCAGTGTCTGCGGGATGACAGACTGGATGGCAGCGTTCTGCTGCGGTCCAGCCAGTCATCTCGATGTAGCAGAGCTGAAGCTGTCGTGGGAACCATGGAAAGGTAAGGATGAGGTTGGTTTATTATTTTTCTTTTATTGCAGGAGATCGTTGGCTTCAGCTGGAATGGGTGTGATGGTAAGTATGGTTTAATTTAGAACAATAAAGAATTGTGTCTTTATTTCAATTAAAGGACTTTATTCTGGGTGTTGTGTTTTTTTTAAATACTTTACTAGAAATTCATGGCGGTCATGTCTAATACTGGCGTGACCCCATGAATTTTGGGCTTGGGGCCAGCTGATAATACCAAGCTGGCCCTAACCCCTTTATTACCCAGTGAGCCACCGCACCAGGGCCCTGGATGAGTTGGGTACAGCGCCAGAAGATGGCGCTTCTATGAACGCGCCATTTTCCGGGGTGGCTGCGGACTGCAATTTGTAGCGGGGGGGGGCCCAGAAAGCTTGGGCCTCCCCAGCTGCCTAGTTGTACCTGGCTGGACACAAAAATAGGGCGAAGCCCCACGTACTTTTTTTTTAATTATTTCATGAAATTCATGAAATAATTAAGAAAAAAAGGCCTTCCCTATATTGTTGTGTCCGGCCAGGTACAAATAGGCAGCTGGTGGTTGGGGGCAGCCCGTTCCTGCCTGCTGTACCTGGCTGGACACAAATATAGTGCGAAGCCCCACTTCAATTTTTTTTAATTATTTCATGAAATTCATGAAATAATTAAGAAAAAAAGGGCTTCCCTATATTGTTGTGTCCGGCCAGGTACAAATAGGCAGCTGGTGGATGGGGGCAGCCCGTTCCTGCCTGCTGTACCTGGCTGGACACAAATATAGTGCGAAGCCCCACTACAATTTTTTTAAATTATTTCAGGAAATTCATGAAATAATTTAAAAAAAATTGACGTGGGGCTTCGCACTATATTTGTGTCCAGCCAGGTACAGCAGGCAGGAACGGGCTGCCCCCAACCACCAGCTGCCTATTTGTACCTGGCCGGACACAACAATATAGGGAAGCCCTTTTTTTCTTAATTATTTCATGAAATAATTTAAAGAAAATTGACGTGGGGCTTCGCCCTGTTTTTGTGTCCAGCCAGGTACAACTAGGCAGCTGGGGGCTGGAATCCGCAGCGCAGGGAGGCCCAAGCTTTCTGGGCCACCCCCGCTGCAAATTGCAGTCCGCAGCCACCCCGGAAAATGGCGCGTTCATAGAAGCGCCATCTTCTGGCGCTGTACCCAACTCATCCAGGGCCCTGATGCGGTGGCTCACTGGGTAATAAAGGGGTTAGGGCCAGCTTGGCATTATCAGCTGGCCCTAAGCCCGAAATTCATGGGGTCACGCCAATATTAGACATGACCACCATGAATTTCTAGTAAAGTATTTAAAAAAAACACAACACCCAGAAAAAAGTCCTTTAATTGAAATAAACACACAATTCTTTATTGTTCTAAATTAAACCATACTTACCATCACGCCCATTCCAGCTGAAGCCAACGATCTCCTGAAATAAAAGAAAAATAATAAAGCAACCTCATCCTTACCTTTCCGTGGTTCCCACGACAGCTTCAGCTCTGCTACATCGAGATGACAGGCTGGACCGCAGCAGAACGCTGCCATTCAGCCTGTCATCCCGCAGACACTGAGAAGCGCAGGCTTGCTTGCGCTCCACAGTGTCTCTCTGTGAGGGCATCCAGATGAGCCGAGTTAATGTCCAATGAACTCGGCTCACCTCATGCACGTCACTGACAGCGTGGGAAAATTCTCCTGCACTCAGCGCTTCAGCGTGGGAGAATTCTCACACTGAAGCGCTGAGTGCAGGAGAATTCTCCCACGCTGTCAGTGACGTGCAGGAGGTGAGCTGAGTTCACTGGACATGAGCTCACCTTATGCACGTCACTGACAGCGTGGGAGAATTCTCCTGCACTCACCGCTTCAGCGTGAGAATTTTCCCACGCTGTCAGTGACGTGCATGAGGTGAGCCGAGTTCATTGGACATGAACTCGGCTCATCTGGATGTCGTCACAGAGAGACGCTGAGCAGCGCAAGCAAGCCTGCGCTTCTCAGTGTCTGCGGGATGAGAGGCTGGATGGCAGCGTTCTGCTGCGGTCCAGCCTGTCATCTCGATGTAGCAGAGCTGAAGCTGTCGTGGGAACCATGGAAAGGTAAGGATGAGGTTGCTTTATTATTTTTCTTTTATTGCAGGAGATCGTTGGCTTCAGCTGGAATGGGCGTGACGGTAAGTATGGTTTAATTTAGAACAATAAAGGATTGTGTCTTTATTTCAATTAAAGGACTTTATTCTGGGTGTTTGTGTTTTTTTTAACTTTGACTATGGGGTTAGTAATGGGGGTGTCTTATAGACGCCTCTCCATTACTAACCTGGGCTTGATGTCAGCTGGCATTATAAGCTGACATCAACCCCAACCCTATTACCCCCTGCCACCGCACCAGGGCAGCGTGGAAGAGCGAGGCTAAGTGCCAGAATTGGCGCATCCTATGAATGTGCCATTTCTGGGGCGGCTGACGGCTGGTGTTTCTAGCCTGGGAGGGGGCCAATATTCATGGCTCCCTTCCTGGGCTATTAATATCAGCCCCCAGCTGTCTGCCTAGCCTTTGCTAGCTATTAAATTAGGGGGGACCCCACGTCATTTTTTTGGGGGGGTCCCCCATTTTAATAGCTAGTAAAGGCTATGTATTCAGCTGGGGGCTGATATTAGTAGCCTGGGAAGCTCCGTGGGTATTACCCCCTTCCCAGGCTTCAAACATCTGCCCCAGCCGTCTGCTTAACCTCCGCTAGAGCCTAAAATTAAGGGGAACCCCACGCCAATTTTTTTAATAATAAATCCTTTATTTTAATACTAAATGACAAGTACAGTAACCAACACTATCACTGTACTTCATATATATGTGACTGACATGTTTCTATCTATCTAATCTATGTGTGAAGCTCTATTCTGTCTGTTATAAATTGTCGGGTACCGCTGCTGAATTGCCGGCCGGCTTTTTTAAAGAGACGGTGCATGAAAACACTATTATTTTTTGTGATAAATCCTTTACGCTAAATGACAAGTACAGTAAGCAGCACTTTCACTGTACTTCGTATATATGTGGCTGAAATGTTTATATCTATCTAATCTATGTGTGAAGCTCTATTCTTTCGGTTCTAAATTGTCGGGTACAGGTGTATGCCGCTGCTGAATTGCCGGCTTTTCATGTTTCGCTGTGAGCACTGTTCCCATCGATTTGGGCAATCACTGTAATGCCACAACCACCATGGCTGTGGCATTACAGTGAGTGGCAGACAATCCCTGCATGATTGGTGCTCTAAATAGCGCCAGACATGCAGGACACGCTTTTGGTGCACGAACAGTTATCGAACATAACCTCGAACAGCCGAATTTTTTGCAAATCGTTCGGGTTCGTCGAACAACTCGAACACCACCCAAAACAGCTCGAATTTGAGATTGGCGAACAGTTCTAGTCGAACACCGCTCATCTCTAATACTGACTGCAGACATCAGATATTACACCAGTCACATAGTATCCTGTATATAATATCTAATGTCTGTGCACACAGTATATTACATCCAGAATATAGGAGAATACATGACTGGTGTATGATATACTGACTACAGACATCAGATATTACACCAGCCACATAGTATCCTGTATATAATAACTAATGTATGTGCACACAGTATATTACATCCAGTGTACAGGAGAAAATGTGCCTGGTATATGATATACTGACTACAGACATGAGATATTACACCAGTCACATAGTATCCTGTATATAATATCTAATGTCTGTGCACACAGTATATTACATCCAGAATATAGGAGAATACATGACTGGTGTATGATATACTGACTACAGACATCAGATATTACACCAGCCACATAGTGTCCTGTTTATAATAACTAATGTATGTGCACACAGTATATTACATCCAGTGTACAGGAGAAAATGTGCCTGGTATATGATATACTGACTACAGACATGAGATATTACACCAGCCACATAGTATCCTGTATATAATATCTAATGTCTGTGCACACAGTATATTACATCCAGTGTACAGAAGAAAATGTGCCTGGTGTATGATATACTTACTGCAGACATCAGATATTACACCAGTCACATATTATCCTGTATATAATATCTAATGTCTGTGCACACAGTATATTACATCCAGTGTACAGGAGAAAATGTGCCTGGTGTATTATATACTGACTGCAGACATCAAATATTACACCAGCCACATAGTATCCTGTATATAATATCTAATGTCTGTGCACACAGTATATTACATCCAGTGAACAGGAGAAAATGTGCCTGGTGTATGATATACTGACTGCAGACATCAGATATTACACCAGCCACATAGTATCCTGTATATAATATCTAATGTCTGTGCACACAGTATATTACATCCAGTGTACAGGAGAAAATGTGCCTGGTGTATGATATACTGATGGCAGACATCAGATATTACACCAGTCACATAGTATCCTGCATATAATATCTAATGTCTGTGCACACAGTATATTACATCCAGTGTACATACTAACTGCAGACATCAGATATTACACCAGCCACATAGTATCCTGTATGTAATATCTAATGTCTGTGCACACAGTATATTACATTCAGTGTACAGGAGAAAATGTGCCTGGTGTATGATATACTGATGGCAGACATCAGATATTACACCAGTCACATAGTATCCTGCATATAATATCTAATGTCTGTGCACACAGTATATTACATCCAGTGTACAGGAGAAAATGTGCCTGGTGTATGATATACTGACTGCAGACATCAGATATTACACCAGCCAAATAGTATAATGTATATAATATCTAATGTCTGTGCACACTGTATATTGCATCCAGTATATAGGAGAATACATGACTGGTGTATGATATACTGACTACAGACATCAGATATTACACCAGTCACATCGTATCCTGTATATAATATCTAATGTCTGTGCACACAGTATATTAAATCCAGTATACAGGAGAAAATGTGCCTGGTGTATGATATACTGTGACTACAGACATCAGATATTACACCAGCCACATAGTATCCTGTATATAATATCTAATGTCTGTGCACACAGTATATTACATCCAGTGTACAGGAGAATACATGACTGGTGTATGATATACTGACTACAGACATCAGATATTAGACCAGTCACATAGTATCCTGTATATAATATCTAATGTCTGTGCACACAGTATATTACATCCAGTGTACAGGAGAATACATGACTGGTGTATGATATACTGACTACAGACATCAGATATTAGACCAGTCACATAGTATCCTGTATATAATATCTAATGTCTGTGCACACAGCATATTACACCCAGTGTACAGGAGAAAATGTCTGGTGTATGATATACTGACTACAGACATCAGATATTACACCAGCCACATAGTAGACTGTATATAATATTTAATGTCTGTGGACACAGTATATTACATCCAGTGTACAGGAGAAAATGTGCCTGGTGTATGATATACTATGACTACAGACATCAGATATTACACCAGCCAGATAGTATCCTGTATGTAATATCTAATGTCTGTGCACACAGTATATTACATCCAGTATACAGGAGAAAATGTCTGGTGTATGATATACTGACTACAGACATCAGATATTACACCAGCCACATAGTATCCTGTATATAATATCTAATGTCTGTGCACATTGTATATTACATCCAGTGTACAGGAGAAAATGTGCCTGGTGTATGATATACTGACTGCAGACATCAGATATTACACCAGCCACATAGTATCCTGTATGTAATATCTAATGTCTGTGCACACAGTATATTACATCCAGTATACAGGAGAAAATGTCTGGTGTATGATATACTGACTACAGACATCAGATATTACACCAACCACATAGTATCCTGTATATAATATCTAATGTCTGTGCACACAGTATATTACATCCAGTATGTAGGAGAATACATGACTGGTGTATGATATACTGACTACAGACATCAGATATTACACCAGTCACATAGTATCCTGTATGTAATATCTAATGTCTGTGCACACAGTATATTACATCAAGTATATAGGAGAATACATGACTGGTGTATGATATACTGACTGCAGACATCAGATATTACACCAGCCACATAGTATCCTGTATATAATATCTAATGTCTGTGCACACAGTATATTACATCCAGTATGTAGGAGAATACATGACTGGTGTATGATATACTGACTACAGACATCAGATATTACACCAGTCACATAGTATCCTGTATATAATATCTAATGTCTGTGCACACAGTATATTACATCCAGTATACAGGAGAAAATGTGCCTGGTGTATGTTATACTGTGACTGCAGACAACAGATATTATACCAGTCACATAGTATCCTGTATATAATATCTAATGTCTGTGCACACAGTATATTACATCCAGTGTACAGGAGAATACATGACTGGTGTATGATATACTGACTACAGACATCAGATATTACACCAGCCACATAGTATCCTGTATATAATATCTAATGTCTGTGCACACAGTATATTACATCCAGTATATAGGAGAATACATGACTGGTGTATGATATACTGACTACAGACATCAGATATTAGACCAGTCGCATAGTATCCTGTATATAATATCTAATGTCTGTGCACACAGTATATTACATCCAGTGTACAGGAGAAAATGTCTGGTGTATGATATACTGACTACAGACATCAGATATTACACCAGCCACATAGTATCCTGTATATAATATTTAATGTCTGTGGACACAGTATATTACATCCAGTATATAGGAGAATACATTACTGGTGTATGATATACTGACTACAGACATCAGATATTACACCAGCCACATAGTATCCTGTATATAATATCTAATGTCTGTGCACACAGTGTATTACATCCAGTATATAGGAGAAAATGTGCCTGGTGTATGATATACTGACTGCAGACATCAGATATTACACCAGTCACATAGTATCCTGTATATAATATCTAATGTCTGTGCACACAGTATATTACATCCAGTATACAGGAAAAAATGTGCCTGGTGTATGATATACTGACTGCAGACATCAGATATTACACCAGTCACATAGTATCCTGTATATAATATCTAATGTCTGTGCACACAGTATATTACATCCAGTGTACAGGAGAAAATGTGCCTGGTGTATGATATACTGACTACAGACATCAGATATTACACCAGCCACATAGTATCCTGTATATAATATCTAATGTCTGTGCACACAGTATATTACATCCAGTATACAGGAAAAAATGTGCCTGGTGTATGATATACTGACTGCAGACATCAGATATTACACCAGTCACATAGTATCCTGTATATAATATCTAATGTCTGTGCACACAGTATATTACATCCAGTATATAGGAGAATACATTACTGGTGTATGATATACTGACTACAGACATCAGATATTACACCAGCCACATAGTATCCTGTATATAATATTTAATGTCTGTGGACACAGTATATTACATCCAGTATATAGGAGAATACATTACTGGTGTATGATATACTGACTACAGACATCAGATATTACACCAGCCACATAGTATCCTGTATATAATATCTAATGTCTGTGCACACAGTGTATTACATCCAGTATATAGGAGAAAATGTGCCTGGTGTATGATATACTGACTGCAGACATCAGATATTACACCAGTCACATAGTATCCTGTATATAATATATAATGTCTGTGCACACAGTATATTACATCCAGTGTACAGGAGAAAATGTGACTGGTGTATGATATACTGACTGCAGACATCAGATATTACACCAGTCACATAGTATCCTATATATAATATCTAATGTCTGTGCACACAGTATATTACATCCAGTGTACAGGAGAAAATGTGCCTGGTATATGATATACTGACTACAGACATGAGATATTACACCAGCCACATAGTATCCTGCATATAATATCTAATGTCTGTGCACACAGTATATTACATCCAGTGTACAGGAGAAAATGTGCCTGGTATATGATATACTGACTACAGACATGAGATATTACACCAGTCACATAGTATCCTGTATATAATATCTAATCAAAAGAATAGTCTATTCTCATCAGATCTATATCCACAGGTGTACACCACCAAAGTAGTCATATGAGATGGGGAAAGGGGAAAGTTGGAAAAGTGTGGATATAAGGAAATTAAAATGTATAAACTTTATTGATTAGTTAAAATCCTATAAATGTGAAATTGCTCATGCATCTATAGATGCATATAAGGTAACCACTTACTAGTTGAAAAAGTGGTACCCACTAATAGATCTGGCTGGATGTAGTGTAGGGCAAATTTGGGACACCTCAGTCAAGTCCCTCTAATGTAGGACCGAGGTTATATATATATGATATCCCCATATATTGGAATAGCCTAAATATGAATGTCAGGTGGAACAATTAAAGACACATATAGTTGCTATAATAGCAAAATGTACATGTATCAGTCTGCCATAGGGCATTACTATTCACCACCTGACAGACATATATATGTACAGTGCCTACAAGTAGTATTCAACCCCCTGCAGATTTAGCTGGTTTGATAAGATGCAAATAAGTTAGAGCCTTCAAACTGCAAACGAGAGTAGGTTTTATGAACAGAAGCATAAATCTTACAAACCAAAAAGTTATGTTGCTCAGTTGAATTTTATTAAATTTTAAACATAAAAGTGTGGGTCAATTATTATTCAACCCCTATGTTTAATATTTTGTGGAATAACCCTTGTTTGCAATTACAGCTAATAATCGTCTTTTATAAGACCTGATCAGGCCGGCACAGGTCTGTGGAGTTATCTTGGCCCACTCCTCCATGCAGATCTTCTCCAAGTTATCTAGGTTCTTTGGGTGTCTCATGTGGACTTTATTCTTGAGCTCCTTCCACAAGTTTTCAATTGGGTTAAGGTCAGGAGACTGACTAGGCCACTCCAACACCTTGACTTTTTCCCTCTTGAACCAGGCCTTGGTTTTCTTGGCTGTGTGCTTTGGGTCGTTGTCTTGTTGGAAGATTAAATTACGACCCATCTTAAGATCCTTGATGGAGGAGCGGAGGTTCTTGGCCAAAATCTCCAGGTAGGCCGTACTATCCATCTTCCCATGGATGCGGACCAGATGGCCAGGCCCCTTGGCAGAGAAACAGCCCCACAGCATGATGCTGCCACCACCATGCTTGACTGTAGGGATGGTATTCTTGGGGTCGTATGCAGTGCCATCCAGTCTCCAAACGTCACGTGTGTGGTTGGCACCAAAGATCTCGATCTTGGTCTCATCAGACCATAGAACCTTGAACCAGTCTGTCTCAGAGTCCTCCAAGTGATCATGAGCAAACTGTAGACGAGCCTTGACATGACGCTTTGAAAGTAAAGGTACCTTACAGGCTCGTCTGGAACGGAGACCATTGCGGTGGAGTACGTTACTTATGGTATTGACTGAAACCAATGTCCCCACTGCCATGAGATCTTCCCGGAGCTCCTTCCTTGTTGTCCTTGGGTTAGCCTTGACTCTTCGGACAAGCCTGGCCTCGGCACGGGAGGACACTTTCAAAGGCTGTCCAGGCCGTGGAAGGCTAACAGTAGTTCCATAAGCCTTCCACTTACGGATGATGCTCCCAACAGTGGAGACAGGTAGGCCCAACTCCTTGGAAAGGGTTTTGTACCCCTTGCCAGCCTTGTGACCCTCCACGATCTTGTCTCTGATGGCCTTGGAATGCTCCTTTGTCTTTCCCATGTTGACCATGTCTGAGTGCTGTTCACAAGTTTGGGGAGGGTCTTAAATAGTCAGAAAAGGCTGGCAAAAGAGATCTTTAATCCACACATGTGAAGCTCATTATTCTTGGTGCCTGAACTACTTCTTAATACTTTAGGGGGACCAAACAGAATTCTTGTGGTTTGAGGGGTTGAATAATAAATGACACTCTGAATTAACTTTTAACGTTTTAAAAAAAAAATAAAAAAAATAAACAAAACAAAATTTGCTGCAGTGCATTTCCCACTTCCAGGCTGATCTACAGTACAAATGTCACAATGCCAAGTTAATTCCGCATGTGTCAACCAGCTAAATCTGCAGGGGGTTGAATACTACTTGTAGGCACTGTATATATGTATAGGCTCGCTTAAATCCAGTTGTTTTAAATATTAACAGTGGGAGATGTCAGAAATCAGCACTCGCCTTCTGCTCAATCACACAATTGCACAGTACGTGTATTTAGGCTGCTATTAATGAGCCGGCACTGTTCAAAATCATTAGGAGGAGGAGATCACACTGACAAGCGATCGTCTCCTCTGATACACTGAGGGGCCGTCCGCTGCACCGAGCGGCTCCTCACATGTCAGAGGTTAATGATCACACTGTAATACAGCCTGTCCAGCTGTACAATTGATCGCCCGAGTGAGGAATAGTATATTATTCCCTATGGGAACTTATCTGAGCTGCAAGATAGTGTAGGGGGGAATGAGAATCTACCCTAGGAATATGCATAATATGGCAGCATTATAATAAGGGAGAACTGTGTCAGCACCCTTAGCTGTAGCGGATCATATAGAGTATAGCCGCAGTGTTCGGCTGTTTGAGTCGGACACATCAAACACGTGTGCAGCTACGAGACAGCGGACTGCTCAACACTGCAGCGATCAGCTGTTTGTGCTGGGCATGCCGGCAAGTGCGTGCAGGGAATGAGACAGGGGATAATATACTATTCCTCACTCGGGCGATCAATTGTACAGCTGGACAGGCTGTATTACAGTGTGATCATTAACCTCTGACATGTGAGGAGCCGCTCGGTGCAGCGGACGGCCCCTCAGTGTATCAGAGGAGACGATCGCTTGTCAGTGTGATCTCCTCCTCCTAATGATTTTGAACAGTGCCGGCTCATTAATAGCAGCCTAAATACACGTACTGTGCAATTGTGTGATTGAGCAGAAGGCGAGTGCTGATTTCTGACATCTCCCACTGTTAATATTTAAAACAACTGGATTTAAGCGAGCCTATACATATATACATATATATGTCTGTCAGGTGGTGAATAGTAATGCCCTATGGCAGACTGATACATGTACATTTTGCTATTATAGCAACTATATGTGTCTTTAATTGTTCCACCTGACATTCATATTTAGGCTATTCCAATATATGGGGATATCATATATATATAACCTCGGTCCTACATTAGAGGGACTTGACTGAGGTGTCCCAAATTTGCCCTACACTACATCCAGCCAGATCTATTAGTGGGTACCACTTTTTCAACTAGTAAGTGGTTACCTTATATGCATCTATAGATGCATGAGCAATTTCACATTTATAGGATTTTAACTAATCAATAAAGTTTATGCATTTTAATTTCCTTATATCCACACTTTTCCAACTTTCCCCTTTCCCCATCTCATATAATATCTAATGTCTGTGCACACAGTATATTACATCCAGTATATAGAATATACGACTGGTGTATGATATACTGACTGCAGACATCAGATATTACACCAGCCACATAGTATCCTGTATGTAATATCTAATGTCTGTGCACACAGTATATTACATCCAGTATACAGGAGAAAATGTGCCTGGTGTATGATATACTGAATATAGAGATAAGATATTACACCAGCCACATAGTATCCTGTATATAATATCTAATGTCTGTGCACACAGTATATTACATCCAGTGTACAGGAGAAAATGTGCCTGGTGTATGATATATTGTGACTACAGACATCAGATATTACACCAGCCACATAGTATCTTGCATATAATATCTAATGTCTGTGCACACCGTATATTACATCCAGTAGACAGGAGAAAATGTGCCTGGTGTATGATATACTGACTACAGACATCAGATATTACACCAGCCACATGGTATCCTGTATATAATATCTAATGTCTGTGTACACAGTATATTACATCCAGTATACAGGAGAATACATGACTGGTGTATGATATACTGACTACAGACATCAGATATTACACCAGCCACATAGTATCCTGTATGTAATATCTAATGTCTGTGCACACAGTATATTACAGCCAGTATATAGGAGAAAATGTGCCTGGTGTATGATGTACTGACTGCAGACATCAGATATTACACCAGCCACATAGTATCCTGTATGTAATATCTAATGTCTGTGCACACTGTATTTTACATCCAGTATATAGCAGAATACATGACTGTTGTATGATATACTGACTGCAGACATCAGATATTACACTAGCCACATAGTATCCTGTATATAATAGCTAATGTCTATGCACACAGTATATTATATCCAGTATATAGGAGAATACATGACTGTTGTATGATATACTGACTGCAGACATCAGATATTACACTAGCCACATAGTATCCTGTATATAATATCTAATGTCTGTGCACACTGTATTTTACATCCAGTATATAGCAGAATACATGACTGTTGTATGATATACTGACTGCAGACATCAGATATTACACTAGCCACATAGTATCCTGTATATAATATCTAATGTCTGTGCACACTGTATTTTACATCCAGTATATAGCAGAATACATGACTTGTGTATGATATACTGACTGCAAACATCAGATATTACACCAGTCACATAGTATCCTGTATATAATATCTAATGTCTGTGCACACAGTATATTACATCCAGTGTACAGGGGAAAATGTGCCTGTTGTATGATATACTGACTACAGACATCAGATATTACACCAGCCACATAGTATCCTGTATATAATATCTAATGTCTGTGCACACAGTATATTACATCCAGTGTACAGGAGAAAATGTGCCTGGTGTATGATATACTGACTGCAGACATCAGATATTACACCAGCCACATAGTATCCTGTATATAATATCTAATGTCTGTGCACACAGTATATTACATCCAGTGTACAGGAGAAAATGTGCCTGGTGTATGATATATTGTGACTACAGACATCAGATATTACACCAGCCACATAGTATCTTGCATATAATATCTAATGTCTGTGCACACAGTATATTACATCCAGTATACAGGAGAAAATGTGCCTGGTGTATGATATACTGACTACAGACATCAGATATTACACCAGCCACATGGTATCCTGTATATAATAGCTAATGTCTATGCACACAGTATATTATATCCAGTATATAGGAGAATACATGACTGGTGTATGATACACTGACTGCAGACATCAGATATTACACCAGCCACATAGTATCCTGTATATAATATCTAATGTCTGTGCACACAGTATATTACATCCAGTATATAGGAGAATACATGATTGTTGTATGATATACTGACTGCAGACATCAGATATTACACTAGCCACATAGTATCCTGTATATAATATCTAATGTCTGTGCACACTGTATTTTACATCCAGTATATAGCAGAATACATGACTGTTGTATGATATACTGACTGCAGACATCAGATATTACACTAGCCACATAGTATCCTGTATATAATATCTAATGTCTGTGCACACTGTATTTTACATCCAGTATATAGCAGAATACATGACTTGTGTATGATATACTGACTGCAAACATCAGATATTACACCAGTCACATAGTATCCTGTATATAATATCTAATGTCTGTGCACACAGTATATTACATCCAGTGTACAGGGGAAAATGTGCCTGTTGTATGATATACTGACTACAGACATCAGATATTACACCAGCCACATAGTATCCTGTATATAATATCTAATGTCTGTGCACACAGTATATTACATCCAGTGTATAGGAGAATACATCACTGGTGTATGATATACTGTGACTACAGACATCAGATATTACACCAGCCACATAGTATCCTGTATATAATATCTAATGTCTGTGCACACAGTATATTACATCCAGTGTACAGGAGAATACATGACTGGTGTATGATATACTGACTACAGACATCAGATAATACACCAGCCACATAGTATCCTGTATATAATATCTAATGTCTGTGCACACAGTATATTACATCCAGTGTACAGGAGAAAATGTGCCTGGTGTATGATATACTATGACTGCAGACATCAGATATTACACCAGCCACATAGTATCCTGTATATAATATCTAATGTCTGTGCACACAGTATATTACATCCAGTGTACAGGAGAAAATGTCTGGTGTATGATATACTGACTGCAGACATCAGATATTACACCAGCCACATAGTATCCTGTATATTATATCTAATGTCTGTGCACACAGTATATTACATCCAGTGTACAGGAGAAAATTTGCCTGGTGTATGATATACTGACTGCAGACATCAGATATTACACCAGCCACATAGTATCCTGTATATAATATCTAATGTCTGTGCACACAGTATATTACATCCAGTATATAGGAGAATACATGACTGGTTTATGATATACTGACTACAGACATCAGATATTACACCAGCCACATAGTATCCTGTATATAATATCTAATGTCTGTGCACACAGTATATTACATCCAGTGTATAGGACAATACATGACTGGTGTATGATATACTGACTGCAGACATCAGATATTACACCAGCCACATAGTATCCAGTATATAATATCTAATGTCTGTGCACACAGTATATTACATCCAGTGTACATGAGAAAATGTGCCTGGTGTATGATATACTGACTACAGACATCAGATATTACACCAGCCACATAGTATCCTGTATGTAATATATAATATCTGTACACACAGTATATTACATCCAGTGTACAGAAGAAAATGTGCCTGGTGTATGATATACTGTGACTACAGACATCAGATATTACACCAGCCACATAGTATCCTGTATATATTATCTAATATCTGTGCACACAATATATTACATCCAGCATACAGGAGAATACATGACTGGTGTATGATATACTGACTACAGACATCAGATATTACACCAGCCACATAGTAACCTGTATATAATATCTAATGTTTGTGCACACAGTATATTACATCCAGTCTACAGCAGAAAATGTGCCTGGTGTATGATATACTGACTACAGACATCAGATATTACACCAGCCACATAGTAACCTGTATATAATATCTAATGTTTGTGCACACAGTATATTACATCCAGTGTACAGGAGAATACATGACTGGTGTATGATATACTGACTACAGACATCAGATAATACACCAGCCACATAGTATCCTGTATATAATATCTAATGTCTGTGCACACAGTATATTACATCCAGTGTACAGGAGAAAATGTGCCTGGTGTATGATATACTATGACTGCAGACATCAGATATTACACCAGCCACATAGTATCCTGTATATAATATCTAATGTCTGTGCACACAGTATATTACATCCAGTGTACAGGAGAAAATGTCTGGTGTATGATATACTGACTGCAGACATCAGATATTACACCAGCCACATAGTATCCTGTATATTATATCTAATGTCTGTGCACACAGTATATTACATCCAGTGTACAGGAGAAAATTTGCCTGGTGTATGATATACTGACTGCAGACATCAGATATTACACCAGCCACATAGTATCCTGTATATAATATCTAATGTCTGTGCACACAGTATATTACATCCAGTGTACAGGAGAAAATGTGCCTGGTGTATGATATACTGACTGCAGACATCAGATATTACACCAGCCACATAGTATCCTGTATATAATATCTAATGTCTGTGCACACAGTATATTACATCCAGTGTATAGGAGAATACATGACTGGTGTATGATATACTGACTGCAGACATCAGATATTACACCAGCCACATAGTATCCAGTATATAATATCTAATGTCTGTGCACACAGTATATTACATCCAGTGTACAGGAGAATACATGACTGGTGTATGATATACTGACTACAGACATCAGATATTACACCAGCCACATAGTATCCTGTATGTAATATATAATATCTGTACACACAGTATATTACATCCAGTGTACAGAAGAAAATGTGCCTGGTGTATGATATACTGTGACTACAGACATCAGATATTACACCAGCCACATAGTATCCTGTATATATTATCTAATATCTGTGCACACAATATATTACATCCAGCATACAGGAGAATACATGACTGGTGTATTATATACTGACTACAGACATCAGATATTACACCAGCCACATAGTAACCTGTATATAATATCTAATGTTTGTGCACACAGTATATTACATCCAGTCTACAGCAGAAAATGTGCCTGGTGTATGATATACTGACTGCAGACATCAGATATTACACCAGTCACATAGTATCCTGTATATAATGACTAATGTCTGTGCACACAGTATATTACATCCAGTGTACAGGAGAATACATGACTGGTGTATGATATACTGACTGCAAACATCAGATATTACACCAGTCACATAGTATCCTGTATATAATATCTAATGTCTGTGCACACAGTATATTACATCCAGTATACAAGAGAAAATGTGCCTGGTGTATGATATACTGACTGCAGACATCAGATATTACACCAGCCACATAGTATCCTGTATATAATATCTAATCTCTATGCACACAGTATATTACATCCAGTATACAAGAGAAAATGTGCCTGGTGTATGATATACTGTGACTACAGACATCAGATATTACACCTGCCACATAGTATCCTGTATATAATATCTAATGTCTGTGCACACAGTATATTACATCCAGTGTACAGGAGAAAATGTGCTTGGTGTATGATATACTGACTGCAGACATCAGATATTACACCAGCCTAATAGTATCCTGTATATAATATCCAATGTCTGTGCACACAGTATATTACATCCAGTATATAGGAGAATACATGACTGCTGTATGATATACTGTGAATAGAGACATCAGATATTACACCAGCCACATAGTATCCTGTATATAATATCTAATGTCTGTGCACAGTATATTACATCCATTGTACAGGAGAAAATGTGCCTGGTATATGATATACTGACTACAGACATGAGATATTACACCAGCCACATAGTATCCTGTATATAATATGTAATGTCTGTGCACACAGTATATTACATCCAGTGTACAGAAGAAAATGTGCCTGGTGTATGATATATTGTGACTACAGACATCAGATATTACACCAGCCACATAGTATCCTGTATATAATATCTAATGTCTGTGCACAGTATATTACATCCATTGTACAGGAGAAAATGTGCCTGGTGTATGATATACTGACTGCAGACATCAGATATTACACCAGCCACATAGTATCCTGTATATAATATCTAATGTCTGTGCACACAGTATATTACATCCAGTGTACAGGAGAAAATGTGCCTGGTGTATGATATATTGTGACTACAGACATCAGATATTACACCAGCCACATAGTATCTTGCATATAATATCTAATGTCTGTGCACACAGTATATTACATCCAGTATACAGGAGAAAATGTGCCTGGTGTATGATATACTGACTACAGACATCAGATATTACACCAGCCACATGGTATCCTGTATATAATAGCTAATGTCTATGCACACAGTATATTATATCCAGTATATAGGAGAATACATGACTGGTGTATGATACACTGACTGCAGACATCAAATATTACACCAGCCACATAGTATCCTGTATATAATATCTAATGTCTGTGCACACAGTATATTACATCCAGTATATAGGAGAATACATGATTGTTGTATGATATACTGACTGCAGACATCAGATATTACACCAGCCACATAGTATCCTGTATATAATATCTAATGTCTGTGCACACTGTATTTTACATCCAGTATATAGCAGAATACATGACTGTTGTATGATATACTGACTGCAGACATCAGATATTACACTAGCCACATAGTATCCTGTATATAATATCTAATGTCTGTGCACACTGTATTTTACATCCAGTATATAGCAGAATACATGACTTGTGTATGATATACTGACTGCAAACATCAGATATTACACCAGTCACATAGTATCCTGTATATAATATCTAATGTCTGTGCACACAGTATATTACATCCAGTGTACAGGGGAAAATGTGCCTGTTGTATGATATACTGACTACAGACATCAGATATTACACCAGCCACATAGTATCCTGTATATAATATCTAATGTCTGTGCACACAGTATATTACATCCAGTGTACAGGAGAAAATGTGCCTGGTGTATGATATACTATGACTGCAGACATCAGATATTACACCAGCCACATAGTATCCTGTATATAATATCTAATGTCTGTGCACACAGTATATTACATCCAGTGTACAGGAGAAAATGTCTGGTGTATGATATACTGACTGCAGACATCAGATATTACACCAGCCACATAGTATCCTGTATATTATATCTAATGTCTGTGCACACAGTATATTACATCCAGTGTACAGGAGAAAATTTGCCTGGTGTATGATATACTGACTGCAGACATCAGATATTACACCAGCCACATAGTATCCTGTATATAATATCTAATGTCTGTGCACACAGTATATTACATCCAGTGTATAGGAGAATACATGACTGGTGTATGATATACTGACTGCAGACATCAGATATTACACCAGCCACATAGTATCCTGTATATAATATCTAATGTCTGTGTACACAGTATATGACATCCAGTGTACATGAGAAAATGTGCCTGGTGTATGATATACTGACTACAGACATCAGATATTACACCAGCCACATAGTATCCTGTATGTAATATATAATATCTGTACACACAGTATATTACATCCAGTGTACAGAAGAAAATGTGCCTGGTGTATGATATACTGTGACTACAGACATCAGATATTACACCAGCCACATAGTATCCTGTATATATTATCTAATATCTGTGCACACAATATATTACATCCAGAATACAGGAGAATACATGACTGGTGTATGATATACTGACTACAGACATCAGATATTACACCAGCCACATAGTAACCTGTATATAATATCTAATGTTTGTGCACACAGTATATTACATCCAGTCTACAGCAGAAAATGTGCCTGGTGTATGATATACTGACTGCAGACATCAGATATTACACCAGTCACATAGTATCCTGTATATAATGACTAATGTCTGTGCACACAGTATATTACATCCAGTGTACAGGAGAATACATGACTGGTGTATGATATACTGACTGCAAACATCAGATATTACACCAGTCACATAGTATCCTGTATATAATATCTAATGTCTGTGCACACAGTATATTACATCCAGTATACAAGAGAAAATGTGCCTGGTGTATGATATACTGACTGCAGACATCAGATATTACACCAGCCACATAGTATCCTGTATATAATATCTAATCTCTATGCACACAGTATATTACATCCAGTATACAAGAGAAAATGTGCCTGGTGTATGATATACTGTGACTACAGACATCAGATATTACACCTGCCACATAGTATCCTGTATATAATATCTAATGTCTGTGCACACAGTATATTACATCCAGTGTACAGGAGAAAATGTGCTTGGTGTATGATATACTGACTGCAGACATCAGATATTACACCAGCCTAATAGTATCCTGTATATAATATCCAATGTCTGTGCACACAGTATATTACATCCAGTATATAGGAGAATACATGACTGCTGTATGATATACTGTGAATACAGACATCAGATATTACACCAGCCACATAGTATCCTGTATATAATATCTAATGTCTGTGCACAGTATATTACATCCATTGTACAGGAGAAAATGTGCCTGGTATATGATATACTGACTACAGACATGAGATATTACACCAGCCACATAGTATCCTGTATATAATATGTAATGTCTGTGCACACAGTATATTACATCCAGTGTACAGAAGAAAATGTGCCTGGTGTATGATATACTGACTGCAGACATCAGATATTACACCAGTCACATATTATGCTGTATATAATATCTAATGTCTGTGAACACAGTATATTACATCCAGTTTATAGGAGAATACATGACTGGTGTATGATATACTGACTACAGACATCAAATATTACACCAGCCACATAGTATCCTGTATATAATATCTAATGTCTGTGCACACAGTATATTACATCCAGTGTACAGGAGAAAATGTGCCTTTGTTTGATATACTGACTGCAGACATCAAATATTACACCAGCCACATAGTATCCTGTATAAAATATCTAATGTCTGTGCACACAGTATATTACATCCAGTGTACAGGAGAAAATGTGCCTGGTGTATGATATACTGACTGCAGACATCAGATATTACACCAGCCACATAGTATCCTGTATGTAATATCTAATGTCTGTGCACACAGTATATTACATCCAGTGTACAGGAGAAAATGTGCCTGGTGTATGATATACTGACTACAGACATCAGATATTACACCAGCCACATAGTATCCTGTATATAATATCTAATGTCTGTGCACACAGTATATTACATCCAGTATATAGGAGAATACATGACTGGTGTATGATATACTGACTGCAGACATCAGATATTACACCAGCCACATAGTATCCTGTATATAATATCTAATGTCTGTGCACACAGTATATTACATCCAGTGTATAGGAGAATACATGACTGGTGTATGATATACTGACTGCAGACATCAGATATTACACCAGCCACATAGTATCCTGTATATAATATCTAATGTTTGTGCACACTGTATATTGCATCCAGTATATAGGAGAATACATGAGTGGTGTATGATATACTGACTGCAGACATCAGATATTACACCAGTCACATAGTATCCTGTATATAATATCTAATGTCTGTGCACACAGTATATTACATCCAGTGTACAGGAGAATACATGACTGGTGTATGATATACTGACTGCAGACAAAAGATATTAGACCAGTCACATAGTATCCTGTAAATAATATCTAATGTCTGTGCACACAGTATATTACATCCAGTGTACAGGAGAAAATGTCTGGTGTATGATATACTGACTACAGACATCAGATATTACACCAGCCACATAGTATCCTGTATATAATATCTAATGTCTGAGCACACAGTATATTACATCCAGTGTACAGGAGAAATGTGCCTGGTGTATGATATACTGAATACAGACATGAGATCTTACACCAGTGACATAGTATCCTGTATATAATATTTAATGTCTGTGGACACAGTATATTACATCCAGTGTACAGGAGAAAATGTGCCTGGTGTATGATATACTATGACTACAGACATCAGATATTACACCAGCCACATAGTATCCTGTATATAATATCTAATGTCTGTGCACACAGTATATTACATCCAGTATACAGGAGAAAATGTGCCTGGTGTATGATATACTGTGACTACAGACATCAGATATTACACCAGCCACATAGTATCCTGTATATAATATCTAATGTCTCTGCACACAGTATATTACATCCAGTATACAGGAGAAAATGTGCTTGGTGTATGATATACTATGACTACAGACATCAGATATTACACCAGCCACATAGTATCCTGTATATAATATCTAATGTCTGTGCACACAGTATATTACATCCAGTATACAGGAGAAAATGTGCCTGGTGTATGATATACTATGACTACAGACAACAGATATTACACCAGCCACATAGTATCCTGTATATAATATCTAATGTCTGTGCACACAGTATATTACATCCAGTATACAGGAGAAAATGTGCCTGGTGTATGATATACTAAATATGGACATCAGATATTACACCAGCCACATAGTATACTGTATATAATATCTAATGTCTGTGCACACAGTATATTACATCCAGTATACAGGAGAAAATGTGCCTGGTGTATGATATACTGAATACGGACATCAGATATCACACCAGCCACATAGTATCCTGTATATAATATCTAATGTCTGTGCATACAGTATATTACATCCAGTGTACAGGAGAAAATGTGCCTGGTGTATAATATACTGAGACTACCGACATCAGATATTACACCAGACACATAGTATCCTGTATATAATATCTAATGTCTGTGCACACAGTATATTACATCCAGTATTTAGAATACATGACTGGTGTATGATATACTGACTACAGACATCAGATATTACACCAGCCACATAGTATCCTGTATATAATATCTAATGTCTGTGCACACAGTATATTACATCCAGTGTACAGGAGAAATGTGCCTGGTCTATGATATACTGAGACTGCAGACATCAGATATTACACCAGCCACATAGTATCCTGTATATAATATCTAATGTCTGTGCACACAGTATATTACATCCAGTGTACAGAAGAAAATCTGCCTGGTGTAAGATATACTGACTGCAAACATCAGATATTACACCAGCCACATAGTATCCTGTATGTAATATCTAATGTCTGTGCACACAGTATATTACATCCAGTATATAGAATACATGACTGGTGTATGATATACTGTGACTACAGACATCAGATATTACACCAGCCACATAGTATCCTGTATATAATATCTAATGTCTGTGCACACAGTATATTACATCCAGTATACAGGAGAAAATGTGCCTGGTGTATGATATACTGACTGCAGACATCAGATATTATACCAGCCACAAAGAATCCTGTATATAATACTGTGTGCACATACATTAGATATTTTATATCCAGTATATAGAATATACGACTGGTGTATGATATACTGACTGCAGACATCAAATATTACACCAGCCACATAGTATCCTGTATGTAATATCTAATGTCTGTGCACACAGTATATTACATCCAGTGTACAGGAGAAAATGTGCCCGGTGTAAGATATACTGACTGCAGACATCAGATATTACACCAGCCACATAGTATCCTGTATATAATATCTAATGTCTGTGCACACAGTATATTACATCCAGTGTACGGGAGAAAATGTGTCTGGTGTATGATATACTGACTGCAGACATCAGATATTACACCAGCCACATAGTATCCTGTATATAATATCTAATGTCTGTGCACACAGTACATTACATCCAGTATATAGGTGAAAATGTGCCTGGTGTGTGATATACTGACTACAGACATCAGATATTACAACAGCCACATAGTATGCTGTATATAATATCTACTGTCTGTGCACACAGTATATTACATACAGTGTACAGGAGAAAATGTGCCTGGTGTATGATATACTGACTACAGACATCAGATATTACACCAGTCACATAGTATCCTGTATATAATATCTAATGTCTTTGCACACAGTATATTACATCCAGTATATAGGAGAATACATGACTGGTGTATGATATACTGACTACAGACATCAGATATTACACCAGCCACTTAGTATCCTGTATATAATATCTAATGTCTGTGCACACAGTATATTACATCCAGTGTATAGGATAAAATGTGCCTGTTGTATGATATACTGACTGCAGACATCAGATATTACACCAGTCACATAGTATCCTGTATATAATATCTAATGTCAGTGTACACAGTATATTACATCCAGTGTACAGGAGAAAATGTGCCTGTTGTATGATATACTGACTGCAGGCATCAGATATTACACCAGCCACATAGTATCCTGTATGTAATATCTAATGTCTGTGCACACAGTATATTACATCCAGTATATAGGAGAAATGTGCCTGGTGTATGATATACTGACTGCAGACATCAGATATTACACCAGTCACATAGTATCCTGTATATAATATCTAATGTCAGTGTACACAGTATATTACATCCAGTGTACAGGAGAAAATGTGCCTGTTGTATGATATACTGACTGCAGGCATCAGATATTACACCAGCCACATAGTATCCTGTATGTAATATCTAATGTATGTGCACACAGTATATTACATCCAGTATATAGGAGAAATGTGCCTGGTGTATGATATACTGACTGCAGGTATCAGATATTACACCAGCCACATAGTATCCTGTATGTAATATCTAATGTCTGTGCACACAGTATATTACATCAAGTATATAGGAGAAATGTGCCTGGTGTATGATATACTGTGACTACGGACATCAGATATTACACCAGCCACATAATATCCTGTATATAATATCTAATGTCTGTGCACACAGTATATTACATCCAGTATATAGAATATATGACTGGTGTATGATATACTGTGACTACAGACATCAGATATTACACCAGCCACGTAGTATCCTGTATATAATATCTAATGTCTGTGCACACAGTATATTACATCCAGTATATAGGAGAAAATGTGCCTGGTGTATGATATACTGTGACTACAGACATCAGATATTACACCAGCCACATAGTATCCTGTATATAATATCTAATGTCTGTGCACACAGTATATTACATCCAGTGTACAGGCGAAAATGTGCCTGGTGTATGATATACTGACTGCAGACATCAGATATTACAACAGCCACATAGTTTCCTGTATATAATATCTAATGTCTGTGCACACAGTATATTACATCCAGTGTACAGGCGAAAATGTGCCTGGTGTATGATATACTGACTGCAGACATCAGATATTACACCAGCCACATAGTATCCTGTATATAATATCTAATGTCAGTGTACACAGTATATTACATCCAGTGTACAGGAGAAAATGTGCCTAGTGTATGATATACTGTGACCACAGACATCAGATATTACACCAGCCACATAGTATCCTGTATATAATATCTAATGTCTGTGCACACAGTATATTACATCCAGTATATACAATATATGACTGGTGTATGATATACTGTGACTACAGACATCAGATATTACACCAGCCACGTAGTATCCTGTATATAATATCTAATGTCTGTGCACACAGTATATTACATCCAGTGTACAGGAGAAAATGTGTCTGGTGTATGATATACTGACTACAGACATCAGATATTACACCAGCCACATAGTATCCTGTATATAATATCTAATGTCTGTGCACACAGTATATTACATCCAGTGTACAGGAGAAAATGTGTCTGGTGTATGATATACTGACTGCAGACATCAGATATTACACCAGCCACATAGTATCCTGTATATAAAACCTAATGTATGTTCACACAGTATATTACATCCAGTATATAGGAGAATACATGACTGGTGTATGATATACTGACTACAGACATCAGATATTACACCAGCCACATAGTATCCTGTATATAATATCTACTGTCTGTGCACACAGTATATTACATCCAGTGTACAGGAGAAAATGTGCCTGGTGTATGATATACTGACTACAGACATCAGATATTACACCAGCCACATAGTATCCTGTATGTAATATCTAATGTCTGTGCACACAGTATATTACATCCAGTGTACAGGAGAAAATGTGCCTGGTGTATGATATACTGACTGCAGACATCAGATATTACACCAGCCACATAGTATCCTGTATATAATATCTAATGTCTGTGCACACATTATTTTACATCCAGCATATAGAATATATGACTGGTGTATGATATACTGACTATAGACATCAGATATTACACCAGACACATAGTATCCTGTATATAATATCTAATGTCTGTGCACACATTATATTACATCCAGTATATAGGAGAAAATGTGCCTGGTGTATGATATACTATGACTACAGACATCAGATATTACAACAGCCACGTAGTATTCTGTATATAATATCTAATACCTGTGCACACAGTATATTACATCCAGCATACAGGAGAAAATGTGCCTGGTGTATGATATACTGACTGCCGATATCAGATATTACACCAGTCACATAGTATCCTGTATATAATATATAATGTCTGTGCACACAGTATATTACATCCAGTGTACAGGAGAAAATGTGCCTGGTGTATGATATACTGAATACAGAGATAAGATATTACACCAGCCACATAGTATCCTGTATATAATATCTAATGTCTGTGCACACAGTATATTACATCCAGTTTTCCGCTAGAAAATGTGCCTGGTGTATGATATACTGACTACAGACATCAGATATTACAGCATCCACATAGTATCCTATATATAATATCTAATGTCTGTGCACACAGTATATTACATCCAGTGTACAGGAGAAAATGTGCCTAGTGTATGATATACTGACTGTAGACATCAGATATTACACCAGTCACATAGTATCCTGTTTATAATATCTAATGTCTGTGCACACAGTGAATTACATCCAGTGTACAGGAGAATACATGTCTAGTGTATGATATACTGACTGCAGACATAAGATATTACACCAGCCACATAGTATCCTGTATATAATATCTAATATCTGTGCACACAGTATATTACATCCAGTGTACAGGAGAAAATGTGTCTGGTGTATGATATACTGACTGCAGACATCAGATATTACACCAGTCACATAGTATCCTGTATATAATATCTAATGTCTGTGCACACAATATATTACATCCAGTATATTGGAGAAAAGGTGCCTGTTGTATGATATACTGACTACAGACATCAGATATTACACCAGTCACATAGTATCCTGTATATAATATCTAATGTCTGTGCACACAGTATATTACATCCAGTGTACAGGAGAATACATGACTGATGTATGATATACTGTGACTGCAGGCATCAGATATTACACAAGCCACATAGTATCCTGTATATAATATCTAATGTCTGTGCACACAGTATATTACATCCAGTGTACAGGAGAAAATGTGCCTGGTGTATGATATACTGACTACAGACATCAGATATTACACCAGCCACATAGTATCCTGTATATAATATCTAATGTCTGTGCACACAGTATATTACATCCAGTGTACAGGAGAAAATGTGCCTGGTGTATGATATACTGACTACAGACATCAGATATTACACCAGCCACATAGTATCCTGTATATAATATCTAATGTCTGTGCACACAGTATATTACATCCAGTGTACAGGAGAAAATGTGCCTGGTGTATGATATACTGACTGTAGACATCAGATATTACACCAGTCACATAGTATCCTGTATATAATATCTAATGTGTGTGCACACAGTATATTATATCCAGTATATAGGAGAATACATGACTGGTGTATGATATACTGTGACTACAGACATCAAATATTACACCAGTCACATAGTATCCTGTATGTAATATCTAATGTCTGTGCACACAATATATTACTTCCAGTATATTGGAGAAAAGGTGCCTGTTGTATGATATACTGATTACAGACATCAGATATTGCAGCAGATACATAGTATCTTGTATATAATATCTAATGTCTGTGCACACAGTATATTACATCCAGTATATAGGAGAATACATGACCGGTGTATGATATACTGACTGCAGACATCAGATATTACACCAGCCACATGATATCCTGTATGTAATATCTAATGTCTGTGCACACAGTATATTACATCCAGTGTACAGGAGAATATATGACTGGTGTATGATATACTGACTACAGACATCAGATATTACAGCAGATACATAGTATCTTGTATATAATATCTAATGTCTGTGCATACAGTATATTACATCCAGTATATAGGAGAATACATGACCGGTGTATGATATGCTGACTGCAGACATCAGATATTCCACCAGCCACATAATATCCTGTATATAATATCTAATGTCTGAGCACACAGTATATTACATCCAGTGTACAGGAGAAAATGTGCCTGGTGTTTGATATACTGACTGCAGACATCAGATACAGTTATATGAAAAAGTTTGGGCACCCCTATTAATCTTAAGTTTAATGTTTTATAAAAATTTGTGTTTTTGCAACAGCTATTTCAGTTTGATATATGTAATAACTGTTGGACACAGTAATGTTTCTGCCTTGAAATGAGGTTTATTGTACTAACAGAAAATGTGCAATCTGCATTGAAACAAAATTTGACAGGTGCATAAGTATGGGCACCTCACCAGAAAAATGACATTAATATTTAGTAGATCCTCCTTTTGCAAAAATAACAGCCTCTAGTCGCTTCCTGTAGCTTTTAATGAGTTCCTGGATCCTGGATGAAGGTATTTTTGACCATTCCTCTTTACAAAACAATTCCAGTTCAGTTAAGTTTGATGGTCGCCGAGCATGGACAGCCCTCTTCAAATGATCCCACAGATGTTCAATGATATTCAGGTCTGGGGACTGGGATGGCCATTCCAGAACATTGTAATTGTTCCTCTGCATGAATGCCTGAGTAGATTTGGAGCGGTGTTTTGGATCATTGTCTTGCTGAAAGATCCATACCCTGCGTAACTTCAACTTTGTCACTGATTCTTGAACATTATTGTCAAGAATCTGCTGATACTGAGTGGAATCCATGCGTCCCTCAGCTTTAACAAGATTCCCGGTGCCGGCATTGGCCACACAGCCCCAAAGCATGCTGGAACCTCCACCAACTTTTACTGTGGGTAGCAAGTGTTTTACTGCTGTTTTTTTGCCGCCATGCATAACGCCTTTTTGTATGACCAAACAACTCAATCTTGGTTTCATCAGTCCACAGGACCTTCTTCCAAAAAGAAATTGGTTTCTCCAAATGTGCTTTTGCATACCTCAGCCGACTCTGTTTGTGGCGTGCTTGCAGAAATGGCTTCTTTCGCATCACTCTCCCATACAGCTTCTCCTTGTGCAAAGTGCATTGTATAGTTGATCGATGCACAGTGACACCATCTGCAGCAAGTTGATGCTGCAGCTCTCTGGAGGTGGTCTGAGGATTGTCCTTGACTGATCTCACCATTCTTCTTCTCTGCCTTTCTGATGTTTTTCTTGGCCTGCCACTTCTGGCCTTAACAAGAACTGTCCCTGTGTTCTTCCATTTCCTTACTATGTTCCTCACAGTGGAAACTCACAGGTTAAATCGCTGAGACAGCTTTTTGTATCCTTCCCCTGAACAACTATGTTGAATAATCTTTGTTTTCAGATCATTTGACAGTTGTTTTGAGGAGCCCATGATGCCACTCTTCAGAGGAGATTCAAACAGGAGAACAACTTGCAAGTGGCCACTTTAAGTAGCTTTTCTCATGATTGCATACACCTGGCTATGAAGTTCAAAGCTCAATGAGGCTACAAAACCAAAAAAAGTGCTTTAGTAAGTCAGTAAAAAGTAGGTAGGAGTATTTAAAACAAGAAAATTATAAGGGTGCCCATACTTATGCACCTGTCAAATTTTGTTTGAATGCAGATTGCACATTTTCTGTTAGTACAATAAACCTCATTTCAAAGCAGAAACATTACTGTGTCCAACAGTTATTACATATATCAAACTGAAATAGCTGTTGCAAAAACACCAATTTTTATAAAACATTAAGCTTAAGATTAATAGGGGTGCCCAAACTTTTTCATATAACTGTATTACCCCACCACATAATATCCTGTATATAATATGTAATGTCTGTGCACACAGTATATTACATCCAGTGTACAGGAGAAAATGTGACTGGTGTATGATATACTGACTGCAGACATCAGATATTACACCAGCCACATAGTATCCTGTATATAATATCTAATGTCTGTGCACACATTATATTACATCCAGTATGTACGAGAAATGTGCCTGGTGTATGATATACTGAACGCAGACATCAGATATTACACCAACAACATAGTATCCTGTATGTAATATCTGTGCACACAGTATAATACATCCAGTGTATAAGAGAAAATGTGGTTTATAATATACCGACTACAGACATCAGATATTACACAATCCACATAGTATCCTGTATGTAATATCTAATATCTGTGCACACAGTATATTACATCCAGCATACAGGAGAAAATGTGCCTGGCGTATGATATACTGACTACAGACATCAGATATTACACCAGCCACATAGTATCCTGTATATAATATCTAATGTCTGTGCACACAATATATTACATCCAGTGTACAGGAGAAAATGTGCCTGGTGTATGATATACTGACTACAGACATCAGA
This sequence comes from Phyllobates terribilis, assembly GCF_046119375.1. Taxonomy (NCBI): domain Eukaryota; kingdom Metazoa; phylum Chordata; class Amphibia; order Anura; family Dendrobatidae; genus Phyllobates; species Phyllobates terribilis. The sequence continues at coordinate 20,331,485 of NW_027362761.1, read as the reverse complement.
TATTACACAAGCCACATAGTATCCTGTATATAATATCTAATGTCTGTGCACACAGTATATTACATCCAGTATATAGGAGAATACATGACTGGTGTATGATATACTGTGACTGCAGATATCAGATATTACACCAGCCACATAGTATCCTGTATATAATATCCAATGTCTGTGTACACAGTATATTACATCCAGTGTGCAGGAGAAAATGTACCTGCTGTATGATATACTGACTACAGACATCAGATATTACACCAGCCACATAGTATCCTGTATATAATATCTGTGCACACAGTATATTACTTCCAGTGTACAGGAGAAAATGTGCCTGGGGTATGATATACTGTGACTACAGACATCAGATATTACACCAGCCACATTGTATCCTATATGTAATATCTAATGTCTGTGCACACAGTATATTACATCCAGTGTACAGGAGAAAATGTGCCTGGTGTATGATATACTGACTACAGACATCAGATATTACACCAGCCACATAGTATCCTATATATAATGTCTAATGTCTGTGCACACAGTATATTACATCCAGTATACAGGAGAAAATGTGCCTGGTGTATGATATACTGTGACTACAGTCATCAGATATTACACCAGCCACGTAGTATCCTGTATATAATATCTAATATCTGTGCACACAGTATATTACATCCAGTATATAGGAGAAAATGTGCCTGGTGTATGATATACTGACTGCAGACATCAGATATTACACCAGCCACATAGTGTCCTGTATATAATATCTAATGTCTGTGCATGCAGTATATTACATCCAGTATACAGGAGAATACATGATTGGTGTATGATATACTGACTGCATACATCAGATATTACACCAGTCACATAGTATCCTGTATTTAATATCTAATGTCTGTGCACACTGTATGTTACATCCAGTGTACAGGAGAAAATGTGCCTGGTGTATGATATACTGACTACAGACATCAGATATTACACCAGCCACATAGTGTCCTGTATATAATATCTAATGTCTGTGCACGCAGTATATTACATCCAGTATACAGGAGAATACATGACTGGTGTATGATATACTGACTGCATACATCAGATATTACACCAGTCACATAGTATCCTGCATGTAATATCTAATGTCTGTGCACACAGTATATTACATCCAGTGTACAGGAGAAAATGTGCCTGGTGTATGATATACTGACTACAGACATCAGATATTACACCAGCCACATAGTATCCTGTATATAATGTCTAATGTCTGTGCACACAGTATATTACATCCAGTATACAGGAGAAAATGTGCCTGGTGTATGATATACTGTGACTACAGTCATCAGATATTACACCAGCCACGTAGTATCCTGTATATAATATCTAATATCTGTGCACACAGTATATTACATCCAGTATATAGGAGAAAATGTGCCTGGTGTATGATATACTGACTGCAGACATCAGATATTACACCAGCCACATAGTGTCCTGTATATAATATCTAATGTCTGTGCACGCAGTATATTACATCCAGTATACAGGAGAATACATGACTGGTGTATGATATACTGACTGCATACATCAGATATTACACCAGTCACATAGTATCCTGTATATAATATCTACTGTCTGTGCACACAGTATATTACATACAGTGTACAGGAGAAAATGTGCCTGGTGTATGATATACTGACTACAGACATCAGATATTACACCAGCCACTTAGTATCCTGTATATAATATCTAATGTCTGTGCACACAGTATATTACATCCAGTGTACAGCAGAAAATGTGCCTGGTGTATGATATACTGACTACAGACATCAGATATTACACCAGCCACATAGTATCCTGTATATAATATCTAATGTCTGTGCACACAGTATATTACATCCAGTATACAGGAGAAAATGTGCCTGGTGTATGATATACTGACTACAGACATCAGATATTACACCAGCCACATAGTATCCTGTATATAATATCTAATGTCTGTGCACACAGTATATTACATCCAGTGTACAGGAGAAAATGTGCCTGGTATATGATATACTGTGACTACAGTCATCAAATATTAGACCAGCCACGTAGTATCCTGTATATAATAGCTAATATCTGTGCACACAGTATATTACATCCAGTATATAGGAGAAAATGTGCCTGGTGTATGATATACTGACTGCAGACATCAGATATTAAACCATTCACCTAGTATCCTGAATATAATATCTAATGTCTGTGCACACAGTATATTACATCCAGTGTACAGGAGAAAATGTGCCTGGTGTATGATATACTGTGACTACAGTCATCAGATATTACACCAGCCACGTAGTATCCTGTATATAATATCTAATGTCTGTGTACACATTATATTATATCCAGCATATAGGAGAAAATGTGCCTGGTGTATGATATACTGACTACAGACATCAGATATTACACCAGCCACATAGTATCCTGTATATAATATTTAATGTCAGTGCACACAGTATATTACATTCAGTGTGCAGGAGAAAATGTGCCTGGTGTATGATATACTGGCTGCAGGCATCAGATATTACACCAGCCACATAGTATCCTGTATATAATATCTAATGTCTGTGCACACATTATATTACATTCAGTATACAGGAGAATACATGACTGGTGTATGATATACTGACTGCAGACATCAGATATTACACCAGCCACATAGTATCCTGTATATAATATCTAATGTCTGTGCACACAGTATATTACATCCAGTATACAGGAGAAAATGTGCCTGGTGTATGATATACTGACTGCAGACATCAGATATTACACCAGTCACATAGTATCCTGTATATAATATCTAATATCTGTGCACACAGCATATTACATCCAGTGTACAGGAGAATACATGACTGGTGTATGATATACTGTGACTGCAGACATCAGATATTACACCAGCCACATAGTGTCCAGTATATAATATCTAATGTCTGTGCACACAGTATATTACATCAAGTGTACAGGAGAAAATGTGCCTGGTGTATGATATACTATGACTACAGACATCAGATATTACACCAGCCACGTAGTATCCTGTATATAATATCTAATGTCTGTGCACACATTATATTACATCCAGTATATAGGAGAAAATGTGCCTGGTGTATGATATACTATGACTACAGACATCAGATATTACACCAGCCACGTAGTATCCTGTATATAATATCTAATATCTGTGCACACAGTATATTACATCCAGCATACAGGAGAAAATGTGCCTGGTGTATGATATTCTGACTACAGACATCAGATATTACACCAGTCACATAGTATCCTGTATATAATATCTAATGTCTGTGCACACAGTATATAACATCCAGTATATAGAATATATGACTGGTGTATGATATACTGTGACTACAGACATCAGATATTACACCAGTCACATAGTATCCTGCATATAATATCTAATGTCAGTGCACACAGTATATTACATCCAGTGTACAGGAGAAAATGTGCCTGGTGTATGATATACTGACTACAGACATCAGATATTCCACCAGTCACATAGTATCCTGTATATAATATCTAATGTCTGTGCTCACAGTATATTACAACCAGTATATAGGAGAATACATGACTGGTGTATGATATACTGTGACTACAGACATCAGATATTATATCAGTCACATAGTATACTGTATATAATATCTAATGTCTGTGCACACAGTATATTGCATCCCGTGTACAGGAGAAAATGTGCTTGGTGTATGATATACTGACTGCAGACATCAGATATTACACCAGCCACATAGTATCCTGTATATAATATCTAATGTCTGTGTACATAGTTTATTACATCCAGTATATAGAATATATGACTGGTGTAAGATATATTGACTACAGACATCAGATATTACACCAGCCACATAGTATCCTGTATGTAATATCTAATGTCTGTGCACACAGTATATTACATCCAGTATATAGGAGAATACATGACAGGTGTATGATATACTGTGACTGCAGACGTCAGATATTACACCAGCCACATAGTATCCTTTATGTAAGATCTAATGTCTGTGCACACATTATATTACATCCAGTATATACGAGAAATGTGCCTGGTGCATGATATACTGTGACTACAGATATCAGATATTACACCAGTCACATAGTATCCTGTATATAATATCTAATGTCTGTGCACACTGTATGTTACATCCAGGATACAAGAGAAAATGTGCCTGGGGTATGATATACTGTGACTACAGATATCAGATATTACACCAGTCACATAGTATCCTGTATATAATATCTAATGTCTGTGCACACAGTATATTACATCCAGTGTACAGGAGAAAATGTGCCTGGTGTATGATATACTGACTACAGACATCAGATATTACACCTGTCACATAGTATCCTGTATGTAATATCTAATGTCTGTGTACACAGTTTATTACATCCAGTATATAGAATATATGACTGGTGTATGATATACGGACTACAGACATCAGATATTACACCAGCCACATGGTATCCTGTATATAATATCTAATGTCTGTGCACACAGTATATTACATCCAGTGTACAGAAGAAAATGTACCTGGTATATGATATACTGTGACTACAGACATCAGATATTACACCAGCCACATAGTATCCTGTATGTAATATCTAATGTCTGTGTACACAGTTTATTACATCCAGTATATAGAATATATGACTGGTGTATGATATACTTACTACAGAAATCAGATATTACACCAGCCACATAGTAGTCTTTATGTAAGATCTAATGTCTGTGCACACATTATATTACATCCAATATATACTAAGAAATGTGCCTGGTGTATGATATACTGAACGCAGAGATCAGATATTACACCAGCAACATAGTATCCTGTATATAATATCTAATCTCTGTACACACAGTATATTACATCCAGTATACAGGAGAAAATGTGCCTGGTGTATGATATACTGACTACAGACATCAGATATTACACCAGTCACATAGTATCCTGTATATAATATCTAATGTCTGTGCACACAGTATATTAAATCCAGTGTACAGGAGAAAATGTGCCTGGTGTATGATATACTGACTACACACATCAGATATTACACCAGTCACATAGTATCCTGTATATAATATCTAATGTCTGTGCACACAGTATATTACATCCAGTGTACAAGAGAAAATGTGCCTGGTGTATGATATACTGACTACAGACATCAGATATTACACCAGTCACATAGTATCCTGTATGTAATATCTAATATCTGTGCACACAGTATATTAAATCCAGTGTACAGGAGAAAATGTGCCTGGTGTATGATATACTGACTGCATACATCAGATATTACACCAGTCAGATAGTATCCTGTATATAATATCTAATGTCTGTGCACACAGTATATTACATCCAGTGTACAGAAGAAAATGTACCTGGTGTATGATATACTGTGACTACAGACATCAGATATTACACCAGCCACATAGTATCCTCTATGTAATATCTAATGTCTGTGTACACAGTTTATTACATCCAGTATATAGAATATATGACTGGTGTATGATATACTTACTACAGACATCAGATATTACACCAGCCACATAGTAGTCTTTATGTAAGATCTAATGTCTGTGCACACATTATATTACATCCAATATATACGAGAATTGTGCCTGGTGTATGATATACTGTCTACAGACATCAGATACTACACCAGTCACATAGTATCCTGTATGTAATATCTAATATCTGTGCACACAGTATATTACATCCAGTGTACAGGAGAAAATGTGCCTGGTGTATGATATACTGACTACAGACATCAGATATTACACCAGTCACATAGTATCCTGTATATAATATCTAATGTCTGTGGACACAGTATATTACATCCAGTGTACAGGAGAAAATGTGGCTGGTGTATGATATACTGACTACAGACATCAGATATTACACCAGTCACATAGTATCCTGTATGTAATATCTAATATCTGTGCACACAGTATATTACATCCAGTGTACAGGAGAAAATGTGTGTGGTGTATGATATACTGACTGCAGATATCAGATATTATACCAGTCACATAGTATCCTGTATATAATATCTAATGTCTGTGCACACAGTATATTACATCCAGTATATAGGAGAATACATGACTGGTGTATGATATACTGACTACAGACATCAGATATTACACCAGTCACATAGAATCCTGTATGTAATATCTACTATCTGTGCACACAGTATATTACATCCAGTGTATAAGAGAAAATGTGCCTGGTGTATGATATACTGTGACTACAGACATCAGATATTACACCAGCCACACAGTATCCTGTACATAATATCTAATGTCTGTGCACACATTATATTACATCCAGTATATAGGAGAATACATGACTGGTGTATGATATACGGACTACAGACATCAGATCTTACACAATCCACATAGTATCCTGTATATAATATCTAATGTCTGTGCACACAGTATATTACATCCAGCATACAGGAGAAAATGTGTCTGGTGTATGATATACTGACTACAGACATCAGATATTACACCAGCCACATGATATCCTGTATATAATATCTAATGTCTGTGCATACAGTATATTACATCCAGTGTACAGGAGAAAATGTGTCTGGTGTATGATATACTGACTACAGACATCAGATATTACACCAACCACATAGTATCCTGTATATAATATCTAATGTCTGTGCACACAGTATATTACATCAAGTGTACAGGAGAATACATGACCGGTGTATGATATACTGACTACAAACATCAGATATTACACCAGCCACATAGTGTCCTGTATATAATGTCTAATGTCTGTGCACACAGTATATTACATCCAGTATACAGGAGAAAATGTGTCTGGTGTATGATATACTGACTACAGACATCAGATATTACACCAGCCACATGATATCCTGTATATAATATCTAATGTCTGTGCGCACAGTATATTACATCCAGTGTACAGGAGAAAATGTGCCTGGTGTATGATATACTGACTGCAGGCATCAGATATTACACCAGCCACATAGTATCCTGTATATAATATCTAATGTCTGTGCACACAGTATATTACATCCAGTATATAGGAGAATACATGACTGGTGTATGATAAACTGACTGAAGACATCAGATATTACACCAGTCACATAGTACCCTGTATATAATATCTAATGTCTGTGGACACAGTATATTACATCCAGTGTGCAGGAGAAAATGTGCCTGGTGTATGATATACTTACTACATACATCAGATATTACATCAGTCACCTAGTATCCTGTATATAATATCTAATGTCTGTGCACACAGTATATTACATCCAGTGTACAAGAGAAAATGTGCCTGGTGTATGATATACTGACTACAGACATCAGATATTACACCAGTCACATAGTATCCTGTATATAATATCTAATGTCTGTGGACACAGTATATTACATCCAGTGTACAGGAGAAAATGTGCCTGGTGTATGATATACTGACTGTAGACATCAGATATTACACCGGTCACATAGTATCCGGTATATAATATCTAATGTCTGTGCACACAGTATATTACATCCAGTATATAGGAGAATACATGACTGGTGTATGATATACTGACTGCAGACATCAGATATTACACCAGCCACGTAGTATCCTGTATATAATATCTAATGTCTGTGCACACATTATATTACATCCAGTATATAGGAGAATACATGACTGGTGTATGATATACTGACTACAGACATCAGATATTACACCAGCCACATAGTATCCTGTATATAATATCTAATGTCTGTGCGCACAGTATATTCCATCCAGTGTACAGGAGAAAATGTGCCTGGTGTATGATATACTGACTACAGACATCAGATATTACACCAGCCACATAGTATCCTGTATATAATATCTAATGTCTGTGCACACAGTATATTACATCCAGTGTACAGCAGAAAATGTGCCTGGTGTATGATATACTGACTGCAGACATCAGATATTACACCAGCCACATAGTATCCTGTATATAATGTCTAATATCTGTGCACACTGTTACATCCAGTGTACAGGAGAAAATGTGCCTGGTGTATGATATACTGACTGCAGACATCAGATATTACACCAGCCACATAGTATCCTGTATAGAATATCTAATGTCTGTGCACACAGTATATTACATCCAGTGTACAGGAGAATACATGATCGGTGTATGATATACTGACTACAGACATCAGATATTACACCAGCCACATAGTATCCTGTATATAATATCTAATGTCTGTGCACACAGTATATTACATCCAGTGTACAGAAGAAAATGTGCCTGGTGTATGATATACTGACTACAGACATCAGATATTACACCAACCACATAGTATCCTGTATATAATATCTAATGTCTGTGCACACAGTATATTACATCCAGTGTACAGGAGAAAATGTGCCTGGTGTATGATATACTGACTACAGACATCAGATATTACACCAGCCACATAGTATCCTGTATATAATATCTAATGTCTGTGCACACAGTATATTACATCCAGTGTACAGGAGAAAATGTGCCTGGTGTATGATATACTGACTACAGACATCAGATATTACACCAGCCACATAGTATCCTGTATATAATATCTAATGTCTGTGCACACATTATGTTACAACCAGTATATACGAGAAATGTGCCTGGTGTATGATATACTGACTGCAGACATCAGATATTACACAAGCCACATAGTATCCTGTATATAATATCTAATGTCTGTGCACACAGTATATTACATCCAGTATATAGGAGAATACATGACTGGTGTATGATATACTGACTACAGACATTAGATATTACACCAGCCACATAGTATCCTGTATGTAATATCTAATGTCTGTGCACACAGTATATTACATCAAGTGTATAGGAGAAAATGTGCCTGTTGTATGATAGACTGACTGCAGGCATCAGATATTACACCAGCCACATAGTATCCTATATATAATATCTAATGTCAGTGCACACAGTATATTACATCCAGTGTACAGGAGAAAATGTGCCTGGTGTATGATATACTGACTGCAGACATTAGATATTACACCAGCGACATAGTATCCTGTATATAATATCTAATGTCTGTGCACACAGTATATTACATCCAGTGTACAGGAGAAAATGTGCCTGGTGTATGATATACTGACTGCAGGCATCAGATATTACACCAGCCACATAGTATCCTGTATATAATATCTAATGTCTGTGCACACAGTATATTACATCCAGTGTACAGAAGAAAATGTGCCTGGTGTATGATATACTGTGACTACAGACATCAGATATTACACCAGCCACATAGTATCCTGTATATAATATCTAATGTCTGTGCACACAGTATATTACATCCAGTGTACAGGAGAAAATGTGCCTGGTGTATGATATACTGACTGCAGGCATCAGATATTACACCAGCCACATATTATCCTGTATATAATATCTAATGTCAGTGCACACAGTATATTACATCCAGTATATAGGAGAAAATGTGCCTGGTGTATGATATACTGTGACTACAGACATCAGATATAACACCAGCCACATAGTATCCTGTATATAATATCTAATGTCTGTGCACACAGTATATTACATCCAGTGTACAGGAGAAAATGTGCCTGGTGTATGATATACTGACTGCAGACATCAGATATTACACCAGCCACATAGTATCCTGTATATAATATCTAATGTCTGTGCCCACAGTATATTACATCCAGAATATAGGAGAAATTGTGCCTGGTGTATGATATACTGTGACTACAGACATCAGATATTACACCAGCCACATAGTATCCTGTATATAATATCTAATGTCTGTGCACACATTATGTTACATCCAGTAAATACGAGAAATGTGCCTGGTGTATGATATACTGTGACTACAGACATCAGATATTACACCAGCCACATAGTATCCTGTATATAATATCTAATGTCTGTGCACACAGTATATTACATCCAGTGTACAGGAGAATACATGACTGGTGTATGATATACTGTGACTACAGACATCAGATATTACACCAGCCACATAGTATCCTGTATATAATATCTAATGTCTGTGCACACAGTATATTACATCAAGTGTACAGGAGAATACATGACCGGTGTATGATATACTGACTACAAACATCAGATATCACACCAGTCACATAGTATCCTGTATATAATATCTAATGTCTGTGCACACAGTATATTACATCCAGTATACAGAAGAAAATGTGCCTGGTGTATGATATACTGTGACTACAGACATCAGATATTACACCAGCCACATAGTATCCTGTATATAATATCTAATGTCTGTGCACACAGTATATTACATCCAGTGTACAAGAGAAAATGTGCCTGGTGTATGATATACTGACTGCAGACATCAGATATTACACCAGCCACATAGTATCCTGTATATAATATCTAATGTCTGTGCACACAGTATATTACATCCAGTGTACAGAAGAAAATGTGCCTGGTGTATGATATACTGTGACTACACACATCAGATATTACACCAGTCACATAGTATCCTGTATATAATATCTAATGTCTGTGCACACAGTATATTACATCCAGTATACAGAAGGAAATGTGCCTGGTGTATGATATACTGACTACAGACATCAGATATTACAACAGCCACATAGTATGCTGTATATAATATCTACTGTCTGTGCACACAGTATATTACATACAGTGTACAGGAGAAAATGTGCCTGGTGTATGATATACTGACTACAGACATCAGATATTACACCAGTCACATAGTATCCTGTATATAATATCTAATGTCTTTGCACACAGTATATTACATCCAGTATATAGGAGAATACATGACTGGTGTATGATATACTGACTACAGACATCAGATATTACACCAGCCACTTAGTATCCTGTATATAATATCTAATGTTTGTGCACACAGTATATTACATCCAGTGTATAGGATAAAATGTGCCTGTTGTATGATATACTGACTGCAGACATCAGATATTACACCAGTCACATAGTATCCTGTATATAATATCTAATGTCAGTGTACACAGTATATTACATCCAGTGTACAGGAGAAAATGTGCCTGTTGTATGATATACTGACTGCAGGCATCAGATATTACACCAGCCACATAGTATCCTGTATGTAATATCTAATGTCTGTGCACACAGTATATTACATCCAGTATATAGGAGAAATGTGCCTGGTGTATGATATACTGACTGCAGACATCAGATATTACACCAGTCACATAGTATCCTGTATATAATATCTAATGTCAGTGTACACAGTATATTACATCCAGTGTACAGGAGAAAATGTGCCTGTTGTATGATATACTGACTGCAGGCATCAGATATTACACCAGCCACATAGTATCCTGTATGTAATATCTAATGTATGTGCACACAGTATATTACATCCAGTATATAGGAGAAATGTGCCTGGTGTATGATATACTGACTGCAGGTATCAGATATTACACCAGCCACATAGTATCCTGTATGTAATATCTAATGTCTGTGCACACAGTATATTACATCAAGTATATAGGAGAAATGTGCCTGGTGTATGATATACTGTGACTACGGACATCAGATATTACACCAGCCACATAATATCCTGTATATAATATCTAATGTCTGTGCACACAGTATATTACATCCAGTATATAGAATATATGACTGGTGTATGATATACTGTGACTACAGACATCAGATATTACACCAGCCACGTAGTATCCTGTATATAATATCTAATGTCTGTGCACACATTATATTACATCCAGTATATAGGAGAAAATGTGCCTGGTGTATGATATACTATGACTACAGACATCAGATATTACAACAGCCACATAGTTTCCTGTATATAATATCTAATGTCTGTGCACACAGTATATTACATCCAGTGTACAGGCGAAAATGTGCCTGGTGTATGATATACTGACTGCAGACATCAGATATTACACCAGCCACATAGTATCCTGTATATAATATCTAATGTCAGTGTACACAGTATATTACATCCAGTGTACAGGAGAAAATGTGCCTAGTGTATGATATACTGTGACCACAGACATCAGATATTACACCAGCCACATAGTATCCTGTATATAATATCTAATGTCTGTGCACACAGTATATTACATCCAGTATATACAATATATGACTGGTGTATGATATACTGTGACTACAGACATCAGATATTACACCAGCCACGTAGTATCCTGTATATAATATCTAATGTCTGTGCACACAGTATATTACATCCAGTGTACAGGAGAAAATGTGTCTGGTGTATGATATACTGACTACAGACATCAGATATTACACCAGCCACATAGTATCCTGTATATAATATCTAATGTCTGTGCACACAGTATATTACATCCAGTGTACAGGAGAAAATGTGTCTGGTGTATGATATACTGACTGCAGACATCAGATATTACACCAGCCACATAGTATCCTGTATATAAAACCTAATGTATGTTCACACAGTATATTACATCCAGTATATAGGAGAATACATGACTGGTGTATGATATACTGACTACAGACATCAGATATTACACCAGCCACATAGTATCCTGTATATAATATCTACTGTCTGTGCACACAGTATATTACATCCAGTGTACAGGAGAAAATGTGCCTGGTGTATGATATACTGACTACAGACATCAGATATTACACCAGCCACATAGTATCCTGTATGTAATATCTAATGTCTGTGCACACAGTATATTACATCCAGTGTACAGGAGAAAATGTGCCTGGTGTATGATATACTGACTGCAGACATCAGATATTACACCAGCCACATAGTATCCTGTATATAATATCTAATGTCTGTGCACACATTATTTTACATCCAGCATATAGAATATATGACTGGTGTATGATATACTGACTATAGACATCAGATATTACACCAGACACATAGTATCCTGTATATAATATCTAATGTCTGTGCACACATTATATTACATCCAGTATATAGGAGAAAATGTGCCTGGTGTATGATATACTATGACTACAGACATCAGATATTACAACAGCCACGTAGTATTCTGTATATAATATCTAATATCTGTGCACACAGTATATTACATCCAGCATACAGGAGAAAATGTGCCTGGTGTATGATATACTGACTGCCGATATCAGATATTACACCAGTCACATAGTATCCTGTATATAATATATAATGTCTGTGCACACAGTATATTACATCCAGTGTACAGGAGAAAATGTGCCTGGTGTATGATATACTGAATACAGAGATAAGATATTACACCAGCCACATAGTATCCTGTATATAATATCTAATGTCTGTGCACACAGTATATTACATCCAGTTTTCCGCTAGAAAATGTGCCTGGTGTATGATATACTGACTACAGACATCAGATATTACAGCATCCACATAGTATCCTATATATAATATCTAATGTCTGTGCACACAGTATATTACATCCAGTGTACAGGAGAAAATGTGCCTAGTGTATGATATACTGACTGTAGACATCAGATATTACACCAGTCACATAGTATCCTGTTTATAATATCTAATGTCTGTGCACACAGTGAATTACATCCAGTGTACAGGAGAATACATGTCTAGTGTATGATATACTGACTGCAGACATAAGATATTACACCAGCCACATAGTATCCTGTATATAATATCTAATATCTGTGCACACAGTATATTACATCCAGTGTACAGGAGAAAATGTGTCTGGTGTATGATATACTGACTGCAGACATCAGATATTACACCAGTCACATAGTATCCTGTATATAATATCTAATGTCTGTGCACACAATATATTACATCCAGTATATTGGAGAAAAGGTGCCTGTTGTATGATATACTGACTACAGACATCAGATATTACACCAGTCACATAGTATCCTGTATATAATATCTAATGTCTGTGCACACAGTATATTACATCCAGTGTACAGGAGAATACATGACTGATGTATGATATACTGTGACTGCAGGCATCAGATATTACACAAGCCACATAGTATCCTGTATATAATATCTAATGTCTGTGCACACAGTATATTACATCCAGTGTACAGGAGAAAATGTGCCTGGTGTATGATATACTGACTACAGACATCAGATATTACACCAGCCACATAGTATCCTGTATATAATATCTAATGTCTGTGCACACAGTATATTACATCCAGTGTACAGGAGAAAATGTGCCTGGTGTATGATATACTGACTACAGACATCAGATATTACACCAGCCACATAGTATCCTGTATATAATATCTAATGTCTGTGCACACAGTATATTACATCCAGTGTACAGGAGAAAATGTGCCTGGTGTATGATATACTGACTGTAGACATCAGATATTACACCAGTCACATAGTATCCTGTATATAATATCTAATGTGTGTGCACACAGTATATTATATCCAGTATATAGGAGAATACATGACTGGTGTATGATATACTGTGACTACAGACATCAAATATTACACCAGTCACATAGTATCCTGTATGTAATATCTAATGTCTGTGCACACAATATATTACTTCCAGTATATTGGAGAAAAGGTGCCTGTTGTATGATATACTGATTACAGACATCAGATATTGCAGCAGATACATAGTATCTTGTATATAATATCTAATGTCTGTGCACACAGTATATTACATCCAGTATATAGGAGAATACATGACCGGTGTATGATATACTGACTGCAGACATCAGATATTACACCAGCCACATGATATCCTGTATGTAATATCTAATGTCTGTGCACACAGTATATTACATCCAGTGTACAGGAGAATATATGACTGGTGTATGATATACTGACTACAGACATCAGATATTACAGCAGATACATAGTATCTTGTATATAATATCTAATGTCTGTGCATACAGTATATTACATCCAGTATATAGGAGAATACATGACCGGTGTATGATATGCTGACTGCAGACATCAGATATTCCACCAGCCACATAATATCCTGTATATAATATCTAATGTCTGAGCACACAGTATATTACATCCAGTGTACAGGAGAAAATGTGCCTGGTGTTTGATATACTGACTGCAGACATCAGATACAGTTATATGAAAAAGTTTGGGCACCCCTATTAATCTTAAGTTTAATGTTTTATAAAAATTTGTGTTTTTGCAACAGCTATTTCAGTTTGATATATGTAATAACTGTTGGACACAGTAATGTTTCTGCCTTGAAATGAGGTTTATTGTACTAACAGAAAATGTGCAATCTGCATTGAAACAAAATTTGACAGGTGCATAAGTATGGGCACCTCACCAGAAAAATGACATTAATATTTAGTAGATCCTCCTTTTGCAAAAATAACAGCCTCTAGTCGCTTCCTGTAGCTTTTAATGAGTTCCTGGATCCTGGATGAAGGTATTTTTGACCATTCCTCTTTACAAAACAATTCCAGTTCAGTTAAGTTTGATGGTCGCCGAGCATGGACAGCCCTCTTCAAATGATCCCACAGATGTTCAATGATATTCAGGTCTGGGGACTGGGATGGCCATTCCAGAACATTGTAATTGTTCCTCTGCATGAATGCCTGAGTAGATTTGGAGCGGTGTTTTGGATCATTGTCTTGCTGAAAGATCCATACCCTGCGTAACTTCAACTTTGTCACTGATTCTTGAACATTATTGTCAAGAATCTGCTGATACTGAGTGAAATCCATGCGTCCCTCAGCTTTAACAAGATTCCCGGTGCCGGCATTGGCCACACAGCCCCAAAGCATGCTGGAACCTCCACCAACTTTTACTGTGGGTAGCAAGTGTTTTACTGCTGTTTTTTTGCCGCCATGCATAACGCCTTTTTGTATGACCAAACAACTCAATCTTGGTTTCATCAGTCCACAGGACCTTCTTCCAAAAAGAAATTGGTTTCTCCAAATGTGCTTTTGCATACCTCAGCCGACTCTGTTTGTGGCGTGCTTGCAGAAATGGCTTCTTTCGCATCACTCTCCCATACAGCTTCTCCTTGTGCAAAGTGCATTGTATAGTTGATCGATGCACAGTGACACCATCTGCAGCAAGTTGATGCTGCAGCTCTCTGGAGGTGGTCTGAGGATTGTCCTTGACTGATCTCACCATTCTTCTTCTCTGCCTTTCTGATGTTTTTCTTGGCCTGCCACTTCTGGCCTTAACAAGAACTGTCCCTGTGTTCTTCCATTTCCTTACTATGTTCCTCACAGTGGAAACTCACAGGTTAAATCGCTGAGACAGCTTTTTGTATCCTTCCCCTGAACAACTATGTTGAATAATCTTTGTTTTCAGATCATTTGACAGTTGTTTTGAGGAGCCCATGATGCCACTCTTCAGAGGAGATTCAAACAGGAGAACAACTTGCAAGTGGCCACTTTAAGTAGCTTTTCTCATGATTGCATACACCTGGCTATGAAGTTCAAAGCTCAATGAGGCTACAAAACCAAAAAAAGTGCTTTAGTAAGTCAGTAAAAAGTAGGTAGGAGTATTTAAAACAAGAAAATTATAAGGGTGCCCATACTTATGCACCTGTCAAATTTTGTTTGAATGCAGATTGCACATTTTCTGTTAGTACAATAAACCTCATTTCAAAGCAGAAACATTACTGTGTCCAACAGTTATTACATATATCAAACTGAAATAGCTGTTGCAAAAACACCAATTTTTATAAAACATTAAGCTTAAGATTAATAGGGGTGCCCAAACTTTTTCATATAACTGTATTACCCCACCACATAATATCCTGTATATAATATGTAATGTCTGTGCACACAGTATATTACATCCAGTGTACAGGAGAAAATGTGACTGGTGTATGATATACTGACTGCAGACATCAGATATTACACCAGCCACATAGTATCCTGTATATAATATCTAATGTCTGTGCACACATTATATTACATCCAGTATGTACGAGAAATGTGCCTGGTGTATGATATACTGAACGCAGACATCAGATATTACACCAACAACATAGTATCCTGTATGTAATATCTGTGCACACAGTATAATACATCCAGTGTATAAGAGAAAATGTGGTTTATAATATACCGACTACAGACATCAGATATTACACAATCCACATAGTATCCTGTATGTAATATCTAATATCTGTGCACACAGTATATTACATCCAGCATACAGGAGAAAATGTGCCTGGCGTATGATATACTGACTGCAGACATCAGATATTACACCAGTCACATAGTATCCTGTATATAATATCTAATGTCTGTGCACACAGTATATTACATCCAGTGTACAGGAGAATACATGACTGGTGTATGATATACTGACTGCAGACATCAGATATTACACCAGCCACATAGTATCCTGTATATAATATCTAATGTCTGTGCACACAGTATATTACATCCAGTGTACAGGAGACAATGTGCCTGGTGTATGATATACTGACTACAGACATCAGATATTACACCAGCCACATAGTATCCTGTATATAATATCTAATGTCTGTGCACACAATATATTACATCCAGTGTACAGGAGAAAATGTGCCTGGTGTATGATATACTGACTACAGACATCAGATATTACACAAGCCACATAGTATCCTGTATATAATATCTAATGTCTGTGCACACAGTATATTACATCCAGTATATAGGAGAATACATGACTGGTGTATGATATACTGTGACTGCAGATATCAGATATTACACCAGCCACATAGTATCCTGTATATAATATCCAATGTCTGTGTACACAGTATATTACATCCAGTGTGCAGGAGAAAATGTACCTGCTGTATGATATACTGACTACAGACATCAGATATTACACCAGCCACATAGTATCCTGTATATAATATCTGTGCACACAGTATATTACTTCCAGTGTACAGGAGAAAATGTGCCTGGGGTATGATATACTGTGACTACAGACATCAGATATTACACCAGCCACATTGTATCCTATATGTAATATCTAATGTCTGTGCACACAGTATATTACATCCAGTGTACAGGAGAAAATGTGCCTGGTGTATGATATACTGACTACAGACATCAGATATTACACCAGCCACATAGTATCCTATATATAATGTCTAATGTCTGTGCACACAGTATATTACATCCAGTATACAGGAGAAAATGTGCCTGGTGTATGATACACTGTGACTACAGTCATCAGATATTACACCAGCCACGTAGTATCCTGTATATAATATCTAATATCTGTGCACACAGTATATTACATCCAGTATATAGGAGAAAATGTGCCTGGTGTATGATATACTGACTGCAGACATCAGATATTACACCAGCCACATAGTGTCCTGTATATAATATCTAATGTCTGTGCATGCAGTATATTACATCCAGTATACAGGAGAATACATGATTGGTGTATGATATACTGACTGCATACATCAGATATTACACCAGTCACATAGTATCCTGTATTTAATATCTAATGTCTGTGCACACTGTATGTTACATCCAGTGTACAGGAGAAAATGTGCCTGGTGTATGATATACTGACTACAGACATCAGATATTACACCAGCCACATAGTGTCCTGTATATAATATCTAATGTCTGTGCACGCAGTATATTACATCCAGTATACAGGAGAATACATGACTGGTGTATGATATACTGACTGCATACATCAGATATTACACCAGTCACATAGTATCCTGCATGTAATATCTAATGTCTGTGCACACAGTATATTACATCCAGTGTACAGGAGAAAATGTGCCTGGTGTATGATATACTGACTACAGACATCAGATATTACACCAGCCACATAGTATCCTGTATATAATGTCTAATGTCTGTGCACACAGTATATTACATCCAGTATACAGGAGAAAATGTGCCTGGTGTATGATATACTGTGACTACAGTCATCAGATATTACACCAGCCACGTAGTATCCTGTATATAATATCTAATATCTGTGCACACAGTATATTACATCCAGTATATAGGAGAAAATGTGCCTGGTGTATGATATACTGACTGCAGACATCAGATATTACACCAGCCACATAGTGTCCTGTATATAATATCTAATGTCTGTGCACGCAGTATATTACATCCAGTATACAGGAGAATACATGACTGGTGTATGATATACTGACTGCATACATCAGATATTACACCAGTCACATAGTATCCTGTATATAATATCTACTGTCTGTGCACACAGTATATTACATACAGTGTACAGGAGAAAATGTGCCTGGTGTATGATATACTGACTACAGACATCAGATATTACACCAGCCACTTAGTATCCTGTATATAATATCTAATGTCTGTGCACACAGTATATTACATCCAGTGTACAGCAGAAAATGTGCCTGGTGTATGATATACTGACTACAGACATCAGATATTACACCAGCCACATAGTATCCTGTATATAATATCTAATGTCTGTGCACACAGTATATTACATCCAGTATACAGGAGAAAATGTGCCTGGTGTATGATATACTGACTACAGACATCAGATATTACACCAGCCACATAGTATCCTGTATATAATATCTAATGTCTGTGCACACAGTATATTACATCCAGTGTACAGGAGAAAATGTGCCTGGTATATGATATACTGTGACTACAGTCATCAAATATTACACCAGCCACGTAGTATCCTGTATATAATATCTAATATCTGTGCACACAGTATATTACATCCAGTATATAGGAGAAAATGTGCCTGGTGTATGATATACTGACTGCAGACATCAGATATTAAACCATTCACCTAGTATCCTGAATATAATATCTAATGTCTGTGCACACAGTATATTACATCCAGTGTACAGGAGAAAATGTGCCTGGTGTATGATATACTGTGACTACAGTCATCAGATATTACACCAGCCACGTAGTATCCTGTATATAATATCTAATGTCTGTGTACACATTATATTATATCCAGCATATAGGAGAAAATGTGCCTGGTGTATGATATACTGACTACAGACATCAGATATTACACCAGCCACATAGTATCCTGTATATAATATTTAATGTCAGTGCACACAGTATATTACATTCAGTGTGCAGGAGAAAATGTGCCTGGTGTATGATATACTGGCTGCAGGCATCAGATATTACACCAGCCACATAGTATCCTGTATATAATATCTAATGTCTGTGCACACATTATATTACATTCAGTATACAGGAGAATACATGACTGGTGTATGATATACTGACTGCAGACATCAGATATTACACCAGCCACATAGTATCCTGTATATAATATCTAATGTCTGTGCACACAGTATATTACATCCAGTATACAGGAGAAAATGTGCCTGGTGTATGATATACTGACTGCAGACATCAGATATTACACCAGTCACATAGTATCCTGTATATAATATCTAATATCTGTGCACACAGCATATTACATCCAGTGTACAGGAGAATACATGACTGGTGTATGATATACTGTGACTGCAGACATCAGATATTACACCAGCCACATAGTGTCCAGTATATAATATCTAATGTCTGTGCACACAGTATATTACATCAAGTGTACAGGAGAAAATGTGCCTGGTGTATGATATACTATGACTACAGACATCAGATATTACACCAGCCACGTAGTATCCTGTATATAATATCTAATGTCTGTGCACACATTATATTACATCCAGTATATAGGAGAAAATGTGCCTGGTGTATGATATACTATGACTACAGACATCAGATATTACACCAGCCACGTAGTATCCTGTATATAATATCTAATATCTGTGCACACAGTATATTACATCCAGCATACAGGAGAAAATGTGCCTGGTGTATGATATTCTGACTACAGACATCAGATATTACACCAGTCACATAGTATCCTGTATATAATATCTAATGTCTGTGCACACAGTATATAACATCCAGTATATAGAATATATGACTGGTGTATGATATACTGTGACTACAGACATCAGATATTACACCAGTCACATAGTATCCTGCATATAATATCTAATGTCAGTGCACACAGTATATTACATCCAGTGTACAGGAGAAAATGTGCCTGGTGTATGATATACTGACTACAGACATCAGATATTACACCAGTCACATAGTATCCTGTATGTAATATCTAATGTCTGTGCACACAGTATATTACATCCAGTGTACAGGAGAAAATGTGCCTGGTGTATGACATACTGACTTCAGACATCAGATATTCCACCAGTCACATAGTATCCTGTATATAATATCTAATGTCTGTGCTCACAGTATATTACAACCAGTATATAGGAGAATACATGACTGGTGTATGATATACTGTGACTACAGACATCAGATATTATATCAGTCACATAGTATACTGTATATAATATCTAATGTCTGTGCACACAGTATATTGCATCCCGTGTACAGGAGAAAATGTGCTTGGTGTATGATATACTGACTGCAGACATCAGATATTACACCAGCCACATAGTATCCTGTATATAATATCTAATGTCTGTGTACATAGTTTATTACATCCAGTATATAGAATATATGACTGGTGTATGATATATTGACTACAGACATCAGATATTACACCAGCCACATAGTATCCTGTATGTAATATCTAATGTCTGTGCACACAGTATATTACATCCAGTATATAGGAGAATACATGACAGGTGTATGATATACTGTGACTGCAGACGTCAGATATTACACCAGCCACATAGTATCCTTTATGTAAGATCTAATGTCTGTGCACACATTATATTACATCCAGTATATACGAGAAATGTGCCTGGTGCATGATATACTGTGACTACAGATATCAGATATTACACCAGTCACATAGTATCCTGTATATAATATCTAATGTCTGTGCACACAGTATATTACATCCAGTGTACAGGAGAAAATGTGCCTGGTGTATGATATACTGACTACAGACATCAGATATTACACCTGTCACATAGTATCCTGTATGTAATATCTAATGTCTGTGTACACAGTTTATTACATCCAGTATATAGAATATATGACTGGTGTATGATATACGGACTACAGACATCAGATATTACACCAGCCACATGGTATCCTGTATATAATATCTAATGTCTGTGCACACAGTATATTACATCCAGTGTACAGAAGAAAATGTACCTGGTATATGATATACTGTGACTACAGACATCAGATATTACACCAGCCACATAGTATCCTGTATGTAATATCTAATGTCTGTGTACACAGTTTATTACATCCAGTATATAGAATATATGACTGGTGTATGATATACTTACTACAGAAATCAGATATTACACCAGCCACATAGTAGTCTTTATGTAAGATCTAATGTCTGTGCACACATTATATTACATCCAATATATACTAAGAAATGTGCCTGGTGTATGATATACTGAACGCAGAGATCAGATATTACACCAGCAACATAGTATCCTGTATATAATATCTAATCTCTGTACACACAGTATATTACATCCAGTATACAGGAGAAAATGTGCCTGGTGTATGATATACTGACTACAGACATCAGATATTACACCAGTCACATAGTATCCTGTATATAATATCTAATGTCTGTGCACACAGTATATTAAATCCAGTGTACAGGAGAAAATGTGCCTGGTGTATGATATACTGACTACACACATCAGATATTACACCAGTCACATAGTATCCTGTATATAATATCTAATGTCTGTGCACACAGTATATTACATCCAGTGTACAAGAGAAAATGTGCCTGGTGTATGATATACTGACTACAGACATCAGATATTACACCAGTCACATAGTATCCTGTATGTAATATCTAATATCTGTGCACACAGTATATTAAATCCAGTGTACAGGAGAAAATGTGCCTGGTGTATGATATACTGACTGCATACATCAGATATTACACCAGTCAGATAGTATCCTGTATATAATATCTAATGTCTGTGCACACAGTATATTACATCCAGTGTACAGAAGAAAATGTACCTGGTGTATGATATACTGTGACTACAGACATCAGATATTACACCAGCCACATAGTATCCTCTATGTAATATCTAATGTCTGTGTACACAGTTTATTACATCCAGTATATAGAATATATGACTGGTGTATGATATACTTACTACAGACATCAGATATTACACCAGCCACATAGTAGTCTTTATGTAAGATCTAATGTCTGTGCACACATTATATTACATCCAATATATACGAGAATTGTGCCTGGTGTATGATATACTGTCTACAGACATCAGATACTACACCAGTCACATAGTATCCTGTATGTAATATCTAATATCTGTGCACACAGTATATTACATCCAGTGTACAGGAGAAAATGTGCCTGGTGTATGATATACTGACTACAGACATCAGATATTACACCAGTCACATAGTATCCTGTATATAATATCTAATGTCTGTGGACACAGTATATTACATCCAGTGTACAGGAGAAAATGTGGCTGGTGTATGATATACTGACTACAGACATCAGATATTACACCAGTCACATAGTATCCTGTATGTAATATCTAATATCTGTGCACACAGTATATTACATCCAGTGTACAGGAGAAAATGTGTGTGGTGTATGATATACTGACTGCAGATATCAGATATTATACCAGTCACATAGTATCCTGTATATAATATCTAATGTCTGTGCACACAGTATATTACATCCAGTATATAGGAGAATACATGACTGGTGTATGATATACTGACTACAGACATCAGATATTACACCAGTCACATAGAATCCTGTATGTAATATCTACTATCTGTGCACACAGTATATTACATCCAGTGTATAAGAGAAAATGTGCCTGGTGTATGATATACTGTGACTACAGACATCAGATATTACACCAGCCACACAGTATCCTGTACATAATATCTAATGTCTGTGCACACATTATATTACATCCAGTATATAGGAGAATACATGACTGGTGTATGATATACGGACTACAGACATCAGATCTTACACAATCCACATAGTATCCTGTATATAATATCTAATGTCTGTGCACACAGTATATTACATCCAGCATACAGGAGAAAATGTGTCTGGTGTATGATATACTGACTACAGACATCAGATATTACACCAGCCACATGATATCCTGTATATAATATCTAATGTCTGTGCATACAGTATATTACATCCAGTGTACAGGAGAAAATGTGTCTGGTGTATGATATACTGACTACAGACATCAGATATTACACCAACCACATAGTATCCTGTATATAATATCTAATGTCTGTGCACACAGTATATTACATCAAGTGTACAGGAGAATACATGACCGGTGTATGATATACTGACTACAAACATCAGATATTACACCAGCCACATAGTGTCCTGTATATAATGTCTAATGTCTGTGCACACAGTATATTACATCCAGTATACAGGAGAAAATGTGTCTGGTGTATGATATACTGACTACAGACATCAGATATTACACCAGCCACATGATATCCTGTATATAATATCTAATGTCTGTGCGCACAGTATATTACATCCAGTGTACAGGAGAAAATGTGCCTGGTGTATGATATACTGACTGCAGGCATCAGATATTACACCAGCCACATAGTATCCTGTATATAATATCTAATGTCTGTGCACACAGTATATTACATCCAGTATATAGGAGAATACATGACTGGTGTATGATAAACTGACTGAAGACATCAGATATTACACCAGTCACATAGTACCCTGTATATAATATCTAATGTCTGTGGACACAGTATATTACATCCAGTGTGCAGGAGAAAATGTGCCTGGTGTATGATATACTTACTACATACATCAGATATTACATCAGTCACCTAGTATCCTGTATATAATATCTAATGTCTGTGCACACAGTATATTACATCCAGTGTACAAGAGAAAATGTGCCTGGTGTATGATATACTGACTACAGACATCAGATATTACACCAGTCACATAGTATCCTGTATATAATATCTAATGTCTGTGGACACAGTATATTACATCCAGTGTACAGGAGAAAATGTGCCTGGTGTATGATATACTGACTGTAGACATCAGATATTACACCGGTCACATAGTATCCGGTATATAATATCTAATGTCTGTGCACACAGTATATTACATCCAGTATATAGGAGAATACATGACTGGTGTATGATATACTGACTGCAGACATCAGATATTACACCAGCCACGTAGTATCCTGTATATAATATCTAATGTCTGTGCACACATTATATTACATCCAGTATATAGGAGAAATGTGCCTGGTGTATGATATACTGACTACAGACATCAGATATTACACCAGCCACATAGTATCCTGCATATAATATCTAATGTCTGTGCACACAGTATATTACATCCAGAATATAGGAGAATACATGACTGGTGTATGATATACTGACTACAGACATCAGATATTACACCAGCCACATAGTATCCTGTATATAATATCTAATGTCTGTGCGCACAGTATATTCCATCCAGTGTACAGGAGAAAATGTGCCTGGTGTATGATATACTGACTACAGACATCAGATATTACACCAGCCACATAGTATCCTGTATATAATATCTAATGTCTGTGCACACAGTATATTACATCCAGTGTACAGCAGAAAATGTGCCTGGTGTATGATATACTGACTGCAGACATCAGATATTACACCAGCCACATAGTATCCTGTATATAATGTCTAATATCTGTGCACACTGTTACATCCAGTGTACAGGAGAAAATGTGCCTGGTGTATGATATACTGACTGCAGACATCAGATATTACACCAGCCACATAGTATCCTGTATAGAATATCTAATGTCTGTGCACACAGTATATTACATCCAGTGTACAGGAGAATACATGATCGGTGTATGATATACTGACTACAGACATCAGATATTACACCAGCCACATAGTATCCTGTATATAATATCTAATGTCTGTGCACACAGTATATTACATCCAGTGTACAGAAGAAAATGTGCCTGGTGTATGATATACTGACTACAGACATCAGATATTACACCAACCACATAGTATCCTGTATATAATATCTAATGTCTGTGCACACAGTATATTACATCCAGTGTACAGGAGAAAATGTGCCTGGTGTATGATATACTGACTACAGACATCAGATATTACACCAGCCACATAGTATCCTGTATATAATATCTAATGTCTGTGCACACATTATGTTACAACCAGTATATACGAGAAATGTGCCTGGTGTATGATATACTGACTGCAGACATCAGATATTACACAAGCCACATAGTATCCTGTATATAATATCTAATGTCTGTGCACACAGTATATTACATCCAGTATATAGGAGAATACATGACTGGTGTATGATATACTGACTACAGACATTAGATATTACACCAGCCACATAGTATCCTGTATGTAATATCTAATGTCTGTGCACACAGTATATTACATCAAGTGTATAGGAGAAAATGTGCCTGTTGTATGATAGACTGACTGCAGGCATCAGATATTACACCAGCCACATAGTATCCTATATATAATATCTAATGTCAGTGCACACAGTATATTACATCCAGTGTACAGGAGAAAATGTGCCTGGTGTATGATATACTGACTGCAGACATTAGATATTACACCAGCGACATAGTATCCTGTATATAATATCTAATGTCTGTGCACACAGTATATTACATCCAGTGTACAGGAGAAAATGTGCCTGGTGTATGATATACTGACTGCAGGCATCAGATATTACACCAGCCACATAGTATCCTGTATATAATATCTAATGTCTGTGCACACAGTATATTACATCCAGTGTACAGAAGAAAATGTGCCTGGTGTATGATATACTGTGACTACAGACATCAGATATTACACCAGCCACATAGTATCCTGTATATAATATCTAATGTCTGTGCACACAGTATATTACATCCAGTGTACAGGAGAAAATGTGCCTGGTGTATGATATACTGACTGCAGGCATCAGATATTACACCAGCCACATATTATCCTGTATATAATATCTAATGTCAGTGCACACAGTATATTACATCCAGTATATAGGAGAAAATGTGCCTGGTGTATGATATACTGTGACTACAGACATCAGATATAACACCAGCCACATAGTATCCTGTATATAATATCTAATGTCTGTGCACACAGTATATTACATCCAGTGTACAGGAGAAAATGTGCCTGGTGTATGATATACTGACTGCAGACATCAGATATTACACCAGCCACATAGTATCCTGTATATAATATCTAATGTCTGTGCCCACAGTATATTACATCCAGAATATAGGAGAAATTGTGCCTGGTGTATGATATACTGTGACTACAGACATCAGATATTACACCAGCCACATAGTATCCTGTATATAATATCTAATGTCTGTGCACACATTATGTTACATCCAGTAAATACGAGAAATGTGCCTGGTGTATGATATACTGTGACTACAGACATCAGATATTACACCAGCCACATAGTATCCTGTATATAATATCTAATGTCTGTGCACACAGTATATTACATCCAGTGTACAGGAGAATACATGACTGGTGTATGATATACTGACTACAGACATCAGATATTACACCAGCCACATAGTATCCTGTATATAATATCTAATGTCTGTGCACACAGTATATTACATCCAGTGTACAGGAGAATACATGACTGGTGTATGATATACTGTGACTACAGACATCAGATATTACACCAGCCACATAGTATCCTGTATATAATATCTAATGTCTGTGCACACAGTATATTACATCAAGTGTACAGGAGAATACATGACCGGTGTATGATATACTGACTACAAACATCAGATATCACACCAGTCACATAGTATCCTGTATATAATATCTAATGTCTGTGCACACAGTATATTACATCCAGTATACAGAAGAAAATGTGCCTGGTGTATGATATACTGTGACTACAGACATCAGATATTACACCAGCCACATAGTATCCTGTATATAATATCTAATGTCTGTGCACACAGTATATTACATCCAGTGTACAAGAGAAAATGTGCCTGGTGTATGATATACTGACTGCAGACATCAGATATTACACCAGCCACATAGTATCCTGTATATAATATCTAATGTCTGTGCACACAGTATATTACATCCAGTGTACAGAAGAAAATGTGCCTGGTGTATGATATACTGTGACTACACACATCAGATATTACACCAGTCACATAGTATCCTGTATATAATATCTAATGTCTGTGCACACAGTATATTACATCCAGTATACAGAAGGAAATGTGCCTGGTGTATGATATACTGACTACAGACATCAGATATTACACCAGCCACATAGAATCCTGTATATAATGTCTAATGTCTGTGCACACAGTATATTACATCCAGTATACAGGAGAAAATGTGCCTGGTGTATGATATACTGTGACTACAGACATCAGATATTACACCAGCCACGTAATATCCTGTATATAATATCTAATATCTGTGCACACAGTATATTACATCCCGTGTACAGGAGATAATGTACCTGGTGTATGATATACTGACTGCAGACATCAGATATTACACCAGCCACATAGTACCCTGTATGTAATATCTAATGTCTGTGCACACAGTATATTACATCCAGTATATAGGAGAAAATGTGCCTGGTGTATGATATACTGTGACTACAGACATCAGATATAACACCAGCCACATAGTATCCTGTATATAATATCTAATGTCTGTGCACACAGTATATTACATCCAGTGTACAGGAGAAAATGTGCCTGGTGTATGATATACTGTGACTACAGACGTCAGATATTACACCAGCCACATAGTATCCTGTATATAATATCTAATGTCTGTGCACACATTATGTTACATCCAGTATATACGAGAAATGTGCCTGGTGTATGATATACTGTGACTATAGACATCAGATATTACACCAGCCACATAGTATCCTGTATATAATATCTAATGTCTGTGCACACATTATATTACATCCAGTATATACGAGAAATGTGCCTGGTGTATGATATACTGACTGCAGACATCAGATATTACACCAGCCACATAGTATCCTGTATGTAATATCTAATGTCTGTGCACACATTATATTACATCCAGTATATACGAGAAATGTGCCTGGTGTATGATATACTGACTGCAGACATCAGATATTACACCAGCCACATAGTGTCCTGTATATAATATCTAACGTCTGTGCACACAGTATATTACATCCAGTGTACAGGAGAAAATGTGCCTGGTGTATGATATACTGACTGCAGACATCAGATATTACACCAGCCACATAGTATCCTGTATTTAATATCTAATGTCTGTGCACAGATTATATTACATCCAGTATATACGAGAAATGTGCCTGGTGTATGATATACTGACCGCAGACATCAGATATTACACGAGCAACATAGTATCCTGTATATAATATCTAATCTCTGTGCACACAGTATATTACATCCAGTATACAGGAGAAAATGTGCCTGGTGTATGATATACTGACTGTAGACATCAGATATTACACCAGCCACATAGTATCCTGTAAATGTAGCACCCTGAGGACTCGGCTGCTACAGGGGTATTGCACCTCAACCCAGAGGTGTGATATTCCACTCCCGGGTAAGGATGGAGTGTGGAACTGAGCTCAGATAGCTGCATACACTACATACATCCCATTTCCGGGGGACAGAACTACTGTACTCCCACTAGAGAAATGTGCAGGTACGACAGCGTCTGTCCCTGGCTGGAGTGGGAGGGGGTTGGAACATCCCAGTAGTGTAGGGGCAGATAGGGGGAGCAGTCTGGGTAGAGCTAGGAGCTCATTGGGTGCTGGTCACCTGAGCTCACACATAGAGGGATATATAAGGTGGGCACCATCTAGGAACAGGGTCAGTCAGGCAAGACAATCTTTTGTAGAGGAGAAGAGCAGAGAAGCTCAGGCAGCTCCAAGGCCCAGAGTGAGAGAGGAGAAGAGAAAGGCCCAGAGAGGGGAGAAGAAGGAACCCCAAGAACCTAAAATCAGACCAGAAGGGTGAAGGGTTGGCACAAGGGTACCGGATCCCAAGCTGGCAGAGGCAAAGCACACCTTAGCCAGGAACCGGAGGTCGTGGGCAGGATCTGCCACGACCCTCACCAAATCCACCCGGAAGGCACACCGAGCATAGGGTCTGGGAAGCTAAAGAAAGTTCAACCAACAAAAGACCCGAGGGAGCCGGACATAGGTGGATCCCTGGTGGGAACGGCCAGTAGAGAGGGAAAAGTCAGAAAGGGAGCTCAGGATCACGCTCCAGAATTCCTTGGGAGTTGGCCGAGTCCAGGACCTGGTGGACGCAGCACGGCTCGGGTGGTCACTCAAGGCCAGAGTGACCAACAGCACAGCAGTAAGTAAAAACCCTGAACTGCACAGCCCGACTCTGAGTCTTCTTCCTGCACCTTCACAACCACCATCCTCTACACCTGACCCCCTGAGGCTACACCCCTCCCGTTGGGGGTTATACTACCACAGCTGCATATATACCACCAGCCTCAGCGGACCCTTGTGCAGCGGCGGCCTTTTGACCGCAATTCAACGGGTGGCGTAGTCGACACAAAGAACATTTATAACATCTGTAAAGACTGCCACACTCTGAGCTTGACACCCTGGGCACGGACCGGGTCACAGCCACTCGGAGACTACAACCCCCATCTGATCCGGCTCTGGGTATTCCCCTTAAGAATATGGCCCAGGGGGCGCGTCAACTTTGGCGTAGTCGGCAGGATAACGTGCCCGCAACAACCGGGTACTGCTTGCCTGAAGAAAAGTTCAAGTTTACCTCAAAAAGAAGTCTCCCGCCGGTCCCGGAGGGTCCCCGCCATCGGACCCCATCACAGGTCGATTCCCGCCGGTTGCCCGCCATCTGCAGCTTTTTCCCGCCATCTGCAGAGTTTCCCGCCACTGGGAGACGTTTCCCGCCATCAGAAAAGATTTCCCGCCTTGGAAGAGCGGACGCCATTATGGGCGTGCCAGAGGATGGCAAGAGGCCGCCTCCCATCGTGGGCCAGGACGAAGAATGGCGCCAAAAGCGGAAACCGCCCCCACCAACAGAGACTGTGATGCTAGAAGTGTCCGTCAGCGTGAAGGAACTGCCCCTGGAGCTGACAATCACCAAGTTGCCCCGGGACCGCCCTCGAAGTGGGAGGACACAGAACAAAAGAGCGAAGATGGGTGCCGCCTGGAGCAGTCTAGAGAGAGCGCACCCGGAGACAAGAAGTCTAGAGAGGAGTAGGGAGAAGGCACACCCGGAGATGGAGGGAGAGCCAGGCAGCACCGACCCAGTGGTCAGGAGCCTGTTGCAAGCGACAACCCCACTAGGCCTAGTGGAGGTCCTGGCGCAGCTTCCCCGAGACCGGGAGTGTGCGCAGACCGCGCTGGAGGGCCTCGCACGGAGAATGGCCCAGGTGCAGCGAGAGACGCTGGCGGAGTGGAGCCGAGAGATGGCCCAGCAGACCGAAGCCCGTCAGCGGAGCACGCCACCCGAGACGAGGAGACAGACCGCCTCTGAGGATGGTGCAGGAGGAATCAAGGCCGGAGACGGCGCTGAGGAGGGAGCCGAAGAAACGGAGGCAGGTAAAGGGGACGTCACCACCCCGAGTCGAGAAACCGCGTGCCTGCCCCAGCTCCCCGTCGCAGAGCCCAAAATTCCCCCTGCCGTGCCCGTCGCTGCATCGTCACCGCCCCGGACTAGGCCTCAACCGGAAGCCGCGGCCGCGACCCCTGTGACGTCACATGCTTCGACCCTGAGCGCGGCCAAGCAGGAAACACCATCGGCCTGGTCGCAAGGTCTAGTGCCCCCGGGCGCTACAGTGCCAACAGCGCCCCCTACCTCCGCGGAGCCACCGGCCTGGTCGCAGGGCCGAGTAACCCCGGGCGCCGCCGTTCTTACGGTGCCCTTTTCCTTTAGGGTGCCCCAAGCCTGGTCGCAAGGCCTGGTTAACCCGGGCGCCGCTAACACCACCGCGCCCATAACATCTAGGGTGTCGCACCTGGGTGAAGACCTGTTCGCCCAGCATACGTGCCCGGATGGGCAGCCCTTCATATGGCCCCAGGAGTATATTCAGCTGGAACTCCAAAAAGCAAGGCCCATGTGCGAGCCCCTGATTCCGGCTCCGAAGCCCGTCAGGAGGACCCCGCCCCCGCTGGAGGAGGCACAGTTCGAGTGGGACCCCACCGGAGAAGACCTCATGGGGTTCACTCAGGAAACTCGGGCGGCCGCAGCGGAGCGTGCAGAGTGCTGCCGGCAGCAGCTCGAGGTCTTCGAAAGGGAGCGGAGAGAGAGGCGGGTCCGGGAACAGCAGGTGCAGATAAGGAGCGCGGAGCAGAAGAGCCGGACCAGGAGAGATCCCCGTGCAGCGCATGGTCCCCGTACCACCGGGACTGTGATAAAGTTCAACCTGCAGCATGGGTGGGGCTTCATTAGAGACCATCATACCCCCGGCGACGTCTTTGTCACCCGCAGAGACGTAGAAAGCCATCTGCCGGAGGGACACAGAGGTCGTGACCTATATGTAGGGGACGAGGTCACGTTCACCCGGCACAAGTGTGCCAAAGGACCCTACGCCCTCCATGTGCACCGGCTGACGGAGGAGGAGCTGCGGTGTGAGGAGGAGCAAGAGGACCCGGACGGGTCTGAAACCTACCAACAAGAAAGAGCAGGAGGACGCCGTCATTAAAGTACGGTAGAGAGAGACTGTATATAGTTACCCGTCGGGGTACCAGAACTGTTGCTGAGTTAAATATGTTCCCCGTTGGGACAAAAGTGTGAACTGTTACCCGTGTGTCCCCTATCCATTACCTGGCCGAGGACTGAGAGCGGCCACTTCCCCTTGTATATAGTTGCGCTTCCTAAAGCGCCCCCTACTGGTTTTATAAAGAAACTGTTTTTCCAAGAAAAGACTGTCGCACTTTACCCGGTCACAAGTTGCACCGTGGCCGGAGGAACAAGACAAGAATATTTCTGAAAAAGTTTTATTGATATATATATGATGTTTTATATGTTATGTTGTTATGAAAAATTGTATGTTTGTGGTGTTTTTATTCTCTTACAGCCCGAGGACGTGCTGTGATTTACCAGGGGGGAATGTAGCACCCTGAGGACTCGGCTGCTACAGGGGTATTGCACCTCAACCCAGAGGTGTGATATTCCACTCCCGGGTAAGGATGGAGTGTGGAACTGAGCTCAGATAGCTGCATACACTACATACATCCCATTTCCGGGGGACAGAACTACTGTACTCCCACTAGAGAAATGTGCAGGTACGACAGCGTCTGTCCCTGGCTGGAGTGGGAGGGGGTTGGAACATCCCAGTAGTGTAGGGGCAGATAGGGGGAGTAGTCTGGGTAGAGCTAGGAGCTCATTGGGTGCTGGTCACCTGAGCTCACACATAGAGGGATATATAAGGTGGGCACCATCTAGGAACAGGGTCAGTCAGGCAAGACAATCTTTTGTAGAGGAGAAGAGCAGAGAAGCTCAGGCAGCTCCAAGGCCCAGAGTGAGAGAGGAGAAGAGAAAGGCCCAGAGAGGGGAGAAGAAGGAACCCCAAGAACCTAAAATCAGACCAGAAGGGTGAAGGGTTGGCACAAGGGTACCGGATCCCAAGCTGGCAGAGGCAAAGCACACCTTAGCCAGGAACCGGAGGTCGTGGGCAGGATCTGCCACGACCCTCACCAAATCCACCCGGAAGGCACACCGAGCATAGGGTCTGGGAAGCTAAAGAAAGTTCAACCAACAAAAGACCCGAGGGAGCCGGACATAGGTGGATCCCTGGTGGGAACGGCCAGTAGAGAGGGAAAAGTCAGAAAGGGAGCTCAGGATCACGCTCCAGAATTCCTTGGGAGTTGGCCGAGTCCAGGACCTGGTGGACGCAGCACGGCTCGGGTGGTCACTCAAGGCCAGAGTGACCAACAGCACAGCAGTAAGTAAAAACCCTGAACTGCACAGCCCGACTCTGAGTCTTCTTCCTGCACCTTCACAACCAGCATCCTCTACACCTGACCCCCTGAGGCTACACCCCTCCCGTTGGGGGTTATACTACCACAGCTGCATATATACCACCAGCCTCAGCGGACCCTTGTGCAGCGGCGGCCTTTTGACCGCAATTCAACGGGTGGCGTAGTCGACACAAAGAACATTTATAACATCTGTAAAGACTGCCACACTCTGAGCTTGACACCCTGGGCACGGACCGGGTCATCGCCACTCGGAGACTACAACCCCCATCTGATCCGGCTCCGGGTATTCCCCTTAAGAATATGGCCCAGGGGGCGCGTCATATATAATATCTAATGTCTGTGCATACAGTATATTACATCCAGTGTACAGGAGAAAATGTGCCTGGTGTATGATATACTGACTGCAGACATCAGATATTACACCAGTCACAAAGTATCCTGTATGTAATATCTAATGTCTGTGCAAACTGTATATTACATCCAGTGTACAGGAGAAAATGTGCCTGGTATATGATATACTGACTGCAGACATCAGATATTACACCAGCCACATAGTATCCTGTATATAGTATCTAATGTCTGTGCACACAGTATATTACATCCAGTGTACAGAAGAAAATGTGCCTTGTGTATGATATACTGACTACAGACATCAGATATTACACCAACCACATAGTATCCTGTATATAAGATCTAATGTCTGTGCACACAGTATATTACATCCAGTGTACAGGAGAAAATGTGCCTGGTGTATGATATACTGACTGTAGACATCAGATATTACACCGGCCACATAGTATCCTGTATATAATATCTAATGTCTGTGCACACATTATATTACATCCAGTATATAGGAGAAATGTGCCTGGTGTATGATATGCTGACTGCAGACATCAGATATTACACCAGCCACATAGTATCCTGTATATAATATCTAATGTCTGTGCACACAGTATATTACATCCAGTGTATAGGAGAATACATGACTGGTGTATGATATACTGACTGCAGACATCAGATATTACACCAGCCACATAGTATCCAGTATATAATATCTAATGTCTGTGCACACAGTATATTACATCCAGAATATAGGAGAATACATGACTGGTGTATGATATACTGACTGCAGACATCAGATATTACACAAGCCACATAGTATCATGTATATAATATCTAATGTCTGTGCACACAGTATATTACATCCAGAATATAGGAGAATACATGACTGGTGTATGATATACTGACTACAGACATCAGATATTACACCAGTCACATAGTATCCTGTATATAATATCTAATGTCTGTGCACACAGTATATTACATCCAGTATATAGGAGAATACATGACTGGTGTATGATATACTGACTACAGACATCAGATATTACACCAGCCACATAGTATCCTGTATATAATATCTAATGTCTGTGCACACAGTATATTACATCCAGTGTACAGGAGAAAATGTGACTGGTGTATGATATACTGACTGCAGACATCAGATATTACACCAGCCACATAGTATCCTGTATATAATATCTAATGTCTGTGCACACAGTATATTAAATCCAGTGTACAGCAGAAAATGTGCCTGGTGTATGATATACTGACTGCAGACATCAGATATTACACCAGCCACATATTATCCTGTATATAATATCTAATGTCTGTGCACACAGTATATTACATCCAGTTTATAGGAGAATACATGACTGGTGTATGATATACTGACTACAGACATCAGATATTACTCCAGCCGCATATTATCCTGTATATAATATCTAATGTCTGTGCACACAGTATATTACATCCAGTTTATAGGAGAATACATGACTGGTGTATGATATACTGACTACAGACATCAGATATTACACCAGTCACATAGTATCCTGTATATAATATCTAATGTCTGTGCACACAGTATATTACATCCAGTATATAGGAGAATACATGACTGGTGTATGATATACTAACTGCAGACATCAGATATTACACCAGCCACATAGTATCCTGTATATAATATCTAATGTCTGTGCACACAGT
Source organism: Phyllobates terribilis (assembly GCF_046119375.1). Taxonomy (NCBI): domain Eukaryota; kingdom Metazoa; phylum Chordata; class Amphibia; order Anura; family Dendrobatidae; genus Phyllobates; species Phyllobates terribilis. The sequence continues at coordinate 20,295,346 of NW_027362761.1, read as the reverse complement.
ATATTACATCCAGTGTACAGGAGAAAATGTGACTGGTGTATGATATACTGACTGCAGACATCAGATATTACACCAGCCACATAGTATCCTGTATATAATATCTAATGTCTGTGCACACAGTATATTACATCCAGTATATAGGAGAAAATGTGCTTGGTGTATGATATACTGACTGCAGACATCAGATATTACACCAGCCACATAGTATCCTGTATATAATATCTAATGTCTGTGCACACAGTATATTACATCCAGTGTACAGGAGAAAATGTGACTGGTGTATGATATACTGACTGCAGACATCAGATATTACACCAGCCACATAGTATCCTGTATATAATATCTAATGTCTGTGCACACAGTATATTAAATCCAGTGTACAGCAGAAAATGTGCCTGGTGTATGATATACTGACTGCAGACATCAGATATTACACCAGCCACATAGTATCCTGTATATAATATCTAATGTCTGTGCACACAGTATATTACATCCAGTGTACAGCAGAAAATGTACCTGGTGTATGATATACTGACTACAGACATCAGATATTACACCAGCCACATAGTATCCTGTATATAATGTCTAATGTCTGTGCACACTTTTACATCCAGTGTACAGGAGAAAATGTGCCTGGTGTATGATATACTGACTGCAGACATCAGATATTACACCAGTCACATAGTATCCTGTATAGAATATCTAATGTCTGTGCACACAGTATATTACATCCAGTGTACAGGAGAAAATGTGCCTGGTGTATGATTAGAGATGAGCGTTGTTCTACTCGAACTGTTCGCCAATCTCAAATTCGAGCTGTTTTGGGCGGTGTTCGAGCCGGTCGGCGAACACGAACAATTTGAGAAAAATTCGGCTGTTCGAGGTTATGTTCGATAACTGTTCGTGCACCAAAATCATAACTGGATTTTTTCTCAGTAATGATGAAAATTAATGTTAATACGCAGTTTGAGTGTACAGCGGGGCGGGGGGAGGGGCAGGGGATGGATCTCTGCAGGAACAATGAAGATCTCCATTTTTTTTTCTCTTTCCCGCATTTGCAGTGGGGAGGTGCAATCTGTCAGCCTATCAGCAGCGCACACACGGAGCGAAGTGCTTTTTTTCACACAAGCAAGGGCATGTGTGATTGGCAGTGTATGTCACATGTCCTTGCCCTATAAGACCAAGCCATTTTCCCCGTCGCCACCATTTTCTCACTGCTGCAGCTGCGTGTTAGACGGCACCGCTGTTGCTGTGTGCGCTATACCTTGTTAATTTCAAGCCAATTTTCGCACAAATATACAGATAGCTTGGGAGTAGGGAATAGTTGTGATTGCAGTCCTTTTAAGGACTAGGTTACAGCATTTCCTACGACTTTTATCAGGCAGGTCTGTGCTCTTAAATAGATAGATTGTGGGAGTAAAGACTAATTGTAATTGGAGTCCTTTTCAGGACTAGGTTACATCAGTTCCTATCAGTTTTTGCCAGGCAGGTCTGTGCCAGTGCTGTGCAAGTTTTTTTCACAGCATTTGGCTGAATCTAGCAAAGCTAATCCTTTTTGGCCTATTGCAGAGTGTGTTAGTCAGTGGAGTAGCCTATCTGTGTTGCAAGATATACCACCTGTGTATAGAATACCAATTTTTTTACTGCACCTAGTGAAGTAAAATCTTTTGGGCATAGCATCATTCTATTAGTCCATCTATACTGACCTCCATCAGGTTGCAAACTGAATATAATTTTTTTCTGCATCTAGCTCTGAAAAAATATTTGGGCTTCTAGCAGTGTGTGGGACTTGGTCTATTAGTCCATCTATACTGACCTCCATCAGGTTGCAAATTAAAAATAATTTTTTTCTTCATTTAGCTCTGAAAAAATATTTGGGCTTCTAGCAGTGTGTGGGACTTGTTCTATTAGTCCTTCTATACTGACCTCCAGCAGGTTGCAAATTGAATATAATTTTTTTCTGCATCTAGCTCTGAAAAAATATTTGGGCTTCTAGCGGTGTGTGGGACTTGGTCTATTAGTCCATCTATACTGACCTCCATCAGGTTGCAAATTAAAAATAATTTTTTTCTGCATCTAGCTCTGAAAAAATATTTGGGCTTCTAGCAGTGTGTGGGACTTGGTCTATTAGTCCATCTATACTGACCTCCATCAGGTTGCAAATTAAAAATAATTTTTTTCTTCATTTATCTCTGAAAAAAATATTTGGGCTTCTAGCAGCGTGTGGGACTTGTTCTATTAGTCCATCTATACTGACCTCCATCAGGTTGCAAATTAAAAATAATTTTTTTCTGCATCTAGCTCTGAAAAAATATTTGGGCTTCTAGCAGTGTGTGGGACTTGGTCTATTAGTCCATCTATACTGACCTCCATCAGGTTGCAAATTAAAAATAATTTTTTTCTGCATCTAGCTCTGAAAAAATATTTGGGCTTCTAGCAGTGTGTGGGACTTGGTCTATTAGTCCATCTATACTGACCTCCATCAGGTTGCAAATTGAATAAAAAAATTTTCTGCATCTAGCTCTGAAAAAATATTTGGGCTTCTAGCGGTGTGTGGGACTTGGTCTATTAGTCCATCTATACTGACCTCCATCAGGTTGCAAATTAAAAATAATTTTTTTCTGCATCTAGCTCTGAAAAAATATTTGGGCTTCTAGCAGTGTGTGGGACTTGGTCTATTAGTCCATCTATACTGACCTCCATCAGGTTGCAAATTAAAAATAATTTTTTTCTTCATTTAGCTCTGAAAAAATATTTGGGCTTCTAGCAGTGTGTGGGACTTGTTCTATTAGTCCTTCTATACTGACGTCCAGCAGGTTGCAAATTGAATATAATTTTTTTCTGCATCTAGCTCTGAAAAAATATTTGGGCTTCTAGCGGTGTGTGGGACTTGGTCTATTAGTCCATCTATACTGACCTCCATCAGGTTGCAAATTAAAAATAATTTTTTTCTGCATCTAGCTCTGAAAAAATATTTGGGCTTCTAGCAGTGTGTGGGACTTGGTCTATTAGTCCATCTATACTGACCTCCATCAGGTTGCAAATTAAAAATAATTTTTTTCTGCATCTAGCTCTGAAAAAATATTTGGGCTTCTAGCAGTGTGTGGGACTTGGTCTATTAGTCCATCTATACTGACCTCCATCAGGTTGCAAATTAAAAATAATTTTTTTCTGCATCTAACCCAGCCAATAGTTTTGGCCTAATACCACAGTTTGGCCACTCAGCTCTGCTCGGTTACCATCCATTGTTTTTTTGTGCAAACAACTCCAGAGTTGTGAATTAGTTAACCACCAAAATGAGTGGAAAAAGGCCTGCTGCTGGTGGAAAGGGGAATAGGCGTGTTGGGAAGGGGAAAAAAGGTTGTGTCCGTGGGGTAGGTGCAGAAGAAAGACCATCTTCCAGCCAAACTAAAATGTCTACTTCTTTTAGCGGACAATGTGATAAGATCCCTTTCTTACGGCCACGCCAATCGCTACAAATTCCAGATGAGGCACAAAAACAGCAGGTGCTTCAACGGATATCAAGTGCTCCTTTAAGTGGGCTCTCCTCCACATCAACTTCAACATCACAATTACTCCAGTCCTCAAAGGTGTCACCCAAATCGCACTTGCTTCCTCACAGCTCCCAAATCTCCAGCTGCCCGTCTGAGTATGAGGTAGAACAGATGGTTGAGTCTGCAGAGCTGTTTACTCATACTATAGCCTGGGAATCAGAGGTCGACTCCAGCGCTTCTGTGAATCCAGACGAGGAAATGATCTGCACTGATGCCCAGAATCTTTATGAGTCGGATCCAGGACCAGACGCAGAAGGTTCTGACCATAATGTAGACCCTCATTCCCAAACTGTAACTCCTGTTGGTGGAGACAATGAGGAAGACGATGATAAGACTCAAATACCTGATTGGAGCGACAACTTTAGTTTTTTGTCAGGGCAGGAACAGGTTGGCTCTGAGGACGACGGGTGTGATAACGCACAGGGTGATGATGATGAGGTCGGAGATCCCACTTACTGTCAACCCACAGTCAGCCAAGAGATGAGGTCAGCAGAGGAGGTGGAGGAAGATGCTAGTGACGACGAGGTCAGGTTGCGCCTTCCTGGACAGAGACGTAGTACTGGAAGCACGTCAACAACTGCATCCTCAAACACAACTCTGCCTCTCACCACAAGTCGTGGTGGCTCTTCAGGTCGCATGGGTGCTAAGCCTTGCATAGCCTGGGCATTTTTTCAGATCGATAAAGATGACCCAACTCGTGTTATCTGTAACATTTGTCAGCAAAAGCTAAGTAGAGGTCAAAAAATACATAGTTTGAGTACTTCATGCATGAACCGGCACATGGACATGAAGCATAAGTTGCAGTGGGAAGCTCAGTGTGCTACAATGCGGCCTAGACGGCCGGGCCAACCACCGTCTGCCATATCTTGTGCATCCGCGGCCTCTTCATCCTCTGTGACTGGGGGGACAGCAGTCACACCTGTTTTGGGGCGCAGACCTGCCACCTCTTTACCCGCAACAGCCAGCGTGATTGGCAGGTCATCATTTTCTTTGGAGGTGGTAACACCAGCTGGTGTTGAGCGCTGTCCGACATCGATAGCACCACCTTTGGATCAAGGCAACCTAACATGTCCGCCTGCATCTTCCTCACAGACCGGCAGTTTGCCGGGGACACCCTTATCAACCCCGTCTAAGCACAATAGCCAGCCCTCGGTCCCTCAGATGTGGACAAGTAAAAGACCATTTCCTCCTAGCCATGAGAAAGCTAAGAGGTTGAATTTCACCATCTGCAAGCTCTTGGCTACAGAAATGCTGCCTTTCCGCCTGGTGGACACAGAGGATTTTCGAGACCTTATGTCCGTCGCAGTGCCCCAGTACCAGATGCCCAGTCGGCACTACTTCTCAAAGAAAGGTGTGCCTGCGCTCCACCAGCATGTCGCACATAACATCACCGCTTCTTTGAGAAACTCTGTGTGTGACAGGGTGCATTTCACCACAGACACTTGGACGAGTAGGCATGGACAGGGGCGTTACATGTCGCTGACTGGGCACTGGGTAACTATGGTGACAGCAGGACAAGGGGCTGCTGTCCAAGTCTTGCCGTCCCCACGAGTTGTGCGTCAATCCTCTTTATGTCAAAGTTCCTCCACTGCTTCTGCCTCCTCAACCTCCTCTCGGTCTTCCACCTGCACCCAAAGCCTGTCTGGTCATGCCACAAGCTTTCTAACTGCGCAGAAGGGATCCTGCACACCTCCTTACTATGCTGGCAGTAGGGCTCAACGTCATCAGGCGGTTTTTACATTGAAATGTCTGGGAAATGTGAGTCACACAGCTGAGGAGTTGTGGTCAGCTCTGGAGAACCAATTTCATGAATGGTTGTCTCCACTGGACCTGAAACCAGGGAAGGCCGTGTGCGACAATGCTGCAAACCTGGGTGCGGCCCTTCGCCGGGGCAATGTCACACACGTGCCTTGTATGGCTCACGTGTTGAACCTGGTTGTCCAGCAATTTTTAGCCCACTATCCCAGACTAGATGGCCTTCTGCAGAGGGCACGGTCGCTGTGTGCTCACTTCCGCCGTTCGCATCCCGCAGCTCAGCGACTTACATCTCTACAGAAGTCGTTGGGCCTGCCACTTCACCGGCTAAAATGCGATGTGCCTACCCGGTGGAATTCAACTCTGCACGTGTTGCAGCGACTGTGGCAGCACCGACAAGCCCTGGTGCAATACGTTCTGACGTATAGCCTGGGCCAACGAGATTCAGAGGTGGGGCAAATCACGCTGGAGGAGTGGTCTCAGATCAGGGACCTATGCACCCTTCTGCACAGTTTTGAAATGGCGACGAAGATGTTTAGTGCTGACGATGCCATTATCAGCATGACTATTCCGGTGATTTACATGCTGGAGCACATGTTAAACAGAATTCGGAGTCAGGTGGTGGCACAAGAGGAGGTGGAGGAAGTAGAGGAGGAGGAGTTGTATGCGGAAGGGCTAACATCTGCAAGGTCCAGACGGTCGGCAGCACCAAGGCGGCAGGCATGTGAGGGTGGGGGAGATGGTTTTACCAGGGCGCATGGTAGCAGTCAAACTAGTGAGGAAGGTGCAGGAGCCCAGGAAGAAGTGGAGGACGAACTGATGGAAGACTCATCAGATGAGGGAGACCTTGATCACATTTCTGTTGTGCGAGGTTGGGGGGAGAGGACAGAGGAAGGAAGCATGATTGTTACCTCGCCACCAACACAACAGGGACTTGGTGCTCCTGGATGCGCAACACACATGAGTGCCTTCTTGCTGCACTACCTGCAACATGACCCTCGAATTGTGAGAATTAGAAATAATCCTGACTACTGGGTTGCCACACTGTTAGATCCCCGGTACAAAAGTAAATTTGCAGAAATTATTCCTGCCATAGAAAGGGATGCACGCATGCAGGAGTATCAGCAGAGACTGTTGCAGAATCTTACATGTGCTTTTCCACAAAATACCAGTGGTGCACGTAGTGAATCTCACAGTTCCAACTTGCCAACCGTGGGACCGTCAAGTGTTCAGCACTCAAACCGTAACAGAACCACAGTATCTGCTGGTAACATCAATTTTGCGGAATCATTTCACCACTTTTTTAGCCCATCCTTTGCAAGGCCACAGGAGACAAGAAGTCTGACACATAGTCAACGCCTAGAGACGATGGTACAGGAGTATCTCCAAGTAAACATTGAAGCCACGACTGTGTCACTGGACCCTTGCTCTTTTTGGGCTTCCAATCTGGATAAATGGCCGGAGCTAGCCACTTACGCCTTGGAGATCTTGTCATGCCCCGCAGCCAGCGTTCTGTCTGAACGTGTGTTCAGCGCTGCTGGTGGTGTGCTGACAGATAAGCGCACGCGGCTCTCCACTGATAATGTAGACAGACTCACGTTCATAAAGATGAACAAATCATGGATCCGAAACGACTTTTCTACCCCTGTGTCATCCTGGGGAGAGTAAAAGCTTGATGATTGGTTAAAATCACCCTACCAACTGTAACATACCTGGCGGCGTCCTTGCATGGTGGTCCATCTCCCACTGTGCAAGAGCGCGCACTTGATCTCCAATCCAGAATGTCTCTCTGGCTTCCCTCCATGCTGTCTGTTTGTGTCTGTTTCTGCTGCTTAAGGGCGGCGCCCAATCACTTCCTGCTTTTTGTACCTGCTGTGGGTCACACCCCTTGTGCGTCCTCAGCCTATTGCTGTCTGTCACCTGGTATATAGCTCAGCTGCTCCCATCTATCCCTGCCTGAGCATAGTGTTTCATTCAGTGTGTGCTTTCACTCTGAAGGTGCCAGGTCCCATTCTTTGTCTCCTGTCTTGCGGTATCAGTTCCCGTGTCTGAACTGAGTCCTGTCTATGTCTCCTGCCTTGCGGTATCAGTTCCCGTGTCTGAACTGAGTCCTGTCTATGTCTCCTGCCTTGCGGTATCAGTTCCCGTGTCTGAGCTGAGTCCTGTCTTTGTCTCCTGCCTTGCAGTATCAGTTCCTGTGTCTGAACTGAGTCCTGTCTGTGTACTCTTGCCTGCTGCCTTTCCTGGAGGCTGTATTTCCAGGCCTGTCTGAACACGCTCCTAGCCTGTTCCTCCCGCCTTCTAGGGGCCGATTACCTAGATCCGTTCCTGTATCTTGTCTGTCCTGTCTGTACACGCTCCTTGCCTGTTCGTCTCGCCTCTCTGGGGGCCGATTACCCAGACCTGCTCCTGTATCTTGTCTGTCCTGTCTGAACACGCTCCTTGCCTGTTCGTCCCGCCTCTCTGGGGGCCGTATTCCCAGACCCGCTCCTGTGTCCCGCTGCAGTGTCGGTCTCGTCCGTACACTCAGTTCCAGTCTGTACTCTCTCCTATCTTTCATCTGTCTTTTCTCTATGTCCGTTCCCTTCCTTTTTCTGCAGAGTCTGAACTCGTACCTACTCCCGCCTGTTGTCTCTGTACTCCCGTTTGTGAGTTTGTGGTCCCCTCGCTACTTCACTGCAAGTACCCTGTGGGTGTCTGGCTCTGCCTTTCCCTTCCTGTCTGTTCCGTGTGAACAGAGCCCTGTCCCCCCTACTCAGCCTTGCCTGCTCTGACTCCTTTGCTCACCGCTCCGGCGGTTCTAGCCTGCTCTGACTCCTTTGCTCACCGCTCCGGCGGTTCTAGTCTGCTCTGACTCCTTTGCTCACCGCTCCGGCGGTTCTAGTCTGCTCTGACTCCTTTGCTCACCGCTCCGGCGGTTCTAGTCTGCTCTGACTCCTTTGCTCACCGCTCCGGCGGTTCTAGTCTGCTCTGACTCCTTTGCTTACCGCTCCGGTGGTTCTAGCCTGCTCTGACTCCTTTGCTCGCTGCTCCGGCAGTCTTGCTCCGCTCTGACCCTTTTGCTCGCTGCTCCGACAGTCTCGCTCCACTCTTGCTCACCGCTCCAGGCGGCCTCGTCCTGCTTTACTCTTGCTCACTGCTCCGGCAGTCTCGCTCAGCTCTGACCCTTTGTTCACCGCTCCTGGCGGCCTTGTCCTGCTCTACTCTTGCTCACCGCTCCAGGCGGCCTTGTCCTGCCCTGTTCTCGCTCACCTCTCTGGGCGGCCTCACTCTGCTGTGTTTGTCCGCCACATCTGTGGTTCTGTTCCTGAGTCCCAGTGTGTACTGGGTCCTATCCCGCCAGTGTCCCTACCTGCTAGTGCCTCCCTGTCTGCACTCTAGCTGTGCTTGCCTGTCCCCCTCTGCCTGTATTGTTCCTGAGTCCCAGTGTGTACTGGGTCCTATCCCGCCTGTGTTCCTACCTGCTAGTGCCTCCCTGTCTGCACTCTAGCTGTGCTTGCCTGTCCCCCTCTGCCTGTATTGTTCCTGAGTCCCAGTGTGTACTGGGTCCTATCCCGCCTGTGTTCCTACCTGCTAGTGCCTCCCTGTCTGCACTCTAGCTGTGCTTGCCTGTACCCCCCTGCCTGCATACCCGCCTGCCTGCATACCAGTCGTGCCTGCCTATACCCACCAGTCTGTGTGCCAGCCTACCAGTCTGTTCCTGTATTCCCCTGTGTGGGTCAACAGCCGTGTCCGGGGTCTGTCCTGGAGTAGCACCTGGTCCCTCTGCTCGGTTCCTCCTTGGTGCACTGGCGTCGTATGCCGTCGTGCGACCCTGGTCGGATCGGGTGAATACCTAGTTAAGCCCCTCCAGGCATTCACTCTCCGGCACGGTCCAGTGGAATCACTACAATCACACGCACACGCCGCTCAGCCCGGGCGTGTGCATTACAGCATGCTCAGGCCATGGTTCCCGTTGAGCCCCACGGCCTTCGCTCTCTGAGATGTTTTCCAGCGAATACGTGCATTAAAAATAAATAAATAAATTTTTTTTTCCTTAGCGAGTTCCAGGCGAAGTAAGCACCCGTCCAGATGGATCTTTCTGCACTCGTTCCTGCGGATCCGCCACGGTACTTTGGGGATCCAAAACAAAGTCGTGCATTTGTGGAGCAATGCATGCTACACTTCAAGGCCTACCCTCTCTATTTTCCTTCCAATTGGGCTAAAGTGGCCTTTATGATTGACTACCTAGCGGGTGATGCCTTGAAATGGGTCACCCCCCTATGGGAAGCATGGGATCCTGTCGTCCTTGACCTGCAGGCCTTCCTGGTGGCCTTTCGTATGGTCTTCGATGATCCTAACCCGGAGGCTCCTGCTGAAGCTTCACTTCCCAATATCCCGGAGCAGTCCCGATGGGTAATGTGTGTGGGTAGCGCAATAGTCCTCCAGCCCAATGGGACTACTGCCCACCCAGAATCCTCACAGGGTGACTACGCTTTCCGGAATACTTCTCCCAACCTCAAGAGGCAGTCCAGACGTGCTAGACGTAGAGGCAAGCCGTCACGCCAGGGTCTGTCCTCCCTGAGACCTCCTGACCCCAACCTTGAAGTCCCTACTGAAGCTTCATCTCCCTGTATCCCGGAGAAGCCCCAACGGGTAATGTGCGTGGGTAGTGCACCGGTTCTCCTGCCCGAAGGGACTTCTGCCCATCCAGACTCCACACAGGAGAACTTCCTGCACCCGGCATCAGATGCTTCACCCACTTTAACCGGTGTGCATGTCCAAGGATGCTCCAAAGCTGTGGTTACCTCAGAGTCTGTGCACCCCTACTACCTGGCGGAGGACCCCCTGTTGCCTCCTGAATCCTCCGGGATACCACTCGATGACAAATGGAGTGAGACTTCTCTATACTCTGTACCTGATACCTCGCTCGCTTCGTCCAGTGAGTCCAACCTAGTGTACTCCGAAGCAGAGGTTACTCCCGAGTCTCTACACCCCTCCGACCAGGCGGAGGACCTCCAGTTGTCTCCAGAACCCTTCGGGGTGCCACCTGGTGGTGAATGGACAGAGACTTTCCTATATCCTGGATCTGATACCTCGCTTGCTTCGTCCAGTGAGTCCGACCTAGTGTACTCTGAAGCAGAGGTTACCCATGAGTCTCTACACACCTCTGACCAGGCGGAGGACCTCCAGTTGTCTCCAGAACCCTTTGGGGTGCCACCTGGTGGTGAATGGACAGAGACTTTCCTATACTCGGTACCCGATACCTTGCCTGCTTCCTCCAGTGAGTCCGACCTTGTGTACTCTGAAGCAGATGTTTTCTCTGAGCCTCTGCACTCTTCTGACCCGGCAGAGGACCTCCAGTTGTTTCCTGAATTCTCCGGGGTACCACCAGATAACAAAGAGACAGTGACTTTTCCTCATTATGTACCGGATAACCCGTCTATTTCTTCCTGTGAGCTTGACAAGATGTACCTCGAAGCAGAGATTACCCCCAAGTCTCTGTCCCCCTCCAACCCGGTGAAGGACTTCCAGTTGTCTCCTGTACCCTCTGGGGTGCCACCTGAAAATATGTGGAGAGAGACTTCCTTGTGTGCTGTTCCTGGTACTCCACCCGTTTCGTCTGTTGCTAAGGATGGCTGGATAGGAGGTAGCATCCTAGCTAACCAGATGGGATCAATTTTTTCTGTGGACAGTGGAAGTGATCTCCTTGAAGTGAACGACTGGTCCTCGAATTCCCTGCGGAAGATTCTGGCAGGCCTGAAGAAGAGGGGGCGTTAGGGGGGGGGTACTGTAACATACCTGGCGGCGTCCTTGCATGGTGGTCCATCTCCCACTGTGCAAGAGCGCGCACTTGATCTCCAATCCAGAATGTCTCTCTGGCTTCCCTCCATGCTGTCTGTTTGTGTCTGTTTCTGCTGCTTAAGGGCGGCGCCCAATCACTTCCTGCTTTTTGTACCTGCTGTGGGTCACACCCCTTGTGCGTCCTCAGCCTATTGCTGTCTGTCACCTGGTATATAGCTCAGCTGCTCCCATCTATCCCTGCCTGAGCATAGTGTTTCATTCAGTGTGTGCTTTCACTCTGAAGGTGCCAGGTCCCAGTCTTTGTCTCCTGTCTTGCGGTATCAGTTCCCGTGTCTGAACTGAGTCCTGTCTATGTCTCCTGCCTTGCGGTATCAGTTCCCGTGTCTGAACTGAGTCCTGTCTATGTCTCCTGCCTTGCGGTATCAGTTCCCGTGTCTGAGCTGAGTCCTGTCTTTGTCTCCTGCCTTGCAGTATCAGTTCCTGTGTCTGAACTGAGTCCTGTCTGTGTACTCTTGCCTGCTGCCTTTCCTGGAGGCTGTATTTCCAGGCCTGTCTGAACACGCTCCTAGCCTGTTCCTCCCGCCTTCTAGGGGCCGATTACCTAGATCCGTTCCTGTATCTTGTCTGTCCTGTCTGTACACGCTCCTTGCCTGTTCGTCCCGCCTCTCTGGGGGCCGATTACCCAGACCTGCTCCTGTATCTTGTCTGTCCTGTCTGAACACGCTCCTTGCCTGTTCGTCCCGCCTCTCTGGGGGCCGTATTCCCAGACCCGCTCCTGTGTCCCGCTGCAGTGTCGGTCTCGTCCGTACACTCAGTTCCAGTCTGTACTCTCTCCTATCTTTCATCTGTCTTTTCTCTATGTCCGTTCCCTTCCTTTTTCTGCAGAGTCTGAACTCGTACCTACTCCCGCCTGTTGTCTCTGTACTCCCGTTTGTGAGTTTGTGGTCCCCTCGCTACTTCACTGCAAGTACCCTGTGGGTGTCTGGCTCTGCCTTTCCCTTCCTGTCTGTTCCGTGTGAACAGAGCCCTGTCCCCCCTACTCAGCCTTGCCTGCTCTGACTCCTTTGCTCACCGCTCCGGCGGTTCTAGCCTGCTCTGACTCCTTTGCTCACCGCTCCGGCGGTTCTAGTCTGCTCTGACTCCTTTGCTCACCGCTCCGGCGGTTCTAGTCTGCTCTGACTCCTTTGCTCACCGCTCCGGCGGTTCTAGTCTGCTCTGACTCCTTTGCTCACCGCTCCGGCGGTTCTAGTCTGCTCTGACTCCTTTGCTTACCGCTCCGGTGGTTCTAGCCTGCTCTGACTCCTTTGCTCGCTGCTCCGGCAGTCTTGCTCCGCTCTGACCCTTTTGCTCGCTGCTCCGGCAGTCTCGCTCCACTCTTGCTCACCGCTCCAGGCGGCCTCGTCCTGCTTTACTCTTGCTCACTGCTCCGGCAGTCTCGCTCAGCTCTGACCCTTTGTTCACCGCTCCTGGCGGCCTTGTCCTGCTCTACTCTTGCTCACCGCTCCAGGCGGCCTTGTCCTGCCCTGTTCTCGCTCACCTCTCTGGGCGGCCTCACTCTGCTGTGTTTGTCCGCCACATCTGTGGTTCTGTTCCTGAGTCCCAGTGTGTACTGGGTCCTATCCCGCCAGTGTCCCTACCTGCTAGTGCCTCCCTGTCTGCACTCTAGCTGTGCTTGCCTGTCCCCCTCTGCCTGTATTGTTCCTGAGTCCCAGTGTGTACTGGGTCCTATCCCGCCTGTGTTCCTACCTGCTAGTGCCTCCCTGTCTGCACTCTTGCTGTGCTTGCCTGTCCCCCTCTGCCTGTATTGTTCCTGAGTCCCAGTGTGTACTGGGTCCTATCCCGCCTGTGTTCCTACCTGCTAGTGCCTCCCTGTCTGCACTCTAGCTGTGCTTGCCTGTACCCCCCTGCCTGCATACCCGCCTGCCTGCATACCAGTCGTGCCTGCCTATACCCACCAGTCTGTGTGCCAGCCTACCAGTCTGTTCCTGTATTCCCCTGTGTGGGTCAACAGCCGTGTCCGGGGTCTGTCCTGGAGTAGCACCTGGTCCCTCTGCTCGGTTCCTCCTTGGTGCACTGGCGTTGTATGCCGTCGTGCGACCCTGGTCGGATCGGGTGAATACCTAGTTAAGCCCCTCCAGGCATTCACTCTCCGGCACGGTCCAGTGGAATCACTACAATCACACGCACACGCCGCTCAGCCCGGGCGTGTGCATTACACCAACCGTTTTAAGCTTTCAAATTACTATTCATGTTTATCTGTATCTTGACTGGAAAATAATTTGGGCTTTGTAGCAGTGTGCAGCACTGATCCTATTAGGCCATCTATACTAAAGCTTCACCAGATTTAAAATTAAAAATAATTTTTAGCTGCATCTAGCCCGGAAAATAATTTTGGGGCTCCGAGATGCGCAAGGCACATAAGTGCCTTCTTGCTGCACTACCTGCAGCATGACCCTCATATTGTCAGAATTCGAAGTAATCATGACTACTGGGTTGCCACACTCTTAGATCCCCCAAACTTTTCGATCAACCTTTTCATTTTAATAAAGACCAAAAAAATGGTCATTTTTGAAATTATAAGCATTAGCAGGTTGTTAGAAACTGAAATCAAACAGTTTTCAACTCAAAACTTTATTCTAGGTGATGTTACATTTTCACATAGGACCCCTTGTTCGAAAGGAGCTTCTGAACTCTCTCGTCCATTGAATTTGTCAGGTTTTGGATGGTTTCTGCTTCAATTGTTTTGCATGAGGACAGAATACCCTCCCAGAGCTGTTGCTTAGATGTGAACTGCCTCCTTTTAATGATGCTCCAAAGGTTCTGAATGGGGTAGAGGTCAGGGGAGCATGGGGGTCACACCATAAGTTTGTCCCTTTTTATGCCCATATCAGCCAGAGATGCAGATGTTTTATGTGCAGCATGAGATGGTGCATTATCATGCAGAAAAATGATCTTGCTGTGAAATACACGGTTCTTCTTCTTGAACCATGGCAGGAAGTGCTGTTTGAGAAAATCCACATACATTATGGAGTTCATCTTTAGCGCCTTCAGGGATCCTAAAGGGGCCGACAATCTCTCTCCCCATGATTCCAGCCCAAAACATTACTCCACCTCCTCCTTGTTGGCGCTGTAGCCGTGTTTGCGTGGGGTGTCCATCAACCAGCCATCCTCCACTCCATCCATCTGGACCATCGAGCGCTGCACGGCACTCATCCGTGAACAAAACAGTTTTGAAATCAGTCTTCATGTAATGTTTGGCCCACTGGAGCCGTTTCTGCTTGTGTGAAGTGGATAGAGGAGGTCGACAGAATGGCGCATGCACAGCTGCAAACCTCTGAAGGACCCTGCATCTTGTTGTTCGGGGGACGTTGGAGGCACAAGCAGCTTCAAAAACTTGTCTGCTGCTATGACAAGGCTTTTTTGCCGCTTCTCTTTCAACCTGACGTAATTGCCTGTAGGAAAGAGTCCTCAATTTGCCCTTATCAGCACGCACACGTGTGTACTGTGAATCAGCTACATACTTCTTGATTGCCAAGACACTTCATCCTGATCATCGCACAATGTTGATTGTAGTCATGCCTTGACCTAAACACTCCACAATTTGTTGCTTCTCAGCAGCCGACACATCCTTTTTCTTTCCCATTTTGGCAGAAAATGTAGGCTGCTTAATAATGTGAGAGAGCCTTCTTAAGTAGTCTTGCCTTTCATTGGACACACCTGCCAAACTAATTAGCACAGGTGTCTGCAATTGCTTACAGTGATATAAAGAGCCCTGACACACATCACCATCAATGAGTTTAACTGACAAACAAACAAATTCTTCCCTTATCACTCCTAAACACTTTTTGCATAATAATTTGGAACGCAGTGTACATGTGCTTTTCCACAAAACACCAGTGGTTCACGTAGTGAATCTTACAGTTCTAACTTGCCAACCGTGGTCTGTATGGAGTTGTTCAATAAAGGGCCCAAAATTAAGATAACATAGATGGGAGAGGTCTCTATGAATAGGAATTCCTAAGTATTTGATACCCTGTGAGGGCCAGGCAAAGGGAAAGTTGGACTGGATGGAATCCTATATGGATTTGGGGAGGGAGACATCGAGGGCCTCAGACTTCGCTGCATTGATTTTAAAATTTTACCATGTAACAAAGTGATCTATTTCAGCCATAACAGCATGGATGGATATATGTGATTGAGTGATATATACTAGGACATCATCAGCAAATAGAGAGCACTTGTACTCGGTGCCTCCCACCTCAATCCACCTAATATTGGGGTTATGGCGAATTGATGAGAGCAGGTGCTCCGTCACTAGGATGTATAAGAGAGGGGACAGAGGACATCACTGCCTTGTCCCATTGGTGATTGTGAAAGGTGATGAAAATGTTCTGACGCACCCCCTGGGCCTCGGGACACCCGGAGCCGGACCCTTTTTGGTGGATGCTGGTGGTTGTAGTCTTCGTGGCGGCGACCCGGTTCCGTGGCTCAGGGCGGTCAAACCAGTGGCGGAACTATTTATGTGGTTTTGATGTTTAAATGTCCGACTACGCCACCCGTGGATTGCGGTCAGAGTGAACCGCCGCTACAGGGCAGACCGCTGAGGCTGGTGTTGTGGGTGCAGCAGAGTGTAGCATAACTCCCCACGGGAGGAGTATAGCCTCAGGGCAGTGTATGCGGAGGATGGGGGTGATGGTGCAGGGCAGCAGCAGTAACGACACGGAGTCAGTGATGCAGTTCAGGGCCTTTACTCACAGTTCTTATTATCCAGACCACGTCTGCAGGTAACGGCTGCCCACGTCGTACTGTGCTCACCAGGTGAGGGGCTCAGACAACTCCCAGATAAATTTGGAGCACTTCACAGGACCCCCTTTGTGTGTCCTTTGTCTGGCCTTTCTTACCAACACTTCTGTCCGGCTGCCTCGGGCCTCCTCTTGGTAAACTTGGCGCCAGTTTCCCTGACCCTATGTGGTGCCTTCCTAGCGGGTGTAGCGAGGGGCTGCGCCACATAAAATGTCAGAGCCTCCGGTTTCTAGCTGAGGGTCGTTTCCTGCCTCCACTAGTTCGGGGACCGGTCTCCCCCTTTGGCCTGACCCCTCCACGCAGGTGGATTCGGGCGTGCGGTGGCGACTCGCCCGTCCGCACCCCTGGGATCCCTTCATTCCTCATTCCTGGAGCCTTCTCCGCTCCTCTTCCTTCCTTCTCCCTCTTCCAGGCCTGGGCCTCTGTTACTAGGCCCGCCTCCGGAGCAGAGCTCATGCAGAGCCCCTGCTCCCTGCCACTTCTGCTCAGACTTCTCTGCACTGAACTAAGATGGTGCCCACCTTTTATACTCCCTTCTCAATGCACCCAGGAACTGCTTCCTCCCTGCTCCTGCACTACAGGGTTCCCCTTCCTCAGTGTTCCCTCCCCCCACTCCAGCCAGGGACAGGGACTGTCGTGCCCATCTCAGGGGCATATTGGTCGCCCTGCCCCACGGCAATGTGGTGTAATGCATGCAGGTGTCGGGTCCTGATCCACACTCCATCCTTACCTGAGAGTGAGATATCACACCTCTGAGTGAGGTGCAATACGTCTGTAGCAACCGAGCCCTCAGGGTGCTACAGTTCCATTTATCTTCAGCCTAGGTGACGTATTGCGATACAGGGCCGTGATTTTGGCTATAAAAGGGTCCCCTAGACCCCTACCCCAAGCTTTTTAAGAGAATCATATATGGCGTGCCAGGAGACTCTATGGAATGCTTTCTCAGCATCCAACGAGAGTATCTAATTACAAATTTTTAACTGCATCTAGCCCAGGAAATACTTTGTGCCTAGTAGCAGTGTCTGCTAGTCAGCGGATTATCCCGGCTGTTAAGCAAGCTACACCACCTGTAGTTTAGACACTTAATTTTTTCAAAGGAAATGCTTCGGGACCATGGGATACTTAGTGAAGAGCATCAGGAGGCACCCCAAGGCATAGGGGCTGGGACTGGCAGTAGGATGCCTTGCGGTGGACAGCCGAGCTCGATCCTTATAAAAGCTTTTTAACTGCAGCAGCTTTAGTGGACGCTACTGGAGCTGGAATTACCGCGGCTGCTGGCATGAGACTTGCCCTCCAATAGATCCTTGTAAATGGATTTAAAGTGTATTCATTCAAATTAGAGAGACAATTTAAATTAAAAAGCTTAGAGCTGCCTCCACCACAGGGGGGCTCGCTCGACCCACCAGCGGACAGGCACCAGTATTGGGAGAGGGGGGCTGGCCGTCAGGGTTCACCGCGGCTCTGGCACAAACCCGGCGACACGGAGGTGGCACGGGCAGGAGCGGACTGGCCGTGTCGGCTTCTCACTTTTTGGATTTTAGAAGGGCATGACATGCCTATATCTGTGTCTCCCCCTCCTTTTACTCCTCCACCTCTTTTATTTTCGCATGACTATATGTACTTGTCACTTTTCCATGTGTTAGTTATGTCTTCTGAGCAGTTTGTCAGCTTTTGGACACCTTTGAAGGTGTTTTCTATGTGTTTCTATGTGTTTTTGTTTGCCTGCCATTAGTTTTAACGGTGTTCGAAGGTGTTCGACGAACAGTTCGACGAACAGTTCGGCGAACACACGGGTGTTCGACGAACCGAACCGAACTCGAACACTACGGGGGTGGCTCAACACTAGTGACTACAGACATCAGATATTACACCAACCACATAGTATCCTGTATATAATATCTAATGTCTGTGCACACATTATATTACATCCAGTATATAGGAGAAATGTGCCTGGTGTATGATATACTGACTACAGACATCAGATATTACACCAGCCACATAGTATCTTGTATATAATATCTAATGTCTGTGCACACAGTATATTACATCCAGTATATAGGAGAATACATGACTGGTGTATGATATACTGTCTGCAGACATCAGATATTACACCAGCCACATAGTATCCTGTATATAATATGTAATGTCTGTGCACATGTGGCACCCCAGGGGTCTGGTTTCCACAGTAATGCAATATTATGTCTGAGAGCAGGTGGGAGGTCTCTTGGTCAGGAATCCTATGCATGCCACACCTCCTGCCCAGTCCTGGGAGGGGAAGAACTTCCCCTATATAAACCTGGGGCTGAGGCAGGGTTAGTGAGTAGAGAAGAAGTAGAGACAGAGAAGCAGCTATAGGAGAATCACACCAGGAGCTCTGTGGGAGCAGTGTTACAAGGAGTCAGGGGCTGGCAGCTGCAGAGCTCGCCCTGACTGAGAAGTTATCACCGGACCCGGAGTCCGAGGCTGTGGGGATTAACTCCTATCCAGCAGCAGAAACCGACCGGCAGGGGATTGCAGGTCCTCTGGCCCAGAAACCCGAAGGCACGGTCACACGCGTGGGACCAGCACCGCCGTCGTGGAGCGGAAGCTACTAGAAGGCCCCGAGTCACCGGCCATACGGGTGAGCACCGCACGGTACACTCAGGGACGTGGGCTACTTATACCCACCTCTAGCAAGGTAGCCAGAAGAGTATCGTTAGTTTGGGAGGCCTACAACTCCACCTGGCCAGGGGAGCTCCCATCTGCTCAAGGACTGACCAGGCCCCAATCGCTAGCCAGTACTCCGGGAGGGTCTATCTTTGTTACCAGTAAAGACCCTAAACTACACCGTACCGTCTCCGAGTGGTTCCTGCTACCCCCATCATCCACGTCGGCTGCCCTGAGGCCATACCCCTCCCGTTGGGGGTTATACTACCACGCTGCACAATCCTACCACCGGCCTCAGCGGTCTGCCCTGCAGCAGCAGCTCTAAAGCTGCATTCAACGGGTGGCGTAGTCATCTAACATCTACTGCCATAGACTGCCACTTAGTTTGACACCCTGGGCACGGACCGGGTCACCGCCACAAGGACTACTACCCCTATCCAGATCCGGCTCCGGGTATCCCCTGAACACGGCCCAGGGGGCGCGTCACACACAGTATATTACATCCAGTGTACTGGAGAAAATGTGCCTGGTGTATGATATACTGTGACTACAGACATCAGATATTACACCAGCCACATAGTATCCTTTATATAATATCTAATATCTGTGCACACAGTATATTACATCTAGCATACAGGAGAAAATGTGCCTGGTGTATGATATACTGACTGCAGACATCAGATATTACACCAATCACATAGTATCCTGTATATAATATCTAATGTCTGTGCACATATTATATTACATCCAGTATGCAAGAGAAAATGTGCCTGGTGTATGATATACTGGCTACAGACATCAGATATTACACCTGCCGCATAGTATCCTGTATATAATATCTAATGTCTGTGCACACACTATATTACATCCAGTGTACAGGAGAAAATGTGCCTGGTTTATGATATACTGACTACAGACATCAGATATTACACCAGCCACATAGTATCCTGTATGTAATATCTAATGTCTGTGCACACTGTATATTACATTCAGTATACATTGTAACATCTCTGGCGGCGTGCTTGTGACGCGCCCCCTGGGCCATGTTCAGGGGATACCCGGAGCCGGATCTGGATAGGGGTAGTAGTCCTTGTGGCGGTGACCCGGTCCGTACCCAGGGTGTCAAACTAAGTGGCAGTCTATGGCAGTAGATGTTAACTTGATCGACTACGCCACCCGTTGAGTGCGGCTTTGAAGCCGCCGCTGCAGAACAGTCCACTGAGGCCAGGTGTATAAGGATGTGCAGCGTGGTGGTATAACCCCCAACGGGAGGGGTATGGCCTCAGGGCAGCTGGTGAAGATGATGGGAGTAGTTGTAGTGTAGAAAGGAGAGGCAGAGACACGAGATGCAAGTTCAGGGTTTTTACTCACGGGTGTTCCTTGGTCACTCTGGCCTTGAGTGACCACCCGAGCCGTGCTGCGTCCACCAGGTCCTGGACTCGGCTAACCCCCAGGCAGTCCGGAGCGTGGTCCTGAGCTTCCCTGTCTCTCTCTCTCTTCCTCCTGGCCGTTCCCACCAGGGATCCACCTATGGCCAGCTCCCTCGGGTCTCTTGGTGGTCAAACCTGCTCTGGGTTCCCTGACCCTATACTCGGTGTGCCTTTCTGGTGGATTTGGTGAGGGTCGTGGCAAATCTTGACCAAGACCTCCGGTTTCTGGCTGAGGATAAGTGGCCTCCACCAGTTCGGGTTCCGGTACCCGTGTCCGCCAACCCTTCACCCTTCTGGCTTAATTCTGGGATCTTGGGGTTCCTTCTGTCTCTCTCTCTGGGTCTTTCTTACTCCTCTCTTCCTCACTGCAGACTTGGCCTTGGAGCTGGGCCCAGCCGGAGCCACAGCTCCCTGTCAGCCCTCCTGGCTGAGCTCCTCTGCTCTGCTCCTCTGAGCTGACTGACTCTACAAGACCCTGTTCTAAGATGGTGCCCACCATATATACTTCCTCTATGTGTGAGCTCAGGTGACCAGCACCCAATGAGCTCCTAGCTTTACCCAGACCACTCCCCCTATCTGCCCCTACACTACTGGGATGTTCCACCCCCCTTCCCACTCCAGCCAGGGACAGACACTGTCGTACCTGCACATATATACTTGGTGGGAGTACCATTGATCTGTCCCCCGGAAATGGGATGTATGTAGTGCATGCAGCTTTCTAAGCTCAGTTCCACACTCCATCCTTACCCGGGGGTGGAATACCACACCTCTGGGTTGAGGTGCAATACCCCTGTAGAAGCCGAGTCCTCAGGGTGCTACACTTGCATAGTGTACCACCTCCCACCATGCAAGACCGCAATCTTACCCATCAGTCCAGCCTACAAACCTTGCTCCAGTTCATGTTGTGTGCATGTCTCCTGTCTGATTGCTTAGGACGGCGGCCCGGTTACTTCCTGATTCTTATAGCTGCTGTGGGTGCACTCCTAATGCGTCCCCAGCCTATTGCTGTGAGTCACTAGATATTTAAACCTCCCCTACCCAGAAGGAGGTGCCAGAGCAACACTAACTTTCAGTGTGCTCCTTGCCTCTGAGTTGCCAGGTCTTATCCTGTATCTTGTCTGTTTCTGCCACCCTGGGGGCTGCATACCCAGGCCTGTTATCTCTGTCTTCTAGTCTGTTTCTGCCACCCTGCGGGCTGCATACCCAGGCCTGTTATCTCTGACTTCTAGTCTGTTTTTGCCACCCTGGGGCTGTATACCCAGGCCTGTTACCTGTGACTTCTAGTCTGTTCCGCCAGTCTGGGGGCTCTATACCCAGGCTCGTTCCTGTATCTCGTTGCAGTGTCAGTTCCTGTCTGAACTGTCTTCTAGCCTGTTACCTGTTTGTCTCTATGTCCGTACCCCTCCCTTTTCCTACAGTGTCTTAACCTGCACCTAACTCCAACTCGTTGTCTCTGTGTCAGGCAAAAGGTATTTTTGCCCGAGTTTTAAAAATGAGAGATGTTTTAAAAAGGAAAACCCCCACCCCCTATCCGTTTGTAAGAGAAGACATAGAACTCACTTTTGCTTTTCCCCAAACCAGGAATCTTTATGACCCGCCATAAAACCTCAGTCCAGGGCAAGCACTGGTACAAACCGGAGAATCCCTCCAAAAAATCCCATTGTTTAATTGTACAAACGTTTTATGCCAATTTTAATCACGCACAGGTCTGACAGAAACATCGGAACCACTTTTTTTGAATGCTTACCTTTTTCCCATTACAATAGTATAACTTGCATAACTGAGGAATGACCGGGAACTGAGATAATGGATTCTGAGCTTCTGAGCGTCATAGCAATTTCATATTTAATATCTATCTTCATGAATATTGGTGACGGTCAAGATGATGTCTCCCTCTTGGATGTGGGACCCCCCCACACCAAGATATGGAATCTGAAGGATTTTTTAGGTCTTCTGCAGCTGGGTGGGCTCGCAAAGCCGAGCCCCCTTGTAAGGTAAATAAGGGGTGTCTCCCAGAGTTTTGGCTGCTTGCTAAAAACCAGATCGGCCATTTTTCAAGCCATTCTTCTCAGGGACGTCGAACGCACGCACATCACGCGGCGTAAGAAGAATCACCTCTAATTTCCGGGGAGCCGCCCCCCCCCACAGAATCTGAGACCATCACCTTGTGAAGCAGGTTTTGCTATTACTTACCCCTTTTATTTTAATAACTGTTTTATGCATACATGTAAATTGTCTCCTTTATAATATCTTGTATATGTTTTGTAAACACTGCCCCCCTTTGGGAGTAAATCATAATTATTTACCAGTTTCTTTCTTCTTGTCCTATGTCGAGCAAACACGTTCCTCACCCGCTAATTCACGTTACCTACCAGGTACCCGATCCACCTGTTAAGCGATCGGTGGTGGCAGTATACCAGTATTTATGTGATATTGTGGTTTGAGGGTGGCTGGTCGGAGGTATATATACATTCCTGGAAGGAACTGGTGGTATATATACGTCCTGTCACATCACGTGCCGCAATAGTCGACATAAATTAGAGCAGCTGCACCCGTGCGTATCCTCGGTCAATACTGTGTTTGACCAGCAGGATAAGGGGGCGCCAGAGAGCTGCAAGGTCTGACCCAAGTGGGTGTTGTTTTCATGACAAATTGGTGGCAAGCGGTGGGATAATAGGACATTAGTGATCTGGTTTGAGCAATCATTCCTCTCACTAAAAACTTGCACAAAAGTTTTGGAAGATCGAACTCAGTGTTTATTAGATCTGAGACAATACTGTATGTGTAGCAGTTACCCCTACCCTTCTTCGCTTTTTCTTTTCTATTTTTATTTTGGTGATCATGGTCATAGTTGGGGAGTCCTGGTACAGCCAGCAGAAAAAGGACACTCTTATTGAAATATGTATAATCAAAGGCATTGACCCCCACGGCAAAAGCAGAGAACAAATGATTGCTGAACTGTTACAAGATGCTGCAGAGCCCGTCCGACAGCAGAGCCCTGATGATGGGGCGGCCAGCCAAGGCCCGGATGGCGCTGCTGCAGGGGTCCCACCTGTGATTGCCAGCCATACCCGCAACCAGGGTAGTGTGGACCCCCACCTGCAGATGGCCTTGGAGGAGCTCGCCACAGACGATCGTGATGGACGACTGCAGCTGATCCTGAAATTCCAGGAGCGGGCTGAGCGACAAGCTGACCGAGAGGCTGCTGAGCGACAAGCTGACAGAGACGCTGCTGAGCGATAAGCCCAAGCTGACCGACAACACCAGCTGGAGCTAGCCCGGATTCAGAAGGAGTCGCCCTCTACGCAGACCCGTGAGTCCAACAGTGCCAGCTGCTTTAAACCTCGTCCTGAGCACTTCCCTGTGATGGAAAAGGATGGGGACTTGGACACATTTCTGCGAGGCTTTGAAAAGGCCTGCAGGCAGTATCAGCTGCCCACCGACCAATGGGCAAGATATTTAACTTCAGGGCTCCGAGGAAAAGCCTTGGAAGTGTTCGCTTCCCTCCCTCGAGAACAAGATGGAGACTATGAGGCCGTCAAGCAGGCCCTGATAAAAAAGTACCAGCTGACTCCGGAGGTTTACCAGAAAAAATTCAGAACCCTCCAACGTGGACCACATGACACCTACAGCGATGTGGTAGACGGGCTCAGAACCAACTTTGAGCAGTGGATCCAAGGACTGTCAGCGACCACCTTTGAGCAGCTAAAGGATCTGATGGTGAAAGACCAGTTCCTGCATCTGTGTCCGACTGAGGTACGGCAGTTCGTGATGGATCGGGAGCCACCTGATGCCAATAAAGCAGCGCAGATCGCAGACACCTACGAGGCCAACCGGAGACCAGAGGTGCGGAAGCCGGTCGTCACCAGCTGGAAAGGGGGTAAGCCATCAACCACTATCCCTGCCCCTGCCAGCCGACCTTCCGGAGGTCTTTTTTCCGTTACCAAGGCCCTGCCTGCATCTGATGCCCGCAGGTGTTATTCCTGCAACCAGACTGGTCATCTCAGCGCCACTTGCCCAGAGAAGCAGAGGAAGAACCCCCCATCCAAGGCCCCAGGGCCTAATGCCTCAGTTCTTTTGGTGGGTGGGCCGGTTGGGAGGGCCTGTGAAAACTTTCAGTCTGTCAGGGTGGGGGACACTCTCACTGTAGGCCTCAAGGACACTGGGGCCGAACGAACCCTCATCCGACCCGAACTGGTGTCCCCTGAAGCGCTTATTCCAGGAAAGACCCTGACTGTCACCGGGATTGGGGGCGTCCGATGCCCCTTGCCCATGGCCCGGGTTTTTATTGATTGGGGTGCAGGGAGTGGGGTGAAGGAAGTGGGAGTATCCAAAAACCTACCTGCAAATGTTTTGTTGGGAACTGATTTGGGGAGGATGCTTGCTTATTATGTCCCTAACACCCCTCCCCGATCTGATACGGTTGGTAAGGTTAATACTGATACTGTGAATGTCAATGCTTTACCTGATCATGATGATGATGATGATGATGATGATGATCATGATGATGATGATCATGATGATGATGTTGTTGTCTTGGAAGGTGCAGGAGAACTCAGCCATGTCACTCTGCGGGGTGATGTTGCTGAGGATCCCCTAGCCGGAGCAAAGGTCAGTGCCAAGGGTAATGGGGAGAGGCACGAGGACCATGAAGCAGGTGGTGCTGTGCCAGTGACCAGTGTCACAACAGATGGAGACCTGGCTGATGGTAGCTGCCCCATACGTAGCACTGTGCCTGAGGTAATGGAGGATGATGGAGAAGTAGTTCTCATGGCCTCTCAGGCTAATGAGACGGTGTTATTCCCCGGGGAGACGGCCTATATAGCCGCTGTTACCCGCAGTCAGAGTGCCCAGAATGCAAGTAACGCCCTGCCTTCTGGACCCTCCTCGGACAGAGGAATAACAAGATCAGGTATGGACCCAGAGCCGGTCCCAGAGGGTCCCAGTGAGGACGTGGCCTTAACCTCACTTCTGGCTTCCTCCAGCCAGGAGTTTCAGGCAGCTCTGCACTCAGATGCTAGCCTGGAGACGTTAAGGAGCCTCGCGGAGAAACCCACCTCCGAGTCGGATAAGGAGAGGGTATTCTGGGACCAAGGGAGGTTGTACCGGGAGACAGTTCCCTGTACACCCCAACAGGAGTGGCTGAGGGAAAGACAGCTGGTTGTCCCCTACCAATTCAGGGATGAGTTGTTGCGGATCGCCCATGAAATTCCACTCGCTGGACACTTGGGGGTCAGCAAAACCAAGGCCCGGCTGTCTCATCACTTTTATTGGCCCAAAATGAGGACAGATGTGGTGAACTACTGTCGCTCCTGTACCACGTGTCAAAGAGTGGGAAAGTCAGGGCCGGCCCCCAAAGCCCCCCTGATCTCTTTGCCAGTGATAGAGGAGCCTTTCCAGAAGATTGCTGTGGACATTGTGGGACCACTGGCCATGCCCAGCAGCTCTGGAAAACGTTTCATCCTTACCGTGGTAGACTATGCTACCCGGTATCCGGAGGCAGTAGCCCTGTCCTCAATTAGGGCGGATAAGGTGGCGGACGCCCTCTTGGCCATCTTTTCGCGAGTAGGATTTCCCAGGGAGATGCTTACCGACCAGGGGACCCAGTTCATGTCACGCTTAATGGAGGCTCTATGTAAGAAAATGCAGGTGCAGCATTTGGTATCGAGCGCGTATCACCCACAGACCAATGGTTTGTGTGAGCGATTCAACGGTACCCTCAAACAGATGTTAAAAATGCTGGTTGAGACCCAGGGTCGCGACTGGGAGCGTTACCTCCCACACCTGCTATTTGCTTACAGAGAGGTTCCACAGGCCTCAACGGGGTTCTCTCCCTTTGAGCTCCTGTATGGCAGGCGTGTCCGAGGACCCCTTGGTTTGATAAGGGAATTCTGGGAAGAAGAGCCGAGCTCCCCAGGAGTGTCCATCGTGGAGTATGTCATGCGCTTCCGTAACAAGATGCAGACCTTGACGCAGTTGGTGCATGACAACATGGCGCAAGCCCAGGCTGACCAGAAGCATTGGTACGACCAGAACGCCCGAGAACGGACCTACCAGGTGGGTCAGAAGGTGTGGGTGCTGGTCCCCGTACCAAAGGACAAGCTTCAGGCGGCCTGGGAAGGCCCGTACGTCATTCACCAACAGCTCAACCCGGTCACCTACGTGATCACACTTGACCACGAGCGGGGTAGGCGGAAGGCGTTTCACGTTAATATGATGAAGGCTCATCAAGAACGTGGAACCTGTGTCCTACCGGTCTGCAACCTGCCCGAGGATGGGGAGGATGAACCCCTCTTAGACATGCTCGCCCAAGCGAAGGCCAGCGGGTCCCTAGAGGATGTAGAGCTAAGCAACTTGCTATCCGCAGACCAGAGGTCTCAGATGCAAGCAGTGCTGAAACCCTTCCAAGCAGTGTTCACCAACCTGCCTGGCAGGACTGAAGTAGCGGTCCATGAAGTGGACACCGGGAATCATGCCCCACTCCGGCGGACAGCCTATCGAATCTCCGACGAGGTGCAGCATGTCATGCGCCAGGAGGTCGAGGAGATGCTGCAGTTGGGGGTGATTAAGCGGTCCAAGAGCGCGTGGGCCTCACCTGTAGTCCTGGTGCCTAAGAAGGACCAGACCACACGGTTCTGTGTGGACTACAGGGGGCTCAACGCTATCACCGCCTCTGACGCACAACCAATGCCACGCATTGAGGAGCTGCTGGAGCGGTTAGCCAGCGCGAGCTATCTCTCCATTATGGATTTGAGTCGGGGATATTGGCAGATTCCCTTGAACCCCGGGGCCCAGGAGAAGTCCGCCTTTATCACCCCCTTCGGATTGTATGAATCCACGGTCATGCCCTTCGGCATGAAAAATGCCCCTGCCACGTTCCAGCGAATGGTCAACAACCTGCTCCAGGGACTGGAGAGGTACGCAGTGGCGTACCTGGATGACATTGCCATCTTCAGTCCCACCTGGGAGGATCACCTCGAGCATCTGCAGCAGGTGCTCAGGCGCATTCACCAGGCGGGCTTGACCATCAAGCCGGGAAAGTGCCAGATGGGCATGAACGAGGTCCACTACCTGGGGCACCGGGTAGGTGGGGGTACTCTGAAGCCAGAGCCTGGGAAGGTGGACGCTATCGTGTCCTGGCCCACCCCCAGGACCAAGAAGCAGGTGCAGTCCTTCTTGGGCACCGCAGGGTACTATAGACGCTTTGTACAGGACTATAGTAGCCTTGCGAAGCCCTTGACAGACCTCACCAGGAAGAGCCTACCCCATACCGTCAAATGGACGGATGAATGCGAGGTGGCCTTTAGGGCTTTGAAGACTGCCCTGAGCAGCTCTCCTGTACTAAAGGCGGTCGACGGCACACGGCCACTCTTAGTACAGACCGACGCCAGTGAGTTTGGCCTCGGTGCTGTACTCAGCCAGGTCGACTCGGGGAACCAAGAACACCCCGTGTTGTACCTAAGCCGGAAACTGCTGCCGAGGGAAGTGGCCTATTCCACCATAGAGAAGGAGTGCCTGGCCATTGTATGGGCCCTCAACCGCTTACAGCCTTACTTGTACGGGCGCCCCTTCACTGTCGTGACTGACCACAACCCCCTGAGTTGGCTGCACACCATGTCAGGTGCCAACGGAAGGTTGTTACGCTGGAGCCTCACCCTCCAGTAGTACGACTTTACCGTTCAACACCGCAAGGGCAGCGAGCATGGCAATGCCGATGGGTTGTCCCGGCGAGGGGAGCCTCCAGACATACGCTTGGAGGAGTACCAGAAGGTCCTACCTCCATAGCGCAGTCTAAAAGGGGGAGGAGTCAGGCAAAAGGTATTTTTGCCCGAGTTTTAAAAATGAGAGATGTTTTAAAAAGGAAAACCCCCACCCCCTATCCGTTTGTAAGAGAAGACATAGAACTCACTTTTGCTTTTCCCCAAACCAGGAATCTTTATGACCCGCCATAAAACCTCAGTCCAGGGCAAGCACTGGTACAAACCGGAAAATCCCTCCAAAAAATCCCATTGTTTAATTGTACAAACGTTTTATGCCAATTTTAATCACGCACAGGTCTGACAGAAACATCGGAACCACTTTTTTTGAATGCTTACCTTTTTCCCATTACAATAGTATAACTTGCATAACTGAGGAATGACCGGGAACTGAGATAATGGATTCTGAGCTTCTGAGCGTCATAGCAATTTCATATTTAATATCTATCTTCATGAATATTGGTGACGGTCAAGATGATGTCTCCCTCTTGGATGTGGGACCCCCCCACACCAAGATATGGAATCTGAAGGATTTTTTAGGTCTTCTGCAGCTGGGTGGGCTCGCAAAGCCGAGCCCCCTTCTAAGGTAAATAAGGGGTGTCTCCCAGAGTTTTGGCTGCTTGCTAAAAACCAGATCGGCCATTTTTCAAGCCATTCTTCTCAGGGACGTCGAACGCACGCACATCACGCGGCGTAAGAAGAATCACCTCTAATTTCTGGGGAGCCGCCCCCCCCCACAGAATCTGAGACCATCACCTTGTGAAGCAGGTTTTGCTATTACTTACCCCTTTTATTTTAATAACTGTTTTATGCATACATGTAAATTGTCTCCTTTATAATATCTTGTATATGTTTTGTAAACACTGCCCCCCTTTGGGAGTAAATCATAATTATTTACCACTTTCTTTCTTCTTGTCCTATGTCGAGCAAACACGTTCCTCACCCGCTAATTCACGTTACCTACCAGGTACCCGATCCACCTGTTAAGCGATCGGTGGTGGCAGTATACCAGTATTTATGTGATATTGTGGTTTGAGGGTGGCTGGTCGGAGGTATATATACGTTCCTGGAAGGAACTGGTGGTATATATACGTCCTGTCACATCACGTGCCGCAATAGTCGACATAAATTAGAGCAGCTGCACCCGTGCGTATCCTCGGTCAATACCGTGTTTGACCAGCAGGATAAGGGGGCGCCAGAGAGCTGCAAGGTCTGACCCAAGTGGGTGTTGTTTTCATGACACTGTACTTCTGTTTGTGAGTTTTGTGTCCACTCGCTACTTCATTGTAAGTACCTTGTGTGTATCTGGTTCTGCTTGTCCCTTTTCCCTTCCTCCGTATCTACCTCCTGTGTTCTAGCCATCTTCCTGTATTTTCCATCTGTTCCATGTGAACAGAGCCATGTCCTCTCTGCCTGCACAGTCAGCCTGTTCTACTCTGCTTGCTCACCGCTCCGGCGGTTTCGCTCTGCTCTGCCTTGCCCACCGCTCCAGCGGTTCCTCTCTGCTCTGCCTTGCTCACGGCTCTGGCGGTTTCGCTCTGCCTTGCCCACCGCTCCGGCGGTTCCTCTCTGCTCTGCCTTGTCCACCGCACCTGCTTTTTCGCTCTGCTCTGCCTTGTTCACCGCACCAGCGGTTCCTCTCTGCTCAGCCTTGTCCACCACACCTGCGGTTCCGCTCTGCTCTGTCTTGTCCACCGCACCCGCGGTTCCGCTCTACTCTGCCTTGTCCTCTGCTCCGGTGGTTCCTCTCTGCTCTGCCTTGCCCACCACTCCGGCTGTTCCTCTCTGCTCTGCCTTGCCCACCGCTCCGGCGGTTTCGCTCTGCTCTGTCTAGTCCACCGCACCTGCGGTTTCACTCTGCTCTGTCTTGTCCACCACTCCGGCGGTTCCGCTCTGCTCTGCCTTGTCCTCCGCTCCGGTGGTTTCACTTTACTTTGCTTGTCTACCGCATCTGCGGCTCTGTTCCTATCTCCCAGTCTGTACTGGACCCTATCCAGCCTGCGCTCCAGCCTGCTAGTACCTACCTGTCTGCACTCCAGCTGTGCTTGCCAGTATCTCCCTGTCTGCACTCAAGCCGTGCTTGTCAGTACCCACCCATCTGCATACCAGACGTGCTTGCCAGTACCCACCTGTCTGCATACCAGCCGTGCTTACCAGTATCCACCTGTCTGCATATACCAGCCGTGCTTGCCAGTACCCACCTGTCTGTATGCCAACCTAACCTGCCTGTTCCTGCATTCCCCGGTGTGGGTCAACAGCTGTGGCCGGGGTCTGACCTGGAGTAGCACCTCGTCCCTCTGCTCGGTTCCTCCTTGGTTCACGGAGTCGACTGAGCCGCCGTGCAACCTTGGTCGAATCGGGTTGATACTTAGTTACGCTCTTCCAGGCACTCCTTGGTTCATGGTACAGTGAGATCACTAATCACGCTCACGCCAGTCAGTACAGGCGTGAGCGTAACAGTTTGCTCAGATCATGGTTCCCGTTGAGCCTCACAGCCCTTCGCTCTCAAAGACATTTTGAATCCTTGTCTGGCGAATACGTGCACCAAGAAAAAATTTTTCCGCAAGCCGCAGTCCCGGCGACTTACGCACCAGCCCAAATGGAGCTATCAGCACTCTTTCCTGCGGATCCGCCACGGTACTATGGGGGTCCAAAATGAAGCCGTGCATTTGTGGAGCAATGCATGCTGCATTTCAAGTTCTATGCTCACTATTTCCCTACCGATCGGGTTAAAGTGGCATTTATGATGTCCTACCTAGCGGGTAACGCCTTGAAATGGATCACCCCCTATGGGAAGCATGGGATCCTATCGTCTTTGACCTGCAGGCCTTCCTGGTGGCCTTTCTAATGGTCTTCGATGACCCTAATCCTGAAGCCTCTGCTAAAGCTTCCCTTCCGAATATCCCGATGGGTAATGTGTGTAGGTAGCCTACCAGTTCTCCAGCCTGAAGAGACTGCTGCCCACCCAGAATCCACACAGGATGACTATGCTCCACAGAATACTTCTCTTCCCAACCTCAAGAGGCAGTCCAGACGTGCAAGGAATAGAGGTAAACCATCACGCCAGGTTCTGTCCTCCCAAAGAACTCCTGTTCCCCAGCCTGTAAAGGCAGCTATCCGCACTGAATCCATGAAGGATGACTATGTTCGTCAGGCAAAGCAATGGCCAGAACTCAGTCACAAAATCGGATTGCGGTCCCGCTGCGGTTGTTTGGGACCCCCTGATGGTCTTTGTCCAGCGAAGGTTGGAGAATCCCAAGACATTAGGCCTGTAGGAGAGGCTGCCCTTGGCGTTAGTGTTTCCTCTCCACAGATGACCATGACTGTCACCGTAGCAAGAGAAGGCCTCGGATTAACCGGAAATTTCGGGCTTAAAGCCTTGAAGAGTCGGTGTCTGATTCCCGTCCGACAACTCCAGAAGCTGGTTTGGGCATTGTCAGCAGAAGGACGAGCCCTACTCAGAAACAGTCAAAATATGTCTGTACAAATTAAGCTCCAGATTGGAGCATTACACATGAAGAAGTTCACATTCCAGGTGCTGACTGGCTTATCCACAGGTCGTCCAGAGCCAAGAGATCTAGTGCCCGCTCAGGTCTGGAGATCCTGTATGGTATTTCCTGGGGGACTGCTAAGGTACAAGGGGTGTCCAGTCCCGATATCTTCAGGACAGTCAGCAGTTTCTTCTTCTTCACCAGATCTGCTAATCGCTGACTCGCTGTGCTCTGAAGTCTCCGAAGGAACAGAAGCGGAGGCGATTGTACCAATGATCTGGTTTTAGGCACCGCCCCGCCTCGCAGACATGTCATCTCAGAAACCAGACTGAAGTTGGTCCCTAATCAAGGATCCTCCATCTCTAACAAATCTGGCAATAAGTCCATAAAGGCGGTGGCTACCTCCAAGTCTCTGCATCCCTCCAACCAGGCGGAGGAACTCCAGTTACCTCCTGAATCCTCTGGGGTGCTATCTGAAAATAAATGGAGAGACTTTTCTGCACCCTGTGCCTGGTACTTCGCCCACTTCATCCAGTAAGCTTGGCAAAGTGCACTTCGAAGCAGTGATTACCCCCGAGTCTCTGCACCCCTCCAACCAGGTGGAGGACCTCCTGTTGTCTCCTGAATCCTCCGGGGTGCTACCTGATAACAAATGGAGAGACACTCTCCTACACCCTGGACCTGGTACTTCGCCCACTTCATCCAGTAAGCTTGGCAAAGTGTACTTCGAAGCAGTGATTACCCCCGAGTCTCTGCACCCCTCCAACTAGGCGGAGGACCTCCAGTTGTCTTCTGAATCCTCCGGGGTGCTACCTGATAAACTGAGAGAGACTTTCCTACACTAGGTACCTGGTACGCCGCCCACTTCATCCAGTAAGCTTGGCAAAGTGTACGTCAAGGAGGTGGTTATCCCCGAGTCTCTGCATCCCTCCAACCAGGCGGAGGACCTCCAGTTGTCTCCTGAATCCACCAGGGTGCTACCTGATAACAAATTGGAGAGAGACTTTCCTGTGTGCTGTTCCTGGTACTCCACCCACTTCATCTGTTGCTGAGGATGGCTCGATAGGAGGAAGCATCCTAGTCACCAAGATGATGAGACCAGTTTAGTTTCCTCTAGTGGACAGAAGAGGTAATCCTCTTGAAGAGAAGGATTGGCCTCCAAATTCTCTGCAAAAGACCATTGCAGGCCTGAAGAAGAGGGGGCGTAAAGGGGGGGGGGGGTACTGTAACATCCCTGGCGGCATGCTTGCTTGCATAGTGCACCACCTCCCACCATGTAAGACCGCAATCTTGGTGGCTCTGTGGGGGCATGCTGCGGGCTCTGTGGGGATGCTGCGTGCTGGTGGTGACTCTGTGGGGGCATGCTGCGGACTCTGGGGGGATTCTGCGGGCTGGTGGGGACGCTGGGGGCATGCTGCGTGCTCTGGGTGGTCTGTGGGGGCTCTGTGGGAGTAATGCTGCGGGATGGTGGTGGCTCTGGGTGGATGGTGGTGGCTCTGGGGGGATTCTGCGGGCTTGTGGGGATGCTGGGGGCATGCTGCGTGCTCTGGGTGAGCTGTGTGGGCTCTGGGGGGATGCTGCGGGCTCTGTGGGAGTATGCTGTGGGCTGGTGGTGGCTCTAGGGGGATGCTGCGGGCTGGTGGTGGCTCTGGGGGGATGCTGCGGGCCGGTGGTGGCTCTGGGGGGATGCTGCGGGCTGGTGGTGGCTCTGGGGGGATGCTGTGGGCTGGTGGTGGCTCTGGGGGGGCTGGTGGTGGCTCTGGGGGGATGGTGGTGGATCTGGGGGGATGCTGGGGGCTCTGTGGGGATGTTGTGTGCTGGTGGTGGCTCTGGGGGGATGCTGCGGGCTGCTGGTGGCTCTGGGGGGATGCTGGGGGCAGCTGGTGGCTCTGCGGGGCCGGTGGGGGCTCTGGGGGGATGCTGGGGGCAGCTGGTGGCTCTGGGGGGATGCTGGGGGCATCTGGTGGCTCTGGGGGGATGCTGGGGGCAGCTGGTGGCTCTGCGGGGGATGCTAGGGGCAGCTGGTGGCTCTGCGGGGCTGGTGGTGGCTCAGGGGGGATGATGGGGCAGCTGGTGGCTCTGAGGGGTTGGTGGTAGCTCTGGGGGGATGCTGGGGGCAGTTGGTGGCTCTGCAGGGCTGGTGGTGGCTCAGGGGGGATGCTGGGGGCAGCTGGTGGCTCTGCGATGGAGGCTGGGAGCTGGTGGTGGCTCTGGGGGGAGGCTGGTGGCTCTGTGGGAGTATGCTGCGGGCTGGTGGTGGCTCTGGGGGGATTCAGGGGACTGGTGGTGGCTCTGGGGGGATGCTGGGGGCTAGTGGTGGCTCTGGGGGGCTGGTGGTAGCTCTGGGGGGATGCTGGGGGCTGGTGGTGGCTCTGTGTGGATGCTGGGGGCAGCTGGTGGCTCTGCGGGGCTGGTGGTGGCTCTGTGGGAGTAATGCTGCGGGATGGTGGTGGCTCTGGGTGGATGGTGGTGGCTCTGGGGGGATTCTGTGGGCTTGTGGGGATGCTGGGGTCATGCTGCGTGCTCTGGGTGAGCTGTGTGGGCTCTGGGGGGATGCTGCGGGCTCTGTGGGAGTATGCTGCGGGCTGGTGGTGGCTCTGGGGGGATGCTGTGGGCTGGTGGTGGCTCTGGGGGGATGCTGCGGGCTGGTGGTGGCTCTGGGGGGATGCTGCGGGCTGTTGGTGGCTCTGGGGGGATGCTGCGGGCTGGTGGTGGCTCTGGGGGGCCTGTGGTGGTTCTGGGGGGATGCTGCGGGCTGGTGGTGGCTCTGGGGGGCCTGTGGTGGCTCTGGAGGGATGCTGGTGGCTGGTGGTGGCTCTGGGGGGATGGTGGTGGCTCTGGGGGGATGCTGGGGGCTCTATGGGGATGTTGCGTGCTGGTGGTGACTCTGGGGGGATGCTGCGGGCTGATGGTGGCTCTGGGGGGATGCTGGGGGCAGCTGGTGGCTCTGCGGGGCTGGTGGGGGCTCTGGGGGGATGCTGGGGGCAGCTGGTGGCTCTGCGGGGTTGGTGGTAGCTCTGGGGGGATGCTGGGGGCAGCTGGTGGCTCTGCAGGGAGGCTGGGAGCTGGTGGTGGCTCTGGGGGGAGGCTGGTGGCTCTGTGGGAGTATGCTGCGGGCTGGTGGTGGCTCTGGGGGGATTCTGGGGACTGGTGGTGGCTCTGGGGGGATGCTGGGGGCTAGTGGTGGCTCTGGGGGGCTGGTGGTAGCTCTGGGGGGATGCTGGGGGCTGGTGGTGGCTCTGTGTGGATGCTGCGTGCTGGTGGTGGCTCTGGGGGGATGCTGCGGAGATGCTGGGGGCAGCTGGTGGCTCTGCGGGGCTGGTGGTGGCTCTGGGGGGGATGCTGGGGGCAACTGGTGGCTCTGGGGATATGCTGGGGGCAGCTGGTGGCTCTGTGGGGGAGGCTGGTGGTTGCTCTGGTGGGAGGCTGGTGGCTCTGTGGGGGCAAGCTGCGGGCTGGTGCTGGCTCTGGGGGGGATGTAGTGGCTCTGGGGGGACGTTGGGGGCATGCTGCGTGCTCTGGGTGGTCTGTGGGGGCAAGCTGCGGGCTGGTGGTGGCTCTGGGGGGATGCTGCGGGCTGGTGGTGGCTCTGGGGGGATTCTGCGGGCTTGTGGGGGCATGCTGCGTGCTCTGGGTGGTTTGTGGGGGCATGCTGCGGGCTCTTTGGGGGCATGCTGCGGGCTGCTGGCGATCTTGGGGGGATGCTGGGGGCTCTGGGGGGATGCTGCTGGCTGGTGGTGGCTCTGGGGGGATGCTCGGGCTGGTGGTGGCTCTGGGGGGATGCTGGGGGCTGCTGGTGGCTCTGGGGGGTTGCTTGGGGCTGGTGGTGGCTCTGGGGGGATGCTGGTGGCTCTGTGGGGGCATGCAGCAGGCTCTGTGGGGATGCTGCGAGATGCTGGTGGCTCTGGGGAGCTGCTGGTGGCTCTGGGAGGGCTGCTGGTGGCTCTGGGGGGATGCTGGGGGCAGCTGGTGGCTCTGTGGGGCTGGCGGTGGCTCTGGGGGGATGCTGGGAGCAGCTGGTGGCTCTGGGGGGACGTTGGGGGCAGCTGGTGGCTCTGTGGGGCTGGTGGTGGCTCTGGGGGGAGGCTGGGGGCAGCTGGTGGCTCTGCGGGGCTGGTGGTGGCTCTGGGGGGATGCTTGGGCAGCTGGTGGCTCTGCAGGGCTGGTGGTGGCTCTGGGGGGATGCTGGGGGCAGCTGGTGGCTCTGCGGGGGAGGCTGGGGGCTTGTGGTGGATTTGGTGGGGAGGCTGGTGGCTCTGTGGGAGTATGCTGTGGGCTGGTGGTAGCTCTGGGGGGATGCTGCGGGCTGGTGGTGGCTCTGGGGGGATGCTGGGGGCTCTGGGGGGATGCTGGGGGCTGGTGGTGGCTCTGGGGGGATGCTGGTGGCTCTGGGGGGATGCTGGTGGCTCTGTGGGGATGCTGCGTGGTGGTGGTGGCTCTGGGGGGATGCTGGTGGCTCTGTGGGGATGCTGCGTGGTGGTGGTGGCTCTGGGGGGATGCTGCGGGCTGGTGGTGGCTCTGGGGGGATGCTGGGGGCAGCTGGTGGCTCTGCGGGGCTGGTGGTGGCTCTGGGGGATACTGGGGGCAGCTGGTGGCTCTGGGGGGATGCTGGGGGCAGCTGGTGGCTCTGCGGCGGAGGCTGGGGGCTGGTAGTGGCTCTGGGGGGATGTTGGGGGCTGGTGGTGGCTCTGGGGGCTGGTGGTGGCTCTGGGGGGGTTGCTGGGGGCTGGTGGTGGCTCTGGGGGGATGCTGGTGGCTCTGGGGGGATGCTGGTGGCTCTGTGGGGGGCATGCAGCGGGCTCTGTGGGGATGCTGCGGGCTGCTGGTGGCTCTGGGGGGGCTGCTGGTGGCTCTGGGGGGGCTGCTGCGGGCTGGTGGTGGCTGTGGGGGGATGCTGGGGCCAGCTGGTGGCTCTGCGGGGCTGGTGGTGGCTCTGGGGGGATGCTGGGAGCAGCTGGTGGCTCTGGGGGGACGTTGGGGGCAGCTGGTGGCTCTGTGGGGCTGGTGGTGGCTCTGGGGGTATGCTGGGGGCAGCTGGTGGCTCTGCGGGGCTGGTGGTGGCTCTGGGGCGATTCTGGGGCAGATGGTGGCTCTGCGGGGCTGGTGGTGGGTCTGGGGGGATGCTGGGGGCAGCTGGTGGCTTTGCGGGGGAGGCTGGGGGCTTGTCGTGGCTCTGTGGGAGTATGCTGTGGGCTAGTGGTGGCTCTGGGGGGATGTTGGTGGTGGCTCTGGGGGGATGCTGGGGGCTGGTGGTGGCTCTGGGGGGATGCTGGTGGCTCTGTGGGGATTCTTCGTGCTGGTGGTGGCTCTGGGGGGATGCTGCGGGCTGGTGGTGGCTCTGAGGGGATGCTGGGGGCTCTGGGGGGATGCTGGCGGCAGCTGGTGGCTCTGCGTGGGAGGCTGGGGGCTTGTGGTGGATTTGGCGGGTAGGCTGGTGGCTCTGTGGGAGTATGCTGTGGGCTGGTGGTAGCTCTGGGGGGATGCTACGGGCTGGTGGTGGCTCTGGGGGGATGCTGGGGGCTCTGGGGGGATGCTGGGGGCTCTGGGGGGATGCTGGGGGCTGGTGGTGGCTCTGGGGGGATGCAGGGGGCTGGTGGTGGCTCTGGGGGGATGCTGGTGGCTCTGTGGGGATGTTGCGTGGTGGTGGTGGCTCTGGGGGGATGCTGGTGGCTCTGTGGGGATGCTGCGGGCTGGTGGTGGCTCTGGGGGGATACTGGGGCAGCTGGTGGCTCTGCGGGGCTGGTGTTGGCTCTGGGGGGATGCTGGGGGCAGCTGGTGGCTCTGCGGCGGAGGCTGGGGGCTGGTGGTGGCTCTGGGGGGATGTTGGGGGCTAGTGGTGGCTCTGGGGGCTGCTGGTGGCTCTGTGGGGGTTGCTGGGGGCTGGTGGTGGCTCTGGGGGGATGCTGGTGGCTCTGGGGGGATGCTGGTGGCTATGTGGGGGGCATGCAGCGGGCTCTGTGGGGATCCTGCGGGCTGCTGGTGGCTCTGGGGGGGCTGTTGGTGGCTCTGGGGGGCTGCTGGTGGCTCTGGGGGGGCTGCTGCGGGCTGGTGGTGGCTCTGGGGGGATGCTGGGGCCAGCTGGTGGCTCTGTGGGGCTGGTGGTGGCTCTGGGGGGATGCTGGGAGCAGCTGGTGGCTCTGGGGGGACGTTGGGGGCAGCTGGTGGCTCTGTGGGGCTGGTGGTGGCTCTGGGGGGATGCTGGGGGCAGCTGGTGGCTCTGCGGGGCTGGTGGTGGCTCTGGGGGGATTCTGGGGCAGCTGGTGGCTCTGCGGGGCTGGTGGTGGCTCTGGGGGGATGCTGGGGGCAGCTGGTGGCTCTGCGGGGGAGGCTGGGGACTTGTCGTGGCTCTGTGGGAGTATGCTGTGGGCTGGTGGTGGCTCTGGGGGGATGTTGGTGGTGGCTCTGGGGGGGATGCTGGGGGCTGGTGGTGGCTCTGGGGGGATGCTGGTGGCTCTGTGGGGATGCTGCGTGCTGGTGGTGGCTCTGGGGGGATGCTGCGGGCTGGTGGTGGCTCTGGGGGGGATGCTGGGGGCAGCTGGTGGCTCTGCAGGGCTGGTGGTGGCTCTGGGGGGATGCTGGTGGCTCTGGGGGGATGCTGGGGGCTGGTGGTGGCTCTGGGGGGATGTTGGGGGCTGGTGGTGGCTCTGGGGGCTGGTGGTGGCTCTAGGGGGATGCTTGGGGTTCTGGGGGGATGCTGGGGGCAGCTGGTGGCTCTGGGGGGGATGCTGGTGGCTCTAGGGGGGATGCTGGTGGCTCTGGGGGGATGCTGGGGGCTGGTGGTGGCTCTTGGGGGATGCTGAGGGCTGGTGGCGGCTCTGGGGGGATGCTGGTGGCGGCTCTGGGGGGATGCTGGTGCGGGCATGCTGCGGGGGCGCTGGTGCGGGCATGCTGGTGTGGGCTCTTTTGGGGGGGTGATGGTGCACGCCTGTGGGGTCTCTGGGGGAGGGGATGATGGTGCACGATGGGAATAATGTTTGTATGGGGCCGTCTGCTGGGCTTTGGGGTAGGGGTTTATGCTTGGGGGGGTGGCGGCTGGTGTGGATTTATGCTTGGGGGGGGGCGTCTGGTGGAATTTGGGGGGGTTTATGCTTTAGGGCCCTCAGGTTGATGTGGGGTGATTAATCCAGAGGACCATCTGTGAGGGGTTAATGCTGGGGGTGATTTGGGGTGGGGGGTTAATGCTTCATTGGGGGACACAAAAAAACATGGGTGTATGCTGCTGACACTATGCAAAAAAAATGTCTCTCTTCCCCAGAAGGGTGCATCATCAACTGGCATGAAGCTAATCCATTTTAGCTTGGTGTCAGTAGGAGGCTGACACGGGTCTGGACCCAGGCCCATCTCTACCTTGGGGTGCTTTCACATTGCGTTCTGTCTCCCTGTCGGGGCATACTTCTGAAATCCCCGGCAAAACGGTGTTTGGACGTATGCGCTGACGGTGACCATAGACTGCAATGGTGACGGCAAAGCAAACGTGTGCTTTCCGGAGTGTATGCCCACAGGAGGCGGACACTCAGACATAGGCTACTGTGTCTGAGAGTCCGCCTCCTGTAGGCGTACACTGTCGAAAAAAGTGCACGTTCGCTCTGCCGTCACCATTGCAGTCTATGGCCCCCGTTGGTGCATACGTCAGACACCGTTTCCTGGGGATTTCGGACGTATACTCCGACGGGACACAGAACGCAATGTCTATGTAGCCTTAGATTTGTGTTTTGTTTTTGTTTTTTATTAATGATTCCCCTTTTTCTTTCAGATAAGGTTTGTGAGGGCGACAGTGGAATTGTTTCACCACTGTATCGTCTGGTCTATGAGGCAGGACCCTAACACAACAAGAGTGTTTTTGGGATTCCCCAGCAGATGGTCCTTGGCACTAATCCCCTGTCCGCTCGCCCCCCAGATCCAGAAGGTGCAGGGAGGGAAGACTGATCCGTTACCTGCCAGCTGCCCGAAGGTCTTTGTCCAGGTTATCTCATGCCCTACTTCATCATCGGTCTGCGAAGGATTCAGGTTCTTCAGTACAGATATATCCTACCAGGCAGTGAGGGTGCTTGAATCGCCACCTCCACGTTACCAGAGGCTCCTGCGGCCCCCTCTCTTAAAAAATCCAGACTTCAGTCTAGACTTCCCCGGTGCCCGAGCCACACCCCTAGCAGCCTAAACAATCACGCACGCCGGCTCTCCAGCGCTTTCTGCCCTCCATCTATCAGGACACACTTTACATTCTGGTGAGCAAGAACCCTGCACATGTTTTTCGTGACGCTACCTTTCTCCTGCAGCCGCCTATTCAGCCCTGGCAGCCGGCAACATCACCATCCACATGGCCTCATAGTTGAAATCATTGAACGTGGATTCAGTTTCCAAAAAGTCCACCAGCCTCACCTTCCAGGGCTCCCGCCTTTTCGAAGAGCTAGACAAGATGATCTCTAATGCCATGGGGGGTAAGAATATTTTGCTTCCGCAACAGAGGGCCAAATGCCCTCATCCCAAGAGATGCCCAGTCCAGTTTTGGTCCTTTTGGAAATTTTCAGTGTAGAACAGCAACCAAAAGGACAACTGTCCGACCCATCAGGAAAAGAAGAGATCTTCCTTTAGGCTAGCCCCCTCCTGGCATCAACGAACCCACTAGTGCTGGTCTGCCAGGCCCAGATCTAGCAGATTCTCGTCGGCATAACGCGGTGTTACCACCTGGGATGTTTCTCGGGGTGGGCAGCCGTCTCCTTTTTGGTTCCGGGATGAGTGGCTCTCAATAGTCAACAACGCTTGGGTCTGAGACGTTGTCGCCTACAGCCACAAAATAGAATTTTCCACACTGCCTTGTTTTCGAGACCAATTTCCCCAAAGACCCCCTTCACTTATTCTCGGGTTTTTCAAGGCTATTGATTTGCTATCCAAAGCAGGTATCATGATCTAATTTCCAGGATGCTGAGACATCAGACACCGGAGGCAGGCCGAGGGGTCGGGGCAAAGCCAAAGACCTTACCCACAATTCTCCCATAAATGCACTTTTATAAAATTAGAATTATTTCTATACATAATGTTAATGTTATTTATACAATATTTCTACAATTAAAAGTTTGAGATTTCTGTGGTAATGGTTATTTGTTTCTTTTAAACTTGTTCTGAATGTAAATAAAACATTTCTCTGATTAAGCTTCCACATTGTATTTTAGCCTTTCATTTTACTTCTAGGGCAGGAAAAGCCCATGATGCATCTGTGTAAACCATGT
Organism: Phyllobates terribilis; assembly: GCF_046119375.1. Taxonomy (NCBI): domain Eukaryota; kingdom Metazoa; phylum Chordata; class Amphibia; order Anura; family Dendrobatidae; genus Phyllobates; species Phyllobates terribilis. Next base: position 20,254,899 of record NW_027362761.1, on the reverse strand, counting down.
AAAAGGTACTATAATAACATGGCTTAGACAGGTAACCCACTTTTGAAACAATGAAGTTCACTTGTACAAGCTGCATAGATGAAAACCTGCTTAAAGGGAACCTGTCACCTGGTTTTCCCCATATAAAGTATGACCACCACCTGTATACCCTAGAATGCTGTATATAAGTCCCCAAGCCGATCTGCATAACATAAAAAAAAACCCTTATATTAGACTCACCTACAGGGCAGTCCCGTCCAATGGGTTTCTCTAGTGTTAATCTGGCGCCTCCTCCTGAGATTGCCGTCCTCCTTTCTTCAAGTGGAGGACGTGTCCTACATTATCCAGATAGTGTCTTACATCGCACTCCTGCGCTGGCGCACTTCTCTCTGCCCTTTCCCCGCACAGAGCAGAGAAGCGTGCCTGTGCAGGAGCGTGATGGCAGATGCTGTGTGACTGACGTTGGAAGTGTAATCCACATGAAGCAGAGAAGGAGGACAGTGTTGGATGAAGACCAGTGACATCCATAGGACTGGACGTTACTAGATTGTGCCTACCGTGTCCCAGGCCACACGAGAGGACGGTACCAGATAGTGCCGGCCGTGCCCCAGGCCACACGGGAGGACGGTACTATAAGGTGCCGGCCGTGCCCCAGGCCACACGGGAGGACGGTACTAGATAGTGCCGGCTGTGCCCCAGGCCACACGGGAGGACGGTACTAGATAGTGCCGGCTGTGCCTCAGGCCACATACTGCAGAAAGGCAGTTATCTATAATATAACGGGAGATGCGTGTCTCTGAAGCCCCTATAAACTGCGCAAGCGCGACACGCCTGCGCAGTCTGGCTCCAGAGAGAAGAACGCATGGAGCCGTTACAGGTAAGAGGAGTGTATGTCGCCGGAGATCACGGTATGCGTAGACACTGAACGTATACCGCTATCTCCGGTGCCATACTTACCTGACCGGGAGGAGCATTGCCGCGGCGCCTCTCTTTGCCGGAGACCGGGGGCAGGAGTGAGGCGTCGGAATTGGTGCATGCGCATAGTGCTATCCGGCGCCAATTTACTGAAGACACATTTGCAGTGCATCTTCAGCAAAATGGTGCCGGACAGCGCGGTATGGCCACACGCGTATTCCGGCAGAGCAGAACACAGCAGCGCTGGAGCACAGGGAAGAAAGGCGAGTATGTGTTTATTTTTTGGTATGTGTGCAGTGTGATAGGGATGATGGGCGCCACGCATACCAGGATTGCGGGGTGAGGGGCGCCACGCATATCAGGAATGCGGGGTGAGGGGCGCCACGCATACCAGGATTGGGGGGTGAGGGACCCCACGCATACCAGGATTGGGGGGTGAGGGACCCCACGCATACCAGGATAGGATGGTGGGGCAGCACAAATACCAGGAGGGGAGCAGCACATACCAGCATGGGAGACAATATACCAATAAAGATGCTTGCCACCCAGGCGTAGAACGGATTCCATAGCTAGTTTGAACTAGAGCTGAGCGGATCAATTCATGAGACGCTGGACAGGAGGCCACAAATCTCTTACCTACAGTGTTGCATGAGCGTGCTCGGTTTACCCTTTCACTGAGCATGCTCGGGTGCTGTCTGAATATTTATGGCGTGCTCGGGATCTATGCTCGAGCCACTGGGGCTGTTAGACAGCTGTGACACATGCAGAGATTGCCTAACAAACATACAGTCCCTGCATGTGTCACAGCTGTCTAACAGCCGTGACAAATGCAGCCGCGGCGGCTCGAGCATTGATGCCGAAAATACTCGAGCAGCACCCGAGCGTGCTCTGTGAAAGGGTTAACCGCGCACGCTCATGCAACACTACTAACCTTACCTCATCCGGCGTGACTTTTGATTAGCCAGGGCTGGCATGATGTCATCTGTGCGTCGTGCTTCTTTCAGTTGGGATCTATGGATTTATTTTCTGTCCATTCAACTTTCTCATCTTTATGTAGCTTCACTATTTGGCATTGGCTTTTTTGTGTCTGCAAGGCTGTGTTCACATGTTGTATAAATACTGTATTTTTTTGTTTTCTGTAGATGTCCACACCAAACTACACAATAACAATCATCTCTGATTATTGCAAACTTGCTGCATTTTTTATGCCTTTTCCCCCTTATTTGATGTTTTTTGGTGCAGATGTGAAGCGGCATTGTTAATTTTTTTTTATAATACAGAATAGCTTTGATTCTGCACTTAAGGTAGCTGCAGTCTTTTTACGTGCGTTTTCTCTCTTTTTAAGCTCCACATAGAAGCCTCTAGCCGTAAAAAAACAAAACATAACCGTACAGATCAGCAGCGTCTTTAGACCACAGAGCGGTTTTCATGAAATCGCATCCACTTTTCTTGGCCATTTAAATGCTGCAAAATGACTGTTCCAAAAAAAGCAGCTGAAAAAATCACAGCATTTTTACTACATCTGAACACTGCCTAAATGTCCAAGCACAGTGGATGTGATTTAATGAAATCTTCGCCTGCAGTGCAGCTAAAGACGATGCTGAACTATGCGGATTTCATACATTTTTTTATATATATAAGTCTATGTGGAGCCTGTAAAAAAAACAAACAAAAAAAACCACATTTTTAAGCTCAAAAATCAAAGTTTTTCTGTGGTATTAAAAATGTAGATTCACAGCTTCACCAAAACACATTTTAAAGGGGAAAACTCAAAAGAAACTCAAACAAAACGCAAACACACAATAATAAGATTGTTATTTTGTTGTATGGTGCGGACACCTGCATAAAAAAAATGCAGTCTTTATGTTGTGTGAAGATGGCTTTAGTGTTACATTTTATTTAATTTTTATGGCTTTAGTAGAGACTAGCACACCTTTTCATTTTATGGGGTTGAAATTCAGCTGTTATACAAAGCTAAGTGCAGAGCACAAAAATATATTTTTTAAATTTGCTAATGTGATAGTGCAAGCTATAGTAGCCCACCTTATCAGTTTCTGGGGGGTGAAATTCGGTTGTATGCACAGTAAAAAATATATATATTTTTTTTTCAGTTGCTAGCCAGAGTCCACCTAGTCCTTTTGTGGTGGTAAAATTCAGCTGTATGCAGAGTAAAATATATATTTTTTTGCTGTGACTAACGTGATACAGCAGGCTAGATCTGAGTTTGAAATATCTTGGAGCATATATTCCATGTTATACAGGCCTCATCCACAGTAAAAAAAATACTTTCTTTTGTTACTAACGTTATACAGCAGAAGACATCTCAGTTTGGAATAGTTTAGAGCATATCTGCTATGTTATAGAGGCCTCATCCACACTAAAATACTTTCTTCTGTTACTAACGTCATACACTGGGGTACATCTCAGGGTGACAAGGGAGGGTAGTTCACTGCGATCGAGGGGGGTTGGTGATACCAGACAAATTGTTAGTGAAGGTGCAAGAGGCAAGGAACAAATGGAAGAGGAAGAGGTGATGGGGGCGAGCAACAGTCTGAATGTAATGCAGGTACCGGAATGCAACGCACAGAGACACAAGGCGATAACAGTCAGAGATGTTTGTAAACAGTTTTATACAACAGGTATACTGAAACAAGGGATTACCAACAAGGGTAATGAAGAATGGTTTGAAATATCAGAAAAATACGAAATATCTCAAAGTAAGGCGCAGTCTCTTAAAGTAAGGTGATGCCCTCAAGCATGAGAAGCACCACACAAGTTCTTTAACCGTGAATTTGGCCCTAGCGGGGGTCACCGGTTATTCCCGCTAGGCCGTGAGTCTCTTTCCGGATGAATTCAATTAAATCACGTTGTGCTACTTTAGCCCCAACCGTCCCCCTCCCAACCTGAGTACTTAAACCCAATTGTCCCCGGTACCGTGGGTGAGCAGTGGAAGTGACGGCCCTGCTCACGTATGCAGCTCCTCTCTGCTTGGCTGTTGGGGGCAGTCTCTCGAGCCTTGGATAGGGGGGTCCAGGCCTCGTCTGCCGACGGCCGACGTCGGGTTCCGCGAACTCACTCAGCACCGCGATCAGGTTCCTAGTATCCTCAGCAGGCACAGCACTTGAGTCACAACTGTGAGGGATCCGGAGCTCTTTTACCGGTGCCCGGCTGGAGCACCTCTCAGGCCTCTGGATTTGGCCTGTCACGCGGGGTTTCTCAGGACGCAGGGAGCACGTCTGCTGCTTGGCGCCAAAGACCCCTCAGGTTTGGCGCGCTGGCCTCTTATCTCTCTGAACTCCTTCCTGGAAGTCACCTGATCGGGTCCAACCTCTGAATCTGCCCTCCCTGCAAATTCCTTTGTATATTTTGGTTCCGCTTTACTGTCTCTGGCCAGTAGATGGCAGTCTCGCTCCATCCTTGAAACGTCATGTTGAAGTTGTTTTACAAGCTTTTTTGCTCGTTCTACATGAACATGAAGAGGATAATCATCCCCTCTCTGTTCGTGTTGGGTGGGAGGGGACAGAGGAAACAAGCTTCAGAATTACCCAGCCACCAACACAGCATGAGCTTGAACCTCATGGAAGAGCCCAACATATGAATGCCTTCTTGCTGCACTATCTGCAACATGATCCCCATATAGTTATGATTCTAAATAGTGTTGACTACTGGCTTGCAATTCTGTTAGATCCATGTTATAAGAGTAAATTTTGCCACATGTTTCACACCCTGGAAAGGGGCCCGCGAATGCTGGAGTATCGAAACACGTTTTTACACAATCTTAAGAGAGGTTTTTCTCAAGACAGCAATGAGGCACACAGAATGCATTGCAGCTCTACACTTCCAACCTCTGGCACGTCAATTTATCAACACAAAAATATTAGTAGCAGCAGTAGTGTAAGTGGCAGAAGCAACTTCTGTGAGTGCTTTCACACATTTTTTAGACAAGCTCGTGCATCAGCATAACAGAGTACAAGTCTGACACATGAACGACTGGAGAGGTTGATGCACTCCTGATTGAGTCTCCATCTGCTGGGTTGGTTGTAGTGGAAGAGGTGTCTGTCCCCATTATACTACTTCTAATCTACTGAAATAGATGCCACTTTGGTGGTGTTAGGCCCTAATTTTTTAATGTGAACACTCCTGGTTGGGTCTCCATCTGCTTGGTTGCCTGTAGTGGAAGAGGTTTTGGTCTCTATTATAATAGTTATACTTTAGTGAAATTAATTTTTGGTGCAGATATTGATCTCCACACAGGGGTACACAAACATGTTAAACTCAAAATTGATTTTCAATAAACAACCATCAGCCACCCCATAAAACGCATCTGCTGCTTCCTCCTCTTTTGTTACCGTGCCAAGTATTGTCAAGCAGGTCTCCGACCGCAGAATCTCAGATTCTTTACCCGCTCCAGTCAGGCTGAGTGAAAGCCCATCTCCTGTAATGGAAGCAGACATGACTGCTGTTTTTGACCGATCTCAGAGAACGAGCACACCACAACCTTATCCATCGTAACATCTCAATCTGCATCTCACTCACAGTCCAGCTGTTTGTCCGGTCCACCATACTCCGCCCTCTCTCAGCACTGCAGGTAGAAAAAGATTGTTTCCTCCTACACATGACAAAGCTAAGAGATTGAACACCACCATTTCCAAACTGTTGGCCACGGAAATGGTGGTGTCAGGCCCTAATTGTTTGAAATGTGAACACTCCTGGTTGGGTCTTCATCTGCTGAATTGGCTGTAGTGGAAGAGTTGTCGGTCCCCATTATACTAATTCTATATCTAGTGAAATTAATTCTTTGGTACAGATATTGTCACAGGAGTACACATGATATAATCAAAATTGCTTTTCTTAGTACTGTGGTATATAAAGTAGGCTACATTTCATCTTTTAATTCTTTGGTGATGATATTGTTCTCCAGACAGGGGTACCCATTAGTGATGAGCGAGCACTAAATGTGTTCAACTTAGTGATTCAGTGGTTTCTCAAAAATTACCCAGATCTGCCCAAGCTGCTCATGAAAACACCGCGTGTGTGCCCATTTTAGAAAGTCAGCTACAGCTCTCCCCACCCTGGCAGAGCTTCAGCAGCGTTTGCAGCTTCCAGCTCACCGACTGGTGTGCGATGTGACCATACGTTGGAAATCAACGTTGCAGACATTGGGAAGGATTTGTGAGCAGCAGAGGGCAGTTGTTGCGTACCAGCTTCAACATGCTCATTGGAATTCAGGTCAGCCTCCGCACATAACAGCTGATGAGTGGGGATGGATGTTTGACATCTGTGTTGTCTCCAAAACTTTGAGGACTCCACCAAGATGGTGAGTGGCGATGACGCCATAATTAGCGTCACCATCCCACTTCTCTGTTTACTGAAACGCTCGCAGCTCACAAAGACAAGGCCTCGCAGGCAGAGCAGGGAACTATACAGGGTGATGCTACACAGTCCAGCCTCATCTTATCTCAAGGAGGAGGAGGAGAACATGAACAGTCGTCCTCTTAGTGAGAACAATGAAATCTTGGCTTTCTTGGAAGTCTTAATACCCCTCTTCAGTCTGTGGGAAAGCTGTATGAGTTTCACTTAATGATGACCTTCAGTGGCTTTGCTTATGCATGTTATTTCTGAAAATGCATTGTAGATCAGCCCATTGCCCATCTCTGTAGTCATGAAAATTCAAGGCGCAGAGAAACATCTTTGTATGTTGAAGCACCACGAAGAAGTGTGAGCTGATGTTGGGCGGGCTGTCATTGCTTATGGAAGAAGCTGCATTAAAGGGCTTTCCTGGGAGAAATGACAGCCGGCATAGTTTCAGTTTCCCTCTATGCCAGTTCACCGAGCTAAAGAATATGGCTGTGGTGAAATACAACTGTCACCAAGAAGCAATGTCAGACTGAAGAACATTGGGCCCACCAGAGAATTTGATTCTGAGGGCCCACCTTTCTTCCCTGCTCAAGAGCCCCATTGCAGTTGTAAGGTTTGCATTATGAACTCTCCTGAAGGAGAAGCCAGGGCCCACCGGGGGATTCTCCAGTTCTCTGGTGGACCCGTGCAATGCTGCCGAGAAGCATCCCTGGCCAAGGTTCCCGGACACTATATGGCTACTTTTTTTACTGTGGACTGGCTCCAGCAATCTATAAGATCCATTCACTGGCTCCCAATTACCCAGCTTATCCAGTTCAAATTACTAACACTGACCTACTGTAACGGGTCTGGGAGGCGGAACCTCTGAGCTACTATACAAGGGGGCGGTCCTTGTAAGGGAGCGGGTGGCGACCAGGGAAGACGGGCAGGAAGTCACAGCAGGTGACCGGGACAGTCTCTGAGTGAACGGGCTGGAGGTCACGGCGAGTGACCGGGGCAGTCTCTGGATGAACGGGCAGATGGTCACGGCAAGTGACCGGGGCAGTCTCTGGATGAACGGGCAGATGGTCACGGCAAGTGACCGGGGCAGTCTCAGGATAAAGGGTTGGTACGACCTGTGGCGGCTGATGGTAGACGTGAGCTCCCAGGTGAGCAGGCGAGAGTCTCTGGATAAACGGGTGGTCACAGCATGTGACGACAGAGCCTCCAGGTAGGCTAGCAGACAGGCAGCAGATGAGCGCTCCCAGGTGAGCGGGCAGGAGTCACTGGACAGGCAGGTGGTCACAGCACGTGACGGCGGAGCCTCCAGGTGGGCTAGCAGGCAGGTAGCAGATGTGCGCTCCCTGGTGAGCGGGCAAGCTGGTCCATAGACAGACTGACAGGAGTTGGACGGCAGACCGTCGGACCTCAGGCAAGCAGGTAGGTAGCTGATGTGCGCTCCCAGGTGAGCGGGCAGGCTGGTCCTTAGACAGACTGACAGGAGTAGTAAGGCAGACCGTCGGACCTCAGGCTAGCAGGCAGGTAGCAGAAAATCAGGCAGGAATAAGACAGCAAGCTGGCAGGAATCTGGCAGGTATCTGGCAGGTAACTGGCAACGGGATCTGAGGGCTGAAGCAGAGTAGTGAACAGTGCAACAACATTGCTCGGGCACCTCCATTTTGGAGGAGGTGCCTTATATATGGTGAAGTCCTCCGGCCATTGGCCGGGGACTCCTTAGGACGGCGCGCGCGGCCCCTTTAAGAGGGAGGGAGAGCGCGCGCGCGCGCCCTAAGCACAGTGGCCGGGAAGGAGCGCGCGCTGCCAGCAGAGCGGGAGGAGGACGCCGGGCACGGAGCAGAGAGGTGAGGGGAACAGCGTCCCTGCCTAGCAGAGGGCAGGGACGCCGGCGCTTCACCTACAAAGCCATCCATAACTTTTTTCCTCCGTACAACTCTGAATTAATCTCGCGCTATATTCCCTTTCATAATCTTCGGTCTAACATGCTGGAGAAACTTGCACCTACTGCCACTCAGTGTCTTCAGCTCCTTTGTGAGAAACTAATGTTTGGGCAGCCATTCTACCAAATAAAATTCCTGACATATGGAAATTGTGGATGGCTTCGTTTCTGGTACTGGGTGCTAATACCAAACCATGGCGTGCCATTCACTGGATATTCCTGATTGATTGGTGACAAGCTCATTCCTACAGAAAAGTACCAGCATCAAGCTAAGGAGATAGTGGCCTCTGTCATCATGAAGGAGTTTGCTCGTTGTCTAGGGGACCGATCACTGCTGCTGTCTACCTTGTGAACTTTGTGTTGAAGCTTGCGAGGATTAAGAGGTTACATTGGCGAATCTGGTTTTTATACTAAAGATCCTACTGTTTTTATAGTTTTAAATGAGCACACACAAACCGTGATTTCTGCAGCAGCGCATCCAGGCCGGGATAGTGGCAGAGAAATTGCTGTACCATCAGGTAGAGGATACAAGGCACGTGTGTGAGGTTGCCCCGGTGTGTGAGGTTGCCCCAGCGTAGGGCCGCCACCAGGTTTGCACCGTTATTGCACACGTCCTTCTCTTGCTCCAGGTTCAGTGGAGATAGCCATCGCTCAAACTCGGCCTGGAGAGCTGTCCACAACTCTTCAGTGTAATGCACACGCCCGAACTGACTGGTGTGTGCATGTTTATGTAGTGATTCCACTGTGCCATGAACCGGAGAGTGCCTGGAGGGGCGTAACTAAGTATCTGCCCGATCCGACCAAGGTCGCACGACGGCATACGACGCCAGTGCACCAGGGAGGAACCGAGCAGAGGAACCAGGGTCTACTCCAGGTCAGACTCCGGACACGGCTGTTGACCCACACCGGGGAATACTGGAACAGGCAGACTAGAGCGCAGGCTGGGTAGGGTCCAGTACAGACTGGGAGACAAATTCGAAACCGCAGACGCGGCGGACAGGGCCGAGCAAAGCGAAAACCGCAGACGCGGCGGACAGAGCCGAGCAAAGCGAAAACCGCAGACGCGGCGGACAGAGCCGAGCAAAGCGAAAACCGCAGACGCGGCGGACAGAGCTGAGCAAAGCGAAAACCGCAAACGCGGCGGACAGAGCTGAGCAAAGCGAAAACCGCAGACGCGGCGGACAGAGCTGAGCAAAGCGAAAACCGCAGACGCGGCGGACAGAGCTGAGCAAAGCGAAAACCGCAGACGCGGCGGACAGAGCTGAGCAAAGCGAAAACCGAAGACGCGGCGGACAGAGCTGAGCAAAGCGAAAACCGCAGACGCGGCGGACAGAGCTGAGCAAAGCGAAAACCGCAGACGCGGCGGACAGAGCTGAGCAAAGCGAAAACCGCAGACGCGGCGGACAGAGCTGAGCAAAGCGAAAACCGCAGACGCGGCGGACAGAGCTGAGCAAAGCGAAAACCGCAGACGCGGCGGACAGAGCTGAGCAAAGCGAAAACCGCAGACGCGGCGGACAGAGCTGAGCAAAGCGAAAACCGCAGACGCGGCGGACAGAGCTGAACAAAGCGAAAACCGCAGACGCGGCGGACAGAGCTGAGCAAAGCGAAAACCGCAGACGCGGCGGACAGAGCTGAGCAAAGCGAAAACCGCAGACGCGGTGGGAACAGGGCTCTGTTCACACGGAACAGACAGGAAGGGAAAGGCAGAACCAGATACCCACAGGGTACTTGCAGAGAAGTAGCGAGTGGACCACAAACTCACAAACGGAAGTACAGTGACAACGAGCAGGAGTTAGGTACGAGTTCAGACTCTGCAGAAAAAGGAAGGGAACTGACATAGAGGCAAAACAGGTAAAGGATAGGAGAGAGTTCAGACTGGAACTGAGTGTACGGAGGAGACCGACACTGCAGCGGAATACAGGAGCGGGTCTGGGAATACGGCCCCAGAAGGTGGGAGGAACAGGCTAGGAGCGTGTTCAGACAGGACAGACAAGATATAGGAACGGATCTAGGTAATCGGCCCCTAGAAGGCGGGAGGAACAGGCTAGGAGCGTGTTCAGACAGGCCTAGAAATACAGCCTCCAGGATAGGCAGACAAGAGAACACAGACAGGACTCAGTTCAGACACGGGAACTGATACCGCAAGGCAGGAGACAAAGACAGGACTCAGTTCAGACACGGGAACTGATACCGCAAGGCAGGAGACATAGACAGGACTCAGTTCAGACACGGGAACTGATACCGCAAGGCAGGTAACATAGACAGGACCTGGCATGACAGAGACAAAAGCCAACTGACAGGGCAAGATGCTCAGGCATCAGTTAATTGGGGCAGCTGATTTAAATACCAGGTGATAGACAGCAATAGGCTGAGGACGCACAAGGGGTGTGCCTGCAGCAGGTACAAAAAGCAGGAAGTGATCGGGCGCCGCCCTTAAGCAGCAGACACAGAAGCAAACAGACAGCATGGAGGGAAGCCAGAGAGACACCCTGGACTGGAGATCAAGTACGCGCTCTTGCACAGTGGGAGATGGACCACTATGCAAGGACGCCGCCAGGTATGTTACATTCAGCTGTATGACTGCAATCTCCAAGGCATATTAATTTTAACCGGCGAGCCATAGCTGCGCAGTACGGAGGTGGGGGGATTCTTTCTGCACTGTTGGAACATGTGTCTTATTAAGGCAGAAGTTGAGGGCGCAGGTGGAGGCCCTAGAGGAGGCAGAGGCATCGGACAAAGCCTTGAGGATTCCAATACTTGCTGTCTAGTGACACCTTGATGTCTAGTGGTCCAGTTCTCCATCCCCTGGTGTGTAGTAGTTTAGTTCTCCAAACCTAGCTGTTTAGTAGTTTAGTTTTCCAACCCCTGTTGTGTATTAGTTTAGTTCTCCGTGTTCTGGTGTGTATTTGTTTTGTTCTCCAACCCATCCATGCCCACCCCCAGGGGTTAACGTCTGATGACGAGGGTTTGGATTCTGTTCGGACACTACTTCGTCCGGGCCCGGATCAACTGAAAAAAATTTTGGGCATTGCTACACATGCTTTCCCCATCTCTTGAGTCTGTGAAGCTTTGTATCACACCTCTGATTCCCCGGAATAGAATGTGTGCACAGCTCTGCAGACTCGCCCATTTGAAGTTTCCCACAGTCAGTTAGGCAGTTGGAGAGTTGTAACGCGGTGAAAAACAAGGGTAATTGGGGTGCCACCTCTGAGGACTGTACTGTGTGTGATGTTAAGGTGAAGGAAGAGGAGCAGAGGCCACTTGAAGCCACGCTTGTCATCTACTGGAGCACATATTCTTTCTGGCCCTCATCTACAAAGCGTACCGCTGTCTCTGCATCACCGATTGGCCCTAGCTTGGATCTCTTCATACCTAACCGACCCAACATTCAGTGTCTCCCACTCACACACCACCTCCTCATCTCACCCCCTATGTGTCGTGATTCAGTTCTAGGACCCCTGCTCTTCTCCATCTACACCTTCGGCCTGGGACAGCTCCTACAGTCTCAAGGCTTTCAGTATCACCTCTATGTTGATGACACACAGATCTACCTCTCTGGACCTGATATCACCTCCTTACTAACCAGAATCCCACAATGTGAGTCCGCTATTTCAGCTTTCTTCTCTGCTAGATTGATAAAACTTTGCATGGATAAAACCAAATTCTTCATCTTTCCACCATCTCATTCACCCCCGCAACTGATCTATCCATGAAAGTCAATGGCTGTCCTTGAAAAGTCAGATCCAAGCCCTTTCCACTTGCTGCCGACTACAACTCCAAAATATCTCCGGTATCCACACATTCCTCAACCATGAATCTACAAAAACACCAGTGCATGTCCTCATCCTCTCCTGCCTCGATTACTGCAAGCTCCTACTCTGTGGCCTCCCTTCTACCACTCTCGCACCCCTCCAATCTATCCTAAACTGTGCTGGCCGGCTAATCCACATGTTATCCCGAAATTCCCCGGCTTCTCCCCTTTCTCTGTCAATCCCTGCGCTGGCTCCCCATTGCCCAGAGACTCCAGTTGAAAAGCCTAAGTTTGGCATACCAAGCCATCCAAAAACCTGTCTCCTCCATACATGTGTGACCTAGTCTCCCTGCACGCAACCTCCCATTCTTCCAAGATCTTCTCTACTTCCCTCTTATCTCTACTTGCCACAATCCCATACAAGATTTTTCCCGTGCATCTCCCCTACTGTGTAACTCTGTACCCCAACACATCAGACTCTCACCTTCCCTGGAAACCTTGAAAAGGAAGCTGAAGACCCACTTCTTCTGATAAGCGTACAATCTACGTTAACCTATGCTCCAGCATACTGCTACACGACTAGCTGTACCCTGACATACTGTATCCTCACCCATTGCTTGTAGATTGTTTGTGCGCCTTCTTGGGCAGGGTCCTCTCTCCTCTTGTACCAGTCAGTGACTCCTTTTCACATGTAAAGCGCCACAGAATAAATGTCGCTGTAATAATAATAATTATAGTACTTGTACTCTGGGTCAACTGATGGCACTTTCCTGGTGTCTACCCCTAATCTGATGTGTTTTGGCAGCTTTTGGACCAGTTTGAAGGTGTTGTGTATGTGTTTGTTGTTGTCCCCCATTGAATCCTATGACGTTCGTCAATGTTCGGCGAATTTTGCAAATTCGACAATTGTAATCTGACCCGAACATTGAAACATTCGCTCATCTCTGCTCACTAACATATCGCGAACAGGAACCCATACATTCTGATCAGAGGCGTAAGTAAAGTCTGATGGGCCTGGTGCAAGATATATATATATATATAAGACTTCCATCCTGGTATGTATGTCCCTCATTATGGTCCCTTATCTTAGAGCCCCATACTGGTATATACAGTATATATCCCCCATTCTGGTGCTGTTCTTTACCGTATAGAAAAAAAAAGTAAATAAAGCATTACACTGCCCAGGGGTGAACACAGAAGTGCCACATAGTCCCCTCTACAGTATTATGCTCCTACTTATAGTATAATGCACCCCCCATACTCCTCCATACACTATAACCCCATACGCCTTCATATAGTGTAATGCACCCTCAATAATCCACCATACAGTATAATGCACACTCTATAGTCATGCATGTAGCATAATGCACAGCCTATAGTCCTCTATATAGTATAATGCACAGCCCATTCTGAAATATGTGGCCCATCCTGGTGTATGGCCCTCATCCTGGTATATGGCCCCATCCTAGAGTATGGCCCTCATCCTGGGTCCCCATCCTGATATATGGCCCCGCTGTTGGTCAATACAAAGAAAAAAACAAACGCTCCTACTCACCTTCCTAGCACTCACCATGCTGTGCGGAGTCCACATCTGAAGCTGGCAGCTGATTGTGGTTGATTTTGACAGGAGCGCATAACGTTACTGCCATGCGCCCCCCGCCGCCTCTGATTGTCCAGCAGCATGTATTGCGGAGCACGGATCTGGCAAGTTTTTGCGCTGCAATACACTTCAGCTGAATGTGTGTCTGAGGATGCACATTCAGCTGAAATAGGGGCTGGCACCGGCGAGCCCCTTATCCACCGGGTACGTTACACCCCTGATTTTGATGTTCTATTGTATACCTGGCAGGAGGCAATATATTGTGATGACTTCACTATTATATACCACCAGGAGCCCTTACATTCTAGTGTCTTTAACAGTGAAACGGCTAGAATGTATGGGCTGCAGTCAAGAACTGGAAGGAGACCATACATTGTAGGCTACATTCTGCTAGCTTCATTAACATATACCTGGGAAGAGATCATAGATTCTGCTGGCTCCAATAATATATACTTAGCAGGAGCCCATACATTCTGCTGCCTCCTATAATATATACCTGACAGGAACCCATAGATTCTGCTGGCTCCAATAATATATACCTGACAAGAGCCCATAGATTCTGCTACCTCCAATAATATATACCTGACAGGAGCCCATACATTCTGCTGCCTCCTATAATATATACCTGACAGGAGCCCATACATTCTGCTGCCTCCAATAATATATACCTGACAGGAGGCCATACATTCGGCTGCCTCCAATAATATATACCTGACAGGAGCCAAAATATTCTGCTGCCTCCAATAATATATACCTGACAGAAGCCCATACATTCTCCTGCCTCCAATAATATATACCTGACAGGAGACCATACATTCTGCTGCCTCCAATAATATATACCTGACAGGAGCCCATACATTCTCCTGCCTCCAATAGTATATACCTGACAGGAGCCCATAGATTCTCCTGCCTCCAATAATATATACCTGACAGGAGCCCATAGATTCACCTGCCTCCAATAATATATACCTGAAAGGAGCCCATAGATTCTCCTGCCTCCAATAATATATACCTGACAGGAGCCCATACATTCTGCTGCCTCCAATAGTATATACCTGACAGGAGCCCAGAGATTCTCCTGCCTCCAATAATATATACCTGACAGGAGACCATAGGTTCTGCTGCCTGCAATAATATATACCTGACAGGAGCCCATAGATTCTGCTGCCTCCAATAATATATACCTGACAGGAGCCCATACATTCTGCTGCCTCCAATAATATATACCTGGTAGGAGCCCATACATTCTCCTGCCTTCAATAATATATACCTGACAGGAACCCATAGATTCTGCTGTCTCCAATAATATATTCCTGACAAGAGCCCATATATTCTGCTGCCTCCAAGAATATATACCTGACAGTAGCCCATACATTCTGCTGCCTCCAATAATATATACCTGACAGAAGCCCATAGATTCTGCTGCCTCCAATAATATATACCTGACAGGAGCCCATACATTCTGCTGCCTCCTATAATATATACCTGACAGGAGCCCATACACTCTCCTGCCTCCAATAATATATAACTGACAGGAGCCCATACATTCTGCTGCCTCCAATAATATATACCTGACAGGAGCCCATACATTCTGCTGCCTTCAATAATATATACCTAACAGGAGCCCATACATTCTGCTGCCTTCAATAATATATACCTGACAGGAGCCCATAGATTCTCCTGACTCCAATAATATATACCTGACAGGAGCCCATACATTCTGCTGCCTTCAATAATATATACCTGACAGGAGCCCATACATTCTGCTGCCACCAATAATATATACCTGGTAGGAGCCCATAGATTCTCCTGCCTCCAATAATATATACCTAACAGGAGCCCATAGATTCTCCTGACTCCAATAATATATACCTGACAGGAGCCCATAGATTCTGCTGCCTCCAATAATATATACCTGACAGAAGCCCATACATTCTCCTGCCTCCAATAATATATACCTGACAGGAGCCCATAGATTCTGCTGCCTCCAATAATATATACCTGACAGGAGCCCATACATTCTGCTGCCTCCAATAATATATACCTGACAAGAGCCCATACATTCTCCTGCCTCCAATAATAAATACATGACAGGTGCCCATACATTCTCCTGCCTCCAATAATATATACCTGACAGGAGCCCATAGATTCTGCTATCTTCCAGAATGTATGGGCTCCTTCCAGGTCCTGACTACAGCCCATACATTCTAGCTGGCTCAATAGTGAAGACACTAAAATGTATGGGTTTCATCCAGGTCCTGCAGGTCCTGACTGCAGCCCATACATTCTAGCTGGCTCATTAGTGAAGACGATAGAATGTATGGGCTCCTTCCAGGTCCTGACTGCAGGACCTGGAAGGAGCCCATACATTCTAGCGTCTTCACTAGTGAGCCAGCTAGAATGTATGGGCTGCAGTCAGGACCTTGAAGGAGCCCATGCAGTCTCCTGCCTCCAATAATATATACCTGACAGGAGCCCATAGATTCTCCTGCCTCCAATAATGTATACCTGACAGGAGCCCAGGGATTCTCCTGCCTCCAATAATATAAACCTGACAGGAGCTCAAATATTCTGCTGTCTCCAATAATATATACCTGACAGGAGCCCATAGAATCTCCTGCCTCCAATAATATATACCTGACAGGAGCCCATACATTCTGCTGCCTCCAATAATATATACCTGACAGGAGCCCATAGATTCTGCTGCCTGCAATAATATATACCTGACAGGAGCCCATAAACTCTCCAGCCTCCAATAATATATACCTGACAGGAGCCCATACATTCTGCTGCCTCCGATAATATATACCTGACAGGAGCCCATAGATTCTCCTGCCTCCAATAATATATACCTGACAGAAGCCTATACACTCTGCTGCCTCCAATAATATATACCTGACAGGAGCCCATAGATTCTCCTGCCTCCAATAATATATACCTGACAGGAGCCCATACATTCTGCTGCCTCCAATAATATATACCTGACAGGAGACCATAGATTCTGCTGCCTGCAATAATATATAGCTGACAGGAGCCCATACACTCTCCTGCCTCCAATAATATATACCTGACAGGAGCCAATAGATTCTGATGCCTCCAATAATATATACCTGACAGGAGCCCATAGATTCTGCTGCCTGCAATAATATATACCTGACAGGAGCCCATACACTCTCCTGCCTCCAATAATATATAACTGACAGGAGCCCATACATTCTGCTGCCTCCAATAATATATACCTGACAGGAGCCCATAGATTCTGCAGCCTCCAATAAAATATACCTGAAAGTAGCCAATACATTCTCCTGCCTCCAATAATATATACCTGACAGGAGCCCATAGATTATTCTGCCACCAATAATATATACCTGACAGGAGCCCATAGATTCTGCTGCCTGCAATAATATATACCTGACAGGAGCCCATACACTCTCCTGCCTCCAATAATATATAATTGACAGGAGCCCATACATTCTACTGCCTCCAATAATATATACCTGACAGGAGCCCATAGATTCTGCTGGCTCCAATAATATATACCTGACAGGAGCCCATAGATTCTGCTGCCTCCAATAATATATACCTGACAGGAGCCCATACATTCTGCTGCCTCCAATAAAATATAACTGAGAGTAGCCAATAGATTCTGCTGCCTGCAATAATATATACCTGACAGGAGCCAATACACTCTTCTGCCTCCAATAATATATAACTGACAGGAGCCCATACATTCTGCTGCCTCCAATAATATATATCCGACAGGAGCCCATACATTCTCCTACCTCCAATAATATATACCTGACAGGAGCCCATAGATTCTCCTGCCTCCAATAATATATACCTGACAGGAGCCCATACATTTTCATGCCTCCAATAAAATATACCTGACAGGAGCCCATACATTCTCCTGCCTCCAATAATATATACCTGACAGGAGCCCATACATTCTCCTGCCTCCAATAATATATACCTAACAGTAGCCCAGAGATTCTCCTGCCTCCAATAATATATACCTGATAGGAGCCCATACATTCTGCTGCCTACAATAACATATATACCTGATAGGAGACCATTCAATCTGCTACCTCCAATAATATATACTTGACAGGAGCCCATACATTCTCCTGCCTCCAATAATATATACCTGACAGGGACCCATACATTCTGCTGCCTGCAATAATATATACCTGACAGGAGCCCATACATTCTGCTGCCTCCAATAATATATACCTGACAGGAGCACATAGATTCTCCTGCCTCCAAGAATATATACCTGACAGGAGCCCATACATTCTGCTGCCTCCAATAATATATACCTGACAGGAGCCCATACATTCTGCTGCCTCCAATAATATATACCTGACAGGAGCCCATAGATTCTGTTGCCTCCAATAAAATATACCTGAGAGTAGCCAATAGATTCTGCTGCCTGCAATAATATATACCTGACAGGAGCCAATACACTCTTCTGCCTCCAATAATATATAACTGACAGGAGCCCATACATTCTCCTACCTCCAATAATATATACCTGACAGGAGCTCATAGATTCTCCTGACTCCAATAATTTATACCTGACAGATGCCCATACATTCTGCTGCCTCCAGTAATATATATCCGACAGGAGCCCATACATTCTGCAGCCTTCAATAATATATACCTGACAGGAGCCCATACATTCGGCAGCCTTCAATAATATATACCTGACAGAAGCCCATAGATTCTCCTGACTCCAATAATTTATACCTGACTGGAGCCGATACATTCTGCTGCCTCCAATAATATATACCTGACAGGAGCCCATAGATTCACCTGCCTCCAATAATATATACCTGAAAGGAGCCCATAGATTCTCCTGCCTCCAAAAATATATACCAGACAGGAGAACATACATTCTGCTGGCTCCAATAATATATACCTAACAGGAGCCCATACATTCTGCTGTCTCCAATAATATATACCTGACAGGAGCCCATACATTTTCCTGCCTCCAATAATATATACATCACAGGAGCCCATAGATTCTCTTCCCTCCAATAATCTATACCAGACAGGAGCCCATAGATTCTGCTGCCTCCAATAATAAATACCTGACAGGAGCCCATACATTCTGCTTCCTCCAATAATATATAACTGACAGGAGCCCATAGATTCTCCTGCCTCCAATAATATATACCTGACAGGAGCCCATACATTCTGCTGCCTCCAATAATATATACCTGACAGGAGCCCATACATTCTGCTGTCTCCAATAATATATACTTGACAGGAGACCATACATTCTGCTGCCTCCAATAATATATACCTGACAGGAGCCCATACATTCTCCTGCCTACAATAATATATACCTGACAGGACCCAAAGATTCTGCTGCCTCCAATAATATATACCTGACAGGAGCCATAGATTCTCCTGCCTCCAATAATATATAACTGACAGGAGCCCATAGATTCTCCTGCCTCCAATAATATATACCTGACAGGAGCCCATACATTCTCCTGCCTCCAATAATATATACCTGACAGGAGCCCATATATTCTGCAGTCTCCAATAATATATACCTGACAGGAGCCCATATATTCTCCTGCCTCCAATAATATATACCTGACAGGAACCCATACATTCTCCTGCCTCCAATAATATATACCTGACAGGAACCCATACATTCTCCTGCTTCCAATAATATATACCTGACAGGAGCCCATACATTCTGCTTCCTCCAATAATATATACCTGACAGGAGCCCATACATTCTCCTGCCTCCAATAATATATACCTCACAGGAGCCCATACATTCTGCTGTCTCCAATAATATATACTTGACAGGAGACCATACATTCTGCTGGCTCCAATAATATATACCTGACAGGAGCCCATAGATTCTCCTGCCTCCAATAATATATACCTGACAGGAGCCCATACATTCTCCTGCCTCCAATAATATATACCTGACAGGAGCCCATAGATTCTGCAGTCTCCAATAATATATACCTGACAGGAGCCCATACATTCTCCTGCCTCCAATAATATATACCTGACAGGAGCCCATAGATTCTGCAGTCTCCAATAATATATACCTGACAGGAGCCCATACATTCTCCTGCCTTCAATAATATATACCTGACAGGAACCCATAGATTCTCCTGCCTCCGATAATATATACCTGACAGGAGCCCATACATTCCAGCTAGCTCATTAGTGAAGATGCTAGAATGTATGGGCTGCAGTCAGGACCTGGAAGGAGCCTATAGATTCTGCTGTCTCCAATAATATATACCTGACAGGAGCCCATACATTCTGCTGCCTCCAATAATATATACCCGACAGGAGCCCATACATTCTCCTACCTCCAATAATATATACCTGACAGGAGCTCATAGATTCTCCTGCCTCCAATAATATATACCTGACAGGAGTCCATACATTTTCATGCCTCCAATAAAATATACCTGACAGGAGCCCATACATTCTCCTGCCTCCAATAATATATACCTGACAGGAGCCCATACATTCTCCTGCCTCCAATAATATATACCTGATAGTAGCCCATACATTCTGCTGCCTACAATAACATATATACCTGATAGGAGACCATTCAATCTGCTACCTCCAATAATATATACCTGACAGGAGCCCATACATTCTCCTGCCTCCAATAATATATACCTGACAGGGGCCCATACATTCTGCTGCCTGCAATAATATATACCTGACAGGAGCCCATACATTCTGCTGCCTCCAATAATATATACCTGACAGGAGCACATAGATTCTCCTGCCTCCAAGAATATATACCTGACAGGAGCCCATACATTCTGCTGCCTCCAATAATATATACCTGACAGGAGCACATAGATTCTCCTGCCTCCAATAATATATACCTGACAGGAGCCCATACATTCTGCTGCCTCCAATAATATATACCTGACAGGAGCCCATACATTCTCCTGCCTCCAATAATATATACCTGACAGGGGCCCATACATTCTGCTGCCTGCAATAATATATACCTGACAGGAGCCCATACATTCTGCTGCCTCCAATAATATATACCTGACAGGAGCACATAGATTCTCCTGCCTCCAAGAATATATACCTGACAGGAGCCCATACATTCTGCTGCCTCCAATAATATATACCTGACAGAAGCCCATACATTCTGCTGCCTCCAATAATATATGAAAACAAAACTGGCCAAATAAATACTATGGTATAGAACAAGGTGCTAGGACAAGTTGTCCGGCACCAGGTTCAAATTGCCTACTCTCAAACGATATGAAAAAACCAGAGGACACACGAGTATAGTAGCAAAAAACAAAAAATATATTTATTAATAATACAAAAACATAGTAGTAGAAAGTATTACAGAGAAAAAGTAATAGGGCAAAAGGGATCTAAAAAAGCAGTGCCAGACCCCGTGACCCATGGCAGTAAGACTGCAAGGCAGTCCCAGGTAAAAAAGGCATCATTAAGTGTACATATATAAAGACCCTCCAAATGACAGTACATAGTAACCACGCATAATTATAATGGTTAACCCTTAATAGGGCACATGTCTAAGGAGGGCCATATAGTCCAAGAACACTCCCGGTGGTCATACATACAAATCATGCTTAATAGCAGTAATTGACCCTTATAAGAAACAAATCAAAGAGGGGTCATATAATGAGCACAAAGCTCAAAGAGTAGTAACTCTATATAGAGATAGTATGGATGACAGAGATCGAAGTCCTGACTACTATATACCCAGGAAGTGCCTAAAAGCACAGGGAATGCCAAAGAAGTAAAGAAAATAACTCACCCAGATGATAGACACCGGGCAACGGAGAGCCTGCAGACTGCCAGAGGGATCAAAGGAAGTACCAACAGATAGAGACGCGCCTCGACGCGCGTTTCGCTCTTCTTTTTCAAGAGGCGCTATTTAGTGCACCTAACAGGACCTGGATATATACGCCCACCACCAGTCACGTGATAAATCACGTGACTGGTAGGGACGCAATTCATTGGTGTAAAGCGGCGCGTGTGCCCAAAACCGCGCCCCCCGCCGCACGCGTCACGGCCACCAACACCAGAGCGCGCGCCCGGGGGCGTGCCTAGGAAACGCCCCCAGGGTCGCGCCCGGGAACACAGGCAGCCAGACACAAGCGCAGGCAAGACAAGGGTTAGAGAACCCGCGTTCCACCAATGAATAAGTAAGAATAACAGATAAAGAAGTGCATAGGGCACTAAGAGCATAGAGAGACATCAATAAAGTAGAAAATTCTCTGTCCCTTAACAATAAGTATAACAGATGACTAGGGCATCAAAATACAGAAGACCCAAAATAATCACATATGTAATTAGGAACATTCCCAAATAGGGTCTGGATCACAGGGTGTATACATAAATATAATTCGACATAAAGCCACATTCCCCCACAGAGAATGATTGAAGACTGATAATCATCAGAAAGTTCTTGGGAGATGCTCCAAAGTGTCAACTGTAGATCATCTTGAATACTGAGTAGAACAGAGTCCATAAGGTGCACATAATAAGGAGTTCATAGCCATAAATCTAAAAGTATAAAAAGGGAAAAGTGAGAGAAAAATATAATAAAACAGAAGTTAAAAACTGAGGCACAGACAACGGATCGGAGAGACTCAACACTGAGGGGGAGCACCAACAACCGAAAGGGCCCAATCACAGGAATGATGAAAAATTCAAATTTTCATTAAGGCCGCGCGGTACCAGGGTATCCAGGATGCCAATCCATCTGGCCTCTTTTTGTGCAAGGCACAATTTATAGTCACCCCCCCGAGAGCCCAGATGCACCACGTCAATTCCACGCACCATGAGACTGCGCGGATCGCAGTCATGGGCTAATTTAAAATGCCGTGGCAAGGTTCTGAGCTCCCGGGGGTCCGACACAGATCTAGCCGCGCCAATATCCCGAACATGCTCCCGTACCCGAATCCTCAATTCCCTTGTAGTAAGACCTACATAAATTTTGTGACAACCACACGTGGCGTAATACACCACGTGTGTTGTACCACAGGAAATATATTTGAGGATTCGGTATGTCCGGGAGCCCTCTGAATTCATAAAAGAGGAGCAACGGAGCACATTAGCGCAAGCTACACAATGGCCACATGGATAGGATCCAACCCTGGGACCGCGCGACCCAAAGGGGTTGGGTGTTGGTGGGACGTAGTGACTGGAGGTGACCAAGTCCCCCAGATTCCTGGCTCTTCTAGCAGTCATAAGTGGAGATTGTCCCACAACATCCCTCAAAGAGGGCTCCGCCCCAAGAACACTCCAGTGTCTCGAGAGGACCCGCCTCATAGAATCCCACCCATGATTATAGGTGGAGATGAAGCGGGTCCTCCCAGGACACTCAGACGGTGGCGATCTCGGAGGGGGGTATAATAGACTACTGCGGGGGGTACTGCGGGCCCTACCATAGCCACGGCCGATACACCGGTTACTATAACCTCTTTGTCTAAAGCGTTGTGTCAGAGCAGCCGCCTGCTTATCAAAGCTGTCCTCCGTCGAGCAAATGCGCCTAATCCTGAGGAATTGTCCGACCGGGACGGCCCTGATGGTGGAAGGGGTATGACCAGAGGCAGCGTGTACCAAGGAGTTCACAGCCGTTGGCTTCCTGAAGACGTCAGTCTGAATGAGGGAGTGTGAGTCCACCATCAGAGTGACGTCCAGGAAGTCCAAACGTGTGAAGCTATGGGTATATGTTAAATTAATACCCCACTCGTTGGTATTAAGCCGCCCCATGAAGTCATCGAGCTCCTCCGTCGTCCCCCGCCAAAAAAATAAGATATCATCGATGTACCTGAGCCATGCCACGACCCGGTCAGCGCCCCGGACACCATCGTCCCCAAAAATCACCCTCTCCCAAGCGCCAAGGAAGAGGTTTGCATACGATGGTGCGCAGGCCGCCCCCATGGCCGTGCCACGTCGCTGCAGGTACACCGTATCTTTAAAAAGAAAATAATTATGGCAGAGGATAAAACGGAGGAGCTCTAAGATGAATTCCCGTGAGGGGCCGTCCAGGTCAGAACCCCCAAGAAAGAGCTCGACAGAGGTCAGCCCAAGATTATGATCAATGCAGGTGTATAGACTCTCAACATCGGCCGTGACCATAATAGTGCCAGGTTCAAGAGAGATGCCATCAACCCTAGTAAGGACGTCCGTCGTGTCCCGCACATAGGAAGGGAGGGTCTCAACAAGTGGTCTGAGGTGACTATCAACATATTGAGATATGGGACCACAAAGACCTCCCAAACCGGACACGATCGGACGTCCAGGAGGGTTAGTGGCATCTTTATGTACTTTGGGAAGTAGATAAAAGGTAGCAGTTTTTGGGAACCGTACAGTCAGAGCCCCCACAGTCTTCTTGTCTATCATACCCCTCTCACAGGCCCGGGCCAGGATACCTTGCAGGGTGGCAGAGAAGGAGGCAGTGGGATTATATGACAACTTGGAATACGTGTCCTTATCTCTTAACTGTCTCAAGGCCTCCCTCTCATATTTATGGTGGGGCCACAGGACAATGTTTCCTCCCTTGTCATCCGGCTTAATGACTGTATCCTTCAGTGTTTGTAGTTGTTGTATTGCCACACGTTGGGCGAGGGTCAGATTGTCTATCCTTCTTCGTGTGGAAATCTTCCTGAAATCCTCCGCCACTAATTTCACAAAAATTTCCACAGCCGGACATATAGACAGGGGAGGAAACCTTGTTGACTTCGGATTCCTAGCCTGTGGTAACCCACCTGTGGGAGGAGTTGTTTGTTCGGCCAAGAGATCCTCCAGATTTTGCAAAGCCTCCTCCTCGGACACCATCGGAGCCTGATCACCATCCGACCTGAAATGGAGTTTTTTCAAAATCAGTTTCCGAGCAAACAGATGGAGGTCCTTGAGGGCCGTAAAATAATCAAATGAGCATGTTGGAGAAAATGATAGGCCCATACCAAGGACCTCCATCTGCGTCCCGGTCAAAACATGACTTGTAAGGTTCATGATACGGAGCCCCCCACAGGGATCACCAACCTGAAACGGAACCGTCCGTTTCCTCCGATTATTTGGTCTCGTTTGGATGTATCCGGTAGATCGAGCAGCCGAGGCACCCTGAGAATCCACGTTCATGACAGGTAATTGACCCTCACTGGAAGTTCCCGAGGCAATCGAGGTAGACCTAGATCGTGCAAGGGAGTTATTGCGAGATCTCGATCTTATATTAGTAGTCGATGACCTCCACCGGTACACTTGATGATTGGACTTATCCAGTGTATCGCGTTGAAATTTTTTTGTTTTCAGGGCCTGAATCTCTTTTACAAGTTTCTGACAATCAGAATCAGTTTCCTCCTGAAGTTTCTTCAGATCATCACTGGGTAAGTCCTTCCGCAGTTGCACCTGTAGGAGGTCGATCTCTGTTTCCAAGTCCTTCAAGGATTTCTCACTTTGTTCCCTGAGTAGGCCCAGGAAGCCAAGTGAGCACTCATTTGCCAGAGATTCCCAGTTATCTTTAAATTGTTCGTCTTCTATTTTAAAAGAAGGGAAAATCTGTATCCTCAAACCCCTAGGGATCAAGGCTTTCTCAATGTACTTGGTGAGGAAAGCGTACTTGGACGGCCCCTCACGGGAATTCATCTTAGAGCTCCTCCGTTTTATCCTCTGCCATAATTATTTTCTTTTTAAAGATACGGTGTACCTGCAGCGACGTGGCACGGCCATGGGGGCGGCCTGCGCACCATCGTATGCAAACCTCTTCCTTGGCGCTTGGGAGAGGGTGATTTTTGGGGACGATGGTGTCCGGGGCGCTGACCGGGTCGTGGCATGGCTCAGGTACATCGATGATATCTTATTTTTTTGGCGGGGGACGACGGAGGAGCTCGATGACTTCATGGGGCGGCTTAATACCAACGAGTGGGGTATTAATTTAACATATACCCATAGCTTCACACGTTTGGACTTCCTGGACGTCACTCTGATGGTGGACTCACACTCCCTCATTCAGACTGACGTCTTCAGGAAGCCAACGGCTGTGAACTCCTTGGTACACGCTGCCTCTGGTCATACCCCTTCCACCATCAGGGCCGTCCCGGTCGGACAATTCCTCAGGATTAGGCGCATTTGCTCGACGGAGGACAGCTTTGATAAGCAGGCGGCTGCTCTGACACAACGCTTTAGACAAAGAGGTTATAGTAACCGGTGTATCGGCCGTGGCTATGGTAGGGCCCGCAGTACCCCCCGCAGTAGTCTATTATACCCCCCTCCGAGATCGCCACCGTCTGAGTGTCCTGGGAGGACCCGCTTCATCTCCACCTATAATCATGGGTGGGATTCTATGAGGCGGGTCCTCTCGAGACACTGGAGTGTTCTTGGGGCGGAGCCCTCTTTGAGGGATGTTGTGGGACAATCTCCACTTATGACTGCTAGAAGAGCCAGGAATCTGGGGGACTTGGTCACCTCCAGTCACTACGTCCCACCAACACCCAACCCCTTTGGGTCGCGCGGTCCCAGGGTTGGATCCTATCCATGTGGCCATTGTGTAGCTTGCGCTAATGTGCTCCGTTGCTCCTCTTTTATGAATTCAGAGGGCTCCCGGACATACCGAATCCTCAAATATATTTCCTGTGGTACAACACACGTGGTGTATTACGCCACGTGTGGTTGTCACAAAATTTATGTAGGTCTTACTACAAGGGAATTGAGGATTCGGGTACGGGAGCATGTTCGGGATATTGGCGCGGCTAGATCTGTGTCGGACCCCCGGGAGCTCAGAACCTTGCCACGGCATTTTAAATTAGCCCATGACTGCGATCCGCGCAGTCTCATGGTGCGTGGAATTGACGTGGTGCATCTGGGCTCTCGGGGGGGTGACTATAAATTGTGCCTTGCACAAAAAGAGGCCAGATGGATTGGCATCCTGGATACCCTGGTACCGCGCGGCCTTAATGAAAATTTGAATTTTTCATCATTCCTGTGATTGGGCCCTTTCGGTTGTTGGTGCTCCCCCTCAGTGTTGAGTCTCTCCGATCCGTTGTCTGTGCCTCAGTTTTTAACTTCTGTTTTATTATATTTTTCTCTCACTTTTCCCTTTTTATACTTTTAGATTTATGGCTATGAACTCCTTATTATGTGCACCTTATGGACTCTGTTCTACTCAGTATTCAAGATGATCTACAGTTGACACTTTGGAGCATCTCCCAAGAACTTTCTGATGATTATCAGTCTTCAATCATTCTCTGTGGGGGAATGTGGCTTTATGTCGAATTATATTTATGTATACACCCTGTGATCCAGACCCTATTTGGGAATGTTCCTAATTACATATGTGATTATTTTGGGTCTTCTGTATTTTGATGCCCTAGTCATCTGTTATACTTATTGTTAAGGGACAGAGAATTTTCTACTTTATTGATGTCTCTCTATGCTCTTAGTGCCCTATGCACTTCTTTATCTGTTATTCTTACTTATTCATTGGTGGAACGCGGGTTCTCTAACCCTTGTCTTGCCTGCGCTTGTGTCTGGCTGCCTGTGTTCCCGGGCGCGACCCTGGGGGCGTTTCCTAGGCACGCCCCCGGGCGCGCGCTCTGGTGTTGGTGGCCGTGACGCGTGCGGCGGGGGGCGCGGTTTTGGGCACACGCGCCGCTTTACACCAATGAATTGCGTCCCTACCAGTCACGTGATTTATCACGTGACTGGTGGTGGGCGTATATATCCAGGTCCTGTTAGGTGCACTAAATAGCGCCTCTTGAAAAAGAAGAGCGAAACGCGCGTCGAGGCGCGTCTCTATCTGTTGGTACTTCCTTTGATCCCTCTGGCAGTCTGCAGGCTCTCCGTTGCCCGGTGTCTATCATCTGGGTGAGTTATTTTCTTTACTTCTTTGGCATTCCCTGTGCTTTTAGGCACTTCCTGGGTATATAGTAGTCAGGACTTCGATCTCTGTCATCCATACTATCTCTATATAGAGTTACTACTCTTTGAGCTTTGTGCTCATTATATGACCCCTCTTTGATTTGTTTCTTACAAGGGTCAATTACTGCTATTAAGCATGATTTGTATGTATGACCACCGGGAGTGTTCTTGGACTATATGGCCCTCCTTAGACATGTGCCCTATTAAGGGTTAACCATTATAATTATGCGTGGTTACTATGTACTGTCATTTGGAGGGTCTTTATATATGTACACTTAATGATGCCTTTTTTACCTGGGACTGCCTTGCAGTCTTACTGCCATGGGTCACGGGGTCTGGCACTGCTTTTTTAGATCCCTTTTGCCCTATTACTTTTTCTCTGTAATACTTTCTACTACTATGTTTTTGTATTATTAATAAATATATTTTTTGTTTTTTGCAACTATACTCGTGTGTCCTCTGGTTTCTCCAATAATATATACCTGACAGGAGCCCATAGATTCTGTTGCCTCCAATAAAATATACCTGAGAGTAGCCAATAGATTCTGCTGCCTGCAATAATATATACCTGACAGGAGCCAATACACTCTTCTGCCTCCAATAATATATAACTGACAGGAGCCCATACATTCTGCTGCCTCCAGTAATATATATCCGACAGGAGCCCATACATTCTGCAGCCTTCAATAATATATACCTGACAGGAGCCCATACATTCGGCAGCCTTCAATAATATATACCTGACAGAAGCCCAGAGATTCTCCTGACTCCAATAATTTATACCTGACTGGAGCCGATACATTCTGCTGCCTCCAATAATATATACCTGACAGGAGCCCATAGATTCACCTGCCTCCAATAATATATACCTGAAAGGAGCCCATAGATTCTCCTGCCTCCAAAAATATATACCAGACAGGAGAACATACATTCTGCAGTCTCCAATAATATATACCTGACAGGAGCCCATACATTCTCCTGCCTCCAATAATATATACCTGACAGGAGCCCATAGATTCTGCAGTCTCCAATAATATATACCTGACAGGAGCCCATACATTCTCCTGCCTTCAATAATATATACCTGACAGGAACCCATACATTCTCCTGCCTCCAATAATATATACCTGACAGGAGCCCATACATTCTGCTTCCTCCAATAATATATACCTGACAGGAGCCCATACATTCTCCTGCCTCCAATAATATATACCTCACAGGAGCCCATACATTCTGCTGGCTCCAATAATATATACCTGACAGGAGCCCATAGATTCTCCTGCCTCCAATAATATATACCTGACAGGAGCCCATACATTCTCCTGCCTCCAATAATATATACCTGACAGGAGCCCATAGATTCTGCAGTCTCCAATAATATATACCTGACAGGAGCCCATACATTCTCCTGCCTCCAATAATATATACCTGACAGGAGCCCATAGATTCTGCAGTCTCCAATAATATATACCTGACAGGAGCCCATACATTCTCCTGCCTTCAATAATATATACCGGACAGGAACCCATAGATTCTCCTGCCTCCGATAATATATACCTGACAGGAGCCCATACATTCCAGCTAGCTCATTAGTGAAGACGCTAGAATGTATGGGCTGCAGTCAGGACCTGGAAGGAGCCTATAGATTCTGCTGTCTCCAATAATATATACCTGACAGGAGCCCATACATTCTGCTGCCTCCAATAATATATACCCGACAGGAGCCCATACATTCTCCTACCTCCAATAATATATACCTGACAGGAGCCCATAGATTCTCCTGCCTCCAATAATATATACCTGACAGGAGCCCATACATTTTCATGCCTCCAATAAAATATACCTGACAGGAGCCCATACATTCTCCTGCCTCCAATAATATATACCTGACAGGAGCCCATACATTCTCCTGCCTCCAATAATATATACCTAACAGTAGCCCAGAGATTCTCCTGCCTCCAATAATATATACCTGATAGGAGCCCATACATTCTGCTGCCTACAATAACATATATACCTGATAGGAGACCATTCAATCTGCTACCTCCAATAATATATACCTGACAGGAGCCCATACATTCTCCTGCCTCCAATAATATATACCTGACAGGGGCACATACATTCTGCTGCCTGCAATAATATATACCTGACAGGAGCCCATACATTCTGCTGCCTCCAATAATATATACCTGACAGGAGCACATAGATTCTACTGCCTCCAAGAATATATACCTGACAGGAGCCCATACATTCTGCTGCCTCCAATAATATATACCTGACAGGAGCACATAGATTCTCCTGCCTCCAATAATATATACCTGACAGGAGCCCATACATTCTGCTGCCTCCAATAATATATACCTGACAGGAGCCCATACATTCCAGCTAGCTCATTAGTGAAGACGCTAGAATGTATGGGCTGCAGTCAGGACCTGGAAGGAGCCTATAGATTCTGCTGTCTCCAATAATATATACCTGACAGGAGCCCATACATTCTGCTGCCTCCAATAATATATACCAGACAGGAGCCCATACATTCTCCTGCCTCAAATAATATATACCTGACAGGACCCAAAGATTCTGCTGCCTCCAATACTATATCCCTGACAGGAGCCCATACA
Source organism: Phyllobates terribilis (assembly GCF_046119375.1). Lineage (NCBI taxonomy): Eukaryota > Metazoa > Chordata > Amphibia > Anura > Dendrobatidae > Phyllobates > Phyllobates terribilis. The sequence continues at coordinate 20,224,828 of NW_027362761.1, read as the reverse complement.
TTCTCATGCCTCCAATAATATATAACTGACAGGAGCCCATACATTCTCCTGCCTCCAATAATATATACCTGACAGGAGCCCATACATTCTCCTGCCTCCAAGAATATATACCTGACAGGAGCCCATAGATTCTGCTGCCTCCAATATTATATACCTGACAGGAGCCCATACATTCTGCTGCTTCCCATAATATATACCTGACAGGAGCCCATACATTCTGCTGCCTCCAATAATATATAACTGACAGGACCCCATAGATTCTCCTGCCTCCAATAATATATACCTGACAGGAGCCCATACATTCTCCTGCCTCCAATAATATATACCTGACAGGAGCCCATAGATTCTGCAGTCTCCAATAATATATACCTGACAGGAGCCCATACATTCTCCTGCCTCCAATAATATATACCTGACAGGAGCCCATAGATTCTGCAGTCTCCAATAATATATACCTGACAGGAGCCCATACATTCTCCTGCCTTCAATAATATATACCGGACAGGAACCCATAGATTCTCCTGCCTCCGATAATATATACCTGACAGGAGCCCATACATTCCAGCTAGCTCATTAGTGAAGACGCTAGAATGTATGGGCTGCAGTCAGGACCTGGAAGGAGCCTATAGATTCTGCTGTCTCCAATAATATATACCTGACAGGAGCCCATACATTCTGCTGCCTCCAATAATATATACCCGACAGGAGCCCATACATTCTCCTACCTCCAATAATATATACCTGACAGGAGCCCATAGATTCTCCTGCCTCCAATAATATATACCTGACAGGAGCCCATACATTTTCATGCCTCCAATAAAATATACCTGACAGGAGCCCATACATTCTCCTGCCTCCAATAATATATACCTGACAGGAGCCCATACATTCTCCTGCCTCCAATAATATATACCTAACAGTAGCCCAGAGATTCTCCTGCCTCCAATAATATATACCTGATAGGAGCCCATACATTCTGCTGCCTACAATAACATATATACCTGATAGGAGACCATTCAATCTGCTACCTCCAATAATATATACCTGACAGGAGCCCATACATTCTCCTGCCTCCAATAATATATACCTGACAGGGGCACATACATTCTGCTGCCTGCAATAATATATACCTGACAGGAGCCCATACATTCTGCTGCCTCCAATAATATATACCTGACAGGAGCACATAGATTCTACTGCCTCCAAGAATATATACCTGACAGGAGCCCATACATTCTGCTGCCTCCAATAATATATACCTGACAGGAGCACATAGATTCTCCTGCCTCCAATAATATATACCTGACAGGAGCCCATACATTCTGCTGCCTCCAATAATATATACCTGACAGGAGCCCATACATTCCAGCTAGCTCATTAGTGAAGACGCTAGAATGTATGGGCTGCAGTCAGGACCTGGAAGGAGCCTATAGATTCTGCTGTCTCCAATAATATATACCTGACAGGAGCCCATACATTCTGCTGCCTCCAATAATATATACCAGACAGGAGCCCATACATTCTCCTGCCTCAAATAATATATACCTGACAGGACCCAAAGATTCTGCTGCCTCCAATACTATATCCCTGACAGGAGCCCATACATTCTCATGCCTCCAATAATATATAACTGACAGGAGCCCATACATTCTCCTGCCTCCAATAATATATACCTGACAGGAGCCCATACATTCTCCTGCCTCCAAGAATATATACCTGACAGGAGCCCATAGATTCTGCTGCCTCCAATATTATATACCTGACAGGAGCCCATACATTCTGCTGCTTCCCATAATATATACCTGACAGGAGCCCATACATTCTGCTGCCTCCAATAATATATAACTGACAGGACCCCATAGATTCTCCTGCCTCCAATAATATATACCTGACAGGAGCCCATACATTCTACCGCCTCCAATAATATATACCTGACAGGAGACCAAACATTCTGCTTCCTCCAATAATATATACCTGACAGGAGCCCATACATTCTGCTGCCTCCAATAATATATACCTGACAGGAGCCCATACATTCTCCTGCCTCCCATAATATATACCTGACAGGAGCCATAGATTCTCCTTCCTCCAATAATATATACCTGACAGGAGCCCATACATTCTCCTGCCTCCAACAATATATACCTGACATGAGGCCATACATTCTGCTCGCTGCAATAATATATACCTGACAGGAGCCCATAGATTCTCCTGCCTCCAATGATATATACCTGACAGTAGCCGAAACATTCTCCTGCCTCCAATAATATATACCTGACAGGACCCAAAGATTCTGCTGCCTCCAATACTATATACCTGACAGGAGCCCATAGATTCTCCTGACTCCAATAATATATACCTGACAGGAGCCCATACATTCTCCTGCCACCAATAATATATACCTGACAGGAGCCATAGATTCTCCTTCCTCCAATAATATATACCTGACAGGAGCCCATAGATTCTGCTGCCTCTAATAATATATACCTGACAGGAGCCCATAGATTCTCCTGCCTCCAATAATATATACCTGACAGGAGCCCATACATTCTCCTGCCTCCAATAATATATACCTGACAGGAGCCCATACATTCTCCTGCCTTCAATAATATATACCTGACAGGAGAACATAGATTCTCCTGCCTCCAATAAAATATACCTCTCAGGAGCCCATAGATTCTCCTGCCTCCAATAATATTTACCTCACAGGAGCCCATATATTCTCCTGCCTCCAATAATATATACCAAACAGGAGCCCATACATTCTCCTGCCTCCAATAATATATACCTGACAGGAGCCCATACATTCTGCTGTCTCCAATATATATACCTGACAGAAGCCCATACATTCTGCTGCCTCCAATAATATATAAATGACAAGAGCCCATAGATTCTCCTGCCTCCAATAATATATACCTGACAAGAGCCCATACATTCTCCTGCCTCCAATAATATATACCTCACAGGAGCCCATACATTCTCCTGCCTCTAATACTATATAACTGACAGGAGCCCATACATTCTGCTGCCTCCAATAATATATACCTGACAGGAGCCCATACATTCTCATGCCTCCAATAATATATACCTGACAGGAGCCATAGAATCTCCTGCCTTCTATAATATATACCTGACAGTAGCCCATATATTCTGCTGGCTTCAATAATATATATCTGACAGGACCCATATGACGCGCCCCCTGGGCCTGTGTTGTGCAGGGGAACCCGGAACCGGGCCGGTTGTAGAATGCTGGGGGTTTTAGTCTCCATGTGGCGGTGACCCGGTCCGTGCCCAGGGTGGTCAAACCAGTGGCAGTCTTAATGTATAGCAAATGTCCGACTACGCCACCCGTGGATTGCGGTCAGTGGGGACCGCCGCTGCGCTGCCGACCGCTGAGGCTGATGTTGTTTGCGCAGCCGAGTATGGGATAACTCCCTACGGGAGAAGTATTGCCTCAGGGCAGCTATTGTGAGAGATGATGGGAGTGATGGTGTGAAGGTCCCAGTGCTAATGGTGCTGGTGCGGCAAGGAATCACAGAGACGTGAGGAGCAGTTCAGGGTCTTTACTGATGGTACAAGGCAGACCCTCCCGGGAGTACTGGCTAGTATAAGGGGCCTGGTCAGTCTGCGAGCAAGCAGGAGTTCCCCTGGCCAGGTGGAGTTGTAGGCCTCCCCATTTATCTGCACTCTTCCTGGCTACCTTGCTGTCAGCAGTTACAAGTAGCCCACGTCCCTGAGTATACCTTGTGGTGCTCACCCGTATAGCTGGTGACTTGGGGCCTTCTGTTACCCTCCGCTCCTGGATGGCGGCGCTGGTCCTTTCTTTGTGACTGAGCCTCCGGGCTTCTATGGCCAGAGGACCTGGAATCCCCTGCCGGCTGGTTTCTGCTGCTGGGTATATATCAGTCCCCACAGCCTCGGACTCCTGTGTCCGGTTTTAGTAACTTCAGCCAGGGCGAGCTATATCTCTGCTCACAGCCCCTGGCCTTCCGCCTCTGCTCCTACAGAGCTCCTGATGTATCTTTTCCTGTGTCTGCAGCTTCACTCTAGGCTCTGACTGCTCTGCTTGTTCTGCAGACTCTGTCTAACCTAATCCCGCCCCAGACCCAGTTTATAAGGGCAGATTCCTCCCCTCCCAGGTCTGGGTGGGCCGTGTTGCATGCTTAGGGCTCCTGACCAGAGAAACCTCCCACTTGCTCTCAGACATAATATCTCTATTACTGTGGCAACCAGACCCCTGGGGTGTCACATTCCCCCCTAGTAAATTTTAGTACTCCGGGACTAAACACATTTTTAAAACATAATAACAGGGTATAAACAATAATACGATAACATATTTATAAGAAGCTTTAGTTCTTTAAAGGTCACGGCGTGTCCGCAACCGGGTGTCCATATCACCCAAGGTGAAGCTTTAAGCGAAGTAGGGGACCTGTCCAAAGCAAACCCCTTGCGTTGGCCTTGGGCGTGGCTGCAAGGGTAGACTAACTACTTTGGGCCGCAAGGAGGCCACGCCAGACAGGTTTTCTCTTCCGCGGCCGTCTTCGCAAGAGGCACCAAGGTGCAACTATCTACAAAACTGTTCCGGTTATCCAGCGTCCATAACCTGTTAGTCCATAAAAATCTGCAGGGTAACTGAGAAACATAATTAATAACAGGCAACAAACATAAACCATAAACAGTTAACAGATAAATTCACAGTGCATTAGTTTAGATTCTCCAGCGAGCGGGCATCTGACCTCTAGTGACTCTAGTGGACCTACGGAGCTCACTAACTGGTTCTGCACTACAGGGTGTAGGAGGTGTTATGGGTAAGCTGGGCAGCTGTCTGCACACTCTTTGGCTCACTAGGGGCACGGCAGGCTCACTACTAGCAGAGGGTTGATCCTCCTGTACTGCTGGTGTGGACTCTTCTGCCTCTTGGGCCGGCTGCTCTTCCAGCTCTACCGGTTCCTCTGTAGGCACTTGCGGGGCTGGCTGGAGAAAGGTGAGGACGGGTACCACGACAGCGCCGTTTACTTGTGTCCAAGACCGGGGGAAGTCTCCGAGTACGGTACTGATCATTTCTTCCCTTTCCTCTGCGGGTTGAGGGTTTTCTTGATCTTCTTCAGGGCTTTGCAGCTGCTCGGGACACTTCTTCAGGTGGTCTCTGGAGACAATGGCTGTGGTTTCTCCTCCATCCTTACTGATTACGCAGATTTTTGGGTTCTCATGGCTTGATGGCAGTACGGTGTACGGGTCCTTCTCCCACTGGTCGTCCAACTTGTGGAGCCGCCTCTTCCTCTTCAAGACCTGCTCTCCAGGTACCAGGGGAACAGCGGGAGCATACTGGTTATAAGCCTTCTCTTGCCTTTCTCTAGCTTGAGACAGACTTCGCTCGACGCTCTCCTGTACTTTCCGATACTGCTGCTGCCGCTCTGTATCCCAGTCTGCCTCTGGCGAGGTGTCCTCAGGCGTCAGGACTCCCATATCCTGGTCAATAGGCAGCTTACCAGGTCTTGCTCTCATTAGGTAAGCCGGGGTACAGTTGGTGGAACCTACAGGGATGTGGTTATACAGGTCCACCAGATCGGGCAGTTTCTCAGGCCACAGACTGCGTTCTTCCAGGGGCAACGTTTTTAGCAGATCTATCACCACCTGGTTCATCTTCTCGCAGAGTCCATTGGTTTGAGGGTGATAGGGCGTTGTTCTTATCTTCTTGCAGCCATACAGGTTGCAGAACTCCTGGAAGACCTCCGCTTCGAAGGCTGGTCCTTGGTCTGTCAACACTTGGTCCGGGTACCCGTGTGGATGGCAGAAGTGCTGCTGGAAGGCTCTAGCTGCTGTTTGAGCCGTTAAGTCCTTGACCGGGACCACCACCAGGAACCGGGAGTAATGATCTACGATTGTGAGGGCGTAGACATACCCAGATCTGCTTGGAGCCAGTTTCACATGGTCCAGGGCTACCAGTTTCAGTGGCTGTCTGGTGATGATGGGCTGCAGGGGAGTCTTCTGGCTGGCTCGGTCTTTTCTCCTCAGGTGGCACGGGCCACAGTCTCTGCACCACCTCTCGATGGCTCCTCTCATGCCTACCCAGTAGAACCGTTCACGCAACAAGAACTCCAGCTTCTTCCATCCGAAATGCCCTGCTCTGTTGTGGTATGCCTCCAGAACCATAGCCGCGTCTTGTCTTGGGACCACTACCTGCCAGGTCAACTCATGTGTTCAAGAGTTAACCATTCTCCGGCACAGCTTCTCCCTGTAGAGGAACAGCTTACTTTTCTCCTTCCACAGTTGCTTGGTCTCCTCCGGAGCATCTGGGTCAAGACGGGCATCGGCCTGGGTCAGCATTTCCTTCGCCAAATGGACTGCGGGATCACTGTCTTGCGTCTCCGCCCAGTTGTAGTGGGGCAAGGGATTGAACGTCACGGAGCGCCTGTCCTTCACACGGTGGGAATACAGGGTAATCCCATGACGGTGGAACGCAGGGAGCTCAACTTCTTCCAGATCTTCTGGATCTTCCCCTACGTCCGGTAAGTTCGGCATTCTAGACAGGGCATCCGCGTTGGCATTTGAGTGTCCTGCCCGGTATTTGATGGTGAATTCAAAGTTGGACAGGCGGGCCATCCATCTCTGTTCCAGGGCACCGAGCCTTGCAGTGTCCAGGTGTGTCAACGGGTTGTTATCCGTGTACACGGTGAATTTGGAGGAGGCAAGGTAATGCTTGAAACGTTCGGTCACTGCCCACACTACTGCCAGGAACTCCAGCTTGAATGAGCTATAATTCTCAGGGTTCCTCTCCGTGGGCCGTAGCTTTCGGCTGGCGTACGCGATTACCCGTTCTTTCCCTTGCTGGATCTGGGACAGTACGGCTCCTAGCCCGATGTTGCTTGCGTCCGTGTGGAGGATAAAGGGCTGGCTGTAGTCTGGATATGCCAGGATTTCATCCCCCGTGAGGGCCATCTTCAGCTGGCAGAAGGACTCATCTTCCAGCTTTTCCCACCTAAAGGGCGGCTTCTGGTTTTTGGCTTTCCGAGATTGACCTATCAGGAGGTCCTGCATAGGGGCTGCCATTTTGGTGAAACCGGGAATGAATCTTTGGTAGTAGCCTACCAACCCGAGGAACTGCCGCACTTCCTTTATGCTGGAGGGTCTTGGCCAGTCCTTAATCACGGTGATTTTATCAGGGTCAGGAGCCACTCCGTCAGCACTCACCACGTGTCCCAGGTATTGCACCTTTGGTTTCAGGAGGTGACACTTGGAGGGTTTCACCTTTAGGCCGTAGTTTGCCAGAGCTTCGAACACTTCTGCCAGGTGTTTCAGGTGGTCCTCGTAGGTCTTGGAATAGACGATGATATCGTCCAGGTATAACAGGACCGTCTCGAAGTTCCGGTGTCCCAGACAGCATTCCATCAACCGTTGGAAGGTTCCTGGTGCGTTGCAGAGCCCGAACGGCATACAGTTAAATTCGCTGAGACCCATCGGGGTGGTGAATGCGGTCTTCTCCCGGTCCGCCTCTGCTATAGGAACCTGCCAGTACCCGCTAGTGAGATCCAAAGTAGAGAAGAAGTTAGCGATCCAAAGTAGAGAAGAAGTTAGCAGATTTTAATGCAGCTAAGGACTCTTCTATCCTTGGTAACGGGTACGCATCTTTGTGTGTGATACGGTTGACCTTCCTGTAGTCTACACACATTCTCATGGTGTTGTCTTTTTCACTAAGACTAGTGGAGCTGCCCATGGGGCTACAGCTGTCCCTGATTACCCCAGCCTCATTCATGTCTCTAAGCATCCCCTTGGCGTGTTGGTAGTGTGCCGGGGGTACGGGTCGGTATCTCTCCTTTATGGGAGGATGGTCTCCCGTGGGGATGTGGTGTTCTACCCCCTTTACTCGCCCGAAGTCTAGCGGGTGTTTACTAAACACTCTCTCGTACTCTCGAACCACCCGATAGACTCCCCGTTTCTGGTGTGAGGGAGTGGAGTCAGTACCCAAATGCAGTTGCTGACACCAGTCCTCCATTGGTTTCTTAGAGCCGTTACCTTCCTCTGGTTGAGATGGAGGCAAGGGTTCCACGGCCTGTACAGAATTCTGGTTTATGGTGAACAATTTGGCTAGCGTGGCATACCGGGGCAGGTATACTTCTCTCTCCCCGATATTTATGATGCGAACGGGCACCCTCCCATGGCGTACATCGACCACCCCCCGTGCTGTCAAAATGGTGGGCCTACTGTCTGAGTAGACGGGTTCTACCATTGCTTGGTAGTCTCTAACTCTTAGACCAATAGCTGCCCAGCACCAAATCATCATCTCACTTTTTGGGGGCATGGCAATAGGGAACGGGTCACACATTCTCACGCTACCTATCTCACCACCAGATAGTTCCACCTGTTGCCGCTTCATCAGTGCCCGGATCTCTTTTTGGAGCACACGCTGCTGGCCGGAACTGGCGTTCTTGGCAACCTGCTGTAAAATGAGAATCACCTCTGCAAGACAATTTTCAATCACATTAGTTCCCAAGGTTATTCTAGGGTGACTCTCATGACGGTCTATGTCCACTATAATCAGTCCTTGTGCCGCCAGTTCGACTTTACCGATCTTAATGGTCACCTCTTTGAATCCCACCTGCGGCACGGGCTGACCATTGCTGGTGATGATACTCAGGTCGTCAGCTGGGTAGCGGGTTATGTCCGAGTCATTCCAGTACTGCTTGAAGAGCACGTACGGGATGGTGGTGACCTGTGACCCGGTGTCTAGTAGGGCACTCATAGGAATGCCATCCAGTACCACAGGCAAGACCGGACGTCCCCTTACGTATTTGTCACGCCAGTTTGTTGGGCCTAATGATCTTATGCCTGGGGGTTGGCCCTCTACCCCAGGTTGTGCCCGTTTAAATGACAGTACCTTGCCATATGTCCGGGTTGATTGCAGCGGCGGCAGATGGGTCGTCCGTCCTCGTTGTATCTGTCGCTGGGTCTTCCTCTGGCCGGTGGGGTCCTCCTCAGTCGGCGCCACGGGACGTCCTCCGGTCCGGATGCCAGCTGGATCTTTCCTGGAGAAGAGACCTGTAAAGACTGCACAGTTCTGGTTAGCGCGGCAACGCTCTTAGTCAGCTCTTGGACCTGATGGTGCAGGTCTGTAGCCGGGTCACTGTTTAAAGCCTGCGCATCAGCTCCCACAGGCCCTGCAGACAAGGGCGCCGTCTCCTGGTGGTAAGTGATAGCAGGGCGCCTGTGGGTCACTGCGCCACCTGGTGCCGGTTCTCGGAGCACCCGGATGGCTCTGTCCTTGAACTGTGCAAAGTCCAGGTCAGGGTCCTGTAAGGCCATTGCCCGCAACTGGGTTCGGTGGGCATTGCACAGTAGACCCTCAATAAATTGTTCAGTCAACAGCTTATCTTCATTTCCCACGCTGTCAGGGTCTGCCTGCTTAATGGCTCTCAGGGCCTCTTGTAGGTTTAGAGCATAGTCTCTTATACTCTCATGTGCCCGCTGTTTACACCCGTAAAATCTGAGCTTTATTTCGGCTGAGGTGCGGTGTAGCGTCGGCTTCCCTGCCCCCTGCTAGGCAGGGACGCTGTTCCCCTCACCTCTCCGCTCCGAGCCCGGCGTGCTCCTCCCGCTCTGCTGGCAGCGCGCGCTCCTTCCCGGCCACGGTGCTTAGGGCGCGCGCGCGCGCTCCCCCCCTCTTAAAGGGGCCGCGCGCGCCGTCCTAAGGAGTCCCCGGCCAATGGCCGGAGGACTTCACCATATATAAGGCACCTCCTCCAAAATGGAGGTGCCCGAGCAATGTTGTTGCACTGTTCACTACTCTGCTTCAGCCCTCAGGTCCCGTTTCTAGTTACCTGCCAGTTACCTGCCAGTTTCCTGCCAGATTGCTGTCTGATTCCTGTCTGCTATCCGCTTACCTGCTTGCTAGCCTGAGGTCCGACGGTCTGCCTTCCGACACCTGTCAGTTTGTCTATGGACCAGCCTGCCCGCTCACCTGGGAACGCTCACCTGCTACCTGCCTGTTAGCCTACCTGGAGGCTCCGCCGTCACATGCTGTGACCACCTGCCAGTCCAGAGACTCTTGCCCGCTCACCTGGGAGCGCTCATCTGCTACCTGCCTGTTAGCCTACCTGGAGGCTCCGCCGTCACATGCTGTGACCACCTGCTTATCCAGAGACTCTCGCCTGTTCACCTGGGAGCACACATCTGCCATCTGCCTGCTAGCCTACCTGGAGGCTCCGCCGTCACATGCTGTGACCACCTGCTTATCCAGAGACCCTCGCCTGCTCACCTGGGAGCACACATCTGCCATCTGCCTGCTAGCCTACCTGGAGGCTCAGCCGTCACAGGTCGTACCTACCCTTTACCCAGAGACTGTCCCGGTCACTTGCCGTGACCTCCTGCCCGTTCACCCAGAGACTGTCCCGGTCACTTGCCGTGACCTCCTGCCCGTTCACCCAGAGACTGTCCCGGTCACCTGCTGTGACTACCTGCCTGTCTTCCCTGGTCGCCACCCGCTTCCTTACAAGGACCGCCCCCTTGTATAAGTTGCTCAGAGGTTCCGCCTCCCAGACCCGTTACAGCTTGCTCGGGCCATGGAACCCGGTGGCACCCAAGCTCCCTCGCTCTCGGACCTATGTCATGAACTGTCCCGTCAGAGGTCCCAACAGGAGTCCATCCTGGGTCACCTGCGGAATGTCAACTCTCGCCTGGACACTCTGTCTGCTCCACCAGCAACCACCGCTAGTGTCATGACTCGCAACCCGGCAGCGCCGCTGCCCACCAATACCATGGTATCCTGTCCTGGACCCCGGCTTTCCGCACCTCCTCGCTACGGAGGCGACCCCGCTCAAGCTCGGGGCTTCATAAACCAGTGCACGCTGCACTTCGAACTATTGTCCCACCAGTTTATCTCCGACCGGTCCAAAGTGGCCTTTATCATGTCCCACCTCACGGGGGAGGCTCTGGCTTGGCTGAATCCTCTATGGGAGAGAGGAGACCCTCTGGTGTCCGACTTGTCAGCCTTTCTCACGGCTTTCCAGAAAGTCTTCGATGAACCCGGACGGAAGACCTCATCCGCATCGTCTCTGCTACGCCTCCGTCAGGGAGATCTCACCGTGGGCCAATATGCCATACGGTTCCGTACCCTTGCCTCGGAGCTGGCCTGGGATAACGACGCTCTGGTGTCTGTCTTCTAGGAGGGTCTGTCCGGCCGTATTAAAGATGAACTCGCCGGTCGGGACATTCCTACCAATCTCGACGACTTAATAACTCTTGCCACCTGGATTGACCTACGGTTCCAGGAGCACGCCAAAGAGGTCTCTCGTGAGAGAAGGTTTCCACGTCTAGCTCCCATCTTCCAAAAACCCGTTATTCCCTCCGTTTCTCCCCAGGCACACTCTCCTGATCCTATGCAGGTCGACCAGACCAAGATGGTCAAAACCCGTCAAGACTTACGCCGTGCCGAGGGGAGCTGCTTCTACTGTGGCAGTAAGGAGCACCGGATCCGTACCTGCCCGGAGAGGTCAGGAAATGCCTGTGTCTAGGATCGCTCAGAGAGGTCGTCCTAGACAAGAATAAATCCTCTCCATCTCTGCTGTTGTCAGTCTCAATCGTCTGCGGGGAGAACTGTTATTTCGAACTAGCCCAACTTGACTCTGGAGCAGCCGGGAATCTTATTTCACAGTCCCTGGTAGAGAAATACCGCATCCCCACCAAACCTCTGGCTGTACCCTTATCTGTCGCTGCCGTGGATGGGGGCCTCTTACCACGTCCCATCCAACTCATCACCGAATCCATTACTCTGCAGGTGGGAATGCTGCATTCTGAGAGTATCTCCTTTCATGTTCTGCCTGGACTCTCTCATGCCCTCTTGCTAGGCCTACCTTGGCTCCAGAGACATGCACCCGTGCTTGACTGGCAGACCGGAGAAGTCCTTCGCTGGGGACAGGACTGCCATAAGACTTGTTTGGTTCCCGTCCATCCTTCTCCTACCCCAGCTAATCTACCTGGACTTCAGATTCCTTATTGGTCATATGCTGATGTCTTTAATAAAAAGGAGGCAGAGACACTACCCCCTCATAGACCATACGACTGCCCTATCGACCTGTTACCCGGTACTACTCCTCCCCGTGGGCGTATTTACCCATTGTCCGCTGCTGAGACCCGGTCTATGTCCAAATATATTGAGGAGAACCTGGCCCGGGGATTTATCCGGAAATCTACCTCCCCGGCGGGAGCAGGCTTCTTCTTCGTTAAAAAGAAGGACGGCTCTCTCCGTCCCTGCATAGACTATAGAGGCCTAAACCAGATCACGGTGAAGAATAAGTACCCCCTTCCGCTCATTCCGGAATTATTTGATCGTCTGAGGGGGGCTAGAATCTTCACCAAACTGGACCTTCGTGGGGCGTACAACCTGGTCTGTATCCGTCAGGGGGATGAATGGAAGACGGCATTCAACACCCGGGACGGCCACTATGAATATCTGGTAATGCCCTTCGGTCTCTGTAACGCTCCCGCCGTCTTTCAAGAGTTGGTCAATGACATCTTCCGGGACCTTCTCTACTCCTGCGTAGTGGTGTACCTGGACGACATCTTGGTCTTCTCTCCGGATCTCCAGACTCACCGGAGGGATGTTCGTCAGGTCCTGCTCAGGCTCAGGCAGAACCACCTCTTCGCTAAATATGAGAAGTGCCTTTTTGAGCAGACCTCGCTTCCGTTTTTGGGCTACATAATTTCTCAGACCGGCCTACGAATGGATCCTGAGAAACTGTCTGACATCGAGAAGTGGCCTCGACCGGAGGGGTTGAAAGCCATTCAGCGGTTCCTGGGCTTCGCCAACTACTACCGCCTCTTCATACCGCACTTCTCTTCCCGGACTGCCCCAATTTCTGCGCTCACCCGTAAGGGCACTAATCCCAAAGAGTGGCCGCCCGAAGCAGAGGAGGCCTTTCTTTCCTTAAAACAGGCCTTCTCTTCCGCCCCGGTGCTGCATCGCCCAGATGGCAACAAGCAGTTTTTCCTGGAAGTTGACGCCTCCTCCTCTGGAGCCGGAGCGGTACTTACCCAAAAATCGTCTTCCGGGAGAATGATAACTTGTGGCTTCTTCTCCAAACTCTTCTCCCCTTCGGAGCGCAACTATTCCATAGGAGATCGAGAGTTATTGGCCATCAAGCTGGCATTGGAGGAGTGGCGTTACCTGCTCGAAGGGGCTCTTCACCCGGTAATAATTTACACTGACCACAAGAACTTGGCTTACCTCCAGCATGCCCAGAGACTTAACCCGCGCCAAGCCCGGTGGTCCTTGTTTTTTGCTCGCTTTGATTTTGTTCTTCATTTTTGCCCGGCTGACAAAAACATCAAGGCGGACGCCTTGTCCCGATCCTTTCTGGTGTCTGATCTCGAGGAGGAACCTAAACACATCATCGATCCCGCCAGAGTAATGCAGGTGGCTCCCGTGAGTCTAAATCGTCTCCCTCCCGGTAAGACGTTCGTATCAGTACCTGATCGGGAGAAGATCCTACACTGGGGTCACTCGTCTAAACTAGCTGGCCACGCCGGTCAGAAAAAGACCCTCCAGCTTATTACCCGGCACTACTGGTGGCCTACCCTGCACAAGGACGTAATTGACTTTGTTTCTGCCTGTGTGTCGTGCGCCCGCAACAAGGTTCCGAGACATCTGCCAGCCGGTCGCCTCCTTCCGCTTCCTGTACCTGCTGCCCCCTGGCAGCATATAGCTATGGACTTCATAACTGATCTCCCCGTCTCTGCTGGTTGTACGGTCATTTGGGTGGTCGCTGACCGCTTTTCCAAGATGGCTCATTTCGTTCCCCTGCCAGGCCTCCCGTCTGCACCCGAGCTGGCTAAAGATTTTATCCGCCACATCTTTCGTCTTCATGGCCTGCCCCTCCACATCGTGTCGGATCGTGGGGTACAGTTCACCTCACGTTTTTGGAGAGCCACTTGTAAACTGCTAGACGTCACCCTGGACTTCTCCTCCGCTTACCACCCACAGTCTAATGGTCAAGTGGAGCGGATCAATCAGAACCTGACCAGTTTCCTCCGGCACTTCGTTAATGCCCACCATTCTGACTGGGTGGATCTCCTGCCATGGGCTGAATTCTCGTACAATAACCACGAGAGCGAATCTTCCTCCAAATCCCCGTTTTTTGTAGTCTTCGGTCAGCATCCTCGGATCCCATTTCCCGTCTCCACCTCGGTGGATAATCCGGCTGCGGAATCTCTCGTTAACAAATTTTCCTCCATTTGGGAGAGTACCCGATCCGCACTCCTTCAGTCGTCCGAGCGGATGAAAAGACACGCTGACAAAAAACGTGTGGATCCTCTACAATTCCGTCCTGGGGATAAAGTCTGGCTCTCGTCCAAGTATGTCCGGCTCAAGATTCCTTCCTATAAGTTAGGGCCTCGGTTCATCGGTCCTCTGGAGGTTATCAGTCAGATCAACCCGGTGGCCTATAAATTGAAACTCCCGGCCAACCTACAGATCCCTAACTCCTTCCATGTATCTCTCCTCAAACCCGTGGTACTTAACTCTTTTTCCAAATCTACAGGTACGCCTCCTGCTCCGGTTTCTGCTGAAGACGAGTTTGAGGTAGAGAACATTCTGGCCACCAAAAGGGTAAGAGGAAAGACCTTTTTTCTAGTAGATTGGAAGGGGTTTGGTCCTGAGGAGAGAACGTGGGAGCCCCGGGAGAACATCCATGCCCCTCTCATCCTTGCTAAATTTCTGTCTGGCCTAAAAAAGGGGGGACTTAAAGGGAGGGGTACTGTAGCGTTGGCGTCCCTGACCCCTGCTAGGCAGGGACGCTGTTCCCCTCACCTCTCCGCTCCGAGCCCGGCGTCCTCCTCCCGCTCTGCTGGCAGCGCGCGCTCCTTCCCGGCCACGGTGCTTAGGGCGCGCGCGCGCTCCCCCCTCTTAAAGGGGCCGCGCGCGCCGTCCTAAGGAGTCCCCGGCCAATGGCCGGAGGACTTCACCATATATAAGGCACCTCCTCCAAAATGGAGGTGCCCGAGCAATGTTGTTGCACTGTTCACTACTCTGCTTCAGCCCTCAGGTCCCGTTTCTAGTTACCTGCCAGTTACCTGCCAGTTACCTGCCAGTTTCCTGCCAGTTTCCTGCCAGATTGCTGTCTGATTCCTGCCTGTTATCCGCTTACCTGCTTGCTAGCCTGAGGTCCGACGGTCTGCCTTCCGACACCTGTCAGTCTGTCTATGGACCAGCCTGCCCGCTCACCTGGGAGCGCTCACCTGCTACCTGCCTGCTAGCCTACCTGGAGGCTCCGCCGTCACGTGCTGTGACCACCTGCCAGTCCAGAGACTCTTGCCCGCTCACCTGGGAGCGCTCATCTGCTACCTGCCTGTTAGCCTACCTGGAGGCTCCGCCGTCACATGCTGTGACCACCTGCTTATCCAGAGACTCTCGCCTGCTCACCTGGGAGCACACATCTGCCATCTGCCTGCTAGCCTACCTGGAGGCTCCGCCGTCACATGCTGTGACCACCTGCTTATCCAGAGACCCTCGCCTGCTCACCTGGGAGCACACATCTGCCATCTGCCTGCTAGCCTACCTGGAGGCTCAGCCGTCACAGGTCGTACCTACCCTTTACCCAGAGACTGTCCCGGTCACTTGCCGTGACCTCCTGCCCGTTCACCCAGAGACTGTCTCGGTCACTTACCGTGACCTCCTGCCCGTTCACCCAGAGACTGTCCCGGTCACCTGCTGTGACTACCTGCCTGTCTTCCCTGGTCGCCACCCGCTTCCTTACAAGGACCGCCCCTTGTATAAGTTGCTCAGAGGTTCCGCCTCCCAGACCCGTTACATGCGGGTATCAAATGTGTCTTTCAGCCGGGCTAGTATTTCTCTGACAGTCCTCTTCCTCCCAGGTGGCCAGGATTTTACCTCCCTTTGGGCTGCCCCGATTAATTGGGCCACCAGGATGCTCACTTTTTGCTCTTCTGTGAGGGGGTACACCTGGAAGAGGCTATCCAGTCTTTCTCTAAAGTGATTTAGAGTATGTGACTCCCCTGAGTACTGGGGTAGCCAGGTTACTCCCGGGATATAGGGCATGGTGAATGGCATGACTGCTGCAGCGGTTGCGCTGGCGGTGGCTGTGGCAGTGGAGCTCCCCTCGGTATCCGGCATCCTCCTCCCCCCTAGTGGACCGTGGCCTACCTTGCGATGCTCTTCTTCCGTAGGCCGCGGCTCCGCAGTCGATCGTCGGGGTTGAGGACCTGGCGTCGCGCTCCGATGACGTCAGCGTCGCTCTTCCTCCCTTCCAGGACCTTGCGCAGCGTCAGAGCGTGGGGCGGAGCGTGGGGCGGAGCTTCGGATCTCGCGCGCTTTCGGCGTTCACGGCCCTCTTCTTCCCGTGCGGCGTCCCGAAGATGGCGTCCGAAGGTGGGAAGCAGCTGCGGATGGAGGGAAGAAGGCAGAAGACGGTCCAAGATGGCGTCTGATGGCGGGAATCGGCTCCGGATGGCGGGAAACGACTCCGGACGGCGGGAAACTTCACCACAGGTAAGTATAAAAGTCTCTTTTTCAGGCAAGCAGTTCTCGGTGGTTGAGGGCACGAAATCCTGCCGACTACGTCAAAGTTGACGCGCCCCCTGGGCCTGTGTTGTGCAGGGGAACCTGGAACCGGGCCGGTTGTAGAATGCTGGGGGTTGTAGTCTCCGTGTGGCGGTGACCCGGTCCGTGCCCAGGGTGGTCAAACCAGTGGCAGTCTTAATGTATAGCAAATGTCCGACTACGCCACCCGTGGATTGCGGTCAGCGGGGACCGCCGCTGCGCTGCAGACCGCTGAGGCTGATGTTGTTTGCATAGCCGAGTATGGGATAACTCCCCACGGGAGAAGTATTGCCTCAGGGCAGCTAATGTGAGAGATGATGGGAGTGATGGTGTGAGGGTCCCTGGCCAGGTGGAGTTGTAGGCCTCCTCATTTATCTGCACTCTTCCTGGCTACCTTGCTGTCAGCGGTTACAAGTAGCCCAATTCCCTGAGTATACCGTGTGGTGCTCACCCGTATGGCTGGTGATTTGGGGCCTTCTGTTAGCTTCTATGGCCAGAGGACCTGGAATCCCCTGCCGGCTGGTTTCTGCTGGGTATATATCAGTCCCCACAGCCTCGGACTCCTGTGTCCGGTTTTAGTAACTTCAGCCAGGGCGAGCTATATCTCTGCTCACAGCCCCTGGCCTTCTGCCTCTGCTCCTACAGAGCTCCTGATGTATCTTTTCCTGTGTCTGCAGCTTCACTCTAGGCTCTGACTGCTCTGCTTGTTCTGCAGACTCTGTCTAACCTAATCCCGCCCCAGACCCAGTTTATAAGGGCAGATTACTCCCCTCCCAGGTCTGGGTGGGCCGTGTTGCATGCTTAGGGCTCCTGACCAGAGAAACCTCCCACTTGCTCTCAGACATAATATCTCTATTACTGTGGCAACCAGACCCCTGGGGTGTCACACATACATATATATCTAACAGGAGCCCATACATTCTGCTTCCTCCAATAATATATACCTGACAGGAACCCATGGATTCTGCTCTCCCCAATAATATATACCTGACAGGAGCCCATAGATTCTCCTGCCTCCAATAATATATACCTGACAAGAGGCATAGAATCTCCTGCCTCCAATAATATATACCTGACAGGAGCCCATAGATTCTGCTGGCTTCAATAATATATACCTGACAGGACCCATACATTCTCCTGCCTCCAATAATATATACCTGACAGGAGCCCATAGATTCTGCTGTCTCCAATAATATAAACCTGACAGGAGCCCATAGATTCTACTGCCTCTAATAATATATACCTGACAGGAGCCCATAGATTCTCCTGCCTCTAATAATATATACCTGACAGGAGCCCATAGATTCTCCTGCCTCTAATAATATATACCTGACAGGAGCCCATAGATTATGCTGAGTCCAATAATATATACCTGCCAGGAGCCCATAGATTCTCCTGCCTCCAATAATATATACCTGACAGGAGCCCATACAATCTCCTGCCTCCAATAATATATACCTGACAGGAGCCCATACATTCTGCTACCTCCAAGAATATATACCTGATAGGAGTCCATACATTCTCCTGCCTCCAATAATATATACCTGACAGGAGCCCATACATTCTCCTGCCTCCAATAATATATACCTACCAGTAGCCCAGAGATTCTCCTGCCTCCAATAATATATGCCTGATAGGAGCCCATACATTCTGCTGCCTACAATAATATATATACCTGATAGGAGCCCATTCAATCTGCTACCTCCGATAATATATACCTGACAGGAGCCCATACATTCTCCTGCCTCCAATAATATATACCTGACAGGAGCCCATACATTCTGCTGCCAGCAATAATATATACCTGACAGGAGCCCATACATTTTGCTGCCTCCAATAATATATACCTGACAGGAGCACATAGATTCTCCTGCCTCCAATAATATATACCTGACAGGAGCCCATACATTCTGCTGCCTCCAATAATACATATCTGACAGGAGTCCATACATTCTGCTGCCTCCAATAATATATACCTGACAGGAGCCCATACATTCTGCTGCCAGCAATAATATATACCTGACAGGAGCCCATACATTTTGCTGCCTCCAATAATATATACCTGACAGGAGCACATAGATTCTCCTGCCTCCAATAATATATACCTGACAGGAGCCCATACATTCTGCTGCCTCCAATAATATATACCTGACAGGAGCCCATACATTCCAGCTAGCTCATTAGTGAATACGCTAGAATGTATGGGCTGCAGTCAGGACCTGGAAGGAGCCTATAGATTCTGCTGCCTCCAATAATATATACCCGACAGGAGCCCATACATTCTCCTTCCTCCAATAATATATACCTGACAGGAGCCCATAGATTCTCCTGCCTCCAATAATATATACCTGACAGGAGCCCATACATTCTCCTGCCTCCAATAATATATACCTGACAGGAGCCCATACATTCTTCAGCCTCCAATAATATATACCTGACAGGAGCCCATACATTCTCCTGACTCCAATAATATATACCTGACAGGAGCCCATACATTCTGCTGCCTCCAATAATTTATACCTGACAGGAGCCCATAGATTCTCCTGCCTCCAATAATATATACCTGACATGAGCCCATAGATTCTCCTGCCTCCAATAATATATACCTGACAGGAGCCCATACATTCTCCCGCATCCAATAATATATACCTTACAGGAGCCCATACATTCAGCGGCCTCCAATAATATAAACCTGACAGGAGCCCATACATTCTGCTGCCTCCAATAATATATACCTGACAGGAGCCCATACTTTCTCCTGCCTCCAATAATATATACCTGACAGGAGCCATAGATTCTCCTTCCTCCAATAATATATACCTGACATGAGCCCATACATTCTGCTCGGTGCAACAATATATACCTGACAGGAGCCCATAGATTCTCCTGCCTCCAATGATATATACCTGACAGGAGCCGAAACATTCTCCTGCCTCCAATAATATATACCTGACAGGACCCAAAGATTCTGCTGCCTCCAATACTATATACCTGACAGGAGCCCATAGATTCTCCTGACTCCAATAATATATACCT
Organism: Phyllobates terribilis; assembly: GCF_046119375.1. Lineage (NCBI taxonomy): Eukaryota > Metazoa > Chordata > Amphibia > Anura > Dendrobatidae > Phyllobates > Phyllobates terribilis. The sequence goes on along the minus strand of NW_027362761.1, from coordinate 20,205,243 downwards.
GACAGGAGCCATAGATTCTCCTTCCTCCAATAATATATACCTGACAGGAGCCCATAGACTCTGCTGCCTCTAATAATATATACCTGACAGGAGCCCATACATTCTTCTGCCTCCAATAATATATACCTGACAGGAGCCCATACATTCTCCTGCCTCCAATAATATATACCTGACAGGAGCCCATACATTCTCCTGCCTACAATAATATATACCTGACAAGAGCCCATACATTCTCCTGCCTCCAATATTATATATCTGACAGGAGCCCATAGATTCTCCTGCCTCCAATAATATATACCTGACAGGAGCCATAGAATCTCCTGCCTCCAATAATATATACCTGACAGGAGCCCATAGATTCTGCTGTCTTCAATAATATATACCTGACAGGAGCCCATACATTCTGCTTACTCCAATAACATATATCTGACAGGAGCCCATACATTCTTCTGCCTCCAATAATATATACCTGACAGGAGCCCATACATTCTGCTTACTCCAATAACCTATATCTGACAGGAGCCCATACATTCTGCTGCCTCCAATAATATATATCTAACAGGAGCACATACATTCTGCTTACTCCAATAACATATATCTGACAGGAGCCCATACATTCTGCTACCTCCAATAATATATAACTGACAGGAGCCCATACATTCTCCTGCCTCCAATAATATATACCTGACAGGAGCCCATACATTCTCCTGCCTCCAATAATATATACCTGATAGGAGCCCATACATTCTCCTGCCTCCAATAATATATACCTGACAGGAGCCCATAGATTCTCCTGCCTCTAATAATATATACCTGACAGGAGCCCATAGATTCTGCGGCCTCCAATAATATAAACCTGACAGGAGCCCATACATTCTTCTGCCTCCAATAATAGATACCTGACAGGAGCCCATATATTCTCCTGCCTCCAATAATATATACCTGTCAGGAGCCCATACATTCTGCTACCTCCAATAATATATACCTGACAGGAGCCCATACATTCTCCTGCCTCCAATAATATATAACAGACAGGAGCCCATACATTCTCCTGCCTCCAATAATATATACCTGACAGGAGCCCATAGATTCTGCTGCCTCCAATAATATATACCTGACAGGAGCCCATAGATTCTGCTGCCTCTAATAATATATACCTGACAGGAGCCCATACATTCTCCAGCCTCCAATAATGTATACCTGACAGGAGCCTATACATTCTCCTGCCTCCAATAATATATACCTGACAGGAGCACATACATTCTGCTACCTCCAATAATATATACCTGACAGGAGCCTATACATTTTCCTGCCTCCAATAATATATACCTGACAGGAGCCCATACATTCTCCTGCCTCCAATAATATATACCTGACAGGAGCCCATACATTCTGCTGCCTCCAATAATATATACCTGACAGGAGCCCATACATTCTGCTGCCTCCAATAATATATACCTGACATGACAGGAGCCCATACATTCTCCTGCCTCCAATAATATATAGCTGACAGGAGCCCATACATTCTGCTGCCTCCAATAATATATACCTGACAGGAGCCCATACATTCTCCTGCCTCCAATAATATATACCTGACAGGAGCCCATACATTCTGCTGCCTCCAATAATATATACCTGACAGGAGCCCATACATTCTGCTGCCTCCAATAATATATACCTGACAGGAGCCCATACATTCTCCTGCCTCCAATAATATATAGCTGACAGGAGCCATAGATTCTCCTTCCTCCAATAATATATACCTGACAGGAGCCCATACATTCTTCTGCCTCCAATAATATATACCTGACATGAGCCCATACATTCTGCTGGCAGCAATAATATATATCTGACAGGAGCCAATAGATTCTCCTGCCTCCAATAATATATACCTGACAGGAGCCCATACATTCTCCTCCCTCCAGTAATATATACCTGACAGGAGCCCATACATTCTCCTCCCTCCAGTAATATATACCTGACAGGACTCAAAGATTCTGCTGCCTCCAATACTATATACCTGACAGGAGCTCATAAATTCTCCTAACTCCAATAATATATACATGACAGGAGCCATAGATTCTCCTTCCTCCAATAACATATACCTCACAGGAGCCCATACATTCTCCTGCCTCCAATAATATATACCTCACAGGAGCCCATACATTCTCCTGCCTCCAATAATATATACGAGACAGGAGCCCATACATTCTGCTTCCTCCAATAATATATACCTGACAGGAGCCAATATATTCTGCTGCCTCCAATAATATATACCTGACAGGAGCCCATACATTCTGCTGCCTCCAATAATATATACCGGACAGGAGCCCATAGATTCTCCTGCCTCCAATAATATATACCTGACATTAGCCCATACATTCTCCTGCCTCCAATAATATATACCTGACAGGAGCCCATAGATTCTGCTGCCTACAATAATATATACCTGACAGGAGCCCATACATTCTTCTTCCTCCAATAATATATACCTGACAGGGGCGCATAGATTCTGCTGCCTCCAATAATATATACCTGACAGGAGCCCATAGATTCTCCTGCCTCCACTAATATATACCTGACAGGAGCCCATAGATTCTCCTGCCTCTAATAATATATACCTGACAGGAGCCCATAGATTCTGCTGCCTCCAATAATATAAACCTGACAGGAGCCCATACATTCTCCTGCCTCCAATAATATATACCTGACAGGAGGCCATATATTCTGCTGCCTACAATAATATATACCTGACAGGAGCCCATACATTCTTCTTCCTCCAATAATATATACCTGACAGGGGCCCATAGATTCTGCTGCCTCCAATAATATATACCTGACAGGAGCCCATAGATTCTCCTGCCTCCAATAATATATACCTGACAGGAGCCCATACATTCAACTGCCTCCAATAATATATACCTGACAGGAGCCCATAGATTCTGCTGCCTCCAATAATATATACCTGACAGGAGCCAATACATTCTGCTGCCTCCAATAATATATACCTGACAGGAGCCCATACATTCTGCTATCTCCAATAATATATAACTGACAGGAGCCAATAAATTCTGCTGCCTTCAATAATATATACCTGACAGGAGCCCATGCATTCTGCTGCATCCAATAATATATACCTGACAGGAGCTCATACATTCTGCTGCCTCCAAAAATATATACCTGTCCGGAGCTCATACATTCTGCTGCCTCCAAAAATATATACCTGACGGGAGCCCATACATTCTCCTGCCTCCAATAATATATACCTGACAGGAGCCCATAGATTCTGCTGCCTCCAATAATATATACCTGACAGGAGAAAATACATTCTGCTGCCTCCCATAATATATACCTGACAGGAGCCCATACATTCTGCTATCTCCAATAATATATACCTGACAGGAGCCAATAAATTCTGCTGCCTTCAATAATATATACCTCACAGGAGCCCATAGATTCTCCTGACTCCAATAATATATTCCTCACAGGAGCCCATACATTCTCCTGCCTCCAATACTATATACCTGACAGGAGCCCATACATTCTCCTGCCTCCAATAATATATACCTGACAGGAGCCCATACATTCTGCTGTCTCCAATAATATATACCTGTCCGGAGCTCATACATTCTTCTTCCTCCAATAATATATACCTGACAGGGGCGCATAGATTCTGCTGCCTCCAATAATATATACCTGACAGGAGCCCATAGATTCTCCTGCCTCTAATAATATATATCTGACAGGAGCCCATAGATTCTGCTGCCTCCAATAATATAAACATATAAACCTGACAGGAGCCCATACATTCTCCTGCCTCCAATAATATATACCTGACAGGAGGCCATATATTCTGCTGCCTACAATAATATATACCTGACAGGAGCCCATACATTCTTCTTCCTCCAATAATATATACCTGACAGGGGCCCATAGATTCTGCTGCCTCCAATAATATATACCTGACAGGAGCCCATAGATTCTCCTGCCTCCAATAATATATACCTGACAGGAGCCCATACATTCAACTGCCTCCAATAATATATACCTGACAGGAGCCCATAGATTCTGCTGCCTCCAATAATATATACCTGACAGGAGCCAATACATTCTGCTGCCTCCAATAACATATACCTGACAGGAGCCCATACAATCTGAAATCTCCAATAATATCTACCTGACAGGAGCCAATAAATTCTGCTGCCTTCAATAATATATACCTCACAGGAGCCCATAGATTCTCCTGACTCCAATAATATATTCCTCACAGGAGCCCATACATTCTCCTGCCTCCAATACTATATACCTGACAGGAGCCCATACATTCTCCTGCCTCCAATAATATATACCTGACAGGAGCCCATACATTCTGCTGTCTCCAATAATATATACCTGTCCGGAGCTCATACATTCTGCTGCCTCCAAAAATATATACCTGACGGGAGCCCATACATTCTCCTGCCTCCAATAATATATACCTGACAGGAGCCCATACATTCTGCTGCCTCCAATAATATATACCTGACAGGAGCCCATACATTCTGCTGCCTCCAATAATATATACCTGACAGGAGCCCATACATTCTCCTGCCTCCAAAAATATATAGCTGACAGGAGACATAGATTCTCCTTCCTCCAATAATATATACCTGACAGAGGCCCATAGATTCTGCTGCCTCCAATAATATATACCTGACAGGAGCCCATAGATTCTCCTGCCTCCAATAATATATACCTGACAGGAGCCCATACATTCAACTGCCTCCAATAATATATACCTGACAGGAGCCCATAGATTCTGCTGCCTCCAATAATATATACCTGACAGGAGCCAATACATTCTGCTGCCTCCAATAATATATACCTGACAGGAGCCCATACATTCTGCTATCTCCAATAATATATACCTGACAGGAGCCAATAAATTCTGCTGCCTTCAATAATATATACCTCACAGGAGCCCATAGATTCTCCTGACTCCAATAATATATTCCTCACAGGAGCCCATACATTCTCCTGCCTCCAATACTATATACCTGACAGGAGCCCATACATTCTCCTGCCTCCAATAATATATACCTGACAGGAGCCCATACATTCTGCTGTCTCCAATAATATATACCTGTCCGGAGCTCATACATTCTGCTGCCTCCAAAAATATATACCTGACGGGAGCCCATACATTCTCCTGCCTCCAATAATATATACCTGACAGGAGACCATACATTCTCCTGCCTCCAATAATATATACCTGTCAGAAGCCATAGATTCTCCTGCCTCCAATAATATATACCTGACAGGAGCCCATAGATTCTGCCCCCTGACGAAGGCCTGCCGAAACGCGCGTAGGGGTGACACCGATTTTACCCCCCGTCCTCCCCCTCTCACTGGTTTCCCCTTGGACATATCATCTGTACTTGTCATTATTAATCAGGTACTTGGGAATTGCCCCCTCTTTTGATGATGATACTTTTTGATATATGAATTTTTGATGTTAGTACTATACATCTTTAATTATTAACTATATGGGGTTATTGAGGGGACTCTTGGTTTCTTTTTCCTTTCTTTTATTCACACATGTGGGACTTTGAACCTTTAAGCTCTATGGTATTATGTAACTTTATTATATGTGTTTTTAATAAAAATAGTTTTTTCTATGTTTATCCAGGGTTCTGTTTTCGCTTAATTTTTTTCTAACTTTTTTAAATAATATATACCTGACAGGAGCCCATACATTCTGCTACCTTCAATAATATATACCTGACAGGAGCCCATACATTCTCCTGACTCCAATAATATATACCTGACAGGAGCCATAGATTCTCCTGCTTCCAATAATATATACCTGACAGGAGCCCATACATTCTCCTGCCTCCAATAATATATACCTGACAGGACCCAAAGATTCTGCTGCCTCCAATACTATATACCTGACAGGAGCACATAGATTCTCCTGACTCCAATAATATATCCCTGACAGGAGCCATAGTTTCTCCTTCCTCCAATAATATATACCTGACAGGAGCCCATAGATTCTGCTGCCTCTAATAATATATACCTGACAGGAGCCCATACATTCTTCTGCCTCCAATAATATATACCTGACAGGAGCCCATACATTCTCCTGCCTCCAATAATATATACCTGACAGGAGCCCATACATTCTCCTGCCTACAATAATATATACCTGACAAGAGCCCATACATTCTCCTGCCTCCAATAATATATAGCTGACAGGAGCCCATAGATTCTCCTGCCTCCAATAATATATACCTGACAGGAGCCATAGATTCTCCTGCCTCCAATAATATATACCTGACAGGAGCCCATACATTCTGCTTACTCCAATAATATATACCTGACAGGAGCCCATACATTCTGCTTCCTCCAATAATATATACCTGACAGGAGCCCATAAATTCTCCTAACTCCAATAATATATACATGACAGGAGCCATAGATTCTCCTTCCTCCAATAATATATACCTGACAGGAGCCCATACATTCTCCTGCCTCCAATAATATATACCTCACAGGAGCCCATACATTCTCCTGCCTCCAATAATATATACCTGACAGGAGCCCATACATTCTGCTTCCTCCAATAATATATACCTGACAGGAGCCCATAGATTCTCCTGCCTCCAATAATATATACCTGACAGGAGCCCATACATTCTGCTGCATCCAATAATATATACCTGACAGGAGCCAATATATTCTGCTGCCTCCAATAATATATACCTGACAGGAGCCCATACATTCTCCTGCCTCCAATAATATATACCTGACAGGAGCCCATACATTCTGCTGCCTCCAATAATATATACCTGACAGGAGCCCATAGATTCTCCTGCCTCCAATAATATATACCTGACATTAGCCCATACATTCTCCTGCCTCCAATAATATATACCTGACAGGAGCCCATAGATTCTGCTGCCTACAATAATATATACCTGACAGGAGCCCATACATTCTTCTTCCTCCAATAATATATACCTGACAGGGGCCCATAGATTCTGCTATCTCCAATAATATATACCTGACAGGAGCCAATAAATTCTGCTGCCTTCAATAATATATACCTCAGAGGAGCCCATACATTCTCCTGCCTCCAATACTATATACCTGACAGGAGCCCATACATTCTGCTGTCTCCAATAATATATACCTGTCCGGAGCTCATTGATTCTGCTGCCTCCAAAAATATATACCTTACAGGAGCCCATACATTCTCCTGCCTCCAATAATATATACCTGACGGGAGCCCATACATTCTCCTGCCTCCAACAATATATACCTGACAGGAGACCATACATTCTCCTGCCTCCAATAATATATACCTGACAGAAGCCATAGATTCTCCTGCCTCCAATAATATATACCTGACAGGAGCCCATAGATTCTGCTGTCTCCAATAATATATACCTGACAGGAGCCCATAGATTCTGCTGCCTCCAATAATATATACCTGACAGTAGCCCATACATTCTCCTCCCTCCAATAATATATACCTGACAGGAGCCCATACATTCTCCTGCCTCCAATAATATATACCTGACAGGAGCCCATACATTCTGCTGGCTCCAATAATATATAACTGACAGGAGCACATACATTCTCCTGCCTCCAATAATATATACCTGACAGGAACCCATGGATTCTGCTGTCTCCAATAATATATACATGACAGGAGCCCATAGATTCTGCTGCCTCCAATAATATATACTTGACAGGAGCCCATAGATTCTCCTGCCTCCAATAATATATACCTCACAGGAGCCCATACATTCTCCTGCCTCCAATACAATATACCTGACAGGAGCCCATACATTCTCCTGCCTCCAATAATATATACCTGACAGGAGCCCATACATTCTGCTGTCTCCAATAATATATACCTGTCCGGAGCTCATACATTCTGCTGCCTCCAAAAATATATACCTGACAGGAGCCCATACATTCTCCTGCCTCCAATAACATATACCTGACGGGAGCCCATACATTCTCCTGCCTCCAATAATATATACCTGACAGGAGACCATACATTCTCCTGCCTCCAATAATATATACCTGACAGGAGCCCATACACTCTCCTGCCTCCAATAATATATACCTGACAGGAGCCATAGATTCTCCTGCCTCCAATAATATATACCTGACAGGAGCCCATACATTCAACTGCCTCCAATAATATATACCTGACAGGAGCCCATAGATTCTCCTGCCTCCAATAATATATACCTGACAGGAGCCATAGAATCTCCTGTCTCCAATAATATATACCTGACAGGAGCCCATAGATTCTGCTGGTTTCAATAATATATACCTGACAGGACCCATACATTCTGCTGCCTCCAATAATATATATCTAACAGGAGCCCATACATTCTGCTTACTCCAATAACATATACCTGACAGGAGCCCATACATTCTGCTGCCTCCAATAATATATAACTGACAGGAGCCCATACATTCTCCTGCCTCCAATAATATATACCTGACAGGAGCCCATAGATTCTGCTGCCTCCAATAATATATACCTGACAGGAGCCCATACATTCTGCTGCCTCCAATAATATATACCTGACAGGAGCCCATTCATTCTCCTGCCTCCAATAATATATAGCTGACAGGAGCCATAGATTCTCCTTCCTCCAATAATATATACCTGACAGGAGCCATAGATTCTCCTGCCTCCAATAATATATACCTGACATTAGCCCATACATTCTCCTGCCTCCAATAATATATACCTGACAGGAGCCCATACATTCTGCTTCCTCCAATAATATATACCTGACAGGAGCCCATAAATTCTCCTAACTCCAATAATATATACATGACAGGAGCCATAGATTCTCTTTCCTCCAATAATATATACCTCACAGGAGCCCATACATTCTCCTGCCTCCAATAATATATACCTGACAGGAGCCTATACATTCTCCTGCCTCCAATAATATATACCTGACAGGAGCCATACATTCTGCTTCCTCCAATAATATATACCTGACAGGAGCCCGTAGATTCTCCTGCCTCCAATAATATATACCTGACAGGAGCCCATACATTCTGCTGCATCCAATAATATATACCTGACAGGAGCCAATATATTCTGCTGCCTCCAATAAAATATACCTGACAGGAGCCCATACATTCTCCTGCCTCCAATAATATATACCTGACAGGAGCCCATACATTCTGCTGCCTCCAATAATATATACCTGACAGGAGCCCATAGATTCTCCTGCCTCCTACAATATATACCTGACATTAGCCCATACATTCTCCTGCCTCCAATAATATATACCTGACAGGAGCCCATAGATTCTGCTGCCTACAATAATATATACCTGACAGGAGCCCATACATTCTTCTTCCTCCAATAATATATACCTGACAGGGGCCCATAGATTCTGCTATCTCCAATAATATATACCTGACAGGAGCCAATAAATTCTGCTGCTTGCAATAATATATACCTCACAGGAGCCCATACATTCTCCTGCCTCCAATACTATATACCTGACAGGAGCCCATACATTCTCCTGCCTCCAATAATATATACCTGACAGGAGCCCATACATTCTGCAGTCTCCAATAATATATACCTGTCCGGAGCTCATACATTCTGCTGCCTCCAAAAATATATACCTGACAGGAGCCCATACATTCTCCTGCCTCCAATAATATATACCTGACGGGAGCCCATACATTCTACTGCCTCCAATAATATATACCTGACGGGAGCCCATACATTCTCCTGCCTCCAATAATATATAGCTGACAGGAGACCATACATTCTCCTGCCTCCAATAATATATACCTGACAGAAGCCATAGATTCTCCTGCCTCCAATAATATATACCTGACAGGAGCCCATAGATTCTGCTGTCTCCAATAATATATACCTGACAGGAGCCCATAGATTCTCCTGCCTCCAATAATATATACCTGACAGGGGCCCATAGATTCTGCTATCTCCAATAATATATACCTGACAGGAGCCAATAAATTCTGCTGCCTTCAATAATATATACCTCACAGGAGCCCATACATTCTCCTGCCTCCAATACTATATACCTGACAGGAGCCCATACATTCTCCTGCCTCCAATAATATATACCTGACAGGAGCCCATACATTCTGCTGTCTCCAATAATATATACCTGTCCGGAGCTCATACATTCTGCTGCCTCCAAAAATATATACCTGACAGGAGCCCATACATTCTCCTGCCTCCAATAATATATACCTGACGGGAGCCCATACATTCTCCTGCCTCCAATAATATATACCTGACAGGAGACCATACATTCTCCTGCCTCCAATAATATATACCTGACAGAAGCCATAGATTCTCCTGCCTCCAATAATATATACCTGACAGGAGCCCATAGATTCTGCTGTCTCCAATAATATATACCTGACAGGAGCCCATAGATTCTGCTGCCTCCAATAATATATACCTGACAGGAGCCCATACACTCTCCAGCCTCCAATAATATATACCTGACAGGAGCCCATACACTCTCCTGCCTCCAATAATATATACCTGACAGGAGCCCATACACTCTCCAGCCTCCAATAATATATACCTGACAGGAGCCCATACATTCTTCTGCCTCCAATAATATATACCTGACAGGAGCCCATACATTCTCCTGCCTCCAATAATATATACCTGACAGGAGCCCATACATTCTCCTGCCTACAATAATATATACCTGACAAGAGCCCATACATTCTCCTGCCTCCAATAATATATAGCTGACAGGAGCCCATAGATTCTCCTGCCTCCAATAATATATACCTGACAGGAGCCATAGATTCTCCTGCCTCCAATAATATATACCTGACAGGAGCCCATACATTCTGCTTACTCCAATAATATATACCTGACAGGAGCCCATACATTCTGCTTCCTCCAATAATATATACCTGACAGGAGCCCATAAATTCTCCTAACTCCAATAATATATACATGACAGGAGCCATAGATTCTCCTTCCTCCAATAATATATACCTGACAGGAGCCCATACATTCTCCTGCCTCCAATAATATATACCTCACAGGAGCCCATACATTCTCCTGCCTCCAATAATATATACCTGACAGGAGCCCATACATTCTGCTTCCTCCAATAATATATACCTGACAGGAGCCCATAGATTCTCCTGCCTCCAATAATATATACCTGACAGGAGCCCATACATTCTGCTGCATCCAATAATATATACCTGACAGGAGCCAATATATTCTGCTGCCTCCAATAATATATACCTGACAGGAGCCCATACATTCTCCTGCCTCCAATAATATATACCTGACAGGAGCCCATACATTCTGCTGCCTCCAATAATATATACCTGACAGGAGCCCATAGATTCTCCTGCCTCCAATAATATATACCTGACATTAGCCCATACATTCTCCTGCCTCCAATAATATATACCTGACAGGAGCCCATAGATTCTGCTGCCTACAATAATATATACCTGACAGGAGCCCATACATTCTTCTTCCTCCAATAATATATACCTGACAGGGGCCCATAGATTCTGCTATCTCCAATAATATATACCTGACAGGAGCCAATAAATTTTGCTGCCTTCAATAATATATACCTCAGAGGAGCCCATACATTCTCCTGCCTCCAATACTATATACCTGACAGGAGCCCATACATTCTGCTGTCTCCAATAATATATACCTGTCCGGAGCTCATTGATTCTGCTGCCTCCAAAAATATATACCTGACAGGAGCCCATACATTCTCCTGCCTCCAATAATATATACCTGACGGGAGCCCATACATTCTCCTGCCTCCAACAATATATACCTGACAGGAGACCATACATTCTCCTGCCTCCAATAATATATACCTGACAGAAGCCATAGATTCTCCTGCCTCCAATAATATATACCTGACAGGAGCCCATAGATTCTGCTGTCTCCAATAATATATACCTGACAGGAGCCCATAGATTCTGCTGCCTCCAATAATATATACCTGACAGTAGCCCATACATTCTCCTCCCTCCAATAATATATACCTGACAGGAGCCCATACATTCTCCTGCCTCCAATAATATATACCTGACAGGAGCCCATACATTCTGCTGGCTCCAATAATATATAACTGACAGGAGCACATACATTCTCCTGCCTCCAATAATATATACCTGACAGGAACCCATGGATTCTGCTGTCTCCAATAATATATACATGACAGGAGCCCATAGATTCTGCTGCCTCCAATAATATATACTTGACAGGAGCCCATAGATTCTCCTGCCTCCAATAATATATACCTCACAGGAGCCCATACATTCTCCTGCCTCCAATACAATATACCTGACAGGAGCCCATACATTCTCCTGCCTCCAATAATATATACCTGACAGGAGCCCATACATTCTGCTGTCTCCAATAATATATACCTGTCCGGAGCTCATACATTCTGCTGCCTCCAAAAATATATACCTGACAGGAGCCCATACATTCTCCTGCCTCCAATAACATATACCTGACGGGAGCCCATACATTCTCCTGCCTCCAATAATATATACCTGACAGGAGACCATACATTCTCCTGCCTCCAATAATATATACCTGACAGGAGCCCATACACTCTCCTGCCTCCAATAATATATACCTGACAGGAGCCATAGATTCTCCTGCCTCCAATAATATATACCTGACAGGAGCCCATACATTCAACTGCCTCCAATAATATATACCTGACAGGAGCCCATAGATTCTCCTGCCTCCAATAATATATACCTGACAGGAGCCATAGAATCTCCTGTCTCCAATAATATATACCTGACAGGAGCCCATAGATTCTGCTGGTTTCAATAATATATACCTGACAGGACCCATACATTCTGCTGCCTCCAATAATATATATCTAACAGGAGCCCATACATTCTGCTTACTCCAATAACATATACCTGACAGGAGCCCATACATTCTGCTGCCTCCAATAATATATAACTGACAGGAGCCCATACATTCTCCTGCCTCCAATAATATATACCTGACAGGAGCCCATAGATTCTGCTGCCTCCAATAATATATACCTGACAGGAGCCCATACATTCTGCTGCCTCCAATAATATATACCTGACAGGAGCCCATTCATTCTCCTGCCTCCAATAATATATAGCTGACAGGAGCCATAGATTCTCCTTCCTCCAATAATATATACCTGACAGGAGCCATAGATTCTCCTGCCTCCAATAATATATACCTGACATTAGCCCATACATTCTCCTGCCTCCAATAATATATACCTGACAGGAGCCCATACATTCTGCTTCCTCCAATAATATATACCTGACAGGAGCCCATAAATTCTCCTAACTCCAATAATATATACATGACAGGAGCCATAGATTCTCTTTCCTCCAATAATATATACCTCACAGGAGCCCATACATTCTCCTGCCTCCAATAATATATACCTGACAGGAGCCTATACATTCTCCTGCCTCCAATAATATATACCTGACAGGAGCCATACATTCTGCTTCCTCCAATAATATATACCTGACAGGAGCCCGTAGATTCTCCTGCCTCCAATAATATATACCTGACAGGAGCCCATACATTCTGCTGCATCCAATAATATATACCTGACAGGAGCCAATATATTCTGCTGCCTCCAATAAAATATACCTGACAGGAGCCCATACATTCTCCTGCCTCCAATAATATATACCTGACAGGAGCCCATACATTCTGCTGCCTCCAATAATATATACCTGACAGGAGCCCATAGATTCTCCTGCCTCCTACAATATATACCTGACATTAGCCCATACATTCTCCTGCCTCCAATAATATATACCTGACAGGAGCCCATAGATTCTGCTGCCTACAATAATATATACCTGACAGGAGCCCATACATTCTTCTTCCTCCAATAATATATACCTGACAGGGGCCCATAGATTCTGCTATCTCCAATAATATATACCTGACAGGAGCCAATAAATTCTGCTGCCTGCAATAATATATACCTCACAGGAGCCCATACATTCTCCTGCCTCCAATACTATATACCTGACAGGAGCCCATACATTCTCCTGCCTCCAATAATATATACCTGACAGGAGCCCATACATTCTGCAGTCTCCAATAATATATACCTGTCCGGAGCTCATACATTCTGCTGCCTCCAAAAATATATACCTGACAGGAGCCCATACATTCTCCTGCCTCCAATAATATATACCTGACGGGAGCCCATACATTCTACTGCCTCCAATAATATATACCTGACGGGAGCCCATACATTCTCCTGCCTCCAATAATATATAGCTGACAGGAGACCATACATTCTCCTGCCTCCAATAATATATACCTGACAGAAGCCATAGATTCTCCTGCCTCCAATAATATATACCTGACAGGAGCCCATAGATTCTGCTGTCTCCAATAATATATACCTGACAGGAGCCCATAGATTCTCCTGCCTCCAATAATATATACCTGACAGGGGCCCATAGATTCTGCTATCTCCAATAATATATACCTGACAGGAGCCAATAAATTCTGCTGCCTTCAATAATATATACCTCACAGGAGCCCATACATTCTCCTGCCTCCAATACTATATACCTGACAGGAGCCCATACATTCTCCTGCCTCCAATAATATATACCTGACAGGAGCCCATACATTCTGCTGTCTCCAATAATATATACCTGTCCGGAGCTCATACATTCTGCTGCCTCCAAAAATATATACCTGACAGGAGCCCATACATTCTCCTGCCTCCAATAATATATACCTGACGGGAGCCCATACATTCTCCTGCCTCCAATAATATATACCTGACAGGAGACCATACATTCTCCTGCCTCCAATAATATATACCTGACAGAAGCCATAGATTCTCCTGCCTCCAATAATATATACCTGACAGGAGCCCATAGATTCTGCTGTCTCCAATAATATATACCTGACAGGAGCCCATAGATTCTGCTGCCTCCAATAATATATACCTGACAGGAGCCCATACACTCTCCAGCCTCCAATAATATATACCTGACAGGAGCCCATACACTCTCCTGCCTCCAATAATATATACCTGACAGGAGCCCATACACTCTCCAGCCTCCAATAATATATACCTGACAGGAGCCCATACACTCTCCAGCCTCCAATAATATATACCTGCCAGGAGCCCATACATTCTCCTCCCTTCAATAATATATACCTGACAGGAGCCCATACATTCTCCTGCATCCAATAATATATACCTGACAGGAGCCCATAGATTCTCCTTCCTCCAACAATATATACCTGACAGGAGCCCATAGATTCTCCTGCCTCCAATAATATATACCTGACAGTAGCCCATACATTCTCCTGCCTCCACTACTATATATCTGACAGGAGCCCATACATTCTGCTGCCTCCAATAATATATACCTGACAGGAGCCCATAGATTCTCCTGCCTCCAATAATATATACCTGACAGGAGCCCATACATTCTGCTGCCTCCAATAATATATACCTGACAGGAGCCCATAGATTCTGCTGCCTTCAATAATATATACCTAACAAGAGCCCGTAGATTCTCCTGCCTCCAATAATATATACGTGACAGGAGCCCATACATTCTGCTGCCTCCAATAATATATACCTGTCAGGATTCCATACATTATCCTGTCTCCAATAATATATACCTGACAGGAGCCGATACATTTTCCTGCCTCCAATAATATATACCTGACAGGAGCCCATAGATACTCCTGCCTCCAATAATATATACCTGACAGGAGCTCATAGATTCTCCTGCCTCCAATAATATATACCTAACAGGAGCCCATACATTCTCCTGCCTCCAATAATATATACCTGACAGGAGCCCGTACATTCTGCTGCCTCCAATAATATATACCTGAGAGGAGCACATACATTATGCTGCCTCCAATAATATATACCTGACAGGAGCACATAGATTCTCCGGCCTCCAGTAATATATATCTGACAGGAGTCCATAGATTCTCCTGCCTCTAATAATATATACCTGACAGGAGCCCATACATTCTGCTGCCTCCAATAATATATATCTGACAGGAGTCCATAGATTCTCCTGCCTCCAATAATATATACCTGACAGGAGCCCATACATTCTCCTGTCTCCAATAATATGTACTTGACAGGAGCCCATACATTCTGCTGTCTTCAATAATATATAACTGACAGGAGCCCATAGATTCTCCTGACTCCAATAATATATACCTTACAGGAGCCCATACATTATCCTGCCTCCAATAATATATACCTGACAGGAGCCCATACATTCTCCTGCCTCCAATAATATATATCTGACAGGAGCCCATAGATTCTCCGGCCTCCAATAATATATACCAGACAGGAGCCCATACATTCTCCTGCCTCCAATACTAAATACCTGACAGGAGCTCATAGATTCTCCGGCCTCCAATAATATATACCAGACAGGAGCCCATACATTCTCCTGCCTCCAATACTATATACCTGACAGGAGCCCATAGATTCTCGGGCCTCCAATAATATATACCTGACAGGAGCCCATACATTCTCCTGCCTCCAAAAATATATAACTGACAGGAGCCCATAGATTCTCCTGCCTCCAATAATATATACCTGACAGGAGCCCATACATTCTCCTGCCTCCAATAATATATACCTGACAGGAGCCCATACATTCTCCTGCCTCCAAAAATATATAACTGACAGGAGCCCATAGATTCTGCTGCCTCCAATAATATATACCTGACAGGAGCCATAGATTCTCCTGCCTCCAATAATATATACCTGACAGGAGCCCATAGATTCTGCTGGCTCCATTAATATATTCCTGACAGGACCCATACATTCTGCTGCCTCCAATAATATATATCTGACAGGAGCCCATACATTCTCCTGCCTCCAATAATATATATCTGACAGGAGCCCATAAATTCTTCTGCCTCCAATAATATATATATGACAGGAGCCCATAGATTCTCCTGCCTCCAATAATATATACCTGATAAGAGCCCATACATTCTGCTGCCTCCAATAATATATACCTAACAGGAGCCCATACATTCTCCTGCCTCCAATAATATATACCTGACAGGAGCCCATACATTCTGCTGCCTCCAATAATATATACCTGACAGGAGCCCATATATTCTCCTGCCTCCAATAATATATACCTGACAGGAGCCCATAGATTCTGCTGCCTCCAATAATATATACCTGACAGAAGCCCATACATTCTGCTGCCTCCAACAATATATACCTGACAGGAGCCCATACATTCTGCTGTTTCCAATAATATATACCTGACAGGAGCCCATACATTCTGCTGTCTCCAATAATATATACCTGACAGGAGCCCATACATTCTGCTGCCTCCAATAATATATACCTGACAGGAGTTCATAGATTCTCCTGCCTCCAATAATATATACCTGACAGATGCCCATACATTCTGCTGCCTCCAATAATATATACCTGACAGGAGCCCATAGATTCTGCTGCCTCCCATAATATATACCTGACAGGAGTTCATAGATTCTCCTGCCTCCAATAATATATACCTGACCGGAACCCATACATTCTCCTGCCTCCAATAATATATACCTAACAGGAGCCCATACATTCTGCTGCCTCCAATAATGTATACCTGACAGGTGCCCATACATTCTAGCGTCTTCACTAGTGAGCCAGCTAGAATGCATGGGCTGCAGTCAGGACCTGGAAGGAGCCCATACATTCTAGGCTCAACCATAGTGCCAGTGCATGATGAGCAGTGACATGAGCCGGGTGAGTGTGGAGGCCGTGCAGAGGGCCAGTGTATGATGAGCGGTGACATGAGCCGGGTGAGTGTGGGGGCTGTGCAGAGGGCCAGTGTATGATGAGCGGTGACATGAGCCGGGTGAGTGTGGGGGCAGTGCAGAGGGCCAGTGTATGATGAGCGGTGACATGAGCCGGGTCAGTGTGGGGGCTGTGCAGAGGGCCAGTGTGTGATGAGCGGTGACATGAGCCGGGTGAGTGTGGGGGCTGTGCAGAGGGCCAGTGTATGATGAGCGGTGACATGAGCCCGGTGAGTGTGGGGGCTGTGCAGAGGGCCAGTGTATGATGAGCGGTGACATGAGCCGGGTGAGTGTGGGGGCTGTGCAGAGGGCCAGTGTGTGATGAGCGGTGACATGAGCCGAGTGAGTGTGGGGGCTGTGCAGAGGGCCAGTGTGTGATGAGCGGTGACATGAGCCGGGTGAGTGTGGGGGCTGTGCAGAGGGCCAGTGTGTGATGAGCGGTGACATGAGCCGGGTGAGTGTGGGGGCTGTGCAGAGGGCCAGTGTATGATGAGCGGAGATATGAGCCGGCTGAGTGTGGGGGCTGTGCAGAGGGCCAGTTTATGATGAGTGGTGACATGAGCCGGGTGAGTGTGGGGGCTGTGCAGAGGGCCAGTGTGTGATGAGCGGTGACATGAGCCGGGTGAGTGTGGGGGCTGTGCAGAGGGCCAGTGTGTGATGAGCGGTGACATGAGCCGGGTGAGTGTGGGGGCTGTGCAGAGGGCCAGTGTGTGATGAGCGGTGACATGAGCCGGGTGAGTGTGGGGGCTGTGCAGAGGGCCAGTGTATGATGAGCGGAGATATGAGCCGGCTGAGTGTGGGGGCCAGTTTATGATGAGCGGTGACATGAGCCGGGTGAGTGTGGGGGCTGTGCAGAGGGCCAGTGTATGATGAGCGGTGACATGAGCCGGGTGAGTGTGGGGGCTGTGCAGAGGGCCAGTGTATGATGAGCGGTGACATGAGCCGGGTGAGTGTGGGGGCTGTGCAGAGGGCCAGTGTATGATGAGCGGTGACATGAGCCGGGTGAGTGTGGGGGCTGTGCAGAGGGCCAGTGTATGATGAGCGGTGACATGAGCCGGGTGAGTGTGGGGGCTGTGCAGAGGGCCAGTGTATGATGAGCGGTGACATGAGCCGGGTGAGTGTGGGGGCTGTGCAGAGGGCCAGTGTATGATGAGCGGTGACATGAGCCGGGTGATTGTGGGGGCTGTGCCGAGGGCCAGTGTATGATGAGCGGTGAGATGAGCCGGGTGAGTGTGGGGGCTGTGCAGAGGGCCAGTGTATGATGAGCGGTGACATGAGCCGGGTGAGTGTGGGGGCTGTGCAGAGGGCCAGTGTATGATGAGCGGTGACATGAGTCGGGTGAGTGTGGGGGCTGTGCAGAGGGCCAGTGTATGATGAGCGGTGACATGAACCGGGTGAGTGTGGGGGCTGTGCAGAGTGCCAGTGTATGATGAGCGGTGACATGAGCCGGGTTAGTGTGGGGGCTGTGCAGAGGGCCAGTGTATGATGAGCGGTGACATGAGCCGGGTGAGTGTGGGGGCTGTGCAGAGGGCCAGGGTATGATGATCGGTGACATGAGCCGGGTGAGTGTGGGGGTTGTGCAGAGGGCCAGTGTATGATGAGCGGTGACATGAGCCGGGTGAGTGTGGGGGCTGTGCAGAGGGCCAGTGTATGATGAGCGGTGACATGAGCCAGGTGAGTGTGGGGGCTGTGCAGAGGGCCAGTGTATAATGAGCGGTGACATGAGCCGGGTGAGTGTGGGGGCTGTGCAGAGGGCCAGTGTATGATGAGCGGTGACATGAGCCGGGTGAGTGTGGGGGCTGTGCAGAGGGCCAGTGTATGATGAGCGGTGACATGAGCCGGGTGAGTGTGGGGGCTGTGCAGAGGGCCAGTGTGTGATGAGCGGTGACATGAGCCGGGTGAGTGTGGGGGCTGTGCAGAGGGCCAGTGTATGATGAGCGGTGACATGAGCCGGGTGAGTGTGGGGGCTGTGCAGAGGGCCAGTGTATGATGAGCGGTGACATGAGCCGGGTGAGTGTGGGGGCTGTGCAGAGGGCCAGTGTATGATGAGCGGTGACATGAGCCGGGTGAGTGTGGGGGCTGTGCAGAGGGCCAGTGTATGATGAGCGGTGACATGAGCTGGGTGAGTGTGGGGGCTGTGCAGAGGGCCAGTGTATGATGAGCGGTGACATGAGCCGGGTGAGTGTGGGGGCTGTGCAGAGGGCCAGTGTATGATGAGCGGTGACATGAGCCGGGTCAGTGTGGGGGCTGTGCAGAGGGCCAGTGTATGATGAGCGGTGACATGAGCCGGGTGAGTGTGGTGGCTGTGCAGAGGGCCAGTGTATGATGAGCGGTGACATGAGCCGGGTGAGTGTGGGGTCTGTGCAGAGGGCCAGTGTGTGATGAGCGGTGACATGAGCCGGGTGAGTGTGGGGGTTGTGCAGAGGGCCAGTGTATGATGAGCGGTGACATGAGCCGGGTGAGTGTGGGGGCTGTGCAGAGGGCCAGTGTATGATGAGCGGTGACATAAGCCGGGTGAGTGTGGGGGCTGTGCAGAGGGCCAGTGTATGATGAGCGGTGACATGAGCCGGGTGAGTGTGGGGGCTGTGCAGAGGGCCAGTGTATGATGAGCGGTGACATGAGCCGGGTGAGTGTGGGGGCTGTGCAGAGGGCCAGTGTATGATGAGCGGTGACACGTGCCGGGTGAGTGTGGGGGCTGTGCAGAGGGCCAGTGTATGATGAGCGGTGACATGAGCCGGGTGAGTGTGGGGGCTGTGCAGAGGGCCAGTGTATGATGAGCGGTGACATGAGCCGGGTGAGTGTGGGGGCTGTGCAGAGGGCCAGTGTATGATGAGCGGTGACATGAGCGGGGTGAGTGTGGGGGCTGTGCAGAGGGCCAGTGTATGATGAGCGGTGACATGAGCCGGGTGAGTGTGGGGGCTGTGCAGAGGGCCAGTGTATGATGAGCGGTGACATGAGCCGGGTGAGTGTGGGGGCTGTGCAGAGGGCCAGTGTATGATGAGCGGTGACATGAGCCGGGTGAGTGTGGGGCCTGTGTAGAGGGCCAGTGTATGATGAGTGGTGACATGAGCCGGGTGAGTGTGGGGGCTGTGCAGAGGGCCAGTGTATGATGAGTGGTGACATGAGCCGGGTGAGTGTGGGGGCTGTGCAGAGGGCCAGTGTATGATGAGCGGTGACATGAGCCGGGTGAGTGTGGGGGCTGTGCAGAGGGTCAGTGTATGATGAGTGGTGACATGAGCCGGGTGTCAGGTGAGTGTGGGGGCTGTGCAGAGGGCCAGTGTATGATGAGTGGTGACATGTGCCAGGTGAGTGTGGGGGCTGTGCAGAGGGCCAGTGTATGATGAGTGGTGACATGTGCCAGGTGAGTGTGGGGGCTGTGCAGAGGGCCAGTGCATGATGAGCGGTGACATGAGCCGGGTGAGTGTGGGGGCTGTGCAGAGGGCCAGTGTCTGATGAGCGGTGACATGAGCCGGGTGAGTGTGGGGGCAGTGCAGAGGGCCAGTGTATGATGAGCGGTGACATGAGCCGGGTCAGTGTGGGGGCTGTGCAGAGGGCCAGTGTGTGATGAGCGGTGACATGAGCCGGGTGAGTGTGGGGGCTGTGCAGAGGGCCAGTGTATGATGAGCGGTGACATGAGCCCGGTGAGTGTGGGGGCTGTGCAGAGGGCCAGTGTATGATGAGCGGTGACATGAGCCGGGTGAGTGTGGGGGCTGTGCAGAGGGCCAGTGTGTGATGAGCGGTGACATGAGCCGAGTGAGTGTGGGGGCTGTGCAGAGGGCCAGTGTGTGATGAGCGGTGACATGAGCCGGGTGAGTGTGGGGGCTGTGCAGAGGGCCAGTGTGTGATGAGCGGTGACATGAGCCGGGTGAGTGTGGGGGCTGTGCAGAGGGCCAGTGTATGATGAGCGGAGATATGAGCCGGCTGAGTGTGGGGGCTGTGCAGAGGGCCAGTTTATGATGAGTGGTGACATGAGCCGGGTGAGTGTGGGGGCTGTGCAGAGGGCCAGTGTGTGATGAGCGGTGACATGAGCCGGGTGAGTGTGGGGGCTGTGCAGAGGGCCAGTGTGTGATGAGCGGTGACATGAGCCGGGTGAGTGTGGGGGCTGTGCAGAGGGCCAGTGTGTGATGAGCGGTGACATGAGCCGGGTGAGTGTGGGGGCTGTGCAGAGGGCCAGTGTATGATGAGCGGAGATATGAGCCGGCTGAGTGTGGGGGCCAGTTTATGATGAGCGGTGACATGAGCCGGGTGAGTGTGGGGGCTGTGCAGAGGGCCAGTGTATGATGAGCGGTGACATGAGCCGGGTGAGTGTGGGGGCTGTGCAGAGGGCCAGTGTATGATGAGCGGTGACATGAGCCGGGTGAGTGTGGGGGCTGTGCAGAGGGCCAGTGTATGATGAGCGGTGACATGAGCCGGGTGAGTGTGGGGGCTGTGCAGAGGGCCAGTGTATGATGAGCGGTGACATGAGCCGGGTGAGTGTGGGGGCTGTGCAGAGGGCCAGTGTATGATGAGCGGTGACATGAGCCGGGTGAGTGTGGGGGCTGTGCAGAGGGCCAGTGTATGATGAGCGGTGACATGAGCCGGGTGATTGTGGGGGCTGTGCCGAGGGCCAGTGTATGATGAGCGGTGAGATGAGCCGGGTGAGTGTGGGGGCTGTGCAGAGGGCCAGTGTATGATGAGCGGTGACATGAGCCGGGTGAGTGTGGGGGCTGTGCAGAGGGCCAGTGTATGATGAGCGGTGACATGAGTCGGGTGAGTGTGGGGGCTGTGCAGAGGGCCAGTGTATGATGAGCGGTGACATGAACCGGGTGAGTGTGCGGGCTGTGCAGAGTGCCAGTGTATGATGAGCGGTGACATGAGCCGGGTTAGTGTGGGGGCTGTGCAGAGGGCCAGTGTATGATGAGCGGTGACATGAGCCGGGTGAGTGTGGGGGCTGTGCAGAGGGCCAGGGTATGATGATCGGTGACATGAGCCGGGTGAGTGTGGGGGTTGTGCAGAGGGCCAGTGTATGATGAGCGGTGACATGAGCCGGGTGAGTGTGGGGGCTGTGCAGAGGGCCAGTGTATGATGAGCGGTGACATGAGCCAGGTGAGTGTGGGGGCTGTGCAGAGGGCCAGTGTATAATGAGCGGTGACATGAGCCGGGTGAGTGTGGGGGCTGTGCAGAGGGCCAGTGTATGATGAGCGGTGACATGAGCCGGGTGAGTGTGGGGGCTGTGCAGAGGGCCAGTGTATGATGAGCGGTGACATGAGCCGGGTGAGTGTGGGGGCTGTGCAGAGGGCCAGTGTGTGATGAGCGGTGACATGAGCCGGGTGAGTGTGGGGGCTGTGCAGAGGGCCAGTGTATGATGAGCGGTGACATGAGCCGGGTGAGTGTGGGGGCTGTGCAGAGGGCCAGTGTATGATGAGCGGTGACATGAGCCGGGTGAGTGTGGGGGCTGTGCAGAGGGCCAGTGTATGATGAGCGGTGACATGAGCCGGGTGAGTGTGGGGGCTGTGCAGAGGGCCAGTGTATGATGAGCGGTGACATGAGCTGGGTGAGTGTGGGGGCTGTGCAGAGGGCCAGTGTATGATGAGCGGTGACATGAGCCTGGTGAGTGTGGGGGCTGTGCAGAGGGCCAGTGTATGATGAGCGGTGACATGAGCCGGGTGAGTGTGGGGGCTGTGCAGAGGGCCAGTGTATGATGAGCGGTGACATGAGCCGGGTGAGTGTGGGGGCTGTGCAGAGGGCCAGTGTATGATGAGTGGTGACATGAGCCCGGTGAGTGTGGGGGCTGTGCACTGTGCAGAGGGCCAGTGTATGATGAGCGGTGACATGAGCCGGGTGAGTGTGGGGGCTGTGCAGAGGGCCAGTGTATGATGAGCGGTGACATGAGTCGTGTGAGTGTGGGGGCTGTGCAGAGGGCCAGTGTATGATGAGCGGTGACATGAGCCGAGTGAGTGTGTGGGCTCTGCAGAGGGCCAGTGTATGATGAGCGGTGACATGAGCTGGGTGAGTGTGGGGGCTGTGCAGAGGGCCAGTGTATGATGAGTGGTGACATGAGCCCGGTGAGTGTGGGGGCTGTGCAGAGGGCCAGTGTATGATGAGCGGTGACATGAGCCGGGTGAGTGTGGGGGCTGTGAAGAGGGCCAGTGTATGATGAGCGGTGACATGAGCCGGGTGAGTGTGGGGGCTGTGAAGAGGGTCAGTGTATGATGAGCGGTGACATGAGCCGGGTGAGTGTGGGGGCTGTGCAGAGGGCCAGTGTATGATGAGCGGTGACATGAGCCGGGTGAGTATGGGGGCTGTGCAGAGGGCCAGTGTATGATGAGCGGTGACATGAGCCGGGTGAGTGTGGGGGCTGTGCAGAGGGCCAGTGTATGATGAGCGGTGACATGAGCCGGGTCAGTGTGGGGGCTGTGCAGAGGGCCAGTGTATGATGAGCGGTGACATGAGCCGGGTGAGTGTGGTGGCTGTGCAGAGGGCCAGTGTATGATGAGCGGTGACATGAGCCGGGTGAGTGTGGGGTCTGTGCAGAGGGCCAGTGTGTGATGAGCGGTGACATGAGCCGGGTGAGTGTGGGGGTTGTGCAGAGGGCCAGTGTAT
Organism: Phyllobates terribilis; assembly: GCF_046119375.1. Classification (NCBI taxonomy): domain Eukaryota; kingdom Metazoa; phylum Chordata; class Amphibia; order Anura; family Dendrobatidae; genus Phyllobates; species Phyllobates terribilis. The sequence goes on along the minus strand of NW_027362761.1, from coordinate 20,180,786 downwards.
GATGAGCGGTGACATGAGCCGGGTGAGTGTGGGGGCTGTGCAGAGGGCCAGTGTATGATGAGCGGTGACATAAGCCGGGTGAGTGTGGGGGCTGTGCAGAGGGCCAGTGTATGATGAGCGGTGACATGAGCCGGGTGAGTGTGGGGGCTGTGCAGAGGGCCAGTGTATGATGAGCGGTGACATGAGCCGGGTGAGTGTGGGGGCTGTGCAGAGGGCCAGTGTATGATGAGCGGTGACACGTGCCGGGTGAGTGTGGGGGCTGTGCAGAGGGCCAGTGTATGATGAGCGGTGACATGAGCCGGGTGAGTGTGGGGGCTGTGCAGAGGGCCAGTGTATGATGAGCGGTGACATGAGCCGGGTGAGTGTGGGGGCTGTGCAGAGGGCCAGTGTATGATGAGCGGTGACATGAGCGGGGTGAGTGTGGGGGCTGTGCAGAGGGCCAGTGTATGATGAGCGGTGACATGAGCCGGGTGAGTGTGGGGGCTGTGCAGAGGGCCAGTGTATGATGAGCGGTGACATGAGCCGGGTGAGTGTGGGGGCTGTGCAGAGGGCCAGTGTATGATGAGCGGTGACATGAGCCGGGTGAGTGTGGGGCCTGTGTAGAGGGCCAGTGTATGATGAGTGGTGACATGAGCCGGGTGAGTGTGGGGGCTGTGCAGAGGGCCAGTGTATGATGAGTGGTGACATGAGCCGGGTGAGTGTGGGGGCTGTGCAGAGGGCCAGTGTATGATGAGCGGTGACATGAGCCGGGTGAGTGTGGGGGCTGTGCAGAGGGTCAGTGTATGATGAGTGGTGACATGAGCCGGGTGTCAGGTGAGTGTGGGGGCTGTGCAGAGGGCCAGTGTATGATGAGTGGTGACATGTGCCAGGTGAGTGTGGGGGCTGTGCAGAGGGCCAGTGTATGATGAGTGGTGACATGTGCCAGGTGAGTGTGGGGGCTGTGCAGAGGGCCAGTGCATGATGAGCGGTGACATGAGCCGGGTGAGTGTGGGGGCTGTGCAGAGGGCCAGTGTCTGATGAGCGGTGACATGAGCCGGGTGAGTGTGGGGGCTGTGCAGAGGGCCAGTGTCTGATGAGCGGTGACATGAGCCGGGTGAGTGTGGGGGCTGTGCAGAGGGCCAGTGTATGATGAGCGGTGACATGAGCCGGGTGAGTGTGGGGGCTGTGCAGAGGGCCAGTGTATGATGAGTGGTGACATGAGCCGGGTGAGTGTGGGGGCTGTGCAGAGGGCCAGTGTATGATGAGCGGTGACATGAGCCAGGTGAGTGTGGGGGCTGTGCAGAGGGCCAGTGTATGATGAGCGGTGACATGAGCCGGGTGAGTGTGGGGGCTGTGCAGAGGGCCAGTGTATGATGAGTGGTGACATGAGCGGGGTGAGTGTGGGGGCTGTGCAGAGGGCCAGTGTATGATGAGCGGTGACATAAGCCGGGTGAGTGTGGGGGCTGTGCAGAGGGCCAGTGTATGATGAGTGGTGACATGAGCGGGGTGAGTGTGGGGGCTGTGCAGAGGGCCAGTGTATGATGAGCGGTGACATGAGCCGGGTGAGTGTGGGGGCTGTGCACTGTGCACTGTGCAGAGCTGAGAACAGGTCAGATCAGTGAGCACTGGTTGGTTTTTCCTGTGGGCGGTAACCTCAACTGATGAAAGCACTGCCAGCCAATCATAGCACAGGAAGCATCTACACTGTCCAGACATAAGGGCTTCTGCAATTGGCTGCAGAAATCACATGTCCTCCCAATATAAAATGCGGCCATGTTCCCTCAGCATCATTATATCCATGTCACTGTTAGAGAGAGATGCAGCTCAGTATTCTCCTGTGTAATGAGAGATATTAGCTAGATAGATGGGCACTTGTGTGGTAGTCAGATAGTGTAGATACTTGCTGGCCTGTGTACCTCTGCAGCCGCTGGTGCAGCACATGTTTGATGTTCTTGTGCAAGTGCTGAGATTCTGACAGACACAGAGGGCCCATGCCATACAATAGTGCTGTGCACCGCTGGTATTCCGCTCTATGTCTCAGTATACCTTGAATCTTTTTTTGCCCTTCCTAATGTGATCAAGCGCAGTGACCTTTTCATTTAGTGGGGGTGAAATTGTGCTCTGCACAGTCTGCAGAGCTTCTTATTGCAGAGCAAAAATCAGTTTTTGTTTTCTGTTGTTATTGTGATATTGAAAGCTGTGTGCACTAAAGGTTTTTTACTGTCAGATATTATTTTAGTGGAGTTGAACTTCAGGTGGATTCAGAATAAAAATGTTTTTTTCTTTTGCTACGCTCAGTCCAGAAAATGTTTTTTCCTGTGCCAAAAGTCATGCAGTGCTATAAGCCAGCTTCTAAATTAGTGGCGGTCAAATTCAGCATGTACGCACAGTCAAACCTCTATATATTTTTGGTTGGCTGGCAGAGTCCACCAAAGGTTTTTTACTTTGGCAAAGTTGATTCAGTCTGCTAAAAAGCAGATCCTATTTTATTGGTGTTGAACTTGTCCTAGTTTCAGAGTAAAAAAATATAAACTTCTCTTAATAGGCCCAGTGCAAAAAATATTTTTTTCCTGTGCCAAAAGTCATACAGTGCTATAAGCCAGCTAGTACGTCAGTGGCGGTCAAATTCAGCTTGTACGCACAGTCAAACCTATATATATTTTTGGTTGGTAGGTAGAGTCCACCAAAGGTTTTTTACTGTGGCAAAGTTGATTCAGTCTGCTAAAAGGCAGATCCTATTTTAGTGGTGTTGAACTTGTCCTGGTTTCAGAGTAAAAAATATAAACTTCTCTTACTAGGCCCAGTCCAAAAAATATTTTTTTCCTGTGCCAAAAGTCATACAGTACTATAAGCCAGCTACTACGTCAGTGGCGGTCAAATTCAGCTAGTACGCACAGTCAAACCTATATATATTTTTGGTTGGTAGGTAGAGTCCACCAAAGGTTTTTACTGTGGCAAAGTTGATCCAGTCTGCTAAACTGCAGATACTATTTTAGCGGCGTTGAAGTTGTGCTAGTTTCACATTAAAAATATAAACTTCTCTTACTAGGCCCAGTCCAAAAAATGTTTTTTTCCTGTGCCAAAAGTTATACAGTGCTAAAAGCCATCTACTAAATTAGTGGTGGTCAAATTCAGCTTCTACGCACAGTCAAACCTCTTTATATTTTTGGTTGGCAGGCAGAGTCCATCAAAGGTTTTTCACTGTGGCAAAGTTGATTCAGTCTGCTAAAAGGCAGATCCTATTTTAGTGGTGTTGAACTTGTCCTGGTTTTTACATTAAAAAATAAAAACTTATTACTAGTCCCAGTCCAAAAAATGTTTTTTTCCTGTGCCAAAAGTCATGCAGTGCTATAAGCCAGCTACTACATCAGTGGCGGTCAAATTCAGCTTGTACGCACAGTCAAACCTATATATATTTTTGGTTGGCAGGCAGAGTCCTCCAATGGTTTTTCTCTGTGGCAAAGTTGATTCAGTCTGCTAAAAGGCAGATCCTATTTTAGTGGTGTTGAACTTGTCCTGGTTGCACAGTAAAAAAAAAAACTTCTCTTACTTGGCCCAGTCCAAAAAATATTTTTTCTTGTGCCAAAAGTCATACAGTGCTATAAGCCAGCTACTACGTCAGTGGCGGTCAAATTCAGCTAGTACGCACAGTCAAATTTATATATATTTTTGGTTGGCAGGCAGAGTCCACCAAAGGTTTTTCACTGTGGCAAAGTTGATTCAGTCTGCTAAAAGGCTGATCCTATTTTATTGGTTTTGAACTTGTCCTGGTTTTTCATTAAATAATAAAAACTTCTCTTACTAGGCCCAGTGCAAAAAATGTTTTTTCCTGTGCCAAAAATCGTACAGTATTATAAGGCAGCTACAACGTCACTGGCGGTCAAATTCAGCTTGTACGCATAGTCAAACCTATATATATTTTTGGTTGGCAGGCAGAGTCCTCCAATGGTTTTTCACTGTGGCAAAGTTGATTCAGTCTGCTAAAAGGCAGATCCTATTTTATTGGTGTTGAACTTGTCCTGGTTTTACATTAAAAAATAAAAACTTCTCTTACTAGGCCCAGTCCAAAAAATGTTTTTTTTTTCCTGTGCCAAAAGTCATACAGTGCTATAAGCCAGCCACTACGTCAGTGGCGGTCAAATTCAACTTGTACGCACAGTCAAACCTATATATATTTTTGGTTGGCAGGCAGAGTCCACTAAAGGTTTTTCACTGTGGCAAAGTTGATTCAGTCTGCTAAAAGACAGATCCTATTTTAGTGGCGTTGAACTTGTCCTGGTTTCACAGTAAAAAAATAAAAACTTCTCTTACTAGGCCCAGTCCAAAAAATGTTTTTTTTCCTGTGCCAAAAGTCATACAGTGCTATAAGCCAGCCACTACGTCAGTGGCGGTCAAATTCAGCTTGTACGCACAGTCAAACCTATATATCTATTTTTGGTTGGCAGACAGAGTGCACCAAAGGTTTTTCACTGTGGCAAAGTTGATTCAGTCTGCTAAAAAGCAGATTCTATTTTAGTGGTGTTGAAATTGTCCTGGTTTCACAGTAAAAAAAACCCTTCTCTTACTAGGCCCAGTCCAAAATATACTTTTTCCTTTGCCAGAAGTCATGCAGTGCTATAAGCCAGCTACTACATCAGTGGCGGTCAAATTCAGCTTGTACGCACAGTCAAACCTATATATATTTTTGGTTGGTAGGTAGAGTCCACCAAAGGTTTTTTACTGTGACAAAGTTGATCCAGACTGCTAAAAGGCAGATACTATTTTAGCGGTGTTGAAGTTGTGCTAGTTTCACATTAAAAATAAAAACTTCTCTTACTAGGCCCAGTCCAAAAAATATTTTTTCCTGTGCCAAAAGTCATACAGTGCTATAAGCCAGCTACTAAATTAGTGGTGGTCAAATTCAGCTACTACGCACAGTCAAACCTATATACAGTATATTTTTGGTTGGCAGGCAGAGTCCACCAAAAGTTTTTACTGTGGCAAAGTTGATCCAGTCTGCTAAAAAGCAGATCCTATTTTAGTGGTGTTGAAATTGTCCTGGTTTCACAGTAAGAAAAACCCTTCTCTTACTAGGCCCAGTCCAAAATATACTTTTTCCTTTGCCAGAAGTCATGCAGTGCTATAAGCCAGCTACTACATCAGTGGCGGTCAAATTCAGCTTGTACGCACAGTCAAACCTATATATATTTTTGGTTGGCAGGCAGAGTCCACCAAAGGTTTTTCACTGTGGCAAAGTTGATTCAGTCTGCTAAAAGGCAGATCCTATTTTAGTGGTGTTGAACTTGTCCTGGTTTCAGAGTAAAAAAAATAAAAACTTCTCTTACTATGCCCAGTCCAAAAAATATTTTTTTTCTGTGCCAAAAGTCATACAGTGCTATAAGCCAGCTACTATGTCAGTGGCGGTCAAATTCAGCTTGTACGCACAGTCAAACCTATATTTCTATTTTTGGTTGGCAGGCAGAGTGCACCAAAGGTTTTTCACTGTGGCAAAGTTGATCCAGTCTGCAAAAAGGCAGATCCTATTTTAGTGGTGTTGAAATTGTCCTGGTTTCACAGCAAAAAAAAAACCTTCTTTTACTAGGCCCAGTCCAAAATATACTTTTTCCTGTGCCAGAAGTCATGCAGTGCTATAAGCCAGCTACTACGTCACTGGCGGTCTAATTCAGCTTGTATGCACAAGTCAAACCTATATATATTTTTGGTTGGCAGGCAGAGTCCACCAAAGGTTTTTCACTGTGGCAAAGTTAATTCAGTCTGCTAAAAAGCAGATCCTATTTTAGTGGTGTTGAAATTGTCCTAGTTTCACATAAAAAAAAAAACCTTCTCTTACTAGGCCCAGTCCAAAATATACTTTTTCCTGTGCCAGAAGTCATGCAGTGCTATAAGCCAGCTACTACATCAGTGGCGGTCAAATTCAGCTTGTACGCACAGTCAAACCTATATATATTTTTGGTTGGTAGGTAGAGTTGACGCGCCCCTGGGCCTTCGTCGCGCGGCATCGCGCGCACGGGGGCTTACCCGGAGCCGGATCCGATGGGAGTAGTAGTCTCGTGGCGGTGACCCGGTCCGTGCCCAGGGAGTCAAGCTGAGCGGCAGTGTCTTGAATAGTAGGTGTTGTACGACTACGCCACCCGTTGAATGCAGCTATAGAGCTGCTGCTGCAGGACAGTCCGCTGAGGCCGGTGATATGGTTGTGCAGCGTAGATGGTATAACCCCCAACGGGAGGGGTATGGCCTCAGGGCAGCAGATGTAGATGATGGTGGTAGTGATGGTGCAGCAAGGAACCTCAGAGACATGTGATGCAGTTTCAGGGTTTTTACTCACAGGTGTTGCTCCGGACACTCTGGCCAAGAGTGACCACCCGAGCCGTGCTGCGTCCACCAGGTGCGGGACTCGGCCAACTCCCGGGCAGTTCCAGAGCGTGGTCCTGAGCTCCCCTCTCTTCCTTCCTACTGGCCGTCCCCACCAGGGACCCACCTTTGTCCGGCTCCCTCGGGCCTCTTGGTGGTAAAACCTTTTCTGGCTTTCCTGACCCTATTCGTGGTATGCCTTCCTGGTGGATGTGGTGAGGGTTGTGCCAAAGCTTGACCACGACCTCCGGTTCCTGGTTAAGGATGTTTTGCCTCTGCCAGTTTGGGATCCGGTACCCTTTTCTGCCAACCCTTCACCCGTCAACTTGTGGGATCTCAGGGTTCCCTCTTGTCCTGCGTCTCTGGGCCCTTCTTCCTCCTTCTCTCCACTACAGGCCTGGCTCTGGAGCTGGGCCCAGCCGGAGCCACAGCTCCCTGTCAGCCCTCTTGGCTGAGCTCCTCTCCTCTGCTCCTCCTCTGAACTTGACCCTGTCTCTAGATGGTGCCCACCATATATACTCCCTCTATGTGTGAGCCCAGGTGACTAGCACCCAATGGGCTCCTACCTCTATGCCCAGAGTCCCTCCCCTATCTGCCCCTACACTACTGGGATGTTCCTCCCCCCTCCCCACTCCAGCCAGGGACAGACACTATCGTACCTGCACATCTATCTGGTGGGAGTACCGTTGTTCTGTCCCCCGGAAATGGGGTGAGTGTAGTGCATGCAGCTAGCTGAGCTCAGTCCCACACTCCATCCTTACCCGGGAGTGGAATACCACACCTCTGGTTCGAGGTGCAATACCCCTGTAGCAGCCGAGTCCTCGGGGTGCTACAGAGTCCACCAAAGGTTTTTTACTGTGACAAAGTTGATCCAGACTGCTAAAAGGCAGATACTATTTTAGCGGCGTTGAAGTTGTGCTAGTTTCACATTAAAAATAAAAACTTCTCTTACTAGGCCCAGTCCCAAAAATATTTTTTCCTGTGCCAAAAGTCATACAGTGCTATAAGCCAGCTACTAAATTAGTGGTGGTCAAATTCAGCTACTACGCACAGTCAAACCTATATACAGTATATTTTTGGTTGGCAGGCAGAGTCCACCAAAAGTTTTTACTGTGGCAAAGTTGATCCAGTCTGCTAAAAAGCAGATCCTATTTTAGTGGTGTTGAAATTGTCCTGGTTTCACAGTAAAAAACACCCTTCTCTTACTAGGCCCAGTCCAAAATATACTTTTTCCTTTGCCAGAAGTCATGCAGTGCTATAAGCCAGCTACTACATCAGTGGCGGTCAAATTCAGCTTGTACGCACAGTCAAACCTATATATATTTTTGGTTGGCAGGCAGAGTCCACCAAAGGTTTTTCACTGTGGCAAAGTTGATTCAGTCTGCTAAAAGGCAGATCCTATTTTAGTGGTGTTGAACTTGTCCTGGTTTCAGAGTAAAAAAAAATAAAAACTTCTCTTACTATGCCCAGTCCAAAAAATATTTTTTTTCTGTGCCAAAAGTCATACAGTGCTATAAGCCAGCTACTATGTCAGTGGCGGTCAAATTCAGCTTGTACGCACAGTCAAACCTATATTTCTATTTTTGGTTGGCAGGCAGAGTCCACCAAAGGTTTTTCACTGTGGTAAAGTTGATTCAGTCTGCAAAAAGGCAGATCCTATTTTAGTGGTGTTGAAATTGTCCTGGTTTCACAGCAAAAAAAAAACCTTCTCTTACTAGGCCCAGTCCAAAATATACTTTTTCCTGTGCCAGAAGTCATGCAGTGCTATAAGCCAGCTACTACGTCACTGGCGGTCAAATTCAGCTTGTATGTGACGCGCCCCCTGGGACATATTCCTTTTTGAGGGGAATACCCGGCACCGGATCAGATGGGGGGTTGTAGTCTCCGAGCGGCTGTGACCCGGCCCCGTGCCCAGGGCGTCAAGCTCAGTTGTATGTGGCAGTCCTACAGATGTTATTAAGTTCTTAATGTCGATTACGCCACCCGTTGTGTTGCGGTCACTGTGGCCGCCGCTGCAGCAGGGTCCGCTGAGGCTGATGGTGGGTGCGCAGCTTGATGAAATAACCCCCAACGGGAGGGGTATAGCCTCAGGGGGGACAGGTGCAGAGGATGGGGGTTGTGGTGGTGCAGTGCAGACGGCAATGAAGACAGAGTCGGGTTGTGCAGTTAAGGGTGTTTACTTACTGCAGATGTTGTACTGGTCACTCCAGCTGCTAGTGACCACCCGAGCCGTGCTGCGTCCACCAGGTCCTGGATCCAGCCAACCCCCAAACAAGTCCGGAGCGTGGCCCTGAGCTCTCCTTCTGTCCCGTTCTCTGGCCGTCCCCACCAGTGATCCACCTAGGTCCAGCTCCCTCGGGCCTTCTGTTGGGACACCCTTGGCCTTGGGTTCCCTGACCCTTCATGTGGTGTGCCTTCGGGGTGGATGTGATGGGTGACCGTGACAAACGCTGCCCACGGTCTCCGGTCTCTGGCTGGGGTGTGTTTTCTGCCCCCACCAGCTTGGGATCCGGTACCCTGTGCCGACTCCTCACCCAGTGCTTTAATTTGGGTTCTTGGGTCCTCTCTGTTTTCCCCTCTGGGTACTCCTTCTCTGCTCCTCTCTCACTCAGGGTCTCTCTCTTGCTGCAGGCTGACTTCCTCTCTGCTTGCTGTCTGCTCCTCTGCAGCTGTCTTGTTCTCTGCATCTGACCCTGTTCTTAGTTGGTGCCCACCTTATATACACCCTCTATGTGTGAGCTCAGGTGACCAGCACCCAATGAGCTCCTAACTTTACCCAGGCTGCTCCCCCTATCTGCCCCTACACTACATGGGATGTACCACCCCCCTCCCACTCCAGCCAGGAACAGACTCGGTCGTACCTGCACATTTCTAAGTGGGAGTACCGTCGGCCTGTTCCTCGGAAATGGGATGTATGTAGTGCATGCAGCCTACCGAGCTCAGTTCCACACTCCATCCTTGCCCGGGAGTGGAATATCACACCTCTGGGTTGAGGTGCAATACTCCTGTAGCAGCCGAATCCTCAGGGTGCTACATTCCCCCCTGGTAAATCACAGCACGTCCTCGGGCTGCAAGACATAAAACACCAAACATACATTTTTTTTTTATAAACATAAACATATAAAACATTATATATATAAAACTTTTCATATAAACATTCTCGTAGTCGTTTCTTGTTTCAGGTTCCTCCTCCGGACACTGTGCAACGTGTGTCCGGGAAAAGTGCGACAGTTTCTCTAGAAAAATGGTTTTCCTATAAAACCGGTAGGGGGCGCTTTAGGACGCGCAACTATTTACAGGGGAAGTTGGCCGCTCTCAGTCCTCGGCCAGGTATTGGGGAGGAATGACCGCTCTCAGTCCTCGGTCAGTGGGATTTAGGGGTTAAACGGGTAACAGTTCACACATGCTGGTCCCAACGGGGACTATATTAGCAGCAACAGTTTCAATTTTACGGTTTCAGTTTCAATTCACTGTGCCCCGACGGGCAACTATATACAGCTCCTGCTTCGCTGTCCTTAGCGACGGCGTCCTCCTGCTCTTGCTTTTTGGTTACCTTTGGCTCTAGTTTCAGACCCGTCCGGGTCCTCTTGCTCCTCCTCCCCGCACTGCAACTCCTCCTCCGTCAGGCGGTGCACGTGGAGGGCATAAGGTCCTTTGGCACACTTGTGCCGGGTGAAGGTGACCTCGTCCCCGATGTAAAGGTCACGACCTCTGTGCCCCTCCGGCAGATGGGATTCCACGTCTCTGCGCGTGACAAAGACGTCGCCGAGGGTGTTGTTGTCTCTGATGAGGCCCCACCCGTGCTGCTGGTTAAACTTGATTACAGTCCCGGTGGTACGGGAACTGTGCGCTGCACGGGGGTCCCTCCTGGTCCGGCTCTTTTGCTCGGCGCTCCTTATTTGGGCCTGTTGTTCCCGGACCCGCCTCTCTCTCCGCTCCCTCGCGAACTCTTCGAGCTGCTGTCGGCAACACTCAGCGCGCTCTGCTGCAGCTGCCCTAGTTTCCTGAGTGAACCCCATTAGATCTTCTCCGGTGGGGTCCCACTCAAACTGTGCTTCCGCTAGCGGGGGCGAGATCCGTGCCACGGGCTTCGGAGCCGGAATCAGGGGTTCATCCAGGGGTCTTAGTTTCTGCTGCCGTTCCAGCTCATGGTATCCTTCGGGCCAGATGAAGGGCCGCCCGTCCGGCCATGTGAGCTGGCTGAACAAGTCCTCCCCCAGGTGTTGCACCCTTGGTCTTACGGGCGCGGGCGCGGTGGTGGTGGCGCCCGGGTTGCCCAGGCCTTGCGGCCAGGCCTGGGGCACCTGGAAGGTGAAGGGCACCGTTAGGACGGCGGCACCCTGGGCTACCTGGCCTTGCGGCCAGGCCGGAGGCTCCGCGGAGGTAGGGGGCGCTGTTGGTGATGCGGCGCCCGGGGGTACTAGGCCTTGCGACCAGGCTGGTGGTATTTCCTGCTTTGTCACGCTCCGGGTCGAGGCGCGTGACGTCACAGGGGTCGCTGCGGCGGCTTCCGGTCGGGGCCTAGTCCATAGCGGTGACATGGCGGCTACGGGCACAGCAGGGGGACTTTCGGGCTCTGCGACGGGGAGCTGGGGCAGGTGGACGGTTTCTCGGCTTGGGGTATAGGCGTCCCCTTTACCTGCCTCCATGCGTTCGGCTCCCTTCTCGGCGCCGTCTCCGGCCTTGGGTCCTCCCGCGCCATCCTCAGAGGCGGTCTGCTTCCTCTTCCAGGGTAGCGTGCTCCGTTGACTGGTCTCAGCTTGCTGGGTCATCTCCCGGCTCCACTCCGCCAGTATCTCGCGCTGTACCCGGGCCATCCTCCGTGCGAGGCCCTCCAGGGCAGTCTGTGCACACTCCCGGTCTCGGGGGAGCTGTGCAAGGACCTCCACTAGGCCTAGTGGGGTCGTGGTGTCTAGCAGGCTCCTGACCAACGGGTCGGTGCTGCTCTGCTCTTCTTCCAGCAGGCTCCTGGCCAGCAGGCCGGTGCTGCTCTGCTCTCCTTCCTCGGTCTTTAGCAGACTCCTGGCCAGCGGGCCGGTGCTGTTCTGCTTTCTCTCCATATCCGGGTAAACTTCTCCGCTACTCCTCGTTAGACTTCTTGCCTCCGGGTGCGCTCGCTCCAGACTCCTCCAGGCGGCACCCATCTTCGCTCTTTTCTTTCGTCTCCTCCCACTTCGAGGGCGGTCCCGGGGCAACTCGGTGACTGTCAGCTCCAGGGGTAGTTCTTTCACGCTGACAGACACCTCCAGCATCACAGTCTCTGTTGGTGGGGGCGGTTTCCACTTTTGGCGCCATTTTCTGTCCTGGCCCACGATGGGAGGTGGCCTCTTGCCCTCCTTTGGCACGCCCATAATGGCGTCCGCTGCTCTTCCAAGGCGGGAAATCTGCGGTTTTGGCGGGAAGCGTCGCCCAGTGGCGGGAAACTCTGCAGATGGCGGGAACAAGTTGGAAATGGCGGACAATCGGCGGGAAACGACTGGTGATGGAGTCCGATGGCGTGGACCCTCCGGAACCGGCGGGAGACTTCTTTCTGAGGTAAACTTGCACTTTTCTTCAGGCACGCAGTACCCGGGTGTTGCGGGCACGTAATCCTGCCGACTACGCCAAAGTTGACGCGCCCCCTGGGACATATTCCTTTTTGAGGGGAATACCCGGCACCGGATCAGATGGGGGGTTGTAGTCTCCGAGCGGCTGTGACCCGGCCCCGTGCCCAGGGCGTCAAGCTCAGTTGTATGTGGCAGTCCTACAGATGTTATTAAGTTCTTAATGTCGACTACGCCACCCGTTGTGTTGCGGTCACTGTGGCCGCCGCTGCAGCAGGGTCCGCTGAGGCTGATGGTGGGTGCGCAGCTTGATGAAATAACCCCCAACGGGAGGGGTATAGCCTCAGGGGGGACAGGTGCAGAGGATGGGGGTTGTGGTGGTGCAGTGCAGACGGCAATGAAGACAGAGTCGGGTTGTGCAGTTAAGGGTGTTTACTTACTGCAGATGTTGTACTGGTCACTCCAGCTGCTAGTGACCACCCGAGCCGTGCTGCGTCCACCAGGTCCTGGATCCAGCCAACCCCCAAACAAGTCCGGAGCGTGGCCCTGAGCTCTCCTTCTGTCCCGTTCTCTGGCCGTCCCCACCAGTGATCCACCTAGGTCCAGCTCCCTCGGGCCTTCTGTTGGGACACCCTTGGCCTTGGGTTCCCTGACCCTTCATGTGGTGTGCCTTCGGGGTGGATGTGATGGGTGACCGTGACAAACGCTGCCCACGGTCTCCGGTCTCTGGCTGGGGTGTGTTTTCTGCCCCCACCAGCTTGGGATCCGGTACCCTGTGCCGACTCCTCACCCAGTGCTTTAATTTGGGTTCTTGGGTCCTCTCTGTTTTCCCCTCTGGGTACTCCTTCTCTGCTCCTCTCTCACTCAGGGTCTCTCTCTTGCTGCAGGCTGACTTCCTCTCTGCTTGCTGTCTGCTCCTCTGCAGCTGTCTTGTTCTCTGCATCTGACCCTGTTCTTAGTTGGTGCCCACCTTATATACACCCTCTATGTGTGAGCTCAGGTGACCAGCACCCAATGAGCTCCTAACTTTACCCAGGCTGCTCCCCCTATCTGCCCCTACACTACATGGGATGTACCACCCCCCTCCCACTCCAGCCAGGAACAGACTCGGTCGTACCTGCACATTTCTAAGTGGGAGTACCGTCGGCCTGTTCCTCGGAAATGGGATGTATGTAGTGCATGCAGCCTACCGAGCTCAGTTCCACACTCCATCCTTGCCCGGGAGTGGAATATCACACCTCTGGGTTGAGGTGCAATACTCCTGTAGCAGCCGAATCCTCAGGGTGCTACATATGCACAAGTCAAACCTATATATATTTTTGGTAGGCAGGCAGAGTCCACCAAAGGTTTTTCACTGTGGCAAAGTTAATTCAGTCTGCTAAAAAGCAGATCCTATTTTATTGGTGTTGAACTTGTCCTGGTTTTACATTAAATAATAAAAACTTCTCTTAGTAGGCCCAGTCCAAAAAATATTTTTTCCTGTGCCAAAAGTCATACAGTGCTACAAGGCAGCTACAACGTCACTGGCGGTCAAATTCAGCTTGTACGCACAGTCAAACCTATATATATTTTTGGTTGGTAGGTAGAGTCCACCAAAAGTTTTTACTGTGGCAAAGTTGATCCAGTCTGCTAAAAAGCAGATCCTATTTTAGTGGTGTTGAAATTGTCCTAGTTTCACATAAAAAAAAAACCTTCTCTTACTAGGCCCAGTCCAAAATATACTTTTTCCTGTGCCAGAAGTCATGCAGTGCTATAAGCCAGCTACTACGTCAGTGGCGGTCAAATTCAGCTTGTACGCACAGTCAAACCTATATATATTTTTGGTTGGCAGGCAGTGTGCACCAAAGGTTTTTCACTGTGGCAAAGTTGATTCAGTCTGCTAAAAGGCAGATCCTATTTTAGTGGTGTTGAACTTGTCCTGGTTGCACAGTAAAAAAAAAAACTTCCCTTACTTGGCCCAGTCCAAAAAATGTTTTTTCCTGTGCCAAAAATCGTACAGTATTATAAGGCAGCTACAACGTCACTGGCGGTCAAATTCAGCTGGTACGCACAGTCAAACCTATATATTTTTTTGGTTAGCAGGCAGAGTCCACCAAAGGTTTTTCACTGTGGGAAAGTTGATTCAGTCTGCTAAAAAGCAGATCCTATTTTATTTGTGTTGAACTTGTCCTGGTTTTACATTAAAAAATAAAAACTTCTCTTACTAGGCTCAGTCCACAAAATGTTTTTTCCTGGCCAAAAGTCATACAGTGCTATAAGTCAGCTACTACGTCACTGGCGGTCAAATTCAGCTTGTTCGCACAAACATATATATATATTTGGTTGGCAGGCAGAGTGCACCAAAGGTTTTTCACTGTGGCAAAGTTGATTCAGTCTGCTAAAAGGCAGATCCTATTTTAGTGGTGTTGAACTTGTCCTGGTTTCAGAGTAAAAAAATATAAACTTCTCTTACTAGGCCCAGTCCAAAAAATATTTTTTTCCTGTGCCAAAAGTCATACAGTGCTATAAGTCAGCTACTACGTCAGTGGCGGTCAAATTCATCTTGTACGCACAGTCAAACCTCTATATATTTTTGGTTGGCAGGCAGAGTCCACCAAAGGTTTTTCACTGTGGCAAAGTTGATTCAGTCTGCTAAAAGGCAGATCCTATTTTACTGGTGTTGAACTTGTCCTGGTTTCACAGTAAAAAAAACCCTTCTCTTACTAGGCCCAGTCCAAAATATACTTTTTCCTTTGCCAAAAGTCATACAGTGCTATAAGCCAGCTTCTAAATTAGTGGTGGTCAAATTCAGCTACTATGCACAGTCAAACCTATATACAGTATATTTTTGATTGGCAGGCAGAGTGCACCAAAGGTTTTTCACTGTGGCAAAGTTGATTCAGTCTGCTAAAAAGCAGATCCTATTTTAGTGGTGTTGAAATTGTCCTGGTTTCACAGTAAAAAAAACCCTTCTCTTACTAGGCCCAGTCCAAAATATACTTTTTCCTTTGCCAGAAGTCATGCAGTGCTATAAGCCAGCTACTACATCAGTGGCGGTCAAATTCAGCTTGTACGCACAGTCAAACCTATATATATTTTTGGTTGGTAGGTAGAGTCCACCAAAGGTTTTTTACTGTGACAAAGTTGATCCAGACTGCTAAAAGGCAGATACTATTTTAGCGGCGTTGAAGTTGTGCTAGTTTCACATTAAAAATAAAAACTTCTCTTACTAGGCCCAGTCCAAAAAATATTTTTTCCTGTGCCAAAAGTCATACAGTGCTATAAGCCAGCTACTAAATTAGTGGTGGTCAAATTCAGCTACTACGCACAGTCAAACCTATATACAGTATATTTTTGGTTGGCAGGCAGAGTCCACCAAAAGTTTTTACTGTGGCAAAGTTGATCCAGTCTGCTAAAAAGCAGATCCTATTTTAGTGGTGTTGAAATTGTCCTGGTTTCACAGTAAAAAAAACCCTTCTCTTACTAGGCCCAGTCCAAAATATACTTTTTCCTTTGCCAGAAGTCATGCAGTGCTATAAGCCAGCTACTACATCAGTGGCGGTCAAATTCAGCTTGTACGCACAGTCAAACCTATATATATTTTTGGTTGGCAGGCAGAGTCCACCAAAGGTTTTTCACTGTGGCAAAGTTGATTCAGTCTGCTAAAAGGCAGATCCTATTTTAGTGGTGTTGAACTTGTCCTGGTTTCAGAGTAAAAAAAATAAAAACTTCTCTTACTATGCCCAGTCCAAAAAATATTTTTTTTCTGTGCCAAAAGTCATACAGTGCTATAAGCCAGCTACTATGTCAGTGGCGGTCAAATTCAGCTTGTACGCACAGTCAAACCTATATTTCTATTTTTGGTTGGCAGGCAGAGTCCACCAAAGGTTTTTCACTGTGGTAAAGTTGATTCAGTCTGCTAAAAGGCAGATCCTATTTTAGTGGTGTTGAAATTGTCCTGGTTTCACAGTAAAAAAAAACCTTCTCTTACTAGGCCCAGTCCCAAATATACTTTTTCCTTTGCCAGAAGTCATGCAGTGCTATAAGCCAGCTACTACGTTACTGGCGGTCAAATTCAGCTTGTGCGCACAGTCAAACCTATATATCTATTTTTGGTTGGCAGGCAGAGTGCACCAAAGGTTTTTCACTGTGGCAAAGTTGATCCAGTCTACAAAAAGGCAGATCCTATTTTAGTGGTGTTGAAATTGTCCTGGTTTCACAGCAAAAAAAAAACCTTCTCTTACTAGGCCCAGTCCAAAATATACTTTTTCCTGTGCCAGAAGTCATGCAGTGCTATAAGCCAGCTACTACGTCACTGGCGGTCAAATGCAGCTTGTATGCACAAGTCAAACCTATATATATTTTTGGTTGGCAGGCAGAGTCCACCAAAGGTTTTTCACTGTGGTAAAGTTGATTCAGTCTGCTAAAAGGCAGATCCTATTTTAGTGGTGTTGAAATTGTCCTGGTTTCACAGTAAAAAAAAACCTTCTCTTACTAGGCCCAGTTCCAAATATACTTTTTCCTTTGCCAGAAGTCATGCAGTGCTATAAGCCAGCTACTACGTTACTGGCGGTCAAATTCAGCTTGTGCGCACAGTCAAACCTATATATCTATTTTTGGTTGGCAGGCAGAGTGCACCAAAGGTTTTTCACTGTGGCAAAGTTGATCCAGTCTGCAAAAAGGCAGATCCTATTTTAGTGGTGTTGAAATTGTCCTGGTTTCACAGCAAAAAAAAAACCTTCTCTTACTAGGCCCAGTCCAAAATATACTTTTTCCTGTGCCAGAAGTCATGCAGTGCTATAAGCCAGCTACTACGTCACTGGCGGTCAAATTCAGCTTGTATGCACAAGTCAAACCTATATATATTTTTGGTTGGCAGGCAGAGTCCACCAAAGGTTTTTCACTGTGGCAAAGTTAATTCAGTCTGCTAAAAAGCAGATCCTATTTTATTGGTGTTGAACTTGTCCTGGTTTTACATTAAATAATAAAAACTTCTCTTAGTAGGCCCAGTCCAAAAAATATTTTTTCCTGTGCCAAAAGTCATACAGTGCTACAAGGCAGCTACAACGTCACTGGCGGTCAAATTCAGCTTGTACGCACAGTCAAACCTATATATATTTTTGGTTGGTAGGTAGAGTCCACCAAAAGTTTTTACTGTGGCAAAGTTGATCCAGTCTGCTAAAAAGCAGATCCTATTTTAGTGGTGTTGAAATTGTCCTAGTTTCACATAAAAAAACCCTTCTCTTACTAGGCCCAGTCCAAAATATACTTTTTCCTGTGCCAGAAGTCATGCAGTGCTATAAGCCAGCTACTACGTCAGTGGCGGTCAAATTCAGCTTGTACGCACAGTCAAACCTATATATATTTTTGGTTGGCAGGCAGTGTGCACCAAAGGTTTTTCACTGTGGCAAAGTTGATTCAGTCTGCTAAAAGGCAGATCCTATTTTAGTGGTGTTGAATTTGTCCTGGTTGCACAGTAAAAAAAAAAACTTCCCTTACTTGGCCCAGTCCAAAAAATGTTTTTTCCTGTGCCAAAAATCGTACAGTATTATAAGGCAGCTACAACGTCACTGGCGGTCAAATTCAGCTGGTACGCATGACGCGCCCCCTGGGCCATGTCTCAGGGGATACCCGGAGCCGGATCTGGATGGGGGTAGTAGTCCTTGTGGCGGTGACCCGGTCCGTGCCCAGGGTGTCAAACTAAGTGGCAGTCTATTGCAGTAGATGTTATAAATGTCGACTACGCCACCCGTTGAGTGCGGCTTTGAAGCCGCCGCTGCAGAACAGTCCGCTGAGGCCGGTGGTATATGTGCAGCATTGATGGTATAACCCCCAACGGGAGGGGTATGGCCTCAGGGCAGCTGGTGAAGATGATGGGAGTAGTTGTAGTGTAGAAAGGAGAGGCAGAGACACGAGATGCAAGTTCAGGGTTTTTACTCACGGGTGTTCCTTGGTCACTCTGGCCTTGAGTGACCACCCGAGCCGTGCTGCGTCCACCAGGTCCTGGACTCTGCTAACCCCCAGGCAGTCCGGAGCGTGGTCCTGAGCTTCCCTGTCTCTTTCTCTCTTCCTCCTGGCCGTTCCCACCAGGGATCCACCTATGGCCGGCTCCCTCGGGTCTCTTGGTGGTCAAACCTTCTCTGGGTTCCCTGACCCTATGCTTGGTGTGCCTTTCTGGTGGATTTGGTGAGGGTCGTGGTAAAGCTTACCCACGATCTCCGGTTTCTGGCTGAGGATAAGTGGCCTCCACCAGTTCGGGTTCCGGTACCCGTGTCCGCCAACACTTCACCCTTCTGTCTTAATTCTGGGATCTTGGGGTTCCTTCTTCTTTCCTCTCTGGGCCTTCCTTTCTCCTCTCTCTCTGCAGACTTGGCCTTGGAGCTGGGCCCAGCCGGAGCCTCAGCTCCCTGTCAGCCCTCCTGGCTGAGCTTCTCTGCTCTGCTCCTCTGGCTCTACAAAAGACCCTGTCCTAAGATGGTGCCCACCTTATATACTCCCTCTATGTGTGAGCTCAGGTGACCAGCACCCAATGAGCTCCTAGCCTTACCCAGACTGCTCCCCCTATCTGCCCCTACACTACTGGGATGTTCCACCCCCCTCCCACTCCAGCCAGGGACAGACGCTGTCGTACCTGCACACATATCTGGTGGGAGTACCGTAGTTCTGTCCCCCGGAAATGGGATGTATGTAGTGCATGCAGCTTACTAAGCTCAGTTCCACACTCCATCCTTACCCGGGAGTGGAATACCACACCTCTGGGTTGAGGTGCAATACCCCTGTAGCAGCCGAGTCCTCAGGGTGCTACATTCCCCCCTGGTAAATCACAGCACGTCCTCGGGCTGTAAAAGAGCAAAACACCACAAAAACATACATTTTTTTTTTTTTCAAAACATCATAACATATAAAACAGTATATATATATTAGCAGCATAAACTTTTTCATAATAAACTTTTCATAGTAAATATTCTTGTTCCTCCGGCCACGGTGCAACTTGTGACCGGGTAAAGTGCGACAGTCTCTTTTAGAAAAAACACAGTTTCCTATAAAACCGGTAGGGGGCGCTTTAGGAAGCGCAACTATGTACAAGGGGGAGGTGGCCGCTCTCAGTCCTCGGCCAGGTATTAGGAAAGAATGACCGCTCTCAGTCCTCGGTCAGTGGGAATAGGGACACACGGGTAACAGTTCACACTTGTCCCAACGGGGAACATATTTTAAGCAGTTCTTATACCCTACAGGTAACTATATACAGTTTCATGATACCCTACTCTAATGACGGCGTCCTCCTGCTCCTTCTCGCGGGTAGGCTTCAGACCCGTCCGGGTCCTCTTGCTCCTCCTCACACCGCAGCTCCTCCTCCGTCAGCCGGTGTACATGAAGGGCTTAGGGTCCTTTGGCACATTTGTGCCGGGTGAATGTGACCTCGTCCCCTACGTATAGGTCACGTCCTCTGTGTCCCTCCGGTAGGTGGGACTCGACATCTCTTCTGGTCACGAAGACGTCGCCGGGGGTGTGATGATCCCTGATGAAACCCCAACCGTGCTGCAGTTGGAATTTAATCACAGTCCCGGTGGCACGGGGACCATGAGCTGCACGGGGGTTCCTCCGGGTCCGGCTGTTCTGTTCAGCGCTCTGTATTTGCAGCCGCTGCTCACGGACCCGCCTCTCTCTCCGTTCCCTTTCGAAGACCTCCAGTTGCTGCCGGCAGCACTCCGCACGCTCAGCTGCGGCCGCCCGAGTTTCTTGGGTGAACCCCATGAGGTCTCCTCCAGTGGGGTCCCACTCGAACTGCGCCTCCTCCAACGAGAGCGGGGTCATCTTGACAGGCGCCGGAGGCGGAATCAGGGGCTCGCACAGGGGCCTTTCCTTTTGGAGTTGAAGTTGGTAATACTCCGGTGGCCATACAAAGGGCTGCCCGTCCGGGCAAGTGTGCTGGGCAAACAAGTCTTCACCCAGATGCGGCACTCTAGATGTTGAGGGCGCGGTGGTGGCAGCGGCGCCCGGGTTCACCAGGCCTTGCGACCAGGCCTGGGGCACCCTAAAGGTAAAGGGCACCGTAAGGACGGCGGCGCCCGGGGTTACTCGGCCTTGCGACCAGGCCGGTGGCTCCGTGGAGGTAGAGGGCGCTGTTGGCACTGCAGCGCCCGGGGGCTCTCGGCCCTGCGACCAGGCCGGTGACGTCACAGGGGGCGCGGCCGCGGCTTCTGCTTGAGGCCTAGTCTGGAGCGGTGACGATGCAGCGACGGGCACGGCAGGGGGAATTTCGGGCTCTGCGACGGGGAGCTGGGGCAGGCTCGCGGTTTCCCGGCTTGGGGTAGTGACGTCCCCTTTACCTGCCTCCGTCTCTTCAGCTCCTTCCTCGGCGTCGTCTCCGGCCTTCATTCCTCCGGCACCATCCTCAGAGGCGGTCTGTCTCCTCGTCTCGGGTGGCGTGCTCCGCTGGCGGGTTCCAGTTTGCAGGGCCATCTCTCTGCTCCACTCCGTCAGCGTTTCTCGCTGCACCTGGGCCATCCTTCGTGCGAGGCCCTCCAGCGCGGTCTGTGCACGCTCCCGGTCTTGGGGAAGCTGCGCTAGGATCTCCACTAGGCCTAGTGGGGTGGTTGCTTGCAGTAGGCTCCTGACCACAGGGTCGGTGCTGCCTGACTCTCCCTCCATCTCCGGGTGCGACTTCTCCAGACTCCTCTCCAGACTTCTCATCTCCGGGTGCGCTCTTTCCAGACTCCTCCAGGCTGCACCCATCTTCGCTCTTTTGTTCTGTATCCGCCCACATTGAGGGTAGTCTCGGGGCAACTCGGTGATTGTCAGTTCCAGGGGCAGTCCCCTCACGCTGATGGACATCTCTAGCATCACAGTCTCTGTTGGTGGGGGCGGTTTCCGCTTTTGGCGCCATTCTTCGACCTGGCTCACAATGGGAGGTGGCCTCTTGCCACCCTCTGGCACGCCCATAATGGCGTCCGCTCTTCCAAGGCGGGAAATCTTCTCAAATGGCGGGAATCGTCTCCCAGTGGCGGGAAACTCCGTGGATGGCGGGAAAAAGCTGCAGATGGCGGGCAACCGGCGGGAATCGACCTGTGATGGGGTCCGATGGCGGGGACCCTCCGGAACCGGCGGGAGACTTCTTTTTGAGGTAAAGGTGAACTTTTCTTCAGGCACGCAGTACCCGGTAGTTGCGGGCACGTTATCCTGCCGACTACGCCAAAGTTGACGCGCCCCCTGGGCCATGTCTCAGGGGATACCCGGAGCCGGATCTGGATGGGGGTAGTAGTCCTTGTGGCGGTGACCCGGTCCGTGCCCAGGGTGTCAAACTAAGTGGCAGTCTATGGCAGTAGATGTTATAAATGTCGACTACGCCACCCGTTGAGTGCGGCTTTGAAGCCGCCTCTGCAGAACAGTCCGCTGAGGCCGGTGGTATATGTGCAGCATTGATGGTATAACCCCCAACGGGAGGGGTATGGCCTCAGGGCAGCTGGTGAAGATGATGGGAGTAGTTGTAGTGTAGAAAGGAGAGGCAGAGACACGAGATGCAAGTTCAGGGTTTTTACTCACGGGTGTTCCTTGGTCACTCTGGCCTTGAGTGACCACCCGAGCCGTGCTGCGTCCACCAGGTCCTGGACTCGGCTAACCCCCAGGCAGTCCGGAACGTGGTCCTGAGCTTCCCTGTCTCTTTCTCTCTTCCTCCTGGCCGTTCCCACCAGGGATCCACCTATGGCCGGCTCCCTCGGGTCTCTTGGTGGTCAAACCTTCTCTGGGTTCCCTGACCCTATGCTTGGTGTGCCTTTCTGGTGGATTTGGTGAGGGTCGTGGTAAAGCTTACCCACGACCTCCGGTTTCTGGCTGAGGATAAGTGGCCTCCACCAGTTCGGGTTCCGGTACCCGTGTCCGCCAACCCTTCACCCTTCTGTCTTAATTCTGGGATCTTGGGGTTCCTTCTTCTTTCCTCTCTGGGCCTTCCTTTCTCCTCTCTCTCTGCAGACTTGGCCTTGGAGCTGGGCCCAGCCGGAGCCTCAGCTCCCTGTCAGCCCTCCTGGCTGAGCTTCTCTGCTCTGCTCCTCTGGCTCTACAAAAGACCCTGTCCTAAGATGGTGCCCACCTTATATACTCCCTCTATGTGTGAGCTCAGGTGACCAGCACCCAATGAGCTCCTAGCCTTACCCAGACTGCTCCCCCTATCTGCCCCTACACTACTGGGATGTTCCACCCCCCTCCCACTCCAGCCAGGGACAGACGCTGTCGTACCTGCACATATATCTGGTGGGAGTACCGTAGTTCTGTCCCCCGGAAATGGGATGTATGTAGTGCATGCAGCTTACTAAGCTCAGTTCCACACTCCATCCTTACCCGGGAGTGGAATACCACACCTCTGGGTTGAGGTGCAATACCCTTGTAGCAGCCGAGTCCTCAGGGTGCTACACGCACAGTCAAACCTATATATTTTTTTGGTTAGCAGGCAGAGTCCACCAAAGGTTTTTCACTGTGGGAAAGTTGATTCAGTCTGCTAAAAAGCAGATCCTATTTTATTTGTGTTGAACTTGTCCTGGTTTTACATTAAAAAATAAAAACTTCTCTTACTAGGCCCAGTCCAAAAAATATTTTTTTCCTGTGCCAAAAGTCATACAGTGCTATAAGTCAGCTACTACGTCAGTGGCGGTCAAATTCATCTTGTACGCACAGTCAAACCTCTATATATTTTTGGTTGGCAGGCAGAGTCCACCAAAGGTTTTTCACTGTGGCAAAGTTGATTCAGTCTGCTAAAAGGCAGATCCTATTTTACTGGTGTTGAACTTGTCCTGGTTTCAGAGTAAAAAAATATAAACTTCTCTTAGTAGGCCCAGTCCAAAAAATGTTTTTTCCTGTGCCAAAAGTCATACAGTGCTATAAGCCAGCTACTAAATTAGTGGTGGTCAAATTCAGCTACTATGCACAGTCAAACCTATATACAGTATATTTTTGATTGGCAGGCAGAGTGCACCAAAGGTTTTTCACTGTGGCAAAGTTGATTCAGTCTGCTAAAAAGCAGATCCTATTTTAGTGGTGTTGAAATTGTCCTGGTTTCACAGTAAAAAAAACCCTTCTCTTACTAGGCCCAGTCCAAAATATACTTTTTCCTTTGCCAGAAGTCATGCAGTGCTATAAGCCAGCTACTACATCAGTGGCGGTCAAATTCAGCTTGTACGCACAGTCAAACCTATATATATTTTTGGTTGGTAGGTAGAGTCCACCAAAGGTTTTTTACTGTGACAAAGTTGATCCAGACTGCTAAAAGGCAGATACTATTTTAGCGGCGTTGAAGTTGTGCTAGTTTCACATTAAAAATAAAAACTTCTCTTACTAGGCCCAGTCCAAAAAATATTTTTTCCTGTGCCAAAAGTCATACAGTGCTATAAGCCAGCTACTAAATTAGTGGTGGTCAAATTCAGCTACTACGCACAGTCAAACCTATATACAGTATATTTTTGGTTGGCAGGCAGAGTCCACCAAAAGTTTTTACTGTGGCAAAGTTGATCCAGTCTGCTAAAAAGCAGATCCTATTTTAGTGGTGTTGAAATTGTCCTGGTTTCACAGTAAAAAAAACCCTTCTCTTACTAGGCCCAGTCCAAAATATACTTTTTCCTTTGCCAGAAGTCATGCAGTGCTATAAGCCAGCTACTACATCAGTGGCGGTCAAATTCAGCTTGTACGCACAGTCAAACCTATATATATTTTTGGTTGGCAGGCAGAGTCCACCAAAGGTTTTTCACTGTGGCAAAGTTGATTCAGTCTGCTAAAAGGCAGATCCTATTTTAGTGGTGTTGAACTTGTCCTGGTTTCAGAGTAAAAAAAATAAAAACTTCTCTTACTATGCCCAGTCCAAAAAATATTTTTTTTCTGTGCCAAAAGTCATACAGTGCTATAAGCCAGCTACTATGTCAGTGGCGGTCAAATTCAGCTTGTACGCACAGTCAAACCTATATTTCTATTTTTGGTTGGCAGGCAGAGTCCACCAAAGGTTTTTCACTGTGGTAAAGTTGATTCAGTCTGCTAAAAGGCAGATCCTATTTTAGTGGTGTTGAAATTGTCCTGGTTTCACAGTAAAAAAAAAACCTTCTCTTACTAGGCCCAGTCCCAAATATACTTTTTCCTTTGCCAGAAGTCATGCAGTGCTATAAGCCAGCTACTACGTTACTGGCGGTCAAATTCAGCTTGTGCGCACAGTCAAACCTATATATCTATTTTTGGTTGGCAGGCAGAGTCCACCAAAGGTTTTTCACTGTGGCAAAGTTAATTCAGTCTGCTAAAAAGCAGATCCTATTTTATTGGTGTTGAACTTGTCCTGGTTTTACATTAAATAATAAAAACTTCTCTTAGTAGGCCCAGTCCAAAAAATATTTTTTCCTGTGCCAAAAGTCATACAGTGCTACAAGGCAGCTACAACGTCACTGGCGGTCAAATTCAGCTTGTACGCACAGTCAAACCTATATATATTTTTGGTTGGTAGGTAGAGTCCACCAAAAGTTTTTACTGTGGCAAAGTTGATCCAGTCTGCTAAAAAGCAGATCCTATTTTAGTGGTGTTGAAATTGTCCTAGTTTCACATAAAAAAAAAACCTTCTCTTACTAGGCCCAGTCCAAAATATACTTTTTCCTGTGCCAGAAGTCATGCAGTGCTATAAGCCAGCTACTACGTCAGTGGCGGTCAAATTCAGCTTGTACGCACAGTCAAACCTATATATATTTTTGGTTGGCAGGCAGTGTGCACCAAAGGTTTTTCACTGTGGCAAAGTTGATTCAGTCTGCTAAAAGGCAGATCCTATTTTAGTGGTGTTGAACTTGTCCTGGTTGCACAGTAAAAAAAAAAACTTCCCTTACTTGGCCCAGTCCAAAAAATGTTTTTTCCTGTGACAAAAATCGTACAGTATTATAAGGCAGCTACAACGTCACTGGCGGTCAAATTCAGCTGGTACGCACAGTCAAACCTATATATTTTTTTGGTTAGCAGGCAGAGTCCACCAAAGGTTTTTCACTGTGGGAAAGTTTATTCAGTCTGCTAAAAAGCAGATCCTATTTTATTTGTGTTGAACTTGTCCTGGTTTTACATTAAAAAATAAAAACTTCTATTACTAGGCTCAGTCCACAAAATGTTTTTTCCTGTGCCAAAAGTCATACAGTGCTATAAGGCAGCTACTACGTCACTGGCGGTCAAATTCAGCTTGTTCGCACAGTCAAACATATATATATATTTGGTTGGCAGGCAGAGTGCACCAAAGGTTTTTCACTGTGGCAAAGTTGATTCAGTCTGCTAAAAGGCAGATCCTATTTTAGTGGTGTTGAACTTGTCCTGGTTTCAGAGTAAAAAAATATAAACTTCTCTTACTAGGCCCAGTCCAAAAAATATTTTTTTTCCTGTGCCAAAAGTCATACAGTGCTATAAGTCAGCTACTACGTCAGTGGCGGTCAAATTCATCTTGTACGCACAGTCAAACCTCTATATATTTTTGGTTGGCGGGCAGAGTCCACCAAAGGTTTTTCACTGTGGCAAAGTTGATTCAGTCTGCTAAAAGGCAGATCCTATTTTACTGGTGTTGAACTTGTCCTGGTTTCAGAGTAAAAAAATATAAACTTCTCTTAGTAGGCCCAGTCCAAAAAATATTTTTTCTTGTGCCAAAAGTCATACAGTGCTATAAGCCAGCTACTAAATTAGTGGTGGTCAAATTCAGCTACTATGCACAGTCAAACCTATATACAGTATATTTTTGATTGGCAGGCAGAGTGCACCAAAGGTTTTTCACTGTGGCAAAGTTGATTCAGTCTGCTAAAAAGCAGATCCTATTTTAGTGGTGTTGAAATTGTCCTGGTTTCACAGTAAAAAAAACCCTTCTCTTACTAGGCCCAGTCCAAAATATACTTTTTCCTTTGCCAGAAGTCATGCAGTGCTATAAGCCAGCTACTACATCAGTGGCGGTCAAATTCAGCTTGTACGCACAGTCAAACCTATATATATTTTTGGTTGGTAGGTAGAGTCCACCAAAGGTTTTTTACTGTGACAAAGTTGATCCAGACTGCTAAAAGGCAGATACTATTTTAGCGGCGTTGAAGTTGTGCTAGTTTCACATTAAAAATAAAAACTTCTCTTACTAGGCCCAGTCCAAAAAATATTTTTTTTCTGTGCCAAAAGTCATACAGTGCTATAAGCCAGCTACTATGTCAGTGGCGGTCAAATTCAGCTTGTATGCACAGTCAAACCTATATACAGTATAATTTTGGTTGGCAGGCAGAGTCCACCAAAAGTTTTTACTGTGGCAAAGTTGATCCAGTCTGCTAAAAAGCAGATCCTATTTTAGTGGTGTTGAAATTGTCCTGGTTTCACAGTAAAAAAAACCCTTCTCTTACTAGGCCCAGTCCAAAAAATATTTTTTCCTGTGCCAAAAGTCATACAGTGCTATAAGCCAGCTACTAAATTAGTGGTGGTCAAATTCAGCTACTACGCACAGTCAAACCTATATATATTTTTGGTTGGCAGGCAGAGTCCACCAAAGGTTTTTCACTGTGGCAAAGTTGATTCAGTCTGCTAAAAGGCAGATCCTATTTTAGTGGTGTTGAAATTGTCCTGGTTTCACAGTAAAAAAAACCCTTCTCTTACTAGGCCCAGTCCAAAATATACTTTTTCCTTTGCCAGAAGTCATGCAGTGCTATAAGCCAGCTACTACATCAGTGGCGGTCAAATTCAGCTTGTACGCACAGTCAAACCTATATATATTTTTGGTTGGCAGGCAGAGTCCACCAAAGGTTTTTCACTGTGGCAAAGTTGATTCAGTCTGCTAAAAGGCAGATCCTATTTTAGTGGTGTTGAACTTGTCCTGGTTTCAGAGTAAAAAAAATAAAAACTTCTCTTACTATGCCCAGTCCAAAAAATATTTTTTTTCTGTGCCAAAAGTCATACAGTGCTATAAGCCAGCTACTATGTCACTGGCGGTCAAATTCAGCTTGTACGCACAGTCAAACCTATATATATTTTTGGTTGGTAGGTAGAGTCCACCAAAAGTTTTTACTGTGGCAAAGTTGATTCAGTCTGCTAAAAGGCAGATCCTATTTTAGTGGTGTTGAAATTGTCCTGGTTTCACAGTAAAAAAAAAACCTTCTCTTACTAGGCCCAGTCCCAAATATACTTTTTCCTTTGCCAGAAGTCATGCAGTGCTATAAGCCAGCTACTACGTTACTGGCGGTCAAATTCAGCTTGTGCGCACAGTCAAACCTATATATCTATTTTTGGTTGGCAGGCAGAGTGCACCAAAGGTTTTTCACTGTGGCAAAGTTGATCCAGTCTACAAAAAGGCAGATCCTATTTTAGTGGTGTTGAAATTGTCCTGGTTTCACAGCAAAAAAAAAACCTTCTCTTACTAGGCCCAGTCCAAAATATACTTTTTCCTGTGCCAGAAGTCATGCAGTGCTATAAGCCAGCTACTACGTCACTGGCGGTCAAATGCAGCTTGTATGCACAAGTCAAACCTATATATATTTTTGGTTGGCAGGCAGAGTCCACCAAAGGTTTTTCACTGTGGCAAAGTTAATTCAGTCTGCTAAAAAGCAGATCCTATTTTATTGGTGTTGAACTTGTCCTGGTTTTACATTAAATAATAAAAACTTCTCTTAGTAGGCCCAGTCCAAAAAATATTTTTTCCTGTGCCAAAAGTCATACAGTGCTACAAGGCAGCTACAACGTCACTGGCGGTCAAATTCAGCTTGTACGCACAGTCAAACCTATATATATTTTTGGTTGGTAGGTAGAGTCCACCAAAAGTTTTTACTGTGGCAAAGTTGATCCAGTCTGCTAAAAAGCAGATCCTATTTTAGTGGTGTTGAAATTGTCCTAGTTTCACATAAAAAAAAAACCTTCTCTTACTAGGCCCAGTCCAAAATATACTTTTTCCTGTGCCAGAAGTCATGCAGTGCTATAAGCCAGCTACTACGTCAGTGGCGGTCAAATTCAGCTTGTACGCACAGTCAAACCTATATATATTTTTGGTTGGCAGGCAGTGTGCACCAAAGGTTTTTCACTGTGGCAAAGTTGATTCAGTCTGCTAAAAGGCAGATCCTATTTTAGTGGTGTTGAACTTGTCCTGGTTGCACAGTAAAAAAAAAAACTTCCCTTACTTGGCCCAGTCCAAAAAATGTTTTTTCCTGTGACAAAAATCGTACAGTATTATAAGGCAGCTACAACGTCACTGGCGGTCAAATTCAGCTGGTACGCACAGTCAAACCTATATATTTTTTTGGTTAGCAGGCAGAGTCCACCAAAGGTTTTTCACTGTGGGAAAGTTTATTCAGTCTGCTAAAAAGCAGATCCTATTTTATTTGTGTTGAACTTGTCCTGGTTTTACATTAAAAAATAAAAACTTCTATTACTAGGCTCAGTCCACAAAATGTTTTTTCCTGTGCCAAAAGTCATACAGTGCTATAAGGCAGCTACTACGTCACTGGCGGTCAAATTCAGCTTGTTCGCACAGTCAAACATATATATATATTTGGTTGGCAGGCAGAGTGCACCAAAGGTTTTTCACTGTGGCAAAGTTGATTCAGTCTGCTAAAAGGCAGATCCTATTTTAGTGGTGTTGAACTTGTCCTGGTTTCAGAGTAAAAAAATATAAACTTCTCTTACTAGGCCCAGTCCAAAAAATATTTTTTTTCCTGTGCCAAAAGTCATACAGTGCTATAAGTCAGCTACTACGTCAGTGGCGGTCAAATTCATCTTGTACGCACAGTCAAACCTCTATATATTTTTGGTTGGCGGGCAGAGTCCACCAAAGGTTTTTCACTGTGGCAAAGTTGATTCAGTCTGCTAAAAGGCAGATCCTATTTTACTGGTGTTGAACTTGTCCTGGTTTCAGAGTAAAAAAATATAAACTTCTCTTAGTAGGCCCAGTCCAAAAAATATTTTTTCTTGTGCCAAAAGTCATACAGTGCTATAAGCCAGCTACTAAATTAGTGGTGGTCAAATTCAGCTACTATGCACAGTCAAACCTATATACAGTATATTTTTGATTGGCAGGCAGAGTGCACCAAAGGTTTTTCACTGTGGCAAAGTTGATTCAGTCTGCTAAAAAGCAGATCCTATTTTAGTGGTGTTGAAATTGTCCTGGTTTCACAGTAAAAAAAACCCTTCTCTTACTAGGCCCAGTCCAAAATATACTTTTTCCTTTGCCAGAAGTCATGCAGTGCTATAAGCCAGCTACTACATCAGTGGCGGTCAAATTCAGCTTGTACGCACAGTCAAACCTATATATATTTTTGGTTGGTAGGTAGAGTCCACCAAAGGTTTTTTACTGTGACAAAGTTGATCCAGACTGCTAAAAGGCAGATACTATTTTAGCGGCGTTGAAGTTGTGCTAGTTTCACATTAAAAATAAAAACTTCTCTTACTAGGCCCAGTCCAAAAAATATTTTTTTTCTGTGCCAAAAGTCATACAGTGCTATAAGCCAGCTACTATGTCAGTGGCGGTCAAATTCAGCTTGTATGCACAGTCAAACCTATATACAGTATAATTTTGGTTGGCAGGCAGAGTCCACCAAAAGTTTTTACTGTGGCAAAGTTGATCCAGTCTGCTAAAAAGCAGATCCTATTTTAGTGGTGTTGAAATTGTCCTGGTTTCACAGTAAAAAAAACCCTTCTCTTACTAGGCCCAGTCCAAAAAATATTTTTTCCTGTGCCAAAAGTCATACAGTGCTATAAGCCAGCTACTAAATTAGTGGTGGTCAAATTCAGCTACTACGCACAGTCAAACCTATATACAGTATATTTTTGGTTGGCAGGCAGAGTCCACCAAAAGTTTTTACTGTGGCAAAGTTGATCCAGTCTGCTAAAAAGCAGATCCTATTTTAGTGGTGTTGAAATTGTCCTGGTTTCACAGTAAAAAAAACCCTTCTCTTACTAGGCCCAGTCCAAAATATACTTTTTCCTTTGCCAGAAGTCATGCAGTGCTATAAGCCAGCTACTACATCAGTGGCGGTCAAATTCAGCTTGTACGCACAGTCAAACCTATATATATTTTTGGTTGGCAGGCAGAGTCCACCAAAGGTTTTTCACTGTGGCAAAGTTGATTCAGTCTGCTAAAAGGCAGATCCTATTTTAGTGGTGTTGAACTTGTCCTGGTTTCAGAGTAAAAAAAATAAAAACTTCTCTTACTATGCCCAGTCCAAAAAATATTTTTTTTCTGTGCCAAAAGTCATACAGTGCTATAAGCCAGCTACTATGTCACTGGCGGTCAAATTCAGCTTGTACGCACAGTCAAACCTATATATATTTTTGGTTGGTAGGTAGAGTCCACCAAAAGTTTTTACTGTGGCAAAGTTGATTCAGTCTGCTAAAAGGCAGATCCTATTTTAGTGGTGTTGAAATTGTCCTGGTTTCACAGTAAAAAAAAAACCTTCTCTTACTAGGCCCAGTCCCAAATATACTTTTTCCTTTGCCAGAAGTCATGCAGTGCTATAAGCCAGCTACTACGTTACTGGCGGTCAAATTCAGCTTGTGCGCACAGTCAAACCTATATATCTATTTTTGGTTGGCAGGCAGAGTGCACCAAAGGTTTTTCACTGTGGCAAAGTTGATCCAGTCTACAAAAAGGCAGATCCTATTTTAGTGGTGTTGAAATTGTCCTGGTTTCACAGCAAAAAAAAAACCTTCTCTTACTAGGCCCAGTCCAAAATATACTTTTTCCTGTGCCAGAAGTCATGCAGTGCTATAAGCCAGCTACTACGTCACTGGCGGTCAAATGCAGCTTGTATGCACAAGTCAAACCTATATATATTTTTGGTTGGCAGGCAGAGTCCACCAAAGGTTTTTCACTGTGGCAAAGTTAATTCAGTCTGCTAAAAAGCAGATCCTATTTTATTGGTGTTGAACTTGTCCTGGTTTTACATTAAATAATAAAAACTTCTCTTAGTAGGCCCAGTCCAAAAAATATTTTTTCCTGTGCCAAAAGTCATACAGTGCTACAAGGCAGCTACAACGTCACTGGCGGTCAAATTCAGCTTGTACGCACAGTCAAACCTATATATATTTTTGGTTGGTAGGTAGAGTCCACCAAAAGTTTTTACTGTGGCAAAGTTGATCCAGTCTGCTAAAAAGCAGATCCTATTTTAGTGGTGTTGAAATTGTCCTAGTTTCACATAAAAAAAAAACCTTCTCTTACTAGGCCCAGTCCAAAATATACTTTTTCCTGTGCCAGAAGTCATGCAGTGCTATAAGCCAGCTACTACGTCAGTGGCGGTCAAATTCAGCTTGTACGCACAGTCAAACCTATATATATTTTTGGTTGGCAGGCAGTGTGCACCAAAGGTTTTTCACTGTGGCAAAGTTGATTCAGTCTGCTAAAAGGCAGATCCTATTTTAGTGGTGTTGAACTTGTCCTGGTTGCACAGTAAAAAAAAAAACTTCCCTTACTTGGCCCAGTCCAAAAAATGTTTTTTCCTGTGCCAAAAATCGTACAGTATTATAAGGCAGCTACAACGTCACTGGCGGTCAAATTCAGCTGGTACGCACAGTCAAACCTATATATTTTTTTGGTTAGCAGGCAGAGTCCACCAAAGGTTTTTCACTGTGGGAAAGTTGATTCAGTCTGCTAAAAAGCAGATCCTATTTTATTTGTGTTGAACTTGTCCTGGTTTTACATTAAAAAATAAAAACTTCTATTACTAGGCTCAGTCCACAAAATGTTTTTTCCTGTGCCAAAAGTCATACAGTGCTATAAGGCAGCTACTACGTCACTGGCGGTCAAATTCAGCTTGTTCGCACAGTCAAACATATATATATATTTGGTTGGCAGGCAGAGTGCACCAAAGGTTTTTCACTGTGGCAAAGTTGATTCAGTCTGCTAAAAGGCAGATCCTATTTTAGTGGTGTTGAACTTGTCCTGGTTTCAGAGTAAAAAAATATAAACTTCTCTTACTAGGCCCAGTCCAAAAAATATTTTTTTTCCTGTGCCAAAAGTCATACAGTGCTATAAGTCAGCTACTACGTCAGTGGCGGTCAAATTCATCTTGTACGCACAGTCAAACCTCTATATATTTTTGGTTGGCGGGCAGAGTCCACCAAAGGTTTTTCACTGTGGCAAAGTTGATTCAGTCTGCTAAAAGGCAGATCCTATTTTACTGGTGTTGAACTTGTCCTGGTTTCAGAGTAAAAAAATATAAACTTCTCTTAGTAGGCCCAGTCCAAAAAATATTTTTTCTTGTGCCAAAAGTCATACAGTGCTATAAGCCAGCTACTAAATTAGTGGTGGTCAAATTCAGCTACTATGCACAGTCAAACCTATATACAGTATATTTTTGATTGGCAGGCAGAGTGCACCAAAGGTTTTTCACTGTGGCAAAGTTGATTCAGTCTGCTAAAAAGCAGATCCTATTTTAGTGGTGTTGAAATTGTCCTGGTTTCACAGTAAAAAAAACCCTTCTCTTACTAGGCCCAGTCCAAAATATACTTTTTCCTTTGCCAGAAGTCATGCAGTGCTATAAGCCAGCTACTACATCAGTGGCGGTCAAATTCAGCTTGTACGCACAGTCAAACCTATATATATTTTTGGTTGGTAGGTAGAGTCCACCAAAGGTTTTTTACTGTGACAAAGTTGATCCAGACTGCTAAAAGGCAGATACTATTTTAGCGGCGTTGAAGTTGTGCTAGTTTCACATTAAAAATAAAAACTTCTCTTACTAGGCCCAGTCCAAAAAATATTTTTTTTCTGTGCCAAAAGTCATACAGTGCTATAAGCCAGCTACTATGTCAGTGGCGGTCAAATTCAGCTTGTATGCACAGTCAAACCTATATACAGTATAATTTTGGTTGGCAGGCAGAGTCCACCAAAAGTTTTTACTGTGGCAAAGTTGATCCAGTCTGCTAAAAAGCAGATCCTATTTTAGTGGTGTTGAAATTGTCCTGGTTTCACAGTAAAAAAAACCCTTCTCTTACTAGGCCCAGTCCAAAATATACTTTTTCCTTTGCCAGAAGTCATGCAGTGCTATAAGCCAGCTACTACATCAGTGGCGGTCAAATTCAGCTTGTATGCACAAGTCAAACCTATATATATTTTTGGTTGGCAGGCAGAGTGCACCAAAGGTTTTTCACTGTGGCAAAGTTGATCCAGTCTGCAAAAAGGCAGATCCTATTTTAGTGGTGTTGAAATTGTCCTGGTTTCACAGCAAAAAAAAAACCTTCTCTTACTAGGGCCAGTCCAAAATATACTTTTTCCTGTGCCAGAAGTCATGCAGTGCTATAAGCCAGCTACTACGTCACTGGCGGTCAAATTCAGCTTGTATGCACAAGTCAAACCTATATATATTTTTGGTTGGCAGGCAGAGTCCACCAAAGGTTTTTCACTGTGGCAAAGTTAATTCAGTCTGCTAAAAAGCAGATCCTATTTTATTGGTGTTGAACTTGTCCTGGTTTAACATTAAATAATAAAAACTTCTCTTAGTAGGCCCAGTCCAAAAAATATTTTTTCCTGTGCCAAAAGTCATACAGTGCTACAAGGCAGCTACAACGTCACTGGCGGTCAAATTCAGCTTGTATGCACAGTCAAACCTATATATATATTTTTGGTTGGTAGGTAGAGTCCACCAAAAGTTTTTCCTGTGGCAAAGTTGATCCAGTCTGCTAAAAAGCAGATCCTATTTTAGTGGTGTTGAACTTGTCCTAGTTTCACATAAAAAAAACCCTTCTCTTACTAGGCCCAGTCCAAAATATACTTTTTCCTGTGCCAGAAGTCATGCAGTGCTATAAGCCAGCTACTACGTCACTGGCGGTCAAATTCAGCTTGTATGCACAAGTCAAACCTATATATATTTTTGGTTGTCAGGCAGAGTCCACCAAAGGTTTTTCACTGTGGCAAAGTTGATTCAGTCTGCTAAAAGGCAGATCCTATTTTAGTGGTGTTGAACTTGTCCTTGTTTCAGAGTAAAAAAAATAAAAACTTCTCTTACTATGCCCAGTCCAAAAAATTTTTTTTTTCTGTGCCAAAAGTCATACAGTGCTATAAGCCAGCTACTATGTCAGTGGCGGTCAAATTCAGCTGGTACGCACAGTCAAACCTATATTTCTATTTTTGGTTGGCAGGCAGAGTCCACCAAAGGTTTTTCACTGTGGTAAAGTTGATTCAGTCTGCTAAAAGGCAGATCCTATTTTAGTGGTGTTGAAATTGTCCTGGTTTCACAGCAAAAAAAAAACCTTCTCTTACTAGGGCCAGTCCAAAATATACTTTTTCCTGTGCCAGAAGTCATGCAGTGCTATAAGCCAGCTACTACGTCACTGGCGGTCAAATTCAGCTTGTATGCACAAGTCAAACCTATATATATTTTTGGTTGGCAGGCAGAGTCCACCAAAGGTTTTTCACTGTGGCAAAGTTAATTCAGTCTGCTAAAAAGCAGATCCTATTTTATTGGTGTTGAACTTGTCCTGGTTTAACATTAAATAATAAAAACTTCTCTTAGTAGGCCCAGTCCAAAAAATATTTTTTCCTGTGCCAAAAGTCATACAGTGCTACAAGGCAGCTACAACGTCACTGGCGGTCAAATTCAGCTTGTATGCACAGTCAAACCTATATATATATTTTTGGTTGGTAGGTAGAGTCCACCAAAAGTTTTTCCTGTGGCAAAGTTGATCCAGTCTGCTAAAAAGCAGATCCTATTTTAGTGGTGTTGAACTTGTCCTAGTTTCACATAAAAAAAAACCTTCTCTTACTAGGCCCAGTCCAAAATATACTTTTTCCTGTGCCAGAAGTCATGCAGTGCTATAAGCCAGCTACTACGTCACTGGCGGTCAAATTCAGCTTGTATGC
This sequence comes from Phyllobates terribilis, assembly GCF_046119375.1. Taxonomy (NCBI): domain Eukaryota; kingdom Metazoa; phylum Chordata; class Amphibia; order Anura; family Dendrobatidae; genus Phyllobates; species Phyllobates terribilis. The sequence continues at coordinate 20,146,139 of NW_027362761.1, read as the reverse complement.
ACAAGTCAAACCTATATATATTTTTGGTTGTCAGGCAGAGTCCACCAAAGGTTTTTCACTGTGGCAAAGTTGATTCAGTCTGCTAAAAGGCAGATCCTATTTTAGTGGTGTTGAACTTGTCCTTGTTTCAGAGTAAAAAAAATAAAAACTTCTCTTACTATGCCCAGTCCAAAAAATTTTTTTTTTCTGTGCCAAAAGTCATACAGTGCTATAAGCCAGCTACTATGTCAGTGGCGGTCAAATTCAGCTGGTACGCACAGTCAAACCTATATTTCTATTTTTGGTTGGCAGGCAGAGTCCACCAAAGGTTTTTCACTGTGGTAAAGTTGATTCAGTCTGCTAAAAGGCAGATCCTATTTTAGTGGTGTTGAAATTGTCCTGGTTTCACAGTAAAAAAAAAACCTTCTCTTACTAGGCCCAGTCCAAAATATACTTTTTCCTTTGCCAGAAGTCATGCAGTGCTATAAGCCAGCTACTACGTTACTGGCGGTCAAATTCAGCTTGTACGCACAGTCAAACCTATAGATCTATTTTTGGTTGGCAGGCAGTGTGCACCAAAGGTTTTTCACTGTGGCAAAGTTGATTCAGTCTGCTAAAAGACAGATCCTATTTTAGTGGTGTTGAACTTGTCCTGGTTTCAGAGTAAAAGAATAAAAACTTCTCTTACTAGGCCCAGTCCAAAAAATATTTTTTTCCTGTTCCAAAAGTCATACAGTGCTATAAGCCAGCTACTAAGTCAGTGGCGGTCAAATTCAGTTTGTACGCACAGTCAAACCTCTATATATTTTTGGTTGGCAGGCAAAGTCCACCAAAGGGTTTTTATTGTGGCAAAGTTGATCCAGTCTCCTAAAAGGCAGACACTATTTTAGCAGCGTTGAAGTTGTGCTAGTTTCACATTAAAAATAAAAACTTCTCTTACTTGGTCCAGTCCAAAAAATATTTTTTTCCTGTGCCAAAAGTATTGCATTGCTATAAGCCAGCTACTACGTCAGCATACTTTGCTATGATAAAGTTATGAATGTTTAATTCCTATATTCTATGATGTCACAACGATATACATTGGTTATCAATATGTTGTAAAATATGACATTTCAGTACAATAAAAATTGATGGTTGAAAAAAATACAACTGACTTTTATAAAGTTAAAAAACAGATTGCAGTAAAAAAGTCAATTCATCAGGACATTTCAGTTCCCACTTAAATGAACTCATTTTGCATTGCTCTTACCTTGAATCGGAGACCCCACGCTTTCAGCACAGGGTCCCGATCGTGACTCTATGTCATCATGACGACATCTGGGTCACCAGGCATCAGGAAGTTATATAGATCTTGTGCGGTGCACGAACTAGCTAACTTATGTCTGCAGGACTGACAGCCTGCACAGCATAGGGAATGCTGCTGCATACCTATGCTATGCAAGTGATCAGCCTGCAAAAAATAAAAGTCCCATAGTGGGACAAAGTGTAAAAGTTGAAGAAAGTGTAAGAAAGTGAAAAAAAGATAAAAACAAAATTGTAAATATATATAATGAAAAAATAATCCAAAAACTCAAAATATACTGTAGCCATAAATAATATTATGGAAAAAAAATATAGAAAAGCACGCATATTTGGTATCGCTGCATCTAGAAATACCTGACCTATACAACTGTTTAGTTAACCCCTTCAGTGAACACGGTAAAAAAATAAAAAATAAAGCAAAAAGACGTAGTTACTTAACAGTAATTTCTTAGAGCCCATGACTGCACCACGGAGAGAGGGATCCGCCCTTCAAGGACAGGAAACCAACAGATAAAAAGGGTGGTACCTCTCTCCCGCATCACTTGTTTACAGAGCACAGAGAGGACCTCCAGGTCAGTAACACAAAATTTTAACATTTTTAAATAAGTTTACCAGACACACCTTGTTACTAAATATAGGTAATAATTAAATGTACACACCTATGTGTGAAGGGAGGGAATGTACGGGTGCTGTCATGGGCTTTGAGAAATCCCGTTACCGGTAAGTAACTACGTCTTTCTACTTCCCCCTTGACGGCACCACGGAGAGAATTGCAGAGAAGTGTCATTTAGAGAGCGACCACCGCTTCCAGATCCCTTTTACCAAAGGTAAGGTCCGAAGAAGAGGAAATATCCAGCCGGTAGTGCTTAAAGAATGTAGAAGGGGAAGACCAGGTTGCAGCTCTACATATCTGTTCAATTGAAGTACCCGCTTTCTCCGCCCAGGCGGCCACTGCCCTAGTAGAGTGAGCCTTTAAATCCTCCAGGACGTTCTCCCCGATAGATGAGTATGCCAGGGAGATCGCGTCCCTTATCCACCTTGCCAGTGTGCCCTTGGAAGCTTTCTGTCCCTTCCGAGGACCCTGTAAGCACACAAAAAGAGACCTGTCCTTCCTATACTCCTTTGTGGCCTCTAAGTACTGGATAATGCACCTTCTGACATCTAAGGTGTGAAGGTTTTCTTCCCCCGTTTTTGGGATTTGAGCAAATGGAAGGGAGGGTGACCTCCTGCGATCTATGGAAGTGTGATCCCACCTTAGGAAGGTAGGCTGGGTCAGTCCTAAGTTTCACCCTGTCCTCTAGAATTTGCGTAAAGGGGGGCCCTGCTGATAAGGCTTGTATGTCGCTAACTCTACGTGCCGATGTGAGGGCTACTAAGAGAGACGTCTTAAGAGATAGGACTTTTAGAGATGCATCCATTAAAGGTTCAAAAGGATGTTTGGTTAGGGCTGAAAGAACTAAATTTAAGTTCAAAGGAGGAGTATTATGGGAGGGGATGGGCCAAGACCTGTGTGATGCCTTGATGAACCTAGAAATCCACCTATTTCTGGCCAGGTCGCAGTTGTATAGGGCTCCTAGTGCTGCAACCTGAACCTTTAGAGCAGGGGTCTCAAACTCAGCTGGGTATATGGGCCGCCCACAGAAAAACATTTAATTTGGGGGGCCGCATTATTTGCAGGACAAAGTGACATTTTTAGGGATACCATTTTTTTTTCTATACACTTTTTGAACAGGTCCCCATATTGCAGACACGTCCTCCATCCAGGTCCCCATATTGCAGACACGTCCTCCATCCAGGTCCCCATATTGCAGACACTTCCCCCATCCAGGTCCCCATATTGCAGACACTTCCCCCATCCAGGTCCCCATATTGCAGACACTTCCCCCTTCCAGGTCCCCATATTGCAGACACTTCCCCCATCCAGGTCCCCATATTGCAGACACTTCCCCCATCCAGGTCCCCATATTGCAGACACATCCCCATATTGCAGACACGTCCCCCATCCAGGTCCCCATATTGCAGACACGTCCCCCATCCAGGTCCCCATATTGCAGACACGTCCCCCATCCAGGTCCCCATATTGCAGACACGTCCCCCATCCAGGTCCCCATATTGCAGACACGTCCCCCATCCAGGTCCCCATATTGCAGACACGTCCCCCATCCAGGTCCCCATATTGCAGACACGTCCCCCATCCAGGTCCCCATATTGCAGACACGTCCCCCATCCAGGTCCCCATATTGCAGACACGTCCCCCATCCAGGTCCCCATATTGCAGACACGTCCCCCATCCAGGTCCCCATATTGCAGACACGTCCCCCATCCAGGTCCCCATATTGCAGACACGTCCCCCATCCAGGTCCCCATATTGCAGACACGTCCCCCATCCAGGTCCCCATATTGCAGACACGTCCCCCATCCAGGTCCCCATATTGCAGACACGTCCCCCATCCAGGTCCCCATATTGCAGACACGTCCCCCATCCAGGTCCCCATATTGCAGACACGTCCCCCATCCAGGTCCCCATATTGCAGACACGTCCCCCATCCAGGTCCCCATATTGCAGACACGTCCCCCATCCAGGTCCCCATATTGCAGACACGTCCCCCATCCAGGTCCCCATATTGCAGACACGTCCCCCATCCAGGTCCCCATATTGCAGACACGTCCCCCATCCAGGTCCCCATATTGCAGACACGTCCCCCATCCAGGTCCCCATATTGCAGACACGTCCCCCATCCAGGTCCCCATATTGCAGACACGTCCCCCATCCAGGTCCCCATATTGCAGACACGTCCCCCATCCAGGTCCCCATATTGCAGACACGTCCCCCATCCAGGTCCCCATATTGCAGACACGTCCCCCATCCAGGTCCCCATATTGCAGACACGTCCCCCATCCAGGTCCCCATATTGCAGACACGTCCCCCATCCAGGTCCCCATATTGCAGACACGTCCCCCATCCAGGTCCCCATATTGCAGACACGTCCCCCATCCAGGTCCCCATATTGCAGACACGTCCCCCATCCAGGTCCCCATATTGCAGACACGTCCCCCATCCAGGTCCCCATATTGCAGACACGTCCCCCATCCAGGTCCCCATATTGCAGACACGTCCCCCATCCAGGTCCCCATATTGCAGACACGTCCCCCATCCAGGTCCCCATATTGCAGACACGTCCCCCATCCAGGTCCCCATATTGCAGACACGTCCCCCATCCAGGTCCCCATATTGCAGACACGTCCCCCATCCAGGTCCCCATATTGCAGACACGTCCCCCATCCAGGTCCCCATATTGCAGACACGTCCCCCATCCAGGTCCCCATATTGCAGACACGTCCCCCATCCAGGTCCCCATATTGCAGACACGTCCCCCATCCAGGTCCCCATATTGCAGACACGTCCCCCATCCAGGTCCCCATATTGCAGACACGTCCCCCATCCAGGTCCCCATATTGCAGACACGTCCCCCATCCAGGTCCCCATATTGCAGACACGTCCCCCATCCAGGTCCCCATATTGCAGACACGTCCCCCATCCAGGTCCCCATATTGCAGACACGTCCCCCATCCAGGTCCCCATATTGCAGACACGTCCCCCATCCAGGTCCCCATATTGCAGACACGTCCCCCATCCAGGTCCCCATATTGCAGACACGTCCCCCATCCAGGTCCCCATATTGCAGACACGTCCCCCATCCAGGTCCCCATATTGCAGACACGTCCCCCATCCAGGTCCCCATATTGCAGACACGTCCCCCATCCAGGTCCCCATATTGCAGACACGTCCCCCATCCAGGTCCCCATATTGCAGACACGTCCCCCATCCAGGTCCCCATATTGCAGACACGTCCCCCATCCAGGTCCCCATATTGCAGACACGTCCCCCATCCAGGTCCCCATATTGCAGACACGTCCCCCATCCAGGTCCCCATATTGCAGACACGTCCCCCATCCAGGTCCCCATATTGCAGACACGTCCCCCATCCAGGTCCCCATATTGCAGACACGTCCCCCATCCAGGTCCCCATATTGCAGACACGTCCCCCATCCAGGTCCCCATATTGCAGACACGTCCCCCATCCAGGTCCCCATATTGCAGACACGTCCCCCATCCAGGTCCCCATATTGCAGACACGTCCCCCATCCAGGTCCCCATATTGCAGACACGTCCCCCATCCAGGTCCCCATATTGCAGACACGTCCCCCATCCAGGTCCCCATATTGCAGACACGTCCCCCATCCAGGTCCCCATATTGCAGACACGTCCCCCATCCAGGTCCCCATATTGCAGACACGTCCCCCATCCAGGTCCCCATATTGCAGACACGTCCCCCATCCAGGTGCCCATATTGCAGACACGTCCCCCATCCAGGTGCCCATATTGCAGACACGTCCCCCATCCAGGTCCCCATATTGCAGACACGTCCCCCATCCAGGTCGCCATATTGCAGACACGTCCCCCATCCAGGTCCACCCCCCCATACTGCGCACAGGTCACCCCCCAATATACTGCGCACAGGTCACCCCCCAATATACTGCGCACAGGTCACCCCCCCCATATACTGCGCACAGGTCACCCCCCCATATACTGCGCACAGGTCACCCCCCATATACTGCGCACAGGTCACCCCCCCATATACTGCGCACAGGTCACCCCCCCATATACTGCGCACAGGTCACCCCCCCATATACTGCGCACAGGTCACCCCCCCATATACTGCGCACAGGTCACCCCCCCATATATTGCGCACAGCTCACCCCCCCATATACTGCGCACAGGTCACCCCCCCCATATACTGCGCACAGGTCACCCCCCATATACTGCGCACAGGTCACCCCCCCATATACTGCGCACAGGTCACCCCCCCATATATTGCGCACAGCTCACCCCCCCATATACTGCGCACAGGTCACCCCCCATATACTGCGCACAGATCCCCCCCCATATACTGCGCACAGGTCACCCCCCCAACATATACTGCGCACAGGTCACCCCCCAACATATACTGCGCACAGGTTCCCTCCCCCCCATAAACTGTGCACAGGTCACCCCCCCAACATATACTGTGCACAGGTTCCCTCCCCCCATATACTGTGCACAGGTTCCCTCCCCCCCATATACTGTGCACAGGTTCCCCCCCCATATACTGTGCACAGGTTCCCTCCCCCCCCATATACTGTGCACAGGTTCCCTCCCCCCCCATATACTGTGCACAGGTTCCCTCCCCCCCATATACTGTGCACAGGTTCCCTCCCCCCCATATACTGTGCACAGGTTCTCCCCCCCTATATACTGTGCACAGGTTCCCTCCCCCCCATATACTGTGCACAGGTTCCCTCCCCCCCATATACTGTGCACAGGTTCCCTCCCCCCCCATATACTGTGCACAGGTTCCCTCCCCCCCATATACTGTGCACAGGTTCTCCCCCCCTATATACTGTGCACAGGTTCTCCCCCCCTATATACTGTGCACAGGTTCCCTCCTCACCCATATACTGTGCACAGGTTCTCCCCCCCCTATATACTGTGCACAGGTTCCCTCCTCACCCATATACTGTGCACAGGTCACCCCCCCCAACATATACTGTGCACAGGTTCCCTCCCCCCCCCCATATACTGTGCACAGGTTCCCTCCCCAGGTATTTCACATAGACATGACAGAAAAAAAAAAAGATTATTCTCACCTGTCCTCCGTTCCCTCGGCGTCCTTTCTGCACCTGTGGCCCGCAGGCACAGACCCCGTAACGATCGCGGCTCTCTCAGCAGCCGCCGACATCTGCGCTGTAATGCAGTGTATTGCCGCGCAGAGACCGGCTCTCTGCACAGCAATACCAGTGTCAGCCGCCGGCCTATCAGAGGCCAGCAGCTGACATCTGCGCATGGCAGTGACGTCATACGCCGCTGCTCTGGTACGCAGATGTCAGCTGCTGGCCTCTGATAGGCCGACGGCTGACACTGGTATTGCTGTGCAGAGAGCCGGTCTCTGCGCAGCAATACACTGCACTACGGCACTGATGGCGGCGGCTGCTGGAGAGAACCGCGATCGTTATGGGGTCTGTGGGCCGTATGAAGCAGCCGGAGGGGCCGCATGCGGCCCGTGGGCCGCGTGTTTGAGACCCCTGCTTTAGAGTGTGACGTGCCCCCTGGGCCGTGGGGTACTTGGCATCCGGGCCTCTGGTTGCCGGTATGGAGGTTATCACGGTGGCTGACCCGGTCTGTGACCCAGGGCGGTCAGTAAAAGGGGGGATAGTTTATAGGGGATTTGGGAAAGTTTGTGACTCCACCTGTGGAATGCGGCTAAGGGGTGCCCCCGCTGCGGAGCAGTCCCCTGAGGCAGATGGTAGGGCAGCTGGTGATGGAATGGCTCCCCACAGGTGGGGCGGACCTCAGGGCAGCGTGGCGTGTACTGGATGGTGGTGCAGGTGAGAGACGGCAGGACGGTCCCGGAGGAAAGACGGACACTCACACGGGGGTAAGCTTCAGTACCTTTACTGGTGATGCTGCAGGCACGGTCCAGGGTACTCCAGGTGAAGGGTGCACTTCTGGACTCTCCCCAGTGAGCGGGTATAGGGCCTCCTGATCCATTGCTTTATTCTCTCAGCTTCTGACCTGCCCGCTCTCTGCTCAACTCTGAGCTGTGTTCCTCTCTGTCTCTGAATACTGACTCTAAACTGAGCTGCCTGGCTCCACCCTCTCTATATATATTCCTAACGGGCTCCCTCTGCTGGTCTGAGGTGGTAGGGTGGAGGTATGTGAATGTATGAGGGCCTCTTGTGGAAAAGTCCTTCCATGCACCCTTCTGGGTTCTGTGGCACCAGTGCGTAGCAGGGTGCCACATTCCCCCCTAGTAAAGCTCAGTACTCCTAGGCTGAAGCATTGTTCAAAAACAGGTTAAACAATAACATTAACATTTCTTCCCTTTATGGGGGACACTTTGCTTGAACGTTACAGGTAACAAAAACATAATAAATAATATATGTACAATAGTTAGAGTTTTTGAGCAATTATCAGTGAGTCCCCTAACAGGGTGTCCATTTCACTGCAAAGTACAAGGGAGCTTGAGGGACCTGTCCTTAAACCCTCCACGTAGGCCCTGGGCGTGGCTGCAGGGCATAAGTGATCCAGAGTTGGACCACGTCTTCCGCCACGCCAAACAGGTTTTTGTTAAGTGGTTACCTAAAGGGGGCTCTCCAGGGAGTGCAACTATGGACAAATAAACAGTTTTTGGGCTGCACACAGTCTTCAACCACCGAGTCCTTTTATATATCCCCTTACGGGTAACTAAATGCAACAAGAAAAGTTTCTATGTCACCTAAATTGTCCATTGTAAGGCAAAAATATGCCAATACATACATGAAAATTACACAAGAATAACATACCCCAAGGGGTAACTTTTTATACTATCAGAGTTTCTCTTTCTACTCTCTGTATCTGACAGGAGTCTGACCTTGCGTGCTACTTGTTGACCTACGTAGTACTGGGATGCGTGTGGTACTGATTGAACTACCTCCCATTCTGTCAGTTCTAGGTGTGGAGGAACTGCATGGCTGCCTTAACCTCCCTACAGGACTGGCAAGTGTACCATTGGCTGGGCCTTCTTGCTCTGCTTCTACTGGTGATCTTCCGGGGATTCTTCCTGAGCAGGCTCTTCTGGGGCACCTACAGGTTCTACTTGCTGTGGAGGGTCTTCTGGGGCACCTACAGGTTCTACTTGCTGTGGAGGGTCTTCTGGCTGTTGGTAGAAGTGGATCACAGGTATTATCACTGCTCCTCCTAGTTGGGGCCTATCTGCTGCGAAATCTCCTAATTCAGTATGTATTACTGCTTCTTTAGGCTCCTCCGGTACGATGAGAGGCACTTCTTCCTGGGGCTTTAGCAGACCTGGACACAACTTCAGATGTTCTCTAGATGCCGTTGCAGTCGTTCTTCCTCCGTCCTTGGTAATTAAACAGGTCTTCCTGTTATCAAATCTTGAAAGTAACTCAGTGTAGGGTTCCCTCTCCCACTGGTCATCAAGTTTGTGGTTTCTTCTTTTTCTCTTTAGCAGAACTTCTCCAGGTGAAAAGGGTTCTACTGTTGCACTCTTGTACTGTGCTTCCTGCTTGTCTCTTACCCTATTCAGACTGTCTTCGACACAGGCTTGTACTCTACTGTACTGTTCCTGTCGCTTCGTGTCCCGGTCTTCAGTGGACATATCTGCTTCGGGTTCTAATACACCAAGCTCCAGGTCCATGGGCAACTTTCTGGGTCTTGCGCGCATGAGATATGCTGGAGTGCAATTGGTGGAACTCGCAGGTATGTGATTGTACAGATCTACCAGGTCAGGTAGCTTGTCTGGCCACTGTTTTTTTTCTTCTAGCAGTAAGGTCTTCATCAGGTCGATGACGATGTTATTCATCTTTTCACATAACCCTTTGGTTTGGGGGTGGTACGGTGTAGTCCGTATCTTCTTACACCCGTACAGATGGCAAAACTCCTTGAACAATTCGGCTTCGAAGGCAGTGCCTTGATCTGTCAGCACCTGCTCCGGGTATCCATGGGGCCTGCAGAAGTACGCCTGAAACGTCTTTGCCGCAGTTTCTGCCGTCAGATCCTTGACGGGGGCAACCATCAGGAACCGGGAGTAGTGATCCACCATGGTCAGGAATCTCCTGACCTGCTGGGTGACAGCTTGACATGATCCAGGGCCACGATCTCCAAGGGTCGGGTTGTCTTGATGGGTTGCAGGGGTGCCTTCTGGCTGCTGTAGTTTTTTCTTCTGAGGCTACAGGGTCCACAATCCTGGCACCATCTCTCTATGGAACTCCGCATTCCAACCCAATAAAACCGACCTTTCAGCAGGGTTTCTAGCTTCTTCCAGCCAAAGTGCCCCACTTGATAGTGGTAGGCCTCCAACACCATCTGGATGTCCGTCCTAGGCACTACGATCTGCCATACCATCTCATGGGTCCTCTGGTTGACGTACCTTCGGCTTCTCCCTATAGATGAAGAGACTGCTTCTCTCCACAGTTGCTTGGCTTGTGGAGACGCGTCCTTCTCCAGGGAGGAACCTTCCTGGGTTATCAGTTCTTTGATACGGCTGACAACCGGGTCGCTGTCCTGGGTCTCCTTCCAGCTGTGGTGAGGCAAAGGGTTTAACGTCTTACCGCGATGCCTCCTGGAGGCTCGTTGCTCGTGGACCATTCCATTACGGTGGAAGGCAGGTAGCTCAATCTCCTCCAGGTCATCCACTTCTTCAGTATCTGGTGCGGCATCCTGGACAGGGCATCGGCGTTGGTATTCTTACAGCCTGCCCGGTACTTAATGGTGAACTGGTAGTTTAACAGCCAAGCCATCCATCGTTGTTCCATGGCTCCTAACTTGGCTGTTTCCAGATGAGTCAAGGGGTTATTATCAGTGTAGGCAGTGAACTTACTGGAGGCTAGGTAGTGCTTTAACCGCTCGGTGATGGCCCCGACCAGGGCCAGGAACTCCAACTTGAAGCTGCTATAGTTCTCTGTGTTCCTCTCGGTCGGGCGGAGCTTCCTGCTTGCATAGGCGATCACCTTCTCTCGGCCATTCTGCTTCTGACTTAACACAGCCCCTAATCCCTCGTTGCTGGCATCACTGTACAGCAGGAATGGTTGGCTGTAGTCAGGGTAGGCTAGGATCTCTTCACCGGTCAGGATCTCCTTCATCACCTCAAAGGATTCAGCTTGCTCCTTACCCCACTGGAACGGGGGGGTTTCTGCCTCTCTCGGACTGTCCTACCAGGAGATCTTGCAAAGGTGCCGCTTTCTTGGTGTAGTCCTTCACAAACCTCCGGTAATACCCAACTAGTCCCAGGAACTGACGTACCTCCTTGAGGCTCTTCGGCTCCGGCCATTTCTGGATGGCAGTGATCTTCTCCGGGTCCGGTGCTACTCCTTCTGGACTGACGATGTGCCCCAGGTACTGTACCTTTCGCTTGAGCAAGTGGCACTTGGAGGGCTTCAGCTTCATCCCATACCGGGACAGCGACTCAAATACCTCTGCCAGGTGCATCAAATGGTCCTCATACGTTTTGGAGTACACTATCACGTCATCCAGGTATAGCAGTACAGTCTCGAAGTTGCGGTGTCCCAGGCAGCACTCCATCAATCTCTGGAACGTTTCGGGGGCGTTGCAGAGTCCGAACGGCATACTGTTGAACTCGCCGAGTCCCATCAGGGTAGTAAAGGCCGTCTTCTCCCGATCTTCCTCAGCAACAGCTACTTGCCAGTACCCACTAGTGAGGTCAAGGGTGGAGAATTAATTTGCAGACTTTAATGCAGCCAGGGATTCCTCTATACGGGGCAAAGGGTATGCATCTTTGTGTGTTATGCGATTTACTTGTCTGTAATCTACACACATTCTCATGCTTCCATCCTTTTTCCTGACTAGGGCCAGGGGAGCTGCCCAGGGGCTACAGCTATCTCTTATTACCCCTGCCTTCTTCATGTCGTGCAACATTTCCTTCGCTTTCTGGTAGTGTGCTGGTGGGATTGGCCTGTAACATTCTTTGATGGGTGGATGGTCACCTGTGGGTATATAGTGTTGTACCCCTTTAATCCTCCCGAAATCAAGTGGGTGTTTACTGAATACCCGCTCGTACTCCTGAACCACCCGTTGTACATCCTGTTTCTGATGGGCAGGAGTGGTGTCTGTCCCAACATGGAGCTGTTGACACCAATCCTCCACCTGGGTTCCCGGGTCATTATCCTCCACTTTGTCTGGTGAGGTTAAGGACTCCGCCGTGTGTATGGAGTTATTATCTACTGTGTACAGTTTGGCAACAGTGGCGTAGCGTGGTAATCTAACCTCATCCTCCCCATAGTTTAGGAGGCGTACGGGCACCGTCCCATTGCGTACATCCACTACCCCTCTGGCAGTCAAGAGTGTAGGTCTATGCTCCGAGCTAAGGGGCTCTACTACCGCCTGGTAGCTCCGTTCTTTGAGACCTATTGCTGCCCTACACCAAATCAGCATCTCACTCATCGGGGGGATCACAATGGGTATCGGGTCTGTCACCCGTACATTACCAATTTCACCACCTGATAGCTTTACCTGTTGCTGGTACATAAGGGCTCGGATCTCTTTCTGGAGCACCCTCCTCTGCCCTGGTTTGGCAGTGTCGGCCATCTGTTGGAGCAAAAACAACACTTCTCCCAAACAGTTACCGACAATATTTGTGCCAAGTACCATATACATGTCTGTATCATCAGGATTAGTCTCTACTACAATTAGTCCCTGGTCCTTCAGTTCCACTCTTCCCACCTTTACTGCTACATCCTTAACCCCGACTAGGTTAAGGGGAAGGCCATTGGAGGCATACACAGAAAGGTTTGGAGCTGGCGGGTGAAGTTCGTCTATGGACCAGAACCTTTTGTAGAGGACATCTGGCATGATGGTTACATGAGATCCAGTGTCCAGCAGGGCAGGTGTCGCGATGCCATCCAGCACAATGGACAGGAAAGGTCTTCCTCCCACGAACCAATGGTACCAGTTTGATAGGCCTGCTTGATTTACTCCTGGGTGTCAGCCCTCGGCCCCAGGGTTTGATCGTTTACAGGACACTTCCGCACTGTGTGGCCTGCCTTCTGGCAGGTAGCAGATGAATTCCCCTGGAGGGTGACATTGGTCTTCCCTCGGGGTGGCGTTGTTGTCCTCCGGGGTGGCGTTGTTGTCCTCCTCCGGGGTGGCGTTGTTGTCCTCCTCCGGGGTGGCGTTGTTGTCCTCCTCCGGGGTGGCGTTGTCCTCCTCCGGGGTGGCGTTGTCCTCCTCCGGGGTGGCGTTGTCCGGGCTCCTCCTGTAGCTGCAGGGTGCTCAGGACAGTGACCAGGGTTTTACTTAGTTGACGCACTTCAGAGCTTAGGCTGTCCAGCTCGCTAGGACGCACTGTTTGCATCTTTGTTTCGGCCATTAGTGAAGGAGCAGTGGGTGCTGCGGGCACTGGGGTGGCCCCACCCTGGTAACACTGGACAGCAGTATCTGTTGTTTCCAGGGGCTGCAGACCCTTTATAGCCATGTCCTTAAAGGTGTCAAAGGTGGCATCTGGATGATCTAAGGCCCACCACCGTACAGTTCTGCTCTCCTCCTGGGACCTTAACCCCCGGATGAACTGTTCCGTCAGCATTTTATTCATCTTGTATGCTGGCTGGACTAACCTGTTTCAGGGACCGCAGGGCTTCCTGTAAGCGCCAGGCATAGTCCCGCATACTGTCCTCAGTTTTCTGGACACAGTGGTAGAACCTCATCCAGAGGTCCGTCTCAGTGCGGTTTTCAAACACAGTCTGCAGTCTCTTAAAGATGATGTATACTGATTTCTGGTCTGCGGCTGGCCAGGTTTCAACTTTCCGCTCTGCGGCAGCAGTCAATTGTCCCAGCACAACAACGGCTCTCTGTTTACCGGTCATAGAATACATGTCTAGCACACTGCATATTCTTCTCTTGAATCCGGAGAGGGCATCCGGTTTGCCGTTATACTGGGCGAACCACTTCGCTCCAGGGATATACGGCAGGGCCATAAGTAATAACGGGGTCACGAACCCTGTTGGTGGAGCGGCCGCTCCGGCCTGTGCAGCGCTGGGCGCAAGTTGGGCATCAGGAGCGTTAACCGATGCTCCGGCGGCTTGCTGGTCGTCGGCCATTGTCGCCCCCCCCCCCCCTAGTGAACCGGAGCCTACCTTCTTCACTTTCTTTAACAGGTAGGCCGCAGCTCTGTGGGCAACAGTCTTCTTCCAGGACCTTGCGTCGCACGCGTCTGACGTCAGAGCGTCCTCTGGCTACTTCCAGGACCTGACGCTTCCTGGTTCGATGTCAGGGGCGAGGCTTGTCTTAGGCTTTGTGCGCTTTAGCAATTACACCTCCCAGGTTCCTGCGGTTACGCTTCTCTTCTTCCCGCGCTGCAGCGCGATAATGGTGGCGATCCTCACCGTAGTTTAACACAGTTCAATAAAGGCACACAGTACCCGGTGGCAACAGACACGAAATCCTGTTCGTGACGCCAAAACATGACGTGCCCCCTGCGCCGTGGGGTACTCGGCAGCCGGGCCTCTGGTTGCCGGTATCGGGGTTATCACGGTGGCTGGCCTGGTCCGTGACCCAGGGCGGTCAGTAAAAGGGGGGGATAGTTTATAGGGGATTTGGGAAAGTTCGTGATGGTAGGGCAGCTGGCGATGAAATGGCTCCCCACAGGTGAAGCTGGCCTCAGGGCAGCGTGGGGTGTACTGGATGGTGGTGCAGGGGAGAGACGGCAGGACGGTCCCGGAGGAAAGACGGACACTCACACGGGGGTAAGCTTCAGTACCTTTACTGGTGATGCTGCAGGCACGGTCCAGGGTGCTCCTGGTGAAGGGCGCACTTCTAGACTCTCCCCAGTGAGCGGGTATAGGGCCTCCTGATTGCTTTATTCTCTCAGCTTCTGACCTGTCTGGAGCTAGGCCTAGCTTGGTTACTGTCTCTCTTTGCACCTGCTGACCTGGTGGTAGGGCCTTCTCTTTGGAGATCACTCTCCCTGGACGCTGGGACCTCCGTGACTCCTAGCCTTGGTACTGTAATCAGCGTTAGGTGAACCTGGGACCTGTAGTCCTCCAGGGGTTCCGGTGGTTCCTACTGAGTATAAATGTCCCTGTAGGCGCGGACCCGGTGTCCGGTATGTATATCGGGGTGAGCCTGGTATGCTCCTCTGCCCCCTTGCTACTTCTTCCTTCTCCTCTTACCTTCGGCCCACTCAAGGCCCTCACTAGGCTTTCACATGTGCTGTAGGCCTTGGCTCGCCTAAGCACAGCAGCCAGCTCGCTGCCTCTTCACTGCTCTCTGAGCAGCAGCAATCTCTTTGCTAACTCTGAGTTGGACCACGTCTTCCGCCACGCCAAACAGGTTTTTGTTCCGTGGTTACCTAACGGGCACACCGGGGAGTGCAATTATGTACAAGTAAACAGTTTTAGGGCTGCACACAGTCCTCAGCCACAGAGTCCTTTATATATACCCTTACGGGTAACTAAATGCAACAAGAAAAGTGTCCATGTCACCTAAATTGTCCATTGTAAGGCAAAAATACGTCAATACATACATGAAAATTACACAAGAACAGCATACCCCAAGGGGCAACTATTTATACTATCAGAATTTCTCTTCCTACTCTCTGTATCTGACAGGGGTCTGACATTGCGTGCTACGTGTTGACCTACGTAGTACTGGGATGCTTGTGGTACTGGTGTTTGTACTACCTCCCATTCTGTCAGTTCTAAGTGTGGAGGGACTGCAAGACTGCCTTAACCTCCCTACGGGACTGGCAAGTGTACCATTGGCTGGGCCTTCTTGCTCTGCTCCAACCGGGGATCCTTTTTCCGGGGATTCTTGCTCTGCTCCAACCGGGGATCCTTCTTCCGGGGATTCTTCCTGAGCAGGCTCTTCTGGGGCACCTACAGGTTCTACTTGCTGTGGAGGGTCTTCTGGCTGTTGGTAGAAGTGTAGCACAGGTATTATTACCGCTCCTCTTAGTTGGGGCCAATCTTCCGGGAAATCTCCTAATTCAGTATGTATTACTGCTTCTTTAGTCTCCTCCGGTACGATGGGAGGCACTTCTTCCTGGGGCTTTAGCGGTCCTGGACACAACTTAAGGTGGTCTCTAGATACCGTTGCAGTCGTTCTTTCTCCGCCCTTGGTAATTAAACAGGTCTTCCTGTTATCAAATCTTGAATTTAACACAGTGTAGGGTTCCTTCTCCCACTAGTCATCAAGTTTGTGATTTCTTCTTTTTCTCTTTAGCACAACTGACGCTCCCCCTGGGCTGTGGAGTACCCGGAGCTGGGCCGGTAGACGCTGGGGGTTGTAGTCACCGTGGCGGTGACCCGGTCGATGACCCAGGGCGGTCAATCCAAGGTGTTATTTATATGGGTTTTTATAATGTTCGACTACGCCACATGTGGAGTGCGGCTAAAGGGGGCGGCCGCTGCGGAACAGTCCTCCGAAGCTGGTGGTATGGAAGCAAGGGTATTATTACTCCCCACAGGAGGAGTATAGCTTCAAGTCAGTGTGGGTGGATGAAGGTGGTTGTAGTGCAGGGGGTCAGTAATGAACACAGAGTCCGTGTGATGCAGTCCCAAGATCTTTACTCACAGTTGTTGCAGTTCTGGTTACAGGGACCCATGTAACGGCCCTCGTCGTTCTGTGCTCACTCAGTGAGGGGTTCAGCCGACCCCCAGGTAACTCTGGAGTATTTATCGGGACCCCCTTCTGTGTGTCTTTTCTCTGGCCTTCTCCCTGCACCTCACACCCAGTGACACTTATATCCGGTACCCTCGGGCCTTGGCGGGCGACGTGTGTTCCGTCCTCTGGGTCCTATGTGGCTACCTTCTTGGTGAGACTGGTGTGTGTTATGATATGCTACAAGCACTAAGGAAAGACAAGAGATCTGTCCCTACAATAGAACTAAGCTGGATCCCTACGATGTAACGGGAACCTGATCCTGCGATCAGACCCACTAAAGTCCTCGGCTAGTCTGAACGAAGACCTATAGATGTGAGGGAGGGATCCCTACAAGAACTAGGGACTGGGAGAAAGATGGACACCTCCTAGCAGAAATTGTAGCAGTAAAAAGACAAACAAAGAACAAAGAGGTCCGAAGACCTAGCTAAACTGACTGAGAAAGGTTACAAAGCACCTGGCTAGCTTAAGAGTAGAAATTACAATGAAGTCCAGCATGGCCAGGAGGGCGGAGCAGGATTAAATAGGCAAAAAAGGTCATGTGACCAGCAAGATAGAAAAAACCTAACAGGAGAGTTCTAACAGTACCCCCTCTTCTATGAGGATCCTCCGGATCCCCTAGGCCCAGGCCTATCAGGAAACCTCCTGTGAAACGCTCTGACAAGTCTGGAAGAAGAAACATCATCCGCCCTCACCCATGAGTTATCCTCGGGACCGAAACCCTTTCAAGCGACGAGATACTGCAAACTCCCTCTATACCGTCTAGAATTTAGGATGCGGGAAATTTCATATTCCCCGTCCTCCCCCACTGGAGGAACAGTGGCATTGGCGTCTCTATTAAGATACATCACCTTTTTTCAATAGAGAAACATGAAACACCGGATTAATCTTCCAGGAGGTGGGAACCTCCAACCTAACAGCAGATTGGTTAACTACCTGAAGCACCTTAAAGGGCTCTACAAACTTGGGACCCAATTTTTTAGAAGGAATCCTCAACCGCAGATTCTTAGAGGACAACCAAACCATGTCCCCAATAGCAAACAAAACCTCTTGCCGTTTCCTATCAAAGTACCTCTTAGATTTTTTGTTAGCCTCCTGAAGATTACCACGCACATCCGTCCAAACTCTCTCCAAATCACCGGAAAAACTCTCTTCCTCAGGCACAGCCGATACCAATTTGGAGAATGACCCAAAAGACGGATGTCTCAGAGAACAACAAAAAAAAGGCGAACACCCAGAAGAGGATGTATGGTTGTTGAGAGCAAATTCAGCAAGTGGCAGAAACTCAGACCACCCCTCTTGATTGTCTGCCACAAAACAACGCAAGAACTGCTCCACATCCTGGTTCTTCTTTTCTGTCTGGCCATTAGACTCAGGATGATATCCCGATGAAAATAACAAATGAACTCCAAACCTGTCACAAAAGGCACGCCAAAAACGAACCACAAACTGAGGTCCCCTATCAGAAACAATGTCAGTAGGAACGCCATGGAGTCTGACAATTTCCTTGACAAAGGCCTTAGCGAGTGTCTTAGCGCAGGGCAATTTGATGAAGGGAACCAAGTGACACCTTGCTAAAACGGTCCACGACCACCCAGATGACCGTGAAATCCTCAGAGGGGGGAAGGTCAGTAATAAAGTCCATAGCCAGATGTGTCCAAGGTGCACTAGGAACCTCCAGAGGGCAAAGCAACCCCGCAGCAGAAGTATGTGAAGACTTAGATCTAGCACACACAGTACATTGACGCACCCACTTAATGACTTCCTTCTGCCATCCAGGCCACCAAAAACTGCAACCCACAAGTCTCTTGGTCTCCGAAATTCCTGGATGACCTGCCAACCGAGACTCATGACACTCAACAAACAAATCTCTCCTAAAGGTTCTAGGCACAAACAACCTCCCATGGGGAGTGTTAGATGGGGCATTCTCCTGTGCTTTAAGAATCTCATCTTCCAAAATGGAGTCCAATGCAGCAATCACAACACCTTCTTGTAAAATGCTCTCCTCCTCCTCAGCACCGACCATGGGAGAAAAGCTGCGAGACAAAGCATCAGCTTTAACATTCTTGGTACCCGGGATGTAAGTAACGGAAAAATTAAACCGCGAGAAAAAAAGTGCCCACCTAGCCTGACGGGCATTCAAGCGCTTGGCAGCATCAAGATAGATCAGATTTTTATGATCAGTGAAAACCTGAATGGGAAATTCAGCACCTTCCAAGAGATGACGCCAGTGTTCAAATGCGAGTTTAATAGCCAGCAATTCCCGATTACCAATATCGTAATTAAGTTGAGTCTCAGAAAATTTTTTTGAAAAAAAGGCACAAGGATGTACTCCATCCTTGTTTTCCTGAGACAACACCGCACCGACCCCCACAGAAGAAGCATCAACTTCAACCAAAAACGGCTTAGTCACATCAGGCTGCATAAGGATGGGGGCAGAGCTCAACCTCTCCTTTAGAAACACAAAAGCTTCAATGGCCTCAGAAGTCCACTGAACCACATTAGCACCTTTCCTGGTGAGATCGGTCAGTGGTTTAACAATAATAGAAAAATGTTTAATGAATTTACTGTAATAATTGGCGAAACCCAAAAACCTCTGTATCGATTTCAAACCAATAGGCCTAGGCCATTCCTGCACAGCTTGAACTTTCACCGGGTCCATCTCAAAGCCCTTGCTGGAGATAATGTAGCCCAAAAAACTAATTCTCTGTACAGCGAACTCACATTTCTCCAGCTTAGCAAAAAGCGAATTGTCAATTAATAACTGTAATGCCTCACGTACGCTCCGCCAATGAGACTCCAGATCAGGCGAATAAATCAAAATGTCATCCAAATACACAACCACATTTTTGCCGATCAAAGGTCTAAGGATGTCATTAATAAGATTCTGAAAAAATGCTGGTGCATTGGTAAGACCAAAAGGAATAACCAGATTCTCAAAATGACCCACAGGAGTGTTAAAAGCAGTCTTCCATTCATCACCCTCCTTCATGCGCAACAAATTGTATGCCCCCCGGAGATCAATTTTAGAGAACCACTTGGCCCCCACTAACTGGTTAAACAAATCAGGAATCAATGGCAGTGGGTAGGGATTGCGTACAGTAATTTTATTAATCTCGCGAAAGTCCAGACAAGGACGTAAACCGCCGTCCTTTTTTTTAACAAAAAAAAATCCAACAGCCACAGGTGACTTAGAGGGTCTGATATGACCAGCGGCCAAGCTCGTCTGTATGTATTCCTCCAAAGCCTTTCTCTCAGGAATAGTAAGATTAAATAAACGACTTTTAGGAAGAGTCGCTCCAGGGACAAATTCAATGGTACAATCATAGTCTCTATGGGAAGGCAAAATTTGCGACTCCTCCTCAGAAAAAACTTTCCAAAAACTATTAGGCTGAGGGTGCCAATACTTTTGTCTGGCCCATTTTTGGAGTTTTGTGTGAAATGATCAATGAGTTGATTTTTCCTTCATTCTCTTTTGTGTTTTTTCATTGAAGACAAATTAAATGAAGATAATACCAAAGAATTTGTGATTGCAAACATTTTCAGGAAGAAACTGAGTATTATCTGACAGAATTGCAGGGGTGCCAATACTTTTGGCCACCACTGTATCTACTGGATATCCAGCTATTCAATCTAGCTATCTCTTTATATCAGACTAGCTTTTACCCGCGGCTTCGCTCGCGTGGAATTTGGTCTGCCACATTAAGTTTCGTGATAGATCATTTTAATAGTAAAAAAAAATAATCTTAATAGTAAAAAAAAAATAATCTTAATAGTAAAAAAAAATAATCTTATTTAGTTACTCGTACATCCAAAATTTCAGATGTCTAACTTCAAAACTGACGGATTCCATACAAACTTTGAACCCCTATAATATTAAGAGGGAAACTCTTGAGGGTGGAATTATCAAAATTCCTTTCTTAGTGCTCATTTAAGCTCTAATAGAACCTATCTGCAAATTTCAAGATGCTAAGTTCAGTGATTTCGGCTGTGCATTGACCACTAGGTGTGTCAGTCAATCAGGTTTACAGTTTTATATAGCCCTATGTCCTTCCCCAGGCTTGAAATTATCCATATTAAATTTCATCACAAACGGATTACTAAACACTGATTAATAAACAGGACGGACTGAAGTTACTTGCATTTAACATTGTTCGTGTTAGTAAAGAATTAGTATGTAATTGGAATAATGGACATCTGCAGGTAATTTATCTATGTGTTTTTACTGCAATATACTCCTGTAAACTATGTTATTTGATTTCTTTCTTTCAGCGAAAATATGTAGATTTTGCGATTTAGAAACATGTGAGCAAGCTACGTATAGCTGACCGTGGGAAAAACAGGGCGTGCCTAAATGTATCCCCGCTACCTTCAAAGTTTGCCCTTGCGATTTATTGATGGTCATTGAAAATGCAACTTTAAGTGGGAACTGCAAACGTTTGAAATTAAAGGGTAAGTTATTGGGTATTATTGGGATCCGTGGTATAAGAATATTTTCACCCTTAGCTTCTCCAGTTAAAATTGTGGCCTTTACAATGTGCCTGCCTAGTTCAGTGACTCGCAATCTAGTGCCATTACATAATCTCGGGGCGTCCAAGTTGCGCATTAACAAAACGGGTATACCGACCTTTAATTCGAGCTTATGAGATGGGACCCCGGATAGCTTCAAAGAGTTAAGAAACTCCACGGGGTAGCTCGTACAGTCTTCAGATGACATGACTGTGTCGATGGAGTTGTAGGTTGTTGCATCGCTGGTTACTTGGTCCAAGATAATTTTATTGATTTTCGCAACTGTTTCATTTCTTGGTGCTAGTATAGTTCTTTCACATAGCCAATTTTCATCGTGGATGTTTTGTTGCAAATTTGGAAAAACTTGAGCAATAAGTGCGTCTTCCGAATCCACAACATGACAAAATTAGTTAGTGAATAGAACCATACCTTCTTCGTCAGTTTCGATTCGACCTTCACCGATCTCAAGCAGTTTCTCAGCGTACGTGCCCGACTCTAGATCACTGAATAACTGTACACGCATGTTGGTGGTGAGGTGCAGCTTTTCAACTTTGGTCCATAAATATGAGGATTTCAGACATGCATTAATTTCGTCTGCTGCAGTGCCTCGCTCGATGACAGGCAAAGTTTGCCTAAAGTCTCCAGCCAATAAAACAACCACACCACCCATTATTGTTTGTTTACTGTGTAAGTCTTGTAGACAACGATCAAGAGCTTCGATGGCGCGTTTGTGTGACATTGTGCACTCGTCCCACACGATTAGTTTGCACTGTTGCAACAGGAGGCCACGGGCGCTGCTCTTGCTGATATTACACGATGGGGTTTCTTCGTTCACCAGATTAAGAGGTAATTTAAAGACTGAATGTGCCGTCCGTCCACCGCTTAGCAATGTTGCAGCAATTCCAGAGGAAGCCACAGCTAATGCACCGTTATGACCGCTACAAATTTTTGCTAAAAGTAAATTAAGCAAGAAAGTTTTTCCTGTACCACCTGAGGCATCAAGGAAAAAAAGTCTACCTTCACCATTCTCAACTCGTCCTACTATTTTGTGATAAATCTCTCTTTGATCAGGTAGCAAACGTGGCTCAGTTTCGCAAACGTGAGCGTCTAACTGGTTGGTATCATAGCTTAGCTCTTTTATCAACTTGTTCGACAGCTCTCCTCTACGCCGCGGTGAGGGTAGACCAAAATCGGACAATTTCTTTCCAGAAATTATTAATATTTTGTCCTCGATAAGCCCCAACGCCTCATTGAAACAGAGATCATCGTTAACCTGATCCATTCTTTCAAATCTGTGCATGATATCCTCTGATAACGCAGTTTTATACTTGTGCCAGAGGATTGGATAAGCCGCAAGTGCATATCAATATGGCAAACAGCTCTTATTTGCGCCGGGGAGCGACATAGCACGGCCTCTTCTAAGGTGGTATCCCAGTGATTATCATCTTCCAACAACCCCATCTTCTCACACACCTGCCGAAAAGTTGCAAGTTCTTGACCTTCAAATGTTTTTAAATCTGAGAAGTTGGTTGGACCCCTTATTACATTCAGCAGCATACACAAGCAATAACATTCAAAATTGCTAACGTGCACCGTGTAAATGCGACCTAGAGCGTCTCCTGCCTTCACACCTGGCCAGCCATCGACAGGTGTTCCTTGTAAATGACGTTTCCATTGCTTCCGTGCCACATTCCAAGTATAGTAGCGAGGCACGTCAATGTAAAGTGATGTTTTTGCAAACGTATCACTTTGGCACAACAGGAAAAATGCAGTTAGTGTAGTTTTAGGTGGTGCTTCTAATCTCTCTCTAAAATTATTTTCCGTAAAGTAAACCCTCTCGCCATTGGGTAAATGAATCGCGAGATGAGTGACGGTTGGGTGTCTCTCGTGCGGAGGCAGACCTAAGATCCGCCACACTGCTTCGTTACTACTAACATATCAGCCGGTTCTAAAGGTTTGCACCTCATCTCTTGGGTCAATGTTAACATTCCCTTGCTGGCGGATGTTAAAAATAGCCTGGTCGTTACCCTTATTAATATATTTACAAATATATTTTATCGCCTGTACCGTATTACAGAACTCTACATTTAAATGAGAATCAAAATTTTTTAATAAGAGTGGAGAATATGGGACCACCCAGCTATTGTCCACCAATATTTCCTGTGTTCCTCTACGGGTTTTTATAATCGTCGTGCGTCCACCATTCTCTGTTGCTCTGCTCCTGTACAAAAGATAACCTTTGTCATTGGTTTGAGTATCTTTTAAAAGCTTCCTCGGATATTTTTTGGTACATTTTCCTTCCTTCATGCATGGCTATGAAGAATTGAATGTACCACATGGCCCGTGAATCATATTCTTTGTCACTGTATCATAGAGCTTTTGATTGGTTTCTGGGTTTGGTATCTCAGCACATATGATTTCTTCAATTTGGTTCGGATGCAATTTTTCCTTTAACCACAGCAGTAAGTGCACATGAGGCAAACCTCGCTTTTGCCACTCGATCGAGTACATGAAGCATTGCATATCACCAAATATGTTACCTTTTGTAAGTAGAGCTACCAACTTCTGTACTTTTATTTTAAATACTCGAGCTGTTAAGTCATGTCTGTCCGTTGAATTTTGACCAGC
Source organism: Phyllobates terribilis (assembly GCF_046119375.1). Lineage (NCBI taxonomy): Eukaryota > Metazoa > Chordata > Amphibia > Anura > Dendrobatidae > Phyllobates > Phyllobates terribilis. Next base: position 20,122,510 of record NW_027362761.1, on the reverse strand, counting down.
CATAAGCTCTTTGGTGATTTCTGGCCAAGCGGGGTGGCAAGTCATTGTAATAAATAAATCAGGCCTCCCATAATTACGTACGTATGTGAACGCATCTTGTGTGTATTCGTGTAGGTATCTCGGGCTATTTACAAATGATGACGGGAGAATCACCATCTGACCTAAGTTATTTGGATCCAAATCCGCATAATTTCTTATTGCATCTTGCAAGTGAATATAATTTTCTGCGCTCAGTTTTTTTTGATTTAAAGAAATGAACCTTAAGCGCTCACTTTCCATCTTTACATACATGTCGACCAGAAACTGATGAAGTAGGAGCCTACACTTAAGCATCAAATTAAAATCGCTGCGACGGACCATCAAGTGAAAGGCATAAAAATCTTTGCAGGACACCTTTTTGCTTGGCATTACTTGTTTGGTAAGTGGATTTATCTGAGGAATATCAATGCTGTACCCCTCTTGTCCTTTCCAAAAAATTATTGGGTACTCGAGAGCGTCTTAGAATCTATGTGTATCGGGAACCCTAGTGAGCATGCCATCGCGCGGCTGCACAACGATGTCCCGAGACATAGTTTGTTCGCTACTAACTATTACAGCAGCTATTTCATTTGTAGTAGGGGCATTGAATCGTCTCTCATGTTGACCACGTTGTACACGGTCTGGGTGAATCACTACTTTGAAATGATCGTCATTGATCATTCTGTCTCTAGCCGTTTTAAATTCATGCACCAAAATGTTGTGGTCGTGAAGTACTCGTTGTCATTTTTTAACTATGTTTCTATCTACGCTTTGCAGGCACTCAGTACGCCTGTTGATTTGTTCTTCTTCGTCACCTATGAAATAAACTTGTAAAAATTGTGGTTGCGAAATGGACGTAGGAATTAAAGAACCGATACGGTGGTATACTTGTCCTTGTATTGTAAAGATCGGGCAAAACCCTGGCATTGAGACAATTTGATCTGCTCCAAAAGACGTCATATGAAAGCACATGTTGTATTTTCTTATATTATTTAGAAAAAGGCGAGATTCATCAGTTTCATTAGAGAAAAGCTGTTTTAAAGGTTGAACTGGCTCGTCTATATAAGGAAGAGCTACTTTCCCGCCCAAACAACACATACCTGCTGCTTCCTCTTTCCACTTAAAAGCTCCGCAATATTTGCAATCTATGGTCATTGCTTCTATTTTTATAAGCTTGTGAGTTTCATAATCAAGAGTCTCGTCATACTCAAATGCAGCTTTATTAAACAATATCCATGTATTTCTTGTAAATGTTTGACGTTGCTGTGCTGCCCTTTCAGCAACAGTGCGTCTGCGAGATTCGGCCATTTCATAAGTTTCAGCGGCTCTTTGGGACGCCATGTAAGTCGCTTGCTGCTGACGTCGAGCTTGGGACTGTTCTGGAGTTTCAGCAGCCCGTTGAGACGCCAGATACTCCGCACGCTGTTCATGTCGGGCTTGGGACTGTTCTTGAGTTTCAGCAGCCCGTTGAGACGCCAGATACTCCGCATGCTGTTCACGTCGGGCTTGGGACTGTTCTGGAGTTTCAGCAGCCCGTTGAGACGCCAGATACTCTGCATGCTGTTCACGTCGGGCTTGGGACTGTTCTTGAGTTTCAGCAGCCCGTTGAGACGCCAGATACTCCGCATGCTGTTCACGTCGGGCTTGGGACTGTTCTTGAGTTTCAGCAGCCCGTTGAGATGCCAAAAACTCCGCATTCCGTTCACGTCGGGCTTGGGATTGTTCTGGAGTCTCTGCAGCTCTATGTGCCGCACAACGCACCGCCTGCTCAAGCCTTCGTTGCTCGGCTTGTTGAGACGTCTCATCACGTCTAATTATTTTCATAGCTCGGGCTTTATTAGAGCTTTGCGAAATGTTAGACTTACGCTTTCGCGGCATTTTTATAAGTACTAATTCCAAAATAGGTACTTAGTAAAGTTCAAACAAAATACTAAAACAATCTAATTAGTTATATTCCGATCGCTGTACAGACGATATCAGTTGTATATGACTGGTCTATGAGGAGCAGCTGTGGCGCGGTTACCCATAGCAACCATTCCCAGTGCTCTGTGGGAGCTGAGAGCAGCCTGCTGGTGCTGTGGGTGAAATGCTGCGCTGCACACACACAGGGCTGTGCTGCACACAGGAGGGGAGGACGCCATTTGCGTAGCGCTGCTGCCGGTGCTGTCAGGCTGCAGTGTGTGCATCCTCCATGGAGCCGCGCTCAGGTTACTGCCCCTCCCCGTGTGTGAGTCACTTCCCCTCCGCCCAGGTGAGGCGCTCGGAACTTTCCCGGCTGCAGCAGCTGGCGCAGGTGAGCGCATGTTTTATTATACGGTGTTATGTGGAGGGACAATGGCGGTGGGGACCCCCTGTGTGAGGACAATGACGGCCCGGTGCCCCCGGGCAACCTGCAGGAGGAAGCCTCACACTCCCCCCGGGCTGTGGGCGCGGGCAGGCCGTGCTGGGACGTGTAGTTCCCTAGTAACCTGTTCCTGACATATGGGCTGTTTTCTGGGCTATTTTTTTTTTTTTTTTTTAAGTCTGAGAAAATGTCATAAATTATCCTTCTCCCTTCAGCTGTTTCCAGAGTGTAATGTATCAGGGTGAGCTCATGACTGACAGCTGCCAAAGTTTCTAGGAAATGTCAGTCCCTGGGGGTCGTGTGTGAACCCCCTGTGCCACACTTGTACCTGGCCACGGTATATGATCACCCCTGTATTCTGACTGTGGACAGGCGGCAACTGTGACCTCACTATACAATGATCCACTATGGGCAAATTATTGTATTATCAATCTCTTCTGACTGCTGTAAATCAGCCATTTAAATATCACCTGTGTATGTGTGTATATAAGAGTTTGATAAATATACTAAAAAGTTTGATAAATATACTAAAATGTGCATTGTAAAATTGTAAAATAGTATCTAACTTAATTAAATTTATGGTTCACAATTTTGGTCATAGTGGCTTTAGTATCTAATTTAATTAAATTTATGGTTCACAATTTTGGTCATAGTGGCTTTAGTATCTAATTTAATTAAATTTATGTTTCACAATTTTGGTTATAGTGGCTTTAGTATCTAATTTAATTAAATTTATGGTTCACAATTTTGGTCATAGTGGCTTCCACATAAAAGGTAGATATATGCTGTCGCGGACTTTTATTTAGAACTATTCAAGACAAACAATTCTACGGTACATCATCTTTGTGTAACTCCAACGGTTTAGGCAGCGTACGCCAAGAGAGCTCTCAGAGGCCAGATTTTTTTCCGACTTAATTGACATGTATCGCTATATTACGACCAAAATTACATAAAATCATTACAAATTGTAGCCTATATGTTATTCCGATGTATAATCTATATTACTGTAAAGTTTCATGCAAATCCGTCCAGTAGTTTTTTCGTGAAAGAGTAACAAACATACATACTCACAAACTTTCGCATTTATAATATTAGTAGGATTGCTTTATTAGTTTTGTAAACTAGCTTCATGTTACATAGAGCATTATAATATATAAAAGATGATGTTAAAAATGCATTGCATATGGATTGCATACGCAGGTCATACGGTTTCTAGGCAAGAAAAGAAAAAAATTGCACTCGCATGACATATGGAATGATCTACGCATGACACTCGTCCAACTTATCTGGATCACCATTGGAGTGATTTTTGTTACGCAGATGTGAACGAGACCTTACACTCACACACAGCCTATTAAATTCTGACACTCGCAGGGTCTTAGTCGAGGATGTGAAACTCAAACACACAGAGGACCAAACTGAAAAACTTGGACAGTCTTGGGCCAACGGGCCCCACAAAGTCCTCCATGCAAAATAATGGCCAACACAAAGTCCTCCATACAGCATAATGGGCCTCATAGTCCTCCATACAGTATTATGGGCACCTCATAGTCCTCCATATGGAATAATGGTCACACATAGGGGTAGTGGTTCTGGTGTCCCGGCCAAGTAAAACCACACTACAGGCCAGATTTGGCCCATGGGCAAGAGTTTGACATGTATGGTCCTAAATAGATACAAAGGTTGTAAACCTGTACATGCTTAGTCCTGCTCTCAGCTAGGAAGTGGATACAAATTGCAGCTGGTTCGGACAAGTACTTCAGCAGCTGCACAAATTTATCCACATTTACAAGCACTTTACAAAGTACCATTTTTCTGTGCCCATAGCTAAAAGGAAACCTGACACTATACATTTCAGCAAAGTAAATTCTCTGGTGGCTTATAACTTATATTGGCAAGCACTAAAGTGGGATTTCAAGCATGTTTTTCACCTTTCAAAGTTGAAACGATGCCCAAAAGTAGAACGCAATCTAGTGTTAGAATCTATAACAGAATCTAAGAATAAATACAGCAAAACAGACGTATAAACATGTACAACAAAACACATTGACATACACCTTACCTGTCCTTCTGTATGCCACCTCTCTTCTTAAATACTTCAATTCAGGATATAAATGGTTATATGTGTAACTTGGGCTTTTCTTATTCAATAGACGCGAACTTCGCCGCGGTATGGTGGGTTCTGTGGGGGTCCTATCATAGAAATATAAGATTATCTGTTGGTCTGAGCACACCAACATCACTTGAGTTATCATGCAAAACTGGGAAATTTACACTACTACACAATTACTGTTAAAGCAAGTGACATTCTAAATAATTCTTAACAATCACAAGGCACCATGAAAAAGCTCTGCCATCTATGAGCAGGATACGCTGAACAGCTTAATATAGTTTTATGAGAAAAGGTTCAGTACAAGGGAGCATTCACACATAGCAGAAATTCTGCATATTTTCCATCCAGACTTGAATGCAGAAAAATGGTAGTGAAAAACAGTTGCAGCAAATGAAATTGGCAAACATCTCCTAATGAAATGTACAAAATGCTATGATAGCATTGCTACCACACAGAAACAAATACAACCACACTGAGCTTGAATATATTCATTCCAAACTGTACCACCGTGACACATTCTGAACACATAATATTATACAGATGCATCTCACAAAATTAGAATATCATCAAAAAGTTTATTTCAGTTCTTCAATATAAAAAGTGAAACTCATATTATATAGTCACTACAAACAGAGATCTATTTTAACTGTTTATTTCTGTTAATGTTGATTATGGCTTACAGCCAATGAAAACACAAGTCATTATCTCAGTAAATTAGAATACTTCATAACGCCAGCTTGAAAAATGTTTTTAAAATCCGTAATGCATGTTCAGTAAATGCACTCAATATTTGGTCTTGAGCTCCTTTTGTATCAATTACTGCATCAATGCGGCGTGGCATGGAGGTGATCAGCCTGTGGCACTGCTGAGGTGTTATGGAAGCCCAGGTTGCTGTGATAGCAGCCTTCAGCTCATCTGTATTGTTGGTTCTGGTGTCTCTCATCTTCCTCTTGACAAGGTCAGGCGAGTTTGCTGGCCAATCAAGCACAGTGATACTGTTTTAAAACCAGGTTTTGGTACTTCTGGCAGTGTGTACAGGTGCCAAGTCCTGCTGGAGAATGAAATTTCCATCTCCAAAAAGCTTGTCGGCAGAGGGAAGCATGAAGTGCTCTAAAATTTCTTCGTAGACGGCTGCGCTGACTTTGGTCTTGATAAAACGCAGTGGACCTACACCAGCAGATGACATGGCTCCCCAAACCATCACTGATTGTGGAAACTTCACACTAGACTTCAAGCAGCTTGGATTGTGGCCTCCCCACTTTTCCTCCAGATTCTGGGACCTTGATTTCCAAATTAATGCAAAATTTACTTTCATCTGAAAACACTTTGGACCACTGAGCAACAGTCCAGGTCTTTTTCTCCTTGGCCCAGGTAAGTAAGACGCATGACACTCGTCCAACTTATCTGGATCACCATTGGAGTGATTTTTGTTACGCAGATGTGAACGAGACCTTACACTCACACACAGCCTATTAAATTCTGACACTCGCAGGGTCTTAGTCGAGGATGTGAAACTCAAACACACAGAGGACCAAACTGAAAAACTTGGACAGTCTTGGGCCAACGGGCCCCACAAAGTCCTCCATGCAAAATAATGGCCAACACAAAGTCCTCCATACAGCATAATGGGCCTCATAGTCCTCCATACAGTATTATGGGCACCTCATAGTCCTCCATATGGAATAATGGTCACACATAGGGGTAGTGGTTCTGGTGTCCCGGCCAAGTAAAACCACACTACAGGCCAGATTTGGCCCATGGGCAAGAGTTTGACATGTATGGTCCTAAATAGATACAAAGGTTGTAAACCTGTACATGCTTAGTCCTGCTCTCAGCTAGGAAGTGGATACAAATTGCAGCTGGTTCGGACAAGTACTTCAGCAGCTGCACAAATTTATCCACATTTACAAGCACTTTACAAAGTACCATTTTTCTGTGCCCATAGCTAAAAGGAAACCTGACACTATACATTTCAGCAAAGTAAATTCTCTGGTGGCTTATAACTTATATTGGCAAGCACTAAAGTGGGATTTCAAGCATGTTTTTCACCTTTCAAAGTTGAAACGATGCCCAAAAGTAGAACGCAATCTAGTGTTAGAATCTATAACAGAATCTAAGAATAAATACAGCAAAACAGACGTATAAACATGTACAACAAAACACATTGACATACACCTTACCTGTCCTTGTGTATGCCACCTCTCTTCTTAAGTACTTTAATTCAGGATACAAATTGTTAAATGTGTATCCTGGTCTTTTCTTACTGAACAGACGTGAACTTCGCCGCGGTATGGTGGGTTCTGTGGGGGTCCTATCATAGAAATATAAGATTATCTGTTGGTCTGAGCACACCAACATCACTTGAGTTATCATGCAAAACTGGGAAATTTACACTACTACACAATTACTGTTAAAGCAAGTGACATTCTAAATAATTCTTAACAATCACAAGGCACCATGAAAAAGCTCTGCCATCTATGAGCAGGATACGCTGAACAGCTTAATATAGTTTTATGAGAAAAGGTTCAGTACAAGGGAGCATTCACACATAGCAGAAATTCTGCATATTTTCCATCCAGACTTGAATGCAGAAAAATGGTAGTGAAAAACAGTTGCAGCAAATGAAATTGGCAAACATCTCCTAATGAAATGTACAAAATGCTATGATAGCATTGCTACCACACAGAAACAAATACAACCACACTGAGCTTGAATATATTCATTCCAAACTGTACCACCGTGACACATTCTGAACACATAATATTATACAGATGCATCTCACAAAATTAGAATATCATCAAAAAGTTTATTTCAGTTCTTCAATATAAAAAGTGAAACTCATATTATATAGTCACTACAAACAGAGATCTATTTTAACTGTTTATTTCTGTTAATGTTGATTATGGCTTACAGCCAATGAAAACACAAGTCATTATCTCAGTAAATTAGAATACTTCATAACGCCAGCTTGAAAAATGTTTTTAAAATCCGTAATGCATGTTCAGTAAATGCACTCAATACTTGGTCTTGAGCTCCTTTTGCATCAATTACTGCATCAATGCGGCGTGGCATGGAGGCGATCAGCCTGTGGCACTGCTGAGGTGTTATGGAAGCCCAGGTTGCTGTGATAGCAGCCTTCAGCTCATCTGTATTGTTGGTTCTGGTGTCTCTCATCTTCCTCTTGACAAGGTCAGGCGAGTTTGCTGGCCAATCAAGCACAGTGATACTGTTTTAAAACCAGGTTTTGGTACTTCTGGCAGTGTGTACAGGTGCCAAGTCCTGCTGGAGAATGAAATTTCCATCTCCAAAAAGCTTGTCGGCAGAGGGAAGCATGAAGTGCTCTAAAATTTCCTGGTAGGCGGCTGCGCTGACTTTGGTCTTGATAAAACGCAGTGGACCTACACCAGCAGATGACATGGCTCCCCAAACCATCACTGATTGTGGAAACTTCACACTAGACTTCAAGCAGCTTGGATTGTGGCCTCCCCACTTTTCCTCCAGATTCTGGGACCTTGATTTCCAAATTAATGCAAAATTTACTTTCATCTGAAAACACCTTGGACCACTGAGCAACAGTCCAGGTCTTTTTCTCCTTGGCCCAGGTAAGTAAGACGCTTCTGGTGTTGTCTATTGGTTATGAGAATGCAACACTTGTAGCCCATGTCCTGGATACGTCTGTGTGTGGTGACTCTTGAAGCAATGACTCCAGCAGCAGTCCACTCCTTGTGAATCCCCCCCCCCCCCAAATTTTTGAATGGCCTTTTCTTAACAATCCTTTCAAGGCTGCGGTTCTCCCGGTTGCTTGTGCACCTTTTTCTACCACACTTTTTCCTTCCACTAAACTTTCCATTAATATGCTTGGATACAGCACTCTGTGAATAGCCAGCTTCTTTAGCAATGACCTTTTGTGGCCTACCCTCCTTGTGGAGTGTGTTAATGACTGCCTTCTGGACATCTGTCAAGTCAGCAGTCTTCCCCATGATTGTGGAGCCTACTGAAACAGACTAAGGGACCTTTTTAAACACTTAGGAAGCTTTTGCAGTTGTTTTTTATTTTTCTAATTTACTGAGATAATGACTTGTGTGTTTTCATGGGCTATAATCCATAATCATCAACATGAACACTTGAAAAGGATCACTCTGTTTGTAATGACTCAATATAATATGAGTTTCACTTTTTGTATTGAACTGAAATAAATTAACTTTTTGATGATATTCTAATTTTTTGAGAAGCACCTGTATATGGGTGTCTAACGATGAGGTCAACATCTGGGTGTTGCAAGATACCATACATATCAGAGATCAAACTCATTGTCGAGGGACCTGTTCTACATAAACGTTCGGAGCGAAAGATGGAAGAAGCAAAATAATTAATTTTAATATATTAGAATAGAGAAAGGTTGTGTACCGAAAATTAGACTTCATCTCTTCGTACGAGAAGAGTTTCCTTATCAGCCGGTTAGTGATGTCTGAAAAGTTAAACATACCGGTACTATTCCAGATATTTGTCAGAGAGGACGTCATACGATCAGGAAAATGTGGATGAAATAGAAAGGAGGTGAGGGATGAATTTGTGGATGTGAGGATAAACTTCTTAGAACAGGTCCTCCAGATGTCCCTGGTTAGGATGATTGGGCCTAGAAGGTCTTTTATAGGGGGATTGTAAGGGTTGCTCCAAATTAAGGAGTTAGAAAAGCTCGGGCTCCCATTTGTGCACCCTATCTTCATCCAATTTGTATAGGCCAGTTTAGAGGACCATGGCAAACACTTGGCAGATGAGATTTAAAGAGGACCTCCACACATTATGGTTTATTACAGTAAGGAGACTGTAGATATAAATTACCTTTGGAAGAATTACTTGCGTTATGAAATAAGAGAATCACAGTTATGGGAGCCGCCATCTTGGGATTGGCAGCTCAGTGTACTGTGTTCTGAGACACGCCCCCAGAGGCTGGTTGCTAGGCAGCGCTCAGGTCAGCAGTGTAGTGACCCTAAGAGCTCATTTAATGAAATGGTCGTAATAGAAAGGGGGACAATCTATATAAAGGGGTCTCCTGTCTATATATACTATGTGTAGAGCCAGAGAGAAGAATACCGAGTAACCACAGCATGCGTCACCCATATCTGCTAATAAAAATCCACATTTACATCTACTGGCTAAAAATGGAGCAAGTTGAATAATAGAGGTGAAGCGGCGCTGCAGTGGAAATAAGTGAAAAAGACCGAATTCATCCAGATCAGATGGGGAATAAAGCCTGTATCACTTATTTTCAGTGAAGTTCTGCTTCCATTCTATTTTTCCTAATTTGAAGGTTTTTGGCTGGTTGCTGATATTTCTCCATATATCTCTCTATAGCAAACAAATGTCAGGCAGCACTCCAAAAGTTCTTTGAAAAAATATAGACTTTATTAGCCCGGTGTGGCGATGTTTCGGTTGCGGACAACCTTCATCACTGCTTGATCACGGGGCTCACTTATTATTCAGTAAGGTCAAGTAACCAGTGATTATGCAGGGTGCAGCATTCCCTGCTGTTGGCGAAGGCTGGCAGTAAACAATTCAATCATAGCAGGGTGAAACAGACAGAGGGTAGGAACCGAACCAAAGACTAAGGCCAGGGTCACAGTAGCGTGTAGCAACAGATATGCTAATGATACTTGGCTCAACTCTGCTACCAATGTGAGCCAAGTATCAGGTTACTGTGCTCCAATCCTCTCGTAGGCGAAAATCGTACCACATGTGAGGAGAAGGAGGAGAGATTAATCTTTCCATCTTCTCCATTGCCTGCGTATACTGGACTGCACTCGCATGACATCCGAGTGCAGTCCATTGACTTGAAATGGTGCATGTCCTGCGAGGTACACTGCCAATCGCAGCATGCTGTGATTTATTTCTCATGTTGAAAAGGATCTGTAGATCTGTTTTGTCTCACTAGATAACACTGGTGAGACTGCAGTGTGAGATTTTCTCCATATTATGCGCTAGTATGAGTGAGCCCTAAAGCACCACTCCAGCTTTGTATTTGTTGCCCCCTCTGTTAGCAGTCAGGGATGTGTGTTTCGTTTTTGCACTTTTAGTTTTTCCTTTGCTTCCAAGGGCCTTCACATTTTTATTTTTCTGAACACATAGCTGTTTGTTTTGGGCTGGGTTTTGCTGCTCTAGTTGTAGTTTTGAATGACACTATGCATTTTACCATATAATAAGCTGAAAAACATATAATAAGTGGGATGAAATGGTGAAAAAAAGATCAGAATTCTGACTTTTTTTTGCTTGTGTGGCATATATTGCACGGTCAATGTCTGGCAGCATGATTCTCCAGAGCTGTACATTTATGGCAATACAAAACTTACATTGATTTTTTTTATTTGAAATGGTGATAAAAAATATTCAGAAGTTTGTAAAAAAAAGTTGGTTTGTGTCGCTATATAAGGGGGTGCATATTTATGCAACCACATTATTTTAGCTTTGGTATTTTATTTCCTCCTCAAAAGGATTTTAGTTTGTTTCTTATTGGATTTGTACAGATTATGGGTTACACTGAAGGTGTAAAAAGTTACAAAATTATAAGACAAAAAAACGGGCATTTTAATAGGGGTGTGTAGATTTTTACATCTACTGTATATCGTTAAAATCTCAGTCTCCTATGGAGCTCAGCTTATGGCCGCGCTTCACAGGAGTACCTAGATGGCATCATCTGGGGTCTTCAGCAGGCTCTCCCTGCCACAGTAATCTGCACTTGTGTCACAGGGGACCAAAGGAAACCAGTACACCTTAGCATCAGCAAGCACTCCATTTACACACCAAATGGTTATCAGCAATTATCAGAGCTCAGCTCTGACCCCTTTTGTTATACACAGGTGTCGGCTATATAACACAGCCAGTAACAAATGCATCTAGATCTAGAGAGAGCCCAGCTCCTGAGCCACCTGCAATGACATACCTATACATCATTCTGCTTTAAGGGGTTAAAATACTTTACATTGCTGTCTACTGCATTTTTCAGCACTGCTCCGGCCCTCTCCTCAATCATGTGACCACAGTATTGAATGGCAGTCTCACACCATTAACCATTAGTTGCTGTGTATATGTGTATGGTGTGCAGTGTGAGAGTATTATTTACTCACCTACTGCCGCTGTCTCCAAAATCCAAAGCCATTCTGCTCTGCGTCTCAATAGCAGACTGTGAGGACCCCCAACCAAACCCCGACGCTCAGCCCCCCTACCGCTCTCCCCCCTTTAACAATACAATAATGTAACTCTTACAACTGGATGGCTGAGGATCGGTCACAGCTTTATTAACTCTTTACACTCATTCCATTAGAAAGGTATTTTATTCCACAATAATTCCGCTTGTTGCAGCATGCCCTGTGTCTCCACACCGGCAAGTTTGCCAACAAGTGTAACTGTCCAACATGTCCTTTCTATTTACAGGCCACGGAGGATCCTGCGTACTCGTAGGCAGGACTCCGACCCCCACCCATCATCATTAACGCTTGTTCCACTCCGTCCTGGAGTCCTGACAGAAATATGTCCAGTCCAATATCGGTTAGGTGAACCCCATCGGGCCGTATGAGGCCTGCTCTATCTCCTTCCAGCTCTCGGTGTCGTATCATTACACCATCTATTTGTTTTACAAATTTTGCCATCCGAATATTTATTAGCCGCCTTGTCCGTTCGATGGCCGTGATGTCTCGCGCACCTTGCCATACCGCTCTCGGCACCATCTCCGACCATACTATAGTTAGTTTTCTAAAAAATGCTCTGAAGCACTCAGTGTCTAGCTTCATTATTGCAATTAGTTCTGCGCTTTTGTAATGACCGAGGTCATTTCCCCCAGCGTGTATCACTAATATGACTGGACCTGTCGCTTCTCTACCTATCTCAATCACCTCCATTAGCACCTGTGGCCATCGCAGGCCTCTAATACCTCTCCAGTTGAAATATGTGTTATGAAACCCCATATTCCTCCCGCCTGGGCGGATTTTCGCCCTTTTTTCTGCCCAGTATATGTACGAGTGGCCTATCACCCACACTGTTGGCTTTGTGTCACCTGTAAAAGAAACAAACGACGTTAGGATAACAAGTCCGGTCTTATATACAGTATCTCGCAAAACACGCGGATCGCCATCTGCCTATCCTCTGCACTTCCGTCTCTGACAGTCCTGCTCTAGCTGCTTCCGTGGCTGCGCCTATGCGGAATGAGTGTGTCCCGTAATCTTTGGGGTGGTACCCTGCTGATGTTAGGCATTTATTAAATCTAGATTGGAACTGGTATCTTGATAATGGCGTTCCATCAATGTGTGATAGGACGAAATTACTTTGTGGCCTGATGGCTGTATATGTTTTTACTATTGTTACCAGACACCGTGTACTGTTAGTGGGTTGTAAAAGCACCCAAGTGCCTCTGCCCGCTTGGTCCTTTTTAGATTTGCGTATGCGTAGGCGAATTGCATTATTGGCTACGACTACGTCCTAGTGTAATAAGCCTCCATTGGTGTTGATTTTGGATTGAGGGACTAATTCGCTTATGTGTAGCGCCCCGAAGAAGGCGATAGCAAATGCAGTAGACAGTAGTGTTGCTTCAAATTGTGAGTGGCATATTACTGGTGTTAGGGATATGATTTGTGTAAGCTGAGCCCTTTTCCATCCTTTTAAGGCTTGTGTAATAATGAATCTCTTTGTCACATCTCCCCAAGTCAGTAGTTGGAAGTGAAATGCCACTCCAGTCAGCCACCGCTGCGCTGACGCCCCTGATATGCCCCTCATCATTAGCTGGTGGAGAAATTCTATGGTGACTTGTAACCTGGCTAGTTCACATTGGTCAACCCGTCTGCCTGCTACTAGTCGTGTCCACTCTTCCCGTGCCTTAACGTATGCTTGCCACGTCGACGGGGTGACTGATGCTCTTATTAATGGCATCAGCTGTTCGCCACTATATCCCAGAGGGATTGGGGGCAAGTGGTGCCCGACGGATGTGCGTTGGGGAGGAGCTGTCTGAAAACCTGCCAATTGAATTGTGATAAAGCGTTAGCAGCAGCATTAGACCCTTCAGCATCGTGGCTCGCGCGAACCCATATATTGTGTTTTAGGCACAGGAATGCTAGCCGGCGTAGTAGGCTTAGCACTGGGAGAGACGATGATGCCATCTTATTAATGCAGTGTTCTAGGCTAGGGTTTCTTGTTATGAAGCGTATATCTTTGTTCGCCAGGTGCGTACTCCATATTTCTATTGCTACCACTATTGAGAAGAGTTCTAGTAGTGTGTGGTTATTTGTAAACCCTTGTTCAGACCAATACGGAGGCCATAAGCCTGTGCACCATTGGTTATCTAGTATCGCTGCATATCCGCCTGATTCTGCCGCCGCAGTGAATAATCTTAATTCAATGTTGGACTGCTCCTCTGACATAAATAACGTGTGCCCGTTGACTGATTGTAAGAAGGTTTTCCACACCTCTAAGTCCGCCCGAAGCTGCCTCGTGATTCTGATTTTATGACTTGGTTTTAATGCACGTTTTGTTGCGAGGGATAAGCGACGAGAAAACACCCTTCCGACTGGCATCACCCGGCTCGCAAACACGAGGAGACTTAGTAACACTTGCATCTGTTGTGGTGTTACTTTTCGTGCCGCGCAAAATCCCTCGATGAGGTGTAGTGTTTTTTGAATTTTTTCTGTTGGGAGGCTGAGCATTCATGCTTGTATCTGCATAAGGCGTAAAAGCGACAATGTCCCTCGCTGTACTGCTAGCAGGCCCCTGGTCTACGTACGACCACTGAATTTTGGCCTGCTGTTGCCGATTGTGCAGTGGCCGTTGTTGGAAAGGGACGATGTTTCTCTGACAGCATTAGTCGCAACCATACATCTGTAGCTTTTACCCCCCAGCCCAGCTGTGGTTGCAGGGCCAACCGCCTCCGGAACTCTTCGTCGTAGCGCCACCATGCTGAACCGCTGTGGCTTTGTACGAGTTATACACCGTATCCTGGTATATGAATAGTTCCGAGCAGCGTTCCGGATGCTTTTGGCCCATTATACAACCTAGTACAGAAAACGCCTGTAACCAGTTACTCATTGTCTTTGCGACCTTTTGCCTGTTTCTGTCGAATGGTCTGTCGGCTATCCTTCTCTCTTTGTCTATAGTAAGTTGGTCCGTGGATACTAGTGACCAAATGTCAATGTAGTCATTATTCCAAATTTTAATTCTCGTCTATGTGTGAACCTAGTGGGCTAATCCCGCAAAAGAATGCGTCCTTGTGTACGCTGGCTAATGGTGGAGTTGTTTTCGTAGAATTATGTATTGCGCCTGGTGGCGTGGATAGTTGTTCGACCAGGGCCTTAAAGGCCGCTATTAAGTTGGTGTTACTATTTCCCATTTCAGTTATCATCATATTGCACTCACCAATTCCTGCGGCTGGAGGGGGGTCTCCGATGTGTGGAGGAACTCCGGCACCAGACTCGAGCGGGGTGAGCGGTGTGCCTCTGCTCGTAGACCTGCGTGAAATCGATGCATCGTGCAGGCTGTAAGCTCTGGAGGGTGCCATTGTACTATTTCTGTCCCCTGGAGGACGGGATCGGTGCAGGCTGCTATTGGGGCTGGACGATGCGCTCGACATCTCTGAAATGGAGGATGGTGAGCGCCACCTTGAGGACCTTGACCTGCGACCCCTCCTGTGGGATGCCGATCTCCTCTTTGTTTGATACGACCGCTTTCTTCGCCGGTGACTTGTGTGCGATGGCGTAGATCTGTCGGAGGAGGAACTACAGCGAGTACGCCTGAAGCGAGTACGCCTGGAGTCTCTCTGTGCCTGAGGGTGTATGGGGGGGTTCTGCGCCATTTACAAGCGTCCCGCCGGGACATGTCGGTGCTATTTGTGCCCAGCTGGAGGGCGTCAGGGGAACATTAACTGATAATTGATCAAATGGGCGCTGCGATGCTATAGCGGTGTCAAGCGCGTGCGTCGCTGCGCTATTATAGGGGTACATGGAGGAGGCGAGGATGGGCGCTGAAGCGTTTAAGCTGCGCGTAGTGTCCATCAGGGGGGTATTGATACCGGGAATGGGCGATAGATGGGCTGCAGTGATTACAGGGGCTGCAATGTCCCCTGGTTGTGTAATGTCATGTGTTCTGTTTTGGGAACTTTTTCTTTTATTTTTATTATAGGGGTTTCTGCGGGGGGGGGGGTGTTTGGGGGGAGGCAGAACACAGCCCCTGGCAGAGGATTCCTGTCTGGAGCTCTGCTCTGCCACAGCCCCTGCTGTGTGTTGAGGGGGCGGGGACTGAGTGATATCTGGCCGGCATCTTTTTCTGTGAGGCTGCGGGGTGCTGTGCCTAAAGCGCTCTGGAGGGCGGGAGTGCCGGCTGGACCTCCGCTCTCTGGGGCGCTCCTCGGCGGGATGTGGGACAGGAGTGGTCTTGGGGGTGGGGAACAATGGGCTCTGTGCTGTCCCCAGAGCCGGCGGCGGGCAGGAGCCCTGAATCCGCTCTGCGCCCGCCGCCGACCCTGCAGACAGCACACCTTCAGTTATTAGTGCAGCGGAGCCCTGCGCCCACTGTGAGTGAGGAGCAGCCTCCGCCGCCGCATGAGTAGCAGCCGCCGCCGCATGAGGAGCAGCCTCCGCCGCCGCCGCATGAGGAGCAGCCTCCGCCGCCGCCGCATGAGGAGCAGCCTCCGCCGCCGCCGCACGAGGAGCAGCCTCCGCCGCCGCATGAGGAGCAGCCTCCGCCGCCGCATGAGGAGCAGCCTCCTCCTCTGCCCCGCAGCATCCAGGACTGGGGGGCATGGCCTGCTGGCTCACGTGATGCGCTGCCGGCTCACGTGATGCGCTGCCGGCTCACGTGATGCGCTGCCGGCTCACTTGATGCGCTGCCGGCTCACTTGATGCGCTGCCGGCTCACGTGATGCGCTGCCAGCTCTTTAGCCACGCCTCCCCCAGGAAGCATATCCGGGCCAGAGGAGTCGCGCGCCTGCTCCCCAGTTCCTGCGCACGACCTCTGCGCAAAACCCCCCAGCACCTCGCCGTCCATTGCCCGTCGTACCGCCGCAGCTGAGCCCCCCCCCGCCAGCATACGCCCGCCGGACCGACGCTGCCGCCCGCCGGACCGACGCTGCCGCCCGCTCCTCGGCACCAGCGCGCTCACGGCGCTTCAAAACCGCCGCCAGCGTCGGGGCGCGCAGCCACCTGAGGCCTCTGCCGCTGTGTGGCTACCGTGGCCGGGCGAGAGAGGGGGACAGGGCCGGGCCGCAGCAGCAATGAAGCCCGAAGTCCCAGGTGTGGGGATCGCCGAACTGATTCCTCCTGCTGGAGTGGGCGAGTGGGCCCAAGGGGAGAGGGGACTGGGTCTGGGGAGCAAGATAGTCCCGTGAGAGGTTGAGGGCCTGGGGCAGGGTGTTCCGGGGATTTAAAGCTGGGGCCAGGAGGATGAGCGCTGAGCCCAGACATTAGGGCCTGTAACCAGCGCTCGCCCCCCTGTGCAAACCCAGCCTGAAGGGCCTCAGCAATCTGATCCAGGATTGTCCATATCGACGTTCGGCTCCGGGACCAACAAAGAAATGGAGGAAGGTGGGATGTCCCGGTGTTTATGTATCCATGGGACGGCTTGTAGTTGCCGTCCCTTCCGCTCTATTGGAACCTTCCGGGGACTTCAGGATCACTGGTCAGTAAGGGGCAGCGAAGGGGGGTCATCAATCACCACGGCCCGGAGAGGGGCCACCACAGTTCATTGACTCCTTCCTTATTTAGTATGTCTCTGGGTTTTCTGAAAATTGGACAGTGTAAATGGATTTGAGAGATGATTGTTTACATAGATACTAGCGCTAGGATTTGAGTAGAGAGCAGAGATAAAAAGAAGTGATTTTTTATTAAAGCCGAATTTAAGGAGAGTTGAATTTAAATAGCTCCAATTCAGTCTGTCAAAGGCCTTTTAGGCATCAAGGGTGAGGAAATAGCGGGAAGCTTCGAGGAATTAATCATCTTAATAATATTTATAATTCTCCTTGTTCCTTCCGTGGCCTGTCTGCCACCGACAAAACCAATTTGGTCATTGTTTATAAGGTATGGGAGGGAGTTTTTTAATCTATTTGCTAAAGTTTTTGAATAAATTTTAAGGTCTGTATTAATCAGTGATATTGGCCTGAAGTTTTTGACCTGGTCTAATTCGACTTTAGATTTAGGGATTAATATAATGTTTGCTTTAAGCATTTCTGCCGGGAAAGATCCTTGGGACGAGGCTAAGTTGAATATTTGGGTCATTTTTGGGATTAAGTGTTTGTTAAAAATTTTAAAGTGCTCGTTAGTAAAACCATCAGGACCAGGAGCTTTGTGGTTTTTACGATTTTGGATGGTATCTTCGATTTCTTTTTCGGAAAACGGGGCGGTTAGTTGATCTAAGTCGCTAGGGTTAATCTTGGGAAGATTAGTGGACGAAAGAAATTTTTCAATATCATTTTTATTTGGTTGTGGAAAGAGAGGATTGAGGTGTAGGTTGTACATTTTGTGGTAGTATTCTGCAAAGATGTCCGTGATCTCTTTTGGATGAGATGACGGAACCCCTGTGGAAGAAGTGATTTTGTCAATTCTATTATTTAATCTATTGGATTTTAGACGACGCATCATAAATCTGGTTGGTTTGTTTATAGAGGTATAGAAATTGTATTTAGATGATTTGATCATCGAATCGTAGGAGGAGAAAATTTCGCGTTTTAATTCCTGTCTGAGATTGAAAATTTCTTTCTGAGTTGATATAGAAGGAGAGGAGGAGTTGAGCTGGAGGTCTTCTTTGATTTTTATTTGAGATTGCAAAGAGGTTAGTTTGGCTCTGTGTTTTTTTTTGTGTCTGGACGAGATCTACATCAGGACCCCCCCTCATAAATGCTTTGTGACCATTCCAACAGATGAAAGAATCCATACCCTCGGTACAGTTTTCAATAAAGAAGTTCCTTAAAGCGAAATCGATTTCTTCTGTATAATTAGGGTTTTGTAGAAGAGAGGAGTTGCATTTCCACAGGAATTTATTTTGGAGATTAGGTCCTAATGAGATCTCACACAGAACAGGAGAGTGATCGGAAATAGTTCTTGGAAGGATTGTAGCTTTCATAAATTTGGGAAAAGAGAACACATCAGTAATAATAAGATCGATTCTAGAAGTGGACTGGTGCACGTCGGAAAAATGGGTATATTCGATAGATGTTGTATTGATACAGCGAAAGACGTCGAAAAATTTGTTTTTAAAGATCCAATTATTGAGAGTGGCAGTATATCGGGTTGGGGAGGAGGAATCTAGGTGACCATCCGGTACAATATTAAAGTCACCTAGTAGAATTAAGGCACCTTTTCTTACTAGCTGGATTTTCCTCATAAGTTTGTCCAAAAAGGGAATCTGTCTTTTATTGGGAGCATAGATATTAACAATGGTACTCAATTGATTGTTCAGATAGCAGATCAAGATATGATATCTGCCTGAGGAATCACAATGCTCTTCTATCAATTCAAAGGGAATTGAGTTTTTTATTATTGTGGCAACTCCCTATTTTTTTTTTTTTTGGGTGGGGGGGGGTTAAAGATTCGAAGATATTGGGAAAATTCTTATGTGAAAATTTAGGGTGGTATGTTTGAGAAAATTTTGTTTCCTGAAGACACATCACGTCCACGTGACTGTTGCTGATTTCCTTCCAGATGGAGTGTCTTTTGTTTGGGCTGTTTAGGCCTCTCACATTATATGAAAGAAGTTTAATACTCATGGTGTAATGGCTGCAGAGAGGAATAAGCTGTATTAAATTCTTTGGGTGTTATGTGAAATTATAATGGGAGTTTGGTTAGTCGGATTCACAAATTGGATTTTAGGGTGATTGCTAAGGCAACAAATAAAATACAAAGACTGATATAATATAGACAAGTATTGACTGATAACAATAATGAATAACAGTGAGAATATTAATGACTCACAAATCACAAAATGCAAGTATAAACTTTAGATATAAACTTTAGAACAAGACCTCCTGAAGGAACCCAACCCGGTGGAGGGTTCTACTTCTTAGTGGGGAAAGTTCGTGAATGAGGACCATGAAAGTAACAACAGCGAATGAAGAAATCCTGGTAAAAATTGAATAAGTATAATCATTATATGTATACAATTTTTCCTTTCTTCCCCCCCCCCCCCCTCCAAATATATATTTATATATAATTGATTATACTGTGTTACAAAAAATATAACATAAAGAAGAGACTCTTAATACAGAATAACTTTTGGATCAGTGAACCTGAGAAAAGATAAGGATTTAAAGTTAAACCATTCAGCTCTTGACCGTTGGAGAGGAAGTTTCTTTAAGAGAAGCAATGAAATTAATTCCTTCATCAGGAGTGAAGAACGGGACTGTTTTGCCTCTGAAGAGTATCAGGAGTTTTAAAGGAAAACCCCACCTGTAGAGTATGTTATTACTTCTGAGAGAAGCTGTAACTTCTCTAAATGCCCTCCTTCCTTCAATGGTTGCTTTAGAGAGGTCCGCAAAGACCTTGATATGGCCGTAAGGATCTGGAAAGGTTTTATTTTCCTTGATGTAATGCTGGATTTTTTCTTTGGTAGTATAGAAGTGTATTCTTAAGATGACATCCCTTGGGTTGTCAGAGGGGATAGATGACGGTCGCGGTAACCTGTGGATCCTGTCTATGTTTAGATCATAGCTGGATAGTGATGGAAGAGCCTTTTTGAAGATTGTCTTGACATATTCAGCTAGATTATTTTGGGTGACGCTTTCAGGAATTCCTCGCAATTTTAAATTATTCCTGCGGCTTCTGTCTTCCAAGTCCGCTATTTTGGAATCAAGATTGCGGATTTCTTGGTGAATGCCGTGATTGTCTTTTAAGAGAATTTCAGTTTTTTCCTCAACCTGAATAATTCTTTTTTTATTGTCCTCAAATTTTTGGTTTAGGGTGTCAAAGTTGGATTGAATGAGGACGGCTTGTTTTACAAAGCCGAGATTCATGTTCTCATTGAGTGTTTTTGATAGATTATCTAAGAATCTAGTGAAAGAGTTCTCCTCTGATCCAAAATGGATATCAAAGTTAGAACTGGGTGACTGGATATTAGAAGAAGATTGACAATCTTTTTTGAAGCGTTTTTTTTCGGGGCTGATATTGGGGGAGGAGTCAGCGAATTCATCTGATGCTTCGCGGGATGAGTTTAAGTGGCCCCAATCTCCTGGCTGTTTCCTTTTTGCTGAAATGGATGAATCCATTTCTTCTACAAAGGCGGTATTGAACGAAGGAGGTATGTTTTTATTTTTGGTAGTAGTTTTATCTTCGTCTCTTTTAAGAGGCGATCTGGATTTAGTTGGGCTGGCTATGTTAGCTGAATCCTCTGATGATTTAGAGTAAGATAGGCAGGAGTGTGATTGAGATTGAGAGAGTTTCTCTCTCAGATGTTTGGGTTTGTTAGAAGAGTCAGGTTTTGTTAGCGGAGGTGATTTTGTTTTTAGCGCCACTCATTTTGGTAGGTGTAAAATAGTATTGAGAAGTTTAAACAAGACAATGGCATTGAAGAGTATGAGAGAGCAATATAGCGTATTAAAGCAATACAATGTGGTACAATTTTACAAATATGATACAATACACCGCTTGTTTGAATATTAAGGCGTTGACAGAGAAAATAAACCAGTCATGCAGACCAGACCGTGACAAATCCGAGGCATTATGTTACTTGTAGCAGACGATAACGGAAATAGAGGAAATGTTCTTTGTTAGTCTTTGGCCTCAGTGTAGAGACAATCAAGAGAAAGTTAAGGACCTGAAATAGTGGGTTGACAACGATCCGTTAGTGCTTTTATAAGCTAGAGTTCTATTTGAAAACTGTAGGTATAAAGGCGAGCTCCACTGAGGCTCCCGGGATTAAAACCAGGCCAAAAAGCAGTGTAGGTGTAAGGAACAATAAAGAATGTAATCCCAGCAGAGTTCACAGCAGATAGGTAGAGGAATGGGATATCACGGACCAGATGAAGTATCTTCAGAAAAATTCCTCATCCCCTGGTAGGAGAAGGGCCAGTGACTGGCAGAGAAGGTAGACGCTCCGTAGGTCCAGGAGAGCACTTCAGCAGAGGATGATCCAGCAAGACCAGAGGCTCAGGAGAGGTCCAGAGGGATTCCAGATGGGGATCAGCTTCAGGTAGGTGCAATATCCACAGGTTTCACTGAAAGCGTTTCAGGGAAGAAGAGGACCGCACTTTCACTTATGCTTCCCCCGCACGGCAGCAGAGCAGGGGACCCGCCGGCAGAAGTAATGTATAGCTCCTCTGTGCCACCAAAGGTAGCCACCTGGAGGGTATCAAACCTCCATGGGCAACCTTCAGGGCAGGTAGGTGGGCAAATTGGGGTGGACCAGTTAGTAGGAGGTGTACAGTTTGAAAGACAGAGCGGCAGAGTTTTTTCACTGGCTCCGCAGTGTAATCCGGGGACCCGCCGACACAACCACCTGATTCCTCCTCTGTGGCACCAACGAGGGTCCCAAAAAGGGTATCAATCCCTCTAGGGCACCTTACAGGGCAATAAGAGGTGTGTGGCACGTTAGACAAGGCGGCGGGGTCTTTTCACTTACGCCGCAGCTGAGCCGGGACCCACCGACAAAGCCTGCAGATTACTCCTCTGTGCCACCAGTCAGAGTCCCAAAAAGGGTGTCAATCCTCTTGGGGTAGCTTGTTGGGCATGTAGAGGGTTAAATCAAATTGGACCATACAGTGTGGGGAGCACAGTAAGCTTATCAAAGCGGCGGGTGTCAAATCTCCGGCGCCGCAGCTAAGCATGGAATCCGCGGCAAGCTCTATGTATGCCCACTCTGTGCCACCTCTAAACACCTCAAGCAAGGTGTCAGACTTTCAAAGTCCCTTCACTGGGCACAATAGTGGGCAGACTAAGCTGGACCAGGTAATTAGGGGGGCACAGGGGAAAGTGTCGTTAAAGTTACGGGGGCGCACAACCCCTTGGTGAATATGTGAGGCCCGCCACAGCAGGTGCCGGACCCCAGCAGCGTCAGTCCAATGGCCCCTTCCCCGACTGTGCAGGGAGCACAGATAGATCTTGAGGGGTCTTTAATGAGGGAGTCAGTAGCTGCGTGTTGGGGAGCAGAGGTCCGCGGTCTTCCCTGCAGAGGTAGATGAGACCCGGTCCAACGGAGAAACAGTGAGTTTGTCCGGTGCCACCGGATCCCACATCTAGGGTGACTGGGTACTCAGAATAGACTTCCAAAGGTGGTGTAGGTCAAATCGAATAGGACCAAGACCCCTGGGCCAGGCAGAGCTTAATCAAAGAGGCCAGTGCATTTTCCCGCGCTGGCCTATGCAGCAGCCGTGACAGAGGAAGTCCCTATTCAGGGGTTTAGCTTACAGCTAGCTTCAGGAGGGAATAATTTCTTCAATACGTGTCCGATATCCAAAGTTTTGGATTCAAAATGATCCCAGTAAGGTCCTGAAGAGGTCCAACGTAGATAAAGTTCAAAGAAATTTCTTCCAGTAGCAGTGGAAGTAGCTTTAGGGTTTACAATCATGGAGCTCCGGACTCCTGCGACTTACATAATCAGCGTCCAGGCCACGACTCCCCTTACATCAGTATTTGTAAGTCAAAACCAGGTGATGAATATTCAGAGAAAACGTAGAATAGAAACACGTCACCACTTCTCCATTTATCACCCGCTCCTGGTTTTATCTTACGAATATTGATGTGAAATACTGACCAAATCCTGAATGTGTGACCGTAGTCTAATACTGATTACCACGAGACGGGGTTAAGAAACATGGAATGATAATGAGCAGTACATACCAATGTTTGAAATGGCAGCAGTGTCTCCCTCATACTCTTCATCTGTATAGTAATGAAACACTTATTAATCAGGGTGAAAAAACAATATAGACACCATTTGATTTCAAAGTCATTACAACATAAAGTGACATGTCAGACTTGAAAATTGGGGCTGTCAGGAAGGTGAATGCTGATTACAACAAAACGGGGTTATGAAACATGGAATGGTAATGTGCAGTACATACCTATGGTGGAAAGACCAGACTCCTGCTCATCTGTATAGTAATGAAACACTTATTAATCAGGCTGAAAAATTAAAGGGAACCTGTCACGTCCTAGTTGCTATCTACACTGCCCCCATTGCTTTGTTAGTGATGCAATGTGCATCACTAACAAGCTTTTTTCATTAAAATCGGTGGTAATATAATGATTTTATAACTTTATATACACTTTGTCCTACCAGCTCATATTCAGTCATAGGAGGGTGATTCTCTCATTCAGTCATGGTCAGCAACGCATTCACTCACTGCTGGTGCCGCCAATGTATGTGAATACTGCTCCTGTCAAGGTTACGTCTAGATCGGAGGTGATTTTTTGTGCTCTTCACTTTAGCCTCTGATGTAGACGCTTCACTGCTGAGGAGACTAGATCGGAGTTGCTGGAGTGTGAGCCTTAAAAAATCCCCTCCGATGTAGACAGTTCACCACTGACACCACTAGATCGGAGTAGATTCCAGGATCCTCATACTCACTGCTGTCTAGTCGCCTCTTCTGGCTTTTTAATGTTTTTCTTATGCTTTTTTATGCAATTGCTTATGTTTTTAATGGAGCAAACATCACAAGTCAAAAATGATTCTTTTTACACGGTTATATCATTTATGTATTTTTACACTGTTGTATATTTTTTGAATTTGGGCTAAAATGAGGTCCTCAAATAATCATCTCAAATCTATAGCTCCTTATCGATGTGGCTAGAATGCTGTTACTGCAGTGTGGGGATGTAACAAGGCCCCGGAATAAATTAGATTACAGATGGTTTGTTTTATTGAATAGTAATTACATTATATATTATAAATTATCACTGGAGAACTGTTATAAGTTATGCCACTTCTGTGCTGTACATTCTGATGATTCTGTCGGCTGCTCCGTCACTGGCTGAGACTTGTGGACATAGAGGAAAATTTGAATTCTATCAAAACTGAACATTCAGAGCTGTGTGTAATCTGTTATATTACAGAAATCGATAATAAAAAAACTCACTTTATTAATTAAAAAAAAATTCACAAAGTGGCCGAGCTTTCTCCCTCCCACCCTTCATTTAAGGGGATATCCGTTCCTGTCGTTCAGCTGCCTCTGCTGACATCACGTGGACAGAGCGGAGGCTCGAGACTGAGACTGATGACGTCATTCTGATTGACAGCTGGATTCCCACTGTCTATCTGGGGGAGAAGGCTGTCAATCAGAATGAGTCGGACATCATGCTCTGCCCCGTCAGCAGAGGCAGCTGAATCCCCGACAGGAACGGTCTGTGACTGCTCTGTGCCGGGGAAGAACGCCGCTGGGCACAACAGGCTGGTAAGTAACAATTAACTGCCTGTTAGTGCTTAGGCACATTTTTTGTTTTTCATAAAGTCCCAGATATCCCCTTTCATGAGAAAGCTCGGCCACTTTGTGAATTTTTTTTTTAATTAATAAAATGATTTTTTTATTATCGTTTTCTGTAATATAAAAAATTACACACAGCTCTGATTGTTCTGATAGAATTCAAATAATTCTCCTGTATGTCCACAAGTCTCAGCCAGTGACGGAGCAGCCGACAGAATCATTATAATTGACATCACAAAAGTGGTGTAAATTCTAACAGCAGTGTTCTCCAGTGACCTTAGACTTTCCTGTAATAATTTGTCACTTCTGTGTTGTACATTATGGTGACTGTCGGGGGCGCTCTTTTACACCTTTCCCCGTGGATCTCCGCCCATTCTTCACAATGTCGGTGCTGCGGACACGACTGTGGACAAATGGGAAGAGTCACATTCTGCCAAACTGAACAATCAGTGATAAGGGGAATTTTTTATATTACATAAAGCGACAATAAAAACGTAAGTTTCATTAATCAGGAAAAAAAAGAATTTTGCCCAAATCCATGAAATATATAACAGTGTAAAAATACATAAATTATATATCAGTGTAAAAAATCCTGTCTGACTTGTGATGTTTGCTCCATTAAAAACATGAGCAATTGCATAAAAAAAGCATAAGAAAAACATTAAAAAGCCAGTAGAGGCGACTAGACAGCAGTGAGTATAAGGATCCTGGAATCTAGTCTGATCTAGTGGTGTCAGTGGTGAACTGTCTACATCAGAGGGCATTTTTTGAGGACCTCACTCCAGCAACTGCGATCTAGTCTCCTCAGCAGTGAAGCGTCTAGATCGGAGTGGCTAAAGTGAGGAGCACAAAAAAATCAACTCTGATCTAGACGCAACATTTCCGGGAGCAGTATTCAAATACATGGGCGCCGGGAGCAGTATTCAAATACATGGGCGCCGGGAGCAGTATTCAAATACATGGGTGGCGCCAGCAGTGACTGACTGAATGAGAGCATCACACCCCTGTAATGCAGGTGTCAGAAATGCAACGCGCAGAGACACGAAGTGAGGGCATTCAGAGATGTGTAAAAACAATTTATATATACACACTGCTCAAAAAAATAAAGGGAACACTTAAACAACACAATGTAACTCCAAGTCAATAACACTTCTGTGAAATCTACCTGTCCAGTTATGAAGCAACACTGATTGTAAATCAATTTCTCCTGCTGTTGTGCAAATGGAACAGACAACTGGTAGAAATGATAGGCAATTAGCAAGATACCCCCTATAAAGGAGTGGTTCTGCAGGTGGTGACCACAGACCATTTCTCTGTTCTCATCCTTTTTGGCTGTTGTTTTGGTCACTTTTTCATTTTGCCATTGCTCTCACCCCTAGTAGAGGTACAGTAGCATGAGGCAGTGTCTACAGTACAACCCACAGAAGTTGCTCAGGTAGTGCAGTTCATCCAAGATGGCACATCAGTGAGAGCTCTGGCAAGAAGGGTAGCTGTGTCTGTCAGCACAGTGTCCAGAGCATGAAGCAGATACCAGGAGATGTGGAGGGAGCCATAGGAGGGCAACAACCCAGCAGCAGGACCGCTACCTCCGCCTTTGTGCAAGGAGGAACAGAAGGAGCACTGCTAGAGCCCTGCAAAATGACCTCCAGCAGGCCACAAATGTGCATGTGTCTGCACAAATGGTTAGAAACCGACTCCATGAGGGTCGTATGAGGGCCCGACGTCCACAGATGGGGGTTGTGCTCACAGCCCAACACCTTGCAGGACGCTTGGCATTTGCCACAGAACACCAGGATTGGCAAAGTCGCCACTGGCACCCTGTGCTCTACACAGATGAAAGCAGGTTCACACTGAGCACATGTGACAAACATGACAGAGTCTGGAGATGCCGTGGAGAGCGATCTGCTGCCTGCAACATCCTTCACCATGACCGGTTTGGCAGTGGGTCAGTAATGGTGTGGGGTGGCATTTCTTTGGAGGGCCACACAGCCCTCCATGTGCTCGCCAGAGGTAGCCTGACTGCCATTAGGTACCGAGATGAGATCCTCAGACCCCTTGTGAGACCATATGCTGGTGCGTTGGCCCTGGGTTCCTCCTAATACAGGACAATGCCAGACCTCATGTGGCTGGAGTGTATCAGCAGTTCCTGCAAGATGAAGGCATTGAAGCTATGGACTGGCCCGCCCGTTCCCCAGACCTGAATCCGATTGAGCACATCTGGGACATCATGTCTCGCTCCTGTGAGAAAAAAGAATCCATTTTGAGTATGTGGTATCCATCTTGTCTTGTAACTTCTGTGTAATAGTGATCAAGTGACACTGATGGGCAGTGAGGTTTCACATTTCTATTCACTCCCCTTATGGTTACTATTGGTTCATAGGTCAGAGGGAACTATTCCTTTGTCTCTGACCCTATTTAAAGTGCCACATGTGTTAATAAAGCAGAAGTCTTTTCTAGTACACCATACAAGGTTGTGCTGTATAGATTTCCCGAGCGCTCGTAAAACAAATTTTATTAATTTGGAGTTCGGAAGGCATAGAAGAGAGCGTATTTCGCTCACAGAATTTGGTGCCGAAAAGCCCGGGACTAGACGCGCATTATACCATCCGGATCTAGAGTGAGGCGCACTCTCCAGTAAAAGTGAATTCAATCACTGCAGCATAAGGTAAGAAGCTTATTCTTACAATTGTATTTCACTTTTACTGTGAGCTGGTTACCTACCTCCAATCCGGGTGTTATTTTTGCATTTAATAGTCCAGTCCAAGAACTGGGAAGAGTTACCTATGCCTTTTTGAACTGTGTGCATGTGATGTGATCAGCGTATGAGTCTGATATAGTGGTACTTGTACTAGAGGATTGTTGGTGTTGCTGCATCTTGTTTGACTGCGGAGACTGATCAACTCAGCAGGAGGGGTATCTTATAGACCATTTACTGGGTGTATTGTAGTATCTGTGGCTAAGTGCCTGACTACAGAATAATAGGATGTGTGTCTGTGTGGCCTGCCTATTGGACCCGTGGCTTTGTGCCTATTGTTGATATTGTGCTAGCACTGATTTTGAGGCAATTATGGGAAACTTGTCGAGTAAATGGAGACAGAAACCCAATGGAAAGACAGCAAAAAGTAGAATGTTCAGATAACGTGAAGGCAAGGATGCCATAACGGATAGTAAAATGTTGAAATGATTGAAATTCCCCACAGGGGGGTTTGGTCTATATGTGTTCAGGGAGAAGGCTGAGCAGGTAAAGAATGTTGGCTCTGGAAGTAATTAGTGCAGAAAGTGTGAGAAAAGCACTATAAGTAAAAGTATTGTGTGAATGCTTTTGACAATGGACTGAACAGCTTTAATGAGACAGAATTAACAGTACCTCCTCCTTATAATGAACCAGGACGGTGGACATGAACAGTATGTAGGGTACAGTATTTGGGATGGAAAAATAACTGTTCAAATTGCAAGACAACTAAATCTAAATTAAATTCCCCAAATTCTCTTATTCTATGAGTTATACAAAGACACATGTGGTAGCTGATAGTACACCTCCTCCCCCAGAACTAATTACATGGAATGGTGAGGAGGAAGAGAGCAGTGAGAGGGGGCGACTGATACTCTCACATACCAACGACCAGTACTCCTTACACATGAGGCATGGCCCCCCTCACAAGGTGATTATAGAGGAATACAAGCCTTGGAGCCCTAGTGTACAGCTAGCTATGATGAAACCACTTCCTGACCCTGACGAGAAGCCTGTTCCTTTCTCTAGACAAATTCAACCGATACAGGTTATACAGTATATAACTGTACATGGCAGGATTTAGAATCTTTAGTAGATGCAAAAGAAGGAGATGTGACTGCACATATTAAAAAGCAAGAGACAGGACCATCAAAAGACTATCTGATTGACAGACATTAGAGTCAGGGGAAGAATATTGTATGTCTTTAAATGACATCACTCAGGAAAAAGATGAGACTGTAGGAAAATATTTTGCCCTTTTACAGATGACTTGGGCAGATATGGGATATTTACCAGGGGACACTCTTAATTATATTGGGAGATGCCTTTGTGGATGGGTTAAAGAAATCAATTAGAGAGGGACTTGTAAAAAAATGCACCCAGAGTGGAGGGGGAAGGACCCAAAGGATTTATTACAAGTAGCCAAGGGGGTGGATTTAGAGTTAGCAGAACAAAGAGAACAATGTTGGAATCTGAGAGTCCTCAGTGGTTGATACCTTTTAATGGCTAACTGAAAAGATGGTACAAAGAGAGTAAGTTTTTTTCCTTACCATAGAAAAAGGTGGGGGGAGGCAGGAATGCAGCAGCCCCCACTCACATAGCAGATAGCTGGGAATGACTTTTTCCCTTCATCCTAATTATTGAAAATCACTAGATAAAAACTATAATGACATAAATTCAATCTTTGGAGGTTCTATTTCAATTATTAAAATGAACTCCAGGCACATTCTTACATTTTTTTTTTCTTAATAGATACTGGGCAGCCAGGTCTGTATGCAATTAATGTTTTTCTTTAAATCATCAAAGCATTTTATGGTGATTTACTTAGACAATGCATTCTTTTCCTGCCTCTGCACCCAGACTGCCGGTATTTTTTTTTTTTATTTCCTTGGTCGTAAACAATTTACATGGATAGTGCTATCACAGGGTGCTCAGAATTCACCGACAATGTCTACTTTTGCAATGTTTTCTCATTTTGAAAATTTGTTGACTCCTCCATGTTTGGAGGTTGTGATGCTTTAGTTTAGAGTATGTGGACGATTTATTACTTTGTCCTGATCAAGTCTCATGTCAAGAGTCGTCTATCTCACTTTTGTGTTCACTAGCAGAACGTTCAAGTAAGTCCTCTAAAAGAAACCTCAGGTTTATCACCAGAAGGTAGTCTTCTTAGGACATGGCATGTCACAATGCACCAGACATTTCACAGAGTTAAGAAAGGTCACAAAACAACAGCTTGCATTACCAAAAAACGGACAACTACAAAGACCAGTGGCCTACTACTCAGCTAGGCTGGATCCTGTTGCCAGAGGTGCACCCTCTTGTGTTAGAGCCATTTCTGCGGTTCAAGCCATGATTGAAAAGGCCACAGAGATAGTTCTTGATTACAAGATCACACTTTACTCTCAACATGACATTCATGGTGTCCTCAGTCAGGTTCATCCTAGGCACATTTCAATGACCCAGCAACTTCGACTTCAATGTGCCCTCCTCATTCCCGCAAATGTAGAACTCAAACGACGTACAGTTTTGAATCCAGTTACGCTTCTGCCATTGGATTCAAAAAGGGGGGAAAGATGGGGAAAAGGAACTATTTTCACATTCTCTGACAGAGGAGGAAAGAGCCGACATACATACACCCCATGATTGTGTAGGTCTGATGTAGCAAGAGACTGCAGGGTTTGAACATGTCTCAGGTGAACCCTTTGCTAATGCAGATTTTGAGTTTTTTGTAGATGGATCCAAATGCCAAGATGTTGTTTGATTCTATACTGGCTATGCTGTGGTCACAAATCCACTCCCTCCTCACCTATCGGCACAGGAGGCAGAGCGGAAGGCACTCACTGAGGCGTGTAGAGCGACAAAGGGTAAGACAGCCAAATGTGTGTGTAGATAGTAGATCTTGCCTAAAGTCACATGAAAAACCTATAAACCACAGAGAGCGTAAGGGCCCTGATGAAGGCTCCCCTGTTACCAAATAACCTTGGCATAGTGAGAATAAAGCTCACACTCGAGCTGACACCAATGAAGGCAGAGGAAATGCTCGTGCGGATGCCACCGCCAAGGAAGCAGCAAAGAGGCCGAGAGTTGGGAGTCTAGCAGCGGTACACACCGTGACTTCAGTGGCACCTGTCACTCCTAATATTCTTAAATCCCTGCAGAAACAGGCGGTTCAACAGGAAAAGAAGGAGTGGAGATGCAGGGAGCCCAGCTGACTGAGGAAGGTTTGTGGAAAAAGGGCAGTAAGCTCTGCCTACCGCGAGCTCTTTACTCAGTGAGGGCCCAAGTAACCCATGGACTAACACATTTGTCAAAAACAGCTATGTGTGATTTGGTAGACAAGGTATGGGTGGCGCCAGGGTCCAGTACCCAGGCAGCCAGGCACACACAGTCTTGTATGACGTGTGCACAACAACGTAGGTAAAGCTGAGAAGACCCCGCAGAAACACACCCCTCGTCAGCTCTACAGTTCCAGAGATTGCACAGTGACTATATACAACTACCACGAGTAGGGGTATATGAGTTCGTGCTTGTGTGTGTTGATCTCTTTTCAGGTTGGCCTGAGGCATATCCGGTGCAGAAAGCTACAGCAAAGGTTACTGCTCAAAAAACTCATGAAAGAGGTGGTATGTAGATATGAGGTTCCTGAAGTGATTGAAAGTGATAGAGGTACGCATTTCACTGGAGAGATCATGAGAGAGATCTTAAAGTCTTTGGG
This sequence comes from Phyllobates terribilis, assembly GCF_046119375.1. Classification (NCBI taxonomy): domain Eukaryota; kingdom Metazoa; phylum Chordata; class Amphibia; order Anura; family Dendrobatidae; genus Phyllobates; species Phyllobates terribilis. Next base: position 20,091,212 of record NW_027362761.1, on the reverse strand, counting down.
AATTGAGCAGGGTTTACACACACCTTACCATCCACAGCGTAGTGGGAAGGTAGAAAGACTGAATGGGACATTAAAGTTAAAGATTCAGAAGGCAAAAGAGGAAACCGGCAAACCATGGACCGAATGCTTGTGTCAGGGAAAACACTTGGTCAGACCTTGCAGCCCTCTGGCTCCCCCTTATCCTGCTGGTCAAGCACGGTATTGACCGAGGATAAGCACGGGCGCAGCTGCTCTAATTTATGTCGACTATTGTGGCATTTGATGTGACAGGACGTATATATACCACCAGTTCCTTCCAGGAACGTATATATACCTCCGACCAGCCACCCTCAAACCACAATATCACATAAATACTGGTATACTGCCACCACCGATCTCTTAACAGGCGGATCGGGTACCCGTTAGGTAACGTGAATTAGCGGGTGAGGAACGTGTTTGCTCGACATAGGACAGGAAGAACGAAGCTGGTAAATAATAATGATTTACTCCCGAAAGTGGGCAGTGTTTACAAAAGATATACAAGATATTATAAAAGAGACAATTTACATATATGCATAAAACAGTTATTAAAATAAATGGGATAAAGAATAGCAAAACCTGCGCCACGAGGTGATGGTCTCAGATTCTGTGGGAGGGGGGACGGCTCCCAGGAAATTAGATGTGATTCTTCCACGCAGCGAGGAGGGCATGCGTCTGACGTCCCAGGTAAGAATGACTTAAAATGGCCGTTCTGGTTTTTAGTAAGGGGCCAAAACATTAGGAGACACCCATGTTGTTTACCTCACACGGGGGCTCAGTTTTGTGAACCCACCCAGCTGCATAAGACATAAAAATCCTTCCGATTTCATATCTTGGTATGGGGGGGTCCCACATCCAAGATGGAGACATCATGTTTGCCATCACCACTATTCATGAAGATGGATATCAAATATGATATTTCTATGACGCTCAGAAGCTCAGAACCCATTTCCCAGGTTCCTGGTGGTCTCCCAGCCACGAAAACCACACCATCACAATTGGAAAAAGGTGAACATCTCAAAAATGTGGTCCCTGTGTTTGTGACAGTCATGTGCATTATTAAAATCGACATTAAAAGTTTGTACAGTTAGACAATAGGATTTTGGAGGGGATTTCCAGTTTAGACCAGAATGCTTGCTCTGGGCTGAGGTTTTATGGCGGTTATAAAAATTCCTGGTTTGGGGGAAAGCAAGAGTGAGTTCTATCTAGGTCTCTTCCAAATGAGCAGGGGGTGGAGATTTAAGACATCTCTGGCTGTCCTTTTAACATTTTTAAAACTAGGACAAAAATACATTTTGCCTGACACCTTTTATTTTGTGTAACTGTATATTCTGTACTGTATTGTCCCATTTTGTAAAATCTTTGTATATTTTTCATAAACACTGCCTCCCTTTTGGATTAAATATAAAATTTAATAGTCCTGTTTCTTTTGCTCTGTAATCGTTCCTTCCCCGAAGCCATACGCTACCAGAAATCAGGCGACCGGTCTGGTCTGTATTATATTTTAGTATAGAGAAGTAGTCGGCACTCCGTAGTCCTCGTTAGTAATAGTGGTGCACGTGGAGAGATTACAAACAGAATGAAGAAATCCCGGCACTCACGTGTATTCGATCAGTTCATTTATTCCACATGTAGGAAAACTACAACAAGACGTTTCAGCCCCTCACAGGCTTTTTTCAATTGTGGATAACAAAACAACTTTCATATATAAAGGAATTCAAAGGAAATGACATCATATAAAATTTACAAAAAGTTACAAAAAAATATACAAAAACTACAACAGAATATAACACAAAATACAACATGTGCAAAATAATAATGAAATGTTATGGAAAACAAATGATATCTCCATACTAATACAAAAACAGAAACCCAAATATCACATTTTTAAATTATCAAAACCACCTAATTAGAATGTATGAATGAACCATCCACAATTATTACGAATAATATAATTTTCTAGAACATTTTTTATGCATCACTTATTATAGTTTTTACATATAAAAAGCTTACTATCCATTTTTCTATTTTTTTATTATTATTTTTATTAATTTTGTAATTTTTATTGCTAATTTTATAATGCTCACTCTATATAATTAGTAACCCCAACATATTGACACCAATCCTTAAAACAGTACCAATATTTAAATCATATCATGTATAATGATATCCCAACTGTAACATCGCAAACCACGATTATTACATGAAGAATTTCCTATATAAACGTCATATTTAGCTGAAGAATTTATTATTATTATAATTATTATTATTCACCTTATAATGCTCTCTGGATTCAAAAGAGACTGATCTCTATGTATAGATACCAAATAACAAAATCTTTCTATATAGAATCATCACAATTATAACATCACCATCTATAATATTTCCATCAAATCATGTTAATGATCATTCTACTACTGGTCCTATTGTAAGGATAAATTAGTTCAAGGTGATAGAAAATCTCAAAAACATATAGTTTCATGCCCCAAATAATATATCACACTACTGCAAAGTAAAGTCATATCAACAGATCACCTTTTCATAATATCAGTAATCAAATAATGTCATGTACAATCGAATCATGATGGTATCATGAAGATTTTTTTGCAAATATGTAGCCCTAGCTAAAGAAGATTTTTTGTTTATTAACCCTATAATGTTCTCTGAATTCAATATATGAAAAGACTGATCCTGTAGAATGGCACCAATAATGGATCTTATTGTGGGGATAAATTAACTCAAAATAATAAAAAAAAAATAATAAAAAAGTCTCAGAAACACATAATTTCATACCCCAAATAATATGTAACACTTCTGCAGAATATAGCCATATCCGCAAATCGTTTTTCATTGACCTCATCCAATATTGTAATATCCAGAAAAAATGTTCTTTGATTTTGAATGGTCTAAAAAGGAGGAAAAAGAATCAATGAACATTTTTTCTGGATATATATGTGTGAAAGTTGTTTTGTTATCCACAATTGAAAAAAGCCTGTGAGGGGCTGAAACGTCTTGTTGTAGTTTTCCTACATGTGGAATAAATGAACTGATCGAATACACGTGAGTGCCGGGATTTCTTCATTCAGTATTATATTTTAAAACTGATCGGTGGTGGCAACGAATAATCTTAAATGGGCTATCGTGAAGCTAGCAGTGATCGTACGGGGGCGTATACTCATATTCCATGCGTTGGAATCCGGATGTGTGTATGCCATATGTTTAACATAGAAAACCCATTTAAAAGATAACCTTTAATATATTTCATTAAAATCTAACCTCACAACAAATACTAGATCACACGAAAAAAAGACATAAAAGGTGAATAAGTGATCCAAGTCTGTTAATATACAATCCTGAGGACCAGACTGTTATGTCCCAAATGATTGTGTAACAGAGGAACAACTATCGATAAAATGCTTCAATAAAGCCTGTCCGGATATATTAGAAATGGATCACGGTAACAAAGCACACCAAAGGAAATACGAACAATATTTTACACCTGTCTGTTATACTGTAGTTCCAAAATTATCAAGAGGCAGATATCCCCAATTCATATCCTAGGGAGCCAGAATCAGACCTGGTGATACTTAGGGTGCTTCCCCACATTAATGGCACACTAACTGGTACCCCTGTATGCACAGTATAGTAGATTAACACAACTGAAATAGTCCAATACCCGCTCTCTGCATGTAGGGCATAACAGTAAGGGTTATATATGGAGGATAAAGTACCTCCCATCAAAAATTATTTTCAAGAGGAATATAAATATACAGCCCTTAATTCATCACAAAAACTCCCTCAATACAGTGTACTCTAGGGGTATAGCAACCCTTGTACTTAATACCCATATTTAATCAAATATTACCTTAACCAGGGGCATAGTGACAAATACCATTATAGATAAAATATATATTAGAAAGGAAGAATGTATAGTTGACAACATATTTCCAATTGTACAAACAAGAGAAAGTACAAAACGTTACTCATCTCAAAGGTGCAGTAATCCTTCCTCCCCAATAGGTTAAGGATTCCATATTCCTCGACGCGTTTCCCCATATGGTAATAGGTTCATCAGGAGAAAAAAATGGAAAAATGCCGATATGGTGTCCTGCTGATGTGTTGCAGTCTAATTCCTGTTACTGCTCATCCATTTTAAATACCCCACCATGTGTATTCCGATTATAATTACTTCCCTGTTCACGGATGCGTATTATCCAGTATCACTGATAACACAATTGTCCCCACTTGCTGTAATGCGCATGTCCGCTAGAAGTCATCCACTAGAGGTATTTCGAATGAACTGCGCACCCGCGGGCGCCATATTGGTGATATTGTCATAGTGCGCATGTCTGTTTCAAGTCTCATCCCCTGAAAATGCTATAAGTATACTGCTCACGCGCGGACGCCATGTTGGTGAATTTGTCATAGTGCGCATGTCCATTACAAATCCCATGCACTGGAGATACCGTAGGTATACTGCGCACGCGCAGGCGTCATGCCAGCGTCAGGACCCAAAGCTCCAGCAGGATCCCTAAACCATCTCCTGGTCACATGCTACGTATATTACAGGGTCAGCGCATGCGCACTCATCGCAAAACCAAAACATGAATATGGCAATACCGCTGAGCATTTCACTATCGTGAAAAAAAGGGAACATAGCTACATATCAAGCAGGGTGGCCATAAATAAATCAGAGGATAATGATCTACTAAGTACGGCCCAAATCACATTGTGAAGATAGATTCATAACGTAGGTGCACCATTTACACCACAAGATCCACCCCATACATATGGTCTATAAGGAACAATGTAGCATGTCACTCATATAGGGCACTCATCTATCATTACCTCTATGCTATCACCTCACTATACATTAAAGAACAAAATAAGAGAGCCAGGATAAAGAATAGGGGTAAAGGAGGACATATACAAAGTACTTGAATAGTGGTGATACTCATGATAAAAATAATTGATACAGAACATGTCTATATACGATAATCAGGGTTATACCCATAACCATGTATAGCTGATATTCGTGGTACCCAAATAACTAGATGAAACAGCAATAGTTTTGTTGTTCATTAAGGCCATTTGGAGTCAGAGCACCCAATCTAAAAATCCTGCTCAGTGATAGGTGTGGAACCAATTTAGAGGCGATAGGGGAGTCATAGTCATGTTAAACAGGTACTACAGATATTAAGGGATAACAAACTATATGCCAAACTAGAGAAATGTGTTTTCTCCCTCCAGAATGTGCAGTTTTTCGGGTACCTGTTGTCATCATCAGGTTAACGGATGGATCCGGAGAAGATCCGTGCTCTACTTGATTGGGACCGACCCAAGAACCTGAAGGCATTACAGCACATTCTGGGGTTTACTAATTTTATCCTATTTATCCAAAATTATTCGGTAATTCTGAAACACCTCACTGACATAACAAGAAAGGGGTCTGATCTTTCTAAATGGTCGAATGCCGCCCAGCAGACCTTTTCCTCCTTGAAGAGATGTTTTGCCACAGCACCTACACTCAGTCAACCCTATGTTTCTCAATCTTATCGTAGACGTTGATGTGTCGGAGGTGGGGATTGGCGCTGTGTCATCTCAGGGTCTATCCCCTGGTAAATGGCGTCCATGCGCTTTCCTTTCCAAAAAATTATCTTCGGCTGAGAGAAATTATGATGTGGGTAATAGGAAGCTTTTGGCGATTAGATTGGCATTCCAAGAATGGCAACATTGGTTGGAGGTGGAAGTCCTCTGTTATCTGTTATGGTCTGTTATCAGGGACTGATCAATTACATAATTTTTTTCAGGAAATCAACTCCAACGATCTCAACATACAATTGACGTACAAATTCGACCACAATCAGATTAATTTTTTGGATATAGTTGTGAAGAGGTACAAAAACGGATATTTACAGATGGATGCATTTCGTAAAGAAATGGCAGTAAATGCAGTATTGCATGCCACTTCAGCGCACCCTGGGCACGTGGTTAAATCAATTCCTGTAAGTCACTTTTTTCGTATTAGACGTATATGTTCAACAGATCACGACTTTGAGGAAAGAGCGGAAGAGATGAGAGTTACGTTTTTGGATAGAGACTATAGTAAATGGAATTTGAAGCATGCCTATAATAGGGTAAAGAACTCCAATCGGCAACAACTGATTTATCCTAGTAAAAAAACAGCTCAAAGTAACCCTATTAGAATGATTACTCAATACCATTCACAATGGCAAAAGATGTATGAAATCTTTAGAAAACATTGGCCTATTTTATTAGCAGACTGTACACTGACACAGTGTTTACCCAAAAATCCATCAATTACAGCCCGACGCTTATTGAGCTTAGGTGACCATTTAGTTAGGAGTTATTACACACCAAATAATCAATCCAAAATTATTACTACAACAGTAGTGGATAAAAAGAAAAGTTGGGGATGTGCCCCATGTGGCTCTTGTGTCACCTGCTCCAATATTGAAAAAACGAAAAACTTTCTCTCCTCTGACACTGAGGTGAAGGAGGAGATGAGAGGAGGCCCAGAGTTCCCGGCCCCTGCTTTGTGGCGTTGTGCAGGGGGCCCCTGCCTGTCCCGAGTAATACGCAGACTGATTGTCCGCAGCTACCTGGTGTCCCTGTGGATCTTGCAAGGAGGGTGCCACTGATGCTTTGGCTGTGGCCCAGAACTACCCCATCGATTGGTCCCTGTTGATGGAAGGATTAACATACCGTCTGGGATCCCGCCAGATTGAGGGTGATAGAAAGTAGACAGGGAGAATAGCCCCTAGGACAGGGACTGCTACGAGGTCTGTCTAAGCACCCTTTTGCTAACAGCCCTTATAAAGAAGCTAAATCTCTCCTCTCAACTCCCATTGAAATCTATATTGATCAATCTGAACCCTTGCCTGGACACAGAAAGGGGACATTTTCCTTTGAAAGAAAGTATTTGAGGACTTCCTCCCCTCTATTGCAGCAACAACTCAGCCACTAACTTTAATCTATGAGAGTTTCCTAATTAGTGACATTGACCTTCCATTACTGAAAAGCTCAACAGTTGATATTTTCTCCCAATACACAGCGGCACTCTAACCAAAAGAGACTAGGGCGACATCTAGTGTCTGAAAACAAAATAACATCAAAACAATTCGTCCATATTGAAACCTTCCTTTACTGTTACTCTAAAGCATACCTCAAAAATATAGCTTTAGACCACATAGACTACCTCAAATAAAGACTAGCCCATCAAGGGCACATGAAAGGACTACAGCCAAAACTACAATGATAGACTGAGTTTTATTTCCTGGACGACAGGCTACAGACATCTAGCATACCCTAGTATTTAGCCATCACTATGGGCTACATATTACATGTAGGCTTAAATTCTTAAACATATACAATGCCAAAAGGAGACCCAAAACAACAGGTAATCCGCCCTATTACAGATCTCCTCATGGCATCATCGACGACTGGATCATCTACACCCGCTGAAATCCCCCCCACTTCGTCGGATAAGCCACAAATGGAAAATGAGGTCTCCACCATAGATCAATTAACCCAATCTGAATAATAACAACATCCTCTCTACTTAAAAGTATGCAAGAAACTTTTAGAACCAAACTCGCTTCAGCCATGGAATTTTTCACAACTCAACTGAGCGAAATCTCCCAACGCACCTCTGACCTGGAAAAAAAATGGATGACACCGCCGACACTTTAAAAGAGGACCAGTTCTTCTGGCAACAACGCGCAAAACATCTTAATACGCTGGACCTTAAATATGAAGACCTCAAAAATAGATCACGCAGAGGGAACATTTGAGTTAAAGGATTACCAGAAAGAACTACCACTCTTAAGGAAACGGCAACTGCTATATTTACTTCTCTCCTCCCCAACACTGATCCAACTTTACTCCACATCACCAGGATCCATAGAGCTCTGGGAAGGGCACAATCAGAAGATTCCCCAAGAGATGTAGTATTAAAATTACACTATGAAGAGTCAATGTTGAAACAATGCCCAAAAGTAGAACTCAATCTAGTGTTATCTATAACAAAATCTAAGAATACATACAGGAAAACATACGTATAAACATGTACAACAAAACACATTGACATACACCTTACCTGTCCTGCATATATAACTGACTTTCCGCCTTTGGTATTTTAATTGCGGGTAAATACCATAAACATAGTCGGGTTTTTCCTTTCCCGCAAGTCGCAGGCTTCGTCTAGGTTGGGGATGTGTTGTGGGGCTCTGTTCTGGATCTTCATCTATATTAGGGTGACTATGTGTTCTATAGAAGAAAAAAAAATAGTTTTATTCGAAGTCTCACCCTCTATAATTGTTACACATAATGATCTATAATATCCATAAAAAATTGTTTCTTTTGGCTATGCTTAAAAGGTGGCTCAATGTCAGCCCTTGAACAGTTAATAGCCTTTAAAATAGGATTTGGATAGTGTTAATATAGAACAGTAATAAGGGCCCCACTGCTCATTGAAACTCTCTCCAATTTACTTATTTGTAAATAATATTTAATTTTTTTAATGCGAGTTTATATTTACTGTTTAAAAATAAACTTGCCAGATTACAGACAACATTCAGTATTATTCACTATTTTAGGTAAGTCTAATCTCTAAATATTTTTACGCAGCAGCCTAAATCAACGCTCGTCACCTGCATTGAGAGATTGCAGTAAATGCTATCAAAGCTTCCTTCGATAACAGTGGTCCACTGACTGTACACTGGGGAAAGAAAAGATTTGCAAGCCAGACCCACAATAAAACCGCTGAGCGACCGGAAGTCCTAGTGTCAGGGAGGAGAAACCGAGAAGTTGTTGTCAGTCCCAGAGATATGTAACAGCACAAGATAAGGCTGTATTCAAAGGTTCTGCAGGATTGGCAGCTCTTGGATAAAGTTAAGTTTATATTGGGGTGTACATTGTAGCCTGGAGGGGTATAGTTTGGCCTAGGCTATTTTATACACTTCCTCTGGAAGGGAATGAAGAATGACATTTACCAACATGTCAAAGCCTATCTAAAATGTTTTGTCATACTTCCTAAAACCAGCAAAGAGTCTCCACCACTCCACAGTATACCAGTGCCTCAAAATTTCTACAATGGGGTCACTTTTGGGGTTTCTCTGCTGGTCTGGCACTTTCGGGGCTCCGCAAATGTCGCCCACAAACTATTCTAGCAAAATCTGTGTTCCAATAGCCAAACAGTGCTTCGTCCTTCTCAGCCCTGACGTGTGACCTAACAGTAATTTCTGATTACATATGGGGCATCACTGTGTTTGGGAGAAATTGTGCAATAAGTTATGCGGTCCAGTTTCATCTATTAACCCTTGTGTACCTGACAAGTTTGCCCCAAATACAATAATTACATTTTTACCACAAAAAAGTCATATTTCCATGTCTCAAGGTTATAAAATTCTATTAATTCCTTAGTCAGTGGAGTTTCCAATATGGGGTAAGCTGGGGGGTTTCTGATGTTCTGGCACTTCAGGGACTCAGCTGATGGAGACTACAATCTATTCAAACAAAATCTGCGTGCTAAAAGCCAAGTAGCGCTCCTTCCCATCCGATCCCTGCCGTGTGCTCAAACAGTAATATACAACCACCTATGGGGTACTGCCACATTTGGAAGAAATTGCATAACAAATTGTGGGGTCCAATTTCTCCCATTACCCCTTGTGTAAATTATACATTTGGTGCTAAAACAGTATTTCAGTGGAAAAATGTTATTTTTTTGCTCTCACATTTAAAAGTTATAAAGTTTTGTGAATCACTTGTAGGTTAAAAATGCTCAGTACAACTCTAGATGAATTCCTTGAGGGATCTGGTTTCAAAAATGGGGTCACTTGTGGAGGTTTCTACTGTTTTCGCATGACAGAGGCTTTCTAAATGCGACATGGCATTCACAATCTATTCCAGACAAATAGAACTCTTTCCTTTCCTAGCCCTGCCATGTGCCCAAACAGAAGTTTTTGACCACATATGGGGAATCATCACGTCCATTTTGTCCTATTATCCATTGTGAAAATTACAAATTTGGAGTAAAAACATTTTCGTGAAAAAAATGAAAATTTTCAATATGAGGACCTAATGTTGTCGAATTCTATGTAGTGCCTGTGGGTTCAAAATGCTCACTATGCCCCTGGATAAAATCCACGTGAGGTCATCGCAGAGGAGTGTGTGGGCAGGTCCCCCCTTCGGCATAAAAGATCCAGCTGAAGATGCGTCAATACTCATGCTGGGAGGTATATATTCTATAAGCAAGGGGTCCCGTTCAATAACGGTCAAATCAATTGGAGCGCCTCCCCTCCAGCTAAACTGAATAGTCTCTGTGATCTGTCTAGTAAGTCTTCTATTAATCCCTTTTATTTTGTGTAACTGTATATTCTGTACTGTATTGTCCCATTTTGTAAAATCTTTGTATATTTTTCATAAACACGTCAGTGGCGGTCAAATTCAGCTTGTACGCATAGTCAAACCTATATATATTTTTGGTTGGCAGGCAGAGCCCACCAAAGGTTTTTCACTGTGGCAAAGTTGATCCAGTCTGCTAAAAGGCAGATCCTATTTTAGTGGCGTTGAATTTGTCCTGGTTTCACAGTAAAAAAAAATCAACTTCTCTTACTAGGCCCAGTCCAAAAAATATTTTTTCCTGTGCCAAAAGTCATACAGTTCTATAAGCCAGCTACTACGTCAGTGGCGGTCAAATTCAGCTTGTACGCACAGTCAAACCTATATATATTTTTGGTTGGTAGGTAGAGTCTACCAAAGGTTTTTTACTGTGGCAAAGTTGATTCAGTCTGCTAAAAGGCAGATCCTATTTTAGTGGCGTTGAATTTGTCCTGCTTTCACAGTAAAAAAAAATCAACTTCTCTTACTAGGCCCAGTCCAAAAAATATTTTTTCCTGTGTCAAAAGTCATGCAGTGCTATAAGCCAGCTACTAAATCAGTGGCGGTCAAATTTAGCTTGTACGCACAGTCAAACCTATATATATTTTTGGTTGGTAGGCAGAGTCCACCAAAGGTCTTTTACTGTGGCAAAGTTGATCCAGTCTGCTAAAAGGCAGATCCTATTTTAGTGGTGTTGAATTTGTCCTGCTTTCACAGTAAAAAAAAATCAACTTCTCTTACTAGGCCCAGTCCAAAAAATATTTTTTCCTGTGTCAAAAGTCATGCAGTGCTATAAGCCAGCTACTAAATCAGTGGCGGTCAAATTTAGCTTGTACGCACAGTCAAACCTATATATATTTTTGGTTGGTAGGCAGAGTCCACCAAAGGTCTTTTACTGTGGCAAAGTTGATCCAGTCTGCTAAAAGGCAGATCCTATTTTAGTGGTGTTGAACTTGTACTGGTTTCACAGTAAAAAAATAAAAACTTCTCTACTAGGCCCAGTCCAAAAAATATTTTTTCCTGTGCCAAAACTCATACAGTTCTATAAGCCAGCTAATTCCTAAATTTTGGCAGCCGTTGGACTCACTGCATACCCTATACTGTATAGCAGACCTTCTCCTTTCTAATGGGAACATGTCGTACTCGTTACTGTGACCCAGTATTATATGTCTTTAAATTTTTTGTTAGTGGGGGTTTTCCTAAATTTCGGCAGCCGTTGGACTCGCTGCATACCCTATAACTGTATAGCGGACCCTCTCCTTTCTAATAAGAACATGTCTTACTATGCCCCAGCTCTATGTGTCTTTCAATTGTTAGTAGGTTTTTTTTTAAATTTTGGCAGCTGTTGGACTTACTGCATACACTATAACTGTATAGCAGACCCTCTCCTTTCTGGTGGCAACATGTCGTTACTGTGACACAGCTCTATGTGTTTTTAAATTGTTAGTAGGGTTTTTCCTAAATTTTGACAGCCATTGGACTCACTGCATACCCTATAACTGTATAGCAGATCCTTTCCTTTCTAATGGGAACATGTCGTACTCGTTACTGTGGCTCAGTTCTATGTGTCTTTAAATTGCTAGTGTTTTTTTTTCTAAATTTTGGCAGCCGTTGAAATCACTTCATACCCTATAACTGTATAGTAGACCCTCTCCTTTCTAATGGGAACATGTCGCTACAGTGGCCCTGCTCTATGTGTCTTTAAATTATTAGTAGGGTTTTTCTTAAATTATGTCAGCCATTGGACTCACTGCATGCCCTATAACTGTATAGCAGGTCCGCTCTTTCCTAGTGGGAACATGTCGTTACTGTGGCTCAGCTCTATCTGTCTTTAAATTGTTAGTAGTGTTTTCTGTAAATGTTGGCAGCCGTTAGACTCACTACATACCCTATAACTGTACAGCAGACTCGCTCCGTTCTAATGGGAACATATCATTACTGTGACCCAGCAATATGTCTTTAAATTCTTAGTAGGATTTTTCATAAATTTTGGCAGCCGTTGGACTCACTGCACACCCTATATCCAGATAACAAGCCCTCTCCTTGACCTGTTATGGCCCAGTGTGGTTTTACTACCTGACCTTCACTCTGCCCAACATACCCAGCGATCCCATGATCCCGTCCCCTGAAATAAAAACTCCACAACGAGTTATTTGTTGGATAAATTGTGGCCACAGCGGCCGTTTATTAACAAACAACAAATAACAATGAAATAAAATATCAGTATATCAATATATATCAATATCAATATATATCAATATATATATATATATATATATATATAAAAGGAGGGAGGGTTCTTGGAGCTAATAGATCTGGCTTTAAATTCACTATAACATTGCACCGCCATGTTACCCCCAGCCGTTCATCACCAGCTCGAGGGCACCAAAAGACCTCCACGTTCCGTGGCAGGCCAACCAACTACCAAAATGCTCCCGAGGTAAAACCCCGTCCAGAGCCCATAACCGACTGCCAGATCACCTCCCCACTCAATTTAACCAACTCCAAGAACCCACCCCCCGCCAACCACGAACAGCCCTGAAACCTCAGGCTCCTGAATTGAAAGAGCCCAAAGATCCATGCCAATATCGTTGAGATGTACTCCGTCCTCCAACCACAAATTTCCGACTCCGGGTTCCAACTCCAAATGCCTAACACTTATGCCCCCATTCCTGGACAGAAAGATAGACACCGCCCTATTTAATTTTATCCGTGCCCTGTTTATGCCCTTTTCCGATCTGACCGCCCGCCATTTTTTCCTGGGGACTATATCCGACCACACTGTTATAACCCCCGGAAACGAAGTCCACAATCTCAAGAAATCGAAACGGATATCCCGAATCAACTACCTTACCGGCCTTGCCCCTAAATCGTTCCCCCCCAGATGCACAACTAAAATATCCGGTACTCTGTCCAATCTCGCAGCCTTATGAACTTCCCCCAAAAACCGGTTCCATAACATGCCCCTAAAACCTAGCCACCTAATAATCAGTTGTGCCCTCGGAAAGCCCAATTGCCTACTGTCACGCCTGACATCGGCACGCCGTGCCCCCCAATGCACGTATGAGTGTCCAAGAATCCAAGCTAAGGTGGGAACTTCACCTAAAAGAATGATAAGCAAGCATATTCAACAACTGTTATACAACTAACAAAGTACTGTATCAACTAGCGGCGAACATATGTCAAATAACGGTCTGAACTCCATCTTCCGATCCGTTTTATCACCTCCGCCCCCAAACCGCGCCTGCTAGCCTCAGATGCTGCGCCAATCCTAAAGGAATGCGAACCATAAACCTCCGGGTTAAGGCCCAACTCCTGCACCCCTTTTTTTAAGACAGCTATAAATTGGAAACGGGAAAGAAATGACCCGTCACAATGACATAAGAGTGGGCCGGATCTCCCTGTCCACAATTGCCAATAAACCTCCAAGCACCTTTTTGGACACATCAGAGCCCCTTCCACTGTTCCTAAAACGACTCTCTTACCTCTACCAATCTGATCAGTTTTAGACCGTCTAATCCAAAAATCAATGCCCCAGGCCCAAGAACTCATGTCTTCGGCCAATAGCCCTCCTTCCCTATTTTTGCTGGGGGCAACCAACTCCCCTACTCTCATCGCCCCGAAAAATGCTAAGGCAAAGGCTAACTTAAACAGCGTTGCCTCAAAAACAGAACAACAAATGCTCTCCAAAACCAGACCTAACCTTTCTAACATGCCAAACGTTACTGGTCTCCGCTTATCAAAAATCTTGTTACCCTTTTGAAAACCTCTGAGTGCCTGCCTGACCAAAAATGATCTAGTGACATCAGTCCAACCCTGCAACTTAAAACCAAAAGCTAGCCCGGCTATAAATTTGCTAATTCTGGATGACGACCACCCTAAATCCGTGCCTTACCTACAAAAAACAAAACCGCCAAAGTCCTATCCTCATCACTCTCTAATGCCCCCCACTGCGACACCCAGCTTTGCCATACTCGCCACGATGTCTCATAAGCCGCCCAGGTTGAACTTGCCACCGACTCCTGAATCAATCTTCCAGCTCTTTCAAAACCATCTGCCACAACTGCGAAGGGCATTCCACTCCTGCGACTTCTGCCTCTGGTGCCAACGAACGGAAACGCTCCCACTGGAAACGAGACAAAGCATCCGCTATAGAGTTTTGAACACCGGGCACATGTACCGCCGAGACCCATGCATTCAGTTCCAAACACTGTAGCACCAGTTCCCTAACCAGCTTGATAACCAGAGGAGACGAGGCCGATAAGCTGTTAATCACTGCTACTACGCCCATGTTATCACAATGGAACCTGACTCTCCGATTCAAAAAGAACTCACCCCAAATCGAGACCGCCACTACAATTGGGAATAATTCCAAAAGAGCGAGATTCTTTGTAAGACCCCTCTCCTTCCAAGCATCGGGCCATTTACCGACGCTCCACTTTCCCCTACAAAAAGCTCCATATCCAACTCCACCTGCCGCGTCCGTGTAAATCTCACAATCAAAGCTGTTCAGAAACTCCTGCTGAATCAACGACCTGCCGTTGTAAGTGTCCAAAAAGCGCTTCCACACCCCCAAGTCCTCTCTGTGCTCTCTATTCAAGCGAATAAAGTGATGCGTTGCCCGCACACCCGCCGTTGCCCTTGACAACCTACGACAGAATATTCTACCCATCGGCATGATCCTACAGGCAAAATTCAATCTCCCTAGGAGCGACTGGAGCTCCTTCAATGTCACCTTACGCAGTTTTCCAATTCGCTCAACCTCCTGCCTGAGTAACAACAATTTTTTTTCTGGCAATCGACACTCCATGTGCTCCGTATCAATTAGAATCCCTTAAAAACTTAAAACCGTACAAGGCCCCTCTGTCTTTTCTTTTGCCAAAGGGACCCCAAAGCGTTCAGTAACCCACTTCATGGCTGCTAACAAATTACCACATACCAACGAATCTGGGGGACCCAAAAACAAAAAATCATCAAGATAGTGAATAACAGACTGTACTCCTGCAACATCCCTAACCACTCATTCTAAAAAAGTACTGAAGGTTTCAAACAATGAACATGAAATAGAACAGCCCATAGGCAAACACCTATCCAAGTAATAACTTTTGTTCCAAAAACAACCCAAAAGTGGAATGCTAGCCGGGTGAACAGGAAGCAGCCGAAACGCTGACTCAATGTCGGTTTTTGCCATCAATGACCCAGGCCCGTACCTCCGAACCCATGACACAGGCGCATCAAATGATGTGTATTCAACCGAACATAAATCCTGGGCTATACCGTCATTAACCGAACAACCTTTTGGGTACGACAAATGCTGAATCAGGCGAAATTTGTTCGGCTCCTTCTTAGGTACTACCCCCAGAGGAGAAATGACCGCACCTTCAACCGTCAAGCTATGAAACGGCCCCGCCACACGACCTAACTCCACCTCCTTTGCCAACTTAACCTCCACAACTTCTGGATGCAACAAAGCAGACCTTAAATTCTTAACTGAAAAAGGAACTTTATGGTCGGGTGCCGGGATCCTGAAACCCTCTGAAAAACCATCCCTAATAATCCTGGCCTTCAATTGATCAGGATATCTACTTAGAAAGGGGGCCATCTTTTCCAGATTCACTGGAGTCACCCCCCTTGACCGGGACCCACAGACATTCTCCCCTTTCCTTTTTTGTAACATTTTGCTGCCCCATGGGAGCTCCCGTTGCAATGGGAACAAACGTGCTTAAACTTACAGCCTGCCCCGTATTTGCACTGGCCGTCGTTAAATTGCCAGCACGTTCCTGATTTTTCTTTACTTCCCTGCGCTCCCTGACTACCTCCACTTGTTCCTGCCGATTGGCTCCCGTGAAAGGACTGCCCGTATCTAGCGGGAGCCATCACCTTTAACCAAAGGCCAATATCTTTCTGGTCCCACTTAATCTCGGGCCGTACCGCCTTCCTCTACCTAAATTGCTCGTCGTACCTCAGCCAAGTTTGTCCCCCATAAGTACGATGCGCTTCCCCGATGGCATCTAAATAACAAAATAAGCCTGAGCAATTTTCAGGAAACTTTTCCCCTATGACCCCGGCCAAAATCGCAAATGCTTGAAGCCAATTCATAAAAGTTTGAGGTATCAAGTGCCACCTCCGCTTCTCCTCCTCTTCCTTTTTGCTATCGTCTTTTTCCCCCCTGTCCAAATTAAACTTCTCCAGGGGAAGGAGGGAGAAAATTTCCACGTATTCGTGACGCCAAATTTTCTCCTTCACCTCTTTTTTTAAATGTGCTCCTAATGGCCCCTCGAAGCACACATACACCTCCCCCTTTGCCCTGTCATCCAACTTCACCGTATCACCCTTGTCCTTCTCTGTCTGAACCGATACTGAAACCCCAGCAACTGCCCCTTCTGCACCAACCGCAAACCCTACCGCCACACCACTGGGTTGAAGCGACACCTCTTGGCCTGGTAACCAGGCTTCTGTTGGAGATACCCTTGACCCACCCGCTGCTGCGCTCTCCATTCTCAGTAGAACCTGCGACATACTATTTAAGATTTCCCTAATTCCCGATACCTCCGTCCCTCCCGGACCGACTAGACACATCCCCTCTGAGGCAACAAAAGGACCGCTAACTCGCCCTAGTGAAGCTGCCCCTGCGGGTGACAAACAAGACACGGAGTTATACTCACGCCGCTGCGCAGGTGCTGTGTCCCTGCCAGCCGTAACTCCTGAGTCCTGACGATTTGTTCTTCCGCCCCGGTCGCTGCTGGAATCGGATCCGTCTGTTTCCATTTGCCGCTCAAGGTCCGCGCCCCTGGCCTCCCCGTCACCAGGGGGGACCTGAACGGTCATGGATGCTGCCGGGTGTTGTTTCCTCGGTGACCGCCCCCCGCCGGACCGACTTGCAATCCTGGGTGTTGAACCGGGCCTCCTTCTGTTACCAGACCCAGGCGCACGGGCCTGGTCCGTGCTGCCATAACCGACGCTGCCCGGCGGCTCAATGTTGCTGCCCGCCACTCCCTCTCCTCTGCGTCTTCCCTGTGAGCCAAGCAGCCGTGGATGCCCGGATTGCTGCCTGCCCGCCGATGCTCGCCTCCTTGGTGTCCTCATGGCCTTCCCCGCAGGCACCCCGACAGGAACATCGCCAGTGGTGCCTGCCGTTCCCGTCTCCTTTCCCACGATAGTTCTGGGTCCTCTCCATTCATTCAGGCCCCCGACGTTGATGGCAGCTGCTGTTCCCATCACAGCTGCGTTGTCTCTTGCTGCTGCGTTGCGCGTCGCGCCTGCGTCGCTCGTCTGGGGCCGGAACCTCTGTGTCCCGCGTCGCTCCTACGTCGTGCCGAACATCCGGTGCGGCCCTCACTTCCGGCGCGGCCCTGACTTCCGGTTTAGGCCGCGCTCCGCGTCGAACAACAGCAACAGGCCGGCTGGATGGATTCCTGCCGGGGCGAGAGCAGCGGGCAGGAACCGCGCAATCTTGCTCTCCCCCCGCAGGGTCCCCTGAGGGGCTCCAGGGCCTGCTCCTGTTCTGTGCTGACACCTCTGGGGATAGTCTCTCCGGGGGCTGGGTCCTCCTGCTTCTTCTACCGACTCCGTCCTACGCCTCCGAAACTCCTGCAGCTCCCAGCAATGCGGACAGCTGGGCCTCCAGCCATCCACCTCTTCTTGACCGTGCGACATCCTGAAGCTGGCTCACCAGGGATTCCACGGACGCCATGACAGGTGATTGCCTCTGCTGTTCCAATGGGAATGGCCGCTTTCCCGCACTTTTCCCTTATATATCCCCCCTCCAGCTACCCGCCCCCATTACCCGATCCCAGAATCCCACTATTCAAAACCAAACAAAAGGGGGGTGGGGTAAAACCTCCAGGCCAACCCCCGGTCATGGGTGGCTTCCCCCTAGCCTTGCTGTCTTCAGCCCCCTCCTTTCTAATGGGAACATGTCGTTAGTGTGGTCCAGCTTTATGTGTCTTTAAATTGTTAGTAGAGTTATTCCTACATTTTGGCAGCCGTTCTACTCACTGCATTCCCTATAACTGTATGGCAGACCTTCTTCTTTCTAATGGGAACATGTCGTACTCGTTACCGTGACCCAGCTCTATGTGCCTTTAAATTGTTAGTAGGGTTTTTTCTAAATTTTGGCAGCCGTTGGACTCACTGCATACCCTATAACTGGATAGCAGACTATTTCCTTTCTAATAGGAACGTGTCATTTTCGTTACTGTGACCCAGCTCTGTGTCTTTAAATTGTTAGTAGGGTTTTTTCTAAATCTTGAAAGTTGTTGGACTCACTGCATACCGTATAACTGGATAGCAGACTATTTCCTTTCTAATAGGAACGTGTCATTTTCGTTACTGTGACCCAGCTCTGTGTCTTTAAATTGTTAGGGTTTTTTCTAAATCTTGAAAGTTGTTGGACTCACTGCATACCCTATACAGCAGACCCTCTCCTTTCTATTTGGAACATGTTATTACTGTGGCCCAGCTCTATGAGTCTTTAAATTGTTAGTAGTTTGAGGGCATTACTCACCCTCCCCAGGTCCGACACAGAGTCTCAGCTGCTGCATAAGTTTCTGTTCTCTTCTGCAATGTTGATATCACATAGACAGCACTGAAGCCAATCTGTAAGCTCAGTGACTCTGCCCGTTTAGACAGCATGAGCTGCTCAGAGCCTCTGAGCTCTGGGATTGACTGCACTGCTATCAGTGTAAATGCTGCAGACAATAACAGACATTAGCAGTAGCGGTGGAGTAGGGGAGGTGTGTATAGAACATCTATGTCTGGAGACAAGGCTTTTCTGAAAATGGAAAACCCCTTTAATAAGAGTTATTCAGTAAAATCATCTTTGATGAACATTAGTATTCAAGCCATATCAAATGGACAGTGTTATTTTCTGTGTCCTTCCAATCTCACCTTCTCTATAGCTTCCTCTCCTGCGGTTCGGAGACGTCTTTTCTAGCAGGTCAGGTACTTCTAACAGTTTCCTAACCTGTCATGTAGAGAGGAGAAAATCTTCTAACATGGATCACTTAGGCAGACTTTTTTTAATGAAAGAAGAAAAGAACCAATCACTCACAATAAAAAATTGGCAAAATGTAAGTATTAATATTCCAGCACTAACAGTTCAAAACACGTCACAGAGACGATCACACAGTATTTTACCTGTGTAAAAAAAAGGAAAGTCCAGCAACCACAAAAATCATAAAACATCACATTTATTAGTAGATTAAAACATGAAAAAGGAAAATGTAAAAACCCTGAAAGTGCAACGGTCGACGCGTTTCGAGCTAAACTAGCTCTTAATCATGACAACTAGCATGCAGGAGCTATGGAAATATATAGCATAGAAAAATAGGTGTGGAATAGACAAATCACAGATTGTTAACCCTATGTGTACACAGGAGAAGAGAAAGGGAGGGGAAGGGGAAAACAAAAAAATATAAATAAATAAAAATAAAAAAAAAAGTTTACTCAAAAAACATATTTCACAAAGATGAGTAATATCCTGTAAAAAATATCTACATATATTTGTAACACGACTAGCTCAAATACTACTCAATCTGAAACATATATTCATCATATGAGAAAAGGATTTTAACTTTCAAAATTATTATATTGATGATAATTAAATATATCTACTGTTATATCTATACTGACCGTATATCTGCAAAGATGTCTAAATTGTTGGAAAAAGGAGTCACTTTGGGATTTATTTCCAAAAAGGAACAGGAATTTATTATGAATGAAACACCCACATGCCCTATTATTCACACGCTCCAAAAACCGCACAGAGTGTTTCACCCCTCCTCTCCGACCCGTTGTGGCAGAAATTCACTGACGGAGAACTTATCATCATGGCTTGATAACATTCTACAGCCCTTTGTGATGCAAACAAGCCGCCATATAAAGGACACCAAACATCTATTCCAACTCATGGAGAAAATCACATGGCATGAGCATGATAACTGGGTCACGTGTGATGTGATCTCATTCTACGCATGTATTCCACGTGATGCAGCGCTCACTGCACTGTCATACCACCTGCAGAAGTACAGCTCCTTGTCAGATGATCTAATCGTGTATATTCTGTCTTCAACCTCATTTCTATTAACCAATAATTATTTTTGTTTTGATAATAGGTATTATTTACAGGTTCTGGGCTGTCCAATGGGGGTGAAATTTTCCCCCTCTTGTGACTCTCTACATGGTGTGGTGGGAGGACACAATATTATATTCACCGTCCAATCCCCTGCACAGTAATAGTACATATTATGTAAGATACATTGATGACCTGATTTTCATTGTTTCTTCTAATTATTCTTCTTATGATGTTTCTTCATTTTCCAGATATATCAATGAGAAAAAGATAAATCTGAAATTGACAGTAAACTGCCTCACCAATATAACACCTTTCCTGGATGTAACTCTGACAAGTAATGTGCACACTGGCAGAATTGATACCAAACTTTACAGAAAACCAGTGAGTGGTAACTCTAGTCGTCATCCCCCGCATGTAATAAAAAACGTACCAGCTGGGTAATGTATAAGAACGCGGCGTGCGAGCTCGGAGGACACTAGTTACATAAGAGAATGTGCAGTGCTGGACCACAGACTTCTCTCCGGTGGGTAGAGTAAACCACTGCTAACCAGAGCTCAGGCCATTGCCAGCTCCAGAGACAGACACAATCTCCTGCATGGCAAAAAAGAGGCCAAGAGATATTCTCCTAATGGTAATGCATTTACCACCACATATAGCTCTAATTACTATGATATCTTAAATATTATTCCAAAAAATCTCCCATTACTATACCAGGATGAAGTCCTGTGTAAAATTCTATCTTCTGGGGTTCATTCCTCAGCTCGCAGAGCCGTTAGCCTTGGCAGCCTCTTATCACCTAGCATGTTTCACAGTCATGGGAGCAAAACTACCAGCACATGGCTGTCGTGCAAAGGAGACTATAAATGTGGACAGAAGAGATACGGTTTGTGCAAATATATGAATAAGACATTTGTGTTCTCATCTGCAGATCACAAACGCACATATGACATTGCAGCCTTCAGAAACTGCAATACAACGCATGGAATATATTCAGCCACTTGTTCCTTGTGTGACATGCAATACATCGGCTGCGCTTCTTGCAAGTTGAAGGTTAGAATTGCTGAGCACGTTAATGATGCGTTACAGATGCTTTAAAAGTAAAAAAATCTATGGCTGGTTTATCTAAACATTTCTATGACACTCACCAAGGAAATCGTCCCACCAGTGGGTTAAATTATAAAAATGATTTCATGTATCTTTATTGAAATGTCTAATTATTATAAGAAAATATACATTGTATTTTTCTACTTTGAGAAACTAGGATCAGGTTTATCCATAGAGGAGAATTAAAAAAATAATGTGCTTCTCTTTAAAACGGCTTTGATACAGCTTTATACATATGAGACGAATGAGGAATGCTGGTATATAGATATAACAGTAGATATATTTAATTATCATCAATATAATAATTTTGAAAGTTAAAATCCTTTTCTCATATGATGAATATATGTTTGAGTAGTATTTGAGCTAGTCATGTTACAAATATATGCAGATATTTTTACAGGTTATTTCTCATCTTTCTGAAATATATGTTTTTTGGGTAAACATTTTATATATATATTTTTCCTTTTCTTTCTATCCCCACACTTGTTTTCCCCTTCCCCTCCCTTTCTCTTCTCCTGTGTACACATAGGGTTAACAGTCTGTGATTTGTCTATTCCACACCTATTTTTCTATGCTATATATTTCCATAGCTCCTGCATGCTAGTTGTCATGATTCAGAGCTAGTTTAGCTCGAAACGCGTCAACCGCTGCACTATCATGCTTTTTAAATTTTCCTTTTTCATGTTTTAATCTACTAATAAATGTGATGTTTTATGATTTTTGCTGTTGCTGGACTTTCCTTTTTTCTCCACCGTTCAATTGCTCAGGAAACCAGCCTGAAACCAGCCTTATTCCAGGAATTTCTCAACCTGGTGAGCTGATGTTTGCTTCATCGTGTTTTTCTAACAGTATTTTACCTGCGGGATCATCATTGGTTCTTGACGTTCTAGAGGTACATCCATTATTCCAAAAGAAGGATCGGGCGCATCCTCCAGCATCTGCATTTGCTTGATAGTGTCAGGAAGTAAGAAATCCCCAAAATGTTAACAAAATGTGTCACTATATCATGCAGAAGCTAGTGTTTACCTGCTATACATACAATATATGCATAAAGGAAACAACACATACTACATTAGGAAAAAATGTTAGTTATTGAACTAACTACATGGAAACTTATTATGCCATACAAAATGAGTTCTTTCATTTTCACACATGTAATCCATGTCAATAAAGTATTAGAAGACAATAATAGAGCGGAGATTGTGCATCACTACAGTAGTGTTTTTTTCCAATAGGCACCAATAGACAAATATGATTGAAAGTGCAGAACAGAGGCTCATCTTTAGGCACCGTGCTATGCAAGCGCATGACTGAGGGCATAAAGCTGCTTATTCCAACTCATTGTCTACTATATCTCATGGGTCATATATGCTGAATGAAGTGAGGCTGAATGGCACCAGCCAAGACGTGGAGAGATATTTGCCCCAACTACTTCCCCATAAAGCCCTCTATGCTCTCCAACTTAACCTGTGAGAATCTGCCACCTCCAATAAATGATTAGATTACAACTATTTAATGAGGATGGCTAAACTGTCATCATCTTTATACATGTGTGTCAGGAGCGGCCTTATTATCATAAGCAACTCTCATAGGAGTTTTTGTTTTTCACCGTGGAGATCTTGTGTGGTGCAGTCCATGCAATTTAATCAATGCATTCATTTCTTGTGACCCTCCTCAGAAAAGACAAAGACATGTAATTCTGAAGGAGTCCCAACGAGAACAACTTAATAAAGTAATACTAGCTAAATTATGTACTCCGCTGGACAAGTGGCCGAATGAATTAACAAAAGGTTTTACTGGGCTGCTACTTTTAGTTAAAAAATATCTACATATTGTAAAACACTTACTTTATAGTAGGTGGCAAATCCAGGTTCACTTGCTTGTCAGACACAAACAGGGGTTCTGTAATGATCTTTACTTCATCTGAGGGATGAACAGATTTTTAGGGGATGAAAATGGCACAAATAAAACGGCAACAGGAGAAATCAGAAAACATGTTTGAAATAAATAAAACTCTCTTCTAAACTCTAGCAGCTCTGGGCTGGTTTGATTCACATCTCTTGCCTGGGGTATGGGCTAAATTTGATGGTGCAGAGCTTCCTTAAAATTTACCCACATATGTCAGAGGTGCTGCTGAAAGTGCGGGCAGTGTGTACACTTTTGGCGTTCTCACCCCGTGGCTGCTTGCCTATTTGCACTGCACCATCACTTCTTCACGCTCACCGCCTCATATATGAAGTACCAATAAGGTGGAACTCCACCTTGGATATGCTGGAGAGACTGCGAGCAGCAGGCAATAGTGGGATTTCAGCTGCAGAACGCACGTGTGAGTTGCTCTGCAGAACAACGCCACTTCACCACCAGTGAATGGGCCTCCATGTGTGATGTGTGTGTCATTTTGCGCTGCTTTGAATACTCCACCAAGAGGGCCTGAGATGATGACTCTATCATGAGCGTTACTATACCACTTTTATGCCTGCTTGAAAAAACACTGAAGGCGATGATGGATGAGATGATGGAACAGGAAGAAGAGCATCAGGAGGAACAGGGCCCATTCACACCATTATCAGGCCTGTCGTTCACACATGGCCCAGAGGGTAGATTCTTGTACCAACAGTGGCCAAGTACACAACTGTCAAGCCACGAGACAGTTTTGGAGGATGAGGAGGAGGAACCGTGTTCACAGCAGGATAGCATTCAAATCAGCTCACGGCATCATAAGCCTGGCTGAGGGGATACAGAGGACCCGGACCATAACACATCTCACGGAGTACAGCTTGTTGTTGCCTCTAAACAGCCTGGCACAAGCGAGCCAATAAATGTTTTTGTGCCTGTGCAACCACCGCCGAGTTGCCTGGATTGTTACCACTGCTGATTACTGGGTGGCCACCCTGCTGGATCCTCATTACAAGGACAACGTACCATCACTGGAGCGGGATTGAAAAATGTGTGAATACAACCGCACGCTGGTAGAGGCACTACTGACAGCATTCGCATCTGACACTGCGGGCTCAATTGAAGAACAAGGCAGAGAAGGAGGAGGAAGTCGTCAACGCAGCTGGGGTTCCGGCACCACTTAGGAAGGAAGGGTTAGCATGACCGAAATTTGGAAAAATTCCTCAACATGCCACAACATCCGGCACCACCATCTGATACGGTCCACATTACCAGGAGGCAGCATTACAACAACATGATGGAAGAGTGCGTCTCCACATAGCAATTGATGTGTCTGCCCCATTTAACTTCTGGGTCTCCAAATTGGACACATGGCCTGAGGTTGCCCTTTATGCCTTGGAGGTGCTGACCTGCCATTCAGCAAGTGTACTGTCGGCACGTGAGTTTAACATGGCAAGGGGTGTGATCACAGTTAGGAGCATCTGCCGGTCCACAGCCAACATGGTGAAGATAACATACATTAAAATGAACCAGGCGTGGAAGCCACAGGACTTGTCCTTTGGCTGACTAGACAACTCTATTAGCCGAACCCAGCCATTGTTATACTCTGTTTGCCATTCATTTAATTTTGGAGCCAAAAACAGTGTTGGCTACCTCCTCCTCTTCCACCTCCACCACCACGTCCACCTCCACCTTCTTCTGCACTTGGACCTAGAGATGAGCGTTGTTCTACTCGAACTGTTCGCCAATCTCAAATTCGAGCTGTTTTGGGCGGTGTTCGAGTCGATCGGCGAACACGAACAATTTGAGAAAAATTCGGCTGTTCGAGGTTATGTTCGATAACTGTTCGTGCACCAAAATCATAACTGGATTTTTTCTCAGTAATGATGAAAATTAATGTTAATACGCAGTTTGAGTGTACAGCGGGGTGGGGGGAGGGGCAGGGGATGGATCTCTGCAGGAACAATGAAGATCTCCATTTTTTTTTCTCTTTCCCGCATTTGCAGTGGGGAGGTGCAATCTGTCAGCCTATCAGCAGCGCACACACGGAGCGAAGTGCTTTTTTTCACACAAGCAAGGGCATGTGTCATTGGCAGTGTATGTCACATGTCCTTACCCTATAAGACCAAGCCATTTTCCCCGTCGCCACCACTTTCTCACTGCTGCAGCTGCGTGTTAGACGGCACCGCTGTTGCTGTGTGCGCTATACCTTGTTAATTTCAAGCCAATTTTCGCACAAATATACAGATAGCTTGGGAGTAGGGAATAGTTGTGATTGCAGTCCTTTTAAGGACTAGGTTACAGCATTTCCTACGACTTTTATCAGGGAGGTCTGTGCTCTTAAATAGATAGATTGTGGGAGTAAAGACTAATTGTAATTGGAGTCCTTTTCAGGACTAGGTTACATCAGTTCCTATCAGTTTTTGCCAGGCAGGTCTGTGCCAGTGCTGTGCAAGTTTTTTTCACAGCATTTGGCTGAATCTAGCAAAGCTAATCCTTTTTGGCCTATTGCAGAGTGTGTTAGTCAGTGGAGTAGCCTATCTGTGTTGCAAGATATACCACCTGTGTATAGAATACCAATTTTTTTACTGCACCTAGTGAAGTAAAATCTTTTGGGCATAGCATCATTCTATTAGTCCATCTATACTGACCTCCATCAGGTTGCAAACTGAATATAATTTTTTTCTGCATCTAGCTCTGAAAAAATATTTGGCCTTCTAGCAGTGTGTCGGACTTTCTCTATTAGTCCATCTATACTGACCTCCATCAGGTTGCAAATTAAAAATAATTTTTATCTGCATCTACAGTACCTCTGAAAAAATATTTGGGCTTCTAGCTGTCTGTGGGACTTGTTGTATTAGTCCATCTATACTGACCTCCATCAGGTTGCAAACTGAATATATTTTTTTCTGCATCTACCTCTGAAAAAATATTGGGCTTCTAGCTGTGTGTGGGTCTTGTTCTATTAATCCATCTATACAGACCTCCATCAGGTTGCAAACTGAATATAATTTTTTTCTGTATCTAGCTCTGAAAAAATATTTGGCCTTCTAGTAGTGTGTGGGACTTTCTCTGTTAGTCCATCTATACTGACCTCCATCAGGTTGCAAACTGAATATAATTTTTTTCTGCATCTAGCTCTGAAAAAATATTTGGCCTTCTAGCAGTGTGTCGGACTTTCTCTATTAGTCCATCTATACTGACCTCCATCAGGTTGCAAATTAAAAATAATTTTTATCTGCATCTACAGTACCTCTGAAAAAATATTTGGGCTTCTAGCTGTGTGTGGGACTTGTTGTATTAGTCCATCTATACTGACCTCCATCAGGTTGCAAACTGAATATATTTTTTTCTGCATCTACCTCTGAAACAATATTGGGCTTCTAGCTGTGTGTGGGTCTTGTTCTATTAATCCATCTATACAGACCTCCATCAGGTTGCAAACTGAATATAATTTTTTCTGCATCTACCTCTGAAAAAATATTGGGCTTCTAGCTGTGTGTGGGTCTTGTTCTATTAATCCATCTATACAGACCTCCATCAGGTTGCAAACTGAATATAATTTTTTTCTGCATCTAGCTCTGAAAAAATATTTGGCCTTCTAGCAGTGTGTCGGACTTTCTCTATTAGTCCATCTATACTGACCTCCATCAGGTTGCAAATTAAAAATAATTTTTTTCTGCATCTAGCTCTGAAAAAATATTTGGCCTTCTAGCAGTGTGTCGGACTTTCTCTATTAGTCCATCTATACTGACCTCCATCAGGTTGCAAATTAAAAATAATTTTTATCTGCATCTACAGTTCCTCTGAAAAAATATTGGGCTTCTAGCTGTGTGTGGGTCTTGTTCTATTAATCCATCTATACAGACCTCCATCAGGTTGCAAACTGAATATAATTTTTTTCTGCATCTAGCTCTGAAAAAATATTTGGCCTTCTAGCAGTGTGTGGGACTTGTTCTATTAGTCCACCTATACTGACCTCCATCAGGTTGCAAATTCAAAATAATTTTTTGTATGCATCTAGCTCTGAAAAAATATTTGGCCTTCTAGTAGTGTGTGGGACTTTCTCTGTTAGTCCATCTATACTGACCTCCATCAGGTTGCAAACTGAATATAATTTTTTTCTGCATCTAGCTCTGAAAAAATATTTGGCCTTCTAGCAGTGTGTCGGACTTTCTCTATTAGTCCATCTATACTGACCTCCATCAGGTTGCAAATTAAAAAAATTTTTTATCTGCATCTACAGTACCTCTGAAAAAATATTTGTGCTTCTAGCTGTGTGTGGGACTTGTTGTATTAGTCCATCTATACTGACCTCCATCAGGTTGCAAACTGAATATATTTTTTTCTGCATCTACCTCTGAAAAAATATTTGGCCTTCTAGTAGTGTGTGGGTCTTGTTCTATTAATCCATCTATACAGACCTCCATCAGGTTGCAAACTGAATATAATTTTTTTCTGCATCTAGCTCTGAAAAAATATTTGGCCTTCTAGCAGTGTGTCGGACTTTCTCTATTAGTCCATCTATACTGACCTCCATCAGGTTGCAAATTAAAAATAATTTTTATCTGCATCTACAGTACCTCTGAAAAAATATTTGTGCTTCTAGCTGTGTGTGGGACTTGTTGTATTAGTCCATCTATACTGACCTCCATCAGGTTGCAAACTGAATATATTTTTTTCTGCATCTACCTCTGAAAAAATATTTGGCCTTCTAGTAGTGTGTGGGACTTTCTCTGTTAGTCCATCTATACTGACCTCCATCAGGTTGCAAACTGAATATAATTTTTTTTTGCATCTAGCTCTGAAAAAATATTTGGCCTTCTAGCAGTGTGTCGGACTTTCTCTATTAGTCCATCTATACTGACCTCCATCAGGTTGCAAATTAAAAATAATTTTTTTCTGCATCTAGCTCTGAAAAAATATTTGGCCTTCTAGCAGTGTGTCGGACTTTCTCTATTAGTCCATCTATACTGACCTCCATCAGGTTGCAAATTAAAAATAATTTTTATCTGCATCTACAGTACCTCTGAAAAAATATTTGTGCTTCTAGCTGTGTGTGGGACTTGTTGTATTAGTCCATCTATACTGACCTCCATCAGGTTGCAAACTGAATATATTTTTTTCTGCATCTACCTCTGAAAAAATATTTGGCCTTCTAGTAGTGTGTGGGACTTTCTCTGTTAGTCCATCTATACTGACCTCCATCAGTTTGCAAACTGAATATAATTTTTTTCTGCATCTAGCTCTGAAAAAATATTTGGCCTTCTAGCAGTGTGTCGGACTTTCTCTATTAGTCCATCTATACTGACCTCCATCAGGTTGCAAATTAAAAATAATTTTTATCTGCATCTACAGTACCTCTGAAAAAATATTTGGGCTTCTAGCTGTGTGTGGGACTTGTATTAGTCCATCTATACTGACCTCCATCAGGTTGCAAACTGAATATATTTTTTTCTGCATCTACCTCTGAAAAAATATTGGGCTTCTAGCTGTGTGTGGGTCTTGTTCTATTAATCCATCTATACAGACCTCCATCAGGTTGCAAACTGAATATAATTTTTTCTGCATCTAGCTCTGAAAAAATATTTGGCCTTCTAGCAGTGTGTCGGACTTTCTCTATTAGTCCATCTATACTGACCTCCATCAGGTTGCAAATTAAAAATAATTTTTATCTGCATCTACGGTACCTCTGAAAAAATATTTGGGCTTCTAGCTGTGTGTGGGACTTGTTGTATTAGTCTATCTATACTGACCTCCATCAGGTTGCAAACTGAATATATTTTTTTCTGCATCTACCTCTGAAAAAATATTTGGCCTTCTAGTAGTGTGTGGGACTTTCTCTGTTAGTCCATCTATACTGACCTCCATCAGGTTGCAAACTGAATATAATTTTTTTCTGCATCTAGCTCTGAAAAAATATTTGGCCTTCTAGCAGTGTGTCGGACTTTCTCTATTAGTCCATCTATACTGACCTCCATCAGGTTGCAAACTGAATATAATTTTTTTCTGCATCTAGCTCTGAAAAAATATTTGGCCTTCTAGCAGTGTGTCGGACTTTCTCTATTAGTCCATCTATACTGACCTCCATCAGGTTGCAAACTGAATATAATTTTTTTCTGCATCTAGCTCTGAAAAAATATTTGGCCTTCTAGCAGTGTGTCGGACTTTCTCTATTAGTCCATCTATACTGACCTCCATCAGGTTGCAAATTAAAAATAATTTTTATCTGCATGTACAGTACCTCTGAAAAAATATTTGGGCTTCTAGCTGTGTGTGGGACTTGTTGTATTAGTCCATCTATACTGACCTCCATCAGGTTGCAAACTGAATATATTTTTTTCTGCATCTACCTCTGAAAAAATATTGGGCTTCTAGCTGTGTGTGGGACTTGTTGTATTAGTCCATCTATACTGACCTCCATCAGGTTGCAAACTGAATATATTTTTTTCTGCATCTACCTCTGAAAAAATATTGGGCTTCTAGCTGTGTGTGGGACTTGTTGTATTAGTCCATCTATACTGACCTCCATCAGGTTGCAAACTGAATATATTTTTTCTGCATCTACCTCTGAAAAAATATTGGGCTTCTAGCTGTGTGTGGGTCTTGTTCTATTAATCCATCTATACAGACCTCCATCAGGTTGCAAACTGAATATAATTTTTTTCTGCATCTAGCTCTGAAAAAATATTTGGCCTTCTAGCAGTGTGTGGGACTTGTTCTATTAGTCCACCTATACTGACCTCCATCAGGTTGCAAATTCAAAATAATTTTTTGTATGCATCTAGCTCTGAAAAAATATTTGGCCTTCTAGTAGTGTGTGGGACTTTCTCTGTTAGTCCATCTATACTGACCTCCATCAGGTTGCAAACTGAATATAATTTTTATCTGCATCTACAGTACCTCTGAAAAAATATTTGTGCTTCTAGCTGTGTGTGGGACTTGTTGTATTAGTCCATCTATACTGACCTCCATCAGGTTGCAAACTGAATATATTTTTTTCTGCATCTACCTCTGAAAAAATATTTGGCCTTCTAGTAGTGTGTGGGTCTTGTTCTATTAATCCATCTATACAGACCTCCATCAGGTTGCAAACTGAATATAATTTTTTTCTGCATCTAGCTCTGAAAAAATATTTGGCCTTCTAGCAGTGTGTCGGACTTTCTCTATTAGTCCATCTATACTGACCTCCATCAGGTTGCAAATTAAAAATAATTTTTTTCTGCATCTAGCTCTGAAAAAATATTTGGCCTTCTAGCAGTGTGTCGGACTTTCTCTATTAGTCCATCTATACTGACCTCCATCAGGTTGCAAATTAAAAATAATTTTTATCTGCATCTACAGTACCTCTGAAAAAATATTTGTGCTTCTAGCTGTGTGTGGGACTTGTTGTATTAGTCCATCTATACTGACCTCCATCAGGTTGCAAACTGAATATATTTTTTTCTGCATCTACCTCTGAAAAAATATTTGGCCTTCTAGTAGTGTGTGGGACTTTCTCTGTTAGTCCATCTATACTGACCTCCATCAGGTTGCAAACTGAATATAATTTTTTTCTGCATCTAGCTCTGAAAAAATATTTGGCCTTCTAGCAGTATGTCGGACTTTCTCTATTAGTCCATCTATACTGACCTCCATCAGGTTGCAAATTAAAAATAATTTTTATCTGCATCTACAGTACCTCTGAAAAAATATTTGGGCTTCTAGCTGTGTGTGGGACTTGTTGTATTAGTCCATCTATACTGACCTCCATCAGGTTGCAAACTGAATATATTTTTTTCTGCATCTACCTCTGAAAAAATATTTGGCCTTCTAGTAGTGTGTGGGACTTTCTCTGTTAGTCCATCTATACTGACCTCCATCAGGTTGCAAACTGAATATAATTTTTTTCTGCATCTAGCTCTGAAAAAATATTTGGCCTTCTAGCAGTGTGTCGGACTTTCTCTATTAGTCCATCTATACTGACCTCCATCAGGTTGCAAATTAAAAATAATTTTTATCTGCATCTACAGTACCTCTGAAAAAATATTTGGGCTTCTAGCTGTGTGTGGGACTTGTATTAGTCCATCTATACTGACCTCCATCAGGTTGCAAACTGAATATATTTTTTTCTGCATCTACCTCTGAAAAAATATTGGGCTTCTAGCTGTGTGTGGGTCTTGTTCTATTAATCCATCTATACAGACCTCCATCAGGTTGCAAACTGAATATAATTTTTTCTGCATCTAGCTCTGAAAAAATATTTGGCCTTCTAGCAGTGTGTCGGACTTTCTCTATTAGTCCATCTATACTGACCTCCATCAGGTTGCAAATTAAAAATAATTTTTATCTGCATCTACGGTACCTCTGAAAAAATATTTGGGCTTCTAGCTGTGTGTGGGACTTGTTGTATTAGTCTATCTATACTGACCTCCATCAGGTTGCAAACTGAATATATTTTTTTCTGCATCTACCTCTGAAAAAATATTTGGCCTTCTAGTAGTGTGTGGGACTTTCTCTGTTAGTCCATCTATACTGACCTCCATCAGGTTGCAAACTGAATATAATTTTTTTCTGCATCTAGCTCTGAAAAAATATTTGGCCTTCTAGCAGTGTGTCGGACTTTCTCTATTAGTCCATCTATACTGACCTCCATCAGGTTGCAAACTGAATATAATTTTTTTCTGCATCTAGCTCTGAAAAAATATTTGGCCTTCTAGCAGTGTGTCGGACTTTCTCTATTAGTCCATCTATACTGACCTCCATCAGGTTGCAAACTGAATATAATTTTTTTCTGCATCTAGCTCTGAAAAAATATTTGGCCTTCTAGCAGTGTGTCGGACTTTCTCTATTAGTCCATCTATACTGACCTCCATCAGGTTGCAAATTAAAAATAATTTTTATCTGCATGTACAGTACCTCTGAAAAAATATTTGGGCTTCTAGCTGTGTGTGGGACTTGTTGTATTAGTCCATCTATACTGACCTCCATCAGGTTGCAAACTGAATAGATTTTTTTCTGCATCTACCTCTGAAAAAATATTGGGCTTCTAGCTGTGTGTGGGACTTGTTGTATTAGTCCATCTATACTGACCTCCATCAGGTTGCAAACTGAATATATTTTTTTCTGCATCTACCTCTGAAACAATATTGGGCTTCTAGCGGTGTGTGGGTCTTGTTCTATTAATCCATCTATACAGACCTCCATCAGGTTGCAAACTGAATATAATTTTTTCTGCATCTACCTCTGAAAAAATATTGGGCTTCTAGCTGTGTGTGGGTCTTGTTCTATTAATCCATCTATACAGACCTCCATCAGGTTGCAAACTGAATATAATTTTTTTCTGCATCTAGCTCTGAAAAAATATTTGGCCTTCTAGCAGTGTGTCGGACTTTCTCTATTAGTCCATCTATACTGACCTCCATCAGGTTGCAAATTAAAAATAATTTTTTTCTGCATCTAGCTCTGAAAAAATATTTGGCCTTCTAGCAGTGTGTCGGACTTTCTCTATTAGTCCATCTATACTGACCTCCATCAGGTTGCAAATTAAAAATAATTTTTATCTGCATCTACAGTACCTCTGAAAAAATATTTGGGCTTCTAGCTGTGTGTGGGACTTGTTGTATTAGTCCATCTATACTGACCTCCATCAGGTTGCAAACTGAATATATTTTTTTCTGCATCTACCTCTGAAAAAATATTGGGCTTCTAGCTGTGTGTGGGACTTGTTGTATTAGTCCATCTATACTGACCTCCATCAGGTTGCAAACTGAATATATTTTTTCTGCATCTACCTCTGAAAAAATATTGGGCTTCTAGCTGTGTGTGGGTCTTGTTCTATTAATCCATCTATACAGACCTCCATCAGGTTGCAAACTGAATATAATTTTTTTCTGCATCTAGCTCTGAAAAAATATTTGGCCTTCTAGCAGTGTGTGGGACTTGTTCTATTAGTCCACCTATACTGACCTCCATCAGGTTGCAAATTCAAAATAATTTTTTGTATGCATCTAGCTCTGAAAAAATATTTGGCCTTCTAGTAGTGTGTGGGACTTTCTCTGTTAGTCCATCTATACTGACCTCCATCAGGTTGCAAACTGAATATAATTTTTATCTGCATCTACAGTACCTCTGAAAAAATATTTGTGCTTCTAGCTGTGTGTGGGACTTGTTGTATTAGTCCATCTATACTGACCTCCATCAGGTTGCAAACTGAATATATTTTTTTCTGCATCTACCTCTGAAAAAATATTTGGCCTTCTAGTAGTGTGTGGGTCTTGTTCTATTAATCCATCTATACAGACCTCCATCAGGTTGCAAACTGAATATAATTTTTTTCTGCATCTAGCTCTGAAAAAATATTTGGCCTTCTAGCAGTGTGTCGGACTTTCTCTATTAGTCCATCTATACTGACCTCCATCAGGTTGCAAATTAAAAATAATTTTTATCTGCATCTACAGTACCTCTGAAAAAATATTTGTGCTTCTAGCTGTGTGTGGGACTTGTTGTATTAGTCCATCTATACTGACCTCCATCAGGTTGCAAACTGAATATATTTTTTTCTGCATCTACCTCTGAAAAAATATTTGGCCTTCTAGTAGTGTGTGGGACTTTCTCTGTTAGTCCATCTATACTGACCTCCATCAGGTTGCAAACTGAATATAATTTTTTTCTGCATCTAGCTCTGAAAAAATATTTGGCCTTCTAGCAGTATGTCGGACTTTCTCTATTAGTCCATCTATACTGACCTCCATCAGGTTGCAAATTAAAAATAATTTTTATCTGCATCTACAGTACCTCTGAAAAAATATTTGGGCTTCTAGCTGTGTGTGGGACTTGTTGTATTAGTCCATCTATACTGACCTCCATCAGGTTGCAAACTGAATATATTTTTTTCTGCATCTACCTCTGAAAAAATATTTGGCCTTCTAGTAGTGTGTGGGACTTTCTCTGTTAGTCCATCTATACTGACCTCCATCAGGTTGCAAACTGAATATAATTTTTTTCTGCATCTAGCTCTGAAAAAATATTTGGCCTTCTAGCAGTGTGTCGGACTTTCTCTATTAGTCCATCTATACTGACCTCCATCAGGTTGCAAATTAAAAATAATTTTTTTCTGCATCTAGCTCTGAAAAAATATTTGGCCTTCTAGCAGTGTGTCGGACTTTCTCTATTAGTCCATCTATACTGACCTCCATCAGGTTGCAAATTAAAAATAATTTTTATCTGCATCTACAGTACCTCTGAAAAAATATTTGTGCTTCTAGCTGTGTGTGGGACTTGTTGTATTAGTCCATCTATACTGACCTCCATCAGGTTGCAAACTGAATATATTTTTTTCTGCATCTACCTCTGAAAAAATATTTGGCCTTCTAGTAGTGTGTGGGACTTTCTCTGTTAGTCCATCTATACTGACCTCCATCAGTTTGCAAACTGAATATAATTTTTTTCTACATCTAGCTCTGAAAAAATATTTGGCCTTCTAGCAGTGTGTCGGACTTTCTCTATTAGTCCATCTATACTGACCTCCATCAGGTTGCAAATTAAAAATAATTTTTATCTGCATCTACAGTACCTCTGAAAAAATATTTGGGCTTCTAGCTGTGTGTGGGACTTGTATTAGTCCATCTATACTGACCTCCATCAGGTTGCAAACTGAATATATTTTTTTCTGCATCTACCTCTGAAAAAATATTGGGCTTCTAGCTGTGTGTGGGTCTTGTTCTATTAATCCATCTATACAGACCTCCATCAGGTTGCAAACTGAATATAATTTTTTCTGCATCTAGCTCTGAAAAAATATTTGGCCTTCTAGCAGTGTGTCGGACTTTCTCTATTAGTCCATCTATACTGACCTCCATCAGGTTGCAAATTAAAAATAATTTTTATCTGCATCTACAGTACCTCTGAAAAAATATTTGGGCTTCTAGCTGTGTGTGGGACTTGTATTAGTCCATCTATACTGACCTCCATCAGGTTGCAAACTGAATATATTTTTTTCTGCATCTACCTCTGAAAAAATATTGGGCTTCTAGCTGTGTGTGGGTCTTGTTCTATTAATCCATCTATACAGACCTCCATCAGGTTGCAAACTGAATATAATTTTTTCTGCATCTAGCTCTGAAAAAATATTTGGCCTTCTAGCAGTGTGTCGGACTTTCTCTATTAGTCCATCTATACTGACCTCCATCAGGTTGCAAATTAAAAATAATTTTTATCTGCATCTACAGTACCTCTGAAAAAATATTTGGGCTTCTAGCTGTGTGTGGGACTTGTTGTATTAGTCTATCTATACTGACCTCCATCAGGTTGCAAACTGAATATATTTTTTTCTGCATCTACCTCTGAAAAAATATTTGGCCTTCTAGTAGTGTGTGGGACTTTCTCTGTTAGTCCATCTATACTGACCTCCATCAGGTTGCAAACTGAATATAATTTTTTTCTGCATCTAGCTCTGAAAAAATATTTGGCCTTCTAGCAGTGTGTCGGACTTTCTCTATTAGTCCATCTATACTGACCTCCATCAGGTTGCAAATTAAAAATAATTTTTTTTCTGCATCTAGCTCTGAAAAAATATTTGGCCTTCTAGCAGTGTGTCGGACTTTCTCTATTAGTCCATCTATACTGATCTCCATCAGGTTGCAAATTAAAAATAATTTTTATCTGCATCTACAGTACCTCTGAAAAAATATTTGGGCTTCTAGCTGTGTGTGGGACTTGTTGTATTAGTCCATCTATACTGACCTCCATCAGGTTGCAAACTGAATATATTTTTTTCTGCATCTAGCTCTGAAAAAATATTTGGCCTTCTAGCAGTGTGTGGGACTTTCTCTATTAGTCCATCTATACTGACCTCCATCAGGTTGCAAATTAAAAATAATTTTTATCTGCATCTACAGTACCTCTGAAAAAATATTTGGGCTTCTAGCTGTGTGTGGGACTTGTTGTATTAGTCCATCTATACTGACCTCCATCAGGTTGCAAACTGAATATATTTTTTTCTGCATCTACCTCTGAAAAAATATTGGGCTTCTAGCTGTGTGTGGGTCTTGTTCTATTAATCCATCTATACAGACCTCCATCAGGTTGCAAACTGAATATAATTTTTTTCTGCATCTAGCTCTGAAAAAATATTTGGCCTTCTAGCAGTGTGTGGGACTTGTTGTATTAGTCCATCTATACTGACCTCCATCAGGTTGCAAATTGAATATAATTTTTTTCTGCATCTAACCCAGCCAATAGTTTTGGCCTAATACCACAGTTTGGCCACTCAGCTCTGCTCGGTTACCATCCATTGTTTTTTTGTGCAAACAACTCCAGAGTTGTGAATTAGTTAACCACCAAAATGAGTGGAAAAAGGCCTGCTGCTGGTGGAAAGGGGAATAGGCGTGTTGGGAAGGGGAAAAAAGGTTGTGTCCGTGGGGTAGGTGTTAAAGCAACAGTAACATCTGCAGAAGAAAGACCATCTTCCAGCCAAACTAAAATGTCTACTTCTTTTAGCGGACAATGTGATAAGATCCCTTTCTTTCGGCCACGCCAATCGCTACAAATTCCAGATGAGGCACAAAAACAGCAGGTGCTTCAACGGATATCAAGTGCTCCTTTAAGTGGGCTCTCCTCCACATCAACTTCAACATCACAAACACTCCAGTCCTCAAAGGTGTCACCCCAATCGCACTTGCTTCCTCACAGCTCCCAAATCTCCAGCTGCCCGTCTGAGTATGAGGTAGAACAGATGGTTGAGTCTGCAGAGCTGTTTACTCATACTATAGCCTGGGAATCAGAGGTCGACTCCAGCGCTTCTGTGAATCCAGACGAGGAAATGATCTGCACTGATGCCCAGAATCTTTATGAGTCGGATCCAGGACCAGACGCAGAAGGTTCTGACCATAATGTAGACCCTCATTCCCAAACTGTAACTCCTGTTGGTGGAGACAATGAGGAAGACGATGATAAGACTCAAATACCTGATTGGAGCGACAACTTTAGTTTTTTGTCAGGGCAGGAACAGGTTGGCTCTGAGGACGACGGGTGTGATAACGCACAGGGTGATGATGATGAGGTTGGAGATCCCACTTACTGTCAACCCACAGTCAGCCAAGAGATGAGGTCATCAGAGAAGGTGGAGGAAGATGCTAGTGACGACGAGGTCAGGTTGCGCCTTCCTGGACAGAGACGTAGTACTGGAAGCACGTCAACAACTGCATCCTCAAACACAACTCTGCCTCTCACCACAAGTCGTGGTGGCTCTTCAGGTCGCATGGGTGCTAAGCCTTGCATAGCCTGGGCATTTTTTCAGATCGATAAAGATGACCCAACTCGTGTTATCTGTAACATTTGTCAGCAAAAGCTAAGTAGAGGCCAAAAAATACATAGTTTGAGTACTTCATGCATGAACCGGCACATGGACATGAAGCATAAGTTGCAGTGGGAAGCTCAGTGTGCTACAATGCGGCCTAGCCGGCCGGGCCAACCACCGTCTGCCGTATCTTGTGCATCCGCGGCCTCTTCATCCTCTGTGACTGGGGGGACAGCAGTCACACCTGTTTTGGGGCGCAGATCTGCCACCTCTTTACCCGCAACAGCCAGCGTGATTGGCAGGTCATCATTTTCTTTGGAGGTGGTAACACCAGCTGGTGTTGAGCGCTGTCCGACATCGATAGCACCACCTTTGGATCAAGGCAACCTAACATGTCCGCCTGCATCTTCCTCACAGACCGGCAGTTTGCCGGGGACACCCTTATCAACCCCGTCTAAGCACAATAGCCAGCCCTCGGTCCCTCAGATGTGGACAAGTAAAAGACCATTTCCTCCTAGCCATGAGAAAGCTAAGAGGTTGAATTTCACCATCTGCAAGCTCTTGGCTACAGAAATGCTGCCTTTCCGCCTGGTGGACACAGAGGATTTTCGAGACCTTATGTCCGTCGCAGTGCCCCAGTACCAGATGCCCAGTCGGCACTACTTCTCAAAGAAAGGTGTGCCTGCGCTCCACCAGCATGTCGCACACAACATCACCGCTTCTTTGAGAAACTCTGTGTGTGACAGGGTGCATTTCACCACAGACACTTGGACGAGTAGGCATGGACAGGGGCGTTACATGTCGCTGACTGGGCACTGGGTAACTATGGTGACAGCAGGACAAGGGGCTGCTGTCCAAGTCTTGCCGTCCCCACGAGTTGTGCGTCAATCCTCTTTATGTCAAAGTTCCTCCACTGCTTCTGCCTCCTCAACTTCCTCTCGGTCTTCCACCTGCACCCAAAGCCTGTCTGGTCATGCCACAAGCTTTCTAACTGCGCAGAAGGGATCCTGCACACCTCCTTACTATGCTGGCAGTAGGGCTCAACGTCATCAGGCGGTTTTTACATTGAAATGTCTGGGAAATGTGAGTCACACAGCTGAGGAGTTGTGGTCAGCTCTGGAGAACCAATTTCATGAATGGTTGTCTCCACTGGACCTGAAACCAGGGAAGGCCGTGTGCGACAATGCTGCAAACCTGGGTGCGGCCCTTCGCCGGGGCAATGTCACACACGTGCCTTGTATGGCTCACGTGTTGAACCTGGTTGTCCAGCAATTTTTAGCCCACTATCCCAGACTAGATGGCCTTCTGCAGAGGGCACGGTCGCTGTGTGCTCACTTCCGCCGTTCGCATCCCGCAGCTCAGCGACTTACATCTCTACAGAAGTCGTTGGGCCTGCCACTTCACCGGCTAAAATGCGATGTGCCTACCCGGTGGAATTCAACTCTGCACATGTTGCAGCGACTGTGGCAGCACCGACAAGCCCTGGTGCAATACGTTCTGACGTATAGCCTGGGCCAACGAGATTCAGAGGTGGGGCAAATCACGCTGGAGGAGTGGTCTCAGATCAGGGACCTATGCACCCTTCTGCACAGTTTTGAAATGGCGACGAAGATGTTTAGTGCTGACGATGCCATTATCAGCATGACTATTCCGGTGATTTACATGCTGGAGCACATGTTAAACAGAATTCGGAGTCAGGTGGTGGCACAAGAGGAGGTGGAGGAAGTAGAGGAGGAGGAGTTGTATGCGGAAGGGCTAACATCTGCAAGGTCCAGACGGTCGGCAGCACCAAGGCGGCAGGCATGTGAGGGTGGGGGAGATGGTTTTACCAGGGCGCATGGTAGCAGCCAAAATAGTGAGGAAGGTGCAGGAGCCCAGGAAGAAGTGGAGGACGAACTGATGGAAGACTCATCAGATGAGGGAGACCTTGATCACATTTCTGTTGTGCGAGGTTGGGGGGAGAGGACAGAGGAAGGAAGCATGATTGTTACCTCGCCACCAACACAACAGGGACTTGGTGCTCCTGGATGCGCAACACACATGAGTGCCTTCTTGCTGCACTACCTGCAACATGACCCTCGAATAGTGAGAATTAGAAATAATCCTGACTACTGGGTTGCCACACTGTTAGATCCCCGGTACAAAAGTAAATTTGCAGAAATTATTCCTGCCATAGAAAGGGATGCACGCATGCAGGAGTATCAGCAGAGACTGTTGCAGAATCTTACATGTGCTTTTCCACAAAATACCAGTGGTGCACGTAGTGAATCTCACAGTTCCAACTTGCCAACCGTGGGACCGTCAAGTGTTCAGCACTCAAACCGTAACAGAACCACAGTATCTGCTGGTAACATCAATTTTGCGGAATCATTTCACCACTTTTTTAGCCCATCCTTTGCAAGGCCACAGGAGACAAGAAGTCTGACACATAGTCAACGCCTAGAGACGATGGTACAAGAGTATCTCCATTTAAACATTGAAGCCACGACTGTGTCACTGGACCCTTGCTCTTTTTGGGCTTCCAATCTGGATAAATGGCCGGAGCTAGCCACTTACGCCTTGGAGATCTTGTCATGCCCCGCAGCCAGCGTTCTGTCTGAACGTGTGTTCAGCGCTGCTGGTGGTGTGCTGACAGATAAGCGCACGCGGCTCTCCACTGATAATGTAGACAGACTCACGTTCATAAAGATGAACAAATCATGGATCCGAAACGACTTTTCTACCCCTGTGTCATCCTGGGGAGAGTAAAAGCTTGATGATTGGTTAAAATCACCCTACCAACCGTTTTAAGCTTTCAAATTACTAATCATGTTTATCTGTATCTTGACTGGAAAATAATTTGGGCTTTGTAGCAGTGTGCAGCACTGATCCTATTAGGCCATCTATACTAAAGCTTCACCAGATTTAAAATTAAAAATAATTTTTAGCTGCATCTAGCCCGGAAAATAATTTTGGGGCTCCGAGATGCGCAAGACACATAAGTGCCTTCTTGCTGCACTACCTGCAGCATGACCCTCATATTGTCAGAATTCGAAGTAATCATGACTACTGGGTTGCCACACTCTTAGATCCCCCAAACTTTTCGATCAACCTTTTCATTTTAATAAAGACCAAAAAAATGGTCATTTTTGAAATTATAAGCATTAGCAGGTTGTTAGAAACTGAAATCAAACAGTTTTCAACTCAAAACTTTATTCTAGGTGATGTTACATTTTCACATAGGACCCCTTGTTCGAAACGAGCTTCTGAACTCTCTCGTCCATTGAATTTGTCAGGTTTTGGATGGTTTCTGCTTCAATTGTTTTGCATGAGGACAGAATACCCTCCCAGAGCTGTTGCTTAGATGTGAACTGCCTCCCGCCATCATAGACACTCCTTTTAATGATGCTCCAAAGGTTCTGAATGGGGTAGAGGTCAGGGGAGCATGGGGGTCACACCATAAGTTTGTCCCCTTTTATGCCCATATCAGCCAGAGATGCAGATGTTTTATGTGCAGCATGAGATGGTGCATTATCATGCAGAAAAATGATCTTGCTGTGAAATACACGGTTCTTCTTCTTGAACCATGGCAGGAAGTGCTGTTTGAGAAAATCCACATACATTATGGAGTTCATCTTTAGCGCCTTCAGGGATCCTAAAGGGGCCGACAATCTCTCTCCCCATGATTCCAGCCCAAAACATTACTCCACCTCCTCCTTGTTGGCGCTGTAGCCGTGTTTGCGTGGGGTGTCCATCAACCAGCCATCCTCCACTCCATCCATCTGGACCATCGAGCGCTGCACGGCACTCATCCGTGAACAAAACTGTTTTGAAATCAGTCTTCATGTAATGTTTGGCCCACTGGAGCCGTTTCTGCTTGTGTGAAGTGGATAGAGGAGGTCGACAGGATGGCGTATGCACAGCTGCAAACCTCTGAAGGACCCTGCATCTTGTTGTTCGGGGGACGTTGGAGGCACAAGCAGCTTCAAAAACTTGTCTGCTGCTTTGACAAGGCTTTTTTGCCGCTGCTCTTTCAACCTGACGTAATTGCCTGTAGGAAAGAGTCCTCAATTTGCCCTTATCAGCACGCACACGTGTGTACTGTGAATCAGCTACATACTTCTTGATTGCCAAGACACTTCATCCTGATCATCGCACAATGTTGATTGTAGTCATGCCTTGACCTAAACACTCCACAATTTGTTGCTTCTCAGCAGCCGACACATCCTTTTTCTTTCCCATTTTGGCAGAAAATGTAGGCTGCTTAATAATGTGAGAGAGCCTTCTTAAGTAGTCTTGCCTTTCATTGGACACACCTGCCAAACTAATTAGCACAGGTGTCTGCAATTGCTTACAGTGATATAAAGAGCCCTGACACACATCACCATCAATGAGTTTAACTGACAAACAAACAAATTCTTCCCTTATCACTCCTAAACACTTTTTGCATAATAATTTGGAACGCAGTGTACATGTGCTTTTCCACAAAACACCAGTGGTTCACGTAGTGAATCTTACAGTTCTAACTTGCCAACCGTGGTCTGTATGGAATTGTTCAATAAAGGGCCCAAAATTAAGATAACATAGATGGGAGAGGTCTCTATGAATAGGAATTCCTAAGTATTTGATACCCTGTGAGGGCCAGGCAAAGGGAAAGTTGGACTGGATGGAATCCTATATGGATTTGGGGAGGGAGACATCGAGGGCCTCAGACTTCGCTGCATTGATTTTAAAATTTGACCATGTAACAAAGTGATCTATTTCAGCCATAACAGCATGGATGGATATATGTGATTGAGTGATATATACTAGGACATCATCAGCAAATTGAGAGCACTTGTACTCGGTGCCTCCCACCTCAATCCACCTAATATTGGGATTATGGTGAATTGATGAGAGCAGGTGCTCCGTCACTAGGATGTATAAGAGAGGGGACAGAGGACATCCCTGCCTTGTCCCATTGGTGATTGTGAAAGGTGATGAAAATGTTCTGACGCACCCCCTGGGCCTTGGGACACCCGGAGCCGGACCCTTTTTGGTGGATGCTGGTGGTTGTAGTCTTCGTGGCGGCGACCCGGTTCCGTGGCTCAGGGCGGTCAAACCAGTGGCGGAACTATTTATGTGGTTTTGATGTTTAAATGTCCGACTACGCCACCCGTGGATTGCAGTCAGAGTGAACCGCCGCTACAGGGCAGACCGCTGAGGCTGGTGTTGTGGGTGCAGCAGAGCGTAGCATAACTCCCCACGGGAGGAGTATAGCCTCAGGGCAGTGTATGCGGAGGATGGGGGTGATGGTGCAGAGCAGCAGCAGTAACGACACGGAGTCAGTGATGCAGTTCAGGGCCTTTACTCACAGTTCTTATTATCCAGACCACGTCTGCAGGTAACGGCTGCCCACGTCGTACTGTGCTCACCAGACAACTCCCAGATAACTTTGGAGCACTTCACAGGACCCCCTTTGTGTGTCCTTTGTCTGGCCTTTCTTACCAACACTTCTGTCCGGCTGCCTCGGGCCTCCTCTTGGTAAACTTGGCGCCAGTTTCCCTGACCCTATGTGGTGCCTTCCTAGCGGGTGTAGCGAGGGGCTGCGCCACATAAAATGTCAGAGCCTCCGGTTTCTAGCTGAGGGTCGTTTCCTGCCTCCACTAGTTCGGGGACCGGTCTCCCCCTTTGGCCTGACCCCTCCACGCAGGTGGATTCGGGC
This sequence comes from Phyllobates terribilis, assembly GCF_046119375.1. Taxonomy (NCBI): domain Eukaryota; kingdom Metazoa; phylum Chordata; class Amphibia; order Anura; family Dendrobatidae; genus Phyllobates; species Phyllobates terribilis. The sequence continues at coordinate 20,047,757 of NW_027362761.1, read as the reverse complement.
GTGCGGTGGCGACTCGCCCGTCCGCACCCCTGGGATCCCTTCATTCCTCGTTCCTGGAGCCTTCTCCGCTCCTCTTCCTTCCTTCTCCCTCTTCCAGGCCTGGGCCTCTGTTACTAGGCCCGCCTCCGGAGCAGAGCTCATGCAGAGCCCCTGCTCCCTGCCACTTCTGCTCAGACTTCTCTGCACTGAACTAAGATGGTGCCCACCTTTTATACTCCCTTCTCAATGCACCCAGGAACTGCTTCCTCCCTGCTCCTGCACTACAGGGTTCCCCTTCCTCAGTGTTCCCTCCCCCCACTCCAGCCAGGGACAGGGACTGTCGTGCCCATCTCAGGGGCATATTGGTCGCCCTGCCCCATGGCAATGTGGTGTAATGCATGCAGGTGTCGGGTCCTGATCCACACTCCATCCTTACCTGAGAGTGAGATATCACACCTCTGGGTGAGGTGCAATACGTCTGTAGCAACCGAGCCCTCAGGGTGCTACAGTTCCATTTATCTTCAGCCTAGGTGACGTATTGTGATACAGGGCCGTGATTTTGGCTATAAAAGGGTCCCCTAGACCCCTACCCCAAGCTTTTTAAGAGAATCATATATGGCGTGCCAGGAGACTCTATGGAATGCTTTCTCAGCATCCAACGAGAGTATCTAATTACAAATTTTTAACTGCATCTAGCCCAGGAAATACTTTGTGCCTAGTAGCAGTGTCTGCTAGTCAGCGGATTATCCCGGCTGTTAAGCAAGCTACACCACCTGTAGTTTAGACACTTAATTTTTTCAAAGGAAATGCTTCGGGACCATGGGATACTTAGTGAAGAGCATCAGGAGGCACCCCAAGGCATAGGGGCTGGGACTGGCAGTAGGATGCCTTGCGGTGGACAGCCGAGCTCGATCCTTATAAAAGCTTTTTAACTGCAGCAGCTTTAGTGGACGCTACTGGAGCTGGAATTACGCGGCTGCTGGCATGAGACTTGCCCTCCAATAGATCCTTGTAAATGGATTTAAAGTGTATTCATTCAAATTAGAGAGACAATTTAAATTAAAAAGCTTAGAGCTGCCTCCACCACAGGGGGGCTCGCTCGACCCACCAGCGGACAGGCACCAGTATTGGGAGAGGGGGGCTGGCCATCAGGGTTCACCGCGGCTCTGGCACAAACCCGGCGACACGGAGGTGGCACGGGCAGGAGCGGACTGGCCGTGTCGGCTTCTCACTTTTTGGATTTTAGAAGGGCATGACATGCCTATATCTGTGTCTCCCCCTCCTTTTACTCCTCCACCTCTTTTATTTTCGCATGACTATATGTACTTGTCACTTTTCCATGTGTTAGTTATGTCTTCTGAGCAGTTTGTCAGCTTTTGGACACCTTTGAAGGTGTTTTCTATGTGTTTTTGTTTGCCTGCCATTGGTTTTAACGGTGTTCGAAGGTGTTCGACGAACAGTTCGGCGAACACACGGGTGTTCGACGAACCGAACCGAACTCGAACACTACGGGGGTGGCTCAACACTACTTGGACCCCTGCCTCCTGGTTCTAGATTTGTTTTTTATTTTATGTTCTTTTAAGCTCACCATAGGAAAGAGTACTTATGCAGAGATAATTCAAATGCAACTTTTACTAAGAATTATTAAAGATATAAACACCCATGTAGAAAAAACATCAATTAAAAACAATATATAGGGGCCTTATCATTTCCCTATTCAGACTCTCAAACTTTCTCCTTCCTGACCAGAGGAGGTTATAGGACCCTAAATTAAGGGGGAGGATGGGGGGAGAAAAAAGGAAAGGCTACAACAAAAAGGATCAGTAGGAAAAAATATTTTTCTCTTTTTCCTCTAATAGTAGTGATCAAGCGTTTGAAATAGCGTGGGAGCCAATTCAAGGGCAGAAGGGGCTTCCTCCCTCTGTCTGATCTCTAAATGCTGAGATCAATTTCATTCGCAGCATTCAGGGGGTTAAACTGCCGGGATTAGTGCAGCACAACTCCTGGTAATGAGTGCCAGGTGTCAGCTGTCAGAATCAGCTGACTCCTGGTGGCGATCGTGCGCGCACAGCTCCAATGCGCGGGCAATTGCCATGAAGTATCCATACGTCCAATGTCGTTAAGTACCAGGAGACCTGGACGTATGGATAAGTCCAAGGTCATTAAGTGGTTAATTAATGCAAAATGGAATGTAAAAATTCCATTTAGTAAAATTCCATTCTGCTTAAATGTTTCTTCAGCCCCAAATTTTAGCCTGCTCAATTTATTACGCAACTTCTCCTGATTGTAGCATTGCCCCATATATTCTGTATTTACATCCCCCATCTTAGATGAATGTGACAAGGCGCCCCCATAGACAATGGTAATCCTTTTATATTACCTTGTCTTCATGCTGATCGTTCTTGCGTTCCACCATGGAACGTACGTCGGATCCGGACACTCGTGGTGACACACACTCCTATGACGTCACTGGAAGTGCACCTCTGCACTTTCGCCGCACGCTGTCCGACGGATGATCAGTGCGTCCCTGGCAGACGTCTGAGCCGACCGAGAGCAGCCCCCACTTGGATGAGCAGTGCGTCCCTGGCAGACGTCTGAGCCGACCGAGAACAGCCCCCACTTGGAGGGAAGCGGCTCAAAGACCAAGAGTACCGCTCAACTGGTATGTGGCTGAGGAATACCTGTCAGCTGTGGACCGCTTGACAGGGGGAAGGAGGGGAAGAGTCCCCTGAGTCCCAGGTAACCTCGCATCTGAGGCTCTTCAGTCTCCTGACTGTCCACTGTCGAAAAACTAATGCGTTGTGGGTGGGAGGGGTCTTTTAACCTCTCGTGTGTTTCCTCTCCCTATAAGGATAAGGACAATCTCCATGGTGCTGTCAGTAGGGACATCCTGGAAAATCACATTTTTCTCACAAAAATTTTTTTAGCCCCAAGTTTTGCATTTTCACAAGGGTAAAACGAGAAATTGCATCATACAATTTGTTGTGCAATTTCTCCTGAGTACGCCGATATCCCATAAGGGCAGGAAAACTACTGTTTAGTTCATAAAAAAACCAAACACTGGCACCGTTGCACCTGCATAGTCTCTGATTCAGCATAACAAACGCCTCTCCCTTGTGAACCGGGTGCTTCGCTTGAAAACAGTGTCCAAGCACATCATATAAAAGAATATAGAGTGCACTCACTGGTAAATAAAAATTTCTTCTTTATTTCAACTATTTAAACAGCAAGGCAGGGAGTCAGTGGAACACTTGATAGACAACGGACTTTTTGAGCATATAAGCGCTTCAACAAGTCACTGCACACGGAAATGATGGAGGTGAGTGTTAGGCGTCAGGCGTGTACTGCGCTTGATTGGTCGCGGGTGACGTCATCAGTAGTGCGACCAATAATGCGATTATGGGCAGGGCTTAGTCTTTAAATAAGCATGGCATGGCGGCGCGCTCTGATCATTGCATGGCGGCGCGCTCTGATCATTGCATGGCGGCGCGCTCTGATCATTGCATGGCGGCGCGCTCTGATCATTGACCTAAGGTTGTGTTCCTGTGTGGACGCTTGTCTATTTGGGCTCCACGTGCTCTCTTGCTGCTCTAGCTTTGGACAGGCAGGTTTAGCTGGGGATAGGCAGTCTTAGCTGGAGGGAGGCAGGTAGTTCCGGTTGACAGTCTGGCTCCGACAAGGGGGTTGCTATACACCCCGAGCAGACTGCGGACTCCGTATTCCTGTCACCGCCTGTTAGCCACGTGGAGAGATACTCCGCAGTCCGGTCGCACACTGGCTGGGAGCACGTATACGCCGGCGTGAGTCACACACACTTCCTAGCGCCTGCTGCGTAGCCTCTGTGCAGTTAACAGGGCTACGGCTACGCTATTTGTCGCACATCTCTCATGCAGTTAACGAAGATAGTGCGAATCCATTTTCCCGTCCCGGTGTGCAGTAACACTGGAGGGATTTATATATTAGTTGGTTGTTTTACCTTCTTACCCGAATGGTGTTCAGCCGCAGTCTTCCAGGCTGCATCGCGGTCCCTGGGTTCGGTTGCTTTCCATTATTAATAAAGTTGTTTGCAACCGTCCCCATAACAGTGAGTTTATAGCACCTGTGCACGCCTCTTGTTCACCAATGACCAATGAATAGCAAGAACCCCTGTAACACCTGAACTTGATATAATGCTTATTAAAAAGCACTTTGAATAAAAACACATCAAATATAGTAAATACAACAATGACATTATTACAAAAAGACCGACATTTCGATTCTGTCATTGAAACCTATGGGACCCTCTGCACGTATGTGCAGGATCCACCAAGCTTCTTTTTGAAGCAGGAGTCTGCATGGTCACTGTCGTATTTACTATATGTAATGTGTTTTTATTCAAGGTGCTTTTTAATAAGCATTCTATCCAGTTGAGGTGTTACAGGGGTTCTTGTCATTAATTGGTCTTAGAGAACAAGAGGCGTGTACATGTGCTATAAACTCACCTCCGTCATTTCCCCTGTGTGCAGTGACCTGTTGAAGCGCTTATATGCGCAAAACGGCGGTTGTCTATTAAGTGTTCCACTGACTCCCTGCCTTGGTGTTTTAAAGTGATGAAATAAAGAAGAATTTTTTATTTACCGGTGAGTGCACGCTATATTCTTCTATAATATGAAACTAATGTTTGGGCACACCGCAGAGCTCAGAAGAGAAGGAGCACCATTTGACTTTTTGAATGTAAAATTTGCTGGAATCATTAGTGGACGCCATGTTACATCTGAAGAGCCCCTGATGTGCCTAAACAGTGGAAAACTTCAAGTGACAGTATTTTGGAAACTAGACCCCTCAGGTATATAGATGTGTGGAGAGCACCTTGAACCCTCAGATCCTTCATAGAAGTTTATAACGTAGAGCCGTGAAAATAAAAAACAAAACTAAATTTTTGCCACAAAAATGTTTTCAGCCCCAATTTTTTTATTTTCACAAACAAGGGTAACAGGAGAAAATGGACCACAAAATTTGTTGTGCAATTTCCCATGTGTACGCCAATACCCTATATGTGGTTGAATACTACTTTTGAGGCATAATGCAAAGATCAGACGGGAAGAAGCAGCATATTGAGGTTTAGATTTTACTTTATTGGTTTGAGGGGGCCATGTCACAGTGCCCATGAGGTGCTAAAGAAGTAGAAACCCCTTTAAGAGACCCCATTTTTCAAACTACACCTCTCAATCAATTCATCTAGGAGTGTAGTGAACATATTGACAACACAGGTGGGTCACAGAATTTTATACCATTGGGCCGTGAAGAAAAAAAAATTACATTTTTGCTTTAGCCCCTGATTTTACATTTTCACACTGGGAAATGGGTAAAATGGCATCAAAATTTGCCCCTCAATTTATACTGAATGTAGAAATACCCCATTTGTGGCTATACAGTACTGCTTAGCCATATGGCGAGACTCAAGAGAGACTGGGGTCTATTTGTCTCCTGGACCGCAGATTTTCTTAGAATAGTATGAGGACTTCATATAAAGAGCCCCAAGGGCAAGAAGAGCAGAATCCTCCCTCCCTCAAGTGACCCCCATTTTGGAAATGATACCCCTATGGGAAATTATCTACAGGTGTAGTGACAATTTTGACTCCATGTGTGTTTTCCAGAAATAAGCCGCAGTGGATGTTGCGGAGTGGAAATTGAAACTGACGTTAAAGTGACCAGTATGTTGTAGTGACCAGTACTTTGTAATGACCATTATATTATGCCCAGCTCATGCTTCTGGAGACATGCACCTGTAAATTAGGCGAGCTCTCATCGCTACACGGAGCGCAGAATTCACTGGATTTATTTTGGGGGGAGAGGAGACATAGTACTTTTCCAGAGCCTTTGTGATACCATTAATGATACCTATATTTTTATTGACAGATGATGGACCTGAGTGGGGACTTGCTTTTTTTGTGGATTGATTTGAAGCTTTTGTTAGGAACATTTTACATAATGTTTGGGATCACATTTATCCTGTGCTCTACGCCGAACACTTACATCGGGGTTTCCATCGAAATCTCCGAGTAACGTGGTCTAGATGAGACCCCCGAGGGAGCCTCTCATTATAATGAGGCAGCAGAAATACTCTGGATTCCATCTAGCCTCTGTTCAGCGTTGTCCTTTTCAAAAGTGCACAAAACTATGGCCCACTGCACTTTTATGCACGGCTAAAAAGACGGACACCGCAGGATCATAAGCCAGAAAGCGACCACAGGGCCTCTATCTCCCTCACTCTAGGGAGTATTTGTCGGGGTTCCGTCTAAATCACATATTTCAGAGATTTACATGGAAACCCCAGTGTAAGCACTCAGCGAACTGCCTGCGCAGAATAAATGTGAGCCAACCCTTACTGCGATCTTTGGGAGGCAAAATAAACAATAGCAGGTGAAGAATTGGTTTTATTTATTTTTTACTCCGTTCCTGGTGCAGTATAAGTAATTAGACGACTTTCTTTTTCTGGTCGGTGTAATTACTGTGATATCAGATTTATACAGTTTTCTTTATGTTTGGCAGCTGTCACACACTAAAAGACGCTTTTTTTTTTTTACATCACCATATTTTGAGAGCTATAATTTTTCCATCAATCAAAGAAAGGTATGCATCCAGCTTCAGGAGTTCCATAAAATCCAAGTAATCTTTATTGCAGCAAGTTAAAATACAAACGAGCATGTGGCACAATGTCACAGCCCCCAACGGGGTCTTGCCAGAGCAGATGCGTTTCAGATCAGGTGGTCATTTAATCATTGAGCAATGAAAAAATAATTATTTTTGCATCGCTTTATTCTGAGAGCTATTACTTTTTATTTTTCCGCTGATTTAGCTATATGGCAGCTTATTTATTGTGGGACAATATGACGTTTTCAGCCATACCATTTTGCTTACATTAGTCTTTTTGATCGCATTTTATACCACTTTTTGATCAGCCGTATGATGATAAAGCATTGTTTTTTGATGCGTATATTATATATTTTTTTAACTATTTTGTGATATTTTTTAGATTTAAATATTTTTTTCACAATTTTATTTACTTTATTTCACTTTTTTTTTGCACATTCTCTGTGTGCGGGTGATCACCATGACGTATTCATACGTCCAATATTGTTAAGTACTAGGCAACCTGGACATATGGATACGTCCAAGTCCATAAAGGGGTTAATTAATGCAAAATGGAATGAAAAAATTAAAAATACCATTCAGTCAAATTCCATTCAGCTAAAATGTTACTTCAGACACAAATTTTAGCCTGCACAATTTATTATGCGATTTTTCCTGAAGCTGCATTACACCATATGTAGCAGACACTAATGTTTTATAGCTATATACAGTATATGTCATTAAGGGTATACAATTAAGTTTAAAAATTGCACATTTTTCACAATTTTCAGAAAATTTTTGATATTTTCATGAATAAATCAAAAACTATTACGGTAATCTAAATTTACCAGTAGCAACAGGTATAATGTTTTACCAAAAGAAAATCCCAAACTCAGAATCACTGGCAGACGCAGAAGCATTTCAATGTCTTTACCACATGAAGTGTCAGACATGAAAAATGGGGCTGTCAGGATTAATACTCATTACCACAGGAAAGGGTTAAGAAACATGGAATGGTAATATGCCGTACATACCTATGCTCAAAAGCGCAGGCCTGTCATAGGGGTTGGGGTTGTCGGAATCTCCCTCTGTACAGTAATTAAAGGAAATACTGGTTAGTCAGGGGGATAAAATAATGTATGTAACATGTAGGAGTGTGATATATTAAATATATAGAAATATTTTTTTTTCAGTGCTCAGCATGAAGCGACTACAACTTAACACAAGAACAGTTTCCAAAATGCTGACAAGATAGTTTCACAAAAGATTTTATTCACCCACAGCATGAAAGTAATGTTAATATCATAACTTTCATTACAAAATCGTTGTAGTGCCGGCGTCCCTGCCCTCTGCTAGGCAGGGACGCTGTTCCCCTCACCGCTCTGCTCCGTGCCCGGCGTCCCTCTCCCGCTCTGCTGGCAGCGCGCGCTCCTTCCCGGCCACTGTGCTTAGGGCGCGCGCGCGCGCCCTCCCTCCCTCTTAAAGGGGCCGCGCGCGCCGTCCTAAGGAGTCCCCGGCCAATGGCCGGAGGACTTTACCATATATAAGGCACCTCCTCCAAAATGGAGGTGCCCGAGCAATGTTGTTGCACCGTTCTACTCTGCTTCAGCCCTCAGGTCCCGTTGCCAGTTACCTGCCAGATTCCTGCCAGCTTGCTGTCCTATCCTGCCTGATTTCCTGTTACCTGCCTGCCTGCCTGAGGTCCGACGGTCTGCCTTACAACTCCGGTCAGTCTGTCTAAGGACCAACTTGCCCGCTCACCTGGGAGCGCACATCAGCTACCTGCCTGCTTGCCTGAGGTCCGACGGTCTGCCTTACAACTCCGGTCAGTCTGTCTATGGACCAGCTTGCCCGCTCACCTGGGAGCGCTTCTCCGCTACCTGCCTGCTTGCCTGCCCGGAGGCTCCGCTGTCACGTGCTGTGACCACCAGCTATTCCAGACTCTTGTCCGCTCACCTGGGAGCGCTTCTCCGCTACCTGCCTGCTTGCCAGCCCGGAGGCTCCGCTGTCACGTGCTGTGACCACCAGCTATTCCAGAGACTCTTGCATGCTCACCTGGGAGCGCTTCTCCGCTACCTGCCTGCTTGCCTACCTGGAGGCTCCGCCGTCACGTGCTGTGACCACCTGCTATTCCAGAGACTCTCGCTTGCTCACCTGGGAGCACACATCCTCCATCTGCCTTGCTAGCCTACCTGGAGGTTCAGCCATCACAGGTCGTACCTACCCTTTACCTAGAGACTGCCCCGGTCACTTGCCGTGACCTCCAGCCCGTTCTTCCAGAGACTGCCCGGTCACTTGCCGTGACCTCCAGCCCGTTCTTCCAGAGACTGCCCCGGTCACTTGCCGTGACCTCCAGCCCGTTCTTCCAGAGACTGCCTCGATCACTTGCCGTGACCTCCTGCCCGTACACCCAGAGACTGTCCCGGTCACCTGCTGTGACTGCCTGCCTGGTCGCCACCCGCTCCCTTACAAGGACCGCCCCCTTGTATAGTAGCCCAGAGGTTCCGCCTCCCAGACCCGTTACAGTTTGCTCGGGCCATGGAACCCGGTGGCACCCAAGCTCCCTCGCTCTCGGACCTGTGTCATGAACTGTCCCGTCAAAGGTCCCAACAGGAGTCCATCCTGGGTCACCTGCGGAATGTCAATTCTCGCCTGGACACTCTGACTGCTCCACCAACAACCTCCGCCAGTGCCATGTCTCGCAATCCGGCAGCTCCGCTGTCCACTAACACCATGATATCCTACCCCGGACCTCGGCTTTCTGCACCTCCTCGCTTCGGAGGCGACTCAGCCCAGGCTCGGGGCTTCATAAATCAGTGCACCCTGCACTTTGAACTATTGTCCCACCAGTTTAACTCCGACCGAGCCAAAATTGCATTCATCATGTCCCATCTCACCGGGGAGGCCCTGGCCTGGCTAAATCCTCTATGGGAGAGAGGAGACCCCCTGGTGTCCAACTTGCCTGCTTTTCTCACGGCTTTCCGGAAAGTCTTCGACGAACCCGGACGGAAGACCTCATCCGCATCATCGCTGCTACGCCTCCGTCAGGAATGTCTCACCGTGGGCCAATATGCCATACGGTTCCGTACCCTTGCCTCGGAGCTGGCCTGGGATAACGACGCTCTGGTTTCCGTCTTCTGGGAGGGTCTGTCCGGCCGTATTAAAGATGAACTTGCCGGTCGGAACATTCCTACCACTCTCGATGACTTAATAACCCTTGCCACCCGGATTGACCTACGGTTCCAGGAGCGTGCCAGAGAGGTCACTCGTGAGAGGAGGTTACCACGTCTAGCTCCTACTTTTCAGAAACCCGTCACTCCTTCTCTCTCTAACCAGGTACACCCTCCTGAGCCTATGCAGGTCGACCAGACCAAGATGGTCAAGACCCGTCAGGACTTACGCCGTGCCGAGGGGACCTGCTTCTACTGTGGCAGTAAGGAGCACCGGATCCGTGCCTGCCCGGAGAGGTCGGGAAACGCCTGTGTCTAGGTTCGCTCAGAGAGGTCCACCTAGACAAGAATAAATCCTCTCCATCCCTGCTGTTGTCAGTTTCAATCGTCTACGGGGAGAACCGTTATTTCGAACTTGCCCAACTGGACTCTGGAGCAGCCGGGAATCTTATTTCACAGTCCCTGGTAGAGAAATACCGCATCCCCACCAAACCTCTGGCTGTACCCTTGTCTGTTGCTGCCGTGGATGGGGGGCTCTTACCACGCCCCATCCAACTCATCACCGAATCCATTACTCTGCAGGTGGGAATGCTGCATTCTGAAAGTATCTCCTTCCATGTTCTGCCTGGACTCTCTCACGCCCTCTTGCTAGGCCTACCTTGGCTCCAGAGACATGCACCCGTTCTTGACTGGCAGACCAGAGAAGTCCTTCGCTGGGGACAGGGCTGCCATAAGACCTGTCTGGTTCCCGTTCATCCCGTCCGTCCTTCTCCTACCCCAGCTAATCTACCTGGACTTCCGATTCCTTATTGGTCTTATGCTGATGTCTTTAATAAAAAGGAGGCAGAGACACTACCCCCTCATAGACCATACGACTGCCCTATCGACCTGTTACCTGGTACTTCTCCTCCCCGTGGGCGTATCTATCCATTATCCGCTGCTGAGACCCGGTCGATGTCCGAATATATTGAGGAGAATCTGGCCAGGGGATTCATCCGGAAATCTACCTCCCCGGCGGGAGCAGGCTTCTTTTTCGTCAAAAAGAAGGACGGCTCTCTCCGTCCCTGTATAGACTATAGAGGCCTTAACCAGATCACGGTGAAGAATAAGTACCCCCTTCCGCTCATTCCGGAGTTATTTGATCGTCTGAGGGGGGCTAGAATCTTCACCAAACTGGATCTCCGTGGGGCGTACAACCTGGTTCGTATCCGTCAGGGGGATGAATGGAAGACGGCATTCAACACCCGGGACGGCCACTATGAATATCTGGTAATGCCCTTTGGCCTCTGTAACGCTCCTGCCGTCTTTCAAGAGTTGGTCAATGACATCTTCCGGGACCTTCTCTATTCCTGCGTAGTGGTGTACCTGGACGACATCTTGGTCTTCTCTCCGGATCTCCAGACTCACCGGAGGGATGTTCGTCAGGTCCTGCTCAGGCTCAGGCAGAACCATCTCTACGCTAAATATGAGAAGTGCCTCTTTGAGCAGACCTCGCTTTTGTTTCTGGGCTACATTATCTCTCAGACCGGCCTACAAATGGATCCTGAGAAACTGTCTGCCATCGAGAAATGGCCCCGACCAGAGGGGTTGAAGGCTATTCAACGGTTCCTGGGCGTCGCCAACTATTACCGCCTCTTCATCCCGCACTTCTCTTCCCGGACTGCCCCAATTTCCGCGCTCACCCGTAAGGGTACTAATCCCAAAGAGTGGCCGCCCGAAGCAGAGGAGGCCTTTCTTTCCCTAAAACAGGCCTTCTCTTCCGCCCCGGTGCTGCATCGCCCGGACGGCAACAAGCAGTTCTTCCTGGAAGTTGACGCCTCCTCCTCTGGAGCCGGAGCGGTACTTACTCAAAAATCATCTTCCGGGAGAATGGTAACTTGTGGCTTCTTCTCCAAACTCTTCTCCTCTTCTGAGCGCAACTATTCCATAGGAGACCGAGAGTTATTGGCCATCAAGCTGGCGTTGGAGGAGTGGCGTTACCTACTCGAGGGGGCTCTTCATCCGTTAATAATTTACACTGACCACAAGAACTTGGCTTACCTCCAGCATGCCCAGAGACTTAACCCGCGCCAAGCCCGGTGGTCCTTGTTTTTTGCTCGCTTTGATTTTGTTCTTCATTTTCGCCCGGCTGACAAAAACGTCAAAGCAGACGCCTTGTCCCGATCCTTTCTGGTGTCCGATCTCGAGGAAGAACCTAAACATATCATCGATCCCGCCAGAGTAATGCAGGTGGCTCCCGTGAGTCTAAATCGTCTCCCTCCCGGTAAGACGTTTGTTTCAGTACCTGATCGGGAGAAGATCCTACACTGGGGCCATTCGTCTAAACTAGCTGGCCACGCCGGTCAGAAAAAGACCCTCCAGCTTATTGCCCGGCACTATTGGTGGCCTACCCTGCACAAGGACATAATAGACTTTGTTTCTGCCTGTGTGTCCTGCGCCCGCAACAAAGTCCCGAGACATCTGCCAGCCGGACGCCTCCTTCCGCTTCCTGTACCTGCTGCCCCCTGGCAGCATATAGCAATGGACTTTATAACTGATCTCCCCGTCTCTGCCGGTTGTACGGTCATTTGGGTGGTCGCTGACCGCTTTTCCAAGATGGCTCACTTTATTCCCCTGCCAGGCCTTCCGTCTGCACCCGAGCTGGCTAAAGACTTTATCCGCCACATCTTCCGTCTTCATGGCCTGCCCCTCCACATCGTGTCGGATCGTGGGGTACAGTTCACCTCACGTTTCTGGAGAGCCACTTGTAAACTACTAGACGTCACCCTGGACTTCTCTTCCGCTTACCACCCACAGTCCAATGGTCAAGTGGAGCGGATCAATCAGAACCTGACCAGTTACCTCCGGCACTTCGTTAATGCCCACCATTCTGACTGGGTGGATCTCCTACCATGGGTCGAGTTCTCTTATAATAATCACGAGAGCGAATCCTCCTCCAAATCCCCGTTTTTTGTAGTCTTTGGTCAGCATCCTCGGATTCCTTTTCCTGTCTCCACCTCTGTGGACAACCCGGTTGCGGAATCTCTCGTTAGCAAATTTTCCTCCATATGGGAGAGTACCCGGTCCGCACTCCTTCTGTCATCCGAGCGTATGAAAAGACACGCTGACAAAAAACGCCTGGATCCTCCACAATTTCGTCCAGGAGATAAAGTCTGGCTCTCATCTAAATATGTTCGACTCAAGATACCTTCTTACAAGTTAGGGCCTCGGTTCATCGGTCCTCTGGAGGTCATCAGTCAGATCAACCCGGTGGCCTATAAATTGAAACTCCCGGCCAACTTACGGATCCCTAACTCCTTCCATGTATCTCTCCTCAAACCCGTGGTGCTTAACTCTTTTTCCAAGTCTACAGGTACGCCTCCTGCTCCGGTTTCTGCTGAGGACGAGTTTGAGGTAGAGAACATTCTTGCCACCAAAAGGGTAAGAGGAAAGACCTTTTTTCTGGTAGATTGGAAGGGGTTTGGTCCTGAGGAGAGAACGTGGGAGCCCCGGGAGAACATCCATGCCCCTCTCATCCTAGCTAAATTTCTATCTGGCCTAAAAAAGGGGGGGCCTAAAGGGGGGGGTACTGTAGTGCCGGCGTCCCTGCCCTCTGCTAGGCAGGGACGCTGTTCCCCTCACCGCTCTGCTCCGTGCCCGGCGTCCCTCTCCCGCTCTGCTGGCAGCGCGCGCTCCTTCCCGGCCACTGTGCTTAGGGCGCGCGCGCCCTCCCTCCCTCTTAAAGGGGCCGCGCGCGCCGTCCTAAGGAGTCCCCGGCCAATGGCCGGAGGACTTTACCATATATAAGGCACCTCCTCCAAAATGGAGCTGCCCGAGCAATGTTGTTGCACCGTTCTACTCTGCTTCAGCCCTCAGGTCCCGTTGCCAGTTACCTGCCAGATTCCTGCCAGCTTGCTGTCCTATCCTGCCTGATTTCCTGTTACCTGCCTGCCTGCCTGAGGTCCGACGGTCTGCCTTACAACTCCGGTCAGTCTGTCTAAGGACCAACTTGCCCGCTCACCTGGGAGCGCACATCAGCTACCTGCCTGCTTGCCTGAGGTCCGACGGTCTGCCTTACAACTCCGGTCAGTCTGTCTATGGACCAGCTTGCCCGCTCACCTGGGAGCGCTTCTCCGCTACCTGCCTGCCCGGAGGCTCCGCTGTCACGTGCTTTGACCACCAGCTATTCCAGACTCTTGTCCGCTCACCTGGGAGCGCTTCTCCGCTACCTGCCTGCTTGCCAGCCCGGAGGCTCCGCTGTCACGTGCTGTGACCACCAGCTATTCCAGAGACTCTTGCCCGCTCACCTGGGAGCGCTTCTCCGCTACCTGCCTGCTTGCCTACCTGGAGGCTCCGCCGTCACGTGCTGTGACCACCTGCTATTCCAGAGACTCTCGCTTGCTCACCTGGGAGCACACATCCTCCATCTGCCTTGCTAGCCTACCTGGAGGTTCAGCCATCACAGGTCGTATCTACCCTTTACCTAGAGACTGCCCCGGTCACTTGCCGTGACCTCCAGCCCGTTCTTCCAGAGACTGCCCGGTCACTTGCCGTGACCTCCAGCCCGTTCTTCCAGAGACTGCCCCGGTCACTTGCCGTGACCTCCAGCCCGTTCTTCCAGAGACTGCCTCGATCACTTGCCGTGACCTCCTGCCCGTACACCCAGAGACTGTCCCGGTCACCTGCTGTGACTGCCTGCCTGGTCGCCACCCGCTCCCTTACAAGGACCGCCCCCTTGTATAGTAGCCCAGAGGTTCCGCCTCCCAGACCCGTTACAATCGTCAGTTTTGCCCAAATTAGTTGATGCAAAAATGAATGCACCCTACACAAAAACTACTATATCTAGTATTTTAAATGAAAACTTCGCGAAAACTGTAGCAATGTCATGTGACAAGAAACCATATTGTTTTGTGCTACTGTAGGGACTTATTATATAGACCAATCGTTCTATAAACTAATAGAGGAAAGGGTGACCCGAAGGTCAGAAATGAACGATATTGGGTCTTCAATAGGTGAAAAAATTAGAAAACCTTTATTGTTATCAAATGGGATAGAGTGCGTCAGACAAACAAATAAAAATTACCAAAGGTGCTACTCAATGGCACGAATCGGACTCATTTTTCATAATAGGAACCACAAGGGATATAACAAATGCATAATACATAGTATAATAGATCACGTACTATCAAAAAAGTGTCACATGACAATACATAATTAGTCTACATACGTTATATTCTCCACAAAGAAGATTGGTACAACATTATATATGTCATTTAATTCATTTTGAGTCCGGGACCGCCATATAGTGCACCTTCCCCATAAAAACACCTAAGTGTCACAGGATGGCAAGGTGCTGGACCAATATATTAATTAACCAGGATACATAACTATTATCCACTGAATGTATATAAAATGTAATATAAATAGTAAAGAGATCTAACTACACTTTTTTATCATCAACCTGTAATGTATGACTACAGTGCTATGACCCTTTATATGTATATTACCTTAGTCTCTGAAGTCCAGACCACCTGCCACACTGCACCTCCCCCGACGCGCGTTTCGGCGTGAGCCTTCCTCAAGGAGTATATATCCATAGTGATGGGCTGCTATATATAGGGTCCTAAATCATTACTGCACATGCACAACGGTAGGCGCGCCCCCAGACAGAGCACCACAGGTGCCAGAATACATCTCCTGTATCTGTTTAGGCCGGTAATGGCCATAGACCCGGAAATGCCCAGCGGCGTGTACTGCGCATGTCCGTGGGGACGCTGACGGAGTCGCTGCTGTATTACGCATGTCCGGAAGGGCATAGGTTAACGTGTACTGCGCATGTCAGTGATGGCGCTGTACTTACCGCGCATGTCCATGTGTGACGCGGTAGCGTCACCGTAACCTAGGCAAACAGGGGGCGTCGGCATCACTAGGATGCCGAAAGCCCACCGATGCGAAGGGACCGTGACACCACCGCGTACGGACATCGTGGTGCCTGCAGACCCGAACTGTGCTGTCTGCAAAAAAAAGGAGAGCTTTGAATGGAAAACACGGAATACAGATTAGGAAACTATGATGGTCTATAGATTGATTTGCTCTGTGCATCAATTCATTCCTTGATCTACCCAAGGTATATATACATTCAAAGGGACCAAATAGTACACCACATAAAGGAGAGCGCCTAAATTACATTATATATGCCAAAAATATCTGCATCTTACACACTGCCAAATATGCCATATCACCTTGTGTGCCGCACACCAAATTGGTGCTCATATGTAAACACTTATTAGCACAATATTGTAATTATGTACAATTATTTGTGCGGTCCACAAACAGAAACATAGCACATCAGTATGCATCAATGAAGCACTACTACATTATAACCAATGCGGTGTTGTTACATTGTATTTTACTTTTCATACAGATGTCCCACAAGAGCGCTGTTACATTATACCAGATACATATATACCGAACAATGCACACACACATCGGGAAATAAAGTTGCCAAATTCATATGCATAACTAATTATGCCAAGTGCTTGAGGTGGAACAATACTTCAGATGTAATATTCTGTATCATATGGATGTACCGGCGTTGATGTACGAACTAGACGCTTATTTCTCCTTGTTCATTTTCATACTTTCAATTCATTGGCATAATCACTGTTTGTTTCCACTTCAAATCTTAATTCCATCCGCTCCCCTTTGTCTCTTATTAGCCATCATGGATAGTAGAATAGCATACAATAACAAACGATGGGGCGTAGACAAATACATATAACCTAGTGTGAATAAGACACAATAAAATAAGTGTTAAAAACAAGATAAAACGACCATATGTCAAGACGTAACACAGGGCCACTAACAGGCTGGGAACTACAAGAAAGGGACGAAACTAATGTTTTCTTTCAAACCAGATGGATGTAGTGTTTTGAGTGTCCAAATCCATCTGGATTCCATTTGTGCTAGCCATTGGGAGACAGGGCCTCCGCGTATGTTATCTACAATATTATCGATACCCCTCACTCTCAACAGCTTTGCATTGCAGGCATGATGGAGTTTGAAGTGCCGCGGAATGGTTTTCAGGCTGGATGTTTCCATGTGGTCAATCGCCACCGTGATGCCCAATACATGCTCACGCATCCGTACCTTTAATTGTCGTGTTTTGAGACCAATGTATATAAGTTTACAAGGGCATGTAGCATAGTAGATAACATTGCGTGTCTGACATGATATGAATCGCTTGATGGAATAATTGCATGAATTGTCTGAATTTGAAAAACTATTACAACGATCTATATTAGAACATGCGACGCAGTGACCACACGGGCTACATCCACGCAGACTTGGAATCCCGTCTAAAAAGGATGCTGTCGGTATATCCTCATAATGACTTCTTACAAGGTGGTCTCTCAGATTTTTCACCCGCCTGAATGTTAACGATGGTTTTTCATGGATATATTTAGCCAGGATGGTGTCTGCTCTAAGAACAGGCCATACTTTACTGCCGGCATTTGAGTGTGAAATTTAGTAATAAATCTCACCAACTCATTCTTAGTTTTCTTATGATGTCTATTATATAATAGCTCGTGACGTGTTGAATGTTTTGCCCTCTGAAAGGCTTTTTTCACCATCCTTCTGCTGTATCCCCGTTCATAGAAACGTTTTTTTAAGCTCATTTGCCTGAGTCAGAAATTCTTCATTTGTAGAACAGAGACTCCGTAATCATAGAAATTGCGCTATTGGTACCGATTGTAACTTGTGTTTAGGGTGGGACGAAGATGCATGTAATACTGCATTAGTAGATGTTGGTTGCGGAAAATCTTAGTCTGGATAGTGTTTCCACTATCACATACTAAGCTTACATCAAGGAATTCAGCATTGTCAGCATGATACTGGTAGGTGATATGTATGTCCATCGAATTCTTGCTTAGGTCCATCATGAATGCTTTTAGCTCTATCACAGAACCACGCCAGATTAGGAGAATATCGTCGATGTACCGCGTCCACCAGAGGATGCGGCACATCGACGACTCCCAATCGGGCATGGAGAGGTCCCTTTCCTACAGCCCCAGGAACAGGTTGGCATAGGACGGCGCGAACGCTGCCCCCATGGCTGTCCCTTGAAGCTGCAGAAAAAAGGACCCCTTAAAAAGAAAAAAATTATGTTTTAATGCAAATTCTAATAATTCGAGTATCAAAGATACCATATCTGTGGCAAAATTAGAACCCTCTAGAAAGAATCGGATGGCCCTAAGTCCGTCAGTGTGTCTTATGTTAGTGTAAAGTGACTCGACATCTGCTGTCACTAAGATGGTATCCGATTCTATATGTAGGCCATCGGTTTTTCTTAAAAGATCACCCGTGTCCTTAAGAAAGGACGGTAAACACTCTACAAGTGGTTGAAGTTTAGAGTCATTCCATTTGCTGACAGGCTCCAGGAAATTCCCCCTTCCTGATATAATAGGATGTCCTGGAGGTTTATCAATGTTCTTATGAAGTTTAGGTAGAAGGTACATAGTGGGAATTGTTGGTTCACTCACAGTGAGAGCCTGGGTTACACTGCTAGTGATGACTCCATGGCTGGTCGCCCGATGCAGTATATTACCTAGTTGTTCCTTATAAGCAGACAAGGGGTTAAACGTGAGTTTCTGATAGCATGATTTGTTGTTTAAGTGACGAAACGCCTCATGCTCGTACATTTCTTTAGGCCATAAAACAACATTACCCCCCTTGTCTGCTGGTTTCAATACCACATCGGGCAACCTGCTCAAGATTTTTAATCTTTTCCTTTCATCAGCATTTAGATTATCGCCAACTATGTGACTAGGGATGTCACTAAGTTCTTTTGAAACTATCTGTACAAACATGTCAATGTTGGCACAGGATGACAGTGGGGGGAATTTCCTGGAGCCTTGCTGCCGGATAGAAGATGGAATCTTACCACTTTCCGGTTTAGAGTGTTCGATGGCTAGTTCTTCTAATGTCTTTAGGGCCATTTGTTCTTCCTCTAGAGGGAACAATGTAAGAATATCTTCATTGTGAAAATGCCTTTTAAATAAAAGTGATCTTGCAAATATGTGTAAATCCTTAATAGTAGTAAATGCATCAAAACCAGCCGAGGGTGAAAACGACAGTCCCCTATTTAATAGGGATAAATCTGCATCCGATAGGACATATTTGCTAAGGTTAATTACCTTGTTATTTTTTCCAAAGTCTCGGAATTCACGTCTCTTATAGGGATGATAATTGGGGCTTCGCTGCCTTCTGGTGTAGGTCCCTGCTCTGGTCACAATGGATGAGGTAGATCCATCAGATAAATCACTGAGTGATGACAATGAAGATATAAGAGGATTATTGGATAACTGCAGATGATGTGCAGGCCACTGCCGCCATTTGTATACTTTTTTAAGTTTGTAATCTTGCGTATCTCTGTTTATTTTGGACGAGTGGGTATCTTGGATCTTTTTGGCTAGTGTATCCATAGCCTTATCGATTGCAATCTTCTAAAAGTCACCCCAGTTTAAAGAATGGAGGCTTGAAAATATAAAAGAAGTTTGCTAATCCTTGAGGTGATTTACATTAATTAATGAAAAATGGAACACAACATTACCCCATATATTGCAGACATTAATGTTTTATTAAGGGTATAAAACTAAGTTTAAAAATTGCAATTTTTTTACATTTTCTGAAAGTTTTAAATATTTTTATGAATAAAAATAAAATGTATTCATTTATCAGTGGCAACAGGTACAATGTTTTACCAAAACAACATCACAATCTTAGAATCACTGGCAGAAGAAGAAGCATTTCAATGTCTTTACCACATGAAGTGAAGTGTCAGACATGAAAAATGGGGCTGTCAGGAAGGTTAATACTGATTACCACAGGAAAGGGTTAAGAAACATGGAATGGTAATATGCAGTACATACCTAAGGCTGAAAGTTCTGGCCTGTAATGAGGCATTGGGTGCTCTTTGGCAGAATCTCCCTCTGTATAGTAATTAAAGGAAATGCTGATTAGTCAGGGTGATAAAATAATGTATGTAACATGTAGGTGTGTGGTATGTATAAATATCATTTTTTTTACTGTGCTCAGCATAAAGCAACTACAACCACTTTAAAAAGTAGGAGTTTAGTTAATACCTCACTGAACACAAGAACAGTTTCCAAAATACTGACAAGACGGAGTTTCACAGAACATTTTTTTCACCCACAGCATGAAAGTAATGTTAATATAACTTTTATTACAAAATCTTCAGTTTTACCCAAATTTGGTGATGCAAAAATGAATGCACCCTACATCAAAACTACTACATCTAATATTTTGTATGACCTCTATGATAAGGACAGCATCAAGTCTTCTACACATGGAATGAATAAGTTGGTGACATATTGTAACATCTATCTTTTTCTATTCCTCCAGAACAACCTTTTTAGAATCTGAATGTAGAGCGATTCTAACTTGTCTCTTCAGAATTCCTCCGTTCACCGGTATGTCTTGCACTTCTAAGATGCGTGTTGGAATACTTGTAAGATGTGTTCTGCTTATTCTTGTGATCTTTTTGATATGTGCACATCTACTTGTGTGATTTGTGCACTGTGCTTGTGTGACATATCTCAAGTCTGCGCTGTGCTTGTGTGATGTGTTTGGTGTGTGCTCTTTACTTGTATGACAAGTGCATTGTGATTTTTTGATATATGCTTTTATAGTATAAAATATTTTTACTTAAAGGTAATTTCTGTTTTAACTCTTGTAATGCCCTTAGGCTTGCCCTAGGAAAAAATAGGTAAATCAGGGATACTCATCCTCCTCAGGGTCAGCAATTCCTCTTTGCTACTGCCCTGGTCTTTGTTTTCAGGCTGCAGCCGTGATGTCATGACTAAAACACGTGACTGCTGGAGCTTAACCCCTTAACGACCGAGGTAACGCATTTTTATGGCAGCAGTTAAGGGTATTTATGCCTTAGTACCGTTAAAATCCGTTAATGAGGCATAAGTGAATAGCGTCGCCCGGCGGAGGCGATTCCCGCTGGTGTCAGCGGTATATGGCAGCTGACACCCTGCAGTTTCGATGGCGATCAGGGCCGCTTTCAATCGTGACAGTGCTATTCAAGTGGTTAGTGGTGAGAATCACTTTTTCCGATGGTTACCATGGTGCCCTGAGATCATGTGATGATCCCAGGGTACGGTGGCCTCTGAGATCCAGCAAGAAGCTGAGTGTCACAGACACAGTCTGTGAGTCAGTGACTCACTGACAGGTCTCATGCACTGCAGGTCAGGAGTACTTCTGTGTATGAGACAAGCGATCAAAGTGAAAATTACACATGCCCCACAGTAAAAAGTAAAAAAGTGAAATAGAATATGTAGAAAAGTAAAGAAAACACATAAAAAAGGGCACACAAATTACTAAAATCCGTTTTGCCGCTTAAAATGCGGCGTTTGTGATAGAACAAAAATAAACTAAAAAACGTTCACATAATTGGTATCGCCGCGTCCGGAACGACCCGCTCTATAAATCTGTCACGGTATTTATTCCGTTTGGCTATGGCCGTAAAAAAAATAACTAAAAAACACGACAAAAATTACGCTTGTTCATCATACTGACAAAAAAGTGAATAAAAAGCGGTAAAAAAAAATTAATATTTTCAAAGAAATGTAAAAATAAACTGCATTTTAGGGACCTGTTTACTTTGGAAATTACTTTGAAGGGCCTCGTTATTGTAATCTTCGAAAAGTCACCCCAGTTTAGAGAATGGAGGCTTCAAAATATAAAAGAAGTTTGCTTATTCTTGAGGTGATTTACATTAATTAATGAAAAATGGAATGAAAAAATTAAATATTCCATTTAGTCAAATTCCATTCAGCTAAAATTGTAGCATCGGCGTCTCTGCCCCCTTACAGGCAGAGACGCCGTCCCCCTTACCGCTGTGCTCCTGGCCCGGCGTCTTCCGGCTCTCCTGCTGCTGCCGGCGTGCGCAGCTTCCCGGGCACTCTGCTTAGGGCACTCGCTCCCTTCCTCTTAAAGGGGCCGCACGTGCCGTCCTATGGAGTCCCCGGCCAATGGCCGGAGGGCTTCTCATATAAAAGGCACCTCCTCCAATTGTAGGTGCCCATGCAAGGTTGTAGCTCTGTGTTCTAAACTCTGCTTCAGCCCTCAGGTCCCGCTGCTAGTCTGAGTATCAAGAAAAAACCTGGGAGTCTGAACTGAAACGTAAATTGATGTGCATGCAAAATGTAAATGCATGTTCACATAAGGCCACTAGACAGAGAAAAACCAAAGACAAGCAAAATACCCAAATAACTGAAAGTAAATGGATAAATCACAAGTGCATAAAAATAATGATAAATAATAAAGGATATTTAGTTAACATAATTTTGATCAAAATAATGTAAAATCCATCCCGCCATGTCACGGCAACCCTTATGGGACAGTCCTAACTCTAATATTAAAACCTTACCATCTGTCAAGTGACATACATATGGGTAAGGGCAGAGAGACTGAACCCTAGTAGAAGCATGGACCTGAGAGGCAGAATGAACCTTTCAGCTTAGACAAAGGGCAGCCACACCCTTATATGCACTGAAGCACACTAAACTACAAAGAAAAAACCTGGAAGTCTGAACTGAAACGTAAATTGATGTGCATGCAAAATGTAAATGCATGTTCACATAAGGCCACTAGACAGAGAAAAACCAAAGACAAGCAAAATACCCAAATAACTGAAAGTAAATAGATAAATTGCAAGTGCATAAAAATAATGATAAATAATAAAGGGTATTTAGTTAACATAATTTTGATCAAAATAATGTAAAAACCATCCCGCCACGTCACGGCAACCCTTATGGGACAGTCCTAACTCTAATATTAAAACCTTACTATCTGACTACCAGTTCAGTCCGCCAGCCTGACTACCAGTTCAGTCCGCCAGCCTGACTACCAGTTCAGTCCGCCAGCCTGACTACCAGTTCAGTCCGCCAGCCTGACTACCAGTTCAGTCCGCCAGCCTGACTACCAGTTCAGTCCGCCAGCCTGACTACCAGTTCAGTCCGCCAGCTTGTCTACCTGTCTTCGCCAGCCAGCTTGTCTACCTGTCTTCGCCAGCCAAGAACACTCTCCAGCCCGACTGTCTGCCTACGGTCCAAACCCGCCAGTCTGTCTATGGGCCAGGCTTGCCTGCCTACCCGCAGAACGTATCAGTTACCTGCCGCGCCTACCAGCCAGCCTACCTGGAGACTCCTGCCAGTTACCTGTGGTGTCTGCCAGTCCGTCTACCCGGACCACCTGTCAGCCTGCCTGCCGTGCTCATCTGCTGTACCGGTCAGTCCCTGCCTTCTGACCCGTGGGAGTCACCTGCTCCCATACAATGACTGGCCCAGAGTAGCACCTGGTCCCTCTGCTCGGTCCTTCCCTGGTTCACGGAGTCAACTGAGCCGCCGTGCGACCTTGGTCAGTCCGAGTTGATACCTAGTTATGCCCCTCAGGTCCCTCCTTGCACCGCAGCACAGAGGTTCCACCACCCGGATCCGTAACAAAAATGTTACTTCAGACCCAAAATTTTAGCTTGCACAATTTATTATGCAATTTCTCCTGAACACAACATTACACAATATATTGCAGACACTAATGTTTTATTGCTATATGTCATAGAAAATATTAAATAGAAAATATTGAGAATCTCTCCACCCTCCAAGCCCCCCCTCCCCTATCTACCATCTGTCACAGTAGAGGAGCTCACAATCTAAGGAGCTGTTGCTATGCCAATAGCAGTGCAGGCCAGAGGTGGCAAACTAATTACCATACAAATGGAGCTTGTAATAGCATACACCTGTGATAAATAGACACCTCAGCATATGGGTAGAGATTGAAAGAAAGAGGGAACTGCTCCTTAAACTTCAAAGGACTTCTGTGGCAGGATTCACAATAGCTAGGACAGTCCCAGCTGCAATCTCCAGACTTTTAGGCACCGACATGAAATATGGAATATCGGAAGTTCTATAATTCCGATAATGATGGGACCCACATTTTTAGCAGAGGGGCTAGCTAAGGAAGGATATGCACATTTTTCTGGATCTGTGAGCACTTCCGGTGAGCTGTGGCTGAAAAGTACCATAATAAAGGACCGCAGCCATGTCATGTCTAGTATCTAAAGAAAGGTAAATTCGTAATTAAAAATATGCCGTCACTTGTGCACTTCTGCGATCAACCAGCGAGAAGTTAATATTAATTTTAATAAAACCATGAAGGGCGGACACCAACCCTTGTGAGGTCATCACAGGGGAGTGTGTAGGCAGAGTCCCCCTTCAGCACAAAAGATCCAGCTGAATATGGGTCCATACTCATGCCGGCAAAGTGCCTGAATTGGCGCATCTCATAAGTAGCGCCAATTCTGGGGTGTCTGCAGGCTTTTCTTTTTAGGCTGGGAAAGGGCCAATATCCAAGGACCTTCCCAGCTTGATAATATAAGCCCTGCTTTACCTGGCCTGGTTATCAAAAGTAGGGGGGACCCCAAATCATTTTTTTAAATGGTTTATTTATGATATACATGTGTTTTTCGATGCAAAAGGGAAACAAACAGCCTTTAGCACAGGCAAAACAAAGTAGACAGTCCTTTAGGCAAAGTATCTGGTTAGCCAGTCCTGTGGGCACACAAGCTGGATAGCGCCCAGAACACTGGCTCAGTCTGGAGATAACTGTTATGTTCTGCTACCAGAGCTAAGGAAAGAGAGGAGATCTGTCCCTACGATAGAACTCAGCTTAATCCCTACGATGTAACAGGGGACCTGATCCTGCGATCAGACCTGCTAAAGTCCTAAGCTAGTCTGTACGTAGACCTATAGATGTGGGGAAGGAATCCCTACAAGTACTAAGGACTGGGAGGAATATGGGACACCTCCTAACAGAAATAGTAGCAGACAGACGAAAAAACAAAATATATAGAACATAGAGGTCAGTAGACCAAGCAAACTAACAGAGCAAGACACAGAGCACAGGCTAGCTAGAAAGTAGATATACAATGAAGTCCAGCAAAGCCAGAAGGGCGGAGCAGGCTTAAATAGGCCAACAAGGTCACATGACCAGCAAAGGAAAAAAAAACTAAGAGCAAGGTTCTAACAGTACCCCCCCTTCTAAGAGGATCCTCCGGATCCCCTAGGACCAGGCTTATCAGGAAATCTCCTGTGAAACGCTCTGATAAGTCTGGACACGGAAACATCATCCGACCTCACCCAAGAGTTATCCTCGGGTCCGAAACCTTTCCAGGCCACAAGATACTGCAAACTACCTCTATACAGTCTAGAGTTAAGGATGCGAGAAATTTCATATTCCCCGTCCTCCACCACCGGAGGAACAGAGGCAGATGCGTCACAATCCGATACAACAGCTTTTTTCAACAGAGAGACATGAAATACCGGATTAATTCTCCAGGAGGTAGGAACCTCCAACCTAACAGCAGATTGGTTGACAACCTGAAGCACCTTAAAGGGCCCTACAAACTTGGGACCCAATTTCTTAGAAGGAATCCTCAACCGCAGATTCCTAGAGGACAACCAAACCATGTCACCAACAGCGAACAAAACCTCCTGTTGTTTCCTATCAAAGTAGTCCTTAGATTTTCTGTTGGCCTCCTGAAGATTACCACGCACATCCGTCCAAACTCTCTCCAAATCACCGGAAAAATTCTCCTCCTCAGGCACGGCAGATCCCAACTTGGAGAACGACCCAAAAGACGGATGTCTCCCAGAACAACAAAAAAAAGGCGAACAACCAGCAGAAGAAGATGTATGATTGTTCAGAGCAAATTCAGCAAGTGGCAGAAACTCAGACCACCCCTCTTGATTGTCTGCCACAAAACAACGCAAGAACTGCTCAACATCCTGGTTTTTCCTTTCTGTCTGGCCATTAGATTCAGGATGATATCCGGACGAGAACGATAAATGAACTCCCAACCTGTCACAAAAGGCACGCCAAAAACGAGCCACGAACTGAGGACCCCTATCAGAAACAATGTCAGTAGGGACGCCATGAAGTCTGACAATTTCCTTGACAAAGGCCTTAGCGAGAGTTTTAGCGCAGGGCAGTTTGACAAAGGGAATCAAGTGACACATCTTGCTAAAACGGTCCACGACCACCCAGATGAAAGTAAAACCCTCAGAGGGGGGAAGGTCAGTTATAAAGTCCATAGCCAAATGTGTCCAAGGAGCACTGGGAACCTCCAAAGGACAAAGCAACCCCGCAGCAGGAGTATGTGAGGACTTAGATCTAGCACATATAGCACATTGACGCACCCACTTAATGACTTCCTTCTGCCATCCAGGCCACCAAAAACTGCGACCCACCAGTCTCTTGGTCTCAGAGATTCCGGGATGACCTGCCAACCGAGATTCGTGACACTCAACAAACAAATCTCTCCTAAAGGTCCCAGGCACAAACAACCTCCCATGAGGAGTGTTAGAAGGGGCATTCTCCTGTGCTTTAAGAATCTCATTTTCCAAAACGGAGTCCAAAGCAGCTATCACAACACCTTCTTGTAAAATGTTCTCCTCTTTCTCAGCACCGACTATGGGAGAAAAACTGCGAGACAAGGCATCCGCCTTAACATTCTTAGTACCAGGGATGTAAGTAACGGAGAAATTAAACCGCGAGAAAAACAGTGCCCACCTAGCCTGACGGGCATTCAGGCGCTTGGCAGCATCAAGATATATCAGATTTTTATGATCCGTAAGAACCTGAACGGGAAATTCCGCACCTTCCAAGAAGTGGCGCCAGTGTTCAAATGCGAGTTTAATAGCCAATAATTCCCGATTACCAATATCGTAATTCAGTTCAGTCTCCGAAAATTTTTTTGAAAAAAAGGCACAGGGATGTAATCCATCCCCGTTATCCTGAGACAATACTGCGCCAACCCCCACAGAGGAAGCATCAACCTCAACCAAAAACGGCCTAGTAACATCAGGCTGCATAAGGATGGGAGCAGAGGTGAACCTCTCCTTGAGATACACAAAAGCTTCAATGGCCTCAGAAGACCACTGGTGAGATCAGTCAGAGGTTTGACAATACTAGAAAAATTTTTTATGAATTTTCTGTAGTAATTGGCGAAACCCAAAAACCTCTGTATCGATTTCAAACCAATAGGCCTAGGCCATTCCTGCACAGCCTGAACCTTAACCGGATCCATCTCAAAACCTTTGCTGGAGATAATGTAGCCCAAAAAACTAATTCTCTGTACAGCGAACTCACATTTCTCCAGCTTAGCAAAAAGCGAATTGTCCATTAATAACTGTAATACCTCACGCACGCTCCGCCAATGAGACTCCAGATCCGGCGAATAAATCAAAATGTCATCCAAATACACAACCACATTTTTGCCGATCAAAGGTCTAAGGATGTCATTAATCAGATTCTGAAAAAATGCAGGAGCATTAGTAAGACCAAAAGGCATAACCAGATTCTCAAAATGACCCACAGGAGTGTTAAAAGCAGTCTTCCATTCGTCACCCTCCTTCATGCGCAACAGATTGTATGCCCCCTTAAGGTCAATTTTAGAGAACCACTTGGCCCCCATTAACTGGTTAAACAGATCAGGAATCAATGGCAGTGGGTAAGGATTGCGTACAGTAATTTTGTTAATCTCACGAAAATCCAGACAAGGACGTAAACCGCCGTCCTTTTTTTTTACAAAAAAAAATCCAACCGCCACAGGAGACTTAGAGGGCCTAATGTGACCGGCGGCCAAACTTGTCTGTATGTATTCCTCCAAAGCCTTCCTCTCAGGAATAGTAAGGTTAAATAAACGACTTTTAGGAAGAGTCGCTCCAGGGACAAATTCAATAGAACAATCATAGTCTCTATGGGGAGGCAAAACCTGCGATTCCTTCTCAGAAAAAACTCTCCAAAAATCCTGAATAGGAACAGGCAATTCTCCCCTATCCAAAGCTGCAATACGCCCGTTACAACACTTGTCATAACATTTATGGCTCCAGGATTTAATTTCACTGGTAGACCAATCCAGTACAGGATTGTGAAATTTTAACCAGGGCAATCCCAATATTACTGGAGAAGGCAAGTTATTCAAAACTACCAAATCCAATTTCTCATGGTGAACACCATTAATAGTGAGAGGAAATTCACAGACCTTGAGAGTAATATTCTTCAAAGGGGAACCATCCACAGAAACCACAGCAATGGGGGATGATAAAGGTTCAGGTTTTAAATTGAGTCTTTCCACGAATCCCCCATCAATTACATTCAGAGTAGACCCACAATCCACAAACACCCGAAATTCCATTAATTTTTTCTGAGCAATCGTGGAAGCAGCTAAAAATATACCCTTGGAATTTAAACAGGCAATACGGGCGTGACTGACCATTTTTTTTTCTTTCTTCATACGAAGCTCACAGCCTTTAAGCAAATGACCAGATTTTCCGCAATAGAAACACAAGCCTTCAGAAAATCGACGGTCTTTTTCTTGAGAGCGAGGTGTCACCGATCCAATCTCCATCGGTTCACCACTGTTAGTACACACATTCTCATAACCAGAAACTGACATAGCAGAGGATTTGCTCTCATTAACCCTTGCACGCAGTCTTCTATCCACCCGTATAGCTAATTGCATAGCCTGTTGCAAATCTTCAGGTGTAGGATAAGCAATTAGCAGGTCTTTAACCCTTTCACTGAGCCCAGCAAGAAATAGACTTTTCAGAGCAGAATCGTTCCACCCTGTTTGAGTAGACCAACGACGGAAATGAGTACAATATTTTTCCACATTACCTGATCCTTGTTTTAAACGTCTCAACTCAGTCTCAGCTGATGCGACACGGTCAGGATCATCATATAATAGTCCCAAAGCAGAAAAAAAACTATCCACTGATCTGAAGCATGTATCACTAGGTTGCAAAGAAAAGGCCCACTCCTGAGGCTCTTTGCGCAAAAGTGACATTATGAACCCTACGCGCTGGGATTCATCCCCAGAGGACTTGGGTCTCAAACGAAAATACAATAAGCAAGCATTTTTAAATGAAAAAAATTCTCGGTGTTCACCAAAAAATAAATCCGGCAAACATACCTTAGGCTCCAAGAAATGTGCTCCAGGACAGTTACTCACGTGCTGACGGAGCTCGGCCACCTCCAGAGAGAGTCCCTGCAGGCGATGAGCCAAATCCTGAACCGACACCATGATGGAACAGAAAAATCTTTCCTTAGAGAATTTGCTGGCTGGACTTACTGTTATGTTCTGCTACCAGAGCTAAGGAAAGAGAGGAGATCTGTCCCTACGATAGAACTCAGCTTAATCCCTACGATGTAACAGGGGACCTGATCCTGCGATCAGACCTGCTAAAGTCCTAAGCTAGTCTGTACGGAGACCTATAGATGTGGGGAAGGAATCCCTACAAGTACTAAGGACTGGGAGGAATATGGGACACCTCCTAACAGAAATAGTAGCAGACAGACGAAAAAACTAAATATATAGAACATAGAGGTCAGTAGACCAAGCAAACTAACAGAGCAAGACACAGAGCACAGGCTAGCTAGAAAGTAGATATACAATGAAGTCCAGCAAAGCCAGAAGGGCGGAGCAGGCTTAAATAGGCCAACAAGGTCACGTGACCAGCAAAGGAAAAAAAAACTAAGAGCAAGGTTCTAACAGTACCCCCCCCTTCTAAGAGGATCCTCCGGATCCCCTAGGACCAGGCTTATCAGGAAATCTCCTGTGAAACGCTCTGATAAGTCTGGACACGGAAACATCATCCGACCTCACCCAAGAGTTATCCTCGGGTCCGAAACCTTTCCAGGCCACAAGATACTGCAAACTACCTCTATACAGTCTAGAGTTAAGGATGCGAGAAATTTCATATTCCCCGTCCTCCACCACCGGAGGAACAGAGGCAGATGCGTCACAATCCGATACAACAGCTTTTTTCAACAGAGAGACATGAAATACCGGATTAATTCTCCAGGAGGTAGGAACCTCCAACCTAACAGCAGATTGGTTGACAACCTGAAGCACCTTAAAGGGCCCTACAAACTTGGGACCCAATTTCTTAGAAGGAATCCTCAACCGCAGATTCCTAGAGGACAACCAAACCATGTCACCAACAGCGAACAAAACCTCCTGTCGTTTCCTATCAAAGTAGTCCTTAGATTTTCTGTTGGCCTCCTGAAGATTACCACGCACATCCGTCCAAACTCTCTCCAAATCACCGGAAAAATTCTCCTCCTCAGGCACGGCAGATCCCAACTTGGAGAACGACCCAAAAGACGGATGTCTCCCAGAACAACAAAAAAAAGGCGAACAACCAGCAGAAGAAGATGTATGATTGTTCAGAGCAAATTCAGCAAGTGGCAGAAACTCAGACCACCCCTCTTGATTGTCTGCCACAAAACAACGCAAGAACTGCTCAACATCCTGGTTTTTCCTTTCTGTCTGGCCATTAGATTCAGGATGATATCCGGACGAGAACGATAAATGAACTCCCAACCTGTCACAAAAGGCACGCCAAAAACGAGCCACGAACTGAGGACCCCTATCAGAAACAATGTCAGTAGGGACGCCATGAAGTCTGACAATTTCCTTGACAAAGGCCTTAGCGAGAGTTTTAGCGCAGGGCAGTTTGACAAAGGGAATCAAGTGACACATCTTGCTAAAACGGTCCACGACCACCCAGATGAAAGTAAAACCCTCAGAGGGGGGAAGGTCAGTTATAAAGTCCATAGCCAAATGTGTCCAAGGAGCACTGGGAACCTCCAAAGGACAAAGCAACCCCGCAGCAGGAGTATGTGAGGACTTAGATCTAGCACATATAGCACATTGGCGCACCCACTTAATGACTTCCTTCTGCCATCCAGGCCACCAAAAACTGCGACCCACCAGTCTCTTGGTCTCAGAGATTCCGGGATGACCTGCCAACCGAGATTCGTGACACTCAACAAACAAATCTCTCCTAAAGGTCCCAGGCACAAACAACCTCCCATGAGGAGTGTTAGAAGGGGCATTCTCCTGTGCTTTAAGAATCTCATTTTCCAAAACGGAGTCCAAAGCAGCTATCACAACACCTTCTTGTAAAATGTTCTCCTCTTTCTCAGCACCGACTATGGGAGAAAAACTGCGAGACAAGGCATCCGCCTTAACATTCTTAGTACCAGGGATGTAAGTAACGGAGAAATTAAACCGCGAGAAAAACAGTGCCCACCTAGCCTGACGGGCATTCAGGCGCTTGGCAGCATCAAGATATATCAGATTTTTATGATCCGTAAGAACCTGAACGGGAAATTCCGCACCTTCCAAGAAGTGGCGCCAGTGTTCAAATGCGAGTTTAATAGCCAATAATTCCCGATTACCAATATCGTAATTCAGTTCAGTCTCCGAAATTTTTTTTGAAAAAAAGGCACAGGGATGTAATCCATCCCCGTTATCCTGAGACAATACTGCGCCAACCCCCACAGAGGAAGCATCAACCTCAACCAAAAACGGCCTAGTAACATCAGGCTGCATAAGGATGGGAGCAGAGGTGAACCTCTCCTTGAGATACACAAAAGCTTCAATGGCCTCAGAAGACCACTGGTGAGATCAGTCAGAGGTTTGACAATACTAGAAAAATTTTTTATGAATTTTCTGTAGTAATTGGCGAAACCCAAAAACCTCTGTATCGATTTCAAACCAATAGGCCTAGGCCATTCCTGCACAGCCTGAACCTTAACCGGATCCATCTCAAAACCTTTGCTGGAGATAATGTAGCCCAAAAAACTAATTCTCTGTACAGCGAACTCACATTTCTCCAGCTTAGCAAAAAGCGAATTGTCCATTAATAACTGTAATACCTCACGCACGCTCCGCCAATGAGACTCCAGATCCGGCGAATAAATCAAAATGTCATCCAAATACACAACCACATTTTTGCCGATCAAAGGTCTAAGGATGTCATTAATCAGATTCTGAAAAAATGCAGGAGCATTAGTAAGACCAAAAGGCATAACCAGATTCTCAAAATGACCCACAGGAGTGTTAAAAGCAGTCTTCCATTTGTCACCCTCCTTCATGCGCAACAGATTGTATGCCCCCTTAAGGTCAATTTTAGAGAACCACTTGGCCCCCATTAACTGGTTAAACAGATCAGGAATCAATGGCAGTGGGTAAGGATTGCGTACAGTAATTTTGTTAATCTCACGAAAATCCAGACAAGGACGTAAACCGCCGTCCTTTTTTTTTACAAAAAAAAATCCAACCGCCACAGGAGACTTAGAGGGCCTAATGTGACCGGCGGCCAAACTTGTCTGTATGTATTCCTCCAAAGCCTTCCTCTCAGGAATAGTAAGGTTAAATAAACGACTTTTAGGAAGAGTCGCTCCAGGGACAAATTCAATAGAACAATCATAGTCTCTATGGGGAGGCAAAACCTGCGATTCCTTCTCAGAAAAAACTCTCCAAAAATCCTGAATAGGAACAGGCAATTCTCCCCTATCCAAAGCTGCAATACGCCCGTTACAACACTTGTCATAACATTTATGGCTCCAGGATTTAATTTCACTGGTAGACCAATCCAGTACAGGATTGTGAAATTTTAACCAGGGCAATCCCAATATTACTGGAGAAGGCAAGTTATTCAAAACTACCAAATCCAATTTCTCATGGTGAACACCATTAATAGTGAGAGGAAATTCACAGACCTTGAGAGTAATATTCTTCAAAGGGGAACCATCCACAGAAACCACAGCAATGGGGGATGATAAAGGTTCAGGTTTTAAATTGAGTCTTTCCACGAATCCCCCATCAATTACATTCAGAGTAGACCCACAATCCACAAACACCCGAAATTCCATTAATTTTTTCTGAGCAATCGTGGAAGCAGCTAAAAATATACCCTTGGAATTTAAACAGGCAATACGGGCGTGACTGACCATTTTTTTTTCTTTCTTCATACGAAGCTCACAGCCTTTAAGCAAATGACCAGATTTTCCGCAATAGAAACACAAGCCTTCAGAAAATCGACGGTCTTTTTCTTGAGAGCGAGGTGTCACCGATCCAATCTCCATCGGTTCACCACTGTTAGTACACACATTCTCATAACCAGAAACTGACATAGCAGAGGATTTGCTCTCATTAACCCTTGCACGCAGTCTTCTATCCACCCGTATAGCTAATTGCATAGCCTGTTGCAAATCTTCAGGTGTAGGATAAGCAATTAGCAGGTCTTTAACCCTTTCACTGAGCCCAGCAAGAAATAGACTTTTCAGAGCAGAATCGTTCCACCCTGTTTGAGTAGACCAACGACGGAAATGAGTACAATATTTTTCCACATTACCTGATCCTTGTTTTAAACGTCTCAACTCAGTCTCAGCTGATGCGACACGGTCAGGATCATCATATAATAGTCCCAAAGCAGAAAAAAAACTATCCACTGATCTGAAGCATGTATCACTAGGTTGCAAAGAAAAGGCCCACTCCTGAGGCTCTTTGCGCAAAAGTGACATTATGAACCCTACGCGCTGGGATTCATCCCCAGAGGACTTGGGTCTCAAACGAAAATACAATAAGCAAGCATTTTTAAATGAAAAAAATTCTCGGTGTTCACCAAAAAATAAATCCGGCAAACATACCTTAGGCTCCAAGAAATGTGCTCCAGGACAGTTACTCACGTGCTGACGGAGCTCGGCCACCTCCAGAGAGAGTCCCTGCAGGCGATGAGCCAAATCCTGAACCGACACCATGATGGAACAGAAAAATCTTTCCTTAGAGAATTTGCTGGCTGGACTTACTGTTATGTTCTGCTACCAGAGCTAAGGAAAGAGAGGAGATCTGTCCCTACGATAGAACTCAGCTTAATCCCTACGATGTAACAGGGGACCTGATCCTGCGATCAGACCTGCTAAAGTCCTAAGCTAGTCTGTACGGAGACCTATAGATGTGGGGAAGGAATCCCTACAAGTACTAAGGACTGGGAGGAATATGGGACACCTCCTAACAGAAATAGTAGCAGACAGACGAAAAAACAAAATATATAGAACATAGAGGTCAGTAGACCAAGCAAACTAACAGAGCAAGACACAGAGCACAGGCTAGCTAGAAAGTAGATATACAATGAAGTCCAGCAAAGCCAGAAGGGCGGAGCAGGCTTAAATAGGCCAACAAGGTCACGTGACCAGCAAAGGAAAAAAAAACTAAGAGCAAGGTTCTAACAGTACCCCCCCTTCTAAGAGGATCCTCCGGATCCCCTAGGACCAGGCTTATCAGGAAATCTCCTGTGAAACGCTCTGATAAGTCTGGACACGGAAACATCATCCGACCTCACCCAAGAGTTATCCTCGGGTCCGAAACCTTTCCAGGCCACAAGATACTGCAAACTACCTCTATACAGTCTAGAGTTAAGGATGCGAGAAATTTCATATTCCCCGTCCTCCACCACCGGAGGAACAGAGGCAGATGCGTCACAATCCGATACAACAGCTTTTTTCAACAGAGAGACATGAAATACCGGATTAATTCTCCAGGAGGTAGGAACCTCCAACCTAACAGCAGATTGGTTGACAACCTGAAGCACCTTAAAGGGCCCTACAAACTTGGGACCCAATTTCTTAGAAGGAATCCTCAACCGCAGATTCCTAGAGGACAACCAAACCATGTCACCAACAGCGAACAAAACCTCCTGTCGTTTCCTATCAAAGTAGTCCTTAGATTTTCTGTTGGCCTCCTGAAGATTACCACGCACATCCGTCCAAACTCTCTCCAAATCACCGGAAAAATTCTCCTCCTCAGGCACGGCAGATCCCAACTTGGAGAACGACCCAAAAGACGGATGTCTCCCAGAACAACAAAAAAAAGGCGAACAACCAGCAGAAGAAGATGTATGATTGTTCAGAGCAAATTCAGCAAGTGGCAGAAACTCAGACCACCCCTCTTGATTGTCTGCCACAAAACAACGCAAGAACTGCTCAACATCCTGGTTTTTCCTTTCTGTCTGGCCATTAGATTCAGGATGATATCCGGACGAGAACGATAAATGAACTCCCAACCTGTCACAAAAGGCACGCCAAAAACGAGCCACGAACTGAGGACCCCTATCAGAAACAATGTCAGTAGGGACGCCATGAAGTCTGACAATTTCCTTGACAAAGGCCTTAGCGAGAGTTTTAGCGCAGGGCAGTTTGACAAAGGGAATCAAGTGACACATCTTGCTAAAACGGTCCACGACCACCCAGATGAAAGTAAAACCCTCAGAGGGGGGAAGGTCAGTTATAAAGTCCATAGCCAAATGTGTCCAAGGAGCACTGGGAACCTCCAAAGGACAAAGCAACCCCGCAGCAGGAGTATGTGAGGACTTAGATCTAGCACATATAGCACATTGGCGCACCCACTTAATGACTTCCTTCTGCCATCCAGGCCACCAAAAACTGCGACCCACCAGTCTCTTGGTCTCAGAGATTCCGGGATGACCTGCCAACCGAGATTCGTGACACTCAACAAACAAATCTCTCCTAAAGGTCCCAGGCACAAACAACCTCCCATGAGGAGTGTTAGAAGGGGCATTCTCCTGTGCTTTAAGAATCTCATTTTCCAAAACGGAGTCCAAAGCAGCTATCACAACACCTTCTTGTAAAATGTTCTCCTCTTTCTCAGCACCGACTATGGGAGAAAAACTGCGAGACAAGGCATCCGCCTTAACATTCTTAGTACCAGGGATGTAAGTAACGGAGAAATTAAACCGCGAGAAAAACAGTGCCCACCTAGCCTGACGGGCATTCAGGCGCTTGGCAGCATCAAGATATATCAGATTTTTATGATCCGTAAGAACCTGAACGGGAAATTCCGCACCTTCCAAGAAGTGGCGCCAGTGTTCAAATGCGAGTTTAATAGCCAATAATTCCCGATTACCAATATCGTAATTCAGTTCAGTCTCCGAAATTTTTTTTGAAAAAAAGGCACAGGGATGTAATCCATCCCCGTTATCCTGAGACAATACTGCGCCAACCCCCACAGAGGAAGCATCAACCTCAACCAAAAACGGCCTAGTAACATCAGGCTGCATAAGGATGGGAGCAGAGGTGAACCTCTCCTTGAGATACACAAAAGCTTCAATGGCCTCAGAAGACCACTGGTGAGATCAGTCAGAGGTTTGACAATACTAGAAAAATTTTTTATGAATTTTCTGTAGTAATTGGCGAAACCCAAAAACCTCTGTATCGATTTCAAACCAATAGGCCTAGGCCATTCCTGCACAGCCTGAACCTTAACCGGATCCATCTCAAAACCTTTGCTGGAGATAATGTAGCCCAAAAAACTAATTCTCTGTACAGCGAACTCACATTTCTCCAGCTTAGCAAAAAGCGAATTGTCCATTAATAACTGTAATACCTCACGCACGCTCCGCCAATGAGACTCCAGATCCGGCGAATAAATCAAAATGTCATCCAAATACACAACCACATTTTTGCCGATCAAAGGTCTAAGGATGTCATTAATCAGATTCTGAAAAAATGCAGGAGCATTAGTAAGACCAAAAGGCATAACCAGATTCTCAAAATGACCCACAGGAGTGTTAAAAGCAGTCTTCCATTTGTCACCCTCCTTCATGCGCAACAGATTGTATGCCCCCTTAAGGTCAATTTTAGAGAACCACTTGGCCCCCATTAACTGGTTAAACAGATCAGGAATCAATGGCAGTGGGTAAGGATTGCGTACAGTAATTTTGTTAATCTCACGAAAATCCAGACAAGGACGTAAACCGCCGTCCTTTTTTTTTACAAAAAAAAATCCAACCGCCACAGGAGACTTAGAGGGCCTAATGTGACCGGCGGCCAAACTTGTCTGTATGTATTCCTCCAAAGCCTTCCTCTCAGGAATAGTAAGGTTAAATAAACGACTTTTAGGAAGAGTCGCTCCAGGGACAAATTCAATAGAACAATCATAGTCTCTATGGGGAGGCAAAACCTGCGATTCCTTCTCAGAAAAAACTCCAAAAATCCTGAATAGGAACAGGCAATTCTCCCCTATCCAAAGCTGCAATACGCCCGTTACAACACTTGTCATAACATTTATGGCTCCAGGATTTAATTTCACTGGTAGACCAATCCAGTACAGGATTGTGAAATTTTAACCAGGGCAATCCCAATATTACTGGAGAAGGCAAGTTATTCAAAACTACCAAATCCAATTTCTCATGGTGAACACCATTAATAGTGAGAGGAAATTCACAGACCTTGAGAGTAATATTCTTCAAAGGGGAACCATCCACAGAAACCACAGCAATGGGGGATGATAAAGGTTCAGGTTTTAAATTGAGTCTTTCCACGAATCCCCCATCAATTACATTCAGAGTAGACCCACAATCCACAAACACCCGAAATTCCATTAATTTTTTCTGAGCAATCGTGGAAGCAGCTAAAAATATACCCTTGGAATTTAAACAGGCAATACGGGCGTGACTGACCATTTTTTTTTCTTTCTTCATACGAAGCTCACAGCCTTTAAGCAAATGACCAGATTTTCCGCAATAGAAACACAAGCCTTCAGAAAATCGACGGTCTTTTTCTTGAGAGCGAGGTGTCACCGATCCAATCTCCATCGGTTCACCACTGTTAGTACACACATTCTCATAACCAGAAACTGACATAGCAGAGGATTTGCTCTCATTAACCCTTGCACGCAGTCTTCTATCCACCCGTATAGCTAATTGCATAGCCTGTTGCAAATCTTCAGGTGTAGGATAAGCAATTAGCAGGTCTTTAACCCTTTCACTGAGCCCAGCAAGAAATAGACTTTTCAGAGCAGAATCGTTCCACCCTGTTTGAGTAGACCAACGACGGAAATGAGTACAATATTTTTCCACATTACCTGATCCTTGTTTTAAACGTCTCAACTCAGTCTCAGCTGATGCGACACGGTCAGGATCATCATATAATAGTCCCAAAGCAGAAAAAAAACTATCCACTGATCTGAAGCATGTATCACTAGGTTGCAAAGAAAAGGCCCACTCCTGAGGCTCTTTGCGCAAAAGTGACATTATGAACCCTACGCGCTGGGATTCATCCCCAGAGGACTTGGGTCTCAAACGAAAATACAATAAGCAAGCATTTTTAAATGAAAAAAATTCTCGGTGTTCACCAAAAAATAAATCCGGCAAACATACCTTAGGCTCCAAGAAATGTGCTCCAGGACAGTTACTCACGTGCTGACGGAGCTCGGCCACCTCCAGAGAGAGTCCCTGCAGGCGATGAGCCAAATCCTGAACCGACACCATGATGGAACAGAAAAATCTTTCCTTAGAGAATTTGCTGGCTGGACTTACTGTTATGTTCTGCTACCAGAGCTAAGGAAAGAGAGGAGATCTGTCCCTACGATAGAACTCAGCTTAATCCCTACGATGTAACAGGGGACCTGATCCTGCGATCAGACCTGCTAAAGTCCTAAGCTAGTCTGTACGGAGACCTATAGATGTGGGGAAGGAATCCCTACAAGTACTAAGGACTGGGAGGAATATGGGACACCTCCTAACAGAAATAGTAGCAGACAGACGAAAAAACAAAATATATAGAACATAGAGGTCAGTAGACCAAGCAAACTAACAGAGCAAGACACAGAGCACAGGCTAGCTAGAAAGTAGATATACAATGAAGTCCAGCAAAGCCAGAAGGGCGGAGCAGGCTTAAATAGGCCAACAAGGTCACGTGACCAGCAAAGGAAAAAAAAACTAAGAGCAAGGTTCTAACAGTACCCCCCCTTCTAAGAGGATCCTCCGGATCCCCTAGGACCAGGCTTATCAGGAAATCTCCTGTGAAACGCTCTGATAAGTCTGGACACGGAAACATCATCCGACCTCACCCAAGAGTTATCCTCGGGTCCGAAACCTTTCCAGGCCACAAGATACTGCAAACTACCTCTATACAGTCTAGAGTTAAGGATGCGAGAAATTTCATATTCCCCGTCCTCCACCACCGGAGGAACAGAGGCAGATGCGTCACAATCCGATACAACAGCTTTTTTCAACAGAGAGACATGAAATACCGGATTAATTCTCCAGGAGGTAGGAACCTCCAACCTAACAGCAGATTGGTTGACAACCTGAAGCACCTTAAAGGGCCCTACAAACTTGGGACCCAATTTCTTAGAAGGAATCCTCAACCGCAGATTCCTAGAGGACAACCAAACCATGTCACCAACAGCGAACAAAACCTCCTGTCGTTTCCTATCAAAGTAGTCCTTAGATTTTCTGTTGGCCTCCTGAAGATTACCACGCACATCCGTCCAAACTCTCTCCAAATCACCGGAAAAATTCTCCTCCTCAGGCACGGCAGATCCCAACTTGGAGAACGACCCAAAAGACGGATGTCTCCCAGAACAACAAAAAAAAGGCGAACAACCAGCAGAAGAAGATGTATGATTGTTCAGAGCAAATTCAGCAAGTGGCAGAAACTCAGACCACCCCTCTTGATTGTCTGCCACAAAACAACGCAAGAACTGCTCAACATCCTGGTTTTTCCTTTCTGTCTGGCCATTAGATTCAGGATGATATCCGGACGAGAACGATAAATGAACTCCCAACCTGTCACAAAAGGCACGCCAAAAACGAGCCACGAACTGAGGACCCCTATCAGAAACAATGTCAGTAGGGACGCCATGAAGTCTGACAATTTCCTTGACAAAGGCCTTAGCGAGAGTTTTAGCGCAGGGCAGTTTGACAAAGGGAATCAAGTGACACATCTTGCTAAAACGGTCCACGACCACCCAGATGAAAGTAAAACCCTCAGAGGGGGGAAGGTCAGTTATAAAGTCCATAGCCAAATGTGTCCAAGGAGCACTGGGAACCTCCAAAGGACAAAGCAACCCCGCAGCAGGA
Organism: Phyllobates terribilis; assembly: GCF_046119375.1. Lineage (NCBI taxonomy): Eukaryota > Metazoa > Chordata > Amphibia > Anura > Dendrobatidae > Phyllobates > Phyllobates terribilis. Next base: position 20,008,192 of record NW_027362761.1, on the reverse strand, counting down.
GTATGTGAGGACTTAGATCTAGCACATATAGCACATTGGCGCACCCACTTAATGACTTCCTTCTGCCATCCAGGCCACCAAAAACTGCGACCCACCAGTCTCTTGGTCTCAGAGATTCCGGGATGACCTGCCAACCGAGATTCGTGACACTCAACAAACAAATCTCTCCTAAAGGTCCCAGGCACAAACAACCTCCCATGAGGAGTGTTAGAAGGGGCATTCTCCTGTGCTTTAAGAATCTCATTTTCCAAAACGGAGTCCAAAGCAGCTATCACAACACCTTCTTGTAAAATGTTCTCCTCTTTCTCAGCACCGACTATGGGAGAAAAACTGCGAGACAAGGCATCCGCCTTAACATTCTTAGTACCAGGGATGTAAGTAACGGAGAAATTAAACCGCGAGAAAAACAGTGCCCACCTAGCCTGACGGGCATTCAGGCGCTTGGCAGCATCAAGATATATCAGATTTTTATGATCCGTAAGAACCTGAACGGGAAATTCCGCACCTTCCAAGAAGTGGCGCCAGTGTTCAAATGCGAGTTTAATAGCCAATAATTCCCGATTACCAATATCGTAATTCAGTTCAGTCTCCGAAATTTTTTTTGAAAAAAAGGCACAGGGATGTAATCCATCCCCGTTATCCTGAGACAATACTGCGCCAACCCCCACAGAGGAAGCATCAACCTCAACCAAAAACGGCCTAGTAACATCAGGCTGCATAAGGATGGGAGCAGAGGTGAACCTCTCCTTGAGATACACAAAAGCTTCAATGGCCTCAGAAGACCACTGGTGAGATCAGTCAGAGGTTTGACAATACTAGAAAAAATTTTTATGAATTTTCTGTAGTAATTGGCGAAACCCAAAAACCTCTGTATCGATTTCAAACCAATAGGCCTAGGCCATTCCTGCACAGCCTGAACCTTAACCGGATCCATCTCAAAACCTTTGCTGGAGATAATGTAGCCCAAAAAACTAATTCTCTGTACAGCGAACTCACATTTCTCCAGCTTAGCAAAAAGCGAATTGTCCATTAATAACTGTAATACCTCACGCACGCTCCGCCAATGAGACTCCAGATCCGGCGAATAAATCAAAATGTCATCCAAATACACAACCACATTTTTGCCGATCAAAGGTCTAAGGATGTCATTAATCAGATTCTGAAAAAATGCAGGAGCATTAGTAAGACCAAAAGGCATAACCAGATTCTCAAAATGACCCACAGGAGTGTTAAAAGCAGTCTTCCATTTGTCACCCTCCTTCATGCGCAACAGATTGTATGCCCCCTTAAGGTCAATTTTAGAGAACCACTTGGCCCCCATTAACTGGTTAAACAGATCAGGAATCAATGGCAGTGGGTAAGGATTGCGTACAGTAATTTTGTTAATCTCACGAAAATCCAGACAAGGACGTAAACCGCCGTCCTTTTTTTTTACAAAAAAAAATCCAACCGCCACAGGAGACTTAGAGGGCCTAATGTGACCGGCGGCCAAACTTGTCTGTATGTATTCCTCCAAAGCCTTCCTCTCAGGAATAGTAAGGTTAAATAAACGACTTTTAGGAAGAGTCGCTCCAGGGACAAATTCAATAGAACAATCATAGTCTCTATGGGGAGGCAAAACCTGCGATTCCTTCTCAGAAAAAACTCTCCAAAAATCCTGAATAGGAACAGGCAATTCTCCCCTATCCAAAGCTGCAATACGCCCGTTACAACACTTGTCATAACATTTATGGCTCCAGGATTTAATTTCACTGGTAGACCAATCCAGTACAGGATTGTGAAATTTTAACCAGGGCAATCCCAATATTACTGGAGAAGGCAAGTTATTCAAAACTACCAAATCCAATTTCTCATGGTGAACACCATTAATAGTGAGAGGAAATTCACAGACCTTGAGAGTAATATTCTTCAAAGGGGAACCATCCACAGAAACCACAGCAATGGGGGATGATAAAGGTTCAGGTTTTAAATTGAGTCTTTCCACGAATCCCCCATCAATTACATTCAGAGTAGACCCACAATCCACAAACATCCGAAATTCCATTAATTTTTTCTGAGCAATCGTGGAAGCAGCTAAAAATATACCCTTGGAATTTAAACAGGCAATACGGGCGTGACTGACCATTTTTTTTTCTTTCTTCATACGAAGCTCACAGCCTTTAAGCAAATGACCAGATTTTCCGCAATAGAAACACAAGCCTTCAGAAAATCGACGGTCTTTTTCTTGAGAGCGAGGTGTCACCGATCCAATCTCCATCGGTTCACCACTGTTAGTACACACATTCTCATAACCAGAAACTGACATAGCAGAGGATTTGCTCTCATTAACCCTTGCACGCAGTCTTCTATCCACCCGTATAGCTAATTGCATAGCCTGTTGCAAATCTTCAGGTGTAGGATAAGCAATTAGCAGGTCTTTAACCCTTTCACTGAGCCCAGCAAGAAATAGACTTTTCAGAGCAGAATCGTTCCACCCTGTTTGAGTAGACCAACGACGGAAATGAGTACAATATTTTTCCACATTACCTGATCCTTGTTTTAAACGTCTCAACTCAGTCTCAGCTGATGCGACACGGTCAGGATCATCATATAATAGTCCCAAAGCAGAAAAAAAACTATCCACTGATCTGAAGCATGTATCACTAGGTTGCAAAGAAAAGGCCCACTCCTGAGGCTCTTTGCGCAAAAGTGACATTATGAACCCTACGCGCTGGGATTCATCCCCAGAGGACTTGGGTCTCAAACGAAAATACAATAAGCAAGCATTTTTAAATGAAAAAAATTCTCGGTGTTCACCAAAAAATAAATCCGGCAAACATACCTTAGGCTCCAAGAAATGTGCTCCAGGACAGTTACTCACGTGCTGACGGAGCTCGGCCACCTCCAGAGAGAGTCCCTGCAGGCGATGAGCCAAATCCTGAACCGACACCATGATGGAACAGAAAAATCTTTCCTTAGAGAATTTGCTGGCTGGACTTACTGTTATGTTCTGCTACCAGAGCTAAGGAAAGAGAGGAGATCTGTCCCTACGATAGAACTCAGCTTAATCCCTACGATGTAACAGGGGACCTGATCCTGCGATCAGACCTGCTAAAGTCCTAAGCTAGTCTGTACGGAGACCTATAGATGTGGGGAAGGAATCCCTACAAGTACTAAGGACTGGGAGGAATATGGGACACCTCCTAACAGAAATAGTAGCAGACAGACGAAAAAACAGAATATATAGAACATAGAGGTCAGTAGACCAAGCAAACTAACAGAGCAAGACACAGAGCACAGGCTAGCTAGAAAGTAGATATACAATGAAGTCCAGCAAAGCCAGAAGGGCGGAGCAGGCTTAAATAGGCCAACAAGGTCACGTGACCAGCAAAGGAAAAAAAAACTAAGAGCAAGGTTCTAACAATAACAACACAGAGAGGCCTTCTCACTCCATACACAAACAATGTGTCCAACAAATGACTCCATTTTAACCTCATAACCACGCCCGTCTCTTATAGCTGCCTGTAAAACCTGGTCCCGGATCCACCAAACAAACCTCTTAGAGCTTACGTGCACTAGAGCAACATTCCAGGATTACATCACAGATGACAACCATCTCTGTGACACATACCTCCCATAAACTATATACCTGGTAGCTGCCTTGCATACTTCCCCCCTCTGCCTAAAGCCGTGGGGCTTGGCACCTTCTACTACTAGACAGGGGATTCTCGATGGGTCATCAGTATTCCCATGTAGCTTCCCAGCTCTATGTTCCACATGGAAGCTGAAATCCTGTAGGGCTAAAAACCAGCAGGTGACTAGCATTTTTCCCTTTTTTCTCCCTCATCCACCTGAGTAGGGCATGGTCTGATACCAATTTAAACTTTCATCCAAACAGATAGTACAGTAACGTGTCCACTTTATGGGCAAGCATTCCTTTTCTACAATGGAATAATTAATTTCACATGCGGATAGCTTCCTACTTAGATAAAGTCCCAGGTGCTCCTCTTCGTGTATCTCCTGAGAAAGGACTGCTCCTAAACTGACATCTGAGGTGCATGTCTGGTTTATAAATTGATCCTTGAAGTCAGGGGCAACCAGAACTAGTTGTCTACACAGAGCCACTTTTAGTTCATGAAAGGCCGTCTCCGCTTCTGCAGTCCATTTGGCCATTACTGATTTTGTCCCCCTAAGGAAGTCAATCAGCGGTGTGGCCATCATGGCGAAGTTTGGGATGAACCTCCTGTAGTATACCACGATTCCTAGAAAGGCTCTAACTTGTTTCTTCAACAGTGGTCTCGGCCAGGTTTGGATTGCCTCCACTTTACCGATTTGGGGTTTGATCTCGCCTCTACCTACTACATAACCCAGCTATTTGGCTTCTTCTTTCCCCATGGCACACTTTTTTGTATTTATTGAAAACCCCACCTTCCTAATAGCATAAAACACTGCTTGGACCTTTTCCAGATGACTTCCCCAGTCTGGGCTGAAGTTTACAATATCGTCCAGGTATCCTGTGGCATATTTCTTATGGGGTGCAAGGATTCAGTCCATGGCCGGGGTCCCCTGCCGTTCAAACGAACATATTGGAAGCATCTGTCCGGTGTAGAAAACGCAGTCTTCTCCTTGGTACCCTGTGACATGGGGATCTGTCAATATCTCTTCGTTAAATCCTAGGAGGTTATGTACCTCTCGATCAATTGATCGACATGCAGTATTGGATATGAGTCAAATTTGGAGATCTCATTCAACTTCCTATAGTCATTGCAGAATCTCCATTCGCCATTTGGTTTTGGAACCAGGAAAATCGGGCTCGACCATCAGCTCCTGGATTCCTCAATGACCCCAAGTTTCAACATATGCTCCACTTCCTTGGAGATCAATTCTCGCCGAGCACCAGGAATTCGATACGGCTTCAAATTCACCCGCACATGTGACTCCATCTGAACCTCGTGTTATGTGACCTTTGTGCACCCAGGCAATTCTGAGAACAGGTCCCTGTTCTTCTGCAGCAATTCCCTACACTGCTATTTTTTGGCCTTTGTCAGCGTCTCCACTATTGCGACTCCTCCAACCTCACCTTCTGGCTTGACCAGCAAGCACAAAGTTTCAACAGACTCTCTGTCTTGCCATGGCTTGATGAGAATGATGAGGTAGATTTGATATGGTTTACATCTTCCTGGTTGATGAATCTTATAATTCACTACCACAAGCTTTTCCACCACCTCATATGGCCCTTGCCACTTGGCCAAGAATTTACTTTCCATGGTAGGAATTACCACAAGGACTCGGTCTCCAGGATTGAACTGCCTCAATCTGGCTGACCAGCTGTAGACCCTGGCCTGAGCTTCTTGTGCCTGGATGAAATGTCCTCTTACGATGGGTATCACCTTCGCAATCCTCTCCTGCATCAGAGCAACGTGCTCGATGACGCTCCTGTGGGGCGTGACTTCGGCTTCCCAGGTTTCCTTTGCTATATGAAGGAGAACCCGCGGATGTTGGCCATACAGGAATTCAAATGGCGAGTACCCAGTAGAGGCCTGTGGAACCTTTCGGAAAGAGAACAACAGATACGGCAGGAGACAGTCTCAGTCTCTACCATCCTTTTCTATAGCCTTCCTCAGCATACTCTTCAAAGTTTTATTGAACCTTTTCACAAGGCCATCTGTCTGAGGATGGTATACTTATGTCCTCAGTTGGGAGATTTGCAGGACCTTAGATAATTCCCTCATCACCTTATTCAATCAGCAAATACTAGAGGCAAATTTGCACTCATCAGCCCGGAAGCTACGCATGGAATGTACTTGGACGTTCCAACATGACAATGATCCAAAACACAAGGCCAAGTCGACCTGTCATTGGCTACAGCAGAACAAAGTGAAGGTTCTGGAGTGGCCATCTCAGTCTCCTGACCTCAATATCATTGAGCCACTCTGGGGAGATCTCAAGCGCGCAGTTCATGCTAGACAGCCCAGGAATTTACAGGAACTGGAAGCTTTTTGCCAAAAGAATGGGCAGCTTTACCATCTGAGAAAATAAAGAATCTCATCCACAACTACCACAAAAGACTTTAAGCTGTCATTGATGTTAAAGGGAATCTGTCACCCCCCCTGGGCAATATCAGACCTCTACTATGGCCATACAGGGTATAGAAAAGTAAATCTATACTTGCCTGTATGGTCCATAGCAGAGGTCTGATTGCAGAGAAATCTGGTTTTGTAAAGTCTGTTCTCCAGAGGCTTGGCGTCTGCGGGACACGAAGCAAACCCCTCCTATCTGCTTACTATTCCCCTAAATCGCCGCCTCTGTGCTAAATTACCATATTTCCCCCCTCTCCTGCACGTTACAGGGCCCTGTGACATGCCCTGCTCTGCCTCCCCTCCCGCGCACTTTGTTTCCCTCCGGCCCCGTTTGGCTGCGTACTGCGCCACAGCCTTGTATTGTGCAAGCGACGGTGAGTCACTGAGACTTCCGCTCCGCAGGCAGTACGCAGCCAACCGGGGCCGGAGGGAAACAAAGTGCGCTCCATGGGAGCGACACTTTGCGTATGCGCGGGTGGGGAGGCAGAGCAGGTCACGTCACGGGGCACTGTGACGTGCAGGGTAGGGAGGCATATGGTAATTTAGCCCAGAGGCGGCGATTTAGGGGAATACTAAGAAGATGGGAGAGGTTTGCTTGGCATCCCCCGGACGCCAAGCCTCTGGAAAGCAGTCTTTATAAAAACAGATTTCTCTGCAATCAGACCTCTGCTATGGGCCATACAGGTAAGTATAGATTTACTTTTCTATCACCTGTATGCCCATAGTAGAGGTCTGATATCGCCCAGGGGGTGACAGATTCCCTTTAAAGGGGGCAATACACGGTATTAAGAACTGGGGTATGTGAACTTTTTATCAGGGTCATTTGGATGTTTTTTGTTGCCATTAAGATTTAAAAAGAGAAAACACAGTAGTTTGACAATAAATGGCTTCACCCAACCAATAATCATGAGTGGAGAAAATGTTTTTTTTTGTTATCATTCATATTCTCTGAAACAAGGCCAAGAAAGCAAAAATTCTGCCGGGTTATGTAAACTTTTGAGCACAACTGTATAATCAGTGTTTTGTGTGTGTAACTTACTGTACATGTATTTTATTACAAAGTACATTATTTTCTGAAAAAAATGGAGTGGGATTCCCCTATATTTAAATAACCAGCCCCGGGAAAGCAGACAGATGTGGGCTGATGTTTGTAGCCTGGGAAGAGGGTAATACCCATGGCGGTTCCTAGGCTATTAATATCAGCTCTCCACTCTATAGTTAGCTTTTACTGGTTATTAAAATGGGGACCCTAAAACAAATTGACATGTGGTCCCCCCTCTCAGCTGGTCCATAAATGGGGCATCTATAAGATGCACCAATTCTGGTGCTTAGCCTCGTTCTTCTCACTTGCCCTGATGCAGTGGCAAGTGGGGTAATAGTGTTGGGGTTGATGTCAGCTTTGTATTGCAAGCTCACTTCAAGCCCAAATTAGTAATGGAGAGGCGTCTATAAGATTCCTCCTTTACTAACCCCATAGGCGGGATTTTGGGGAATAATAAACAGTTAAGCAGGGATTTCTAGACGTACCCCGGATGCCAAGCCCGTGGAAAGCAGAATTGATTAAAACACTTTTCTTTGCAATCAAACCTCTACTATCGGCCATATAGGTATTTATAGATTTACTTTTCTATCACCTGTATGCCCATAGTAGAGGTGTGATATCTCCCAGGGGGGTGACAGATTCCCTTTAAAACATCAAATTGTGGAACTTATTGTCAAGATCTATTGATGAAAATGAACTTTGTGGGAAAAAAGTTAAGTTAAACTTGAATTCAAAAGTTATATAAATTGTTCATCTTTTATTACTGTTATTGTATGTTGTCAAAATTACTCACAATGTTGAGTCTTTAAAGGCCACAAAAGATGACGGTGGGATTAAATCATTTCTCATGAATTTCTTTCTGTAGAAACATACAAATCAAGGTCTGTGTTAGAGTCAAAGTGAAAAGAAAATTACTATTTTAAATGATAAAACCATCAAGGTAGAGGGAATTATACTTGTAAATGTGGAGTGAAGACATGTTCATTGTTATCTTTAATTCACCGACAACAACTACTTGGATATTGCATTTTACGTAACCAGATAGGTGGCAAAAAGGGCAGATAGACACCTACACCATCACAAGACACTACAATTACTATGAAAGGCAAGATCGCCTCCGACTCCCCGCACATACTTCCAGCCTGTCCAGGATCTAATTGACCCCATGACTTCACCCAGAACAAAAAGTAAAGAATGGCTGGAAATTTTTCATTTTAGAACAATAATGACAGGAGGCAGCTGGCTGCAGTCAGATATTACAAGCAGTGATTAACTTACTGTGATCCCGAAGCTCAGATAACTGTGGTCAACGCAGGGACAAGGTTTCTCACCCACACAGCACTGACCAGAGAGCTCACACTAAATCACTGCCTGTATTCTCTGACAGGCTGCATCTTGCCATCACTGCTCTGACAAATCCAGACTGGGACTGACCCCATCCCCAAGTAGAGCATATATTAGTATATAATGTACCTGTTATATATACAGTATATATACACACAGGTACAAAACATACCCACATATATAAATGTATACTATATACACATATGTAGTAAACACAGTTATGCATTATACATGGGCATATTCTGTGTATATTATATATAGATATGCACTGTATGTAAGTGATTCATATATAGCTATACACTGATCCATTGATATAGGCAGGTACATCATTTTTGCCTTCTACTAGTTTTGAAAAATCTCATCAGAATGTGTGAAGTTTCATACACCGGAATCCTCAGCCCCCCTTGCCCGTGATCTCAATGAGAAACCCTCTGATTAAATCATCATTCAGTGAATTATCTCTACAGAAAATAAAAGGATCGGCCAGATTCTTCTCTCCCCTGACATCGTCTGTCGGGAAAGAGTCAGAAGTCCCCCAACACAGGAGTACTTGCACCCTGAGGGGAGATGAGCATCTCGCCTCAGGTGGCGGTCTGAGATGTTTCCCAGGGGGCGACATTTTGCCCCCCTCCACCAATAGTGAAACTCGACCACTTCTCTGATTCGGATGTTACACTAATGGCTGGCTCAGATTCCTGCAAACTGACTCTTATACACATGAACATAATTGCACAAACAATTGGCACGGCAGAGAGGGAGCGCTCATCCCCATCAGCCGCGATGTGTAGGACCATGATGAGGTCACCTTATTATACTGCTGACATCACAGCTGTACCTCAGAGGCGATGAAGATGGCATTAAGGTAAGCTCTCCATAGGAACTGAAGACACAGAGGACTATAATTTTGGTGTGATGGTGTTAGTTTGAGAGGGCAGTATGGGGGAACATGGTGTAAGACGGGAGAAATGTGCTAGAGAGCATCGTGGAAGGGACATTGTAAGGTCAGTATGGAGAATTATAGTTTGTGGGGTGCACAGTATGGAGATTGGGCAGATTGTGGGGGACATTATGGTGAGATGGCATCATGTATGGGACAGTATGGAGAGGGTGCAGCATGATGGGCAAGTATTGAGAGGGGGCAGCATGTGGGAGACGGTATAAAAAGGGGGATGGTATGGAGATAGGTACAGTGTGAGGATCCTCAGTGGAGAGGCCATAGTTCATAAGGGAGCAGTGTGAAAGTTAAAGTTCATAAGGGTGGTTAGTGTGGCAGAGAGTGTGGCCTTTATAGTTTATAAGGGCCAACAGTCTGGCGGTTATACTAATATGAGCAAACAGTGTGGTGGTTATAATTCATAATGAGGACATTTGTGGCGGTCATTGCTCTTAAGTCAGAATTGTGTGGAGGCCATAGTTGATAAGGAGAGTAGTATAGTGATTATAAATCATAAAGGGGGATGGTGTGGAGGAAATATTTTAGAGTAGAGGGCGATATTTAGAAAGTATACCTTAAGAGGGGCAATGTGGGGGTCATATTTGATTCAGGTGTACAGCTTAGGGTAGATATTTTTATTTAGGAGCATTATAATGACTCTTATTTGAAGGGCTGCCTGTTGGGATGTGTTGCAGAAGACAGGACAAGAGGGAAGTCTGCAGAGACGAGCTGTGGATGTCAAAAGTCATTATGACGTCTGGACAAGATGGAGAAGAATAGAAAGAAAACATCAATGAAAGAACATGTCATTTATAAAGTACCTGGATGTAAATGTTCATTTGTGACACTGCCTGTCTCTCATCAGTTCTGTGGTTCCTGTATGGTCCGCAGTCTGAGGATGACTGATAGCAACGCTTAATATCTCCTTACCATTGTTAAGGACATACAGGAAGTTATAGATTTAGGAAATACAAATGTATATGTTGGGGGCAGATTTGACATTCCAATTGATTGCTGTATTAAAGGGACTCTGTCAGCACAAAACTACTGTTCAAACAAAGTACAGGGTCTCGGTGCTTCACAGCGGGGCCAATTGTTTAAATTTCACTTTCTCACGTACTTGGTTTCCATCTATCTACGCCTTTCTCTGGCACTATGAATACCGGACCCTTGAGAGGGAGGTGACGATTGAGGGAAAACACTTGGTTTGAACAGTCATCCTGTGCTGTTAGAGTTCCTTTAAGGAAATAAAAACAGACAACATGACCAAAATAGCAATTGAGAGATTATTGTTTATTACCAGAAAATTGATTGCAAAATATTGGATTAGAGAGGAGCCCCCGTCCAGATGTGAATTTGTTAGAAAAATTAACACTTCCTTATTTTAGATAAGGGCACGGTGAAGATAAAAGGAAAATCAGTCTTTGAATTGTGTGGATAAAACAAAAGCTTATTTAATGTTCATTCAAAAAGTGGTTACAAAAATGGAAAGAAATAGTTCATAACACATAACAAAAGAAGTATCAGGTTAAAAAGAGAAAGGAAGCAATTATAAGTTCTTACGTATCCAGTCTTAGAAGTATGTGATGGTCCGTGGTGGAGATCTCAAGGTATGAGAATCTACTCTCCATACAACTGCCTGTGCTTTTATACCATCTTGCCCCATAGACATACATTGGAGACTATTTTTACAGTTTCATAACCCATTATGGCGATTTGCTGATACAGTAGTAGCTTCTCTATACTAAGAAAACCCTAGTAATGGAATATGTATTTTCGACTGCATACAATTACTTCATGTTGGCATATTTCAAACATGGCTAATGACCTTTCATCGTTAGTTATCTCCAAATAACCCGTATTGACAAGAGCCCTATAGGTTTGACGTACAAAACAGGTGTGTCTGTCAAGATCCTCAAAATAACCCCTCAGTCATTCTTTGAAACTAAGCATGATTCCCAAAGCTTATAAGCTTATTATGTATTTTTTTAGCATAAGAAATTAATATTTTACAGTCCCCCCTGATTATGATTTAAGAAATATCATAATCAATCCTAAACTCATTTTTCTTTTTAGCATTTCTCTTAAAATATCATCCTCCTTTTTCATTTCTGTCTTTATCTTTTGATATATTTTCTTAATTTTACACGTTATTAAAATCTGATAAAATATACACAAAAAAATCAAAATAAATATGATTATGATTGGATTTGTTAATACATTTCCTGCTGCCATTTTCGCTGAAGACTGTGACCAATTAGTAACTGATTGTCCTAAATTTTTCCACCAAGATGAGCCTGACATACTTGTCCATTCATGTTCAATATCATTTAAATTACCTTGTTCATATCTAAATACAATTTCAGCTTCTTTTAGTTGTTTTGTTAACAAATTTAACAAACCTTTGTCTTTATCTCATTTGTCCACATATCCCAAGGGAAATTATTTATTTGGGACAAATTGAACTGTATCGGAAAGATTTTCAGATTTCTTCTCCCTATTGACGTAATATTAATACTTCCTTCCTTCTTGGAGATAGTTTTTACACTTCCCTCCATACAATATAAGCCTATTGTCAGATTTTCAGCATGTACACAAGATGAGAAGAATGCAGAAACAACTTCTTTTTCAGACATAACTTGGAAACAAATTTTGTTCGAGCTTATTGGAGTCACTAAATCTTGTATCATGTGTACATTCTCAACTCTAGCGTGACATGAAGTATGGTTATGGAAACATGAATGAAAAATGACTTGTTCCTCTTGGTTTCTGTAGCGTCGGCGTCCCTGCCTCCTGCTAGGCAGGGCCGCTGTTCCCCTCACCTCTCCGCTCCGTGCCCGGCGTCCTCCTCCCGCTCTGCTGGCAGCGCGCGCTGCTTCCCGGCCACTGTGCTTAGGGCGCGCGCGCGCTCCCCCTCTCTTAAAGGGGCCGCGCGCGCCGTCCTAAGGAGTCCCCGGCCAATGGCCGGAGGACCTCACCATATATAAGGCACCTCCTCCAAAATGGAGGTGCCCGAGCAATGTTGTTGCAAAGCCTTCACTCTGCTTCAGCCCTCAGGTCCCGTTACCAGTTACCTGCCAGTCACCTGCCAGATTCCTGCTTGATACCTGCCTGATATCCGCTTACCTGCTTGCAAGCCTGCGGTCCGACGGTCTGCCTTCCCACACCTGTCAGTCTGTCTATGGACCAGCCTGCCCGCTCACCTGGGAGCGCTCACCTGCTACCTGCCTGCTAGCCTACCTGGAGGCTCTGCCGTCACTTGCCGTGACCACCTGCCTGTCCAGAGACTCTTGCCCGCTCACCTGGGAGCACTCACCTGCTACCTGCCTGCTAGCCTACCTGGAGGCTCTGCCGTCACTTGCCGTGACCACCTGCCTGTCCAGAGACTCTTGCCCGCTCACCTGGGAGCACTCACCTGCTACCTGCCTGCTAGCCTACCTGGAGGCTCTGCCGTCACTTGCCGTGACCACCTGCCAGTCCAGAGACTCTTGCCCGCTCACCTGGGAGCGCTCACCTGCTACCTGCCTGCTAACCTACCTGGAGGCTCTGCCGTCACTTGCCGTGACCACCTGCCTGTCCAGAGACTCTTGCCCGCTCACCTGGGAGCGCTCACCTGCTACCTGCCTGCTAGCCTACCTGGAGGCTCTGCCGTCACTTGCTGTGACCACCTGCCCGTCCAGAGACTCTTGCCCGCTCACCTGGGAGCGTCCACCTGCTACCTGTCTGCTAGTCTACCCAGAGACTGTCCCTGTCACTTGCTGTGACTACCTGCCCTTCTACCCAGAGACTGTCCCTGTCACTTGCCGTGACTACCTGCCCTTCTACCCAGAGACTGTCCCTGTCACTTGCTGTGACTACCTGCCCGTCTTCCCTGGGAGCCACCCGCTTCCTTACAAGGACCGCCCCCTTGTATAGTTGCTCAGAGGTTCCGCCTCCCAGACCCGTTACAGTTTGCTCGGGCCATTGAACCCGGTGGCACCCAAGCTCCCTCGCTCTCGGACCTATGTCATGAACTGTCCCGTCAGAGGTCCCAACAGGAGTCCATCCTGAGTCATCTGCGGAATGTCAACTCTCGCCTGGACACTCTGACTGCTCCACCAGCAACCTCCACTAGTGTCATGACTCACAGCCCGGCAGCGCCGCTGCCCACCAATACCATGGCATCCTGCCCCGGACCCCGGCTTTCTGCACCTCCTCACTTCGGAGGCGACCCCGCTCAAGCTCGGGGCTTCATAAACCAGTGCACCCTGCACTTTGAACTCCTGTCCCACCAGTTTATCTCCGACCGGGCCAAAGTAGCCTTCATCTTGTCCCATCTCACGGGGGAGGCACTGGCTTGCCTAAATCCTCTATGGGAGAGAGGAGACCCCCTGGTGTCCAACCTGCCAGCCTTTCTCATGGCTTTCCGGAAAGTCTTCGACGAACCCGGACGGAAGACCTCATCCGCATCATCTCTGCTACGCCTCCATCAAGGAAATCTCACCGTGGGCCAATATGCCATACGGTTCCGTACCCTTGCTTCGGAGCTGGCCTGGGATAACGACGCCCTGGTGTCTGTCTTTTGGGAGGGTCTGTCCGGCCGTGTTAAAGATGAACTCGCCGGTCGGGACATACCTACCACTCTCGACGACTTAACTCTTGCCACCCGGATTGACATCCGGTTCCAGGAACGCGCCAAAGAGGTCACCCGTGAGAGGAGGTTTCCATGTCTAGCCTCTACCTTTCAGAAACCTGTCACTTCTCCCGTTACTCCCCAGGCGCACTCACCCGAGCCTATGCAGGTCGACCAGACCAAGATGGTCAAAACCCGTCAAGAGTTACGCCGTGCCGAGGGGAGCTGCTTCTACTGTGGCAGTAAGGAGCACCGGATCCGTTCCTGCCCGGAGAGGTCGGGAAACGCCTGTGTCTAGGATCGCTCAGAGAGGTCGTCCTAGACAAGAGTAAACCCTCTCCATCTCTGTTGCTGTCGGTTTCTATCATCTGCGGAGAGAACCGTTATTTTGAACTAGCCCAACTTGACTCTGGAGCTGCCGGAAATCTCATTTCTCAGTCTCTGGTAGAGAAATACCGCATTCCCACCAAACCTCTAGCTGTACCCTTATCTGTCGCTGCCGTGGATGGGGGCCTCTTACCACATCCCATCCAACTCGTCACCGATTCCATAACTCTGCAGGTGGGAATGCTGCACTCTGAGAGCATCTTCTTTCATGTTCTGCCTGGACTCTCTCACGCCCTCTTACTAGGCCTACCTTGGCTTCAGAGACATGCACCCGTGCTTGATTGGCAGACCGGAGAAGTCCTTCGCTGGGGACAGGACTGCCATAAGACTTGTTTAGTTCCCGTCCATCCTGTCCGTCCTTCTCCTACTCCAGCCAATCTACCTGGTCTTCCGGCTCCTTATTGGTCGTATGCGGACGTCTTCAATAAAAAGGAGGCAGAGACATTACCCCCTCATAGACCATACGACTGCCCAATCGACCTGATGCCCGGCGCTACTCCTCCCCGTGGGCGCATTTACCCTTTGTCTGCTGCTGAGACCCGATCCATGTCAGAATATATTGAGGAGAATCTGGCCCGGGGATTCATCCGGAAATCTACTTCCCCGGCGGGAGCAGGCTTCTTCTTCGTCAAAAAGAAGGACGGCTCACTCCGTCCCTGTATAGACTATAGAGGCCTTAACCAGATCACGGTGAAGAATAAATACCCCCTTCCGCTCATTCCGGAATTATTTGACCGTCTGAGGGAGGCTAGAATCTTCACCAAGCTGGACCTCCGTGGGGCGTATAACCTGGTCCGTATCCGTCAGGGGGATGAATGGAAGACGGCATTCAACACCCGGGACGGCCACTATGATTACCTGGTAATGCCCTTCGGTCTCTGTAACGCTCCCGCCGTCTTTCAAGAGTTGGTCAATGACATCTTCCGGGACCTTCTCTACTCCTGCATAGTGGTGTACCTGGACGACATCTTGGTCTTCTCTCCGGATCTCCTCACACACCGGAGGGATGTTCGTCAGGTTCTGCTCAGGCTCAGGCAGAACCACCTCTACGCTAAATATGAGAAGTGCCTCTTTGAGCAGACCTCGCTTCCGTTTTTGGGCTACATAATTTCTCAGACCGGCCTACGAATGGATCCTGAGAAACTGTCTGCCATCGAGAAGTGGCCTCGACCAGAGGGGTTGAAGGCTATTCAGCGGTTCCTGGGCTTCGCCAACTACTACCGCCTCTTCATACCGCACTTCTCTTCCCGGACTGCCCCAATTTCTGCGCTCACCCGTAAGGGCACTAATCCCAGAGAATGGCCGCCCGAAGCTGAGGAAGCCTTTCTTTCATTAAAACAGGCTTTCTCTTCCGCCCCGTTGCTGCATCGCCTGGACGGCAACAAGCAATTCTTCCTGGAAGTTGACGCCTCCTCCTCTGGAGCCGGAGCGGTACTTACCCAAAAATCGTCTTCCGGGAGAATGGTAACTTGCGGCTTCTTCTCCAAACTCTTGTCTTCTTCCGAGCGCAACTATTCTATAGGAGACCGAGAGTTATTGGCCATTAAGCTGGCATTGGAGGAGTGGCGTTACCTGCTCGAGGGGGCTCTTCACCCGGTAATAATTTACACGGACCACAAGAACTTGGCTTACCTCAAGAGTGCCCAGAGACTTAACCCGCGCCAATCCCGGTGGTCCTTGTTTTTTGCTCGCTTTGATTTTGTTCTTCATTTTCGCCCAGCTGACAAAAACATCAAAGCTGACGCCTTGTCCCGATCCTTCCTGTTGTCTGATCTTGAGGAGGAACCTAAACACATCATCGATCCCGCCAGAGTAATGCAGGTGGCCCCCGTGACTCTAAATCGTCTCCCTCCCGGTAAGACGTTCGTAACGGTACATTATCGGGAGAAGATCCTACACTGGGGTCACTCGTCTAAGCTTGCTGGCCACGCCGGTCAGAAAAAGACCCTCCAGCTTATCACCCGGCACTACTGGTGGCCTACCCTGCACAAGGACGTAATAGACTTTGTTTCTGCCTGTGTGTCCTGCGCCCGCAACAAGGTTCCGAGACACCTGCCTTCCTCTTCCAGTACCTGCTGCCCCCTGGCAGCATATAGCTATGGACTTCATAACAGATCGCCCTGTCTCTGCCGGTTGTACGGTCATTTGGGTGGTCGCTGATCGCTTTTCCAAAATGGCTCATTTCATTCCCCTGCCAGGCCTCCCGTCTGCACCCGAGCTGGCTAAAGACTTTATCCGCCACATCTTCCGTCTCCATGGCCTGCCCCTCCACATCGTGTCGGATTGTGGGGTTCAGTTCACCTCACGCTTCTGGAGAGCCACATGTAAGCTGCTAGACGTCACCCTGGACTTCTCCTCCGCATACCACCCACAGTCCAATGGTCAAGTGGAGCGGATCAATCAGATCCTGACCAGTTACCTCCGGCACTTCGTTAATGCCCACCATTCAGACTGGGTGGATCTCCTACCATGGGCCGAATTCTCTTACAATAATCACGAGAGCGAATCTTCCTCCAAATCCCCGTTTTTTGTAGTCTTCGGTCAGCATCCTCGGATCCCATTTCCCGTCTCCACCTCGGTGGACAATCCGGCTGCGGAATCTCTCGTTAGCGAATTTTCCTCCATTTGGGAGAGTACCCGATCCGCACTCCTTCAGTCGTCCGAGCGGATGAAAAAACACGCTGACAAAAAACGCCTGGATCCTCCACAATTCCATCCTGGAGATAAAGTCTGGCTCTCGTCCAAGTATGTCCGGCTCAAGATTCCTTCCTACAAGTTAGGGCCTCGGTTCATCGGCCCACTAGAAGTTATCAAACAAATCAACCCAGTGGCCTATAAATTGAAACTCCCGGCCAACTTGTGGATCCTTAACTCCTTCCATGTATCTCTCCTCAAACCTGTGGTACTTAACTCTTTTTCCAAGTCTACAGGTACGCCTCCTGCTCTGGCCACCAAAAGGGTAAGAGGAAAAACCTTTTTTCTGGTAGATTGGAAGGGGTTTGGTCCTGAGGAGAGAACGTGGGAGCCCCGGGAGAACATCCATGCCCCTCTCATCCTTGATAAATTTCTGTCTGGCCTAAAAAAGGGGGGGCCTAAAGGAGGGGGGGGTACTGTAGCGTCGGCGTCCCTGCCTCCTGCTAGGCAGGGACGCTGTTCCCCTCACCTCTCCGCTCCGTGCCCGGCGTCCTCCTCCCGCTCTGCTGGCAGCGCGCGCTGCTTCCCGGCCACTGTGCTTAGGGCGCGCGCGCGCTCTCCCCCTCTCTTAAGGGGGCCGCGCGCGCCGTCCTAAGGAGTCCCCGGCCAATGGCCGGAGGACCTCACCATATATAAGGCACCTCCTCCAAAATGGAGGTGCCCGAGCAATGTTGTTGCAAAGCCTTCACTCTGCTTCAGCCCTCAGGTCCCGTTACCAGTCACCTGCCAGATTCCTGCTTGATACCTGCCTGATATCCGCTTACCTGCTTGCAAGCCTGCGGTCCGACGGTCTGCCTTCCCACACCTGTCAGTCTGTCTATGGACCAGCCTGCCTGCTCACCTGGGAGCGCTCACCTGCTACCTGCCTGCTAGCCTACCTGGAGGCTCTGCCGTCACTTGCCGTGACCACCTGCCTGTCCAGAGACTCTTGCCCGCTCACCTGCTACCTGCCTGCTAGCCTACCTGGAGGCTCTGCCGTCACTTGCCGTGACCACCTGCCAGTCCAGAGACTCTTGCCCGCTCACCTGGGAGCGCTCACCTGCTACCTGCCTGCTAACCTACCTGGAGGCTCTGCCGTCACTTGCCGTGACCACCTGCCTGTCCAGAGACTCTTGCCCGCTCACCTGGGAGCGCTCACCTGCTACCTGCCTGCTAGCCTACCTGGAGGCTCTGCCGTCACTTGTTGTGACCACCTGCCCGTCCAAAGACTCTTGCCCGCTCACCTGGGAGGGTCCACCTGTTACCTGTCTGCTAGTCTACCGAGAGACTGTCCCTGTCACTTGCCGTGACTACCTGCCCTTCTACCCAGAGACTGTCCCTGTCACTTGCCGTGACTACCTGCCCTTCTACCCAGAGACTGTCCCTGTCACTTGCCGTGACTACCTGCCCGTCTTCCCTGGGAGCCACCCGCTTCCTTACAAGGACCGCCCCCTTGTATAGTTGCTCAGAGGTTCCGCCTCCCAGACCCGTTACAGTTTCCATGAATGTAAAGTTCCTTTGATATGTCCATCCACTTCACTAGTATTTGTTCCATGATAAAAAATGTCTTCTGCGTAGATCACAATTGAAATAGTACAAAGTAGCAGAAATGTGGTTCCCATCAGGTAGTAGCTTTTCCTGGGAAACTTTTTATTTTCTTGAAGGATTGGTGTTGAATTCCTTCCATCAAGGACATGGTATTCCGTATTCCAGCTCTTATTGGAATCCATTTCTTCCTAAAAGAAATGCAGTATCATTATTTTGCAATATACAATTTGCATTGATCAACATGTACCCTCAAATTTTGTTGTCTGCGGGTATTTTTAACCGCGTTAGATGCTGGTTGCACTAGGATCATAACTCGTCCCATGGTGTCGATTATTTAAAAGGGACCTTCCTATTTACTTTCCCAAGGTCCACTCTTCCTGAAAGTTTTTATCATGACTAGAGCCCCTTTTTTGAATTTGGATTCATATGGTGGCTCCATCCTCTGCATTCTTGATGCAGCATGTGGAAGAATGATTTTCAAGTTTTCCTGCAACAATTGCAACCATTTGGACCTTGCAACAGCATCTTTTTGAGGTGTGGACAAAACATGTGACTCCTTATCCTCAGTAGACAACAGAATATCATCCACATATTGCAGTATGCAATCAGGCCTGGAAAATCTGGATAATACCTTTGCCAACGCCTGATGAAAAACGCTAGGTGACAAATGTGCTCTTTGAGGTAGCCTGCAAAACAGATATTGCTCATCCAAGAAAGTAAATGCTAACTTGTACTGACAGCTCTTTTCAAGAGATATACTGAAGAAACCATTGCTAATGTCTATCACAGAGAAATATTTTGCCTTTGCATTTAGCCTTGCCATCCTATCATGGGTATCAGCGACAATAGGAGCAACGTTAGGAGTATGTTTATTAAACATCCGCAAATCCAATATCATTCGATATGTACCATCAGATTTCAATACACACCATAAAGGATTGTAACTTACAGAGTTAGCCTTACGTATGACACCTTGAGCTAGCAATTCCTGTATGATCTTAGACATAGAACCAATTGAATCTTGAGGCATCCAGGATGGCATAGCAGCGGTCCTGCACTTTCTGAATAACACGAGTGGAGGTAATCGTCTGCATGACTCCTTTATTGTGGATCTTTTGAAATGTATCCTCACGCACAACTATTTTGTATTCGATCATGTGTTTTATTGGCAGGTCTCTGGGACCGCCATGGGCGCACGGTGTGCGCCCGCCTTCGCCAATCTATTCCTGGGTTGGTGGGAGGATACACACGTCTATCCCTTACGGGAATACAATTATGGGGTTTTCAAGTGGTTCCGCTTCATTGATGATATTTTAATTATTTGGACGGGCACGGAGGCGGAGGCAATTGATTTTGTTGATAGACTTAATGTTAATGACTTTAACATCCATCTTACCCATTGTATATCTTCTTCCGCAGTCTATTTTCTGGATTTGGAAATCAGGATAGTGGGCGGATCACTTGTTACTAAATTATACAGAAAATCGACTGCTACAAACAGTCTTCTACATTACCAAAGCTTTCATCCCAGAAATTTGAGAGACCGTATACCAGTGGGACAGTTTTCAAGGGCCAAGAGGAATTGTACAACACAGGATGACTTCAAAACTGAGGCCAGTAACCTAACTACACGCTTTCGTGAACGGGGCTATCCGAAATCCATAATCTCTAAAGCACATGAGAGGATCATCGCCAAACCACGGGAGGTTCTGTTGCAACCACGAGCTGACAT
The DNA here is from genome assembly GCF_046119375.1 of Phyllobates terribilis. Taxonomy (NCBI): domain Eukaryota; kingdom Metazoa; phylum Chordata; class Amphibia; order Anura; family Dendrobatidae; genus Phyllobates; species Phyllobates terribilis. The sequence continues at coordinate 19,987,861 of NW_027362761.1, read as the reverse complement.
GGAAGACACACAGATCAGATTTATTACTAGGTTTAACAATCAATGGAATGAAGTAGGTGGTCTATTCCGCAAACATTGGAATATACTGAAGACGGATCACCGTCTATCCAGTATATTATCAAACAAACCTTTGCTGACGGCTAGACGAGCCCCAAATTTAAGGGACAAACTCGTTCATAGCCATTACTTACGTCCGTTGTACAATACCTCTGGTGATAATAGGCTCAAAGGCTCTTTTCCCTGCGGCAATTGTTCTGCATGTCCATTTTTTTCATCTGAAAAAATCTTTACTAACCCGACTGACAATCGTCAATTTCCTTTGAGGGACTACATTAACTGCAGGTCCACTAATGTTATTTATGCTTTGACCTGTCCCTGTCCCAAGGTCTATGTTGGTCAAACATCGCAGGAACTTCGGAGGCGGGTACAGCAACACGCTTCGAATATCCATGAACAGGATCCATGAACTTCGAATCATGCTGAACAGGATTTGAGAAAGGGCAGGACCATCTCCACGGTGGCCCTGCACTTTCTTCAATTCCATTCCAGCAGCACTAATAAATTGCGAGTTACAGGCCTCCAAAAAATGAAGCCTAACCCACGCAATTCAGATCATACTAGGGACCTTTTGAGGACAGAATCCAGGTGGATCTTTACACTTGACACACTGGCCCCAAAGGGCATAAATGAGGATCTCTCATTTACTGGTTACTTGGCTTAAATTTCCATGGTGTCCTTATAAGCAGTACTCTGTTTATTTTGGGGGTGCATGTGCACCTCCTTTAAATTCCATTCCAGCAGCTTTAATATCAATATTTTTTAGATTCTACCCAGTTCCCCGGGGTTAGTTTCTTATTGGACCCTAATGTTTGATGTAGTGGCTATGAGGGGCACGAATGAGTATTTTCCACTTCTGACTTTTCCAGACTCCCATGGTGTTCTTATATGTGGAATCTTGCCCACTATTGGGGTTTTGATTCACCTTTTTTTTTTTTTTCCCCCCTCCCATGGGGCCAACTTGTGCAGTTCCATTAGTTCATTGCTTATTTCTTGTATTTCTGATTGTTTAGCTGTGTGCATCTTTTCACATACTTGCACACAGTCTCATATGCATTTATATGTCTTGTCTTTTATCTTAGTAAAGGTAGAGGGAGGGGGGAGGGGAGAAGGAGGAAGGAAGAAGGAAAAAAAGAAAGGAGAGAGTTTTTTTTTTTGTTGTTGTTTTATGTCTGTCTGGTCAGTGAGTCTTATATGTCCAGGTCTGTATTCTGTTATGTGATGCATCTTTGTATCTATCTTTGTATCTATGCATGTTTGGTGATTGTCCTCAGATCATATACTGACTTCTTAGTATTCCTGGTTTGGACTGCAATTCTTTTTGATTAATGCTAGCACTTTCTTGTGTGATCACTATTATTCTCTGCAGCGGACGCGCTGCTCCCGGGGTTTTTGCGTTCCATTGTGGAACGCAAGCCTCTTCTTTATTATGACTACGTGCATAGTTCATTGCTCTGCGTGTTTACCCTTCTGACTGGATATGACGTTTACTTTACTTCCACCCCCGTTCCACCGTATGGTACGGGTGGGACGCATCTTTGACAATAATAGCTTCAGGGCTGTATTTGGCGCCCTCTGCTTTGGACCGGATATGATGTTTAACCCATTTCCGTTTGCGTTCCACGTGGACTGGGTGGAACACATTCTGATGAGAACAGGCCTGTCTACACACCATAGGGAGACAAACACTCACCTGAAACTAGTCACACCATTTGGGATCAACTATATAACACACACATGTGCTCTTAGACAACATACCCCTGACGAAGCTGCGTCTGAGCAGCGTAACGCGTAGGGTCTCTGGTGCCAGCAGGTAATTATTCTTCCATATATTTTTTATTTACTTATTTTCTTGACTTGACCACTCAGGAATGCCTGGCTTGTTATTTATATTTGGATCAACTGTGCCACGTCATATATGACTTTGGTGACACAATCTGGCCAATACCTCTAAAATATGGGCCCCCATTGCCAATAGACCATCTCTCCTACTCATTGCTTGATTCACTTATATTATTTAGGAGGGTTTGGTTTGTCATAAACACATATTTTGACTGGTTGTGCTGTGCTATTTATAGCCAGGGTTGCTTAGTTGGTCTACATTAATCGAATGTTATATAAGTGATGTAAAATATACCTGTGGCACATAACATAGTGGGGTTTATTGCTATTTTTATGCATATTAGCATGAATTCCCCCATATGAAGATTGCACATGTTTTTGTCTGTTTTAAATGCTTTTAAAAAAAATTTCTTTTGTTGTCTAAATGTAATCATGTAATAAAGATTTTTTCACTTTTCCAACATTGGGTGTGCATGGTTATATATCCTGAGTCTTTTTCTTCTGAATAATTTCGGGGCAATTTATACTGACGCTGTGGAGGAGGATCACGTCCTTCCACATTCACAATTACATCCTTCATTGTACCCACCTCATTTCTGAACTGAGCCCAAAGAGAAGGAAAGCATTGTACAATTTCGGTCAGTACCTCATCACCACCAGTTTCAGGCCACAAATGATCTGATGACACAACATCATTCAAGCAAATACTTCCAACATGGCTATATTCACTAGGGTCAATGACTACAGGTTTACGTCCATTAGAATCTTTCCAGATCATTTGATTCCCTAGATCAATTACCCATCCGAATTTCTGCATAAAATCTGTGCCAAGTATATTCTCAGAATCACGACAATGCCAAATGTCAATTCCTGTTTTGAAAGAACCTGGTATTTCCAAAATAACATTGGAAACAAGCTTTGCTTTTGTTTTTCCTTTTCCACTGAATCCAATAATATTACAACTTGGAGATTCTGGGTTTATCATCAAATTCAGATTGGTAACTCTTAATTGTGCTCCAGTGTTAATCAGAAACACAGCACTCTGTTCTGCCAAAATCACCTTGAGGAACGGCCTACCACAGTCATCCAATGTGACTCTAGTCACGAATTCCAATGGATGGGGTGTGGGAGCGTTCTTAGCTAGTCAGAGAGATGGAGATGGGAGCAGACCAGTGTCTCTTATAAAAGCACTATCCCTGGAACTTGACTCCTTCACTGTCCATCTCTCTGATCTGTCTGATTAATGGAGCATATGATGACTGTGTCTGTGTAATGTCAGAGTGAGGGGGTGGAGGGGCGGAAGGATTGTTGAATGATTTTGGAATAAGTCCGTTTTCCCTTCCAAGCTTACCGGTTCCCGGTGTACCTTCCTCTGATTCTGCTCTCAAGAATTTTCTGCATTGCCACTTTAAGTGTCCAGGTATACCACAAAAATAACAATGGATATTGTTCCTTTGTGTGATATTTTTACCTCTATGCTCAGTGTAATCTCTATTCCTGGATGTTAATATAGGTTTAGGTTTTAGTTGCGTTTTCTCTGATGTCAGTGGTCTATCTTTTTCCTCATGAACTACAGCTATTTTTGCCTTGACCTGATTCCGCTTCATGGATCTCCTAATTTTATCAATAAAAGTCGTTGCCTCCTGCAATGATGTCAGAGCACTAGCCAATTGCACTGAAACAGGATCTAGGTACTTGAATTTTGTTACATACAATTTGATCATGGATGCTGGTTCCTCGCCTGTTCAAATTTGACCAAAAAAGCAAACGGGTCATCATGGATACTCGCACTCAATTGATTCAAAATGTCAACTGAGGGTGTGTAAATACCAGCAATTGTCTAAGTCTGTCTTCCCTCATACTATGTGTCAGTTCATTATCATCATTTAGTCTGGGCGTGGTCTGTAACCTTTTTGCCAAATGTGAGGGTAACCAAACTCTTAATGTCTTGTTTTTTTGATTCCTCATTAAGATTGAACTTATCTGTATTAGATTCAAAAATGTCAGCATTATCAAAGGCATCCACCTTCTCATTGTGCTTTGGGATGTCTTTTACAATTTTCATTAATTGATCGTGTATTTTAAGATTGATTCGTGCTGCTCTGTCATGTAATTTTTTCCTTTGTAATTCAATTCCCTGTAAATCTTCCCCTGAAATTTCTGGATATTGTGTGTCTGGTACAAATGATGTGGAGGCATTATCTTCACTTTTACTATTTGATCTTGTATTTACAGAAACCTTTTTTATGTCTTGGTGTAATTTGGACAATAACTTTGTCCGAGTATCAATTTGATCCTCCAATTGTTCAATATGTTGTGCCAAAATCAAACAATTTGGACAATCAAAGTAATCCCCTTCAGTTTCCTGTGTCTCAGTATGACTGATCTCTCTGTTTGATATCCTGTGTGATAATGCATGCTTTGTGTGCTTGTGTGTCAGTTTTTTCAAAAACCAAATTATTGTACACACTGACCATATGCATCACATTTTGAAGCTTTCTCTGTAACTTTTTTACAGAAAAAAAACTTTTATCAAGGCTAAGAATCTCTGCTTCACATTGGCTATACAAACTAGACCATAATTGTGCATCTGTATGGCTATGAACAAACTTAAACTGTATGTTACTTTTCTTAGAATAGTCATGAATAAAATCCATTTCTCACCTATGGAACGGCTTTTCCTCTCCTGGATTGATCCAACCGTCAACGGATGGTGGCTTTCCTGTGCTCCGCAGTCCTCCACGTGTTGAATACTTTTGGAGACAAACTCCTCACCGTCCTGTAGATTCCGTCTGATCTTTGTGAATGTGTGAAATTCCTGAGACTTGTACAAGTATATTTTTATTTTTCTCTCTGTTCTCTCCTCCCCCCTTTGTACGAGGAGAAGGATTTCACACAAAATAGCACAAAAAAATCAGAACTGGCTATGGCTCGCCATTAATGTTAGAAAAATTAACACTTACTTATTTTAGATAAGGGCACGGTGAAGATAAAAGGAAAATCAGTCTTTGAATTGTGTGGATAAAACAAAAGCTTATTTAATTTTCATTCAAAAAGTGGTTACAAAAATGGAAAGAAATAGTTCATAACACATAACAAAAGAAGTATCAGGTTAAAAAGAGAAAGGAAGCAATTATAAATTCTTACGTATCCAGTCTTAGAAGTATGTGATGGTCCGTGGTGGAGATCTCAAGGTATGAAAATCTACTCTCCAAACAACTGTCTGTGCTTTTATACCATCTTGACCCATAGACATATATGGGAGACTATTTTTACAGTTTCATAACCCATTATGGCGATTTGCTGATACAGTAGTAGCTTTTCTATACTAAGAAAACCCTAGTAATGGAATATGTATTTTCGACTGCATACAATTACCTCATGTTGGCATATTTCAAACATATGGCTAATGACCTTTCATCATTAGTTATCTCCAAATAACCCGTATTGACAAGATCCCTATAGGTTTGTCTGTCAAGATCCTCAAAATAACCCCTCAGTCATACTCTGAAACTAAACATGATTCCCAAAGCTTATAAGCTTATTGTGTATTTCTTTTATCATAAGAAATTAATATTTTACAGAATTCATTGCCCAAACGAACTATATAATTCAACTTGAAAAAAGTATTTACACCAAGAGGAACAAGCAGGCATACTTCCATAAATTATGGCAGCCATGGTTGGATAGCATTAATTAGAGTACACATATATACTACTGTAGAGTAAAACTCTTGGTAAACTGCATGGCGGAGTGGAGACGGAAGAAGGAAATAAGAAAAGGGGAAGAGAAGGAAAGGGAGTAGGGGAAGGAAAGAAAAGGAGTAAAGTAGGAAAGAAAGGGGGGAATAAAAAAAAAAAGAGAAAGAAAGGTCTCCATGGGGGGAGGGGGGTAAGGGACGGTGGGGAACTTACTGTAATATTGTAAAACGAGTATTGTCATGTAATACCTGTACCAAGTTTTGTTATCTATATTCAGTACAGACCAAAAGTTTGGACACACCTCATTTAAAGATTTTTCACACTGAAGGCATCAAAACTGTGAATTAACACATGTAACAAATGTACAATTTTCATAGTCATGAAAATACAGAAAAATCTTTAAATGAGAAGGTGTGTCCAAACTTTTCGTCTGTACTGTACGTGTTTTCAGTACATGTGGCATTCGTTTTCACATGCTTCGGAGACACGTATCCACACATACAGGTGCATCTCACTAAATTGGAATATCATCAAAAAGTTAATTTATTTCACTTCTTCAATACAAAAAGTGAAACTCGTATATTATATGAACATACATTTCAGTAGGCCACATTTCGGATTTTAAAATCATTTTTCAAGCTGGTGTTATAAAGTATTCTAATTTACTGAGATAATGACTTTTGTGTTTTCATTGGCTGTAAGCCATAATCATCAACGTTAACAGAAATAAACACTTGAAATAGATCACTCTGTTTGTAATGACTATATAATATATGAGCTTCACTTTTTGTATTGAAGAACTGAAATAAATTAACTTTTTGATGATATTCTAATTAAGTGGGATGCACCTGTATCTATCATAATCTATGGTGATCTTTGCATGAACTACACGGAGACCCGTCCGCTTTCTCCCGGCGGCGCAGATGACAAGGGTCAATACACGTTTATGGCTGCGCGTAAAACATCCTTGTGACATCTGTGTGCTGTACATGTTTAACATTCCAAAGTATAGGAGAAGCTTTGGAATTGATATTTCTTAAGTCATAGTGGAGAAAAACGAATGGCACACGGATGGAACACTGATGGTCCAAAATACTGAGCACACCGATACCATTTTTTCCAGTACTGGTCTTATACGGACGTGTGACAGGTGGCTTAGTCAAAGCAATCTGTTAAATATGTCATCCATCAGGTAAAAAATCCTAAGCTGGAGGTCGCAACGAGGCAGACATAGAGCTTTTTCCCAGGGTATTGTAACCTAAGTTTTTTCCTCTCCTTCTAATAAGAGCCATAACCTTTTTATATTTCGACATAGCTGCATTTTTGCAGAACACCATTTATTCTATGAAATAACTGGAAACGGTGAGGAGAATAAAACAGTGGTTAAACATTTTCTTTTTTCGGGTTTTGCATTAGCGCCACTCACTTTGTGGCAATCTGGCGGTGATCTGTTAACTTTGTTCTATGCGTCAGTTATGGGATACCAAATCTATGTAATTCTACTTTTGATTTACTACTTAAAAATAACATAATATACAAAAACAATTGGCTTTTGTCACCATATTCTGAGAGACATATTTTTTTTAAAAGTAGGCATCCGGCAGTCAAGATAACCCTTGTCAATCTGCATTCATACTGCACGGGGGGTCCATGGTCAGCAGAACTGATGGCCACTATGTTGAAGTCTGTTACATGCCACTATCACACTTGACAGTGGTATTAAAGAAGTAAAACTGATGTGAATAGAATAGGCTAGATACACAGTGTTTGTGCTCACTAGCAGGTGCATTCCCTCAAGTGGCACAGTCAGCATGGGTGTCAAGGCATCCGTGTGCTGTTAGGGTTCACTGTAAGGAAAACCTATACTGTACACTATACGTTTCTTTGCTGTGGCCTTCTGTGTAAGAAGGCACAGCCCACTGTAATTTAATTTTCCATTTTTTTACCGAGTTTTTAATTTATTTTTTATGATGTTCACTGAAGGGGTTACCTTACATTTTATAGATCAGGTTAGTTCGGATGAGACAATAACAAATATGTATACTTCTTTCATTTTTATATAAATATACCTATTTATTGGTATGTTTTTTATTATTTTTATCTTTGAAATTGTAAAATATTTTTACTTTTTTTTTTCTTTTTCACTTTTTTTAGTAAAAAACTTTAACTTTTATTACTCTGATTAGTGGGGCTTCGCATTTCAATGCACCAGCACTGCAATGTATTATAACTAGTGTTGAGCGAGCACTAAAATACTCGGGTGCTCGAAGCTCGGGCCGAGCTCGCCATGATACTCGGGTGCTCGACCCAAGCTACAAGCCCAATGTTAGTCTATGGGAGACCCGAGCATTTTTGCGGCGGTCTGTAGAAAGCCTAAAAAGTGCCCAAAACGATAGTGACAGTGCTCAAATGACATAGGGACAGCATGGGGATCGCCCCAGGAAGCATTTCTGACTCCCAGGTCACTGCTGTCAACAACGTGGTCAGAGGTATTAAGCCACTTTTACGGGCTCACAATAAAACGTTCAAAAACGAAACTGAAACTGTTTTCCTGTGAAATATGTTAAGGAACATCCTTTCCAGGGTAAAGACTTGTGTATAAGGTAAAATCAATAACCAAAAACAAAAATACTCCTCCACACCTTTGGCTATGTTCACAAGTAGCATTTTTTATGCTTTTTTGCACTTTTGTATTGCTTTCAACCGTGACAAATGCATTCACCGGGAAATGTCATTTTAACATTTTACAACCTTATCTGGCCATGTGCTGTGTGACACATGCATACAGTGCTGAAAAGACATGGGAACAGCATGGGGAAGACCCCTGGAAGCATCTCTGACACCCAGGTCACTGCTTAAAAGTGTGCCCATCAGAAGTGATCCTTGCCACATCAGAAGATGCAGACTTGCAACTATCACCGTGCAAGTCCTTGTCCCAGGGCAGTGTTCAATTGTACCTCCCCCATTCCTTGCAATGCAAGCGCAAGTATGCAGCCTGCCACCCACCCACCCCCAGGCTGCAATACCATACTGCTTGTTTTCTTGCACATGAAATTGGGCCTTTTAGGCATGTGGAGGCGGAATCTGGCCACCACGTCATGGCTGCGTCGGCGGCCTGGTATCCATACTCAGTCCCCAGCCGCCCGGCGGCCGGGTGTCCACGCCCGGTCCCCAGCTGCCCCTATTTGTCCCGGTAACCTTCCCCACTCTTTTCTTATCCTGGCCTGCTTTAGGACAGCATTGGCCGAGCCCACCTGACAACCAGACTCCTCCGGTGGGCCCTGGCTTCTCCATCAGGGGAGTTGAGAGTGCCAAGGTGAGGAGCATGATGATTATAGAAGTTAGCATCTGCGTTGTTTTCTTGGAATGCAAGCGTAAGTGTACTGCCTGCCACCCACCCACCCCCAGGCTGCAATACCATACTGCTAGCTTGCTTGCACTTGAAATGAGGCCTTTTAGGCTTGTAGAGGCAGACGCCGGCCACCATGTCATGGCTATGTCGGCAGCCTGGTATCCATACTCAGACCCCAGCCGCCCGGCGGCTGGGTGTCCACACTCGGTCCCCAGCCCCCAGGGGGCTGCCGGGTGTTCATACTCGGTCCCCAGCCACCCCTATTTGTCCCGGTGCACCTTATACACAAGCGCGCATACCAAAACATTACCTGTGCCCTCCCCAGTGCATTTAGTGGGAAGGACAGCCTAACCACAAACACATGGACAAGTGAATGTGGCCAGGCATGGTCCATCTCACTGACGCCTTCACACTGGGCTAATATTGTGGAAGCCGGGACACAGTTGGACACTGGGATGCAACACATCCTCCAGACATAGAGGATTGCGGGTCCTGGTCAATCATGCTTCAACACAAAGTTCGGAAGGTAGACAGCAGCAGTGGTCGGCCTTCTACACAACGAGTAAATTATTCATGATCATGAGGCCATCCATCTCCTTAGCTTTCTGTTCCTTGGCATGTATGTAGTAGTGGCTAGGCCTCAGGTGGTCAGCGTTTTGGCGCATATCCTACCTCCTCCGAGGATTGCTGGATGTTTTCCTGCTACTTTCCCAGTTCTATGACTCCCATTAAAACAAAGTTTCAGATGATGGATGAGGTCGTGGCAAAGGAGAAAGAGCAAGAGGAACAGGGACCATTCACATCAATATCAGGCCAGTCAACCACACGTCTTGCATGATTTGTTTCTGTACCAAAAGGAGCGGTTCGGCTACACAGTTATAGGGCATACAGTGAGTGCAATGCCTACCAAAAATTTCGAAGCACTCCAATGCCCCTTGGAAGTGACATGGAGGTCAGAGGGCCTTAACTAAACTGTTTTTTCCATTTATAGCAACTGGGTCTCTTATACACTGTTGGCCTAAGCAGTGAATGGAAGGCTTTCCAAAAATTATGAGAAACTGCAATGCCCCTTGAAACAGACGTGGATTACAGCATACTAAAAACCTTCTACCCATTACTGGGGAGTGGGTCTCCCTTAGTGTTCACCTATGCATTGAAAAGAAAAAGCTGACTAGAATTAGGAGGAAATGCAATGCCCGTTGGAATAGTCATGGAGGTTAGAGGTAATTAAAAACAACATTTCAATGCCCCTTGGAAGAGCTGTGGAGTTCAGAGTGGTTTAACAAGACAGTTTTAATGCCCCTTGGAAGAGATGTGGAGGTCACAGTAGCTTAACAAGACGGTTTTAATGCCCCTTGGAAGAGACGTGGAGGTCCCAGTGGAATAAAAAGATAATATCAATGCCCCTTGGAAGAGTGGTGGAGGTCCCAGTGGAATAAAAAGACAATATCAATGCCCCTTGAAGAGTGGTGGAGGTTGCAGTGGAATAAAAAGACAATATCAATGCCCCTTGGAAGAGTGGTGGAGGTCGCAGTGGAATAAAAAGACAATATCAATGCCCTGTGGAAGAGACGTGGAGGTCACAGTAGCTTAAGATGATTTTAATGCCCTTTACAAGAGCCATGCAGTACAGCATATTAAAAACATTATTTCCATTATTGGGGAGTGGATCTCCCATAGTCTTTGCCTATGCCTTCCAAGCAAAAGCTGCCAAAAATTAGGACGGAGGAACTTGCAATGCTGGCAACACGGACCACGGTCACCCCGGTGGTATAGTGGTGGTGGAGGCTGAGGATAAGGAGAAGAGCAAAAAACAGCCGAAATGAGGAAGCGTATACCCATGTGTGGGTGTGAAGCGGTGCATGGTAATACACCTCCCGAAATAACACAGTGGATTTGACTTTATGTTACTCTGCTGTCATTTGGTGGTGATGAGAAGTCTGGCCCAATCCAGCCCTTGTTCATTTTGATAAGGGTCAGCTTGTCAGCATTGTCAGTTGACAGGCGAGTGCGCTTATCAGTTATAATTCCCCCAGCGGCACTAAAAACACGCTCCAATAACATGCTAGCGGCAGGGCAGGCTAGGACTTCCAAGGCGTACAGAGAGAGTTCATTCCAAGTGTCCAGCTTGGATACCCAATAATTAAAAGGCACAGAGGAATCACGGAGGACGCTGGTACGGTCGGCAAGGTACTCCTTCACCATCTTTTGAAACTTTCCACTCCTTGTGAGAATACCCCGCGCCTCAGGGCCTGTAAGCTGGGCGAGTCTCAGAAAACTGTCCCAGAACGTTGACAGTGTTCCCCTGCCTCTGCTGGATTGGAGTTGCGTCTTTCTCGCCTGTACGCCTTGGTTGGTCAATGAACTGTGACCTCTGCCACTAGCGTGTTCAGATGGGAATTTTTTTAACAGTTCTGCAGCAAGGGCCTTTTGGTACTGCCCCATTTTTGTAGACCTCTCCACCTCAGGAATAAGAGAGTGAAAGTTCTTCTTGTAGCGGGGGTCTAAAAGTGTCACCAACCAGTAATGACTGTCACCCAACATTTCGACAACACAAGGGTCACGGTTAAGGCAGCGTAACGTAAAGTCAGCCATGTGTGCCAGACTGGTAACGGGCAAGACTTCCGTGTCCTCACCAAGATGACGACTGACCATGCTCTTCTTCTCCTCCCCCCTGTCCTCAGACCACCCACGCTGAACCAACGGTATGACAGTTGTACAGGTACTACCGTCTACAGCGCATGATACCAGCTCCTGCTCTTCCTCCTCCTTTTCTCCCTCATTGTCCCCCAATGCATGTTGGGATGAGATGAGGCTGGGCTGTGTGTAATCGCCCGCTATGGCTTCTTGATCCATCTCATCATACTCTGGCTGCAATGCCTCCTCTTTAATTCTCTGCAGAGAGCGTTGCAAAAGACAGACAAGTGGGATACTGACGCTAATGATGGCGTCATCGCCACTCACCATCTTCGTGGACTCCTTAAAGTTTGTCAGGATGGTACATATGTCAGACATCCAGGTCCACTCCTGAGGTCTTATGTGTGGAGTCTGACTTGAATATCGACGGCCTTGTTGCAGCTGGTACTCCACAACTTCTCTCTTCTGCTCACAAATCCTTTGCAACATGTGGAGGGTAGAGTTCCAACGTGTGGGGACACCACACACCAGTCGGTGTGCCGGAAGCTGCAAACGCTGCTGCAACACAGCAAGGGCGGCGGAAGCTGTAGCCGACTTGCGAAAATGAGCTGACAGGCTGCGTACTTTGACGAGCAAATCTAGCAACTCAGGGTACGATTTAAGAAACCGCTGAACCACGAGGTTAAGCACATGAGCCAGGCATGGTACGTGTGTGATCTCGCCTCAGAGCCGCCATCAGGTTACGGCCATTGTCACACACGACCATGCCTGGATGTAGGTTCAGCAGTCTCAGCCACAGATCTGCCTGCTCTTTCACAGCTGTTCTCAACTCACAAGCAGTATGAGGTTTATCACCTAAGCTTATGAGTTTCAGCACAGCCTGTTGCCGCTTGGCTGAGGCAGTACTGCAGTGCTTCCAGCTTGTAACTGATGTGGTGATATCTGAGATGGAGGCTGAACATGAGGAGGAGGAGGAGGATGATGCGCAAGAGCTGTACACTGTGGGGGCAACTCTGACTGACATAGGGCCCTCAATCCTCGGTGTGGGGAGGATGTGTTCCGTCCCAAGTCCGACTGGGTCCCGGCTTCCACTATGTTTACCCAGGGTGCCATCAGGGAGATGTACCGTCCCTGGCCACAAGCACTTGTCCACGTGTCAGGTGGACTCTCCCTGTAACTGCGTTGTTGAGGGCACGGCAGATGTTTTCGGACACGTGCTTGTGTAGTGCGAGGATGGCACACCGGGCAAAATAGTGTCGACTGGGTACCGAGGGACGGCCACCGCCATAAGGTTGCGGAAGGATTCCGTCTCCACCAGCCTAAAAGGCAGCATTTCCAACGCAAGCAGTCGTGAAATGTGCAAATTTAGGATTGTGGCCTGTTTGGCGTTGGCTGCGAATTTGCGCTTTCGTTCAAAGGTCTGGGATATGGACAATTGAACGCTGCGGTGGGAAGTTGATACTGTTTCTTTGCATGCAGTATGGACAGGGCATTGCCTTGCACGCACAACAGGGGGTTCTCTTACACACTCAACAGCGGAAGAAGCTGTGGTGACACCCGCTGACACTGGTCATGGACCCTGGGGTTCGCCCCACAAAGTCGGGTGCTTTGCTGACATGTGGCTGATCATGCTGGTGGTGGTCAGGCTGGTAGTTAAGTCACCCCTGCTGATGCTGGCCTGGCAGGTGGTACAAATGGCCTTTTTGGGGTTATCAGCAGAGTCTTGACTAAGACTTGACCGTGTGGAAGACAGACCGGAGGTGGTGGTGCCCAGGTGACTAGAAGTATTATCTGCTATCCAATTAATAACCTATTCACACTGACTGACCTTCATTTCTTAAAGTAATGATGGCCACTCGTTTTTCTTTACTTAGCTGCTTTTTTCTTGCAATAATACAAATTCTAACAGTCTATTCAGTAGGACTATCAGCTGTGTATCCACCAGACTTCTGCACAACACAACTGATGGTCCCAACCCCATTTATAAGGCAAGAAATCCCACTTATAAAACCTGACAGGGCACACCTGTGAAGTGAAAACCATTTCCGGTGACTACCTCTTGAAGCTCATCAAGAGAATTCCAAGAGTGTGCAAAGCAGTCATCAAAGCAAAAAGGTGGCTACTTTGAAGAACCTAGAATATAAGACATATTTTCAGTTGTTTCACCCTTTTTTGTTAAGTATATAATTCCACATGTGTTAATTCATAGTTTTGATGCCTTCGGTGTGAATGTACAATTTTCAAAGTCATGAAAATACAGAAAAATCTTTAAATGAGAAGGTGTGTCCAAACTTTTGGTCTGTACTGTATATGAACTGCCTCAAAAGGTGAAAAGACAGATTGTTATATGTAAGAGGGTATGGACTGCAAGGCATAAAGGAAAGAAAGTTGTCAGAAAGTCATACTCACTGCTAATGATGGATCTGACCACACGTGCACACTGTCTGATCCGGAGCGACTGTGTCCAAGATGGCGGCGCCCTTTTTAAATACTCGAGGAGACGCTGTGCGGCCAGCCAATCACTGTAATGCCCACGAACAACATGGCTGCGGCATTACAGTGTCTGGCTGGCAATGCCTGCATGTTCATTGGCTCTGTAAAGAGCGCCAAACATGCAAGGCGGAGACCCGAGCTCCCGCCCGAGTAACCCGGAAATGCTCGGTGCTCGCTGAACATCCCGAGTAGTGAGATGCTCGGGCGAGTACTGAGCAGTGTCGAGCATGCGCACTCAACACTAATTATAACTGTCAGTGTTAGGCTATGTTCACACGTTGCGTTTCTGATTAGTGTTTTTTTATGTAACTTAACTTACACCCCCTGGCCATTTTCCGTTTTTGCACTTCTGTTTTTTTGCTCCCCTTCTTCCAGAGCCAAAACTTTTTTATTTTTCAGTCAATATGGCTGTGTAAGGGCTTGTTTTTTGCCGGGCGAGTTGTACTTTTGAGCAACACCATTGATTTTACCAATGGTGTTGGTGGAGGATGACTCCTTCTGAATCCGGGCTAGCTCCAGCTGGTGTTGTCGGTCAGCTTGCGCCTGGCGCTCCCGGTCAGCTTGGGCCTGGCGCTCAGCAGCCTCTTGGTCAGCTTTGGCCTGTTGCTCTGCTCGCTCCTGGAACTTCAGGATCAGCTGCAGTCGTCCGTCACGATCATCTGTGGCGAGCTGCTCCAAGGCCATCTGCAGGTGGGGGTCCATACTACCCTGGCTGCGGGTATGGCTGTCAATCACAGGTGAGACCCCTGCAGCAGCGCCATCCGGGTCTTGGCTGGCTGCCCCATCATCATGGCTCTGCTGTCGGACAGGCTCTGCATCACCTTGCAACAGTTCAGCAATCAAATGAGCCTTGGTTTTGCCCATGGGGTCAATCTGCCTCAGCTCACAGAGGGCAGTGATAGTGTCCTCTGACTGCTGGTGATACCAGTTCTCTCCACGTATAGCCATTATTGGCAAATAAAAGATAGGACAGAAAAACAAGAGAAGGTAGGGGATGCAACTGCTACACTTATAGTTATGTCCCAGATACAAAAACTCTGCACAGAATTCTCGCAAGAACCGTGCAAGTTTTCAGTGACAGGAATGATTGCTCAATCCAGCCACTGATGTTCTGTAATATCCCACCGCTGCCACCAATTTGTCAGGAAAATTCCAACACACACAGAGGGACGACACCAGGGAGATAACACAGTATCTCACCGTGCCGTCACGCTGTCCGTATTTTGTCCGGAGTCGCCAGCACGCGATCCAGACTACTCTCTACTTAGGTATCGGTAAGCGACCAGTGAGCGTATGGCGCAACACCCTGGGTTCCACAGCCTGGAATCCGTGTTTAACGCCCTCAGTACGGTCACTGTCAGCTTCACGATAGCCCAATTATTAATACTCTCTGCCACCACCGGCCGAATTTGAAATATAATACAGGCCTGGCCGGACGCCTGCGTTTTGGTAGCGTATATGGCTTCGGGGAAGGGAACGATTACAGAACAAAAGAAACAGAACTATTAAATTTTATATTTAATCCAAAAGGGAGGCAGTGTTTAGGGAAAATATATACAATGATGTTACAAAGGGGACACTAATATACATACGCATTTACATAAAATAAACAGGGTAAAAAGAAGACAACTTACTCTATACGATCGTGGAGACGATTCAACATAGGTGGAGGAGGGGCTCCCCGGTTGGAATATGCTGTTATTGAACAGGACCCATTGCTTATAATTCTTAAGTACATTTTTATTAAAAGCGCTAAAATTCTGCGATAACTCATCGCTTGTTGATCGCAGAAGCTTGCAAACTGCGCCATTTTTTCCCTTATGATTTTATCTTTATCTAGATATCACATAGCTGCCGTCTGCCATTCTGGTGTTTTTGCGCTACAGCTCCCTGATTTTGGTTACAGCCCTGGAAAACTACCTATACATTCCTGGGCTGATTTGGTCACTACACATATGGGTCCCGTTACTGTCGGACCTATGGAACTCACAAGATTTCAGATTTCATATCGGAGTCAGTGTGTCTACAAATTTTCCTTTGAGGCACGGGAAGCAGCCTCACGGATACACGCAAATTAGTGCAAGCCTGAATTTTAATTCCCTCCTGCGTCTTTCAGAGACAAGATGCTTGCTTCCTAACAAAGTTATAACACTCCTTGCCTGGCATCGTTTGCATAAGCTATTTCCCAGGCATGTGCTAATTGGGGCTTTTGTGCTGAGCAGAAGGGGAATAAGGGAGGGGGGTGAACATCTATGTCAGGTAGCTATAGAAGAACATTTCCCTGATATTAATATTTCCCTGACAATAGTCATATTTAGTGCTTACGTTGGCTGCACCTCTTCATCCTCACTATCGTAAATTACGGGTCGCTTACTTCCTCTGAGTCTGGACTTCCTTCCTAAAATATATAACAAAACTGATTATGATTCTCATTCACCTCCAGATTTACACATCAGAGAAGCAGTCTCCACCTCTCACCATGGAAGAAGTGGAACCTATTACACACTATAGGGATAAAACTATTGGGACACATACACATTACTCCTGGAGGAGTTACATGTTTAGGTGCTGGATTTATATACCCATGGCAAAGGAACCAAAAGAGAAAACCTTAACTCAATGATTATGAAGTGACTTTCCTTTCTTGTCCATACAGTGTAAAGCCTCCTTCAGATGCACGTGTTTTCAGTACATGTGGCATTCGCTTTCACACGCATCGGAGACACGTATCCACACATACAGGTGCATCTCACTAAATTAGAATATCATCAAAAAGTTAATTTATTTCATTTCTTCAGTAAAAAAAAGTGAAACTCGTATATTATATGAACATACATTTCAGTAGATCCACATTTCGAATTTTAAAATCATTTTTCAAGCTGGTGTTATAAAGTATTCTAATTTACTGAGATAATGACTTTTGTGTTTTCATTGGCTGTAAGCCATAATCATCAGCATTAACAGAAATAAACACTTGAAATAGATCACTCTGTTTGTAATGACTATATAATATATGAGTTTCACTTTTTGTATTGAAGAACTGAAATAAATTAACTTTTTGCTGATATTCTAATTAAGTGAGATGCACCTGTATCTATCATAATCTATGGTGATCTTCGCATGAACTACACGGAGACCCGTCCGCTTTCTCCCGGCCACGCAGATGACAAGGGTAAATACACGTTTATGGCTGCGCGTAAAACATCCTTGTGACATCTGTGTGCTGTACATGTTTAACATTGCAAAGTATAGGAGAAGCTTTGGAATTGATATTTCTTAAGTCATAGTGGAGAAAAACGAATGGCACACGGATGGAACACTGATGGTCCAAAATACTGAGCACACCGATACCATTTTTTTCAGTACTGGTGTTATACGGACGTGTGACAGGTGGCTTAGTCAAAGCAATCTGTTAAATATGTCATCCATCAGGTAAAAAATCCTAAGCTGGAGGTCGCAACGAGGCAGACATAGAGCTTTTTCCCGGGGTATTGCAACCTACGTTTTTTCCTCTCCTTCTAATAAGAGCCATAACCTTTTTTGTATTTCGACATAGCTGCATTTTTGCAGAACACCATTTATTCTATGAAATAACTGGAAACGGTGAGGAGAAAAACAGTGGTTCAACATTTTCTTTTTTCAGGTTTTGCATTAGCGCCACTCACTTTGTGGCAATCTGGCGGTGATCTGTTAACTTTGTTCTATGCGTCAGTTATGGGATACCAAATCTATGTAATTCTACTTTTGATTTACTACTTAAAAATAACATAATATACAAAAACAATTGGCTTTTGTCACCATATTCTGAGAGACATATTTTTTTTAAAAGTAGGCATCCGGCAGTCAAGATAACCCTTGTCAATCTGCATTCATACTGCACGGGGGGTCCATGGTCAGCAGAACTGATGGCCACTATGTTGAAGTCTGTTACATGCCACTATCACACTTGACAGTGTATTAAAGAAGTAAAACTGATGTGAATGGAATAGGCTAGATACACAGTGTTTGTGCTCACTAGCAGGTGCATTCCCTCAAGTGGCACAGTCAGCATGGGTGTCAAGGCATCCGTGTGCTGTTAGGGTTCACGGTACAGTATACGTTTCTTTGCTGTGGCCTTCTGTGTAAGAAGGCACAGCCCACTGCAATTTAATTTTCCATTTTTTTACCGAGTTTTTAATTTATTTTTTATGATGTTCACTAAAGGGGTTAACTTACATTTTATAGATCAGGTTAGTTCGGATGAGACACTAACAAATATGTATACTTCTTTCATTTTTATATAAATATACCTATTTATTGGTATGTTTTTTATTATTTTTATCTTTGAAATTGTAAAATATTTTTACTTTTTTTTTTCTTTTTCACTTTTTTAGTAAGTCCTTCTATGAGACTTTAACTTTTATTACTCTGATTAGTGGGGCTTTGCATTTCAATGCACCAGCACTGCAGTGTATTATAACTGTCAGTGTTAGGCTATGTTCACACGTTGCGTTTCTGATTAGTGTTTTTTTATGCAACTTAACCTACACCCCCTGGCCATTTTCTGTTTTTCACTTCTGTTTTTTTGCTCCCCTTCTTCCAGAGCCAAAACTTTTTTATTTTTCTGTCAATATGGCTGTGTAAGGGCTTGTTTTTTGCCGGGCGAGTTGTACTTTTGAACAACACCATTGATTTTAGCAATGGTGTTGGTGGAGGATGACTCCTTCTGAATCCGGGCTAGCTCCAGCTGGTGTTGTCGGTCAGCTTGCGCCTGGCGCTCCCGGTCAGCTCGGGCCTGGCGCTCAGCAGCCTCTTGGTCAGCTTTGGCCTGTTGCTCTGCTCGCTCCTGGAACTTCAGGATCAGCTGCAGTCGTCCGTCACGATCATCTGTGGCGAGCTGCTCCAAGGCCATCTGCAGGTGGGGGTCCATACTACCCTGGCTGTGGGTATGGCTGTCAATCACAGGTGAGACCCCTGCAGCAGCGCCATCCGGGTCTTGGCTGGCTGCCCCATCATCAGGGCTCTGCTGTCGGACAGGCTCTGCATCACCTTGCAACAGTTCAGCAATCAAATGAGCCTTGGTTTTGCCCATGGGGTCAATCTGCCTCAGATCACAGAGGGCAGTGATAGTGTCCTCTGACTGCTGGTGATACCAGTTCTCTCCACGTGTAGCCATTATTGGCAAATAAAAGATAGGACAGAAAAACAAGAGAAGGTAGGGGATGCAACTGCTACACGTATAGTAATGTCCCAGATACAAAAATATTAAAACACTGAGTCTGATTTCTTAAAACTCTGCACAGAATTCTCGCAAGAACCGTGCAAGTTTTCAGTGACAGGAATGATTGCTCAATCCAGCCACTGATGTTCTGTAATATCCCACCGCTGCCACCAATTTGTCAGGAAAATTCCAACACACACAGATGGACGACACCGGGGAGATAACACAGTATCTCACCGTGCCGTCACGCTGTCCGTATTTTGTCCGGAGTCGCCAGCACGCGATCCAGACTACTCTCTACGTAGGTATCGGTAAGCGACCAGTGAGCGTATGGCGCAACACCCTGGGTTCCACAGCCTGGAATCCGTGTTTAACGCCCTCAGTACGGTCACTGTCAGCTTCACGATAGCCCAATTATTAATACTCTCTGCCACCACCGGCCGAATTTGAAATATAATACAGGCCTGGCCGGACGCCTGCGTTTTGGTAGCGTATATGGCTTCGGGGAAGGGAACGATTACAGAACAAAAGAAACAGAACTATTAAATTTTATATTTAATCCAAAAGGGAGGCAGTGTTTAGGGAAAATATATACAATGATGTTACAAAGAGGACACTAAAATACATACGCATTTACATAAAATAAACAGGGTAAAAAGAAGACAACTTACTCTATACGATCGTGGAGACGATTCAATATAGGTGGAGGAGGGGCTCCCCGGTTGGAATATGCTGTTATTGAACAGGACCCGTTGCTTATAATTCTTATGTACATTTTTATTAAAAACGCTAAAATTCTGCGATAACTCATCGCTCGTTGATCGCAGAAGCTTGCAAACTGCGCCATTTTTTCCCTTATGATTTTATCTTTATCTAGATATCACACATCACATAGCTGCCGTCTGCCATTCTGGTGTTTTTGCGCTACAGCTCCCTGATTTTGGTTACAGCCCTGGAAAACTACCTATACATTCCTGGGCTGATTTGGTCACTACACATATGGGTCCCGTTACTGTCGGACCTATGGAACTCACAAGATTTCAGATTTCATATCGGAGTCAGTGTGTCTACAAATTTTCCTTTGAGGCACGGGAAGCAGCCTCACGGATACACGCAAATTAGTGCAAGCCTGAATTTTAATTCCCTCCTGCGTCTTTCAGAGACAAGATGCTTGCTTCCTAACAAAGTTATAACACTCCTTGCCTGGCATCGTTTGCATAAGCTATTTCCCAGGCATGTGCTAATTGGGGCTTTTGTGCTGAGCAGAAGGGGAATAAGGGAGGGGGGTGAACATCTATGTCAGGTAGCTATAGAAGAACATTTCCCTGATATTAATATTTCCCTGACAATAGTCATATTTAGTGCTTACGTTGGCTGCACCTCTTCATCCTCACTATCGTAAATTACGGGTCGCTTACTTCCTCTGAGTCTGGACTTCCTTCCTAAAATATATAACAAAACTGATTATGATTCTCATTCACCTCCAGATTTACACATCAGAGAAGCAGTCTCCACCTCTCACCATGGAAGAAGTGGAACCTATTACACACTATAGGGATAAAACTATTGGGACACATACACATTACTCCTGGAGGAGTTACATGTTTAGGTGCTGGATTTATATACCCATGGCAAAGGAACCAAAAGAGAAAACCTTAACTCAATGATTATGAAGTGACTTTCCTTTCTTGTCCATACAGTGTAAAGCCTCCTTCAGATGCACGTGTTTTCAGTACATGTGGCATTCGCTTTCACACGCATCGGAGACACGTATCCACACATACAGGTGCATCTCACTAAATTAGAATATCATCAAAAAGTTAATTTATTTCATTTCTTCAGTAAAAAAAAGTGAAACTCGTATATTATATGAACATACATTTCAGTAGATCCACATTTCGAATTTTAAAATCATTTTTCAAGCTGGTGTTATAAAGTATTCTAATTTACTGAGATAATGACTTTTGTGTTTTCATTGGCTGTAAGCCATAATCATCAGCATTAACAGAAATAAACACTTGAAATAGATCACTCTGTTTGTAATGACTATATAATATATGAGTTTCACTTTTTGTATTGAAGAACTGAAATAAATTAACTTTTTGCTGATATTCTAATTAAGTGAGATGCACCTGTATCTATCATAATCTATGGTGATCTTCGCATGAACTACACGGAGACCCGTCCGCTTTCTCCCGGCCACGCAGATGACAAGGGTAAATACACGTTTATGGCTGCACGTAAAACATCCTTGTGACATCTGTGTGCTGTACATGTTTAACATTGCAAAGTATAGGAGAAGCTTTGGAATTGATATTTCTTAAGTCATAGTGGAGAAAAACGAATGGCACACGGATGGAACACTGATGGTCCAAAATACTGAGCACACCGATACCATTTTTTTCAGTACTGGTGTTATACGGACGTGTGACAGGTGGCTTAGTCCAAGCAATCTGTTAAATATGTCATCCATCAGGTAAAAAATCCTAAGCTGGAGGTCGCAACGAGGCAGACATAGAGCTTTTTCCCGGGGTATTGCAACCTACGTTTTTTCCTCTCCTTCTAATAAGAGCCATAACCTTTTTTGTATTTCGACATAGCTGCATTTTTGCAGAACACCATTTATTCTATGAAATAACTGGAAACGGTGAGGAGAAAAACAGTGGTTCAACATTTTCTTTTTTCAGGTTTTGCATTAGCGCCACTCACTTTGTGGCAATCTGGCGGTGATCTGTTAACTTTGTTCTATGCGTCAGTTATGGGATACCAAATCTATGTAATTCTACTTTTGATTTACTACTTAAAAATAACATAATATACAAAAACAATTGGCTTTTGTCACCATATTCTGAGAGACATATTTTTTTTAAAAGTAGGCATCCGGCAGTCAAGATAACCCTTGTCAATCTGCATTCATACTGCACGGGGGGTCCATGGTCAGCAGAACTGATGGCCACTATGTTGAAGTCTGTTACATGCCACTATCACACTTGACAGTGTATTAAAGAAGTAAAACTGATGTGAATGGAATAGGCTAGATACACAGTGTTTGTGCTCACTAGCAGGTGCATTCCCTCAAGTGGCACAGTCAGCATGGGTGTCAAGGCATCCGTGTGCTGTTAGGGTTCACGGTACAGTATACGTTTCTTTGCTGTGGCCTTCTGTGTAAGAAGGCACAGCCCACTGCAATTTAATTTTCCATTTTTTTACCGAGTTTTTAATTTATTTTTTATGATGTTCACTAAAGGGGTTAACTTACATTTTATAGATCAGGTTAGTTCGGATGAGACACTAACAAATATGTATACTTCTTTCATTTTTATATAAATATACCTATTTATTGGTATGTTTTTTATTATTTTTATCTTTGAAATTGTAAAATATTTTTACTTTTTTTTTTCTTTTTCACTTTTTTAGTAAGTCCTTCTATGAGACTTTAACTTTTATTACTCTGATTAGTGGGGCTTTGCATTTCAATGCACCAGCACTGCAGTGTATTATAACTGTCAGTGTTAGGCTATGTTCACACGTTGCGTTTCTGATTAGTGTTTTTTTATGCAACTTAACCTACACCCCCTGGCCATTTTCTGTTTTTCACTTCTGTTTTTTTGCTCCCCTTCTTCCAGAGCCAAAACTTTTTTATTTTTCTGTCAATATGGCTGTGTAAGGGCTTGTTTTTTGCCGGGCGAGTTGTACTTTTGAACAACACCATTGATTTTAGCAATGGTGTTGGTGGAGGATGACTCCTTCTGAATCCGGGCTAGCTCCAGCTGGTGTTGTCGGTCAGCTTGCGCCTGGCGCTCCCGGTCAGCTCGGGCCTGGCGCTCAGCAGCCTCTTGGTCAGCTTTGGCCTGTTGCTCTGCTCGCTCCTGGAACTTCAGGATCAGCTGCAGTCGTCCGTCACGATCATCTGTGGCGAGCTGCTCCAAGGCCATCTGCAGGTGGGGGTCCATACTACCCTGGCTGTGGGTATGGCTGTCAATCACAGGTGAGACCCCTGCAGCAGCGCCA
Organism: Phyllobates terribilis; assembly: GCF_046119375.1. NCBI lineage: Eukaryota > Metazoa > Chordata > Amphibia > Anura > Dendrobatidae > Phyllobates > Phyllobates terribilis. The sequence continues at coordinate 19,964,568 of NW_027362761.1, read as the reverse complement.
TCCGGGTCTTGGCTGGCTGCCCCATCATCAGGGCTCTGCTGTCGGACAGGCTCTGCATCACCTTGCAACAGTTCAGCAATCAAATGAGCCTTGGTTTTGCCCATGGGGTCAATCTGCCTCAGCTCACAGAGGGCAGTGATAGTGTCCTCTGACTGCTGGTGATACCAGTTCTCTCCACGTGTAGCCATTATTGGCAAATAAAAGATAGGACAGAAAAACAAGAGAAGGTAGGGGATGCAACTGCTACACGTATAGTAATGTCCCAGATACAAAAATATTAAAACACTGAGTCTGATTTCTTAAAACTCTGCACAGAATTCTCGCAAGAACCGTGCAAGTTTTCAGTGACAGGAATGATTGCTCAATCCAGCCACTGATGTTCTGTAATATCCCACCGCTGCCACCAATTTGTCAGGAAAATTCCAACACACACAGATGGACGACACCGGGGAGATAACACAGTATCTCACCGTGCCGTCACGCTGTCCGTATTTTGTCCGGAGTCGCCAGCACGCGATCCAGACTACTCTCTACGTAGGTATCGGTAAGCGACCAGTGAGCGTATGGCGCAACACCCTGGGTTCCACAGCCTGGAATCCGTGTTTAACGCCCTCAGTACGGTCACTGTCAGCTTCACGATAGCCCAATTATTAATACTCTCTGCCACCACCGGCCGAATTTGAAATATAATACAGGCCTGGCCGGACGCCTGCGTTTTGGTAGCGTATATGGCTTCGGGGAAGGGAACGATTACAGAACAAAAGAAACAGAACTATTAAATTTTATATTTAATCCAAAAGGGAGGCAGTGTTTAGGGAAAATATATACAATGATGTTACAAAGAGGACACTAAAATACATACGCATTTACATAAAATAAACAGGGTAAAAAGAAGACAACTTACTCTATACGATCGTGGAGACGATTCAATATAGGTGGAGGAGGGGCTCCCCGGTTGGAATATGCTGTTATTGAACAGGACCCGTTGCTTATAATTCTTATGTACATTTTTATTAAAAACGCTAAAATTCTGCGATAACTCATCGCTCGTTGATCGCAGAAGCTTGCAAACTGCGCTATTTTTTCCCTTATGATTTTATCTTTATCTAGATATCACACATCACATAGCTGCCGTCTGCCATTCTGGTGTTTTTGCGCTACAGCTCCCTGATTTTGGTTACAGCCCTGGAAAACTACCTATACATTCCTGGGCTGATTTGGTCACTACACATATGGGTCCCGTTACTGTCGGACCTATGGAACTCACAAGATTTCAGATTTCATATCGGAGTCAGTGTGTCTACAAATTTTCCTTTGAGGCACGGGAAGCAGCCTCACGGATACACGCAAATTAGTGCAAGCCTGAATTTTAATTCCCTCCTGCGTCTTTCAGAGACAAGATGCTTGCTTCCTAACAAAGTTATAACACTCCTTGCCTGGCATCGTTTGCATAAGCTATTTCCCAGGCATGTGCTAATTGGGGCTTTTGTGCTGAGCAGAAGGGGAATAAGGGAGGGGGGTGAACATCTATGTCAGGTAGCTATAGAAGAACATTTCCCTGATATTAATATTTCCCTGACAATAGTCATATTTAGTGCTTACGTTGGCTGCACCTCTTCATCCTCACTATCGTAAATTACGGGTCGCTTACTTCCTCTGAGTCTGGACTTCCTTCCTAAAATATATAACAAAACTGATTATGATTCTCATTTACCTCCAGATTTACACATCAGAGAAGCAGTCTCCACCTCTCACCATGGAAGAAGTGGAACCTATTACACACTATAGGGATAAAACTATTGGGACACATACACATTACTCCTGGAGGAGTTACATGTTTAGGTGCTGGATTTATATACCCATGGCAAAGGAACCAAAAGAGAAAACCTTAACTCAATGATTATGAAGTGACTTTCCTTTCTTGTCCATACAGTGTAAAGCCTCCTACAGATGCACGTGTTTTCAGTACATGTGGCATTCGCTTTCACACGCATCGGAGACACGTATCCACACATACAGGTGCATCTCACTAAATTAGAATATCATCAAAAAGTTAATTTATTTCATTTCTTCAGTAAAAAAAAGTGAAACTCGTATATTATATGAACATACATTTCAGTAGATCCACATTTCGAATTTTAAAATCATTTTTCAAGCTGGTGTTATAAAGTATTCTAATTTACTGAGATAATGACTTTTGTGTTTTCATTGGCTGTAAGCCATAATCATCAGCATTAACAGAAATAAACACTTGAAATAGATCACTCTGTTTGTAATGACTATATAATATATGAGTTTCACTTTTTGTATTGAAGAACTGAAATAAATTAACTTTTTGCTGATATTCTAATTAAGTGAGATGCACCTGTATCTATCATAATCTATGGTGATCTTCGCATGAACTACACGGAGACCCGTCCGCTTTCTCCCGGCCACGCAGATGACAAGGGTAAATACACGTTTATGGCTGCGCGTAAAACATCCTTGTGACATCTGTGTGCTGTACATGTTTAACATTGCAAAGTATAGGAGAAGCTTTGGAATTGATATTTCTTAAGTCATAGTGGAGAAAAACGAATGGCACACGGATGGAACACTGATGGTCCAAAATACTGAGCACACCGATACCATTTTTTTCAGTACTGGTGTTATACGGACGTGTGACAGGTGGCTTAGTCAAAGCAATCTGTTAAATATGTCATCCATCAGGTAAAAAATCCTAAGCTGGAGGTCGCAACGAGGCAGACATAGAGCTTTTTCCCGGGGTATTGCAACCTACGTTTTTTCCTCTCCTTCTAATAAGAGCCATAACCTTTTTTGTATTTCGACATAGCTGCATTTTTGCAGAACACCATTTATTCTATGAAATAACTGGAAACGGTGAGGAGAAAAACAGTGGTTCAACATTTTCTTTTTTCAGGTTTTGCATTAGCGCCACTCACTTTGTGGCAATCTGGCGGTGATCTGTTAACTTTGTTCTATGCGTCAGTTATGGGATACCAAATCTATGTAATTCTACTTTTGATTTACTACTTAAAAATAACATAATATACAAAAACAATTGGCTTTTGTCACCATATTCTGAGAGACATATTTTTTTTAAAAGTAGGCATCCGGCAGTCAAGATAACCCTTGTCAATCTGCATTCATACTGCACGGGGGGTCCATGGTCAGCAGAACTGATGGCCACTATGTTGAAGTCTGTTACATGCCACTATCACACTTGACAGTGTATTAAAGAAGTAAAACTGATGTGAATGGAATAGGCTAGATACACAGTGTTTGTGCTCACTAGCAGGTGCATTCCCTCAAGTGGCACAGTCAGCATGGGTGTCAAGGCATCCGTGTGCTGTTAGGGTTCACGGTACAGTATACGTTTCTTTGCTGTGGCCTTCTGTGTAAGAAGGCACAGCCCACTGCAATTTAATTTTCCATTTTTTTACCGAGTTTTTAATTTATTTTTTATGATGTTCACTAAAGGGGTTAACTTACATTTTATAGATCAGGTTAGTTCGGATGAGACACTAACAAATATGTATACTTCTTTCATTTTTATATAAATATACCTATTTATTGGTATGTTTTTTATTATTTTTATCTTTGAAATTGTAAAATATTTTTACTTTTTTTTTTCTTTTTCACTTTTTTAGTAAGTCCTTCTATGAGACTTTAACTTTTATTACTCTGATTAGTGGGGCTTTGCATTTCAATGCACCAGCACTGCAGTGTATTATAACTGTCAGTGTTAGGCTATGTTCACACGTTGCGTTTCTGATTAGTGTTTTTTTATGCAACTTAACCTACACCCCCTGGCCATTTTCTGTTTTTCACTTCTGTTTTTTTGCTCCCCTTCTTCCAGAGCCAAAACTTTTTTATTTTTCTGTCAATATGGCTGTGTAAGGGCTTGTTTTTTGCCGGGCGAGTTGTACTTTTGAACAACACCATTGATTTTAGCAATGGTGTTGGTGGAGGATGACTCCTTCTGAATCCGGGCTAGCTCCAGCTGGTGTTGTCGGTCAGCTTGCGCCTGGCGCTCCCGGTCAGCTCGGGCCTGGCGCTCAGCAGCCTCTTGGTCAGCTTTGGCCTGTTGCTCTGCTCGCTCCTGGAACTTCAGGATCAGCTGCAGTCGTCCGTCACGATCATCTGTGGCGAGCTGCTCCAAGGCCATCTGCAGGTGGGGGTCCATACTACCCTGGCTGTGGGTATGGCTGTCAATCACAGGTGAGACCCCTGCAGCAGCGCCATCCGGGTCTTGGCTGGCTGCCCCATCATCAGGGCTCTGCTGTCGGACAGGCTCTGCATCACCTTGCAACAGTTCAGCAATCAAATGAGCCTTGGTTTTGCCCATGGGGTCAATCTGCCTCAGCTCACAGAGGGCAGTGATAGTGTCCTCTGACTGCTGGTGATACCAGTTCTCTCCACGTGTAGCCATTATTGGCAAATAAAAGATAGGACAGAAAAACAAGAGAAGGTAGGGGATGCAACTGCTACACGTATAGTAATGTCCCAGATACAAAAATATTAAAACACTGAGTCTGATTTCTTAAAACTCTGCACAGAATTCTCGCAAGAACCGTGCAAGTTTTCAGTGACAGGAATGATTGCTCAATCCAGCCACTGATGTTCTGTAATATCCCACCGCTGCCACCAATTTGTCAGGAAAATTCCAACACACACAGATGGACGACACCGGGGAGATAACACAGTATCTCACCGTGCCGTCACGCTGTCCGTATTTTGTCCGGAGTCGCCAGCACGCGATCCAGACTACTCTCTACGTAGGTATCGGTAAGCGACCAGTGAGCGTATGGTGCAACACCCTGGGTTCCACAGCCTGGAATCCGTGTTTAACGCCCTCAGTACGGTCACTGTCAGCTTCACGATAGCCCAATTATTAATACTCTCTGCCACCACCGGCCGAATTTGAAATATAATACAGGCCTGGCCGGACGCCTGCGTTTTGGTAGCGTATATGGCTTCGGGGAAGGGAACGATTACAGAACAAAAGAAACAGAACTATTAAATTTTATATTTAATCCAAAAGGGAGGCAGTGTTTAGGGAAAATATATACAATGATGTTACAAAGAGGACACTAAAATACATACGCATTTACATAAAATAAACAGGGTAAAAAGAAGACAACTTACTCTATACGATCGTGGAGACGATTCAATATAGGTGGAGGAGGGGCTCCCCGGTTGGAATATGCTGTTATTGAACAGGACCCGTTGCTTATAATTCTTATGTACATTTTTATTAAAAACGCTAAAATTCTGCGATAACTCATCGCTCGTTGATCGCAGAAGCTTGCAAACTGCGCCATTTTTTCCCTTATGATTTTATCTTTATCTAGATATCACACATCACATAGCTGCCGTCTGCCATTCTGGTGCTTTTGCGCTACAGCTCCCTGATTTTGGTTACAGCCCTGGAAAACTACCTATACATTCCTGGGCTGATTTGGTCACTACACATATGGGTCCCGTTACTGTCGGACCTATGGAACTCACAAGATTTCAGATTTCATATCGGAGTCAGTGTGTCTACAAATTTTCCTTTGAGGCACGGGAAGCAGCCTCACGGATACACGCAAATTAGTGCAAGCCTGAATTTTAATTCCCTCCTGCGTCTTTCAGAGACAAGATGCTTGCTTCCTAACAAAGTTATAACACTCCTTGCCTGGCATCGTTTGCATAAGCTATTTCCCAGGCATGTGCTAATTGGGGCTTTTGTGCTGAGCAGAAGGGGAATAAGGGAGGGGGGTGAACATCTATGTCAGGTAGCTATAGAAGAACATTTCCCTGATATTAATATTTCCCTGACAATAGTCATATTTAGTGCTTACGTTGGCTGCACCTCTTCATCCTCACTATCGTAAATTACGGGTCGCTTACTTCCTCTGAGTCTGGACTTCCTTCCTAAAATATATAACAAAACTGATTATGATTCTCATTCACCTCCAGATTTACACATCAGAGAAGCAGTCTCCACCTCTCACCATGGAAGAAGTGGAACCTATTACACACTATAGGGATAAAACTATTGGGACACATACACATTACTCCTGGAGGAGTTACATGTTTAGGTGCTGGATTTATATACCCATGGCAAAGGAACCAAAAGAGAAAACCTTAACTCAATGATTATGAAGTGACTTTCCTTTCTTGTCCATACAGTGTAAAGCCTCCTTCAGATGCACGTGTTTTCAGTACATGTGGCATTCGCTTTCACACGCATCGGAGACACGTATCCACACATACAGGTGCATCTCACTAAATTAGAATATCATCAAAAAGTTAATTTATTTCATTTCTTCAGTAAAAAAAAGTGAAACTCGTATATTATATGAACATACATTTCAGTAGATCCACATTTCGAATTTTAAAATCATTTTTCAAGCTGGTGTTATAAAGTATTCTAATTTACTGAGATAATGACTTTTGTGTTTTCATTGGCTGTAAGCCATAATCATCAGCATTAACAGAAATAAACACTTGAAATAGATCACTCTGTTTGTAATGACTATATAATATATGAGTTTCACTTTTTGTATTGAAGAACTGAAATAAATTAACTTTTTGCTGATATTCTAATTAAGTGAGATGCACCTGTATCTATCATAATCTATGGTGATCTTCGCATGAACTGAACTGAGACCCGTCCGCTTTCTCCCGGCCACGCAGATGACAAGGGTAAATACACGTTTATGGCTGCGCGTAAAACATCCTTGTGACATCTGTGTGCTGTACATGTTTAACATTGCAAAGTATAGGAGAAGCTTTGGAATTGATATTTCTTAAGTCATAGTGGAGAAAAACGAATGGCACACGGATGGAACACTGATGGTCCAAAATACTGAGCACACCGATACCATTTTTTCCAGTACTGGTGTTATACGGACGTGTGACAGGTGGCTTAGTCAAAGCAATCTGTTAAATATGTCATCCATCAGGTAAAAAATCCTAAGCTGGAGGTCGCAACGAGGCAGACATAGAGCTTTTTCCCCGGGTATTGCAACCTAAGTTTTTTCCTCTCCTTCTAATAAGAGCCATAACCTTTTTTGTATTTCGACATAGCTGCATTTTTGCAGAACACCATTTATTCTATGAAATAACTGGAAACGGTGAGGAGAAAAACAGTGGTTCAACATTTTCTTTTTTCAGGTTTTGCATTAGCGCCACTCACTTTGTGGCAATCTGGCGGTGATCTGTTAACTTTGTTCTATGCGTCAGTTATGGGATACCAAATCTATGTAATTCTACTTTTGATTTACTACTTAAAAATAACATAATATACAAAAACAATTGGCTTTTGTCACCATATTCTGAGAGACATATTTTTTTTAAAAGTAGGCATCCGGCAGTCAAGATAACCCTTGTCAATCTGCATTCATACTGCACGGGGGGTCCATGGTCAGCAGAACTGATGGCCACTATGTTGAAGTCTGTTACATGCCACTATCACACTTGACAGTGGTATTAAAGAAGTAAAACTGATGTGAATGGAATAGGCTAGATACACAGTGTTTGTGCTCACTAGCAGGTGCATTCCCTCAAGTGGCACAGTCAGCATGGGTGTCAAGGCATCCGTGTGCTGTTAGGGTTCACGGTACAGTATACGTTTCTTTGCTGATGCCTTCTGTGTAAAAAGGCACAGCCCACTGCAATTTAATTTTCCATTTTTTTACCGAGTTTTTAATTTATTTTTTATGATGTTCACTAAAGGGGTTAACTTACATTTTATAGATCAGGTTAGTTCGGATGAGACAATAACAAATATGTATACTTCTTTCATTTTTATATAAATATACCTATTTATTGGTATGTTTTTTATTATTTTTATCTTTGAAATTGTAAAATATTTTTACTTTTTTTTTTCTTTTTCACTTTTTTAGTAAGTCCTTCTATGAGACTTTAACTTTTATTACTCTGATTAGTGGGGCTTTGCATTTCAATGCACCAGCACTGCAGTGTATTATAACTGTCAGTGTTAGGCTATGTTCACACGTTGCGTTTCTGATTAGTGTTTTTTTATGCAACTTAACCTACACCCCCTGGCCATTTTCTGTTTTTGCACTTCTGTTTTTTTGCTCCCCTTCTTCCAGAGCCAAAACTTTTTTATTTTTCTGTCAATATGGCTGTGTAAGGGCTTGTTTTTTGCCGGGCGAGTTGTACTTTTGAACAACACCATTGATTTTAGCAATGGTGTTGGTGGAGGATGACTCCTTCTGAATCCGGGCTAGCTCCAGCTGGTGTTGTCGGTCAGCTTGCGCCTGGCGCTCAGCAGCCTCTTGGTCAGCTTTGGCCTGTTGCTCTGCTCGCTCCTGGAACTTCAGGATCAGCTGCAGTCGTCCGTCACGATCATCTGTGGCGAGCTGCTCCAAGGCCATCTGCAGGTGGGGGTCCATACTACCCTGGCTGTGGGTATGGCTGTCAATCACAGGTGAGACCCCTGCAGCAGCGCCATCCGGGTCTTGGCTGGCTGCCCCATCATCAGGGCTCTGCTGTCGGACAGGCTCTGCATCACCTTGCAACAGTTCAGCAATCAAATGAGCCTTGGTTTTGCCCATGGGGTCAATCTGCCTCAGCTCACAGAGGGCAGTGATAGTGTCCTCTGACTGCTGGTGATACCAGTTCTCTCCACGTGTAGCCATTATTGGCAAATAAAAGATAGGACAGAAAAACAAGAGAAGGTAGGGGATGCAACTGCTACACGTATAGTAATGTCCCAGATACAAAAATATTAAAACACTGAGTCTGATTTCTTAAAACTCTGCACAGAATTCTCGCAAGAACCGTGCAAGTTTTCAGTGACAGGAATGATTGCTCAATCCAGCCACTGATGTTCTGTAATATCCCACCGCTGCCACCAATTTGTCAGGAAAATTCCAACACACACAGATGGACGACACCGGGGAGATAACACAGTATCTCACCGTGCCGTCACGCTGTCCGTATTTTGTCCGGAGTCGCCAGCACGCGATCCAGACTACTCTCTACGTAGGTATCGGTAAGCGACCAGTGAGCGTATGGCGCAACACCCTGGGTTCCACAGCCTGGAATCCGTGTTTAACGCCCTCAGTACGGTCACTGTCAGCTTCACGATAGCCCAATTATTAATACTCTCTGCCACCACCGGCCGAATTTGAAATATAATACAGGCCTGGCCGGACGCCTGCGTTTTGGTAGCGTATATGGCTTCGGGGAAGGGAACGATTACAGAACAAAAGAAACAGAACTATTAAATTTTATATTTAATCCAAAAGGGAGGCAGTGTTTAGGGAAAATATATACAATGATGTTACAAAGAGGACACTAAAATACATACGCATTTACATAAAATAAACAGGGTAAAAAGAAGACAACTTACTCTATACGATCGTGGAGACGATTCAATATAGGTGGAGGAGGGGCTCCCCGGTTGGAATATGCTGTTATTGAACAGGACCCGTTGCTTATAATTCTTATGTACATTTTTATTAAAAACGCTAAAATTCTGCGATAACTCATCGCTCGTTGATCGCAGAAGCTTGCAAACTGCGCCATTTTTTCCCTTATGATTTTATCTTTATCTAGATATCACACATCACATAGCTGCCGTCTGCCATTCTGGTGTTTTTGCGCTACAGCTCCCTGATTTTGGTTACAGCCCTGGAAAACTACCTATACATTCCTGGGCTGATTTGGTCACTACACATATGGGTCCCGTTACTGTCGGACCTATGGAACTCACAAGATTTCAGATTTCATATCGGAGTCAGTGTGTCTACAAATTTTCCTTTGAGGCACGGGAAGCAGCCTCACGGATACACGCAAATTAGTGCAAGCCTGAATTTTAATTCCCTCCTGCGTCTTTCAGAGACAAGATGCTTGCTTCCTAACAAAGTTATAACACTCCTTGCCTGGCATCGTTTGCATAAGCTATTTCCCAGGCATGTGCTAATTGGGGCTTTTGTGCTGAGCAGAAGGGGAATAAGGGAGGGGGGTGAACATCTATGTCAGGTAGCTATAGAAGAACATTTCCCTGATATTAATATTTCCCTGACAATAGTCATATTTAGTGCTTACGTTGGCTGCACCTCTTCATCCTCACTATCGTAAATTACGGGTCGCTTACTTCCTCTGAGTCTGGACTTCCTTCCTAAAATATATAACAAAACTGATTATGATTCTCATTCACCTCCAGATTTACACATCAGAGAAGCAGTCTCCACCTCTCACCATGGAAGAAGTGGAACCTATTACACACTATAGGGATAAAACTATTGGGACACATACACATTACTCCTGGAGGAGTTACATGTTTAGGTGCTGGATTTATATACCCATGGCAAAGGAACCAAAAGAGAAAACCTTAACTCAATGATTATGAAGTGACTTTCCTTTCTTGTCCATACAGTGTAAAGCCTCCTTCAGATGCACGTGTTTTCAGTACATGTGGCATTCGCTTTCACACGCATCGGAGACACGTATCCACACATACAGGTGCATCTCACTAAATTAGAATATCATCAAAAAGTTAATTTATTTCATTTCTTCAGTAAAAAAAAGTGAAACTCGTATATTATATGAACATACATTTCAGTAGATCCACATTTCGAATTTTAAAATCATTTTTCAAGCTGGTGTTATAAAGTATTCTAATTTACTGAGATAATGACTTTTGTGTTTTCATTGGCTGTAAGCCATAATCATCAACGTTAACAGAAATAAACACTTGAAATAGATCACTCTGTTTGTAATGACTCTATATAATATATGAGTTTCACTTTTTGTATTGAAGAACTGAAATAAATTAACTTTTTGCTGATATTCTAATTAAGTGAGATGCACCTGTATCTATCATAATCTATGGTGATCTTCGCATGAACTGAACTGAGACCCGTCCGCTTTCTCCCGGCCACGCAGATGACAAGGGTCAATACACGTTTATGGCTGCGCGTAAAACATCCTTGTGACATCTGTGTGCTGTACATGTTTAACATTGCAAAGTATAGGAGAAGCTTTGGAATTGATATTTCTTAAGTCATAGTGGAGAAAAACGAATGGCACACGGATGGAACACTGATGGTCCAAAATACTGAGCACACCGATACCATTTTTTCCAGTACTGGTGTTATACGGACGTGTGACAGGTGGCTTAGTCAAAGCAATCTGTTAAATATGTCATCCATCAGGTAAAAAATCCTAAGCTGGAGGTCGCAACGAGGCAGACATAGAGCTTTTTCCCCGGGTATTGCAACCTAAGTTTTTTCCTCTCCTTCTAATAAGAGCCATAACCTTTTTTGTATTTCGACATAGCTGCATTTTTGCAGAACACCATTTATTCTATGAAATAACTGGAAACGGTGAGGAGAAAAACAGTGGTTCAACATTTTCTTTTTTCAGGTTTTGCATTAGCGCCACTCACTTTGTGGCAATCTGGCGGTGATCTGTTAACTTTGTTCTATGCGTCAGTTATGGGATACCAAATCTATGTAATTCTACTTTTGATTTACTACTTAAAAATAACATAATATACAAAAACAATTGGCTTTTGTCACCATATTCTGAGAGACATATTTTTTTTAAAAGTAGGCATCCGGCAGTCAAGATAACCCTTGTCAATCTGCATTCATACTGCACGGGGGGTCCATGGTCAGCAGAACTGATGGCCACTATGTTGAAGTCTGTTACATGCCACTATCACACTTGACAGTGGTATTAAAGAAGTAAAACTGATGTGAATGGAATAGGCTAGATACACAGTGTTTGTGCTCACTAGCAGGTGCATTCCCTCAAGTGGCACAGTCAGCATGGGTGTCAAGGCATCCGTGTGCTGTTAGGGTTCACGGTACAGTATACGTTTCTTTGCTGATGCCTTCTGTGTAAAAAGGCACAGCCCACTGCAATTTAATTTTCCATTTTTTTACCGAGTTTTTAATTTATTTTTTATGATGTTCACTAAAGGGGTTAACTTACATTTTATAGATCAGGTTAGTTCGGATGAGACAATAACAAATATGTATACTTCTTTCATTTTTATATAAATATACCTATTTATTGGTATGTTTTTTATTATTTTTATCTTTGAAATTGTAAAATATTTTTACTTTTTTTTTTCTTTTTCACTTTTTTAGTAAGTCCTTCTATGAGACTTTAACTTTTATTACTCTGATTAGTGGGGCTTTGCATTTCAATGCACCAGCACTGCAGTGTATTATAACTGTCAGTGTTAGGCTATGTTCACACGTTGCGTTTCTGATTAGTGTTTTTTTATGCAACTTAACCTACACCCCCTGGCCATTTTCTGTTTTTGCACTTCTGTTTTTTTGCTCCCCTTCTTCCAGAGCCAAAACTTTTTTATTTTTCTGTCAATATGGCTGTGTAAGGGCTTGTTTTTTGCCGGGCGAGTTGTACTTTTGAACAACACCATTGATTTTAGCAATGGTGTTGGTGGAGGATGACTCCTTCTGAATCCGGGCTAGCTCCAGCTGGTGTTGTCGGTCAGCTTGCGCCTGGCGCTCAGCAGCCTCTTGGTCAGCTTTGGCCTGTTGCTCTGCTCGCTCCTGGAACTTCAGGATCAGCTGCAGTCGTCCGTCACGATCATCTGTGGCGAGCTGCTCCAAGGCCATCTGCAGGTGGGGGTCCATACTACCCTGGCTGTGGGTATGGCTGTCAATCACAGGTGAGACCCCTGCAGCAGCGCCATCCGGGTCTTGGCTGGCTGCCCCATCATCAGGGCTCTGCTGTCGGACAGGCTCTGCATCACCTTGCAACAGTTCAGCAATCAAATGAGCCTTGGTTTTGCCCATGGGGTCAATCTGCCTCAGCTCACAGAGGGCAGTGATAGTGTCCTCTGACTGCTGGTGATACCAGTTCTCTCCACGTGTAGCCATTATTGGCAAATAAAAGATAGGACAGAAAAACAAGAGAAGGTAGGGGATGCAACTGCTACACGTATAGTAATGTCCCAGATACAAAAATATTAAAACACTGAGTCTGATTTCTTAAAACTCTGCACAGAATTCTCGCAAGAACCGTGCAAGTTTTCAGTGACAGGAATGATTGCTCAATCCAGCCACTGATGTTCTGTAATATCCCACCGCTGCCACCAATTTGTCAGGAAAATTCCAACACACACAGATGGACGACACCGGGGAGATAACACAGTATCTCACCGTGCCGTCACGCTGTCCGTATTTTGTCCGGAGTCGCCAGCACGCGATCCAGACTACTCTCTACGTAGGTATCGGTAAGCGACCAGTGAGCGTATGGCGCAACACCCTGGGTTCCACAGCCTGGAATCCGTGTTTAACGCCCTCAGTACGGTCACTGTCAGCTTCACGATAGCCCAATTATTAATACTCTCTGCCACCACCGGCCGAATTTGAAATATAATACAGGCCTGGCCGGACGCCTGCGTTTTGGTAGCGTATATGGCTTCGGGGAAGGGAACGATTACAGAACAAAAGAAACAGAACTATTAAATTTTATATTTAATCCAAAAGGGAGGCAGTGTTTAGGGAAAATATATACAATGATGTTACAAAGAGGACACTAAAATACATACGCATTTACATAAAATAAACAGGGTAAAAAGAAGACAACTTACTCTATACGATCGTGGAGACGATTCAATATAGGTGGAGGAGGGGCTCCCCGGTTGGAATATGCTGTTATTGAACAGGACCCGTTGCTTATAATTCTTATGTACATTTTTATTAAAAACGCTAAAATTCTGCGATAACTCATCGCTCGTTGATCGCAGAAGCTTGCAAACTGCGCCATTTTTTCCCTTATGATTTTATCTTTATCTAGATATCACACATCACATAGCTGCCGTCTGCCATTCTGGTGTTTTTGCGCTACAGCTCCCTGATTTTGGTTACAGCCCTGGAAAACTACCTATACATTCCTGGGCTGATTTGGTCACTACACATATGGGTCCCGTTACTGTCGGACCTATGGAACTCACAAGATTTCAGATTTCATATCGGAGTCAGTGTGTCTACAAATTTTCCTTTGAGGCACGGGAAGCAGCCTCACGGATACACGCAAATTAGTGCAAGCCTGAATTTTAATTCCCTCCTGCGTCTTTCAGAGACAAGATGCTTGCTTCCTAACAAAGTTATAACACTCCTTGCCTGGCATCGTTTGCATAAGCTATTTCCCAGGCATGTGCTAATTGGGGCTTTTGTGCTGAGCAGAAGGGGAATAAGGGAGGGGGGTGAACATCTATGTCAGGTAGCTATAGAAGAACATTTCCCTGATATTAATATTTCCCTGACAATAGTCATATTTAGTGCTTACGTTGGCTGCACCTCTTCATCCTCACTATCGTAAATTACGGGTCGCTTACTTCCTCTGAGTCTGGACTTCCTTCCTAAAATATATAACAAAACTGATTATGATTCTCATTCACCTCCAGATTTACACATCAGAGAAGCAGTCTCCACCTCTCACCATGGAAGAAGTGGAACCTATTACACACTATAGGGATAAAACTATTGGGACACATACACATTACTCCTGGAGGAGTTACATGTTTAGGTGCTGGATTTATATACCCATGGCAAAGGAACCAAAAGAGAAAACCTTAACTCAATGATTATGAAGTGACTTTCCTTTCTTGTCCATACAGTGTAAAGCCTCCTTCAGATGCACGTGTTTTCAGTACATGTGGCATTCGCTTTCACACGCATCGGAGACACGTATCCACACATACAGGTGCATCTCGCTAAATTAGAATATCATCAAAAAGTTAATTTATTTCATTTCTTCAGTAAAAAAAAGTGAAACTCGTATATTATATGAACATACATTTCAGTAGATCCACATTTCGAATTTTAAAATCATTTTTCAAGCTGGTGTTATAAAGTATTCTAATTTACTGAGATAATGACTTTTGTGTTTTCATTGGCTGTAAGCCATAATCATCAACTTTAACAGAAATAAACACTTGAAATAGATCACTCTGTTTGTAATGACTCTATATAATATATGAGTTTCACTTTTTGTATTGAAGAACTGAAATAAATTAACTTTTTGCTGATATTCTAATTAAGTGAGATGCACCTGTATCTATCATAATCTATGGTGATCTTCGCATGAACTGAACTGAGACCCGTCCGCTTTCTCCCGGCCACGCAGATGACAAGGGTCAATACACGTTTATGGCTGCGCGTAAAACATCCTTGTGACATCTGTGTGCTGTACATGTTTAACATTGCAAAGTATAGGAGAAGCTTTGGAATTGATATTTCTTAAGTCATAGTGGAGAAAAACGAATGGCACACGGATGGAACACTGATGGTCCAAAATACTGAGCACACCGATACCATTTTTTCCAGTACTGGTGTTATACGGACGTGTGACAGGTGGCTTAGTCAAAGCAATCTGTTAAATATGTCATCCATCAGGTAAAAAATCCTAAGCTGGAGGTCGCAACGAGGCAGACATAGAGCTTTTTCCCCGGGTATTGCAACCTAAGTTTTTTCCTCTCCTTCTAATAAGAGCCATAACCTTTTTTGTATTTCGACATAGCTGCATTTTTGCAGAACACCATTTATTCTATGAAATAACTGGAAACGGTGAGGAGAAAAACAGTGGTTCAACATTTTCTTTTTTCAGGTTTTGCATTAGCGCCACTCACTTTGTGGCAATCTGGCGGTGATCTGTTAACTTTGTTCTATGCGTCAGTTATGGGATACCAAATCTATGTAATTCTACTTTTGATTTACTACTTAAAAATAACATAATATACAAAAACAATTGGCTTTTGTCACCATATTCTGAGAGACATATTTTTTTTAAAAGTAGGCATCCGGCAGTCAAGATAACCCTTGTCAATCTGCATTCATACTGCACGGGGGGTCCATGGTCAGCAGAACTGATGGCCACTATGTTGAAGTCTGTTACATGCCACTATCACACTTGACAGTGGTATTAAAGAAGTAAAACTGATGTGAATGGAATAGGCTAGATACACAGTGTTTGTGCTCACTAGCAGGTGCATTCCCTCAAGTGGCACAGTCAGCATGGGTGTCAAGGCATCCGTGTGCTGTTAGGGTTCACGGTACAGTATACGTTTCTTTGCTGATGCCTTCTGTGTAAAAAGGCACAGCCCACTGCAATTTAATTTTCCATTTTTTTACCGAGTTTTTAATTTATTTTTTATGATGTTCACTAAAGGGGTTAACTTACATTTTATAGATCAGGTTAGTTCGGATGAGACAATAACAAATATGTATACTTCTTTCATTTTTATATAAATATACCTATTTATTGGTATGTTTTTTATTATTTTTATCTTTGAAATTGTAAAATATTTTTACTTTTTTTTTTCTTTTTCACTTTTTTAGTAAGTCCTTCTATGAGACTTTAACTTTTATTACTCTGATTAGTGGGGCTTTGCATTTCAATGCACCAGCACTGCAGTGTATTATAACTGTCAGTGTTAGGCTATGTTCACACGTTGCGTTTCTGATTAGTGTTTTTTTATGCAACTTAACCTACACCCCCTGGCCATTTTCTGTTTTTGCACTTCTGTTTTTTTGCTCCCCTTCTTCCAGAGCCAAAACTTTTTTATTTTTCTGTCAATATGGCTGTGTAAGGGCTTGTTTTTTGCCGGGCGAGTTGTACTTTTGAACAACACCATTGATTTTAGCAATGGTGTTGGTGGAGGATGACTCCTTCTGAATCCGGGCTAGCTCCAGCTGGTGTTGTCGGTCAGCTTGCGCCTGGCGCTCAGCAGCCTCTTGGTCAGCTTTGGCCTGTTGCTCTGCTCGCTCCTGGAACTTCAGGATCAGCTGCAGTCGTCCGTCACGATCATCTGTGGCGAGCTGCTCCAAGGCCATCTGCAGGTGGGGGTCCATACTACCCTGGCTGTGGGTATGGCTGTCAATCACAGGTGAGACCCCTGCAGCAGCGCCATCCGGGTCTTGGCTGGCTGCCCCATCATCAGGGCTCTGCTGTCGGACAGGCTCTGCATCACCTTGCAACAGTTCAGCAATCAAATGAGCCTTGGTTTTGCCCATGGGGTCAATCTGCCTCAGCTCACAGAGGGCAGTGATAGTGTCCTCTGACTGCTGGTGATACCAGTTCTCTCCACGTGTAGCCATTATTGGCAAATAAAAGATAGGACAGAAAAACAAGAGAAGGTAGGGGATGCAACTGCTACACGTATAGTAATGTCCCAGATACAAAAATATTAAAACACTGAGTCTGATTTCTTAAAACTCTGCACAGAATTCTCGCAAGAACCGTGCAAGTTTTCAGTGACAGGAATGATTGCTCAATCCAGCCACTGATGTTCTGTAATATCCCACCGCTGCCACCAATTTGTCAGGAAAATTCCAACACACACAGATGGACGACACCGGGGAGATAACACAGTATCTCACCGTGCCGTCACGCTGTCCGTATTTTGTCCGGAGTCGCCAGCACGCGATCCAGACTACTCTCTACGTAGGTATCGGTAAGCGACCAGTGAGCGTATGGCGCAACACCCTGGGTTCCACAGCCTGGAATCCGTGTTTAACGCCCTCAGTACGGTCACTGTCAGCTTCACGATAGCCCAATTATTAATACTCTCTGCCACCACCGGCCGAATTTGAAATATAATACAGGCCTGGCCGGACGCCTGCGTTTTGGTAGCGTATATGGCTTCGGGGAAGGGAACGATTACAGAACAAAAGAAACAGAACTATTAAATTTTATATTTAATCCAAAAGGGAGGCAGTGTTTAGGGAAAATATATACAATGATGTTACAAAGAGGACACTAAAATACATACGCATTTACATAAAATAAACAGGGTAAAAAGAAGACAACTTACTCTATACGATCGTGGAGACGATTCAATATAGGTGGAGGAGGGGCTCCCCGGTTGGAATATGCTGTTATTGAACAGGACCCGTTGCTTATAATTCTTATGTACATTTTTATTAAAAACGCTAAAATTCTGCGATAACTCATCGCTCGTTGATCGCAGAAGCTTGCAAACTGCGCCATTTTTTCCCTTATGATTTTATCTTTATCTAGATATCACACATCACATAGCTGCCGTCTGCCATTCTGGTGTTTTTGCGCTACAGCTCCCTGATTTTGGTTACAGCCCTGGAAAACTACCTATACATTCCTGGGCTGATTTGGTCACTACACATATGGGTCCCGTTACTGTCGGACCTATGGAACTCACAAGATTTCAGATTTCATATCGGAGTCAGTGTGTCTACAAATTTTCCTTTGAGGCACGGGAAGCAGCCTCACGGATACACGCAAATTAGTGCAAGCCTGAATTTTAATTCCCTCCTGCGTCTTTCAGAGACAAGATGCTTGCTTCCTAACAAAGTTATAACACTCCTTGCCTGGCATCGTTTGCATAAGCTATTTCCCAGGCATGTGCTAATTGGGGCTTTTGTGCTGAGCAGAAGGGGAATAAGGGAGGGGGGTGAACATCTATGTCAGGTAGCTATAGAAGAACATTTCCCTGATATTAATATTTCCCTGACAATAGTCATATTTAGTGCTTACGTTGGCTGCACCTCTTCATCCTCACTATCGTAAATTACGGGTCGCTTACTTCCTCTGAGTCTGGACTTCCTTCCTAAAATATATAACAAAACTGATTATGATTCTCATTCACCTCCAGATTTACACATCAGAGAAGCAGTCTCCACCTCTCACCATGGAAGAAGTGGAACCTATTACACACTATAGGGATAAAACTATTGGGACACATACACATTACTCCTGGAGGAGTTACATGTTTAGGTGCTGGATTTATATACCCATGGCAAAGGAACCAAAAGAGAAAACCTTAACTCAATGATTATGAAGTGACTTTCCTTTCTTGTCCATACAGTGTAAAGCCTCCTTCAGATGCACGTGTTTTCAGTACATGTGGCATTCGCTTTCACACGCATCGGAGACACGTATCCACACATACAGGTGCATCTCACTAAATTAGAATATCATCAAAAAGTTAATTTATTTCATTTCTTCAGTAAAAAAAAGTGAAACTCGTATATTATATGAACATACATTTCAGTAGATCCACATTTCGAATTTTAAAATCATTTTTCAAGCTGGTGTTATAAAGTATTCTAATTTACTGAGATAATGACTTTTGTGTTTTCATTGGCTGTAAGCCATAATCATCAACGTTAACAGAAATAAACACTTGAAATAGATCACTCTGTTTGTAATGACTCTATATAATATATGAGTTTCACTTTTTGTATTGAAGAACTGAAATAAATTAACTTTTTGCTGATATTCTAATTAAGTGAGATGCACCTGTATCTATCATAATCTATGGTGATCTTCGCATGAACTGAACTGAGACCCGTCCGCTTTCTCCCGGCCACGCAGATGACAAGGGTCAATACACGTTTATGGCTGCGCGTAAAACATCCTTGTGACATCTGTGTGCTGTACATGTTTAACATTGCAAAGTATAGGAGAAGCTTTGGAATTGATATTTCTTAAGTCATAGTGGAGAAAAACGAATGGCACACGGATGGAACACTGATGGTCCAAAATACTGAGCACACCGATACCATTTTTTCCAGTACTGGTGTTATACGGACGTGTGACAGGTGGCTTAGTCAAAGCAATCTGTTAAATATGTCATCCATCAGGTAAAAAATCCTAAGCTGGAGGTCGCAACGAGGCAGACATAGAGCTTTTTCCCCGGGTATTGCAACCTAAGTTTTTTCCTCTCCTTCTAATAAGAGCCATAACCTTTTTTGTATTTCGACATAGCTGCATTTTTGCAGAACACCATTTATTCTATGAAATAACTGGAAACGGTGAGGAGAAAAACAGTGGTTCAACATTTTCTTTTTTCAGGTTTTGCATTAGCGCCACTCACTTTGTGGCAATCTGGCGGTGATCTGTTAACTTTGTTCTATGCGTCAGTTATGGGATACCAAATCTATGTAATTCTACTTTTGATTTACTACTTAAAAATAACATAATATACAAAAACAATTGGCTTTTGTCACCATATTCTGAGAGACATATTTTTTTTAAAAGTAGGCATCCGGCAGTCAAGATAACCCTTGTCAATCTGCATTCATACTGCACGGGGGGTCCATGGTCAGCAGAACTGATGGCCACTATGTTGAAGTCTGTTACATGCCACTATCACACTTGACAGTGGTATTAAAGAAGTAAAACTGATGTGAATGGAATAGGCTAGATACACAGTGTTTGTGCTCACTAGCAGGTGCATTCCCTCAAGTGGCACAGTCAGCATGGGTGTCAAGGCATCCGTGTGCTGTTAGGGTTCACGGTACAGTATACGTTTCTTTGCTGATGCCTTCTGTGTAAAAAGGCACAGCCCACTGCAATTTAATTTTCCATTTTTTTACCGAGTTTTTAATTTATTTTTTATGATGTTCACTAAAGGGGTTAACTTACATTTTATAGATCAGGTTAGTTCGGATGAGACAATAACAAATATGTATACTTCTTTCATTTTTATATAAATATACCTATTTATTGGTATGTTTTTTATTATTTTTATCTTTGAAATTGTAAAATATTTTTACTTTTTTTTTTCTTTTTCACTTTTTTAGTAAGTCCTTCTATGAGACTTTAACTTTTATTACTCTGATTAGTGGGGCTTTGCATTTCAATGCACCAGCACTGCAGTGTATTATAACTGTCAGTGTTAGGCTATGTTCACACGTTGCGTTTCTGATTAGTGTTTTTTTATGCAACTTAACCTACACCCCCTGGCCATTTTCTGTTTTTGCACTTCTGTTTTTTTGCTCCCCTTCTTCCAGAGCCAAAACTTTTTTATTTTTCTGTCAATATGGCTGTGTAAGGGCTTGTTTTTTGCCGGGCGAGTTGTACTTTTGAACAACACCATTGATTTTAGCAATGGTGTTGGTGGAGGATGACTCCTTCTGAATCCGGGCTAGCTCCAGCTGGTGTTGTCGGTCAGCTTGCGCCTGGCGCTCAGCAGCCTCTTGGTCAGCTTTGGCCTGTTGCTCTGCTCGCTCCTGGAACTTCAGGATCAGCTGCAGTCGTCCGTCACGATCATCTGTGGCGAGCTGCTCCAAGGCCATCTGCAGGTGGGGGTCCATACTACCCTGGCTGTGGGTATGGCTGTCAATCACAGGTGAGACCCCTGCAGCAGCGCCATCCGGGTCTTGGCTGGCTGCCCCATCATCAGGGCTCTGCTGTCGGACAGGCTCTGCATCACCTTGCAACAGTTCAGCAATCAAATGAGCCTTGGTTTTGCCCATGGGGTCAATCTGCCTCAGCTCACAGAGGGCAGTGATAGTGTCCTCTGACTGCTGGTGATACCAGTTCTCTCCACGTGTAGCCATTATTGGCAAATAAAAGATAGGACAGAAAAACAAGAGAAGGTAGGGGATGCAACTGCTACACGTATAGTAATGTCCCAGATACAAAAATATTAAAACACTGAGTCTGATTTCTTAAAACTCTGCACAGAATTCTCGCAAGAACCGTGCAAGTTTTCAGTGACAGGAATGATTGCTCAATCCAGCCACTGATGTTCTGTAATATCCCACCGCTGCCACCAATTTGTCAGGAAAATTCCAACACACACAGATGGACGACACCGGGGAGATAACACAGTATCTCACCGTGCCGTCACGCTGTCCGTATTTTGTCCGGAGTCGCCAGCACGCGATCCAGACTACTCTCTACGTAGGTATCGGTAAGCGACCAGTGAGCGTATGGCGCAACACCCTGGGTTCCACAGCCTGGAATCCGTGTTTAACGCCCTCAGTACGGTCACTGTCAGCTTCACGATAGCCCAATTATTAATACTCTCTGCCACCACCGGCCGAATTTGAAATATAATACAGGCCTGGCCGGACGCCTGCGTTTTGGTAGCGTATATGGCTTCGGGGAAGGGAACGATTACAGAACAAAAGAAACAGAACTATTAAATTTTATATTTAATCCAAAAGGGAGGCAGTGTTTAGGGAAAATATATACAATGATGTTACAAAGAGGACACTAAAATACATACGCATTTACATAAAATAAACAGGGTAAAAAGAAGACAACTTACTCTATACGATCGTGGAGACGATTCAATATAGGTGGAGGAGGGGCTCCCCGGTTGGAATATGCTGTTATTGAACAGGACCCGTTGCTTATAATTCTTATGTACATTTTTATTAAAAACGCTAAAATTCTGCGATAACTCATCGCTCGTTGATCGCAGAAGCTTGCAAACTGCGCCATTTTTTCCCTTATGATTTTATCTTTATCTAGATATCACACATCACATAGCTGCCGTCTGCCATTCTGGTGTTTTTGCGCTACAGCTCCCTGATTTTGGTTACAGCCCTGGAAAACTACCTATACATTCCTGGGCTGATTTGGTCACTACACATATGGGTCCCGTTACTGTCGGACCTATGGAACTCACAAGATTTCAGATTTCATATCGGAGTCAGTGTGTCTACAAATTTTCCTTTGAGGCACGGGAAGCAGCCTCACGGATACACGCAAATTAGTGCAAGCCTGAATTTTAATTCCCTCCTGCGTCTTTCAGAGACAAGATGCTTGCTTCCTAACAAAGTTATAACACTCCTTGCCTGGCATCGTTTGCATAAGCTATTTCCCAGGCATGTGCTAATTGGGGCTTTTGTGCTGAGCAGAAGGGGAATAAGGGAGGGGGGTGAACATCTATGTCAGGTAGCTATAGAAGAACATTTCCCTGATATTAATATTTCCCTGACAATAGTCATATTTAGTGCTTACGTTGGCTGCACCTCTTCATCCTCACTATCGTAAATTACGGGTCGCTTACTTCCTCTGAGTCTGGACTTCCTTCCTAAAATATATAACAAAACTGATTATGATTCTCATTCACCTCCAGATTTACACATCAGAGAAGCAGTCTCCACCTCTCACCATGGAAGAAGTGGAACCTATTACACACTATAGGGATAAAACTATTGGGACACATACACATTACTCCTGGAGGAGTTACATGTTTAGGTGCTGGATTTATATACCCATGGCAAAGGAACCAAAAGAGAAAACCTTAACTCAATGATTATGAAGTGACTTTCCTTTCTTGTCCATACAGTGTAAAGCCTCCTTCAGATGCACGTGTTTTCAGTACATGTGGCATTCGCTTTCACACGCATCGGAGACACGTATCCACACATACAGGTGCATCTCACTAAATTAGAATATCATCAAAAAGTTAATTTATTTCATTTCTTCAGTAAAAAAAAGTGAAACTCGTATATTATATGAACATACATTTCAGTAGATCCACATTTCGAATTTTAAAATCATTTTTCAAGCTGGTGTTATAAAGTATTCTAATTTACTGAGATAATGACTTTTGTGTTTTCATTGGCTGTAAGCCATAATCATCAACGTTAACAGAAATAAACACTTGAAATAGATCACTCTGTTTGTAATGACTCTATATAATATATGAGTTTCACTTTTTGTATTGAAGAACTGAAATAAATTAACTTTT